>NC_140705.1:20005000-24805000 GCF_050655825.1 Lonchura striata
AAGTTAATAAGTTTTCTATATGTACAGTGTTCATAATAAATGTAATTGTTTAAATATACTGAAAGAGCTGACTTATAGAACAGAGATAGCTCTCTTGTAGGCCTCCAGAAAGCAGTTTCCAAATTTCTCACAATGACTTGAAACTCTTTCTACTTTTCATCTATATTTTTTTCTTATGAAGATCAGTTATTCTTTTGTTTTCTAGTTTTCTAGAAAAACTACTTTTCTGTCTGATTCCTTTGCATGGTAGTAGTAACATTTTTAATTTGTTTTATTCTGTGAAGCTCATTTTCATAATGCCTTGAAAACAGGCTTTCTGTTCTTGGTCTACTATTTTCTCAACCAGTTTTAAACAATTGATGATAAGGATTGTGAATAGACCTTCAGATGAAGCCTTGTACAGTATTATTGTATTCTTATTTAGTGTGTTTCCATATGAGATACTCTTTGTCTCATAAAATTTAATTTTAACCATTTTTCTAGCCATTGCAGAGAAGTATTTTTCCATGCAAATGAAAAAAAAAATCAATCAGTATTTCACAAAGCATTTTCCTAAGAAATTGTATTGAATTGTTGCTTTTACTACTCTTTGTTTTTTTTGGTGTTTTTTTTTTTTTTCTAGAGGCTGTAGATTGTTTCCTAGACCTTTGTAAAAGCTAAGACTTTTATCAAGTGAACCAGGTTATGTGCCAGTAATACCCTTGGCAGTAATTTTGAAGCTGACTGTACAGAGATATGAGAATCAAAATGCAGAGACAGTGTATTGAGATTGAGATGCTAACTCAGTATGTGTAGAGAAAACATGGAGAAGCTTGTCAACATAAAGGAGTTCCAGATCATTCCTAAAACGTCAGTTTGACCAGAATAAAACAGAGCTCAGGTCTTGTTACTGTACTTTGCTTTTCAGAATATGAAAGCTATGCTTAGGATTGCATCTCAGCTTTTGTAGTACGATTTCAGCAGAGGCATTATTTGCATTTATGTCGTGTTGAGCATGATAAAGCCCTTGGCATTGATATGGTTTATTTGACCTTTTCACTTTGAATGAAAATCTAATTGTTTTTTGTTTTTTGAAATGTCAGAAAAATCCAAAAAGTAATCAGCAAAAGTACTGCTATATAATTGGCTCTTGCAAACAGGAGGTAGGGGGTTTTTTATATCCTAAATATCAAATACATCCACAGATGCTTGACAAAAAAGGCACTTCTTTAATGCAAAAGCTGAGTGTGTTGAAACAAAGATAGAAAGTATTCCATCAGCAGATGAAGATGATGAGCCAGCATGTTCCCCAGTAGGCCAGAAACTCAAAACCAGCGAAATACGTTTCATACTGAATGAGCTAAATTTGCACAGTGACTTAAACTTTAAATATAGTCAGGTCTGTTTCAAGCACCAGTTTTGTTTGCTAGACATGACACTGTTCAGTAACAACTCAAGTTGGTAATATGGAATCTGCTTTGAAATGATCCATTTCTAGCTTATATAGAAGAGGTCAAAAATACATAAGCCCAGTCCTGGGTTTTGTGAGTCTCCTACAAAAGTTTGTGTATTATATCTTCATTCCATGTATACAGATTTGCAGATGATCGTGAACTTTTTATCTGTTGAGGCTTTGTGCAAACCTGAGGGTCTTGTACCTTATATGGAATATCTGTGGCTACCTTTGCCTTGAATAATTTTTTCCAGCTACCGTTTCTTTGCTAATGGAGAATGTACTTATTAAATTATTTTGAAAATTAACTGGAGGGCTTTGTAACACTGGAAACCTTGATAAAGTACCCAATTAAAGTAATACATAACATCTAGTACTGCCACTAAATCTAAAAATAGGATTTGCTGAGGCAGTCCTCATGGAAGTGGAAGCGGGCTTAACATTTGGTTTTGCTTTCTTTTCAAGAACTTGGGTGTGCATTTAGTACTGAAACATATTAAAGAGAGTAGCTCCTGGAATGATACAGGCCTTCCTTGATATTATGAATGTACCTTGAATACATTTTCTAGGTTACTGGAAAAAGTAAAACATTGTACACCTCTTTAAAAAGTGTGGAAAGGAGGGCCCCAGGAGCTACACACCTGTCAAACTTCACCTCTGTGCCTGGGAAAGTCATGGAACAGATCCCCCTACAAGCTATACTAAAGTACAGGGAGTCAGGAGGGTGATTTGAGACAGCCAGCACAGCTTCACCAGAGGCAAGTCCTGCCTGACCAGCCATGATGGAGTGACTGTGATGGAGTGGACAAGGGAAGAGCTACAGATGCCTTTTATCTGGATTTCAGATCCCTTCCAAGCCAAGCCATTCTCTCATTTTGAAATAGCCTTAAGTCTATAGCTACTGGAATAAAACAGCCTTCAGGTGTTCTAGGTGTAGAACAATTCTTTGCCCATAAGTGAATGTAGAATAGAGTAATTTAACTTATGCCTCCTCTCCCTTCTCAGACCAGGTTTGTTTAACTGAGCACAAATAGGCATTTGTGGGGCATTTAAAGGGTAGTTTTACCCCAGTGACAGTGAAGCTCACTTATTGCAAAAGACTCACCCTCATTTTCTTAGTCATGAAGAACTGATTATTTGCAGCTTTCAGTATTGAATTTAAATACCTGAGTGTCTTAAGAAGCTTTTATTTAGAAAGTGGAGAAAGGTGATTTTGTCTACTTGCCTGAAACAAGCCATAATTATTGGCAAAGAAACCTCTAACTAAGATATTATTTATTCTGAGTGTGATTTGCTGAATATCATGTCTCCTGATTTTTGATCAGATGAGCATTATTGGAGATTATTTGGATCAATGGTGGCATATGACATACTTCAAGTATCTGTACAGAATATATCTGATTATAGCAGATTAGTACCTGTAGATGTAAAATGTCAAATCTACTGTGCATATTTAGGCCTTCCCAAACATCTGTTCAGTGAGTTCTGAGGTTATTGTTTTGTATATGCAGGGGGTTTTTTGAGGTGAGTTTACATTTAAAAAACAAAATTAAAAAGGCCATTAAGGAAATTAGTAGTTTATTGTGAATAGGACATTTGAGATTTCACTTTTAAGGCTTGGTTAAACAAACACTTGATTTGTTATTTGTCCAGAAACAGCTAAAATTAAATTTGTAAGTAAGTATACATCTATTCTGCTCTAGAAGCTAAAATAAACCCTTGTTATTCTTAAGCTAAAAGCTGAGGAATGAGAGCTAAGAATATGGGAAATGAACACATTGGGTAGAGAAAAGAGCTCATCTGTATAGTGATGTGATCCAAGAACTGAAATTATTTTCATTACTTTTAGTATTTAAGATACAGTTAGGCTACTATTTTTCTTTCTAAATGGGATCTGCTTGAAGACTTTTTGTAAGTAGCCATTAGAATACATAATATTTTGTTGCCATATAGGAGATGAAAAGTTAATTTCTGCCGGGTCGCAGTGCATAATACACTACAATATGGTTCTGCTTTTGTCCATTTTCCCCAGTCTTCTCTGGCTGATGTTTTGTCTTGTCATGATAGAAGAAAGCCATAAAATATTTTAATTTACTGACCTCTTATTCTCTTTGTAGTAATTCATACGGCACTTTCTTTCATCCTTTCCCTGACTTTCCTGACTTCATTTCCTTCATAAGTTTTTAAACAGATCATTTGCCACTTTCCCAAGATGCTGCTCTTTTAGGCCTATTCAGACCTTTAGATATAGTAAATGGTAAAGTCTGAGAATGGACATTGCCCAACAAGGGCCCAGTAAGTGAATCTCAACATTGTAATGTGTTTTATTTCTGCTTATCATGACATTGTAACATAGATAGTGCAGTAACTATTTAACTTATGTGCATCCTAGCTGTGGATGTGAATTCAACATCACCTTTGTGGCTCTGAGCTGCAACTTTGAGCCAAACCTGACGTTACCTAAATTTGTTATAAACCACTTACAAATGGTAAAGTCTTGAAATTCAGACATCATCAGAACATGAACTATTATTTGCATTAAAATTCTTCAACCATAAAATATTAAAAGTGTACGTATTCAGTGAACTATACTTCATGACATCTTAATCTCCAAGATGCCAATTTTTGAAAAGTCATATGGCATGAGATACTACCTCTGTCATGTTCTCATCATTGTATGTGCTCATAAAGGGGACATTTTGAGGTAGTGTTGTTTAAATATTTCATTACTTTGGAATTTTTCTTTCTTTGTTTACATTCCAGGAAGTAAATTACTCAGTCCTTTTCCTTAAAAGTATTATGTAATATATGGAAGAGGTTTTAAAATTTAAGAAGATATTCAAAATGGTAGTTACACCCATTGCAAACTATGTATTTTCTATTTAAATAACAGAATACTATTTTCAGTTGCAGTTTTGATCATTTCGATTGCTTTCCAAAGTCATGAGTGGAAAAATGAGTTGTAAAAATACATTAATTTTTTATATGTGCATATAGAAATAAATGTAAAACTCTGTACTTTTTAACCTTTATTTCTTTACATATGAGAGTATCTTTTTCAGTGTTTTCAGAGTAATCCTGTGAAAATGTGACTGTTATAACATTAATCAAATTGTTTTCATTGCTTTGTTTCTAAGGAGACAAGTTTAGTTGCATACATGTATTCTTTCAGATACTGACAAAACTTTGCTTTCAGATTATCAGAAGATGTAGATTGGTTTAGAATATCAATAATCTTCAATTTTTTCTTTGTTATAACTCAGAGTGCAACTTATCAGATTTATTATGATCAAGACTACTATAATTCACATATTTTGAATTTAAAACTAGTATTCTTTTCTGTTTTAAAATTTTTAAAAGCAATTACAAAATGTGTAATAGTGAGATAAGGTATGATATCCTTAGCATTAAGAGACTGAACAGCTTTCAGGGAAATAGATATGTTAGAATAATTATTGGTTTCCTCAAAAACCCAGCACTAAGCCTTATGTCTTTCTGCCACACCTTCTTCTCAGTTCCATTCTAATGTTTCTTTGGCTGTCCCTGTTTCAATTCACCTAAGAAATCAAATCTCTTTTTAGCTGCTCTTTTGCATAATAGTTCAGAAATAGACTTCAAATATAAAGAAAACCAAGGGAGTAAGTTTAACTACAGTAAAAGATAGATACTTCCCAGTATAACTGATCAAATTTAGCCAAGAGGTTGGATTTGTCTCATTCTTGAAAAAGGTACTGTATCACTGAGGATTTCATAGTTTTAGCTTCAGATTTCTTTGGTGAAAAGATCGACGCGGGATTAGCGTTGCATCAGACAACGTGCCATCCAATTTCTCTCTCTGTATCACTGGTCTGGTACATAATGCTTTGACTTCCACCTGATTGATGCTGTTCTTAAGTATTTTCTAAATTAATATCGACAGGTCAGTTTGAGGCTTGTTTCCTCTGACCTAGGTCTCAGAGAATGTGCTTCATTTAGTTATGAACTGCTGGTCTCACCTGTATGGAGGCCATGCATTGCTAGACCATGCTTCAGGTCCTAGCCAGTGTCTGTCCCCTTTTACCAGTTCATACTGTTTATCTTTCAGGGGGATACTGATGCAGATACAATAGTTCATATGTTCTCTAAACTTGAACGCTTTCACAGATGCAGAAGATTATCATTGTTTTATCTTCTCTCTCTGTCCCATCTGATCTACTTGCTTCTTTTTAACCCCCCACAACTTACAGTATCGCTCTGCAGTATCATCATCTCATCCTCCATCTTATGAAATCCAAGTCTGATCATATTGTTGTTATCTAATCTTCTTTTTTCTTGTTTGGAATAGTGTGCTTCACCTTCTTTAAAAGAGTTTCTCTTGCTCCCTGTTCAAGCCATTGGCTCTATCTGTGCTGATAAATTAGTCTTTGCTAATTTATCAGCATCAATAATGCCAGTGTGATTGGGCACTGGGACCTGGACTCTGTTTTGGGGACATCAAGTTCAATAACATGGAAAGGAGTCATTTACTGATATAAATATAACTCTTACTTCCAAGTTTCTGCTGACCTGTGTACAACCACATATTAGTAATTGCATTCCATCCTTCTGCATGTAACCTGATAGATTGATATTCATCTTCTGTTTTCTTTGGTAATACTTTTGATCCCTGAAGTCTACTGCTAGCCTACATCTGTAATCACCTTTACATTTATATTTTGGGGTCTCACTGAGAAGTCTTCCTTATTCAGCCCTCTATTTTTCTTTTAAGTTTTTCCAGCTAGCTGTCCTTTGTTGCTTTTAAGTTGCTAGATAATATTTTCTGCAAAAAACTATTTATATTTCTCCTTTACTCATGTATTCTTTTGTTAACTAAGTAAGAATTCAAAATATAAACTGTCAAATAGAATCTTAAACTTCATCTTGGTGATCACTTCAGAGCACATGTGTTCTTCAACTTTAATTTCTTTAGAAGTTCTCATTTTCACTATAGGAACAATGAGACCTATAGATGTTCTCTGAGTACCACTTTAAAGATGCAACCTATTCTTTCTGTCTCCGCTTTTGTCCTGTTTTTTGTCTATGGTTTTGTCCTGTTATGATTCAATTGTTGAACATCAGTCTCTCTGACCTTTGCAAATTCAATATTTCTTTACTGTCATCTAGATTCAGTTCCTGCTTCAAAGTTAATTTCCTGCCCCATAATTTTGTCCATCTTTTACATTCCCCCACTGGCTCTCATGTTAAGTATACCTTTGAGCTCAGACAGAACCTAAAGCACCCTCTGACAGATCTAGCTTTCATCTCAATTTTGTTAGTATTACAGATTCAACTTAGTGGTTCACCTACCTACTTCAAAGTTGAACTTTAAGCATTTCTCTGCCTGCCTTTTGGCATCATCAGGACCCAATTCTGGAGCATTTCTCAAGTCAGAAATGTAGATCTTTAGTTTCTCCTATCATGAGCCCTAACACTCCCTCAGAAAGCTATCCTTGTCCTTAGTAGTAACTCTGATGCCTTCAGGATTTACTGTATGCCATTTCCTTTGCCAACCCCTTGCCTTTCATATTCTAATGTATAATAGGCTGCATCCAGGTAAAATGTATCTTTCTGGGTTTTGTCATCCCTACCTAAATCCTACCTGAAGTAAAACTCAATAAATCTTGAGGTATGTTGAGCTCAAACAGACCAAAAAGCACTCCCTGACAGATCCACCTTTCATTTCAAGGTTTATTGAAGGCATTATAAAGGAGGAAGGGACTGTAAGACCTCTAGAAACAGTGAGTGCAGAATCTGAGTAACTGTTGCTCTCTGGATTCCATACTATGAGCTTAATTCTTCCCTTAAAGCTGGCTTTGACTGTAATGCAGTAACTCACATGGGTCATAATAAACCAGCTGTAAGACAATAATTTATGTTTTCTGTCCTTCACTTGTCCTCCTAGGAGCTGGTGTTACCTTTTAGTTTTTACATCTAGCTCTGTCTGTTAAGGAACACAGAAAATGCTGACATACCTGTAATATAATACTTACTCTTGTCATTTACTGCCTTGTTTCTCATATTGCTTGTCCACCAATGAACCTTTCTATTCAGCCCTTTATTTTACTAAACTCTGATCTAAGAGTTGCTCTGTCAGTCCCAAGCTAAACTGATTTGTTTGTGTGCCAGTGCAACTCCTTACAACACACTGATCCATATGTTGACAAGAAGGCCCTGCCAGGAGGTCACATTCTCAGAGAGATGGGGGTCTCTACATGATGTGCTCCATGCTGGCACTCCCTTAGCTGGATACAGGCTAGTCAGTGTCTCTTAAGAAATCTGCTCTGTCTGGCCTGACCATCAGATGGTGCTGACAATGTGAGTTCTATTAGTCTCAAATTGGGCTTTGATTATAGCTGTTCCAGTCCAAACTCCCTACAATTACAAATTTTCATGCTGCTTTTATGCTTTCAGATAACTTTATTTCAAGTCTCTTTGAAGTTTTTCACCAAATTGCAGAATGACTGCAGTTGAAAAGGGCCTCTAGGTATCATCTGGCCCAACCCCCTTGCTCAAGCAGGATCAGGTCTATATAGCTTTTGAATACCTCCAAGGATGAAATTCCATCACCTCTCTGGGAAACCTGTTTAGTCACCCTTAGAGTAAAAAAGTGTTTTCTGATGTTCAGTCAGCACCTCCTGTGTTACAACATGTGCCCATTGCCTGTGTCACTGGGCATCACTAGCAAGAGCCTGACTCCACCCTGTTTTTACTGTCCCTTCAGATAGCTATAGACACTGATAAGCCTTTTCTTCCCTAGGTTCTCTCAGCCTTTCCCACATAGGAGAGATGCTCCAATGGCAGCATCCATATGGCCCTTTTCTGGATTGTCTCCTACATGTCCATGTTTCTCTTGTACTGAGAAGCTCAGAACTGGACTGCACCCCAGGTGTGGCCACACCAGTGCTGAGTAAAAGAGATCACCTCCCTTGATGCCTAATGCAGCTTAGGATACAGTTTGTCTTCTTTGCTCAGGCTCATCTGTAGCTGTTGGATTAAGCTAGTGGTTGTCTTCCACTTTAACATGTTTGGTCAGGACCTAATAATAGTCATCCTTTTTAATATGATCATTTGGGGCAAACATCCTTCAGGCATTTTAGTGTAACCAGTAAATGTATACACACAGTGTTTACACTCACAGTGATATCTTAGCAGGTAGTGTTGTCCAGACAATTTCTAAGGTTGGCATTAAAATTTCCTGTTAAGTCTTCATCGTTAATGGCACCAACTATCATCTTTTACTCAGATTTACAATGGGCCCAGTAATTGACATAGTTCTTTATCCTATTTTGGATTCTTTCCTGAACTCTGATAATAAACTCATTATTAACCCTTTCCAAGCAAAAGCCCATAATGGGTAAAGAACAAATATTTACTGTTCACTGTTAGTTACATCTCTCATACTAAACCTATGAGCAATACCCGATCCTTTCAATGCTTCTGAACAGTGTACTGGTATACTAAACCTTTCTGATACTTGATATGTTTGTTTTCAAAAGCACAGATTTTTGCATCTGCGTAATCTGTTAGTTGTTTTCCATCATGTGGTCTGTTTGTTGGTTTTATCCTACTTCTGCACAAACAGGGTACATGTGGTTGCTTAGTTTTCTAGGTCTTCATTTAAGCAATAAGAATTCTATTACAGCTTGGACGGCTGACCCCAGCTGGGTAAAGGGATAATCCACAAAGTCATACTCAGTATGTAAACCTGGGGGAAAACTGCCTAGGGGGCCACTGCTTGGGAACAGGCAGAGTGCATCATTTGGTTAGTGGTGAGCAATTACTGGTCATTTGCACCACTTGCTTTTCTTAGGTTTTATTTCTCTCTCTTCCTGTTATTTTCCTTTTCATTACATTTTAATTAAAAAAACTATTATTTTATTTAAATTATTTTAATGTTCTTATCTCAACCCATGAGTCCATGAGTTTTCTTACTTTTAGCCCTCCAGTTCTTTTTCACATCTCATTGAGGGAGCAGAGAATGAGGTGTGTGTGGCACTTAGTTGCCATTTGGCATCAAACCCTTACATCAGTGCACATATGACCCACAAAATTATGCTAGCTCTCAAATTACCAACAATTAGCGAAATTTACAAAGTGTATGTTTAGCAATCTCACCACTGACCTCAAGTACGTGAAACTTACTTCAGTTTTATTGCTGGGTCCATGGCCAAAAGCAGCACATCTTCAGCGAGATATTAAGCATCAGGCTGATAGCTGGGGGATATATGCATCTATGCCAGTAAAGTTAAATTTGGGGCCCACAGCTGCACTGTGTTCCAACTATTCTGTGTTCCAACTTAAAGCTGGGTTTTGAAAGTATCATAAGCTCAAGCCAAAATGATTATAAATTATGGTTTTTCTCTAAATACCAGTCTTAAAAACAGCCTGTGGCTTTACTAATATGTTATAAGCTTACATTAGAATATGAAACTAGTGGCTACTATACTAGTAAATTAAACAGTGTGAAGGCATGGGCCCAAGCACTGTAACTGATTTAGTTATGTGGTCATGTTGTTAGAAAATGCCTTGGTATTACTCTTACCTTGCACTTTCCCAAGTAATGCCAAGATGTGGTTTAGTTGTTAGTCCAGTATAGGAACCAGTAGACAGTTTGCATGTGGCTCGTTTCTCTGGTCAGTGTTTACTGGTACATATGTGGCCAGTCTGTGCCGGCTGACCTTGTAGTCAAACACTGGCACTCTTAACTGAGTCACAGAAGTGTAGACAATGTATCTGTTCTACAGCAACTTCATAGAAACTGCTTTTATCATGCGATAAATATGCCATAATTAAAAATAGTTTTATTGCTCTTTCATTCACTCTGGGGCTGTAATGTAGCACACCCAAGAGGCCATAAATTCACTCTAGTTTATGCCACACCAAGTCTTTTATCCATAGCAGTGGTCGTTCACAAGATCTTCAAATCATTATGGTAGGTAAAGATAAATAAAATGGAAGGATATTGTAGTCAGAGAAGTTTGTTATCAAACACATGCCATACCTGTGTATGCTGGAGCATTAAAGATATATGCTGGCTGCTGTACTAATTTGCCTTCAGACAAAGTTTCTATATTTCTGTTTGACCACTGTGTTTGTGGAAGTGTGTATTCAAATAGCAATAACAAATAAGGATTTTCCACAGTGTAGTTTTTTTTTTCTTGCAGTGTGTATACTCATGAATGGCAATGATTTTAGTATCATATGCTGTATGTAGCACTGTAGCACCATCTTGTGTGAGCTGCAAATGTCGTTTCTGTCTATGCATTCAGTGATCTTCACGTGCAATATAATAATTTTACTTAAAACTCTTCTATGTAAAACTGAAATTGGGAAATGAGAACACAGAATAGATCCTCCTTATAATCTGTGTTGTAGATTTTGTAACAGTGCATTCATTTAAGGTACTTTATTTTTAAGATGATCCATATAAATATGAAGCATGGGATGCTGAAGTCTGGAGGCAAGAAATAGGCATTCTGTCTGCATTATGCTGCAAAGCTACAGAATTAAAGCAGAGAAATTGGAATCTTTATGAGAAATAAAATGAAACCAAACTATAGTATGGGAAAAGGCTGTTAGGGAAAATTAAGTAGAAATGGCTATGAAAGTGCTGACAGGAATAAAGCTGAAAAATGCTTTTAAATTATTGTAGGGAGCAAATACTGGGACAAAGATACATAACTGAGCGTTCATATTTAACTGTAGTGCTTTGAGCTTTCTCTGTGTTTGGACAGATGCACGTGTATAGGAACAAAAAATGAGAAGAGAAACACATTAAACAATTTTGTTCATATGACAGAGCAAACAATAATTGGAGGCATGGTTATGGTGCACTGAATACACTCCTACCTTTTGATATCTCTTATACGGATCTTTTTTCCACCTTTTCAGGCTGTAATTTGTGTTGTGTTTCCTTTCATTTTTCCTCCTACTTTTACACACCGAATTTCTGTGTACTGTATTCTGAATACTTAGCAGTTTGTGTAAGAGGAATTACAGTCTTAATGCAAGTTCAGCCATGGAGATAGTAACTGTTAGTTACTTACCATTGCTATGAGTCCAGCATATCATAGTGGTCTTGACAGCTCTTTTTGGAATGTAATGAAAAGAAGCTCTCTCCTCACTTTTAGTACTTTCAGTCTTTTCTTTTGCTCTGTCAAATACCTACTTTTTCCATATATATTTTGGGCAGTTTTAAATATATAGTAACTCCAATTCTCTTTGAGTGATTATTCATTTACATGATAGAAACACATAGGTTTAAGAACTCAAAGCATAGGAATTTTTTGCCTTCACTGTAGCATATAAATGCACTTCACTCATGTGTGCTGCCTGAATGTGGCACAGGGGTAAAACACACCCCTTCTTCCTTTTTATATGGAACTGAGTCATTACTGTTTTCATGCCATAGCACCTAAAGAGTCCTGGGCCACAGTATTTTCTGACTATTCTTCAGTTAATGCTAGGAGTGAAAAATCTATGTTTTACTTCATACTTCTTCTATTATTTCCTCAATCAAAATATCTAGCTTCAAACTACACTGTCATATCATCCCAACTGCATAAAATGCTTGAATTCTTGGAGGAAAATTGTGTAATTGCTGAATATTCAGTCTATCAGCGTTTCAGATGTGACAGTAAAAGAGCTATTTAGAAAATCTGCAGTCTGCCTTTTTGGTAGGAGTAACTGGTATAGATATGGACCTGATAAATTTGGGGTTTTTTTCACAGTAAAAGAAATAGTGTTATATGTCTTTAGATCATGACTATAGATATCAGGAGATCAGGATACCGTGTGATCAATAAAGATGGCATGTGACTTCTCTGCAGTCAGATCTCTCCCAGCTCATGGCCAAATAATTTTCTATTAGTCTTTGGTGATTGCTGAAAATGCAGATGATGAAGAGAAAGCACTAACCTGTAGAATGAACATGTATATTGACAGATGTGGGGGGAAAATACCCTGCGCTCTTTATGCATACATTTGTGGTCCATTGTTCTTCTCTGTCCTCTTTGGCTACAGTTTGTGTTTGTGAGCCTTAGGGAAAAAATTCCTCTTCTTTTTGAAATGATGAAAGCAACCAGAAGGGAAAAAAAAAAATCTGTATCTGTTGCTGAAGACAGGCTGCAAAAAAGGAACACAAAAAAGTTGTATCAATGCTTCTCTCACCACACTTTCTAGCTCTCTGCTGGCAGTGTGTAGAATAGTGAGAGGTTGGGTTTCCCCTTTTGGAACAGTTTTGACAGCAAGAAGGTTCAGCTAATTCTAAAAGCCTTTAATCTAGCATGCTTGAGCATTTATGCAGCCATCATGTCCATGTGAGCAATATATCCTAAAATCTCTCTACCTGACTGTGTAAACATTACTTCCTCTTAACTAATCTTCAATTGCACCTTCCATTTTTCACTTGTAGATTCACTCATGTGAGAGATTTAACTGTTTTCTAAATCAGCATTAATCTAAACCAGCTCCCTCCTATAGCTCAGACAGTTAAAGGAATTGAGAAAAAACATAGTTATTGTTAAATTGAATATACTTAGATGAAATGTTCAGTGATAATAAACATTGGCTAAATAATGAATATTGGCTAAAAATTTTCTACAGGAATGGAGGGTGGATAATAGTATCCAAGATTTTGATAGTTTTAAAACTAGTTTAGAAGCTTCATGGTTTATCGCAACCCCAGCTGAGGGCTGCAAGAGTGATGTAAAAGACTGGTGTAAAGAGAATGAAAGCCATTTGTATATGTGGTCAAAAGTACCACTATACAAACCAAGTAACTTCCAGTAAATCAAACCATAATCAGTTCTTTCCACTGGAACATTTTGTGTGTTCTGTTTAACGTCTAAGATACACCAAAATCCCAGGCACTGCAAAACCTATGGAACAAGAAGGGATGGGCTATGGATATTTTGCATTTTGCCATCCTATATCTTCCGTTTTGATTAAAAAAGCAAATTCTCTCCTTTGAGTTTTGCAGTTTCCATTAAGAAGCTGACACAGAGAGAACAAACCAAAACTCAAACCTGAGCAGTGATTCTTATAGCAGTCATTCAGGAAATATTTGTGCTCTCCTCAAGACACCAACTGTGTTCCACTGTCTCTGACCATATGAGGCTAAAGGAAAATGGCTGATCTTTACTTTGTATAGAGTATTATTGTATTAAATAGACTGTGTTGATAGGCTGGAATTCAAATTTCATTTGCCTAAAATTATAGTGGAAATGGAGGAGATTTTTCATCAGTGGTTTATATGCTCATATAGATTATTTTAGTGTTTTTGTCACCCTTTTCTACTGTCATTTAAGAACATTCTATTTAAGAACTTAGTGTGTGTGCTGACATTAGTAATTTCCTGTTAGTAATTTCCCTTTTATTTATTTTCTTTAATTTCAGATAACTCTCAGAGTGATCCAGTAGAAGTGACAGCACTTTATTCATTTGAAGGACAACAGCCAGGTGACTTGACTTTCAAAGCTGGAGACAGAATCACAGTGACAACTAAAACAAATTCCCAGTTTGATTGGTGGGAAGGAAGAATAGGAGGAAAAACTGGCATCTTTCCAGCCAATTATGTTGCCATAAGTAACAACTAAATTTGTACAGAACAAAATGTTGAGGCAGCAATAGATGTACACTGAAAAATATATTTTAACTTTTCAGATTTTATTAAAATTAGATTTTAGATCAATACTATTCTAACAAAAAAAAATTATTAAATGCTTTTTATGACCATAATTTTCCCCTACATTTATTTCTTAAGTAAACAGTAGGTGATAGTCACTTTACGAGAGTTTTATTTTTGAGCAAGTTGCCCCAAAAAGTAATCCAATTTGTGTATAGTTTCAATTCTGTCTTGCTATATGGATTAATTTTTTACATGAGGGAAAAATTTGGAACAGTTTAGAATTAGATATGCTGAAAAAAAAGTTGATTTCTATTAAATTGTAATATATGGTCTCTTAATAAATGCTCTTAAATTTGCTTTAGAGTGTGTGTGAGTTCTTTACTTAGTAAATACAGATGTTTTTCCACAGGTATGGTAGTTAAAAGTACCTTCCTACTTGGTTTTTAAAATCACTCTAGATATTGCAGTTTTTTAGTAACTACTTTAGGTCTGATCTGTAATTTTTCTTATTGTTAGACATACAAAGACCTTTTTGAAAACAATTTCTATGATAGTTAAGCAGTTCAGCTTCTCTGATAGCTTGTCTTATATTGCTCTCACCTTTGGAGAATTTAAGCACTTCTGAAAGTTTGTTTAGTAAAATGCATGCATAGTCCCTCAGGAAACATATAGGCTTATCCTTGATTCCTGTAGAAACTTGTTCCACAGATCTCTCTATCCACAAGATAGGGAAATTTGTTGTTCACAGGTGAGCTTCAATTTTTCCTGATTCTTCCCATTTAAAACTTTTTTCATGTTTAATCTTTAGGAAAGGAGCAACATAAAGTAAACTACAGAGTAAATAGAGTATATTTATAATAATAAGATAGGGACAATATTTCTGTAGGATAGATGTGATAGTAAAAATACACTATACTATGTATCTCATACTATGAGATAGCATGAGTCTCAGATTTTAACTTTGTTTTGATTATATTTGTAGGTCAACTTCATTTTAAGATACAGATGCTGCCTTTAAAGTTTATATGACAAATCAGAGTGAGGTGAGAAGGAGGCTTTGAGTTTTTTAGAACCAGTTTAGTTCCCTTCTCAATGCTGAATCTGCTGGATTTGCCTCTTATTTGGAGTTAATGCCAAGATAATAATTGTGCTCCATCAGCTTTTTCCTACTTGAAAATGTCCTTGTTTCTTCTATGAGGACCAGAAGTTTCATATGTGTGATCTTTCCAGTAACCAAGTTATAGTTGCTCTGTTATGATGCATTAATCTATCAGGTAATCTTTACCTTTAAGTTATCCCATCAGAATGCTAAGGCTAAGCCTATTGTAGATGAAGACTTTGCATTATTTATTTCTACTCATTAGCAAAAGTTTCTGGATTTATTTCAGACTGGGCCAAAATACATTTTGATAAACAAACTCAAAATGACACAGAAGAGACTGAAACCATAATCAAATGGGTTTAGAACCTTTCAGTGAAAATCCTTTATATGCTTTGCCTCATAATTTAGACAGAAATCTGTCTTCAGATAGATACCACCACCAAACAGATCCATACTGCTTGCACGTGTTTTTTAAATAAATATTTTCCAGCTAGTGGGAAAGAGTTATACAACCTCATGTAGGTGCAGTGGAAATGTATGCTGCCAGTATATGCCTTTAGAATGACTGTTGTAGCATCTGCCAATTTCAGGTGAGAAAGCAGGTTCTGTGCTTACCTATCTTTGACAGACTGTATCTATTGCTTCTTAAGCCAAAAAACACCAAATAAGCCAGGACTCAATGAACAGGATTTATAATAGTGTTATAGTCCCAGAAGCTAGATATTTCACATATTCACCAATAATAGCTCCTGCATTTATGATATCCTGTTGCTGCAATTTAGTTATACAGTATAAGCTGAAGCATCCACTGGCAGAATTTTGCTGTAATACTTCATTAGTCATTTCCAGAATGCTGGCTGCTTTTTCAGCCAGTGTACTTGCCTTTATGTAGAGTTGTTAAAGCTTCTTAACTCATCTCAAGTGTCTTCTTTCATGAAACTGTCAGAATTTATGAACTTGCACAGCAAAATCTTTCTATTGTTTATGTAAATTCAGTTTCATGGATTGTCTTAGCTGAGTTTGGGGAAAAATGAGAATTGTCTAATCTCAGTGTTCATGATAGTCTGTAGACTCTGCAGGATAACACTGATTAATTACTAAATCCAAGCTGCATTTTGAAGGGGAAATATTAAATGGAAAGGATATCTTATTACTGGAATGTGTCTTACTCCATTTAAACGTAATATAAGAAATAAAAGATTCAGCAAATTAGCCTAATGCAAGGAAAGTCATTGGTTGTCAAAAACAGACCTTGAAGCACTACAGAACTCTCCTGCCTGATTCCAAATGTCATTGACACAGGCTGGATCAGTTCACATCAGTGGGCTTAGTCTAATTCCAAAAGTGCTTTTGCAGTAAAAGCGCTTTACAATAAAAGGCAGTCTGCACATTTCTGTGAACTAAGAGCTCTGTAAGCAACAGTTCTCTGCAGTAGGTCTGGGAACAAAAACCTAGAGATACACAGAGTCACCCATGAGATTCGTGTTCTGGTAAGAGAGGTTTTCCATCAATGAAAACCCATGGCTGTGTTCCTTTGCTACAGGATGCCTGACCAGATCCAGAAGAAAGATAGTGAATAAGATGGTGTCTCTGTCATAATGTATGTAATGACTTATGAGGTGCCTGGTATCCAGCTGACAGTGGGGACTGGGAGAATAGATGTCTGCAGCACCAAATCAGTGAGAATCTGTACTGGAAGAGAAAAAATTAGTTGTGGAGCCATGGGATTCCCTCAGGGGGATACTTAGTAAAAGGTAGAGTTTACAGGGGAAATACTTTTGCTGTGTGTTGAGCAGGTTCAATAAACAGTTTTATAAGCAGTTACTTTCAGGGTTCAAAACAGCTATTTTTATTGTTGAAACAGTTAATCACAAAACAGTAATTTGTATACATACAGTACAGGTACTTTCCATATTTATTTTATGATTATATTTGTATATAGTAGCTCAGTTTTCTGTCAGTCCTCATGGGCTTTATTTTGAGCAACATGATTCCTGAAGTGTCTTAGTTAGGACTATGTGCTCTGTATTCAGCCTCCAGAAGAGATGACTGACATCATCCAACATAGATCCCTAACATATCTTTGGCACCTTACCTAATTGTATTCCTTTATGTTTGTTTATGATACATTAAATATGTGGCCAAAACCATGGACTGTGTTCAGTGTTATAATATATTAAAAAAAAAAAATCTGTTCCTTTAGTAATATTTTAACTCTAACTCATGATCTTAAAAGTTATTTTGATAATAGGTATAATTGGAAAACTTTTCACCTCCATTTGTTGATTTTTTTTTTGTTGTTTTTTTTTTGGAGGCCATTGCAGACCAAAAAATATTTCTGTTATGTGCAGGTGCAAAGTTCCATCATGGCTAATATCTCCAGGTCTTCAGCAACAAGTAAACATAATCCAAATCTTCCCTTCTCATATCAGGCCAGACACTCCTGTTTACTGAACCTTTCACAAAAACTTCTCAGGCCGGTCTTTCATGATCAAGTGCTCTGTTGCACTCTCTGTATGCACACCCACCCACCCACAAACACACACTGTGGTTATTTTGGAACTGTGTTAAATTTTGAAGACAGATTTTTACAGATCAAATCAAATTTTAGAGACTTAAATCCATTCTGCATACATTTCTGTTAATTCCATACATAGCCTATGCCTAGGATCATAAGACAAAAAATTGTTCATGTTTGCTATTTATAAGAATTGTCTAATATGAAGGGAGCTAAATGTCACCTGTTCATGTTGGTTTTCTGAGGGTACTTAGATGCAGAGAATTTTTGAAAGTTACACCTTTCTTCTGTATCACCTAAAAATAGACACAGCATCCAACCTATAAGCATCATTTCTGAAATACTTGGCCAGAACATTTTGAAATCAAATTAGTTTTCATTGGGGATCTAAATTTATCCAACACTTCAGTCTAAAAGTTCATGGGAAACCATTTGACTTTTTAATTGGTTCTTGCTCTTAATTGAATTAGAAATACTACAAAGAAAACCTCTTGGGCTTTTCCCATACCATAACTAATGCAAGAAAAATAAATAAAAAAGAAATAGTAAACTTATTTCTTCAGAAAATATTTTTAGTTAATTTCATCTAATATTAAGTGCAAATAGTTCCTTAAATGTCAGGAGTGTATAAACTAATGCATGGTAATCCTTGTGCTAGATTGATATCCACATATTCTATATCTGCTTTCCATTCTGTAATTCTTCATCTACATTTGGTTTTGACAGTAAAAATAAAAATTCTGATAATTGCAGTCTGCAGAGGAATTCTGCTATCTGCATTGCTAAGATGAGCCTTTGCATCTGCCTTTATAAAGCTTATAGGTAGCACTTTGGAGTTGTCTCCTGTGGTTCTTGAGACTTTTACCTGAGAAGGTTCACATTCCATTTGACATTCTGAAAGAGGCAAATACTCCTAACATGCTCATATTCCCATTTCTAGCCTTTGGCTTGAGGATTTGTTTTATCCAGGAGTGTCTCTTACCAGCACAGAAAGCCTGGGCAGGGCCTGGGGGGGCCGAGTGCCACATGGCGCATCTGCCTCGCTGAAGGCTGAGGAGCTGCTCTGCTGCTCCAGCCCAAGGACTCTGTCTGCAGGGGCAGTATGAGCCTGAAGGGTATTCTAGCTACATGAAGTGTTTCATGGACTGCTTGAATGCAATTTATTCCATTCACAAAAACAATAATCATAGTTAAAGTAATTTTATGGTATAAGATGTTTTGAAGCAAAGAGTTTCTTCTCCTTCCTTGTTTTTCACCTGTGTATCCTTCTCCAGTCTTGTGCTATTCCTGTGCTGTGTGTGGCCAGTTGGTATCTGACCTGCTGAATGCCTGAGGACTATGTTTGACAATGTCCAAGGCAATTAAACCTAACCTCACTGTGGCCTCCCTCTAAGCATGTGAGTAATGCTAACCATGGTACCACACAGATAGTTCAGGAGAACAAAAAAAAAAAGGCTATTTACCTGGCTTTAGTGGCCAAAATTCTCACATCATTCCTTTGTTCTGTCAAACCAGATATACGGTCTCACAACAAACATTATTAGACTCCTGAATTTCTGAACATTTTGTTCTCACAATATTGCAGAGCCTTTTCTGCTTTCGGACATTTTAGTTTTATTTTCCAAATGGAAATTCCAATCAAATATTTTTTCCAAGAGTTTTAAATCTTTTTAGATGCTAATTTAATGCCAACTAAATGTGAGTTTATGCCTCACAATAAATTTAGATGATGCTCTTGACAGAAATAAATAAAGCATCTGGATGCAAAAGTATTGTCACAGATTGACAGTTCCAGCTGGTTGGGAGACATTTTTGATAACTAAAGTATCAAGTCACTTAAATAGGTGCCATTCTGTAATATTTTATCAACTGCAGAAATTTGGGTCAAAATGAAATGTTTTGAAGCAGAGGTGATGTCTGTTAAAATACTGGGTCTAATTTGTCTCAAACATTCTGTGACGCTCATTTTTTGTAGAAACTATATCTGACCATTACCTTCTAAAACCTGTCTCAGGCTATTACTTGCCCTCAGCCTTGTATTCCCTTTAGTGTGTCTTGTATTTTAATTTCCCAATTTCCTTCTGTCATATCTGATGTCAAAATTAAGACCACAGTTAAGCTAGAAATTCAAAACATCAGTCTCTTATTGTAATTGGTTTCGTGTCAGCCATCAGATTCTTACAAATGTGAACAAGGACAAGCTGTTTTAAGATTTTGCAGCTGAAGACTGTATTTGATGTGTTTTGGATCACTCCTTCTGCATATCTGATCCCATGCTTTTCAGACTAACCCCTTATTTCCCTCTGGGAATGCTGAAAATACTTGGGCCTGTTCCAGCTGATTTTACATCAGTGGGATTCTTTTGGTAGCTTGAGGTATACCAAATGTTAAATGGTGCTATATTTACATAAAATCTACATTAGTCTCCTGGCTTTACTAGGAGTCATACTGCTGATCAAATTACAGTGTAAAACAGAGATTACTGATGCACTTATAAGCCTCTGAAAGCAATCCAATCTGTGTTTTCTCTGTGGCCATCACACTCCCAAGCAATACGTTCTCTGTACGTAGGTTTCCAGTAGCTCACATTCTTAACGGAAAGGATACTTGCTTTGCATCAGTCCATGCTAAGAATATTTTTGCTATGTACCATCTCTGGGCTTTTCTTGTCAGTTTCTCCTGTTCTTTAGAAAGTCATCTCCCATATTTAAAGCCTGTTACAATATAAGCACTAAAGCAGCCCTGAGCTTGGCAGTTTCCTGTTCAGAGTGGCAGCATCTTTTCCTATAGATTCTTTAGAGTCTGGTCATGATTATGGCAGTCAGAGGAAACAGAGATACTTTTTCAAGAATTTTAGTCACAATGGCTTTTTTGATTGCATTGAAAAAAAAAGAGTTTACTATATAAAAAGTAAAATTCCACAACTACCTCCTCGGTTTGCCTTCTTAAGGTTTGGAACATTACCTTAGCTTAAATTGGAGTATTTCATGATATGAATAATTTCCTCTTGTAGCAGGGCTTCACCTTCTGATGGACAGAGGTACCATTCTATAGCCTAGCATTCATTGCACGCTATAAATGCTATAAAAGCGCAATGATAAATTCTAAAAAACAAAAGTGGAATCATAGAATGGCTTGGGTTGGGAGGGGAACTTAAAGATCATCTAGTTCCAACCCCTGTCATAGGCAGGGATTCTGTCCCCTAGACCAGGTTGCTCAAAGCTCTATCTAATCTGTCTTTGAACACATCAAGGGATGGGGCAGCCAAACTCCTTTGAGCAACCTGTTCCAGTGCCTCATCATGCTCACAGTGAAGAATTTATTGCTAATACCTAATTTAAACCTACTCTCCTTCAGCTTAAGACCATTCCCCTTTGTTCTATCATTGCACGCCCTTGTAAAAAGCTCCTCTCCAGTTCTCTTTCAGGCCCCCTTGAGGTACTGGAAGGTGCTCTGAGATCTCCCTGGAGCCTTCTCCAGCCTGAGCAACCCAAACTCTCTCAAAGCCTGTCTTCTAGGAGAGATTCTCCAGCCCTGATCATTTTATTTGTCCTCTTTTGGACTTACTCCTGCAGGTCAATGTCTTTCCTATGTTGGGGCCCCAGAGCTGGGCACAGACTCCAGGTGGGGTCTCACAAGAGCAGAGCAAAGGGATGGAACCACCTCTCAAAAACTGCTGGCCATGCTGCTTTTGATGAAACTCAGAATGCCTTTGTCTCCCTGGGCTGCAAGTGACATTGCTTGGTCACATTGAGCTTTTTAACCAGCACTCCCAAATCCTCTTCCCTGCGGTTGCTCTCCAGCCATTCTTTGCCCAATGTGTGCTTGTGCTTGGAAGTTCCCTGATCCAGGTGCAGGATCTTGCACTTGGCCTTGAAGTAGACAGAAAGCTTATTCAGCACCAAGCAACACATCATTCAAAGAGCACTCTTTTTTTGAACATACACCTAGATTTGTGCCATTGACTTCCAGGTACCTGTTCATAAATGTTTAGGAGTCCTCCCAGCTTGGATGTCTGTTTTTCCAAAGCAGTCAGTTAAAAGAGGCAGGTTGCATGAAGTACCTTCTAGAGTGCTTCTGGACTCTGCAGCACAGAAGATTAACTTGTTTCGTGACGCTGCCCTCCTAATGTCATTTTGTAGAGAATCCCTCAGGATGAACTCTGTTTATAAATCCTTTATACTTGCATTTTAAAAATAAGTATAATTTTTTTGTCCATGACCTGCTAAATTAAGGAGACACAATTTCATATCCTATTAACCAATATTTGCAAACTGGAATGTGAACTGAAGCTACGGATCACTGCCACTGGAAATGAGGAATGAAAAATCTAAGAAAGGGAAAGATATAATTAAAACCAATATAAGTTCATATCTACTTTGGTAATAGGAATTAATATGGGGTATTAATCTCATTTGATAATTTTGGCACACTCAAGCTATCTGCTTATTTCAGCAATGCCTTTTTAGGTACTAAGACAAATGCTGGTTAAAAATATGTATCTATCTAACTTCATATTCAGAGAACTGGGTTACATTAATTTAACACCCTTCAAGTTATTCTTCTTTGATCAGTTTTGAAATATTCTTGGCAAAACAAAGAGCTGGAAAGAGAACTTCCTGAACTGAAGAAAATACACATCTCATGAAAAGTTGTTATTTATTAAAAAATTTTAAATCATATATTGCTAAATGGGTTATTACTTGCTGATGGTGTCTAACAACAATGTACATTCCAAGCCTAAGAAACTCAGGTGATCTGGAACATCTTTATTTTTACATGTTATAACATAAAAATTTTATATTTATATCCTTCTCCTGAGGATGATGTTAGAATAAAAAGACTAATTCTTTTACATTTTAAAAATGCCAATTTTCTTCAACATTAAGAGTTTGCTCATAACAACTGGGCTCCAAAATCCAAATGAAGAAATTGTTTAACATGTAACTCATCAATTCCCCATTAACAGATCCTGGCTGGTAGTATGAAACTGGGATGTTATCGATTACAGTTCCAATGAGATGTACTAGCTTTAATAAAGCCTAGAAGCAACATGTGCAGGCAAGCCAGATTCAAAACTGAAACATTATCTAAACAGAGTTGATTTCAAATGTTTCAAATGTAAATAACCCACCGGGTGGTCCTTGAGACTGTCAGCAGTCATTATTTTCTGTAGCATAAACAGGGCTGTCAGCTGGGATTTCTGTCAGAGATAAAAAAGTCATTCTTCCCTTGCAAATCCCAGGCTGCTTTTACAGCAAGTCATGCACCTCCAAGATAGATGGAGAGTTCCTTTCTGGATTTTAGTGAAAATATTTTATAAGCTGCCATGGAAACCAGGATAGGTGTCTGAACTGTGCAGCCTGTGAGGTAAAGGTTAATGGAGTCAGCAGAATAATAAGCCTTGAATTTCTGAAATGTCTAAATAAATGCATGATTTCCACAGATTCTGCATGTTTGTTTTTCAAAGTTTTCTGCAGGAAACAAAAACTAAACCAAAAATCACAGATGTTAATAGATGACAAACATGTAAACTTGGATGAAAAATGTTAGAGGCTACTGCTTCAATTAAACAAAGAAACATGATGAGTTTAAGTGATTGGAAGTATTAGTCAATCACCAGGATTTATATAATAGCATTCAGTTAACTAATCTGATGTAGATATTTCAGAAGAGTGTTACTGCACTGTCTGCCCCGACTTAGTTCAATGGCAGCTGAGCAATTAAAATATCTTAACAAATCTAGTCTGACATGTCTTAGCACAAAATTAATCATGTAGTACTATCTTCTGTATCAACAGTCACACCTTTATCTGGATAGCCACTGAAATCCACAGGAGCATTGCCATTGGCTTCAATGGAAAGGTGATTTTAGACAGTTCAACACAACAGAATTTATTTCCAAAATTGTTGAAGATTTTTCCAACTGATTTCCTGGAAGACAGTAAAATTCCCGGGTCCTTCTCAGGACCATTTTTACACTTCCTCCTGGAAACAGTTCATCAGGGGTCCCTGCTTGCTTTCTGAAATAGTGCTATGCACTGCTCAAAAACTGGAGACTTTCACTCTTTACTGAACAACCAAGATCTTTTCTTATTATTCAAGTTTAAAGAATTTAAGTATTTTCTTTGTGCATGGTAAACTGAATATAGATCCTACCTTCTATGATAGAATCATTCTTTGCAACCCTTATTTATTCTTGCTTACATGCTGCAATTAAGTAGGATCAACAGAAAGCATGAACAACTTGGTTAACCCCTCCTGGTGCCTTGGCTTCTCAATATATATTATATCCATTAGTAATTTTTGGAAGAAGGAAAGAAAAAGGAATTCTTCCTCCAGAGTGTTACTTGAAACCTGAAAATCTAAGAAAACAATCATGGTAAAGGAAAGCTTTTGAAAGCACCCAGGGTTCTATGGTGAATCTGGACTCTCGTTCTTTTCTAGCAAAGAATATTATTACATTTTAATATGAATTAATGAACTGAATCCCATGGGTTCTTCCAGATGACTTGGCAAGATAAACTCAGATGTATTTTACACAAAAAAAAAATCCCTTCATCTAAGAACCTATGACCAGTCATGAAAAATTGACTTTCTTCATGTCCCTTATCAGAGATACGTGCAGTGAATGGTTAAAAAAATAAAGAAATATTTATTCCTCTCTCCAGCTAAATCTTTATTCTCTGTTTGTATGTCCTGCAGTCTGTCTGTTGTGTTGTCTGTGTGCTTGTCAGATTGCCTGGGTGCAGTTTTTCCTTTCTCCTTTCGTTCAGTGCACTCCCCATGTACTCTCAAGCAGCCCCCAAGTATTCACTTTAACCTTCCCCAGAGCATTTTGTAGAGTCCTCTTGAGCCTTGTGCTCTTATTCTGGGGAAAGACCTGTATAGCATGGCTGGCATCCTGAAAAAAATCATCTTCCCTTTAAAAGCTAGCACTTGTACTTAATTCTGTACAGTAATATATAGTTGCCTTTATCTTTTTCTCACTACAAAACCTTTCAATCTGCTTATCTGTAAGCATCCCACTACTTTCTACTGCTAAGAAGAATTTGATGATCAACTCTCTCTGAGATCAATGAATTATATAAACATAAAATATTACAGGAATATTACATTTTTTTCTTTTGGGTCAGAATTAACTTTATTTAAAATTATGGTATATTTTAAACAGTTTTTTAGTTCAGCAGGTGAGGCCAGCAGATACTCTGAGTACCTGAGCTAGATATCATCCCACAGAGGTGCAAAACTTTCCCCATATGACATTTTACTGAGCAGCACCCCAGACAATCAGCTGTCATATACCATGTGCAGACCCACGTAAATGAAATTATGACATCAAGGGACTGTCCTTGCATAATACTGAGAAGTGTATGGAGGCCAATGTCCCAGTTTCTGGCTGCTGAAAGGGGAATGTGCTCTTCTTGATATGTAATATCCACTGCTTCTTTAAATCACAGCTGTGGATTTTGGTTTTGCCAAAAGTAATTTTTTCAACAGAGTGGAATTTTCCACAAAACACTCCCTTCCACAAGAACTGCCCATTTTTAAAAGTCTTTGAAACAGGAAATATTTGGATTGACAAAAATAATTTTTTCTTCAAGTGTTTTTCAGGGGTTCCAGCCCCCTGAAACTTTTCTTCTACTGTTCCCCATAGTTTTTCATCCTGCAGTGTATCTGTAATTTTCATACATATTTCCCTTATATTTGTGTTTGCATTTCATGGCCTTTCACAGAAAACAAACTTAGCTATTGAAATAAAAAGGGATAGAAATCCCTGCAGTATAATTGTGCATCAGAGATAGCGTAAGCTGTAAATGGGTGCTGTAAATCACAGTACTTCCCTTTTTTCTTCACCTGCCATTATTTTTCTAACACTAACAATACATCAGTCTAGTAATTGTAGTTAAGGAAATGCACTGACATGTGAAATTTGAATGTTAAAGGAAAACACATGGAAGCCACCTGGAACTGTGGTTGCAGAGAAAGAAGATTCTTTCAAATCCTGTTCTTCAGTATCTTTTTATATAAATACTTGTTGCATTTTTTTAAGATTAATGCCAAAAGGCTTTACTGTATCAGTCAGTAATAAAGCAGAGGGACTGGGTAAGCTAGGGGTAGATTCTGTGTAGAGGCTCAGCGAGTGCCTCTGAACGTGTGTGTATCCATATGTGGTCTTTGGTGAAGAAGCAATGCCAGAGTGAACCTCTTTGATGACTGGATTATATTGTGTCTTGCCCTTTCCATCATCATTATATTATTAGCTGACTTTTATTTTCATAACTGTGCTTTTACTACAGCTGGGAAAAAAAAAAGCCTTCTTTGAAGTTCAGGATTATATTGTGCTGGGAATATTACTTAAGAATTGGCTAAAATACAACAACGTAGGGAGGGGGCTGAGCATGGGAATTTAAGGCTTCGTGGAGCAAAAGCCATAGAAGTTCTGAAGCCCTGGTCTTGTGATCTTTAACAACATAGTTTCCTACTCTTCCACTCAACAAACAGCACTGCTGATTTACTTGCATGAATGAGATTTAAAGGACCAAAGCTATAACTTGACACTGGTGGACTTACAGACATAGTTTGGTTTAGTCTACTGTAAAATCTAATTTTGCTCTGATACAGAAGAGAAAAATTAGAAGGGCAAACTCCCTACATAGTCACTGGAGAGAGGTAAGTGCTTCCAGGGCAGACACTTAGGCAGTGTCAGTAAAATGGCTAAAGCAAACAGCACAGATAACATGCTTCTGAAATATAACCGTACCATGTGGTTCTTGGAAAGCAAGACAGAGACTTGGGTGCATGTTAAGATTAGTCAAAGAAAGATAAACTTATGGTGGAGTTCTTGCTACTTTCATTTGGAATGTTAATAGCTCAAATTAAACAGTGTAGAGTACTCCAAATACCAGAGCAATGCAAACGTTTACAGCAATGATATCAACATTTGGAGGGTCCGTATTTTTTCAAGATCTGTTCACTTCCCATGACTTTTAACATATTTGTACATTCCCAAATATAACTCAGGGTGCAGATATTATGTAGGCCTGATTTAACTTGGGTGCCTGGGTATAATTCCTTCACCGGTGTTATCCCATGAGACCAAAACTGAACAAAACCAAAGAATGTTGCTTTCTATTGTAAAAGTATATTTTGTCCCCATATATGAAAAAAACTTCCAGATTTGTGTACTCAGAAGGAGGCCAAGGAGTGAACCAGCAGAGTAAATTCTCCCTTGGAATAAGAATAAAGCGATTTTCTACGGTCAATGCAGAAATGTAAGTAACCCCTAGTAAAATTATGCCTGTTTTAGGCAAGGGGTAAGTTTGTTCTCGAAGTCTGAAAACCTTGTTTTTCATGCTCCAAAATTCAGATATTTTTGTGACTTTCCCAGTAGAGATGTGACATGGATTATGCACCGTCTCATTAAAAAGGAAGATGAAGTTTTGGTCTCACATTTTTGCAAACAGAAGTTATCAAGGACCAGGCTGCCAGGCTGGGAAAATGGCAAAGCAACAGAGAGAGAAAAGAAGCTGGGCATTTGTGTCCATCCAGCCCCCCAGGCTGCCACTTGCTGGATGCAATTTCTTGGCTGAGCCAGCCTGGCCACTTACTTTTCCCTGTGTGCAGGGTGAGGAGCACCTTGTGTTCAAAACACTGCAAGGAGCAATAAATGGAAGGAACTGAGCACGGGCATGCTTGAGAGAAGGAAGTCTATTTCTGAACCACCCCTGTTAGATTCTGTGTTGTTTCTTGGCAGCCTGCTCAGCTTCCTGCTTGTGACCAGTGGGACTGGGCTGGAGCCTGTCTTAAAGGGACTACATGGTGACAAGCTGAGCTCCCTGTGGTTTCCATGGTGTTAAAGAAAGTCCAAGCAAATTATTTGTAATATCAGTATGTGCCCACACAATAATTGAAGCTGTATCCTAAAGACTTGCTGTCTTGGATGAACCCCAGCTGTCCTGGGCATCTACCACTCCAAAAGCAAACCTTTGACCCCTTTATATTTTCACAATTATATGTATGTTATCAAAAAAACAGTAAGAACATGGGAAAGGGGAAAATAAAAAGGTTAAAAATAAGCATCCTTACTGTGGGAACATGATGGGGGAAGAGTGGTAAAGGCAGCAGCTCTTCCTCACACCAGAGCAGAACTCTGTGCAAGGTTCTGTTGCCTTCATGCCATTTTTTTTTCAGAAAGGCACGGTTGCCTAAGCACCTGCCTGACTTACACTAAAGCAAACAAGCAGCAAATGGGTCTCTCTTAGAGGCATTAAAAATGGCCCCACTTTGTGCTAACTAGGTCCAAAGCCAACAGGAGATCAGGCCAAGCAAATGCACTTTCTTGTTTGGCAAGTTTGAGTGCTGCCTGTTTGCTGATGAGAACACACAGATATCCTAGCCTATCTAATTTGAAACATCTGTGGAAAGAAGTATCACATGAATAATAAATACAGAATCGAAGGTTCTCATTGCCAACAGAAAAAAAAAAAAGGCAAGAAAAAGAAAAGGCAATAAAAAGGGCTTCATTTTTGCTGCTTTTCCATTGTTATCCTTTAGTAAACACTAAAATGAAAACAAACCAAAAAGAAACCTATATTAAAATACCTTATATGCTAAAAAGGTTGGATCCAATTGCTCTTGCAGTCAATAGGAATTAACTTTAGAGAGCTTTATACTGAATACCTAGGGACATTCTTTCAAGAAATTAGCTGCCTCATTGAACGTATATGAAGAGTTTAGGATAAAGTAAAGGGCATTTGAATTATAGAGCTACTGGATAATGTGTCAACAGCCATAGGGTTACAGCAGCCACAGCCCCAAGAAAATTACAGATTAAAAGGAAACATTGATATCAGCAAGAATATCAATGGGCTCTGTACTAGCTCAAGAGTATCTGTGTTTACCATCCTCTTATGTTTGGGTTTTTTTTTTCCTAAAACTTTGTATGTTCCAAATAAAATTAATATCCTTGGGGCAGTATGAGAAGCTGAGCAAGGCTTCTTTGTAAGTGTTTGTGAGACATAAAAGACATTACTGCCCAGACATGGATAGTTTCTCATGCACATAGAGCAGGAAGAGTCAAAGCCCGGGTTTTGTCAGACACAGAGAAAGGAGTAAGGGATAGGTCACTCGTGGAAGAAGATCTTGTGATTCCAGATAAATAAAGAGGTTTAATAATATCTAACAAGATAACATCAGTCTGCTTCAGTGGCACTGCCAGACAACACTGAAATGTGTGAGAAAATGACACATTAGACAAGTAAAGGGAAGGCATGACCTTGGGAGGAAGCTGTAGAATAGAGGGTGGAAACAATGTTTCTATCAGAAGACTGCTACCACCGATTAATTAATTGAAATGTTTCGTGGTTCATGCGTCAGCTTCATTTTATTTTGGGAGTCAGCTTTAGCAACTTAGGAGGAAGATGGCAGAAGAACTGAATAATCCATTTGCTCCCATAAACTAAGGATTAATGGAATAGATGTCTGTTTTTCTTTTGAGTTCCAAATTATATTAAACATCCTTTTATTTCTCCTTATGCTCTTCCCATAAAGCCAAAGCCTAAAATTGGCAAGGCTCCCCACACGAGGGTTACACAGAAACCTGTGGTGTTCTGTGAAGCCAGAAATATGGTTAAAGTTTGAAAGCCCTCAAGAAAAATGCTGTCACAGGCAAAGCTGTTTGTAATTTTGGTAGTAGAACTTTCCCTCCTGTGGATAGTAAAGAGCCACCCCGAGTGCTGGGCAGGGTGAGTCTGCAGCAGGAATGGCAGCAGCAGCAGTCAGAAGCACTCAGCAGTGAGCAGCAATGGACCATGCAAAACTCAATGAAGCAGTTCTTCTTTTGGCCTCTGCACACCTATCCCAAATGCATGTGATTTCCGAAATCCACCAGAAGCAAGTAAAAACCTATTTCTTTTCATTTGCTGTCCTGGAATGTTTGTTTTCCCCCTTGCTTTTGGGCATCAACTCAGCAGAATCAAAGAAAAAAGCACTCAATACAAAATCCAGCATACAGGCAAGAAAGGGACAAAGATGGTTATTGGTACTTTTGTTCTTAGATATTTGCATGCACATCACTACTGTGATAGAGGGGCCACACTGAGCTACCCAGAATTTTTTTTGCAAAGCACAGAGTATCTTGACATCTCAGGTGATTCTATAACTACAGAAATTCAGTGTAAGTCATTTATTTACATGACCTGGTGATCTTTTCTGCAAGTTTATGTAATGTTCAAAAGCTAACATTAATATGAGTTCCACAGATTTTAATCTACTTCCACATTTTTATGTTTATCTGATCATTAAGTGAGCATCTGTATTTCATATTATGGAATAAAATTTAGTGAGGAAATAATATACAGTAGGGAGAGTATTCATGAAAGAAGTACATATTGAGTATAGTTTGGCTGACATTCAAAAATGCAAAGCTCTGCTGGCTCAGTCCATTTCAGTGGGATTCTTCCTCTCAGATGGGCTAAACTTTGTCAGTGGCAACAACCAAGCAATAGCTAACTGGGCTTTTGATAGGTTCTACTTAGCCAGTTGGAATAATAAACTGTTTGAAAGCAATTTTAATCCATTTTCACATTGAAAAAAATCCTTATAATCATTGAAACTGAAAGTCTGAATTAGAAAATAATCCAACACAGAGAGAAGTAACTAAAGCAACTTATTTTTCTGCCACTAAAGTCAAAAGAGCTGAGCTGATAGTAGAAAAACCTAGAGTAAATGTCACTACTTGATAGGGGCAGTGGAAATCTAAAATTCAGTCTGATGCTCTAAAGGTTGAAAGATCTATAGATATATACAATTTTTATTGAGAAATACATAAAAGTTTACACTTAATGGGCAATTAGGTTTCTTTGCTGAATTAGAGGCCAAAGTTTAACACCCCCCAGTTTTTAGTCTTGTAGTTTTTAATTGCTAATTAATACAGTTTAAGAACCATCAAATTTAAAATAATAAAAAGTTTAAAATATATTAATTGCAATTATAAATAAGTGCAACTCATGAAATATCAACATTCAAAACAAGAAATTATTTCTTATTTCCTCATTTCTCCTCTTAGTTTTTTAAATAGCAATCTCCACAGACTTTAAAAAGGAACAACAAAGATGATTTAGGAGAGTGTACAAGGAGTAAAAGTAAGGAAATTGCTAGAAAAAATTACCTTAAACCAGATTTTCATAATGACAGGCAGATAAAGTTAAGGGACCAGATGGGCAAGAATATTGAAGATAGAACAGAAAATGTCCTCAGCCTTTGTTTTAAGCACTTTTACACATTTTGCTTGACATTATGTTATTGGCCTAAAGAAAATAATTTCTTTAATGGGAGGTTTTATAGAAGAACAGTGTCAGTTTGGTCATACACATTTGGTAAACTTTGCAAGCAGAGAAGGTAACTTACCAGATAACTTTTCATAGCATATAGCATTCATAGCGTGGGTTTTTTTTTTTGTTTTTTTGGTTTGTTTTTTTTTTTTTTTTGGTTTGGTTTTTTGGTTTTTGTTTTTTTTTTTCAGCTCTAGGAACTACTAGGTTCAATGCTGAAAGATTTGGCGTGAAATTGTGGCCAATGGGAATTTTGCCATCAACTTCAAAAGATTCAAATTTCATCCTAGATCTATCTTATTTGTTTAGCAAGAACGTGCTTATTTTTCTATTCTTTTTTTGTGCACAAACTGTCAGCATTGTGTGAAACAAACCATCTTGATTTCCAGCGTGCTTTTCAAAAGCCGGGTGATTGCCAAAATTGCAAATCCAATTTGTTCACAGACTGACCAGTGTGTGATCATTCCAATTATATTTGGCACATGTCAAGTGGAAGAATCAAACCTCCCTCTTTTTGGATCACTTATAAACACTTCAAAAAATAAACTCCCAATATAATTAGCTGCTGAAATGCTTGGCAAGTTGCCCTTTAAAAAAATCCCCGTCAGGAAACACACCCCCTTGATTCTTCCCGGGCACGTTCTTCACTAACAGACTCAGATCTTGTCCCCTGCCCTGGCACTGATTAGTGTAATCCTCCTGGCTGCCTGTGGGTACCCCCAAAAACTGGTTTTCCCACAGCTGAGGTCCAGGAACTGTGTTACATGAGAGCTGGACGATGTGGCAATACTCCCCCCCAGAAGCTCCCATTAAGCACAAGCTGCTGCTAAGCCCATGTGCAAGCTGCAAGTGTGCAGCAGAGCTCACTGGAGCCCCTACCCCAAAAAACTCTGCTAATGATATGTGTTGAGGGTTTTTTGCAATGCATCAGTGAAAATGCATTATCCTGTCAAGCTGTCTGAAACCCTGTATGGGAGCTACCTTTTCCAGAATAAATCTGCCTTAAATCTTAAAAACAGTTTGCATAATCCTGCCAAAATGCAAAGGAAGAGTCAGTGAACCAGTTACCTGGTTTTGCTGCTATCTTGAAACACAAGAGCTTTTTCTCTTATTTCTTTACGTTTTTGTGGGGTTTTTTGTCTTCCTTTCCAATGGCTGTCATGAGAATCACTTCAAAACTCTGAGAAACTGAGAAAGAGAAAAATTCACTGCTGAAGAAGGAAGGCAGAACAGCAGGTAAAATATGATGGAACTGAAGGTCATTCAGCAAAACTACATTTTTTGAGAACAGTTTGGCAGGAAAGAAAACATGCATTTGGACTTTTCAAAGTCATATACTTTACCATCAGAGCACTGGGGACCTCGCAGTGCCTAATCCTTGCAACATGTTACTTCTGAAGACAATTCTACCTCTACTCCCTGCTGTTGTTAGCAACTTTTGTGAGTACCCATTTTGTGTGGGAAGACTTATCAACTAAAATATTAAATCAGGCCCATCTCACAGCAGCCTCTGTAAAAGAAAGAAACGCTTTTCTGCTCCATGGATACCTGCTTGAAGCAGTGCCTCATGTTTTCCTGATGAACTATTTCCTGATGATTGCTTTCCATTTTCCCCATCTTCTCCATCCCAGTTCAGTTCTCATGTAGAACACAACCAAAGGCATGTTTTAGACAAGTCCAAATGGTTTGGCTCTGCTTCATCCCCCTTACCCAGGAATAGCTTAGCACAAAAGTTGCCAGATAAGCCTTGCAGAATCCATATTTGGTAAGTATTGTTGCATTTCTTCCACATCTCTACTTATGTTTTTCTTCAAATTTGTTCAGAAATCATGAACACTGACAAATGGATCAGTAGATGCCTGACTTATATTTTTCTTTCATTAAATATAGCTTGGAAGTTTATTATTCTCTAGTCAAAAGCTAGCACAGTCAATGTGATGGGTGTATTTTTACTGCTTCCTACCAGACTTCTAGCTCTGTGTGCCAGTTCTCTCAGTGTTCTGGGATCATCTGATGCCTCTGGCTGAACTGTGGTGAACTATTTAAGACTGTCATTTCTTAGTCAATATTGTTCATATCCACAGGTCAGTTCTTACTGTTTTCTACCACAGCTTCCCATTGAAACATGATGAGCCACTTCATTTTAAGGGTAGAGTTTATGTTCACATACACCATCTCATGAAGTTGTGTGAGATGGCTGCCAGAAGACTGCACTTTTAGGAGAAAAATAATTGTCCTTGGAAGGATATAACACATAACACAAATATTATGAAAATAGTGTTCAAACAGGTAAGATACTGGATCTTCCTTACCCTTTTTTAGTTAATGAAAACAATTATTTCTAAGAGAACAGATTAAAAACTTATTAACATCTTCTAGATGATTTTGTTTTGTGTTGTATTTCTGCTTTTTAAGGCACTGCAGCAATCCCCACTTAAATGTGCAGTGTTGGGACTTTCTGCCTCTTCTTTATAAATGTGTATTTCTGGATGTCTCTAAATTGGCCACTCAAGATTGTTCCAGACAGATACTTGGCTTCCAGACTCTAAGTGCAGAGAAGAATGGTTTTCTTTTCCTCTTGTACTGACAAAAGTAGATGTGATAGTGTGTAAGCCACACCACTGGAATGCAGTAAGTAAACAAATATTTAAAGGACATTTTAGCAGCCTCAGCCAGTTTGTTTACCTAGCTCTAACTCAAATGACCTCTGTTTAAAGCATAGTTCAGTCAGCCAACTGCACCCCAAGTACTTGCATCCTGGCCCCTCAACAAGAATAAGGAATATGAACAACGAGCGTCCTAATATCTGGGAGGAGGCAGGAACAATGGACACAAAGAAGTACCAAAGCATCAGGACTACATTTGCAATCTTGTATCACATGCCTGAATCCCAGATATTTCTGGTGAGGCTTTGCTGACAGCTCCTGAGGCACAGTTTACACAGAACGCGAGACTGTGGGCAAGGAGACCCAAACCTCCCGGTACCAGATGGAAAGCCATGGAAATGCTCCACTGCTATTCCACTCCTGGGCAATTTTTATAATGGGAAGGAAATGCAGGCCACAGAGAAAGAAGGTAGTGCACCCAATATTACAAAATTTCCCCACAGTTGCCTCCTTTTAGAGGGCTAAGGCTCCAACACTACATTTCATGCAATGAAATATTCTTATTGCTATTCCTCAGCTGCTGGGGAGTAGCTTTCCTCCCAGCCCCTCCTGGGGTGAGTGCTATGAATATCACCTCCAGCACAGCAAGCTGAGGCAGGCAGCAGCCACGGATGGCATTTGTCTTGGAAAAGGTTTGGTTATGTGAACATCAGCTTTCGCAATCTGATTCATAGCCTGAATAAAGGTTACAAGTTTTCAGGCTGTTATGCACCACATTAAACATAAGATTGTAGCCTTTCATTTAATCTGAAGAGAGTCAAGTTACAAGGAACATAACAAGTCTTTAGAATACTGCATACAGTTGAACTTCCCCCCATTCTCCCCATTCCATGTTCCTTTCCAGCACATATGAGAAGTCTGGTTTTGAGAGAAGTAGTGAAGGAAAACAAGTATTTATATATCAGTTGTTCCTCCAGGGCCACATGAAATTGATTGCTCAAATCAGCAAGAGAAGAAAAACACTGTCTGCTATCAATGACTGAGTTAATCAGGAGTCTCAAAGGAAAAGTTTATTGTAGAAGAGTGAAAACATTCAACCCCTGTCCCTTCCTCTAAGGAAGCTTCAACACTGAACCAAAGTACTCCAGCTTTTCTTTGCTTGTGTCTGAGGCATCCAAGACCCCTCCATGGCCTCACAAGGGTCTAATATCAATTGTTCTAACATAAGAGAACAATTTTAGTGGCCTCACAGCATCTCAAGCCATTAGGTTCTTAACCCAGTTGATACCCCAAAATTAAGGAGTATTAGTTGAGATCACAGTTTAATGTAAGTAAATGTGTGAAAAAGAGTGAAAACTCTCTTTAGTGCGGGCATGGGCAAATAAAAGGAATCAGCTTATTAAAATTTATGGTGTTTGCACCACAAGGAAGATTTTCTGGTGTGATGAACAAACAAATGGGCAGTGTTTGTGTCAGAAGTGTATAACTCACCCTGAAAACATGCTACTTAAGTTTGGTTGAGTTTTTTGCCCTCTGAGAAACTCTTCTTTTTAAAATACAAGAGAAGTTTTTAATCTTCTTATATATCTTGGTTTTTACTCCTCTCAAATTTTGCACAGATCCTGTTTAGTGCTGTGTAGTGGAAAATATGAAAGATTTTGTTATTTAAACAGGTGTCCAGCCTCCATGAGATGCACAGGTTACACTGAGTTTAACAAGTGGCCATGAAGTCATGGTCGTAGCTAACACTGCTGATCAAAAGGGTTACAAATATGCTTGTCCTCTTAAAAAAAAAAATAAATAAAGGGAGATAATGTATGTGGGTGTCTTAGATTAAAGTTTTAAAGTTTTTAATTACTTTAATTATTTTATTCTCTGACAACAAATGTGTCAGGATAGAACTAAGTTCCTCTGTGTCCTCTTTGCAATGCCTCAATGATGTAGTGAGATGCTGATACAAAACCTGCCAAAAGCTGACACCCATTTCTTTCTCTCCAAGGTGCCCAAGGCTACGCTGAGTTGGATGAAGGACAGGAGGGATTGAATGGCTGGAGATGCTCGCCTGCAGTGACCCCTCCAGCACTGGGGCTGCAGAGACAAAGCAGGGTCACAGCAGTGGCTGCCAGCAGGGCACCTTTCCCACATGTGCCTGACCTCTTTGTGCAGTGAGGGGCAGAGAAAAAGGGAGCACATAAAGCTGGAGCTACATCTCTGTGGGCTGAAATATGTAATGACCTCTGTTTAAGATGTAAGGGCTGACTGTGAGAGGTATTTAACACTCTTCAGACACTGATGCCTATCTTTGGCTTTAGTAGAGATGGTGCACAATGGATTCCACCAGGAAAGACTATCAGATGGATATAAACAGCAAAGATTTTTTTAGAAAGTCAGCACAGTCAAGAAGCAGCTTTTACCCCACTGTACCACAGCTGAAATATCTTGCAGAGCTTTAGTGACCACCAGCACAGTGGTAGCCTCTGAGAGCAAGTTTCTCACTTGGGCTTCTCCTGCTGCTAAAAATGTAAGTTATTTAAGAGGAGAAGGTCATATACCCACATTTCAAGCTGTAAAGCAAGCCAGAAAACTCTCACAATTTTGTGTAACTGTGCCAGAAGCTAAAGAAGTCTAATATGTAGGAGAAATCACATTTCATTGTGCCTGAGAGAGAAGACCAGAAGCTGGTGGCTGTATCTGAAAATATTTGCCTTTACTGTCTTTAAGATAAAACTAAATATGATAAAACTCTATTATTTAAGATAATAACTATATGTTATTATAATTTGTTATTATAATTGGTTGTTTGGGTTTTCTTGGTTGGTTAATCAGAGATTTTTTGTTGTTTTTTTTCAGGGTTTTTTGTTTATTGTTACAGCCCTAGCAGACTGGAGACTTGAGAAAGACAAAACCCATAGGAAAATATTCTGCATTTTGAGATGCAAAATGATGCCTGTTAAGTGCTGAAATCAGTCAACACTACTCTGTAGCCATCACAGTAGCAGAGCCAGCAGAGCTGAAGAGAAGACAGACAGTTCACTGGTCCTCTTCTAAATGTACTCTGCTTCATCCAGGCATCAAGGAGAGAATAGTGCTATCAGGACACAGCTAACCAAGCTGCACTCAACAAGGTGAACACATCCTCATTAAAATACATAAAGACTAGGTTAGCATTGGGACAATATTTTTCATAAGGTTTGAGCTTTGAACCCCCTTCCCCTTTAAAAATTGAACTTTAAAATTCAGCATTACGCTTGCTTTTTAGACAGTAGAAAATCTTCATTTTAAGCTTTCTCTTCCATTAATGTCTTTATTTTCATTTCACTAGGACTAATGATCTCTGTTCTCTCCTCAATCCTTTACCACTCTACTCCTTCTTTTCAATTTGTCTCATTCATTAAAAAGATTAAATTAAACTCAGAGCCATCGTTCTCAGCCTTTCTGAGTCTGTTCTTGACCTTTCTTAACTTCACATTTGCTTCTTCTACCTCAGACACAAAGAAGGGTTATTTATCTCATATACTACCTTTGTTTCACCTGTGCAGACACACAGCCAGGATCTTTACATCTTTTTGGAAGAATTTCATTATTTTAATAGAACCTATAAACTGAACCTCTTAAAATATAAGGGAAAAAAAAAAAAAAAAAAAAAAAAAAAAAAAAAAGAAATTTTCACAGAAAAGTAGATTCACAGAACAGCCCAAGCTGGAAAATACCTTGAAAGTTTGTCTGGTTGCAACTTTCATGAAAAAGGGAGCTTAGGTCTTAGTTCCTATAATACTTTAATATTATAAAATAGTGAAAATAATGGGAATAATCTAGTAAATAGAACTGCCTACAGTAAATAGAACCTTCTGCCACAAGGCATTTCCCATCTGATTTGAAAGTGAAAGATTTGCCTGGGACTCAGGCAGGCTGAATTAAGTTATCAGCTTAGGTCACTCACTTTGCCTACACTGAGTAGGCAAAGTGATATTTGATGTTCAAGTCTGTCCTTTAGAGGTCTTCTGTTAATGATGCCCAAAGATCTGGTTGCATAGTGCACTAAATGAACCATCAGTCACCATGAAGGAACATTTGTCCTGTGTTTCTAAACTACTTGTTCCACACAGCACAAGAACCTCTAAGCAAGTTGTTGCACTGGGGCTTTGTGTCCTGTACTTGGAATTCCTGTGCTTCCACGTGTGCTCAGTCAGAAATCCCTAATGCTACTTTTTCTATTGCTGATCATCAGTATTCTTGAAAAGGACAGAAAATAAAAGTGTATATGTTTAAAACTTTATCAGTATCATTTCTTTCTTTGAGGCCTGTCATGTTTCACTGTGTATTTCTGTGATAATCACTTCTTTAAATAATTTGTTTCTACAGATTTTGTTTTTCTAGTAATTTCCTAATCAATCTCTCTACATTTTGCTTTTCATGTTGAGCTCTAATTATTTTGCCACTATTTTAGAAATTAGGAATTACGTCTACATGAATAATTAATAACTTGGTTTAGTGGCTGACCTCTAAAATTTAGGTTAACGACAGTTTATGGCCGGCCTAATAAAATTACCAATGTTGAGATGGAAATATTTTCATTTTTTTAAAGAGCACTTTTGATCAAACCAGGCATTAATCCAACTCATGGCAATTCAATTTGTTTCAAACTAGGTTTTATCACAATGGCATTTTTTCAGTGGCAATCAAATTTTAATTCATCAGAATGCATCAACCTGGCATTCTAGGTGACATCTTACTGAAGCAACAATGTAAGAGTAAGATGTGTCTTCCCGAGGGTGCAGATTTGTGCTGCCATCAGAGATGGTTTTTCTGAGACCCGCACCTGGACCTGAGAGAGCAGCCGGGGGCAAGACTGACAGCCAACTTGTTCTTTTTCTGTTGGGACAACAGAAGTAGAACCTTCTGCCACAGGGCATTTCCCATCTGATTTGAAGGTGAAAGATTTGCCTGGGACTCAGGCAGGCTGAATAAAGTTATCAGCTTAGGTCACTCACTTCCATGCTCTGAGAATCACCTTAATGGTTAGTAGCATATTACAGAACCTAGGAGGGAATAAAGAATCTGTACAAGTGAGACTAGAGATTAAGTATTTTTCATGGAAAATGTCATGGCTTTGGGTTCTCTGCGCCTAACAGAGGTTTGTGGTTGTAATAAGGCTTCCCTGTATTTTATCTGTTCCTCCCATTATGGTGTCAAGCATTTTTCCTCAAAAATCAAACAGAAAAGACAACCTTGTGACTGTTAACTTGTTATGAAGAGTACAAATTATGGGCAGGATTTTCAAAAGCATTCTCTATGAATCTACCCATGACTTTGAAGGTAAATGCTTCCATTCCTGACCCCCATTCACTTCAGTGAAGCTGCTTAAAAATCCTTTACTATTTTCAGCTGACTAATTATTCCATAGATCTGAAGGTAAACTTATCTCTCATTGTCTTACCAGACTGAGACCATTCTAACTGCATTTTGAATCAACAATTTTCCCATCTTTTCCACAAACAAAATTATTCGTTCTTCTCTTTAGTTTCTTCATAAATCTTAAGATACTGTCAAAATGCAATGTGATTTATATTCATTGTGTTTCATGTATGTCTCCCAAAGGTGCCAAAACAATAAACCCTGGATAATAGATAAGTTATTGCTGATAACTCAACCAAGAAATATATGACAACTGTGATAGCATAGTTTGTTCTTAGCAATTATTTGTATTCTCTGAGAGATGGAAACTATTGCAGAGCCTGGGAGCACAAAGCCTCTAATCCAGCTGTTAGGAAGGAAAGATGGATTCACTAAACTTCTGGGCCACAGAGATTGCTTATCTCTTTGTCATTATGCTGAGGCAAAGGCAATTATTTCTGTTGAGCCTGGGCACAGGTTTCTCTCTGAAGGCACTACAGATTGGGAGCATTTGATTTCTCCAGGGAGAAACATAATTTATCCTATTCACAAGCAAATAAGTAGGTTCGTAATTAACATAAGAAAAGCCTATATGAAACAGATGGTAGAAGGGTGAAGAGCTGGAACCTCAAGTGACCACCAAAGAGCAGGACAAGGGCACATGGACTGGTGTCTGCAGCCTCATGCCCTTCCCCTCCCACCCAAGGTCAGTCAGGAAAATTTCAGCCAGGAAGGCGCAGGAGCCACAACTGTGTGGAACGTGGGCTGGTGTGAGAGCCCCCTCCCAGTGAGGCTGTCAGGGCAGCAGGAGGACCACAAAGGGCTGACAACACACCGAGCTGTGCTGTAAGCCCTGCTCAGGGTGGGCAGCACTGCCAGGTCTGCCTGGCGTGCACTGAAACCAGGGGTATCCCTGTGAAGATGTGCAACACAAATTCAAAACACAACAGGGTTATTTCATTAGCAGTATGTTTTTAACAGCACAAATGGTTTCCTTGTCACAAGCATGTGCAGTAAATGCTTTCCAGCAACCAGCAAAATAACCAAAGCAAAGTAATCCAAAAACCTCAAGGAATGGAAGGCACTGGAATCCCTCCCAGCCGCATAGTGTTACAGACAATATTCAAAAAAACACATCTGAGTTTAAAAATAAAGCAAATAAACAAGTAAGCATGTCACACTCCACCACTCCTCAGTACATAACATCTTACTGAGAAATGAACTGTCAGCAGAGCTGATTGAGGTTGCCACACCAGAAATGTAGGTCAAAGTTCACCACCATTTTTTTGGCGACCAAGGTACCAGCTTACACATCATCTCAGCTGAGCTCTTCTGATAACCAGAGGAAAGGCTGTCCACAACATATCCAAGTCATGTTCTGGAGAAGAATCTTCCACAGCTGAGATAACTGAGAACCACTGGAATACTCTGACATTCCTCAATAAATTGAGAAGGGGAATAGACAGAACAGGTCTAGTGCTCTTACGCAGAGCCTGCTCTGGGACCTTAGACTACAAGGTCCTTTTGTGCCCTTCTCTCTATTTAACTAGCGAACCTCCCAGCTGGAACAGCCTTGGGTACAGTGACCAGGGTTTGTTGGCGCTGGCAACACAATTACAGGGACAGTGTAAATCCCATGGTTCCCTATGGCTCATGCTGCTGCTTAGTCCAAAAAGCCTGGAATTGTTTGCCTTTACAGCCCAGCCGGCTTCTTAACAAAATGATCCTGAGTTTGAATGAATCCTGTCATGAGAACTAAATCTCCAGAGTACTTTTTGTGCAGAACAGTGTGATTCCTTTGGTAGCTGCCTGATTTTGTATTCATATCTGTAATCCCAAGCAGGTTTGGTGGAAGAAAGGGAGGAATTTTTAGTAGAATTGCTTTAGTTTGGAACATTCTGTGCCCTGTTCCTGTTGTCCCCCTCAGCAGCCTGTTTCAGGAAGGCACTGACAGTCCCCAGAGCCTGTGGTGCCCATGCCCTGATGCTGCTGCACTCCCATGCCAAGCACAGATGGCACCCTGTTCCTCCAAGTCAGCAGTTGCTTCCCACATGGCTAATGCCTAGAAATACCAACATCAGGAACTTGAAAAGTTAATTAAATTAAAAGTAGCTTTCCTGACTCTGAAAGGTTTTATTGAAAGAAGAGGAATGCTGCTAATGATGTAACTGATGTTTATTCACTTACTGTTGTTAAATAGGAAAAAAAAAAATCTCAAGAATCTTGTTTCTTAACCAACAATACAGTAACAGTTTATAACTTAGATACTTTAAAATGTGACCAAGAACACACTGCCTGAACCCCCCTTATATTTACTATGAATTGAGTAAACAAATCTCCCCCTGGTCATGAGGCCTTGTGGAGCGGTAAGCACAAACTTTATATTCAGATAAAAACCTGCAATATTTAAGTATCTCAGAATGTTTCACTTAAAAAACAAAGTCTTGCCTCACCATGGCTAGAGCAGACATATTTATCTGTTTCCACAGGTCATGATTATGCATTTCTCAGTCACTGTGAAGATGGAAATGTCTGTCTGCAGACTTCAGCAATGACCTCCTCAGTTGGAAGCGATGGTTTAGGGTTCAAACTCTCAGCTGCAGTCTGAAGGAGACACAAGGAGATGATGTCGTTTCCAGGCAATGCAATTCTCGAAGGCAGTCCCTAGATGTCACTGAACACCATGGCTGGTTTAAATATAAACCAAAACATTTTACAGCAGGCAAGTCCTCATGCTAGCTAGAAAATTATGGCTTTCAAAAAAATCTTTATACATTCAGTCCTTCAATTTCAGTGGTGAAAGTATTCCATACTGAAAATTAGGAAACTTGGAGTGTAATGAGCTGCTCAGACGTCAATGTTAGGTTTGCTCCTCAGTTCCATCAGACCTGAAAGGTCCCTGGTGTCCCCTTTGGAGTTGACTTAGGGCCCATTCAGCAGCTTCTCCACTCATAGGGAAAACTCCTGTTGCTTTAGTCCTTCTGAAAATTTCTCTGTTTCTCTTTCTTGTATAAAATTATTTTTCCACAGAAACTTGCCTACCTCATGCCCTTCTTTACTTTCTCAAAGGCACTTGGTCCTGTAAGAGTCCCTAGGGCTGGGCACAGGGTGGAGCAGCAGCCAGGACCACCAGCCCAGCAGCTGTGCTCAGTTTTAAATCTAGTCTGAGCTTTGTCTAAGTTTCTTGGGCTGGTGACTGTGGCAGCTGGTCTGTTCTTATCTTCTGAACCCAGCCCAGCTGAGATTAGCAAAGCCTCTCCAGTGCCATGGCTGCTGATGAAATCACCCCTATAATACAGCATTCACTGTGGAGACTGGCTGGGAGAGCTGGGCTTGTGCAGCCTGGAGAAGGGAAGGCTCCAGGGAGACCTTTGAGCACCTACCAGTGCCTAAAGAGGGCCTACAAGAAAGCAGGGCATGGTCCCTCATAGCAAGAACTTCAACTAAAAAAGTTGCCTTTGCCAAACAGAAGGCCTGTGGGGAAAATTTTTAAAGGTGATGTGACAGGTCATATTTTTGATCATCCGCCTTTATAGTGCAATACTATAAACTGTGCTATATAAAAACTGGCATCATCTACACATTGGTGTCTAGTATTTCCTTGGACTCCCTAAACAGCCCTAAAAAGGAGTGATCTTTTTTTGGCATGGACTGTGTTAGTCAACTTGCTTTTTCCTTATAAAAATGAAAAAATACTTGCAAATGTTTAAAACCCTCCCAAATGGAAAAGAGGTTCAATTTTTAAAGGAAAGTGAGAACAAGCTACATTTAAAGTAAGAAAGAAAAGCAACAACAAAAAAGGTCTCATAGGGTTTGTGCTTACAGAAGAGAGGCTGTGAACCAGAAACGTGCTCCACCAGTAAATCCAGGTAGGTGTTGCTGTTGCTGCTACACCAGCACTGCCTTCTCTGCCAGAAAAACACCTGCGTCTCAAGATTTATTTTCAAGGTTAGGAAATCTGGGAACTTTCTGCAGAATACATTAAGTCACACCTGAACTGTTACTGTCTTGACTAATTCAGTGATCTGTTCAGTCTACTGGAATGGCACAAGTTTGGCACACTTTTAACTTGTCTTTCTCATCCCTCACTGGTAATTCAGCTATTGCTTATTTATTTATTATTGCTTGTGCTTATTTAGCACTCCTGGAGCAAAACTTTTAGTTCTTCTCTGACAAGTTTAAGACTACGTAGACAAAATTAGAGCAATTTAATATAGCTCTTGTATTATTTATGTATTAAATGGAAATAAAACAATACAGTAGATGTCTGGGAAGAAGCAGGCATGGGGTTAACCATAGGAAATCAAAGCTACTCACTTCCACAGGTGTGGATTTACTGTAAACATCAATAGTGCAAGAGTATACAACAAAGCATGACTCTGGTCTACAGCTCTTGTGCCATCATTCCTTCAGACATTGTAATTAATAAAAGTAGTGATTTTTGTGCTGTAATAGAACTAAGAACTCAACCACAAAAGTGGACCCAGCTGCTCTAAGTGCTCTATAGATAGAGGACAAAATGCCAGTTTCACCCAATAACCTTTGAAGCCTTCAAGGTGTCAGCCCCACAGCTGCATATTCTGCTGCTGGTAACACTGGCAGGTCACCCACTTGTCCCTGGGGCAGCACTCAGGAGGTGTCTAATGAGCAACAGGGAAAGTTTGAGGGTGTTTCTAGGGAGTCCTGGTATGGTGGGCTCTCCTGGCATCACAGGAGAAAGGAAGTGTTTAAAATACAAAGAGCAGATAATTAAGACTATAATTTTTGGCTGAGTGAGGAAGGCTATGGAACATGTCATTAATGCCTTAGAGATGACAATGTTGTAGTTACTGAGGGATAGTGGGAACTTGAATGAAAAACTTGTCTGGCTGGATGGACAGAAGAGATCTACCTTAACAGATGCAGGCAGACTCACAAGAATTCAGGAACAAGCTCAGTATGAATATATGGATCCGAAGTAGTCAAAGAAAACTGGTGTTATGGGCCTGATGGATAGGGAAGCCGAGTTCCCAATCACTAAGGGAGAAGATGGTGGAATGCACATGCAGCGGAGTGTGTGGGTTGGGCTGCACTGATTTCAACATATGTATATTTCCAGGAGGCATGAAAAGACCTGAGTTTTGAGTTTGGGCCGGCATGAAAGGCTCCAGAGCAGAGAACTGAAATTCTCAAGTCTCCAACACACTTATGTGCATCCAACAAACACACACATTTATGATAATGAGGGAGATTACTGGAAATTGTTTGTGTGTATACAGTTTAAAATGGGATTATGTGAGAAGCCTGAGATGCTCTTGCCAACTGCTGACTGTTGCCAGCTCCTGGAGAGTGGTTTGAGAAGATCACTGGGTATTTGCAGTTGTCACTCTGGCATGGTTACATCCAGTTCTCTAACAACAGCTAGTCACAGACACCTGAACACAGCTGGAGGGTTTCTTCTCCTCCCCAGAACTCCTCAGCCTTCTACTTACTAAAAAAAACTGTGTTTATTTTGAAGCACTGAACAAGTTCACACCTTGCTCTTTCATTCTGTCTTATATTGTTGATCTCCTTCACATAATTCAGGATGAAATTATTCAAGCATTTTGTCCCAAAAGTTTTCGTGGGCATACATTAAAAAAAAAATTGTATTTCATATTTTAAATTGGTGGTACAATGGAAAAACAGAGAGCAATGCAGCAGAGTTGTGGCATTAAAAAAACATACATAATATACTGATTTAAAATGTATGCAGTCAGTTATTGTATAGTTATTTAATGAAAGAAAGCATAAAGGGGAGAAAAAATACAAAAAATCAAGGGCTATTTAATAGGGTATTATTAGAACAGAAAACCTTGTCTCACTTAGGCAACTTTATGGATTTTTAGTACCTACAAATAAGAATAATCAAATGAGCATGCTATGAAGTCAGCATTATCTTCATTATCTTGAACACCAATATAAAATTATCATAGCCTATGTAATGTAAATGAAAATGACAAGGTAAATGAGCACAAAATAGGAGAAATTAGAGGTTTTACCTATACAGTAAACAGACTGCTTTTCTGGCTGTTTGCTCACAGAAAGCCCTGTGTCATTTCTGCCTCTGACTTTTGGAGTTCCTGTGGCATCTCATTTCCCATCATGCTAACAAAAGCAGTGACGGCAGAGGGTGCCCATGCAAGCCAAAGTTCTGCTTATGTTGCCTTATTTTAACACAAACATTGTTTTCTACTTTACTTCAAAGTAAAGACTTTGCTTAAGCATGCTCAGAGTGAGGTGAAGCACCACATACCTTGTGCTGTGGTATGTGTGAAAACCCACCAAGGATGAGAAACATGAGTATATTTCAGGGAGGAATTTTGACATTTTAGCTGAATAAAGGAAGAAGCATAACTCTGTGTTATTATACAGATTTTGGTATTGCCTCCCTTCCACCCTTCACCAACAGATTCAAGGAGCATCTAGAATTTTGGCTGTTGCACTTGGAGATATGCCTTCCATTGAGATGGTTGAGAGAAAAGCAATGAGAATGATGAAAATTCTGTAAACTTCTGCCCTGTGAAAAAAAAATACACTACTTGAGATAAGAAGATGTAAACAATTATTGTAAACAAGTAGTGTCATCATTAGGTCAAAGGAGGTGATTCTGTCCCTCTGCTCTGCTCTTGTGAGATCCCACCTGGAGCACTGCATCCAGCTCTGGGGTCCCCAACACAGGAGATAAAAGAACAATGTTGCTGTTAAGGCAGGGATGGAATGAAAATACTCCAGTGGTTCAGAAGGCAAAAGAAGAATCTTTATAATCTTTATTACAGGAAGTAGCATTCCTTTTTATAGCCAGGATCACTAAGGTGAAATATGATTGGTCTCAAAGTGAAAACATTTCACAGCATTGTGCACTATGTATAGCACACTGTGGTAGAACATATCTATAAACAACATGAACAGAAAGAGAGATAATAATTGTTTTCATTCCTTCTCCTAACATTCCCAGGCTAGGCCTGGGAGAATTCTCTCTCTTTTCTCTCTGACTGAACTAAGAATATCCACAGAACAATGCAGACCTGTTAGAGAAAGACCAGAGGAGGTTCTCAAATTTGATCACAGGGCTGCAGCACCTCTCCTGTGCAGACAGGCTGAGATACTTGGAGTTGCTCAGCTTGGAGAAAAGAAGACTCTGGGAAGACCTTAGAGCACCTTCCAGTATCAAAGGGTACTGGAGAGAGGGTACAAGAGAGCTGGAGAGGGACTTTTCACAAGGGCATGTAATGAATGGCTTCAAGGTGAATGAAGGCAGGTTTAGACTAGATATGGGAGAGAATTTTTTTACTGTGAGGGTGGTGAGGCACTTGAGTATGTTGCCCAGAGTAGTTACAGATGCCCCATCCCTGGATGTGCGCCAGGCCAGGTTGGATGGGGCTTTGAGCCACCTGGTCTGCTGGAAGGTGTCCCTGCCCATGGCAAGAGGGGTTAGAGCTGGATGGTCTTTAAGGTCCTTCCAACCCAAACCATTCTATGAGTTTATGATTCTATAATGTGCTGAAGAGGCAGCAGGAAAAAATTAAATTTACCATTAGGAATTTCTTTTTTTAATCATCACAGTAGTGAAGGACTGATTGTGTGGAGGCTTGTGAAGCCTGCATGATTAGAGGTAGCTTGACAGAAATATCCATGGGTAGAGGTGGATAGTCAGATGACCTCCTCCAGTCTCTTGCAAGTCTAGTAATTATGATTCTGCAATTTAATGAATCAAATAAATGTAAATTTAAAATGTTTTCATATTTCACTACAAATCTCATAATAACTTGACACCACCTCTATATTTAAAGAGAAAAATATTTCAATCCAAAGGATACTGATCTTAACTACAGTTTACTTCTGTCTTTAGTGGCTGCTTTTCTTTTCAACTTGACATCCATATTACTAAGGCCTTACTAAATAATCACTTTAAAACATTGTGCAAAAACTAGAGTGTTATATATAGTCCATAATTAAAAAAAAAAAAAATCCAAACAAGCCCCCAGACCTTATCCCTTATAACTGCTACCTTTCCTCTTTTTTACCACCTGGCCCTGCCAGTGCTGCAGCTTCACTGCACATGAGGCACTGCCCTCAAGGCTGGACTGCAAATCCTCAAATCTAAAGTGCCTTTTTATAGGCAAAGTCAGTCATGCCACTGCGAGACTGCAGATGATCTGGGATCAAAGACACAGCAATGTAGTGCCTTTACACCTGATTGCCACACTGACAGATTAAATTTGTCTTTCAGTCCCAAATTCACCATGCAAAGGGCAACATAATAATAAAAGCTTTATTTTTCCATATAACAAACTTCAAAGGAAAAGAGAATTTGGGGGGAAACTGTATGATATAAGAAAAGAAATACAACTCCAAATGAAAGGATACTATGGAGACTTGGGACATTCCTTTGCAGAAGTATTAAATGCCTGTAGCTGAAAAAAACTGCACAGACTTGAAAATCAGGCCACTGTTATTTAACCAAGATGAGCAATTTTCCACATATCATTCATCATCATGAATCTGTAATAAACTTACCAAAGAGTAACTAGGTGCAGAGTTTGGCCTCAAATATTTTTTTCAGTAATTTCTTCTGCCTTTTGTGGAGAGGCTACTTCTCCCTTTGTGATATTAATGTTGACAAGAATCTGTGAGTCCCTAATTCCTAATGAGATTGAAGATGGCACAGATTAATTCAAAAGGAATTGCCTTGGAGCATTGCCAAGAACGATTGAATTTTTCTTTTTGGCTTTGGGGAGCTGCTAACACCTTTTAGTTTCCCATTAGCACATTTCACGGGGTGAGGCATCCTAAGAATTGCTCAGTTCCCATCAAAATCTCCAGAGGAAAACAGCTCATCTTTATGACCTTATAGGTAGAACATTCACACCAATCACGTGCAATCCCCTGAATTCATATGATGGAAGACTGATTGCAGCAAATAATTCGATGACAAAGAATTTACAACTTGTCCAGAACCTGCAACTCTTTATTCCATACTGTGCTTCAGCTAGAATGGCTATATGATATATATTGTGCTCTGCAGATTTTATTTTTTTACTTTTTCTTTTTAACTTGTGCCAGGCAGACAATTCCCAATGACTTACCCTTGATCAGTAACACGTAAAATAAATGGCAGCTTATAAACTTTGCCTTTATTTTTTTTTTTAAGCTATGTATTGTTTTTTGCTTTGCAAGCAAATTGTTCTTCCCCATAATTACTGGTATCTTTGTTCCATACCATTTAATGCCTGTACAGCAGAGAGTCTGCCTTGCAAACAATAAAAGGAAAGAAGAAAACCAAACTAAGACAAAAAACAAGGTTAGAAGAAAAAACACTGGCAGAATTTCTCCAGAGCATCCTCTAAGAATGAATACTAGCTAGTGAATATAGGCCATACAGTAACCTAAATCCTGTCTTTCTCATCAGAACTGGTTTCAAGGAACAAATGATCTTCCATTTGTTGTTTCATATTTCTACAGTTTCAAATAAGACAGATACATAAATATGGAAACAAAGGGGTTTTTACATTCACACACTAGAATTTTATTGCCTGCATGTATAGGAAATTCAGAAAGTACCCATCCAAGGTTCATAACTATTGAAATTACACCAAAAGTGGCATTTAGACTTATAATCTCCCTCTGCTATAAATATCTGCATGACACAAAATCCCAGCTAAATCTGAAGTGTAACAAAGGTGGAAAACCTTGTGGCCTGGGGGCCTGATTTCAATCCATGATTTCATTTTGCAAAGCATGTAAGTACATGATTTTTTTTTTTTCATGTTATTATTGGAAAAACACTTGTGGTTACTGTTTGGTTAAAAAAATGTTTTTGGTAAGCCTAGTCAGCAGAACTAGTTTCCCCACCCTGAATATATACTGTTCAAGACATGTCTGGTTTTATTATTCAGAAGTCCCAAAATCAAAAATTGTTAGAGGGAGTCTTCCTGTCACGCAGAAAGTATCTGTAAAATATCTGGTCAGCAGATACAAGAGAAGAGTTAGAAACCTAGACCCAAGAAGTCAGAGACACATCTTGTTGCAGAACTTCTTGAGATATTTTTCATCCTGCAGTGGCCAGTGCAAGAGCTTTCCACAGTGAAATCATCACGTCTTGTTTACATTTAAAGCTGGCACTTTGGAGGCAAATTTTCTTTAACACATATCAAATAGGAAACATATGCTGCATAATATATATACCCTGAGCATCGTAATTACATTTTATGCCATTTAATGTTCCTGCTGAGCTCTACTCAGTAATTATATAGGTACTCCAAGAATTTTGACCAAGGATGAATTGTGTTAATTCACTTGATTTTATATATTGCAGGCAGTAGGTTATGTGTTCTAGTACTGTGGAGGGGTCTCTGATTATCCAGACATGATCTGGTGATCCTGGATTACTTTTGGCCTAACTGTACTTAGCAAATCTCATGTTCAGTCAGTAGCTTTTTCCTAACCATTGTTCTGACATGTGCAATACATTTTCTGCCATGCATTTTGTGTCCCCAGTATGAGATAAGAAATAAGTTTTATATAAGTTAGTTCTGATCTGGTGGAAGTTTCTTCTACTCAGTCAGTCAGGTAAGCTTGGGTTCTGTCCAGAAGTTTTCTTTTTGGATTTCTCTCAGCCCCAAAGTTTCAAGTCAAGCCATGCACCAAAAATAACATGTTCAGTTTAACTAGTGGACTTTTATTAATCAGGAGGTCATGGAAGTTTGTTTGCTTTCTGCTATTTTTAGAGTGTGTTTTGGTCATATTTTCTGGTTTTCCTCTTAAGGCATGAGTCTTAAAAATTTTCTGGGTTTTAATAAGTATTGGGTTAGTTTCTTTTTTTTTTTTTTTTCCCATAACCCTATGACTTCCATAGCTGAGGTTTAAGAAAGTTATATCAAGAAAACTAAGATAAAATTACTAGAGTTGTTATGTCTTTAACTGTATGTACAAATGGGTAGATAGGCTTGCCAATGATACTGACTTCACAATCCTTCTATAACCATATTCCAACATGTCACCAGACCTTATTTCCAAGTGAATTATTTAGTATGGTAAATCACCAGTAAAAGCCATATTTATTAGGGGGGTAATTTGTAGCCCATTCTTGTATTCCTGGGAGTGAACAGAAGACAAAGTAATTCAGAATTTTTTCTTTACTCTTATGTTTTTTTCAGCAACAGAACATGGTCTTACATTTTCGTATGGGTTTCTGGGTCTGAGTTAGCCAGCTATGAACATGCCAGTCTAAATTTTTCATTTGAGCCTGTCCTGTTCTCCCTTCATGGTTCACACTGACACTGAAATTCTGAACCTTAAATATACTTCACACTTTCTGGTTTTAGTTTTTAAAGTTCTTCAAAATTACTTTGTGAGTTTTATTGATACTCTTTCACATGAGTAGGAATTTACTTGAATAGGAATCACATTTTATAGGTGACTACTAAACCTAAAATTAAGGATGAAAGATAGAAAAATATACTGTCACTTTCATGTGTATTGCTTCTAATACAGATGTTCCTATGTCAATTATTTTCTTTAAGACAGCTCCTGGATCCATCAGAAACTGTCCTTCTCCTTGGTTTTGATGAGTTTATCGGGAGGGGGTGCCTATCTTACATTCAGAGGAGGGAGGAATGTGCTGGGTCTAGGGTGGCGTGAAGAGAAGAGATTCCTCTTCCCTGATAGTACTGGGCTACCAAACCCTCAGACCTGCATAGTCTTGTAATCACTTAAAAGGAATTCAAATGCTGTTATCATGGTGACCAGCTTCAAGTCATCTGCCAGCCTCAGAAAAAGAGATTCATGCTTTCATAATAAAATTCTCTCATTGCTAAAAATTTTATTAACCCAAAGGTGAAAAGGGGAGTATAACATATACCACCTAAAGAGCAAAAAACAAGCTGTGGAAGAACTAATTTCAAGGTCATTGCTGCTTTACCTAACCAGCACATCTAAACAAACTGGACTTTTCACCTCTAGGTTTACCTACTGTGAGTTCGACTTAACATGAATATTCCTCAGCTTTGCAGGGAAGAGGCAAAGTGGGATGGCTTCCTCTTCTCTGACACAGACAATGATGGAGGAGATAATTTCTTTTGCACAAGGGAAGCAGTGGTTTCCCAAGTATTTGAACATTTATTATGTCCAAAACAAATGAATGGTGAAGGTCATCTAGAAGGTGGATGAGCCTAGTTCTGCAATATTCTTCCTGAGAAGGCATGACAAGACATGCATAAAGAATTCCAAGTTGAGGAGTGACATGATTAAATTCTCTGTTTCATTCTTTTCTAATAGACCCAAATAAGCACTTGTGCCTTTGCAACCAAAGCTAAGGATTGGGCTGATGTCTCAGGAGAACAAGCCACAACAGTTACAAAACTTCATTTTCTGAGCAGCTGCTCATTTAGCATCCATCACTATGCATGTGCAGTTGTGACTACTTCTTCCCATGTGAATTCCTTTGCATTTAATGACATTGAAGTTCATCTGTGATTTTGCCATTTAATATTGCAAACTCCTTCAGTAGCATCCTGCATTCAATTTTAATTTTGAACACACTGGATAATTTCTTATCCACGGCAAAATGTCACCTTTCTAACAACACTGTTATTCTAGGATGATTTTGAACATGTTGAACAGTTAAAAATCCACTGATTTTCAGAGACTTGTCCAGACAGTTGCAAAAAGCATTTCTTCTTATCCTTAGTCTAAAACCTGATCTTTCTCCTAGGCCAGTAAGAACCTACTATGTCAAAAAGTCAATTAAGAAAATATGATCAAAGTATTTTGAAAGTTAAGGATCAGTTCATCCCTTACAACAAATGTATTTAAGACTTCAAAAATATTATTTCTAAATGCCAGAGAACAGAAAAATAGGATGGGTGCTAGAGGCAAGGAAGAGAAACACTTCAGTGGTTTACACCTTTGCTTACCACTAGTATTCCTTGTTAGGAGTACCTTGTCTCTTAAAACCTTTTGTCCTTGCTCCCTCCACTACTGTGCTAGAAACATCTAACTTCATGCCAAATCCCAAGCTCCTTAGCCCAACAACACCCAACACCTGAATTCCCTCAAACCATGGGTCCTTCCCAGGCCTCTGCCTCCCACCTGCCCTAGACATCCTGCCTGGCAGAGTTTCTCCACTTTTTGCTCCTCAAAGGCTCTCCCATTGCAGAACTTTTTCCTCCCACTTAAAGTGAGACAGGTAACTGCTTGAAAGACAGTTGAGGTCACTTTGTGCTGAAAATGAAAGCCCCACAGCCTTTGGCCACTCACAGTCCCTCCAGGTGCAGTCAGCACCAGTGAGCTGCAGTCCTCCTCACTGGCACCCTCCACTTCAGTGCAGCTGACCTTCAGTCTGAATTCTTTTCAGCACCTCCCCTTGTAGCTGATCATGGTTTTGGAGAACATTTACTCTCCGGTGCTGTTGCAGGTGCAGCAGTTACATGGTGCTGTCTTGAGACATATCATCACAGCAGTTTCAATGAGAAGCTGGGAGAACCAATGAAACCAGAAGCAACTTTTCCATTCACAGTAAAAGCCTTTATTTTAGTACTTTTAGTACTTTATTTTTACTAATTTATAACACATAAACATTTTTAGCTTCAAAACATTTTTTGGTTTAATATTTATAATCATAAACCTATAATCATAAATCTATAAATATTCCTTGTAAAACCATTATTTTTCTTCTGAGATCTGCTTTCAGAAGAAGTGTTATTAACAGTAATTGGCAAAATTAATAAATTTCCAATTTTGAAAAAATAAAGATTTTTGTCTTCTCTTTTCTCACTGAAGATTAATACACAGTTTTACTACTTATATTTCCCTAAACACTCTTTGACTCTACTTTTCATTAGATTTTAAGGCCAAAAAGGAACCATTATGATGCCCCTGCATAACATGGACAATTTTTTCCAGTGCTAATAGTTTTAGTCAGCCCATGGCAACATTTCTCACTTGATAAGATCTGATTCAAAATGGCCCACAGAAGATAAGTAAGGTGTTGTGTAAAGGATTTCAAATTGTATTATTAACCTAACATTGCTAATACCAAAGAGAGGATATTGACGGAAAATCTCGCCCAAACTACCTGTTGATTTTATAATCTTGTGATTAGAATCAGTGACCAAATTTTTAATTTCTGTCATGAACATAAGAAGATTAGGTCTCTTTTAAATTTGAATAGCCAAACAATAAAAGTCCCACAAACACTCTAAAGCTTAATCTGAAAAGATCAAGAAATGTTTATGCAAGCCCCTGTGTTTTAGCAAGGCTTTGAAAGCTTAGACACTCCCTGTGCATGTATGTCCATTAATATTAAGCTTTTAGGAGGTGCAGATTTCACCTTCATTACAGAGTTTGAAAATAGAAAAGGACTAAAATGTGATTTTAAGAATCTCCTAAGTGCAAATATGCATTTAGATGCTCTCAGTTAGCTCAATAGCATTCTTCACTGACCAGGCATGAAGATGCTCTGACCCATTTTTGCTGATTCCTAATTTTGGTATCTATAGATGCCTCTGCTCAGTTTTTGTCTTACTGTAGAAGAGCCTCTTTGCAACACTACTTCTGTAATTCCTCAGAGTTAAGTTTTGTCCTTTCTCAATATATTCATAAAAATACTGTTAAGAAAAAACAATTGCCCTCTGATGGCCAAGTTCAGTATAAAGTCTGAACTGAAACCATATTTTTGTAACTACATTTTTAAAAATGAGACTCATCTGTTCATAATGGTACTGCTGATAGAACTTTCACTCTTGCAGTGGTAGAAAAGGCTGTTATGGGATAATACATATAAAATATTCTTCAGATAAATAAAAGATTAACTTCTCTGCATGGGACTCTGTAGAATACAGATAAATGAAGTAATAAGAATGAACTGAACCTGAAGCACATTTTTGTTCCTTCAGCTTGCCTGATATAGAAAAAACAGTACAGATCAAAAGAAAGGGGAATCAATAGGATTAGTTTCAAGAGCTCTGCAGCATGTTTCTGATAATCCTTTCAAATAAACTGTTACTTTTTCAACCTTTTTCAACCAGACTTTGCCTCCCATTTTGTGCCATTAGCAATGCTGATCCAGTGCTGCTCGCCTTACTTGCAGGAGTACTCTACATACCCCTTTTAAATTATGCCCAAATGGATTATCTGAACAATTTCCTATTGAAGGCAGTGAGTAACCACTGAGTGCTGAGGTAATATAATTTCAATGAGTCAGTTCCATCTGAAATGTCAGATAATGGTCAAACTAGATAATGGAAATGGAATCCAGCCATATCCCTTTGTGAAATGGCAGTTTAATGTGAAATAAAAGCCATCCATCCTTTTTACTCCCTAAATCACAGCAGTTGAAACAAAGCAGAAATTGCCAATGCTGAAATTGGGGTGAAGGTATAGATTTGGGGAAGTATGTAGGCAACAGCAAGTTGGGTGGTGTGATATCTTATCCCTGAAAGGAATATGGATTGGTTCTCTCACTGATGTGTATAGGGACGGTTCAGCAGTCTGGAAAGTATTGGTCCCCATATTTATTTAGTAGTTTAATGGTTTTAACCATGGTCAATGAATAAAAGTTTCAATCTCTGGCCTCCCTTTTTTGCTTGGAGTGGAGAGCAAATAAGCAGGGTCAAACACACATCTCTGACCTCCAGAAGGAGTTCCCTAACTGTCTGGTTATGGGGTGAAAAACAGAGCTGAAGATGCTTTTTTCTCTTTCCAGTGAGGAGTGCAAATTCCACAGGAGAGAGGAAAGAGCTAGCACAAGTTTCCCTAACCTGTGGTTAGGACACAGCTTGGGAAGTTGTGGGTGCTGATGTGAGCTATTTCAGGTGCTGAAAAACATTAATGGTCCCCTTTTTGAGAGAAGCAACCAGGTCATAAACTACAACTGAAAGTGAGGTTATGGCAGAGAAATTTGTGAGCCACCAAATGATAAGAGGACACATCACCTCTCCTCTTCATCCAAGTATCTGCCTAGGTGCCTAACTCTCTTGGTGTGGGGCCTGCCGAAGAAATTATATAGGAGAATATCTGCACTGGAGATGGTCCAAGATAGATGCAGAGCTGCAGAGATGGGACAGTTCAGGGCACTTGCAGAACTGAAGAAGAATAATGAGTCCTCTGGAGGCTCAGGGTCATCTTGGGTGTCTTCAGGAATAGGGGCATTTGAGCAGAGGTGAAGGATGGGAGAGGAAGGAAGATTTGTGATTCACATCTTGCAATTTAGGTATCTGAAAGCTGCTTAAGTGCTAGTTTGGCTCCCAACCCAAGCTCTGCTCTGAATAGCAATCATGTCTGAAAGCTTAACACTGTAGAGCAAGCCTTGGGATGACAAGACATGAGGTCTGTGGAGTCTGGAAGCCAGACCAACATTTCAGGGCAGAAAACAGTGTTAGGGGTGAAGCAATGAAGGCTTTGATGGTACTCAGGTGAGCAGGCACAAAGATATGTGAGAGGCATCACTGTTGAGGCTGTGGTTTTCAAGCTGAGAATTCATTTTGGCAGCAAAGATAACTAGGAAGAAATACACTTTTCGACGTTTCCAATGAGACTGGGAAAACAGAACAATATTTTGTAGTTTTTGCTCTGGTAGGGAAGAGGAGAAAAAAATGGCTTGTAACTGCAGTAACATTATTGGTACCTGGTACAATCTGTCCATTTTTAACACAGATATTTGCAGAGAACATAGATGGCAAATCCAGACATAATTTTATAAGAGCCATTAAAAACCTAGTCAGGTAAAACAATGAAAAATGAGTTTGATTAGATTAAAAAAGTAAGGTGATGATTAACATTAAAATGAATATGCATGCAGACATCTTCCTGGGTGGAAGGGAAAGATTCTGCCTTGTCAGCTGATCGCTACCTTAAAAACAACAGGATGACTCAGATAATTTCCTGGCTAATGAGACAAAGTGGTCAAGGGAGCAGTGAGGGTCTCTGTGATCAGGATAAACTCAGACCAATTAGGATAACCTTCTGCCCTCAACATATTTGTAAGCACAGAAGCCCTATTTTGACTTCTCACTGCATGATTACCAACCTTGCAAAGAGCTCACTTGCATCGTAGAGCCCATTGATTGGGCTGGTATCCACACACCCACCAATACATCCTCAGCTTCTGGAGCCCAAAGGGTCCATTTAGAGCCATCAATAGTGACTTGAAGTGCCTCTGGTGCACCATTTCATGGGTCACATATAAACAAGTGCAGGAAAGATTAAACTGATCCATCAAGAACTGGGAGTAGGCCTTTGATGATTCCTTAGGTTTCTCCCAACTCAGTACATGTGATTCCTTTAAAAAGTGCTGTGCTAAAAATTCATACATGGGTTAGCTTAGAAAAGTAAACCAGGCATTTCAATATGCACCAAATGAAGTTGTTCCCCTTTATAGCTCCTTGGGGAAGCTTTCAGTGCGATAGAGGGGGTCTCTGCTGCAGGAGTCACTGGTGGCTGGAAGGTTCCTACAGAGCATGCAAAATCCCAGTCAGTCCCTTTTTTGTTTAAAAACAGTGTTTCAAAGGTTAATGCTGTGTCAGATCCTCCAGCTTGAGTCAAACAGGTGCATGACTGGAGTCAGTCTTGAAATCAGGATTTAAAAAATGGCTGTGGATGAATGGAAGCAGAACTTTGCATCAGAGCTTTACGAACTTTACTCTCTAACACTTGGGTATTCTTAGCAAACTAATTGCCATTTGCTCAGAAAGCAGGAAGTTCAGAAAATGAGAAGCACTAATCACAAGAAATTGATTTTAATGCATCTAAAAATAAAAGGCACTATACTTCTTTCAGATACAGCTGCAGAGAAACTGATTCATTGCAGTTAATATAAAATTGAATTAATTCCTGAGGGAAAATGGAAAATGTAGCTAAGGAGCTAAGGCAGGATCACCACCTTTCTACTTCAGTACTACAAGGTGATGGTATTCCTGTAGCACTGATGTTCTGCAACAAGCTGTGCTGTGTTTTGTTGATGGATTTTGTGTACATTTGTATTCCTCCAACTGAGAGGAATTTAGCTATTCAAGCTGCCCTCAGTTTATTACACTTTCCCTTTCTTACAAAGGAGAGGTGTTAAGTCCACTGCCTCCCTGCCAAGTGTCATGACATACAATTACATACTAATTTTGAGCAAAATTGGTCAAAAAAGGTTAGAAACCTTTTTAGCTCCACTAACCAATGAAACAATGAAAGGTCTTATTGATGCCAGCATTGTGTGATTTTCTTCTCCCTCTGAAATCTTCCATACCAGCATGTTAATTCTCATTACTCACTCAGAACAGTCAAATACAAAAAATACAAAAAAATTCTCAAGATACCAGGTTAATCACTCAAAAATTAATGAATTAGAGATTTAAAATAATCTGAGTAAATTCTTGCAATATGACACAGCTGCATGATTATTTCCTTTATCTCCTCTCTTGGGGAGATATTTATTTACCAACATTTGGGATATAAAATATAAAATAGATTTATAGGAAAAGCTAGGTTAAAGTGGACCTCTAGAGGTCACCTGGACCCATCCTCTGTTCAAGCAAGTCAACTCCAAAGTTAAATCAGGTTGCTCAGTGTCTTGTGCAGTTGAGTTTTGGAAGCTTAGGGAAATCATCCCCTTTTCTTCTCCCACCATCTTCAGGAGAATCTCTGAAGCCCTGAAGCCCAATTTGAGAAAATTTGAAAAACTGAAGATATTAAAAAAAAGAATGGAATATTGCCACTGCAGGTAATATAATGAAATTCAACATTTTGGATTCTATCAGCAAACAATTAAGTCTGAATTCTGAAAGTTCACATGTCTGAAATGACATAAAATCACTGCTGGTGTGTTTACAAATTAAAAAAAATTGGCAAGGTAGTAAATACTGTGAATAAATTTCTGGTGTATAGAAATTAAAACAACAGAGTCAAGTATTTCAAATTCCACAAAATGCATTTTAATTCAGTTAGATGCAGAATATCTACAGTTTGGAAGACTAGTTCAGATAATATTGTTTCAGAGAATGTTTGGATTGTCATCTCAGATATGAGATAATCAAGGCAAGATACAATCTTACCTCATTGACAAAAAAGCCTCTCAACATCTGAGCATTGTGATCAGATCCTTGACACTGCCGAGACTGCAGATATCTCTGGGGGCTACCTTTCCTTTTCTTATTTGTTTCTTATTTAATTTCCTGTTCCTCAGAGGCTGTGAGAATGGAAATATGCTTTCTTATTCAGAGAGTTCTCTCCCTTTATCTCTATATATATACTTGTATTTATTTATATGTTCAATGAGTCATAATAAACTCTCATAATTTAATAGACTGTTCTGGGTTTAAGCTGCACAAAAACAAAGGCTAAAACCTTGTGTCATCTTACACACATTACTTTCCTATCCCTGCAAGAAGATGGGACATTTCCTCAACATTACAATTTTGGATTCAGCACACTTTTTTGGCTCTCCACAGAGTATTCCCCTTGTGTGTATCAGTGCAAAGACCACTCTGACTATAGCATTTTGACACCCTCTACTGTCAAAGAGTAGTGGCTCATTCCTCACACCCCACTGCCAAATAGGATACATATTTGACATTGTAGAAACAGCTTTAAAAGAAACAAACAAACAAACAAACAAACAGAAACCAGCTAACAATGTATCCAGACATAAAAGATAGCCTGTGCTTGCTAGAGACCAAAGTGTTTCCCTCTGTCCTTTTTGCCTCCAGCTTTTCTATAAAAGACAACCAGGATGCTGAAATCATGGAACTCCTCATAACCCCTCCTTCTCTCCCATTCCTCTCAAATCACTTCCTGTGCTTTGGAAGACCTTGGTACTAAAGCAGGGCCATCCTGCATCCATCTTGCAGGCCTCCCTGCAGAAAGGCAAAGCCCTGGTGCTGTAGCAAAGCAAAGAGAGGTAAAGTCTGATAGAGAGATTTGCTAATAATTCAGCTGAAAAAAACCCCATGTGTTTTCCTGAGAAGCGTCCATCCTTTTTTGTCCCTATAAGGTAGACAGTTTTAACCTCTCTTTTACTTCAAGAGTCAGATCCCAAATAATTATTAACTCAAAGCCAAGTACAAATCAAACATTTTAGTCCAGGAGTCAAAGCAAAACTGAGAGTCTGCCAATACTACAATGACAGAAAAAGCAATCCCAAAGTCTTCAAAATAGCTCTGAGTCCCTCTGAGGGTCTGTTCATTCCAGAGTCCTGATACATGCTGGAGTTATATTTCCCCCTGTGTCCTGCCTGAGATAGCCCCATAAAACTAACCAGGGATTTATGCTGGATTAAAACCAAGATCCTTTCTCTGCTTTACTGAACATTGAAATTGGGCAGAAGACAATACCTGTAAATCTGTGCATGCTAAGCAAATGCAGAAGTTATGTGATAGATAGTAATTCAGCAGGATTGCATTTACTGAGAGAGAGATTAGAAGCCTTAGGATTTCTTTTCTGAATTGATTGCAGTGTAATTTTCATGTCCCCAAAGAGAATAAAATGAAAAGAAAAATCTCTCCTTTTTCCTAGTAAATACTTCTTAATTTAACCATATCTATTACCAAGGTGAAAGAAACTCTGAAAGAAGCAGAATGGAAACTTTCAGAATCTAGTCCTGGGGAACTAAAGCCAATGCTGACATTTAATTTTGCATCATTTTCAAACTAGTTCAATTAAAGACCAAATCCTGCGCCTTCAAGTGTGTGCTAATTGTGGGTGTCAAAATAGAAACACTGGGTTGGCTATTTTAAGTCTCACTGTGTCCTAAAATATAGACATATATATATATATATATATATATATATATATATATATATATATATATATATGAAAGTAAAATAAATGAAACCTTGAATGCTTTTGGATGGGCACTGCAAAATGGACATGGTAAAGATTAGTGAATTCCACAAAATTTGTGGCCCAATGACCTGATTTGAGGAAGTGCTTCAACTCTCATACATCTAAAAGCCCATGGTTTTTCACACATAAATCTGGTAACAAGTAACTTCAGGGTTGGCTTCAACTTCTTACTCTGTTAAACTTCAAACCATATAAGAGCAATGAATGAAGATAAGAGTTACTGTATAAGGTGAAGTTCTGATATCAGTGAAGTCCTGCTCACTTTGGAAACCTTGAGAAAAGTAGATCAAATTTCAATAAAAAAAAAAAATTCACTATTTTGATGTTCCAAATTGTTATTTGTTATGTGCATGAAGCACCTTCAGCTATTTCCATTGTTTTTCATAAGATACTTCTTCAGTATGAAAGAAAAGTATATTATAGTGAATTATATTCTGAGCTGAGTTCTTGTAACCACAGTTCCATGATTTTTCTATTAAATCCTGCTCTCTTTCCCCTTGGCTTCACCCTGCTCACTGTTGCTACAAAAGGAAGATCAGATCTGAAAATGTGTTTAAAAGGGATTTGGATAATTCACTGCCAAAAGTTTGGCTGTGCTATGCTGATGATTATTTCATACTTTGACCCCTCCAACCAGGGCCATTATTCATATCAAGGGAAACATTTCAAGGCAAGCAGCTGCTCATATTTGCTGTGTAGGAAAAGGAAGACCTTCACTTTCTTTAACCAATCTACTGGTTATTTTTTTACTAGGGAGAGTAGTCTGAGAAAACACAGGTATATTTTTTTAACTTCAATTTTATACAAAACAAGTTTAATGTCCTATCCACAAATCAGTTTTGATTTATTCTAAGCATGCATAGAATGAGATGAATGTCTTCCACCTCAGTACCACAAGTTTAAATAAGCCATAAATCACTTTTTGTTGCAGTTTAGATACACAATAGGTCAAACTTTCTTAATGTTTGTGTCAGTCTGTCATAAAAGCACTAAAATATCTTGAACCTTTATACCCACTCCCTCCATCCAAAAATCTATATTTATTCAATAACCTTTTGTTCTTCTATTAGTTGCTCACCCTTATGAGACAAAACATATGCAACATTTATTTTTAGCTTTGCCCTTGACAGTTCATAGTTTAATTCTCAAATGTTTAAATCAAGTCATGATGCCCATAGAAAACCTTAAACAGTGCAATAGTCAGTCTACTGGATTTTTGGAGCTGAGCAATGAAAGTATAATTTGAATTTTTATAGTATTTGTCAGAGTAAAGAGATATCGATGTCTTTGTCCATTGAAATACAAATATATTCTTTCCAGAGTTTTGTTGCCTTATAATTTTTAGATTTACTGAGTTAGGGAGCTATGAAATAAAAATAAATGCCTGAGATTACTACTTTTTCCTTTGTCAACAAACTGCTTTAACTACATACAACTTCACCTCTAAAATAGTCCTGATTAATTGCTAGAGTTTGTGAGCTTTTATTCTTTACAAAAAAGTATTTTATTTTGCACACTCACTAGCAATATAATTAATACAAACAATTACTCCTTTGCTCCAGGGCTCTACCTATCATGTACCCCTAAACCACAAAACCTGGTTTGGACCTCAGCTGCATTTATGTTAGATGAAGGATTGTGAACTTGGCCCTTAAGGCAGGTTTTTAGGATAAGGTGATTGTCAGCACAATAATTCTGGCAATGTCTCTCTTTTGATGCAAAAATCATAATTGTTTTGGTAAAAACAAAAATCTGGATTTATTTAATAAACAGCATATAACAGACCAGCTCCCAATACACTTTAGGAATTTGAGACTGGGAAGTGTCTGGCAGCCTAACATGTGGGAGACAGAAGGAGGAAACTACATTATTGATAGGTAATAAACTTCCCCTTATTTCTTCTTCTGGAAGAAAGCTGTGGCTAATTAGCTCAAAACTATGGATGCTCCAAGTAACTAGGCAGCAAGTCCTGAGGTCTATGACTGTGGAGATGCTGAAGTTTTTTTCTTCTGGTTGAGAAAAGTTCCACTGTAACAATTTAAAACCAGAGATTTTGTCTGGCAAGTGCTGCACACTTTTTGAAAACCAAAATGTCATTCTTTATCTTGTTGTTTTGAAGCCATGCACGTCTTCTCCCCCAATTCTGGGACTTCTTATACTGTGATGCTTTCAGATCTTGCCTTCTGTCAATGCCAACATCACAATCCAGTCTAACAGTTTTCCAAGGAACTGAAATAAGTAGAATTTGGTATTAACAGAGTTCTATTAAAAAAAAAAATAACCCTTTATTGTGAATAATAATTTTATATTTTTTTTAAAAAAGCAGAATACACTTTTTTACCCTTTGTCAAAATAGATTATTTTATAAGGTATTTTTCCGTATTTAAACTTATTCCACAGTCTGTTTTAAAGTTGTGTTTTATTCTCTCTTAAGTGAGGACAAGCCATCATGCACACAGAGAAATCTTATCCAGGATAAAGTCTATCTTAATATGAAGATTAATATATATTCATAAAATTAAAGAATAAATAAATTATATACACAGCACATGTATGCAAGAGAGATTAGGCTTTTTTTTCAATAAATGCAATCAATTTGTTAGTATCTGTCATTTATTCATATATAGGATAAAAAAAAGTAGCAAAATTTTTTACTCTATTACATCATTTCATTACACTGAATTATAAAACATCCTGAGCAAGTTTTGGAATACCAACTAACATTGCGTAATACCTGAATTACGTTTCAGAGAACATGGTACATTTCAATTTAATAAACAAAAATCATTTTGGCCTCATGCAAGGTCACCAAAGACCTAAAAAATTGATTTCAGGATAACTCAGACAGATTTATTGAATCTGGCCCTCAGGAGTATATCTGTTATTGTTAAGGCAATAGCAGGGCCATGGTATTGCTTGTGTAAAAGAAGCATGGATAAAACAATCTCTTCTCAGAGGTACAGCTAATATTCATCATGCTTCTGGTGGCACTTCAAATGCACCAGACACTTTCCAAAACCAGAAAGGAATAACTTCTGCTGCTGGACAGCTTCTTGCTGAAGTTCACTGAAATAGGGCAGAGTAAGGGGAAGAGGGAAAAAAAAGAAGCCTAACTGAGAAACACAGTTGAGCAAACCTGTGTCTTGTGGGTCCAGCTGTCTTCCAGGCAGGAATAGCATGCTCTCTCACATGTACTGCAAGAAACTACCCAAGAAGAGCTCAGAGTTGCTTATGCGAGATCCAAGAGCATAAATTAACTTGTGATTTCTTATCAGGTGTAAAATCCATGAAACCTACTGAAATCTCTAGTAGGATCTCTGTCCTTGGAAATAATCAGTACTTGACTACATGTGGCCCTGAGTGACATGATCTAGTATCAAAGGTGCATCTGACCTCGTGTACTGCAAGGATTGGGCCTGTGATACCTCTGCATCTTAAATTATTGCGTGATTCTGTAAAAGAGCTAAGATGGCTTTATTTTTTCAGCTGATCTCAACACAAGGTCACCAGCCCCTGTTCAGTGCTTGGATGTTGGGATTCATCCCCATATGGGCCACCAATTGTCAGCATCAGTGCTTGGCACCAATTGATGGTGAATGGGAACTGACTGCCACCATTACTTTATTATCTTACTGTAAAGTTTTCATACCTTCTCTCTGTGAGTTCCCACAGGCAGCTTCTCTCAACTCTTACTCCTTTGCTCTTTCTTCCACATGGCTGGCTGATTTCTACCTGTCCCTACCACAAACACCTGACCCTTCCTGTTCCAAGCACAACTGCCTGACCCTCACTCCTCACTGCAGCACAGCCAGCTGACTGCCACTCCCCTCTCACACAGGTAACCCACTCTTTTATAACACCATCCTTCTTGGAACACCCTTATTGGACACAATTGCACCCTATTAAAGGCAAGCCTGTTCCTACTCTTTGGTAATTAGTCCAGCTACTGCTGCTCAGGGATGAGGTTGTCTTCAGCACTATTTCTGATCTCTCACAATCCATCCTCTCACAGCATTACTTGTTGCAAGCCTGGTGCCTCCAGCAGCCGAGGTGGGTGCACTCTGCTCACCCCCTTGAGCAGCCACGATGGCACAGGGATGCAAGGATGCCAGGAGCATTCCAGCTTGTGGGGCTTGGTGAGGAAGAAGAGACGCAGGAGAGGCGGGGAGAGCCACTCCGCTGAGGATTCCTTGCAGGCATCGGCCCAGGGACAGCTTTCCTCTGCACTGTGCTCACAAGGGCGGATCGAACAGCTCCGCTGCTCTCCGCTCGGTCAGGGACTAGATCAGGAATTGTTTAAGACTCCACAGCCTTAAACCAGCAACCTGGGTTCCACCGAAAAGCTTCTCCGAGGCCCGGGCAGTGCCAGCACGGCGGTGTCTCTGTGCTGTCCGTGCGGACCGGCCCCGCACGGCCATTGAGCCCCGGCCGGGCTCGGGACCGGCCCCGCACGGGCAGTGAGCCCCGGCCGGGCTCGGGACCGGCCCCGCACGGGCATTCAGCCCCGGCCGGGCTCGGGACCGGCCCCGCACGGGCACGGAGCCCCGGCCGGGCTCGGGACCGGCCCCGCACGGGCACTGAGCCCCGGCCGGGCTCGGGACCGGCCCCGCACGGGCGCGGAGCCCCGGCCGGGCTCGGGACCGGCCCCGCACGGCCATTGAGCCCCGGCCGGGCTCGGGACCGGCCCCGCACGGGCAGTGAGCCCCGGCCGGGCTCGGGACCGGCCCCGCACGGGCATTCAGCCCCGGCCGGGCTCGGGACCGGCCCCGCACGGGCACGGAGCCCCGGCCGGGCTCGGGACCGGCCCCGCACGGGCATTCAGCCCCGGCCGGGCTCGGGACCGGCCCCGCACGGGCATTCAGCCCCGGCCGAGCTCGGGACCGGCCCCGCACGGGCAGTGAGCCCCGGCCGGGCTCGGGACCGGCCCCGCACGGGCAGTGAGCCCCGGCCGGGCTCGGGACCGGCCCCGCACGGGCGCGGAGCCCCGGCCGGGCTCGGGACCGGCCCCGCACGGCCATTGAGCCCCGGCCGGGCTCGGGACCGGCCCCGCACGGGCAGTGAGCCCCGGCCGGGCTCGGGACCGGCCCCGCACGGGCATTGAGCCCCGGCCGGGCTCGGGACCGGCCCCGCACGGCCATTGAGCCCCGGCCGGGCTCGGGACCGGCCCCGCACGGGCATTCAGCCCCGGCCGGGCTCGGGACCGGCCCGCAGAGCCCTCAGAGGCGCCGCAGCAGCGCGGAAAGGGGAATGAATCCTCGCAGCGGGGCGGAGAGCAAAGGCTCCCCTGGATCCTGACCTGGCTGTGCCGAGGAACAGCCCGGCTCTGAGCCTCGCTGGAGCTGCTGTGCTGGCCCTGCTGCCAATGCAGATTCCCCCTGCTGCCTCTGCCCGTCCTGCCACAGCTGCTGTCCGGACAGGGACGGGGACGCCTTCACACGGGCATGGCTGGTGGCTGCCTTTAAATGAGCAAATCGTCACAGCAGCAGTGCTGTGGAGGGTGATCTACAGAAAAGGAAACTGAGGCAGGTTACTGATAATGCTGGTTTACAAAATGGAGATTAATGGCGGAATCTGGTCTCTTTCCAGGCAAGCCCTAAAGTTACTTGGAAGTACAGATGTGCAAAATAAAAATTATAAAGAGAGGGATCATAGGAAGAATATAAAGTTTTATTTCCATTCCAATCAAAAAACATATCCATTTTTAACAATTTGTTGGACTTCAGGCTAAGTGATGTATCTAGAAAATCAGCACCTTACTGATCCTGTGAGATACAGACAGTCTGAGTTCATCTTTGAATGGGTGCCCAGCTGTATGCATGACTTTGAGGTATAGCGGAAAAAAGATTAGGCAATTTTCTTCAAACCAGTTTCCTCACTGGGAAAATATTTCTTTAGGTCATAAAGTACTTATTTACTCAGTCAATACTATGACAGTGAGATTTACAACTATGTCATTAATAACGCTGATTGACAAAGAACTTCCTCAAAACTCTTTCAACTCCAGACAAACATGATTTATCAACAAAAGTGTACAATCATAGATTTGCAGCCAAACACATGAGTTTGGAGCAGCCGTGGGCAGGGAAAGGGGGAGTAATGCATGAAAAACAACACTTGATTTTTTTTTCCCCCTATGATCGGTGTTTGAGCTGACTCATTTGTTTTGAATAGTTGCTTACTTGTTTCATTGGTTGCTGAGGGTTCTTTTGATCTCTTTGAGGATAAATTGGAAAGGGACTCCTCCTTTGGAGAACTTGCAAAATCCTTTATACTCAAATGGGCTTATGATAAACATATCATTTTGTCCATAGTGAATGAGCTAGGTGATAATTCTTAGGTTTGGTTAACGACCATCTTAATAATTTTCCCTGTTGTCTGAATGGATCCACTCCATATCTATCTTGCAGGAATTGTGAAGGGGAAAAGGAGACCTTGGTGGAGATCAGTGCAGTTGCTTCAGTGTTCCTTTTATTGAAGCTATTTTGTATTTAATGAGTCTCTTCTGCTGTGCCTCATAATAGCTGTAGGATTTTTTATTTATTGGTACAAATTACACTTGATCTTCTTTTTTAATAAAACAATTTTCCATCATAAAATGACCGTGTGTCCAAGGAGAAAGTTTTTTGGGTCCCAGTGAATTTAGAGAATTTATTGTCAGATAAAGAAGGCCTAAGAAACACATTTACTCTCTCATTCCAAATACAAGCTTTTTACATTTTTTATTTTTCATTATTCAGATTTAGTTTTTAATTTTATATCATATTTAGGTCTTGTACACTATACTTCTGTCACATAATTCTGACACAAATTATGAGTAAACATAGAATGCGATTTACATTTTCTGGCTACCTTTAATAATAGATTCTTTAACAATTATCTGCAGCTGCTGAATCTACTAGTTTCTTTTACTCTGCAGGTTTATGCTGAATGTTCAAGTATTTTCTTACTAGCCTCATTCCAGCAGATGAATATTAAAAAACCACATTTTCTCTAAAGGCAGCATCTGGATTTTCCATATAGTCAGTACAGAGAAGGAGTTACTTCGACCCCCACTTGGAGTTCTTGTACCTTTCTTTAGTGCCTCACATGAAGAAAAGCAAGATTTTGGAGAGGGGTAATTTTTTTTATGGGACCAACTGCAGCAGCATTCAGAAGCCCCAGCTCCTTTCTTGAGCTTGGCTTTTAACTTTGGAGGAGAATTACCTCATTAAAGAGATAATTTTAAATGCAGTCTGCAGTTTAAATGCAGTCTGAATTTAACAGCCAAATCATGGCTGTTGGCTGCAATAAAAACCTCAAAAACCTCTTCTGAACATGCGCAGGAACAAAAAGAAAGACACTTGGCTTTTAAAAAAAATCCCAAGGTTATGCCAGCCTCATGATTTTGAGAGTCTGTCTCCTGCTGTTTGACTGTCTGGATTTGACAATGATACAAAAACTGCTCAGCCAGGTGATTGTGTCTACCTGGGATCTTTTCCTTCAGCTTTGCTTTTAGTAAAGCCTGCCCTGTCTGCTGCAGGACCCTCAAGAAAGAGGGGTTTCTTCACACCCTGCAGAGCCTGTGCCACCATCCAGACAAAGGCATCTACTGCAGCTCTGGCAAGCAGCTGGGCCCTGCTGATGAACGCCTTGGGTGGGGCAGTTAGAGTGTGCAGGACCTGCAGCTCATCCCTGGCTCTGGAGCAGCAGTGCAGTCTTTGGGAGATGAGCTGCTCCAGGGCTGCAGCACCATCCCTACTCAGCAGTGTGGGGGACAAGGGTGAAGGCCTCTCCTGAACCATGGAGAGATGGAGTGAAGCCAGTGGCATGCAGCTGGCTGACATGTGAAGCAAGAGGGTCAAGCAGGGAGCACAGGTAGCGAGGAGGGGGACACAGGAGAAGAACGTCATTGCACTGCAGTGACAGTGCTGGCCTTTGCTGGCACAGGGGAGTTTGTGCCCCCTCCCATAGGTGTGTGATACAGTCAGAGTGGCACCTACTCTGTGTAGTGCATTCACATTGAGGAACAAACATCCAAACAACAATTTACCCTGAGGAACAATTGTCTGTCCATGTTTGAAGCCTCCCAGTTATGCATTGTGATGCACTAGCCCCAAAGAGCCATGGAATAAGTAGTTAAGCTACACTGACTTAGGGTGGAAAACAGAGGTGAGAAGGGGAACAAGCAATGTCCAGAGTGATCCACCTAAAGGTAGGGTAAATATGAGGAGTGGGACACAGATCTTCTAATGGTGTTTAATGGTAATATTCTCTGAAAAACAAAATAGAAGAATTAAGCTGAGCTGCACTTCCTCTGTCTCCTCCTGTCTTCTCTTTTCTGCTGTGCACATACTAAGGCACTGAGAATATTAACTGCACCACAGAAGTGATACTGAGCTAATAACTGTACCAACACTGACACATGTAAGAAAACCAGATGTAAGTCACCAGCATAACTGCATTGGCTCAGGTGAGCTCCTGTGGTGCTATTCTAAACAGAGACACCCACACCTATTTACTTGAGTTAGAGTTTGTAAACATGAATAGCTGCAGATTTATCAGACTTGGCTGCTGACTGATGGGCTGGAAAAAGGCTGGTGTGGCCAGGGCATTCCCAGGCAGGCATAGCCAGCACCTCACTCTCCTGGGCAAAGCTGCACGCTCCTAGCACACACACTGAAGGCAGTGGCAATGTTGTGGGAGATCCACTAGATGTAGATACAGCGTTAGTCTGTCACCGATACAGGAAAACTGGAATCTGTCTTCTAGGGAAAACTACCTTTCAGTGCCATGAGAGGGGGCAGGTGCTTCTAAACAGAAACTTAAAACCTCTTAAAGATTACACTGATCTTAGGTTTCATAATAACAAGAAGTGTGTTGGCTAAGAATCTTCTAATAATGTCTTGTTTATTCAATCTGGTTTTTTGAAAAACCCTCCTTTGCTCTGTTGCATTATGGCCAAGTGTCACCGAACGCCACATTATCCTCTTAAGCCTGCCCTCATTTACCCTCCAAAGCCCCTGTCCCCTTTGCGGCAGGGTCCCTGAGATTTGTCAGCTCACCGGGGCAACCCTTGTGGCAGCTCATGCTGTGGGAAGCATTAGTGTACTCTTGGGGAATAGCAAAATTCTGAGAAATAAAGGGTAGGTAGATAATGCTTCAGTCCTAGCTAAGCTAATGAGGTTCTTTTTTGGAATGCGGATGAGGAATTCATCAAAAGAAGGCTAATGAAAATTTCTAAATGTTTAAATCATCTTAATGGTGCATGAGAAACACTGCCTGGTTTTCCTCTGTCCTGGGAAATAGTGCAGAGCATCAGCTAATGTAAATCCATCACAGGAAGATATAGCAGTGCTAGACCATTTGTGGGGCTCACATGGTTGAGGAAAACTCCCTGCAGAATGAACACTGCTTGCAGTGGGACAGGTAAATGGAATGCCAAGGGCCTGTCAGAGACAGGTCCACTGTCTCTCTATCAGAAAGGTACTCATTGTTCATATCCTCCATTCATTTTCCAATGTGATACAAAGTTAGGATAGCAAGTTCACCCTGCAGCACTTTCCCAGTGTTGAAGAGTAGCAGAAAAAAATGTCTAGAGAGGAATAAGAAAATAAAATCATTCACCAACTGATAATCTTTTTATAGATAAGAAAGTAGCAAAGAGGAAAAGCTACCTGCAGGCTAATGGTGCTTGCAAAGAATTGAGCCCTTAGGAAGGCTCAAAATAAAAAAAAACTGGTCATTTTCAAAGACAAACATATAAACAAAAAAAAAAAAAAAAAAAAAAGTGAAAGAAATTTAAAAATAATTAGATAAATAACAATTGAAGGACATTTTGAGGTTTTCCTTATCCATATCTACACCTAGCCAAGGGTAGTCCCATTCTGATCCTCAACACAGGCATCACAGTATCCCCACCAACAGCTCACACAGGCAGGAGGCAGGTTTGAGCAATGGCCCTCCAGTCATCCAGTGTTTGGATGTGACTGGTCAATGATTAACCCATTTCCAGGTGGGTTTTGGTATATGCCAGATAAAATTTTCTCAAATCCTTCTTGAGAAAGATTTGGGAGAGGCCACATGTGAGGCCCAGTTCCCAGCAGAGAGGATGACTGTGATTGCATCAGCCTGGCTCTTTCTGCTCTGTCCTTCAGTTTAAGCTGGGATTTGCACCCACGAATGCTTCCACATGCCAGCACTACCCTGCAGGTGTTGCAAACTAACCACCACCCTCCTACCGCAGGAAAAAAATGCAGCTGACAAAACTGTCACATTTTTTCTGGCACTTTGAGCTGAAAAATCCCCAGCTTTCTAGAGTATAATAATGATGGCACAGGAACCCAAGCTGAGGTGCTGAGGAGATGCAGGTCAAGTGCTGGCAAGGACTCAGGGTTAAAAAAAGCTTGTGGAGGTGAAACTACAAACAATTTCCAGCTTGCTTTCTCCTCCACCATGCTATGACCTTCTCACCCAAGGAGTTGCATTGCTTCATGCAATGCTATTTGAATGTATAAAGCTGTGTAAAGTGCTTGAGCTACTTCTCAACCTCCAAGCCAGCAACCAGTTTCCTAACCTGTTTTAATTTGCTGGGCAGAGCCTTAAATCCCAATGAGAAAGTTGCTCTGTAAATTTCCTGCTGGAAATAAAGTGATGCACATGAAAATATTGTTCTGTATGTCACAGACTACACAGCAGGGAAAAAAAAGCCAGGATTTGAGTATAAAAAGAAACGTCTCTCTAATGTTGGTTGGGGTGGAGCTGCCTCACCAACACTGAGCCATGTACAAGCAGCTGCCTGGCAGCAGCTCCAGAAGAAGTATGGAAACTGGCCCTCATACCTCAGGGCCAGGCTCTGCATTGCACAGGCTTAAGGCTCTCTGAGACACATGAGCTACAAAAGACAGTTGGCTTTTTCTCAATAAATTACTTTGGCAGAGGTACTTCTTCCCAAAACAAAATTCCTTGCAACAAAATAATAATAATATTTTTCTTATTTTGTAGAAGGGTTGAGCTGCTTAATTGTTTTTCATCCAATATTTTGACATAGTTACCACAATAGCTACTAAAATGTTTCCCTGCTAAAATCTCAGTCTCTGATAAATCAGTGGAAAATACATTGAGACATTATGACAATACTTCACATGAAAGCACAAAGAATAATACACACAATAAAGCTAATTTAAGACAAATCAGAGAATTTAATTTATTTTTAAATGTTTGGAATTTTAAGACTTTGCTCCGAACAACGTTGTGTTTCAGCCAGCTTTTCTGAGATGTGCTTTCAGGAGTTATCCACATGCTCAGTGTTTGCTATTGCCTTCGAAGATTGTAATCTCATTCAAGCAAAGACTCATCTTCTCACATGTTTGCAAAGTATTTGCACAACTCTGAATGTCATTGGAGTTAAAAGCAACAGACCCATCAACAGAAAGATCAAGCAGATGATAAAAAGAAAAAAAAAAGTCTTTACATGACATTTGAGTGAAAACATGCTTCCAGAAAGGAAAGATTAATAGTATAATCCAAGATTCACAGTGATCCAATTTAGTGTCTTGGGGACACTGAATTGTATGGGGAAAAGCACACAAGCACGGTGCCCACATCTGTGCCTGTGTGGCAGCACTGTGAGTGCACAGCCTTCCCCTGCTTGGTGTGGGCACACAGCCCAGGCAGGTGGCTGGGCAGGCCCCCATGGACTCCTCAAATGACTAACACTATCTAGACCCCCACTGCTGGGGTGCTTTTCCTCTCTCTGCCTGTGCTCAGCTCTTTACTGCCTCAATATCATGTATTGCTCACTAGAAAAAAAACACAAGCAAAAAGAGATTGCCCATTATAATGTACTTAATGAAAGAGGGTTCGACCTGTACATGAACTGAAGGGAGCAGAGGCTAGGGAAAGGATATTCACATCTGGGACACTGGTGAAGCTGTCTGCACCTTTTCTGAAATATTTCAGGGGTTCCAAAGTGAAAAATGTTAAAACACTGGTAACAAGGAGCACTTATATGGCTCGGTGCAGTGTCACGTATCAAAGACCTAGCCAAGAAGTCCCAAGATGTATAAATGCCATACTTCACTTGGATTTATATAACCTCTGTTTCACAGGGGTTAAAATGCAGTTCAGGTATCTTGGCACACTGTTGCAATATGCTGGGCAGACATACAGTACTGTTTAAAAGGGGAAGGACTGGATGAAGAAAGCTATACAATTTACTCGAGGTCAGAAAAATACCTGTGGTGGAGATGGTCTCCCAGCATCACCCCAGTGAGCCCTGCACTCACACCCCCCATCTCCCCTGAGTGTCTATGTAACATGCAGAGGGAGGAGAGGGGTCAGCAAAGCACCCAGCAAAGGGGAAGAATACATTAATACCTGCTCTGCAAATTAAACAACGGGTACTGGAAAACAATGCCTACAATTTGGTGACAATCTCATCAAGTCTCTGAATGCCTTCACAGCCATCATCCTTAGCCTGACCTTTTAAACCTGATGGTAATCAGGCAGGAGAGCTCAGTTCTTCAGTTCATGTTGTTAATGAGATCAAGCACATACAGATAGATCCCTCCTACCCTCCTGATAATTTGTCAGATATATATATATGTCTTATCCTTTACACAGAGCAGAAAGTATCCAAATGTCATTAAAGCTTGCCCTTACTCTCCAGGAACAACTGTTTAATAGAGCAGGTCACAAGGGCAAAGGGAGCTTTTAGAATTGCCAGGTGAACAACTGAAACAGCACCAACTGGCAGGACACAAATTTCAACTTGTGGTGTAAGATGCACAGGATGGGATACAGTTACTGGGCTACTGAGTCAAAGAGGACAAATACAAGAGATATAAGTCTTTCAGCAGAAATCATGGAGCAAAAGACCAGATGTCCTTTTGCCTGGAACCACCAGGGCAGGGGTTTTGCAGCTGGTGGGTAAAGTGTTCCCTAACCTCTGACTCATGGCAAGGATCCAGGGTTAAAAAAAGCTTGTGGAGGTGAGACTGCAAACAATTTCCAGCTTGATTTCTCCTCAACCATGCCATGGCCTTCTCACTCAAGGAGTTGCATTGCTTCATGCAATGCTATTTGAATGTATATTCATACTCCCAAGTTCAATAGGCGGAGAGGAACAACCTGTCTTTGGGCTGAAGGTTTTCTTATTTGTTGGAAGTGTCACGGTGCTGTTCTGAGTGAGGCTGCCTTTCAAAAGTACAAACTCTTGAGTGCAAAGGACTGGATTATATCCACTGCAACCTGTCATTGCTAAGTGCAGATGACCTCTTTCACTCACTCTAATTCCAAAACACACATCCTGTTGTGCAGTACTAAATACTTTTTTTGGCACAGAGTGTGTAACAGATATGGTATAGAGATTAAAAAAGAAAACAAACAAACACTCATTCAGCTCTTCCTGGAGAGGTTTAGCATGTGATCAGTCTGTCACATGTCAGTTACTCAAAATGAACTCAGCAAATGTGTGCTAAGGTGGAACAAAAATTACTTGATGCAGGGGCCTCACCGAGTCATGACTGAAATCTGCAGCAGTCATGGTATGGAGGAGATGCCATTTCAGCCTCCTTTTCAGCATGTCTATGTACAGACAGATGGAACTTCACAGGCTTCCCACAAACACTGGGACGTTCTCTTCCCACCTTCTGACAGTCTCTGCTTCTTCTTCTTCTTCCCTGACATGTAACCCTCCTCATTATTTTTCACTCTCCATTATTTTTTCCCTTCCTTGCCTGCCCTCTGCCTCTATGCTGTGCTCTCCTGCTGAGCCCCTGCTGCCATGATCCCTGCTGTGTGTAGCAGATGGAAGAACAATGGGTGGAAAACCCTACAAACAGAGAGGAGTGACTATGGACTGACTGCTAAGGAAAATGGAAGAGATTGTCAGGTCTTGCAATCTGCCTCTTTCACTTTAAGGAAATCTTTGGATCAAATAAAGACAGGGCCTCCTAGGATTCTGTTTCCAGTTGAGATTCCTCATGCATGTTGAAGACCCTGTTTTGTTTAGCTGTACAATATCCTGAATGATGCCAACAGACATCAGTGGTGGGGAGTGGGAACCAGGGAGGCTGACACTGCTCTCCACTTGTCACTGAGGTGGTGGCAATCACCAGGAATGGCCACCACTGAAAAAACGTCACCAGGACAAAGCCCCCAGAATTGCGGCTCACATTGCTCAGAAGTGTAGAGAACATACAGGTGGATATAAAGAGAAAATAAATAAGATTTTAAATTGGAGTCATCATTCTTCTGCCAAAACCTTTGTCTAATATATACTGCTTAATGTGTGTGTGTTTTCCTTTGCAGGAATGTAGCCATATCCTTCTTAAAATTTTCCTGCACAAAATGAAGGTATAATATGCAATACAGCGGGCTGAGGACATATTGAAGATATTTACTACATTCTGCTTATGTAGATGGTGTTTGTTGAACCATCTTTATTCACAATAATTAACTGTTGCATTGAAATTGTCTTTTAACACCAAATAAAAGTTGTTCTGTATTTCTTTAAAAATGTATTTTTAAGCCACTCAGTGCTTAATACAAATTTGTAACCTACAGGCTCAAGTCTTGTGGATACTTATACACATGAATTATTCACAAACTAAGGAACTGTGGCTATTAACATAAGTAAAGCTACTTGAAAAAGAAAAGTAGCTCACGCTTCAATTTTGTTCAGGAATTGACCTTAATTTGCTCTTCAGATCTAGACTGCCTTATTAGGAATCTTTCTTGTCTGTTTTTTTATTCATTTTATATAGGTAGGAAACAGATAAAAAAGGTCTCCAAACTCAATAAATCTTATAAGTTAGACTGAACTTTCATGACAGCTGTGGACAGCATCTTAAACCAAAGGGTTCCCCTGCCTCCCCCACTGCCCCAGCATTTAATAATTTCTGTGTGACTGTGAGGAGGCAGACAAGATGACTCAAATGCCATTAATGTTTACAAGACAGGTCTGTGAAGCCTTAAATCAGTGAGGCTCAGCTGTCATCCTGTGCATTTGCATTTGTAGTGAAAAAGAAAATCCCTGATAATTCCTTGATTTTTCTTAAACAGAGAGAAAGCAGAGAGTATTTTAAAGAGCAGTGAAACAGAACTCAGCTGTCGCATTCACAAAGTGCCATACATTAATCTTTCTGTTAAAACTGTAAGAACAAAATCTTGTAAAAGCAAAGTTTCCCTGTTTACAAAGTAAACAGTGAAATATAAACTAGATTACTTGTCATATCAGGAATATATCACTGATTTTTCAGGGTGTTCAGATATTTTATTCCAGAAAACCTTCACCAGTTTCTGTGGATTCAAGTTGTAGCAGAAGTAATGGTAAAGAGGAGCCTAAGGTCTCTTTTACTTTACTACATGCTAGAAAAATTTTTAAAAGGACTCTTACAAAGTTAAAAATTTGCCAGTTGCAGTTGTAACTTTCACATTTTAAAGTAAGAAATATACAAAAATAAATTTTTTGTTTTTTGCTTTGTTTAGAGTCATCTACCATCCCTTTGCCATGTGAGGTGGCTGTAGCACCACAGAGCAAGACTCACTGCAGTCACAGGTTGCAGCATGAAGACTCACTCCCTGCTCTCAGAACTGGCAGTTAATTAGAAGCCAGTTTATCAGCCTTACCACAGGCTGTGAGCCCTCTGAATTTTTCATTATCTCCTCCCCTTAAGAGCACAAAACCCATATTTTTTTTTCCACACAAGCAACAGACCATGGGATTCAAGGAAAGAAAAGTAAATTTTGGACTTTGATCAATGTCTTTGATGCAGTTTAAGAAATTTCACAGATTGAGACGCATTCCTGCACTTCCAATCCAAAACTCCCTTAGTTTCAGACAGGGAAGAATATTCCTCAATATCTCCTCTATCTGCTGCCCCTCAGCTCAGGACACATTTTCAATGCAGAAGGTGCAGAATGGCCCACCTCTTCATAGCTCTGGGCATGTGTAATTTTGCATCTTCACCTGGGTTGTGTGGGTGAAGCAGTGTCTGTATCATCTCCTTCAGATTAAGAAAACCAAATTGTTTTTTCTCTGTGTTGTCTCAGGAAGCACTTGTAAACATTGCAGGACACAGGAATGCAGCCTGGTTTTCTTCTGTACCTTATCAAAATGTCCTGACCACTAAGCTTTGACAACAGCTCCACTGCCACTGCCTGTCCTGCATCCCTGGCTGTGTGTCTGTCCGGCTCAGCAGGATGGATGGAGGGAGCAGGTCTCCCCCTGCACACACTATTTCATGCCAACATCTTCATTTTCTGGAAGCAGCATTTCCTCCAGGTTTAGCAAGCCCTACTGACCACTAACACCCAGTAAACTCTGCTAAATGTATCTTTCCTTACTTATAAAGTTTTGATTAAGGCTTTAGGAAAACAAATTTGGAAAGACATTTAAAAGAAAACATAAACAATGTACACAGCGACGAGTCTCTCTTAACATATTCCAAGGTAGCTGAGCCAAACCACTGCTCTTTAGATGCTGATGGATGTGGACAAACAAGGAAGCAGCTTTCCAGTGTCATCAAAATCTTGTATTGCCTTTTCAGTTCTTCAGGATTTTTTTTTCTCCATTGTAAACACCTGGCTTGATTCAAAGTGAAGGCACCTCTGAGATGGCCACCTCAATACTTAATAATGTTTCAGAGGGTTTTTTTTCCCTTTAATTCACATGGCCTGAAAATAATTATGCATGCAAATCTAATCACAATTTTGTGCTTGTGTTCTGCACAGCCTGTAGCACTGTCTCAGATTTTAGTACAGATTCACAGTCTTTTTTCAGTACTGTTAGGATATAAAATTAACCTAGCCTTGGTCATTTCTCACTCAAGTTAACCAGTATTGTTTTAAGCTTTTCTGGGGTCCTACCAAAGCTTGGATCCCAAAGGAAATAAGGTGTCCACGGGGAAGCCCTGATTCAGGCACCAAATCACTTATGATGATGGATGTACTTTCTACATCAGGTCAAAGGCATTTTATCGTGTACTATAAATGCATCCTCAACACCCAGCTCAGCTCGTTGGGAACATTTTGCTGGAGCCAAATAGGTCTGGTGGTTAAGGAAGCACAGGGTTTGCAGCCAGGACTTAGAGGTCCCTGGTACCTTGCTCTCAGCTTGCTCTCTGCTTTTCTAGTGCAAAGCTGACCTCTTGAAGCTTCCCTCTCCCTTTGTGCTACACTCCCTTGTACTTCAGTCAGCGCAGCTGCATGACAAGGAACAAGTGGGGCAGCCTTGCAAAGCACAAACCTTGAATAAATAAACTGCAAGGAGAGAAACGGACCCTGACTGACTTCTTGCATCTCTTGAGGAAAGCTGTACATCCTGGCAGCCTGTGTGTCTCACAGCTCCAGAGGGATTAGCGTGGTGTTTACCTGCTCTTTCCCAGGCTGAACAAACGTTTGATCTTGCTAATGTGTACACGAGTTTGTGACAGTTGCCATAGCACAACAGGAACCCTCCCTTCTCTCCTGTTGTTCGTAACCTTTGAGGACTAACCAGCCAAGCTTTCTGACAGCATCAAAAATGCAGCTCATTTTAAATTAACTTCCAGGGCAAAAAGGGCTGCTTTCAAAGCTCCAGTCACTGACTGAGTTGGATATTCTGCCATTAGCAAGCATCAGATGCCTTTTAGAGGAGGAAAGAGCTGCTCTCCTCCCAGAAAATAGGGAACTGCTTGGCTTTTGGGGATTTTTATGGAGGAAGAATCAGAAAGACGGTACTGCTGTGCCTACACCTGCACTGGAGAAACAGGAAAACACTTCCATCTCCCATGGGAATCCATTTGGATACTGTTGACTACTATTTTGTGCATTGTATTTAACACTTTTCTCCTGGTAGAGACTAATGGTCCATTGTGTCCCTGGGCACTTTGTGTAAAGAGATATTTCACCACAATAAAAGTGAGGTGCTGCCAAGAATTGCAGTGGAGGTTTGCAGAACAAAGCTGGGAAAGTTTCTTGGTATATAACAGGTAAAATAAGGGTGGCCCTACAGCACCAACTATGCACTGTGTATGTCACAGCAAGGGCCCATAGAATTTCTGTCTGCATAATTCTTTTCCTTCATATTATCTTCACCATGCCCATCTTCTTTCATCTTCTTGAATAGGCATATATTGAATAGGATTTATATGGGTTAGGGGGCAGAACTAATACCAGCTGATGTGATGGTTCAACAGTGAGTCATGTACCACCACCGAATGCCCTGCCCTACTCCACACCACCAGTATCCAGAGCCTGGGTGGTACATTCAGTGAGAGCAGGCAGAATCTTGGACAGCTTTCCGGGATTGTGTGGTGGGAGGTGAGCACTGCTTCACACACAGGTGCTGGCACGTCCATTGTCAGCAAATTAAAACTAAGGAATGAAAAAGGCCTTTGCTACCATTTTCACTCTTTGTGAAAGTGATAATAAAAAACAAATAATGAAGAAAAAGAAAGAAAAAAACCTCCATCTACTAATTTCAGTAAACTGCATGTGCTGTCATTTAAATAAAAGCTGAAAGAGGAAACAGAATTTTTCCAGTAGTAATAGTCTATGTTTTTTTTAATGGTTCCACTTATCTTGATCTTATTTTGACTTGGCATCGGTGGTGTAATGTCAAACATTAGCATCAGCATTTTAAATTTATCAGGTTCTGAGGACTATCTGTTGAAATAAACAGCCTATCCATAGTGGCAACATTAAGAGCATTGATGGAGCCTCAAATAGAATTGGTGGGTGCTCCAGTGCTAAATTAAATAACAACAGAAAAATTCATGCTGTAGATGTCATGCTCCATGCAAGCAAAATGAATTCCCATAGCCTCATTTCAGGCTATAAAGGTCTGGTGAACAGGAAACAGCAAGGTAAGTCCCATTTCATGTCTAAAAGTCATGTTCTGGTTTAACCCCCTAATCCTCATTAAAATCCTGGTATATGTTTTCTTAATTTGGGAGTGGAAAAAAAAAAAAGGCGGAGGGACAGAAGTGTTTTCAGTCTTTAATTTACCTACTTACATCATTGCTGCTTCTTCCCTGGGCTTGCAAAATAAGGTTAAAAGCCTGAACAAGGAGGAAGCCAGATACTTACTCTGTTCTGTGATTTCTCCAGAGGTGTCAGTAAGAGGTGAGGTGAGAGGTGAGATTAAGAGGCTTTGCTGAGCATTGATCAATGTCCTTGGTGAGTTGGAGAGTAAAACCTCTGTTGCACTTTTATTTTTAATGTTATACTTTTAATCAGCAGCGTTATATCTATTTTTTTCAGTCACACTGGAAGTGCATACAGAGAAATTTCTTGTTACAAATCAAGAAGTCATGCATTATATTCACACAGGTAAAAGGAGAAGTAATACTCCCCCTTTTCTCCTGTACTCTTAGGGCTCTACCTTTCTTAAAGGAATTGCCAGTCCTACCTAGTCACTCTATGCATGGCATTATGCAGTCCATCTCACCTGGAATAACCAAAGGTATCCTATAAGTGCTTTACCAAGCAGCAAACACCTGAACTGCCCAAGCTGCCTTTTCACAAGCTGTCTTATCACTTCCTGGAGTCCTGATACCTAAAGGACTTAATTAACTATCTAAAAATGGCACAATGATTTTGCAAAAGATAGCTAGCAAGTTGCCACTATGAAAATCTGTATTCATATTTTTACAGCTGGTTCAATTAGACTGCTCTGGCTTAAAACTGAAACAGATCATACTATCTGTTTTCTAGAGTGCTTGATTAAATTAGTTTCCTTTCTTACTTGTGAGACATTCACAAAGGACTCCTGTTTCCTCTCAGCCTGACTTTTGTCTAGGTGCCAGGTAGCTTACACAAACTCACCTGTTTGTGAACGGTTGATTTTGACTGGCAAACGAAGCTGCCTGGCCTGTGTCCAAAGTGGTGCCTGGAGCCCTCTCACACAGGTCTCCTGGGGCAAGGAGCAAACAGCACACCCAGGTTCATGTGCACCCTCGCAGACAAGGGCCAGTATCTCATTTTGTGACTGCAGAGAGAACTTGCCACTTGGCCCTTCCAGTGCTACACAGGCTGTGCCAGTGTGGCCATTATGAAAGTACAGCTTGTACTTGCCAAAGGTTCTTCAGCTCGTTCTAAAATTAACTACAAATGCAAAATTTGTCTGCCTTTTCCAGCTTTGCTTTTTGCCAGCCTAAGTTTTTCTTAAAACTGAAGGATCATATCCTCTCAGAGAAAACATCCAAGAGACAGTTCTGGTATAGACAGGATTAGAAAACTCATTTATGAACAGACATTTGAAGCTTGGCTGGATTTAATGAAGTGATGTGTCAAAACAACAAATATTAAAAGAGCACAAAGTTTGATAGTAGAAGAAATTTTTTCATTAGAAAATATCAGAAAGCTCTTGTAAAGAAAGGACTCCTCTTGAACTCTATCAAAGTCTGTGTGTGAGGTCTGTGCATGACTATGAATTTAATTTATGGACTAAAGGGAGAAGATTGGTAGAGGATCTTGGGGACCCTGGCTATTGATCAGAAACAAAAAAAAAAGAAGGAAGGGAGAGCAGAAAGGAAGCAGAACTGGGAGAAAGAATGCTTCTTGCAAAAGCCATCAGATAGAAGGCAGGTTAATGAGTTTCCATGTAGGAATCTATGAGATATTAGTATGAGAGAAATTATGTACAAGAAGTTCATGAAGTCCAGAAAATAAAATCTGGGAATCAGAATTACTGTGCAGAATGAAAGAACAAGTACTGCAGAGAAAACTAAACCACAATCAAATAGCAATCAAGATTTGATCTCTGAGATCGAAATAGCAATGAGAAAAGAGAAATAAATAGGAGACTGCTGTAATCTCGTCAGTAGTGGTGATGGCATAGAAAAAAATTCCTTAAGGTTACTAGAAAAGATATTAACAATATAGGAAGATAAATATTACAAATGACAATGAAAGACTTTTAGTTCCCAGACGTCAATTAGACATGAAAATCAGATATCTAGTTTGATAGCCATGAAATTTGTTTGCAATTGAGAAACACATTCCTAAGCAAAGAAAATTTTGTATCTGGTCTTGTTAAAACATAATGCTACCATGAAAGTGGTGGCTGAAGAAGTTAGTTTTGTCTCATGTGGGGTTAAATTCACTAGAAGGATCAACCAAAATACCTCATGTTAAAGATTATTCCAGAAGAGAAACCTGTAGGATACAGGAAGAGCTAATGAGTGAAGGTACAGGTGCTTTCACCTGTGAAAAGTGGAGGAGTTGAGAAATTTGACTGAGACTTGTGTGTTGGGCATAAAAAAAGTGCTAGTCAAATCTTCATACTGAGAAAAGGAGAAAATTTTAAAGTAGGGTCCTAAAATTGTGTAGGTAAATAGCCACATAAAAATTGGGAATATGTAAAAACCTAAATACTGGGAAAAAAGACCTTTTACAAAATTCAAGATTACACATACACCTATTCTAAAAGCTAAATCTGTTCCTCTATATAGCTATTCTGCAGTGCCTATCCCTGTATTCTAAAAAAATCTTTCACCTTTTCACCTCATAGATAGCAACTGTTGGACAAAGTTCACTTCCACTTCCAGAGATGATGCTGGGACACACCTTTGTTCTTAGCTTACCCCAGCTGTCTTTAACAAAATGTGTTAATGTGTCCTTCTCCACCAGCCAGATGGAAGGAGGGCAGCCAGAAGAGGTGCAGAACTCAACTTATCCATGAGCTCAGGTGGGACTAACTGGAACCATCCACGTTTCCTTTTATGTCCTTTCTCATCTTTGATCTGTTGCTGCCTTCTGGCTTTGCTATGTAATAAGGCTCCTACTGTTTTTAAATATTACAGGTTTCTGCTGCTCTTTCAACACTGCCCTGAAATTACTGAACAGAGGTACCACAGTAGCAATTTGCACAAATGGTGGAAGTGCAAGTTATAGTCCCCCTTTTCTTTCATTTTCACTCATTGTTCAATAATTCATATATACTCAAGATTTCAAATTACTTTCAACTTCTATGAGTAATAGGGTGTGGAGCTGTAATTTACTTACATGAATGTTTCATTATTTCCTTTCCAGTGAATTTGGAGAAGGTGTCACAAAACCTCAATCCTTAGCATTGTAACAGGAATCCAATGACTGAGCTGAAATTTGACTCTAATTTAACATGTAAATTCTGACCATCAACAACAAAAGAGAAAAGGTCATATTGTAGTTTCACTTCAGCATTACCCTCCATTTACCAGGAGTGCTTCAGATACATTTGGAGAAGGTCCCAGTGCAAAGAAGAGAAAAGTAGGGCATGTGAAACATCAATTATTAAAATATAATATTCATTGCAATGGATGTAGTCACTAGGAATGCCTAATGGGCCCAGAGACACATGTTAGTCTTGATTTACAGATATTAACTGATGTACTGATATTTAGGCAGAATAAGTACTGGGTATATAAGGAGTGGTATAAGAAAGCACCCACTTAGACTCAATAAAAAACTAAAAAGAAATGTTATGTATTAGTATTTTATTCTCTGCCCTTAGGGCTGTAAGTTTGAAAACCATCCCTTAGGTTTTCTCCAAATTTCTGTATTGTAGCATCTTAAAATTTACGTACTTTCAAATATTTTGTTTCCCTCCTATTCCCTGCTCACTCCTGAGACTGCCCTTCCTCTGCGTCCAAAGCTGCTGGGGCTCTTACTCTCTCAGAAGACCATCTGAAACTCTTTGCTGACTTGTGCCTACCCACAGCACCATTATCCCAGCTCTCTATCTGGGCCAGAGCACCTTCTAACTCTTGCCAAAGGGCTATGGCTGCCAGAATTTATGTTATGTACATCTGCAAACCTCTACATTCACCCTCACAATTTACAGCCATCCTTCTTCACCAGCCAGAGCAAAAGCTCTCTCCTTGCCCCAGCTCTTACCCTGGCACAAAATGCCCTGGATGGCAGCAGCCCACACAGTGTCTTATCTCGTGGAGTTCTATGAAGACTAGCCACAACAAGTCAGCATGTGAACTGCAGCTCCCCAGAGCTGTTGCAATGAAAGGCAAATCTGGAGACCTGGGATATACAGCCCAGTTCCCAGGAAAGATTGCCTAATGAAGGGAGGGGATTGCCAGTGTTGTTTTTTAAGAACAGGTTACACAAAAAAGCAACAGAACTGGCAGAGCCAGAGATAAATAAGCCTGCCTTTGGGCAGGGGAAGGCATTCAAAGGCATGATACATTCTCCTCTGCTTTCTATCATCTGCCTAGTTACACTGATTTTTGGCATATTTCTTAAGCCTTTTCTTTGTGCCCACACTAATTTGGATGATGAGCCAGCAGAGGGGTGCTGGAACAGGAATCAGGATGAGCAGGGCATGTTTTCTCCTTCAGTGCTGCCTCACTGTTTGACCTTGAGCTTCTCACATCCTGCTGTATTCGCCAAGACTGTGCATCTACAAATAAAGCTTGTGGTAATTCATCTGCGTCATAGAGCTAGGATTTTGGATGATAATCAATGTGGAAAGAAACTTTTTTTCTTCTCCTTTCACTAAAAGATTAATCACATGAAGGAAGAAGAAAATAAATTCCTAATTTATGTGAAGAATTACTGTATCAGGATTTGAGGAACAGTCACAAAAATGTACGCTTACACTGCATAAAATCAAACCAGGCTTTGCAATGCTTCTCATATTTTCTAATGGTCACACCAATACATTGTCCCACATGTTTTACTTTTGTTGAAGTAACCCTCCAAAAAACATCCCTGAAATTGTGGGGAGACTCATGAGAAGTAGTGAGCAATCACCATTTCAACTAAGTTCACCTGCAACTGCAGGAAAAATATCTGAAAAGCAAATTTTCTGAATTGAGGTCCTGGCCTCACTCTCCTGCCCTGTGGTGCTGTCTTTCCCAAGTGAACCCTCATTTTTTCCCAAGTGATGGCCAAGTGAGCACAAGTGATTTCAATATCTCCTTAGTCTGAATTCCTGAGTACTCAGAATATGCAGAGAAAGGAAACCTGGTAGTGTAGTAGCATTTTAAAGTGGTTGAGTTCTCCCCATATTTATCATTATAAGGACTAAAATTCCTTTGAAAGTAATACAATTCCTCATGGCCATTCATTCACACTAACTGTGGATCTGTCCTAGGCAATCCATTTCAAATTTCTCAGTACATAATTTCTGAAATGTAAAAGAATCCAGATTTTGAAATGTTCATCTTGCTAAACATTTGGATCAGTGTTCTAGGCTCTCTTTTTGTCTCTAAGTCCTGGTGATTATTCTAGTATAATTACTAGACCTTAGTTTTGTTTTGGTATGTATAACATGTTTGTTATTTACACATGGAAGTTCTCTCTCATTTTTTTGCATATCTCTTTCCTCTGGTCCTTCATTCCTACATCAGAAACCTAGAAAAATCCTTCTGAAACAGGAATAGAGATACAAATCTGATTTAATTCAGTTGTCAAAATTATGGAGTAGAATTATATGCCAGAAGATGTGTGATTTTCAGGTAATTTCTTTTCTGTAGAATGCTTCTGTCTCATTTAAAACATTAATTTAAAGCCTGAGGGGCCAGCCCGTCCTGCACTGAATACACTTGGCTGAAAATTAAATTCTTTACTAACAAGGTGCGACAAACCCTTGCTGCCAGAAACCAATATATTGCTGATGTCTGCATGTTTTGTAGCTTTAATCCAACAACACGTTTCTCTGCAGGCAGATACTCCTATGTAAAGGAGGCAGCTCAGGAGGGAACATATTATTAGTAGTAAATACACATAGGAACAAAGAAACATCCTGACTGTTTTATCCAAGCACTTGTACATAGGTACAATGCTGTGATTGATGTTACTATATCCATGCACTAATAGCCAAACAGATTTCCAAATTCACAAGAACCATTGGAGAACATCCAATTTCTCTCCATTCACCTGGATGTTGTAAAAGAAGTTGAGTGATGGCTGATCTTGGGCTAAAGCAAGTTTGCTTATTCTTGGAAATGGCATTCTCAGTAATAGCAGGAGGAGTTCTGTTAAAAAGCATTTGGCCAAACAGACCAGATTTTCAGCCATGTGTAAATCTCTATTAAAATCATCTTTCAGAGCATCATCAGTACCTAGTAAAAGGTGTAGACTTATTTCCCAGAATTGAAGGAAACATATACCTTCCTTGTATCCACAAAATGTGGGGTTTTCAGTGTTCTTTCATCTTACTGTATTGTCACTCAGCTGAAGAGAGTTTTTAGTATTTCCTCTGTAAGCAAACTCCCTGGTGAGACTTGAGCCCACTTCTTACACCTTTCATAACAAAGACTTTTCAGTCTATGCACGCAGTTCTTTTCTTTAGCTTTCAAAGAGCAAAGCCTTTTTGATAGTAGTTCTCTGGGAAAGTAGGTAAGATTCCTGGGGTGACCCACAGTGTGAATGTATCTGTAGATAATCACATGAAGGAGAAGAGAGACTTTCTTATCCCAAGCCACTCTCCCTGATCTGCTCCTGATGTGCACAGGCACAGCCTTCACTCCTGCCCATCTTTTCAATCATGGTGCATTTTGTGTTTCTGCATCCGGAGGAGCTGCCAGGATGCCCTGATCTGCCCCTGCAGCAGTCAGAGGAGGTAGGTGCAGAGGAGGCAGCCTCTGGCATGCGTCTGCAGTTACTGCAGGCTAGAAAATCCTCCAGGTCATGGTATTGTGGGAAAGATCCCCTGTCAGACTGTAAATATGGCTCACACATCTCCAAAGATGAGTAAAATAAGCCTTCTTTGATGGACAGTTTTATTCATCTTCCTTTATCAAAGACTAAAACAAAAGAAAGCATGAAAACATAAGAAAGTTATATCAAAGTAACAAGCTGAAAATAAACTTGCTTTAATGAGATGGATGTAGTTTGATTATGCTCAGTCATCATTTTTTAAACTTGATCTTCATTTCCCTTCATATATCAGGTTCCTACTATATAAAATAATATTTGCTTTCCTGTGTTCATCCCTGCTGTCAGCTTTCCAGGTTGCTTTGTAATTTACTGTAATACTCCTGTGGGTGAATCACCCTTCATGCTGGTGTCTTCTGCTAGAAATATTTTTCGTGTCCTGTGCACTTTACTGAACTGTGTTCTTCCAGAAAGTGACTAATGACCCCACTAAAACTCAGAAGTAGTTTACGACCAGTAGAGTTTTCTGTGATAGAGAAATAACTTTAATGTCCATGACAGCTTTGGAGGCTCTAGCAGATACAGTTTAAGAAAAACATTTGGGGAAAAAGAGTTAACACAAATACTGTGTCTCTTCAGTATCACTTGTACTCCCTGGGTATTTCTGGGAATAATGCCAGCCAAAGATGGCACATATACCTGCCACAGCTGAGAGCAGAGTGCCAAGTGACTCCAGCTGGGACTGGATCAAGAGCTGTAGCTTTTGTCAAATACCCTGTGAATAAAATACTGATTTAGGTCAGTTCAAACACCACTAGAAGACCTTGTGTAGGACTGATGCAGAGTTGAAGAAAACTCTGTTTTTCCCTTTTTACTTTTTGCTGTAAAAGTTTCACACTCTTGATGACTCTTTGGTGCACAATTCTCACAGGCAAGGAGTGGCTGAGACGCACAGCTCCCATTTGGGCTAAGGTTAAATTCCCAAAGCAAGAGTCCCTGAGCTAGAATGACCCATGGTGGCTGTGAGATCCATGTCCATCATCACATTGGGTGAAGACAATTGTTCCCAGTGGGTCTGCGTTGATGTAGTGCAGTCTGTTCTCTGGAGAAGAGCCTTCAGTCTGGAATGGGTAGAGCAAGGAGGGGTTTTAACCGAGCAGTGGGCCTTACTCATTCTGATGGATAGAGATGCTAAAGCACAGGGCAAAACTTCAGAGGGGATGGGGTGATGCTGGGTGCAGAAGATGTGAAACTCAGTCCTAAGCCTGCTGGCATGGAAAAGGAGGTTTTCTCTGTAGACTTAAAATTCTCTGGTACTGCAGAAAGCTGCACAGCCCAGGATCTGTTATTCAGTCCACTTCAGTTCACTTTTCTGTTGAATCTCTGGCACTACTCTGACACTTCCTGGAAGATTCCTATTCTTGTGAAATACCCCGGAGACAATAAAGGACTTGGAAACTCCAGAGGAACTGGAGAAATATCCTCAGATATGAGATATCTCAGGACAGCTCTCTTTTTCTAAAGCTAAGTTTATTTTAGGGCATTTTTTGCACTTGAGTGAGGTACAGATGAAATTTCTAAAATTTTATCTATTGCCTCTCCCACTGGTCATTGAACATGACACTCTTTGTAGTTACAAATAATTTGCATAGCATAGAAAAAGCCAAGCCTACGGCTCATGTGGGTTGATGGAAATAGGCTGATCCCACATACTGAGGAGGTCTCGTGATGCTGGGCATCACCATCTTCCAGCTTTCACACCAGCAGGCAAACAGTCAACACTTACTTCAGAGGCGTCTGGAGAGCTGTTTGAAAGTCTTCTTCAAACAATAATAAATTATTATGTGCTATTGTGCTTTGAGCTCTTAATGAGCTTTTTAAATGCTCAGAATATAAAGCTCAGAATATGCTTTTTTAAATGTCAGAATATAAAGCATAATCAGACAATCTCCATATAAAGAGGTGTGCTGTAAATAGAGCTGTGCCAAAATGTTGACTCATAAAGCTTTTTTATGGTTTTTATTTATAGTCAGAACATAAACTATAGAATAGACATTATTGTGAGAAGACATTCTACAGCACTGTAACTAGCCAAATCATTTCAAGGATCGTATGCTCGAATCTCTATCAGCACAGGATGATCTCGTCCCTGAATCAGGAGCCTACTGAGAAAATAAGAGAAACAACAATGTAAAGCTTCTGGGAAGTGCTGGAATATCAGTGCAGTGCAGTTATCATGATATACAATGCACAGTGTGCTATAATGAACAAGCTGTCTTACTGTTTATCTCACTTAGAGCCTCCCTACAATAATGGTTTCTTGGTAAGATACATCTTCATAATCTTTATTATATCCCTTTTCTAATAAAGAATTTTCCTCTTTCCCATTTAGCTGTTATTGGCAATTCTCCTTTAGGTACATGCATCCAGTGTTATATAAAAGAGCTCTGTGAGACATTTTCATAACTGAAAATCAATGTATTGTACCTCATCCTTCAGCTGCCCAGCTGTGGAGCTTGTTCCACCTCAAATAATGACTCATTCCATAGCCAAAATTTATTTTCCTTTTTCTTCTGCAGTGCTGTTCTGTCTCTACCTTTTTTAGGCTCTGCGTATACTTTTTGAGTCCTGCCCTAGAGGAGCATGGCTTTCCAACCCCAAGGCCACAGAGAATAAGTGTTTTCTTATTCTGTTTCACTGCTTCCTCTTTTGTGGTGTTCTTTACAAAGTAAACAAAACACAAAAAAGATGATGGTAGAAACTCAAATCCATAAAAATGGGAGTCAACAGACTTTCTAATGGAACATTTTTAATGTTGTGGAATCTCTCCTCCGTCCCCCCATCAACCTTCCCCTCCTCCTTAGGCAATACATTACCTGTTATTTTTTTCTCCAGTAAGTGATAATCACCTTCTTATCTTATCTAGCATTCCCCATGCTATTCCTAAGGCTCAAGATGCCCAGCCACTCTCAGCTGTCTTAAATGATTTACACATGTAATTTATAACAAAGTAGCTAGGATTTAGCTCTGGAGCTCAGGGCTTCAATTTTATGTCCAAAGAAGGACTTGGGTTCCTGAAAGCTTATCTGCTTCTTTCAAATACAGAAATTGTTCTCCTAAAAGATTATTCCCCAGAATTGTCATGCTATGTGCTTACTGTGGTAACAGGATGTGGGGGACAGAGATGAGAGACAGAAGAAGGGGTCAGAGGAAGGGAAGTGTAAGTTTGGTCTCTGAGGGGATGTTGTCCCACAGTGGCAATGTTTTTACTCACACTTTGTTTGATTATCTGGTTAGAATTAGCAAGGATAGAATTACTCATCTAGTCAGTGTGGGGTCATAAAATGTCAACAATGAAGAATAGTAAGTACCTTGGTCCAGGAGTTCTTCATAGTTTTCAGTCTGATGGTAGAAAAGCTTTAAGAACTTCCAAGTTTATGAGCCTTCACCAGCAGAAAAATGAATATTTTTACAATACTGACATCAGAATTCCTTTTGTAAGTGACTCAACTTCCCTGTCTGACATTTCAGCGAGATTAAGAAAATGGTCTTCTGTAAATGGCTCTTTGACATGTATAAAGGACTTCTGTTTTCTTTTTTCCCTTTGATAACAAAATGTCCACAGTAGAATTAGATAAACTTATGAAGATTAACATTATTTATGAAGGGGTGAAAAACAATGGTAGCAGACTAAAATCCTTCTTTTTTCTTTAAATTTAAACTTATTTCAGCCAACATGTCCATTGATAATATTGTACAATTTCTCTTTAAAAAGCTGAATCTCTGTGGCAGCCATTCATTTTATTTGGGGTGAAGACAAGAATCTGGTTTATATTTGCTGCATAAAACAGTGGACTTAATGATATAGAAAAGTCTACATAAAAATCCTTCAAAAAAGAAACCACAAAAAAAACCACTAACTAAAACCCAAAACCAAACCAAACCAACAACAAGTCCTCCCCCTCAAACACACAAAAAAGGATCAAGAAAAAACAAAAAAAAAATTACAAAGCTTTGAAAAGTACATTTTGGAAAATTAACTACACATTTTGGAAAATTAACTACAGAAACAACTATTTGAAAATCACTGGTTTTGCATTTTTGAAATCATTGCAGGAGATTACAGAGTCTTTTGACAGGGAAGAAGATGGGGTGGAAGGTACATAAAAGATTAATGATATAACTGGCAAACCTTTGTTCATTTAGAAACAAACTTTTAGGCCCAGTAAACAGCATCAGATCTTCAACAGCATCAGAGACTAGTCATAGGCAAAGGGGCAGCAGGGCAGTTAAAATGCCTGCAAGCCCACCATAAAAACATCTCTAGGTAAGAGCTGAGCAAGTGTGCATTTTGAGGAAGGACCGATGGGTCAGAAAAATACTGTTTACTTCTCTCCTTAGAGCTAATGGCAAAACTGACACCAGCAAATAAATAATAAGTCATTTCTCAAAACAGAGTGAATCAGCTCAGTGCTGTTCTTCCTCACTCCTGCTCAGCACTTTGTATTCAGCAGCAATGCCATGATGGCTGAGCAAAGCAGAACAGGGTAATTAAGTTGCCCTTTTCTTTGACAGAAAAGAAAGATCTCCTTGTTGGAGTTTAAAGTTTCCTATTGCTTCCTTCCAGAGGCTGTGATATCTTCTGAAACAGCCTGGTACAGGTAAAATTAAAGTCCTGGAGATGAGACGTATCTTTAGTTCTGTGTTTATTATCAGCCTTCATTCACCATGGGGCTGGCTAGGCAGCTCTCAAAAGGAAAGGCTCTGGGTGTCTACTCACCTGCTTCCTCTTTAGGAAATCTCTATTGCCTCTTGCATCTTTCCAGGAACTACTTCAAAAGTCTTGCTCCTAGTCAGTAGTTCAAGGTCAGCAGTTGGTTAAAGTTCAAATATACTAAAATGAATAGTTTTGCCAGTGTGATTTCCCACAGCCTTGTTTCCTACTACCTGATGTGCCCCCAAGAGCAGGGTCTTGCCCCTCCCTTCCTTCCAGCAGAATCCATTCTGAACAATCTCTCCTTTTATGTCTCTTTCTCAGTGTGGCACACCCATCTTCCATTCCCTCAAATTCCCCATCTCCCCAAACACCAGTGTGACAAAAGACAGTTTATGTCTTTATGTCGTGCCCAGGCGTGAGTTTTGCATGTGCTGGCCAGTTCAGTGATACCTGGTGATAATTATGAACATCCAAGGGGGCAAATTCCTGCATTGGGTACAGCCCAGAATCCCACCCTGGCTCTTCTCCACATGCCAGCTGGATGAGAGGATCCTGCTGCTTCTTGCCCTCTGTCAACTGGCGTGGACAGAGAGCAGTGGCATTTTCATCTGATTCTTCTCCTTCAGTAATTAACTCAGGAGTGAGTTCTGGTTGAAACAGCCTATAGCAGGAATGTGGTAAAATGACTTGTGCAGCAACTGGCTACTACATTGAAATTAGGATGTCTACCACCAGTTTCTGGGTTTAATAACCTGCTGCAATGCATGGGGGAGGCACAAGCTTGCAGAGTGACTGGATATTCTTATTTAAGATCTCAGACAAAAAAGCTGGTTTGACCTTTTTGAAAGTGAAAGAATATTACTATGCTGTCAGACAGGAAAAAAAATACTATAGAATATATATTAAAGCCAATATAGAATATCCATAAAAAGAAGATGCAACAAAACCTGAGAAATTATATGAAATAAAAACAAGGTAGTTTTACCATCATTACAAAAATCAAGGTAGTTTTGCCCTCATTACATAAATTACTTATGGGCAACTTTTATTTTGTGGTCTGTCTTGCAGCCAGTGATCTATTTGACTCAGACTGTTGTACTGCTCTCCAGTCTTCAGCTCCCCTGCTCACTGCCACCTGTTTGTCACACATGACACTTGGTCATTGCAAAAGTGCTCAGATAGGTGAAAGACTCCTTTTCCTGATTGTGGATCCTTGGCAGCAGAAAAAAGGCTCCAGTTTAAGCAAGACTTGGACATTCAAATTTTGGTAGAATTAAAATTAGTAAATTAGTGTCTACTATTTTAGTTTGGATAAAAATATACTTCCACAAATAAGTAACTCTTTTGAGCTCATATAAAGATGTTAATACATTTCTGATGTAAAGTTATTTGATAAATAAGGCTTAACATTGTACTGGCAATAATTCACATGAAAAAAAATGCTTTTAAAGAAATATGTAGAACTTTTAAATCTTTGAAGGCTATTTAATTCAAAATTTCTTGTTTTTCTAGATAAAAACCATTTTTAAAACAGCATTTAAGGCTTTCCATTTTTTTCATGATGTTTTGACGTGTGCTGCATTTTTACATGATTCTAATTTCTTTCTCCTGGAACTCCAGAGTTTTGTGTATGTATTAGGCAAACTAAATATTAGCCCAAATGATAAAAAAATACAGTTCTTTGCAATATCATTGTATTAAAAAAAAGGAAAAGGCCAAAGATATGATTGTGACTTCTGCTGGCACACATCATTTGAAGTATCTGAAGAGGAAAATGAACTTGTTTTCATCCCTGTTAATTATTTTGGAACATGCAAATCAGAAAAAATTGCATAATATTGTATGCTCATTTCTGGTTTCAAATTAAGCATTTGAAAGCCTTGCTTGGTTTCAAGTTCCTGTTTTCTGTGTACTACACAATCCAATATAGCTGCTACCTGAAAAAATCTGGAGGGCAGACTGATGATATAAGATGGTGGGAGTGCATAATCCCGTGAATGTCTCTTTCATTTCCCAGATGAAATACCAAGCTTCATGGATCAGTAAATTATTACTAGGTTTTAATCCATCAAAGCAGCATGAGTATGAAAGCTGCAGCAGTGTGGGATGGTTGCAGGAGTGGGGATGTTGCAGGGGAGGGGGGTGTCTTGCTCTGTCCTCAGTGCAGCCACAGCTCCTCCAGGAGCTGGGAAAGTGAGGAAGGCAAGGAGAGCTGGGGGCTGCCGGGGGCTTCTGCCCACCCAAGCCCAGTGGCAGCGGAGCACAAGGGACACTTGTGCCTTTTAAACTCCTTTTCACAGTTAGCTGCACACAGTTCAGCCTTGCCAGCCCAGGTGTGGGTGGTGGGCTCTGAAGCCCAGAGCACAGGTAGATCTCTGCCACTGGTACCATCAGGCAGAAAACCAAAGAGGCAAAGAAGGGCAACCCCTTGTACCAGCTGTGGCTTGTGTGTGTGATGCTGAAAAGGCACTGCTGTGTACAGTGGGTGCTGCATAACACTTGATGTCATTTGGAGTTAATTTCTTCTTTTTTTCATTGTTTACCTCATCTTTCAAACTATGAATTTCTTATATCACTTACTATCTGCCATCAGGTATCTACACAGAGCATAAGACAACTGGTTCCAAACATCCTCCTGTTCCATCTCAGTCACCAGCATCCTGACCTGCAGGTGCACATACAGCGAGGCAGCCACTCTTTATCTCTTCTCCCTACCATGGAGACTTAATATTTGTTACCTGCTGAGGCAGTGAAGGATTTGTATATGGAAGTAGTTTAAAAGGCAAAGCACACAGAAAACAAACTACAAAAATACAAATTAATTTTGGATCCCAGGACACTATCTTGATACAAATTATAGCACAATGTGGTTCTGCAGCCTTTTGTGAGGTGGCTTCTTCAAACACCCGTGCTGGGTACAATCACTTATTAACATTTGGTGGAAGTCTGTAGGGTAACATGAAATTAAAAGTCACTCTGGCTGGCATGCACTGATGAGAAAAGCTCGTTTTGAATTTCAAATAAAGCTTGAAGGACTGCAGGATACTCATTTGAGCAATTCCCATATTAGAAGGCATCTTCCAGGAAAGCAATTAACGTTCCATCTCCTGTATTTTCACCACTGGAGAATTTGGGTGCTGACAACCGTTGACATCTCCTTACTTACTCCATTTCCCCTTGCACATCCAGCTCCCAAACACGAGTGCTGTTCTGCAGCTCCAGCCCTCTTATTAGTGATAATAACAATGCTTTGGTGAGAGCAATTACTAAACAGCCTCTCGAGAGACCTGGCAGTCATTTCCCCTCGTGCTAAATATGTCAGGATCTGTGTCACCTACAATTTGACCAAAAAGTAGTTGAAAAACTTCCCCACAGCAATGTGTAACTCTGACTCTATCAATTAGCAAACATCAGGACAGTGGCAGGAGGCTGCACGCAGGCTTGGCAGGGCAGCCACGAATCAAATCTGCTGGCAGCAGTGCTGGATGGAGCTCTGAGAGTGCAGGACAAACACCGTGCCTGTGTGCTGCTGGGAGAGGGCAGATACCCTTTCCCAGCATATTTGTAAGGATGTATTTGTAAGGATGGTGTCCGTGTCCCTCCCACACTGAAATTTTTGTGATCACCATGCTCATAAAATTAAAAAACACACCATTAGTAGAAAGTATGAAATAACCTGTCCCATAAGTTTTAAAGACCCAACTAACTAAACTCAAAGCCTCCTATGTTTAACAATGGAAACAGGGCAGAGATCTTGCATCATGTCTCCAAACAGGTGCTTAAATAGACCATACTCTTTTCAGGTCAGTGGACAATCCTGAAAAAAATGTAACATGTGGTGCTGAATAACAATTTACTGGTGTTAGAAAGATCTCTACAAATAAATCAATTGAATGAGGGATGAAAAATACAATATTGGTTTGCTGAATAAATTTGTACATACCAGTCCTGCTTTTCCTGCATTGGATTATTAAAAAGAGCTCTGGAAATACCCTCAAAAATTTATTTCAGAAAGTAAAAAATGTTTAGTTCTGAAATCCTAGGCTATATTACAGATTTATGGGCATACTTGACCAGAACACAGTTATTATTTTGGAAGTAAAATTCATCTTCTCTGGTATTTACCCTTCTTGTACTAGCAGGACCTTTCTTTGTCCTTCTCTTCTTTTCCTGCACATACCACCAATCATTTTAATGAAGTTGCCAAGGTTTTTCCCCTTTCTTTCTCTAAACTTTGCTGTGTGAGTGAGCTCACCAGGATTAGATTAAGCACCAGAATATATTTTAGTAAACAGAATTTACTCCCGACCTTCAGCTCCCCATCCACTGGTACAAAACAATCTTTCATTCCCTTATGGCAACAGCTGAGGAAGAAGCCTCTGTATAAAAGAGTTACAACTCATTCAGACTCCAAGGGATAAGCTGTCAAAACAATGCATTGAATGGGGTACATCCAATTATACTCATGTCTATTCAAATATCAAGGTTTGTATTCAATGCACTGCTCAAATGTCAGTTCTGAATCTTGTTTACTTGTCCAAAAAGTAGAACTTAGATATTTTAACTAATTACCTGATAATGTTTTGGCTACACAGAAAATGCAGTGGTAGAGGAACCCATAAATTTGAATATAAGGCTTTCAGACATCTGGAACATCCTCATCAGAACAATCAGCTTCCACTGAATTCTATCTCCTTTTCATTGTAAAGATCATTAAAAAAGTCTACTTGGCCCGTGTTTAAGTTTTGGCCTTGTCCCTGTATCTCCACAAAGCTTTGCACTCTCTTTTATGCACTACCACAATTGGGACAAATTTTCAAACAAACTGAGCTGCAGCAAATAATAACATTTTTGTAAGCCAGAGTATCTGTATTTTGCCTGATTGAGTAGAATCCTAGCAACATTTAGGTTGGAAAAGACCCTTCAGATTGAGTCCAACTATTAACACTGCACTGCCAAGTCCGCCACTATATAAAAGCCATACAAGAGCTTCATAACATCACTCTGTTCTGATCCAAATTAATTGCTGACACAGGCCATGATTTTGGCCCTAAATTTAAATGCATATGCTATCAATTCACACAAAATAATTGAGACGAAGGAGGACTCTTCCTTTAATTTTTCTTAAAATTCTGTGCATTGGGGAATGCACAACACAGAGTAGAGAAATCATCAAAGGAAAGGATGCTACATCCTGTACGTGAGGACAGAACTCAATCCCAGGCTTCTGAAACCTCTAGTCAAAAGCAAAGGTGCCAACAAAACAGAAGCCTGGCCAGGAGCACTGCAGCCCTGGCTACCAATAAGTTGTGCAGGCTGCCTCAGCCCCGGGCCAGGCAATGCTGTCTGTGCTCACAGAGCTCTGCAGGACCCTTGGAAACAGAACCAGAGCAGCAGCTCCGTGCCAGGGCTGCAGACCTTGAGCCCCTGTTACAGGCCCGTGCCAGCACTCTTCACGCTCCAGCATCTGTCAGTCTAGGTGGAAAATCTGTTTCCTGCCATGTCACTTTCCCTTCTCCTTCTTAAAAAAAATATTTTTTAATCCTGAAATTTTTATTTATTTATGCAAAAGAAAGCTGATCTCACTGAGCTGTAGAGTTCCTCGGGGCATGTAATGATGTCCTGATGACAGCAACCTGTGAAAGTGCCTATACCTGTTTAATTTTAATCACATGAACTGCCCTGCTGAAGTCAATGAGATTATGCTCAAGACATAATTTAAGTGCATTTGTTGTTTCAGGGACAGCTATTATATCTGGAGCATGCACACTCATTTAAGCAAGAGTATATTTTTTTATGTGTGGGAGAGCAATGCATCTGGTGTGCCAATGTGCAAAAACCCCACCTTTTAGCAGTGAGAATTTTCAGTTGACCTTGATGTCTGAATTTTTAAAGCCCCAAATAGGTGTCAGAAAGTTATACTCCAGTAAGTAGAAGAAAACCAGAAAATAAAAAGAACAGAAAAGAACTATACTCCTTCTAGCATAATTCACTTTGGAGACCCCACCAACCAGAGAGGTGTATCTGGAAACATTTTCCACACTCAGATGAGTGTAGAGATTATAAATGTTCCTGTACCCTCTAAAAAAAAAATCCAATATAATTTAGAATAGGTTAGCTCAATTCAGTGGGTAAAAACACCTTTTTCTCCCTATGTAATGGTATTACTTCTGGAGAGGGAAGAAGTGAAAAGTAAAAGACAGTAGCAGGAAGACAGTGACTCCTCAACCTTTGCATCATTGTATATTGGCACAACTTGGTACTCTGTATAGGGTCTGAGAAACACTGAGGCAAGATTCAGTGGTACCTTCTGTTGTCATAGACATTCCCAGATGTACTCTATGTCATGTAAATATAGTTCAAGTCATCTAAGCTAATTTTTTATCTAAGAGGTAAAGAAACGGATGATTCCAGGCAATTTAAAAATTGAAATATTATTATTACTATATCTGCTAGACACTGTTATTGTTCTATTTACCATCCTCAAAGTTATTTCTAGTTTCATATAATCTTTCAACTTTTATGACCCTGATGTCATTGCAGAAGTAACACACTGATGTTTTCTAATATGTACTGTTTGTAGCTATATGAAGTAAACAGTAGCTAGATTGTTATTTTCATGTGTTGCTCCTGTTGCTCCCTTCCTATATGAATTGTTTGTAAACTTCTACAACAACCTCACTGTCCATAATTCAGTCATATCCCAAAAATCAGTTCTGGGTTAGTTAAGGGTACCACAGACTCACACGTTTGCCATAGAAAACAGCCAATAAACACAGATGTTACCTCTGCCATAGAGATTTCATGCTCTACTAAAACATGTTCCACTAAAGCCCCAGGCTCAAACATCTCATCATAAGTGCCAGATTTTGGTGGAATTCTAAGTTAATGTCAAACCCCTGCTGTCCTGTGTTCCACTGCTTGAAGACCTTGCCTTCTGCAATCTTAATGCACATACTTTGAGACTTTTCTTAAAACCTGTCTTTGATGCTGTGTGTTTCTCATCTGCTCTTACACTGGGTTTTCCCCCACTTCTATTTTAGGTTTGCTCATGAGTGCAGTTCAGGAGAATTTCTGAAAATTTCATTTAAAAATATTCCTCCAGACAGTCTGGAGAAAGATGCATGATGAGCATAGGATGAGACAGTTAAGGAGAAGCAAAATACAGACAGCCTATATCTTAATGAAAACAAGTGTGCTTATATCAGAGGAACAGAGATGCACAGCAGAATTCCTGAGCCAGGTTCCTGAGTGTTTTAAGCATCCATTACGGGATCCTACCAGAGGAAGAATGCTGGGATACTTGGATTTTGTTCTCGCCAAGTATTGTCCTTCATATGATTTTAATACACCCGTTTTCATCTGCTGCTACAACCCACCTTTCTCCTGTATTCACTAAATTAAGCCTCCTGCTTTCACACAGAAGGTCACTTATATGAACCTTATACCACCATTATATACCTTACCTATGAATCTGGCAGAGAAAACACCCTACTTTCCATCCTACTTAATTATGGGTGGTACTATGCATCAATTTTTCAGCATAAGAGAGGAGAAACTGGAAAATATCCTTAAATATATGACATCGTAATCTGATTTGTATGTGTCTGCAGACTGTTTAAAGGCACATAATGTCTTTGTATGTAGGAAGAATAAATGGAGTCTTGGTGGTCTTATCATCTAGTTAGGCTTCAGCTAAAGAAAAGAGTATTTAACTGTCCAAAGAATGTCATTAATAACCCTGGCCATAATTAGCAAACTGACACTCCTGGCACTCTTTACTTTCTTGTATATACTCACTCAGGATGTCCTTATAGACATTAATTACCTTTTTACTATCCAAAGATCCTCCATTTTCCACAGGATTATCTCAATCAGTAGACCTAAATTCAGACAACTATGAAGAATTGAAAAAGGACCAGTATGGGGAGAAAAAACTCCCCCACACTATTCTCACGGCACTTTGGGACCATTAGCACTTCATTTTGAAACTCAGCTAAAAAAGTAGCCAAATGCAAAACATCAGCTATTTTTTTGATCGTGGTTTTGTATTTTTGATTATTTGTTTGTTGTCAAAATATACAGTTGCTCAGGATGGACAAAATACAGAGAGGAATTGTGAAAGTGGAAATAAAATAGTAGCTCAAGGAAGCAAGATGTAATGCATTCTACATAATATGTAAGATACTGTAGTCTGTATGATGTGGACTTCTGAAAGAGTTCTGGGAGTATGAGGGACCACATTAGCCTGGGGGTAGAAAGGCTGTGCTTAAGGCCAAATGTAAAATAATAATTTACTCTATGAGCACTTGGTGTAAGCAGGCAACTGCAATCTATCCTTGTATTAGAGCACATATGAACAAACCAAAAGGAGGCAGAACATTGCTCACTGCAGCCCTGCTGCATCCAAGGTGGCTTCTCCTCTTCAACTTGTCTCATGAACAAACTGAGTAAGCAGCTGGGGAAAAAAAACCTTTCACCAGAAGGCAGAAATGTAAGTCTTGACAGGGGAGACAGACAGAAAACAGAGTCCCATGTGTATTGCTAGGGCATTATATAAATGTACAACCAGAATAAACAGCAAGAATTGGATTCTAAGCCTTCCACAAGCCAAGGCACAGGAGCACAAACTGCTCCCTTAGATCCACCATCGGGGTCTCACAAAAAAAAAACTAGTATCTCAAGTCATTTTTTCACATCTGCAAAACAGCTGGCTGTGGATGAATCAGTTATGAAGAAAGTTTAGATAGGAGTCCTCAACCCCCTTCATTTTATGATATAGGCACTGACAAAGTGTCTTCTTGATGGTCCTAGGAAGAGTGTGGTTTTTTTAAATTCCCAAACCACAGTTGTTAGGGAATTTTTTTATGCAAGTAGTTCTTTATCTCACTGACAGCTAAGCAGAGTGACAGGCGTGTTCCAGAGTCTGGAGATCCCCTCCTAGGACCTCTCCTCATGAGAAGATAGTACAGGATGACATATTTTCCTGACTCTTAGGTCAACAGTTCAAAAAGTTCTTTGTCTCATTTAGCTTAGTGAATTTTGGAAATTAATGAAGTCAATGTGCATGAAGTTCACAGAGCATGTCAGCACAGATCAGCACCTCTGTTCATCCTCAGTGCTCAGCAATAGTTATATGACTTCCAGAACAGAAATAGTTCCATGTCTGCCCCAAGCAAGCATGGATGGGGAGAACAAGGTACCATTGACCATCAGTTTAGATGTGACCAGGAAAGGGAACAAGGCTGTTCAAATGGAGAAACCCTTATGTTGCTACTGGCAGTGCAAATTCACATCTTGATTTTCTGTAGAATACCTTTCCAATGCAGGTATACCTACCCTTAGAACAAAAAATGCTCTAAAGGATTTCCAAGCTGGTCAGCCATAGCTGAAAACATGTAGCAGAGAAAAGTGTAGATGACTATTTTAATGTTGACATAGTCCACAGGCTACAAGTCTGTGTGATTGTCAGTACTTCTGTTTTAAACTCAGGATAATCCAGTAAAAAACCAAACCAAAACAAAAAACCCAAACAATGGCTATTATACTGTCATTATTGTTGTTTGCTAAAATTTACCTTCTCTGAACATTATTTTTATAGAAATTCAGGCAGGAGTGTACTAATCCTGTCCATGCCACACCCTGGGTGAACTTGGCCACAGTATCAGCCAAGGACACATTACAAAACTGCCTGAAGTCCTGACCAAAGGGCAAAGTGTAGTCAGACGACAGGAGCAGTGGTGTGGGAACTTGAGAGCCTTTTCCACACAACACCTGAGCTCCACCCATCATCCTCTGCAGGCTGCTCCCTCCTAGAGCAGACATATTCCCAGGAAAAGCTGCAGCAGTTAGCATGGAAGCCTGTGACCTGGGCAGTCCTGATGCAGTAAAAGAAGAATTACAAGACACGCTTCATCTTGAAATAAAAGAGGTGTCACCAACAAGAAACAGGGGAACACAGAAAGACCAGTTAGAATATAGAAGTCTATCATGCTGATATTACACGGAAACTGAGCTCCCTATGCATAAACATCTGGTGTCATTTGAGTCACAACAGGATGTATAAAGTGGCATCATGGAGCCATCAAACATGGCACATATCCTGTAAAGCACCAATTTCCTTACAGATAGCAGCTGGACATCCCAAGGTTTGACCCTCAGGCAGCTCAAATGATGCAGAAATCTGCATCTAAGCATCTGAACTTAGGTGGGCTTTAGGGTGACCCACTCAATTGTCGAGTGATTGTGTTGACTGGACCTCCACTGGCCATGGGCACAGTTTAGACTCATGGCACCTACATGGGGACACTCATGGGGACAAAACATGTTGTCCTTTGCTGAACCCCACTGGTACCATTAGGTGAAAGGAATCCAGCCACAGAGTAGTGCATATGGATGCATAGGAGGTTATTAAAAATGTATTGATCATAGGACTTCAAACTCTCCTGAGTGGAAGGCTTACTGCAGGCACAATGGAGAAAAGGACAAATTGGACTAAGGGATGGCTTCTCCCCTCAGATAACATGCCAGGTTTTGAAGACTTAAGATGAAACACACTGCTCCTGAACAGAAAAAGCTAGTTTACCCATCTGCCTTGACAACATAATACACCTTAAGTGGGCTTTGCAAAATCAGATACTTTCTGCTGGTTGCGTTCCAGCAGAGCACTGCAAGGATAAAGAGTTCAAATGAAACCCTTTTCAGAGGGAGAGTTCAGTGCCTTCTGCTAACCTCGGTTTCTTTGATGCAGTTAAGTGATATAGTGATTAAAGCCCCTTGCAATATTTTAAGATTAAAAAAGTTCAAATAACAGTTTTCTCTCTTTTACCATTCTTCTTCTCCAACCCCCATGCTCAGGAGAACTCATACTTGACAAAAACTCACTGTTTCTGCTGGCTTGTAAGAAAGCTGTCATGAGGCCCTATTTAAGGTGGAGCTGTCAGGGTCTGTGTGAGTGTCATCAGTGGCCACAGACCAAATGGCCACAACCTGCTCTACAAGTGCACTAAAGACCACCAACTTAGCATTCTTCTGCTTGTAAGGAAAAAGACTCCCTCAGTGACTTCTTACAATGGAGTCAAAATTTTCCATAGATTGTTTTTAAACTAGATCTGGCCCCAGGAAAGAATTATCAAATCATCAGGAGTGAAGAAACCACCTGGAGGATGAACTGGATTGCAGCTGTAGTGAGCATGGAGTCCCTGGCAGCATCCTGCTTCCAGCAGAATATTGCTGCTGCAGTGTCTGCAAAGGCCCTGAGGATGTTCTCCCTCTGCAATACACACACATAAACATGTGCCTACAGCCAGAAAAAGGGGGGCAAGCTCTGTCAGACCATCAGAAACAAGAGTCTGGAGGTCAGTGTCTTGTGCACTTGTGCATCTTGGGCAAAGTCATGCAGAACTGGCTGCTCTGGGGGCCATGTGGGTGAGGTCAGCAGACAGCACATCCCAAGGGAAGCACATCCACCAGCCTGCTACCTGGGCTGGACCAGGTCTCATTGGCTGCCTGTCAATAACTGGGATGTAGGGTGCTCTGGTACTTCTATCAAATAGAATATCATCCAGGAAATTTTACATTACACTGAAGCACAAACCAAGGTGCAGTATAAGGAGATGATCTGGAGACTGGGTAGAAAATCCCATGACTGAAAAAACCTGATATAAAAACTATAGTGGGTTATCTCTGCAACTGAGTTCTGTGTGCATGAGGTCCTGCCGTGCCCTTAGCCATCAGAGATGACTCTTTTCAGAAGCTATGTCAACTACTATTAAAAAAAAAAAAAATCAACATATTTTCACAGCAATCTTTGCACTTATGTGTGTGCATTTTTCAATAGAGATGCTATCTGTCCTTGGAAGGTTCCTGCTTTAAACACTGAGACTAGGACACAAGTGTTTTGGTTTTTCTGTGAGAGAAAATTATGATTTTGCAGCACGGGGCTCTTCCCGAGGAGCAGAATGCTGGTGAGGACTCCAAGTGCCCTGGCTCTGTGACACGGTGCACAAGCTGGTTTGTGACAGGACAGGGATAGCAGCCAGCTGTTCTCTGTGGGGGAGCAGGGAGCATCTGCTGTGCTCCTGGAACAGCCAAGACACAGGGAAAGAGCAGAGCCAGCCAGGGCCCCAGCTGGGGAGCCATCAGCACAGAGGGGAAAGCAAATGCCTCTCATCAGGCCCCAATTAGCACAAATGTGATTAGAGAGGCCACCTCCCCTGCAGGCTGCTGAATGCTCGGCCAAAGACTGCAGTGAGGGAGAGACAGTGGGAAGCGAGGGAGAATGATAAGAGGGGGAGAGCTGAGGGAGAAGGGAGTGGAAAAGATGGACAGCAGGCCTTGTGTGCTCTAAGATAAAATACCAACCACATTATGTAGGTAAATGCATTTCAGCCTCTCCCAGTGCAAAGCTTTAGTCCAATGACTTTGCCAGTGATCTAATGGTCCCTACCTCAAGCCATACACAGTTCCCCTGAGCAACTCAGCTGTGTCTTGCTGGCACAGAAAGCAAATCCTTGCTGTGCTGTAGTAGAGAACACAGCCCCAACCATTCCCATGTGCTTTGCTATTCTTTCTCATGTTGAGCCACAAAGAGCTCCGTGCTGTGGGACCAGGTTTCAAACCTGTGCAGTGTACACTAGGGTTGTTGGTTAAACCACCAGCATGAAGCAGGACAAATATTGTTCATATAAATGGCACTCTAGTTTCCAACAGAAGGAAAATTCATAATAACATGGAAGAAAATGCATTCTTCACTGAAGAGGTCAGTGCTGGCTTTGGAGGATGGTGAGCCCTGTTAGGAAGGTGAGTGAGGGGCAGATGTAGACCACAGCCTTCATGAGGTGCCTTCCAAGGCATGAGCTGTAATAGTGCTGTATTTATACTCACCAGCTAAAAACACAAGACCCTCACTAGGTAACAGCTCTGCTTGCAGAAGGATTTGGAAGTGCCACAATTTAAAATTATGTGTAAAAATCTTTGGGAGTTCATTAAAAACATTGCCTATTATCTCTATTTGTTTTCTAGAGGAGGAAAGACTTTGTGCTCTTTTTTTCCCTTGCCCTCTAGAGCAGTATGGAGTTGGAAGTTTATTTTGCCAGCTGATATCCTCGCTAATCATCCTTTTTTGATCTCTGAAATCCTATAAAACATAGTAAGGCAATTTTGTGACCAATGCATAATGTCAGCCTTTCCAAAGAATTGTATAGAAGCATAAAAGGCAAAGCTCTGATATTGAAGCTCAGAGATGCAACCTCACACTGATGTTGTATTCATTTACATATTCAGTGTTAGGAATGCCTAGACATTATTAACAAAACATAAACCTCTCAAATAAGACAACAGCAAACTAAAGTGTGCATATTTTGTTTACAGTACTTTTAATCTTCTAAAAAGGATAATAAATATTAGATTATATTTTACCTATTCATTCACTTTAAATTATTTTAAAATAAAATATAATTTGTTAAGTAATAAGTTAAGCTCTTTATTTATCTCCTTTCAAAAGCCTTTGTTAAAGGTTCATTGAGTATTGACATCTTTGACTAACTTGACAGGATGCAAGCTATTTTTATTTCTTGAGTGATTGTACCTCTGAGCAAACAAACTTGCCTGATGCTTGGTGTCCTTATCTCTGACTGAAGCCAGTGGGAACTGGATCTGCTTATAGCTTCACTGATACATAGACAGCCTTCATTTTTGCATGGAAACCTACAAGAACACAATTATTTTTTACCATCTTAGCCTATCTCTTCACCTCTGCCATGCTCACATAATTTCAGTTGGCTGAAGCAGCAGTCTCACAAAGGAAGGACAGAAAAGCCAGGAATATTGTGGTCTGGCAGATGACTTTGGTTTCTCAACAAGTCTGTGCAAGTGTCAAGTGATTCACAGATGGTTCAGCAAATGTTGTCTCTGCTGAAATCAGATAAGGGTCAGTTCCAGGCGCCACATGAAACACATGAAGCCAGAGCCAGTGCTGGGCTTGCAGGGGCTCTGGTGGATGCAGGGTCCTGCTCTTTCCCTGGAGTGCTGCCCCCCATTCCACAAAATATCTGCAAAGTCTGGTCTTTGCTCTTCCTGCCTCAGATGGGTTTAGCTTCGGACAAGAGATGTGCTAATCCAAGCACTGCTCCATCATCTCTCACCATGGGCCAGGGCTGGCTATGCCTGGTGCTGAGGGGCAGCACCTTGCAAGGGGCACCAGGAAGCCCAAGAGGAGACTCATATCTTGTGTGACCCTTTGTTCCAGTGCCTGGTTGCACACAGCTTCCACCTCCTGGGAAACAGACTGAAGATGCTTTTCTCTCCAGTGAAGTCTCATTTTCAGTGGGGATAAATAAGTACTTTAGACTTCAAGTAAATAGCATATCACATTTATTTGTATATCAGTTGATTTTAACATTGCTAGAATTCTTTTATTTTATGCTTAACAATGTTGTAGGCAATTTACAGAAAAGTTAAATACACAAAACAGAAAGCCAAAATCTATATATAAAAACTAAATTAATGGGTCATGTTAAGAATGGAAATTAAATAGGTGTTAAAAATATCATATGATCAACTATTAATGTTTTTGCCTTATTTGTCTCGTTTTGCCAAATCTTATTGGTCTTTATGTAATGCTTCCCCACAATATATTTTTAGGTCTAGACCATAACCTGCTCTGGTCTCACAGCTGAGCCTGCTTGGAGAAAGAGTTTGGACTAGAGACCTGGACTAGAAGACCTGGATTCAACATTAATTTCCCTCTGATCCTGTGATCTGTGCTGACTCTGCTTATTCCCCTCTGGAGCCATAGCATGCCCGTAGGCCATTCCTACACGGCCAAATCCCTCAGGACGTGCTCCTGGGCTGACCCAGTGCCTGCAGTGGAGGGATCCTGGCAGTGAAAGCAGACCACGCCTGGGTACCATGTGCCACCCACACTGCTCCCAGAGCCCATCTACACCCACCCCACACCCCTCTGCTCCAGACTCCTGTGTCATTCTGAAACGTAATGACCATCTGTGCGATTGGCTGAGGGCTCATTTTGTCCAAAAGATCTGAAAAGTCAGGTCTGTGCTTGTTCCACAGAACAACTATCTGTGCTGGAGACTGCATGTTGCACATCTGAGGCCGTGGGGTGAAGGAGGCTGAGGGCAGAAGGAACCAGACCTGGGGGAGCTGTCTCCATGTATCCCTTTGGAGCGGCTCTGGGCAGCACCTGGGGACTGCCTGTTCTGTAGAAGGGTGACTGGAGGCTCCAAAGCAAAGCCAGTGAGGAAACCAGTGCTCACCTTCCCTCCCTGACCCCTCACACTGATCAGGTCACAACCCACCCCTTAGTTTAGTTCATCACCTCACAGCTCAGGCTCTAGTAAAGCCCAAATGGCCCTGACATCTACTTCAGAAATCCAGGAAGCTTTTCCTCTTTTATATTTGTCTGTAAAAGTTGTCTTAGAAAGACTTCAACATATAGGTTAGTTCATACAGAGGGTGCAATAAATAAGATGTCAGTACAGCTGTACTTGTTAAAAAGGAAAATAACAAGAAATTTCTCCAGACCTTTTCTGCTCATTGAATCTGCTTTTTCAGCCAGAATTTAGCATTTTGCTAGCACCTGGTTTAAAGTTTGCAGGGCAGGGGTGGACCTGTTAATGGAAGAGATCTGGACTATTGATTCCTAGAAAAACCTTCAAATTAAAATAACTGTGTGATCCTGTCCAGAGCAGCTGCTGCATCAGCATGATAAGATCTTACTGAATCTGGAATTTTGTTTAATGTAGCTGTGCAACATAAACCTAATGAAGCTTGAATACTGGGGCTTATGTTTATTTGTTTTGTATAGCTTTGGAATTGATGTAATGATACAGAACAGCTAAGCTATTTTACTCTCTTTATCCAAGATGTTATTTAATCTTTGGAGTCAATCAGATTAGAACAAATCTGTTATGACTTTCAAGATAAATTCATGTACATCAAGGATTTGTAGTTAGGTCATCACAAGAATATTGTGAATGTTCTTCTGTTGTTATGTGGAGCTCAGGTCATGATGGGTGCATTTAGAAGGACTCTCTAATGCAAAGGGCAAGACAAGGCTCGATTTCACCATGTAAACAACTGTCAGAGAACCTACTTGCAACACAAATGTTGCCCAGCTTAGTTCAAACACAACTCTATAGTGTAACAGAAAATTACTTTCTCCCTAAATCAAAGCTGAAAATTATCCAATAGACTATCAGTCAAACTCACATTTAGGGTATGCATAAAACTGCTGCATGTCATGGTGAATATCTAGAGAAGGTCAAACAGAAAATTAATTAAATTTGTAGTGAGTATTCAGAATTGCATCTATGAGCTCAGATTTATTCTCTGATCCCAAGACTAAACTAGACATGATTGGACAACATCTACACTACTTGTTAGCCAAATAGGATAGTTGGAAATAGCCAATAGCCTGTGCTGATTCTCAAAACTGGGCTAAGGAGACATAGCCTATTTATCTCCTCTGTACATACAGACAGGGCAGGGTGCAGGTTCCCTTTTGGCTTGGAAGATATTTGCCTTTTATGTCTGAACTGTACAAGAGTCCTTTAGAAAGTGACAGATCAAACCACCACACTTTGAGAGGTGGTGACTGATGACTATTAAATGTAAATGTTTGTCCTTGGCAGGGCAACTGTCTTGATAAATTAGTTCATTTTCCCATCTAAACTCTGAAAGGAGCTCTTGCATCAGCAAACTGAAGGAGACCTGAAAATACTTAGAAAGGGGAAGCAAAAAAGCTGCATTAATACATACAAGCACATTTATCAGTTTTCCTCTATTTGCATATTTCTTGTGCCTAAACAGTAATAAACCAGTCACCCTTTGGAGTCCATAGACAGCCTGTATTCCAATAGTCTCCTTTAATTATCACATGTCCATCAAGAATGAACTGCAAACCCACATCCTTAGGGATCTGGGAAAGATTCTAAGCACTGAAAAATCATGGAAAACCACAAGGTATCTCAGCAATGAAGCACTGGCTCCTTCTGTGGAAAGGTAACATGCAGACTTCCTTTGCCAATGGCTCTGCTAGAGAGAGACCATGCAAGAGTTCTTCTGGCCCAAATTTATTACATAGGATGTACAGATAAAACACTGGTCAGTTCTCCATAGATTTCATAAGGACAGAGACTTGAATATGCAATCACTTGATAAGAAGGAATGAATGACTGCCATCTGTATCTTTACAGAGACTGCAAGAAATCCTTGGGAAAGACACATCATGATCTCATCCAATTTGGTATTAAAATCTCAGATAGAAGATGACAGACTTCACATGTTATACATATCCATGCATTCCAAGTTCTGATACTGTGGTCCTTTGGTGATATTTCCATGCTCTGGTGTTTGATAGATGGATTTCTTTAAACATTAGGAGCTGCATCCATCATAGTGTTGGACAAATTTATTCCATTATATTTAAAAAGAGCTCAAAGGAAAATGTGACAGGAAAAATCTGTCTTAATAGAAACATTTTGAGTTTAGTGTAAAATATTTCATACACTCTACAGAAAATGGATAAGACCAATAGGGAATGGGATTTCCAGCAGTCCATGTCTGAATGGGGCAATACCTGCATAAGCAGGTAGGACATTCAGAAGTCTGAAGACTTCTCTGGGTGTTGTTTGGTTCCTATGCATCACTGGGATTCTGAAATATGAACATTGTTTGATTTCTTTGTTCAAGTCTGTATCACTGAAAATGAGACTGGGAGAGCTTATAGAAGCATGTCAGCAAGTATGGTGGAAGAGAGCAAGTTTTCATATACCATTCTGTGATTTGAAGGCACATCTCCAGGGAACCCCTTAAATAACATTGAAGGTGAGAGTTTTTCAACCTTCCCTAATAAATCCTTCCACTTTGCAAGAATAACTAAAAATCCATTAAATTTCTAGGAGCATGCACACTAGATTATAGAATTAATATCTTCTATTACCTTCAAAAAAAATCTAATTAGAAAAAAATATTCTAATTAGAAGAAAAATATACATGTTTGTAGCAACAGAATCTGAGATGAATGAACTACAACAATAAGCTACAGAGCCACATTATAACTACTGTGTTGGGAAGCAAGAAATCCAGTTTTGAAAGTTGCTGCGAATCTGGGAGGGGAAGATTGTCTCTCACACTTGCCAGGCAAGTACCCCAGCTACCATGATATATAATTATATGTAACAGATAACAGGCAATTCTCTGTCAGAAGTTCAATAATCAGTGGCCTTTCATGTACTCCTAATCTGCCTGTGTGTGAACACACAATGGAATTCACAGAACACATGTGCACTCTCTCACCTGCTTTGGCTTACAGATAGACATGTACTGCCTTGGCACAGCAGCAGCAAAAGCTTTGCCCTGATTGTTTTAGGCATCTGCCAGGCAAGCAAAGAGATGACATACAGATGCTAGAAGTTCCCTAAACCATCAGGGGTGGCTTTAAACCTTTATGGGTTTTAGCGTTAGATGGACATGAAAGGGCTTTTCTATGATCAAAGCTAACTATACATGAGACTAGGCTAGCAGGACCTTTACAGAGGAAAACTGTGGATAAATATGCTGATGATTGCAGCAATGCTGCCTATAAAATTCATAAAGTATTTAAGAAGTGCCCTGACCCATCCCTGTGATGGGTGAAGCGACTGTGTATGAGTCTGGTTGGTTGGTTGGTAAAGGGTGCTGCAACCACTGAGATGCAGTTTTACAGCTGCGAGCTATGACTAGGCCCATGGGGAACACTGTGAGAACATTTATCCAACTCAGACACGACAGAAGCAACAGTTAGAACCTTTTTCTGTGTGCAAAGTTTATTTTAACACATGTACTACACATTCATCCATGAAGTATCTCAATTCAAAATTCAAGGAATCTCTTTCAGGATCAAACGAAATTGTACTGGGAGTTAAATTACTTATTTCCTTTACAGCATCATAGCTGTATTTTACTGTGAAAACTCTGGCTCTTCCACTCAGTTCCAAATTACTCAGTGAATTTGATTAGACAGTATGATAAACATCAGCTCTTTCATATCAAAATATTAAATCTCAATATTTTAATGCACAATTAAATATATTAGGCACAAAACCTGCATTGGACTTTTTTATTTTTTACATTTTAAGTATGTGAGAGGTATATGAAAAAAGGAATTAGGCTTAGATGTACTGCAGGGACAAGAAGGCATAAAAAGGGAAAGAAGCATGTTATGACTAGCACATTCCCTATTGTAACTGCCCGGTGTAATGCATATTGCATTTGTTCTCCTTTTCATCTATTGCTTTCACTGTGATATTCCACCACTTTTCTTCTGCTGTTTGTTCTAATGAGTCTCCCCATACGTTGCCATGAATCACTGTGGTGTAAGTTACACAGTCCTGTTGAGATCCATGATGGTTGTTCAACCTGGAAAGTGGTACACCTGGGGTGAATTTCCAAAAACATGAAGCCCAATAATGACAATTGTGAGCAAGCTGGATTGACTTTAGGAGGAAGATGTTTTCTGATTAAGATGCCAAGCTGTCTAATGATGTAAAAAACCCAAAATCACAATGGTGGAAAAGGATGTTAAGCAATCTGGCAGTGGTGGGAGAAGCTAAAATAAGACACAAGTGATGTGGGTCTGCTTCTGCCATACAGTGCTCAAGCCCTGAGTCTTAAAATTCTGCCTAAAGATGTACAGGCATGCCTATATGTTCTGTTGTGTGAATCTGAGGGAATCAGTACAGTCACTGATTTAATGTTGAAAGGCTTAAAATGTCCCTATTGGAGACAGCTGTTTGGACAGTGCTCATTTCTGTGTTGTGGCTGCTTTACATCCCCCCAGTGCAGCAAGCAGAACACTCAGTGGCACCACTCAGTGTCACAGTGGAAGTGAATCACCCCCGGATGTGGGCTGCAACACCTGCACTCAGCACTGAGAGCTGCTGAGGGCAGACCCCTCAGTCCTGGGACACAGTTGTTCTGGCAGTCTCCAAAATGGGAGCGTCCTATTTCTCTTAGGGCTTGAGCTCTCCTTTCTCTTCCCTCCTTGCCTTTACCTCCCTCTGCCACCACTTCGTTTCTGCCCTTTGACCACTATAAATCAGCGTGTCACTGACACTGGCAATGGGGTGGGAGCAGTGACAGCCATGACCTAAGCTTTGCACACACTGTACTGTTTGTTTGCAGTGCCATTGTACCAGTCCTGTTTCTGGCTTTCCTCTGGCTCAAACTCTAGATGTGCTCTGAAAACATCCCTTATTAATAAAAACTCAGTGAGAAGTGTTTTTTCTACCCAACATAAAATTCAACTGCTTTGTGTTTTGTGATAATTTTAAATGTCAGCTGTCTCAAAGGTGTTTTTTAGAACTCTCCTTCCGTGGGAAAGCTCTTTGTGTTGCTCAGGCTTAGTGTGTGAAGGACTTGCCTCTCTTGCCTTTGTCTAATGCACTGGTGCCAGAGGGAGACTGATGGCAGCTGACAGGCTGAGGGACAGTTGCTGCTGCACCCATTTTTATTTACTTTTCATTATCTGCAAGACTGTTCTGGGACAGGGCAAAGGTGGTTTGCTCAGGACTCTCATAATACACTCTTTCTCTCTGCTTTCCAGAAGGAAGAAATGCAATAGCTCCCTCTTCTTTAAATACTGTAAGAGTGTATCCATAAATTTAAGAGCTAATTCCAAGAAATATAAATGTATTTCAAATCAGAAAATTATATTTTAAATTAAAATGCATTGAAGTTTCAAAATGTGTGACCTAAATAGATTTAAAATATCACTTAACTGTGCAGCTGCTATATTGATGTACCTTAGTAAAGGGAGACAGAATTTTGTTGCTTGCAATGTTTTCTGACCCTGGGAAGACTCTTCTTCTCCTTGAATGTTGTTGTTATCACCCAGGATTCTCAGGGACAAGTATTTCACATGTCTGGAAAGTCAGCTGGAAATTGCTATTGCAAATTTTCATGAGAAATTTCTTGTGATATGCACTTCATGGAAAATCAAAACTAGCATCTACTTTTGTCAGTGAGATGAGGATGAAATTGCCTGAAAAATGAAAATATTCCATCAAAAGTCTTCCAGGTCTGCATTTAAAGCCACAGACATTTTAAGAGAAAGGAAAATATATAGATTGTTTTTAAATGTTTTAAACCTTTTTTTTTTTTTTTCATCAAACCCAGTGTTTTAAAATTGGTTTTGTATATCAACTCTAAACACAAAGCTATTGTCCACTGGGAAAAACTCTATAATATTGCAGGGTGTGAATGAACAGCTTTGATAAATAAATTACTTGTAGTTGTTTAATAAGACCCCTCTAATTGATACTTGTGTGTGTTCATTTTTCTTATTATTTCAAATGAATGCAAACAAATTATTTTTTTTTGCAAGTTCTTAAAGCTTCTACAAGACACTAGAATTTGGAACAAACAAAAAATAAAATGCACGGAGAAATGTGAATATGTGTTATTACATTATTTAGTGCTATCGAACTCCAAGGAAAATGCTGAAGGAAAAAAAGTAAGGCAGATTTGTCAATATGGGAATTAAACCTTAGTACGTCATTACTAAATGAATTATGTCTATCAGCTTATTGTTCAGATTAATTGTCAGAAGACATCAGCCTTCTCTAAATGCCCAGCATCCTGTGAAACATTTCAATACGTGATATTAACTACACTCTTACACATCTGTCTATGAATCACTATAACAGGAGAGTTCCCTAGTAATTAACTATGCTTAAACTTTTATTATTTTCTCTCAGTTTTGAAGAATATTGATTTTAGGTAAGTTGTTATGTGAACCAGCTCTACTTGTAAACCTGTAAAAGAAAAAAAAGTTATTTCTCAAAGAACTGCACCCATTCTACATATCAGCAAGAATTTCACCCTAGGTGATCTCAAGGTGTGTTATGAATTTCAGTCATGATTCAGGCAACCATAATATCTGGGATTCTTGCTGTGAACAGGCAGCTGTATGTGTAATAGGTCTTCTGGAGTTCAGACCTTCAGAAACAAAGATGATGTAAAATTCAGAAGAAAACCGGAAAACCAGTAGAACCATGTTGGTAAGAGAGTAATGGTGGTTTGTGTGTTTCTAAGAAGGTCTTCACTGAAGAGCTAGCCCAAACTTTGATCCTCTGTGAAGGGTTGATCATAACCTTTCTCTTGATACAGTGAGAACCTTGCTGGTAGCAAAGCAGTGTATCCTGAAACTTCATAATGAGGACAGGGAGGCTCATCTCTTCCTTTCTAAAGTTGTTCACTACAATTTAGTGATTGTAAAGATGACATATGAACCAATCACCAAAAAAGCATTCTAGTATTACCCCAGAAGTAATAGACAAACCAAAACCAAACAAAACCAGTAAAAAATATGCATGAAAAAAACCTGCAGATACAAACTGGCTTTTGTTTCTTGTATTAGAACAAAAGTTATCTATAATTCAGTTATTACAGTGCATCTCACATGAGATCACGAGGTAAAGTTGAACTGCCCCAGGTGATTATCTGTGACTTACAAGTCTAATTTTCGGGAGTTTACATTCCAGCTAATGGCTCTGTCCTGCCTGTTCAGAACTGCCAGCCCCAGATGGGAATTCTGCCCTGTGTTTCCGTAGGGCAAAGATTTGCGACACGCAGTTCAGGCTGATGCCGTTCCACTGCACTTTACACTTCACGCGTGCACAGCCAAGCACAGCAGCGGGCCAGGGACAAACGCGTCCCTGCGGCAGCCGCCGCCACGGGAAGGGCAGGATGCCGCCAGCACAGCTGGATGCACAGCTGGAGGCACAGCTGGAGGCACAGCTGGGGGCACAGCTGGGGGCACAGCTGCGCTGCCCGCCCGGCGTGCCCAGACTCTGCTCTGCCGCTGTGCTCTGGAAGCCCGTCCCGTCCTTTCCCGATCATTCCAAGTTTTCCCGCTGGAGCGCAGCGCCCGGCACGGCCGGGCAGTGAAACTCGGGGGGGAGCGCACCGCGTAAGGAGCGGGGCAAGGTGGTGCCTCCCGGAGGGGAAGATGCGCTGGGGTCTGCCGGGTCAGGCCCCGGGCAGCGCCCCGTCCCCAGGCGGCGGCCCGGGACAGGAGGTTTCTGAGCGGAGCAAACCCTCCGGCTGCCCCGGCGTCGGGGCAGCGCCCCGCGCCCACCGCAGCGCCGTGCCCCCGGGCCCCCGGAGCCCCAGCGCCGCGGGAGGTGCCGGGGCCGGGGCGCTGCCCCCGGGGCGGCTCCTGCCTCCTTCCCTCCCTGTCCTTCCCTCCCTCCCTTCCTGCCGGCCGGGATTGGCTGTGCCCGCCGCCGGCGGGCGGGACGCGCGGCGCCCCGACGGTGCGGGGAGCGCGGCCCTCGGAGCGCGGAGGCGCCGCCAGCGCGCCCGACCTGCCCTACACCGCGATTTTCCTTTTTCCCCCTTTTTAATTTTTTTTTTTTTTTTTTTATTTTCTTCTCGCACTTCCCCGTCGGGACTGGAAGCAGGATCCGCGTCCCTGAAATTGCTATGCCAGCTGAAGTCTCCCGGGCCGTGGGAATGCACGCCATCTCCGACCTGCACTCCTCCCTCCCCCTGCGGCTCCTCAACAAGGGGCCCGAGTACCTCCGCCGGCAGCTGGAGGCCGGCAAGCCGGGCAGGAAAAGTGCCGTGGAGAGGCTGGCCGCCGATAAGGCCAAGTACGTGAAGAGCCAGCAGGTCATCGGCGCCAGGCAGGATCCCGTCATCGCGCTCAGCTCAGCCTCGGAGAGCAGCGGCGAGACCTGCTCCGTGGAGAGCAGAGCGGCGAGCCGGGCCGCGGGCAGAGGGGCGGGCGCGGCGCCCCTGGAGCTGGGCAAGGCGGGGGGCTCCTGCCCGGCCCCCCTGCGCCACGGCCCCCCCATCGCCAGGCGCAGCACCAAGAGGCAGGTGCGGCCGGATTCCCTGGTGATCTACCGTCAGAAATGTGAGCTCGGCAGAGGTCAGGGCCAGGACAGCTCACGGGGGAACTTGGTGAGGAGGATCTTCAATGGGTCCGTGAAGGAGAAGCAGCTGGCTTCCCCTGCGTTGCCCAGAGTCATGGAGGACATCGCAGCCACCGAGAGCACTGAGCCTCTCTCAGCAAAAGATGGTGACCATGAGCCAAACGACCATGGAGCGGTGCAGACTATCCCTGTGAGCACTGAAGGGTCAGGGGTATGTACAAAAGAGCATGAGAAACCCTCAAAACTGAGTACGCCTCCTGAAGAGGTCAAGGAGGTGAAGAGGAGAGGTCTCCATCGCTCCCAGTCAGACATCAGCTCTCGCTACTCCAAGTCCTTCGCTGACTTTGAAACATTTTTCAAGTACTGTGGCCTGGAGCAGGAGGTCATTGAGGATCTTGGGAGAGAAAACTTCTCCGTGGTGTCTGACAATGTCTCCTTCAAGATCCGCAGCATCAGCGTGGCAACATCGGAGAGCGAGTTCACGAGGCACAGCGGGGATGAGGGGCTGCTGGAGGATGAACTCACCGAGCAGGTCCCCAGCAGCACCTCTGTGATCGAGCGCAACGCTCGGATAATCAAATGGTTGTACACGTGTAAGAAAGCCACGGAGACCAGTAAGGTGATCCAGGAACTGGCATGATGGCTTCATTCAGCACGCGTTGGAGCCTGGTGAACTCAAGGTGCGTGCAAAGCCTCGCCCTGACAAATTTTCTCTTTCCTTTTTAGAGCGCAGTTAACTTCTCATGGTTTGTATTAGTGTTTTCAGGAAGGGCTAAAGGAAACTGTATTTTGTTTGCCACATGTTCCAGGTATGGCTTTTTTGGAAAGCAGGTATCTGTGTTATTACAAAAACCAAAATACAAACAAGTAAATGTTTGCAGCTTGCCTGGTTTAGATCTGACCTGCCACAGGAAATTAGAGTCAGTGTCTGTGAAGGATGCCTGCACTTGTCAGATTCCTGCTTTGCAAATATCTTATTTCTTCTAATTTCTGCTATATTAAATGCTAGGAAGAAGCCTTAGAAGTATGTTCAACCTTTAGTTACAGTTATTTGGATAACAGACTGATGAGTCTACTGCTAATTAGGAGTACACTGTATTTATACTGTACTGCTGAAACTATTACTCATCACTAGTGCACTGTATTTACACTACATTGCTACAGTTTTCTCCACTCTTTCTCCTTCTCCTTACACATAGGCACCCCCAAGTATCAGAAAAGCAAAACTGAATCAGTGCCCTGCTATCAATCTTATTTCCTCCATGGCTTTCTGTTGGGACCCTAAAAGTTTGTTCCAGGCGACCTCATAGCATTTCACAGAGTTTGGATTTTCCTCTGCAGTGGGTTTTGCTGTGTGGTTTTGTGCTGGTAGCTGGGAATGGCTTGTGTGGTTTGCCTTGGTCAGAGGGGTGCTCCAGTGTTTTAAGCTAAAGATAATTAACACAAAAGTGTGGATCTAGGCTTAGAAATCAATTACTTCACAGACAGAAGCATAACAAATTTAGCTCTGGTAAAAGCCAATGTCCTGGTTTAATAAAAGTGGTGTTTATTTTGTGTATGATCTCCTGAAAAAGAACTATATTCATGGAGCCTGTGGTGTTGATAATCTATGAGATAGGAGTTTTTCTTCCAGTACATAAAGCCCCTAGGATAACTACCGAAGCTTACCATGAGGTATTTAAAAATTTCATGAGTAGATCTTGATATGAAAATTACATGTATATTTTCTGACAGTTCATAATTGGTGCATGAGAAGAACATCATTTGGTGTAGATACAGCTGCTGATAGAGCATGTGGGCCCTACAGATGTGGAGAATTGTAATGCTAGAGCCTCATTCCTATGTGGATGTGAGGCTGTCACTCTAAATTCCTTTAATCCATGTAAGGCAAAAATCCATTTACTTGAAACTGATTTTAATTATGTGAAATTTAGTTCATCTTTAGAATTAGAATTTTTCTCAAAAGTCTATTTTCTTCCTGCAAGAGGAGGAAGACAGGGAAGACATTATACAAAAACTTTTCAAGGCTGTGCTGATAAGAATATTCTCAGGTATTCGGTTCACAACTTAAAAGAAGTCTTGTTATGTAACAAATCCTTTCCCAAATAATTGTAGAGAGAAAAAAGAGCTCTTCCAAACTAATCATTTATCCTTCCTCATCCTTCTGTGATAAAAGGTCAGGGAGATACGCAAAACAAAATGAGGAAGGTGATGGCTTTGTGAAGCTCCTTGCAGCTGCCAGCCTTGCTAAACAAGAGGATGGGAGGCAGGTTCTGGCAAGCATTGAACCACACAAGAAAAACAACCAAATAAAAGCCTGTTTGCTCCCGAATGCCCCTGATGGGGGTAAGGTCCAGGTCGTCACCACAGAGCTGGTGCAGAGGGAGCAGCTGGTCCTTTCCTGTCCATTTGCGGGGTTCTAAGTGTGTCCAGTGCTGCAGCTGAGGCAGGAGATGCTGGTGGGCACCCCTGGGAGCATGCAGTCTGCAGAGGAGGTGCTGCACCAGGGCAAAGGCAAGGCTGGGAGGTTGGGAAGTACGAGGAGCTGAACCAGTGTAACCTCACATGAGCTTGGTCAATGGCTCTTTATTTTTACCATATAAGAGAAACCTGTAGTACACAGCCTGACAAGGTGGTGAAAAGATCTCAATGAAAAAGCATCAAGTTCATTCAAGTGATCCTATGTTCATTCTGCAATAACTTGAATTACTCTGGTAGCAGTTCCTTTGGCACCAAAATTTTTGACAGCCTAGGAATGACGAATTCAGAGGGTCCTTATTTATAAACTTATTTTTAAGAATATTAGGGCTAACTCTCAACTGTTCGATCTCATCTGTCAGGTAGTTTCTGAAAACTGAGAATGTACTTATCATTTAGGCCGCAGAAGATGGAAGTTCAGAAAGGTCAGCTAAAAATACCTGTACACTGCACCCAGAATAAAGGACAAGGGTCATTAAGTATTACCATAAGTTAAATACTACATTTACTGGACAGAATTTAAGGAGAAAGTTGTTTATCATCACATGATTGTAAGATGAATCTTGTAGTTCTGGTCTGAATTTTTATTCAGTTCTACACTTTGACATTATAGCATCAAGTCGGCTATATGTATTTTTTCACAATATCCAAGTATTTGGCTCTGCTTAGCTTGCTTATTAAAGGACAGTGGATAGCTGTTCTTTACTGGGGAGCAATGTATTCTTTCTGGTATTGCCAGTTCCTGGTTTCCTAGAGAGGCTTGAAAATTGTTGCATCTTCTTGGATAATGAGGCAGAAACCTCATTTCTGAAATCCCAACATTCGTTATGTATAAAACACCTTTCAAGAACTGCAGAGCTTTTATGGGCCAGTGATCATTCCATTCATATTTTATGTTCTCTGTTTAATTTTTCATTAGCTCTCTGGGACCTGGTGAAGCACCATGTAAGTAAAAGAGCTGGTTGAAGGATCAGGTTCTTTAGCATGTTTCATCAGAGAGATGATTGCAGAGTGCAGGTTGTGAGCTTCAGAAAACTGAGGTCCTTAGGAAGATGGTCATTGCTGTTTCTTGATAGAAAGCTTCCTGGGTTGACCTCTACAGTTCAGTTCCTCTCACTGTCAGTTCTGCTTGATTCTAGGAAGAGGGTTCATTCTGCATCCTCCTTCCTGAGCTGCATCAACATTATTCAGCTTTGAGTTTCTCATCATTCTTAAGTGGATGGGCATTATTCACATGAAAATCTCCAGGGAGGGTAATTTACTATGTTGGCAGTAGCCACAGGCAGCTGAATAAAAGCTTTAGAGTATCACCTTAAGCTTGTCTGACATGATAAATAACAAATGACACTTTTTCTTCTTTCTTCAGAATTGTTGACTTGGAAGTTGAACAAAACCAGACGCAGGAAGAAGCTGTTCTCTCTTCTGGCTTATGTGTACTTTGTCCAAGTTTAGTATTTTGTTATAGCCTCCTGCCTTCACCCCCATCCCCTGGAAGCCTCACTCTTGTAAAGCCCAAGCGTGTCCAAGACTGCAATGAAAAGTGGAGATTGTGAACTGTGCCCCCCAGCAAGACAGCAGGAATCAAAAGCCCCTGGAAAATTGGAGTGTGGCAGCATCTGCCATCTGCAGTAATATTCAACATCAGCTCACTGCCTCAGGATGTCATGCCAGACTGTGAGAGAAGGTCTGTTTTGTGCACCCATCTCCTTCCAGCAATGAATTTGTCAACAGGGATGGGAGGAGAAAGTGGGAACAAAGTGGCAATGACCTCTGGGTCAGGTGTTCCCTTGCAGACAGACTCCGCCTGGGTGTCCAAAGGCTCTGCCTTTGGCTGTTGGATCAGAGCTCATCCTGACATCATTCACCATCATTTGCTTGGCTGGTGAAGGCTAAATGAGGCAGCCTTATCTGAGATACTTGACAAACATGTGAGCTAAATCCTTGCCAAACCTCTCTTTCTCTGAGAGCATGCAAGCTGAATTAGCGTACTTTGTATCCATCTAGTTTGCTGTTGCTAGCTTGTCACACAGCATGCTCAGCCATTGGGAAAGAATAGCACCAAATACTTCCAGCTGCATGGTTCCAGGAAACAGGTACTGAGGGAGGTTTTGCATTGTTTCTGCCTTGCAGAATGGTACAGTTTGTTTGCAGTGTGTGCCTGAGACTGACATGGCAAACATTGCAAGGTTTGGCAGTCGTGGTGTAAGACCTTTGGTTTTAGGCAGTGAGTGAGCAGCTGTTACAGAATGGCATTAGGGAACTGTGCCAGGCTGTGCTAAGCCACACTTCCCCAGTGTGGGTCTGCAGCAGGGCTGTGCAAGGTGGCATTGCTGCTCTCCAAGGCAAGAAGGCATGCTAGAGCACAGCCAGGCCAGGGAATGTCCTGATGACACCCAGTGTAGACAGCTCTTCACTCAATGTCATCAGTAAAATGCTTCATTTGGGCTGCCTGAGCTAAACTTATTTTAAAGATGATATTTGTATCATTAGTGTAGGGAATGAGGGCTCTGCAGTAACTCATGGCTATGCTTCAAACACCCCAATCTGTCATTGCTTGCTAGAAAATCAAAGCATTTTATATGGACATTGCAAACCACAAAACAATTAAAAAAAAAAGAAAAGCCAAAGCCACTTTCCCTTTCATTTGCAGTGATATCCATCTGTGAAAGCTGCCTGACTGGCACAATGTTGACTTCAGCTGTTGGTCCTGCAGAGGTTAAAGCTTACTTCATGGTACATGGTTGTGGAAGAGTTTCCCTTGAAGAGCTCATCGACATCAGCTAAATGTCATATGAGTTGCACTGCCATGGGTTTTAAATGTGCTTGTCAGTCTGGAAATGCAATGTCTTGTGTTTCTAGTGTTGGGTACTAAGGCCTACGTGTCTGAAGTTAACTAGATAACGATTCCAGATAAAATAATTGTTGAACCCACTTTTCAGCTGGGAGAAAACTAAGTAGTTTGTGTGATCTCCTTCGAACTTAGAGAGAAGGTAGCATATGTGGATATTTTCTTACATAATGAAATCTCCATATATATTTGTTACATTATTATAAACGGATGATTCTCAGAAAATTTCAAGATGCTGCTAATATGGTAAGATTTATACACTGAAGGTGCAGGTTTTAAAGGATCACAGTCTAGGTTTATTAGTCAGGAACATAATCTTATGTATCTGTTCTATTCATGCTCCCAGCAAGATGCTGTACCACATATATATTTATATATCAGAGCTAAGGAATGTTTTTCTTCAAAAACATGGATGACTGTAGCTAGCTCAGAGTGCAGGAAAAATCTTTTGAATTATAATCCAGTGCCCCTGCCACAGGAGAAGAGAATTGATTTGTTCTGTTTCCAAGGAGAATTTCTGTTTCGTTTTCAAACTTCTATTTGTTGTTCCTCTGTCAGTGGAGCAGCTTTCAAAAGTTAAGATGAAAGATGTATTACTCATGGGTTTTCAATATTAGGAAGGAATATGTTTAATTTGCTTGAAAACACTGAACATCAGCTTTTCTGAAAATCGATGAGGATTTTATGTCAAAGGTGAGTGAAATCAGAACTGGACCCATTCTGAATACTTTTTTGTCCCTCTGTTTGTCTTTGTGGATAGTTCAGTAGGATTCAGGTGACTTTCCACACTGATGTGGCAAAATTTCTTTGGCCATGTTCAAACTCTGTAGGAATCCCAAGCACTCCCATTTATTTCAGAGGTGATGTGGACCTGTCTAAGATCTTTGCCTGATAAGCTGTAGATTCCCTTTATTTAGTAATACCTTCTGGGGAAGCTAATAATTTACATTTCCTGTATGTCAGAACAAAAATAGATTACAACCTTCTTTCCCCATGCATTTTGGGAATGACTAATTCAGTGCTTTTTCCAAATGATGAGAGCTCTGATGTTCATTCCACTCCTGTTACTGTTACATGTAAAGAGTTTTCCTTTCTTCTGCTGGGTCTTTCAGTCATATCCTTCAAAATGAGAAGAACTTGCTAATGTTAGCCACTACCTATCTTGTTCTCAAAAAAATTTTTTTTTTTTTTTTTTTACTATTTGATTATAAAATATATCATTTAGAATGTGTGTAGTTTTCCAGATTTGCTGTTAAACTGTGGAAAAGTTGCAGTGTGAACATAAGCTTTAGCAATGGAGCTGGTTTTCCAGTTGTCTGGGGAGCCTAAAACAGCAGCTTGATGACAAAGGCTAGTCATAAATTGGATTATTTTGTTTGACTAGAACTATGTAAACAAAATAGTCAAATGGGATGCAAGTGTACAGAACAAATTGCTGTTTACACCCATGCATTTCATGATTCTCCAGTGCTGTGACAAGGGGCAATGTCCACAACTGTGGCATAACAGAAGAAAGATACAAAGTCTGGGGTTTATGGTCTGGAATATGGAGATAAGACTGAAATATTTGCAATATATTGTAAATATTACTGTACAGAAATCTATAAGAAATACAGATTTTTTTATATATATCTATATATAACTTTTCTAAGGGGTATAAGTCTACACATTTTATGAAATTGGCCAAGCATTACTTTGGCGGGGATTAAGCAGAAACTTTCTTCTGGAGCAGGTTGTCCTGCCATTGTGTCCTATGAAGTTTCTTGCATCTGCTTTTGAACCCTTTGAAATGGAATACTTGTCGGATCTGATACGGATGTTTCACCATTGTTATGCTTATATTTCTGTGAAAAAAACTGCATGATGTTTAATGCATACAAATAAAACTACCACTCTGAGAGGTAAAGTTTACTTTTTTTAAGTATACTTTTATTTTGCTGTCTCCATTAAAGCACTATTATTTTAAAGCTGGAATCGCATTAAGGAATTAGTTTCTCTGTGAGTGAGGCTGATACTTGACTGGGACATCTCTGACCCCTGGCTGAGAGCTTAGGCACAGAATCTCACAAGGAGGTGGCACAATAACTAGCTCTCAATATCAGTAAATTTGAATTATATGAGGTTAAGGCTGTTGTTCTACAATATTCTAGTACTTTTTATTTCAGAATATGCCTGAAAAGATAGAGTTTATTTCTGAAGGGTACTATTTTTTTCCAAATTTAGTATTCTATTTGGTCTTGCGCACTCTCAAACACTGCAATGTGCTGCAGGCAATACCACACTAATTTCAGCCAGTGTCCAAAGTGGGAGGGAGTTTGAAGTTCTGCCTGGAAAATATATTATCTCCAGAATTTTATAAAAAACTGTTGTTGACTATTCTTTCCATAGAAAGAATTCAGTATGTTATGCTAAATCTCTATTTATTTTGTGTAGAAAGCAGCAGAAATAATGGTTGCATACAGTGAGCTTTTACCAGAAACCAATGCATTCCAGTTTCATGTTTATCATTTCAGTGTGGTCTAATCTGCTTAGACTCAAGTGTTTCACCAGTCAACATTTGAAGGCAACTTGAGGTTGAGCTAAAGGATGCTTGCTGTGCAGATTGAGATCTTCCACAAAAACCCAAGAGCAACTTTATTATCGCTGACTTGTAACCTTCCTCTCACAAATCCCATGTGACCTATGTCAGTGCAAGGTAAGAAGCAAGCCTGGAAGGGTGAAATACATACATCCCCCTTTCTATGGAGGTTAATCTCCCATAGCAAACCTTTGTCTTGCTGTCTTAGAGAGGACAGAACCATTGTAGTCTGAGAATGACCTTGGGCTACAGCCCAGCTTAGCATTTAGGAACATTGCTCTTAAGTAATTTTTCATATAACACCTGTATCCCATATTTTATGAAGTCCAGTTTTTGGATTTCTTCTAGAAGTCAGGTATGGCAAGGTGCCGTTCTTGGACTGTCTGGTCCTTTAAAAGTCACAGGTTACTCATCCACTGCTTTGCTTCTGATTCATCTCTGAGTAGTAAATAGATGTTGGAAAGAACCCAGAAAAAAAATCTTTTCAGATGTTTTGTAGATGTTGAAGCATTCTGAACACACCACTGCAAAAAACACTTACTATCTCCAAGAGCTTTTGCCAAAGAAGGGCTATGCTATGTCAACAGCAGGTAAATAAACAAATACAGGACTTGGCTTTAGTCTGCAAAGAGATGCCTTGAAATGTTGAGGACATTTTGTGGTTAGGCTGTATTTATCCTGGCTTTATCCTGTGGTAGTGAACAGGGACTATACTATGTTAATTCACTTAAGTATAATGTTGTAGAGAGAGGTGGTAGATACCCCATCCTTGGGTATAAAATGAACTTAGAAAGCACTACTCAGCTCATTTTGCAGGCAATGATGTAACAGCAGTCTGTCAAGGTCACCATGACAAAAGGTATTGAGAATTTTGGTCAATTATACTTGCCAATAAAATTTGTGATATAGCAGAAAAACAAACAGTATAATAGAAAAAAACCCCTTCCAGATCGAAGTCAGCTACCTATATCTTTCTCCAGAAATCAATCTAGTTACTGAAAGAACACAAAATCCTGTAAAATTAGCTTGCATGTTCGTACAGGACTTGAGTTGCCTCAGCATTTATGATTTAAAATATCCAAGAGCTGTGATTGTCTGGGTTTCAAAGTTTGCCTCAATCATCAAGAGTTCAGCAGGAGTACCAATTTTCACGTTTTTTCATAGGCAGTAACAGGAACCAGAGGGTAGCAATCATAAACACAATTATTGGTCGGTTATTGATTGGCATTAGAGCACTGAAGCAACAAGCACCAAGATGTGGAGTCACATACAGAGGCAGGCACAGCTGAGCACACAAAGGGGAGTGCTGCTCCTACTCCTTCCTTTTAGCCCAACCTCTTCTTGCATCACTGTTTTTCTCTTTGGTGACCAGGAAGTCTTAACCACTTCCGCAGTTACTCATCGCTCTGAGTTGCTCATCTGACGCCTTCTCTGACGTCCCTTTCCGTGTTTACATTTCCAGTGAACTCATTCATGTGCCAATGATTACGCATGGCACTGTTCTGTTTATCCTCATTCCCATAATCTTTTTTTCTGAATAATGCTTTCAGTTAGGTTTTACAACCTTCCGCTCAATCTTTCTGTTTCTGCCCTAAGGAAGCTAAGAACTAATAATGCAAAAAGTCAAGCAATGAATGTGCTCTCTAGTTAAGCAGAAGAGACTACAAGATCTGAGACCAACTCTCTAGTCTTTTTTCATCAATATAGCTCTTCCTGCATAGCTTAGCAATAATTTCCTCATTATTTTCTTCTTTGATACTTTCTTGTAACATCATCTTTCCCTTGGTTTATGTCTTCTAGACAATGTTTTTCAGAACTGTGGTGATACTTTGTCCTCAAAGAGCTCTGAGCACAGCTATTACAAAATCAAATCCCAAATCACAAGTCTTTTTATGGTGTACTATAGTTTAAGCCTTCTAGGAAGTTTGGTGGGGCAAAATAAGAACAATTAGGACAGTGAAAGGCACTTGGTTAAGCTTTGCAGTAGCAGGACTGAGAAAGAAAGACTGAATCAGTCCTGTGTGGAACCCAGGACAGCAGAGTATCTCTCGAGATTGTTGGAAAGATGCAATTTGCCACTAATTTATTGGGAATACATCTTCACTCAACATTTATTTCCTGAAGGAAAGTAAATTTAAGAAGAACTTTATCACATGCAAGAGTCAACCAGCATCAAACAGAAATGTTGTCTATTGTGTTCACCTGCAATCTCAAGCTGAGATGCCTCTCCAGGCATCTGTTGGGTTTAAAAAGAGCATCTGCAGAGCTGCCTTCATCTGCTCTAACAACAATGAGAATAGGATTCAATAATAAAAAAGGATTAAATTCCTTGATGACAATTACTATAAAGAGGCTGAAAATGGTGTAACTTCGAAGAACAGGCCTTCAATGTAACATTCCAAAACAGAATAATAGTCTGGAAGCTGCAATTTTCCTAAATTTTCTGATTTTTAGATTGTATAATTTTGTTACCCTACAGCTGATAGAAAGACCATCTTATTCCTGCAGAGTTTGAGACATTCATAGGTCACCTTACATTGCTCCAAAACAATTTCAGACACAAAGTGGTAGGATAAAAAGAGGACTTCTCTGCCCACTGATCATGGAATCATAGAATATGCTGAGTTGGAAGGGACCCACTAGGATCATCAAATCCAACTCTTGGCCCAGCACAGGACAATCCCAAGAATAACACCATGTGCCTGAGAGTCTTGTCATGCACTATCCAAGAGTGCATGATACATTTTCTTCCCTGTACACTTTGTCTGAAATCCCCATTTACCTATGCTTGATCTCAAACTGTCACTAATAAATTCCCCCGATCTTCAAATATTTACAACATAAATCAGTGTGGTTTGTATTACGTTAGCATCTTGCTTTACCTGAGGACTGAGAACAATATTGACAACAGTCCTCATGTGTAAAATGTTTGTACAAAAGCAGGAGTACATAAAAAATCCAGTCTGCTAATTACATCACAGTACATAGGGATAATCTGGAAGATTTTTTACAAATTAATATGCAATAAAAAATCATGCCCTGCAAAATTCAGGGAAATGGGGAAAACTGATTTGGAGGAATGGTTAACCCCCAGAGTTACATAATTAGATGTATTTTTGTCTGTCTTCAGAGTACCCTAAGAAAGGCATTTACCTATCTAATGGTTCAGCAGAGCTGGCAAGATTAGGAAGGTTGCAGTAAATTGCAAAAGAGATGTTTTGTCACAGAATAGAACTCAGATTCTGCCTGCAGTTAGAACGCACAGGAAACTGTTGTTTTAATTAGAAGTATGGATTTGAATCTATTTGCATTACTTTAACTGTAAAATAAAATTGATTCAAAAGTGTTGCAAATGTCCATGTGCTCAATTGTCCTTCAGCAGTCCTCCCTCTGCTTAGTTCAAGTCAGCTTGCCACAGGGCTCAGCTGAACAGAAACAACTGCAAAGACTTGAAGCTCTGAAGCACTCACTTAGCTGAGATGTGGCCATGGAATGGGATCTGGCTATCAAGTGCTGTGAGCCAGTTACCCTCTGCCAGCTGCCAGTGCAGCCTCCCAGGTGTGCTGAGGTGCACCAGAGCAGACCCCGGCCGTGCTGCTGCAGCACATTTGGCATGTTCTCCAGTTTTTGTCCAGCAGGCAGGAGCTGATGGAGGAGTGGGGACTGCTGGGAGGGAGGCCTGCTATGAAGGTGGTTGACCTGGACTCTAGAAGTGCTCTCCAGGTATCATACTCTCAACTATAGCTGTTGCAGCTTCAGGGGCCTTACCTGCTGTGTAAATAGAATATGTACCGGTAAGTTAGAGAACAGGATTTCTTTTCATCTAAATTAATGCTCTACCACTTAAAAAAATTATATATTTGTCTCTCTAAATAAATATCTAAAATAGATTTCCAGATTAACTGTAAATTCTTATTTACAGTTTAAACCCATCTTAAAATTATTTTGCTCATTCCTAAATTAAAACAAACACTGACCAAACACTCCTGTATTTGTTCTCTGTTGATTTTACTCAACATTCTTCTGCAGAGATATCTTTTCAAGGTTTATATAGGTATATTTCTTTTGAAATAAAAACTTTTCATAGTTCTATAAACACATTTATGATCCAGATTGAAACCATCCCAACATTTAGGACTCTTCAGGTGCTGAATGCGAACAAGAAACAGAAGGACACCTATTTTACACTTTACATTTTGCCACAAGCCTGGTTTTCATCCAGATTCGCAGTTCAGTGGTGGATGCAGGAGAGTAATGAGGAACATATGGTCTGTAGCATGTCTGGTCATGGATAAGTGCTGTGCTTTGTTGTAGCATGATAATTTATGCCCTGGGAATGGCTGCAAAGCATAAACATTGCCCAGTACAAATATTTCCAATATCAAGAACCCTCCGATGTCCATTTTCTGCAGCCTTCCCAGCTTTTCTTAGTGATTCTATTTGTTGTGACAAACCTCAAAGACACAGCTGGAGACACAACGATGTTTTCTGCAGAGTCAGGATCACACCTTTGCCACTATGATCAAGGATGAAATGTAAAGCAAAGACAACAAATTCAATCCAGGCAGGAAGTAAACGCGGGTGGATCTGAGTGAAATCAAATGCAATGGAAACACAAAATAGTCGATCATCAGCAGATGTGTTTGTGCCACATAGCAACAATTCCATAAGAAGTATAAGAAAAGCCAGTGTAGCTAAAAAAGGAAGTGTAAATGAAATCGCTTCAAGGAGGAGTCTTAAGATGTGAGGAATAAAATGGACTGGAAATCTCCCAGACTGCAGAAAGAAAAGGTAGCTGTGATGATGGTATCTTCCATTGTGTGGAGGATGCAAGAAAAATTCATCAGGAAAAAAGTGAAAGATATGTCAACTGTTTGACTTCCTTATTAATAATTGGTTGGATCCACTATGCTGTTTGTGTCTGGTGAGCTTCTAAGGTAAAAGTAAGCTGATGTGAGAATCATTTTAATGAAGTCATAGATTTTGACTTTATAAAATGTTCTGCTTTTCAGGCTTAAGGTTCTCACAGTATTTAATTGAGTAATAATCAATTACTGGTAGTAATTACAGCTAGAAAAAGCCACATGATACTGCAGCCAAGAAGAGGGAGCGCTAAGATACTGGGTCACAGCTTGAGCTGTTTGAAATGGTGTAATGTTTCAAAAGAACTCACAACCTTTCCAAATCATAATTCTCTTTATCAGAAGTATCTCAGAGCCAGTTTTGCAAACAGATGCTGGTACTAAGGGTTCAACCACATGACTCAGCTCTGGCAGCCAAACCTGCCAGCACTTGTCCTGTGAGCTGCTGTGACTGTCCAGGTGTGTGCTCCTGGCCGGCTCCAAATGGGAGGTGATGCAGCCTGTGGGTATTTTGCAGCTGGGGCTGTTGCTCTGTTCTAAGGGCAGGCTAACAAACAGTGCCCAGCAGCCCAGTACATCTCACCTGACTGCCTACCCCAGCAGGCCTATCTGCAGCCACTGAGTCATCCTCTCTTCAGATAGACCTGGAATTAATCACTTCTGCAGCCACCTACAGTTCACTGCTAACTGCTGGGGAGAATGGGGACTGATTTAGGCTAGACTACTAACCTTTGGCCAGTTAAACTTAGACAAGAGCAATCCCACCCTCATCTAGTGTTCATAAACTGTACCATTGTGGAAGTGTTTGTCTGAAGTCATAAAGCCTACTGAGGTTTTTTAGAGAGGGCCTGTCTTTTTTTTTTTTTTTTTGTTCTTTATTGAGGTAAAATATTTTGGTTACTGTTTCTGACAATCCCCAGCCAGGTGTGGCTGGAACAAGCTTCAGCTTGGTAAACCCTAAATTTGTCAAAACTGAGGGGCCCTGGAAGAAATGCTGCAGAGCCAACATGGTCATTGGCAGAAAGTCGAAATAGGGTAAAGAATGTTGGGTGCCTCCAGGCTAGGTGGGCTCAGCAAATGTGACACCACAGTTACCCTAACATCTAGAGGAAGTGTAAGAGTTGTCCTTACTTATCTAGGAATAGTCAGGTTAGTTAAGGTTAAACTCAATGTCTGGCATATTAATTAATTTCTGTGGAGTGTGGCTGTCTAGAACAATAGTCTAGTCCCTTAAATCTCATTTTTGGAAGGCTATTTCAATCGCACAACCAGCGGGTTAAAGTGGCGCTAACTGCAACTGCGACATGCTGGGATTTGGTTTATCCTTATGATAGAGAGCAACACCTAAGGCAAATCTGAAAAATCAAGGGGTGTGCTGTTCCAGAAAAGAGCTGTGTCTTTAGCCAAAAAATGAAGCAGTTGCTGGAAAGGCAGGGAAAACAAAGGCAAGGATTGATACAACTCTCTTTGTTTTATTTTCAGAATGAAAGAGGAAAGAGCAGTTTTTCAAAACCATAGCATGGAGGAAGGAGATGTGAGTCATTAGTGTACATAAATCTAGATATCTAAATGGTAAGGCTGATCAAAAAAATTCCAACAAAAATATTTTCATAATGGAACTTGTCTTTAATGGAGTTCATGTTTTTCACAGAAGTATTAAATGAATATCTTCCCCCCTCCACCCCCCCAAAAGCTAAACTTTTAGGCACCAAAACAATTAGAAATCTCTGAAAATGAATATATTTTTGTCAGGAAGAACAGGCTAATTCAAAGCAAAACATCACGTACATAGTAGAGGAAGCTGTATGCTCAGAGTATCTGGTGTATTCAGAAATCAGCTCATTTTGGATGCTGGGTTCTTTTTGGTCCTGAGGCAGATAATGGAAAATTTAAATGCAATTAATTAGTAATTGTTCAGCTGAAAAGTATTGTTGTTGTTGTTGTTGTTGTTGTTGTTGTTAAAGGCCAGAACTACTGACAGGAGTCTTGGAGAGCTCTCATTATACCATTAATACAAAACTCTGTACTAACTAGTACACTATTGGGTCTAGGCACCTTACCCCCTTCATCTTAAAATTTCAATATGTAGATTTACTTTCTCAAGCCTATTACTATTAAAGTGTAATATTCATTAGTATTCCAGTCAGACAAATATGTTCCAGGCCATTAGAATGCAATATAGTAATTACTTTTTTCCAGATAAAGCTCAATGCTCTGAAAAAGAAGTTTTCATTTGAACTATACTTGGATAATATCTTAATATGTGAATGTACAACTACAGAAGCTGTTAATGTGTAACTAACTGAAAGATTCTTTGAAACAATACATTGAGTCTCTGCAGTTTTCACATTCATGTTACTGTCAGCAACTTGTGATTTGCATGTGCTGTGATAAAATATTTTGCATATAACAAATGTAGTTGTGTCAGAGAGAAAATTAAAGGCAATTTCCCTTCTAGTTATCTTTTTCCTTTTTTCTAAAGTTCTATGTACCCTCTCTAAATATTGCTTTATCCCTTATATTATGAAAAGCAAGTCTGTTGTGAAACACAAATCATCCAGGAAGTCTTGTAACACCCATTTCAGATTATTTCACAGAGCTATTTTTATTTCTGTGTGGAAAACTGAAGCAAAAAGAAATGAAAATACCATAAAATTGAGAAGATACATGCTGATGCCAAATTGAGAGTTTTTTTAGGAGGGAGGGAGGGAGGGAGGGAGGACGGAAGGACGGAAGGAAGGAAGGAAGGAAGGAAGGAAGGAAGGAAGGAAGGAGGGAAGGAAGGAAGGAAGGAAGGAAGGAATCACAGGCAATATCAGGCTGGAATAAAACCATCTAGGAAATAGAAATCAATGAAATATTAAAAAAAAAAAAACAACTGGTTTTAGCTCAGCTATCCTTCCTAAGAATCTACACTCTTCTTAGAATCTTGTTCACATGCTTTTTATAATCTGTTTAGTAGTAATTATTTTACATTTTGCTCCTACATTTGTTCCCAACAGTCTTCCCCGTCCTGTCAGGCCCTTTGATTTTTCGTTCTGCTTATGAAAATACGGCTGCTTGCAAGGTTACACGACACTTCCCAGGGCATTCACTAGGTGTACCTGAAAGTCATGTCCTGTGTTTGCCTGAGGTATTGGCTGCTCCTCCCATAAAGGGGCAGAGATTGCATTTGTTTGCAGATGAAATCTATATTATTGATTTCTAGCCATCAAGGTTCCGGCAGCTGCTGTTTTCTGAAACCCTAAGGCAAACAATGAATTGTAGCACCAGAGAGACACCAGACAATTTTTCTTGCTTCTGCCATTTCCTTGCACTAGCTTTTATGTCTTTTATCCTGACTTTCTGCTTTGGAGATGTGCCTAAGTCATTTTTCTTATAAATATGTTTTGTATCCAGAGATTTTTTCTTGCTCTTCTAGATGCACTAGTCCTCCAGACTCTAGTAGTCTGTCAAAGGTGATCAAAGAAGGAGCTGAGAGGAGACAGTTTAAAAGGGAATCGCTGATCAAAGGATTGCAAAAAAATATTTTTATCAGAGATATGTGATATTATGTAATTGGAGAACTGATATAGAGGGAATAATGGTCTGTTTTATTATTAAAGGTTTGCAATAATAATAAATTCTTTAAAAATACTGTAATAGCTCTTATTATTATCTAATAAAATTAAGCTGTGGCTTTGTGATAGCTTTTCAGGTTCTTTCATCAGCTCTTCAGACCTCTTTTCTTTTTGATATACATTTAACTCTTTTGCTGAAGTCCTGTGAACTGTTTAGTTTTGAAGCTATGATACAGGAATAAATTGATTGGTATTTATATTTTATTGGCTTGTTAAAACAAAGCATTTTCTGAGGAAGAAAAATTGACAAACAGGCAAAGATTAAAAGCTGTGAAGGGCAAAACAGGTAACTGGGACAACTTTCAACATTTGTGTGAATCCACCAGGAAGCCACCTACTTTGCACCAGGATTGTGGTGTGGGCAATGCACCCACACAGCTCAGAATCCACCCAAAGCTGCAGGATGGTGCTCTCTGCACCAGCACAGGGTTGTCTTCAAATCCTGAATCCCTAAGTGCTTGACAAGGCATAAACACAAACCAATAATATATTTGCAACAAAAGCAGTGCACATTCTAGGAGATGTCAAGAAATGTCTGACAGCTACAGTAAAGACAAGTCAATGCAAGTCAAAACAAAGCCAACATTTTCAAAATACTGCAAGTATCTTAATCTATACTTGAGCAATTAAATTGCTCAATCACAGATCTCATTAAAGAAATTAACAGTTGAGAAATTTCTGTAATTCTGAAAGAAAAGAGCTCCCATTTTGTTGCCTGAACTCAATGTAGAACCAAGCTTTTCCTAAGAACACAGGAACTGACTCACAAAGGCCAACTTCAAACATGCCTGACAGTCCAGCTCTGCAGAAATGCCTCATGAGAGCCCACCCCTTATTGGCAACATGTCTCCTGCAGTTTGTAATACACAATTTTGAGAATTTTGTTTTAAATTCCTGATTCTAAATACTATATGTTAAAATACAGACTCAACATGCATTGGATATTGATATTTCAGAGTAGACTCACTGTCCTGTCAATACTTCAATATCAGCAGTGCTGGAGGGAAGGTACTACAAAATGATTATATGCATTTGAACCTAACTTTAAAAAAAATTAGTAAGAGCACGGTTCACAATGACAAAGCCTTTCAGTCTCTTTTTAAATAAAGATTCATGATTCTAAGAAGCACAGGTACAAAAAAGAATTTTTAAAAAATCAACATTTCTCTTCTTTTATTTCCTTTTATTTTGGAGGAGGAGTTTGGCAGACTTATTTGTAAATGTGCATCCCTCATACAATTGCTGATCTATCAATGAATAAAAAGTTAGTAACATTTCAAAATACAACAATCTGAAATGTAAAACAGAGCTGCATATGGACTCTTGTCTTCTCCAGAATTAGGAATATTGTTCACTTTTTGGAAAGCAGTATGAATGAATAAATGAATGAGGAAAAAGAAAGACAGACATATAAATAAATTTAAAACACGACCTATGTTCCAAACTATTAAATGAAATTTTTATCCATTTATCATATCTCTTTCCATTCAGTTGCATGATTCTCTCATTAGGAGCAATTTCTCACAGAATTCTTCAGTGTCTTTCCTAAGAGAGTTTCTCACCACTGTGAAAGAAGAACCGACACACCAGTTACAAAATAGGGGATTTCCTCTAATATGGTCTGGTTAGCAATGATATTTAATATCACAACACAGACATTTCTGGAGTTTACAGACATTAATGATTTAATAATCATTGCAATGTGTATAGCCATTTTTCAAGTGTGTTTACATAGTAGAAGCACCAAAGCCTGCTGAACTGGAAGTTGGTCAAAGTCACATTCCCAATTAGGCAGTAAGCCAAGAGAAAGGGCAAGCTGATAAACTCTTCACAGTATTCATATATGAATGCTAACTAATCATGGGATTATTGATATGAAGTACATCACACTGATAAAAACATAATTGAAGCTTTTATCTTAGAACAACCAAAAAATAAAATTTTAATTTAAAATTTTTCAATAGAAAATTTACCACAGACATTCATGCAGTCATGAATATTAATGCATCTTGTTTTCATTTTGTACAAGATCAAAAGGGTGGAACCACTGGAAATTTGTTTTCAATTATTTTGAAATGTTTCATTGGACAATTTGGAGAGCTTTCTTCTGAGAATAGCAGTACAATCTATGACTACAGAGATTTCTAACCTCACTATCATTTCAGTGAAGGAAGAATTAGGACTGCAATTTTATTATTTCACAAGAAATAGAAACAAATTTAAAACCTGTTCTCTTTAGAGATGATGACTAGGGCAAGATGCCAGAATATTTGATTTGGCATTTAAAGAATGCCCTCAGAGTTTATGAAAAAACATCTTTATACACATAACCTAGAATACTGGAAACAAATTAGTGAATGCTTTCTCTAGAGTCATGTAAGCCATAGACTTACTCAATAGTGCTGTTCTGAGGACAACTGTTTTTTCCATAATTGAGCTACCATGATCCTAAGAACATGCAGCAACACAATTTTGTGCAGCCTCAAACCCAATTTTTTTTTTCTTTTATAGTTACTAATAAATGCACCTTTTCAGTTAGTTCCTCCATTTGCTCCATAATTAGAGCAAATAAACAGTTTACCCAATTTTTAGCCTTTGCTTAAGGCAGGAAACATGAAATGAGAATATGGCCTTTTAGCTCCACAGTTGCACAGCTTTCCTGATAACTAGAATATGTCTTCAAATTTCTTTTTTTTTCTCTTATGGAAGATTGTAGGGTTTGATTTGTCTTTATCACAGTAAAAATCATAATTTACATGGAAAAACAGAAAATTCATATAAATGTCTTTGAGGAGTTTGGTTTGATTTTCCCTAAGATATTCAAGGATCTTCCCCAGAATATTGTGAAATGACGCTTTGGATTCCCTTTACTCATAGGTACTTAACAAATTACAGACCTCATAGATATATTCATAGTAAACTAGAAAAACCAGAGCTGTGCCAAACCTAGGTGCAAAGCCCTACTGTGATGATTTGCTATGTTACAAGTGATCTTTTGCTTCCTTTCTTTTCCAAAAGGTGATTTTTCCTGATCTGACTGGAATCATCACTATTTGTTGTATCCTTTTGATACAGAAAACTTTCCTAAAAACCTGAAACAAGCTGATCCTTCATGGTGTCGGTGAACATTTAGAATACACAGCACTTTCCAATGCAGCTTCTCTGCTGGTGGTGCTGCTCCTGCACGCCAGGGGCTGTTGGAGCTGCTGGGAATTGCTCATGGCACAGCAGGTGAGCTCTCCCTGCACGTACCTGCAGTGCTTTGTAATGGTTGTTGTAAACCCTCCAGCACTAAAGAGCTCAGGAAATGTCCACTGGCAGATGGCAAACACAAACAGCAAATGTCAGTGAGAGGATGGAGTTCTTGCCCAATCTTCTTAACGTTCAGCAAAGTAGCCCTTCAGCAAAGGAAGTTTTGAATTCTGTTCCTATGTGAAGCTGCAAATATCCGAGTTCACCACACCCCAAAGCAAACTTAGACCCACTGGTATTTGACTGCATCCATTTTTAGCTACACAAGAGAAGACATGATTTCATAATGCCATCCCATCACTTATTCATTCTCTCTTAGCAGCCCCAGCTCATGAAGCAATTTAGGTCACACAGATGACTGCACTCAATCCCTACCAGCAAAGCTGGTGCTTAAGAACTCACCATTAATCATGCTATATAATATTCAGGTATGTGCATGTTACAGTGCAGTCAGTGCCATGCACAAACCTGTACATACTAACCATGGCTAATTTAGAAGAGGCATGTAAAATAATTAAGCAGTAAACCACAAGGCATTTCAAGGAGATCAGTGATGTTTCTTTGATTTTTGTAAAGTCTGAGAACAATTACATAGCTCAAACGACCCATAGAGTGCAAAATTATTTACAAATTGTACTATTAATCATTTTTTATATATTGGATAAAGATGCCTAGATACATATAAAAATTGTTACTATGGTTAGACACCAGCTTTGATCTCTCAGCTGAGCTCTCACAAATGCCACTGGAGCACCCCACACAGACACCCCACATTGTTAGACCACCAGATTAAGTGCACACTGCATTTGGGTCCTCATGTAGAAAAACCCCAAAGATATGGTGGACATGTATGAAAGGTTGGACAGAGATGCCCTTCCAGCACAGAAATCCAGTTCTATCCTGGGCTGCATCCAAAGCACCATGGGCAGCAGCTGAGGGAGGGGATTCTGCCCCTCTGCTCTGCTCTGCTCTGCTGAGACCCCACCTGCAGTGCTTCATCCAGCCCTGGGGTCCCCAGCACAGGAAGGACATGGAGCTGTTGGAGCGAGGCCAGAGGAGGCCACAAAGATGATCAGAGGGGATGGGGCACCTCTGCTGTGAGGAAAGGCTGAGAGAATTGGGATTGTTCAGCCTGGAGAAAAGGCTTTGGGGCGACCTAATTGCAGCCTTCCAATACCTAAAGGAAGAATACAAGTGAGATAGAGAAGGACTCTTCACAGGAGCATGGAGACATGACAAGAGGAATGGCTTCAAACTGAAAAAAAGTAGGTTTAGATTAGATACTAAAATATTTTTAAATCCTTTACTGTGAGGATGGTGTGGCATTGGCACAGCGTGACCAGGGAGGCTGTGGATGCTCCATTCCTAGAAGTCTTCAAGACCAGGTTGGATGGAGCTCTGAAGAACCTGATCTAGTGAAAGGCATCCCTTCCCACTGCAGGGGTGCTGAAACTAGATGCCTTTAATGTTCCTTCTAGCACAAGCCATTCTATGATCCTGTGAATTATGATATAACTGTGAATCTGCAAGAAGCATGTGTCACCCAGCTCATCAAGGAATAAAAGTGTTTTCCTTCACATAATTCAAAGCCTGAGGACAGGAAGGACCATCTGCCACTACCACCCCAGTGACACATCAGTCTGCAGATAGCTGTCACCTTGTTGTGATGGCACACAGGGTCAAATATGAATTCAGCCAGGGCACAGAGGACATCCCCCAGAGGGTGATTGATTCAACAGGGCATATGAGGCTGCAACTGAGTGCATCTATGAGAAGTGTGAAAATCTAGTGAGAACCAGTGCCCCATGAACTCCTCATTTCAGCAGGATTGCTTCACCAAGAACCGGGTATTTATATACAGCTCAGGAACCTAGGTTAAGCAAACCATACACAACCAGGAATTAATTTCCACATAGGATGGTGTTTTCAGTGAAAAATAATATTAGGGAAAGACTGAAAAATATGACTACTGTGCTGTTATAGCATGAGATGAGAAAGTCAAGTATGAAGAGAAGGTAGAAAACGAGAAGACTGGTTAGCAGTTGGCAAAAGCATCTTGGAAGAAGTAGAAACAGGAAAAAATGTGAGCTTCAAGACCAGGCAAAAGTCTGGTTTTTGTCATGGCATATTCTATCTTGGACTATGAGGGAAGCATGGTGACTTTTGTGATAGATATCCAGATAGTGTTGGTCATTCTGTGTCCACCTCCTACAACACTGAGTCTCCAATGTCCTCAGAGAGTTCCTCTCAATAGCACAGCATGATGCATTTACTTTGGACTGGGCAGTGAACCTGATGCAAATCTGTACCCTGTTGCTCAGACAGTCCCAGAACCCAGTATGGCTCTATTTGTGGAGAGTGGCCTTTTGCATCTTACTGTTCAGCAGCCCTCCATTTTTCCTCCAGCAGGTGCACACACATAGTTACATGAAAGGACTTGAGCTGATCCCACAAGTGAAAGCTCCAGAATATAAAATGTGCTTTCCATGTATTAGTCTTGATCGCTGACATGAGCACTCTAAAGCTCCTGGGTTATCAGGTTATTCTGTTCCTGTAGCTAAAGCTGTTCAAGCACATGGCTTTGTCTCACCCTTTTTCAGCCTTGCAAGTTTCTGTTACATGGGCCAGTTTGTAAAGTAAACACCTGGGGAATGGGGCTACTGCCAGAACAGACTTGCTGTGAGTGCCTTTTGGGAAAAGGTTTCATACTATGCACTGGAAGTACAAATTATGCCAGATCATTTTGCACAGCTGTTCTGGATCTGTGAACCAAGAGCTGAGCAGGCAACAAAGAATGGGGAGGAATCCACGCTGCATCTGCCATGCCCGTGTATCTGTGGCTGGTGCCTGTAAGGTTTTCCTCATCATCCATCCCTGGGCTTTGCAGCACAGACCCAACTGTCTTCAGCTACCGAGGGCTGTGCAGTTCAGAGGATCAATGAGGGAGGGGCTTTGATGGACTTCATGCTTACAAAGAAAGAGAATTTCACAGGAACATAAAGATCAGGGGGCAGTTGACTGTGGCAACCACGAGCTGGGGGAGTTCACAGTTCTGAGAGGAGAAACCATGGCAAAAAGAAGTGTCATAACCCTGGTCTCCAGGAGAGCAGTGTTTGGCCTGTTTAGATAGTCATATAGCAGATTTTGTGGGAAACAGTTCTGGAGGGACTCTAAAGATTTATGTTTAGAGGTCATCTTCTCTGAGCTCAAGAATGGTCCATCCTCATGATTAGGTATAAAAGCAAAGGTGAGAGGAGGACTGCCACTCCTCTATAAACTCAAGCATAAAAAGGGACAAAACAGGAGATGGAGGATGGGAGAGGTAACCATGGAGAAATACAGGTACACTGCCTGAACATGCAAGGATGGGGTTAGGAAAGACAGAGCACACCTACAGTTAAATTTTCGTGTGGGGGATATGCTGAGCAACAAGGGATTCAGCAGATATATTGAAAACAAAAAGAAGACTGGAAGGAATGTGTCTGCAGCAGAATGGGGTGGTGCACCTGGTGACAAAGGACAGCGTAGTTAATGGGCTGAGAGACTGAATGCTACCTTCAGCTTGGTCTTTACTGGTCTTGTCCTTCAGCAGTCCCAAGGCCTTGAGAGCAGTGGGAAAGACTGGAACAAAGAAGACTGCCTTTCTGGAGGAGAATCATTTAGGGAACTTGTGAATACACTGGGTGAAGACAAGTTGGATGCACCCATGAGTGCTGAGGAAGCTAATCAATGTCACTGGAAAGATACTTTTCATTCTCTTTCAAAAGTCATGGCAGCTGGGAAAGGTTCATGAGTACTGTTAGAGAGAAAATATCACTGTCTTCAAGGAAGGAGAGAAAGAGGATATGGGGAACTACAGGCCAGGCAGAGTCATCTCAATCACAGGGAAGGTGATGGAACATATAATCCTGAAAAACCTTTCTAAACACAAGAGCAAGAAAGTGCCTGGGAATAGTCAGTAAGGATTTGAGAAGAGGAAAATGATGCTTGAGCTGATAGTCTTCTACAATGAAACTGAGGAAAAAGGATGCTATCTTTAGTAGGGCTTTTAACACTGGCTCTCATAACATCATTAATGGACTAGATGTTGGGGCAGAGAGAAGATTCAGTAAGACTGCAGACAATAAAAGGTTGCAATGAGTGGTTGACACACCAGGGAGTTTTGTGGGCATTCAGACGGACATGACCTGACCAGCCTGGAGAAATGGACTGGCAGGAATCTCATGAAGTTCAATAAGGGTAAGTGCAGAGTCTCGCATCTGGGGAGGAAAAGTTCCATGCACCAATAGACTCTGGGAGACAACCAGCTGAAAAGTAAATCTGCAGAGAAGGAGTGGGGGATCCTGGTGGAAAACAAGCTGACCATGACCCAGCACTAAATAATTGTAGAAAAGGTCAAGAACCTCCTGGGTTGCCTTAATAGTGGTGTTGCCAGTAGATCAAAGGATGTGACCCTGCCCTGTGCTCTACTTACAATTGTGCATAAACAATCCACAGAGCTGTAAAGACTATGTGGGGGTCAGATGGGAGATCTCTAGAAGTCCCTTTCAACTCATCTGTTTTGTGATTCTGGCAAAACGAGTGAGTAAGAAAGCACAGGTTTCAGTCTCTCCATATGGAGTAGAAGAAGTCAGTGTTCTGGTTCACATAGCAGTGTCTATCCTATTAGCTTATCCATTGATTTTAACATAAAGCTCAGAAAAATGTGCTTGGCCTATAGTTCTCAGTGAAGTGACACAGTCACAGCTTTCAACAGCTGTAAGGGAAATGACACCACTGAAGTGGATGTGACTATAAAATAACTGACAATGTGCTCTTTGCACAGACGAAGAAAAGCAGTGTTTTCAGAACTAAGATCACTGCAAAACTATACTGGAAAGTTTGAAAATCCTTCTAGTAAGAAACATAATTGAAAATAGTGTCAAAACATGGCTTAAACTGCTTAATTAGATACATTCTGTCCCACTCTCTGGTATTTATTACCTTTGTCATCCAGTGTACTATTATAGACTCTTAAGGTCAGATTTCAAAGTCTTGTTTTAGGTTCTTTCATTTGCTCAAAATGGACTGGTCTTGATGTCCTATGCCAAATTTCTTCCTGCTGAGGGTTTATCAAGCATTTATGAAATTTATATTTGGCCTATGATTTTTCCTTTCTAAAACTGGGGGAGATATGAAACTCATCCAATTTTAATTAGCTCCTTAAATGGGTCATTATCATATCTGAAATATCTGAATGAGATTCTTGGAGTTGGCACAACTTCTCAGAGGGTAGCATATTCAGATGCTTTACGTAACACAGTTAAAAGCAGGAGGGAGCTCTATCATTTTCCCCAAAGTGGTACAATGCAGAAGGATTTATACTAGCTGAGAATTCCCTGGGGACGCCCAGTGCAAGCAAGTGTTAGATCATGTCCACACATTTCAAGGACATTTTTGTTTCTTTGCTAAGTATAGAGGGTATCAACAAAAGCAGCAGAGGCTTGGACTCATGCCTCTCTTCAGAGGCTAAGACAAAGCTTCATTGCCTTCCTCTGCAGCCACTGGGGAAGGAGAAGCAGGGTCTGCCCAGCCTGTCTGTGAGACACAGCCCAAGCCCCAGCCACCTCAATCATTCCTTGCCAGCCAATAGAAGCAGTGAAGAAAGCTGAGGGAAACAGGCCTGACAGCATTTTCATGCTCCTCCTGCACACGTACATGTGGTTTTCCTCTACTGCTTTTGGTTGTCTCATGGTTTTTGGCCTTTCTTACCTTCCTGCTCTGGATACAGAAGCAACTTTCAGTGCCAGCCTCTACTGTGGGTTAGATCGCTTTTCAAAGTCCTTTTAAATACCACCAGGCAGTAAGCAAGCTACACCAACTATGATGGCTTTACCACCATACCCTGTGATGGATGTCCTTTGGGGGAGCTGGAGCCAGGCATTCTTATTTTCACCCATATTGCATTCTGAGCTATGCTGGCAAAAATGATTGAAAATAAATAGAGTTTTGGTGCAGACAAGCATCCACATTTTGGCTCCTGTCTGCTCATTTGAGTAAACAAACAGTGTGTGATCCTCTAATGATCTAAGTAAATTCTACAAAGAACAAGTATTTTTTGCTCATGACTATTTATCTCATGTTTAGTTACTGGGTAGCAATATCAATATGAAATGCAAGGCTGCATACACAGGAGAGTAAATAATCTGCTCAGAATGGTCCCCTGCAGCCCTCTGATAAAAGGAAATGTGAGCAGAGGTGCACCTTGACCAGCTGGAGTTTTGAACTGTGTTTGCAGAAGCTCAGGTTGCAGGCTGTGTAAAAGCTTTCCTTTCATGGAAGTTAGATCAAGCATTAGCAGCTGCTGTTCACTGGTGCATGTAGAATTAAAGCCAGTGACAGGTTTAAAAAAAAATAACAGAAAGAGAAAACACATGGGACAGTGCAAGGAGCAAGGACTGGTTGATGTTATCACTCAGCTGCAAACAGCAGAGCAGGGGAGAGGAGGGAGGGCTGCTTATCCCAGTTAATCCAGCTTGCTGCAGTTTCAAAGGTTCTCTGCTTTCCTTTTAACTCCAGTTCCCAGAACAGTGAAACAAGGAAGGAAACAACCAGAAGGGACTTGGAGGTGGGCAAGGCAAATAAAATGCAGTAATGGCAGTGTCCTAAAGTGAGCTAGGAGAGGAAACTGTAAAACATGTTTTCATGCAAAACAGAAGGTTAGCTTTTGACCTTGAACTGCAATTATCTGATTCTTCCAAAACAAGTTTAGTAGCATTCATGTTAGGGGTGGTATCACCTTCTGTTTTCTACACACTTACCTGCATTAGAATGCACAAAACTCGGTGGCAACTAATGTTTCAAACCTGAATCCAGCCAAGCACTTTAAACCTGAAAATGAGGCTCATCATCAGTTCCACCAAAGTCAACAAGCTATTGATTTGATTAAATTTTAACAGGTACTTGAATGCTGTGCTAGACTGAGATCTCCCAGATGCTTTTACTTGCTAATTCCCCTAAGTGCTGAACAAACGATGCACCCAACCCTCCTAGGCAAAGTCTGCCTGCCAGCTGTGCCTTGGCTTGGGAGGCTCCTTGCCTGCACATCCACTGTCACACAGGGCTGCTGCATGTTCTCACCTGGGAGTACCTGCTGGGGCACTGCCCTCTCCCTCCTGCTCAGCCCAAGTGAGCTGAGCCAGGGTCCAAATACAGACTGGGCCCTGCTTTGAGTGATGGAGTTACATGTTTAGGAGGATGGTACCTTCTGTCTTGCCAAGGATGTGGGAGATTGCAGCTTCTCCATCTCCATGCCTGAGCCCCAGGGAAGGGCACATTTCCTGCCAGGATGGAAATGTGATGTTTAGATATGTGTTTGGAAATGTGATTTTTTTTTTTTTTCATGCAATAATCAAGGGAATTAAGCACAGTCCATTCTTTTCCTTGGGGAGATAATGCATTTACTTGACTTCATATTCGGTTCATGTCACAAATTGTCAATGACTCCTAAAACAGAAGAGTAGACAGGAGTACCTCCTCTATGGGTATAAATTTTGGGCAGAGTCTCTGTTGTCAGAAGTCTCCACTTTGGAATTGAGACATTAAGTGGAGTCATTATTTATTATACTCTGAGATATTTAATGCTCTCCTGTACTTGAAAAAAGGAACATTTCTCAACCACAGAAAAAATATTGTAAGTGTGGACCGAAGCTGTAAGTTCCATTCATTCACACAGCTGCCTGTATAAAATGAAGAAGGTCGTACAACTCCCTTAAGCTATACATGTCCTGGGCTTCAAAGCAGGTACAGGAAACACACCTACATAAATACATGTATTTCTGAAGCCTCAGGTTAAAAATGTAATACAAGGCTTATTGACTTGGTGTATTATGCTCAGTTGAGTAATTCTGTACCATGATATGCAATTAAAAATGTCAAGTTGCTAGGGGAAGTTTAAAGTATCCCTCTCAAAGAAATACCCACAGTATGACTCAGAATTGGCTTTGGGCATAGACAAAGTAGGGAAGGAGGGTGCTGGAAGGCAAGTCTGTCATAGGTAGCAGTGCATATACCACAGCTCTGAAAAATCCTTAAACATATGTTGAATTCTAGATGCTTTTAATTAGGGCAAATGAATTAAATCTTACAGTAGATGCCCTAATTGCTTATCTCCAGTGACTGCACATGGAGTTGGGGGCCTGGCAGTCTGGGCAAATTTCTCACCCCATCATTGAACTCAAGGCACCGTGAGTTGCACTCCCTTCATGCTTTGTAATGAGTGAAAAAAAAAAGAAAGGCTGTCGGTGTGAGGGTGCAGTGAGCCATTTTTTGTAACTTTTTAAAGTAAACAATCAAACAGGAAAAAATGCCTCAGTGCATTATGGTTTACTTTAAAACTTCCTAGAAAATCTAGATTGTTTCTGTCTTTGGCTATTAAACTTGATTAATATGGCCAAGCAGGTGCAAATGCAGTAGTAAATGTTTAAAAAATACTGTTATCCTTCTCTCTGTTATTTTCCAAATTACTTTCATCCTTTCCATCTGTATTACTCATTAGACTGTAGTTCAAAGACCACTATTCAGGCTAAGTGCCCATGGCTCGCTGGGAGAGCTGCAGTTTAGGAAGCACCCAGTGCTTCCTCACAGCCCCATTTCAGCAGTGAGATGAGGTGGGGCATTCTGGGTGTAAGCACCTCCAGGACTTCTCAGTGATAAAAACACACACATATATTTTTACATGTTGTGTTGCAGCTGTGCACTGCAATCAATGCTGGTTGCAGTGCACAAGGCTTTCTGTCAGGGAAAAAAGCAGTCTTGGAAACTGCTATCAATTTTTCACAGCTGTTGCTTCTCAAATCAGATGCCATAAAGATTAAAAACGGGATTGTAGAAAGCACAGTGGGGCTCCAGACCTACCTTTGCACATCAGCTCCATGGCCTCTCACCTCAGTGTGGCTGGGGCTGCTGAGCCATCATTCATCACAGTGCCTCCAGTTCCCCGCACCAGCAGGTGCCAGTCCAACATCAAAAGAAATCACAGCAAGTACAGTTTTTCTTCACTTACTGTGAACATGAAAAGGCATCAGGGCTGTAAAGAAATGTGAGTGAAGACAGCTTCCTTACCTTTCTTCCTGTGAGTTATGTGGTGACTCAGGGTATTTTAGAGAAATATGCAGAGAAAGAAAAACCTCCAGCCAGATACAACTTAGCCTTTTGCTTGCAGAAAAAAAATCAACAAGGGGTTGCTTGGTGTTGTTTTCCTATCCAGACTCTGTCAAGACCTGTTTGAACTGCCTTGTCCTATTGAAAGAACTGTGTGCTCTGCAGAGCAAAATAATATTAATTTTCAGCACTACTAGAGTGCTTAACATTTTACCAGGGCTTCACAAATATAAACAGAACTGCATTCATAACATTGATACATGAAGTAGTAAGCTGACAGTGAGGCAAGATAGCAAACACTCTTCCCCTCCTACAGATTGATAACAGCCTCACTCAGAAAGGACAGTGTCAAAATGAGTGTCCATGATCACAAATCTGGACAGTGGTCTGAATTCAGTGTACTGATGGGTTTTTTTTGTAGAAGTCTCTTAGGAAAAAGAGTAGAAATATCACTTTCCATGGGTAAAATGACCTTGAAAAGCAGAAGCCTACCAGGTGCAGAGGAATATGCCTCCCAAAGAGCTTGCACAAATGAAACGGAACTGAAGATGAAAAGGGTAGATTTATACTGAAAGGTTTGATCCTGCAAAGATATATGAACGTGGTGACCTCTGTGCACTGGGGCTGTGCTCTGCAAAGCATCCTGTGGCTCCTTCAGGACATTATCTGACAGCCCAGCTGCTCAGATGCAGTTCTCATAGGGCAGGGGTGTTGTCCACAAAAATTGGATTCATTGCCTGGTGTGCAGCAAGCCAGTAATTAAACACTCAAGAGAGACATTGACTATTTATTTCAGAATTGTGCAAACCTGAGTGCTCAGTGGAATGCCACAAATCAAGCACACCAACTATCAAAACTTTTTACTATTTATACATTTTAACAAACAAAGGAATTAGTGGTCATTGGATACAAGTTACACAGTTCTCTTATTAATTAGCATTCTATCTTCTATTGGTTAATGATGCTCTTGCGTGTCATGTTAATTAGTCCCCAGGCTCTCTTCTTTTGGGTCAGTGGGTTTCTTGGTTTGGTGGTCAGTGAGTCAGTGGTTGCAGATCTCCTCTTGCCAGAATTACATTTTACCCAGTTTTTTTCAGCACAGTTGCTGAGTTGGGTTTATTGATTTCTGCCTTATCTTGGAAGTTCTGCCTGTTGTTTTTGTGGTCCACAAATTCTGCATTCTTTGTACCCACTATCAGTAGGCATCCTTCTTCCTAAGCTTTGTTAACATCCCCCTAGGTCTGAGATAATGTCCAGCCCTAAACCTTAACAAGGCAATTCTGCCAACAAGTAATTAGCTTTTCCAACACAAGGGCATCACTTAGACCCTGTTAGCTGCTCTGTTTAATGGTTTAGATCTCCCTTCTTATTGATTCGGTTTGAAATTATACAAAGATAAAGGATGAAAGACCACCCTTTCTTAAGAAAATTTTACATATTTCACATTATGCTACAATCTTGAAGGCCAGGATGGGGGTTAGAGCAATGGTACCCATGCATAACAAAGACTGAATCATCTGGTGAGGGCAAATACCCTTCTGGAGTGTGCTATTTTGGGCAAATATAATAATACCCATTCTTCAGTCCTCCCTCAGCTGATTCTCACCCATAGAATAAGTAGGATTGTTATTGGTAATATTAGTTAGTAAAGTACATTGGAAAAATATCTCTGCATTAAGCTACCTAGTTAAATCTGTAAAGTTGAAAACTAACAGCTGTCTAAGGTGAGATGTTTCTGCTTTTGTGACATAATCCATAGTAGTGATGCTGATGAATAATGTGTCAGAAGATGTAAAAAGAACTTAAATTCTGTGGCTTCTCACTGGTTACAATAGCTATTTGATCATTGTCTTTAAACTGAATGTCTATTAAATGCTTCTTCTCTCCCTACCTTTTTGGTCTACAGCTTTTAAAGCTTTGTTGTAAGACCATTTGTGTCTCCAGTAGCTCTGAGGAAAGCACTGGATGCAGAACAAGGTGGATGTTAGCATTACTGGAGTGTAGAGTTCAAATTGTTTATCCTGTTTCTATAAGATTGAACTGCTGTAAGAAAAATGTAGCTTTTTGTTGTCAAGCATAAGACAAGGTATGCTGTTCAGTTAGCAGGCTGCTGTCTAGCACAAAAAGGCGGAAGGATAACATCTGCATTTTGCTAGGATCAGGGTTTAATCTGACACCACTGGGAATATCTAACTAACACTTCTTAAATTTGTTTATTTGTGATGCGAATGGAATATTCCTGTGTTGACCCAATTAAGATCTCTATAGGTAAATGCTGGATTCTTCAAGCAGCCATCAGGATCTGGTAGACTTTAAGTCCTGTGCCAGGGTCCTCATGAAATTAATCCCCACTTCCTTAGGAGTTTCCAGCCTGTCTTCTCTCATAGCAGGGCAGGACTGATAGGAAGTGAACAAGCAACATCTCTTATCTAAATCTCTGAGCTGCTGCAGGCATGCGAGGGAATAGCCTTTGCTCAAATCAAACAAACAGGCCAATTAAATGCGTAGATTTTCCTCTTTGGAGAAAAAAGCTGTTACTAAAGCTCTAAGTCCCAAGGCTGCACTCTGTGAATGAGATAAGGCCATCATCTAGTCAGTAGGTTTGCCTTTTCCTCTTGAGATATCACTGTGCTGCTGCTGTGAAAGCGTAGGAAACTGGGTCATCTCTTAGCTAATTTCTCTTTTTGCTACTTAAAACCCTCTCATGTAAGGCCACTTCAATTGACTTGCTGGAGCATGCAATCTCTCCCTGGTAAGTTTTGTGAAGGAAATAGTCTTATCTGATAATACAAACTATATCACAACATTAAATGGTATGTTTAAAAAGCTAATCCTCAGTTAAGTTATTGTGTGGAAATCTCAGCTCATTGAAATAACAAATATTAGCTTTGTCAGGCATCACTGCTGTGGAGAAAGTCTTGAAAATATGTACCCCAAACATCACAAACTATGAAATAAACAAAACTAATTTTAAATAATTTGTACTTATAAAAAAACTACAACAGATGAATAAAAAAACCCCAACAAACCAAATTAGCCAGACAACCAAAAAAAACCCCCTTAATATCTATAAATATTTCCTATTTTAATGTCTGTGTTCTTTCATTTTTAGATAAACTTCTCAAAAGGCATTGGGGCTATGCCTAAAAACATTAAACATTTTTTCTGTTAATTTCCAACTAGTAAGTAAGTATGTCATGTTTTTTTACACTGGTATTGCTACTGTTTGTAAAGAGAAGAGATGTTGCACTTTGGACAAAAATACACCAAAATATTTGAAGTTTCCTTTTCTTTACATTTATATACTTTAAAAATCAGTTTAATTTCTGGGTTTATTTAGGCTTTGTTTTCAAAACATTAATGTGCACTTTTATTTCGGCCCAAATCCCTTTATTATCTTGCAAAGGTCTTTTGCACATTAAGACTATTTCCACTTTTGAAAAACTTTTATTTTTGCTATGCATTTCTACTTTTTTCACTGAACACATTAATATATTTCTAGCACTGTTTCTTTTTACTGGGAAGCCTGAATCAGGAGAGAATGACCATATAAGAGGCAGTAGGGACACATGTGGGCTACGTGCAGTTTTTTTGGCAGCTGTTTACTCCAGCTCCTTTTTGTCAGTTTAGCTGGTAGAGATTCTGCCTTCAGTTTCAAATGTTTTATCCGCACAGAGAAGTATGACTGAAGAGATTTATTACAAACATTTTCATTTGTGCTGCATTTTACTCTAGTCATTACCTGACTTGAATTTGCAATTTTAACGTTTTCCCTTTGTCTCTCCTGCAGCAGTTTTCACACGTTTAACTTCACCCAGCAGTCACTGTCTACACACTTCAACAGGCCCATTATGAGGCTTAATTTACTGTGGCCAAACCAACTTCTCTGTGTTAGCCTCAGGAGCTCTCTTTTTCTGGTACCTGGCATACATGGGTGTCATGGTTTGACACGGAAAAAGAATTTTCTCGGAAGGAAGAGGTCAATTTGGATATTGACCAATTGAAGGTGGACACGCCTCTGAGAACACAGAGGGTTAAAAGCAGAATTCCCAGGAGAACTCGCTCTCTCTGGTCCCGGTCAGGCGCAGTGCAGCCTCTCCCCTGCCCGGCCGTGGCTGGGTGGGGAGGGGAAGGCCCATGGCCTGACTGAGGTGGGCCCAGGGGTGGAGGGACTGGAGCTGGGCTGGCCCCTGCAGATGGAAGGGTGGAAGAAATCTAGGATGTCTCCATTCTCCCCCAGAGTCTCTCACTCGAGAGAGAGAGAAAGAGACAGCAGCAGTTTTTATCAGCAGTTCACCGTGGGGAAGGAGAAGAGTGAGGGGGGGCGGCCGAAAGGTGCCCAGCTGCCTGTGGGAGCCAGAGAATCCGGGCAGTGACCCATCCCTGGGAGTTGGGACTTTTAACCCTTCCTTGAGAAATGAAAGCTTTGTTAAACTTTTCCCCTCCTCAGTTTGAAGGAGAGGAAGAGAGACAGCTTGGACCCTGGGATGTTAGAAGGAGAAATTCTAGGTGGGAGGAGATGATGGAGTGGTTTTTTTGGCTGGACTTTTCCTTGTTGGCTATAGACTGAACCAATTTTTCTCCTCCTAGAGAGACTGTATTTCAGGGGGATGCCGGTGAGCCAAGAGACCTGCTTCAGCTGGGAAAAGACAGAAGTGGAGTGAACAGAGAAAAGTTAGGGGGTTTGTGGTGGTGCCCTCTGTCCTCAAAGAAGGAGAAGAGAAGAAGATCTCTGTTCTTGGACCCTCGGCCCCAGGGGGGAAAAGGGGGGGGACTGTGGTCCCAAAAAATGAAAAACTGAACTGTTGTTTTTTCCCCCTCTTGGCAGGGCATCCTTGAAAGGAAAAATCCTAAAAGCAGTCTGTCCATCCATGCATTGGTGGTGAGAGCACTGTGCATGGAAAGGAGAAGGGTCACCATGGCAAACTTTTTCTCCAGGCGGTGCTATGTGTGACATGGAAGCTCAGGATGTGGAGCTGTGTTTTCTTGGGGGGTCTGTGGCACAGGAGAGACTCTGTTCCCTCGATGGGCTGAGGATCGATTGTCTGGAGGGTGGAAACCTGATTGGGGTCCAGATTGTGTCTCACTGTGGTTTGTTGGAATTGGGTGGTGGGAGGAGGAATGCTTTGCAAGGTTTTCATTTTGATCTTTGTGTGGTTTTTTTCTCCCTTTTTTTCCTTTTATAATAGTAGCTTAATAAAGTTTTCTTTCTGTTATTAAGCTTGGGCCTGCTTTGCTCTGTTCTTGATTTCATTTCACAGCATTCAATTGAGAGATTGAATTTTCATGGGGGCACTGGCATTGTGCCAGTGTCAAACCATGACAATGGGAAAGGCGGAGGAAATTTTTCACTTGGTGTTACACTGCTGGTTAGTAACTTAGCAGGTTGCCTGTGTCTAGCAAGTTTGAGATGTAAACTGACAGCTGTTTCAAACAACTGATACCTTGAGAAAAATACTTCTTATGTCTACTTTGAGAACTACCCATATTTATAAGAACTCTAAAGGTAAAAAGGTAAAAACAGTTTTTAAATTTGTTCTACATGGGCATTGTACCATGGAGTTTTGGTGTTTAACAGCCATGCCACCTCCAACAGTAGGTACAAAGAAAGATCATGTGAGATCAAAAACATATCACCAAGTGCAAAACGATATTAATGAATGATGGCACGTGATTGTCTGGGGAGGACTTTCCACTCTCTCATAAAATCCTGTAAAATTTGAATATAAATGGCATGACATCAGCATCACTGGCCTTCTGAGACAGAGTCACATTAGTGATGTTAATCTGTTCCAAGAATTTCTTGCTCTTTTCCTCCCTTTCCCTTTGATCATCCATAAAGACATTTGTTCTAGGCAGGTTTAAATTACTTTTTACAGATGTCTTAGTGATGTTAGTGGCACTCTTATAAGAAGTACTTGGAGAATTTAAGAGAGAAGACTGCTTTCATAATGAACCATAGTATATTTGTGAAATATCTGTGCTAAAAACTTGCTGTGGTTTTTAGTGGTAATTCAATCAGAAATTCTATTGTCTCCTGCTCTGTTGTGCATGTGCTGTCCCTGCAGCAGGTTGGGATATATCTGCTGAGCTCTTTGAATGCAAAAGATTTGCCATTCCTGAAAATAGTAGACTGTTCAAGCTAATTTGTTCAGGAAATTATCAGGACCACCTTCAAATAACATGAAAAAAGGTCTCTTACACAGAATTTCTTCTTCTTCTTAAGAACTACAGGCAGTCTCTCATGGTGTTCCTTTGGATATCTCCTGCCTCTGTCGTCCAGTGATTCTTTCCAAGAGGGCTTCTTGTTTTTTTTCACTCACTTCTACAGTTTCAATGTGTCACCTAGGCAGAACAGGAAGATTTTCTGCTTTTGTTTGGGACTTCTGGCTTGCTCAGCACTGAGAAACCATGGAGATGCTCCTTGGGGAGGAAGGTTACCCTTCAGCACCCATTCCAAAATCTGATTCTTTGGGAATGTTGAGAGGTTGATTTTGGTGTGTGGATTTCACAGAAGATCTGTGTTTCTGCTGTACACTTGATGTGCTCAGGATGTCTCACTTACCATGCAGAAGCAGCACAAACACAGTTACTCCCAGGTATATTAAGCCCATGAGGTATACACTGCACTGAAGCCTGCAAAAGTATTTCTGTCAAGAAAATCCATCGATTCCAGTGGGTCCTCAGGTGACATTCCCAAGAGCCAGTGTCTAAAACTTAATTAAATTTTCACTACTTTTCTAGGCCATATGAAACCAGAAATCATGCCCTTCATGGAACTCAAATTCATCCTCAATGATCCATCACACTCCTCTTCCAGTGGGTATTCATTAATAGCAAGGGAGGTCTCTTCCCTGTCATACACTCAGCTCTGCTGTAAAATTTCTTCCATGTTCCCACCCTGAAAGAAAAATGGAAGAAGCTATTTTATTTTCATTTTCAAGAACAGTCCTCCAGAATATAAAATAGCTTTTTTTGCCAGTATTATCAGAAATGACAGTTTGCAAATGTCAGCAAGGACATTTTTTCCAGCAGGTGGCCAATTGTTTCTAATTTGCAAATCATCCAAAAATTTTTCAAGTACTGAACCTAGTTCAAATTTTTACACTCAATCCCTGTCACTTTTATAGATTTATAGAGGCAAATATATGACAGGCTCAGGGCTAAAAGCTGATGTTGCCACATCCCACTTTATTCATATTGGGCCCTTGCAGATAGTGCCAAGGACTAGAATATCAGCCACTGACTGACTCCATCCTCTTGACACCCTCCCTTCAGATGCTTATATACATTGATAAGTCCTTTCTTCTAAAGGCAGAACAAGCTCAGCTCCCTCAGCATTTTCTCATAACAGAGATGCTCCAGTCCCCTGCTAATCTTTGTTGTCCTCCACTGGTCCTGCTCCAGGATTTCCACGTCTCTCTTGCCCTGAGGAGCCCAGAACTGGACACAGCACTCCCGAAGTGCCTCACCAGGGCTGAGCAGACAGGCAGGATCATCTCCCTCAATCTGCTGGCAATTCTCTTCCTAATGGACCCCTGGAGACCTTTGGCCTTTTCAGTCACCAGAACACACTGCTGGCTCATGGACAGCTTCTTGTCCACCAGGACCCCTCTTCCTCTTCTCCACAGAGTTACTTCCCAGCAGGTTGGCCCTCATCTTATGCTGGTGCATGGAGTTGCTCCTCCCCAGGTGTAGGACCCTGCACTGGCCTTTGTTGATTGCCTCATCATTATTTCACAGACACAAGGCTGAAGCTCCCCTGACACTGTGGCACCTCTCCCACTCTGCAGTCCCATCTATTTGACCAAGGTGGACAGGCAGGCCAGAATGCCAACAGGACAGGAGCATCACAGGGATGCACAGGAAGCAGTGGGTACCACATTTGAACTGTCCCTTCCAGAAAGCATTTTCCCTGCCTGCCCCCACAGTCCCTCCATGGTGGCAACTGGGCAAAGGAAAAAAGAGGCATTATGCAGATATTGTCCAACAGAGCTTCACGGGGTGGTCTGCAGTATCATCTTAAGCTATTAAACAAACCTGGCTAACCACAGTGAGGCCTCTGAAAAAACAAAAAACAGGAAAATGCCCTGGATTCTGGGGAGGTAATTAAATTGCATGACCTGTAAGTTCTTCCTATTATAATCACTTTGATATGCACTGTGTAACATTCACCTGGCTTTCATCCCTACTGCTGTCTACTGTTTGTGGTTGAGGAAAAAGTGACATTTATTTTGAACTAAAAGACAGCTTTGTTCCAGACAGATGTCTCCTTCATTATGCATATGTCAGCCCTGCAGGTGCTATCTCAGGCTCAAGAAACAGGAAGTTTTTCAAATAACAAATACAATGTCAAGATATTACTTGGACAAAATAATAAAACACTTTCTCAGCTTCAGTCATAGTATGTTTTGAGGTTTGGTTTTTGGTTTTTTTCCCATACAGTGAGTTATATGTACTTTCTTTTTCATCACTATAACTGAGAACAGCTGCACTGACTTCAGAGGAAAGCTTCACATCTATGCTATTAAGAGTTAAATTTTAAACTAGCACATGGATATGCTGTATATTTGAGGGACTTGGCTGATTTAACACTTTAATTCTTCAGGATCTGTCTTTAGATTTTCCTGTCTCTAATGCATTGAAAGAAAATCCAGGCTTTCAATGAGTAATTTAAGAATCTCAGCTTTTGGGGGAATCTTTCACTTCAGGGTTTCACTGATGAGCATTATGTCACTTAGATGTAGACAGCAGAAAGTATCCTTCTGTATTTAATCCAGCTGCTACATCACATAACATGCCAACTGACTTTTCTCTTTCACCCACCACAAAAGAACAGTAACATCTTCCTTCTTGCTTTTAAAACACCTATTTTGGAAACTATTTTTTTGGGGTGACAGCTCTCTGCCACCCCAAAATATGGGTCCTTCTCAAATATAATTTGCAAGTGATCTATTTGTGCTTCCTTTCCAGTGGGTAAAATTTATATTTTAAGATATGAAGAGTAGATTGCCCCAGTGGCTACTAATCACATACCTTTGCTTCATCTTAAGATGTGCGACTGTCACAAGAGGTAAATTATTATGGTCCAGATCTACAAAAGTACCTAAAGAAGAACCTACATAGAACCAGGATTTTCATCACCAGAGAGACATACCCCAGAAAGATGCCTCATCTTTTTGGGACTAGGAAAATTTGGGCCAAGGACTAGGAAAATTTTTGGTGTGCCATTTAGTAATGCTTAAATATACGCAAAGTGCTGAATCTGTCTTTGAAGAAACACACTGTTCTTCATCCATGGATGGCCAAATCCACCATTCAAACTTCCCTCTGACAGCTGGGAGCTCTGCACACTGCATCACTACCCCACCTATATGCTTTGCTTGTGGGTAGTTTGGGACATCTTGGGCTAATATCTGCCACAGGTCCAAGAGAAAACCTCATGAACCCTGCACAAGCCAACACTAGAACTAGAACCCCACATTGAATGAGGAGAAGGACAGACAGGATGCCAGACTGCATTGTTAAAAACTTTGCTTGTGGATCTCAGGCATTATATAAACCACGTATATATAATGCCCTTTTATAACTGTGTTGCTAGCCCTGTGTTATATGGATATTTATCTCTCTTTTTAAATAGCTTAAAATTCATAATTCACCCCAAGAGCCTTATGAACAGGATCCTCAGTTATCCAGCCTCAGAGGTCAGGTGTAATAGCATGGCAGCATTTTGTTTGTGTGTAGCCTAAATGGTTAAAAGTGATTATATGCTTGGAAGGGAAATAAGTTATAATGTACTCTCTACATTGACACAATTCCACCAATGCTTGAATATGCTTTTTGTTATCTAATCAGTCATCTATTTCTTCTAGTCACCAGGAAGAGAAAGTCTTGCTATGAGGTGACAAACACTCGAGCTTTGCCTACACTAGATGAGCTCCTAACCTTCTGGAGGTGCTTATCCTTCCAGGCTGACTGCTCTTCCAGAGTAGATATTTCTCTGCATTGACAGCAAGGGGAGCTTAAACAAGGTGAGAAGGGGATGGCTGCAGCATGTGAAATTTCATCTTTCCATGTGAGCCCTGTCCTCTGTCTCATCTCAGAGCTGTGTGACTGACCACAACAGCTCCCTGAGAATGACCTGATGATATCCTTCATCTAATGCACAAGTCATTTACTGAAAATATTACAACACCATAGGGAAGTTTACTGGTACTTGCCCAAATGGCAATATTCAATATTCAATGCTGATTGCCAGATATAGCCTTTCTGCTGCAATATCTAGCTGCAAAACAAGTTATAGAAAAAATATCCTGAAGTTTTCTCAATGGGGAAGGGGAATGTCAGCTGTGAAATGTGGAAACGTCCACCATATTTTTTTGTCTTGGTGGCCACATTAAAAGGAGTAGTGAGCACCTTTTTGTGTCTCTTGTATACTTTTCTTATTCATATTGTTGCTATTACTGGTTCTTTCTCAGCCCATTGGTGTTCGCCTTAGGAAATTGTAATCTCAACTCATTGTCTCTGCCTTTGTCCCTCTCTCTGAGGGAGGCCAGGGAAGGGGAGCAGCTTATTTGGAGTTTAATTCCCACCTGGTTCTAAACCACCACAGTGACATCTCCAGGCTTGCAGCCATTTTAAGGCAGTTATCCTGCTCTTGCTATATTTGCTCAAGGCATGAGTCTTCCTGTTAGCAAGAGACTGGAGAGGTGATCAAACAGTCAAATATTGGTTGTGCTTCAGTGCTGAAACTCTAAATAACTGGTCTTATAATTATTCTGCTTTTCCAGATACAAAATATTTTATAAATACATCCTTTCTAGGTCATATAAATCAGTGTGACTCTCAGTGTGCTCAGTGGTGAGGAAGGAACATCTGCTCATTTGTTCAGTAGTCATCCAACCTGGCTGTTTATTAAAATAGAAAAGCAGTAGTATCACGAGCACATGACTGCACATTTCATCCAGTCTGTTCATATATTGTTGCATTTACAGTTAAATTTCCCTGACAAACAATTCAGCACCATACAATATATTTCCAAACTCCACTAATCTCTGTAAAGTAATCTGCACAATTACAATTACATTGGGTAGCAGCTGGCAATGAAGGAAATTTAGACTGCTTACCAAACAGAAAAATTCAATCATTACAATAGTAGTTCAGCTCTCTCTCTCAAAAAAAAAAAAAAAAAAAAAAAAAAAAAAAAAAGAAAAAGAAAAAAAATTAAAGGCAACAACAACAAAGCAACAGCAACAAAACAGTCACAACTGCTTCTATAAAGAAGACAGATTAGAGGTAGCCTGCCCATGAGATTTGTTTCCCTGCAAGTAGAGCCCTTTCATAGTCTGTTTGCTGCAAGCAGGTATTGCCAGCATGTACGGCCCAGCTTTGCAAAGTACTGCCATCCTGGGTTTTCAGTGAAATCAGGATGGAGCTCAGGGATCAGTGTGGCATCAAGCTCCCATTAACTGTTTACTTGCTGAGGATGTTAGCATTCAGGAACACACATAACCACGGAATATGATTATATTCAGGTGCTTTTATTAAGAGCTCTGGGAATCAGGGGTACCAACCCAAATCTGACTCCGACATGGCTTTCGAGCTGAACGTATTTTATATTCTATCGTTACATAACACACATATTAATTATTAAACTTATATTGTTCTATTGTATACATTGACATGAGTATCTCGTGATCTTTCTTAGGTCCCTGACCACAGTTTCTCATTATTATTCTTATGATTATACAGTAATTATATGTAATTACTAAACAATCATCACATCTAACAGTTATATCATTTATCATGTACAGGTGCAGTTCTAGCAAGTACAAGTTCTCCATGTGCTAAGGGTGTTTATTTTTCCAAGGCCTACTAAGCTTATTTTTTCCTTTTAACCCTTAATCCCCATGATTTTAAAACCCTTTTACTATCAAGGAGAAGAGCCAAAAGATGTTCAATTCTTCAATAGCCAAAGAGAATGGAAGAATATCTGGTGGATTGTGCATTCATGGTCCAGGGGAGAAGCTGCAGCAGGAAAAATAGCAAACATTTCAGTTCAAAGACAGGACAAGACAACAGCACAATGTGGAAACATAGGTGGAGTCCAGCAAGTCCAGTATATAGCAGTGGCACCAAGAATCAGCACCATTTGAATTGTACTGACAGGGCTGAGGTGATGAGAAGCAAAGTGAAGTATTAACGTAATGATATTTCACCATTTTACTTAAAAGATCAAATAAAAGGCTCAGCTCCTTAATTTGTACACAGTGTAAAGTCAAGCTATAGATTTTTGTCTTCTCAGTCTCATTCTTCTGCTGTTGTTCTTGATTATCGAAGGGATTCATGAATAGGCTTTAGCTAAGTTTAGGCTCTTTGACAGCTGTATTAGCTGTGTTCACCTGCCACTGGGGACTCTCAAAGCATGGCAAAAATCTCTCTGCTAACCTTCAAAGATGTTAAAGGTAATCCAATCAGCCTAAGAACCATTTTTTCCCCAATTTATTAAACTATTCCTCACACTTTTGTTGCTATGTAATTTATGGCAAAACTGCAGACTGACTCTGACTGCAAGGATGGCTCAGGAAGGGTGCATGTTTCCCAGCAGCTGTTGCTTTACCTGGCATTTGCCTTACCTGTGGCTCACAAAGCATGGCCTTTTGCTCTTTAAAAGGGTGGAGACTTCCTGCAGAGCCTTTGGAAGAAAGGACATCAGCCAGTTCTGACATAAAGCTGTACATAACTTAAGTATTTGTGATGACAGAAATCTCTCGAATCTCAGACTACAAGATTTCCTGGGAAGTTCTGTCGTTCAGGTACCAAATCTGAAGTAGCCTAAGGTCTTGCTTCTCAGACTCAGGGAAAAAAAGGCCAGATCTTTGTAGTCTCTAGCTTTGTCTATACCACTGAGTAAAATATTCCAGTGACCATGGGTCCTGAGGCTAACTGGCAGAACACCTTGCAGTCTGTGCATGACTTACCCCCTTGTTTGCGCTGATTTTTCAGGAATTATCCATGACATTGTGATCCAAGCTGTCCCTGATTATTCCTTTGGGAGTAGGCAGTTTCAGAGGTCTTGAGAACTCCATGGGAAGGGGACCAAGTATCTGTGGATGCTGCAGATCATATCACTGGTCAATGCCAGACAGAGCCTGTGAGCATCTCCTATCTTTAGGGGATGACTTACATAGTCATGCAGAGCCAGCACAGGTTTCACTTGCCTGACACTTGAGCTGGCCCAGGCTGCAAGATCTCAAAATTGAGAAAAGCTGTACTACTGTTCCAAAAACAGTAGCTAGAAAAAACTTCTTCTGAAAGGCAAAAGATCCCAGCTCCCTTGAAAACATCCTGGAATTGAAAAAATACATGCTATATCAATTTCAGGTTGCCAGTGGCTGGCTTAGCACATGCCTAGTGTTGTCAGACCCCCCCGCTCTCAGCCATATACTCTCATCACCCATCAAGCTGTCTAAGACAGCTTCTTCAGGGCAGTGGGGTGGCCACACAAACTTACCAAAACTACAGTTCATCTTCTTAGATGAAAATTGCCCATTGTGGTAGCTGAACCCCTGCACTTCTGAGTATTCACCCAAATGCAGTGGCACTGCACTGGCAGCCCCATCCTGTGCTGGAGCCATTTCAGAAAGGCCATTATGTCCATTTGGCTAGTGAAATACTGCTGTCATACATTTTCTGGCATGAAACAAGCATTTGGAGCATGCTCTAATAACGGAATAGCAATCAGTCTTTAGAAAATTCCACTGCTAACATCTCTGTATGCCTAATTTAAGTTCCTGAATCCATATATAGCCAGTAAAATGAAATGGCCTGATTTTCAGAAATGCTCAGCTCTTCCACATTAAGTGCCTTTGCAAGACAGATGATTTACTAGGCTGTGCTGTTAAGTCTGTTAGCTGCTGGCTCTGAAGTTTCAAAGGCTAATCTAAATTGACAGAAAGAGGCGTTTGCAGAGGGATCGTCATAGAGGAGAAATATTTTATAGGTGTACACACTGGATCTATATATAGAGACTGGGCTATCAGCCAGGGTGTGCAATCCAATATGTTGTTTCTTCCAGAAACAATTGATAAAGACATTGATTGAAGATTTGACAAAGAAGTAACATATTTTTTATATGCAATCACATTCATTCACAACAGCAATGACAAAAATGCAAGGACTCCTGTTTCCTTCATGACATTGATTTGGCACAGAAGCTTGCAGACTTGTGGTCCTCTTTGCAGTAGCCCATTCAGTGAAACAACACCTCTCCACAGCTGGAGAGGAAGGACTACTCCTATCCCTCCATCAAGACTACATCTGCCTTGGAGTCCCTTATCTGGAATCAAATAATGCAATGAAGTTTGTTTCTCCTTGGCACCAAGCCCTATTTTTGTCTTGCCTGATGGCCTCAAGTCTCTCTTTTTTCTTTTTTTTTTTTTTTTACTATCATGCCACATACACCCTCTTGTCTTTTGTCTTTCCTTTCTAGTTTCTCTGCTTCTTTCTCACATAATCAAATATGCCTTAGTATGTACCTGTTTTCTGGAGGGTGATTGTTGCTAATGTTATCTCCCCTCAAAGTTTAGTTACTTATTGTCGGAGATGAGCAGTGGGTGCTCCAGTGCCAGAACCCTCAGCCTGGTTCAGGGGTCCTGTGTGGTGGTAAAGTCTCTCCTCCAACCTGTGATTCCAAAGAAAATCTCCGCAGGCTTTTGCTGTTCGGTCTCAAGGCAGTTTATTGTGAGTTATCTAAAAGATTGTCTTCTCAGGCTGCGGCTGCTTGGTCAGCAGCCCAGGCAGAGGCACACACACACCCTGACATCCTCTCTGTCTGCTGTCTTCTTCTTCTCTCCCCGCCCAGGGCTGCTGCTATCTTTTATATATTACGTATTACATGTTTATAGTTTTCCCCCAATGCCTACTACCTATATTACAAAGTGCTTTTCTACTCTAAACCAATCTGTGAATGCCAGCATCACCAAGAACATGGAGGTAAGGAAGAAGAAGGAGGAAGAACAGGATCAGCCACTTTCCTCCATCTTAGAACTTCTGACCCCCATGTACAAAGTAAAAACCCCCCTGTACAGGTGCTAAAACCCCCCTGTACAATACTAAAAAAATTTCACCTCTGCTTTGTGACTACTTTTACTATATTATCTAACCTTTTGTGACTGCTTGTTCCACCTCCAAAGTTGGTAACTCATTCCATGGCTCAAACTCAAAATCACAGCTGTTTCCAGCTGCCTGCCAGGGTCTAAAATGCTTCTGACCAAGGCCTGGAACCTCTAAAAATGTCTGAGGGACATTTTGAGTTCCAATACTCCAGCCTCTCCTGCGTGTGCATAGAAATCTTAAGAGGGGATCTCACATGTTTCACTGTGCCTTGGATAAAAACCTCTCACCAGATTCTTCCTTTGTGTGAGATGTCCTGCCTCCCATGGAATTCACAGACAACAATCTGAATATTCACTGAGAGTTGCAAAATCAATTCAGGATCCAAAGTCAGTGAGAAAAAAATTGCAATGACAGAAGAAATGGGGGCTGGGGGAAATAATTCCAGTCTAATCCCAGTTTGGACCCACTCTAAATCAGAGAGAAAGCAAGCAAAAATTATGGTTTGAGTAGGGCATTTATTTCTTCTCTATGACTAGGTGCAGACACTGATGTTCATTTTGTGACAAGGAAAGTTTAGCAAAATTGCAAATGGATAAGTAACTATTCAGTACTGTACTTGCATGCTCTTCAAAATTTTAATTTTTCCAGTGAGGAGAGAAAGTATAATTTATTCTTCTCATGAGACAGAAAATGAGCAAAAGACAGAGAGCTAGGTCTGTTCTTTTAATTCATTAATCTAGCAATCTATATTCCACATTTTTGCAAATCAAATTTATCCTGCATAGTAAATGCAGCTTGGCAAGACTTCACTTGAGTATATGTGATTTTGTTAATCTCCTTTCAGATGTTCTTGACCATTCTACTTTTTTGCAAACATCAAAGCAGAGATCACAGTAGTTGGTTTTTGTTATTATTATTATTTTGCTAGGCAGGAAGTGAAATATCCCATGAGTACCTTCTGCAAAACAAAGACGCTGATTTGACAAATCTTTAGATTTAGATTTAGTCACTGGAAATCAGGGGACTCATGCAGAATCTGTATTGTAGATCTCTCCCAAACCTCACTTTATATATAATAATTGTAAGCAGTCCACACCAATTCTATATTAGTTTGATCTTTTTTGTGGTTTTTTTTTGCCTCCTTCAAGCCCCTATATAAACTATGTTTTCAATCACTTTTTCTTCTATATTTTCTAATAATGCAAAAGTAAATGTTGCATGGTGCCAAATAGCTCTTTCATACAATTTCTTTAAGCAGTTTTGATTTTGCAAAAATAAACTTATTTTTTAAAAACACCTTAATTCTTGCAGAGTTATTAAAACAGACTGATTCAATTAGCTACCATGCTGAGAGGGTCTAGGAAATTTTCATTTCTTGGCCTTTTTTCAGAAGCAGGCAAAAACAAGAATTTTATATTTAAACCAGGGTACAAATTTGAAGTTCTTCTCATTTCTAGAGCCCTCCATACAGGATCTAAATTTGGATTCTTATCATCATACATAAGTAATTACATGCTTAGTATATCTAACATATTGTGGACATTGTATATAAACTCAAGCTATATTAGTACATTAAGTAAAAGAAAAAAATTGCAAAATTCAAGATCCATGCACTGACTTGTAGCTAAAGGTATCTTCTGATATAACAACTTTGCATTAGGAAAAGTATCAATCTTCCTATTTGTTCCTAACAATCTTTCCTAGATGAAATTTTCATTGGGTTTTTGGGTTTGTTGTTTTGTTTTTGGGGTTTTTTTTAAAAAAAATATTTGTATGCATAAGTGTTAATGCTATCTGTATATTTTATCTCCTGGTCTACATTCAATTTCTTGCCAAACATCCTAATGATATGTATGTAGGCTAAAAGGCTTAAATGGATTGACTTTTATTCAGACTGTACAGCCAGTGGGCCAAGGCAACAAACTGATGCAAGCATGTAAAGAATAATTCATATTGTAAGGTACCTTGGTTATTCTGCCTAAATAATTCAACAGCATTCAGTCCAGTAGGGAACTTCTTGCCTGTGAAAAAGACATTGTGTTTGCCCAATGAAACAATGGGATTTCACAGCAGCAGAATCTTCCTGTTGGTAAAACTGGGTAAAAAACTGGGCTAGTTTAGATTTAAAAAATTAAACAAGGATAGGAAGAACAAGAGAAAATATTTTAAAAACCAAAAAAGGAGACCATAGGAACTAGAGGAAGTCAGGTACCTGAGGGTATGGTCAAAATAAGCCTCATTTGATGTATTCTGCTAAATAATAATTTAAAGTTGGCAGAACAATTCAAAACTTAAAGAGATTAATTTACCAAAGTCTGTCTATCTTTTCTATCATCTTGTCTGTTATTCCTCTATTTTCTTTGACACTTTTTTCTCTTTCTCTTTCTTTCCTATAATATTCAGCTTGAAGCATGTCTCATTTTAACTTCTGCTCATCAAATACAATAAAGGTGCAAGTATGCATTTTATTAGTCCTATTTGTATGAGGATAGTTCCCTGATTTGAGTGTGATTTCTTCATGGAAACAACTATACTGGTATAAATCCATGCAAAGAAGAATTAGCATTAGTGATGTCAGTATATGTGGTTTTAAATAAGCATGCCATTCTTTACTTGGAGAGAATTATCATGGGGAAACCTATTGATTTAAATTATATTGATTATATATGAATAAGCTGCTAGGTTGGGCAATCTGTTGTGCAAAACATACCCTCTTCTTCTTGACTATAAAGAGAGCACTGGCTGTGAGCCATAGGGTCATCATACTCTTGAATACAAAGGCTACAAAGTCATGCACACCAAGTTTGGGAATATAACGCATCTCATATAGGCATTGATATCTTATATGGACACTTAATTTACAGGGTTTCCATCCTGTTTATATTAGGCATCTGGTGTTTGGATTTGTCAGAGAAGATAATTCTAAGAAGGATGAAAAATCTTCCTACCATTTGTTCATATAATGTTTGTCCCTCTCATTTTCAAACCCTCGGAAAATTATTTATAGATAAAGGAAATCTGGATTATCACATGAGAGAGTTCTTCATTTGTTCATAATTTATTCTTATCCTGCTGCTAGTTTTGGCAGTTCTACCATTAGATGCAGTCAGACAATAAAAGCTCACAGCATGATGCCTATCTGTAGAGTTTTGCTCAGTTTTTGCAATCTAGGCAGCAGTATTCTCTTGTTAAGGGGCAAAATGCTGTGTACTATGCAAACATGTTTTTAGGTCAGCTATTCAGGTGCATTATCTACTGTTGAAACAAATATAAGCCATATTTAACCAATGACAAAATCAAGCATTTTATCTCAAAATAGTTTATGCTCACTCAGCTTCAGAACCATGTTTGGATATGAGATAAGAACCAAAACAAAATCCACTTTTAAAAGATTAAGTGTGTAATAATGCATACATATTTTATCTTTGTAGTCATAGTTACACTCCTAGATCTAAATGAAAATTAACTGTGTTAACTGACATGCTGACTGGAAGCTGACATAGTTATCACCCAGTTATCACTTAGTTATCACTCTGCTATCAGTCAGCCAGTCCTGGTGTCTGCACATAGGTAACCCTGCACTATTGTCCTGTTGATCAATTTGCTATTCCAGTTCCTTTTCTGGCAAAGGATTTGTAGATAAATTTTGACAGGTAGTTTGACAACTCGAGTAAAATCAGGTTATTCTTATTCTACACCTCTAAAAAAGAATATTTAATGGTTTTGATTTTGGCCCTTGGTCAATTTTTTAAGGGATGGTGTGTAGTGTGTAAGCAGCTTTCCTTATTTCCTTGTTGTGATATTAATCCCCCTTGTTTCCCTTTTTTCAGTCATTAAATGATTCCTGGTACTATCCATCCTGATGGGTACAAGAAGATGCTGGAATGTCTGATTCATCCCAGTGAACTCAGGATAGTGATGTACAACCTTATTTCAAGCACTGGTTACAAGACCTTGCATTTGGATGCAGCACATTATAATTAAAAAATCACAGAATCAGCTGAGTAGGAAGAGGCCCATGAGGATCATCAAGTCCAACTCCCTGCCCTGCACAGCACCATCCCCAAGAGCCATACCATGTGCCTGAGAGCACTGTCCAAATGCTTCTTGTGCTCTGTCAGGCTTGGTGCTGTGACCACTTCCCTTAGGAGCCTGTTCCAATGCCCAAATACCAGCTGAGTGAAGACTCATTTTCTAATACCCAACCTAAATGTTCCCTGACTTAATTTCAGTCCCTTCCTTCAGGTTCTGTCATTGGTCACCACAGAGATCAGCCTCATGAGGAGGCTATAGCTGCAATGACATTTCCCCTCAGTCTCCTCCAGAATGAAAATAACTTTTAGACACTAAATGCAGAAGTGCAACTTGACTTTTTACAGGTACTTCAAAATGCTCTAGAAATGCAGAGTGCACAGGCAGACATTGCAACATGCACTGAAGTTTCACACGTGTGTTTCCCAGGGGAATTAGCTAACATTTTTGCTGGGACTTCTACTGAGCAATGTACCTCACTATGATGAACTTAAATGGCAGAAAATAACCCAGGTTTGCTATTAGGGAAAAAATTTAAATGGCAGGAATAATGAAGCTCTAGAGGGATTGGCCAAGGATATTGTTGAATATCCATCCCCTCAAATCTTTGAAAAAGAGAAAAACTGCAGTTATGGGTGATTCTGTCTAGGGGTAGCCAGCTGAACTTCATGAATACTTGATCACCCCCAGGTTTATGTCTGTATCTACTCTGTTCCATAACTTACTATGAGATATATCAGCAGGACAAGCCCCTTCAGCAGGCTGGAAGTGTGCATTGCACCTGACAATGTGCTGTGTGTGGAGCCAGGAGATCCACTGCAGCACTGGCTGGGATGATCACGGGCACCTCAAGCAGCCACGTGGGAGTTACAAGCCACGTCAGCCAGGGTGCATTGCCCCTACCAGTGAATCACCACCCTGAGAAGCATGAGGCACAAGTCAGAAGGACAGACAAAATTAGAGTTTAAAGCAGAATAATTATGTGAGACTCTTTTCTTTCTCAGTATTGAAGGGAGGAAAAAAGGTTGCCAATAGATTTTGTAAGAAAGCTACTGACATTAGAGTAGCAGACACATTCTTATTCTGCACTTTCTGCACAGCTAGAGTGCAAGATAGATCTAGACTTTAGCTTTTTCTATCAGTTTCTTGCAGGCTTTCTTCCAGTGGAAGAAAGTGGAATTAGAAAATTGAAGAGGAGCAGCAGTGTTGGAGACATCTATTAGGACTAAAGAGCCATGATGATATTTTTAGAGAAGTGTGAGAAATGCTTCATAAGAATGAGCAGAAACCCTGCACCATCCTGTAATTTCTTTACAACAATGTTCAGAAAGTGCTTATTGCATATTTATATTAAAATTAATTAATTATAATGATGATGATGATAGCAAGGAAGTCCTTCATTTTAGCACCATTAGATAAAATGCAGGTGACAAGTGATCACTGCCAGGTTGAGAGTATTTAGTCTTCTTTATAAATTGAAACACTATGCATAATTCCTATTGATGTTCTATTTATATCCTGAACAGATGGATTTCCTAGTCATCCTTGTTGTCACAGCAAGGATGCCAATATTTGAGAAAACCTCAAAGAATTAAACACCAGGATAAATGAGTATCACTGGGGGAGTTTTGTAATTTCTCTTTGAAGTATAATATAATTTAAAAAAAAAATGTCCCCTGGCTGCTGCAAAAGGAGACAGATAAGAAGAAATATTGGGAAATTTACATTGTCAAGACAAAGACTTTAAGAAATCCTATAATGCAGGGCCAAAGACATATCTTAAAACCAAAGATGTTCTATCTGAATATTATCTAATGTTTAAATGTTAAAGGCAGTTTGATTTGAATATGACAGGTACAGATGGGAATTTTCTGTTTCCTTTAAAAGGCAGGATTTCTGATCTGTCCAGGGACTGATCCCAAGATAGAGGACTGAATAATCAAAGGATGACTAGAGTTACATTTGATGGAAGCTGAAGGAATTTCTCAACACTAGCAGAATGCATCTTCAATGACCAAGGCAGCAGTACAGCTCTGCCATGGAAGACTCATTAATCCCTGACAAGCCACAGAATGTGGCTTCTTCTCTGACTGCTTGCTCTAATGGCCTTGCTATCTGTAACAGTTATTTAAACTTATAAAATGTATCTTAATAGAATGGAAGAAATGCACATCTTTCAGTGTCCTATATCCACTTCCCGTGAAATCATCAAGTTCAGCAGCCTCATTAACTTTGCAGTGTCTGAGCCTTAGTGAATATTCCAAGTTCACTCAGCCCTCTACAAATGCAGCTGGTTACAGTACTTCAACACTTCAAAACAAGAATGAAAATAGGTTGATCACTAATTACTACTCTTACAGTGAGACAGCCATGAATTATTTGTCAGAGTAGATTGTCCACAACCTAAACATTCATTTTTGTGCATTCCTTTTAAAGCATCTAGAAGTTGTGCTGTTTAACATTGTAGTTGTCTTATTCTAGTCTGAAAAAAATGCAAGAAAAAAAAGCCAAGGAAGAATAATATATTATTTCTCATAGACTAACTGGTTTAATTTCCCAGTTGTTGAAATAAGAAATAAAGCCATATCATTATTTTAAATTAAATTTAAATTAAAATATTCTGTATGAACACATGTACATACACCGCTATGAAATTGACAAAGAATAGAGATAAATAACCTTCATTAGAAATAATGTAAATCTAAAAAAGTGAGCACAGATATCAGGGTACAGTTGCAAGTAAAAACATAAATTAAAATATGGAAGGAGACGGTCATAGAAATCTGGCCTAATTGAGTAAAATCTCCTTTACCTCTTTAACATGTTTTCTGCTAAAATTTCTACATGGTGTGCTTGTAATTGATATGGGCACAAATTTCATCAGCATACATCCATGTATTCTTACTGAATACTCTTTTTTCAGGTAGAGTTTACACCACAGCTGTCTGTTACTTTTTCCTTTTCAATAAGTTCCATATTTATACCACAAACATCCCAGTTTGGCTCTCAAAAGAATTTTCCACATTGGATCAAATTTTTGTGTCCCTCCAAATGATAAGCCAGCAAATTAAAGTCCTCTTTCTATGTTTTCCCCTATTTCCTCCCCATATTTAAGTCTGCCTCACACATTCTGTCCCTCTGGCTTGAGGTGGAGCCTGTGCTCCAGGTCTGTGGCAGTGTGGTGGTGATGCCTTTCTCTGCAGAAACTCTGCACCTGCCATTCTGCTGGCTCAGGGGAGATTTCTGTGTGCCTGGGTTGCAAGTACTGAAATTCAGTATTAAGCAACTGTATGTATCACTTCACAAAAACATTTTAAAAAGAGTTTTAGAAATAGGCTACTAAACCCAAGTTCTAATAAAAGGAGACCAGAGGACAAAACTATAATATATAGAAGATTACTTTACATTTCCTATTTAATTTTATGCTTGGTCATTCATTAATCTGCTACAGTAATGTATTGAACCTCCTCTGTAAATTATGCATGTACTCTATCAATAACAGTGGTTATTGGCTGTTATTTTTCATGTGTAAACAAATTAATAATAGAGAGATAGGAACTGGCTCCTTTTTTTCAGTTTGACTTCTTAAAGCTTGTATAACTGTCAATTTTCCAAAGACTGAGCTTTCGGCACATTCAACAGTAAACATTATTATCAGAAAATGCTCAGAAAATGAGGGACAAAATTATCTTTTAACATTACACTACTTTCTGTGGGCAAAAGAGGTTAATCTAGGGCACAAGAAAGAATTATTGTGCAAAATACACAAAGAAGGAATATGCAAGTGTTCCAGCTTAGATTAACAAATGCATTTTCTTCATCAGGAAGAGGTCAAAGAATAATGTCAAGGAAGAGGTCAAAGAAAAGCCATTGGACAGGAGGCATCTGGGTGTGCATCACTAGAAGTGAGCTGCATGTTGTCTGGCCTTATTTATATGGCAGCCAGGAAGACTTTTTATATCATGTATGATTTCAAATTCTTATTTACTGAACTTGGTATGGTACAAACTTCAGTTCCATTTTCAAATCCTGTGGAAGAAAACACAGTAATGTCCCTGAAACACAGGAATGGGAGCATAGGAATCAGGAACTTCCTCCAGGCTGAGCCCCAGGGGCTTTGTGGAAAGAACAACCACACACATAATAGACAGAGCAAGAGCAGTATTTCTTAAGGTATCAGATTCACAAGAGCTTCTACTATGACAAAAGTTTTGCTTCTTTCCATCCTCCACCTCTGCATATTAGCTCACGGGATGCCTGGCACAGAATCCTGATAAAATCCCATTGATTTGTTATGTATTAAAGTTTGCCAAACACTAACCCACAAACTTGGGATAGAATTAATTTCTTCTGCCAAAGCACTTAATCAAAATGTTGCAACAATTTAATGAAGAAAATGTTGGTTTGAAGATTGCCTGGAAAAAGGATACACATAAATACTGATTCCATGAATTTAAGAGATAACAACATGACAAAGTTATTCCAATAAAAACTTGCCAATTGTGCAAACATTTTTTCCCCCAGTGTGGTGTCATGGAATCACTAGAAAAAATCTTTCCACCTCATAACAGAACATGATGAAGAAATAAAAATAAGAAAGTAAGTAAGAAAACATGAAATCTTTAATTAAAAAATTCCTCCTTCAGCATTTTGCTGAAATTATTAAGGGATTCTGTGAATTGCAGTTGTTTTCTTTGGCTTACAAGTTGAATCTGGAGTTTTCATACTCCCTGATAGAAGTGGCTGTTGAAAACAGGGCAGAAATGGTGAGGACTAAAGCACACAAGTTGTGACAGGCCTTCAATTATCTCACTGAAAACTGAAAGGGGGAGGCAGGAAATATTTTATGAGTAATGTGTTTCTTACATTTTGGAGGAAAAGAAATAATAGAAATATGATGGGAAATGCCATGATAGTTCATGTGAGAATTGTGAAAGACACATAACACACTATTTTGGGACAAAAAGGAAAAAGATTAGAAAGAAAAAATCCTGTAAAACCTGGGTCCACTGTTCCAGTACAAGAACCCAACCCAGAATGCATGTTTCTCAGTACTGCCTGGTTGCCAGCACCAGGATTTCAGATTCTTGCTTTATCTTTTCTGATAATTAAAACCTTCCTCATACAGATGGAGGCTTCTCCTCCTTGATCTTCTCTCCCACCTGGCTCCAACTCTCAGCATTATCTCCTCTGAGTTAGAGCCCTGTCCTGGGCACTGGAGACACATTTCTCAGCGGATGAGCAAACCTCACCACGTCTCTCAGCAAGAGACCCTAACCCCTGCAGGCACATCCTTCCTCCAAGGGGCCATCAGCATCCAGCCCCTGCCTTTGCAGCAACCCCAGGGCCATCCAGTGCCCAGGCTCCCCTAGAAGCAGAGTGGCAGCACCTGTTCATACACTGACATATTCCATGAGAAAAAAGGGATTTTTCTGGTTCACAGGGTGCATTTGAGCTCTGTCCTGAGCTGCAGTCTATAGTACACAGTGCTGAGAAACACTGCAAAACCCCAAGAGATTCCAGCATGAGTGAGACACTGAAATGCACTTAGACCTTTAGGAGCTGATATTGGTTATGTGTATCAAGAACAGCTGTCACATAAATAATTCTGAATCTTTGGTCTTTACTTCCACATTTTGTTCCTTTCTAGTTATTATTTTCCCTCATTTTTCAAATTCCCCATCAGAAAACCAAACAAACATGCTTTGTCAAATATTTCTTGGTCTCTTGCTCCCCATCTCAACTGCAATATCACCACTTCACTGAGACAATCTATATCATGTAATTAGTCCATTATTTACTGGAAGCTACTTATGAATTATCTAATATAATGGTCTAGATTAGATATGTTATCATGATATAGCATAATTATATAATATATAATGCAACATATTATATAATAATTATATATTGTATACTACATTATGTAATTACCACACTATCATATACAAATATAGTACATGCACTAGACACCATTACAAAATGTAATAACAGCATTATACTTAATGTGATATTTTAAGAATTATTTAATGTGTGTATACAGATAATTAATCATACATATTTGTTAATCTCATTGATTTTTAACAATCTGTTCATTAGTTCATATCAAGCTTGAAGAAATATTTCCCTTTCACAGCATTTGCCTTAAAAAAAGAACAAAAAAATAAATTACCTATCAGTCATCCACTATCAAGGCACTTTGGCTATTTATTAGATATTATTAATATTACAAGATAATTTCCACAACTTCATATACCAATTCTAATTGTCTCCTTGTCTGGAAAACTGGAATTCTTTTAAGGGTAGTGGTATTAAAGCTTCCAGTTGTATCACATCTCTATAGATACACAGACCAAAAATATCTATAGCATGGGGAAGATACTCTGGATCTTCCCTGCAGTTTAGAATATAGCTCCTTGACATATGTTTTCTGTAAACCAAATCTTCAGCTCTTTCTAGCAAACAAATTAACAGGGCTCATTATGTAAACGAGGATATTTCAGCAGAATTTCTGTTTTATTTATGCTGAGCTCTACTCAAAGATCCCTTTGGTTTCTGGTTAGTTAAGAACAGAATTGAGCTACTCATGCACGGAGAAAAATGAAATAAAAATGTTAAGAAGATCTCTTCTATTTTTCAGGGCAGTATTTGTCCTGAAGCATACAAAAATGCTTGGATCATTACACCTAAATTATTTCAGTGGTTCTAGCTCTGCTAGACAAGGTGCAGTGCAGCCTCACCTTGAATATTGTGGGTACTTTTAGTCACTGCAAGGTATTAAACTCTCAGGGAGTGTCCAAAGGGGGGCCACAAAGATGGGGAAGGACCTTCAGGGGAAGGAGGGGCTGAGGTCCCCTGGTCTGTTCAGCCTGGAGGGGAATGAGGGGAGACCTCCCTGCAGTTACAGCTTCTTGTGAAGGGAAGAGGAGGGGCAGACCCTGATCTCTGCTCTGTGGTTACCAGTGACAGGACCCAAGGAAATGGCCTGAAGCTGTGTCAGGGGAGGTTTAGACTGGGTATAAGAGAGTGTTTGGGCACTGGAACAGCTCCCCAGGGAAGTGGTCACAGCACCAAGCCTGACAGAGCACAAGATGGGTATGGAAAATACCCCCAGGCCCATGGTGTGACTCTTGGGGATGGTCCTGTGCAGGGCCAGGAGTTGGGCTCAACATCCTTGTGGGTCCCTTCCAAGTAAGCTGGTTCTGTGATTCTGTGATTCACACCTCAGGATGTGGTACAAGACCCCATCACCCCCTGAGAGCTCCATTTAGCTACCCCTCTCCATACATGCCTACATATACTGCCTCCTGCTCAGATAGACAGTGCTTAAGGGTAGCTCTGTTGAGTCATAAAGTATATTTATGCTTAGGCAACTCAGTTGTACTTGAACTGGCTTGAGACAAGCCATTCTTTGGTTTTGCATTAATTAGATTTCATTTGACTTTAGTAAAAATTAGATATTCTCTATATTGGTAAATACCTATAAATCGCTAATGTAAATGGTTTTGACTTTTGACCCCAGTGGATATATTTAAATGAAAAGCTTTGAGACAAAGCAGTTACATCATTAACACAACTTATACTGGTGAGGCCATGGACAAAAGCAGAATTAAACTTTAATTACTTCATTTTTTGTAATGTACTTTGAAGTATTTTGAAGGCAGAATAGTTCTTGCTGTTATTGTTAGGAAACTAGCTGCAAAACTAAGAAAAGGAACACAGAACCAGGCCAAAAGTGAGGGATTTGTAAGGCAGCCATGTAAGGCAGCCATGCTAAGAAAATAAACACAGTATTTTGGAGATAAAGTACATCTGGCAGAAAATGGTCAGATTTTCCAGTCTTCCTGGTAAAAGTTTTAGTAGGTCAGCTGTGAACATCCAAGCTCCTCCTCTGAAGGGTGCTTTTGTTCCTTGTCCTTCCTGCAGCTGATTAAGGTACATTCAGAAAGCCAAAATACTGATGACCTGTGACCTCCTCCAGCTCTGCCTTCCAATGTGGGGTAGCACAGTCAGGCTGAACCTTAGCAACTCTCTCCCTTAGTGCTTTCCTGATGAAGCCAATTGAAAGGCTAAGCCCCAGCTTGTCAGTGAAACCCAAAGCAAAGGATTTGTCTCTGTTTGGGCAGGAGCTGCAGGTGCTGTGGGCTGGCCAGGAGGGCCTTTAGCCTTGGTGCCATTTCTGACTCCAGTGAAGCCATCCTTGCCCACCATACACTGCCAGGGAAGCAGAGCCCAGACATGCAACTTCAGATCTGATCAGCCTGGCAGAAGGCTTCCCATGGCAGGATTATTCTCTTCAGGGCATTTTCATCTCTTTTTCCTTACATCAATTGATCAAAGGAACCATGATTCACTCAAGATTTGTTCCACTGTAAACAAAGCCAAAGCCTTAACCACAAACACTTTACATGTGCTTTTTAGCAGTGTGTAAGTTGTATGCCAGTCCCTCCTGGCTGTTTGCAATGAGCCAAGATTCATTTATTACCATTCCATGTTGTCTAACACCATCCTGCTGATCTATACATAAAAAATGCATAGTAAGCAACAACTGAATATTATAAAAGGATCCCACTTTTGCTGTTTAATGCATTATCTAACTCATATATCTTTGCATTACCACAAGGTTTCTGAACATTAAAGTGTTGGAACGTGACTTGCATGGTACTCAAGATTTTCTGGTAGGTTTCAAGGTATCAAATGAACAACTCAAATTTTTTCCAAGATGTATTCCTAACAAGTGGAAAAATCAATGTGTATTTGTGCAACTGTTGGCAACCTGTGCAGGCATGCTCTCATTTCACATACCAGCTCATTAGGTACTGCTGCCTCACTCAGGTAAATGTTTCTCCATTGTCATTTGAGGGATTGTTTTAAGGTCAAGGATCCAAACACATACTATACAAAGAAAACTTTTATCACTTCAGGATTCCATATATAGGACTGATTGGTAAGCAGACCTTGAGTTTTAGCCTCAGAAATCAAGGTGTGAAGCAGAAAATTGAGGCTTCAGCTCCAAGCACACAGCCACTGTCATCCACTGCTGCCACTTCTGCACATCATGCAGGAGCAGGAGGGCAGCATGTGTCAGGTGTGCACAGAAAAGTTGCACTAAGTCTTCTGAAACCTCTGTGAATGAGCAGATAAGCTAGGTTCCAGTGAGTTGCACTTAATTTTGGAAGCAATTATTAACCTAAAGAAAACACTGCAGACAAAAGTAAAAAAATTGTTTCAGTGAAATTTGAAATGTTTGGAGAAAAAGCTCAAAAGAGGCTTTGAGCAATATGGTTTCCATCCTCATTTTTCTTTATATTTTGTAATTACAAATTAATTAGAAATAAGCAACATCAGAATTAGTCAATGTACTAATTTATTAAAAAGACACATTTAGGTAAAGTATTTACCATATCAATAAGAAAACCAGGGACCTGTCAGATTGTGCCTTAAGCAAATATAGGTTAGAGCAAAAATTTTCATAAGTATGCAACTCTGACAGACTGTCATAAGAACGTTACTTCACATGTAACTGAAGATCCTAAAATCATAAATGTCAATTTCCCATTTTCCAAGGGATTTCAGAAATTTTAATAACTTCACTACAGCTCTCCTTGTGACTATAAATAAAAAGAATACATAGATTGGAATTGGGCACTTTGGGGGACCACTCTGACAAGTATATAACTCTTTGCTCCTCCACAGAAAATTATAACAAAAGTTGACCTGAAAATCATATTTTGAAAGAATATCTTGATGTTGTTTTAATGACAGGCTTAAATCATGGATTTGAGAAGAAGCAGGATAGTGTACACATGAGGAACTGAAGAACTTTCTCCTCTTTTAGCTACTAGAGGTACCCATGAGGGACAGCCATTAAAATTTTCAAACTTTGTAGCTCCTGCCTAAAATCCTGGAGGACTTGTGTAAAGAAGTCTTGGCTTTTTGGATTGTATTCTTCATGAAATTTTAGACTTCTAGAAAAATTCCAAACAGCTGGATGTCAACAGGAGTCAGGTATGGAAAAGGACTGACAATAAAGATAATATGTAGTCTACTGCTTCAGAGTAATATAGACATTTGTCATAGTTGCTCTTAATCAACATCTTAAAGCACATTGTTGAAGTTTTTCAGGTGAATTTGAGCACTTCTAAAATTCGTTCATCTCCTTTTGCCATTCTGTCTAGCATATCATCTTCCTCAGACATGAAAAAGGTTTTTTAAAAAGTTACTAAAAAAAGCCTTATAAACACAATTTTTTCTATTGGCAATGATGACAACATGACAATTTAAGCAGTGGTTAATTAATTCACTCTGTCAAGGGGGAAAAATTTATGTATCTGGTGTCATGTTGTCATGGTATCTCTACTCCCTGAAAACCAGTTCTGAGAGCGTGCTGTCATCCCAAACATCACATCAGTCCAAACCTGCTTGGCTGTCATCACTTCCAGACTGTCAATAACTGGTAATAAGGTGCTTTCATAATTCTCCTTTCCATGTTTATATAAAACATATTTCTGATATATGTGATATAAAGGATTGTGCACTAAGGTTTATATCACTTAACATTCTGCACTGAACACTTAATTCTCAGCAACTAAATGATCTGTTTAATGACAAGTATCAATCTATTCACTAGATGTAGCCTCAAATGAATATTTTGTTTACTGTCTGGCCAAGTTCTAACTCTACCCTGAGGACATAAGCATTTCTAAGTATTTGGAATGTGGTTTTAAACTGTTGACTTTCTTACTAGAAGACAACCAGGTGCATTTGATTTTGAATGGAGTTCCTACAGAAAAGTGTCAACACGTAGAGGTGTGATCTCAGATGATACTCCTATCCTTCAAATGCATTTGTGATGTTTTAAAATTCCTGGGTCCCTTCTGTCAGACCTGCATGACCACCAATAGCTCTTTGGACAGTGGTCTAGAGACTACCTTGAGCTTACTAAGCAAAGCATCAGTAGCTAGAAACACCTGGGGTTCCTTATGTTGAGTTGCTGCAAATACAACACTTGTCAAGTATATTTTAGAATAATAACCAGTTCATTTTGCTTTTACTTATGGTTTGCCTATTCTTAAAAGCAGTGTCCAGGTCAGAGACTGTATTCACACAGGGGCAGCCCCAAGCAGGGTGACTGGTTCCCCTCTGCATTCTGCAGAATGCCAGGGCAAGATCTGGCAGAGACCTTTTGGAACCAACAAATGGGATGGATTGTCAAATGGGAAGGACCTTTCCCACAGGACATTTGCTGACCAGTGCACTATTTGCATTGGCAAAAATGTTAACATAATCTGTATAGAACTCCTTTAAAAATTTACAGACATTAAAACCTTATTGAGGCTGTTCATCCCCAGCTATTCAGTCATTAGAATCATGATATTGTCATCAGGTGGGTAGCTTAAAATCATGGTATTTTCAGCACACTACTTTGTTTCTTGCCTTTATTATGTTTCCTATCTGAATTTTGACATATAATTGGGACATATAGTTAAAATGTCTCCCTGCAAGAACTTTCTTTATTGTCATGTAATCGTGGTTACAAGTCTTGAGTTGGTATATTTAAGGATAAACCATTAAAATAGATATTATGAGGAAGGTTTTTTTTATTTGTTTTGAAAGCTTTTAGCAGATCTTAAGGGATAAATCTTCTCCCTGTTCTAAATCCTATGATTCTGAATGAATGACTACCAAAAACTCAAATTATTCAACCATGAAGAATTGTGAAGATGCTGCGGACTCCTAACCCATCTTTCAGGAGTCCTTACATACTGTTTAAACCTAAGGAATATTAACACAGTTATGCTTCCACCTACAAATTACTTTTTTTTTTCTTTATGCTAATTTTTTCTTTCTGCATTATGAATAAAAGAGATATTTTTCCTATACTCTGACATTGAGTATTTCTTTTCTTTTCTTTCTTGTCACTTTCCTTAGTTGAAATTAAAGAAGCCATAGCCTGCAAGACCGTGATTTGTTCCTTGTGCATGAAAACAAAATGTCCTTCTAGGTTATCTCAGTGGGATGCACTGTGACTGCAATGCACCAAAAACCTTCTAAATTAAAAGTAAATGAACAAACTGGGTTTTTGTTAAACAAAACAATGGAAAATTCCAATCAATTTAAGAGAACAAGGTTGCAGAAATGCTTCCTATTCTTTGTCAAACTCCCCACTTTCTTTCTGCTCAGTAAGAAAAATAACACTATGCTGCATTTTCTTGACTGGTGACCATGTTATCACAATGATTCTTTCTTTCCTAAGAAACTATGAAAATTGGTAATATTACAGCTCTTCATTGCAGTTGCCCTCACATCAAGATGTGAAACTATCATTAACCAAACAATTCAGCTTCAGTGTTATAGTAGAAAACAGCACTAACCTGAAATAATTGCAGAAGTTTTCAGAGTAAAAGGGACATTTTCATCTGCCACAGCTAAAATCAATGTGATCACTGACAGTGACAAATAAAATAATCATTTCAACTTCAGGTGTAAGTCTTTGGTAACATTATCACACAAGTCATCACAGCATCAGACATCAGTCATAAATTAAGGACCTTCTCGTATAATACAGAACAAAAATGATGACACTTGACCCTAAGTTCCCTGTTCTAAGGATAGATATTACTCAGTGATGACAAATTTCAAGCTGGCTTCCTGTGTGTTTTGCATGACACCCTCTAAAACACATAACTACACACCAGTGATAGCAAACCTGTCTGCAAAAGGAAGTACCTGACATAGGAAATTACTCACCTCCAGAATTTGAATCCCTACCAGCTCACTTGTGATTATTTCTGTATGTTGAAAAGGAATGAAGCCAAAACATGCCGCTTCTATTTCATTAAACCAGGAAAATTTCCCCAAGATAAATTCAGATAACAAGGGAGATTCAGAATTTCCAAGCCATTCCTTAAAGGGCTTGCTGAGTAAGAAAATCTTTCTTTTTTCTTACTAGAGGAAGTTTCTTACCTGAAGTGGCCTTTATGGAAATTCTCTACCTTTATGAAAAAATTGCTTGAAAATATCCCTAGAAGCCTCAAATTCAGAACATATTTGGCAGATTAGCTGAGGTCAAATCCTATTGCATCACTGAAAGAATTGTAATGGTAATGGTACACATAAGAGACTTCAGCACAAGGGCAGGAATATTTCATGCAACTGCTCACATCAGCACCTAGAACATTCTTCTAGCTATCTGTTCTTGTGCAGATGATCCAATGCCTCAGAAAGCTTTAGTGCACGTGGATGTATAAAGGAAATATTTCTTATCTCTACAATTTGCAATTAGCTCTCTCTTTTCTACAGTCTCCTGCCTCAGTAAATTTAACCCTCACAAAATTGAGTCTAAAATAGGAAAAAAAGGTACAGAAATGCTTTCTAAAATGCCAGGAATTAGTTAATCTGTGCTCACACAAGAATTTATCTTCCTTTGATCTTCCCTCTGACACCTGGTTGTGTCTGTGGCTAACTTGAGCTACAGTGCAAAATGCAAAAGGAATGGAGTTTTCAACACTGCCAAAATGCCATAACAAAAATGCAGTGCACAAACATGTTTCTGTGTAAGTTCTTCATCAAAATGAGTACTCATAAATGCAGTGTGGAAGACACTTTTTCTACAGGTAAGGACTGCAGAGCACAAATCACCAAAGCTAAGCACTAGGAAAACAATAACCAAGTTCTTCTGCAAATCTTTACTGTGACTGGATGAAATTTTTTTTAGCAGTTACATCACCTCTGGATGATGTTTTGATGCTTGTCTTACTGGAAAAATTTCAATTTCTACAGACAGAGAAGTAATTTTTAATTAATCCAGACATAAAGATAAACCCGCTCAAAATGAAGTCATTCCCCAGGTTTGCCATTCTACTTCCCTGAATAGTGATTGAAATGTTCTTGAGAGGCAGAAGGATGTAGGTAAAGTGCACCAAATACTGTGTGAGGGTACCTGAACAGGTTTCATGAGCCACTGCTCTAATTCAATGTGTTGAAGAACACCTTTAGTGCAGGGGCTCAGTGCACAGGCTGCAGATTGAGCTCTGGGTGGCAGGATCCAGGCAGGAGGCCAGGAAGTGGCACTAATCTTTTGCACAAGAAAGGGCATGACCAGGCTCCCAGAGGCACAGCAGGAGCCAAAGACCCCCAGACTTTCACACACTTAAACTGTGAGGATATAAGAGCCCAAGGTTTCCTTTGCTTGGGTTCCCTCCTTAGAGACTCTCGGTTCAAGCTTTTATCTTGTTATTTAACTATTGCACCAAGGTTAAATTATTTCAAGGATCCAGATTCTGGAAACCCAAGGTTGAGCCAGTAAGGACAGCTGGTCTGTCTGTGTGAGAGTGGAGTGTGCAGGGAGTGAAGTGGGGACCTGTCAGTCACTGGAGCCACCCCGCACCAAGGTGTCTCAGTCCCAGCTCAGGTGGCGAGAGTCTGACTGCCAGGGTGACTCCTGGGTGGTCAGACAGGAAAGCTTCTCTGACACCACTGAAACTTCAGTGCCAGCTTCTCCTGAATGGTAGCTTAGAGCCTTATGTCAGAAATTTAAATATGAATTAGTATGCTTGAAACACAAGAAGGCATCTGTGCTAGTAAACAAGATGAGCCCAGAGACAGAACCATGCAGCAAGCCTCATAGCACATGGAGAACTTCTCTTCCAGTCCAAAAAGGTGTCATGCTCTCTGGAATGTGATGGGGTGTGATGATGGCTTGTGGTGCTCCCTGAACTATACCCAAATGCTGTTTGAGAAAGCATTAGATCTGTCACCATGGGATTGTGTCCAGCCCTTTCTGAATTTACTGATATATAGTTTATGTATCTACCTTTAGGAGACACATTTTCAGCTTATCCACAAGCTGATAGTGCCTGTGCAGACTCACAGTTTAAGTTCAGGGCTTTTTCGTTTTAAGAGTTTTTACTGAGAAGCATGAGAGTATTCTATCCATCCGTACCTCCAGCCCATACCAAATGCTCTTACCCAGCAAAATTCAACATTCCAGTATCAGTTTCTCATCAGAATGACCTGTGACAACTCAGAACAGTGCCCAGGGGCTGCCAAGTGCTACTTGACATGGGTCAGGTCTTGCCAAAAAAATTCTAAGGATTTAACAATAGAGAGTACTATTACCTAGGGGTATACTCTAATATGGCTTAATTTATGAATATAGATGCAACAGGAGAGATTTCTTTTATCCAAATATATCTGCCAGTTCAAGCTATAGGCAAACACTACACAAGGCAGGCCTTACTTAATTCCTTCCATTGCTCCTATTTTCTATTTCTACAGAACAACTCAAATCAAGAACTAATTACATTAAAACAAAACAAAGGGATAATATAATCTTTTTTTCTCTACATGGAGAATTCTCTACCCCGGACTTTGTATTATCAACAGCAAAATTATATAATTTGTATTTAAAGCTAAATATTTGCTTGTACATTAAAAAAATAGCGTACATGACAGCTTTCACAATAAAATATTTTTAATAGGCTAAGATATAAAAAGAACATATTTCTGACTTGGAGGTTGCAAATCAAGCTCTAATGGAATCTGTGGGAGGATTGCTACATACTTCAGTAAATGCAGGCACTGGCTCACAGCTCCAGCAATATTAAATTTCCAGTAACTATTAGCTAATTGGGAATTCCTCCAGAATTGCAGAAATGTATCTAAGAGCCAAATTCAGTCCAAAAGTTCAAATTCAGTCCAAAAATTTTTTTAAATACTTCCATAATCACACTAAAATACTGGCATGACAAGGATCAAGATACAGGAATTCCTACTGTGATTATTGATATTTGTTTAAAATATTATATACTCTGAACATAAATCAGTATACATTGTTTCTGGTTTGGACATATCCAATTTAGTCTTGAGTTTCTTGGTTATTTTATTATTAAAAATATATAGTTTTTTGGTCAAGCCTGTTGTATACATCATACAGTATCAGCCAAGGGGAAAAATAAACATATAAAACAGAGATTCTTCTTGGTACATTTCAAAATTATGTGTAATAAACATTTCAAACTGAGAATGGGTCCTGAAAGAGTGATTGTATCATCTGACACAGACAGTAAATCAGGTGAGAATTCACAAAATTAAGAGATATGTTTGTATTGCTTAATGGCAGTATTGCAAAGGTCACTTCTTTAATTTACTGTAAAGCAAATTATAATATAATGCTGACTCTTCTTTCAAACACTGTGTAATCACTAAGGGGGCAGCAGTCAATATTTAACTTTCAAAATAAGAGGATCTATTGAGTAAAACTTTGAAGCAGATTTTCCCAGCTCTAGCTCTCTTCAAGGGACAGAATATACTTCCTGCATATGCAAACTACTTAAAGCTGAAAAATTTTATTAGAGAACAGAGCAATAATCCAAAAGCAATTTGACAAATGGGAGAAGTAGTCTCAAAACATAAGTGCAAGTGCAGAGTATTCTTTTTCAGAGGTAATAATAATCTACCAGAATATAAATATGGGGATAACTGAGTACATATTCTTTCAAAAAAAGATTTAGCATGGAAGCTAATATTCAGATGAAAAATCAGAAGTGCCATGCTAGTGGAGGAAAGCCATAGTGGCAGTTTTGAAAATAAATATGCCTCTAAAGACATAAGGTAATAATATTTCTGCTCTGCTTTGGTAAGACTTCAATTGAACAACTGTACCTAATTGGGATGGCAGCATTTCAGTATAAACAAAACAAAATCATGTAGTATAAAAGCTACCCACTATAGTTTCTCCACCTTTTTTGAGTGTGATATTGGACTATTTTCATGAACTTAATTTCAGTGGTGTTGGCATGGAAGATGATGTGAAGAACACACACTACACCAGTAATATCTTCTGGCCCCTGCATCTCATGAGTGAGATAAGTTGGATGAACATATAACCACTCCTCCCTGTCTTAAATACGTCTCCAGACTTCACTGAGTAGCCAGTGTACTGCCTTCAATAGCATAAGGCTGGAGCTAAAAAGGAAGCAAACCTGAAAATTGCTTTTATTAGCCCAGAACGCCCAAAAACCCTCATTAGACAAGCCAGTAATTGATAGGTTGTAAGCTGTTTTCCTCAGCTGAATTCTCAGCTCACCTTGTTTTCGTTATTATTTATTTTAAAAATAGTAATAAATGAATAGTAATAGTTCCTTCAAATCCTGTTTGTGACATCAGACAGATTTATCATTTTGTTTTCCAAATGAACTGCTTTCTAATGTTTTTTTTTTTTTTTTCTTTGTTCAGGGCTCTGAAGCACTCTAGATCCCTGGGGCAATGAAAAGAAACTCCACATTTTTCACTTTTGTAGAACAGACCTTTGGCAGCCTGCAGAGAGAGGCAGCTATAATAAGGAGCATGTGTCAGACCTGAGCCTCTCTCCTTTGCCCTGACTCAAACCAGGTCTCTGTTCTCCGTGCTGCACTGAACCCCTTGGTACCAGGGACAGAACCATGCTGTGCTCTAATACAGGCACAATAGCTGTGGCTTCAAACCTCCACAAATGTCATAAAGTTCACTCAACAACAGCCAAGTACTTCAATAAAGGCCAGTTTAAGTACTGAAAAGGAGCACACATTCACTTTCTGTTTGAGATGTAAATAGAGGAGTGTTAGGTTCTCTTAAGGTGAAGAGGAAGATTATTTCCCTTGGCTGCTGTCGGCCTCTTGGGAGTTTATGGATGCTTAGAATTTTTCAGGTTTTTGTCCAGTAATATAATGAAAAAAAAACCTGCAAATACAGTTCAGGCACACATTTTCACTGCTTTGCAGCTGAATATTACATACAGGGGAATTGGTGACCTCTGTAATCGCAGGCAGTAGCAGAATGAAATATTTTTTTATGTGTGTTCATTTTCCCTTTCTCTATTCCTTGGTATTTAAATCAGCATACTAAAGAAACAGATTTTCCCTCCACTGTAGCACTTCTGCAAGTAGAATCAGAATCAATTAGGTTGGAAAAGATCTTTAAGATTATCGACTCCAACCTACGACCTAACACCACCTTGTCAACCAGATCATTGCACTGAGTGCCCCATCTGCTCTTATCTTAAACACCTCCAGGGACAGTGGCTCCACCACCTCCCTGGGCAGCCCACTCCATGCCCAAGAGCTCCTTCTGTGGAGAGCATCTTTCTGATGCCCAGACTAAACCTCCCCTGGTGCAACTTAAGGCTGCACTCATTAGCACTCTGATTTTGTCTAGGCCAGTGATAATTTTATTCACCATAGCTGGTATGGGGCTGTGTTTTGGATTTGTCCTGAAAACAGTGTTGACAGTACTGTAATGTTTTCACTGTTGCTGAGCAGTGCTTTCACAATGTCAAGGTATTTCTGCTCCTGATCCCAGAGTGGGGGGTGGGATTGCAGGAGGAACTGGGAGGGGACACAGCCAGGACAGCTGATCCCAACTGGGCCAAGGGATAGCCCACATTATATGGTGTCTTGGTCGGCATATATAAAGCTGGAAGAACAAGGAAGAAGAGGTGGATTGTTTGGAATGACAACATTTGTCTTCCCAAGTCACTGTTTGGTGTGACAGAGCCCTGCTTTCCTGGGGCTGAACACCTGCCAGCCCATGGGAAGTGGTGAATTAATTCCTTGTTTTCCTTTGCTTGTGGGTGCAGTTTTTGCCTTCCCTATTGGACTGTCTTTATCTCAGTTCTATCTTTCTGACCCTCTCCCATCCCCCTGACAGGAGACTGAACAAGCAGCTGTGTGGGGCTTGGTTGCCAGCTGGGGTTAAAACATGACATAGAGACACACCAGTAATTATTTCCTCTCTATTCTTTTTTACAGGTAATCATCTGCAGGCAAACATATCCATAACAAAAACAAATTCTACCTTCAAATTCTACAAACCACTCTAAGCTATATGCCAATTATGAAGCTAAAACTCTGGGATCTTTTGGACCAAGTAGCTTTTCTGTTCACAAGATGCTAACATATTTGGCAGTGCAAGGACCTGAATATTTCTGTTGATGTTGGCCAGACCCTCACCACTGTCATATGTTGTATTAATCAGCAGCACCTATATGCAGCAATATGTAAACTGTTTCACTGGAGTCAAAGGAAACTGTAAGTAAACCCTTGTTATAAAAAGCCCTAGATAAATGTAGGACTGTTCACAGCAAGATGATAATGCATGGAGCTTGCAAAGTCCATGGAGTGGCCATTATTTGCACATTCTTCACAATGACCAACATGAAAGGCAGAGTTTCAGAGTAAGTAAGCAGAGAAGATCACTTATGTGTTCCCCATTTTCTAGATTTAAAAAAAAAAAAAAAGCAGCAGAATGGATAAGCTGGCAAGCTGCACTTGCCCACATATAGGTGAGATCCCTGTTCAGTTGTTCACTGCAGTCTCCAGGCTCAGTCAGAATGGGGAAATATTAAGATGTTTTGCAGTATCCTGAACCTACCTGTGGCCACACTCAGACTTCCACTAAATCAAATACAGCCACATACTGGACTGGACAAGCAAAAGCACAGTCAGTCAATCAAGGGAAGTGATTGTTCTCCTGCTCTCAGCACTTCTCTGACTGCATCTGGAGCACTGTGGTTTCACTTTTAGCCCCCAGCACAACAGCAACAAGAACAAATCAGAGCAAGCCCAGCAGCTGATTACTGCAATGTTTGAAGATCTGGAGCAGGTAATGTGAAAAGAGATAGTGAAGGAACTGCATTTGTTTAGCTTTAAGAAGAGAAGGTTTCAGAGGCACTTAGGATCAGTCTATCATTTCTGAAAGGGAGTTAATAGAGAAGATGGAGCAAGACTTCTCAGAGTGGACAGCAAAAGGACAAGAGAGGATACAAGTTACAAAAAGGGAAATTCTTATCAAACATGAGGGAAAAATCCTCAGTAAGGGTTAATCAAACAGACTGCGAGATAAATTGTCTGATCTCCATCTCTGGAGATAAAGAATTTAGCTAAACACAGTCTTGAACAAACCCCACTTCAGAGATAGCTCTGCTTTGAGCAGAAGTCTGAACTAAATAAGCTTCAAATATCCCTTCCAAATTGTTTTTTCATGATTCTCTGATTTAAAGTATTTACCAGGAAAATAGGCTCAGGTCTAACTGTTCTTTATTTATTTTCTTGCAAAACAAATCCAGCGGTACAGGATGAATGTCAATGCATAAAGCAAAACTTCAGAGATAAGACTCTTCATGTGACTCAATAAAAAAGAGTTAGGCTTTGATAGATACTAAGACTTAGTCATAATTATAAACTAACGTTAACTGATCTACAATGAAAAATTTCTGATGCAAAAGCAGAAGCCCTTAAAGTTAACTAGTAGAGGACTGAAGAAAACATACCCACCAAGCTTTGCAGAACACTCAGGTTTTACAGGCAGAGAAATTTTCAGGCAGGCAGCAGCAAGAGATGGGGCCATTCCCTGGGGAAGGTGAGCTGGGAGCTGAGGGTGGCTGCTAATCCAGCAGTGCCCTCACCACCCCGTGCACAGCCCCTGTGCTGCAGAGCTGGGAACACTCAAGGGCAGCCCCTGGCACAGGGAGGACGTGAATCACATCCTTGGTCCACCCAGGGACCACCAGGAAATTAGGAACAGAGACAGTGGAGAAATTCCTAAAATAGGTGATTAAGGACAGGACTGGAGAAGAAGCTGTACAAAGGTCCAGGATCCATCCTGGAGGCAGGACCAGAAACATGGATTGGCACAGGCCCATTCACAGCACAGCTGGGGCCAGGACTGAACGCCCAGCCCTGAGCAGAAATGAAGCCCCCAGCACAACAGCAGGGCTGGAGGCTCCAGGTAGTTCTGGTCAGGGCCATTAAAGCCTACTAGTGCTCTCAGAGCCCTGCCAAATTCAGGGTTTAAAGGTGTATCTTGTCTAAAGATGTAATTATCAAACTACATGAAGAAAAAAAAAAAGCTTGGTGACTCTGAAGATCATTTTCTGTAATGCAGTGAAAAGTGTGATATATTTTAGCAACAGAAAAATAATAACAAAGTGTGATCCCATTAAATAAAATTTCCTATTGCTTATTAATAAATCAAGGCATCACATCAAATTTTGACAAGGTTCCTAAATTTCTTACTATCATGCCTACTACTTTTAGAGTGGTATCTCACAGCTTAGACCTACTCACTATACTATTAGAAACTGATTCACATCTTGACTTTTGTTCTCCATTCCAGCTTGTGCCTTGTGGTCACACTTCAAGAAAAATTGAAAATGCTATCTGGGCCAGAGGAATTTCAGTGAAGTACACGTAAAATTAATTTGACCAACTGTCACAGATTTCTCAACTTATTTTAGAATAACTTCAACAATGTTAAATAAGCTTCCCCAGAGACTGGAAATGCTCCATCAATCTCTACATTTAATACCAATAGATTAAATACTGAGCACCAGCTCTGTCAATTATTGGAATGTGATTCTCATGGTATCTCCTACATGTATCTTAGCAACACCATTCTTAGATGTAGGAAGTTCCTCCTGCCCTTCATACTGTTTATAGATTTTCATAATAATCTGGTATTATCTAATAATAATAAATAATAGTTATATCTATAATATAATAATAACCTGAACATGAGCTTAAAACATGCAAAGCACCTTCACATTTTATTGACACTCTTGCAAAATTTGTGCATACTATGAATTTTCATGGAACAACTCCAAACCCCTATCTTTAGAGATAGTTCCTATATATTATGAAATCAGTGAGAGTTGTGTTCTCCCCAGATGCCCTGAAAAATGAATATTTGTTAGTTTGGGTCTAGGCACAACTCTTACTGTGAAAATAAAGCAATGCTTCTCACAGTGAGTTAAAAGTATCACTGGGAAGGGTGAACATATGGGCAATGAGCTAAGAACTGCTTCAAGTCTCTGCTGACAATTTAGAAATAGATTTTGTATAATTTTCTTTTAGCAAAGCTCAAAAACTGAATCAAGTAATTTTTTTTTTTGTTGTTGTTTTTTTGTAAATAGAAAATTTAGTGTGTAGTTTCCTAGCTATTTAGAGCTCCACTTTCCTGATTACTGTTATTGTTTTTGTTAGTGCCCCACAGAGCTGTATGGCATACAACCACTTTTCATCCTAAGGGTAGATATAGTATTGATCAGGGCAGCAGAGAGGTTTGTATTCACAGTGCATGTCGGTGATCCTGATGAGCTTCTTCAGGTCCCACTGGGTCATGTCCCTGCCTGTCACAACTGCACAAGACCATTCATCATCTGTCTGAGGTACTTTGCTTTCACGGCAAGCAGGAGTGTGTTGATAACTTTCCAACTCCACTATGGATCTCAGCAGTCAGCTAAAACTGTGCCAGAAGTCCTCTCTCCATCGGGAACACTGCTGCTGCTGCTGCTTTTCCTTCTGGGCTTTCAATCCATAAACATGGAAGTTATTCACTAAAAGAAAGTTTGCAGCAATGCAATTAAAAGTTAGCTTTTAATTTTTAAGTTTCTTGTCAACTTAAATCAAGATCTCTTGTACAAAGTAATTTCACACTTATGCTTCCTTCAGGCCACTGTTGTTTCTCAGTTCAGCTAGTAGTCATTCTGTGGTACTGTGTACTTGAATTCTGATGCCTACATTTATTTGGAAAGGTGCTTGGAGCTTCTTAAACAAATGGCCAGCAGTCAGTGCAAGACTCACCCTTCACTCTTATCTCCTTGAATTCTACAAGTTCCCCGCCAAAGGGATACTTGCCTTTTTCAGGGGATAGCTGCCTTTCCTCTGTCCAGCCACTTACCCCTGCAGCCAACGCCTGCAACTATTCTTCATTTCTTTCTCTACAAAAGAAATGGTGTTACCTCAATGTCCATATGACCCAGTTGTCTGAGTTTCTCTCCTGGCTCCATAGTGATGGCTACATCTAATTTAAGGGTTTGCCAACACTATAAAAAGCTCTGCTTACCGCATTGGAGAATCTTGTGCTTTCAGCACCAGGGAGTGTCTGGAAAGTACAAGTTTACAAAAATGAAGCAAGGGCATTGTTATTCCTACTAGTCTCAGAGTCACAGCAACTACAGAAGATCTTCATTTTCTGTGTTTCAGCACTGTACAACAAAGCAGGAACGTCTATACCTGGATTATTCCTGGTAGACATATCTCTAATCTGTTTTCAAAGTTCTTCAAAGACAGAGATGCCATGACCTTCCCTAGGCAGCTTTTCCATCCCTTTACTACTTGAACTGTTAAAAAACTTCCTTGGTGTCTAACCTGAATTTTCTGATGCAATTTAAGCCCTTGCATCCTATGGCATACATATGTCATAGACAAGAGAACAAATTAATTCTTTGATTTTCACTGAAGACCTTTACTTAATTGAAGTTTGATACGTCTTTCCCTCTCTTTTTCTCTTGATAATCCTTTCTTATTTCATCTAAATAACCCTTGTTTGTTCAGACTTGTAGGTCATGTTATCCAGTTCTCTGATCTTTTTTGTGGAACTCTTCTTGAATTTCTCATTTTCTTCTCCCATGAACTGGAAGCCTCTGCTTCTGCAGAACCTTCATCAATTATTCTCTTCATCTGGGCATTTTCATCTAAATTAGGTGTATTAGGCATGTGGGTATCATCTGTGTGTAAAAGAAGTAGAAGAATAATCAGTTGCTTCTGTTGGTTTTCTTTTATTAGATCTTAGCCTCAGATTTTTCTAGTATTCCATCATTTGAATCATGAAAGAAAAGCACAAAGTAAAGCCCTGGACAAATTCCAGTGAAGGTGAGACAAATTGTAACACTCAATAGGGATGTGATTGTCAGAGGCTCTTTTAAAGCCAATACTGAGGTAACACAGGTCTGTGTTAAAAAAGCACATCTGTAACTGAATTTTTGGTTTAAAAATGTATGGAACTGGAGCTTAAAAGGTGCCTGTTCTCTTCTGGCTATGTGAGAACTATGTGTAGGCAATTTTGCTGGGAAAGTTCTAATCATAGAATCACAGGCTGGGCTGGGAGGGAAGGGACCTTAAAGATCCTTTAGTTTCAATTCCTCTGCCATGAGCAGCAACTTTCCACTTAGCTATGTGGCTCCAATCCCCATCCTGGCCTTGAACACCCCTGACCTTCCAGGGATGGGGCATCCACAGCTTCTCTGGGCAACCTGTTCAGTGCCTCACCACCCTCACAGTAAAGAATTTCTTACTAAAATTGAATCAAAAGTTAGGCTGTCAGTTTGAAGCCATTCCCCCTTGTCCTGTGCCTACAGACCCATGTAGAGTGTCACTTTCCAGCTTTCTTTGTAGCTTGCTCTTTAAGTACTGGAACACTGCTCTAAAGGTCTCCCTGGAGCCTTCCCTTCTCCAGGCTGAACAGCCCTAACTCACTCAGACTGTCTTTGTAGGAGAGATGCTCCAGCCCCCTGATCTTCTATGTGGTGCTGGTTTGGATTTGCTCCAGCAGGTCCATGTCCTTCTGTTGGGTGCTCCAGAGCAGGTATGGTCTGAGGACAGCAGAGCAGAGGGGTAGAATCACCTCCCTTAACTTGCTGGCCACAATTATTAAAACTCCAAATGAAATCTGATTGAATACACACCTGGCTTAGGCCCTTTATTCTAGTTCACAACAAAAGGAGTTACCTGAACACATAATTCCCATGTGACTTGAAACATAAACCCTTACTATCTGGTAGACTGAAAGAAATATTGCTAAAGGGACTAAATAACTGACAGCAATAACAGAAATTCTGGCAGCAATCAAGTACAATTTGCAAAATTAATGCTACAGAAAGGCATGCCCTCTATTATTTTTTGCCAATTTTTTAATTAAAAGAGTGAGTCATACTTCATGTAGACGTGCTTCCAAATTTTACTGTCTCCCTGGATTTAGGAAGCAGAAAAAGAAACATGATACATGAAAAGTTCACAGACTTTCACACTCTATTTTAAGGCCCATGGGCTAGACCTGTTAAAAGAGGCTGGAATCTAAACACTTGGTAGCAAGTTCTGAAACTGGGAATCCAAATTTTAAATCTGTAATCTCTATGAAGAGAAGTATACATTTATAAAGAGTATTCAAAATTAAATACACTTTTTTATACCTCATCAGTATGACACCATCAGGGTAGATCTTTACAAACACCCCCCTTTTTCTGACACTGGATCCTTGATTGGGGGCCACAAGGATGTAGTACCAGACATCAAAAGCACTGGCTCCTAAGCATAAGCATAATTATTTCCAAATACTATAAAGGAGTCATTCTTTTCATTACAAACAAGATTGAAGTAGGAATGGTACAGAAAGTAGGAAACCCAAATTAATTTCTTCTCTGAGAGAGAGCTGAAGGAAGGAGACTGCACTACCTACTATTTGCTGTTGAAGTTGATTCATTATTTAGCAAAGAGGATACTGGGAAATTGCAGAATTTAAAACCAAGACACTGGTAGCACAGCTCATATTTATACACATGACTAGGCAGAGACATTAGCAGGAAGATATGCAATGCATATCATACATAAGGTAATATTTCTTGCAATGTATACAGCCTACTTACTGATTGAAGTACAAAGGTCTAAAAAACACCTCAGAATCCAATTTTTAAGAGAGCAGGTAGAGTTTACTCAGTAATGCTCCTACAGGCAATAGAGAACCAGCTCTGGCATGAAGGACTGAAACACAGGACTCACACTAACTTATTCCCAATGCCTTAATCACTAGATAATTAATGTATCCATGATTATATAGCTAAGAATGCAACTTCCAGCTCTGGGGACAAAGATACTTTTCATGGTCAAAAAATTTTAAAATCCATATTTTTCATTAGTTACACTCAGATGCATTAATTTAATGCAGGTCAAGTCTCTGTTTCTCAAGACAAACCATCCTAAAAGTTAATTCAAGAGATTTCCATTGAAACCTCATCAAAGGTGGAGGACATCCCTTTCCTGTGCTGGACTCATGATATATATAGCTAGGTTGTAGCTTTCTATTTTTCCATGGTCCTTGCAGCTAATTGACATCCGCATGTTATTAATGAAAGCATTCAGCATACCAAACCTTAAACAGAATTTGGAATGTCCATCTGGACCAGAGTTGAGCATTGAGGAAAGTCCTATATTCTGCTATGCAGGAAAAAGGAACTACTCTGTGAATGTCATGAGTGAAAGTTGTCTTTGAAAGAATCCTCTGAATGCCCTTCACAGATGGCATTTCTTTCATTGATCTACTGATGTGCCTTTTTCCTGGAATACTGATGTCTGATGATCACTTGATTATATTGTATTTGTCACTCAGTGTTAAAATACCAATACTGAATACACCTTTTTGTAGAAGATTAAGAAGATACTCAGTTTCTCTTAAATTATTTAAACAGGAATGCATAATATGCATCTGTCTGCCTCAACACGCTTTAAAGAAAAATCTTATGTCAGCAAAACATGACATTTCCATCACAGGATTGTTTTCCATTTTAATTTTAATTTCTTGTTATAATTTATTATATTTTTTTAAGATTTTATGATTAAGAACTAAACTATAAGCTAAAGAGCAACAACCAGAAATATCAGTTACAACTTCAGTAACTGTCTAAAATACAGAAATTGTGAGAGAAGAGTACAGGTTAGAGGAGTAAAATTGAGACTCAAGAATTAAGAATTTTGAACTTGCTTCTGTTACTACCTTGAGGTGGCTTTAAGCAAGTCACTTTATATTTTCTAGTTAGATTTTATTGGTGAAACAGAAATAATAGTATTTCCTTATTTTATAGGTATATTAATAAGGATATGCATGTTGATAAAAGCCTACTATTACATTGATTGATGACACAAATTCTCCAATTAATTAAAAGAGAATTTGCATTACTTTTATTCTTTCAACTAGTACTTAATAGCTCAGTTGTCAGCAAGAGAATACTCATCAAGTGAGATAACAATCTAGGAACCAGAGCTTAGAAGAACAGCCTAAAGTCCAGGTTCTGTCTCTGCATTCACACATTCAATACTTCACAGCAGCTTGGCCAAGAAAAAGTGACTGATACGATCAAAGGGAGAACTGGTTTAGTGAAGTTCTTTCCTGCCTCTGAAGAAAGCATTAACTCTTCTCAACAATGAATTTTCAGGAAGCCCTGACCTGACATGGAATTTATTTGCTTGAGTTAAGTTGACAACTGGCAGGCAGCTGAGGGATGTTTCACTTCCCCAGTGCCTGAGCTGCTGCATAAGAGTCAAGTGTAACCCAGCTCTACCTGTCAAAGGCTGTAGCAGGACAGTTGCAGCCCAGGAAGATGGCATATACAGCCAGCAACAAGAATCTGAAAAAGGTAGCTCCATTGCTGCATCACTAAGGGACACATCATCTAGAACTCAGTGACAACCTTTGGATACAGAAAATACAGAGAGCATAAAGGTAAAGATGAAAGATGTTGCAAAGATGCCTTTATCCTTTACTAGGTCTCAACTACTATAATGAATGAAGTTCTTAACATTCATCAGAGCATACAAAAGATGGTGAAACTAATGATTATCCACTTTCACAGCCTTCAATAGATATGATAACATGTAGCTGTGTACTTTGTAAAAATGAGCCTTTTTTTCCAGAAATAGCCTCTTCCCCTCTCCTCTGCTCTAACCTGGCTGCCACCAGGTAGAAAGTCCTGCATTGTGCACTACTTCACAGAATGACACAATTGTTATGTTGAACAGGACCTCTGGAGATCTACCAGTCCAACACCCCTGCCAAGCAGGGTCACCTAGAGCAGGTTACACAGGAACGTGTCCAGGTGGGTTTGGAACATCTCCAGAGAGGAAGACTCCATGAACTCCCTGGGTAGACAGTGCCAGTGTTCTGCCACCCTTATGTTGAGGTGAAACTTCTTGTGTCTTACTTCATGGCCATTGCTCTTCCTTCTGTCTTTGGGCACCACTGAAAAGAGTCTGGCACCATCCTCTTGATGCCCAGCTTTGAGGTATTTGTATGGATTCCCTTTCTCTTTTCTCTCTTCTTCCTCTTTCTATAAAATTGTTTGAAAAAAAGTTAGGAGGCATTGCCCAGAATCAGTTTTCAACTCCTGAATTTTTGTACAGGCACATTCAGAATGAATTATTCTCTTGGATTTATTATTTTGTAATTTATAATTTCAGAAATTAAATGAGTAATGTTTAGTCATTTAGTGGTGTAAAGTTTTGTTGATAACCTGCTTACACCTGCTTTCACAACTAGATAAAATCTTCATATGGTATGAATTTACTTCTTATTATCATATACCACTTTCACATAAAAAAACCTAAACAAACAATGAAAATATAAAAATTGCCCCTAATAATGTAACACTTGCACTATCCTGTGTTCAGACATCTCAGAACTAGACCAAAAAAATGCAGGTCTTAACCCTCTCATAGGTTTTTCAAATTTTGAGAAATTTGAAATTTCATTTATAAGTCAAGAAAAATCTTCTGAATTTATAAAAGAAAATGGAATGAAGACTGTGAGAGTAGACATTGAAAATTTAAGACTAATAATTGATATATGCCATAGTCAATGTTATTTTTGTTGTCCTATTTTTTTCCATTTGTTTTTAGGGTACAAGCTGATTGATTTTCACTGTGATTTCTATAAATCAAACTCACCAGAAACTTGGCTCCTGAATCATCACTTATTCTAAGAAATACTGCCTGATTTTTGCTTTCCTTATATTTATTTGCACTAATAATAACCTTTTAGCAAACAGGTGGGTTTTGCAATTTGCTCCAAGGGAAATCCCACCATGTTGTGTGTAATCTCTTTTGGCTTCTGTGTTTGAATAAATCACAGGTAGATTTAGAAAATGTACTGAAAAGACTCTCCTACATGCTGACAGTTACAGTAAGCAATAGTTCAGCACTGCCAATAGCACAAAGTAAAAAACATGTCCCCATTTTTTTGTGACATATCTGAGGCAATGAAACAAGTACAGGTTCTTATAAAGAACATCAAAGATCTTTTTTAAATGGGAGAGTTTGGATGCAAGAAGATCAAACCATAGACTGAACACTGGAGGAATCCTGTTTATCAGAAAAATCTTGCAATAATCAAATTATTTTATTTCTTACACTCTCCTGGAAAAGAGTGCTAATCATAGCAAATATTGCCTAGAATAAGAAAAACAGTACCAACAGAATGACATATTTGTTTCAACATCATGTGGAAAATATTAAGCTCTCTTGTATGTCTGCTTTAGTACAATGTTTAATTACATACCACATACAGTTCTTTCCATGATGTCTAAGGATCAAATTAAGGCAGAATATTGAAGAAGACTCTTATCTGTAGCAGTCCCATTTCCTGATGGAATGAGAAAGTCTCTAGTGAATAAGTGGAACAAAAAAAACCTGATCTCAAGGTTAAGGCAATTGAATATTTTGCTTAACCTTTTTGCTTCCAGCCTCCCAACAGTAGTTTTCTGGTTTTGGTTGTTTTCTGGTTTTTATTTTTGGGGGTTTTTTTTTGGTTTTTGTTTTGTTTTTTTTTTCTGTATGATGCCAGCCTCCCTCTTAGCTAAGTATTTTGCAAATTATCACTATGTTATTGTTTTCTCACTTTCTTAACTCCTGTCAGCTTCACAAAAATGCTAAGTGTCCCTTTGCCCCATCCCAAGCCAACCAGTTTGGAAGATCTACCTTAAAGGCATGAGAACTTTATATATACCTTTGTAGAAAAAAAATAATGTTGTCTGTGTGTTCTGCCCTGAGAAAAAAAATGTATTTTTCTTTCACTTCATTCTTAGTAAAAAATCAGGAGGCTGCCATTCCACACTTGGACTGTGACTATATTAGCAAATCAAACACTACAGACACAGTTCTGTAGCATGAGAAGCCAAGTGGCACAACACAGTTTGCAGACACACCACTAAATTATCTTCCATCTCAAAACAGAAGGGCCAGAGCCTGGCTGTCTCCCTGGTTTGTGCTTACCAAACTATGCCAGTAGCCAGGCTAGCAATTCGTGCAGCCAGCCAAGGACTCTGACTCTGTTCAGATTTTGGTGTAAACACAGCCTCCAGGTCTCTGCTTGGATAGTGGTAACACTATGAACAACTGAGATGAGCAAGTACTGATGGTCCTTCCCTAAGCAACTTCTTCTTTGAGGTCTTTTTCAAGTGGAATTTCCAAACTCTTTTCATGAAGTTGCCATAGGAGTTTTATAACTTTTAATTGAAAGCACCCTATGATAAGGTCATTCATTATTTCTGTTTCATTATGTGTTTGTTTGTTTGTTTATTAAGGAAACACATACATTAATTCATTTAAGTAAATCAGGTTGAACTCTGCCTTCCTATGACTATGTTACCTAAAGTGCTGTGCATCATTTACATAGATTGTGCATTTAGAGTTCAATACTAGTATAAGAGTGATTTATTCATGAAATGTCAATAAAGCTGTATTTGTATAAGTACTTGATTAAACCTCTTTCTGAAACTTTTGCTGTTTAGACATAATAACATCAAAGCAGATTCAACACTGTTTAAGCATTGTAATTTCTGTGTTATTGTTGCTGTTAATACACAAACTGTAGAGACCTACCAAGATACAAACACCTAAACAGTGCTTTTGTCTGTGAAGGATGCTTAAACATTTTACACACTATTCATCATTCTTCACTAAGGATACAAGGATTTTCTGGAATTGCCTCTGGCATTTGATTAGTGGTAACTGTTCAAGTCAGCCTGAGCCAGGAAATAATATCGTAGTTCTCAAAAAGGGCAACAGTTTACATATCCAGGATAAAATTATCTTAGAATTAGACTTGTAGTGGTTTTGTCTGGGTTAGAGTTAATCTTCTTCACAATGATCAGGGCCTACCTTCTAGATTTGTGCTGAAAACAGTGCTGATAATACAGGGATGTTTCTGTTGCTACTGAGCAGCTTGCAGAACACTTGCATCTTTTCTCTTTCCATGGTGCCACACTGGTGAAGGGGCTGTCGGTGCCTGGGAAGTTGGGAGGAGATGCAGCAGAGACAGGTGACCCAGACTGGCCAAAGGAGTTTCCCATATGGGGCCATGCTCAGTACATAAAGGGCTGGGGGAAGAAGGAAGAAGAGCTGAACATTTGGAATGATTACATTTGTCTTCCTAAGTCACCATTACATGCAGCTTTCCAGGGAATGGCTGAACACCTGCCCTGCCCATGGGAAGTGGTGAATTAATTGAATTAATTTCTTGGTTTGCTTTGTATATATGTATATATGTGTGGCTTTTTTTTTTTTTTTACCTGTTAATCTGCTTTTTTCTCAATCCATTAATTTTCTAGCTTTTACTCTTCCAATTTTTCCCCTCATCCCACTGGTGCAGGCATCAGTGAGTGGCTTTGTGTTCCTCAGTTGCTGGTTGAGGTCATACCACAACAAGGCTCCAAGGCAGTGCCATGAAACAGTATTTCTGCTCTTTCAGAAAAGGGTATAGATTATTTCACACATTTTTATCTGGCATTCCTCTTTACTGGTACAATTGCCTTCCTCTCATTTTGGGGTTCTCACTCATTGCAAATTTCTAGGTTACAAAATCACTCCTGGATTGGATAGTAGTTACACCTGAAGACTGAAAAAATGGCTGCTGGAGTTGCACTCTTGTCTGATCCTTCTGCATGGCAGCAGGTACAGCCTTGCACAATTACCAGCACTATCTACAGTACTCTGGTTTCTGCACAGTGTACTGGTTAGATGTAAACAACTTGGTTACTGGAGCTGTTAACAAGTGCAAAGTGACTTGTAGCAGTTACAAAACAAAGTTACTGAAAAGAGAATTAATATTACATTTTAGAAACCTTTTTAAATGAAAATTTATTTTTTTAATGACAATTCCTAAGGGATATAACATTCTTGATGCTTAAATGCTCTTATGCTAATCTGTTTATGGACAAATTTCATAATGCATATGGGATTCATTACTGAGAAAGGACAGATGAAAGTTATTCCAGAGTACCTATGCTAAATCAAGACAAGCAGTGGTGGCCCACTGAAGTTTAAGTAACTTAACCAAGGACAATAAGTGAGATAACAGCTAAATGAAGAAGGAAATATGATGTTTTATATGTAATAAATGCAAATAGTGATACTTTCAAAGTGGCTAGTTATGCAGGTGGCTAAATAAATTGATTAAGGTAAAACAGTTTTACAAATCTCTCTGTTGTGAAAATAGACCTTGAATGCAGAATTTAATTTCAGTTATAAATCTGGCGCTATATTTATGAACTTAAAAAATCACATTAATTAAAAGCTATTTTCTGAGGACATCAAGATAATGAGCTATGTTACTTGAACGTGAACAAGTATGTACAGATTTTCTTGCTAAGTATCGGCATGAGTTCATGTCTGCAAGTCAAGTGAACATCCACTAAAGCTCATTTTTGTTTCCAGATGAGAGAACATGGTGGGATGTTCGAGACATCAGAGACACCACAACAATTAATAGCATAATTTCAGAGCTCACCGATGATTTCTTTTAGATCCATTTTATGCTTTATGCCTGCTTGTGAGTGAGGCTGTGTGCAACATCATATTGTTTCTCTCCTCAATTTTAGTGCATTTCACACCCAAGTATGTAAATCTCCCCCATAACCTATAAAGCTTCAGGCCTTGCACCTTTATAGCAATAATTCTCTTCATGACTCAGAGAGAATATCAAATCTCAGAGCCTTTTCTGTGCTAGGCCAGAGACTTAGACTTCTCCATGCCCTCTGAGCTGTCTGCTTTGACAACTATGGAGATATGGATTACTTGGGGTCTGCCATCATGTCCCATGCACATTGGAAAATTGCCTTCTAATCTAGAATTGCCAAGAAGCTTATTGTGCTCAAAGTGAGATACACAATCAAGTAATTCAGTAATCAAGTAACTTTGACTACCTAGGGAACCTCCCTCATGACATTTCTGTCCTGCTTCCTCCTCACTCTCCATTGTGGTACCATTAAGTGGAGTTAGTGCTGATTTACTCCAATAAGCAACCTAAAGAAATGTGGCTTTTGGTTTAAAATTCACCTGGTTTAGGGACTGTCAACCAAGGTGATCCAGCTAATCTTAACTGATGAGAAAGCAAGTGAAGCAAAAGCAATTTCACAGGTTGAGGGAGGTGATCCTCAGCCTCTACTTTACCCTACTTTACCCTAGTGTGGTCACATCTGGAGTACTGTGTTCAATTCTGGTCTACACAGTTCAAGAAAGACAAGGAGCTACTGAAGAGGAGACCACAAAGATAATTAGGAGTCTGGACCATCTCTCTCATGACGAGAGACTGCAGGAGCTGCCCCTGTTTCTCAGTCTGGAGAAGACTGAGAGGAGGTCTCATCAATGCATACAAATATCTCAAAGGCAGGTGCTGGACTCTTTTCAGTGGTTCCCAGAGGCAGGAGAAGGAACAATAGCCATAAAATTAAACACTAGAAGTTTCACCTCAACATGAGGAAGAAATTTGTTACACTGAGGGTGTCAGAGCACAGAACAGGCTGCCCAGGGAGATTGTGGAGTCTCCCTCCCTGTAGATATTCAAAACTCACCTGGACACGCTCCTTTGTATCCTGGTCGAGGTGACCCTATCTTGGCAGGAGGGTTGGTTGGATGGATGATATCCAGAGGTCCTTTCTAACTCTAACTATTCTGTGATTCCAAATCCTTAGATCCCAAAATATATTCTGTAAAATATAAGCCAGTTATATCCTGCAAGGTTTGGCAATTGGACTATTCTCTGCAAGCTGTAGCACAACAGCTCCATATTCAACACTTTAGTCACAAGATAGGGACAATAAAATTGATCCTATCTGAAACAGGACAGAAAATAATCAGCTACTATCATTCAGAATCAAATGAAGATATGTCCTGAAATTTTTTTCTCTGTGTGCACTGCTGCCACCAAGGAGCTTACAATATCTTATATATACCTCTTAAGGAAAGAAAATAAAAGCATTATCAGGAAGAGGATATGATTGCAAAGTATTTTTACAGGCTTTTGGAGCTACATTTTGAAAAACAATAATAATATTAGTAATGATAATAATAATATGATTTTTTTCAGTCCTAGGAAGGTAATGTTACTGGATTTAGACTGTGAATGGATTGCATATTTATAAATGCTTGTAAGAGTGAGGAATGATTATTGCTGCACATTGATAAAGAAGTGCCTTTTTCCTCAACAGGACTAATAGCATCTGCAGTGCTGAAACTCATAAAGCATTACTGTTGGCTTTTAAGATGATTCATAGGCCAATTTTAACACAGAGAGGTATCTTAGCATAGCATTGGGAGTCAGCAGTTCTTCCCTTCTGATCTGGGCTCTGATACAAAATTTTCTTTATAGCCTTGAGCTGTTCACTTAATCTTTCTGCCTCATACTCCACATGTGTGAAATATGTAGTTACCATATTCACCCAACAGTAAAGAAAGGTCATTGTTTCTCTTCTCCAAAAATATTTTCCTTAGGCCAAAGTCACATGAGAACTGAAAGTTATCTTGAACCTTTGAGACAGGGTTAAAAGTTTGTCTGTGCTTGATGCCACATAATTTCTCTCCACAGAAATATCTAGTGGCAAACTTAGAACTTGAACCCAGGATACATGGGTTATCTGACCATAGCACAGGCCTGAGTATAGATAATGTGGATGCTTAGTGACCTTCTGTTTGAAGGTGGAAGAAAGAGTCCTCTTAAAAAAAGTATAGATGGAGGTCCTGCAGCTGGGAAGATAACTTTGTTGCCCATGTTCCAAATATCTACTGTATGATTTTACAAAAAAAAAAAAAAAATTAAAAAAGGTAGGCAATTCTCACTTTGACCCACAAAGGGATCTCTTTATATTCTTTTATTTGAACCTATGAGTACTGCTGTGTCTTTAGTCCTGCAGAAAACTCTGCAGCATGCTAATTCAGACAATGTCCAGTTTGCTTTACATCCATAGCCTAGAAACATATTATACAAAATAAACAGGTTTTTCTTTTCTTTCAAATAGTAGCAATATTAAAATGATAGCTCCACGGCCCAGAAGAGTATTCCACCAGAAAAAGATGTTTTTTTCTTTCAAAACAGCAATAGTAAAAGGATATGGTGATGAACAGTCTAGGAACTTTTCTCCTTGTTTTTTAACCCTTAAAGAGTCCATTCTGTTCTAGTGTTCTCATTTACTGTAGAATTTGTATTATGGTACGACAGAATATCAGCTCTAGACTTCTTTTGTGGGATGCTAAACAACATAATTGTGGATCTGACAATGAGAAAGACATAGTAAGAGAAATTCTCTAAACCAACAAACAGTGAGGACTGGGGATGTTTCCCTAAGCAGCTGGGAAGTCCTATACAGGACTGTTTTTGCTATCTCAAGGACATCAGGAAAGAAAAAGAACTGCCAGAAAGTCACATCCTTCTCTTCCTCTGCACTAATGATACCAACCAAACCAAAAGGTTTAGACCACTGTAAAAGAAGTGCAGCTCTGATCTCTCCTCTAAAATTAACACCACAATTTAATCTTGCTGTAGTGTTTTAGTATTTTTTTCCTAATTAAATGAGTCTTGTAGCATAATGTCACTACTACTCAGTAGAAGAGCTGCAAATGAGAACTTGATTCTTATATTCTACAGATGTGTTACATGATAAAAGAAAACTGCCCTCAAACTGTGCATACAACAATCTGTTGAGAAGCAAAGGAGAGGGCCTGTGAGCATCAGACTTTCTGTAACCATCCAGTCAGTAAAAGCAACATAAAACCTTTGTTTAGATTGATGAACTTCTAATAAGTACTCTTTCATGGAAGGGCAGATTCTAACTCAGGGTAAATACAAGCTTTTCTAGTAGATATAAATTAGTTTCTCCAGGGTTTATATCTTGATAGAATAAACATATAGTACTTTAAACATGCTTTATTTTGTTCTAATTTCATTCAAAATTCTATTCCAAAAATAATTTCTGAGATTCTCCTTCATTCAATTCCTTGAGTAAAATTTTACTTTTACTGGTTGACAATGCGTATTTCTAATGTATACTGTTGCCATCTAGTGTCAAAAACCCAACAGTGTATTTAAAATTATATTTCCCATTTTTTAGGAGAATAAGCACATATTTGTATGTCTCTACTAATCTTTAAATTAGTTTTGTTTTCTTTTCTCCTTATCAACCATTTGTGATAAACTTCTACTATGTCTATTGCATATCTTTTCCAAGGTCAGCTGGCAGAGATCCATGCTTTAACTTCAATTCTGTTGGGCTACCTAGGCATGGTACAGTACTCAGGAACTATGGTGGGAAATGAAAGTCTTCCCCAAAACTGCAAGGAATATGGGATGTCCTGCAGGAGGACAAAAGGTGATCCCAGAGGAAATGAATCTCATCTAACCAGACATATTTACAATATACACATTTACCTTTAAAGTTCCCTCCACAGTCATTGGAAAGACACTGGTACTTTCAGGGGGGAATTTATGTCATCCTAAAGCAGAAGATTAAAACAGGTCAAATTACTGATGTGCTGTAAAATTGCCTACTTCTCTGTGCTCCCCAACTATATATACCATCAGGTATATATATATATATATATATATATATATATATATATATATATATACACACACACACACCCCATCAGGTAGCAAACTCAGGTAAACACATCTAAACTAGAGATGGCTAAAGGTGGATGAGATGAATCTCACTTCATCTCACTCTCATAAGGTCTGGAAAGAATTTACTAACTGTCTAAATTTGGACTTGAGCCTGTCTTTTAAATAGCCCTGTTTAAATAGTCCTCACAAGATGTAATGAGATTTTCAAGTTATGTGCTTGCTGTCACTGATGGCAGCTAGTATCCTTTAAATCTCTTCTAATAATTTTAAGAGAGGTCAACAGAACACTGGAGAAAGAAGGACAATTTGATTCCACAATTGATTAAAGTGAAGATACAGCAAAGCTGCCAAGACAATCTCTTTAGACCTGGAAACCCAAAGCACAGGCCAACCCAATAATTCATCATAATGGCAAGTAACTGAAGAATGGGGATCCACTTGTGATATTTTCCTGTAATATTTAGAAAGACAGCAGGATGATTTTTGGCTTTTGTTTTAAGGCAACAGTTTTAATAGAATTGAACCTATATTAAAAAAGAAATTTTGGCTTGTCCTAGTCCACTGTAGTCTTGCCACTGGTTTCATTGAGATCAGGGCTGTATTCTCAGTATTGCTGCTGCCTACTCTCTTAAGTAGCTAAGACCTATGGAGCACAGCAACTCATGAAGGAGCATTTGAGGTGAAAGCTTAAGTCAAAAAAGAGTCTTGGAAAGAGTAAGATTCAAGAAATGTGCAGCTTTTTCCTCTGTCAAGTGTTCCTGTCTAACTATTAAATGTACGCTCCCAGAACTCATAATTCCTGTGACTCTCCCCACATGTGTTTAAATTTCTGTTAACACAGTTAGCTCTGCTTCCATATGGCACAGCAGTGGCACTTGGTTGCTGTGATTAACTCCAAGCATTGGCTGGGAAGGTAAATGAAAAGGCATGCTTTCTGCTGAAGCAATTTGCCAGTGAAGTACTGCAAGCCATATGTTTCTCTATCTTCTTCCAAATATTTGTGCTGATGTTGCTAGAAGGCGATGTCATCCAAGGAAAAGGAGATGCATGATAGATCCTGCTGTGATAGATTACTGAAAGCATACAGCACTTGCCTAATGCATTTTTAGCTTCTAAATTCAGTGTTTTACAACCACTGAGGCTGCTGCCACTAGAATTCATCAGATTATTCCTCACACCAGCAGGAATAATCTGCTTTGTGGGGTCCATTACTTTTTTGGTTGGAAGCTGTGAAGGTTTTGCTCTCTATCTCCTGATGGGCATAATGTTCAGAGCATGTACATGCTACAAAAAATTGTAAAACATAATAAATAAATCAGATCAGTGGTCAGCACTGCATTAAATTAAATGCATATTCTCAAGGTTAAATAATTGCAAATTGGTTTTAATTCAGTAATTTTTCTGATATTAAAACAAAATTAATTCCCCAGACTGGCACAGACTTACCTGAAGAACAACAGCATCTTTGGGCCAGTCTTATACTGACAAATTCTGGCTGAAGTTACTGAGCCCAGTTCACCCCACAGATGTAACCTCTGCACCACTTTATAACTGCCATGGGATTAATACTCCCTAAACCAGGCAGCCTCCATAACAAGCATGGAAGTGACTACCAAAGGAATAAGCATTCAAAGTGATAGTTACGTCCAGATGAAACTTCATCTGTCACTATAGTAACTCAACCTAGCCCTGATCCTCTTATCTTTACTATGCAAAAACATTTTGTATAGATCCCAATTCCACAGCTGAAATATCTAGCATCAAAGTTATAAATTACTCTCATTTTTTATTTAATTAAATAAATAAAATATAACCATGCTATAAAATAGAGACATAAAAATAGTACATGCAATGAATTTGTATTTTAGAGCTGTCAGCAAATTTAATCAGGAAATGATCTCCTCAATATAAATGAACACAGGAAAGCAATTAACTGTTTTTAGTTTATCAACAACAAATTGTAATATCTTCCAGACAGGTAAATCAGAATTATGTCCTAACTTTAATAATCTATAGGCAGCTGCTCTGTCCTCCCAAAGTTGAAGAAATAGTGTAAGGGTATAGGTTAACAGCAGCAATCAGTACAATCATAAATATGTTCTTCTAACCATATTGAGTCAAATGAAATTGATAACACAGAACAGAACTCTACAGGGTGAAATCCTGCTGCCATTACCTAGACAAAACTCCCTTCAGCATCAGCACTTTTCACAACTGGTGACATCAGAGAACTGCACATTTATAAAAATAATATAAAACTAAGGAAGTGACTGGGCTGTGTTTAAACAAATTAGCTGCATCTTTAAACAGACTGGCTACACCTTTACTGTACTTTGCAGTGTGGTCTAAATTCTAGTTTATCCCAAAGACCTACTGCTAGTAATGACGAGTGGTAACCTCTCGTATTTCATGGCAGTGTGGATGTACTCATCAAGTACCAGTTTGTTTTCTCAAATGGCCTACAGGATGATCTAGATGCTAAACACCATCAGAAGAGCTGAGAATGGCCATAGTGTCAGGGGACAGCACCAGTCCGTGGCACCCTTTCTGTCAGGTCAGAACTGTGCAGAACAGAAGCCTCCACAGCAGCCATAAAGTAACTGAAGAAGATGGACCCCCAGCCCACAGCTCCCTCTGGGAGCACAAGTTCTCTGGATTTTGCCAAGGAGCAGCGTGGGACTTCTACTCCTCTTCTCTACTCCTCTTCTACTCTATAAAGTTAAAGTAGAAAGAAAGAAGCAGAAGAAATAGAAGGGGGAAAGAGAGACACAACGAAATACGGTTCCTATTCTGTTCTCAGGGTTTTAAAGACATTTAGTCATCCTTTTGGTACGGACAGGCAATCATTGCTGCAGTAAATGTTATGTTCATTTAACCAAGGTGCTTATAGAAGAAAAATATCTAAGTGATTCTTGAATCTAGCTCATAGGAAAACTGTACACCTAGTTATGTAATGTCAGGCTCAATACCATTTCCAATGCTATCAGCAAGACTATTCCCATTGTTTATTGGTATTTGATAGCATAATTTTCCACCTTGAAAGGCACATTGATCACTTCCTGCTGCTCCTCTAGTCTAATACATGAGTTAATGAGGCAGTTTTATCTTAGCAAGTTGCAAAAATTATTTAATTCTTTGCATATTGCTTGTGTTCAAATAATATATGAATTAAATCTGTGTGTCTTCCAGACCTATGAGCTTCTGACCATGACTGTTTAGTTTAACAGCAATCCCATTTTTTCCATAAAATACACCAGGAAAAGAAAAAATTCCTATCCACAAGGTCTTTGACTGTTCTGTAAAAGTTTCTAACTACATCCATAGATTTTGTGGTTAAGATATCAATAAAATCATAATTAAAATTTCAAAAGAGCATATGAAGAAATGTGCACTCAGAATTAATAGTTGTAAACCTCTTTGAGAACTGGTTAGATGGACTGCCACTGAGTTTTACTGTAAAGTTTAGAATTGTAGTTGTATACTGTGCCGTTGCTTTTCTTCCATATAAATAAGCCTGATTCATTCCCTGTGAAATAAAGGTCAAAATCCTCCTTGACTCCACTGGGACTTGGGTGGCACTTCAGGCAGTCATATTAACACAATAAGCAGAGATCAAATGCAGGAATTTCAACCCATAAAGCTTACTGGACAAACTCACCACCTCCCCCCAGTCACTGCCCCCACAAATGGATTCTTTAATAGGAAATGTGAATTTAGGGATTGTAATTACATAGTGAGCAAGGCTATGAATAATAATCATAAAAGTACATTGTGCTCTAATTTCACAAAATATATTACTTTTTAAGGCTTCCTCTGTTTAGTGCTTCCAAAGGGAACTATTTACTACCACAGATCACAGCGGATTACAAATCATGAGGACTACTAATGATGAGGCATAAAATTACTGACCATGCACTAATCTCTGATAGACTTTTGAGTAGTTAAATTAGTTGTAAGTATACAATATAAGAAGCATATATTATACAGTAACCTCTTTAACATTCAATCATCAGGTTTTTGTTTTGTTCATTAGAATCACCTATAGTTGCATTTTTCCAAGAAAAGATAAAATTATTCTGAACCCATCACTCCAATACCCTATCAGCTAAAGGTTTTGACAGCTTGCTTGCTGTTTCACGTCTGGGTCATTGATAGTCCATTGTTGCCACTCTCATTCAGCAGTGCTCTAAATTACTCTATTGAAAACAAAGACCATTATGTTATTTATAACCAAATTTTATTTCTCAAAAGTAGTCTAATATGCAAGCTTACATGTATGCAAAGACTAGAGTAAAAGCACGAATTTCCAGTTGCTGGAGAGGGTGCATTTTAAATATGACAGTAGATCCCTCTGGCCAAAGCCTGAGCAGCCTGAGCTCAAGCTGAGTGCCCAAGGGCTTTGAAGAAAAAACCATCCTAGTTCAGAACCTCCTGAGAAAGGGGAGTGGAAACGTGAGGTTTGAAGTTCCCTACAGGACACCTGGAAGGGATGAAACCATACAGTGCATGCAGCCATCTGACAGTCCCTATTGATATAACACCCCTAAAAGAAAGTAGCAATTAAAGCTCAGTCTAATACAACAAATTCCAAAGCTGCGAAAACATCACTTCTCGCCACAAAGTTGCACCATCAGATAATAAACATAATGCATGGTACTAACTACATTTGTCATAAAAGATGAGCATGAGAGTAAAACCTGCATCCCACAGAAGGAAACACACATGCCAGCAGAATTTAGAATGCTCTAGAGTTCATCATGTGATTATCCCAAGCCCCTTATTCTACTATCTACTCCTACAGAGGTAATTGTTTTTATTTCAGCATGTTCTCTTCCTCTTTGTTCCCCTATCTCATTCTAGCCTTTTCCCCACCTTTACATTATTGAAAAGTGCTCAAATGAAAGACATAGAAACTGAAACTTACTAAAACCTCAAGAAATTAAATGTTCTGTTCAACATGTACAAATCCACCAGGGAAAAATTTCCAGTATCAGTGGAAGACTTTCCAGTTCTGAAAAATAACACAGGTATAATATAAAAACAGTTGAAGTAAGAAATTGGTTAAATTTCTGTGGAGTCTGCATTGCCAGGGGAAAGACACTTTGACTTTAAGGGACATTAACCACAATTTTTATTGTACAAGACTTTTCTTTTTCCTTACTATGCATTTGAAGTTTGTTTCAAAAAACAAACTTGAAACAGGGCATTTTGTAAGCCAGAACCACAATTCTTCGATACCACTGAGCTAAAGCACAGTAATTGAGTGTAATTTGAATTACTGAAGTTAAGATTCTGCATTGCATGCAGATGAAAGTGTTATGGTTTCAAGCCCACTTGGAGGTAAAACACCATGCAGCTGCTCACTCAGCCCCCCTCTTCCCTCCTCCCCCAGCCTAGCTGAAACCAGGACAAGATTAAAATGTGTTTGCTAGCTTCCATTAAAATTTTGATAAATCAGAAAGCGTGATTCTGTTCTACCACTTCCATAAATTTGACATAATTTGACTAACACAATTATTATTTATAGGTGTTTCATTTGGTATAAGCAAAATCTAAGTAAGCTTCAGGGTTGGGTTTTAATTTCAACATGCTTTCTTTTTTATTTCCTCACTGGTCAGCTTTATCACAATAACATTGCTTTTATATCAGATACAGCTTCTGCTGCTGAGATAAAAGACAGTTCCTGATAGCATTAGTAATTATGTTTGGGCTTATGCTATTCCATTAAACCATGTATATCATAGGCATAGCTAAATGGGAGTGAAGCAACCTATGGACAGATATTTTAATTATGAGTAGATATACAAAAGAAGGTCTGTAGGGAATTTCATTCTGTTTCAGACCACTTCTCCAAGGTCATTTTTAATTCCTAGCATATCTTTCCACATTCTTAGAGATCTTGCCAATTTCCTACCATCTACCAATTTAACATGCATACACTTAATTCTGTATTCGACCTCACTATAGAAGTCTTATTAGTACTGGATTTTTCCACCAGAAGTTAAAGTTAAATTTACAAATTATAATGGATGGGTTTTATTTTCCATTTTTTAAGAATAGACACAATGTTTGCTCTTCTGCAGTTCTGTCACACTTCTCAAATCCTTTATATGTTTTCTATACAAATGCTAATGTCTTTAAGATTGCTTACTAGCTATGTAACTCAATTTATCAGGTCCAACCAAACTAATAAACATCTAATTTCTTTAAAAATTCTAGCTATTTTTCACTTTCAAACCCTATTTTTCTCTTTGGCTTTGAAAACTTACCCTTTTCAACTAGCAGTTCTGTTAGCCATCTCCTTCAGCTGAGAATTTTAGCAAACACCAGTGCATCTCATTTTGTAAAATACCAGACTAATGGTTTACTTCTTTTCTTACCCGTCTAGGTACATTTACTAGTTTGCATTCAGTTCCTTGCAGTCACTTTCAAATATATCATATATACTGACTAAGCTTCCCTTCCTATACTGATGAAACTTCTCTGTAAAATTAGACTTCTTTGTTCCAAATCTTCCTATGAGAAAAGCCAACAGAAACAAGAGAGGAAAAAAACCTCTCCTTCATCAGTTAGATATCTTCTCATTTACACATTCATTAATTGTATGTCTATATTAATCACTGCAACACTGTCCTCAGTTTTGATCCATTTTTTCCTTGAGTTCTATGTCCCCAGCTTTTGCTGCAGAAATCACTTTCTCTTAGGGACACTTATGAAATCATTAATCCAAACCAATTTAAAAATTCTATGGATGCATACAAATATAGTGAAAACAGATGGTAAGTTACCAATTTAGAAAGTCTACTTCTAAAAATTGGTGGTTTTTTCTGATTAAATGTTTCAAGAAGGTTAGAAACCTCTTGCCATCCTTCACTACCATAAAAGCAATAAACCTTATTCTGATGAGTATTTTCTTAGCAATTTCTATAGCTTGGACCACCATGAAATTCCACCCCACACTGCAAATTCCTAAACTAATTAGTTTTCTTTCTTAGCTTTCTCTGAAATAAGCAAAGCACATATTTCTTGAAAAATGAACATTTCTTTTCCAAACCTTAGTTTTGACCTACATTTCCCCCATTACAAATGAGTTAGTTGCAGTGTCCAACCTGCCATTGATCAAATGGTGTGATTTCTTGTTCGTGTCCCAGGGCTTTCAATTAAAGATTTGTCTCAAGATATGGTACATGCTCTTTTTCAGATTGTTTCTCTGGAGTTATCTAAAATCATGGTTTTTACTGCCACACTGAAAGTTCTTCAGTTTCTCTCTTAATGTTTTTTTCCCAGCAAAGTGTTACTGATTTTTTTCCACTGAGTAATTATTAGCTTTCAAAATTCTTTTCCTTCTGCTATATAGTGTTTGTTCCAAAGTAAATCTGTTTTTACATTCAACAGTGGATTATTATAAGATACATCTTCCCTATTAAAATTTTGCAACCAACATTGATATGCAAATCTGCTGAAGACAATTACTTTTCTGAGTGCAATCATTAATAACCTACTGTATATCTGTGAATCCTTTTTCCCCAAAAAGCTCTTGCAAGATGCTTCTGTTCATCAATACTTTCCATTCCCCATGGTCTTTGGGGAGCAATTTACCTGATGGTATCACATCCCTGAGAACTGGGGAGTTGAGAGGGGTGCTGGGGTGACAGGTCAGAACCTCTCTGCATAAAGCAAGTAGATGGTGCCCAGGTACAACCAAGAGTCCAGACCAAGGGTGAGGCAGCTTCAGGCAGCTCCAAGGTCAAGCTGGGAAGCCAATCTGCAGGTCTAGGTAGGAGCCCAGCTCAGCAGGCTATGGGGACAGGCCAGTCTGGTTCGCCTGGCACTGTCAGCAGCCTCTCCAACATTGCCAGGAGGAAAGGGGCTGCCCCAGGCTGCACCGCTGCTGAGCTGGACCTGTCCTCAGCAGCCAAGCCTTCAGGAAGGGAGATGTTGTCTTATGCATCTACAGTTTCCCTAACACACTAAATTATTTATCCTCTCACACTGAGGAGAGTAATAAACCTAATGAAGGAAGAGCGGTAGCATTACGTCTTGTTTTGGCAGTATCCATGATAAGTATCAAAAAAAAAAAAAATGCAAGTCACAAAAGAAATTTCTGAAGAACTGTGTCATACACTGAAAAACACACATTAAGTAGTATCTGGGATAATGAGGCTCTTCTCCAAGTTTTGATATTTGTTTTTACAGGTTGGTAGTTTTTTCCTGGAAAATGAAACTATAAGCAACTGACTCCTTGGGAAAAGACCAAATGCTTGGTTTATGTGTTCTTTTCCATTTTTGTTTTACATATGAGTTTTGTCTTCGTCATTGTCATGAGTTTCCTTCTGCTTTCTAATGATGTTACTGCTCCTGCATAACTTTCCTGTTTCTTTTTGTTAGCATTAAATGTTGCTAAGTAACTGAATCAGGCTGCGGTATTATTTGTCAGAACTATTCTATTTTTTCAAATATGTACAGAGATTACTCAGCAAAATGAAAACTACTCTCCCAAAGGAAAGAAGGCCATCTGCATTTACCACAACCCTCATTTTCAGGTCATTTCTAAGAAAAAATAGGAAGTGATTCCTATAAACTCCATGAGGTTATCCTAAACCACACCAAATAACATACATTTTGCTTTTAATAATGTGTCTCAGATCTTAAAAGCAATTGCAATTTTAAAGTAAAATAGCTTGGCTTTCCTTCAGTGCAAGCTCATTTAAAGAATTCACCTTTGCTGTGGATTATTAAAAGGAAATCCTAATTTAAGCAATTCAACAGCAAAAAATGTGAAAGATGGAATTCACCATTTTTTTCTCCTAATTGCATGTTAATGTAGCAATGATCTAGTGTCTCATCTACATGGACCTGCAATCAGCAGTAAGGGTAACTATCCCAAATGCAAAACTCATCTGGGTTTAATGAAATTTTCGCTTTAAAATCTCTCTGAAGCAATCAAAAGTACTAACAGCCACACTTACGATCAGTTTGTTCAATTTCCACTGAGAAGGTTTAAACTACTTTAGCATTAAATAAAGCATAATAGAAGGCTGTGACCCCAGAATAAGAAAATTACCATAGAACTTTATAAAGAATATGTGAAATGGAATAGTGTCAATTAATATTAAATTATTCAAGAACTGTGCAAGCTGCTCCATGTTGATCAGAATAGTCTTAAAAGCTTCCACATTCCATTAAGTTATTTTACATCTTGAAACCCCCCTAAGGTGAGCAGCATGCTTTCTTTCATATACTTTTAACACAGACATGCACTACACATATAAAAAATTAATCGAAGACTGAGAAATTTATTTTAATTTTTTTTTTTTAGGTCAGAGCATGGACTCTCAAGATTGCAACTATTCTTAATATGGGAAATAGCTCTAATTTTTTTAATTTGAAAATTTATCATATTTTGTTGCAAAAAAGGTAGGTGGAAAGATATCATAAACATTAAATAGTAGAATTACCTCACAAACACTATATAGCAAAATGACTTTGGATTTGAAGTACAGAGTGAGAAAATTACATTTGCAAAAGAGGACAACTTAGTAGTAGCTATAGTAATAACCATTTTGCATCTGCTTGTTGAATAATCACAAGACTTTTAGACACTTGGAATGAAACTACATATACATAAGGTCTTGTAATAAGTGGCCCTTTACTAAAAATTAAATTAAAAATTACATTCTTCCAGCTCCCTCTATTGTATAATTAATATAAATATGCTGAAGCCAGCAGGTGAAATATTATAATAGCCGGGCATGAGAAGCAGCCAATATGCAGGGAAGAGAGCTGTCACAGAAAACCCAATTACTTATGTACCTCAGCTATTAATAACTTTATTAAATTTGAAGCACAAGTCAAAGAGTGTGACCACCTAAACTGGGAAGACACACTTGTCCTTGTCCTTCTAGGACCTATACCAGAAAAAAGAAAAAAGCTAGAATCATGTAGCAAGGAACAGACTTCCTCTGTTTCTTCCTTCCCTATTGTATCTTCCCTAAAGTGTGAGGCATTCGCCCAGGGGAACATCCCCCAGCTGGGCTTGATTCCAGCAGGTGTGACCAGCAGGTTGAGGAGGGGATTCTGTCCCTCCTGGGGTGCTGCATCCAGTGTTGGCCACAAGAAGGGCCACGAAGATGCTGAGAGGGCTGGAGCACCTTTCCCACAAAGACTGGCTGAGAGCTGGGGCTGCTCAGTGGAGAGAAGCTCCAGGGAGACCTTCTACAGCTACCAGTAAATGAAGAAAGCCTACCAAAAAAAAAAAAAAAAAAAAAAATCAGAGAGGCTTTTTACAAGGCCATGTACTGATAGGAAAAGTGGGAAAAGCTTTACACTGAGAATAGGATTAGATTAGATTAGATTAGATTAGATTAGATTAGATTAGATTAGATTAGATTAGATACCTGGGAGCCATTCTTCCCTCTGAGGCTGGTGAGCCACTGCCACAGGCACAGGCAAACTCTGGATCCTCCATCCCTGGAAGTGTTCCAAGGCCAGGCTGGATGGAGCTTTACGTTCCATCTAGTGGAAGGTGTCCCTGCCCATGGCAGGAGGATTGGAAATGAATTTCAAACATCCTTTTCAACCCAAATCATTCTATGATATTAGGAAGTGTAGTGCCCACTCCTCTGCTCTCTCCCTCCCCCTCTTCAGCAAGACAAGGGAAAAAACAATGAAAAAGCTCGTGGCTCCAGAAAATGACAGAGAGATTATCCACTAATTTCCATCATAGGTAAACCAGAATCATCTTGGGGAAGATTAATTTAATTTGTTGTGAATTAAAAATTGGGTATTTTAAAAATAGCACCATGAGAAACAGAAACAAAAAACAAAAGCACCTTTTTGTCAACTCCCTTTTTTTTCACAGACTCAACTCCACTCTTTGTTCTTGACTTTTCTGCCACCTCTTCTCCTCCACAAGCGTCACAGGGAGATGGGAAACTGCAGTTGGGGTCTGTTCATAGCGCTTTGTCTGTGCCACTCCTTCCTTCTCATGCTGCTCCCCTGCTCCAGTGTGTAATTCCTCTCACTGGACAGAGTCCTTCACAAACTGCTCCAGTGTGAGTCCTTCCCAAAATGCTGCACCCTTTCAATAAATAATCTCCTGCTTACTGTCTTTAGGGTTTTAATGCTGCTTACCCCTCACAAGAGTGTGACACAAGGAGTGTAAACACAAGAAAACCACAGCATATTTTCTGAACTGCATCACGTTTGGATTAGATGTTTCACTTATGAAGCTCTGCTAGTAAAATCCAGCCTGGCCTAAAGAGCAACCCTACCAGAGCAATGAGTAAACTGAGTACTCATTGTATGGCCACACCCCACAAGACACCTCAAAGACAGAAAATGTAGAAGGATCCTACAGACAAAAGGATTTTTGCCACATTATGAAGGGATTTTGTAGATCCAGGTGCCAAAGAGGAAAAAACAAAAAAAAAACCAAAACAAAACAAAACAAAAAACCTTCTATGGGCTAGAAATGGAGATTGACATGTTCCTGGCAGAGTAGTGGTGTAGAATTTTTAATATTGACTCACATAATTTTCCAGTGTGGAGCTGGGAAACTTTTCAATCAGGTTATGGCAGAGATAGTGGCTTATAGCCTCTGGCTGTGCAAAGGCAGCACCTTTGCCATGGCTGTATTTGTGCCAGGATATTGGGGTCTTGAAAAATATTTGGGTATTCGACTTTTTTTTTGTATTTTCAAGAAAAGAAAGGAATCCTATCTCCAGCTTAATTATTAATAGTAACACATTGAGAACACAATGAATTTGGGACAAAAAATAACTACTCATATAAGTCTTTCAAGACCAAAAACAGAAAAGAAGCTCTTCCAGTCTGAGTCTGCTGAATTCTGTGCCATTATGACACTGAAATTATTTTATAAGCTCATAAACTCCATTTTCTTATGGCAAAGACTAGCAAAAAGATTAAGGATTGCTTCCAGGTAGGGAGAAGTTGCAGTAATTGTAGTATTGTCAATCCCAAGCATTCAAATAATTAAAATAATAAAGCCTTTTATACAGCACAAAATTTAGAACCAATTACAATGTTTGAAAATACTACTTTAATTTTACTCTTAATGCCTTGTCTTTTCTTAAAATATATTTTTCTCCATATTCAAACAGGTGAAAATAACCAATTTTAAGTGAAATCAGAAATGTTTACACAATCATATATTAATGATTTAAAGCTTTAAGAAACAAGGCCCTCCATCAACTTTGTTTTCCGGGCGCACTGGCACACCAGGATACTCAGGGCACAGCTGGGCACATCTGGGACACAGGGACACAACAGGGCAGGGGGAGTCGAACCAGACACACCGCTCATGCCGGGCAGTCACACCGGCCGGAGAAGAGACGGGTCACACCGGCACCAGGGCGGGAGGCACAGCCGGGGGGTCACACTGCTCACACCGGGGCGGGTCACACCGGGGGGTGTCACACCGGGGGGTCACACCGGGGGGGTCACACCGGGGGGTCACACCGGGGGGGTTCCCGGGGGGGGTCACACCGGAGGGGTCACACCGGAGGGGGGTCACACCGGGGGAGGTCACACCGGGGGGGTTCTCGGGGGGGGTCACACCGGGGGTTTCCCGGGGGGGTCACACCGGGGGGGGTTCCCGGGGGGGGTCACACCGGGGGGGTTCCCGGGGGGGTCACACCGGGCGTTCCCGGGGCTCCCGCCCCGCCCCGCTCGCGCCACACGCCCCGCCCCCGCCGACCAAAACATTGGCACGTGCGCCCCGCGGGCGCCTGTCACGTGACGCGGCCGGCTCGCGCCGGGCGGAGCCGGCCCCGCCCCGCCGCGCCAATGGCGGCGCGCGCTGCCGGGTAGCAACAAGCGCGGCGGGCGGCGGCCAATCAGCGCGGCGGGGGCGTGGCCAGCGCGGCCCATGGTACTTCCGGCAACAGCGCCGGGCCCGCGCCGAGCGCCGGGCGGGAGCGGCGGGGACGGAGGGGGCGGCACCGCCGGCACCGGGAGGTGAGCGCGGCCCGGCCCGGCCCGGCCCGGCCGGCAGCGCGGTCGGGAGGAGACCCGCGGGGCCGTGGGTGTGCGCCCCGTCGGCCCGCGGGGTGGAGACTGAGCGTGGGCAGTCGTGGTTTGAGGGGCTTGGGGTTGGCTCCTAAGGGCGTGTGGGACGAGGTGGTAAAAGTCAGGGTGGGCAGATGGCGCTGGGGCCGAAAGGGACGGGCAGCGCTGAGGTGTCTGGAGGGAGGTGTGTGGAGCCTGCCTGGACGCACGGGGTGTTGGGATCTCATTAGGCTGTGTGAGGGTGGGAGCCAGCATCGTTTCACCAGGGGCACATCCTGCCTCACAAATCTGGTGGCCTCCTACGGTGGGATTTCAAGGTTGGTGGATGAGGTCATATGAGGTCACACCGTGACTGATGTAATTTGCCCGAATTTATGAAAAGCATTTGACACTGTCCCACAGAAATTCTTTGTCTCTGAACTGGACAGACATGAATTTGACAGATGGGCTGCTGTGTAGATAAGGAACTGGCTGGATGGTCATCCTCAAAGAGTTGCAGTCAGCAGCTCTGTGGCCACGTGGAGACGAGTGAAAAGTGACATTCTTGAGGGGTAGGGATTGGCACTGTGCCTGTTTAACATCTTTGTTGGGGACATGGATAGTGGGATTGAGTGTAACCTCTGCAAGTTTTTGGATGGCACCAATGTGTAGTGTCGTCAATAAGCTGGAGGGAAGGGATGCCATCCAGAGGGACCTTGGCAGAACAGAAATAAATGTGTGCAAACCTTCTGAAATTCAGCAAGGCTAAGTGCTAAGTCCTGCAATTGAGTCATGGCAGTCCCAAGCACAAGTACAGGACAGGTCGAGAATGGGCTGAAAGCAGCTTTGAGTAGAAGGACTCTGGGCTACTGGTTGACAAGGAGCTCAATATGAGTCAGCAATGTGCACGTGCAGCCCAGAAAGCTGGAGGTGTTCTGGGCTGCACTAAAAGAAGTGTGGCCAGTGGGTCAAGGGTGGTGATTATGCCCCTCTACTCTGCTCTCCTCATACACCACTGCAGTGTTGCATCCAGCTCTGGGATTCTCACCAGAGGAAGGCTGTTAATGTGTTGGAGAGAGTCCAGAGGAGGGCTGAAGCACCTGTGCTATGAACACTGGCTGAGAGAATTGGGATTGTGTAGCCAGGTGAAGAGAAGGCTTTTGGGAGACCATTAGACCAGGCTTCCAGTCCTTTAAAGGGGAGCTACAAGAAAGCTGGAGAAGGACTTTTTACAAGGGCCTGTAGTGGCAGAACAAGGTAGAATGGCATCAAACTGAAATAAGGTAAGTTTAGGTTAGGTCTTAGTGAAAAGCTCTTTACTGTGAGAGTGATGAGGCACTGGCAGAGATTGTCCAGAGCAGTGGTGGATATCCCATCCTTTTTAGCATTCAAGGCCAGATTGGATGGGGTTCTGAGCAGCCTGTTTTAATGGAACTGGGTGATCTTTAAGGTCCCTTCCAACCCAAACCATTCTGTGCTCGAGACACCAGTATGAGGGGAGTACTAAACAACTACTTGTGGTTTATATTATTCCTAGGAAGCAGTAAAAGGATTGGAAAAGCAGATAGGCAAGAATAAAATTTGTTGCAACTGGGGGAATGGATGATGTAAGTTTTGGAAAAGGTTTTTGTTAGGAGCAGAGGAAACCTGAGTTATTAGTAGGAAGGGGACTTTAGTCAATCCTAAGGCCTAGGCAATGCACTTTGTTTTGTATGCTATGCAGATTTTTAAATAAAGAAAAACCCATCTGGCTTACTCAGCCTGTATTTCTTCTGGCTTTTTATCCTCTTCTAACAAATATATTGGGTGAGTGCTGATCAAGAGTGCAAGTTTTTAAATAAATTCATAGTGATGTTTACTGGTGGGGCCTAATATTTTTTCAAGTTGAAAAAAATATTAGAAAATGGGTGTTTGTGAGGACCAAAGCTGTTGCTGTTATATATTAACATGTGTTTTGAATATGATAATGCTATCTTCCCTCTATAGCTGGCAAGTGAAATCTCTTGTTAAACTAAGGAGCAATATATTTGTGTGATGAATGGGAAGAAGAGAGTAAAAGCTGGCAAAGTTATATTCTTCAAAGTGGAGATAACTGCCCTGTTGAAACTCTTAATGTGTCAGAAGTGCATCTCACTTTTGAAATATGGTAGCAGAACACTGTTTGAATGATATACCTGTGATGACCTGCATCTGCTTGTAGGAATTTCTGGAGACCTGTCACAATGGACTTTGTTGCAGTCTCCTTTTGTCCTGGTATCTGCTTAATAGGCTGGCATGGAAGGTGGCCTCAAAAACACCATAAAAAGATTTTTGGCAATGTTAAAATTCCTTTCCTGAAAGATCACTCCACATTGTACCATAACCTCATTATTTGTAAGGATTAGGAAAAACAAAAGGAGCAACATTGATTTTGTAAGCTGTCAATCTCTTTAAAACCATTTATCAGTCACATATGAAAATTAGTAATCTGTTTGATCATGACAGAGCAGATTACATATAATATGCTTGATATAATTTTCTTTTTTTGGTATCATTCCATTCTTGGACTACCAGGATTTTTTTCCTTGTTCTCCGAAGAACAAGGAAATCTACCTTGATCTAATAAAATGCTGAAAGACAATAAGAATATTGTTAGAGAATAAAAAAAAAATACTTAAACCACTGAATCTGTTTCTTTAAAGGATGTTTAAGTTTCTTTAAAGGATGCTCTACACAGAACTTTTCATAAGGTATTTTCTTTTTAAGGCTAAAGAGAAAACTGAAATAATGACAGGAAGTTTTGAAACTTTTTAAATAAATAATAGACAAAGAATGTCTTCTTGCTGCTTATAGAGAAACCATGCCATTCTTGGGCCAAGACTGGAGATCCCCTGGATGGAGATGGGTTAAAACAGAAGATGGATGGAAAAGATGTGAACCCTTTAGTCATGCACTTGAGGATGGGAATAATCAGCTGAATGATATCAGTCACGCTGTGTAAGTTAAAAAAAAAAAGTGATTCTGCATGAAATAATAGCAGGTGGGAAGGGAAAATTGACTTAATTTCTATTCAGATTGCAACTGTTTGTGGTAGCTGATGTCATCTGTATACAAATGCAATCATGTGTTTTGTTAGTTAGGCAGACAGTAGACCCCTGTGGAGACCGTCTTTTGTCACTCCCTGACCTTATTTGAGGCAGCCAGATCCCTTCTTAGCCTATATGTCTTTCAAAATAATAAAACAATAAATACTTAAAAAAAACCCCAAACCAACAAAAAAAAACCACACCCCAATGCCTGCTGAGTACTACTTAAGGGTAAAAGTGATCTTGTAAATTGCAAGTGCAGCAGGCATATTGAACCTGGAAGTGAGTGAAGGCTTTCTGCTGAGTGGGTGTTGGATTAGTTTGTGGCAGCCATAAAATGCCTTTGCTCCAAATTTACAATCAGTGGTATCTTAATGCTCTTTCTCTAACACAATATATGACTATACGTGCTCCTGTAGGACAGGTGAGAAAGAGATTAGGTAAATAAAGTAATACTTGTGGCAAATGGCCACAGACTGGTGTGATATAAATAATTTTGTCAAAACAAACTTCTTCACAAAGAAGTAGTTCTCAGGGGTAGGACTCTTGGTCATAAATTCCAGAATAATGTGCTCATAATGAAGAAAGGGAACATGTGGTGTTTTGTTGTTAGTCCAGTAAAAGGTAACTCATCTGGTTTAGAGAGGGATTTCCTGGGAAGCTAGGACTTGCTGTTGCCACACACCTGTGTTTTCTAAATTTGTAAAACAATCCTCAAGGGAGTTGTCAAGCAGTGAAGCATTATTATTAAGATTAACCTACTGTTTGCTTCATGCCTTTTTTCCTTTTGTGTTAATCTGTCACTGATCTCCTTTGGCCTTCTTTATCTACATAGTCTGGCCACCGTGGATACAAAACTTAGTCTGTAAGACTGTTCAGTAAGCTTCCAACATAAAAGTTGCCTTAAATACCTTTGAAAAAAAATATTGTGTCTTTTATATCTTTAATAATATACTTGGCAAAGTAAGGGAGATCTAATAAGTATTTAGCAACCATGTAAATTGCTTCAAAAATAAATATCGTGTAGGTTGCTTAATTAATACTGTTTGATAAGTATGAAAGGAATTATCAGTCCTTGTGAATACCATTAAGACTTTTGCTCATAATTGTGTGTGTATAAATGTATATATGTATCTTTTCCCCAAAGACCAAGGTAAGGTATTTTTATGGCTTCTTTGAGCAAAAATACTGAATTTTTTTTTTTTTTTCCTTATTCTTGGAAGACCATAGAATTGAACTCTTCTGAAGCCAAAAACTGTAGCTTTAGTTTTTGATTCTTAATTTTACTTTTGTCTATTCAATTAAAAATGTATGTTAAAACTCAGACTAGAGAATTCAAGTTGGTCTGTCTTGGCATAGTAGCACTATTTTGGAGTAATTTCACTACACTTCTAACTTTGGTTCTGTGATTGTAACTTGAACTTTTTATATGCCAATTAAGTTTTGCCACTAAACTGCGATTAATGTCTCTTTGCACAACATTATGGAACAATTTAGAGTGGAAATGACCTTGTCATCTAGTTGAAAACCATACTTAAAGCAAGGCCAGCTGAGGCTGGACTCTGCAGGGCCTTGCCCAGTTCAGCTTTGTGCTTTTCCAGGAATGGAAATTCTTTTCTGGGCTCCTGTTCTAAGTTCTGTTACTGTCGATGTTATTTTTTTTTGTTGTTGTGCTGACCTCGGTTGTGTCATTTCTCCCTGCCCTCCTCATTCTAGTAAGAATTTCTTTTATCACAGGTTGTGTCTATTACCATTTGACTTACTACTGCCCACCTCCTCCAGTCCCATTCAATCTTATTTTTAGTTTCATATTAAAAACGGACAGCAGTTAGATTTCCCTCCACCACCAGCTCTAAAAACTGAGCAAGGTCAGTTCTCTACCCTTGTGCACCATGTGCTCCAGTAGCTTGGTGACTCTCCACTGGAGTTGTTCCAGTATGACAATGTTTTCACTGTATTGGGGGCTCCTAACTAGACACAGTACTCCAGATGAGTACTTGTGCCAAATAAAGATGGATGTTTGCTTTTTTCAGTCTGCAGGATACCCATTTGATAGCTCAATCCAGTGTGCAGTTGGCTTAACACAACACAAGGGCACACTGCTGACCTGTTTTCAGCCAGTTACCATCAAGATTCCTGGCTCCTTTCCTACAAAACTGCTTTCTATCCAGTCTACCCAAGCATATGCCCAGGCTTGGGGTTCTTCTATGTAATGGGCAGGGCTTCACATTCTGGTATAGTGGTGTAAGATGTGTTGCTGCCTGGATCTCTGTACCATCTTATGCTATTTGGAAATAATTATGGTGCATATTGAAGATATAACTCAGTTTAGGAGATTTCTTAACATAATGTAGCACTAAGAAAAAATGAGACTTGATAAAGTGCTTCATTGTAGAAGAAACGTATAGTAATCAGTAAAAAAATACCTGTTTGTCTCTCTTTAAGCTGCCCTGTGCATAGGGATGGTGGTGTATGCCAATCTGGCAACTCTAGCAGGGTTTGGTTCATTTATATCCATTGTAAAGAATAATCTTTTTCACTAAAATATTCTGTAGGAATCTCTTCTGAAGTTAGAACTTTCATATTGTATTTAAGGGAGCATTATAGTAGTTTTCCTTTATAAGGAAAAAAATTCAAGCTATGTAGTTGAATGAAACCTTTCTAGTTTTGCTTCTATTCTCTTCTGTGAGTGAAAGTGTAGATAGAGTTGCTTGCCAAACTTTGTCCTTTACCCATTGCAAATACTTTCTCTTCAGAAATTACGAAGATCTAATCACAAACAGATTCAGAAATAAACCTTAAAGACACCTAAGTTACTTAAATTGAAGAATGTGTTTTTGTTAAAATAGAACTTCAAGCTTTGCTTGATTAGTCATTCCATGCCTTGGTGAATCCTGCTGCTGAATTAGTAAAATTGGTGGACCTAATGGTAACCATGCTTGAACAAATATAATCACTTGTGCAGGAACAGTTGTCATTATTTGACATAATGCTTGAAAAATTGCACTTTGGATCTTTTAATGGAAACTAAGAAGAAAAAATGAGACCATCACTTCTGTCAGTCTTAGTTACATGCTTAAGAGTGCCTCGTGTTAGAGGTAGATAGTAGCTGGAAGCGTGGCTTGGGCTGTGTGCATTCAAGCTCTGTGGTGTGAATGCTGGCCATGACCCCCTGTAAATTGAAGTCAGACACTCCCAGTGCTATAGCACTGTGTCCTTGAAGCTTGGTGGTGGAGAGAAGCTTGGTGGGGGTGGAACTGCCTTACACAATTGTATGCAAGTGTCTTTCATTAGCCTGCAACTTAGGTAGGAGTAAAGCTGTCTTATGCGTTCTTTTTGAGGTAGAAGAAAGAATTAGACTGGTAAGATTTTCATAATGGTGGTATTTACTTTTTTGTGTGTTAGGTTCATATGAACTTCTTGGGCTGGCAGGGTAGTCATTTTAGTCTGCAGTGTCTCTTGTCTAATTCTGCAAGATGCAGTGTTCGCAATAGTGATTTTGGCACTGGATAGAAGTCCTTTGATTTGAATCTATGAACAGATAACATTACAATATATTTGTCAAATGACAAAATCATTTGGTGTGCGCGCTTAGGATTTTCCACGGTCAAACTGTGAGAGTCACTTCTAAAATAGTGTCTCTGTAAATATCTGACTTGAGGGCCATGTGAAAAGAAACAAGGGGATGAGGGAAAAATTGGAGCTCAGATAGCCCTGTCACATTTTCTATCATTTTCAGTGTCATACCCAAGAGGTTATTTAAATACTGCTATGAAATTACTTTTTTTGGAAAAACTGAAATTGTTGCATGATCTAAGATATTATAGTTCTAAGGATACCAGGTACTTTGCTTTTAAAAGCTTTAGAAGAATTTTTTATGAAGTGCATCATCAAGACACAAGAGTAAGAATAGCTGTAAATTGACAGTACTATGTATGCATTTAAATCCTGCCAGGTGCACTCAAATGTCACGTGCAGTATTATAATAAGAGCACTAAATTAAGGCTTCTGTTGCACCATATGGCACGTGCAGCGCTTGATTTGGTTTCTTGTATCTTAGCTTGGTGTTTGAGGGGGCAGGGGGTGCTTTTGGAACAGTAGAGCAGCTTTATTACTTGTAGAGGAGCTCAGCAGATTTCTGGATGGAATGCTAGCAGCCACTGGGTAACTGTGTTTCTGTCCCATTCTTCTGGTGTCTGTGGGACCCTTGCTTTCATTCATTGCTTTCAGACTAAAGGTTTGTCAAGAAGAGTAGGGTTGTTTACAGATGAGTGAGGGAAAGACTATATGAAGTGGGACAGAACATGAGGAAATAAAGCCTCATGTCAGAGATCCTCAGAGGTAACAGTCCAGTTTGTCTTTTCTCTACAGAGACTTAAGGAATTCCAGGAATGTCACAGACAAATTTGAATGCTAGATAAAGGTGTTTGAAATAACTGTCTTCATCTTCACAATTCCTTATGTTTATTGACTCCTTAAGCTGCCTTAGTTATTTATATCATGCTTGAAGTGTCTCTTATGGGGTGTCAGGAGTGGGATTCAAATCGCTTCAGGTATGTTACTGACCTAAATTACTTTATGGGGACACTTGGATCCAGGAACAAAAAAAGGAATCTTTACGTATTAACCTTCCTCTTCTAAGCAGGACTCCAGGAATGTGGTCTCCCACCCTCTCTCCATTGCTTGCCTTGGGTCAAGGGGCATGAGAGAGTTTCTGTGCTGCTTGGATTATGTTGCAGAGTATCAGGACCTATCTCCTTAGTCTTGTATCTGTTGTTAGGATTATAAAACTCTGGGAGCTTTGGGATCAATTTCTGGTTCTGTAGCAACTCTTCAGATTCTGCCATAGCTTCTCACATGGTGTGGTGATACAGCCAATATGTTAAATCATAATTAAATTAATTTTAGTGAGTTTAGAGATTTCCTGTATGATGGCTTTGGGTGGGAAAAACGCACAAAAACAAACTGATAAATTGGAATGTTACATAATCAAATAACTTGTTTGTTGATGTTTTGCTTTTGTCTCTTGCTGGTTTCTTCCCTCTGAGCTCTTTTGCTGTTTGACCAGATGTGATATTTGGCACTGTTGTATAGAATATTTAAGGTGTTGAGTCTTTATCCTTTGCCTTAAAAATATTAAGGACTGAACTAATGCTATCACCTTGTATTGAACACTACCTGAATGCAGATGTTAAGTTTAAATTCTGAAAAAAAGCTAAGATGAAATCAACTTTTTCTAAATCTTCTTGACTTGTGTATCTTTAAGCTGAGCTAACATGTACTGATTAGAACAATTCAAAAGCCAAAAATTTTTTACAGTGTTGTTTAACAGATGGTTCAAACCTGAAAGTTATAACTCTGTAAGCTAGTAGGAATAGACTAAAATAATTTTATTTTTGTCACTTAATGCCCAGATACAGGTTATTTTTGAAAAAAATTCTTCAGTTTGCAATGTTCGGTTGTTTTAATCTGAAGTTCAAGCTGGCAGTGATAAAAACAATTTAGATTAAAAATAGTAATGGATGTGAGGAGTTCCATATACAACTTTGTTGCCAGAAAGCAGTAATGTAGAAATAAGAATGTCCCCCAGTTAAACTTCATTACCCTGTCTTAGCTGTGCAAGACTGTGGCTTTAATATGAAGTATCTTCTCAGTGCTAGAAAAGAGAACGGCCATTCTTATCTTTGTTGCTGGTCCTTATAGTTATCTGCAAAAATGGAATGAAAATTTCATGAAGCTGTGTAGATTTCTTGTAGTACAGGCAGTTTTAAGTGCACATAGATTTTAGAAATGTTAGCTTATTAAAAAGGATTTTTACTAATTTGTATGTGTATATTTTTTTTGTATTCCCACCATATTCTATATACATAAGCATTTGGTATAGTCCTCAGTGTGGGGTTACATAGTTAACTGTCAGAAGTGACATAGGTGGAGTTGAGTCTCTCTGGCAGTGACAGACCAACTTAGCTCTTGATGCTGTACAAATCATTGGTAAAACAGTGTCGTGACACCTGTAGTATGTGCAGAGTTGTGAATCAAGAGTTTCTTAAAAGAAAGACTTTCTTTGCCCCAAAGGTGGCAGTAGTAAGAGAGCTATCATTCATTGCTGCCTTTCTGCCTGTGCAAGGACATGCAATAATTCTTCACAGACTTCTTACCTGTGTGCAGTTAAGACTTGGTCCACTTCAAATAATGGATTTTTGTACACCAGAGCTTTGCAGAGTTTTACAGTTGTCCAGTTAGTACTGTCTCCTTAGTAGTCCTTCCTAAATGTCAGTAATGACTTTCAGGATACCTCTTAGGAAGATACTTTTGTGTATTAATTATTTTGGCACAACATTCAACCCCTCTGGGAAGAAAAGAAGGCAGCTTCTCTCCAGATATATATTGCTATAGACAATGAGATAGAGGACCTTAATTAAAAACATGGTTTCTTTTTTTTTCAGCTGGTAGACTTTAATGCAGAAAACTGTAAGATGTATGCATCTTAAATATTTAATTACTATCCTAATTAGATGTTTTTATTTCAGTATCATAACTGGAGATGATGAGAATGAAGAAGTGTACAATACTGAAGACTGTGAGTTTGCAGCCAAGAAAAGGAAAAAAGATCATTTTAGGAATAACACAGATTCACAATGTAAGGCTTGGGGTTTTCATTTATTTTAGAAGACTCATTTAAGTTCAGAGAAATGTTAAAATAGTCATGTTATACTCATCTATAATGAATGGCTTCCAGATTATGCCTATTTATGTATTGGCAACAAATTCTGGTGTCAAAAGTGATATGTCTTAACTGAAACTGTGTTATTGATCATTTACTGTGTTGGATTTTATTTTCCAAAGACCCAAAGGTAATTCATTTAAGAATAGTAATTGCTGAGTATTAAGAGTCTTCTGATACTAACCACTGTTATGTTTTGTGGACTAGTTTTAGATTAAATTCTTCTGGATGCTTATGGGACCAAGTCAATGTAGAAAAACAGGTCCCTGTACAGAAGAAAATGTATTGGAGGGGTGGAGTAGTCAGGAACAAAAGCATTGTCTATATCTGCTGTATTTTCAAATGCCAAGGAGCCTGTTGTATAAAAAAAAAAAAGGTCAGGAATTATGTAGGACCACTGTTATGTCAGCGATTGGTCACAGCTGACAAAAGTTGTCATTCATCTGCCAATTGTGTGTCAACTCTTGTGATTTAAAAAAAAACCAAACATTTATATAACTTTTCTATTATTTTCATTAAGTCCATATCTTGTGACAATTTTTAGTTCTCTTTTCCAGCCTTTGTAAAGTTCCTTCATTAAAACTGTTCTGCTCTCTTATGAAGCATTTTATTGAAAATTGTATGTTCAGTTAAGTTTCTGGAAGGCATTACTAGTGTGGAAGCCTAAAATGCTTATTTTTTTATTTTACTTTAGGTTTTTATCGAGAAAAGTGGATTTATGTTCATAAAGAAAGCACCAAGGAAGTAAGTCTGCATGGTGTGGGTCAATTCCTATGATCTTTGTGGTTCTTAATTGACAGACAGTATACTGAAAAAAGTATTTTTGCCATGTGGTCTTAGGGGTTGTACTCTCTTCATTGGCAACCTTGGACACCTGCACATGGTGAGGCAAAGAAAGCTGGCAAAATGACTTCTCAGTAGGTTTTTGTGGCAGAGATGTGAGAGCTTGCAGGGATAGACATACAGTTCTTCACTACTTATCCAAGCTCATCTATCTTTCTACTGTCTCTTTGAACTACAATTGAAAGTATTTGCAAAACAAGAGAAATATCTCCTAAGAAGTTGCTTGCAATCAGCCACCTGATATTTTGGGATCTTGGTGTAAATTTGAATGGAAGTAAAACATCAAACTTTACAAAGAGGATCTTTATTTTTAACCAAGGCCACATGCTTTCAGTTTGGGATATAAACTGTATCTTGTAAGTGTAAAGGGAATAGGAAAGCTCTTGGAGTGTCCTCTTGGAAAGTTAAAATACATCTATTGTATGTAGAGATTAAACTCTTTTGAGGTGTGAGTTTCATTCCTGTGCTGATTGCCATGGCTAGCTGGGTTGTATGGAGCTTGAACTCCATTAAGGAGGTTTTACATCCTCATAGTAATGCCAGCCAGGAGAGAGGGAAGGAGGTGAGGGTGATGACTGTAGTCAGGCAAGCAAAAGTAGCTTTGCATTTTAGAGCTGAGAGACAACACAGAGCTTTTTACTCAGGAAGGGCATGCTATTGAGCAGAGCTTATATAAAAGGACATATTGCAAGACTTTGTAGATCTTATAGACCAGTGACCCAGAGACTGCCCATCTACATCTGAAGGGTACTTTAAAGCCTTTCACCAGATTCACAACACTCTTTCTGCTTTATCTTCTAGATGAGGTTACTTACATTTGTCTGCAAAAGTCTCAAGTATGCTTTTTCCCTTTCTGCTGTCTTAAATTAGCTGAGAAGGAGCAGGGGGACAACAGACTGTCACCAGTCATTGTGGTGCTTTGAACGATAAGGTTAAGCTGAGGTTTCAAAGTACATTGAGGCCAAAATACAAATAGCCTAAAATCATGCATTGGTGTTCTTCATAGCCCATGTATAAAGGGATTCTTTTTTTCCCCTACTTGTACAGAAGTTGCTGTACTAGTGATGTGTGAGCATTTGCTTCTGTTCCTTGTTTATTCAGAGGGCAGATGAAATATTTTTGGTTACCTTCTATTTGACTATTCATCTTTCAGGTTTATTTGGGTTTTTTAGTATAAAAAAAAAAACAGGGATAGCTAGAATTAAACGCTAATCTTTCAAGTAATTCTTTGTAAAAATTTAAAGGCTTAGAGTAGTAGGTTGAAAAAGTAACAAGGAATAAGAATACATGAACCAAAAAATTCAGAGCAACAATTTAAGCTAATCTAAATCATTATTCAGAGGTTATAGTTTTCCTTACAGGTTATAGTCTTTCTTGATATTGAAATAGTCTAGGAAACATTTCTTCCCAAACTGGATACTATTTTTAGGGCAAAATGACAAGATAGGGAGGTCTTGATAAGAAACATGTGAACCATGCTATGGAAGAGCATTGAAATTAAAGAGAACCAAAACAAGTGTATTTGTGTGGCTGAAATGAAATTGGAGATGTTTTTGAATTATTTTGTCATGATGGTACACTGGGAAAGGTAGGGCTGTAGTTTCATAGCAGTCTGTTCAGGGAGATGTCTTATGTTAATGTTTTAAGCATGACCTAATGACAACTGTTTAGCCACAGAACAGCCACAAATATTTAAATTTGAACAAGTTTTGTTGACTGTATGTGTTAATTCACTGCTGTTAGCTAAGAAAGGTATGTATATTGTGAAGTGTGCAGTGTGCTTTGGTCTGAGGTATATCAGCTGAATGAGCAAGCAGTACAATCCTGAATTTGATCATTAACCAACAGGCAGGAATTATCACCACTCTGCAGTGAATTCTTAGCTGTCCATCCTGCTGGGGTATATGCAGGGTAAGCCTTCACTGAGTCACAAAAAGGAATGTTATTTGTACCTCAAAATCTGTCAACATCCCATAATTTACCAAGGAAATCTTTCTAGGAATGAGCTTTAAATAATTATTTATCCTCCTCCTTTCCTGAGCTGACAAAACCATAGTAGCACACTGCTTTGCAAGACTCTCTTTTACCAGTTAGAGATTTTCCTAGCCTTGGGGTATCTGGTCCTGGGCTCCAGTATGGCTTTGTGGCTCTAAATGTACTGATTTTGCATAATCCCATGTCATTTTGGGCTGCTACTACCACCTTAACCTTGTTCTCAACAGCCTCTGAAACTTCCATTTTCACATTAGGATATGGAGAAGTACCAAGAGAAAATGCTCTTGCTCTTGGTGCATTAAAAAAAAGTACCTAAGCTTCTAGCACCATACTAGATGTTGAGACCATTATTTGTCTGAACCCAGAAGCAGCTAGCTGTGTTCTCACCCTCAAGTGTGAATCAGATGATTCCTTGTGCATGGCAAATGGGGACTGTGATAGCCACGAGGAGTGCCAGCATTGTGGCCATGCAAGAATGGAGTATATTCCCAGGGAAATCAAATACCGGTGATGCCACATTACACATTTAGTATGAATTGAAAGGCTTTGCCTATATACCTGTTAGTTACAAATAGTGCATCTTGTTTAATTTAATTTCTTTAGAACAAATAACTCTTCAGTCCAGAGGCACTGTGTTTCCAGGGAGCATGGTATCCATTAGCATCAGCTGCATGTTGGATTGCTTTTCTGAATGTTTTACTCAATTTAGTCTTTTTCCTTCCATGTAAAGTGTATTTTTCCCTTTCTCAGAGACATGGCTATTGCACCTTGGGAGAAGCCTTTAACCGCTTGGACTTCTCAAGTGCAATTCAGGACATCAGGAGGTTCAATTATGTTGTCAAAGTAAGCTCTTTGTTTTATATGTATATCATAAAGATATTCTTGCTGATCTGCCTGTGTGTACAAAAGGAATATGATTTGTAATTGTATAAATATCCTGATCATATGTAATTTATAATGCAAGTAGCAACTTCAAACTGAGTAGATTTTCTCTGGTTTAAACTCTTTTTATGGCTGTCTGAAAGCCTATAGCTTGAGGAGGATGGAAATAGTCAGTGTGCTGTGTCATTTAAAAGCGGAACATTGATGTTTCAGTTGTTCATCAGTCTGGGTAATGAACTCTCTTTAAAAGTAAAATGATTTCTATACAACCAAAACTAGTAAAGTGTCATTAATCTTAAATATATTTTGCTGCATCTCAAATATGTTTCAAATAACAATTTCCAGAAGAATACTTGATGTGTGTTTTGCTATTTCTGTATCTTCTGTAACTTCTTACCAGTCCTGTGATTCATTGCAGTTCTTTTTTATTAAGGATAAGATATCTTTGCATTTATCGTTGTTAACATTACTTATAACTTGAGACTGCAGCTCAATGCCTCACCAGCTGCCCACTTGGAAATGCCTGTTTTGTGGATACTGGTATCTTACTAGCCCCAGGTTTATTTTAGTATCTAGCTTGAGGTAGTAAAGTGCTTGTCCCAGCTCCTAGAGAAACTAAAAATCTGGGTCAGATCAGACTAGAGTGGACTGTTCAGTGGTGAGGCTGTTCACAAATATTGTACTTCTTGGAATGCATCCTGAACTTGAAAAGATACAAATAAAAATTAAATAAACATACCAGGAGAACACTCCAGCACTAGCCTGTGGACTATTTGTAGAGAAAACACATTCTATCCATCCCTGTGAAGATGAGGCCATTGTATTATGCTTACAGAAAAACAACAGATGGGGAAACAAATCAGGAAGGATTTGCTTCCAGGCTAGTGGTTAGGGTACTTGCCTGGTTTGTTCCCCTTGCAGGGTTTGGAGTTTTTTTGGTATATGTATGTGTTGTGGTTTAGAACATTACTTTTTAATGCTGTTTTGGGAGCAGAATCAAGAGCCTTTATCTTTTCCAAGACTTTTCAGCCTTGGACAGTAAGAAGAAAAACCAAAGAACTTAAAAAAGGTGATTTGGTATAAGTGGTGTTAACCTTGGGTGTCTCAGTTGAATAGCAAGCAGGTAAAAGGAATGCAGATCTAGAATTCTGCATTTGTTTTAGATGCTGCAGTGTCTAAACTGGGTTGCTCAAAACAGTTGATCAACTCAAAGTGCAAAGTCCAGCATAAGCACATTGACCAGTTTTTCTTCTATTCACCAAGAACTATAAAATGCTGGTTTAGTCAGCCAGGCTTAAGATCATTGAGGAAGGAGCAGTACTTTAAAATTCAGAAATTTAGCTTTGCAATCCAAACCATTATTCGGCTAATAGCAGACCCTAAGAAATCTGAATTTAAAATAGTAGATAGACTTTCAAAGTCCTTTAATTGTTTTAGAATTTATTTGGCATTTTGAAAATTTAGAATTGTTTTACAAATACAGAACTTTGATCATGTCTTTGCATCAGTTCCTCTGAGGTGGTAGCTGTTTGTTGATAGCAAGGTATAACTCAAGAATACTATTTTGAAAGACCAAACCCTACTTTAGCTCTTCTTTGATCCCAGACCATCAAGGTGATTCTCCAACTAACTAAGAATATGTCATTCATTATTAAAAGTTAATATTGATGTCTGTCCAGGACTCTTTTAGGATGGGCAATGAGGGGGAGAAGGTAGGATCAGTTAGTTTTTTGTATTTGTAGTGTATTTATAATGTCCAGTGTTTCCAAGTAAACACCTGATCCATTCAAACATGGCTCTGCCTGTATCAGTGTGTGAGATACTAGTACTCTCTGCTACTTTGCTTTTGCTAGAATTGTCTTAATTCTTGCATATTACCTTTCACTGAAATTGGAATCTTCATTACAATTGATCAGGTGGAATTTTTCTTTAATTTAATCTTTAGACTGAGCAATATAACTGATTTCTTTTTAATTAATCAAGATAAATGTACCTACTTGCTTGAACTGGCAGACTGCCAGAGACATCTAGGTATGTTCTCAATTATTAATCAAGATAATAGGCTTTGAAAAAGCCAACAAAGAGATCCTGGTATCTATTTATACAGTTTTTGAGACTAGATTGCTTGTATTTAACTATCAGGACAATTAGTTCTTTCTTTCATAGCACATAATGTTTTGTCAGAGATGATGCAGAGGAGCCAGAAGCAACATTATTAAATCAGGGACAGAACAGGTATATTCTTTCTTCCTCCCAAGGAAAATTATTGTTGAGGGAAGTGTCAAATTGGTGTTTTAGAAATGAAGATACAATATAATTTTTGGCAAGCTTAGTCTTTTTCATACTCTGTGCCAGCACTTGGTGCTACCCTACACTGGAGCACTCTGTAGGGAATGCTGTTCCATGCTTTCCCTTTCCAGTGTGTTGAGAACACTTGTTCTGAACTCATTGTTATAAAGTGCAAATTGCAAAGCTCAGTGCCACACCTCTCAACATTGCAATGGTGTCACAACAAAGTCTCTCATAATAAGAGACCATTTTTTGTTGAAGAGCTAATGGTTCTTATCAGCTACAAAACTTAATCTGAAATGTAAAAGCAAATGTGTCAGTATGGAGCAAGGGCTGCCACTAGTAGCTATAGCTTGGCATTCATGTGTGGCAAGAACTTAAGCTGTTGTGATTATGTTGCTCTAAACCATTGCCGCTGTTCTTGTCACTTTTTTTGCTCACAGTGGTTTCAGAGACAGATGTGTGGACAGCTAGGAGATTCTTACTATAACACTTAAGAGAAAGTTACTGATGTGGTTTATACACTGCTCATTATTAGATAGCTGTGGTTTATTTTACCAGTGACCTGAATGTAGGGCTAATACAGAAATTGGTTTTACCTAGTTTAGGCAAAATAGTGTATTTCCTCTCCATGAGTAGGAAGTAGTGCACTAAATCCATCACACTTCAGTTTGACTAGTAAGATACTTACACTCAGAAGCTGTAATTCTGGTAGCTGGTATCAATTTAGAATGATGATCCTGGCCACCAAATCTGTCAGGGTCTTTAGGACCCAGCCACATCCAAATTCACATTTGTATTTGTGAGTCCCTAAACAGACTCTCTTTGTTGCTTCACTACAGCTCAGAAAGTATGTAATGTGCTTTGCCAGAGATAAGTATTTGTACAGTATTTAAAAAGCATGCATCCTTCAGAAATTGTTCATGGGATGCCAGTGGGAATGGTTAAAGCTTTCCACATGTTTTCCTTGTCTTCTGAAATCTGTAGTTATATTTTCACAAAATGCCAATGAAGGCTGTTTTAGGTGAGCATATGCACTAAATATGCATTTAAGACCATCCTTCTGTCATTCTTATGACTTTTAACTTTTTTTCATAGCTTTTGCAGTTAATTGCAAAATCCCAGTTAACTTCACTGAGTGGTGCAGCACAGAAGAATTACTTTAACATTTTGGACAAAATTGTGCAGAAGGGTAAGATGTAACTGTTCAGATTTAATTGCTGTAATTAAGCTATCAACTGATCTTTGTTTGTTAATTTTATTACCATTTTTGCATTGTAAGACAGTAATAACATACTTAATTATTCCAGTTTTCATACTTCCCATCCCATGATTGCACTAAGTTATTTTCTCTTTGTTATTGAATAAAGTCTATTGAAACAGGTTGGTGAAATTAAGTGACACTTAGATTCTATTCAAAAACTATTGGTTACTGTTAAATTATGCTCTTCACAAAATGCAAAGTCTTTTAGGTTAATAAAATGTTTGGGTTTCAGTTTGCATGATGTACTGAGACTCAAAAATCATATGTTTTGATTATTTTAAGAAAAAACTATTACATTATATTGATGATTTTTTTTTTTCTGGTAACCATACTAAATGGAGATATTATACTGTCTGCTTTGAACTGAAGAAATTTGGTTTATAGCTACCTGTTTAGCATTAAGCTTATTAAATGCATAGCATGAATTTTTGCATCAAATTTGCCTATGAAATTGTTTATTACTGATCTTGCACATAAAGAACCACATTACTGAATGCCATGGTGGGAATTAGGGCAGTTATTTGAACATAAACAATTGAGTTGTAAATAATTAATCTAAAAAAATAGTAGTGATTAGTTTGAGCTATTAGCTTGGTTAACTCTGTCATCCAAAATTGTATTTGGTTTGTTTTTTTTCCTAGTTATGGAAGACCAGTATAATCCACGGTTGATCAAAGACCTTCTACAGGATCTGAGTTCTACTCTCTGTATACTGATTAGAGGAGTAGGAAAATCTGTGTTGGTAGGCAACATCAATATTTGGATTTGCCGATTAGAAACTATCCTTCTGTGGCAACAACAATTAAAAAATCTTCAGATGAACAAGGTATATTATTAAATCATGTTAATTAGTGTTTGGGGGAGGAGAATTATGTTGAGTATTGCATGTGGATTTCTAGGTAAACCAAGTTTCAAATATATTTTAAACAGTTTCACTTGTTTTGTTTTATGCAGTAATGTGAAATTAACTCATTGGCATCAACTTAAGTTTCTAATGTTTTAATAGCTTTTTTCTAATGAAAACTGCTGTAGTGTCTGTGCTGCTGCTTTGTAGTAGAGATGTATAGATAGAATTGTTTTTCTCACTCAAATAAGTTTTTAAAAAATTATCTCTAGCTTGTCAGATAAAACTGGGGCTTTTTCCCCATGTCTTAGTTCCAAAATAAATTTTCTACAATTGAAGAAATGAAAATCTAAGACAGCTTGGATGTGTATAAACTTAAGTAACAATTTTACAGATTTATTCATTAGCGCAGTGGCTGTTGCAGGAAAGGAAAAAAAGATAAAGACTTCAGCATCTGGATTCTCCTCATGTGACTGTGTTCAAAGCTTGTGGTATGCACAGTTCCAGGGTTTTATACTGGAAACTTCTGATGATAAGCAGACAACTTTTTTTAATCTGACTGGTTTACTCCTGGAAGAAATCCTGTGAGATATCGCTCACTGTGAAATCAAACAAGTGTTTTATCTATTGGCTTCCAGCTATGAAAATTTGAAATTGTCCTTTCTGTGTGAGCTGGTTTATCTGAATAAACCAGCTACTTTTGGAATAGAAAGGAGGAACGAGAAACCTGGTCTCAGCAGTTTCTGTGTGCCAAGCAACCACAGCACAGACACTTCTGAGACAGTGCAGTTACTGCTGCACTTGTTCCTTCCAGCGTGACACTTCCCTTGGAGCTGTTTTACACTGGCTGAAGTAGCCCATGAGGAATCTTGCATCTGTAGTGCTCACATACCCATTCCTCAGAGGAGGAATGCTGTTGCCCCAGCAGTCCTTGTACCAGAGGACTCAATGGGAAGTCTGGTCTATAAGCAAGGTGAATGGCTGGGAAGGAAGCAGACAGAAGTGTGAGCCCATGGGTGCAGGGCAGCTGTGCTGCCACCACCTTGTGACAGGGCAGCTCTGTTCCCCAGGTCTGGCAGCTGCCATGCTCTCCCTGCCAGCTGGGACACTGCCTCCAGCCTGCTGGGCCTCTGCCATGTGCCACTGTGGGCTCCAGCTGTAGTCGTGTAGGAGCTGTGCTGCTGCTTACCCCACTACAGTTCACAGAGGTGTATAGTCTTAATGGAAGCATTCTCAGTGCTCTCATCTGTCAACTCTGCAGATCTCCTCATTTATAAATGAGGGGGAACTTTCTCTAGACTTCAGAAATTATCGCACTCTCTTCTGCCCCTAACTTCCAAAATGCTTTTGTTTTGTATCTCTGGTCTTCAGTCCTGTATTCTATATTCTGTTTTGTACTCTAATTCACTTAAGGCAAGATGATAGCGTTTTGTTTGTTAATAAAAATTGAGAAACTATAGTGATCCAACGAGTTAGAAATAATTGGTTCATGCCTTTCTTATAGTTAAGGCTTTAGCACACTATAGATGAAGTTGACTATAGTTTTCAAGACTGCGTAATATTTTGAGAGAACAGAAGTGTTTCAAAAATTATTTGAAATTTAAATAATGAATTTAGGGTATGTTTATTTAAACAGTAAGAAAGCTATGAATCATAAAGCTTACAGCTTGTTGCTTCTTCTGTAACATTAATCATTTAGATTTTCAACAGCATTGAGAGAATAATTGTTGGTGAGCATTAACTTTAGATTTTACTCAATGATTTGAAAAAACTAAACTAGGACCTAAGATGCCTCTAAAGTAAAGAGTCTTATTTGTACTTTATACTGTCGTGGTTTTGTAGCTAAAAGTCTTCAACTCTTATTTCCAGCAAGTCAACAATGGACTGACACTTAGCGATCTCCCCCTCCATATGCTGAATAACATCTTATACAGGTTCTCTGATGGCTGGGACATTATTACTCTGGGTCAAGTAACCCCAACTTTGTACATGCTTAGTGAAGACAGACAGTTGTGGAAAAAACTCTGCCAGTACCATTTTGCAGAAAAGCAGGTAATAAACTTTATTATTTGTATAAATGTAGCTTTTTTGATATCATATACTAATAATGGAGCATGAACTTGCCCTTTTGAGATAAAAGTGTAACATTGTGCAGTAATTGTGAGTGTTCTCTGTATTTGGGGCTTGATTCCTCCTAAATGTTGCATTCAGTCTGTCTGTGAGTTTAGGATAACTATGACAAAACTGGTTAGAGAGGAACTTCTTATAGTAGGGTAATGCAGGGAAAAAGATCCTTAAGGGTTCCTTAAGTGAAATTAGCTGTCCCTGTGCCCCATAAAGTACTCTTGTACACAAGTGTTTCCACTGTGTTCCTAAATGTTCACGTTCAATTTCTTACTAAGTTATTACCTAATGATATTACCATATCAAATTCTGCTTCTTCTCATTACAAGTGTACTGGCTTAGTAAGCCACAGAATCACTTTGGGTTGGTTTTTCTGTCCCCTGCAGTGTGTTTGTTGAGCCCTTGAAACAACCATGAAAACATAATTGATATCTGAAGAGCACTTTTGGAAAAAATGAGAGACATTATGAAACAAAGTGTAGCTGAAATCAGAAAGGCAGTTCTATTCTCTCCTCATTCAGAAATTGTCTTCTGAGTGAAGAAAGCCTTCAATGTATTAGCATTAATCCACACTGAGTGGAACAGAAGTCTTTTATAATACATACCTAATAAATCTTGTCTGTCTCTCAAGCTGGGGAGAAATAGCTGTTGTGCAGCAGCTGATCTTTACATGCGGATTAGGTCCTCAAGGAGTTAATCACTAATTATTACTGTCCTTCTAGAGAGATCACAACCAAATGTGAAAAATAAACATGTATATGCTTTCAAAATTAAAGAAATAGCTTTATTTAAATCCATAATGCTTTTACAGAAAACCATAATGTGTAATGCACAGTCATGTTTTTAAATCTCATTCCTGAGTGGTTTGGGTTTTTTAAACAGATAAAATTAATTGCTTACAACTCTAAATACTGTTTTGTTAAATGCTTCTTGATTATAATTAGAATAATTTTGAGACAGTAGAATTAGATCAGCTGTGTATGGCCTAGTTTTTCTTGGCAAACATGCACTCTCCTATTTTTAGTCTTTGCCTTCCATCTTTTTTGTGGTAGGATCTCACTGCTTTGCAGAGATGTATGATGTCATAATATTGACTTCAAAGAATTCTAGTTACAAAACTTCAGTTTGGCTATCTTCCCCCCACCTTCCCCCGTCCTTTGCCTGAATTGACTACAACAATTTTAAAGGAAGATATTAATTTTATGTCTAGTTTTGTAGGCATTTGATTCCATCAGAGAAAGGTCACATTGACTGGAAGCTGATGTACTTTGCACTTCAGAAATATTACCCAATAAAGGAACAGTACGGGGACACCTTGCATTTCTGTCGACACTGTAGTATTCTGTTTTGGAAGGTAAGAGCTTTGGAACAGATAATCAGAAATAAGTTCAAACAGCTACTGGTGAGCATCTGCAAGGAAAAATATTATGGTCATCTTATCAGCTTTCTTATGTGAAAGGTTATTGGATAACTAATATTTAACTTTAATACATAAAACTTCCATATAAAATCTGTGTTAAATTCCAAAGTTGTTCTTAATCTTGCCTTCTTATTTCTTGGTATCTGATAACCTCAATACTTAGAATTGCAATGGAAAGTGCCATGTGGAAAGAGTTATTCTGTCTACTTTTATTTATTTGATCTTATGGAAAGTTGTGAGGGACTAGTCTGAAGTTAGCGTTTTTAATGATGCCATGGTAATCAATATATGTCTAATAATTACTACATTTTTTCCTACCACATTGGTACAGAGCTCTGTATTTTTATATTTTTGCTTTTGTACCATATAGAACTTGGAGGAATGTTTAAAACTTCATCCAGAGTGTGTTTTATCCTGGTTTTGAGGTTTACAATAAAGCATTTGTTGTCTTACAGGATGATTTTAATTTCAGTAGGGCATTCTCTTCTTTAATGTGTGTGATTACACAATCCTGCTTTTAGTCTGTGTTGCACTATAACAGAGCCTTCTGGTTCGTGATACTACTTTAATTTTGCAGCTGAAAGATCATATATGGGTAGTGTCAAGTGGACAACAAAGAGCAAGAAATGTTTGAGAAATTTTGGAAAATAATCATATTACTCATATTCTAAGTAACATAAATTAGTTGCTCTTGTGTCATCTTTCTGTGATATTTATGAGAAGTTGTGTAACAGTGTGAGGGTTTTTAATTTTCCTTCAAAAAACCTAGGCTGTTTAGCAGGATAAGCTAAATCCTGCTAGAAATAGCATGTTCCTTAATGATGCAATTTTGAAGTTGAGTAACTTTGATATCACAAGAGCCCTTCCAGGTAGTAATGTTTTGCAAAATTAATAGTAGGGAAGCAGGTAGCCAGAATTGACTTCTACTGTGAAAAGCCTGGGCATTTTCTGAAGGATCTGTGTCAAGAATGACTAAGAACTTGCATTATAGTGGAATAAGTCTTTAGAATATAGCCAAATATGTAGGGTAAGGCCTCTCTGAAAGGGGAAATTTCAAAAGTGAGTACACAGGTGCATTTAGATGGGCATTTGTGGTATGAAATCTCTCTGGATTGCTTGCCTTCACTGTGTAGAGTTAATGCTTTCTACGCTAAATTTCTCTCATTTTGATCTTAATATAATTGAAAAGTACAAGTCTCTAATATTAGGAATTACTTTGAATGTGTTTGGAATTAAATGTTTAACTTTGGAGGTGGTGGGACAGAAAGAGGCAGTGAACCTGTGCAGGTTGCAGTAGTATTCCAGTAGTAGGTTTAGCAGTCAAGATGACAAGACACCTGTTCCAATCTACTGCTGGAATAATAAGACTCATTTTGGACTTACTTAAATTCTTTGAAACACAGCACGGGAAGTTCTAAAGGTACTTTGGACTAATGAGCAGTGCCTCCTAGATCACCATTCCAGTGCTGCCTCATCCTAGAGATTTGGGCAGGTCTCAGTGATAGTGCAGTTTTAGATTGTGCAGAAGCACGCAACCAAAGCTACTGGAGCAGGTGTTTGGGATCAGCTGTTTCAATAAGAGCACAGTCAGCAGGTTGAGGAAAGCCATTTTTCCTTTTCATGCAGCACACAGACCATCTGGGATGCTGCAGCCATGAGGCCCCTAGCACAAGGGAGATACTGATGAACTGGGTGAAGTAATCAGGGAGGCTGGAGGATTTGCCATGTGAGGAGTGGCTGGGGAAAACTGCTTCAGGGGGACATAAGAGCCTGCCATGAGGACAGGCAAGCAAGGGAACAGTTTGACCATAGAGCTGGTGCAGTTTCCATCCTTGGATGTGATCAGGAACTGACTGAATGAAGCTCAGGGCAACCTGGTCTGATCTCACAGCTTAGCCTGCTTTGAGCAGGAGGCTGGGCTAGAGACCTCCTGAGGTGCCTCCCAGCCTGATCATTCTGTGAGCCTACATAGCAGTATTCCTTGGCATCTAAACCTAGTCTCTGTCTTAAAATAAATGATGATCAGGCTGAAATGGATTGTTAAATGAATTGATTTATGCATAATTGGCATCCATATTGGCAGGGACAAGTTAATTGTTATCTGAAATACTGTACCTCTTTTTACAGGGCAGGGTGGGTCAAGTAGTGCTGGTCATTCAGTTATATAGGGGAAAAATAGTGCTGGTTTTTTTTTTTCCGACTCTTGTGTCTGTATCCTTTCCCAGGCTTGCTAAAGAGAGGTGAGAAATAAAGCAGGGGTGAAGAGGCAAAGGGACAGGAGGTATTTTATTCATTCTAGATAAATCCTGTTCTGGGTGAAAATATTCCTTAATCTGAACATTTTTCAGGCTTTGAAAACTTATTCAAGCTTCAGTATCATAATTGATTAGAAAGACTGTTAAATTAAATATGTATATGAGTGCTCAACATACAATTATATCTGTAACGCTTAGCAAGGAAAACACAAAATAAAGCAGAAAAACAACAAAAATGCTACCATCAAATCCAAATTTTTAAACAGAAATCACAGTTGCTACAGATGAAGTAGCAAGTGTTTGAATCTTGAAACAAATGGAAGCACTGTATTCTTCAGATAGCTGATAATATATAAAATTTTTGTTTCTTCTTTTAATGGTATAATTCCAAAGTAAGGGAACTTTTGCATCCAAGGTCATTCAGAAGAGCTTCAGGCAGAGCTGAACATTTCATACTGCATGTATTTTTATTTTTCTTCCTTCCTTCATTGAACAAAGCAAAACATTGGAATAGTTGCAGAGAAGAAGGTCTGGGCAACATTGCTTAAAGCAATCAGGGCATGAAGGCTAGGAATGATTAATTTCTCTTAACTCAGTTGTGCTAACAAGGATGCAAGGGTAAGTGTGCTGAGAGTTAGGAGTTTCTAAGAACCAAACCCACAAGGGTCTCAAATAGCCCACAAGCACAGGCCTAGCTAGTGATGAGAAGAGTTTTCAGCAATTTATGAAATTGATAATATAATGTAATTGCTGACAACATGAGAGGGCTACATACAGGAAATTCTTGGAACCCTCTGTTTTGTTTTTCTTTTCAAAGAAGGCCTTGTAAAAAAGGGACTGATGGCAGCTGAGTTGGATTGAACTGTTGAAGTAGGGAAAGAACTTTTTCAGTATACTATAATAATCATAATGGGGTTTTAACAAGTCTTCAGGAGTTTTTCAGGAAGAGGTATTTGTATTGCTTTACTTGTCTAAAATCTGTAACCAAAGTCAATTTATGTATAGCAAGTAGGAGTCTCCTAAGTTCTTTGTTGGAAGTACAGTAACTTTTGTACTCTTCTGTATTGGGAGGGAGTCATAGGAAAATTTTCATACTGAATGTCTGTTTTCAAAATTACTTCTTGCTAAAGGATTTGTCCATTATGAAACTGAAAAATCCACATAATTTCAGTAGTGCAAAAGTAATGGCTAATTATTATGTGATGCCTCTGTGAGTGCTTTCATGTATGCTATTTCCTCTGTTCCACTAGGAACCATTGCAATTGTGGCAGATTCTTTTATTTTCATGAGCTTACTTAGTAGCACTTTTCAGTAATCTCAGACATGGCCACAGAAGCTGAAATATCTTTTCTTCTCTCAGTTTCCAGGGCTTTATGAAAACAGTGTAATCACTTTGCATAACACTTGGTTTTAGTCTTCTTGCCACTTCTGCTGATTTTGGTTCTCACAAAGTTGCTTGTGATTTGCCACAAGAATAAAATGGCTTATGAACCTTTGCTCAAATAAACTTTAACTCTGCTTCTTTTACTTTATGGCTCTCCTTCCTGCTTCCTTCTTCACGATTTCAAAGGACTACCACCTTGCTTTGTTACTCCAGGTATTTCTTGTGTCTCATCTGTTTTCATTGCTGACTGTTCCATAATGTCAAAGTGAATAATGTGTTCCTTTCTAATCTGATGCTCTCTGTTTTGATTTTTCTTTCTACACATCTGTTCAGCTGCAGAAATAGTTTGTTTCTTGTTCCCTTTTAGATAATGGTAGTGATGACTTCCCATCTCAACTTTTCATCATTTTGTCTTTTTTTATGGCCATAATCTCTCTTAATGCCATTTAACCTAGGAGCCATAATTCAGTTTCTAATGAGCATAGGTGTCAGTGGGATCAGACAGATTTTGCTAAGAAATAGGTTTCTCTGCACTCAGTGTTATTATAAACTGTTTTCTGTATGCCCTGATGTATTTAATTCAGTACTTAAATTTGAAGAGTAACGTGTACCTCAGATAACTTCCATACAAATGTATGAAAATTGATTTTATTGCACTTGGAATGCTGTAGTTGTATTTACTTTTATAGAGAATTTCTCAGAAAATAAATTCCTCAAAACAGGCTGCATGTGACTTGAGATAGTCAAGGGAAGCAATTAAATTGTTGTCTTCTGAATGAAGAAATGGTGAAAATACTTTGCCAGAGTTTCTTATTGTCTAGCTATGCTAGATTTTGGGGAAAACAACTACATTTGCCAGTAAACACTCCTCCTGGGGAATTCTCTTCTTACTTTGAAAGAAGTCTGCTTTAGCTTTGAACATTGAAATCAAATTATTTTAGCACTTTATTAATAGTTTTTATTTTATTACTGAGTTTATTATTCCCATAAAAATGCATTTCTCTCTAAATGAGGAATACTCATAATTACAAGAAAATTGTGATTTTTCTTGTCAGTTCTCATCACTTTTTTCACTGTAAAATTTGTTTTCAGCAACTATCAATCTCTGAGATTTTTTTTTTTTTGCACCTGTAATTCCCAACTGGGTAGAACTTTCAAAAGCACTTTTATAATCATGTGCAGAGAAAGAACCATGTTACAAAGTCAGTTTAAAATATTCAGGAGTATAAATAAGAAGAGGATAAACCCTACCTTTTTTCCCAGAATTATAATTCTGATGGTGTTTTTTCCTGGAAACTAGGAAAGTAATGACATGACATTGACATGGCAATGGGTAGAGAAGATACTAGTCCATTAGCAACTACCTTTGAGTATTTTCTGGTGTGGTGCAGCTCTTCCTTGCAGATGTCATCCCAAGATGGTGTTAACTTTAACACTTCTGATTTTGCTCTTGGAAATCTGTTCTTTCTCATCTACAGATTCCCCCAATAGGCAGCTCTACCTGGGTCTCTTTTTTCATGTGTGTGTTTGTCTTTCCCTCTGTCATGAATTTGTTTCTCAGGTGATGTTAAATCAATTATTAAAAAGAGTGGGAGGATGAGGAGGTGATACCACCTGGTATATTCTTGTAGTCCTCCATAGACTTAATAGAAAAGCACAGATAAAAACATCTATTGAGTAACAATTTTCACTGGAAAAGCTGAGCAGTATTTAGAATGCATTTCACCTGGTGCACTTCAGTGCTGCAAAGACTTTGGGTGTGAATGTGGCAGTGAGAAAAAATCACTTGGAGATACCTTCCTTCTATTAACTGAATTGCATGTAATTTCACTTCCTATGGAAACAAAAGCAATGAAGACCATAGTAGTCTGTGATCTGTTTGTCATGTATTTGTCTAATTTTCTTGCCTCACATGGTGTGTTCACCAACATTGATGGAAAAGGGACAGAAACTCCTTAAAGCCTGGAGAGGACACTTCTGAGCCTTACAACAACATGGACAAGTTTTTTATCTTCTCCATTGGGCTGTCTGGGAACTTCTCATTTCACCTCTGCATTTCCCTCATTTAGGGGGTTTTAATAAGATGCAAACCACAACTTTTTGTTCAAAGAATAATTTGAATCCTAAATAATTGGATGGGTCTGCTGAGGTCAAATTTCTGTAAGAGGAAAGAAAGCACTGCAGGCTTAGTGAATTTGTAATGACAAAGCCTTTCCACCCTGTCTTACTTGTCTAGTCCTACTTTGCCAACTTCTTTTTAAAGACAGTGCTTTCATTTCACTTGGGCAAAAGGTAGACGTGAGACACATAAGAAAGATTAGGCAGAAAATGTAGCAAGGTAGAAAAGCTTTTAAGACTGGGAATTCAAACACATTGTTCAGGTTTTTTGATGCTGCCCATCATTTTCAAAGCAAGGAACTCATTTTCCCTCAAAGCAATAGATGACTTCAGGTTTTGATTAAATAGATAATTTAGGTTCAATAAAGCTTGTGCCTTTTTGCCTTTTTGTTATGCTTATTGAAAAATAATGAATAAGGAAGATGATACTTTTTCAAAGGCTCCATTTCAGGTTCTGGTAGAAGGAGAAAATTGTTTGGGGTTTGGTTTTGCTTTGTTGGTTTTTTTGTTTGTTTGGGTTTTTGTTTTTTTGTTTTTTTTTTTTTTTCTATAAATTGGGGGTGAAAGGAGACTGGATATGGAAAGAACTTAATTATTTTTCTCCTTCATTTTTCAGGATACAGGACACCCCTGCACAGCCAGTGATCCAAATACCTGTCTCATGCCAGTATCTCCTCAGCATTTTATTGATCTCTTCAAATTTTGAGATGTTCAGTAACTGTTCTCCTGTGTTTGTGGCCATTTTTGTGAAGAGTCAGGCAGGATGTGTTATGCTTTTTGTGCAATATATTTAAGTGTAATGTTTTATTGTAACTTAAAAAGATATGGGGGAGATTATCAGGGAGGTTTATTTGGCATATTGCTTTTGTGCAGAATAACAAGGAGGAAAGGAGAAACATAAAGAAAATTTCATTGTCAGGAAATCTCCAGTGGACTTTTTTTCAAGTCCAAGAAAGACCACTTTAATCTCAACTTTAAATCCACGCTTTTGACGCCTTAATAGTTGGTTAAAATTATGTAGGGGAGTTTTGAAAATTTCATGGAAGAATTAAACTACTCTTGCAGGGACCAAAGGAGGGTTTTTTGTTAATCCTTCTTTCTATAAGCCATGGTTTTCAAAGCACCTCCATATAATTTGCACTATTATAAAGAATAGGCCATTATTCTCTTAGACTCTTACTACATCATTACAAAGGTGGCATTCATTATTATGAGCTAGTGAGTAAAAACTATAACTGTGGTTATATCTGCTGTTGAACCTATATGAATGAAGGAAATCAACCAATTTTTGTACATACATTATGCAAAAATATTTATTTTTCTTAAGGACTTTATTAAACATTTAACCTGTCTTAGCACATCTTGCGGAACTCGTGAGACTAATCTGGGGCTACTGGAAATCTTTCTGATGGTAGCTGCAGCCTTCATTTATACTGTTTGGAATGTCTACAAGTGCAACTGCATTAATTTCATCTTCTAAGAAGAAGACATTATTGAAATTTAATGAGGATGGAGTTGCTTGTTCCTAGACCGGTACAGTGGCAGAACACTATGCTACCAACTGAGGTTATAACCTGACAAGCTATGGGAAACACAAAGTCAGTCTGAGCTGGAGCACCTTCTGCCAAGTTAATCAGATGATAAATTCTCCAGGAAGCTATTTTTTCCTATCCTGTAGAACAAAATAAATTGCTTGGCTGAGGCAGGTAAAGGAAAAATTGTGGAAGTTTTGGATCTGTCAATGAAATTTAACAATATATAATGTACAGAAAAAATAAATTGTGTACCATATTCTGCACTTGCTTGTTCTGAATCCAGTTGTGTACAGTGTAATAAATCATGGTTTTATCTGTTATTCCTAGAAGCCTCTGGTGGAAAGACATGAATCCATTTGAATTTTGTAAGATCTTTCTGTAACCTGTTGTCTCTAGTAATTGGTAAGGAATGAGAAGCATACAAGCAGTCCAAGTGTTCTTGCTTTACGGTAGTTTGTTGTATTTTCCCATTTTGTAATAGCAGACCTGGGCTGTTAATAGGCTGCACAAGAAGAGAATATTTATGGTCTCAAGAAATAGTTTTATACTTAAGTCTTTGTGATTGAATTGCTGATTTTTGTGGATCTTTCAATACAGGGTTTTGTGGATTTTTTTTTTTTTTTTTCTTTCCATGCAGGTGTTGGCTGTGGTGAAAGTAATGGTCAGGTGTGGATCCAAGAACCTCCGTTCTTATTCCTGTTATTCAGTGCATTGCTGCAGGCCTTGCTTTCCCAGCCAAGTACTGCTGCAGCCATGGGATTTGTTAAGGACCCAGCAACTCTTTTTTAACAGCAATTTGTACCCTATTTATTTAATTCTTGTAACAGCTCAGATGCTTTCCTGTCTCTGTGACCTCAGTAACCCTGACAGTGGCTGGTGGTGGCTGACATCCTCTAACTACTCCTTTATCATGGTCACAGTTTTGCTACCCTGCATAAAACTTCCTGTAAATATATGGATGCTTTCTCTGAGCTTGAAAGAAAGGTTTTAAAGCCAGCATTTGATTTAATGCTTCTGTGAGCTCTTCGCCCTTGTGCTGAAGGCCTCTGCTGAGGGACTGTGCAGAACCACCTCTCCTGCAGACAGAGGTCAAAGCTCTTACACTGTGACCTGAGAGATGCCCAGCTGAAAAGACAAATAAGGTGACAGCTGGAGAAAGGCATTAAGAGAGCTGAGAGGAAACCTCTCTCCTAGCCACTGAATTGAGGAGGGAGAGAAATGACTTTAAGGTCTTATAATCCATTTTAAGACAGGTTTGGGGAAAAATTATTTTCATGTTCAGCTTAGTGCCCACCAGGATCCCAAAGCCAGTACATTGGCTTTTTTAACATTTCTCCTGGATAAGAGATATGCATAGATGTGCTGAGAAGCATTTCAGTTCAAGACTCTTTATTTAAGAAATCTTAAACACTGAGTGTGGAATCACATTGTCATGAGCAGTGATACAAGCTTTTAACACTGGAAAAACTGAGTTTTGGGAACAGTTGCACAAACTTGTTAAATATTTAGTGAATACATGGCTTGAACTTAAGGCAAATAAGAGCTTGGTTAAGAGTGGCTATGTGATGTGAAGTCAGCAGATGCACAAGAAGATAACTTTCAATTCTGTTACTTAAGCAAAAAAACTAAGGTAGTGATTTTGGTAATAGGGTTGGTGGTGTTTGAGTTTTTGTGTCAGTCTGTTGAGTTTTTGGGGAAAGGATTTCACCTTTAGGATAACAATCTCTTAATACCTCACCTGAAGCACAGAAGGTATTTTGACAGCCTAAATTCATCTTCTCCTTTATTCCAGCACCCTCTCGTGTAACCTGAAGCACTGTAACCATGAGAAGGGTTATGCCTTAATGTGAAACCTCTGCTCTTTGGCCTCATGTGCTGCTGTCCTAGGAGGAAGAGCAGGCACTCTCCCCTTCAGCAGAAAGGGTGTCTTGAAATGTGTTCTAAATCTCTAAAGCAGAGATTTCTTTTTCTTTGGGAACAGCTTTTGTCCCCAAACCTGGATCTCCTTATAGACAGATTTTTCAGTGGCAATGGTAGGAAATCATGTTTTAACTGTGGCCTCTCCATGATCACTTCCCAATCCTGGGTGATTTGTTTTTTAGTGAAGTCTAGTCCTGAGAATAGCAGTTCAAAGGCAATCAGGATGTTCACTGCCATAGGCCACAAGGAGCTGGACATTACAAATTTGAAAAACAAAGTCTCCCTTCCCATGCCCGAGTCACTGCCTCCCTAACCTGCCTCTGAGAGACTCCTGGCCTTTTTTTATTGCATTCTCTCCCAACAGTTTTGTTCACCTATTTCTGGGAAAAGACATTCTGCCATGGACCTTCTCCAAGAGCACTGTGTGAGCCTTTCTCCTTGATGTCAGACAGGACTGAGGTTCTTACCTGGAAAAAATGGAGGAGTGGGACCTTGCTCTTTCTTTCCCCCTGCTCCCCATCTCTTGAGAAATGCAATAAGTTCCTTTAGGAGAAGCAAGAAGCTGAACTTCAGGAAAACACCAAGATCAAACCAAGAGTTCTCTACTAGAACTAGCATTAAAAGACTAATGGCCTTTTTGCAGTCTAGAAGGCAGAAGCAATGAGGGTTAGCAGGAAGCAGAGGGTAGGATGGGGAACATTAGCACAATGTTTTAGATTTTGTGGTGCACAAATTAGCATATTTACAGCTCCATCATTGGCATAGAACTCAGAGGCATTGGCAAAGAACCTTAATATCCAACTAAAGTTGCTTGAATTGGCAGCTAGGTACTTGCATTAAATAAATCAATATCAAATGTTTGGAGACAGTTGTTAAATTAAGAGTTCAGACTATTGAAACATTAGCTAATTATGCTATTTGCTTGCAGTGTTTTTATACTTTATCTGCAAGGCTCAGGTCCAAACCTTCAAAGACTGGAACGTAATTCCCAGCAACAATTCCTAAGAAGTTCAGTAGGATGAAGGTTACCTTTAATGCTTAAAAAGTCTCTATTGAAGGACATGACAGATAAGTGGATCAGAAAATGAGACGTGAGAGTAAGGTTGGGTTTCTTTTGATTCCTATGGACCATCCTCTGTGTCACACACAGACCTGTCCCTCTACCTGTCACACATGCTGGTAATGTTTATTTACTCAGGTTTATGTGTATATTCTACAAATATGAATAAAACACCTTCAGTTTTATATCTGTTGCACTTTATAATCATTGTGCCTTCAGCTGAAAGTTTTTCTAACAACTTTCAAGGTTTACACCAACAGCTGCCACCTAATTCTAAAATTTATTTACTTGAGTTTTATATACTCTTCCCACTTGAATGCTATTTTCTTGTAGTATTTATAGCAAAACAATAACAGAAGAATAGTTTGTTTGCTAAAGTCAGTTATCATTCCCATAATGCTCAGATACAGAATGAAATTCTGCATGCTGAGGGCACCTCTTCCCAGTGTTTTTGTCCCCATCATTCTCTTAGGCACAGCCATTATTTTTAGCTCTATTCCTACTGGAAACTCTTAAAGCTGCAGACGTGCACTCTCCTTCTGAACTCAGTGGTATCCCTTTATAACTTGGTGAATTTGTAAAAGCAATACTTTGGCAGCATTTTCACCAGATATGCTTGACCACAATGCAGCAGCTCCTGCAGTTGCATGTCCCAGGCTGCACCTCTGCTGTTTTTCCTTACACAGCTCCACCGTGCATGGCCTGCTCCTGTGCCCTCTGTGCCCTTCCCCTGCTCTTACACTGAAGCCTGACCATGCTTAAGCAGCCACTGGGCAGAAGTGAGACCACCCCTAACCAGGATGGGTGTGGCTCCATGGCCTAGTTCAGCCTCCTCACTTCAGCAGATTAATCCTACCACCACTTCAGCTCTTGCTGCAAGCTGTCCTTGGGCCTTCTGCTGATCCTATTTTCTTCTGCTGCCTGCACTCACCTTCTGCATTCTTCAGCAACTAAGTCTAATACATAGGCGTAGTAGTATGGAATAGACCTGGAGAAGAGTTTGCTGCAAGTTGAAGAGCACCAAAGCTACAAGCAAACAGAACTTACTGTTTGCATCCCCTGTGCACAGGGGTTGGTTTTTCAGTTGCTCATCAAAATCCAGAAGTCCTGGTCTTGAACTGGAACACCATGAAAAAACACAGAAAAAAGACTAGACGTGTTAGTTCTGATTCTCTAAGACCAAAACCCTGGCCTAATAATAAATATTGGTTCTAACAGCTGTAGGAACATTCCCACATGTTCTGGACTTCTTACTTCTCTTTATAGTGTGCTTCATTCTTCAGTGCCAGAATATCAGCTCCTTCCCTAGTGCTGCACTGTGCCCAGCACATCCAGTCCTCCCTGCACAGCTCAGGAGCTCAGATCTTGCACCCTGGCCACCATGGTTTGGTCAGGTCACACCTGCTCTCAGGCAGGGAGCACTGAGGCAGCCTTGCTGTGCAGATGGGTTACTGCACTTCAGGGTTAGTTTATAAAAAAAAAAAAAAAGCACGTATCTTTTTCATTAAGAGTCTAAAATAACCCTATGTGCAGACTTTGTCTGTAATATGACTTCTGGCTTCATCCCATCAAACAATGGTTTACTTCCTAATGGGAAGTGATGTTTGACTTGTTTTCCCTTTTTTGTCCTGTCAAATGTTGGGTTGCCAAGTTTCTGTCCAAATGTTCAGAAGATAAACTGTTCACAGGCACTACCTAAACTGAAGGCATTTCAGCCTAAGAGGGGGCTGTTGGTCATGAGAGAAACACTGAAGAGCGGGTCTTCATGTAGTCAGGGTGTCTTTGCATGTGTGACACCCCTCCTAAAAAGCTAATGGATTACAAGTACAAAAATAAAACGAATCAAAGAAAAATTAATATTTATCATCTTGCATATTAGAAAGCATTAGCAGAAAAAAAAATAATATGCCAAGTACAGTACTTTGTGTCACGGTACATGGGTCTCCTCTCCTTTCTGCAGCACAAACACATACCACAGTGTTTCATCCATCCCTCAAACACCAGAGGAATTTAGCAGTGTAACCTTGTAGAGAATCCAAGTCTCCTAGAAACAGAAGATGGTCAAGACCACAGCATTTGGGGGTTTCAAGAAAAAGGTACAAGATAAAAAAGGCCAAAAGACATTTTAATTTATAGGAATATTTCTGTATCAAATCTGATATATTTTTCTATACAATCTCAAATAATGAGACCAGCCAGTTCTCTGAAAAATTACTTTAACTGTTCAGTCTCCTCAGTACAAGGGGCTGGAGCAACTAGAAAGCAAAATATCACATGATTATTTTCAGAAGTGGACAAACCAATCTCAGAAAACACAGCTGTGCACTTTTCTACACAAAGAATAATAATGTTTCTTTTCCAATAGCAAACTCACAGCTCAAAATGTGTTATAAAGCTTCTAGTAGTGTTATTTGGGTCTCAAGAGAATAAAAACTTAAATGCCAGCCAAGCTTTTACCAGATTGTTATGGCCTTGAAAAGAATATTCTCGCTTTCTAGCATCTTTTAGTAATTGCCAGACAGAATAGGAAAAATTTCTTCCCAATTGCGGAGTGGGTATTTCTTTTTTCATAACCAGTGATAACAATTGGTAATACCATGTGAAAAACCATCATCTCCCTACACTTTACTATTTTATATGTCATATAAATTTCTATTATTTATATTCCTATTTTTATTGTTTTCATACTCTTTTATTTCTTTGTAACTACGGAAGCAGCACCTTTTTGCTATGATGCTGGTAGCACTTAAAAGAAATGTAATTCTCTCCTTTTGATTTCTAAACTGGCTTTTTTGCCTGTATGTTTGATTCCCTGTCTTGTATGGTACAAATCAGCCATGCTACAAGAAATTTTTGAGACTGACAGTATCTAATGATACACACTTTTGCCAACTGTCGTTGGCAATTACTTTTCTTCTTCACAGTACTTGTTTTATTTCCCAGATACATCAGAAACCAAGTAGCAGGCACTGAGGAAACAATCAAACAAATCCTCCAAATGAGCATTAACAGTCTGGATATGCAAGAAACAGATAAATAACATGCACATTCATGTTTTCAGATTGCACACAACCTGCAGTTTTGTCATCCAAGATTCCTAGAAAATAACAAGCATTTTGAAAAGTTTCAGAAATTGAGACAGATGCCAGGCCCAATTCACCTGGCTACAGGAACATCTATGCTCAAAATTTGACGGGGTTCTCGTCTGCTCAGGGTCTGGAAATACAGGTCCTTCCACTTCCTTCCACCTGCCCAGCTGTGCATCTGGCTCACCTGTGTCTAGTCAGAGGCATCTCAATACAGCCTTTTTTCTCCCCACTAAGAACATAACTTGTATGAATGAAATTTTCTGGTTTAGCTACTTCACACATTATGACAAGAAACATCTTGCCTAAATGTTCCCTGCTAAGTCTGTGTAGACCACAATGCCAGCAGACTGGAGTGGAAGAATGGGAGACTGACAATAAACTTCTTTCTGCAGCTGTTCCACTGGAAGCAGTGGCTGCTCCTCATGTGTCACAGGCCAGGCTGTGCAGGTGTCACCTTGTTAGAGGCCAGTGTGTGCAAATCTTCAGGGAAAGAATGCTGCTCTGCCCAAGCTTTCACAACAGCCTATCAGTTAAAAAAACCACAAAAAAACAACAAAACCCATAACATTTTAAACCAAAAAAATATCAAAATATGTTTAGTTTGTTGAAACCTATGAATTCTTGCCACTGTAAAAGCTGTGTGTGATACTTTAAATCTAGGTTACTGCAAGTTCCGAGATGGCAAAATTGATAGTTTGGGCAAACATTGCTATGACTTCCTTGGCCATGCTTTACATGATGCAAGTAATGCCACAGAATCACAGAATCAGCTGAGTCGGAAGGGACCCACAAGGATCATTGAGTCCTTGAATCCACAGTCCAACTCCTGTCCCTGCACAGCACCATCCTCAAGAGTCACATCATGTCTCCAAGGGCATTGTCCAAACGCTTCTTGAGCTCTGTCCAGCTGGTGCTGTGACCACTGTCCTGGGGAGCTGTTCCAGTGCCCAAATACCATCTGGGTGAAAAACCTTTTTCTAATATCCAACCTAAACCTCCCCTGACACAGCTTCAGGCCATTCCCTCAGGTCCTGTCACTGGTGACCACACAGAAAAGATCAGGGTCTGCCCCTCCTCTTCCCCTCACAAGAAGCTGTAACTGCAGGGAGGACTCCCCTCAGTCTCCTCCAGGCTGAACAGACCAGGGGACCTCAGCTGCTGCTTGTACAGTTTCCCTTTAAGGCCTTCCCCATCTTTGTGGTCCTCCTTTGGACACTGTCTAATAGTTTAATTATCCTTCTTATATTGTGGGGCCAAAACGGTCAAGCAAATGTAAATACATTCACATGAGAAATTCAAATAACAAAAAAAAGTCAAAGAACAAGGTGTTTCAGTTCAAACTAAATCTTTATTCATATGGAAAATACTACTTTTCTTTTTGCAAATGATGCTAATAAATAAAAATACTCAGAAAGGACTTTGCTCAGAGCTAAGTGACTAGTAACAGCCACACAAAGCTTTTAATTCCCGTTAAAACCACACCAACAATCATGCAGATTGGCTACGAGAAAGCAATATAAACTATATTTTATTTTGTGCAATCTTATCATACCATCTTAATGCTACCTTCTTCTAAAACATTTCACATAGATTGTAATGCAATTTCAAAACATATTAAGAGACATATTCTACACTTATTCCACATATGGAGCTGTGTATAGCTTAAGCTCATTATGTTTAATGTAGTTAAGCATCTAACAAAGGTAAAAGATGAAAAGACCCCATTCTGAAAATTCAGACACATTTATAAACATGAGAGAAGAAAAGCTCACACCAGTGAGTTCTCAACAGACAAATACATTATTAAAGCATAACAATAAATTATATTAAATTTAATAATGTTGATCCTTAAAATGGTTATTTCTGAGGAAATACCACTTAAAAAACACACCAAAAACTTTCATCACTAGGAGTGAAACTGGAATTTTACATATCTCAATTTCCCACTTCTGTTTTATAATACGCTTCATATTTGTGAGCATATTCTTTATCATACATCTAAAAACAAATTGAAAAAGGTTGCAGTTAAGCTGTGCATCAAACACATCATCAAGGTGAGAAACAGGCACTTGACAGTATAATGTGCAAGGCAAAACCCTTACTCGTCACAGTATAAAGAGTTTCTTCAGAAATGAAATTAAAAGTTCTCAGTCCATCTTTGAGAATATTAAGGGCTGCTAACAGATCTTTTTCTGTTCTTTCAGATCAGTACCAACAATCAAATTAAATACTAGCTCATGCCTTAGAGGGTATTCCATAAACTAAAAAATGCAGCATACTTTACCCAAGAATACTAATTCTTTCCTATAATTAACCTCAGCATACATACTTGCCCAAGGCAGAAAGAGAGTTTACTCACAGACTAAACAATGCAATATAAATGTTAACCTTTTCTCCCCTATTAATGCTTTTTAATATCTAATGCAAATTTTACAAGTATATTTGCCAGTTTTAAGTTTCTGTTTTGTAGCACAACGCATCACCATTCTTTTTGGTAAACTTAAGGACAATGTCTTTTAGCATCCTATCAATATTAGGAAAAAAACCCCAACCTACCAAAACCATTTTGCTACAGTTTCCCTCCTGGCACATCTCAGCAGGAATCTCCAAAAAATAGCTATGCAGGAACTGCAAACCAGGAAACTATACATGAATTGGAGAAGAAAGAGAGAGCTAAGGGAGAAGTAATGTGGCAGTAACAGAAACAAGCTTAGAAAAAATTTGCATGCATCCCTTTTCATCAGCATAAGCTTCTTGCAAAAATATGTTTACAAGACATCTGTTATATATCAAGGTCTATACTTTCTTGTAAAAATGCTGATTTTCTCTGACATGCTAGCTTCATCTTCTGACTGCACTGGCCATATTGCTAGACAGTCAAGTTTCAGTTCTGTTACACCAATTTAACAACCTGGAGAGAAAAGGCCTACTGCTCATTTCTTATTAAACTTCTGGTTTGATTTTTATTCATGAAGGTTAAAGTAGTTTTTGTGTGGGTCATATAAACAAAACAGAAACTAACTTTGGATCTGACAACAGCTGCACCACTAGTGAGACAATACGCTAAAAAGAGGCACTTTATTAGTCATATATACATTTCAAATCTCAAGTTTAACATTTCACCTTCTTTTATCAAAAAATTAAAGTATCAGTAGCTAATAAGATGGAACTTTTCAACAAAAATGCTTCAGAAGTTGTGTGCATGCACATACTTGCAATGGCTCAGTTACTCAGCTACCCTGAAAATGCTGGAATATAATTCAATCATTGCTTATGCAGTAGGAAGGAAGGAAAAACACAGTCAAAACCAAAAAAGTTGATTGCAGAACAAAGATGAGCTAGTGTAAAACAATGAAAACATATGCCCTTCCATAATAAGCTACTTATTCCTATAGCCAGATTCAATATTCCTCCAGAATACCGAGATCATCTTACACTCTACTCAATGCTGTTTTCCAAATTTTCAGTAATTTCTATTTTCGGCATAACATGCATCTTAAAAACTGAGAACCTTAGCTTTGTCAAAAGAAGCTCAATATTAAAAAAAAGGCAAACAAACCAAACAAAAATAAAACTAAAAAACAATAACCAAAAAATCCACAGAGAAAAAAAATCTAAAACACAAAAAGATCCCAATTCTGGAAGACCCATTTGACCCACCTGTTGGTGACAATCCTGTAATGGAAGGAATTACATCAGAATAGTATTTTCCCATGTCACACAGAGGACAGCACAATGTAACACTAAGCATCTTGTATGCACAAGCTGAAGCATAGGCTGAGGCTGAAGATTTGGAAAACAGTACTAAGTACAAGCACTCTCCCTGCACGTGACAGATTGGTATTCTTAGTTAAAAAGGGACAGCATCAAAACTAAAATTTTGAATGGCCCTCAAATACCAAAACAGGAGCAGGACCTCAAGCTAGTGGCAGTTCCTTCATAAGGCAGTCAAATTTACAACCAGTGTATACATTCACTAAGGAATTACTTTTTTTTTTTGGTAAAACCAACAATCTGACATACTGCAGAGTCTGAATGTGAAATATAGGCACAAAATAGATTCTCTACTATTTTTCTGTATGGAAAACATAGCTATCAACAATGTAATAAGAAACTTTACTATCAGGTGAGCAAAAATTTGTAACAATCTGAATAAAACAAAGTACTGTATAAAGGTGCAATATTGAGCAGATTTGATTTTGGTTTAAACATGTGAGTAAATCATAGAACTGTTCTCTTCTTAAGTATAAAGTATTTCACCAGTGTTACCAGTATCATTCTAGTTCTTCCCAGTTGTCAGTAAGGTTACCTTTGCTTTGACGTCTAATACTAACCAGCTTTCCAGCTGATTTGATACTCCACCTGGAACTGTTTCCTGAGCTGGCCAGGTTTGTGTATTTTGTGGAGCCTTTGGTTTCATCTTCCCAGCCTGACCAGGCCGTATAGTCACTTAAAGGAGTTGCTGCATCACTGGTAGAGTCAGCAGTGGTAATCTGTGGTGGTTCCCATCCCTCAATCTCATCTGGTTTCCTAGATGGAACATTCTGCTTTATCACCAAACTGTCCCAAAAGCCTGGCTTCTTTTCAGACTTCATCTCTTCCTTTAATTTTAGATTTGTTCTAGAAAATAACAATGATGCCATTATTAATTCCTTAATTTAAGAATGTATGTAGCAGTTTATTAGTAACAATTAAATCTTAATTAAATTATGTTTCACAGAAAGGAGTGCTAATCACTGTCAGCCTGTGGCAGCACATCCGTTGCTGTCAGCTTCAGGAAAAATGCCCTCACATACACATAAACCTAAACACAGCAAAATGTCCCAGTGATAAATCAGAAGAGGACCGAGTATGGTCATCTTCTATTACAAGAGAACTGACACACCACCTTCCCCAACCAATTCCTGTGGGGTGAACTCCATAGAGCTGCCTTTAGAAATGTACAAAGTATTTTAGGATGCATTTGTGCAATTTAGGACTTTGACAAAAAAAAAAAACCAAAACAAAATCAAATTTTAAAAAACCTAGGACTACAATAGTAGAAAGAATATGGAAATGTTCTAACACCAGCTTTAACACTCACTATGTTACTCAGTTTCATACACCTGCTACCACCTTACCAGTTAAACCTTATACCTTAAAATAGTTGATGTACACAGTATTAGGACTTTAAAAATACCAGGCTTTTTTATTAATATTTTCATAAAGATCCACACAAAGTGATAATAGCTGTTTTGTATTTCTGGTAAGAACTCAAAATGCTCTTCCCAAACTCAAAACGTAACTGGAACTTCTCTCTCAGAGATTTGAAAGGCTACTCATATTATTACTTTTCATATTCTCTTAAGAATCTTCATCTTCATTTTACAGCGTGAAATATTTAAATTACAGAATGTCAAATATTTATGCATAACTTTATATGTAGGATTATGTATATAATCAAATAATGGGCCACAAAGAAAGGTTGAACACCAGGGTTGAAAGACACAACCTTTAGCGTTCAGTGAGCTAAAAAGCAAATTGAAAACATTATCTGTAGTAGCATATCAATTCCTTAGCCACAAATACACCCATCATTGAATCTCTCTTAAATACTTATATTAAAAAAAAATTTGTTCCATTAACAAAAGCTTAGCTCTATCATATTTAAACAGAAGCAAGTCAACCAATACCTTTAAAAATCACCTTTCCTTTACTGGATTTTGAATTTATGATGCCTCAGAATTGTCATCTCGCTAAAACTAGCCGCAGACTCCAAACACTTTTCTTGTATTTTGTAAACAGCACACGTAAAAGTTGCATGAGTCTTTAAAAGTAAAAATCATGGTATAAAATTAAAGAAAAATATCCTAAACTCAAAAAACAGGGAGTTTTCATAGTAACACCAAAAAAAACTTTCTACATTGGTGGTAATTCTGTTATCATACTTCTGCTCTCTTCACTGTATTACTTGATTCTTATATTCAGCATCAATTGCAAAGCATTGTTACAGGAGCCTAGCATCTTAAAAACATCCATAACACTGCACAGGGTTAGTATATGAGAACTTTTGGGAAGTTTTATGGAAGAGGCTCAAATGGAAATAAAACATATGGATTTATATTCTAAATTGTTTATTTATACACATACACCCCCTATATGTATATATGTGGTGCTGCATCCTGAAACACATTTATTTCAAAGTAAACTGGAGACAAAGCCTTCAAGTCTTATCAAAGTTAACATTGGGCTGGAATCATTGGTATATTTGGTTTGTAGCAAGGCAGTGAGGTAGCACACGTAGGTAAAGCCTACAGATAGTTGTAACAGGGAGATGGTCTGTCCTGGAAGCGTGTTCTGTCCAGGGAGCTGCCCTCACCAAACCAGCACACAACTGTGCCAAAATACAGCTCAGTGCCAACAGGGAAGACTTGCAGATCCTAGTACAGCTACTCCACTTAACCTTTCTATGTGTAGCAACACTTCAAAAGAGAGAGCAAGGCATGTAAAAAAGGGAATTTTAAACTCAACCATAATTAATCCCTAAGAGGAAAGCGGAAGTGTGGGAATGACCCTTTTACTCACAAGCCTTTACTACTTTTCCATGGCAAAAAAATTATTACGCAGTTTAATTCCTTTTTCTTCCTGACAAACCTAAAAATGTTTAAATCATCATCTGTCCTTTCCTAATACAGCATGCATGCCTTATTAATTGTAAGCTTAATGTATATATAGCTTTGCCCATAAAACTTCCTGTGTTGCTTTGACATCCAGCAGTTGGACAATGCTGTTTCTCTGCAGCCAGCTCCATTACTTCGCACAACTATTTTCTTTATTTTAATAACAGATAGACCAAATGGCTTTACTCACCCTTTGGATTTTGGAGACTTGCATCCTGCTAGCAATTGCTGTTCATCATCTTTATTGAACATAGACGTCACTTCCTTCCAGCCCCGGAAACTTGCACCTTGAACCTACGGAGAGAAGTAAATCCCCATCAGTGTGGGTGACAGACTGACCAGCACAGAGTGGGGCTGCCACTGCTGTGTCCCCTGCACGTGGTGCTGCTGGCAGTGAGTGACTCCATGGAGCTGCAGAGGATGGCCATGCCTGGGAAAAGAGCTGCTCTGGTTCCTGCAGCAAGAGCTCTCCCTTGCTGAGAAAACAATACAAACCCTTGGTGGTTTTGTGATGTCATTGAGAACAGCTGGGCTCCATCTTAACGTAGCACAGCAAGAAGGAAATCTAGGCAGATTTAAAGACAGTCTAAAGGGCTGCAGTAGACATGAAATGAAAAACAAACTGTCATGTCAAAAGAGTCAACAGACAGGATAGCCACATACATTATGAAACTATAGATTTAACCTGCTTTAGGCATATTGTCCCTCTCTGTTAACACCAAACTACAGCTTCCTGCCCTGCAAGCAAGAAGGGCAAGAGCACTGGCTTGCCAGTGCAATGTATGATGTGGCACTGCTGCACTACAGTGTGTTCTACAAATTTACTGTGACCATTAAGCATACAGCATAAATTACTTTTATAACTTCATTAAAGGTTTGATTCTCCCTCCCTCAAGGCAAAATAACTAGGTATAGAATATTTTTACTTTGATAGCATGCTTACAAAAACACCATGTGTCTGCTCAGCACAGAATAGGAAGGTTGCTGCTCTTCTTCACAGGATCCAGCAAGAATGGCAGTGATAGTCTGTCAGTGTTACTTCACTGTATTAAAAAATATGATGCATTAAGAATATAATAATCAAAACCACAGCTGTCAACAAAAGCGGGAGTTTTTGGCAAGGGCATGTAGTAATAAGACAAGGGGGAATGGCCTTAAGATGAGTGAGGGTAGGTTTAGATTAAATATTAGGAAGAAATTCTTTACTTTGATCATGGTGAGGCACTGGAACTGGTTGCCCAGGGAAGTTGTGGATGACTCATCCCTGTAATTGTTCAAGACCAGGTTGGATGAGACTATCAGCAATAATGTCTAGTGAAAGTATCCATGTCCATGGTAAGAGGGTTGGAACTAGATGATCTTTAAGGTCTTGCCCAAACCAAACCATTCTATGACTCTATCATCTGTTATCGTACTAAAATTCTATTATTTCAGGCCTTTTTGGGAAGGAACCTTTGTTGCCAAGGCAGAAACACAGCTACAAGCTGCACTTAAAAACTCTTTTTCTCTTTAAACTGGATGATGCAATTCATAGATAAGCTGTCTTATTTCAAAAATTATGCTTCATCAAGTCATTTCCACCTAATAAATTTGCAGATTATGAAAACATAGAACAACCTTGTTACTAGTTTTCAGATAGCAATTTAAGACCTAGAAGAGGCTTAATTTAAATTATTTGTGCCTTTAAAGAACAACATTCATTAATGAAATGCTTGGAGGGATGCCTTTATACACATCCATTCAATGTAACAAAAAGGATATACCTGTACATACACCTTCTTTAATCAAGAACATCATACATACTTTGCCAATGCAGTCCCAACCTTTGCTGCACTGTCTGGATACCCAAGCAATCCTCCAATCAAAAAAAAACCCAAATAAACAAACAAACAGAAAAAAAAACAACCAGAAGCTTTCCATACTTTTTAACTTCAGATTTTTTATATTTTATTTAATTTGTCCAATTCTGATTCACAGATATCTTTAAGAACAATAATTAGAAAATTTCTATTCATTGTCAAGTAGATAGCATGTGCAGGTCTTTGGATAAACTTTTACAAGCTCTGCACTCTTTCTACCTGTATGTAAATCATTGGTGTACACATTGTACCATTCCTTCCATATTTTCATGTCCATGGCATTTGGTAGGTATATACAAGGCTAATAACCAGATTGTAACTGATTTATTCTTCTCTTAACTAGTCCTTAGGAGAAATGTACACTAGACATTTAAATACACTTCCACTACTTACTTATTTGGGGTTTCCAAAGGAAACACTGTCAGGATAATCTGCATAAGAACACCAATGTCCAAGTAAACCATATTTTGCCAATATGTAATATGACTCATTGTGCAAAGCCCACTACATGTTGAAGAGACTAGGATGAAAGAAACCAGGAAGTGCAAGAGTAAAACCAGAACCTCTGCCTACCATGCCTAAGCCTCCTCTTCTACTCCTGCCTGCACCAGCACCAGTCTCCTGAAGCATCTTTGCAGTGCACAGACCTGGAGGGAACAGCTCACTCTTTATTGTCAGTGGTAGCATACTCCTGAATTTAAACCTTAGTGAAGGAAGAGGTCAAATACACATCTCACATTTCCAGAAGCTTTTTTGTAAGTACTGAACTGTTTTTAAGGCAACAGTCTTGTTTTTTGACTTCGGCAGTCATATAGCTGACACATAATAATGAAATTCCTCAGAACAGCCTGCTGTATTTCCATGTTTCTTTTCAGAGTTATTTAAACACTTTTAACCAACTGACAAGTTCAGCGGGAACATTACAACTGTATCAGCTGGCAGGTACAGCTCAGGAAGGAGATCTTGAAGTCACCATTCCCATGAACCATCAGTTTGAATCCAGCAGCTGTATAGCCAAAATGTGCTGGGAACCATCAAAAGATGAATTAGACAAATTCAGACAGGAGATCCATACATGATTTAAAGAGGTGCACCCTTCCATATACCTCAAGACAATGACTCTTGATGTTAGGGGAAGAAGCCCTAGACTCCAGCCATGTTATACTCTCCCCGAACACCATCTCCTTTTGCCACAGTCACAGCTTGCCAGAATCTAAATCAGTTGGGACTCACAGCCTCACAGAGTACCTGGAGAAAGACCCATATCCCAGAACAATTAGTTTCCTTGCAATGGATGTCAAAGGAAGGTCATTAAGTAAAGACAACACTTCAGTAAGCTGACTCCTCACCACACTGGAGACTTGTTTTATGTAAAACTATTAAAGTTATGCAAAGTATGAAAACACAGTACTGATATGGTCTTAAAGCATAAATCTACTGGCAGAAGCTCTGTATTTCATTTTTAGTATGTAAGTCTCTACACAAAAGTACTATTCCTAAAATTTCCTAGAAGGTTTATAAATGTAACTGACCTGATTATATTCTCAAATCTATAAACTATTTTTCCCTATGCCATTGGAAAAAAGAAATAATTCAACATCCAGAATTCACAGAAATTCCATCCTTTACAGCTGGAAAGGACCTCTGGAGACCATCTAGTCCAACCCCACTGCTCCAAGCAGGGTCACCCTCAGCAGATTGCTACGGATCATGGACAGCCAAGTTTTGAATACCTCCACAGCTGGAGAATCCACAACCTCCCCAGAAAACTGTTCCTAGGCTTGAATATCCTCATGGTGAAAACATTTTTTCCTATTTTTAAATTATATTTCTTCTATTTCAGTTTATCTTGCCTATTCACTGACCACCCTGAGAACAGTCAGACTCCATCTTCTTCATGCTCTCTCTGCTGCTCGTGTACAAGCAGAAACCTTTCCTGTTGCTTGCCAGATTTCACTCAAGGTGAGTTTAGTCCTTCCTAACTCCATCCCTGCATACTCAAAGAGCATATCTACACTCACCACAGGTCACTTGACCCTGCTTCTACCTCTAGAATGCTTCCCTTTATGTTTAAGGTTTTTCAGGAATATCACATTTATGCCTACTGCCACCTTTGCTTCTTTCTCTGCCTGTTGGGTTGGGCTTGAGCTTGGAGTAGGTGATCTTTGAAAATCAAAGCTGACTGATAGAACCAGGCATACACTCAAAACCAGGATTTAAAAAAAAATCAGTGAAATGGTCATGGGACAGCTAAAAAAAAAGGGAGACTACTATTAAGGAAGAGAGCACTGTTACTGACTAGGACTGTAACATCAGATGTTAGAATTCTAGGACCACACTGGATGCTGCAGTCTACTATTTTTCAAAAATGTCAATGAGAAACAAAGCAGAAACTTCTAAAGAAGCCATTTCAGTATTCTCTGAAGTAGAAATACACGCTGGTCTGATAGCTGTTTGACTATGAAAGCAATTAAAGTTTTTTTTTCCTGTATCTTCCACTTTAGGTTGGGAAAACCTGTGCAGCAATGTCCTGTGCAATCACCTAAAAGAATCAGTAAAAAGTGAAATTCAACATACATATTAATCCATCAACTGGCAAACTATTGAGAAGCCATCAGCTGGCTTGTTCCAGCCAGTATCTTAAGAGCTCAAGACCAGAGCACAGATTCTTTTCCTTTAATTCCTTCTAGCTTGTGAAGTACTTTTTTTCCCACCCTGAGAAAGCTGCCATTTAATCAATGTATCATCTGAAAGTGGGAGTACAAACAGTCCCTCCTAGAACATCATGCAAAGGATGTGGTCTGTATCCCTGGTCAAGCTGTCTGCCATTTCTCCTGCTCGCTCCTCTCCCCTCTGCTCTGCCAGTGCTCCAGGATCAGTGCCCATCTGTCAGACAGATCCCCAGAGAGAGGGGATCACAAGGTGGCAGATCTGCTTTATCAGATACTGCTGCTGAAAAGGGTCAACCCAGGCCACTGCCTGCTCACTGATACTGCCTTCCTTATGCTACGGCTTTGTACCTGTGTGATGCTGTGGAAAACAGCTTCAACTACTTAAGCCAGCAGAAATCTAACTCCTTCATTTTTTTGCATTCTTTTAGGTTAGTGCTAAGAATCAATTCATCAAAGATAAAGCATTTGGAATTTAGGGGCAATAGCACCTTTTTTGTAGCAGCAACTATTATAACATCTGAAGCACCCTCTGAAAATTGAAGTAAGCTATCAGCTTTCTGCCATAATCAGAGCTTTGTACCTACATTATGGCTCCCCTCAAACCCCTAAGCTCCACTCCAGTCTCAACCTTCATAGTAATACTTCAGCTGTTACCTGTATTGATTCAAGTAAATTAACTGTATACAAATTGTATGCATTGACTGCAATTTTTCTTAAAACAGGGAACAAAAGTCTACTGATAGTTAACTTTATAAAATGCCCCAGAATGGGTCAGGATCTCTTAAACTGGAGGTCTCCTACAAAACTGATAGGTATTATTACCAAACATTACTTTAAGGACACCATTTTTCACCACATCAACAAACTCTGATGTTTAAATGACTATCATCCCGTAATAGGTAAACAGGCAAATGAACAAAGAGTCTACTGGGAAACAGTAAAGCATCACTAGGAAGACTTCTAAGTTAATTTTACTTTCAAAAGTAAACAGTTGATAATTGGAGCTCTACTAGAGGGCAAGAAGGTTCATGAAATATTAGGGTAAAAGGCAACAAACCAGGAATACTAACAGCTGGGTATAAACTAAAGTAGTTCAGTACTAAAAGCAAATTTCAAAAGTTTATTGCACCCAAAAAAGTATGCAGATACAGATGGATATATGCTAAGAGGAAGATGATGTAAATTTAACTGCAAACAGGTAAACTTGTGCATCAGATGGATGTGGTTATTACAGGTTAACAACTTATAATGGGAGAGATAAAAAAGCACAGAAGTTAATCAAGTCAAAGAAAAATAACAAGCTTTGTGTCACAGAGTTATAGGTACAAGACAAGCAGTTTACAAAGCAAGAGATTCAAGTATGTTTGAATTTACCCTGACTGCATTAGGAGTGCTTACCAGTACTTTCAGAATGTTCCTGTTAGACTCTTCTACTTCCTGACTGCCAGGCCAGCAGGGCTCTGGAGCACAGAAATCACTCTCTGTGGGCTAGAACAAGCCACATGATAGAGTCTTAGCAAGCAAAATGAGCAATTACAGGGCATTCTTGCTGTATACCTGCAGTGAGAACCAGCACTTCCAATACCATTGCGTAGTTAAGCAACTAATCCCTAAAAAGGCACTGCTCAGCATGTATGAAATGAGATTTCCAGAAACTCTTATTTGGACCATGTTTCACCCAGCCTTCATAATTATTTTCACAGAGGATTGACAAATGGTGAATTAAAATTCTCCAGTTAAGCACAGGCACTTCACAAAACACTTGCAGAGACTTTTTAGAAATATAAACAAAAATAATGGATTTTCCTCTTCACTTGACTGAGAAGAAATAATTGTTTGTTCCAGTTTCCCTCACTACTCCCCTAAAAAATTGATGCTAAAATAGAAAGCTGGAGATATAATTTTCCATGTAAGTACATTACAGTTCAATAAAGTTATAACTGTTTAACTGTTAAAAAATGCCAATCACTTTTAATTAAAGAAGCATTCTTCCCACATGACAATAAACATCTTCAAAATTAGTGAGAAGACAGATAACCAAAATTTAAAAACCAACTGCCCTCCAAATTTGTCTCAGAGATATTAAAGAATTGGGAGTGATGGGGATTTTCTCAAGCTGGCCAGCTTCTGATGCACAAACTAATGGTTCTTGCTGTGTACCAACACCCTTGAATCCTTCTCAGTGGGGCTGTTCTCAACCCATTCTCCACCCATCCTGCACTTGTGTTTGGGACTGCCACAACTCAGCTGCAGGATCTGGCACTTTGCCTTGTTGAACTTTATGAAGTTATGAAGCTCACACAGGCCCACCTGTGTCTTTCCAAGGTCCCACTGGATGGCATCCCTTCCCTCCAGCTTGCTGACAGTATCACACAATTTGATGCCATCCACAAACTTGCAGAGGGTGCACTCCATGCCACTGTCCATGTCCCCAGCAATGATGGTGAACAGGCCTGGTCCCATCCCTGACCCCTCAGGAATGTCACTTGTCACTGGCCTCCACTTGGACATCAATCCACTGATTGTAATTCTTTGCATGTGACCATGCAGCCAATTTCTTATCTACTGAATGATCCATCTGTCAAATCCACGTCTCTCCAGTTTAAAGACATGGATATGGTGCAAATTCTTTTCACAAGTCCACATAGATGACAACAATCGCTCTTCCCTCATTCACCAATGCTGTAACATTGCTGTAGAAGGTCATCAAATTTGTCTGGCTTGATTTGTCCTTAGTGAAGCCATGTTGGCTGTCACCAATTCCCTCCTTATTTTTCATTAGCCTTAGTTTCCAAGAGGATTGGCTTCATGACCGTGCCTGGCACAGAGATGGGACTGAATGGTCTGCAGTTCCCTGGTCTTCTTTATAACCTTTTTTGAAAATGGGAGTCATATTTTCCATTTTCCAGTCAGTGGAAACTCCACCAGATTACCATAACTTCTCAAATATGCTGGAGAGTGGCTTAGCCACTTCTCTACCAGCTCCCTCAGGACCTACAAATGTATCTCACCAGGTTCCATGCATTTGTGTGCATTAAGGGTCTTGATCCATTTTGTTTCTCAAAACTTTGTCTCTTTTCAAAATCTGGCCTGAAAATAACTACAGATTAAATTTCTACTATACTTTAAATTCAGAAGCTGAGCATGGCAGCGAGACCCCAAAGACTGAGTTTTCCTGAGGCCAAATCATAGAATCATTTAAATTGGAAAAGACTTCTGAGATCATCAAGTCCAACCTGTGACCAAACACCAGGTGGTTAACCAGATCACGGCACTGAGTGCCATATCCAGTGGTTCCTTGAACACCTCTAGGAGTGGCGACTCCACAACCTCTTTGGCCAGTCCATCTCAATGCTAACCATGTGTTCAGTGAGGAAATTCCCTTTGATGTCCAAACTGAACCTCCCCTGTGCATCTTGAGGCCATTTCCTCTTGTCCTGTTGCTGGCTATCTGGGAGAAGAGGCTGACCACTACAACTTCCATTCAAGTAGTTGTAAAGATCTCCCGTGAGCCTCCTTTTCTCCAAGCTAAACACTCCCATTTCCCTCAGTCACTCCTCATAGGACTTACTCTCTAATTCACACATCCAGGCAGAGTGTGCACACAGGTTCCAGATTTCTGCATTTTGCAGACTACCACTGGAGCACTCATGGTTCCTCACTTTGAGATGTCATGAGGCTTTTCAAGCACCTATACCTGCCTTTTAAGAGAGCTGTGATGTGAGAACTAGAAAAATTCAGCACTGCAGTCAGCCTGTCCTCAGTGCTCAGTGGGCAGCTTCCTGCAAGAAGAGGATCCAAGACCATTTTCCAAGCTCCAGTTGCAGCCTTTAGGACTAGCTCCCACTTTTAGACCTCCAAACCTAGGTCAAAGACTTTTCTCCACAATGAGCATCAACACTGTCTTAAAACTCAGGCTTTAAGAGACAAGGAAGGCTGTCTCCCCAAGGAGTACACACACTATTCATCTCCTGCCTTCTTCTTAAAGAATTCTGTTGCTCGTCACCACATTGTTGCAACGTGTAGACTGTTTTATTCATGACATGTCTACTGGAAAGGCCACACATGCAATTATTCAGCCTTTCATTAACATATTAAAATTTTAGAACTTCTGGAACATCACTGTACTGACAGCTTCTATGACAACAGAACAACCAAATAAAATACAAATTGCTTTTAGAAAGAGAAGATGAGAAGGATAAGGTGTTTTCTTGAGAATACATTTTTAAGAAAAGAGGGTTTTATTTTAAAAGACAAAAACACTGCAGTGGTTTATCTAGTGACATTTCTGGTTTTTAAAGTAAGAACACACACTTAGTAAGCCTTCCTGAATGACTAAGAAAGGGGAAAAAAAGTTTCACTACAAAATAGATTAGTTTTATTATTATCTCCCTAAACATTTATCATCTGGTATAAAATATATGGTAATTTATGTTTTCATAAAGAATATATTTCTTCAAAAGGGTAGAAAAAGGTTTAGTACAATCTGACTTCTATTTTCAAGGAAAACCATTCTGCATCTGAAGTAGAAGAAAAAGAAGTAACAGAGACAGATGTTCACTTTATCCATATTAATGTAAAGTATCCCATTACACTAATGAACATATTTTAAAATACTTTTCTTTATATCTATGGAATTTCAAAACAAGCTCTAGCTTATCATAATAACTTCCACTTCTTTCATCTTCTACTAATGTACTTTAAGAACATTAAAGAAGATTCTTGGACACATATCAAGGTAAAAAAAAATTAACTTGCATGCCTACTTCTCTTTCCTGAAAGAGATACAAAGTAAAATCCTTAACCTCTTGTGGTCCAAGAGCAAGTGGACATATAATGGAATAAACAACCCTAAACTTTTCTACTTTTCATGTTTTTATTTCCAGTTGCAGCTAGAATTTACTGCTTCTTTAGACTTCAGCAATTCCTGTGGCTTAATATTTTCGTCTTGGGCTTTAATAGCCATCATTGGTAGGAGAAAAAAAACTCAGGATGCCTTCCCTTCCTCATTAATGAAAGCAAATAAGGCAGCTTTCCAACTAATCCTGCACTACTAATATTACTTCAGTGAGAAGCACATGACCAAGGATTATACATAATTATAAAATCATCAATGAACTATATAATTTCCTTAATCACCTGTCCATGAAAAGCTGGAAACTTGCTAATATACACAGACTGAAATATATATATGTGATATTAAATATTACGCTTTCAAAGAACAGGTATTTACCTTTGTTGCAAGATATGACACAGAAGATGAAACTTCAACATGAAGAAACTGGTCTTTATTCTCAAAAGAAGGATAAAGATAAAAAAGGCCCATAGTCAGTTTTGGTTTGACAATTAGCACTGACACATTTTAGACTATTCACAAATGCTTTTATTCTATTTGGCACATCATAAAAGAAAACTGACAAAACACTATTACTACACAAAACTATGTGAACACCACTACTAAAATATAAATCTACACTTAGAATTATGAAAAATCAAACCCTTACAGAACCAAAACCCCATACCACAACGGGAAAAACACCCTTGCATCATAAAAAATTTAGTCCAATTAGTTTGATTTTTATCTTAATAGTAGTATCTTAACTTTTTTGGATCTACACTGGGTTTCTAAATACTGTACTGGATGCAGTGTTGCATCGAGTACAGTATTTAGTATCGACTCGATACTGTATATTGCAACAATATGGTGACAAGCAACAGAATTCTTGAAGAAGAAGGTAGGAGATGACAGATGTATCAGCTTCATTTTGACAGACCAGCTTCAAATCCCATGCATTTCTTAATATATTTATTTATGTTTCTTTATATATATTTATTTACATCCTAATGTTTCCACTTACCTTACAGGTAATAGTTTATATTATACAAGGGACAAGGATAGAACATTCCTAGAATAGAGTAGTGGAAGACCATTGCTCTATACTTCTATACTTCTATACTTGTATGTTGGGATAGAATGAGCTGTAGATAGCCAGATTTACTTGCTGCAGTAGAACACAAAGTCAGGAACTCATATTATCATTCAAAATGAGACTATTGCTTCCTGTGGATTGCAACAAGTTATTTAACTTCCGAATTCAGTTAGCTGTCTGACACAGGAGGATTGTAGATAGGATACCAAAAATGTTAAGACTGGTAATTCTCTCAAATAAAATTCAACTACTTCCACTCCTTTTGGCTTTTTTATTTCTGTACTTTTAAGAGAAACATTGACCATGTTTTAAATGGAAAAGCTCACACACAGTATTCAGAAGTCTCTCTCCTTCCCCCCAACACTCTCAGCTCTCAAACTTTTGGATGAGGTTGCAAAGTCTTAAACTTCACACTATGGAGTCTCTGCTAGGATATGGCATGAGCTAGAGAATACATCACATGTTTTATCCAATTTTTTCCCAAGAACAAAAAGAAATCAACAAGAACTTGGAAAGCTCCAAAGGGAAATATGTTAAGAGAAGAAATTCTCAGACATACAGAGCTGGCAGAACTATCATTTCAACAACAAACAATACTACCTCCAGAACAAACAAGACACTGTTAGTACCTTTGAAAGAAATAACACCTCTCATTTCAATTCTTCCAGCTCTCCAAGTCTTTTAGGAAGGAAAATTAAAATATGAAAATGTATAGAGACATCATGTTCTAGAAGAGAGAAAAGCTGGAGTGCGAGCCTCTAGCAAGGCTGAGCACAAGGAAGTGAGAGTGCAAGGCATTTTCACAATGAAAGTTTTTAGAAGAAAACCTCAAGATGCAAAGAGCACCATAAAATGCGATGGAGTCAGCATAATAAAATATGAATACCATTGTCAACAAAAGATGTAATTAACAATAAATAGTAGACAAAAAGGGCTATTTATTTGCTTCTTTTAAAAAGGGACAACTAAGACTGTGTTGCTGTATTAATACAGGGTTACTACTCATGGTTATATGAAGTGGTACCTCCTGAGGAATGAGACACACGTTTGCAGCAACTATACTCATGCAACCCAGGCTGACGGTAAGTAGACAACACAAAGTTTAAAGAGATTAAATCCAAAGATTGAAATTCATTAAACCCCCAAGAGAAACTGGTGAGAATCCAGTCCCTAAAATACATTCTTTTGGGGCAGAAGACCAATAAAGTATTCATAGTATCCTTTTAAATGCACTGCTGAAGAAAAAGGAGACTTGGATAACAGCAGAGTGCTTGTGATGGGATCCATACAACCCGTGCTTTGTTCAAAAACAGCCTGTAGGTTTGAATTCAGTAATCTCCAACAGACTAGATTTGAAAATGTTTTGTGTAAAATCCATCCTTGGGGAAAGCAGATGGAAGTAGACTAATGTCACACAGCAAGACCAGAATGGGAGAGGAGCAAGTATAGGGGTTCAGAGCCAGCTGTGGCTCACATGGCAGGGAAGGACCTGTGCACCCAGCAGGAGGGATGGGCTTTGTATTAAAAAAAAAAAAAAATACAGAGGAAAAGAGCAGAGGGAGGGAGGGGACCTGTGCCACCACTGAGAAGAAACCAGGAGGGAAAGATGAGACATCACTACAACCCATCTTCCCTTGTTACCCAGAGAACAATTTGTATTTTTAAGTGATGCACATTATTACACTTCCCTGCTTTTGTTACCATTCTGAGATGAGAGAGCCTATGATTTGGTATATCAATTTTCTTTTGAGGACAACATACTGTGAAGTTACATGTCAAAAAAGCTCATCTTCACTCTATCATGCTGCATAATCATGCATGCATCATAGTGATGCTGAACACTTATAAATTATTTCAGTATGTCTTAGTCTGGTTGATATACAGGTGTGACAATTCATTGTTTTACTTCAATTAAAAAAAAAAAACAAAACTACATTACAGTATTTAGATATTTCTAGGTAAAAATGCTAACACTAGTGGGAAATACTGATCAGCAGCTTGAATAGCCCTCCAGTTCTGGCAGAAGGTTGGTATGCACAGTGTGTTTTCATAAGGAAACAAGTGCCCTTTTGTTGGACATACTGCAAACCATAAGGTACTCAAGGGACTAATTCAACTAGCACACAAACCTTTTTGTACAGAGATCAAAATTGTAATCTGCTTCCCTCAGCTTCCTTTGTGGTAAAGTAATTAATTAGTCTCTTTAGATCATTCACTTTCATAATTCAGTCCAAGATGAAGAATCCTGAACATCAAAGAGTTAAGGAAAATAATAGTATCATTTCATCCTGCATGCGCTTCTTGTGCTCTAGTAAGTAAAATGATATATGATCGATTTTCTCCGCCCAGTTGTGGGAGTTTCATATCATACAAACACACACACACTAGCTGTGCAAACGTAAGAGTAAACAAGATATTGTTAAAAGAGTAGGTCCTTTTGGAACAAATTCTCACCCTTCTACTGACTTATAGGATCCTATCTGCCTATCATCACATCTCATCAATGACTGAGTGCAATATAAAGTCTACGTAGCCATGCCTGAGAGTGTGAATAAGATTATGTACCACAAATGTATGATTTAAGGGGAAAAAAAAATCCCCAAACAAACAACACCTGAAGAGATATACTCCAAGGAAGAATTTAACATAGCTTCCAGAACTCCACAAACTCTACTAAATAATTTAGTGATAGGAGAGGGAAAGGGTTAAAAAAAAAATTGAAAAAATCATTCAGGGAATCACAAACCTGAAAGTCAACCTCTGAAGTTGGAAAGATTCCCAAAACACTGATTACAAACCAAATAGTAGAACAACTACATATATACAGCGTGACCAGAAACAACACAGATTGGGAAGAGGAGATCACACAGCCAGATCATCATCTTAAAATACAGCTAACAAAATAAAATATTTCCTCGGGTTTGAGAAGGATTTTAATATAATGTAAAATGAAATAAACAAGACTAAGGTGATTATTAATGCAAAAGTCACTCTGCTTATCCAAGTTTAGAACTGAATCAAAACCAATGCAAAATACAGTCAAACACTGAGTAAGAAGAAAGTTATCAGTAGAAGATCAGTGGCATTTGGCCTCATTTTTTTTGCTGCACCTGTAATATACACCTGGAAAAATTAAATGCATGGACGTATGCTTTCTGAGTCAGGAAATTGAAGCAACAGGGATCAAATGTAAATGGGCACTGAAACAACTCTACTAGTTTCAATATTTCTTTGACAAAGCTGAAAAACAAAGCTGAACTCTACCTGAACACCCACACATAACTGAACATGCCTTTAAGGAAAAACAAGGCTTTCAATTTTAACAAACACAGGCTGCATTACTCAATCACACATCACTTTCTTCTTGGACATGAGGCTATGTGCTCAGCAGAAAAACTCCAATGCTGAACTGTGAATTGCCTCTGCTCCTTTCTGGCAGAGATATCCTAGAGTGAGATGAAGATAATGTGATCAGCCTTGTCCATATTTCATCTGCTGCTAGATCTCAATCTTCCATTTGTATGTCCCTAAAGCAATGAGTGAATCAAACCAGCCATCTGGGTAGGTGGTGTAAATAGAAAATTTCCTTTTAATGTCACCAATGAAAAGTATTAACTTAGGCATTTCTAGGCATTCAAAGTCTTGCTTAAGAGTAATTTGGTATTTTAAACGCATTTTTTCTCTTCTATAAACAATACTTTTCCATACCAGATTTCTCCCTACACTTAGGAAAAACATCTTTATTATGCCAATAAGCTACCTAAATAGTGACAATAACTACTATGCTGCAAGTTTCCTCTGCCAGTCTTCAGCAAACCTGAAAATACTTTTGTTGATAAAGAAAAAGAAAATGTATCATATAAGTATGTTGAAGAATATGCTTTAATTTTGGCATATAGTTTGTAGACAACACTAATTTGGAAACATGTTTTAAAATGTAATTCTTCAGATAATTTCTAAAGAACTTATTTCACTCCACTAACTTTAAAAAGTCTGGGTGACTACTTCAGCTACAGGAGAAAACCCAACATATTTAAAAATTCTTCCATCTTCTAGGCTCCTGTCTCTCATAACTGCCTACTATTCACCAGACCAACTGAGAGGTGAAAACACAGGGAAACTGATTCTCATCTTTCAAATAATTTTAATTTATTCAGTATTCATAATAAAGATGATACTCTTTTCTTTAGCAGCCACAGCTATTAAGAACCTGCTTAGCATTTTCAAACTCTGTTTCATTCAACCACTTCAATTATTGTTTCACATTCCATTACACTTTAAAACAGAATATCTAAATTATTTCCATATTTTTACTGTCAATTGGTATAAATGGCCAAGTGTAGCAGAGAAGATTAATTTCAGAATGTAAGTATTTACACAAGAATACTTCTGTAGTTCTGAATTTTATTGGCATTACAAAGAGAAACACTGGAACACCAGGTTCCTATGCTCTGTTTTTACATCAATACACAAGGTTAGTCTATTAAGCGTTTACATTACTGTGCATCTCTGTAGTAAGTGGTTATAATACATCTTACTCAGACTTTGCTTCTCTGAAATATTTTTGAAAGAATATTAAAGATTAGAATATTTTAAAGTTCATATGTCATTAAGAATTTAGTTTTACCTAATTTATAATATTTCAAATATCCTTCATGAAATGGAAACAGCTGTATTAAGATCAAAAAACTATCTGTGTCAAAGCGGAAACAAATAAGGTCAGATAATCAATTTCAATTCAATTTCTGTAATAAATCAACTATTCCAGTGAAGTTTTCAAGTTTTATGAAATTTCCAGCTGAAAATCTGTCAAGTATTTTTGACAACTTATCCGTAGCAGAAATTAATATTTGCTGTTTCCTTAACCAGAAAACAAACCAATAGGTGCAAATTCAAAAGACAGTAGCTGACATACAATTCTTATTCATGGAATTTGCCATTAAACTACATGTCTCCAATAAAGGTCTTGGATGAGTAATGGCCATATTTTCCTAGTACAGTTTTTGCAAAATGGGCTGAATGCATCATTTTTTGTTACAGTGTTCAGCAGCACATGTACAGCTTTCTTTTGATGTGCGGTTTTTATCACATGTGCAGTGATCACAGACATTTTCCTGGAGCTCCTCACAGAGAAACAGCAGCAAAACTTGATGGAAATGTACCTTTGATGATGACAGAGCTGAAGGAAGGTCTACCTAGTAAAGTGTTCAGCAACTTCCAGTAACTCTACTTATGTTATGGATGTACAAGTGTGGCAAATAGTTTACACAGTCTGGCAAAAGAGTTTCTATAAAAGAGAGGAAAACATTATAAACCTACTTTAACAGTAAAGAATTAAAAGTATTCATTCGTTCTCAAAACCATTTACGTTTCACTTTGTATATTTATGGTAGGAAGTCCAGCAGTGGCAGGAGAGTATGACCCCAGAAACCTCACAAGACCCCAAGAAGATGCAACAAATAACTTAGGGAAAGCAAATCTCAAGCAAAGCTGTAGAGAAGGAGATGCTGATGGGTTTGTGGATCAGTAGGAGTGGATAATTCTGTGTTAGGCTGGAGGGGAGGAGGGCAGACACAGCTGCTGCTGGCAAAACCAAGCAATCAGAGCCACTAAAGCAGAAAGGGCTCGAGGAAAGATGCAAGTGCTAAAAGTGACAAAGAGGGGAGAGAAAGGGGATGCACTAAGAAAAATCTTGAAAGTAAAGACAGAGATTTAAATGCAAATTTCCTGAAACAAAAGGAGGCCAGCTGAAGAAATGGAATCTGAAGGATGAGGAGGACTTAAACTTTATGCCATAAGCAACAACATTAATATCAGCAATGGAATTTACAGGAACTAGGAGATGGGAAACCACAACATAGGTATTAGAAGCTGCAGAGGAAGTGATCACCATCAGTATGGGAAGTGAGGGTCTGCACAAGAATTTCAGCTGTCTAGACAGCAAGAAAAAATAATAATTGAAAAAAAAAGAGAGAGAGAGAGCAGACTTGACCTGGAATTCATGGAGGAAACAACAGTAAAGTCTAGGACACAAATTCTCTTTCACACAATAGATAAAAAACACCGACAACTTGCAGGTTAGAGGCTTGGCTGAAAGAAAAAAATATATAGTGATGCTGTCTGTAATAGGAGACCAATCGGACAATATGTACTTTGTGGACTTTTAAGAGTCAGAATAACCCAACAGAGAGGGGATAAGAGATGAGAAACAGATCTGATCCCAGTCAAGTGTGTAAAAAATGACCGTATAAATTAAAAAGTGAAGCACCTCAAAAATGAAAAGGATTTAAAACTTAGAAAGCTGAAAGCCCCAAAAGACACTGTCAGCTCAGTAGAGCTCCAGAAAGACTGAGAGAAAGAAACAGGACCCACTCAAGAAGCTGCTGAAAGATTTTATGTGACAAGAAGGAGGAAAAGCAAAAAAGGCAAGCCAAGGAAGCCTCAGGAAAGTCTTCGCTGGCAGTACCACAATCTAATGTTCAAGAATGATGACAGAATACAGGTGATGGATTTTAGCCAGGAAAATGCCACTGAAATGTCACAAGAACAATCCAATGAAGAGGAAAAAAAACAGGCTAGCAGAGAGGAGAAGGTATGATGGGATTGTTAGAGTACTGAAGGCAAAGCTCAAGACATACAGAAATGGCTAGAAAGTGAAGGAAAGGCATTAGCTGGATTAACATTTTCTACTTTATTTTTTTAATTAAAAAATACCCTTATTCAATGTATTTGTACAACATATGAAAAGCTGCTCAGCTTCCACCTATTTCTGCAGGGCTTGTCTGAGTTCAACTCATTCCAAGATGAAAGCCAGTATTAAAACTGTACCAGACACTTAAACATCTTCATTAAAAGAGATAACTAAAATTCTGTATAGACAACCTTCAAACATCCTGAGCAAGTCTAAACAAAATTCAGCATAAAACATGTTTTTGCACATATTCTCTTTGAACATAACAAAAAATACATCTGGGAAGAATAGATCAAGGCTAAGGTTCTGAAATATTTTTACATGAAAGACAGAGTTTCATTAGATAATATAGGTCAGCCTGACACCCATCCCCTCCCCTAATATATAGATGTATTTTAACGTGGAGTTCCATTTTACGTCAGAGTTACATGCAATATTGACATAGCATTGACATCTCTGAGAACTGATTAGATGGTAGGATTGCATCAAGAAGAACTTAGCACAACTGCCAAAACAATGCCTTCCAGAATTCAAAACCCAGCAGTTTTCCCTTTCCAAAAAAACAACTACAGTTTGAAATATAATGACTATATTCCAAACTGAACACAAGTTTGGCATCCACCACTGTACATTTCTAGCATATTTTTAGAGAGACACACACATTAATTTCATCTCATGTGTGTGTACTATTTATGCATGTCAAGTTACCTTCATGCATTAATTATAACTTAAGTGAATAAAGCACCTTCATTGCATAAATTAAAAATACTTATGCTTCAAAGTGTAAATGAAAATTAACTTCTAAGATACAGTATAAAACTGTCTGATCTAAAAAAACCTCACAATAATCCACACATTTATTTACACAAGTACTGTTTCAAAATTTACTTGTCTTTCTTATCTCAGGAAACACCTTACTATTTTAAATAACTGTAAACAATTCAAAGTACTTGAATGTATGCAGAAACTTTTACTAAAAAGTGGCCAGAGGCTGGCAGTTCCCTCCCTTGCAATTTTCATGTTCTAAAATTTGTTTTTGTTCTCCCCTGGAACAAAATCAAACCATTCTGTATAACACAAAACCAGAACTGTCAAAACTTTTTTTTAGATCAAACTAGGCTTTTCTATTTAAGAACTATGAATGTCTACAATTTCAAATGTCTGCTTAAGCCAAATCAGGCTTCCATATCTAAATAGGATGATTAAAATTTCTCTGGAGTAACAAAGGGGTTTTTTGTGTTGGGCTTTTTTTTTTTAACTTATAGTAGACTAATTCTTTGTTGCTGTCTACTGCAATGTCCTAATTATTAGGTTGCACAGTGAGAACTCCTTCACTCTTTCTCAGCTTTGAAGAAACAATATACAGCACCAACATTTCATTATACTGGAATACTTCCAATGTGGTTTGCTTTAATGACATAGATGTGACTACCAATTTCTTGCCTTTGAAGTAAAATGTCTCAGCCTTATTTATAGCATGAATGGTAGAAGCTTAAGGATTTTCTTCCCAATTGCTTATTAAAAATGAAAATAAAGACAAAATATGGTTGTTGGGAAAACAATGTATCATGAATCAAAGTCAAAACACAATGACTCTCGTTCATCTTCTCTTTTACCAAATGATGTATCAGAAAAGGAAATTAGATCTAACAGTCACCTTCTGCATGAGATCTAAAGCTGGGTTTCTTAATTTACTAAAAAGCACTCACACTAATTATCTAGATTTGGCTCTAACAATAAAAAATCAGAGATGTCCTGGATTCTTCTCATTTGATGAGGTAATCCCTCATTCACAGCAGGCTGCACCATAACAACTTAGACACACACTGAGGCATCCCCATGCACAGCTAAGGTACCACAAGAACTGCCTCCACAACTCCTCCAAGCTCTCATGGTGCTGCTGTCCTCCAAAGACAGAGGGTTGGCTGACACAGGTTAGGATGCAGCAGCAGAGAGTGCAGATCATTACCAAATCCCTCTACACATTACTGGATTTCACTCCTTTACAATTATATTAGTGGGAGAAAAAAACACGATCTGATGAAACATCAAAAATTTCAAATACTAAAAGCAAGATCAGCTACAACAAGCTGAACAAGTACATTTGGTTCCCTTGACACCTGTCCCAGCCATGCTTTAGATACACGGTACCTATGGCTGACCTAAAAGCTGCTCTGATCATGAGAATTACAATGTCAATCAAGTGGTCAGATTTCTATGAACTCTGTTCTTCCTTAAAGTGAACACAAACTCTAAAATGACTACTGCTATATTTTGGGCAGGGTACTGCATTCCTTTCAAAATATTTGATTTTAACAGGCAAAATAACTATTAGCATATAATCTTCACACCGGCCTCTGTGCCAAGCTTCACTACAGTTGTGCTAACCTTACTGAATCCTTTATTTTCAAGAATATTTCATTTAGTGACTTAGAATAATTAATTTTTTTCCTGCCACCCCTCAACACTGAAATCAGCATCCTAGTTCCACTGGGAGTTGAAAAGGATTTTTCTTAAAATTCACAAAAATGCAAACCTTTTTCACAAGAAACCACTGTCATCACCATTATAACTTGAGACTTCAACTAATGGAACAGAGGCCCATGACACTAAAAGACAATTGGACTGGACAAAATAAACAAACTCCAGCCGCTGTTGCTAAAATAGAGGGCTGGGAGAATTGTGTGGACAGATGTCTGAAGAATCCTCTCCTGACTGGGAGGCTACGGTCAGGAGCATCAAAGGGGGCTTTGATCATTAGTGGTAGAGAAGAGGAGCAGTGAAGAGTCAGTGGGATTTACTGGAAGCTTTCGGTGACCTTTGGTGTTCGAGGAGGGTTTCAGGAAGTAAGCAAGCCTATGAGGGCTATGATGGTACAAGCCAGTAGCTTAGCACAAACTGTGGAAGCGTGCACACACCTGAGCATAGGAACTGTAGGAGACAGCGGTCAGATGTTGTATGAGAAGTTAGGGGAGATACTTCAGTCACCTCAAACCCCAGAATCCCCCTTACTCCACTGAAGGGGGTCTCCAAAATGAATGTCCTTTCTTCTTCCACAGGAGGAGATCCTAGTCATCTGTCTGACTCCCCATAGCTGCTGCCAAAGAAGTAGCAAGGGCTATGGCTCCACTGTTTACTGTACAGGGGCAAGGCAAGGCAAGGCTAAACTGGTGGTTGTGGCTACTCCAAGATGGAGAGAATAACATCTGTGACTGGGAGAGACTGCTCTTCAGCAGTTGCCACACGGTTGACAACTCACAGAAACTCAAGGTGAGGATAATTTATCCAGATACACTCCAGCTCTTTCAGCAAGATAGGCAAGATAAACATGGGGTAGAAAGCTGGGAAGGCTTTAGTACCTTCTTTTGAAAAGAAACCTCACTGTTTTGCAACCACGGGCAACTGCTTACTTCAGAACCTCTCATTCAGTACCTAAAGTAACTCAGTGGCAACAGAAGGTCAGCAACTAAGCTGTACTGGGCTGCATAACAGGCTTCTGAGCTGGATGGATACCTAATTGCTACCAAGTTATTGAAAGCAAGTCAATAAACATGTTTTTAGTTGTTTTCCCTGATACTCAACTGATACCCTTCCCTTCAGGTTGCATTTGTTAAGAAAGTCATTGTTGGTATTTAATTTAACATTTAAGAACAAAAGCTTTCATACAAGACTGCAGATATTTAAAGATAGTGAACTACCATTAGTGAAAGAAAAAAGCAATCCTGGCAAAACATCAGGGCTCTACACAAACGCATAAATAAAGTTATGCTCTTTAACATCTTTGTTTAATGTATGGTGCTTAACAGATGAGTTGCAGTGCCTCTGCCTAGGGTTGGGAGAGAAAGTACCCTGCGATAGGAAGCCACTGGAACGAAGGACAGCAAGTCCCAGACACGCCGGAGGCCGGCCGCTGGAAGGAAAGGCCGGTGGACAGGCCAGTCAGCACCCCAAAAACCGTGTGACAGCAGCACGATCCGCTCAAACACTCCCAGCTCCGAGCAGGGCCAGCCTGCCGGCACATCAGGGAGGGAAAAGTGATTACTCATGCCGCCGGAGAGCAGGGCAGCGGGAGCGGGGCCGAGCCCCGCGACCCCTCCGAACCGGGCTGCCGCCTACCTGGGGCGCCGCGAAGGCGGCGGCGGGCGGCGGCCCGCGGGGACGCGTCTCCTCCTCCTCGGGCGAGTCGTCCAGCAGAACTTTGCTGCTCTTGTTGAGCTTCCACATGGCGGCAGCGAGCGGCCCGAGGCGGGAGCGGCTCCGCAGCCCCGGCCGGGCCGGCGGCGCTCGGCAGGGCTGTCACCCCGCCGGGGGCTCCCGGCCGGCAGCGAGCGAGCGAGGGAGGAGCTGCCTGCCGGCGCCGGGAGCCCGCCCCCCGCCGCCGCCTCGCCCACCGGCCTGCGGATGGAGCCGGGGGGGCGGACCGGGCGGCCGGCGGCGGTGGGCCGGGCCGGGCGGGGCAGGGCCGGGAGCCACCGCCCCCGCCCCCGCCGCTCCTCACCTGCTGCCGCGCCCCGCCCGAGCCGCCGCCGCTGCCATGTTTGCGGGGCGGGGACACGGGCACAGCGGGCAGCCCGGCATCACCGCGGCAGCAGCCGCCGGCAGCACCGCCCGCAGCCTCCGCAGGCACGGGAGGGGGTCCCGCGGTGAGGGCCCGCCGAGCGCCGGCCGATGCCGGGAGGGCGCGGATGGCGCTGCCGGGCCGGCGGTGGCAGCGGGATATCTGCGAGGGTAACGCGCGGCACTCGGGGCTGAAGCTGGACCCGTCTGGGTAGCGAGAGGAGCGGCGCCCGCAGAGCGCCACAGACGGCCCGACAACGCTGCAGATGGTCCTGGCGCACCCCGCGTACCCTGCCCGTGTGCCTGCTGGTTTATCCACCCGTGTGCCTGCCGCTGTGCTCACCGGCGTACCCACCCGTGTGCCTGCCGCTGTGCTCGCCGGCGTACCCACCCGTGTGCCTGCCGGTGTGGCCATGAGTGCACCCAGCCGTGCACCCCCGCGGGTCAGCGGGTGCCTGTGAGCAAGGACGGGCTGCCCGGCCAGCCCCCAGGCTGCACAACCAGCCCCCAGGCTGCCCGGCCAGCCCCCAGGCTGCACAACCAGCCCCCAGGCTGCCCGGCCAGCCCCCAGCCTGCACAGCCAGCCCCCAGCCTGCACAACCAGCCCCCAGCCTCCCCGGCCAGCCCCCAGCCTGCCCGGCCAGCCCCCAGGCTGCCCGGCCAGCCCCCAGCCTGCACAACCAGCCCCCAGGCTGCACAGCCAGCCCCCAGCCTGCACAACCAGCCCCCAGCCTGCCCGGCCAGCCCCCAGCCTGCACAACCAGCCCCCAGCCTGCCCGGCCAGCCCCCAGCCTGCACAACCAGCCCCCAGCCTCCCCGGCCAGCCCCCAGGCTGCACAACCAGCCCCCAGGCTGCACAACCAGCCCCCAGCCTGCACAACCAGCCCCCAGCCTGCCCGGCCAGCCCCCAGCCTGCACAACCAGCCTCCAGCCTGCACAACCAGCCTCCAGCCTGCACCGCAGGCCTGCTCCCCCTGACCCACGGAGCCCTACAGCCAGGGTGGAAAAGCCTGGTGCGTCCAGATGGAGTCCAGTGAGTGCCAGGAGCTCCCAGTTTGATGGCTGAATGATCCAGATTTAATGTGCTGTGTACCAGCTGGTATTTTCATTGATTCTTAGTTTGCAGACAGATTTGCTAGGATATTTTTCCATTAAAATCCCTGCCTAAGCACTCCTTTATCCATTATTTTGATCTGTGAATTAGGGTCAGCCATCCAAAGAACTGGGAAACTATACTGAAACTAGAGTTGTGGTTGTTCTCTTGCTTAATGCTGCTATGATTTCACTAGTGAAAGGCCGTAACACTCAAGGATCCCTCATGACAGACTTGCAAGTGCTGCTGTGGCTGCCTGATCCCTTGGGGCCGAGCAGCAGCTCTCAGGGAGCAGCAGTGCTTTGCTGAGGGTGCTTTTGGCTGCAATGTGCCCCTACCTGCTGAACAGGAAAAGGCTTCACCCCAGGCCAGGAACAGCAGCTCCTGCAGGCTCCTGTGCTGCTCCTTTAGCTCCCATCAGTGGCAGAAGGACACCCACAGATTGGAGATTTGCAAATCAATGAGAAAAGGACTTTTTCTGTCATAAAATGTCCTATGTAAGCTAGCCTCAGAGGTATCATAGTTTTAACTATAAATTCTCTTTTGTACTGATTCAGGATTTCTGTAATGACTTAGGAAAGCTGTACTATAGTTTAGCTAACTATCATTTGTAGCTCACACCACAAAATATACATTCACTTCACTTGGACCTGCAACCACAGAATTTACACCAGTGCAGTTTTAACTCTCTATCTTGAAAATGAACTTCACAAAATTATATCAATGTGCATAAAGAAAGTGAACAAGTGTTTGAAGGACTCTAAAAGCCTTTAGTTTTGCAATAAGTTTTCAAACAAAATCTTCTTTAGCTCATTTTCAATTCCTTCTCTTGTGAGACTAAAAGCTACTAAAAAGCGAATCACAGAATTTCCTTTCACATCTTGCTTGCATTAATATTAACCGAATCTCAAGAGATTAGGAGACAAAACACATTCTCCATTATTAAAGACAGATCAGGTCTAGCATGCATTTCCTCTAGAAGGCCAAGTCAATTTACAACTAATTCTTTAACCTCTCACTCCTTCAAATTTATAAACAAAAGTATTTATAATTATATTGGTACACGTTTGTGTAACTCTAAGTAGAAATTAGCCTTTTTATTTGATTTGAATTGTGTATTTAGACCTTGAAAAGATCAAGTAAGTTGTCACCATGTGACCCTACTATTTTAATCCAATGCTGTCCTTATGCCATTTTTCTTATTACTGCGTGAAACACCAACTCTACCATTAGGCTTAAATCATGGAAATACTTATGCTTCTGCTCAGTTTTGGTCCCACTAAGAAATTCACACAGCATTCCCAATACACACAAAATTAACTACATGTCTTTGGTCTTAATTTTTTATTAATTTTAACTTTTTTTCCCCTTAGGTTTTCTCCTGAGATCTTGAACTTCAGTGTGAGAACTTGGCTTTACTTTGGTCACTGAAAATCAATCCAGTTGACTTTAGAGAGGTGAGAATTTCAGTTTACATTTTCTATTTATCTTCAAGACCCTAGGGCATGGCTGAGTGTTATCTCATATTCTTCTGAGAAGAATATGATTTTCTGCAGCTCTGTTCTACAGATTTGAACTTAAAAATTTATTATTTCCTTTTAAAATTAATTGTATACAACTAATAAAATTTGTTTTTCAAGAGTAAGAAGCTGACATCTGCCAACTGGATCTGCCTAGGGTGAAAAAGAATGCAAAACACTTAAATACAAAGACTCTTCCTCTAAGAAACTATAGTGTCATGTGTCCCTAAGTTGTATTCAGGGGAAAGCTGTGAAATCCTGTGTTAGAAACTTCTTGCATGGTGTTTAAAATACCATGAACATCTTTATACGTATCATTATTAGAAAAAAATTGATGATTCCTCTTCTGAACTCTGCTCCTGTCTCCGTTAAAGGAGCACAGAGCTGGGGAAAAAAAAAAAAAAAAAAAAAAAGTGAGAGAAGTAACAGAAGATGCAGCCTTTGTCTCTGACTCCCAATGAGTACTGAGCTGTTTCGAAAGCAAAGCCAGACAACATGGTTTTAGCAGCCACTTCATGACCTGGCAAAACATTATGCTGCTGAAAAATATGTTTCTCCTTTCCTCTTTTACTCCAGGCTTTGACCCAGGAGAGAAAAGAATGGGGTTCTTTTGCTGACCTAAACCAGGCTCTCAGGAGACCGAGAGCAAAAATGAGGAAAGTGAAGAGCAGTAAGTAAGCCCTGTATCATACCACGTAACTCCATGACTCTTAGTGGTTCTAGCATACATCAGGACCTTTGCCAGCCTTGCTATGGCTGCCTGAGCATGGCTGCAGTGCTGCTGTTCCAAGCAAGATGCAAAAACAAGCCCATGTTGTGCTAGAGAAGACACATCCACCACTGCTGCCACCACTGCCGACCTTCTCAGCTGCACGTGGTACTCAGACCTTAGCCAGGCTCTTGAAGCCCATGCTAGCAAGATGAGATTTGCCACTTCGCAGCATCATTAGGCATGCACCACAAGCATTAGGGAGACACCCCTCTCCCCCTGCAGAGACCCATTGTTAGTCATTTCATGGTAAAAACTGTCCTTACAGCACTGTGCCAGAATACAGCATAGGCACTGCAGCTGTATATCCACTCCTAAATTCCGAATCCCATGTGCTCTTCATCTCCTGGACACTGATAGTGCCAGAGTCCCAGTCTGGAATTTATCTCATGAAAGTTTAAACGTGTAAATGTCATATCTCAGTTATTCCCCCTTTCTAACTTGTGGAGAGCAGCACTGTGATGTTTTGCCTTTTTCAACTTGGCTTTCAGGGGTGTTTACTGTGGACATCTACCTACAACTGTAACAAAGTTCACAAAATTAAGCAATGCCAGGGCTATCTATATCTTTGACCTGCAGAAAGGGAGGAAGGTTCAGCAACTAGTAATACCAGAGTTCAGGGCAAAACTTTCTTGTTCATGTTTTCCCCATGCTTCCGAGCAGTTCCCTAGCCAGCTTCAAGCTAAAACATATGTGACACGTATAAGAAAATACATATTGTGTGATACAAAATACACAATTTTTAGGAATATGATTTCTGGATGGCTACAGTACATGAGTTCTGCAAGTCCTCACAAAGTCCAAGCTCATTCAAATGCAATACTTACATTTCACTTATATATACATAGGTGTGTAAGTCACATTTACTATATAAAAGCTGTTTTTGACAATTTGAGAAATGTTGCATTCTACTCTTTTGGGATTTTAATATAATTCTTATTTAAAACAAAACCTAAACATAGCTGGTTTAGAAGCCAGAAAACACCCCAAGATGGTCTGACCTTCCTTTCTAAACTCTCAGGGCCTATCAATAGAAAGGTGAGGTCCAGCCCTACAAGGGAAAGGAAATATGCTGTCTCTAGCCAAACTCAATTCTCATTGATAACAAACCCACTTTGATTTGAAATACTGACATGGATAGGAATGCTGTTTGTGGTTTGGCATGTAAGTTAGTCAGTGTAGATCTTTGTCCAAAGAAAATGTGTAAGAGAGAAAAGCAAAATACTTCTGGAAAATACACTTATTTTAAAAACTGACAGCTGCTTGAATCAACTGTAAGTCAGTTCAAGAAATACCAAGAGTCCTAGAGGAAGCAGAAGATTGTGTGCAAATGCATGCTAAATTAATTTATAATTTGTCATTATGATTTGTTTTAGATTTTATGTCCCCAGGGATGACATAGCAAAAATAGAAGAAGGACAGAACTGATGACAAAGACATTCATACATGGAAAAATACTGTTATGAAGATGGATGGACACTATGCTTTAAACCAGAAATAAATACAAGGAAATGGAATAAATGTACACAGAAAAAGACTGGAAAGGTGGTTAGAACTAATAGAATTGCTTCTTCTCACCAGATATAAACAAGGAAACATCCATTTAGACAAAAGATAATGCATTTATAACTGAAAAAGGAAATAGATGTTTTTGAACAGTGTAATTGCACACTGTGCAAATTCATTTCTGAAGAATGCCATTGAAGTTGTATTCAAGAAACAGAAACTTCATGAGGATAACAAGAGCATCACGTAGCACAAGTAAGCCCCAAAAAATGAATAGGATAAGGGTCAGATTTCAAGCATTATGCTAATTTTCACAAGCTAAATTTTAATAAAATGAAAATATATTCCATTATTTTCCACTACAGAATTTCTTGCTGTAATGTACATCAAATTGGCAGTGATCTCTATGGGAAATAGAATATTACATAAAGCACGCCACTACCTAACCTCTCTGTTCTTACGCCCCTTTTCTTTTTTATAAGCATTTTCAAAAATTTTTCCAGACAGAGAAAAGTTAAAATAAAATTACCTGAAACAGTGCTGTTCCCTGCAATATGTACACTGGGTACAAATGCACTCGGAAGATTGCAAGTACCAAAATTTCACAGTCTGCAGGAAAAAATGTCATAATCCAAAGCAGATGAACTTCTCTGTTCTTTGAGGTATGCTGTATTTTATATTGTATTGGTCACAAACATTTTCAAGAAATCTAGTGCAGTTAAAACTTTAATTACAAAAATCTAACAAAAATGAACAATTGGTAGATAAACTTTTGAATATTTAAGCCACAGAGTATGTAGTTCAGCTCATGAGAATACTCTCGTGAGTTTGGCCAGACTCACTTAAGAAGAGCAAATGTAATCAAACATGCATCATCTTCTAGACTACTCAAGTGATCTGTTTTGCAGAGAGCTAAACCTAATGAAACCTTCCCAGCGTTTTATTTAAGTCAACAGTAAAACTTTGATTGCAGATTCAGGCCTTCTCTGCCTGGTGAACTGATGATCTCAGCCTGAGATATTTTCATGGATATACCAGCACTCCAAACAGGCAAAGATCTCTAGGTGGGGCCTTTGTTTTGCAGTTCCACAATTATCTGAAGGAAACAAAGTGTGCTGGGGGAAAGGGGGACTGTTTCTCCCCCACACAGCTATCTACCAGAGCAGCAGCTCTGACCCTGAGTGATATCTCTGGCCTGCAGGACTCTGCTGGGCTATAGCAGACATGGCCTCAGTTTTCTTTGGAGATCCAGTTCTTACCTGTAGTTTTGATCTAAAGTTACAGCACAAGGACACTGAAGAGCTCAAGGTTCACCTCCAACTTCTCTTCTTGCTCAGAGCATTGTGAGGCCATTAGTCACAAAAAAAAAAAATCTCCAAAAAGATGGACAGCAAAAAGAAATTGGCAAAGAAAAATATGGTAGAAACATTCCAGTTCAGTGCTTATTCTGCTGGTTAACAGCAGTGGGAAGATAACAAAGGAAACTACTCAGTGTGAAGGGGGAATCTCAAGGCACCAGCATATGACTCTCCTGGGACCAATTATTCCTCAAGTATTTCTCAGTGATGCAGTGAGCACATAAGCTCTCACAAGGCCCTACAGAAAGGAGCAAAGACTTTTTAATTCAGTCCTGTTTAAACCATGTTAGCTGTCTTTCTCCCTTTTAGAGCCAGGTGCTAGCCCAACCATAACCACCCATTCAAGCCCTTTGAGCAGAAGGGGCTGGAGGAAAAAAAAATACAAGAATGAGAAGTGAGTCCAGAGAACAACAACAAAAAAAGATTAAAAGGAAAATGTGTGAGTTTATCAGACTCAAAAGTAGATTGATGGACACTGGAGGAGGGCAGCCCCCAACAACATCAGTCACTCCTGGAATGTGTCCAGGGAAGCCATGGTTGCTGCCCACCAGAGCTCTCTTTGTCAGCATGAGAAGATGAAGGACTGGAAGCGGATGATGCAGTTGGCAGGATACCCTCACTGAGTTCATGTCTCATGGTGGTGTGAAAGGCTACTTTGGCTGTAACCAGGAGGAGACTGATGAATAGGTCTTGTGTTTACTGCCCATTGTGTTATAAACATCTCAAGTAGTCATTAAGGAAAATGTGTTGGAAGAATAAATGCTCTTTAATGTAGGCAAAAATGAAATACTGTTTGCAGTGAGCTAGCTTGGTTTTTTATATGTCATGTATGATTTAAGACAGAATTTTGTTTATTTGTAATTCCTATTCTTCCCTGACATTTAAAATGTTCTTTATTTGTTGTACTAATAATGGGCTTCAGATGTGAGAAAACAAATTACATACTTCTTTTGTAGTGTGACTTCAGTGCAATGATCTGAAAGTATACTTACTTACATATTAGTGAATTAATCCTGACAACATATTATTATTTAAGAAAAAAAATCTTCATAGCTGAAAACTCCAGCTTACCTTTTTTTTTGCCTCTTTTCAAAGTTTGCTGTTACTGGATTAAAACAACAAATCATGATTAATAATAAAGCACTATCTATGCTTGAAGCCAAAATATACAGATTTCCTAGCAAGCACTGTCAGATCTTTTACTAAACAAGCAGCAACATCCTGATTTCACGTTCTTGCTGTTTATGCACTAGCCCACTTTCTTTGCCAATTCCACATCTACACTAACAATCACTGTTGCAGAACTGTCACCAAGTAGTCATGGATTGTGTATCTACAAATACATTTTTTAAAGTGATCAAAACTTCAAAATATTCTCATCCAAGTGATACAACCTTCCCAAAGCCACAGAAGTTTTTATCAAGCCTACAGAAGAATAGGAACATAGATGTTGCCTCATTTATATTTCTTAACAATTTCCCAGTTCCACAATGCCCTGTTCCCTCAGAACAATTGTCCCATTGTGGTTTTGTTTTCTATTGCTTTGCATTGATCAATGTAATATGAAAACTTCACATCTGAGAAAGACTTTTTATTTTCTCCACTGCTAGCACAAATCACAGGCAGGCAGTCATTGCCTTACATAATTTGGGAAGACACCTAAATACCATGCTTCTGTCTGCAGAGAAATAGTGTGAATATCCTCATGCTGGAGAGTAGGGAAGGTATAAGGTTGTTTATCATGCAGCTGTAGCAATAGCCAGGTTTGTGGGGAATACAGAAGAGATGCAAACTAGGGAATGAGAAGCAATATTGCTAAAAGACAAACATCCTTCTGGAACAGTAGAGGGATAATTGTTTCAGTATGGCTGAATCGGGCCAAAAGTCCATTTGCCCTAGCATCTTGTCTCTGACAATGATGTTTAAGAAAAGAAACAAGGCATGGATTAAGTCCAGTGTGGTACTTCCCATGGCATGTCCTGCCAACATCAGCTTCATTTTCTAGAGACTATATCAGCATCTTTGATTTTAAAAAGCCTGATGGACTTCTATTCCATGAATTTTCACTATGGATTCAACTTTTCTCCATAAAATGTATTTACTTTTTTTTTTTTTCTTTTTAAATGTAATGAGAAAGAAAACCACACAGAAAACTTTGCTTTTATGCAGGAGAAGTTAGGAATGTTAATAGCTTGATGGGAAATATTATGTGTCACCTGGTCATGTTCCTATCAGTGGAACAGTGCCATCCACTGCAAAAACTTCCCCTCTATGTCACTGCAGGACAGCTCTGAGCCCATGTGAGCTGCCCCTTAGTTTCCCCCCATCTCTGCCCACAGCCAGGGTGCCCAGCATTCAGGTGTGCTTTTGCTCAAGCATAGATCTTCAGGGGATGATGTAATTTTCAGTAATTTAACTTACTCTTGCTGGCAAAGGATAAAGGTCAAGTCCAAACAGCCCATTAAGCATCTCAAGTGTTATTGTTATTATATGATACAGACACATAATCTCCTGCCCTTTTAAACGTTTGTCAATCTATAATCTGTATGCCAGTGGAGTCAGTCTGAGAAATGTACTTGGTTTCTATTGTAAGGAAATATGCAATTATATATAGCACAGAAGCATGCTGTGGATAATGCAATCAAAGGCACTGAGAAAATTAAAAGATGGAATGGCATTGGAAAAAGTATAAATACTAGCTAAACAACCAAACTGTCAAATGCCTAACAGATGGACTTAGAGCTCATGAAATTATGACAATGTATTTTCCATAGAATTCCATAGAAAAAAAACTTGTTATTCATGAAAGTTGAAAATTTAAAATAATTTAAATGCAAGGTATTTTCATCTCAAAAAAATTGCACATGAATCTCTTATTCAGAACAAAAAATTTTGCAATTAAGAATTTTGCTTACTGTGCTTTGGAAGTCTTTAAAATGTGTATTAAATTATATTTACTCCTTACATATATAGTTTTACTGTTGATTTGACCTTGATTTCAGTTTGTTTACTTTGCTTCTGATATATGCAAAATTAAAGTAAAGGTGCTTTTATTCTGAAGCTGTGTCCACACAGGATTAAAGGCAGTTTTACTAATACACTTCCAAATCACACCTGTAGGTGTTTCAGATAATTTTCCTGAATGCTTCTATATAATCAATGCTGGTGTGACATGCTTGGGTGACTGCTGTAGTCCTGGATCATGAGAGTTAGGAAGAGAGCTATAAATATTTCTACAAAAGTTATTACTCAGTTTTGATTGTTAATTAGTTTTCTAATAAAATATGCAGGAGTCAGTGGCATTTGCCTAAATTTGCCTGGAGTATTTGCCATTCCTATTAATTTTCTTTAGTATGAAAAAAAAAGTTCCCATGCACAGGCTAATGATGCAAGATGGGGTTTGTTTTTTTTTTTCCTATGCTTAGACCAAGTGTCTGAAACCTTGACCTCACTGATGTCATTGATAAAGTTTTCCCTGACTTTAGCAGCAGTGTATTTTAATTCAAAATAACTTCATACAGAAGAGAGAGGGCAAAAACCTGTGTATGTGCAGTGTAGAAATATCAGTGTAATCTAAAGAGCTATTTTATCAGATTAGTTCTTGGTTTCTCTCTCATGCCTTTGACATCAGTACTAAAAAGAGATTTTGCTGTCCAGTTAAATTTCACAAGAGAAAGATTCACTTCAGTTGGTTCCAAACCTAGTTAAAGGAATGTTTTGGTTTTTTTTTTCATGTTTCTGTCCTCTTGATCGTAGCAGTACCTAACCTAAAAGGAGAGCTTGGGCTAGCCCCATTTCTTCTGACAAAGACTTATCTAAAATGCTACTGAACAATTATTTGAAATGAAGGGCATAAAAAATCTAGTGGATATTGGAGCAGGGTCTTAAATTTTGTTTTGGTATTATTCAACTGATTGTGTAGATGATTTAAATTTAGAAAACCTGTTTATAGAAATTTAGAAAGCTGTTTACATGGCTCAGTCTTTTCAGTTTTCATAGAATCATTAAGGTTTTCTTGTCTCTAATCTCAGCTTCAATGACAATAGTTTTCTTAGCATTTAGCTGTTCCAAAAGTAGAACTAAAAACCAAAATGCTTCCAAAATCATCAAGTTTTCACAAATCAGTTACTGCCTTTTGCTATTCTCAAGGCACTAGCATGTAAAGCCAGTGTGGATCCCCAAAGAAACTGGCAGCTTGCTACTTTACAATTTCCTCATGTATCCCCAGTGAGATGTGAATCTACAATAATCTAGATCTTCCACCTTTTACAGCACCTAAAATTTTAGTCCCAAAGAAAATTTTCCCCAGCTGTTCATTAATAGCATGCTCAGCTTTACTTAACAGAAAAGTCTCCTGTAAAGCAGATACAGGTGAGAGTTACTTTCTAAAAGCTTGCATTGCTCTTTGTGTGTTATGCTTAGTGTAGGCCAGGTACCAGAGACTATGTCCTTTACATTGGGCAGTAAGGGAATATAAAGCTTGCTTTAGCCACCAGGGGCTTATGCCAATATAGGAATTCAGTTTAAGCTAAAACTGGAGAGATTTATACTGGCTGAGAATTTGATTATGCTTTAAGAAGCTTAGTTTTATTTAGAGAGTTCAGAGATTTTAGGAAAGGCTTCAATTAGAAGAGTTTCTATTTTGTGGATATATTTGCATACCAGTACTTATTTTTCATAAGAATTTTGTAACTTAAATTTGCATAGCTTCTATTTAGATTTAAAATAATATAATTTTTTTTCTATAGCTTTCCCTGCCTTTATTTCATCCACTATTGATGAATTTGCATGTTCACCTATTACAGTTATACTGTAAAATTACTAACTTCTTTGAAATTCCACTGTATCTTCCTCCTGACTTTAGTAGTCTCAATACATACTTCACATAAATCCTTTGCTTTTCATACCATAATAGTTTACTATATAGTTCTCTATTTGGTCAGGAATTTATATTTCTTGCAAACAACAAAAAGAAAAAAATAAAATCAGTTACTTGGAACCAAGAAATTCATATGCTTCAGGAAAGGTGAAGATTGATATCAAAATGAATAAACTTACATTTCCTATGAGGGGAAATGTTCAGATTCAGAAATAGCATTGCCTGCTGTGCCTTATATTGTGTCTGATGTGCTGTTGTATAGTACTATAATCTCATCATTCTGCTTTTTCAAAACTGTTTTTAAAACTTCATCTTGATTTGGTAATTCCACATTAACCTGTGTTGAAGGTAAGCAGCCATTATGTGTGCCTGCAAAGTCAGTCATCCTGCATTTTGCTTAAGAACAACCTAGCAAGTAAAATTCCCTTTGCATTTCAGAGCAAATAGCATCAGTTTAGCTGTCCTGTGCAAGGTTTCTGGATGAGTTCAGTAGCATAGGAGCCTGCAGTTGAAAATTTTCTGCTGCCTTCAAAGGCAGGTATTGAAATGTTTCAGATAGGACATGATAGCTCAGCTACCAAATTCATCTATTTTTACATGATAAATTTCAATGATCCTCTTTTGTGTTCTTTGCAAAGAAAGGCTTGGCATCTTGATGCAAAATTGCACCACATCTTTCTTACATACAATGATGAAAACCCATTGTGAGGTAATTTCAGAGGGAAGGCAGCACATCCCATTAACCTGTGCTGGGATTTGGGTACCTGGTGTTCTGCTAAATCCTCGTTTGCAATCCAGAAAGAGTGCTTTCATCACAGTTTAAGCTAAATCACAAGCTCCCTAAGTAGAGGGTCTGCAAGTTCCCTGCTCTGCAGCATCCCTGGGTGTCACAGTGCCTGGATCTTGGCGATGGGAAGCTGCCACTTAACCCCTCATCAGCCCAGTCTTAAGAACAAACCAATCTTATTTTTGGTAGTCTCCTGCCTGTCCCTCAGTAAATCTTTTCATTCTGCACAGATGCAGCAAGGGTGATGTCCTCTGATGGGTGACAAAGCACAGAGACCCAAGGGTGGCACATCAATTCCCAGTTTTTTCAGTGACCAGTGTGCCCATCTTACAAGTATTCATCATGCTACTGAGAAGATTTCCACAACAGACAGGACCTGAGCCCACAAAAATGAGGAATTCCTTTCATGATGCTTCTATAAACATCTGGTTTCTGCCTAGCAGAGGTCATGTGCCTCTTCACCACCACTGCAAGAAAGAATGAGAATTGTTTAGGTGGCAGATACTTGAATGCATAAAATGTTACATTTTTTTTTTTTAATTACTTGATCCTTGTGTTTAGAGATCTGGAGGCATAATTTTACTGTGTTATTTTTAAAGATTTGGACATTACAATATCTCTTCCATAAGCATAACAACTAGGCAAAAAAAAAAATTCTTAACCTAATTACATAAAAGTCTGAAGAAATTCTGCAGGTCATACATATATGTAGATTTTCTCTATTAAATGAGCCTGCAGGGAAACGCCCGAGAAAAGTTGTGAATTAAACTAGCATAAGAATCAGTTTATTTACTCAATAAAAATACCCATTCTAGTGCTAACCCCCTCCTATGAAAAAAGCCACTGGCATATTTCCTGAGGGTCTGTGGAAATATTAATGTAACACTATTAAAATCTAGTTTTTTGTTTATTTTTTTTTCTTTCAGTACTATCCTAAGCAGGTGTTTTGGTGCATATGAGTCAGGGAATAGCTTACAGAAACATCATGCCCAAAAGAGATTTGAGAGGTTTTGTTTGTTTATGGGGGTTTTTAATTGCTTTCTGAAAGCAGGAGAAGTTAATAATGTTACATAATCTTAGATGAGAAGCACCATGTCTAAATTGTACAAACACAGCTGGAGGGTGACTTAGATGGTGACTATTCCTTATCCACCCATATTGGTGGAGCAGCTGCACTTCCCACAGGTAATTCCTCGGTATACTTACTAGGAAGATGCAGATTATGATCCATTGCCCTCCAGAAATAAAGCATAGCCTAATTGAATATGGGTTTCTTGTAGTTCCACAGCCCATGTTTTTGGAGGAGTTTGTCACTATTCCTGTAGAACTACATCTTTCCAGGTATACTGGCTTTTCTCTGCAGGCAGACACTGCTCACAAAGTTAGGTCAGCAACAGAAAATATCTTGATTGTAGAATAAGTGGTCTTCATTAGCAGCTTAACTGGTCAGAACCATTGACTTTGCCAGTAAATTTGCTTACCTTGACAAGGTGACACACGGTGGGGTGGTTAACAGCATGAGCTGCACCAGTGGCAGTACCAGGGGAAGACAATTCAGTTTCACTTCCTAACCCAACTCTGCAACTGCAGGATGAGAAAGGGATCCGTGATTGCAGTGATCTGTAATTTCAACCACAGAATGAACAAAACTATCATCCAGCACAAAAAAAGAAAAGAAGTGGCATATTCTATTTAATGGAACATTTATTAGGTTTTTTAATGCATTTGTCAAAATGACTGTTAGTGTGATATTGTGCTATAAATCTGTATGCTATTACGTTTAAAATAAACTGTAATAAATTTGTCGTGCTTATTACTATCACCCTTTTTCTTATCTGGTATTTTATATTTTCCATCTGTGAATAACCAAAATATCTATGAGTAAGCAATGTCATAAAATGCATAAATGCTCAAAGAAAATAATATTGTGCTGTCTTATGGTAATATTTGTCTGCTACAAAGTGCAGTTTTTAGCTTTGATATGGAAGAATGATTTACAGTGCCTGAAAAAATGCAGTTTGTAACAGAATGAAGATGTTCTTCATCACAAAAAGACACTGATATTCAAAACTTCCTTCCTGACCCCCTCAGCCATGTCTCATAAGACTTTTCACTGTAAGCTGTTGAACAGAAATGTAAAGCTCATGACTTAGCACTGCCAGTGCTTATGCTTGTGTTACCAGGCTGCTGCAACATAGCATTTGAGTCCTTCAGCAAGGTTTGTAAGGGGTGGCTTGAAGATTCTACCTTGTGGATGAAAACTGAATTGAAGCTTAGTGAGCTCTTGTTGAACTGGCATTGCTGAAAAGATTGTGAGTGATAAGAATTTAACCTATGACACAGTAAAACAAAATAAATGTGTTACTAAGGTTATGACATGACCCGTAAAAAGCAAAAAACATGAAAAGTTAAATTTTATGTGCTGTGTAAACTGTGACATCCAAAGTGGCCAGCTTTACTCAATGAGCTAAAAACTGTGTTGTATCCAAGTGCAGTGTAACAGATCAAGGTGGAAATGTTAAAACTGTAGATTCTAAGACTTTGTGTGGGCCCATTTTTCCTTAAATGTTGATCTGTGTGTGGAACGGCACAGGATTATACAGGGGAAAAAAAAACCCTCACTAAAAACCCCACACAGATGAGCCATTCTTCTGTATATATTTTTTTCTATAGAATCACTCAATTAGTAAAAATACTTTTTTTTCTGGTGATACAAGCTACTTCATTAGTCTTTTTATTTGTTTACTTGTTTTGTTGGTTTTTCATCCTTGTAAATACTAGGACAAGGAATCTGGTTTTTTAAAGGTCTGCAGATCTAGGTCTGCAAAGCAGGGCTCCTGACCTCCACTATTTTGTAGTGGACCTGAGCTGCTCATTGCAGAGTTGTTCACTGGACACACTTTCAGTTTCCACAGAAAGCACCCCAGTCCTGCAGCCTGTGAGACAGTCACAGCCTGGCCCAGGAGAATCCCCCAGATTGTACCCCCTAGCATGGGTGCCCCTGGCAGCACAGGGAGACACAGCCCCAGAGGCAAAGCACAAGTGCAAGACAAGTGAGAAGAGTTAAAAAGAAGCTGAAAAAAAAATGGGCAATTGAAACCAAGGCTGGAGAAAAGCAGTGCAATCAGATCCTCAATATTACAATGCACCTCATTTTGCTTCCTTACAAAGCTGGAACAAGAGAGAGATCTAAATCTAATCAAACCTGGAAGAATGCTTGCCTTAGTCCTGGGAAGAAAGCAAATCAAATAAACAAACATCAGAGATTGAAAATTTCAGATGATGAAAACAAAGTACAAAGTGTTTATTTATTTATTGCTGCAGTAATTTATCTCCAGTTTAAATTTTGGTTTTTTTACGTGACTCTTACCAAACCTCCGTTCATTCACTTGCAAAACTGGTATACTTTTACTTAGCAGAAGTCTTCCAAATATGAATAGATGTGTTGTATTCTTGGCTAAATGTTTCAGAAATGTTTTTTGAGATTCCTGAGTAACAGCACAAACTATAAAGTATTGTTACTATTACTCTGAGCTTTGTATTAGGGACCTGACACAATGAAAATAACAGTAACCCACTTCAATCAAATTCTGTATTTCTTCTGAAAATTTGCTGGGTTTATCCAGCATGTGAGCATGAGAGAAGACTGTTTTAGCACATCTAAGAAAGGAAAAAGTGTGATCAGAGATAGATACTATTTTTTTGAAATCCATGTTTAGACACCTAAAGGGGATGGAATTGGAAGCTGCTGAACAATTCCAGATGTCACCATCTTGAAAGAGTGCTGAGAACACTTCACATCCCTCAGCACCAGGAAGGAACTGGCCTGATTCTTAACTGTGGATTCAAGTAATCCCAGATATTCAGTTTTGAAGATGCTGTGTGAAACCTCTGGATATTTGAAACACCCAAATCCTCTATTAGTAGCAGTTAGCCTTTTCTATGCCTTGGGAGATCTATGGGACAGCTTTCAGTACACATTAGTAAAACCACATTTTCTTTTTTTTCTTCCTGTGTGGAGAAATAACTTGCTGAATCTCATTCTTTTGGATCAACTGTAGGCAACGCTCTAGCAGAAATACTGACTGCCAATGTAAAAATGTTGAGCTGCAGTCAGCAGACTCATCACACTCTAAATATTGTCGCTTGTGGAAAGAAATGCAGTGTGGGAGTAACCTTTTACTCCCTTCTATGTACTTGTGGAGGCTTTCTGCCCTCTTGCACAGTTGTGAGTGATTGAACATAAAGCAAAGCACTGCTGGGGGCTGTGGAGCACTGCTGGAAGCAGAGCAGAGCAAGTGACTCCGTTTGCCTTCCTGCCAAGTAGCTTAAAGGGTACCTTTAGCCCCAGTACGTGGGGTGGGCACTAAATGAAGTCTCTGTTTGCCCTGCCCAGGGTATGGCTGAGTGAGGATGCTCAGTGACTGATGATGAATGGGGGAGGATTTTCTGCCCTCAAGAGACCCCATATCACCCTTTAACCACAGCTGGGACCACCTGGGCTAGGGCACACATCCCTGCTGGGTCAGGCAGAGGCGCTCAAATTAGGTTTCAGAAAATCATGTGTATGGGAGGCACCCAGCTAGTGCAAACAGCAGAACAGAAACTCCCTGGGATTTATATACCAATAAACAGAAAATACTCTCCTGCTTCACAGGTATGTCTGAGGTTTGGTCCTTGCCTTTGAGGCTTAATAGTCTATGGAGAACAAAAGAGCCAGTGAAGTGCTTACTACTTTCTATCTAGTGCCTGATAGCTGGTGATTGAAGAGTATGACACCACCTGAGCCCATTGTATCTCTATTTACAGACTGAATTGACAACAGTAATAATACATCACATACATTCATTTCCTGCCTACTCAATGAGGAAATTATGTGCATTTGTTGTAGGTTAAAATACCACAGCAAGCCAAGGCAAGGGGATCACCAAATTATCCCAAAGAGCAATACAATATTTCCTCCTTGTCCTGTGAGATCCCCTTGGGCTTAGCCTTTCCATTTTGGGGGAATTTGTTTGTAGAGCTTAATGTAATTTCCCAAACTATGAAAAGGTGGAAAAAATACTGTGTTTTTTGTCAGTATATTTTGTTAATATAACTGTGTTAAGTCATCAAAACAGCACTCCTAGCTAATACTACCAGAACAGTGTTTTCTAGCCTCAGATTTAGCCTTTTTTAGGCAATTGAGAAAAAACAGCAGCTTTGGTCATCCTGGCATTATTGCTGCTTCATATTGGATGTTCCTGCAGGAATAGGACATCCATCCTCTTGCAGTTCCAGCCAACAGCCATTCTGGTATCTTTGAACACAGGCCAAGAGAGGTCTGAAACTTCCAAAGTAACTAAGTTTGACAACACAAACCAACAAGGCAGGTTACTTCTTTGCATGAAGCTAGTAAAAGTTTCAGTGGAGCTGTAGAAGTACTTTATAGATATCATATAGATTAAAAAAAACAAAAACTTTATAAAAATTTGTGTTGAGTTTTCATGGCCAGTTTTTAGTAGTAGAGGGGTTACAGGGGTGGCTTCTGTGAGCAGCTGCCAGAAGCTTCCTCTATGTCCAGCAGAGCTCCAGGATGGATGGGCTGGGCCAGTCAGAAATGGCAACACCTCAACCATAACACGGTTGAGAAGGGAAAAGTTATTGCACAGTTGTAATTGCAGCCAGAGAAGAGAGGAGTGAGAACATGAGAGGAACTCTCAGAGGCTCTGCAGACACCAGGGTCAGTGCAGAAGGAGGGGCAGGAGATGCTCCAGGCACCAGAGCTGGGATTCCCCTGCAGCCCATGGTGCAGACCATGGTGAGGCAGCTGTGCCCCTGCAGCCCGTGGGGATCCACAGGGATGCAGAGATCCACCCATGGAGGAGCCCCACACGAGAGCAGGGGGATGCCTGGAGGAGGCTGTGACTCTGTGTGAGGCCCGTGCTGGAGCAGGGTCCTGGCAGGGACCTGCAGGCTGTGGAGAGAGGAGCCCATGCTGGAGCAGGGTTCCTGGTGGGACTTGTGACCCCGTGGGGGACCCACGCTGGAGCAGCCTGTTCCTGAGGGACTGCACTCTGTGCAAGAGTGAGCCACACTGCAGCAGTCTGGGGGGGACTGGTGCCTGTGGGATGGACTCACGTTGGGGACGTTCAGAGAGAACTATTTCCAGTGAGGGGGACCCTGGAAAGGGACTCCTCTCCCTGAGCAGCAGCAGAAACAACCTGGGATCCACTGACCATAAGCCCCATTCTCATCTCCCTGTGCTGCTGGGGGAGGAGGTAGAGCTGGAAAGGAGAAGTGGGGAGAAGATGTTTTTAAGATCTTATTTTACTTCTCATTATCCTGCTCTGATTTTTTCAGTACTAAAATTCAATTAATATCCCCAGTGATAGGTCTGTGTCCTGAAATCAACCCATGAACTCTTTGGTACATTTTTCTCTCACCTTTCCAGCAGCAGAAGGGAGAATGGATTTGGTGGGTACCTGGCATCCACCCAGGGTCAGTCTACTATAAACAATAAGCAAATACACTTTGGGTTATGCAAATACAATTTGTGTTGCATTCATAGCTATGAGAAACATAAAGTTACTGACATATATACCTACTTGTTAACATTTGTCTGTAATAATAAGAAAATAATAGGAACAGTTAGAACAAGGCATGGCTGTTAACTCACTAGCAAAACGGAAGATTATGATTGTATATGTAAATAGGCTACAAAGCAATAGGGGTGAGGGCAGATTGTATTTCCATAAAAGAAACTAGGAAAATGAATATGCACATATTTTATAGTCTCATTTATACATTCCTTACATGATAAATAAAACTCAAAAACTTATCTCACTGTTCAGTGTAAGAAAAATTGTTTCACATGGAACTTTTATTTCAGTCTTTCTTGAATAGTGAGGAGAAGTATCTAAACTGAATTTTGGCCTCCAAAAAGGGATACAGAAGAGTTCTTTACATGTAAGACATTGTAGGGCAAATGTGAAGCAGAAATTGAAATACATATTTTCAGTATATTCAGTATGTATTTGGGCTAACACTATAAAAATAACTGCAGGTCTGCCAAAACACGAGAGAGAGAGAGAGAGAAAATGAGAGGAGGTCAAGCTAAAATATCCTGGCAGGACTGATGGACATAGGCCTGTTTGGCATCATGTGTACTCACAGTTGTGAGCTGGGCGTGTGTGTTCAAGGACAGAATCTGTTTCTTGCAAGAAACCCTGAACTTCTCCAGGAGCTCTGCAAAGGGCTGGTACTGGCAACTTTCTCTGCTCCACCCAAGATTTCACAGCAGTCCAAACTTGGCCACCCTGGTGCTGCTGGAAGACCTCAGACTGCCTGCCCTCAGGGCTCCTCAGTGTTTGGAAAGTTTCTGAAATAGCTATTCCAGAACATAATTTGGACGTACATCTTCTCTGGATGCTCCTATTTCAGAGTATGCTTTTATTGGTCTGACTCTAATCCTTATTCAGAGCTAATTCAGAAACTGGGTGGCTGCATAGAAAATAGGTATTAAAAAATATTCTGGAATAATAGTCACACCTCTCATTTCTGCATCAGATACAGTTATTAAGGAATGCCTTTTCCAGTGCATTTCCACATGGAGGTGAGCCCTGAGTGTTCTACCACCTGTTTTTTTCCCCATCAGATAAGGAGAAATCCATATGCCACAGTTCTAAATGCAAATCCTTTGAAATTAAATGCTGCTTTAAACTGAAGTTATTTTGACAATAGAAAAATCAAAGGCATCATGCTTTACTTATGGTGCCTGAAGAGTTGAATTCTGAGCTGCAGTTTCTGTTGCATCACTGAGTTACTCATTGTCTTAAACTTAACTAAAGATGATTCATTGGCAATTAAAAAATGGCCAGGAAGAGAAATGCCACTCTGGTGTGATCCAACAGGTAGGTGTTGTCAGGTGGAAAAACTCAGGCATCGGGTAGGTGTTGTCTCAGACCCAGTCTCACCAGCCAGGCAGCAGGTATGGGACCAGTTTAAACCACACGGAACAGCTCTTGTCCCCATGCTTGGGAACAATGCACCAAATTTCTGCAGCAGTCTCCAGGCAGTGCAAAGCAGATGGAGTCAGCTCTGCACCCTTGTGCCTGAAGGACACTGCCCAGGAGGGCAGCTCCACAGTGAGATGCCAGCTGGAACAGAATTGCTGCTGGACTGAAGGAGCTAACCTGTTTTTTGTTGTATATATTAAGTAAGAGCCACTATCAATTTAATATATTTTCTAGTAAAAAAACAGTTTTATATTGGACATTAGGAGAAATTTCTTCACTGAAAGGGTGGTTGAACATTGGAACAGGCTTCTCAGGGAAGTAGTGGAGTTACCATCCTTGGAAGTGCTCAAAAAACCGGTAGATGCAGCACTTAGGGACATGTTTTTGTACTGGGCTTGGCAGTGTAAGGTTAGTGGTTGGACTCAAAGACCTTAGAGGCCTTTCCCAACCTTAATCATTCTATGATTCCAGGTGTCAAAAAGCATGTAAGGAAAGGCACTGGTGCTGTGAACTTGGGCAGCTACCCTTGCTCCACAGTGAGCAGTCTCTTGAAGGACAAATGAGATGATGACCTGAGCTGAGGTGGTCTGAAGTGCTTTCTAGAAGAGGTTTTCTCACCACTGCCCTCACAGAGCCCTCACTGGCTCTCCAACAGGTGCTCCTACAGCAAATGATGTTACCAGCTCTTTGAACACTTAGGTCTGTTGTAAAATGATAGCACAGAGCAACAATGGGAAGGCTGAGCTTTCTCTAAATCTGAGCTCGAGATGAAAAAGGCAAGATCTATGTCTGTCAAAAGACAGATGTCAGGCTGTTGGGACTCTCACAGTTACTGGTAGAAGGCCAACAAGTAATAAATAATCACAAAGTCAGTCTATTAATTTCTTTATTAGAGCTGGCCAAAAATAGGCCACTGCTCTTTGTAGTTGAGAGAGAAATAGTGGATGGCTACAGAGGAATAAATTGCTGTTATGAATTATAAGTTAATGGGCATTGAAAATGCTAAATTATAGATATTAAGTAATTATGCAAATTATATTCCTTCATCTAATCATTTATTTAGAAGAAGCACTTATAATCACAGAGTGACTGCAGTGGCAGAAACAGTCCTATTGATGTATAACCTGAAGATTAGAAGTAAACAAACTCCTGTTATAAATGGTATTGTCTTCTTTTCAGGAATCTCAAAGCTTTTCATAATGTTAGCAATGTCTTAAGGTTGTCCTCAGAATTATAGGGATAAGCAACCTGAGGCACAAAACTGGTAAGGGAGGTAAGACCCAGGTTTCTCTTCTTAAGTTTCATGTACCAGTTTCAGTGCAGATGGCAACGCTTGGCTTAATGTGTTCCCATGCCCATCACCCAAGCCTAGGCTACCCGGTGCCCCTGGTCTGACTGTACTCCTCCAGTATATCTGCATGATTGCTCATTGGACTACTTCCACACAGAAGATTTTCCCTTTAAAAAAAAAAATAAGACCTTTAAATAGTGTTTTAAAGAATGTATTTATTATTTTAATTACACGGTTGGCTTGGCAGGAATACACGGTGGCAGGAGCAAGGCAGCAGTAGTGGAGCTGGGGACAATGTCAGCCCCCAGGTGGGGCAGGGGATCTGTGCTCTCCACCCAAGAGACTCATCGAGCCTCCCCCTTACCCTGTGAAGATGACAGTCCTCCTCTTCATGCACTGCTGAAGCATTGTTTTGCAGGAGGTTGGGTGAAATCCAGCAAATACATCTTTGTTTTTCAATCTGGTCACATAAAATTCTCTCTGGGTTTTATGGTTATGCTGGCTGCTCTCTCTTCAGACTAAATGAGCAAACAATTAAGTGTCCCACTGCTCAGCCAGACCTAAAGCAATGGTAGTGACTGCCAAGGACTAGACTGACTATAAACACTAACATTGGGAATTAATTAATTCAGGGTTTATATGTGTGTGCAACTTATAGAACAGGCAGAATTTCAGCAGAAAGCCACGCAGACAAGCAGACAGGAAAGCTCCTGTCTGTAAGTCAGAGAGAAAACCAGAAAACCACTTTTTGGACAGTATGCTAGCTGAACGCAAGGGTTGAAATATGAAAAGGGAAATTGGCTCTGTATAATTTCTGTGCTTAGGAAAACATTATTTGCCAATAAACATAGTCATATCCAAGAAATAGCTGACTGTCATCATTTTCTCCTGTGAAGTAGGGTGCACAGATCACTGCACATGAGGCAAATTCTTATGGTGAAAAGAATGAAAACATGAGATCTGCTCTGATGCATTTGAGGCCTCTACTTGGGTGTTTTAAAGTTGCCCATTAATTTGAGATTGGAAAACTTTGTTATCCAAGCTGCAAGTTCTGCTGAAACTGCCTGTAGCATTGCCAAAGCCTGGCCGTGGTGACACAGCCCCCAGTGCAGCCCAGGCCAAGGCACAGACTTCCTCATCATGTGTCCAGCAGAAATTCTTAAGCTCTTCTTTTGCTGGGACATGCAGTGTGAAGAATCTGTGGCCACTACATGGGATTTTATTTCTTGCTTGTTGAAATGAAACCATAGTTCATACTGAAAGCTTTCATTAGAAACTGGGATGAGACAACTTGAAAATAGGATGATTTCACTGTCTTGCCACAGATCCTGCCAACCCTGTGCAGGACTGCCCTGCACTAGCCAGCTAAAAGTTAATGGGAATGGACATGTAGGCAACGTAGGACTTTACCAGCTGCAAGGGACAGGAGCACTCCCACAATCTGAGGGACAAGTGAAGAACCACCTGCCCAGATCCCATCTCATCACCAGAAGAAATGATATGCAGCTCTTGGCTTTTTTGATCCATTTAAAATCTTAAATGTGGTAAATACGCAGTAAATCATATAGTAATCCCTGGAACAAGTACTAGCATGCAGAGGCTTTTTCTTTTATACTCCCAAATCTAATTATTTTCCCACCCTTCTTTTTCCCAATTCCTGCTCTCTTTCCTATCATTCTCATTCCTGTTAAAACTTTCTGCTGCTTTGCACTGTTCCTTTCAACAAAGAGGAGAAAAATAATGTGGTCCTTCATTTTACTGCCCCTTTGTAGCAAAATCAGAAGGAAAAAATACAGCAGAGAAGGGAAGAGAAGCACATTTACATCTCCTCTAACTACTGCTGCCACTGACATTTATATTTATTTGATTTACACACATTCTAATTAATACAAGTAGTAAAGGGGAGAGCTCAGCAGTGAAGCTACAAAAGTTTACAAGTTGCTTTCACATGTTTATTGCATTGCTAAACTCCAGATCCCTAATCAGCTTAACAGATTATTCCCTGCATTCATAATGCTCTGCTGACAATGAAATGTAAACAATCTGCTGCAATGGGAGATGTAAAATCTATAGAGAAGATCTCAGCTTTAACTTATGTCTCTGTTCCTGGTGTCAGGAAAAAAAACTACCAGTAATACAAGCCTCAAATGAGTAGTTTTTCTGCAAGTGAAAACAATCTCACTGTTCAAAAATTGTATTAGTATATATCCAAGGAACATGTTATCCCACAGTTATTAATTGTTGAATACAGTAGCCAGCACTCCAGTGAACAGAAACAATTTATCCAAAAAGAGAAAAAGAGAAGGTGTAAGGCTAATCACAAAAATCCTGCTCAAAACCAAACATTGTAGTTTGAGGAAAAATAAGTATCAAAGCATTAAAAAGTATAAAAATATATTAGCATAAGGACCAGGAGTCTAGAAGAGCTCTTTGCTGCCCCTCCTATGGCCTGGGAGCTTTTAGGGAGGTACACTCAGTATAAGAAAGAGGCAACTTCACTACATGACATTTCCTTTCTGTGATTAGAAATGGGGTATATTTTTCCTTTTACTCCAGGAGAGATGGGATTCAGAAAAGCTGAATATTTTTGCAGCTTTTAATCTTTTAATCTAAATTACATTCCCCCCTCCCCCTCCCCCCCCCATTGCTCTGCATAACACACTGTATCTTCAAAGAGTGCTGAGCACTGCAGGGAAGATGATCCTACTTTTACCTGGACAGTGTACAGGTTAAAGGTAGATCTTACCTCAAATTACATTCTATACTCCTGTGAGTGGGCCCCACTATGAGCTGGTTTTGAGCAGCATTCACCCAGAGAAACTTGATTTTCTAGCCTAGACCTGACCTCTCCTCAGTCAGCATCTGCAGGAATCAAACCAAACCAGTCAGATAGATTGCAGGGCTTCCAAGCAAATGAGCACACACCAGCTGACCAGGCTGCATCTACATGTGCTCTGCTGTGAATTCAATTAAACATGTAAAAATAACATTTTGTCAGTTCCCTGCAATCATTAGGCATTTCTCTGCCCTTACCATCTCATACCACAATCACACATTTTTAAATAAGTCGGCACTCCTCAATGAATTCCAGCTGTAAGAAATGGGTCTCAGGACAGAATTATCTATTCTGAGTTCTTGAGCCCTGAGCAACAAGTTTAATTTGTTACACATCACATTAGACTGCAAGGAAGTCCAGGTTGCTATAGGGAATTCCATAACAAAGGGAACTGATACATATTCAAATAAAAACATCTTTAGTCTACTCTGCAGTCAAGGAAGGCAAAGCCTATTCAGAGTCTCCTGATGCGAGTTCAAAAAACCATCACTTTACAGACAGAAACATATAGCCTGTTTTCTCATTACCACCCATCAACAGCAGTGACAGCCTGACTGACAGATAATTTCAGTTTTTCCCTAAGCCCTCCATCCTCAAACCAATATTTCACAGGTTCAGCATACCTATTACAGCAGGAAATATCCAGTTTATTCACAGGCAAGGTTGACCATTTTGTTCAAAATATGGTCCCAGCACGGGATGTTTTACAGCAGCTGCACTTTCCACTGACATTTTCCCCAAAGGTGTGTGAGCAATCAGGGAGATGCAGCCCATCTCATCTCTGTAGCACCTTGTCAGAGGAGGTGACACTGGTTAACACAGCTCTTCCAGGTGTCTAACCTAACCTGGAATTATATTCAATTGATCTAAAGTCATTGGTAAGATTAGATAAGATCCCCCCCTGCACTTTCAAGGAACTGTGCTCCAGGAGGAGAGCCAAAGTGTTCATCTGGATCTGATAATCTTCCAGCACAGTACTGGCTCAGGGAAGCACTCCTACTGGAATTTTACCCAGAAAGACATCTATTACAAGGTGGGAATTGTGACTTAGTGCTCCAACTGGAAGAGAATTTCAGCCTTGGCCACTCAGTTGAAGGTTTAATGTGCCAAATATCTTGTGTTACGTTCTGATCTTAGAATTTTCCTGGAGTGTATGTAGGCCTATAGCTGCAGATATTTTCTGAAATTAGCCTCCAGTGTGACACCTCTTTATGGAGTACAACAACTAAATAACAGAGTGCAGGCCAAACCACTGGGCTACATAGGAAGGCTTCAGCAGGAATTAATTTTAAGTACTACTTGGATCTAATCCCAAATGCAGGAGTTCAGGTATTTAATTTCTGTGCAGCTGTTCACACCACTGTGCCAGAAGAAAAAAAGCACGAAGGAAGCTGGGAGAGCAAGGGCAGTATGGCTTCATGGGGTAGCACAAGGAAGAGAGAAGTGTATTTGGAAACCATTTGTATAGTCCTTCTGTAATCAGAAAAATAAGGATTTGTAATGGTCAGTCTTCCAATAAATTGCTTTTTCCTTCTTCACTGCAAAAGTCAAGGAAAGGGACCCCTCATGCAGGCAGTGAACATCTCTCCTTTTGTGCCTGCTTGCTGGAAACAAGGACAGCACTGCAGCAGCTCCCAGTTCACATCCTGGCAACAGCAAGGCTTGCCTGGATACTTCAGCTCAAGGCAGACACAACAGGGTGCTTTAAGGCAGCAAGATACAAGTGCTTCTCTTCAGAAGAGACTGTGCTGCTGAGAGGTGGATTTCACCCACCATCCTCAGGGGGACCAGCCCTGAATCACACCAGAGTAGCTGAGCACATCTACACCCCAGGGACTGACAGGCTGCTGCCATTCAACTGCTTAACACTGATTGCCCAAATACATCTCTTGCCAGTGGGAAACACACCATAGCTCCTGATGTGTTGCTGCTCTCTGCTGAGAGTTGGACAGTTTCATATCTCCCATGGAGTAAAACTTTTCAGATGATCTGTTCCTGGGCTGTAGCTAACACATAACAACTCCAGAGGATATTGGGCCTAGAGGTCCGTAATCCTGCGAGCAGCATCAAGCTCAAAGGCCTGAGAAAACAATAGGAATTACTTATTCAACAATTAATTAGTATTCTAAGATGAGTGGACGAAGGAAATTAACAACTAACATTTTTATCCTAAAGAATCAGGATAATTACATTTGTGTTTGTTTAGAAGATCTCTGCAGCTGTGTCAGGTTAGCATGCTCTTTTGCAGGTACTCATTAATTTAAGAAAAGCCATACCTTGAAATAATTTTTTACCAGATAGATGAAGAAATGGCTGATGGATCCAGACTGCTCTGTGATGCAACTGTTTTCCTGCTAAAAGCAGGAGTAACAGACAAGACAGCAAAGGTTCCCAGCTTCCTTCCCTGCTGGGCTGTGCCTGAAAGTTTCTTTTATTTCTTCCTTCCTCTCAAGTCTTACTCTAGTTCCTGTTTTGACTTCAACTTCTTTAGGCTCTGTTTGCTGGTGTTTTTTCCTGTTTCACTTTGGAAAGGAGCAGTTCACTGACACCCCCTCCAAGTGACAGCCCTGCCTGTGCCTTGGTGTTGTGGGCTCTGCTGAGGGTGCTCTCATTTCTGCCACACCCACCCAATATTGGTGCTGATGTGGTAAGTTTGTATAAGTAATATATATATATATATATGGTATTTTTATATAATATATATGTAATAAACATATATTACACATATATTATATAGTATAGTATAGTATATTGCTATGTTTTATATTACTATATTTTATATTTATACATTTTACATAATAACATGCATATAGAACAGAATATGCATTATATGCATTGTTAGTACACAATACAATATTTGTATTGTTATTGTTAGACATAATGCTATATGTATACCTTACCCCTCAGCTGAAATACATGGCTGGATCTGTCAGATTTGGCTTGTGCCTTGCAGTGCCAAGCAGTTTTGTTCCTGTCTGGAAAGATTGCAGGATGACTCCTGAAGAGGAGACACAAGGAGAGCAGAGGTGCCCTAATGTGCTTTATTCAAAAAGAGCACTAACACCATGGTGCCCAGCTGTTGCATCTCTTCATTTTAATACTGGTTTTCTATAAATTGCATTTTCAACCTAAATATATAGGTGGCAATGACAGCATTATGTAGCAGCTCTTTTAATGTTACCCCACTGCTGCAGGACATCCCTGCCTGGCATATTTGCCCAAATGTTTATTATTTTCTTTCTATGGATTGTGTTTAGTTCTCAGGAAATAATTCAGATAAAAATGAAATATTGAATAAAGTTTTTCTGAATATGGCTCCTTCCCTAAGAGTGCTGGCTAATAGGAGACTTCCCAGAGAGTGGTGAGATTTATGTCCTGGGATAAAGATGATGCACATCATCTTCAGAGCTGTGAGGCTGCCTTGACACAAACATCTGGAAAGCTGATTATCTGAAGTGCTTGGAAAGTATTTCTTATGCAAATGGCCTCTTTCAGACTTCTAAGATAGCACCTATCACTGCAGTTGCTTCTTACAGGAAGACATTATTGAGAATTCTCTAGAAAAAAGACAGTGATAGTTATTATGCAAAGGATGGTGTAGAGGTGGCAGAGACTTCAGATGGGAATTTGAGAAATAGGTTTGGGCAACTGGGCACAGGCAGAAATGTGTAGAGACAGCCAAGAGCAGTGATTGATTTCCCAGTCTCCAACTGCACCAACATTCATCTGCTTGTACTGGTCTTTTTTTATTATTATTTATTTATTTATTTGGAGTGTGTATTTTCCTCTGTGCTGTTCCGCAGAACTGCTTTCAGGTGAATTTATGACAGAACTTTCAGTCAGTTTCTTCCTTTAAATTGGCAGGAGTCCCCTTCCCTTCCCTTCCCTTCCCTTCCCTTCCCTTCCCTTCCCTTCCCTTCCCTTCCCTTCCCTTCCCTTCCCTTCCCTTCCCTTCCCTTCCCTTCCCTTCCCTTCCCTTCCCTTCCCTTCCCTTCCCTTCCCTTCCCTTCCCTTCCCTTCCCTTCCCTTCCCTTCCCTTCCCTTCCCTTCCCTTCCCTTCCCCTTTTCTAAAGTCCATACTCTTAAAAGGAACAGGAAATATTTTCACATAAAATGTGGACTGCTAAATAACATGCCCAATTTTTTCATTATGGATATTCAGAAACAACTCTACAACATAAGAAAAAAATCCATCTGGAGAATTCAAGAGTTAAAAACAAAATTATGAGGTTTGTAATGTTGATTTGATAGCAGATTTGCATGAATTAAGCCCCTAATCCAAACCAAATGAGGCCAACAGCAGGACGGCCATGGTCAGCAGACCTTCTCTGCTGCCTGTGGAGTGCTGAGGTGCAAGTGATGAAAAATTTTATAATGATGCCTTGTCCAATCATTCCCTCTGGTACCTCTGCAGGGTGCTGACAAATTCAGTGCAGTTGAATCAACGTGAGTAACATTTGAATATTTCAAAACTGATAGAGCAATGCTGGAGCTATTTAAGTTTGGAATATTTTGAGATGCCTTGTGGAGTTTGTCCCACAAACTGCACTGCCTCCTGCTTTGTATTCTGTGACGTCAGTCAGCTGTTCCTTTGAAGGGATCTTATTAACAGACTCCCCACTCCCAAATTCTGATGTCTCATAGAGTCACAGTTCATTTCACTGTTTCTCTCTGACAATCTGCCACTAAAGAGAGAGTTATCATCTGCTTATAGATTAATTGCAGTGTATTCCCATATATTCCCCTGCCCTACCCTGAAGGGTATACCACTAAGTGTAAAAAACAGCCCTTCTAAACGGGTCATATATAGAGTTAAATACTAACTATAGTACTAAGTATATAGAAAAACTTGCTGATGGGTTTTTGTTGCCTTGAATCCTTCCTGTAATAACCACCCATCCATTTGTTGCCAGTAGGTTTGAGAGTGTGAGGATGTGTTTATTATATGGGGGTGGATCTTGGCTCACAGTGCTGCTCTGGGACCACCTCAGAGGATTGTTGCTGCAGCTGTGGGGTGGTGGTGGGTGCCATGCTGGCTCTTCTCTCCAAACACACCCAAAGCCTCCCAGTGATGTTGTAGGGTGAAAGGAGGACACTTCTGTGGCAGCAGGACTGGCCCAAGTGAGCCTGCAGTGAGCCCCATGGTAGGGCTGTAGCACCCAGGACACACGGGAGGGTAGGTGTGCATTTGCAGGCAGCCCCAGCCATAACACAGCAGGAAGCATCTCTCACCTGCTGTTTTAACAGCTTGAGTTTGGCACACATTGGTGTCACTGAGTCTTACTGGGGACCATTATTCTTATGGATGGTGCACAGTGAGGCTCTGACAAAAGAAGGCTCCTTGTAAGGAAAACTTTACTGGAGATACGGTGTCTCACTGCAGGACCTGAGACTTTTTGTGTTATCCCAACTAATCTCTTTTTAGTTCGTGGGTTGTTTCAACACAAAGGAATTTCATAAGACTTGTGCTTCCATGAGGGACGTTGCAGAGGAAGATACCTGAACTGTTAGAAATATTAAAGCAGTTAAAGAAATGTATTGGTGACATAAGGATATGCACTTAAATCAGAACTTAGCTAGATATACTAAATACAAAAGCCCAAAATTGGCATGAAGGCCTAGAGTGAAGCAAAAAACTAACACACACCCTCTCCTTTGTACACAGAAGCACTTCAAATGCAAATCCACGACAGAAATGCCCTATCCTACCCACTGTATGCAGCAGGCTTTGGTCTATGGCACTTGTGTATGGATGGGATTTGCAAAGCTGCTCCCCACACCTCTAGCCTTGGTACAATTTCTGATTCCATGTATTGTAAAGGAGCAAACTGGGGCACCACAGAAAGCCTGGCCCTCACATTTGTCCCCTAGCATTTCCCAGGGCTGCAGAACTCCACGTGTTCCTCCATACGCTCTCCAGAGGCACATTAGGCAGGAGAATGTGTTACATGCAGAGTTGGAGTGGGAGACCACAGCACACCAGAAGGAGCCTTACCCAGGAGCTTTTGCATCAATTTGATAGCCTCTGACTTCTTTAAAGATATTTAGGGTTGTTTCAAAGTGAAAAATATTACTTTGTTCCCCATAAGTTGTTCTACAGATGAGGCATTTTTTGGCATTGATAGAAAGGTGATTAATTTGTCTAAACCACTCAGCCTCGTTGTGTGCTCAGCTGGTATATGGGAGTCATACCCAGGCAGGCTCCCAAAGAAGAATATACCTCATTCCCTGTCAAAAGAAGGAAAAGTTAAATTTGCTAACACTACAGTTTTCACAGGACTTTAAAGGATAAGCAGCTGGGGCTAAGAGATGATCTATTTGTATTTGCAGGACTCTGCTCTCTTCCACTTTTTTTCTCTTATGAGCACATATACAAGGAGTTTACTAAATATTCACTTGTTCTTGCCTTGGGAAAGTTATCTGTTTTGGCAAAAATAATTGTGCATTAAAAATAAAATAAGGGCTTTTTTAGATGCAGGAATTTGCACAGGATTTGTGAACACATGCATGTAACAGGGATAGTTTAAGGCCTTGTCTGGAAATCTGCCCTCAAATACCTTTCAGTGATAGATATTCAGATTGAGGTTCTTCAAAGAACAAGGTTATGAGGCACCAGAGATTACTTAAAATGAACTATGAACATAATTTTTCAGAAGAGCCTCACTGGAGCAACATGTAAAAATGATGTGCAGGGAATCAAAATAGATCCTAAGGACATGCTGATCTCCAGACCTGTTTTTTTTTTTTTTTTTTTTCTTAGTATGCTGCTGGCTGCAGGGTGGCTGTGCTCACTCTGAGAGCTCATTTATACTGACTTTATGTTTTGGTGAGGGCTTGCACAGAGGAAATTACATTCACCAGGGCAAGGGCATTGGCTGGATTTTGCAGGTAGGATAAAATTATGCCAGTTCTGGCAGCAACTGTTTAAATCTCTCATCATATCCAACTGCACAAGCTGGCCAATATTTTCAACACACTGTCAAAAATAGTTTTGGTCTGATGTTTGCCTAATCCATTGAGTTCTTCTAGAACTGGTCAAAAGAAGAGCTATATTTCAACAGAAGATAAACAGAAAAATTGAGCTTTTCACTAAGTATGCTTATCCTTTTTTTACTTGTATGTAAATTTGTAGAAGAAATATAGTTTCTCTTCTATATTCATCTTTATGCTTCCCCCACACTGGTGCTATAGGAACAGTTCAGAGGAAACCTGCATTAACATTTTGTCTCTTGATGATCAATAGGATATGAAATAAAAGCTCCACTCCTGAAAAGAAACCTAGGGTTTATGCTATTGAATTAACTTTACCATAAGCATTTAAAATATTATTTGGGTTGCATGATATTGAATAATTGATACAGGTAAATAAATCAGGCTACTGAATTGGACCATGTGCCACAATGAGAATAGCAAAAGAAATCACATGTATTTCTAATCAAACAAACACCAGAACTGAGCACAAGACGGCAAAAGTGAAAACTCCAGAATGGGAATAAAACCAGTATGTAAAAACAGATATTTTCATAAAATGATTATGCTTTTACCTAAAAAATAACAGGGTGCATGGTTTATGAAATTTCAGAGGACAGTGGCTATGGATCAGAGACAGCTTTCCTCTTCCCACGTGGTGTGTTAAATGTCAGCAGTATGAACATCCTATGTACCCAAAGCTGAGCTCCTGCACCAAAACTGAGCCATCTTCACCTTCTACTCAACAGGCAAGGCAGGGCTCCTGCCATGGAGACCACCCGAGGTGCCCCAGGGAGGGCTGGCTGTGTGCACGAGCAGCTGTGGCCTCTGAGACCAGATGTCCAATGCTAAAGACTTGCCATGGGTCCAGCCCCAGCTGGGACAGGGGAGGTGAGTGCAGAGGAGACCTCTGCCTATCCCCCTGTGTGTGATGGCAGGCTTGCCAACTGAGCAATCCTGCTGTGGCACTTGCTTGGGCATGTGACAGGGCATGGCACTCGAGATAATGGAGGTTGTTTACCACTTGCAAACAATTTTCTACACAGGACAGACAAGATCACAGCTCTATCTCAGAAATTATAATGGGAAGGAGAATTGATGACATTTGATACAATATTTATGGTGAAGTTCAGTCAGTCTGTTCTCAGTGGTTAATTACATTTGGCTGAGGAGGCACGGGAAGAGCAGGGCAGATGCTCGGAGGTCTGTGGTTTAAAGTTTTTGTCCTCTTTTCCCATGCTAGCTGTTCACCTACAGCCATGCTCCTGGTCCTGCTCATGCTCCCTCGGTGTTCTTACACCCAGCTGTCCCACAGCAGGGACCTGCCTCATCCCCAGGCCTGCTTCTGGGGACACCTCTTGGGGCTGGGAGGTATCCAGGGCTGGGATACAGCGCTCCTGGTGATGAGTTTGGTGCCACATCCAAGAGACACGGCTCAGACAGGTGCTTTGACTACTGGACTCATGGGGATGAACAGCACCATCTGCTCCCCTCCAGCTGTGCATCCAGAGGCACCAACTGTTGAAGGATGCATGTGCTACGAAGAGGTTTTCACTGGCTTGTGGGTCCTGAGTGATCAGGACTGTCCAAGTGCTGATGGAAGCTCAGATATTTTGGAGCAGCTGCCTCAGCTTGGGGTAATATATTGCAGACCCACTGCTGCTCTGCAGTCTTTTTTCTTCCCCTGGGGAAGCAGAGGTTACTCTCCTGGCAGGGTACAGCTCATTTCCATGAGGTCAGGCTTTTTGGTACCTGAAGAAAGACACCTCAAGTAGTAAGTCATGACTTTGGCCTCAATGCATTTACAAATGTAAGCCAAGCTTTCTTTTCCACACCCATGCTCCCCAATATTATGGACCCTCTCCCACTCAGAGAGGACAGAACAGCAAGAGATCAATTTTGCTGGAACATCTTTTACTAAATAAAACTGAAAACAAAATACCCATTTCCAGACAACCCTTGAAAGCACTTGACAGTGCAGCCAGACACATTTGTGTTCCTGGATGCCAACCTGTGGGGCAGAAAACTTCTGGGATGGCTCATCCCTACTTGCATGTTTGGTGGCATGCTCCCTATGGTGATCCTGCAGTATCAAGTGCTGGTTGCTGTGTAGGCAGGTTCCAGGATAACAGAGCACCTCAGAGCTTCCTGTCCAAACCAGCTGTCTCTAGCATAATTCTGTGGCACAGAGTGTGTATTATGCATCCACAAAGGCATTGCCAAGCAGGGTGGCCTTGGCTTTGCAAAGTGCTGTGACACAGAGCTTTACAAGGCCGGCAAGAAAGAACACCTGCTTTTTGTGGGTCAGCAGAGGTGCCTTCTGCAGGCACAGTGTCCACTGTCAGGGCTGCTGGGGAGATGGTCAGGTCTGTGGCATGTATCAGTCTTCCCATTTCCAAGCTACCAGTTTGTTCACTCTTTCTGTGCAGATCACATTTTCTGTGCTTCTTGCTTCTGTAACTTCTGAGCTCTCTTCACTTGCTGCACATGCTCCTTGCAGGGTGGTTCAGAATGAGAAACAGCAGTTTTGCTGAGCCCTCACCAGTGCTGGACAAAGCAAGAAGACTCCTTCACACACCTTCCAGCCTGCTCCCCCTCTCCTGACAGCCCCACAGGGCTGCTTCCCACCCCTGCTGGCGTTTGACACCGCTGCCTAGTGCTGGGATTCGCTCCATCACTCTTGCCTTGCTCCTCATCCTGTGTTCACACAGCTGATGCTTCTGCCAAAGTGTCAAGTTTTGTGCCTGCCCCTCCTGAATCCCACTGCTGATCTTGGAGCACTTGGCAGATTTTAGATCATTCTGAATTCTGCTCCTGTCTTTTGGTACCCAGAGACCTTCTGAGGTTAATGTTTTATGCATTCCCACTCACATACCATGAGTCATTAGTAAAAATATCAGGCAGCCCCCGTTCACAGCAGTGTGCAGAAGTCCATTCTATAATTTTTTCCCAGACATTCAAAGAATGCTCTTCATTTTTTGTAGGTTTTTGAACAAGGCCTGTAATCTCATTACTGAGGTTCATTTAATAGTGTTTTCCCCCAGCTTGCATATGAGAATGACATTTGCCACCTACATTATGATGCTTGCTCACCTTGCCGTGTTGTCTGAGAAGGAAACTGAGTTGGTTGCATATGATTTATTCCTGATAAACACACTTGCTGCTTTTTATCCTCTTATGTTCTTGTGGGTTTGCAGATAGCTCTGATTATTTTTTGAGTACTGTTGAGTGGTTTTTGAGCACTACTAAGCAGTGATCCTAGGCTTTGCCATTTGGAAGATTTTTGCCCTATTTTCAGTCTTCTGGGACCTCCCCCGTTCTTCAAGAACTTCAGCTGTAACCATTAATGACTCTGTGACTCCTTCAGCCAGATCCTAAAGTACTCCTAAGGCAATTTCCTCAGGAGACAGAGGGCTGTGGTCCATCAGAGTCTGGCACCCAGAGAACACACTGCCTGCATGAGGACACTGCCTGCATGGGAAGGGCAGCCACCAGCCCCTCTCCTGCTGCCATGGGTAGAGCAGAAAAGTGAGAAAAAGGAAATATTGTTATCTGCCTGTTGCAGGTGAGGAACTGAAACATCTGCTGGAGTCCCTCATTGGACCCTAATGTAAAACATAAGCCCTATTATCCATGGACCCTCTCCTTTTCTCATCTTCTCTCAGTGAAGTGAATGATTTCAAGTCCTTGGCACCAGTTCAGATCCAAGAGTGCAAGGCACATACAGTACTTTATTTACACTGCAACAGAGATCGGAAGATAATTTAGCCCCAGCAATATTACACAATTACTTATAGATGCCTGTGTTAAAAAGAAATGAAAATTATTATTTATTGAGAACTTCTCAGCAGTTCCTGGGATTAAAGGATGTAATAACATTCTATGTTAAACATTGTGTTAGGGGAAATAATATTTTAGTACAGGTATTGGCAAAATAATATTTCATTTAAAGGGCTGTTAGACTGCAATACGTACAGGAAGTCCAGCTGTAAAAGAAACATGGGGACTGAGGTACAGCACAACTCTCTTTTTAATCAAATATCAGGGATGACAGTGAAGCTCCAACTCTGAAGGTCCCTTCCCATCCAAACCATTCTGTGATTCTGTGATGCTGTTCATGACTGTGCCTTTGTTGCTTAGGAAAAGCAAGTGTTAAGAGCCATGGATTTAATTTGCTGTAAGAGCATGTTGTTTGACCTTTGGCAGTGGGAGATTTGACACTTAAGTGGATTGATTTTGGCTTGGATTCAGCCTAGCTAGCTATGGAAACATAAATGAGATGCCTGAATTAGGAGCACAGACACAGTAGGCTCCCTCCATAATCAGTGGAAAAAAATGTGTGCCTCTGGAGGATGGACTCTCTCACCCAAGAACTGAGTAGCATTTATTTCTCTCTAGTGTCAGTGGGAAGAACCTAAACCTACGTTAAATACCTGAGATATTTTATGTTATGTCATTTCATATACAAGTTGCTCAGGCAGCAAAATAATGATGAAATAAATAAGACTCAAAACGGTATTTGAAGCATATTTTACACTGCACAGTTTTGAGCTGAACTTTCCTTTTTGTTTGTTTGTTTGTTTGAGATTTGTTGGGGTTTTTTTGTTTGCAGATCTCCAGTTCTCATCCAGAAATGATTAATTTTCTGCTGTTCTCTCCTAGCTTACATAAGAGACTGGGAAACTTGTTAAATTGCATTTGTACACCAATTGAAATTAATTGTGGCCTCTGTGGGATTGCTGCAGTCCATGGGCACCTCCGGATTTGGCCATAACTCAAGTGCCAGGGCCAGCAGATGGCTCTGGTAGCCAGCCTGTAGTCTGCAGGCAGTGGCCAGCCCCTTTTTTCAGGGGGACAGAAAGTGAGCCATCTCCCATGAGTTCATTGCAGATGAGGGTCATTTCCTGAAAGGCCCACCAAGACAAGTGGTTCTGGAAGGGACAAGAGTGACCAGACTGGGGTCCCTGCTCCTGTAAGGGGGAGATGGAGGGAAGGAGCTAGTGGGGTTGTGAATGGGCCTCATGGTGGATCCTTCAGTGCAGTTTTCTGGTGCCTGCAAGCTGTTCTCTCTGCAGAAGGCATTCTGCCATTATTAAGGAGGATGGTCAGTAGATACATACCAAACTCCTAACAGCTGCTGCTGTTGCTCAATTGCACTGCACACTTGGTACCAAGGGCTTCATCTCCAAAGAAAACACAGAATGCCCTTTGTGACCTTTTACTTCCCATGAGGATGCTCTGACATGGCATCTTCACTGCTCCTTTCATAAATGCTAGTCAGCCCTGGTACCTGGCAGGCTGCAGTACATCCACCTCTCCAGTGCAAGCTTGCTCCTACTCAGTGCTGCTTCAGCTCTCTGAGGCTTCCAGGTGCCTCCATATGAGAGGTGAACCACAGCGGGGCTGCTCAGTTCCCAGGCTCTGCTTTCCTAGTCCCAGAAAGAGCATCCTGCAACTCAGTGACTCCCTCTGAAAGATGGAGCCTGCAAATTGTGCCTCTGAGTTCACTATCGGTCTCAGTGTCTGTCTTCAATGGGAAACTGCTATCATTGGAACAGAATGTTTTTGTGGAGACAGGGGTGAGTTATCTCTGTTGCCTTGAGCTTTCTGACACTGAGATGTCCAGTCCATTGCCAGTACAGAGAGAGGCACTCATTAGATGGGAAGCTGGCCCACCTCTTCTAGACGCCTTCTGAAGGGGAATATTTTTTCTGGAGGTGTTAATTTTTTTCACTCACTGTGGACAGAACATATGGAAATAACTCAGGCTGAATATTTAATATATAGTGACTAAAATTTAGTGAAATAAAGGTGCAGAATCATACTCCAGTGTTGATATCCTACAGCAAACTCTGGGCTTTTTAGTGCACTGCTCAGCAAGGAACTAAATAATATGGGAGAGCAACTATGTAGTAGAATTCAAACTGTATGATTTCAAAAGAAACAGCCAAAAAATCTGCTAGCGACCCGCTGAAAGTGGGTTTCTTTACATTCATCCTCCTGTCACTTTGACACAAACCTGAACTGAGTTGCACAGCTAAAGCACAGCTACCAGAGCCTGAGTGAGTTGCCAGGTTTGCTCAATGACTTTGGGAGCATTGGCTCATTATAGCCACCCTGGGCTCAGCGTGGTCCCAGGCTCGCTGCACAGATGAGATTTACAGCCCCTCTCACCTCGTGGGAGGGATGCTGCTTCTGCTTCCCTTGTTCTTTGCTGAGTGATGCCTCTCACCCCATCCCATGCTGTTCTGCAGGACGGGGTCAGCTGAGGTCTCGGGGCCTTTTTGCTTGGCAAGGAAAAGCAGGAAGATGCAGGGACACACACGCAACAGCAGAATTGTTATAGGAAAATTGAAAATAGGGTGGAAAGTGGCAAAAAACATTGCAGATACTTTCTCAGGGAGAACACTCACAGAGTTTATTTAGTTTCTCCTCTTGATTCTGTGCTATCAAATAAACAGCTGAATTCAGCTGGGGATGAAGCATGACAAATAATCCCTCAGGTGAGCTCTGGGGCTAATGAACAGGATGTAGCTGGCAAGTGATAGAAAAGGGACTCCGAGTTCCCTGCTGAAAGAGCTCTTTGCCCGTGCTGTGCTGCAGATGAAGGCTGAGGCCCACTGGGAGGCTGCAGGTTGCTCAGGATGGAGCCGCGATTTGCGCAGAACGCTGCAGCTGCGAGGCATCACTGCAGCTTCACCACCTGCAGCCGAGCAAAGAGCCGGCTCCTGCCCTCTCTGTGTGCACACACAGACACACAGACTGACACACTGCCTCAGCCACAGCTCCACAGGCTTCAGAGGGGCCACAGAGCAGCTCTGGGAGCCAGAGACAGCAGCTGGGGCAGAGATGTGGACCCTCACTGAAGGCTCAGCCACATTCTGGTTGTCTTGGCCCAAAGCAGTGCCCAAGGGGCTCTTTTGCCATTGGAGGGTCACATTGAAGCAAAGTGTTGGGTTCCATTCCTCTGGCCTTCCTCTCCTCAGGAATCTATCACAGTGCAGCTGAGTAACACCTGGTGGAGCAGAGTACAGCCTCATGTGCTTCCTTTTCCCTTGAGGCAGAGCTCACTTTTTAAAAGGAACTATGGCTCAACTATGACAGGGAAGGCACATGGTGTTTGAGCTATTCCTAGCCAATGATGATTCTGTTTAAGCTTTCAGCAATTTTGGATTTATGTACCCCCATTCCTTTTCGGCCAAGTTCCTGCAATCCATTACTGAAGAACAGAGAGTAAAGGACAAACCAATTTGTCATTTGCTTTTTTTCAAAAAGATTAAAAATCTTTCTCAGCAGCAGGGTAACTCTGCCTTGGCATTTCTTCCTTACTCTGGTTTAAATAATAGCAATGACATACAGTCCCTTCCCCTAGTCAGGAAAATTATAGAAAAATTGGAGAACCCTCAAATACTAAGTACTTTGACATGTAAGAAAACCGTCCCCATTCTTCAGCTCATCACAAAGCACCTTTGGGCTGATGTCAGGTGCCAAGGTGATAGTGGTCTGCCTAGGACCCATATCTGCTCTCTGTATTGAGAACTAAGGGTGTGGGCAGATTTGGCCAAACTTTCCACTGCTCATGTCAGCTGAGCTGGATCTCACCTTCTGTTTCTTAATGGAAAGACATGGAAGCACCCAGTAGGAGCTAATTCAAGCCCTCACCCTGTTTGGCATCCAACACCTCCTTTGACCACTCTGACTCCAGTGTCCCCCTTGCAGGATGGACCTCATGAGTGGTGTGCTGTGGATTACATGAGGTTCCTAAAACCTTTTTAAAAGGTTTTTATACTAATGATTTATATTAATGGTTTTTATACTCTTAGAAAGGCCACTTGCAAGAATGATGCTAAGGAGGGGAAGAGAGAGCTCTTTCTGAGCCCTTTAGGGCTGTTTTTTATGCTTACAAACACACCCACTGCAGACATGGGCACTGATTAAAAGTCAGTGACACTCCATAGCTCATGATTGCACACAAAGTTGAAAGATGAAGTGAATGTAGCCTTAGGAACCTTATTAATCTACTGTTTGATTAAACTACCTTTCAGCCTCCTTATTAAACTGTGATAGTTCTAGAAGAATAACAACAAAGTCGTATGAAAGGCAAGACTGCTTGAGGGTGTTATTTTGTGTTGTCATTGACTACTCATAACTAGGAGGGGAAAAGTCATTTTATCCAAGGTAAGAAAAGATGTGACAAGCATTAATATCTCCTGTTTGTTTTATCACTAATATATCCATAGGGAAGCACCATTGCACTGCACAGGGAAAACCTTTTCTCAGTTAAGTGTCAGTGGCCACATTCAAATGAAGCCAGGGAAGTGAATGAACACTAACACATGGCTTTTCCACTGACAAACCCACTGCACAACCTGCCACTGAAAAGGTGCTGCAGACACAGAAGGTTTCAGGAAGGAAGCTCCCACACAACATCAATGCCCCAGTTTTATTTATTAATTTATTAATTTGTCAATTATGACTATATCAGCATCTGAAACCTCAGCTGAGGCCAGACTTCCATGAATCTTGCACTAGCAAAAATGCATGGTCTAAAATGAAGAGTTTCTCAGCTTGTTTGCATTCTGTTCTCAGTCAGATACATGGATTAGGGGTTCAGCCCCACAAGGTCATTACCACTACCTTGTAAGAAATGGAGCACCCACTGATGGGTAAGGCAAACTCAACTTCATCTTCTGTGTCTGTGGTATATTGGGAGATACACAATCTCCAGCTCTAGAGATAAGTAATGGTTTAGATCAGCAGTTTGCAGAAACATAATTTCCAGAAGGTGCATGAAATATGTCAGGCACTCCCTCTATATTGTACTTCCCTTACTAGTGGATGAGTGCTACCTTGAGTGGTTGCCCTTAGTTGCCTGTCCCGATGGAAGGAGACAGAAATCCTGCTTTAGATAACTAAGTACATATATGTGAGAGCTTGAATGCTTTGTGATATTCACTAGCAATGCCACTTATCACAAACAAGTCTCTAGTCTATGCTACATCTATTTGAAGATTAACAACCATGTTTGAGTTTCTGATTACTTAATATTTTCATTTCTCTTGCCTTTAGGAGGTGGACTCAGGCATATAAATTAAACAGCTACAAAATCTCCCATGATTCCTCCTAAAATAATAAAATAATTAACTTGCTATATGAAGACATAATTCAGACTAGAAAAGTTACTTCTGTTACAAGTGGATTAGTTGAGTTACAATTGTTCAGTATCAGGAGATATTAACCTATATTTCCCAGATATTAGAAGTAAAACCAATCCAAATTTTATGAAATGGCTTTTAAAGTGTATTTGTAAAGAAAGTCTAATATTTACTAGCTTAAATAGTATTTCCATTTGAATATTCTTAGAAGCTATGGAAGGTACAAAGTAATTCCTGGAGGGTAAGTCCTCAAACATAACAATTTATATGCCAAATGAAATCCATTGCTGGTGTTTTTTACAACTAGGTAATGCAGCATTAACCTCCCCAAGCTCACCAGGCTCCTGACTTTCATCAGCATTCAATTGTTGATGAATTGCCAACATTTTTGAAGTGAAACCATATAAACAAAAGTACAAATATATTTAAAATGTAAATGCTTCTTTGGTGGAGATCAAGGAAAAGATTAAATGCCTCACTCTGGCAAAGGATGTAAGGATATTCCTTAAACCCCCTTTGACTTCAATAGGACATAAACATATGCTTGAAGTTTGGTGTGCTGAGAGCTTTGAAGAGAAAATTCACAGGCAGGCTTGGGAATTGCAGCATGGAGCAGTATCCTACTCAGGTTTTGGGAGCCCAGCCACATACTGAGCCTGCAGGCTTCTGTTAGATGTCTGTAAACATGGCAAACATAAGTAAGGTCCAAACCCATGGCAAACTGTGTGCAGGGAGTGGGAAAACGTAGCTAATGAGCACTTAGGAGGAAAAGGTTTTAGCTTGTCCTAATTGCCTGTTTGTAGTGGGTGCAGAGCAGGGACAGGCTCATACAGCCAGCCTCCTTTGGGAGTCAGGAGCCCTGGGACCATGCCAGTCCCTCAGGAGAACAGGAGGAGGAAAGGTACAGTGCCACAGGCTCTTCCATGGGAGCACCTGTGCAGGTGCCTTTCCTACCTCTGCCAAAGAGTGCTTGCACTAACACACAGCAGGACAAAAAGGGGTACAGGGTTTTAGCTTCCACTCATATTCTGGGCAACCTCCAGTCCACAGCTGGGCTTCCAGACACAGGAAAGATGAGAAGGTGGGTATGTTGTTGCCACCTCCACAAGGTTTTGATGCGTTGGTGCTCAACACGCCCCAGGCTCACCTGGCTGAGGGGGAAACCTGAAAGGTCTTCCAGGGAAGCACAGCAGTGAAAGAGAAGGGCATATGGCTGGCTGTTGTTCCTGGCATGAGGTGGCAGATGCACTTCAGAAAACTGACATTTTGAGTGTAGGTTTCTACAGGAACAGATAGATTAGATACCAATTCCTCCATCTTCTGCTGGATGCAGTCCCAGCTTTTCACATAAAGGTGATTTTCTGCCCAGGCCCAATTCATCAGAAGCAAGTTGAAACATCCTGTTTTGTAAATAATTTCAATTACAGCTCCCTGTATGTTCCTGGGGCTCCTGTGGGCTCTACATTTATAAAATCTCTCCACACTTAGTGTGCCTATTACCTGTGTTGCCCTCCTGTCATTTTCACTGGTAATAAATAAAGCTTTCAAAACTACTCAAAACAATTCTCAAAGAAAAGTACACATTCCTCATGAGCATTGTTTCCAATGGGAACATCTCAGTGGCCAAGTCATCATTTATTTTATTTGAGTATATCTTGTTAAAATGATGTCATTGCACATACTCTTCCTCTAACAAAACAGCTTGCATTAGCATAGTAATGACCCTGAAAACAGCTAATGGTCTTACATTCATGTTGAATGGGAGCAGGAAATCAGTTAACAAAAATGCAGCAGACAAAAATCCTGTAATAGATTAAAAAAACATAATTCTGGCATACTGAGTATGGTGGTGGGAGTCACACTATATAATGTCAGTCTCTGTGACAATGTTTTCCAGTGGTGTCATTCTTACTTTTGTCAAGGAGTTCAAGTATTTGTTTCATTTCTTGTAGGTGAAGGCAGAATATGGAATATTTAATTATATTATTAAAAAATATAAACAGAAGTCTATATAAGATGGAGGCAATTTGTGACCTGGCACATTGAAAAAAAATGACCTAGTAAACACTGATTTTCTCATCATCTTCTAACAAAAGTTGTGGGGGGAGGAGAGATGGTTCTTAGAGGGTGAGAAAAAGGCAAACAGGGACAAGAACAATTAGAAAATAAAGTAAAAATTTCAGCCTGATTCAATTTGTAATTTGTCATGTTGGAATGAGCAATCAATATTCAGCTGTGTAGGATGCCCCTTAGTGGCTGAATTTAAACACTGTTGACAGATGAAATAATTTTAAACACTGAAAACGACCCCAAAATAATACTTGTATTTAGTAACCAAGAACAAAGAATTTTAAATGCTAACATATGCACAAAGTGCTTACAAAGCTATGTTTACATAAAATATAAGAAGCAGTTGGGAAAGTACAAGCCAATAGTAAGAGAAATTTCCTGAATAAGCTATTGTACCAAATGAGAAGAAAACAAGGGAGAAGTAGGGTAAAAAGGTCAAACTCTATTTGTATTTTAATCAGTATGTATATTACGAGATGAGTTGACTTTGCAGAAAAATACAGCCAGATATTGAACTCTGCAATGGAACCCAACCGAGCATTTTTACTGATAGTTTCTAGAACTTTACTAATACTTTCTAGTTTCTGCACAGCTATGAAGTTATCTGGTCTGGAGCCATGGAGCCTTCCCAGCACCATGGCCACCTCTGCTGTGACAGAAGGCTACCAGCTTGTGCTGCAATACACAAACATTGCTACCCAAAAGGCATCAAGAAATGTTTAAGATTCAATAGAGAAAGTTAGAGTGCACAAATTCTGTAATACCCAAATGTACAGTGCAAAGAATCTATGGGAGATTAATTCCTTTTGTTCTAACCCTTGTAATGAGGAATATATTGCTTCTAACTTCTTTTTTGCAAAAACAGTCTTTGCATTGGAGTCATTTGCAAAAGCTGCAACGCAGTGGCACCCCCAGAGCCCAGCAGCCACACTGGTCTGTTTACAGCTACTCTGAATGTAACTGTATTTTATACCTTTAGATCTCTATGTATACACTGAATAATAAAAGAAATCCATAGCATTTACAGAAAGTTTGTCTTGTTTGGAAATCCAATACTTCTGACAGCAGTTACTTTTCTTCTTTCTTGAAGAAGTCTGCAGTCCTTCCATCTATTTAACTTTGCATGTAGAAATCACAGCTGCAAAGTGTCTCGTTACCTCCGCACGGTAACAGCGGCAGCAAAGCCACTCATCAGCAGTGTTGACATAAGCCTGGACTTCTTGGGTCACATCCTAGCGCAGCCTAAGTGGTCATGGGGAATCTTTTTGTTTGAGTTAGCTGGTGTGTGCTGTAGCTGGATATGCTGATGCCGAACACTCCCAGGAGCAGTGCCGCCCGCTGCAGCGCTGTGTCGGACCGGTTGATTACGATCTTTGCTGCAGCCTGAGTCTAAGGGAGAAACAGGGCAAGTTACAGGCTGATTCAGCTCAGTGCAACACAAAAGGTCTTTGGAGCCTACAAAGCGCTTCTTTTCTTCTCATGCCATTTAACAGGGTATAAGTCTGCTTTCCACTGAAGAGCATTTCACACAATCTATTGCATGTTTTGGAAACCCTCCCTTTTTCTCAGTTTCTAGAAGATAGGACACATTTCTGATAACGATTTCCCTTTCAGTTGCTGCTCATTGATTTTGGTGACTTTAATGGAGTTCTCTCTGGCTACCTGAGAGGGAGAGCTGAATCAAGTTTAGGCATAAAGGAGAAAGAACTTCCTTATTCTGTAAAGAACAAAGATCTCTTCCTTCCAACAGATTTGCTACTAACACAGGATGTTCCCTTGAATGTTAGATATTAATGCAGGAAAGCAAGCCTAGAAGGGATCACTAACATCCTTTACGACCTCCACATGTAGGACCAGACCAAGCATTTTGACACGGTCACTTTGTCAAGTCCGATGAAGAAAGAGGAAATGCCAAGCAAAGTAAAGATAAGAATTACTTATTTACTATCTGAATAACAGTCAGAAAAGAAATTAAATTACTGTTGCTTGCCTAGCCCATACGATAGACTGATCAAGAGGCAGAAACACATTTGCATGGGATCCCTAGTGAGCAAAACAAAAATTTGTATACATATTGGCACTTTGAGATGAAATACATGTGCTGCATTTGGTTTCTTTAAGTGAAATAATTACTAGGCCTCAAATAAAGCTTTTTTTTTTTTTAATTGCTTTCCTTGCAATCCATGGATGAAAGGCATGGCATCACCGACAGGAGCAACAGATTCCAAGGAGCCTTTTTATCACTTCCAGATTCTAGGTTTTTTATTGAGCTTAAAGAATTAGAGCTCAGTGCTCTGACCTTGATAAATATGTCTGTGGCTATTTCAGCTGCAAAATAAATAAAGACAAAAGAAATTTCAAACAGAATTACTATGTAAGGTGATATCAAAAGATATGCAGGGAGGTGTGAAAGAAATTCATGGCTAGGACTGAAACACAGCATCTTTAGCTCAGCCTCTCAACCACTCATCTATCCCCTCTCAGCTGCTACAGTCTATGATTCTGGATGCAGATCACAGTGCTAACAGCTGTGGCATTTTCCAGAGAAAGGATGGATACTCTGTAAATATCAAAACATGCAATACAATGAGGAATTCTTCTGTATTCTTTGGTGCATATATATATGTATATATATTTATAGCTGCTTTAGTCTCAATTATTCAGCTGATTTAAAATGTTTTCTATACATGCTTTTATTTGTTTTCTTCATATAATGGTTGATAGTCTGATTTCCCAGTGTTCCAGAGGTCAATACTGACTGAAGTTTCCTTATCATGGTCAAGAAGCTGGATGAAGTGTTTCACTGCTGGGTCAGATAAGTCACATCCTTCTTACCATTAGCATTTTCCCATTGCCCCAAACACACAAAGCCATTGCAGGAGAAAATTGTGGAGAAGCAGTTTCTGTTTAAGCACTGCAGAAGAATTAACTCCTTTCAAATATTCTGCATTTGGTATTCCAGCATGATACCAATTATCAAGAAATGTCATAATTAATTTGCTTTTCAACAGAGGATTAATTATTTTGAGCTAATACACAAGAAACTAGTGTTCCCTTGGGTTGGTCATACAGCAATTTGAAATAAAATCAACCTGATCAAGAGAAATACAGGTATTTTTAAGATTAATTAAAAGGAAAAATAAAGTCATACCTGCAGCAACCTTATATACCCAGGTGTCATTCTCCGGAGAGGAATAACCATTATTTCTGAGTCTTTGTAGAATTTCAGCTCCTACAATTCTAGAACACACAAAATATTACTAAACCCCAGGATGCTTTACAAGTTGGCCTCTTCATGATGCATAAGATTAAGCCTAATGCAGTTTGCTACAGAGCCAAAAGCACCCCAAGAAACACAATATGCAAACATTTCTTGCTCACCTGATGCTCTGTTCCCTCGAGCCTTTTCCATGCTCTAGGGCCTGGGGAATATAAAGCCCTTCCCCGTTGCATAACCTGTCACATGGCATCTGTCTGCACTGCTTAGGTGTTGGCAGGGCTGCAGCCATCCTGCCTGGGGCCAGGTATGTCTTGCAATATTGGAAAACTCTCTGGAAATGCCTAAAGCTCATTAAGAGAGCTGACCTCCTTAATAAGAAAAGGACCTAAGCCTGCTTTATAGATAGCACTGGACATAGGAAAAGGAGGTCATTATAGCTTTTTGTGTCTCAGAGTGACAATGCAAATAGGATTGGATGGTGTTTATATAACTTAAAGCATATATTTATACCCACAGGATGACCTGACTGGATGGGAAGCTTAATGAAACCACGACCCAAGTTCAAAGGTTGTGCTAATGTAACAGGGCTATTTGGAGGCACATTTAAAAATAAGTGCTTTCTTTTCTGATAGCATTCCCTTTTCTCAGCATTATGCATGGTCTTGTGTGTTTTTCTACTGCTAGTTCTTTAAAACTAAAAATACCTAACGTGATACTTACTGATATTACTGCTTTTTGTTAACTGTGATCTCTTTTCACTATAGTGTGCTTGAATTTAGTTCTATTCCTGCAGTCATATAGCAGACTATGTAAGAAATGGTGGTAAAATATAATCTACAAAATTAATTTCTCCAACTTTTAGAAGTGTCCATTGATAGACCATGCTAAGAGAGCTCTTTTTATCATTGTCAATATATGCAACCTTGCATATAGCTAGTAAGACAGAATTTGACTCCAGTTGCAGTCCTACTTCTAAACATGCAGGGTAAGAATCTTCAGGTGCTGTGAGTCAGTAGAGCACCAATGTGCACATTGAGCCCACACCAGTTTTCATGACAAGTGTTCCAGAGGTCAGTGCTGACTTGCACCTCTATAGTCTCTGCTATGGAAGCTCTAAGATCTCTGAGAAATAGTCCTGCTGTAAAAGAGCAGAACACAATTGTACTTGGAGAAATTATCCACTTCAGATATTCCACAGTGATACCACTTCCTCATCTTCCTTTCAGCAGATGCCTAATTAATGTTACATAAAAGAATGCTTCTGTTTTATTCCAAGGCTCTGGCTTACATAGTACTACCATGGGGCAGTTCTCATTTTCCTTTTACTGCACCATGTTTCTAGCACACCAACCCTGTGGCACCAACAAAGCAGTGTCTCATTAAAAAAAAAAAAAAAAAGGTAACTTGAGTTGAACTCATCCTATAGCATCAATCTAAATCATTATCACTGAATCATCACAGAATGGTTTGGGTTGGAAAGGACCTTTGAAGGTCACCTGGTTCCAACTCTCCTCCCCAGGCAAGGACAACTACCACTAGACCAGACTGCTCCAAGCCTCATCCTACTTGGCCTTGAGTATTTCCACAAGTTCTCTGGGCATTAAAAGCAAGAGACTGGGAACCTGCCAATTTGTTTTTTTTTTTTTTTTAATATATATATATATATGCAATTTTCACAGTGACCCCATGCTAAACCTTTTGCACTGCATCCCTTACCTGTAGGAAATACTGCATTAGCAGGAAGTAATCAACATAAATTTGGGACCTGACTGAAGTTAACAGGAAGCCTATCAGTACCTGCCCAAACACATTTGGCATGAAAACCTATAGCATGAAAAGTCAAAGGCCTTTTTCCTGTTTTTCACTGTATGCTCCATGCCAGCTTTCCCAAACAGTCAGGAAAAGGTCTGTGCTTGCTGTCCAATCAAGGACAAGGATAATGGTGCAGTATGCTTTTTTCTGGAAATACGCAGAACACTGAGATTTTTCTTTAAATTTGCAGCCTTGCTGACATTCAAAGGAAAACCTCCTTACCTGAAGTATTAGAGGAGCTTCAAAATTTCTGCCATTTTGTGTGGCAGAAATTCACTGCCCTTTCCTTTCAGAGAAGGGCAGTGAGATTCCAGTGATACGGTATTCAGAAAGGGAGAGCTTTCCAAACAAACTTCTTTGTGTGGAAAATAAAAGGGAAAAGAAAGAATATGCTTTGGCTGAGATAGCTGTTTTTAAAAAGGATCTCTTGGCCACGTGCAACACAGCTGAATTGTAGAATATTTTATGTAATTGCAGATGTTACCAGAATCTGAATTAGATGCCCAAGAACTCTGAAAGAATAACCCTCCTAGGCTGTTTCAGGAGAACTTTGATCAAACAAGGGGTTGCCTCCATTCCTTTGCAAGTCCAAGTCTCTGAGAATTGAGCCCTGACTGCCAGGATGCAGAGATGAACTTCTGGGCCACAAAGACCTCTCCTGGCACAAACATAGGGAAATCCCACGTGCTGTGCAGGCTGCTCTCTTCATTCATCTAATGCCTCTCCTGCCTGATGGAGGCACTGATTACTAATAGGCATCAAGCAGCTAACAATGCAAGTGATATGCTGACATCCTCCTCAATATTAAAGACAAGGGATACTTTGAACTCAGCTGTCAATATGCACCACCTTGTGCCCTATCTCCATTAGGAGGACAAATCAATAATGGAATTACAAGTTCCTTTGATGTAATCCAGTGCCTTTGGGACCTGCAAGGGCTGCTTCCCCAAATGCAGCAGGAATCAACCAATAGAAATAAATTATTTTCACACTCTTAAAAGACCCTTCTTGACTGGCACTCCCCAAAAAGCTTTCCATGCTGCCAGTGATCATGTCCTTGCCTCTCCAGAGTGTGGAGCAGGGACTCTTTTGACAGCATCACCCAAATCAGCTCAGTGCAAGCAGCAGGGAAAGCACTGCACAGAGGGCTCTGGCTCCTGCTCTACTGGCAGATTTTGAATCCTGTGCTGTTGACCACCCTCAGACAAATACCTCAAATACTAACTTGTCACTTTCTCTATGTGTCCCAGACTTTGTTAGGTTCTCTTTCACAGGCAGCTGATTCTTTTGACAGCTGGACTTTATGATCTTAGAGGTCTTTCCCAGTTTTAAGGTTATATGATTCCTGCATCATAAGAATCCTCTTTCAGATCCTTAAAAATGTTTTATCTTGAAATCAAACTCATCTTCCCATTTTTCCTTGATTCCTGTGCTCTATACAATGATTCTTATTTACCAGCTCATTTTCCCACATACTTCCTAGCATATTTATTTTTATCCTGAAAAGGGCAGCTACATCAGCATTTCCCTCTATACCAGCTCTAGCACCAGAAATTTCGCTTAAGGAGAGGGTCCTATACTTTTTTTTCTGCTTGCCAGTTCTTGCCATTGGAGACCCTTGTGGAATCTGGAGTAGCAGTGGCCTATGGCACTTGGGACTCTGGATGCTAGCAGGCCCTGATTCCCTGATTTCCCACACACAGAATTCCATTGACTATCTAACCTTCTTTCTTTTTCCCTCACTGCTTTTATTTTTTTTTTTTTCTTTACATCTATTTCTGAAAAACATTTTGGCCATCCTGCAGCAGAGGGAGGGAAGAGTAATGCAGGCTCAGGTGCATGAGTCAACCACAGGCCCAGGTGAGCAGCCCCCTCAGGCCTCCCCTCCAGTGCAGCCGGGTCACCACAGCAAGTCCCCTGCAGAAAGGGCACGAGCCTCTCTGGGCACTGCTCAGCCTCTCTGGGAGATGCTCAGCCTCTCTGGGCACTGCTCAGCCTCTCTGGGCGCTGCTCAGCCTCTCTGGGAGCTGCTCAGCCTCTCTGGGCACTGCTCAGCTTCTCTGGGCACTGCTCAGCCTCTCTGGGAGATGCTCAGCCTCTCTGGGAGCTGCTCAGCCTCTCTGGGCACTGCTCAGCTTCTCTGGGGGCTGCTCAGCCTCTCTGGGCACTGCTCAGCCTCTCTGGGAGCTGCTCAGCCTCTCTGGGCGCTGCTCAGTCTCTCTGGGAGATGCTCAGCCTCTCTGGGAGCTGCTCAGCCTCTCTGGGCACTTCTCAGCCTCTCTGGGAGCTGCTCAGCCTCTCTGGGAGATGCTCAGCCTCTCTGGGCACTGCTCAGCCTCTCTGGGCACTGCTCAGTCTCTCTGGGAGATGCTCAGCCTCTCTGGGAGCTGCTCAGCCTCTCTGGGCACTGCTCAGCCTCTCTGGGAGATGCTCAGCCTCTCTGGGAGCTGCTCAGCCTCTCTGGGCACTGCTCAGCTTCTCTGGGAGCTGCTCAGCCTCTCTGGGAGATGCTCAGCCTCTCTGGGAGCTGCTCAGCCTCTCTGGGCACTGCTCAGCCTCTCTGGGCACTGCTCAGTCTCTCTGGGAGATGCTCAGCCTCTCTGGGCACTGCTCAGCCTCTCTGGGCACTGCTCAGTCTCTCTGGGAGCTGCTCAGCCTCTCTGGGCACTGCTCAGCCTCTCTGGGAGCTGCTCAGCCTCTCTGGGAGCTGCTCAGCCTCTCTGGGCACTGCTCAGCCTCTCTGGGCACTGCTCAGCCTCTCTGGGCACTGCTCAGTCTCTCTGGGCACTGCTCAGTCTCTCTGGGAGCTGCTCAGTCTCTCTGGGCACTGCTCAGCCTCTCTGGGCACTGCTCAGCCTCTCTGGGAGCTGCTCAGCCTGCTGGTGGTGGCTCCTGCAGGTGATGCTGATGTTGCTGGGCTGTGCGTGCTGGCTGAGGCTGCCGTGGGCACTGATGCCACACCCCGCACAGGTACAGCCTGGGCCCCAAACACAGTGCAAAAAGCAGGGACAAGGCAGGTGATCCCCCTGCTGCCACACTCAGCTCCTAAGGGAACCTGCCACAGTCACATTCCTGGCTTTGCTGGGGCAAGGTCACCAGACTGACGACGTGAGAGCAAGGATGTGACAGCACGAGGGGACAGTGCTGCCCCAGGGGCAGCTGGGGTGAGCAGCCCTCACTGCCAGGGGGAAGCAGGGCCCACCTGCAGACAGGGGAGGCTGCTGGCAGCCCCGGGGCACCTCAGGCAGGTGGCACATGTGCATGGCGACTTCAGTTTCTTGTGACCCACCACACGCTCAAGGGGATGGGGCTGATGTCTTATCGTTACTGCTCCGACCTGATGGGTACAGATTGCAGGCAGAACACTGCAGGGCACTGCCTACGTGCAGTCACAATTCTGAACAATAAACTGGTTTAAAGCAAGACTCTCTGCTGGCTTTGAGGGCCATTAAGCTTGATTTACTCAAGGCTCTCTATACTGATACAGGGACAGAATTTTAAAAGAGCATTTCCCATAAAGCATATACCATTTTCATTCTATACCTGCTGAACAATATGACATTTGGAAGTCATGATTTTGAAAACAATCCAGATATTTAACTAAAGAAGTAGCTTCCAAAATTCATCATCGTTAAAGAGTCCAGGCTGCAGGAATACACAGCAGAATTCTGAACCTACCCACAGCTTCCACTAACACCCCTTTGTGCAGGATAGGAGTAAACATAAAGTGCTGCCACTGCAGGCAAATAAATAAAATAAACCATATAAAGAAAACAAACCACCAAATCTTCCTCAACACACAGCTGTATGAATAATGCTAGGCTTTTTGACTTTAACAGTTATTATCTGAGAGCATGTCCTTGCAAATAATTATATGCATTACTCAAAAATTAGAGCTAAGCTAAAAGTAATTTTGCCTTAAACAAAGTTAACTAAATGGACAGCTCTGTTGGGGCAACAGGACTGGGCACTATTAGGTTATAGAAGGAAGGGATAGTCCTGCCTCAAAGAGCCTAGAATCTGTGGGGAGGCAGATGATTGCCACCAGTGGAAGGAGCACAGGAAAACAAAGAGAACACATAGCTTGGCATGCAAAGTGATGTTCTCAGCTCACTTACAGTCAGTTTCCAAATTGCAGCAAAACACCGTGTAAAGGAGGGAAAACTTGAGTAAAGGAATTTTAAGATGGCAAGGGAAGAAAGGAACGGGAACAATGGTAGTTGTATTGTTGAGATACACAGTAGTATCTTCACAAAGCACAAAAGAAAGGAGATGCATTGGAATATGATGATGACAGAAGTAGGAAATACCATCAATAAAAGAAGACTGCAATGCTGTGTAGATGAGCTATAGACTGCAGAGTTCAGTCCTCAAAGTCATCTAAGGTTACAGATACACAGCAGCAAGAGATTTGTGTTGCTGAGGCTTATGGAGTTACCATTGAAGTAGCTTAAACTATTCATTTATTTCCTGCTGAGCATTGACTCCTGCACTTCCCACAGCTTCACTGCCAAGCAGTCACTCCTGTGTTTGCAGCCTGCCTGCCCACAGTGCTTTGATGCCATTGAGGGACAAAAGAATAGAAACTGACAAAAATGTCATAGAAAAATGATAGGGAAAAAATCAAATTCATTACAGCTATGGAGAAAGGAGAAATTCTTTCATGGAAGCAAATTTTATCAGAAAATGCTGCAATTTGTACACGTGAAAAACGACAGGGGGGAAGGATCCAGAACTATTTCCTAAGCAAAGGTAGGTAAAGCATTACTGTTGCTGGAAAAGCACAAAGGTACTGCTCCAGAGCTTACCTGGAACCCAGTTCTGTCAAGCAGTGCTGGATCTCTCTCACCTAACTCCAGATAAGACTCACACAGATGCCTGCCTTGGAACTAGTTGTCCTAAATTCCCATTCTCATTTACCTATTTCAAATCTTTATGTTAAGATCAGGGCAGGAAGTGAGAATAGTACAGTGAGTTGGTTCAAACTTCACCCCACTGATTACAGCAGGACAACTCAAAATGAAGTTGTTATGAAGAATGGCTTTTAAGATAACCAAAGCAGTTTAAAGGCATATATTACAAGAAGAAGCTATGCTTAACCTCACAAAAGGAAGATCGTGAAACCCTTCCTCTCTGATACTGACAAGCAGTGAAGATGTCCTTGAGCACTGATTTTTGCCTCACTCCCCAACTACTGCATTTGGTCAATAGCCAAGCTTCATCTCCCCTCACTCAGTAGAGGTTTGCACAGAGGGAAAGCAACACCAGTAACATTAAATAGCCATAGAAAAGCCAACATATGAGAAGGCTTGAATAGAAGGCTTTGCCCAAACGGTTACTATTGACCAGATATGCAACTACAGCATCTTTGGGGGGCGATGATCTCCAATGTCCCAGAACAGTCATTGCCCTACAGAACTGACACCTACTGATCCATGAGCCATCAATTGGATGAGCACATTTGCTGTCATCTTTTCTCTAGCTCAGATGTGTACTAGTATAGATGAATTTATTCCTTTCACAACTAAAACCAAAATGAAATAAACAAACCAAACACAAAACAACTCAACCCAAACCCACAAACAGAAAGGATGAGCATTTCTTAAAGGTCTGAAGACCTTAGTAGAAGCTAGCATCTTTTGAAAAGGTGCTGCTACAGTCATGCCAACCTCTGGCTACTCTTATGTTAGAGTCCATCTTGACGCGTTGAACAATTTTGCAGAACCTGTAAGTTGGACTGCAACCGAAAACTGCTCTAGCAGACATGGGAGAAACTTGCCTGCCTCTGATGTGCCTCTGATGTGCAAGACATTGCATCACAGGCATTTTCCTGTTGTCTCACTTAATACACACTCCTGGGCAGTTGGTCCAGTTTAAAGTGCATAGCAAAATTACAAATGTCTTTTTGGAGCAACAACATTATGCCTTGCTGCTTCTGTGGTGGGTTTGGAGGTCAACCAGCACAACATGCTATGAGAGAAGCTGGTACACTTGGCCTGAGAGCTGTGCTCACTGACCTGAGAATCTCCTGGGTGCATACTGCTGGACATATTCATCTAGAGACATTATTCTGGGAAGGCAGTGGACAGAATTCCAGCACAGGTCCAGAGTCCCAGTTAACCCTGGAAACAGTGAGTAACAGAGTTCCCTTTTCCTCATGAGTGCAATGCCCCATCCTGCCACGTCCCAGGATTCAGCACAGACACTCCATGAGCAAGGTAATGCACTGAAGGACATGCAATGCAGTCCCAACAGCTTGTGAAGAAGGTGGGGATCATCCTTTAACATAAAGCCATTTCTCAGCTACCAAGGTACTACTGATCTGATGTGGGAAGCCTGTGGCACCCCACTGGCTATATCTGGATACATGAGTCACAAGACACATCATTACTTAAGACCACATGGACTCCCCTGGCTGTGTGCACCACTTAGCTGTTTTTAATCCATGACAGTAGATTATTTCTTGCTCTAAAGCAATGACATACAGTGGCTGCTATTTTGCACAGAAACAAGGCATTAGGCTCTTTCCTGTGAACAGCCTGCAATTTCCCATCTGCTTAGGAGGAAAGAGGGGCAAGCTTGTTAAGGAGCAAGGCATGTTCTCTCATCCTGCTCTACTCCTCAGAGTCCACTAAAATGGATATCTACATCAAGACACCCACCAGATACTGGCTCCCATGCCAGGATGAACATGTGTTCCTGGCTGGCCATCCAGAGTGGGTGTTTTTCACTGTGAGAGCTGGTATGAGAAATTTTATTACAATCTGTGACAGGAACTCTTCATGTCATGTCCTTTGCTGCTTCTGTGGCTGACAGGACTAAAAGCTGGACTGTCATACTCCATGTCCTCATGGGCATCCCTCATTCCATCTGCAGGGGGCTCCAAGTCATGCCAGGCTTCATCACAGAACCAGATATCGTCTGCATTTTGATACACAGTGTGTAGATACTGACCTGTGTAACCATTGTAACCTGCCCACTGCACATAAACACACAGCCCAGGGTCTTTGGAATTTGAATTTGTAAAAAGCTGGACAGTTCTGTACTGTTGCAGGGAAATCTTCTCAAGAGTAAAACTGTGCCCATGAGCATATGCAACACACTACTGCACAGGGTTCTCTCTCCTCGTGTATCTCCCACAGCAAAACCCTGTTACACACGCGCCAAATCCCCCCCAGATCACACAAGTGAGAGAGCTTTGGAAACAACCTTCTGACATATAATATTTGTAATATAATATAGTATTTGAGTATGGCAAATGAGGATAGGAGGCTATGCCTTTGTCATTCAATGCCTGTGAATGACTGGATGGCTTGCAAAGAACTGCCATATTTTGTTTCAGAGCACAGCCACAGTGTGAAACAAATGAAATTTGTTTGAACAAGTGAAATTACAGCTGCAGTGGGGATATTTGGGGTACCAGGACTCTGGAATATGATTAATTCTAAGAAGGATTCATTCTAAGAAGACACAAATACATTCAAAGTGTGACCACAATTTTGATTCTAATTCTAAAGCACTGTTTTACAACAGAAGTACAACTTAAGCCAGTCATTTCATTGGTACCTCTCTGTGCCTTTCAAACAAAATTTTCAGACAATCAAAATGTCTAAGCTACTATATTCCACATGGCTTTAGAAACTGTGAGTAATGAATTCTACAAAAGCATCTGTTCCACCTTCCAAACAACCCTGTACAATCTGTTTGGAGGTGCTGGAACTTTTTCTACAGTTAAAATTAATGTAGAGCTATTATGAAAATGTAGAATTGTACTGACATTCACCATTCCTGAATTAGAAAATGTGTCTAAATGTCCAGGGGTTGTAAAGTCTTCCATAGTGGTCTCCTAGGAAATTTTCTAACATTTAGTGGCAATAGATATCTAGGTCTGTAACATCCAAAAATGGTTTCTGATTTAAAAGCTGTAAATGCTTTGATTAATCCTGAATATATTTTGCAGAACACTGTGTATCTCCAATGCAACACGCTAGTGAATTAGTCCATCAAAACCACAAAACATCTGTAAATTCACTTGTAAGACTTTAAACTGAAATATAAGAAGATATAGATTACTTGAGCTTTCCAAGTTTGACAGAAAATCTTTCAAAGCTTTAAATTAAATCACATAGCTTTAGTGGGAACCTTGCTAGCTGAATTTTTGTTCTTGCATGTTTTCTGGTATTGCTTTGCTTGCAATTGCCTTCACATTGCTGATTACACCTGGCTCTCATTGCTTACTGTCTGCTGTCCAGTTTAAATGTTCTGATCCCTTAAACAGACATCTATTAGTTCTGGCATAGCATTGTACAGCATAGTTGTGGCTATTTAACACCACTGGTAGTCTATTTTTAGGCATAATCCTGGTAAAGGTAAATGTCTTATGTTGTGAAGTCTCAAGCTGAACACTGCAAGATTCATCAACTTCAGAAGAGGGTAAAAAAAATCTATGCAATAAATATGAAATAAAGCATGACAAATACATTAATCCAAAGAGCACCACTTCTATAATATTTTTTTCATTAGGTTGTTTTTATTCTGATGTTTTGAATGTCTGACTGTGAGGCCAAGCAGAAATTACTAGAACAGAATTCAAATGTGAGTGGAAAACAAAATGAGGGCCAGAGCAGTGAGCACTTGCACTTAAATAGGACCCACTGGACTTAGCCTGGAGCTCTCTCTTCAGAGATCCCATTTCCCAGGGCACAACCCTAATAGCTCACTAGAACCAGACAGAATTCACCAAAGAGCTCTAAACCAACTGAAGGATGAAATAACACCACTGTGAGCCGCAGTGTGTAACCTCTCCCTGAGAATCCTCTGTGTCAGGGGATGGGAAGGTGGGGAAATGACTAATTTTTACAAAGGATTCCAGGGGTGATCTGAGGAACACTGATGATGAGTGAACATGATGTCCTTGTTCAGCAAATCAGTAGAAGCCCGCTGCAAGGAAGAGAATGAGCAGACAGATAGAAAAATATCTTGGGAAGCATTCCATTAAGTATCTGTAAAAGGAAGACACTTCACAAGCCTACTGACTTTTTTTTTTTTTTTTTTTTTAAGAATTGGCAAATAAACAAACAAGGTACAATTAGATGGAGTAAAAGAAAGCCCTTAAAAAGGAAGTGCCATCAGCTAAGAAGATCCTATTTTAAATGAATAAGCAATTAAAAAATGAGAATAAAAAAAGTAGGAATGCAGTTTTCCCACTGGAAGGAAATCACCAACACAATCCTTTGGGACTTTTTGCCAGGATCTTGCTACTGAGCAAAGTCTTAAATGACCTGGAAAAGGTGATGAATAATGGGAGAACAGAGACTGCTGATTCCATTAGTTATCACAGGGATTAAAATCAAAAGCTGACTGTGCAAAGCTGCAGAAAAGCACAATGATCATGCACAACTAGAGATAAAATGGCAGATAAAATTCCACATAGGATATCACAAAATGGTGGACATAATTATGTAAACTGACAAGATCTATTCATAAATTATAAATTGATACCATGAAGATGTCAGCTCCATTACCCAGTGAGGGGTCAAAAAAGCAATTAAATTATTTGAAAATAACTAGAAAACAAACCAGAGCACTTGATCTGTGGTGAACCAGCAGTTTTAATAACATGGGCAGGTTTTTTTCTCTCATCTTTGAAACGATGAAGCAGCCTGAAAAAGTTACAGGAAAGGGCAAAAAAGCAGGTACAAAGAAAAGTAGGAAAAGTTTCTTTGTGAAGAATCTGCAAACAGGCCTCTTCAAGTTGTATGTGTCCTTCTACTCCTCTTCCATGCTTCCCTCCTTCATCTGGATGGAGTCCTCTCCCTCTCATGTTACTGTGTTTTTACCAAAATTTCCATAGTCTTCCCAGACAAATCAAGGATCACAATACAAGCTGTTGGGATTTTCTCTTCTAACTCAGACTTAGAGGGAAGGCTTCTTCCATCTTCCAATACTCCTTCTCCAAAGCAGAAAATTAATATGGATTCACGACACTAAGATGCAAATGTAAAAATAAAAAAAACCTCTTTCCTGCATCAAAACCTTGTCAACAAGATTTTTACAGATTATCAGACATTGACTTCTCCAGTATGGATGCAGAGACTGCTTTCAGAGTAGAGCTTCTTCATGAGTTAGGAACTGCAGTGGCAGACTCTCCCACCTGGAAGTTGCTTTCAGAGCTGGCTGTAAACTCCTCCCACTTCACAGCTTATAGAAATCGGTCCTCTGCTTTTCCCTGATGGTGAGGTGGTACCACTCTTTAGGCATGTTTCACTTTTACCTCTCATGGGAGGCTGGGGTCAACTTTATTTGAAAACTGGAGCACAGGTACAATTGCCAAGGCGTGCACGTGCCTTGAGTGCTTCATCTTCAAATTCTGACTAGTTTTGAGTCAGATGGAATATCAATCCAACTTCAGAGGTGTGTTCATGGATTCCCACTCATTTGAGTGGAACAGACACTCAGCTACTGAAGAAACCCACTGCTTCAGTCCTTGGATCACACCTATTCAAAGACCTGTGCATTTCAGTTCAGGAGGAATGGGATGAACGGGCTGTGGGTGGGAAGCTGCCCTTTGTATAGGTTCTACAAAGACTTTCCATGAAGTGCAGGTCAGTACCTTCCTATGAACTTGTACACAAAAGCCTTTCCCTGCTAGAGATGATTTGTTTTTTTACAGTGTCTGTAGAAATGTCCAATTATACAGATTACACAGATTTCTCCTTTGCTTGGTTCCCTACAGCCTGAAGCATTCATCTTGATTAACTTAGTGTCACATATTTTTGCGAGCATCAGAAACTCAATGGAAGGCCGAGTGTAGCACTGTAGAAAGATGTCACAATAAAAATGCAAAGCACAACCAAGAGAGGGTGCTTTAATTTCAGATAGACAGCTGTAAAATTGCTTAGCAAAGATAGTTGGAAATTTGCTTGTACTTCTTCTCAATTGCAATGCAGAGGTGAATGGCTGTGTACTGATAAAGCCATATGTCTTGTGGGTGCCTGGAAGTAGCCTCTGCACCAAAGCAATATTGCCAGTTTTACAGATAATATCCTGGTGCACAATATTCTTGAGCTGAGAGCTGGATTGCAGACATTTCTGCTGCCTTAGGGCACCCCAGAGCACAGCACCCCTGTTGTAATGACTCTTGTTCAGAAGCTCAGGCTGCTGGATTGGGAAGGGGATGAGGAATGCTGCAGGGTATAATGCATTGCCAGCACACCGTTCCACGCACCGAGATAATATTGAGGTCCATGGACTCAGATTTGAAGCCAAAGAAGACAAAGAAAAACTGTCAGCAGAATGCTTTGGTTGGGTAGGTTTTTCAGGTGGTGTGTATATGATGGAGTGCTAGTTTTCACTGGGGTAGGTTTTATTCCCAACAGCTGCTGTGGGACTGTTTTGGATCTGTGCTGAAACAGGGTTGATAATTGTATTGGGTTTGTGTGGCCACGTTTTGGTAGTGCAGGGGCTACAGCAGTGGCTCTTGTGAGCAGCTGTCAGAAGCTTCCTCTATTCAAGAGACTGCTGTATAAAGCAACTACAATTTCAGGACACCAGTGATTCCTGTGATCGGCCTTGCACAACTGGAGCTGCACCAAGCCTGACAGAGAGGACCTGTAGTTGCTTCTCAAAAGACCACTGATCCTCTTGGAAATGCTTGCTCAATGTAATCTCATCTTTGTGACTTTTACCTCCCAAGTTTTCCACTGTTGTCATTTGGAAATAAGTCTCAGGTTACCCATAAGAACGCTGTCAAGCACAGAGCACAGCGGGTCACAACCTACAAGGGAAAAGCTATACTTGTGTCTCCTTCTCTCTTGTTCACACCACCTCAGTAAGCCACTGTAGCCAGCTGCTTGCCAGGATCTGCCCATGTTCAAATCCTCACCCTGTGGTACCTGTAGGGTTGTTTGAGATCACTTCTCACTTTGCAAAGCCTTGCAAATTATGGAAAAAGTAGATGGAGAGGGGACTTTTAGAATCAAAGTCAGCAAAGTCTTTATGCTTCAGGTAGCCTGACAAAGACACCTGAACTGGTTTTGGCTTGATATTGAACCTTGATATTCTTTGCTTATGGAAAAAAAGAATCAGACTGGAGAAAAGGATAGTACCAGAACATTTTGACAGAAATGCTGCCTTTTCCCTCTAAGACTTCTGGTGTAGAGAAGAGTTAAGGAACCTTCTGGAATCCTGCAAGGCGTTGTGCATTAGCAGTGAGCCAGATCCTGGGAACTGAAGGCTATATGCTGTTTGACTGCAAGGCCTTTTACATCCACAGCTCAATTAATATTTCTGATGAATCCTTACACTGATCTTGGGGTTTAGATAACCAGTGCTGATGCTGACATGTAACATGCCTGTGTTACAACCTAGAAATCTGCTCAGAGAACTGCTTCTGTAAGGAACTGAACATTTACATATCCCACTATAAAACTGTGAATGAAAATTTGCAAGCAAACTTCTACATCTCAAATCTGTTTTATTCATCAGCAGCTAATGAACTTGTTGGAGGGGTCTTTCTTCAATAACCAGCTGGAAGAAATGCAACACAGCAGATAACACAAACAACAGACACCTTTGTAACTAAAACTGTGGATCAAACCTTGCAGGACCTTGCAGGAAAAGAAAAAAAAAAAAAGAATTTTCTCTTGATATTTAAAAATAAAGAATCTTACACATCAATCATTCTTAACTAATGGAAATCATTCCACACAGAGGAACAAGCTGAAAACAACCAAGATAAATTCAAGAGCCTATTTACTTTGAATAATTTTCAATTGTTCTACTTCCTCCTAAACATATTTTAAAACACTATTTTAGTGGTTTTTCTTTACAGTGTCTTTAGTTTGGATTCTTATCCTTATCTGAAAAACATTAAAGCTTGTTTTTGTAGAAAACTGAAGAAACTTGTTGACAACTATTACACATAGTGCCACATGACTTTCTAATCAAAACAAAAAGCACATAATGTAATAAATGCATGTTAAATACATTAGAAACCCATTAAATCATTTCAGTTTTCTGTTTTCAAGAAGTAGGTACAAATATGGAATCATGACTGAATAATGACTGATTCTCTTTGAATCCCATAAAGATTAATACTAGGAATGAACATGCTTAGCATTTTTACTACTGATATGGAAGAAGATGTAATAATTTCTGGTAAAATCTGCAGATATCATAAAGATTAGCAGATAGTCAATACTAATGAAAGCACTACAGACACACAAAATGATCCATCATTTACTAACCTAGAAATATTAAAAAATGTTCAAGTTAATACAGCCAAACAGAAAGACTAACATTTACAAATATGAAGTATGCAACCAAGGACTAAATCCTGGATAGCAATAAATTTCATGAGTACTTGTCTACTATTAAAAATAATTTAACATAGACTTCCAGTACAATCCCATGTCAAGAGGTTGATCCAAAACCAATGAAACAGTCCGTACAAAAGTTGGCACTTCTGAGATTTTAAATGAATGCTAAATTTCTACGCTCAGTTCCAGCAGGTTTGTTTCCTAAATGGTGTGAAAAAATTGGAGAGAATGTATGAGGGAGTCACAAAACCATCTTGGAAGCTATAGAAAATGCCTTAAATCAAATAGTTAAAGAGATAATACTTATGGTGTCAAAAAGAAGGTTGCCTTGTAGCTTGGTTACAAAACTTTCACAGAAAGTAGTGGCTAGTGAGGGACTACTTAATCTAGTGAAGAAAAGCATACCAATAACTAATGGCTGAAAGTTAAATCTAGACAAATTGAAATTTAAAACAAGGCACATGATTCTAAGCATGAAAGTGATTGAGTACTGAAATAAATTACTAAAGAAGGGGCTAAGTCTTCATTCCTTGATGTCCTTAAATCAAGCTGACCTGTCTCTGTACAGGACTTGCTTTAGCAAAAACCACAAATTGTGCTTTTGTCAGACTGGTCTTCGCCCTGAAGTAAAGAGAAAATTTATGACCAGGGATCTAGATGGGGTCAGAGAAGATAATCTCATGGCCTTTTCTGTCTTACCTTCCACGAATCTATCAATTTACTGAATGAGTATAGAGAAAAAATTTTCTGAGTGATTTTTGCCATCTGGATAACAATGTGATCCATAGCAAATTGCAAATCATACAGTAATAAATGTATGTCAGAAACCATCGAGATGAATTTATTCTTGCAATGCCTTCTAATTTAGAAATTTATAGTTATTTAATATTTTACATATTAATTTTATTCTGGGTAATTGAATCAAGGTGAAAGGGTTAAGCAGACAGGCTAAATGAAACACTGCCATGTACTTAGTTTAATGTGGTTGGAAAAATCAATGAACTTTGGTCTGTCAGCTTGCAATCACAGGTTTAATTGAATCACATGTCAAGTATTTTAAACTGTTTACTAATGTAAATAGAATCCAGTACTATAGCCATGGTAATAAGCCAAGCAGCTTTCCCTGAATTCCGATCAGATTTGTACATGACCTTCATTTTAAGCTCCCACATGCTGGAGATCAGTTATCGTTATGTCTACAGAGTTCAGTGATTACACCTGTGATTCTCAAGAAACTGTATTTGGTATTGATTCCTTCTGCAGATTCTAGGTAATGGTTGATCAGTTCCCAGCAATGGTTACTCTTTCTTTGAGCATTTATAGTCACTTCCACTTGATTATTGTCACTGGGAGGAGGAATGAATCACACAGCAAACTTCTACTGAGTCTGCCTGAGAAATGGTGGAGGCTTTGAAATAAGAACAGGAGAAGCATCTCCTCAGCTCATGCTGGGTGAATTCCAGGCACATCTGTACAACAGCTTCTTACTCTTCCTCACCCTTACCTTTTTACCATTCCCAGGCAGTAGCTTCCCACAAGAAGACATGAAAGAATCAAGGAGAGAAGGTCATAGCCCTGTCCAAGCTGAAAGAGTTTGCCACTGCCAGACCAGTGTTGGGAGCAGGTGATGTTTTGGCTATGCAACATGCACATTTCTGTCCTTTTCTCAGGTGCAGTAAATGATCTTTTTTTTTTTTTTTTTTTTTTTTTTTTTTTTTTTTTTTTGTTTTTTGTTTTTGTTAACAAGACCAAGATGCCTGCAATGCAGATGTTTTCATGTTTTCATGGCTAACCTATTTATGCTTTCATACCAGTCAACATAAAGCACTAAATTCTCCCATTGGTACTATTGTTCCAATTCTAAAATAGATGTCTAGCAGCAGTCAGTTATATCCGGCTATGTAATCCCAGTGATTAGGAAGTTCTTTAGGACAGGCAGCTCAGATGGTAAAAGCTATACTGGAGACATCTGAAGTCAGGAGTGTGGAGTTGCGTTATTTGTATGTTTTATTATCCCTGTATTATGTATTGGTTTATTCCTTTGTACCCCTGTGTGCAACTTGGTTTATCCCCAGTTTTCCCGCCTTGTCCTCCCTTCCCGCCTCCCAGTATCTATCCATCACCCTGAAAGAGCATTTTACCCCCCCCAGGTGCCTTGTCTATCACTCAGTGCCCCTTCCCATCCATTCAGAAGCTTCTACTCAGGGCACCGGGTGATTGGGCGAGGACCTGGGGCTCCCCCCATATCCTTCCCCCATTGGACCCCACCATATCCCCCCATCCCGGAGCCACCCCCTATCCCTATCCCCATTGGTCGTTGGATACCCCTCCCTTACAGTTTATAAGCCAGTGCAAGCACCTTGTGCTTGTTCCTGTTGGCTGGCACCGTTCTAGGATATTTGGCCCCGTTGGGCTACAATAAACTCGGACTTAGCCCCCAGCAGGATCCGCTCTTCATTTACCACCGCGAGGCGTGCTAGCGCTGCTCGGGACCCACAAAGGCACTCTCCAAACCCCAGCTGGGAGCGGCGGAGGGTGCCTCCATCGCCCGCCCTCGCCCCACAAGAGCTAGCCGGAGCTGAGACAAAGGGAACCGGGGCGGGAGCGCGGCACAGGAGGAATGACTGCATGCCTCCAAGATCTCTTTAGCAAGACGCAGAAGAACATTGTCTCCAAAGCACCTGCTGGGGAGAACCAGGTCCCCGTTTTACCAGACTGATCATGTGTGCAATATAAAATTATGAGGCCACTTTAAACTATCAGCAGCCTTGCCCACAGATTCAAACATGTTCCCCATTGTAGACAAGTCTATTACATTTCCTGAGCACACTCAGAGGTGATAGAACTGGCTGCAATGGTGCTGCTGTGCAGCAGGGCAAAGCCTGCATCAAACTGCTACTGATTCAGGAAAGGAGAAAACAGCAGAGAAAACAGGGACATTGATGTGGGAGTATACAGACAGTAAGGCAACATTAGTCAGCACAACAGGCAGTTGTCCTAGCATCAGACTGACCAGGCTTGGGGTTTTGGCCAAGGTTTTGGGCAGGATCACAGCAAAAGAGAGCTTTAAAGAAGGAAAGTAAAACAATGGAAAGATTGTGCTGTACAGTTGTGGTAAGCACTGTGGGGAAAAAGCACAAATGTGTAAATCTGAAGTATGGCAAATGGGTGATCGAAATTAATACCAGAGGTTGGTAGGGATAGAGGAATCATCTGTGCACTGAATGAGGGATAGAGAGAACTGGCAAAGATCTTGAAAGTGAAGAAAAGCAGCCCCTATTTGATGCAACCTATAGCAGCCTAGAGTTGATGCAAAAGAAAAGTTCCTTCTGTTTTTGTGTGGTATCACAATGTGGCTGAGATATTCCTCTTCAATCTTAGATTACACTTCTTTTTTGCCCATTATGTATCCTAAAACAGGACATAGCCTTTCAGTAATAATGTAAAAGAGAACTACAGCTTGCTTATATACTTTATTAGAGTATGGAGTTCATTAAAATGACTACAGACTATTAATTATACAAAGTTAAGAAGTCAACTTAGAGAATAGGCTTATTAAAGCTATATATTTGACCTTCACTGACTATGGTGCATATGTAGTTTCAAATAACACTAGAATATATAGATTTTTTCCTAGATTCTTAGAGACAGTAAACAAATACAGCATCTCAATTTCTGCTTTTCTAAAATACATGTCCCCCCCTCCCTTTAGGCCTGCATACATCAAACAGTTTAAAACAACAAAATTTACTCAGATGCAATGCAGAGGATAAAGCAGTAAAGAGTGAAGCTTAATTGCATAAACACGTGCAATACAGCCTTCCTTAGGAGCAATCCGGGGCTGATGCAATTAACTACAAAACTTGCATAGCTAAAACCTGAGGTTTCCCTAAATATTAAATATAATACATTTTCCCAGTCCTACAGATTGCCATCTTTTGCACTACCACTTTCTATTATTATGCCCAATGTGTAGCATCCTGTACATGCAAAACACACACCTCTTTCCACTCAATGTCTGTGGACTGGTTTTATGATATACATGGTATTTTTAGTAGGTGAAATAAGTTTTCTTTGGTGAAAGACAACTTAAAAATCTTCTGCCTCTATGCTGCCATTCATCACTTTCTCCTTCCTTGTTTTTGAGTTTTTTTGAAGTTTCCCCCTCCCCCCGACAATGTAATTTCAGACATTCAGCCTATTAAGTAGTAACTCCCTACACTGGTGCAGGAGAGAAAAGCCAGCTGTCATGGAAAACACACTAAGGAATTTATAACTCTACGTGATTGTAAAGCACTACCTAAAATAATGCAGCAGTTACAAAGCAGTAAAAATCTGTAACATTAGAGATTGATTCCCATATTATATATCCACAAAAGGAGAAAAAAATTAAGGTCTTACAGGCAATTTTAAGAATAAAACATGTACCTATATATAGAGATAATGGCTTTGAACTCATACCCTTGCATACACAAGTGCACTGACCAGCTTATCCACTAATACAGATGTCTCAAATGCCTTCAGCCCCTGTGGTCTTCCTTGTACAGGCTGGCAGGGGACCACTGCCTCTCAGAGCAGATTTCTCTCCCATTGTGCTGCTGCTCCTTACTTACCATCCACTGTTCAATAATGTAAACTAGAAAGTTAACCTCTGAAGACACATGCAGATTACTTTCCATTTGATCCTTTAATTCTTCCTACTTTTGGAGTCCATGTAGGTTTTGAACCCAAAATTTTGAAGTTCTGCCTTCACAGAAGTTTGAAATATGCTAAAAATAGTGTACGTACAGTTTAGCCAGAAGTATTCTGATGCAAAATCCACTTACAAAAATCTTCTATGTTTCAGTAATTCCACATGATGCAGCATATTCATTAAATTGAATGATGCTGAAGAAGCAAAAATTCAAGGCCATCTCCTTTCCCATTTATAAGTTCAGCATGAAAATCTAAAGGGATAAATGTTTCATTGCTATGTTGAAGGAGCCATGTATAGTGAAATGAAAAACAGTGTTCACTGGTGGATATTCATTTAAATTTTTCAGTTTTTGTATCTCAGCCACATTGTGATCCCACTGCTTAAATACACTTGAGAAAGTGTAAGGAGATTAAGCACCATTTCTTTAGAGAAACAGTGCAGAAGAGTGACTAGGTATTAAAACTGTGATGTATGAAATCTTTTTGACTGCAAATAGAATGTCAAATATGGACCTGCTGCCATTTTTAGTACACTGCTGAATTTAAATTATGAGTAATGTCCATTTCTTTTGCTTTTAAACTAGAATCTTTCTGCTCTGTTCTTTTGTGCAGTGCTTTTAAGTGTCTTCATGCATGTTGCAATTCAGCACATCACTGTGTGGCACATTTGGTTCAGAAATAAATACACATGCAATTGCATTTATGTACAATGACAATCTATGATTTATCTTCTTGAATTTGGTCCAATTTTCTAAACTCTTAGCATACTTGAACCTCTTCATAATCCCTGCTAGTACAACTGTGGCAGGTTTGGTAAGTGTAAGATTCAGTTCCTATTACAGGTCAGATATCACTGACTGACTGCACTCAGAAATGCTCCTGAGCTTGCTTAGCTGGGGCCAGCTGATTTCTGCACAGAATATAAGGCTCTTACAGTGGTGAAAGCAAAGGGAAAAAAAGAGAGAGCAAAAGTAATCTTTTATCCATTATTGCCTGGTTCAAGCAAAGTACCTTTCTGACCTGTGAACTTTTACTCACTGGAATAGTATAAAATTATACCCTGCTTTAGCAGTGAGGCTGCACCAGATGATCCTGTGGGGATCCCTTCCAATCTTACCCATTCTGTGATTCTGTGAAAATATTTCTGTTTGGCAAAGATATCGAAATCTGCTCATCTATACGCAATTATTCAAAATTCAGTAGAATTTTAAAAATCACTTTAATATATTGAGCAATGTGGTCTAGTGGAAAAGTGTCCCTGATCATGGCAGGGGGGCTGGGACTTGATGACCTTTATGTCCAACTCAAACCATCCTGTGATTATGAGAAATAGACAAACACTGAAAGAGAAATAATAAATAAGAGAAATGAAAGCAATAAAGAAGGCTGTGACATGAGTGCACGATTGTCTGTGAGATGGGTGTGTGAACGTGTGGTAGTGTGTTCCAGGCTGGACTAGCTGGTGTGCAGGAGAGCCACAGAGCAGGCACGAGGGCCCAGGACCCAGGCAGGGACAGGACACTGGCTGTCCTGCTATCCAAGGGATCAAGGATGTCTAGTCAGCCATGTGAGTGTCATGTGTGTGTGTCCCTGAGCTATGTGCTTAAGCACTGCTACTGTCTGAACCTGGAAATGTGGAAACTGGAGTCACCTACACTGACATCCACATCTCCAGATACACTAACCTGGAATACAGAGGGACAAAGAGAAGGAATCGCCAAGTCTTGGGATCTACTCCAGGCAGCAGCCCTATAACCTCCCTAGCACAGTCACTCAAGTATTAGGAAATGCAGACACTACAGTTATTTTTGTGGTCCTAATTTGATCTCTTTTGTAGTTGTGTTTCAAAAGTCTCTCTTTGAATATATGCCCTCATTCATTTTTTCATATTCAGTGTTTAGGACAGATGATGTTTACCTAATGAGTTCTGTGTATCCTTTTTTGCAGTTCCTAGGCCTCATTTACTGTGCAACATTCAAACCTCAAAATGAGGATGAAGTGATTAATTTCCCATGAGTCAGTTAAGAAAGAGTATCTAGGTGCTTCACATTCAAATGATGTTTTCTTCTTTCTCCAGATGGGAATCTGAGACACACAGGACATCAGTGAAAAGTCATAACTACAGTTCAATGCCTATGTGTTAGCAATTCAGGAACATTAACAGGGAATACACTACTAGTTTCTCCTCTGCAAAGTCTGGTTTATATAACTTTGCCACCAGATACAAACCAAACCCAAGTTCTTCAGAGCTGCACAGAGCTCCCTTAGCCATAAGAATGGTTTTTCTGCACCTGCAATCATTTGGTGTATTACCAAACCCCTTCTAATTTCTGCAATTAATTAGAAAGAGTTATGATTTTACTTTTGTTACAAATTTTGAGTATCACTAAACCAATACCTTGCAACGTGATGTATCAGGCAATATAATGAAAGAGAAAAAACGAAGCAAAAAACCCATGCAATGTTTGTACAGTCTCATCAGTAGTGTATGTCCAAGCACATGTCGGAGGCATTAAATATGTTGCCCCTATCTTACTGATGACAAAGCTAACACACCTAGATATAAGACATGGTTTGCTCTGTATCACCTGTCAGATGAATGATACAGCAGAGAGAAGAGCCTCTCACACTTGTTTCTTCATTATTCCAAAACATTTTACAACCGTTACTGTAGTATACACTTGGATAAATTCAATTGCAGAAATATTACACAGCAGTAGACAGATTACACAGTAATCAGGGAGAGAGCACCCAGTACCATAACTCTGAAGTCAGTGAAACCCATTGGATTGTAACAGGCTGAGCCATGGAGTAGTTCTGAAAATGCCATCCAAGTTTCTGCACAATTCCAAACAGGACTTATGTGACTCACATGACCCACATATAGAAACATATCTATGTCCACAATTTAGCAGTTTATTCAGCAAAAATACATTCCTCAGACATAATGTTGCTTAGGTTTAAATATAAAAAAATATAGTTCTGTTTTTCAGGCAAGCAGATATACAAAAAAAGTAATGAAATATAACTTCCAGAAAGGAATGATAAACTTACAAATAAAAAATGTAATACTATACTTCTTAAACAAAATACCAGACAGAGAACTTTATCATTCCAGTCAAGTCCCTTATCCTAAAGTGAAATGTACATATTAATACAACTGAAGACTCAGGCCATACTCTTGACCAAAAATCACACTGTAGTTATACCTTTATTGTCTTCTGGAGTTTTTGTCCATTTACCTGAAGGTGCAAATGTGTATTGGCACTGCTCTTCCTGAAGCAATGCTACTTGGTTAAGAGTCTGTATATTAAATTTTAATCCTGTGTATATGGACACATAGGTAAGGCTTTATTTCCTGTTCTTCACAGGAAGTATATCTGTAATCCAGTAGTGAAACAGAGATGTAGCTACCTTGGCATGATCTGAAACAAAGAAAACACATTCCTCCTGAAATACCTCCATGACATTTCTGAACACTAATAAAAACACTTCTGTGAACATCTCTTTCTATTCAATATCAACATTTCAGTAAAACCAATGCACATACTGGACCTTGAAGACTAATACCTATAAATTTCTATGTAAGCAGGTGCACTTTATTTTAGGACGTCAGTCATTTGTATGAGACACAATTTTGCTCGTACACTTTGAAATTTCCCATTTGTTATGATTCAATAATTCAGAAAAAATGAGATTGAAATTACATGATCATCTGGGCAAGCCTTCTTTCTGTCTGGAGAGGAGTTTCACAGATCATTATTTAACTTAACAGTAGTACCTAGAAGCCCCAGTTGAGAATGAGTCATATTGTACAGATAGCTGCATTAAAGCCTCAAAAGCCTTCTGTCTTTGAATTCAGAGATTACCTATGTGACTTTATTGATTTTTAATGATAGGATTTTTTGCAGTACTTATCACATAATAATCACATTTAAGATGATTCTATAACATTATGCTAATACAGTTTTTAAATTTCCTTTTCTTTGAATGCTCATTAATTAAAAAAAAAGAAGTGTAAATTTCATCATTTTAAGGCCTCCGTATATCCAGCCTCTGCATTGTTAGCACACAGTAACTATATTAATTCTAGTCTGCAAAATGTACCTCCCACTGCAATGAAGACTTATATAAATGACAATTCTCCAAAAAAAGACAGTTAAAAGAAGCTTCTAGCTCTGCCATGAGTGATAATTTCCTAGGCAACAAGGGAAGAGTATGTTTGAGATTTGAAACCAACCAACAAAGGGAAAATGTTAATAGATAACAGAATGAAGTTGATGAGCAGTTCATAAATGAGTTCATAAATTAGGAGATAATGACTTTTTTTTTTTAATTAGGTGATCACCTATGCTTTAAAAATTGATGTGAAATGGGAACTAAGTAGTTCTCATTTCCAAAGCTAGTTTCCAGCCAGCAAAGGGAGCATTACTTCCAGTCACATCTCTTCTCCTTTGCTCACTGCACTGCGGAGGATCATGAAGGTCTGGCTTCCTTTTGCTAATGGCCACAGACTTTCTAACAGCAAAGCCGCCGTCATGAGAAATCCATGTCTATGTGACTTCTAAACATTGTCTTCCCTGCATGTACAGAAGATTTTAGGTAGAAGTAAGTATGTTTTGTTGAAGACTGCCAAATAAATGGAAAGCAATAGGGCATTTTGTTCTCTTTTACAGACTGAGAACAATGACACTCCAAATAATGATGTTCACATGAACACTCTTGACCAACCTCAACTTTGTCTGATCATTCATGTACAAGATCAAAGACTATTTGATGGAGTATTTGAGCACGAAGTACAAGGTAAGTTGATGGAGGATGATAACTAAACAGAACAACCAGTACCTCTGAAGTATAGAGATTTTCTTGTTTAAGTATTTTTTCTCATTTAAATGAAGGTTTAAAAGATAATAGCTAATGTTGATAATTTTTGTGTCTGAATCTCCTTAGTATTTAATTTTCCTGCAAAATTTATCACACCCTTCCACCAACCTTGATAGGACTTTATTTAATATGTCTGCAAAAATTGGGATCTAAGAGCTTAAGATAAAACAGAAATTTATGACTTGTTTCTTTTCTCTTTTGGGTGCACTGTAATTTTCAATCTGAGTAACAGCTAAGAGATGCAAAGGAAATAGCAAATCTTGGTATTGAACTAGCGGTTTTGAATTTGCAATCTGCAGACCGGGAACAGCCCATGGCTTTATCCTAAAGCACTCTTATCATCAGTAGGCATAGGCTTGCCATGTGGGACTTTGTAATCCCAGTGGAAAGTTGGATAAAACCATAACATCCCTATATGAGGAAATAAAAGACATAATGGTGTGGATAATTTCTAACTTTTACTAGTGGAGAATGTGCACTTATATGAAGAGATGCATCACTTCTCTATTTTTTTTTGTTTCATTCCTTATCTTTAGTTCCTTCCTGGAATTAAAGATAAAACTGAACAAAACACAGCACCCATCTTTACCTCCTTGATGACGGCATCTTAAGTAGAATCATAACCATGGGAAAAAGGATTTACATACCGCTTCTTGAACTAAATTAATAAAATAAAATGTTTATTTTGCAAAAATAATACACCTTCCCAAAATCAAAGGTTTTTTTATCATGTTAATATGGAATAACCTTTCCTTCTAGTACTTTGCATCCCCGTATAAATAAAGAGAGAAAGACAAGATAATAAGACAAAATAATAAAAAATGTTATGTACTGTGCATTTTTAACTTATTATTTGTTAATACAACAAAGAGTGTATTAAAAAATTCAAGTTCTTATTATAGAAATGTATTATATTACAAAGCTCTTTGTAATAACTCTTAACTTTTATCACCTGCTCATCAGGAGTGAAAACTAAAATGTAAAAAGCCCACACTGGACAAGATGACCTAATTTTGAGCCAAAAAAAAAGGGTATAATTAAAGGTCTAATTCAAAGTAAAATTTCAGAACATTGTATTTTCATTCACTGAATTTCCAGAATTACAAAGAGAATGTATTTTTTAAAGTCTGCTGAGGAAACTTAATGACTAGCAGGTGCTTAATTATCCTTTAATAATTTATAAGAATGTATTTTTCCACTTTCTTATGTTGTTGTACCTTATGAATATAAAATTAACTACTATGGTTAGACCACTGTGAACTTAGAATGAAATTAGAATTGAGCCCAGAGTGACAGCAGTTACTAGGGAAAAAAATCAACTACTAGGCTGTAGCAGCAGAAACATTATTGAATTTTAAAAATCACTCAGAAAATTGTCTTTTGCTTTTTCAAGTGATAAATATATACATTGAAAAATTAGGGGTTTTAATTTGCTTCTGTTTTCTCTCTTCATTTTGACATTTCCACTATACAAAAGTAAACAGAGCAACTTTTCTCAAGGCTGCAAAACCCAACAGAACTCCAACTGTATTCTACAAAAGTTAGAAAAGGCCTGTAAAGAGCATCCCGAATGTTGTCACTTCAATTCCACTTGGATTTAATCAAGAAAATATGAATTAGTCCATTCAATAAAGAGCAATACCATTTTCACGATTCCTGCTGAGTTCTACATGGTTTGCACACACGTATAACGTCAATGAAACAATGTGATTATAATTAAGATCAGAGATTGTAGGCTTGAAATGCACACAAGGATTTCATTCCATGTATCAGAACCCTAAGGGTTGTCATACTGCACATCTACCCTTAAAAGAATACATATGTACTTCTCCAAGAGCATCCTTTTCAAAATTGATCAGATCTGAACTCCACAGGCAGGCATTCTCTCCTGTCTCTGTCCAACACACAGCAGCCAGTAGCTCCAGTGTAGATGAGGATCTTTAGCCACGATCATGCTGCAAATGATTTAATGAAGTCACAAGCAGATGTCCCTACTCTGAATGCCTTTACTAGACCTCTGATGGCTATGATCTTAATTACACTGTTACCACACTGCTATCACCTCTGCTGTTACTCTTCAAAAGACTTAAGAGTACGATTTAAAATGGTTGAGATTCTCTCATGCTGCAACTGCTCTCAACTCTGACTAAATTCTTTGGGAGGCAAGAAAATTCAGCACATCTTGTAGATTTTTGTCTGATGCTGCAACACAAATTCTAATGACTAGTAGCAATGACTGCTTAAATGAAGACTACATGAAAAATGAATCATTATACCTCATGTGGACTACATGCTGATCCCACATTCACTTGAAGAACTATTAACTGTACAAGAAGAGATTCTACTAAAATTATAGAGTTTATAAAAGGGAACAGAAGAATCCTGTGCCTTAGGCATGTAAAAATTTATTAATACAGTAATTTTTCTTTTTATGAATGACTTCAGAATAATATTTGTTATAAAGAGTAATTTTAAATGTTTGCATTATCAGCAGTGTTTTTTAGAAACTTAAACCAGATGCTTATATTTAAACAAAACCAAAACAGTAAATCAAAGTTTAGCTTGCAAAGTCTCTGTATTAAAGAAGCCAGGAAGAAATGAAATAATGGGTTTTATTGATTTTTATGCATGTAAAATTAATCCTTAGCTGGAGGAGTGAAATCTCCAAGATAAACAAGTTAATTCCTGCAATTTAAAAAGTCTACCATGGGAATGTATTAAAAATATGCTTTAATTATCATTAAATCTTAAAACATTTCAGATTTTAAAAATATTGGTTTAAACCCTTGAATCATCTTGTTATCTGTAGTTGCTGCAAAGTGTGAAAAGCTTCTATATTGATTGTAAACAAATGGGAAATAGGGATATCACTGTAATTTTGGTGGGAATTATGTTTTCATATCTTGTATAAGCATATATTTGCTATTACATCATTATTTACAGCTTTCTAATTAAAAAAATAAAGCAGTGTGAATTTTAATTCATACAAAAATACGAGTGTATGAACATGAGTGATAGTACCTACCAGGGGACATCATAGATTGTTCTTGGAATTGTTTCAAAGCATCCTTCAATCTCTCAATATCCTGTAGCAATACAAGGGATTTCAGCCGATGCAGATGAGTCACGTCTGAGGAAGAGATGGTGCGAAATTCAAGATGTTTTAAGAGCTCTTGGGTAGTTGCTGAATTTACAGCAGCATCTCTGCATTCTGATTTTTCTGCAAAAACAGTTAGAAAACTATGTTAAAAATATTCAGTGAACTCAGAGAATTTTCCTAATTATAATTTTTTTCCTAAGACAGCATCTTCCTTTTTAGTACAAATTACAACCAAATATCAGGTACTAAAGAGTAGCTTGTTAAATATTTTTTGTTAAATATTCAAACAACGGTAAAGCGAAAACTACAAAAATCAGTTAGTAAAAAGGACAATAGGATTCATAATCATAGGAATGCAAGAAGAATCAAATATTCAAAGTTAGCAGAGAAAGAAGGTGTGAAAAAGAAACTGTACTGTGGCCAAAGCACTATGTTTTTGCTTCCTACACACTATATATTATGAACTGCACAGATATTTGAAGAAAGGAACAACTCTATGGAACTACTGCAAAGCACTTCTGGAGGCAAACAACTACTCTGGTATTGCACCTTTATGTTTTTATTTAAAAAGCAAGTATTACAGCATGCAAGACAGCAGAGAAGGACATACATTGCTGTAATGGGTTGACCTTGGCGGGATGCCAGGTGCCCATCAAGATGCTCCATCAACTCCCCTTCCCAGTGGGACAGGGCAGAGAAAATGAGATGAAAAACTGCTCATTGGTTGAGGTAAGGCAGTTTGCTGAAGAAACCCAAAGCCACAAAAAACTCAGCCTAAACTAGCAGATGTTTGCACACACATAATTAAAGAGGAAGACAAGTTTATTCTCTGTTTTTCATCAGCAAGTGATGTTCAGCCACTTCCTGGGAAGCACGGCTTTAGCCCATGTAGTGGCTGCTCTGGAAGGCAAACATTGTAAAAGAACAAATGCCCCTGCTCTTCCTCATTCCCTTAGCTTTTATATCTGAGCTGATGTCATCTGTATTGATGGGTATGGAATATCCCTTTGGCTACTTTGGGTCAGCTGGCCTGGCTGTGTCCCTCCCAGGGTCTTGTCCATTCCCAGCCCCTTGATGGTGGGGAATGTTGGAGAGACAGTGCTGATAGGATGCCAGCACTGCCCAGCAGCAGCCAAAACTCTGCTGGGGTTATCAACACCTTTCCAAAGTACTGTGAGGGCTGCTGTACACAAATGAGCTCCAGCTCAGCCAAACCAAATACAATTGTTTTTACATTACTAAACCATAAATTCGCTCTTTCATTCCAGTAACGTGTTGTCTGTCCCTTTAATTGTTTTTTTTTTTTAACAGCAAGACACCTGAGAAGTACAGAATTTTCCCCATTCAGATTTTTAACATATGTACTAGAAGTATAATGCAATGTGACCGTTTGAAAATGCAGCTAAAAGCAATGGCTTCAAATTTTATCTAAAAAGAATAGGGAGTGTTAAAGTCATTCAACGAAAAACGGCAAACAGCATAATGTCAGATCTATATACAAACTGGGATTTGCCTAACAAGAAAGTTAGTCACACTCTGATTTATAGATGTCATATCTCATTTGTAGATGAAATTCCTTTCAACTAAGAATTCCCCTCTGTGGATTCCAAGGCCCTCACTGGCTCAACACTTCAATCTGCTGTTTTGAAACTAGAGCCAGTCAGTCTGTCAAAGCCTGTCAAAACCTAAACTTGACTTGCAGGAAAGCTGGAAGTTCAACAACACTTTCTTAAAAACCAACATGCAACACAGCTGTGGAAAATTCATCAGGTTTCTGTTCTGGTCATGTATTAATAGTAGAACTTGCAGAATTTGCAATCTTACTCAGTCACTGTGGAGCTCCACTACAGCAATTGAAAGTAGCTTAGCTTGCATTTACTTAGCCATATGGGGAAATAGTAAAATTCTTAATTTTGGTGATGGAAATACCTTAGCCAGAAAGTAGGATAGATGCTAGGCTTAGTATGAAGACCTGATGCAGCAGGAAAATTTAACATTAAGCGAAGAAAATTCTATGTATAAATCTTGAAAAAGTTAACATGAAATCCCTGATGTCATCTTAAGAAGGTTTTTACAGCAATTCTGTAACCAAAAGATGAATTTTATGGTACTAGAATCTGACAGCTCTGCCTCAAGATGGACTAAGACAGGTAGGTAAGCTATTTAATATTCTCCATTCAGCTCCACAGTGACCACTAGGCCATTAGGGATAAATCACATTGGGTAGGCCATTAGGGATAAATCTATGTAATTCTTTTAAAAGTACTAGAGAATGTGCATTAAGCATCAGTTCCCATTCAACTTATTCACAAGCATTTTATGCCAATATGCTTTCCTAGCGTCAATAGTATCTTCCCTGTTCCTGTACATGTCTGTCTAGATTTCCTTATAGAATTCAAATAAATCTCTTGGGGCACAGAGCATTCAGAAAAGTAGATTGGTTCAGAGATACTAAGCATGAAAGTTGTTTAGGATGGCAATTGCCCTTATTTGAAGTTCTCTGTAAGCCAGTAATCCTTCTGGATGTTTGCTTGCAGAGGGGAAAAAGAATTTTAACCACTTGTCCCAAGTGCACTGGAATGTTTAAGAGAAGAGCAAGGAACTCTAAAGGTTTTTCTATTGATGTGAATTCTTGCACATTCATGTACAGACCAGAAAGTGGGACAAATATTAGGTACATGCCTTACTTATTCTCACATGCCTCTCTTCAAGAGAGACACTTTAATAGATTTGTTCCATTTTACAGCAGTAATAAATACATATCCATTTTCTCCTGTGTGCTAATATTCAAAAAAAGAAAGGAGAAAGAGTGGTACATACTGTCAGTAAAATAAATTTGTTGTGTTGCCTGCAGGAAGTCCAGAATGCTGTCTGTCTTCTCATCTATGTCTTTTAAGCCTGCTGCTTCTTCTTTGCTGTTTTTGTCAGGCTGATAAGTAAAATCCACACTGGTAGTTGTTGTTACTAAGCCAGCTGCTCTCTTTTTTTCTTTCTGTCGCTTCTTTTTCATTTTCCTCTTCTTGTTTTTGCTTATTTTGGGACCATTTGTTTGCTGCAGCTGTAAATTATCTTGAACAGTCTCTTGAATTCCCAAATCTGTTTGTTCTCCATGGAAATTACTAGAGATTTGTGAACTGCTCTTTTGTTTCTTCCTTCGAATGCGCTTTCTCTTAGTTTGCCCTTGATATTCCTCTTCTGTGGATTCAAAAGAGACATGAGAGGTGTAAATAAGAAGATCTGTAATAAACATTTTAGAACTGCATACAGTGAAATATGACACCCTTCAAATTCTGGGATACCTGAGTGGCTCTAACCTTACTTTTATTCTTACAATGTCTTTCAGTACTACAATGTCAAAGTCAACTTTTCTGAATGCATTAAAAAGACATGCTTTTTTCCCTTCTGCTTTCAGTAAAGACTGTATTCTCCTTCATGCTACATACTTTACATCTCATTTACTTTATTAAGGCAGATAATATGGCAATACAGATTAGGTAAAAAGAATGCCCAGAGCAAAAATCAGTATGGGCAGACTGGGCGACACAAAATGGGAGAGCTCCCCAGAGTCCCTCAGCACCAGTTGGTAGACTTGACCAAGAACACAAGAAGAATGTATGTAATTTAGAATGAAAGATGATAGTGTTTATACTGATGATATGCATTCATAACAGTGCTGTACTTTAAAAACACCAGGCATATGTTTCTGACTCATCTCTTTTCTTCTCCTTAAGCATTCTCCATTGGGATATCTTACTGCTATCTCAGTTTTGGACATCAACTTTATAGGAAAAGCATGCAAGGCAACAGTGACCTTGGCAAGTAATCTCTAATCTCTTTAACAGCCTGCCTTGGTTCCGTTCCCTTGCTATATTATAATTTTATTACTACCTAATTCTTCAAAAGCCTCACATGTCACAGAAAATAAGTCCCTCTTGCTCTTCAAGACAGCTTTTGCACTTTTCTCAGATATCATCCCTGTACACAAAGCCCAGGTTTTAAAGTAATCTCTGACCCTAAACTGATTGCTCCTCCCACACACTCACTTCTAGACCCTCTAGCAATGGCCAAGGAAGATTTGGCCAGAAGCAAAAACCTATCTTGCCTCTAAGTGCACTGCTGCTGAAGTCCATATTCATGTATATAATAATTGCTATCTAATTAACTGTAATTCCCTCATTCATGATCTAACAAAATCCCCATACATTTAAACATCCCAGATTGCAGAAATCCAGTTTTCTACTATTTGAAGAAAGTATTGAATTTGCATGCCAAGATTTTGGTCACAGGGGCTACAGGCGTGACTTCAATTAAGAGTTGCTAGAAGCTTCTCCAATGTCCAGCAGAGCCAATGTCAGCCAGCTCCAAGATGGCCCTGCTGCTGGCCAAGGCTGAGTCATCAGTGATGGCAGCAATGCCTCTGGCATAACTTAGTTATCCATATATGCAACTAGAGAAGAGCAGAGTGAGAATATGTGAGTCAAATAACTCTGCAGACACCAAGGTCAGTGGAGAAGGAAGTGCTCCAAATGCCAGAGCAGATTTCCCTGCAGTCTGTGGTGAAGACCATGGTGAAGCAGCTGTGCCCCTGCAGCCCATGGAGGTTCATGGTGGAGCAGAGATCCTCTTGTTGAGGACCCTCCACTTGAGCAAGTGCAAGGCTGAGGGAGGCTGTGACCTCATTAGAAGTCCATGCTGGAGCAGGCTCCTGGCAGGATCTGTGGTCCTGTCACCACAGACAGGAGCCCACACTGGAGCACATTTGCTGGCAGGACTTCTGACCCCACAGAGGACCCAAGCTGTTCCTGAAGGACTGCATGCTGTGGGAAAGGACTAAAACTGGAGCAGATCATGAAGAGCTGTAGTCCATGGGAAGGACTCATGCTGGAGGATTGTTTCCCATGGGACAGACCCCATTCCAGAGAAAAGGAAGGACTCCTTTCCCTGAGGAGATGAAGAGCCTCCATCTCCAGTCTCCCTTTGCTGCTGGTGGGGAGGAGGTAGAGAATTGGGAATAAAGTTAAGCCTGGGAAGATGGAGTGGTAGTGGGGGGAAAACAGAAAGGTGCTTTTAAGATTTGATTTTACTTTTTACTATCCTGCTCTAATTTTGATTTGTAATAAATTCAATTAGTTTCCCCAAGCTGAGTCTGTTTTGCCCATGACAATAATCACTGAGTGATCTTTCCCTGCCCTTATGTTGTGAATCTTTAGTAATATTTTCTATCTCCTGTCCAGCTGTCCAGCTGAAGACAGTAATAGAAAGGCTTTGGTGGATGCCTGGCATTCAGCCAAGGTGAATACACCACATTCTAATGTTTTGCTTAAGAAAGTTAAGCCATTAATCCTTCCCTCAACCCCTACCTGCACATTTCTAAATTCCTTACAGTGCCCTGAGCCTAGTACTCTTATTTATCTGGATTTACACCATTCTCTTGGGGTCAAAATAGCCTTGCTTGGCTAAGTTTGGTGTGATACAGGAGAGACATGTGAAGCCTAATGCTTGTTGCAGAATGATATGCATAATCTCCTGAACTGTCTCAGACATTCTCAGTGTGTGGCTTTCTCATCACTCCTCCTGCTAACCAGTCTTCATTGCTATTTTCTCCATGGTTGGAGGCCCTCTCTTTAATTTCTGTTTCTTTTTCTGTCTTGAACTCTGTCAGCTCTGAGCCACTTTCTCTTTAAATATCACTACAGACTTTTAGTTCTTTAGCTGTCAGATGACTCACTGCAAAGCAATTTTTCATACTTTCAATGAAGAAGGCTGAATAAAAATAAATTTGCTGTATTGTAATTGAACACCACAGCACATTAAAGACACTCCAAACATCACCCTGGACCCAAAGTGTGGAATGTTTTGCACCTATGGTATTTGAGCTAAATATCTTTATATGTGATTTCAACATATGGGATGTGGGAAAAATAATGTCTGTGTCATCCTGAAGGAATAAAATATCAGAACTGAAGGCAGATATGAATGGTGAAAGATGCTATAAACAAAACAGAAGTGTTTAATCTTGAGATCTAATTTGGATTTTCATGGAAGTATTTGTGTTAAAATAGGTGAATTTCACTGCAAATAAAAATAAATTGTTTTGCAAAATTTCTTAGCCCTCTGTTGACCTTGACAGCACTGTTTGCTAATAACACTACTTTAATCTATACATTCAGCAAAGCAGCTTAACTTGTTCTCTAAGCATCTGAGACCCCCAAATCTCAGTGAAACTACAGCATCGTGTGCAGCCAAGCACCCTTCTTTGGTTTGAAATCACTTGAAAAAAACCAGGGCAGAAGCCAGGATGAGGCTTAAAATAACCAATGTTTTGAGTCAAATCCAAAAGTTTCCTTATCCTAAGTAGCTCAGGACATCAGAAGGTCTGAAGAGACCACGGTGAAGCTGTCAAAAGGCAGAATGAATATAGTCTTCCCATGTGTAGGTATTAAGATAAATACCTGACTGAAAGGAAACCAGGACTATGCTGACTTTCCTCCAACACAGGAACAAATACAAGACTCTGCCTAGCTCTCTTGAGGAGCTATTGGCAGTCTAGCCTCTAGACTGCTTAAGGCAGTCCTTTAGCAGTTTAGGTCATTCTTTGCCCTGTATTCTAGTATCTGTGTAGCATCTACTGTTCCATGTGTGGGAGCTACCAGTCATTCAACATGAGGAACAAATATAATTAGATGCTTATGAATGCAAAGCAATGCACACAAAAGGGATTAATTCACACAGCTTACTGGTAGGGGTGAAGTGAGCTGTTATCTGCTCAGGAAAAACAAAAGCCCTACCTGTGCATCAGCATGGAAACTCAATGAAAACATTTGCTCAGTAGGTATCAGTGATCACAACAGCTAACACCTTGTTTGCATACATAAGAAAAGAGATGGAAAATAACAGGAAAAATATTCCAAAGCTATTATATAAACCTATTGTACTGTTCAAGCTTGTAATGCTGTGTTTCTTAGCATAATTCCAGAAGAGTAAGGTTTTGGCAGGTAAAAGGAGGACTCTCACAGAAGTTAGCAGAGAAAGAAACTCCAAAAAGATTTGTATGATTTGACTTGAAAGAGTAATAAAATAGACTTAATTTCTGCCTCCTCATGTGAAAAAGTGACATGCAATTAATCGGAGCTGTTTCACAAGCTAATCAAAGAAAGTAAAACATTTTTTTTTAACTAATGGTACAATTTGCTATAGATTTCCCATGCACATGGCATGCAAAGGATCCAAGACAACTGCTTGTTCATACAACCAGCAAGGCTACCTGATTACAACAGCCATGCTAAAATATAAATGAAAGTTATACAAGAAACATACACCATAAAGTTTATGTCACAGCCCACACAATGACCTTAACAAATGACATATTCAGTGGGATTCACCTCCCACAGCTTTAGCTGCCTTAGTGCATACTTAGACCTATGCTCCCTCTGATAACCCAAAAGACAGTTTCTTCTTCAGAAAGCAGTTTAGCTCACACTAAACCAGCAGGAATGGAAATGCAATCCGAAGGACTTCACCTTTCTCTCTCCCTTTCCATTAACCACAAAGCAAATTGAGATGATGAGCTCTGACTAGATGCTTACAACACCTGAGAACACCACCACTGTCTTTTACAGGAAATACTGGTAGGCAGGAATATGTTTCTTTACATGAGTCTGCTCATCAGATGATTTTTACTAATTAACAGAATCCACTGTTTTATAAAAACCCCCAAACAAGACGCAACTGATGAACCTTTTCTCTACATTTCAAACCAGTAGGGAGGCCTGATAAAATTTCACAGATACAAATTTGGTTCTAATAATTTTTTACCACTGACAGAAAAAAAATGTTATGTCAAAGCTAAACAATTCTAAAAAAATGCAGGGAATATACACTATGCAAGCAATCTCAGTATGTTGAGTAAGTGCTTAAGCAACAATGATAGAATAGCTTTAGAATCAAACTCTAGCCACAACTATAGCTACAGCTTGCTCTAATTCCACAAGAGCTGATGATTCTTCCCCTGTTCCATACTGGTCTATCACCTCTCTTTGTCCTAAAATCAATCTCTGCTTCACAAGTTGCTTAGTTGATCACATAATCCAATTATCCAGGAGCAATAGACTCTAACCTGATAATCTGCACTTGGTGCTCCTTCAGACTGAGCAAAGTGTCTTCCAGATGGAATGCCCATATACAATTCCAGCCACAGTCATAATTTCATAGCCATTTCTTTCAGCCTTAGTAACCACTTCCTCAAGAACTATTCAGAGTTCATTTTTTTTTTGCATAGATACCTTTTTGGATGCAGTTTACCATGCAGGTGCACAGTCACACTACCCTGACTGACAGTATGATATGAAGTAGAGAACTGCATCCTCAGAATCTAAGTCAGCACTGAAATAAAAAAGTAATTATAATAACAGCGTATATTATCTTGTCTGAAAGATTTAAATGTTTTCCCCATTCAAACTCATATTTCTTGAACAGAACAGAAGTAGAAATACATAAAAAAGGAGACTTTAAATGAAATAAGAGGACTCCGTTTATACATACAGCTTAGTGAACTGTGATAATGAAAAGTCAGCACAGCCAGTTTCTATCTTCAAAGAAAAACAGAAAACAATGAAATATATATATAAAAAATATTGACAGGAAGACACCCAATAATCTAAATTTTATTGAGTTCAATTATATTAGGAAGTTACTTTGTATTCATCATCAGAGAAGCACAATGAGATTAAATATCAAGCTTAATACAGGCTAAGAGCAACAGCTGACTTCTTCCTGTCCAGACTAACTATAAGCATGAACACACTGCTGGCAACTCCATGAGGGAAAATACAAGCTCTCTCAAGTTTATCTTTACTATTTCAGTTCCTTCATACAATGCCAAATGGAAACATTGTGAGACAGCATCCTATAAGAAAATGAAAAATGGGAGGCTGGTTACTTAGGTGTCTGCAAGTCTAAGGGATACAAAGTGTGAAGTGTGGCTATAAGAATAAACTGGGATTTTTGAATGCTAGGGATTTTTTAAAATCAGGTCCCTGAATATTATAAGCAAACTTTTAGAACAGGGAAAAAGAAAAAAGAGAGAAAAAATATGTAAAAAATACTGAGGAAAACAGAGTCAAAGAATATCCACTCAGCTTTAGGAATCCATATAATCTGCTCATCATTACTCAAGTATGGCAGCTGGCTTTCCTGTTCAAGTCCCACAGTTGGCTGTCTGGATGTTGCTCATGGTAATTCTGTAATTCTGTTGGGTTTTGGTGTTTTGCTTTGGGTTAGTTTTTTTCAGATTAAACAGGATGTATGCCCTTCTTATTTTTCAGCCAGTTTAAGCTCTTCTCCTTGATGCTGGATGAATCTTCCATGGTGTACCCTGCAGTCCAAGCAGAGGAGTTTAATTTTGGTTTAGGATCTTCTAACGGAAAAACCAAATGTTATTTTTAGTGCCAATTAAGATATTTGTAACTGCAATTTGACCAGGAGTGCAAAGCTGTGGCTGGTGAATGCAATAAAATGGAATGGTTCATTAGAATAAAAGCAATACTGGAAAGATCTCAGGGACACAAAATGATGTTACTATTTTTTCACTCTTTTATGGGGAAACTGCTTCAAATAATTTGAAATCCGAGAAAGAAAACCTATTTAAAAACTTTAGAACTTCTATTAATGTGCAATACTTGTAATGTTGTAGAAAACTGCAAAAGACTGGAAGCTGTTTAGGATAGGGACTATCTTTTATTTTTTCATTCATACTATGTTTGTGTGCTGATAAATCAAGAATTCACATAAAACTGGCAAATGTTGCATAAGTGCTGCCTACCACAAAGGAGTATTACCTCCCGGATTTTAAGCAAATCCAATTCATGCTAATGACAATAATCAGTTAAAGGCAGATACCACTTTCTGCATAAGCCTTCAATAATAAATGTTCACTTGACTGTATATACAGATGAATTTCTCTTACCCATAAGTTAAGTCAAATTCCTGCCATAGGACAAACTTGGTCACATCAAACAACTACCTACTTCTATATCCTATATCAAACAGCAGCCATACACTGCATTTAAAGAAAACATGAACTCTGGGCTTACAAAGAGGTACAGTAATGACTGTTCTTTTGCACTTTTTGCCCAAATAATTGCCATACTTTTGCTTTTTGATTGCTGCTGAGTGTTTAAATGTTGTTTTCATGGTTATTTATTGTATAGTAAAATCTTACTCCTGCTTGGTAACAGTCAGTTCTGAGCTCACCATTTTGCAGGTGAATTTTGACTGGTTATTTTTCACTAAGTACATCACTTGACAACTGTCTAAAATGTGTTTCATCTGTCATTTTTGACAAATCACTCAATCTGGGATTACACTGCACCCAATTCTAGCCTTTAATGCAGTCGATATCCATGTAGCCATCAGGAAACCTTCTGATATCACTTCATTCTTCTTACCTAACCTGACCATCTACTGAACACAAGCCTCCAGTTGTGACCTCTGTTTTGACAACTGCTGCATTCCCTTCATCTACTTATCTATTCTGGGGCTTAATTTTTCATGTTATGTCTATGTGCTGCCTTTGGAGACGGGCTTTATCAAAAGCTTGGTGGAAATTCAAGGAAAGCACATAACCTGTAGCATGATCCTTATCCATATATTTCCTGCATCTTCAAAGATTCCAAGCCGTTTGTACACCTCCTCTTTGCAAACCTTCTATTGATCTGTCCCATTCAGATCAGAAGTTACCAAGCACCCACAAATATTATTTTGAATCATAATTTGTGCTGAACTGCCTAAAACAAACAACAGGATAACAGCTTGCAGTCCCCTGGATGACTTAAGAACTGTTTTTTAAAACTGGCTTCACACTATCTAACCTCAAAGTCTCTGACCACAAGGCATTTTGAAAAGCATGTAGCTATGCATCAGGAGAAATATGGGCAATTTTTTTCCTTAAACTCTTTTAGAAAGTTTAGGTGAATAAAATCTGGTACTTGTGATTTTATTTTATAAATTTATTTTGTTGCATGACCATTAAATAATTTCAATTTCACATATCCTTTCAGAAAAGCCAGGGAGAAGTGCTGCATCATGGGATTCTCCATAGCATTTTTTCCACAGCTAACATCAATGCAAAGGATTTATTTAACTTCTCTGAAACAGGCCGCTCTAAATAATCATTCTACACCAAGATCATTGGCTCAGAGGAGTGGCACATTGCTCCTGGTGCATCAAAAGTAAGACCTATTCAATTTTAATCCTATATAACATTTGCTCAAACACTCTTTGCCTGTCTTACCACTCTTACATTTAAATATATTTAATATATCATCTGGGTGTGAATTCATTTTTTTAAAAGACACCTACTTCTTTCTAACAACTTCCTTTACTCTGTTATCTGGCTCTGCTGTCTTTCTCTTGATTTTTCTCAAACCGTCATGACAGGTGGTGGGCGCTGGCCTTGAATATCACATATGGTGTCCTTAAGTAGCTTCCATACCACCTGGTACAACTTCCTTCTCTTAGCTGACCTTTTTTAGGTTCTTTTTAGTAAATATCTTTATTTTTATGTAGTGTTCCTTCTTGAATTGTTGTGGATTTCTGTTTGTTTCCTGTTGTTTTTTCAGCATGTTGAACCCAATGGCTGCTGTTGTGATGTGCCTCTTGTGAACAAAACTCTACGTGGGATAAAGTCAAAAGTGTGATTTCCTCTTACAACACTAACCAATATCTTGGTTATTTTACTGACTGTGTCTAAAATCTCAAACTTTTCACATCTTGATGAGACACTAAGGAAGAAACTGAAGATCCCATCATTGTGTTCTCTGCTGCTTCTCTGATCTTTCAGCAGTGAGTGTTCCCAATCTCAGCTGGATACATGATGAAACGGACTCTAAACTGGCTTTTCTTTTTGGTATGTACACTCAGTCCATACACACATTGATCTAAGGCATCCAGGAGATATATAAAACTATTTTAATGCATAAATTTATTTTAGCAGTAATGTTTTGGGCCTTCTGTAACTTTATACAGAAAGCTGTAATTTATGAAGTCCCCAATCTTTCCTAAACAGAAGTATTTCTGATACAAAGTCTGTACCGTTCAATGGCTTAATTTTTGAACAAAAGCAAGTATTTTAACCTTTCAGTGATAATTTATTGTTTTAAATTTCAAACTCATTGTCTTCAGTCATTTTGGCATTTTGGGGTGATGTACAATCAGACTCAGTCACCATTATTTAGAGGCAGCATACAGCATTTCCCACATGGGCTCAGCTGTGGCCCCCAAAACCACTAAGAATGTTGACTCAGTGAGGAAAATAGAGTAAAATCATAAAGCTGAACATACTCACATACAAGAAAAAGCAGAGATTCAATCACAACCAGTAACTGTTTTGAAGGCTACTAAATCAGAAATGCTCAAGAATCTTAAGCAGCTACAAAGACTAATTGCTACTAAATAGAGAAATCTTCTTAGTCTTTGGCTAAATAAGATTACGTCTCTGTATTGGAACAGATAGCACCACTATGAATGGGAGGGGGAGATTTGTAAAATTTATATTAAAATACTGAAAACATTTTAAGCACCTGATGTCACATTTCTATTTTAAATGTTTGCTCTTTCTTTTAATTTTCAGGACACAAACACATGTTTAGAGTTTTCTTCAAAGCCTTTTTTCACAGAGATCGTTTTCATCCAATGGTTAGTTTAAAGAACACAAAGCTCTCCCTTTGCTCAGAATAACATCGGAAATTATAAGAAACACTGCAATCTTAAAATCCTGTCCAGCATTTAAAATGTTATTTCCAAAGATACCAGCTAAAACAGCACAAAATGTTTTCACGTTATTAAGAGTATAGGAACACAGACTGGAAAATGGGAAAATACTGAAAAAACAGGTCATCTACTGGAAAACAGATATGTAGTTTTCCCCTGTCATAGAATAGCATCTAAGAGCAGATGTAAACTGAAGTGAAATCTTTAGCACAGGAGAGCTACACAGAAGTACACACACACTGACCCAGCAAAATTAAGATACTCAGCAACAGCCCCCCAACTTATGCCAGTTATCACCTCAATATTTCACTTTACACCTCACTTCTATTTTTTGCAATATTTTGTAATATTTCTTAAGTTTTTACAAAACATCTAATAAACAAATATATTTAACCCCATATATGAAAGAGCTGCCACAACTGCAATTTATTACATGGTTCTTGCAGTAAACCCTACTTCAGAACAATCTAAAAAAGGAAGGTCTAAAAGAATGCAGAACTTCCATGTTTTATTTTTAATTATTTCCTTAATCCATTTATCTTTGTATCTTAAACTAGATTTGAATAACACTTACTTTCACAGTTTCCAAGAAGCTTTGTAAAAACAGGGATGTTTCAGGACAAGGATTAAACTTACTTTCATTAATCACATTCTAAATTAATTGTGTATTGAAGCAGTAAGTAATTTCTTAATGACCAAGTGCTCTATGTTGAACTAATATATATATAAATATGCAGCAAGTATGCTGGAAAAATGAGCAACACCACAGGGAAAAATCCAGAACAGCTGTAATTAGGTAATCTGTGAGTCTGTAATAGACGTGAACTGGGTGCCACAGTGCTCCCTGGTATGCAGATTTGTTCTTGACTGCATGTCAAGAACAAACCTGCTCAAACTTTTTTTTCCATAGTGAATATTTATACCAACTTTTTAATAGGAAAGCTAGGTTTTATTCAAACAGACACTAGAACAGCCGATTTCTTTTCTGGGGGTGGAGAAAACTCAAAATGAGGAAAGTCGAAACAAAACTAAACCTACATAACTTTACTTCAGCCTTGCCTACTGCATCCTCATAAATCAATCCTCTTTTCTTAGGCTTGTTCTCAGTTCAGCACACCAGACACCAGAGCTGCAGAACAGTCTGCACAGTGCTCTCTGGGTCTCTAGGCAATGTCCCTCTGAAGCCTGGGCTCCCATTGTTCTCAGCAGACTTCTGGTCTCTGCTGTACAAAGGGTTTATTCCTTGGCCATCACTCCTCTACACCAGTGCATCCTCACATTCTATAAAGTTATTCCCTCTCAGTGGGTCTCTTCATCTCCTAAGGACTCCATCCTGATTTCTGTACTAAGCTGCTACAGATTTTCAAAGACTAAAATATGGTATATGACATAAACAACTGATTATTCATAATAATAAACTTTAAAAACACACAAAACCCAGATGAAAGCATCCATTACAAAAATAAATGTTTCAAAAGTGACTGAAATAATTTTGTCACATGTTCTCAACAAGAGATCACATAGCGTGCATATTCTACTTTCCTAAGTGTTTAATCCATTGTACACCATTTTACATTATTAAACCACCTATTTCTGGGCAGAGTAGAATGTTACGAGGATAATATGGCTCACTCTCATTTCCAGGATTTCTTGTGCTTCTTCCCAAAAGTAAAAAAAAAAAAACCTTAAAATGGCTATAGGAGCACAACTTGTCTATTCAGCTTAGCAAAGTGTCAAGTTATTTTTAGTTCCCATTTAAGTTGTTGAAAAATAAGAGTTGCTCTGCAGCTCATTGAAGAATAGTATCATGCCTTGAATATGAGAGACATTGTTATTCTTTTTCAGTTATATGACATGATCTGTGAAATAACTCTGATGTGATAAAGGAAAATGTGTTCATCTGTTTTCACTTGACTTTGTATTTCATACACATTTTAAAATCTGTCATCTGCTTGCAGAGCACAGGTTTTTCCATCACGCACTGTACCCACAATCCAGATTAGTGTGACATGAATGCTTTTCATCTTTACTTGGTATGCTGCCTATCACCTCTACTAAGTTGGTTTAATTTTTATTTCCAACATCATAGAACCTTAGGTATCAATAGCTGTCAATCACAGACTACCCATAATATGCTATGGATATGCATATACATATGCATGCTAAATGAATCTCTCACTTTCATGAGCTGGCTGATATGTAGTACTATTAATCCAGTTGGGATGCAAATAAATTTCCTTGTTGGTGTAAAATGCCATTCCTTTGGGGTAGGAATAAAAAGGTTCTCCCAAAGAGAGCTTATCCTGCCACAAGAATCTAACTTTAACCATTTATGTTGACTGTTAGGCAGGATGCTCTTCCTGAATGATACTCAGCAGAAGGTAAGAAATACGTGAGAAGAGGAATAAATCTGGGTCTAGGAAGTCCCTGTCTAGGCTCAATGACATCACAGAATCATAGAATCCTCTGACTTGGACGGGATCCACAAGGATCATCAAGTCCAACTCTTAAGTCACTGTCACATTTCACTTTTCCCCAAAACAGCTACTACATGACAGAAAAATATCTGACACTAGGGGAATATTACCTTTTTATATTCAGAGCCTGATTATATCATCACACATAATTTTATTTGAACAAGAAAATGTAAAATAAAAGTTTATTCATTTTACTTGTACAGGACAAGTAAGGGTCTTCTTGTAGGATCCAGGCATAAGCGCGCCTCCAATATTGTAAGTCAGATACATAAAGTAAAGATTCTGGATTTAGATGCAAAGAACATAGGACCAAAAATATTTTTTCAATTTCCTTAAGCAGTTACAGTTTCCATAATTTTAATTAATTACCAAACACAAGTAGGGAAGAAAAAAATCTCATTTTAAATGCAAATGTTCTGCTGGAGTCATGAACTATAGCTTCATTTGGCCTTTTCTTTTCTACCTTGAGAATACACCAATTTTTACAGCTGAATAGACAACACAGACTACTTAAGCAGGTAACATAAATTTAAAGAGATTTGTGTGCTTCTGTAAGGAATATATACATATATATTACATGATTGCTACTGTTCCTATCTGTACAAACTATCCAACTGCTTTTACACTACACTATTACTCTCATGGTTGTATCACATGCTATACATGAAGCACAAGTTATTGCACATGTATCAACATCAGTATCTTCTGTGGAGTACAGGTCACCAAAACTGCCTCCTTGAAATGTAATTTTTATGTTTTATAAAGACTCCTGGATGGCTATTTACTATATGAAGAAGTGCTTTTCTAAAATCAAAACCCATCCAAACCACACTACCAAAACCAATGCACTATGTTCTATAGAAGTCCTAAAAATCAAGGGTTTTATGCCCAGCTCAGTTCTGTTTTGATTTTTTCCAAAGCATATGCAAAATAAGTGATGAGAAAGTGGAACATTTTCTTATATACCAGTGAACAGCAAAAGAAAGCAGGACAGATCTGATCCAAATCTACTTATTTAAACCAAAAAGAAAGTCCAAGAAATCTGTAGTAATGTTACAAGCTACCTGCACATCTTATTAGCAAATTGAAGATTCTTAAGGTTTTACTGGAATGCTGGGTTTGAAATCACAAGGAATGGTTGTTCAGTTCCACTCCTGATTCCTTCATAAAAGTAATCTTTCACCAAGTGGGACAAGAGGCCCCACAGTACAGGTTTCTGTCTTCTCAAAAAAACAGGATTTTGACTTTGGTAGCCAGTTCCTGTGTTCACAGGACTTTTTTCATTCTGGAATACTAAAGAGATCACAAAAATCTTGCAGCAAGTGAAGCAATCAATAAATCTCAGGAATGGCTTTAGGGTCTCTGAAGACAAGGGCCAGTGCACTGACCTCTGGGCATGCAGGACTGGGAATGGGGGTCCTCTGGATGGAGATAGCAGATGCCTGGCTCTATGGTGGTGTTGGCTACTTCCCTGGCTGGGCAGCATTAAGGGAGACTACAGCTGGTATTTTATTACTCACTCACCCCCCACAAGAGGATACATGCTAATCAAGACTTCACACAAGATTCACTTCTGCCATTAAATTACACTGTAGCCAGTAAAGAGAACTTCCACTGTACTAACAAGTATGGTGACACAAAAAGTTGGCAGAAGATCACTAGAGAATAGGCTGCAAACAGCTCAAAATAATTCAGGGCTTTCCATTTACTTGGCTTTTAACTTAAGCACTTCACTGGAAGCAAGTTAAAGTATACAAAATTACTGCCATTAAAAGAAAAGGTATATAAAAAAGGGAAATATAGAAACCTTGTAAATACATTTGAACTAGCAGATATATAACCACAATGGAAGTTTATACTGCTTGTAACATAACTGCTAGAGGCACTTCAATTTAATAGAATTTACATATTACTATAACAATGTATTTAAAAGAAGAAAAATGCCAGTCAGACCAAAAAGGAAAAGCATTGTAGGTCACTAGAGAACACATTCAAATAATTTAATCATTATACTTTTACTTAGATGTTTTTCTGCATATGTACAAGTTCTTTTGCCAGATGAATGCGTAACACTGTCGCTAAAACTTTTGCTGAAGATCTCCATGCTTATACTAAACAAAGTGTGAAGATTATTTCAAATGCTAACATTTCTGATTATTGGTGAACATTGTATGCTGTTATGATTTCTAGACAGATGTCAAAAAAAATACTGCAATGGATTTTTTCCTTGAGATTACTGATTTATACATCTAAAAATTTCATGCAAACAGTAAACCAATTTACAACTTGAAATTAGAAACACACACACAAATAACATATGAAATGAAAAAACCACTGCATATTGTAATTGATAATTTTTCATTTCTCCTTGATATATTCTTCTCCCCTTTCAGAATAGAAAAAAAGAATCTCTATCCAAAGCTGTGCAATCTTTAGCATTAAAGGCTCCACCCATCAATAGCATATTCAAGATTGTAAATGAACAAAGCCCAAGGGACAGTTAGTATGGATTGTATTGGGTTTGCATGGCCAGGTTTTAGCAGTGGAAGCCATGGGGTGGCTTCTGTGAGCAGCTGCCAGAAGCTTCCTCCATGTCCAGCAGAGCCAATGCCAGACAGCTCCAGGATGGATGTGCCCCTGGCCAATTAGAAAGGGTAGCAACACCTCTCTGATAATATATTTAAGGAGAATTTAAAAAAAAGTAATAAAAAAAAAGTCAAGAGTTTTAATTGCAGCCAGAGATAGTGGGGTGAGAACATGAGAGGAGCAGCTCTGCAGACACCAGGGTCAGTGCAGAAGGAGGGGCAGGAGATGCTCCAGGCACCAGAGCTGGGATTCCCCTGCAGCCCGTGGTGCAGCCCATGGTGAGGCAGCTGTGCCCCTGCAGCCCGTGGGGATCCACAGGGATGCAGAGATCCTGCAGCCCATGGAGGGGCCCCACACGAGAGCAGGGGGATGCCTGGAGGAGGCTGGGACCCTGTGGGAAGCCCGTACTGGAGCAGGGTCATGGCAGGGACCTGCAGGCTGTGGAGAGGAGCCCATGCTGGAGCAGCCTGTCCTTGAAGGATTGCACCCTGTACTAGAGAACTGTTACCCATGGGATGGATTCATATTGGAGAAGTCAATGGAGAACTATCTTCCATGGGGGAACCCCATGCTGGAGCAGGGGAAAGACTCCTCTTCCGGAGCCGCAGGAGATATATAGGATGAACTGACCAAAATCCCCATTACCCCTGTCCCTGTTCCCCTCTGGAGAGGAGGCAGAGTTGAGAAAGAGCGAGAGGTGGGGGGAAGGTGTTTTAAGGCCTGTTTTTACTTCCCATCATCCTGCTCTGATTTTTTTTTATAATAAACTCAAATAATATCCTCAGATTTTGAGGATGTTTTGTCTGTGACAGTATTTGATAAGATCTCTCCTGGAACTTATCTCAAACTGTGAACTCTTTGTTTTATTATCTCTCCCCTGTCCAGGTGCAGAGGAGAGTGAAAGACTTTGGTGGGTGTCTGGAATCCAGCCGAGGTCAACCCACTACATGGAGGTAAATGCATCATTTTCATTAGCAAGTGCTACAAAGGAGAAGGATACCAAGAAAGTCTGGCATTTTTTCTCAGGAGGAGAAAAGCTGGCAAAAAAGACAAAATTAAATATATATCCTGTGATGGAAGAACTCTATCACTGATTTATTAATTAAAGTCTTACCACTTAACACTATGTATTTTTATTTCTTAAGGAGCTGTAACAAATTAGTATTTCTCTCCTCTACAGTGTTCATCTATATACTAAATAAAGTACTGAACAAAGAATTAATCACTTCTTTTCTCTGGCAGATGAACAAGAAGGATAGACATTATGTTCTTTTCAGTAAAAATGTCACAGTTCAGCTAAGGTATTTAACTGCTGTGGAAAAGCTACCATAATATTCACTCCCCTTTCTGGGTTCACATAAAAAGAGACAGGCTCCTCCAAACAGAAAGTTTGATCCTAGACAGACTTTATTATCATCACTTATTGTAATATCACTAGGTGCCTTGCTCTTCTAATTATTCAAGCAGTTTAGTATTCTCATATGCTTCAGAGAAGAGGTGGAAATCAGATCCATGCACAAATGTGCTGTACTGCAGCAGTTCAGGCTATGAAGTGTTACAGATCTGCAGAGCAGCCCTGGAGCCTGCAGCAGTCACTGCCTCTTTGTGCTGATGTATTAGCTCTGGCTCAATATCAACTACATTACTTACTATATGCAGGTCTTTGTTCATGTCTTTATATGCTTGGATTTTCACAGCAGAATCTTTACTATTTTATATACCTTGTGATATGACAAGTGCCTAGATATGAGCATTCAATAAAGTTGAATTCTCTGAGGAATGACTCTTAATAAAGGTGCACATTTAATTCTGCTACCATGTCTAAAAATTAATGGAGAACTTATCTAAATTTGTCAGTTACAAACTAAGGTTTTTAGTATACTGAATGAAAAGGTTGGAAAAGAATATGTGCCATACCTGAACACTGAGTACTCCTTAAGATGTCTTCACTGTATTTGATGCTTCCTCTGGAAAGCTAGCTGAGTAACTAGATATACAGTTATTGTATTTATTAATAGTCACTTTTCATAAAATGTTACAGCAAACTGTATTTTTTATCAATTCAATGCATTTGTAATTTCTGGAAATTTATCTTACATGCTGTTTCATGATGGGACTAACAAGGCACTCTATATGTGAGAAGACATGCAGTAGACAATATTAGCTTTTCACTTCTCATCTTTAGATAGTGACCAAAAAATGGAATAGAGCTCTTTACTTCTCCAGACTGACAAAAGATTTGTCCATTTCTAAGTACTCAAGAAATGCTGATATACTACTCAAATAGAGTGCATATCTAAATGCAAAAAGATTGAAATGGTTTGTGAACACGCTACAAACTTAAGCCATCCAGGTAAGTACTTAAGTTGAATTTAAGACAGAAGCATGAAAGGAATTAATCTCATTGTGCATTAAAGATGCATCTTTTTTATTAAATATATGTTAGGCTCTCCTTAAGGTGTGGCAATCATTACAGTTCCATTATATTTCAGATTTTTGCATCTAGCTAACCTACTATTCAAGCCACCAAAACAAATGTTTTATCTAATATTATATTTGGCATCATGATAGTGCAATGGCTATTTGCTGGTGAAAAGAAAATTAACAAAATAAATTCAATTTTGTGGTTAGCTGTGCAAGGATGCTGATATCCAGTTCAGTGTTACACTCTCATGATGGACCTGTGAGTGTAACCCATCAAAACCACCACAAATATCTGCTGAGAGTAATGTACTAAAGAAAATTTACTAAAATACTAAATAAATTTAGAAAATACTAAATAAAGAAATCCTTTCTAGCAGTCAGAACTTTAGGTCATGTGGCATTTTTCATCCTGTTCTGCACCCCTTAAAGTTGGACTTATCAGAAAATTAGCTTATGTTGCATTTTCTCAAAGTTTCTCACATTTATGAATTCAGCTTTAAAATATTCTTTTTTATAGAAAGCAACTTAAGAAACCTTTTATTCGTGTTCATTCAATTTGATTGGTAAAAAAACTGGCATCATCATCCCAACAAAGCAAAAAAGAGTTGCATAAAACTGTTTCTGCATTCTCTCCTACTCTCTCCATAGCAAGATGTGGAGAGAGCTAGTTGGGTGAGATATAAGTAAATCCTTTCCAAGTATCATCCATGTACCCAGAAACAAAGAGCTTTGAGAATGTAAGGTCACCCAGTTCTTCTGAAAATAGCACAGAAGCAGGCAAAACACGCATGACTTCACACAAATCTTCACCTGTCATTAGACCAGCTACACCAAGACCAGAGGTTCAAGGCTACTGTTTAAAGTATCTGCATCAATAAAAGAAGTGTCAGATGCTGGCAGTATCCCACAGGTCAGTGAAGGCCTGTTCCTCACTATACCCCTACAGAGCTGAGTGCTCAGATAACTGCAAACTAGCAGAACCAGTCACATCAGTACAGCTGTGTTCATCCCAGAGGATGAGCACATTCAGATTTCAGAAGAGGAGTCTGTGAGATACAGCACTATCAGCTGGATAGAGCCAGAGGTGCAGCTGTTGGAAGGGATTTGCTTTCTGTCAAGTGAGTCTGCCTGTTGGCCTTAATGCCTCCTCCACACCTGCACATGACCAATGCAGCTGGGAAATGGAACTATTGGTACAGAGATGCAGCAGCTTCCTTCAATCATAAGCCGCTCAAAGCAATTCGGGATCCTGGGAATGCACTTCAGATTGCCTGCACTGCATTTTGGCTGAATTATGGCAGTAGATTTCTGTATACTGCTATTTCTCTCTTTTGCTATAGCAATATCCGTTTTCTTCAGCCCTACACAGATGGTTGGAAAGAGTGTGAGTGAGGCGGATGCACTGCATGGGCAACACACAGCCTGTAACACTGAACAATCCTGGGCCAGTGAAGGCAGGAGCTTCCTTTCTCTCTGACAATACAGAAGGCTCTGGTGCAGCATGCCCTGTTAGTGATTTGAACTCTACTTATAAGCCTATTTGTGCTTGCAGGGATAAGATGGAACAAAAATAGAATAAAACTAACAAAATTACTTAGCAAAGCTACTGTGAATGGGAGATTGATGGAAGATAATTTTCAAAGCTTCCTTGGCACAGGTTATAGTTGTACTGAGGGGTGTTCAGTACTTTCAAAACTGCTCCCTGTAAACTTTGCAGAGGGCAGTAATCAAAGGCAAAGGATATGAGATCAAAATATTTCCCCAGTGGAAACTGAATTGATACAGCCTACTGCTAGCTATATCAATGTGTGGCTGTTATGACTACAAGTTGCCATAACTACAACTACTGCTATAAAAAAAGAATAACAATAAAATGAAATCATGAGGTAGACCTGATTTTGATTTTGAACATGAGGGAATAGCATTTACTGTATGTCATACAAAATACTTGCAGAAAGCTGTGTAAGAAAAAGAAAAGACATGGTTAATACTATACACATTTTTTTTACTATCTTAATTTTCCTTGTCCTCAGCTGCATTAAGTCCATTCATGCTAGAAACAATCTTTCTACTCTGTTTCTATAGTGTCCAGAGTATTTAAACACCAGGATAATATGAATGCAGAGTTCAAATTCTTACAAAAGGCTTTCCTCTTCCCCTGCCCTCTATTTTATTTTCAACTTGAAAATTGAAAATACTGCATTGAAACAAGTCTTGTTAGAAAGAGTAACATGGGTCCTCACAGCAAGAGGATGAGCCAGGGTCACCTTCTCATACCTAATAATCAATGTGTTGTCTGTCAGTGGCTATTTGGCTCTTAACAAGAAGGACAGCAATGTTTTGCTGTGGTTCAATACCAACAAGTTCACAGGCAATAGCAGCAATAGCAGAGCAGTGGAGGTTAGAATTTTGCATGCAACCAGCTATACAACTGATAACAAAAATGAAAATATCATGTGATCAGAAATATCCCAAGCAATTACATTTCCTGCTTTAACATGTGAGGAACTAAGATTCAGAACCATGAAGCACTTGCAGACAGACTCAGCTGTCTTCTGCCTTTCTCCTTCATCTAATCATACTGCTTTTATCCTGCTGCTCCATGAAGATTTAACTACAAAAGATAAAGCCTTGATTATGTTTTATTATGAAACAAGGAGGTAAAAGTAGTCAAGCAGTGTCAGATTTCCAAAGTGTTTGCTCAAGGAAGTGAGGCAGCAATTATAACAGTGTTGGCTTTTTTTGCTGGGATCTAAAGAGCTTGTTGGTGCTGTTCTCTATTTTCCTTGCCCATCAGTTCCTTACTGTCACTATGACAACAGATGCCTGTAACACAGCTGCAAGGGAAGAGAAAGGGGGGAGCACGCTCCAGCTGAAAGGGGTTAAATGACTCAGCCAGTAGGGAGCAAGAAGTGAAAAATGATGTTCACTAGGGAAAGAAGAGAAAATAAAAAGCCACAGTGCCTCTTCTTTCTCTGAGACTCCTCTATTATAGAACAGGATGCTCAACAAAAATATTTGTCATCCTTGTAATTTGAAATAAAACAAAAAGCAAGAAAACAAAAGCCAGGGATAATGGTCCTAATTCCCTCTCCGCTTACTATGCATACTGTCACCTGACTTCAGAACCTACTTTAATCAAATTACTTTCAGACTTACGGAGATTCCACTTGAGACACCAGTTGTAGCAAAAGAAATAAGAAAAGCAGAAGGTCAAAGAACTACTACAGAAAGTGAATGAAATTACCTGAGTCAACATGTCTCATTAAACATGCACTTTTTGGTGAATTCTTACTCTGCTTAAACACACAACCCTCCTCTGGGATCCACCCCACCATTCTATTTACTTTGTTAAAATAGAAAGACATAATCTAGGTATATTGGGTCTGCATGGCTATGAGTTTGGTGGGGTGGGCTACAGGGGTGGCTTCCATGAGAAGCTGCCACAAGCTTCCTCAGTATCCAGAAGAGCCAATACCTGGTGACTCAAAGATGGATATGGATCCATCCTGATGTTAACCAGAAATGGTAGTAATGGTGGTAATGCCTCTTAACCTAATTAAGAAGAAATTAAAACAAAAAAGTTGTTGCACAGGTGTAACTGGGGCCAGAGAAAGTAGGACGAGAACCTGTGAGAAGAACAGCTCTGCAGACACCAAGGTCAGCGCAGAAGGAGGGGCAGGAGGGGTTCCAGGCACCAAAGCTGGGATTCCCCTGCAGCCCATAGTGAGGACCATGGTGGGGCAGCTGTGCCCCTGCAGCCCGTGGGGATCCACAGGGATGCAGAGATCCTGCAGTCCATGGAGGAGCCCCACACCAGAGCAGGTGGATGCCTGAGAGGAGGCTGTGACCGTGTGGGAGGCCTGTGGAGAGAGGGGCCCTGCTCCTATGCTGGAGCAGCCTGTCCTTGGAGGACTGCACTCCGTGGAAGAGCAACCCATGCCACAGCAATCTGTGGGAAGCTGCTGCTCACGGGATGGATTCACTTTGCAGCAGTTCAGAGAGCTGTTGCTTGTGAGATGGACTCACATTGGAGAAGTTTGTGAACTTTTTATCTCTAATTCAAGCCTGTTTTGCCTGTGACAGTATTTGACAAGTGATCTTTCCTGGTCTTTATCTCAACCCATGAACTCTTCTCTCCCATGTCCAGCTGCAGAGGGGAGTGACAGAGTGGCTTTGGTGCATGTCTGGCATTCGGCCAGCATCAACCCACTACACTAGGATTAGGGGTATGTTATTTTCTGTACTACAGCACCATATAGTAATGAAAGCTTATTTCAAAGGTAAATTTTTGTTATTGAAATACTTGAGGCTTTTTTAGAAGCATGCAGAAACTAATACAGCATCTAAACATGTACTTTATTTATAGTTAAAAAAAAATAAATCAAGGATCTTTAATAAACCACTAACATGCAGCCATGGGAAAAATAATGCACTAGCAGTGTATCACATTACCATGTATACTTTTTTCCCTTAAGATATTTTCAGCATTTACACCCTTTCCTAGCACCACACAGAAACTTGAGCTAAATATTTGGGGCAGAATTATTTGCCATCTAGCTTTCAAAGCCATCTTCCAGAGGGTTTTTTGGGAGTTTGGGGTAGGGGGTAAATGTTTGTTTTGTTGCATTGTTTGTTTTGATAAGGTCTACCAACATGTTAATGTCAGAAACTATCACAAGAAATACTGAATACTTCAATGACATTAAAAACTCATTATTTGTACCATGGGTTCTGCAATAGTTACATAACTTGTGAATATACTGGCATTTGGAAGATGTAAATAGTTACAGATTGCGGTAGTTAGAAATTACTGGTTTCTACATTGTATATAAACCTAAATTACTGAGTCATCTTTACAACTTCAACTGATAGCCCAGCCAGTGTCTAAAAGCCTCAGTGGACAGCAGTGAATTTTTTGGTAAATTCTACATTCACCTTCAGGAGGTTCAGACTTGCCTAGTATGAAATCAAGAGAAGTGATTACTCCATTCTAGCTGGCTGCTTGACAGAACATAGAATTTGCCTGTAACACTGCTCCAGGACACTGGTTGTCAGAAGATGTTTTCCTAAGTGCCTGCCCAAGTTACACCTTAAATGTTTATAATTTGTATCACATTCAGTACATCAGAAATATTTCCAAGAATATGGCATCACACTAGTCAGCTTTTGCAATGCAAGTACATCAGCAAGCGTCTTCTTTCAAACTTACACTTAATTCCTTAAAATTAAGTATGACAAACTGATAACTAGAATTCTTGACAACTCTGAAATCAGGCGACTTTAAAAAGGAAATCCTCTGCAGATAGAAAATAAATCAAAAATTTTCCACAGCAGTATTAGAGAAGTTGATTTAGGTCTTTCTTAACTTTTAATGTAGTTCCAGTGATGCAATCAATCCACAACAATGTCAGTGTACATACGAACATTACTGGACCAAGACTTTTGTTCCTCCTAAAAATTAAGCCAGATTTAATGAATTATTAAATACTTTATCTGAAAATAACAATGGTTATTTAATTATTCAATTTCAGAAAGAAAACTGGTGATTTTATCTATTAAGGAATGTCATTGCATCTATCAACAAATACAAGGTCTGCCAAGAGGAAATTGAAGGAAAAGATATCTAAGTACAGAATTCTTCAGCTATAGCTGTCCTAAATCTTTGTTTGTTTGTGACATCTTTCACTGTAACTGATTCCAAAATGTCCAGTGCACTTAAGCTGAAGAAGAAAGTTCCTTAACCTCACAGGCATCTCTCCTTCCAAGCTATTGATTAATCTCTAAACACCACAACATTTTGAAAAGGTCACAGTAACAACCTCTAGAGAGCTGTCATTGTTACTACAGTTTGCTTTCTGATGATGACATCCACATGAGAATTCCTGTAGCTGTTGATGGCTCAGAAAAATCTGCCATTCACAAACTGGGAGCAATACATTGATTTCTGCAAAGACAAAGTTAAACTACAGAATGTTATCACATATATTTTTGTCATTCTGTCGTGGTTTGACACGGAAAGAGAATTTTTTCCGGAAGGAAGAGGTCAATTTGGATATTGACCAATTGAAGGTGGACACGCCTCTGAGAACACAGAGGGGTTAAAAGCAGAATTCCCAGGGGAACTCGCTCTCTTTGGTTCCGGTCAGCTGCAGTGCAGCCTCCCCTGCCCAGCAACGAGCTGGGTGGGGAGGGGAAGGCCCATGGCCTTATGAAGGTAGGCCCAAGGGTGGTGGAAGGACTGGAACTGGGCTGGCCCCTGCAGATGGAAGGGTGGAAGAAATCTCGGATGTCTCCATTCCCCGCCCCAGAGTTTCTCTCCTGAGAGGGAGAGAGAAAGAGACATCGGCAGTTCTGTCAGCAATTCCACCACGAGGAAGGAGGAGCAGGGGGAGCTCCAAGGTGCCCAGTTGTGTGGGAGTTGCTGGATGTCCGGACATCAAGCCATCCCTAGGAGTTTGGACTTTTAACCCTTCCTTGAGAAATGAAAGCTTGTGAATTTTTTCCTTCCCCTCCTCTGTTTGAAAGAGAGGAAGAGGGACACCTTGGACCCTGGGATGTTAGAAGGAGGAATTCTGGATGGGAGGGGGACAAGGAGTGGCTTTTGGCTGGACTTTTCTGTGTTAGCCACAACCTGAACCAATCTTCTCCTCCAAAAGAGACTGTGTTTTGGGAGGATGCCAGTGAGTCAAGAGACCTGCTTCAGCTGGGAAAAGACAAAAGTGGAGTGAATGGAGAAAAGGTTAGGGGGTTTGTGGTGGTGCCCCCGGTCCTGGAAAGGAAAGAGAAGAGAAGAAGATCTCTGTTCTTGAGTCCTCGGCCCCAGGGGAAAATAGGGGCAACTGTGGTCCCAAACAATGAAAAACTGAACTGTTGTTTTCTCCCCTCTTGGCAGGGCATCCTTGAAAGGAAAAATCCTAAAAGCAGTCTGTCCATCCATGCATTGGTGGTGAGAACACTGTGCATGGAAAGGAGAGGGGTCACCATGGCAAACTTCTCCGGGCGGTGCCATGTGTGACATGGAAGCACAGGATGTGGAGCTGTGTTTCTTGGGGGGTCTGTGGCACAGGAAAGACTCTGTTCCCTCGATGGACTGAGTATCGGTTGTTTGGAGGGTGGAAACCTGATTGGGGTCCAGATTGTGTCTCACTGTGGTTTGTTGGAGTTGGGTGGTGGGGGGAGGAATGCTTTGCAAGGTTTTCATTTGATCTTTGTGTGGGTTTTTTTTCCCCTTTTTTTCCTTTCTTTTTTTCCTTTTGTAGTAGTAGCTTAATAAAGTTTTTTTCCCTGTTATTAAGCTTGGGCCTGCTTTGCTCTGTTCTAGATTCCACTTCACAGCATTCAAGGGAGGGATCACATTTTCATGGGGGCACTGGCATTGTGCCAGTGTCAAACCATGACACATTCAAATATATATTGTTTTAATACTAAACAGTGACATCCAAACTGGAAGAGAATTAAAACCAGAACACCCAAAATTAACTAGGGGAATTAAAATAAAATTTAAATAATAAAAATTAAAAATACTTAGCCTAACTATTAGAAATACAAAAGAGCCAAATACCATATAATCCTTCCTTGCTGAATTATTGAAACAAACTTTTTAAAGTAATAACTCTTTCACAGTAAGTTTTCAATCTGCAAGTCCGTTCCACCCTTACTGGAAAAGCAAACACCCATGCTAACAAATCTAGCAAGAGAAGGAAAGAGAAGCAAATCTCAAAGTAAGAGTTATAAAAGTAGCTGAAAGCAGAACCAGTAAAACTTTTTTTCAGCAAGTTGTAAAAATCAATATACACATTTGTATATCAATCCCATTCCCTTATTTATGTTATGATTTGAAATATGATTTGGTTCACCTGTGTAGCAAAACACTGGCTATTATACTAAGTGCTGTACTGTAGCATCTTTCATTATTCCGGCATACTTAATGAAGTAATGAATTAAATAGGATTTTTATTCATAAGAATACTTTAGTAGACTTGTTATTATATTAAAAAAAGAACAAAACTGGAAAGAATTTTATTATTTTTAGTTTGCAAATGCAGAAGCCTTACTCTGAAACTACTACAATTCCCTCAATTAGTCTTGTTAAAGCCTTGGATATCCTCACAGAAGTTGCCTCAAGACTCTGGACAGTCAATGCAGGAGCAGCTGACAGAAGGCACTATAAGACAATCTGATTTGCAGGAGGTTCTTTCATAGCTTTTTATCTCAGATATAAGCTTCAGAAAAGCAATTTTAAGTGTTCTTAAACTCCTCTGTTTCCAAGACAAGTTGAGTTTATTTCATGTTGAGTTCTTTCCTGAACTCTTTTATTTGAAATAAGTAACATTGAGTACTCTTAAACATTTTGATTTACACAAACAGTATTTATTGTAGCATCACTGAGATAATTACATATATGAATGAACTGATATGGAATTAAAGCAGGAGACTTTTTAAATTAACTGTTTCTTGTAACTTTTGTCTACTGTCACACCCTCTGATTAATTTGAAAACATATCTAAAACATTGATACAGTATTAGCTTCTTTGAGGGTGAACAACACAAATACTACATGCAGTAGTTAAGTTTATATTCTTAAAAAGATGCTGTGAAAAGGATAATACCTAAAAGATCTACAAATGTGACCTGAGGATTGAAGTAAATATTTTACAGCAATGCACAAGTAAACCTGTTTAATCAAAAACATGGATAGTGACTTGATTACTGTGCTGCTTTGTGGGAAGAAAATACTGGTTAATAGAGGCCCTTCATTTTAATGGAGGAAGGCAGAAAAAGCAATTTTCAATTTATTTTTTTTTTTTAATTCAGTAGAGTGAGGCCAATTAACTGTTAGCACTAGAAAGCTGTGGAGCCTCTGTGACATCTTGGAAATGTGCACTAGAAAGCAGTGCAGCCTCTGTGACATCTTGGAAATGTGAACAGCTTTCTTTTTGTTTGGTTTGGTTTCTTCTAAATGCAAACTGCTCAGCTCAACATGGGGTAACACCTCTCTAACATGTACAGAAGATTAAGTTAAATGGTCTAATGATTCCTCTGGTTTGAAGGCTACAAAACAATTCATAATATTGGAGTTTCACAACTGGTGCTACCTATCAGTGAAAAAGGTTTGCTGCTGACCTTAGCTGCTTGAAACACATTGCTCTCTTGGTGTGCTTCTGTGAAGTATCACATTCCCAACCACCTAACAAGAATGGAAGTAGACAGCACATGATTCATAACAGCATCTCTTAAAAACAAACATACGCTTAAGCACCATTAAGTCTTCCCAAAATGGCTGCCTTTAAGTGAATCAAGATGCTACAGACATGTAAGAGACTACCTGAATTTTCTTCTCCCTTTTGTTCAGAAGCTATTCTGGACATCATTAATTTCATGCTGACAACATCAACCTTAGTGGAACTAGAAGTTTAAACAACAATAATGATGGAAAAATCCAAACATATTTTAGAGCTGACAAGAAATTATTTTATTTTGTAATTTTAATTAACTTCAACTTTTAAACCATTTCTCAAAAACAGCTGATGTTGAAATCCTTATTTTAGTGACTGAATATTTCTGTCTTACACACAGTAATTTACCAAAAAGAACTGTTAGCCATGGCACATCTATTCCTCTTGATGATCTTGCTATATTAATTCAGATAGTCATATTTCGTTTCCTTAATTTATTGAGAGGACACAGCAAATCACAGTGATGCATAACTGAAAAATTATAATCCTAAAATAGAGTCATATTATTTTCATGAGACAAGAATGAAAATTTGATAAACAATTAAGTTAATTTTTGAGTCAGATTTTTTTTTTGTTGAATTTTTACATCATTAATTCCCTTTAGTTCTGGGCTAGAAAAGGATAACACAGGAACCTTTTCTTACCCAATACAAAAGCAATCTGCTTACATTCTTAGGAAAGATGGAACCACAGTGGAAGATGACCTGTTGCCATACAAAATATATCATATAGATAGTATCAGGATTAAAACAATGCATACACCAAATCTCAACTTCACTTTATGCAGCTGGTCCTTTGGGAATACCTGGGACAATTCTAATCATAACAAATTTATTTTATACATATAGAATATTCATATATATAGTAATGCATGCACTCTTTTTTTCCTTTGGTGTCGAAGGTTCTCATTAGAGCTTTCCTTTATCCGTTCAAAATAGATCTAAATTTGGGATACACAACTAAACCTAGGTGAGCACACTAAGTAATCCATACTGTGGGTGCTTAAGATGTTCCTTTAATATTTTATGAGCACTGCCTGAAATCACAGACTTCATTCTTCAATAGATTTTATGTGTATGCTTAAATGACGCACACAAGTAAAGTGAACCACGTCCCCTCACCCTTGCACACTTAACACAGATCTCCAATTGTGCAATCCTTGTTTAGACAAAACAAATAAGGGTCTAAGCTGGAGCAAGAAAGATCTATTATTAAAGGGTTGTGAAACACTAGAGCAAGTAAAAAAGGGAATATAACAAAAATTTCCCTATAAGAAGATTTAAAAAAAATAATTAGGCCAATACCCGTTAAAATAACATCTATAGTATAACATCAAACCTACCTTGAAGAAGGAGCAAGAGATTAAAAACCTTCACTTCAAATTTGTTTTTTCTTGATTCTAAGACAAAGTGCAAAGCCAAATAACAAACCAATCCAAAAGTAAGTCTCAAGTCTCACAGAATTCCAGATCCTTTGTAAACTATTTAAAAAGTAGCTGAAACCCAAAACTTACTCCTCCTGAACAGTGAAACTGGGATCAACTAAGAGCATTCTCCATCCAACAGTTAATACTATCACTAAGCAACACCAGAACTCTACTTACTTCTATCATGGTTGAGTACATTTGTTTTGAAATACTAAAGGAAAATATCAAATCTAAACAATGAGCCAATGAGGCCATTGTTCAATACTTTATCCACTGTAAAACCAGGAAGGTATTTATATAATTCTAAAAAGAGACAATATAACTCAATCCTAAATTCTGTTCTGCTTAACTGCTTTGTAAGGTATCTAACATCTAATTATGTATAATACTGTATCACTGCAACATCTAATATGTACCACACATAATCTGATTTATTCACAGATTTTAAACAGCAGCTAAGTAAATTTGCCACAAAAGTTCCATGCTAATGCCTTAAGGATCTATCTCAGTTGCAGCAGTTCAGTATGTATGCTAGTGTTTCATTTAAAAGCAGCTTAAGTCCCTGAATAAAACTGAATTTACCTACAAAGTATTATGAGACTTCATTTAGTCTTATCAGCAAAACACAGAAGAGGAAGAAGCATTCCTTTAATATCCAAAAGGAAAGTACATGGAATAATAAACAGAAATTATATGGCATGGAAAGAGAGAAAAGATGCTTCAAGAATAAGCAGCTTGAATCTGACATGCTGGGAAAGAGAAACCCAGTGAACTGTCCAAAGACAGCTCTGCAACTAAACAAGGTTACCCTTAACCTAGAAACAGCTTCTGGATTCCAAACATGAATCCTATGTAGCAGAGAAGAGCACAACCCAGAAGTTCTAAATTAGAATATCTTCCCATTCATAATCCAAAACCTATCAAGATCTACTCTTATGTTACTCTGATAAAGTTACTTCTTTGTCATTCAAAAATAGTCTTTAAACCACTGCACACCAAGGAAGAACATTCTTCATGTGCTCTCAGTCACCTTGTATTTTGCTTCAGTCCCTTGAGCTATTTTGGTAGTTTTACTTGCGTTCAGATTCGGACTGGAGCTCAGAACAAACTGTATACCAAATTTCCAAGCTCATAATTCACCCCTGTAGGTATTATGTGCAAAGACAAGCAGAATTTGCCTTTCTGTATCTGCAAGTTATGTCTCAGGTTTTCCTTCCACTAAAAGCAATTTCCAGGCTGAAATTGATACTGTAGTGTTTTACTTCAGCTGCCTTATCTGGGTATCTTCTTGGCTATAGAACATCCCTAGTGGCCAATGAGAGTGATACACAATTCTGGACAAACATACATTCACAGGAACACATCAATTGAAAAAACTAAATTAATTCATCTTGTCTAAGCTTAGAACTTCTTTCTAAAGACAGACAGAATCAACTGAGTTCTGGCAATGTTATTCAGAAAACCATGTATTTAACTGAGGTCAACTTAGAATCCACTTTACAGATTTTCTGCTTTTTCTCTTGTATCCTTTGACAACATCAAGTATTATTTCTGAAGTTATATGGTCACAGTTTCTCATCAGAAATCCTTTCAACATTAAAGGATTGATACATCCCCCTACCAACCAAATTATGAATAACTGTTTTGAGAGATGCAAATTTGACAGGTTGTTAAGCCTTTACCCAATTCCTCAGAACATCAAAGGTAGATATAGTAAACCAGTTTTATCTAACATTTATCCTTAAAAATAATATGACTGTGAGCAGGCATAATATGAATATACATGCCACTTGTGTGGGAGGAGCTAAACACTTTGTCCTCAGTCAGGTTCTATGTAACTTCAGTAAGATCTATGGCACTGCATGGCTATCACCAAATGCTGAATCTAGTCTAGAAACCCCAAACGATGGAAATGAACCCATAGGGAAGTACATCCTCATTTTGCTTATGTTGCAAAACAGTGACACCCACTGGCAGCAAAAGTTTAAATACTTTATTGTTGCAGTCTGAATCTACTTGATAAGAGCTGCTAAGAAGTCTCCCTTCTGAAAAACTAATCACAGTAACAACCATGCAAACTTACCTGTTGAGTCAGCACTACTGCCAGAGGCTTCAGAAACTGCTTTACTAAGAGCATCTGGAGTAACTGCAACATAACCCTCTGGAGGAAGATCCACTGTGTAAACTCTTCTTGGAGACGTAACTGTATCATCATTATCTACAAAAGAAATTACAAAGTATTTGGTTCAATATTAGTCTCACTACAGATTTTCTCAATTGTTTTCCCAACTATAGCAATAAGTGATCTCGAAAATCCTTACAGAGGGTCAGCTGTGGAACTGTTATCCTAAGACTAGCAGAACTGTATCAAATTTCATAGCATCTATAGAGAAACAAATACTCCATGGGTTAGTTATTTACAACAGAAGCATTTTTTTTCCTATTGTATCAGGCAAATCTTCTCCCCTATCTTGAAAAGAAGCTTCTACTTTCAGTGGTATTTTTAAGAGAGACTAAATATTTTTTTCCCCATTCAGCATGAGCAGACTTTCTCTAAGAACCACTTCACAAAAGACAGATGGATGGATGGATACAAGCTTACTAGGAAGTGACAGAAGCAACAGAAAAAGAATCACAAAACAGTGGTTTGCCCATTTGCACACTGTTTAGTCACAGCTATACTTCTCTGAAGGGTGCAAAGATAACGGGAAGTTTGAAAGTCACACCTGACTAAGCCTCAGCAGTTCCTGCCCCAGAGGACTCATCTCCTCATCCTGTTCTACTTCTTTCTAGGACAGGAGGGGAAGTGCCAAGGGACAGCTTTCCGACTATTTAATTGCACAGGAAACTATTTGTGTTGATTGTAGCAGTCTGTTTTTGTATGATTTCTTTCCCCTTTGAATGGTATTTAAAAGTACCAGCAAGAGCAGCAGTAGAAACCTCATTTGTTCACCAGACAAGAAGTGACAGACACATCTCTGCTCCATTCACATGAAGTCAGACAGCATTTCTGCGCAGAGTAGTGACAACAGAGATCAACCACAGTAAGGAAAAAGCCCTTCCAGAGGGCCAGGATTTCAGGGTGTCTCCAGATGCTGCAATGTAGTTTTAAATGGCTCAGTGTGAAGTTTATTTAATTTTGGATTGTTGGGCTTTTTTGGTTGTGCTTGTTGTTTTGTTAGGGTTTTTAACAGCCAGCCAGCGCCACAAGTCACCACAGACACAGCACTAGCCTTCCCTTCTATGTGTCCCTTTAAAACACAGAGCGAGCTGCTAAAATGCTATACAATAAAAACATTTCTGGCAGGTGGACACAATAAACCTCCTTACACCACAAACTTATTGAAGATCCCAGATGATCATTGAGGTGCAGCTATGTGCAACTACGGTTGGACTAGTTCCTAAATATTTAAAATGAGGTTGTATCTGAGAGATCCCTAATGAGAATAACTTCTGTATTTCTAATATGGAATTTAACTATGCACCGACATTTCTCAGACACCCTACTTCGAAAAGAAAGTACATTTCTGAACATTCAAAGTACTTCTGAAAACACCACTATTGTTTTCATCATGAGGGAATAAATCCATTTTGAAAACACATTAGAATTATATAATCTTTTTCTTGAATGAGCCAGAAAGTTTCCAGTAGTGGTAATACTTACTTAGAGGGATAATAAGCGAAAGAGATAAATAATAGAGGAAGAGCAACTACGCGCTTTAGAAAAATCCATTAAAAATTAACATGGGATAACTCTTCAGCAGATCCTTTCCAGATGATCAAATCTACATGAACTGGCAGTACTTGCATTGACTTTTTTTCTCCCCCATCCAGGTTTATTTATGATGAAGTGCTAATTAGTGACAGTTTAAAATTATAAGTATGTATAAATGTTTAAGTTATTCCCTTCTGAAGGATTTCAAGTTTCCCTTTTTTTTCCTTTTTTCTTTAGGTTTTGTAAAACAAAAGATGATCAGGAAAAACTTAATTTCATTTACAGCAGCCTAGAAAAATTCAAATCTTATAATCATATAAGCAGTAACTACACTGAGATAATAACCTCCCAGACAAAATAGTTACACATAACAGAATTTGAGGAACCATCTGTAACACACAAACCTACATGGAAGAACAGTTACAAATCCTTCTATGGAAACAAATAATGACTCAAGACTATATTTTTTATTTTACCTCTTTAAATGGGAATCTCCAAATTACATATTTATTTATACCAGCTGCATTTAAGAAGCTTGCAAGATCATAAATCAATAATTAGTCTTTGCTAATCTTGTGCAAATGTGTCAAACCAAACTGTCACCATATGTACATCTGGATTTTTGCAGCTTGGGGCCAGAGTCCCCTTGGGTCAAGAAGAGATGGATTGGTCAAATAAAGTCAAACACTGCTGCAAAGAAAATGGCTGAGCTTATGAAACTGTGACCAAGCTAAAGACTGGTTTTTGAGAAACAAAAGTAAACAGATATTAGAGATATTAAAGAATGTTCCCCTTTTACTAGTTAAAAGTAATTAATCCCATTTCTGAAGCTTTATTTTATGGGAAAAAAAAGGGTCCAACAACTAAAGGTCATTTACAATGCCCCAAAAAGAGTAAACATTTTTCTTTAAGGCAAACCAAGACTACAGAATAAATATTTTGAAATTATCTGTCTTCTACTCATGGTCCCCACACAGAGATCCCTACCACATAACTCAGTATGGTGGTTTGTGCACAGAGTAGGGAAAAGCATCTACACCATGCCATTACCAACATTACGTCTCCAAGCATGTCAGTTCCTTGGCCAGCTGTGTTATCTCTTACTATCTTACTACAAACTAGTATCAGATCTTTTTAGAAGGAGCTGAAGGTAAAGCTTCAGGCCATACAGAATTGTCAACTGCCCAGTCAGTCAGTCATCTCAGGTAGCCACTGTATGTTATTAAGTTTATTTTTCAGCACCTTTAAACTATCCCCTAGTCGTAGCTCAGAATGGTGGCACGTAGCACTAGCAGAGTTTCCAGACTGCCTGAACACAAAGCATGCTTAGGCACACCTCAGACACAGACACAGCTAGAGCATACATTCATACAGTCTTGGTCCTTTGCTTGCTCTAAGACTAAACCCTGGACAGAGACTAAATCACTTCGAGGTTCTGTGCTGGGCTGGCCCTGGCTAACAGCCCAACACCCAGCCAGATACTCACTGACTCTCCCCTCAGCATGCTGAGGGTGGGGTGGCTTACAGTGGGGCGAACAGGACTAAGAGAGCTTATGGATCAACAGCAAGGACATCACAGCTACAAGAATCTTTCTTCACTGGCTCTTTTCACTCCCAACTTCACCTCTATTTCCTCTCACTGCAGGTTATACCCAGTTCCTTCAGAGAGACAGAGCAGTACAAGGAGATGGGGGTAATGTTTTAAGTCTCTTTTGTTCCTTTTCCCCCACTGGGGTTTTCCATGGGCTGCTGTCCTTCAGGAACATTTACTCAACAACAGAGTACCTTCTCCTCCTCTGACCCTCAGGTTCCCACTGTTGCCACTCCTTTTAGTTCCTTCCTGTCTTGGGATTGCTTTCTCATTTCTTGAAGTGTCCCCTAGGGTGACCCTGCCTCAGCTGTGGGCTCAGTTGTGCCCTGCAGTGGGTGGGCTGGAACTGGCTGTGTCCAGCACAGGGCATCCACAGCCTCCCCTCACAGAAGTCCCACTACCAGTGACTGGACCCCAGGACCCTGTAGAGTTTTTCAGTCAAGACAAAAACTTTGTCTTACCTGTGAAGGGCTTCTCTGCAACTCAGAAAGCTTTGATAATTCACCCAAGTTAAGTTCCCACAGGGCAGAATTCATAAGAGCAGACAGAGGACCCAAGTCAAGCTAGAAAATCCTGCAGCTCCCCCTCCCCACCAAACAACTGTAAGTTAGCCAAATCTTACCAAGATTGTGATCTTTTCCACAAAATTACGCCTTGGAAACACACAGTTATCATACTTTTCCAAACAGATGGAAAGAGTTCATCCTCAAAAATAGGTCTTTATAGAAAAGCACAGTGTCCTAGTTCTGGCCAGGACAATTAATTACTTTTTACAGCAGTCAGGTGCAGTGGCACATGCCTGTAGTCACAAGCTGCTGGATAGGCTGACTGCACCCGAGTACCTGATCCAGGAGCTCTGGGCTGCCCTGTGCTGTGCCCAGAGGACATAGCCAAAACACCAACCTTACTCAGTACCATCTTAGGCCACTTCCAAGGGCTGGGGAAAAGAGACTCTTGCTTCCAAGACAGGTGCTCCTTTCCTGTCACAGGGAATTCCTGTCACGCAGAAGAGCTGTTGTTTGCCATTGTTTTTCAGTGTCCTGAGATGGGGTGAACATCTGTCATGTCAACCACCCTCTCTTTGTACATTGTTATTAGCATTGTTGCTGTTACTGTTTGTTTTCTTATCTCACTGCTATTTCCAGTAAACTGTTCTTATCTTCACCAATGATCTGTGCCTTTTGTCCCCCAGTGGAGATGGACAGGGGAGCAGCTGATGGTTTTCTTTTTAGCAGGAGTATTAAATTTGAGAGTACCATTCCTGAATCTGCCTACATAGGAAATGAGGAATTGATGCTGAATCAAATACAAGGTCTGAGTAGTTCAGTGTCATACTCTCTACAAAAGTCACTATTGGTAGTAGGCATTTTCTGTGCAGTGTTACAGTAGATATGACCAGGGCAAAAATAAGGCTTGAATGAGGTTTGTTATTTCCCTTAAAAATTTTGTATTAAAGTAAGATTTTACTTAGTATGTAAGATAGACTATGACCCTGTTATAGCTATTCCTCATTTTTATTGCACACAAGTGAGACTACAAGCCCAAAACTCTGACAATTCCCAAGGAATGCACACACCTTGTTATCTGTACACAATATCTTTCCCCTTCATTGACTAGCAAGACAAGCATCTATAACAACAGGACACAAATCCTGGGCAAGACTCGTCTCCTTCAAAAACCTTCATAAACTGAAGTGTACCAAATGTGCTATCAGTGACTATCTGTACACACTTTGAGTGTCCTCCTGAACTGTGGTACTGAAAAAATAAATACTTCTCCTGTTGATCAATGTGAACACATCAAAATGTCCTTCAATAGCATGAACAAATCCAGCGAACCTAAATACCCATCCATTCCTCAATGTATACTCCTTTTTGTTCAGACAATATCCAAGTTCCTGGACACCAAACTATTTCAGTCTATAAGATACAATAAAGTAATCTCAGGAACATGAGGTGCTACATTATGTACAAACAACCTCGGTTCCCAGGCTGACTTAGCACAGCCTTGTCTTCCAGTCTCACACACACTAGAGTGTTTTACACACAGACAGACGCTTTTAGTCTTCTGCACAATTGGAAATTATGGTCCTTTTCCTTGGACGGTGGAATTCCTACTGCTTGACCACAGTTTTCAACAGTATTATCTCCCTCTATACTTGAGAAGTCACACTGGGTGGAAAACAAAAAAAAAATGAACAGATGCTACTAATCACTGTAGACTCTACTTCATTATCCTTACTTTATTGGAATAAACAAGGGCAGTCACTCATGCCACATCTTGGCAGAAGATGAGATATATACTCCTTCCAAATATTCTCCATATTTTTCTAAACACACACAAAAAAAAGTTTTCTAAATGACTTTCGGATATCCAGTTATGTCAAATATACTGTTATTACTGTCATAGATTTTATTAGCACCAATACATGTAACAGAATGCTGAAAATGCCTTTTTTCTTCTGCAAAATTCAGAGTTGTGAAATTTTATAATTCTGAAGATGTCTGCTATTCTTTATGGAAGGACAAATTCCCCTCTTTACCAAATAAAACGTCAAAGTCTAAATTGCACATTACATACATTTAAAACAATAAAGTGATAAAACAAAAAAGTCTTTTAATTAAAGAGATACATGCTGTCCTCTGGCCCAGAGAATCCTTAAGCTGCAACTGTTGGACAACATTGTGGGGAAGCAGTACAATACACTTATTCCAATCCTCTTTTCTATAATACTGGTGGTCACAACATTGTGCAGACAGCAGTACTGAATTTTTTGATTTACCTTAATTTCTGATACTTTATTCAGTTATGTTTACACAAAACCAAGTCCACCATCCTTTGACAGTCAAGCAAAGCATGTTTTCACTTAATTCCCAGGGTATTATTTTTTAGAGTTCTAGCCATATTACAGATGACTGCTCCCAGTTCTTAGGGTGTATACCACTTGTGCCTGGCAGCGCGGTGAAACTCAAGCTAGTTCAGAACTACTTCCTTCTGACACTTCACATTCCCAGAAGTTCTTCATTTCATTGAAAAGAGAAAGTGTAGATTACAGATGATAATAGACTAGAGCACTGAAAGAAGAAAATTAAATGAGAAAATCCTCAGAAGTACTTCCTCATCATGGTGTTTTCCTTCAGCTTGTTGAAAATCAAAAACTTCAAAAGGAAACTGAGGTCTATAGAGACATTTTACAAGGCCCAAAACTGGGATGAGAAATTAATAAAAAACAAGAAACAAGCAAGCTCACATTTATTTCCCTCACTACCTCCCATATGTACACTAATTGTTAGAATTAGTTTATTTTTTAGACACATAGAAAGGCTCTATCATAGCTCATTTTATTGGAGACAGAACTTACCATTACAACTCTGTTTCACTACATTAGGAGTGGCAGACATTTTTTGTCACACAGAAAAAACTGATTAAGTACAAATCCTTCTTACTCTTTCTCACTCATGATCTAGGGAAGACATTTTTACTTTTTATCTACAAACCATTAAAATAATCTACATTTCCTTGGAAAAAGTAATGAAAATTAAGCATAAAATAAAGTGAGACTGAAGCACGCAAAAACCCCTTATTGAGGAAAAGAAGAAACAGAACACTTTTCAGACATGAATCTGACTACAAGCAGATGGTGGAATTAAAATTTTGCTGTTTTCTGAAAGTTGAATATAGGAGGTAATGATGAAACAAATTATACAGATAAATGGTATATGTGTCCCATATACCTGGTATATGAGTTTATGTAATATTTTGATTAGATGTCTAAGATTTCTAGCTGTATAAACAGGAACATAAAGCTATATTAATGTTATGCTAGTACCCAGCTCAATTACTTCTCCTGCTGCAGATCATCTTTGTTCAACATGCTTCTCAAAAGCCAAATATACCCCTGTTAATCAATCCTTAAAAAAAAAATAAATTCAACAACAATTAATCTAAAAGGCCATGCCTAAGCTGCAATTATTTAATTATCCTCACCGATTAAGTGATTATGTCATTACTAGAACATACCTGAAAAAAGAGCAGAAAATAAATAGATTTGCTCATAAGAGTAAAAGCATACCAATTCATGGTTTTAAAGCTTTTGCCCTTCTAAACTCACATTTTCTATACCAAACTGGAAGTTATTGGTAACAATCCCTTCTCATTTGTATAAAAAGCAGTGCAAAGCACAAAATATTATAGAAAAGTATTTGCTCAGGAATAGTTCAGTACCAAGCTCACATTATAAACATTTCCACTTTTCAAATTGCTAGAAAGTAGATTTGATAGGAAACACAAGTAGAAAGTAAGCTTGTGCAACAGCAGAAAATATGGGATTTGACTCAGAATAACTATGATTTTGACAATAGCCGTTTAAGTGATAAACTCCCCAGTGTAAACTGGAGCAGGAGTGGTGTCCCACACAACCCATTTTGTCACCAATCCATTGAAAATGATTTCAAACAAGGAGTCAAGGTGGAGAGCAGGAATGCTAACACACAGTTATTATGCTGCAGTTCTATTCAGTTCAGTCCTATCAGCCATCTCTAGGTGAAACAAAGCTATTTTATCAAGTTGTTAAACAAGCCATTTTTCCATTTCCTTTACCAAGATAATTTGTTTTCCTGCAGTTGACCAGTTTAGGTTTAGAGCTTCTTAACATTAGAACTAAAGCTGGCATTTTCTCCTCTACATAGGCAACTGCCACACACAATTAGATGAGCTACTAATGGAGCTCGGTTAGTAGCTCACAGAGGCCAGCAGCTCTCCCTAGGACAGTTAAGCTGTTTGCAGTGAGTATATAGAAGAGGAGAAGGAGTTAACATATAAAAATAAGAACACTGGGAAATAAAGGAATCTGTCAATCAGCAGCAAACAACCCCTCCAAAACACAGAAAAACATTGCTATAGGAACAGAAGGCAAGAAGAGAACTGTTTCCGTCACAATCAGAAGTTACAAATATTATACATGCAGCCCACTCAGCCTGAACAGACAGAAGGGGCTTTTTCTTTGTTTGTGGGATTTGGATTGGTTGGGCTTTTTAGGCTGAGTTTTGGAATTTTTTTCCCTTCTCCCCTAAACCCCAGATTTCTACATTCCTCTAAAGCACATAGCTATACTGGCTGGAGACCATTTTTACCACAGCCATCAGGGGCTGGTATCTTCAGTCAAATACTCTACTCCTGGATACATCTGTCCCATTTTTACAGCATAATAACACTGTAATATACCATGCAATGAGAGGATTTTTAAACCCTTGAGAAAAAACACTATAAGAGTGTGTGACAACACTTTATTGTATAATAATTATAATCTCCATTCCTATTTAGCTTATTCACAATAGACAGCTTTTCAAAGTAATTAACTAAAGCAAACCTGAATTGTTTAACAAGTCTCTAAATTTGTTTATTGCATTAAGTACTGCTAGAATTTAATTTCTCAACTATAAGCACTTAATCAGTTTGATCAACTAAAAGGCAGGGCAGTTCATGCATATTTTTTAGACAAGTTTTGTCTTCTAGGCATTTCTGTCACTAGCTTAAGTTTTCTAAAGTAAAATGGCTGCAGGAAGACAGGATTTGTATGAAAAAGGACACAGGTCTGGTGTCCTAGGGATGATTTAAATGCAGTACACTGTCAGCATCAATAACTTCAGTGAAACAAATAGGGAGAACACAAAATAATCACACAGCTATACTGAATTTTGACATGAATTCATCATAGGTAACAGTGCTGGGATAGGTCGCATTTGATAAGACATTCACATTTTTATTTAATAAATAAACAGTAAATTGTATTTTGTCCATTTATATAGCATAACATGGATTCCAGCTTTTTTAGAAAACTAGGACCTATTACTAGCAATAGCTAAGTAACATTCCTCACTATTTCTTAGTTAAATAAATGAAGGAGAATGAAAGTTTTAGTTATCTCCACAAGATCCAAAACTCTGGCTAGGCTCTCTGCATTTCAAATTCCTTTTTCACAATTACAGAAAAAGCAAAAATCAAAAGTGGCACAGCATGATTTATACTGACATATATTTAACTTGAATGCAATTATCCTTCTTCAGCAACTCTGAAATTTTCATTTTTATTAGGAAGATGCTAAATACTGATCAGTAAATTCCAAATCTTATAAAAAGTAGTTATAATTCTGACCAAGAAAAAGGTCAGAGACTAAGGAGGTAATTTCCTCAAACTAGGAAAGGCTGAGGGAGCTGAGCCTGTTCAGCCTCAAGAGCAGATGACTGATAGGGGACCTCATCAATGTGTGTAAGTATCTAAAGCGTGGGGTGTCAAGAGAACATTTACAAGCAATAGGACAATAGGCAGTGGACAAAAATTGATGCACAGGAAGTTCCACCTGAACATGAGGAAGAACTTCTTTACTGTGTGGGTGACTGAGAACTGGAACAGATTGCCCAGAGATGATGTGAAATCCTGTGCCATGTGCTCTAGGATGACCCTGCTTGAGCAGGGAGGTTGGACCAGATGACTCACTATGGTCCCTTCCAACCTGACCCATTCTGTGTTTCTGTGAAAAAGTCAATTCTACAACTAGCAAATCCCTATTTAGAAGCAGGCATGTAGCTTTTGAATATATACTACAAAGCTATTAGAAATAATTACTGAGGTTTTAAAATATCAACAAAAAAAGTAAAGAAATCACAGAACTGCAGACCTCACAAGAAACATTTTTAATTATATTAATTCCTGTTGCAAGTAGATCTGGCCCTAACAAAGGTCAAAAACTAACAAAACCAATTCTCGGGACAGAATTTAGCCAAAGCCCATAACCACCTGAACAATTTATATTTTGAGATGCTCAGTCTTTTGCCAGATACATTTTTTTGTGATACAGCAAGGTGTAAAGCATTTTTAAGACAGCATAGTCACAAAATATCCTTTGTTTAGGGAAAATTTCTCTTATTTTAGGCACTTTCAACTCTCCATTTGCTCTCTTTTAATGCTTTGCCTTCCATAAGAATCAGGTTCATTACCTATGTGGAACTTTTAAATGGTTTAAGGTAATAAAGATGGTAATCTTGACCTCCTTTAATTTTATGCTTAAGTAGGGAAAAAAAATCTTTCATTATATCTTTTGAAATTAAGAACTATAGCTCTTGCAATGGGTGAATCAAATTCTTCAAAGGGGGAAATATTTAGAAAGTCTTTTCTAATTGTTCTGGGGGATAGGAATCCCTACTTTGGTCACATTAATTTTCTTACTAAGTATTTTGGTAGAAAAGAGAAAAAAAGTCTGATTTAGTACAACTATAATCCAAAGGGAAGGTATATCTTACTATCTATGCCCTAGAACTAAAACTCTGCACAGAGGCAAGTGCTTTGTTTTTGTTTGGATTTGTTGTTTATTTGGATGGTAGGCCTTTTGGTTGGCTGTTTTTTTGGGGGGATATTTTGTAGTTTTGATTTTTTTTTTTTTTTTTTTTTTGTATGTGTGTGTAGTTTTTTTGTTTTGGTTTTAAAAAATCCAAATTTTCTCTCTTCAAGCAAAATGATAGGACTACTCTTCTTCTTGGGGTCCAGAAGAAGCATAACACCTCCACATGCCTAACAGAACCTCCACCTTCCTGAAGGAAACACAAATACCATTCAAAAGGCCTCTCTACAGTTACAAAGGAGAGTGTCCCTCAGAATTTGCCTTCCACCTCCAGTTACTCTGGGTCTTATTGCAAGCTTTGGTTCCAGAACTATGTGAGGAGCTTTATGGGATAACCTTTTCTGATACCAAATTATTAATTATCCAAAATTAAATGAGGGCAAATCATTAACATAGGTCCTGATGTTCCATCTTCTTAAGCATCTTGAATTTGAATCTTGTCTCAAGAAAGGCATGTAAATGCAAATATTTACAGGTTATAAAAGTCTGATCATAAAAGCCTGCATCTGGAAGGCTAATAGAGACATGCCCATAAAATTTCAAGGCAATGCTGCAAACTGCATTCCAATAAAGATCAGGAATTTGCAGGTGGAAGGTAGTGGTGGTTTAGCTCAGACAAATTGATTATGGTATTTCCACAATCTGAGAGTAACTGTTAAAGGCAAATAAGGACATTGTGATGAGTTTTACAGTAAGATCTGTTATTTAATGCTAGAAAATACTTAATACTAAGTTTATTTTAAAAGAAATCCTCAACATTTTATTGACATTAGGTCATTTTTAGTAGTATTCTGTAGGACTGAAATAATAAACTTTCAAACTAGGAAAAAGTTAGTATCTACAAAAAACAAATCCCTTATTTTCCACCATTTCTTTCAATTAGCCATCTTTGACTACTGCTACTTAAATCATCAGCTGTCTTGTAGTTATGCCCATAATCTTTAGTTTGTAAGTAAGAAGTCACTTAAAATAGTTTATGATCAAAAAATTCCATCAATGCTTTTATATTTTTCCTTCATCAAAGCCACAGTTTATAGGTTAAACCTTCTACCTATCAATAAACATGTACTTTCAGTGTCCAGTGGTATAAAATCACCACATGTAAATGCAAGAGCTTGTAAAATTTAAATAAAATCACAACCAGAAAAGAATGGTTGTGTGTTGGTTTCCCAGATGGGTAATTGATTTATCTTTTTTTCTTATGAGTTTAACACAAAGCTTTTTTTTTAAGTACTTATATTGAATTTGAAACAAGGCAGAACCCTTTCTGTACTACTGTGGCATTTGCATGCCTCCAACAGAAAACAAACTCAGTTATAGTCTGCTGTTAGTTTCAAAAACAGCCTTGGTGTTCTGCTGTGAAAATCCTAAATATAAACCTGTTCTTTTTACTCCATGTTCCCTATCCCATAAGCTGTATTTTCCCTGTATTAGGATTCTGAATAAAAAGCCTTCATTACCTTGAAGAATATTGCAATAGGACACAGGTATAAACAAATCACAAGAGTAATAAATCACAAGGTAAAATAAATTCTCCCCCTCACCTCCCATTTCAGTGTGAGTTTTGCCCTGATTTATACGGAATGGTATAGATTCACTACAAACAAAGACAGTTTTAGCTTAAGGAATTACTCCGTAGTTGGGTATAATTAGCACACCTTTATCATAGAGCAAATAAATAGCCTGTTACTTATTTTGAAAGAACCATTAGTTACTAATGCTATGACATATTGTTGTACAGAATAAGTTTAATGCTTTATCAACCTTTTGAAAATATGCTTTTCATTACTGACTACACAAAAGAAGTACCAGAAGTACTAATCTTAAAAGCCAAATTGAGTATAAAACATATATAACTACAGAAGTTGAAATTTCCATGCAACCTTGTATTACAATAATGGTGTGCTGGTTTTGGCAGGGGTAGTACTAATTTTCTTCCCAGTGGCTGGTACCAGGGCTGCTTTCTGGATTTGTGCTGAGCACAGGGCTGATAACACAGTGATGTTTTTGTTATTGCTGAGCAGGGCTTGCACAGAGCCAAGGCCTTTCCTCCTTTTTGTACTGCTAGGCTGGTGAGGAAGTTGGGCGTGAGTGGAAGGAGACACAGAAAGGACAGGTGACCCAAACTGACTGGAGGGGTATTTCAGACCAAATGATGCACACACTGACACACACACTTGACCTCAGACCTGCCTTGTCACTATTAACTTGCCCAGTGTCACTGGACTGTTGGTTGAACCTGGTTACTGTGAACAGACATTCTGCTGCTCTTTGCCAAGCACTGTGGGACTGCTTCCACAGTGATGACACAGCTCCTGTGCCTACCTTGTCCCAGCTAGCCCTCCTTCACCTTCCCTTTGCTGCTCTCCTAGACACATCTGAGCTCAGTCAGGCATCCTGCCATATTTGCTTAGTTTTTTGCACATCAAAATTAGCCATTCTTATGCTTTGAGAGGTTATTCTTGAACCGGCTCTTCAGATCTCCTTTCAATTCAGACCAATCCTCTCATTAATCCTACCAAGCAGATCCCTGAACAAGACAAACATCTGTTTTTATGTAGCACATAATACTAATCATTCTGCTCACTTCTTTCCAGACATTACTCTTCTTTGCCAGACCACATCCACAACCAGTTCTTCCCTGTGAGCAAGTAAGGATAGCTGACCATCTCCTCCAGAGAAAACTTTTTATACTCTTGTGAAACATACCTTTCTATTTCAAGCCAGTTTAACAGCCTTATTGTAGTTATGGCAAAATCTGGTTTTAGATAAATACAAAGCAATTCACACTCATTCTATACTTGTGCACAGAGCCTTTTACCCACAAGCAATATTATAGCTACCTCATTTTCCAGCTCCACCTATTGGCACACCATTCACATTCTACAACTTACTTGAAAAAAAATAGACTGTTACTCACTTGTTCAAATATTCATGTGCTATGTTTACTGCATAAACACACACAACATAATGCTCTTTTCCATGAAATTAACACAGTCTCTAAATTAATATTTGCCTTCTGATGGATCTGCTTTCCCCATGGGATTTCTGTTGCAGCACAAGGGCAGGATCATGTATTCCCACCAATCTCCATCTGCATTTCTAACAGCTGAGCGGAGCTACACCAGTAGAAATAATTTTATCACTATTTAAGAGACATTACATCAAAGACAGTTACAACTTACACTGAACTTTGATATTTACTACTGCTAAATGCTGTATCCAAGCATATACACCAAGACTATTTCTTGACTTTCACAGGACCTCAAGTGTTCCAGGTATCAAGTACCACTAGCCCTAGTGCTCAAATTCATCTGTTGTTATCAATACATGAAAAAAACAACATACTATACTGTTTGGAAATAAAGCAGCTATATTTAAAAGCATATTATCAGAAAAAATGACAATACAGTCTCACCTTGAAATGATTCACAGGGTGTAGTAGTCGATGTGCTAGCATCTGCTGATGAAATCTGAATATTATCCAAATTCTTTTCTTGAGATTTTGATCCAAGATTTTCAAGAACGACCTCCTCTTCTCTACTTGAGGTCTGAACAAGAGAAGATGATGAAGTTTCACCATAAAGTCTTTTCAGTAATTTCGCCAAGAACACTGCAGGGTAAGAAAACTTTTCTTAATAGGAAGAAATACAGTGTTTTAAAAATACTTTAAGACTTCAGAAAACCCAAAAACGAATTGATATGAGACAGTTTCCCTCATATTCCGTGGAAGTTTGTTTTGAGTAGTCTCCACCTCTCACAGGTGAAACTGAAAATAAATATATTTAAGTTCAAAACTTGAATCAGAAAAACAGCTTTAAAACACCAGAGTTCACTAGCACATTTAAAGTCCTCAATTTGACTAAATTTTGGCAATAAATTAACAGTACATTAACAGACTACATACACATTAATTTTTAGAACAAGATTCTTTCTATGCAAGTGTCACAAGGCTGCTCAAAATGCAGGTCTCTTCTGGCACAGAGACACCGCAATTGAATTACTCATTAAAATCAGTAAGCTACGATTTAATCACACAGAAAAGCCAGAAGTAGACAGCAGCAGAAACACATGGTAACCAGTTATTTCTCCAGAATTATCAGTATTCTTATACGCCTCTTCTTCTTATGGGCCCATTTCTGACGACACCAACAATCTGCTATGAGTTAGTCAAATGCAAGTATCATTTGATTAAAGAAATAAATGCCAATAATCTACTTATTAACAAAACCATTATCTTTTTAATATATACATGTTTACTTCAATAACTTAAAAAAAACATACTAAAGTATAAATTATTACTAGAAGTTTTTATCTATTGCAAAGCAACATCTCTAGTTTCATGAATTCTATGCAGTCAAGGGGATATGGCTGTATGTAGGGGTGGGAAAAAAGACATCTGGGGAAAAATGGTATCTATACTGCAACCTCAGATTTAATATACATTCTGTGGACACTGCACAAGCAACCTGCTGAGATTCATAATAAAATAATTCTGCCAAGAGAAAAGAAATTAAATTGTAAGAAAATGTATCCCACTGCAGCTTAGCAGAAAAACATTTTATCATCACATAATTTGTCAGTAAATTAATTCACAACTGAAAAAAATAAACCTTCATCCTTGAACCACCAGTCCTTGATAGCCAAACGGTAGCTCCAGTGCACCTTGGCAGCTATGCTTTCCCATGTAAATGCTTAACTACATGAGCGAATGGTTTGCTATGGGCTATGATTACAGTTTCCAGATAGACAGGCATGAACAAGTGACTGTGTGTTTTTGTAAAGTTCCCTTGCTGGGTTAGTCTACAGCTAGAAAGACAAAAATCCACAATTACTCTCCTCAGCTAAAGAAAAGTAGAGGGAAATAACCAGTGTAATGAGACACTGTTCACTGCCTTTTCCAGATATCTGACTCTTAAGCAAGTTATCCAAGAGGTTTATCCTGAATCCTTTCCCCAAGTGGTGCTACTAACACTACAGCATTTTAATAAACTACAGTATAGCCATTACTAAATGTCATGTTTAATGCCAATAGGCAGCCCAGCTGCTTGCTCACTTTCCTCCACATGGAATGGGGGAAAAGAATCAGAAAGATAGGATGGAGACTACTCATGGGTTGAGGTAAAGACAGTTTAATAGGTAAAGCAAAAGTCATGCACACAAGCAAGGCATGGAATTCATTCATCACTTCTCATGGGCAGTCAGTGTTCAGTCATCCCCAGGAAAGCAGGGTTCCATCACATACAATATTGACTTGGGAAGACAAATGTGCCCCACTTCCTCCTTCTCCTCCCAGCTCTGCATGCCGAGTATGACACTATATGGTGTGGGATACCCCTTGGGTCAGCTGAGGTGAGTTGTCCCAGCTGTGTCTCCTCCCAATTCCTTGTGCACTCCCTGTCTCCTCACAGGTAGGGTGGGGTGAGGAGAAAAGACCTTGACTCCATATAAGTGCTGCTCAACAATAACAAAAATATGCCTGAGTCATCAACACTATTTTCACCACAAATACAGAAAACACATCACCACAGGAGCTGTTATGAAGAAAATTAACTCTAGCACATCCATAACCAGTACACAGATTAACATTCAAGCACTTGTACTGAGGGAACTATTCTTCCAAAGCAAATGATCATTCACCTACTGATAAATCTAAATATGCAAATATAACTCCAAATCTGCTGAGAAGAGCAGCCTCCTCATAACCACACTAGATTTTATGCTCCCCACCTTGAAATCTGATATCCCTAGTCATTTCCCCCCAAATTACATCACGTTTTCCTTTCCATTTTTAAAATTGAGGGACTATATTCATACAAACAATAACATTAATTTAGAAAGCAAAATGAGATCTGCTGTGATACATTCATTCCTTCTAATTCCCATGGGGAGCTCTCCCTATCTTTAACACCTTTGCTTGAGAAAGCAAGCTGATAGAATGCCTGCCTTGGAGGGTATAAATACTGAGGAGGTTATTTTTTGATAAAAATCTCTTTTGCTCAGAAAGAAGTATCTAGATCAGGAACAGTGATAGATTAATGAAAGCAACATCCACTCGGCTGGCATTTTCAGCAGACACTGGAAGAAGCAGCAAGGTATGGAGTAAGGAAGCTCTTTACTGCCTGCAAAGTTTTCACATTTGTATCAGAGCATCTCAGCAATGACACAGGTCATCTCTTAAGATAACTAGTAATTTCCAAAAATCATAACAAAATAGAAGTGAGCAGTGTTGATACTTAGATATTACAAGGTTCTCATTTGAAACCTGATGTACTTCAAGCCTTCTGAAGACAGCAGGAAGCAATGAATCCCAGCAGTTCACCTTCCTCAGAATGAAGAATCAAAAAATCAGGTGAGTCGGGATGGACCCACAAGGATCACTGAGTCCAACTCCTGTCCCCGCACAGCACCATCCTCAAGAGTCACATCATGTGCCCAAAGCTTTGTCTAAATGATTCTTGAGCTCTGTCAGACTTGGTGCTGTGACCACTTCCCTGGGGAGCCTGTTCTAGTGCCAGACACCCTCTGGGTGAAGATATACTTTTACTGATATCCAACCTAAACCTCCCTCAAAACAACTTCAGGCCATTCCCTTGGGTCCTGTCACTGGTTGCCACAGAGAAGAGAACAGGGTCTGTCCCTTCTCTTCCCCTCACAAGGAAGCTGTAACTGCAATTAAGCCCCCCTCAGTCTTCTCCAGGCTGAACAGACCAAGTGCCCTCAGCTGCTCCTCACACAGCTTCCCCTCAAGGCCCTTCACCATCTTTGTAGGTCTCTTTTGGATGCTCTCTAATAGCTTAATATCTTATATTGTGGGTCTGAAACTGCCCCCAGCACTAAAGGTGAGGCTGCCCAAGTGCAGAGCAGAGCAGGACAGAATCAGAGAATCACAAAATAATGAGGTTGGAAGAGACCTCTAAGATCAAGTCCAACCTATGCCCTAACACCTCAACTAGACTATAGCACCAAGTGCCATGTCCAGTCTTTTTTTAAACACATCCAGAGATGGTGATTCTACCACTCCCTGAGAAGACAATTCCAGTACTTTATTATTCTTTTGGTGAACGATTTTTTCCTAATATCCAACCTATACCTTCCCTGACGCAGCTTGAGACTGTGTCCTCTTGTTCTGTCAGTTGCTGCCCAGTGGAAGAGACCGACCCCCACCTGTCTACAACCTCCCTTCAGGGACAATCCCCTCCCTTTCCCGCTGGCCATGCTGGGCCTGATGCCCCCCAGGACAGGGTTGGCCCTCCTGGCTGCCAGGGCACTGCTGGCTCATGTTCAGCTTGTCACTGACCAGGACCCCAAAGTCCCTTTCCATGGCACTGCTTTCTAGAATCTCACTCCCCAGTCTGTCTGTACAGTCAGGGCTGCCCCATGTCAGGCACAGAATACAGCACTTGTTAAACTTCCTGGTGTTTGCTCAGCCCTTTGAGGTCTCTCTGCAGGGCCTCCCTGCCCTAGAGGGAGCCAGCAGCTCCTCCCAGTTTTGTATTTTCTGAAGATTTGGTTACTATCCCTAGAATCACCAGAGAGTGCTGAAAAAACTGACTGCCTTATTGTAACTATTTGGAATCCTAAGGATATTCTATTCTGAATAAAGAATAAAACTCTGCCTGCAGCCCTCACATTTTGAACAAAGTGGTCCTCTTTTGAACAAAGAAATTAGACTCTGAGGAATACCCATTCTGTTATCCTCAGCAGCTTTGCATGCTCCAAAGCAGCACTCTGCTTTGCAATTATCAGTCTCAGAACTGAGCTACCAAAACATTTTTCAGATGACAAAGTAAGTTCTTTCCAGAAGGTTTTATCACTGCAATTATTTGAAAAAAGGTATCGTGTGATATCCATAAGCATTGGCTCAATCACAGGAGAATGGTCTTGCTGATGCTATAGAGCAGTTCTTGCCCTTGAAAACCTTTCATAAATCTGATGTCTCTGGTACTATTCAGCATCAGATATCAGTCCATTTGGCAAGTACTGCTCAAACCCTTAAAAATAACTACCCCTTAACAGAAAATTAGCAATAAAGGAAATTCAAACGAAAGTATCTACTACCAAAAATGTATCTTACCTATTAGAGTTTCAAAATGCAGTAAAACTTACTATCACCATAGCTATAGCATAGGCAAGTTAAAAACCATATGGTTATTTCTTGACTATGTCTTCCTGACACAAAATTGATGGAGAAACTGTACAGGTTCATGTAGGCTTTTGATTCTGATTAATTTTAAAAGAAAAAGAAATCACTTTCCAGCTGAAAACATGAAGCACTATTAAAATATTCCTACTGTAAGATGAGCTGAAGAAACACTGTAACACTTGACTTTCCAGGAATTCCTCAGTGACAAAAAGGAGTCATTATTTTCAGACATGAGAACAAGCTGAAAAAGGTACCAAACAAGTTCCATTGCTAATTCTTGACAATTCATGTCTGGAAAGAGTGAAGTACAAATACATCAGAAAACTGAAAAAGTACTCCGTGTCTACAGTTTGACATCACATAAGGAAAGCGAAGTGTAACTCTAAGAAATACAACAGAGAACACATGCTGACTACTGATACAAATTGTGAACATCCATGACCTTTCTACTACTAATTTTGCAAGAAGAATAAGGAGCCTGCTTCAAATAAATGCATTTTTGACCCCTATGTATTAAATTGAGACCTTGACTGAATTCATATTACAGATATAAGCAGACTGTCCACAAACACACTGAAATAGCACTGCAGATTTATGAACATTCTGGGATTGGCAACAGGACTTAGCATGACTTAAAACTCCATTAGGACTACAGACTGTAACAAAAGCATGCTGAAGAATTAAACAAATTAAGTTCTGAACAACATCAGAAATGTTCCTGTGCAGCAACAGCTTCCTCAAAAACATTTCTGTGAAGAATGCTTGCCACATACTTTTGGCTACTTGTCAACCATACTGTAAGTACCCCCACCACATTTCTCATTTGGTTGCCTCCTGCCTACTTAGGTGGAAGTTGGGCAGTAAAAACAAAGTAAAGTGGCATTGGAGCACTGAACTCTGTGAAGCTTGCAAGTTGCCCTACTTGGTCTCTGTCTCTCCTACAAACAGAAGCTTTCCAAAAATGGAAGAATCAGGAACTTCTTCTGAAACCATCCCATGTGCAAAATGTGCTAATATGCTATTTCTGCTACAGCAGAAGGAAAGATAGTACACCAGAATGGAAAAGGACAGAAAGAGCAGACAGAATGATAATCTTCATGCAGAACATATGGATAAGGCTTCATTAAAATGTTCACTTCATCTCTGTTAGTGAAGAATTACTCTCCAATATTCAAATAGATTTAAATCCCTGAAGTTTGGTTTTTTTTTTTTAATCATAAAAGTACCACATCTCCTATGAAGGGCAGAACGGGACAGTTACTTTAAAACATGATCATAAAAATCACAGAACTGTTAAGGCTGGAAGGGATCTCCAGACACCACCCAGTCTAATCCCAAAGCTCAGAACAGGATCAACTAGAGCAAACTGTGGAGGGCCTTGTCTAGTAGGGTATAACAATCCCATTGCACGGATCAGCTCTTCTTCCCTAATAATGGCTGGACACTCTTGACCAGAGATCTTCAAGGAATCACCCAAAAAAGAATGATTCTTGAAAAAGAGATGACTGTGTTTATCAGGACCCAGAGCAATGGAGTGTAAAAGCATTTTAAAAGACTGTTACAAACAGAAAATATTAGCTAGACTGCTATTCTTACCAGCTAGCAGGTGGAAGACTAATGATAACCTCAGGCCAGAAGCTGCTCATTCCTTTAAGCCATGCCCCACAAAGCTTATTTTCCTTTAACCATACAGGATAGTTTGAGTTTCATAGTTTGACTTTCTGGATTCTTTCTGAAGGAGTTGCTCAGCTGGCCAAATTGATGAACAATTATTTTGCTCTGTGTTTACTTGGCCTAGCACAGTGATTTTTGGGTCATGGCTTTGCAAACCTCACAAAGACAAAGGCATTGAGTTTGTATTTCAGCCACCAGGGCAAAATTCAGTCTGAAGTTATGCTGCCTGATGGCATGCAAGGTATCCTGTTTTGCCTGCAGATTAGACACCGCTCCAGAGACCTCAATGTACACAAGACACCAATTCTGCCAATGAGCCTCTGAGTGCCCAAAATGTACTCAGTAGAGATGATGGTGCACTGAGTACAGCCCCCTGTTAGAGAAAATGGAAACGAATACACAGAACCTCCAAGGATAATTAAATTTATTAACCTTGACCTAAACTTCCCAATACGAGCAAAAGACACATACACACACTGACCTCAGAAAAAAAAAAAAAAACAAACCTCCAGTTATCGAGCCCCACAGCCAAAATGGCACAAGCAAAACAAAAAGGAATCAGCTGAAAGCTCAAAGACCCCAAACCATTGCTAGAAGTGGCAGAGACCAAAGGCTTGAATTAAGTCAAGAGAGCTTGTGTGTGTGCACAACATATTCTAGTTCTGAGGAAAATGAATAGCTATATAGTCATTAACGTCAAAATCCTCTGAGTAGGGATCACTTAGCTGCAGAGAAGATTCCCAGATTTGGGATACCAATTCAGCAACTACCAAAAGATTAAAATCAAGGAAGAAAGAGAGTAATTAACCACTACAAAACATGTATCATTTTCCCACTCCCCCTCATTTTTACCAAAAACATTCAAGCTATGCAGGGATATAAGAAAAAGAATGATGCAGTGACATGCAATTACATTCTGTGTAGCTTGACAGTTCAGATCATCTAAAAAGTGTATCCAACATCTAAGATGGGATGCTCCTGTTAAACTCAGGAGAAAGAAACAGAAAATGTGATTTTCTTGCTATCAGCAAGGTCAAAAGTTTTGCCAAGAGTGACGTATTTCCATTTCACCATGGATAGCGCATGCAAACCAAAGCAAAGCACTGTAGCAGTATCACGGGAATAACAAAATAGATCTTTCCAAGTGGGGAAAAAAATAGTGAAATATGTAGAATCCTAGCTGTGATCAATGTACAGTTTTAAGTACACAGGAATGGGTACAGTATTTTGCTTTGCATTCCCAGTCTGCAAGCAGTCCTCATCCTGCAGGCGAAGCTATGGTAACAGGCTCTTACAAGAGTAGCTAAAGGATAAAAAAAGGATAAAAAAGCAAGGACTGCAAGATCTGCAGCAGAAAATTCAGGCTGAAGCTGACTGCCTCTTTCAAGAGGCACTTGTAGACAAACACAGAAGCTAAAAGTTTACAAGATCTTGTGCTTAGTCAAAGAGGAGGCTGTTCTGCAGATCATTGACTACATCTTCAGTCTCCATACCTCAGACTGAATTGCATCTATCTATGAATTTACAGTGCTTCCTTCCAAACAGCACTACTATTTATGACATGCTTTCTCAAGGAAGACACCAAGTAATTTTTCAGCTTTATATTTCAGGATAGAATTCACTTGCATCTTAAGGCCAGAAAATGTACTACTCAATCTTGTTTGAATGACTGGGAGAAATACTTATACACCTACCTACACTGAGACTCAAAAACTTGTATCTCAATACTTTTAATATACTTCAAGACTCTAGAGGAACTCCATAATTCATATCAGGGGTTTTTCCAGTGTCTAATTGTCTTTGGCATAAGACATATACACACAGACTATGTTTGCTATTCAGATTTGAAAAACTTGACTGTTTTCAGCATTGGCTCTTTTTCTTCCTCTCCTTACTAGGTTAAGGAATCCGGCATTATACAGGAATATGTTTCCCATTGGAGATTGCCCTATTGGTTAGAAACCTTGATTCTGAAGTCTCTTTTGGCCTGGAAAGCATTCTCTCAGCCTCACACACCTTACTTTTAACTATCTGCCTTCGTCAAGAGAGCACTTTTTTTGAACAAAGGCTGTTCATCCCATTTCTCCCACAAGCTATGATAAATTGCTTGGTTGCTGTGAGGTTTTTCTGGCTTTGTTTTTTTAACTACAAAATTCCAAAACTAAGACTGAGTAGAAACACTACTGATATCAAAAAACTGATTATTTTAAACTTGACTAGCTCCTTAGACAATATTTTAGTTCTACAACACTTACAAAACTTTAGTGACATCTTAAAGGGAAAAAATTGTACAGGTCTTCACAGGATATCTACACAAGGTGGGAATGGTCCTCTTTACAAGTTTACAATTGGTCTCACTGACATTACACATAACAAATGGTTTTAACAGCTAAAGCTATTATTACATATTTAATGGTGAAAAGAATCCACATGTACTATTTGGGAATGAAATAATGGAAGATTTTAGTTGTATCCAAGGTCCAAGTGATAGTAAAAGGGTTTTAAAATCATGGGGATTAAGGGTTAAAAGGAAAAATAAGCTTAGTAGGCCCTGAGAAAATAAACACTCTAAGCACATGGAGAACTCGTACTTGCTAGAACTGCACCGTGTAGATAGTACATAATAATTGATATAATTGTTAGATGTGATGATTGTTTAGTACTTAAATATAATTACTGTTTAATCATAAGAATAATCATGAGAAACTCTGGTCAGTGACCTAGGAAAGATCACAAGAAACTCATATCAATGTATACAATAGAACAATGTAAGTTAAATAATTAATATGTCTGTTATGTAACGACAGAATATAAAATACGTTCAGCTCGAAAGCCATGTGGGAGTCAGATTTGGGTCTGTACCCCTGATTCCCAGAGCTCTTAATAAAAGCACCTGCATAAAATCATATCCCATGATTATGTGTTTTTCCGAACGCTAACACAAGAATTCTGTGCTTGAACTACTAGGTAACAGCTGCATCTCAGTATGGTTGTTAACCAAAATGTCACAGGGAGCTGCACAAGAAATATGGATGCTATCATTTTCTATGTAGTGTGTAATAGTAACTTCACAGTATCAAGGTTTGTCTCAAGACCACTGACATTATTCTCACTGCAATAGCATCTATTAGTCTTCAGCATCCCATAAGAAAAAAAAATCAGATGCTAATTGCCTTAATTTTACACTTGTCATATCCTTTATTACAGGTTTGAGAAACACAGTGGAAAAATATCCAGTTTTGTGCTCTAAGTTAGTAGTTGATAAAATATGTCTCCATTTATCTTTTTACTTAGCATTACTTTTTATAGCATATGGAAACCCACTTTGTTATCTAAAACTCAGTACTATAGAATTCTCCTGTCTGTGAGACAGCTTTTGAACAGCTCAAAGCAACTTATTTAAGCATATGGCACATATCAGTAAGACTGAAGGGGAGAAAAGGAAAAGAATATAGTGATTAAACACCCCATATCTATGTATTCACCTAAATTAAGCATTTAATACAAAGGGAGAGTTATTACAAAGAGAGATTGACCTGTGAGCTTCCAGACCAACACGGTTCATGGCAATTGCAGATACAAAACAGTAACTTATTGCTAGAAAAAGCCAATATTTATTTTCTCTTCCTAGCTTAAAAGAAACTTAATTCAGTTAGACCAAGCACAGTCTCTGTCACATTGCAGTTTCAAATCAGTAAGACTGGTCTTACTTACATCTGTTAGCAAATTCTACGTGACTGTGTAGTTCTACATGAATCTGACTAATAGATCATGCTATCCTGTCTCAACAAAGGTTTTAGAGATCTGTCAGCAGGCCACCTTAATTGCAGCCACAAGCTTCTAGACATCTAATAAACTTGACATGACAAAGATGATAAGAAGTTCGCAATGAGAACACCAGGATTTTGTTATGCTGTTCATAAGAACCCCATCTTCTTTGTAGTGAAACCCTGCAAAATGTGTATTGCTACTGCAGTCCTCAGAAAACAGCATCTTCACTATAGTTTCAATTTGTGCATCCATCTTCTACAAAAACTTAAAAATATGTTTCTCATACTGCACCTTTTCTTACTTGGCAAAATCAGACCTCACTGAAAACATCTAAAGGTGTCTCACAAACCCTTACCAAAGCTCAACTTTGGTGACTATTATTATTTATCATAATTCTGGCCACTGAGTTGAGCCAACTGTAACCTACAGCTGCACAAGACTGTCAGCAGTGCCCTGGCAGCCAGGAGAGCCCACTGTGGTCTGGAGGGCATCAGGCACAGTGGGGCAAGGGAGGCGATTGTCCTGCTCTGCGCTGCTGCAGCCCCATCTCAAATCCTGCCTGCCGTTTTAAATGCTACAATATAAGAAATATAGAAAGCAGTTAGTATCCAGAAGAGACCTACAAAGATGGTGAAGGGCCTTGAGGGGAAGCCGTATGAGGAGTTGGCTTAGGGCACTTGGCCTGCTCAGCCTGGAGAAAACTGAGAGAAGACCTCACTGCAGCTTCTGTGAGAGGAAGAGGAGGAGCACACCCTGATCTCTTCTCTGTAGTCACTAGTGACAGGACATGAGGGAATGGCCGGAAGCTGTGTCAGGGGAGGTTTAGGTTGGGCATCAGGAAAAGATTCTTCACTCAGAGTGTGGTTGGGCACGGGAACAGTTCCCAAGGGAAGAGGTCACAGCACGAAGTGTTTGGACAGCTTGGGCAAATGTGTGTGCAATCTTGCAGACGGTGCTGTGCAGGGACAGGAACGATGTTTCTGTCAAGGCAGGACGGGAATGAGAAGACTGACTAGAAGGTTGCATGAGAGTGAAACTCTGATTTATTCAAAATACACTGCTCTTTTATACAGAGCTTTGTGAGGACCAACTCCATTGGTTCTGAAGTGAAAACAACTCGCAACATTGGTGCAAAGTGCTTGACACACAGTGATAGAACTTAACTATAAACAATGTGAAAAACAAGAGAGAAAGAATTATTTACATTCTTCTCCAGCTCTTTCCCAGACTTTTTGCCTGGCTAGAAACTCTCAGAGTTCTACATTTAATCACAAAAACCCAGCTATTTGTAATTTAGCCAACTACAATCCAAACAGAATCTATATCTTGGTAAGCTGTAATAAATCTTTGGTCACACTTTGGGGGGAAGCAAGAGACTGCTCACAAAGGAAAAAAAAAAAAAAAAAGTAATGTCAGGCATCAAATGCCATTTGCAATTAGTATTTCCCTTACTAATAAACATATATGATGAAAGAAAACACACCTACTTAAAAAAAAAAAAAGGTGCCTATCTTTTTTCCCAGGAAAACATCAAAGTACGTGTCAAAAAATTATGTTGAGCTTGAAAAACAAAAATAAGAAAAGGATTTGAATAACCTCAAGATCTCTAAAAAAATCAATGCTTCTCTGAAACTGGAAAAAGGGAAGAAATGGTATGCTTTTCTGCAAGAATGAAGATGCTTAATATGTGATATAGCCATTCAAAAAAAACCACCAGCAAAGCAAAAAAAACCCCAAAACTAAGGAACTGCAATCTCATTTCAACAGCCATTATAATCCTGCCCCAAGTCACCTGAGAGATGAAAACAGTACTCCTTGAAGCAAGTCTCTATTTAAAACCATTTGTTGCTGATGTCTATTAAGTGTCCACATCTGTTTTACCATTTAATCTCTCCAGTAGGAAGTCTCCTGCTGTCCCACTAGATCATCCCTTGTACAGCACAATTTTTCTATCTCTTTTTACTAGCAACTAATAATGTACACCACACCTTCATCAATACCTTAACTCTACCTTTCAGCAGCTGGAACATCACTCTCTATACAATCCTTTATGAAAGTGCTATTTTGGGCTGGCACAAACTTTCAAGAATGATGACTAAAGATTTCAAGATGCAATTGTCAATGTTTAACAGCAACAAATTAGGAGTTCAGCTGTCCCAGACAGGATCAATACTTTGTTGGTAACACACAGCAGTAGTACCTCTAGCCCTGTCACGAATCACTGGTACATGAGCAAATAAAAAACAAAAAGCCCCACAAAACTAAAAAAAAAAAATAAAAAAAAAGCGCAGCATTTTCTCAACTACTTCTGTCATACCCTTTCCTGGCAGAGTGAAGTGCATTTCACTTAACTGCTCTACTGGCTTTTCACTATTTAGATTCTCTTCACTGACAATTAGACCCATGACCTACAAGCTGTTGACCATCCCATTTATTCTGTATTATGACCCAGTCCCAAACAAAATAAAAAGCTTTGCTGTTCTATTGTAATGCAGACAAAAGTCTCTCTTCAGCATTTCAACGTACCCTTACAAAAAAGAGCAAACCTAACATTAAAGAGAAGCAGCTAAACCTTCTTTGTCAGCTCTTTTATAGGACATCTGTCCTTTCAAAAATACATATAGTTTCACAACAGAAAGTTAACAGTTTTGATACATGCTATGGCTGCAGAGGCTGATCAGATGAGGTTCTAAACTCTTCCAGTTTTATTATTTCCTCACAGGGAAGCATATGACATCCTTGTATTTCTCACTGTATTTTCTTCCCAATCTGAAGTCATGGCTCCTTAGAGTGGCTGAATAAAACATGAGCGATTTCCACTTCTACATAGTAAAGTCAGATACTAAGCATAATCACTCCAGCTTTCTCTGACATGCTACCAAAACAAGTAGCTCTTTATCTGACCTTCAGTTTTAAACAGATTAAGAGCTTTAGAATTCAGTTCCCCCATTCTCAGCTCTAGAGCCATGCACTCATTCACAAGTGCATGAACTCACTCTTCCTGATTCACTTTCTTCCAGAAAACATCAATTTGTAATTCACATCCCCAAAGCCCCAAAGCGTAGAAGCAAAACAGGTACTCCTCACTTTCTCACAACGAATCTGCATCTAAACCACAGAGAACACTACCGTGTATTTAAACCTCCTTCAAACGATCTCTACTTGCAGACCGTCAGCAAGTAGCTTAAACATTAACTCTTGTTGATCAGTTTCGCTCTCAAATTGTTATCCTCCCATGAAGTATTCCAGTTTCAAGATGCTGGAACTGTCTGTAAACGCCAAAGCTAAGCACAGGATGCAAGCCTTCAGTTCTCTCGCAGCTCAGCTCTACTCGAGACCCCTTAAGAATGAGATATTACTTATGGAACACCTGTAATTTGAATATTGCGTTCTTCCTCTGCCGTATCTTATAAAACATTTACATAAACGGAATAGACTGAAGCTGTGCTTCAGATATTTTATTCTTTGCAAGCACAGTACCACAGTTATTTTAGAAGCGAGTTAACTCACTTTAAATAAGCTGAAATAGTGGGTCACCAACAAGTAAGCACACGCATACGTGGGTATTGAAGAAAAAAGGTGTCATCTTAAAATACTTTGTGATTAGAGAAGTAAATTTTATTTACTCTCTCCCAGCCCCCAGGAAATTCGGCAACAGCACCCGCCCGGCCGTCCGAGCCAGCGGGGCCGGTCGGGAGGCCGGCAGGGCTCGGTCCCCGCGGCCCCGCGCACCCAGAGCCCCGCCTGCAAGGCGGGCAGGCTCCGCTGAGGCCCCCGCTGTCCATCCGCCTCCCGCCGCCGGGCTCGCCCCGCGTCCTTCTCGCCGCTTCCCCCGCGGGAGCGGAACCGGCGAGTCCCGCGGCGCGCCCGGAACACCGCGGGGCTGAGGGCGGCTGAGGGCAGCCGCGCCCGCGGCCGCCGCCGCCCCTCGCTCCCTCCTTCCCCAGCCCCGGTAGCAGCGCGGCGGAACCACCACCCTCCAGCCCCCACGGCGCTGGCTCACCGTCCCTCCTGCTCGCGGCCATGGCCCCGCGGCCTCCCGGAGACACGGGCACGGCCCCGCGCCCGCTCTCCTCCCCGTTGGCCGCCGCGCCCGTCGGTCCCGGCGCGGGCGCCGCCATTGGCGGAGTGCGGCAGGCCGCGCGGCCGCGCCGCTCGCTGGCCCCGCCCCTCCCGCCCCTCCTCGGCGGGCGCGATGCCCGCGGGCTCCGGCAGGGGGCGCGCGGCTGCGCAGAGCCGGCGGGGGCGCCCCTGCCGCGCGCGCGGGAGCGAGGGCGGGGGTGCGCGCGGGGCGCGAGGGGCGGGGGGAGCGGCGCGCGGCGGGCGGGCGAGCGGCGCGCGGCGGCCCCGGCGGGTGAGCGGCGCCGGGGGACGCTGGGCGCGCGCCGCTGCTCCCGCTCGCGGCGTCTCCTCAGCCCCGACCCGCCGCAGCCCGCACCCGCCGCGTTAATAATGCACTAGAATGTCAGCGCTGAAAAAGGTACGGAGGGAGAAGAGGCAGGGGAAGGGGCCGCCGTCGGGGCGGCAGGCGCGCCGGGCTGCTCGCGGGGCGCCTCCGCACAAGCAGCGGAGGGAACGGGCGGGTGCCGGTGCCGCGGGTCCCCGCGGGGACCGCACCGTCGGGGACGGGCGCCTGGGCAGCGGGGCGAGGGTGCGCCAGCCGCGCCGTCGGTTGTGGTGCCATCCCCATCACCGGCGCGTCCCGGTGTCGCCGTGGCGAGGGTCTCGCCTCGGTACAGCCCGGGCAGGACGGCTGCGCGGCGGAGCGCCCGCTGTCTGGCACCCTCCCGTGTGACCGGTGTGGTCGGAGGGAGCGGCGGGGAGGGGGATGCTGTGCGCGGAGCCGCAGTGCTGGGGCGATTTAAATTTTGGCAGCGCGTGATTCTGGGGCTGCCCTGCGAGGAGGGGCCGGGGAGCCGGGGCTGGCGGCGCACCGCCGCCCGCTCCGCTCCCCGCTTTCCCTTCCCGGCCGCCGTGCCTCCCCGGGAAGGGTGCGGGTACGTCGGAGGGGCCGCGCTGCTCCGCCAGGCTTGTCCCAGTCCTCCGGAGGGACGGCCCGGCCCCCAGGGGCGGTGGGGCGGCATCTCGGCAGCCGAGGAGGGGCGGGCGGGCAGCAGGTGAGTCCTGCACGGTCCCCGCACCGGCTCTGCGCGTCTGCCACGCCGCGGGCGCGCCCCCGGAGCGCGGGGGTGGGCGCCCGGCGCATCTGCTGCGCTGTCCTCGGTCACCGGCGCGATCATGGGTGGCTCTCGCCACTCAAAGGCCGGCGTTCGCGGGCGGGTTGTCTGAGCGCCTCCGCGGCCGCTTGAAACACCGTCTGCCGGAGAAATAAAATAATTACCCAGTGTCATAATGAGAGCGCGGCGCGCCCCAGCCCGCCTCGCCTCCCGGAGCGGAGCCGGCAAACCGCCCGGCGGCCGCCACCGTCGGGGCGGGCGGTCCCCGCCAGCCGACCCGACCTGCTGCTGTGGGGCCAGTACGGATCGGCCCGGGGCGAGGGAGTGGGGAGACCCTTCCAGCCGGCGGGAGGTGCAGAAAAGGGGCTTTCTTTTACCGCCCCGCTTTCTGTCGCCTTCGTAACCTAATTCCTGCCACCGCTGGTGTCCCAGTTCTAACATCGGTGCCGGTGCCGTACTGCTTGGCGTTTAGCCATAAATCCATTTATAAGTGCTTCGGCCTCAACTTCCCTCAAACTTAAAGGGTTCTAATTTATGGCGACAACCTACTGTTTGTTTCCAATTTTGCTTCATTACGGCACATTCTTACACAGGCTTAATGTGCCTTGGGAGCAGGTGATACTTGAATCTCTTCCAAATTAAAGCCCTGAGAAGGGGACCAAATGCTGCCGTCTCCTTAGGTGGTGTTCGCCCAAGATCACGGCTGTAAAAACAAGTGCCCTTCTTAGCCCTAGAGTGTTTTGTAACCATTTTTTTTTTATTATTTGTATCTCTGCTTCACAGTAGCAACATAAGCGGAGCACTAACAAAATATAAAACACTGGATAGCTCCAGCTATTTAGGGAGTAGATGGCTGCAAGCGGGCGTCCTGCGAGGAGCAATGGTCACCTCACTGTGACTGAGTGCGGCCCAAGTGCAGATGATGGGGAAATCTCATGTGGAGTCTTAGTAACTGAATGTTTTCTACTGTGGGAGTGTCAAGGGGGCATACTGATGGTACTGAAAATTTTAAAAAGCAGCTCGAGGTAGACTAGAGGATGGATGGTAATATTTTATAATGCACGTGTATTTGAGGTATCAGCTGTTCACATCTCTGATTTGTTGCATTTCCATCTTTGTGTTTTATCTGGAAAACAGGTAAAATAGGAAGAGTAGAAGTTTTATATTTCTGTGCTTTCCGCAACATAGCAATACTTTCAAGTAATTTCCATATGGTTTGCACAAAACCCTTCATTTGAGAACTGCGAGTTTTAATGTTACTGTCTGTAGCTATTTTTACGGTGCTAAGCTGATCATATCATTTATGTTTCAAAGGTTCTTCCCCCTATCATTTTGCATGCTTTTCAAAATGTGTGTTATGTGGTTAAAATGGACTTGGACAATGTTTAATAGTTTCATGAATTACAATGTTATACATTAGAGATTTAATTCTGAGTGCTCGAGGCAGACCCTGTGTTATCTGACATTCCTAAGTTAAAGAATGTATTTATTATGCCATTGTTCAATAACACATGAACTAAAATCTAGGATTGTCAAATAAATTTGTTGATTTAATTTTTTTTTAGCTTTTCATTTTAGTACTATGAAGTGCTATTTGCATTTAGTCAGTCATATATCTAGTTTGCACTGAAATGGTATAGGGCATACCTCTAATAACTTTTTAGAATTTTCAGTCCTTCTGAAATTAGTTTAAATTCCTGGTGCAAACTGAAATTATACTTAGAGTGAAGTCATAAGTTCTGTAAGCAAGCATTTAACAATCAGCAAACATAGGCTGCTCTTGACAGAGTTATTCAGGAGAATGTGTTTTGTCTATGTAACACATAAAATCACAGTCAAACACAAGACTTGCTGGATTGGTAATGGTAATAACATAATGACTTAATGGGATTGGGAATTCACATTTGTGTACGGCAGGATCCCACAAATATTAATGACTGTTTGCAATTAATAACTGTTGGCAGTGCCAAGCTGTTGGTAACAAAGTTACAAAAGCAAGTTACAAAAAATTTCAAGGTCCATTGTGACAAACAAAAAGTAATATTCTAAATTAATTCCAATACGTGAAACAATTTATTTCAATAGTAATTGATACATGTGATATAAGAAACATATCCCTGAATAGATGGATTCATACCTGATCCTGAGGAAAGCTTGCATGTCCAGTTTCCACTCTGTCTGAACATCAAGCAGCATTCTGCCCAGAGGGCACCCTCTGCAAGCTCCCCTGAACATTGCTGTCCTGGTCCACTTATAATGTCACAGCTGTGAAAGGGTTTTTTGACAGCAGATGTTCTAATAGGAAATATTTGTAGATGCAGTCTGGATGACTGAATTTCAGCTTGATTGTGAGCTTTGCCTGGCTAAATGGTGGACTTTGGTGTAATCATTAGCATGGATTTTTTGTGCCTTAACAAGGGTGGTAAAATGCTATTTTACACCTGCCTTTGGCAAGAACTTTTTTTCCCTGTTTGTAATTACACATAGTCAAAGCAATTTCCTTGTATAACTATGATATTCCTATGAGAAGTTTTAGTAATAAAAAGAACATAACCCCTCAAATAACCTCCTGTTTTTATATGAGGTATAACATTGGGGGACCTTTGAATATGCATCAGTTAGACAAAAACAGCTGTTTTGGTTCTACTCCATGAACAAGACAAGTCTTATTTGCTGCTTCACTTAATCAGTACAGTGAATTTGTTTATATCTAACCATGCATGGTGAATGAGAGGACCACTAATGCAGAAAGTCAGTCTTAGCCCATCAATTGTGACTGTATTTAAGGAAGACTTTCAGTTCTTAGAAATGTATTACATGGGCCAAAATATCCCATTGAATTGAAAATGTTCTGTTTGCTAAATGGGTAGTTTTGTTTGAATAGCTACAGGAAAAAAATATACACATATTAGTTCAGTTTGCCTTGCAAAAATTCATAGTCATCCACGAACCATATGGCTTTCTTACCTCTAGTAGAGAAATAGCTCTCAGCATGGCAGATACAGTATGTCAACAGCTATGATCAAATATAAGTAGAAGTGGGCATGGATGAATCAGAATCTCTTTTAAAGTAGACTTGTTGGAGAACACAACTTCCCATAATTCAGTCCATATATATCTCCATTATAGAACTACATTTCCCAGAACAGATTATAGTTCATCGCAACTACTTTCTGTTGGAGAGGCTGAAATGATTCATTAAGGTAAAATAAGTACTCTTCCCATGATATTTATTTAGAAAATGTCAAGTAGCAGTTTATTCATTTAGTACATGCTTGGTTGTGACGAGAGGATAGAAATCACTGCAGTTAGATTTCTCAATCAGTATTTCCACGCATGCATATATATTTGGTCTCACTTTGCTTTTATCTGTTTCTCACTATACTCTCTTAAATACTTCTTTTGTGCATAAAATTTACTTATCTTCCATGCATTTTCATTCCATATTTGTCACATTTCTCTGTCCCTGCCAGTTTTGAAAATGAACAGCAAATAACTTCCAAAATTGCATTGGCCTTAAGCCCTCTAAATTTTTTGTGGCTTTATAAGCATATGTTCCTATGATATGAAAATACTTTCTTTTTATTTTTGATAGTAAAGATAGCATACACCAGCAGTTAGCAGAAATACATGAGGTATACCATAGATTAAGGCTTTTATTTCACAAGGGGAATCAGTGTCTGTTATCTTCAGGAGATGCTGCAACCACTATGTATAGATAAATTGACAGTAGTGGAACATCTCAAAAATATGATCAAATGCATAAATCCAACAGGACGAAAATCAGCAATTTAGAGATTCAGACTTTGCACAAATAGTAGAAAGCTTAAGTATACTCCAGAGCTTTCTGTCTATCTATAGCTCCCCATCTTGGGTCCTTCATAGCTTCTCCTTCTCCATGCAAAATTCTTCCACCGCTCTCAATTTTGCATAGTCCATCTTAAATACTCTCTGCAAAAAGTAAATTTATTATGTCAAAAGAAAGAAGAACATCTTAATGTTGTCAGACTGATCTGATCTCATTTTGAACAAAAAAGTTCTTGCATTTCAAAGTTTATTCTAGAAAATGTAAAGGTTGAATCTTGAAAATGACATTGAAAGCAGTTAGGAAAACAAAACTAAGACAGATGTAGGGAGAAATTGAACACCACTCTGGTGTAGTGGTCAGTTAAGGTGTCTCTGATATGTATATCATCTTGGAAGCTGAGTGGCTGCTTGAGCAGTGTTCAGCCTTTGGCATGCTGCCTTTCAGAGAGGAAACAATCTCTCAGCATTGTCCTGGAGAGGCAGCAGGTCAATATTGAGAAAAACAATTCAGAACTATTTTTATTATCTTTCTCCTTTAATTGAGGTGATACTGTGTTTTCAGTAATCCCTAAGGTGTGGTGAGGATGCAAATTAATTCTTTAGGCTTGTCTGGAATCTACTTTCCCTTAGCATCACATTTTTTAAAAAAATGTTGATTTTCTTAATGAAATTTATTTTTGTGCATTGGAGGTCAACTGAATAAGTTTCCTGTGATTCTTTGCTTCTTGATACTATGGCTTGTATTGTGCAACTTTTAAATGCCTTATTAATGTTATGCAAATTATATATCATAAGTCTCCAGCAATTCTCCTAGTTTTGCAACTGGATAAGCTGGTGACTTTCCATAGAAAATAGACACAGTATTATTAATGATGCAGATAACCAAGTTACCCTTAAAGGAAACATTGTCCAAACCATTTCACTCTCATGTGATGGCTTTTAGAGCTCATGCAGCTGCAGAATACAGAAGTATGCTATTGTCTTATTCTGTGCTTTTCTGGCAATGAGGAGTAGAACGAACTTCTCTGCTCTCACACACCTGCTTTCTAGCTTCACACGTAGCCTATAAAAATAACACTGAACAAATAGCTTCAATCACCACCAGTGGGAGGTTGCTTTTTAACCTCTTTTTTTCCCCTGAATAGGAGACAGTAGTGAAAGAATCTCAAGTAGTTACTACACCTTTTATTCTTACACTCTAAAAATAGGGGAGCAAGGAAGAAAACCTAGAGGATCTTCCACTTCCATGTTCTTGTTGATTTATGGATTAATAAGTCATTGGGATATAAAGCTAAAGAGCATAAACACTCTATTCTCTTGAATTTGTCTAAGCAGAGTCCAAGTAAGATAAAGACAACAGTTTTACCTCATTCATGCAGAGAGAAATTTTTGCCAAATAGCATCAGTATAAGGCCACCTTTATTCTCTATGCAACAGCAGATTTCACTTAATCAACAAATATATTCTTTAGTTTTAGAATTTGATAACAATTATCTTCCCTGATCCAGCGAAAAGGAGGACAGTGCTTGCTTTTACTCCTTTGACTCACTTCCCTTGATCTTGCAGCATTTCAAATCCTGCATACTTGAAGCGACAAGAAAAATCTTTTTTTAATGCTAGAAAAGGAAATGGAAAAGTATGTCCAAATGTCTTGAAAAAACTATGTATCTATCTCAATTCTTAACCAGGCTTCCTCATGATAACACAATGCAGAGGAAATAACATGTAGAGTTAAGAATGTGTGTTTTTTTTTAATTGGGATATGAAGACCATCACAGCAAGAAGATGCTGAGTATCAGTGAGAAGTATTAATATCCTCCAACTGGGAAGACAATGGGCTCCCATTGGTAAGAATGACACAAGCTTCACTTTCCCTCTGGAGGAGAGCTCAAGCCTCTCTGATGTTTCAAGCCCTTTCTGGCAGCAGGACATGAAACTGATCTTTTCTTTGATGGCAACTTGTGGCTTTGTTGTCTAGCAGGTGGCCTGGTTTTGGACTATTTCACGATTATCTTTGCCATAATGTTTTACTTAAAGGTAAGGAATTGAAAAAATATGATTGTTAAGTGTTCCTGTTATACATTGTATACATGATAAATTCATTCTTATTTGAGTTTGCAATTTTTATCTCACTCATTTGAGGGTCTGTTTACAAATAGTGTCACTTAGGAGTAGCTACTATAGCTTATATTCATACCACAAAAGTCCAAAATTAGTTTTCAGAGCTAGATAAATTATTGGATTTAAGAGAATAGCTTTAATAGATATTAGATTAATTTTTAAATAACTAATGTAAATGATTTTTTTCTTAGTAACTTAACAGAAATTTAAATACACTCTTTTCCTTTCTGGAATTCAAATAAATAAACTGGAATGCTCTTTCTTTCCTCTCAAATTTTAGTATATTGAGAAAACAAAATGTTACATGTGGCTTAGGCATGGCTCTTCATAACGGTTTATTGAAAATCCAATTTACTATTTGTAGATCAAAGTAATTTTGTCACAAGGTCCTGTGGTTTATAGCATTATATGCAGAAAAGGTTGCAGTACATATAAGAATGCAGCATTACTTTTGTTGCCAGTCCTGAAATGCATTGGATTCTTAGTGTCTCCCATCTCAATATATGTCAGCTCTTATTCATTATGCAAGAGGTGAGTATGACAAGTGAGGTGTTTCAGAAAAAATTACTTTTTGTGAAGTTAAAAAGGGATGCAATTAGTTATGATATTATGTACTTTTATAATAATATAGATGGTAACTAATTTGATAACAGTTTTCTTAAGTGATAATTTATAATGTGCTCCTCAAAAATCTTAACATGACACTTCAAAGGGAGAAATTGTTTCTATTATACTTTTCAGTCTCATTTCCTTTAGTAAAATGATGCATTCTTATATTGCACTGACCTTTCTCACAAAAATTTGAGTTATCTACACTGTAAGGTTTCAGCTGCAACAAGATTTAGAAAGTTATACATTACTTTATGAATTCAAAGGCACATAGTGACATTTGAAAGTAAGGAAATAGAGGACCAAAGTATTAAAACAGATCTAAATGAGAAATTAAATATTTTGAAGTTATTTTTCTTTTCAAATTAAAACCTCATAGATTAACTTTGGATGTTTCCCAGAGTCCTTCTCTTTTTCCTCTTATTATTGTTTCTCTACAGTAAAATAATTTGTTAAAAGTGACAGAAATCAGTGGAAATATTCTTATGTCCACCAGTACATACTATACCTCATATAGTAATGTGTGTTAAGTCTTGAGGTAATTTATAGTGCAATTAATGTTCTTTTATATTGTTTCATTTTGAATTATATTTTTTACATGTATTCATTTTTCCCACCTTAATTATTGTATTTCAAAATACCTTTTTCATTTTATGACGCTTTTTGGTATTGTGCATACCTGAGTAAATGTCTCATCTGATATATTATTATTTTTATCATGTACTGTGCCTATGACTTAGAGCAGTGTGGAAGTCTCTCCAATACTCTTAGTTGTGGATAAGTTATTCAGCACACTTACTTTGCTAACCAGTGCCAGGTCTCTGATCAATTCCCTGGGATTTTTTTGTTTCTTTTTACTTTCCAAAATTGTCATGAATTGCTGTTCTAAAAATGATGCAGAAAAGCAAAATACGAAGTTGCAAAGCTCAGTGTGTGCTAGGCTGTAGAATAATGCTTTGATCAATAAAATGGAAAAGTTTCTCCTATGTAGGCATATCACATTCAGATGGCATTCTCTTTCAGGTGCTCTCCTGGCATCTTTGTGAGTAATCTATTTAGTTGCACTCCTGGGTAATGCAATACATTTTTCTTTTCATTTTTTAAAGAAAGATACAAATGCCTTTTCTGAAATTTGTTTAATATAATATTTTGTCTGCATTTGTTAATTTCTTTAAATTGCACACCATTATTTTAAAAACTTTGTGGTATGCTTCCTAATTGGATGGAATTTTCTTTCAGATGTACTGACAAATGTCTATTTCTTAATCCAACATGGACACTGAAGCTTAGGCTACCTGAGAATCATAAGAATGTGTAAAGCCTTACATTCTGATTACAGACTGGAAATTAAATCTAACACTTAGCTTCACTACTAGAACAATCAGAACTCTAGGTACAGCTTGTTAACATTTGTGTTTTCCTGCACTTCACGTTGCAGTCTATGAGCTAGATGGTAAACAGAAGAGGAGCAAGCCCAGGTTAATGTTGAAAAAAGGGAGAGTATTATGGAGGGGGTTTAGGAATGTGTGTGGTACTGCTTGGCAGCTGAAGAAAAGAAGACAAATTATGAAGAATCTAGGTAAAAGTGTCAGAATGTAACACTGGAGAGATCCTAATAGTGCAATACAGGGGACGAGTGTTTTGGTTGCCTTGTTCTGGTTGCATGTAAGGGGCAGGAACAAAGTTTGTAAAATCCCTTTCCTGAGGTATCACACACATTTTAGGAACTGTGTCAAGCAAGACTGACAGACTTTAATGTTTTCAGGAGTATAAGAAAACATTGCATAGGTAAACAGACATCAGTATTGCATAATGTATCTTGATATACAAAAATTTATAGAAAAAGCTCAGCTGATATGAGATAGCTGCCAGGATACATTTGGATTGTTCTTTACTGGGAAAGGAGATTGCCTGTAAAATAGGGTAACTTATACTAAAAAAACCCAGCAAAATCCAAGAAGACGTTTACTGAAAGAAAACATTATTCTGCTATTTACTTCAGTTGCATAATGCTACGTAATGATGAATAAAATTTCTCTCTCTTTTTCAACACCTTTCAAAGGGCTGATCCAAATTACCCTAAAGAAATATCTTACTTATTATCACTAAAATTTGCTGGAAGTTGTGCTTCTCTTGACCAATGGATCAAACTTTTCCTGTATTTCTGAGTTTAAAGCACAAGGAGCAAAGTATCCTTGGCAGCCAGGCCAAGTGAGTTCTCTTCTGTGAGTTCTCTTCTGAAAGACATCAGTGTGATAATTAGTTGTCTTTATTTTTTCAGAGCAAAACACAAAATCCTCCAGCCTTGTCCTCCCTTCATAAATATGTTCAGCTCTTGTAATCATTACCACTGGTGGAATCTCATCTGAAAGATTTGCAAGAAGTACCAAAATAGAGAGCAATGTATGTGCATGCAAGATGTCCCCTTTATGAAGGAATGATAGATACACTGAAATACTGTTCCAAAAAACCTTACTGATGCATTTTCCTAAAAACTGTATCAATGAAAATTTACTCTAACTGTCCAGTACTACTGTTTCTTTGGCTGTAGCTATTAATTGTGTAGTTTGACCTAGAGGATTTTCTGATATTCTTTTTGATAGATTTTTTTCATGTATTGTCTTAACACAACTCTGTTTCAATCTATATGCCATAAACTTTTTAGAAAAATTCACTGTATATATAAGCAACAAATTGTGATTATACCCAACCATTTATATATGTTCCACAAAGGAGAGTGGAGAAAGAGGGAAGATTGCAGACCAAACAGTAAGTTTTCAACATCTTTAATGTCCTTAGATTAGAATTTTTAAGAGTAACTTAAATATTCCCACTGGAAAAAAAAAAAAAAGTGATTAAAAGTATAACAAATAAAAGTGGAAAGCCAGAAGACAATATTGAATTGTTACCAGCTCCAAAGCTCACCCTGCCACTGGAACAGTGGCCTCTCTTCTGGGTGCAGTGTTTAGGAAGAGCGCAGTCAGCAGTCCTCTCTGCTGATCTCCAGTAAAGACCGAGAAGGGGGACAGATTTAGTGTTTATCCTGTACAGGCCTGCATGTGCTTTTCCATCATTTTTAGAATTTTCCTTTGAAAGAGCTGACAGTGCGTGATCTATTTTAAATACTGCTTCAGAAGATGAAATTATTTTTGGTCTAAGTGAAATCAATAGCAGTTTTAAATATAAGATATAGTTTAAATAAGCAAAAAAATGTCCAGTCACCCTCAGTATTTATTGCATGTCTTAGGCCTGCTATGACAACCTTTATTAGCTAATTAATAGCTTCATTCTGTAGAGCAGTTTACTGAAACCACCAAAAGCTCACTCTTAAGTCTTTCAAAACATCACTCTGAAGTCTTTCAAAGGCATGAGTGCAGGTGTGGTTTTGCCTCCTTTTTTTCAGGCTTCCCTTTCTCCTAGGATACCTTTTCCTCAAAGTCCTGGACCATGTTCTCCCTGTCTTCCTTGTGTGCATCAGGAAGTCTTCCAAGTCCTGGTTTTGTGTAGCCTATCCCTAAGTCAGGTGCTGGTAAAATCTCAGTTTGGATCTTCCTTGCCTGCACTGTTACAAACTCTCCTGTCCTAGCACTACGTGGTTGAGCTCTGCATATGCTGGGTTGTGTAAAGCAATGCTTCTGCCTTGCTTATGGAGATCACCATTCCTCTGCCCCTGCTCTCACAGTCAAAGGTCTCAGAGTAGATTTGGTTTCCCAAACAGGAGAGCATTTTTAAGTTCTTTATAAAAAATAATGTAGCTCCCCCATGCTAGCTTTTTTTCCTCTAATGCTCTCTTTTTACTGTCTCCTTGCCTACCACTATAATTGTAATGTTGGTACTTTCATTTGTTATGTTGAATATTTTCTGAAATAAATAAGAACATTGCTTGATTTGTAGATAATACTGGTCCCTTATGTATAGTACTGGGAAATGTTGCCTAGAAAATTCTGTGACTCTCAATGAAATATATTTGTTTCTTCTCATAATTTACATCCATTATTTCTCACAGTATTTGATGTATTTTACGTGCTTTTGGGATGCTGACTTTAAAGGAAAGTGAAATCGTGGTCAAGCAGACTTATGGATTCAATTCTTTCCTTGAGACTTTGTTGCTGAGTATGAGGTTAATCTGATTAAATGTGCATCTTGTAGCTGCTCCATTGTGACAGTAACTAGTGGTTACTGGAACTTCTTGGTTCCCTTGGTGTGGAGAGTGGAGTAGGATGGGCAGCCCTAAGTGGAGATGTAGCCTTGCCCTAAGGCAGGTTAGCTGCATCACATCTGGAAAGTGCTGCTTGTGTCAAGACCAGAGCTTGAGATGACTGGCTCAGAGGTGGATTTCTGTCATAAAGGATGTATATAAAAGTATGGGGAGTTTCATCAGGAAAATCTACAGGTAGTCTTTTTTTTATACATTTAGGGAGAATTTTGCCATACCATTAAACAGGCCTGGAAAGAATGAATCTCATTATTGTAGTTTCTAAATGTTGCTAAAGATGCTTTTAAAATAAGCATAAATACATCAGAAATAATTGATTTCTCATTAATATAAGGTTGCAATTGAATCAATTGTTCTCATGCCCTGAATTCTGCAGAGAGTTAAAAACTTGTCATAACATTGCATGAACTTTGTATTGTATGCTCTATCTCATGCACACTTTTTTTTTTTTTTTTCAATCTTCATAGCAGAAGAAGTCTGATTTAGTGCAGTTCCACACAGCAGGAGCAGCAGGAGTAGGGCTGGAGTACCTGCCTTCTCTCTCCTCTCTCTCTCTCTCTCTTTCTCACTCTCTCTCACCAGTAAGCAAATTTTTGTCAGATCTCCTGATATGCTCGCTGATTCTATTCCTTGCTCAGCAACAGGAGGTTAAGACATAGAAAAAGACTGTTTTGGAGTCTATTTGAAACATGCCAATAATAGCAATTGTTGGTAATGAATCTATTCCTTATAAGTACATGACATGCTCCTCCTCTCTTGTGATAGAAGCTTTAAATGTTAGCAGCCAGGAAGTGCCAACATTTTGATTGCTGCCTGTAGTTAAATACATAAAAATATCAGAGGTATAAAATATTTTGGCATTAAAAAAAAAAAAAGCAAATGGGTTGAGAGATAGGGAATATAAGGGAGAGGCATAAGTGTCTGCTTGGAATACTTGATACTGCCTTTCCCTCAACTATTGCTAAGAGAAGTTTAGCAGTCACATAAGAAATGTGTTTGTGTTCCCTCACCATCTATATTTGAACTGGGGAGTTTGATCTCTAAGTTGGTCCTTGTAACAAGATTTTTCATGTCTAGATAGTCGTGGTGCTAGTTTTAAAATGCTAAAAAGTGGAAAGTTTTACAGTGACATGGAAATGCTGGCTCCATCCATGGTGTTCTTGGAAAGGATGTGTCCTGCATTTTCTTGGTTGATCTACTGCCAGTTTTTGAAGTGGCAACTCTGTACTGTGCTACCTTTAACTTTATTGTTGGGATTTAAAAGGTCGTAAAGCTCTGTTTTACCATGCTGGACACAGAGCAATTTTTAGAAGAAGTCACAGAGTTTCTTTCAAACTGAATCAATGTTAGAATATTTCAACTGAGAAAGCTGGTAATGATTTAGGGTGAGACTTCAATTTCTTTATATGTAAGAGTAAAAAAATATGCATAGCATTTTAAAATTTAATGCTTTTAATACCTAAAAAAGGCTTAAAAGATATTGGCATTGCTCCATATGAAACTTCTGTAAGCTATCCTAGTCCTGGTGAGTTCAGCATCCTATATAGGCATATGTTCATGCATTAAAAAAACCAGCCTCTCTGTTGCCCTGTAAGCATGAAATTAAATAGGTTTTTTGTGGTTCTTTATTCCAAAGACTTTGCAATAGATCCTTAAATATTTTATTACTAGCAATTCATCATTGTTTGTTCCTTCAAAGAGCCTGTATGCTTTGTGTTTGAGCCACATAGGTAGGTTACACCTTTTATGTTCAGCTGACTTCTAAACTGTTTTCTGTTGCTTTGATTATTGAATAGTTAGCTTACTCTAGCTCTGCAGGACACTGAGGAAAAAGAAGATAACTGTTCAATACAGATATAGCTATTTTCCCTCCAATTCTCATCAACACTCTTGTTATTAGTTGTGTTTTAATACTGTATAGACATGTTATACATTCACAATTTTCTATCCATAAAATAAGAGAAATAATTAGTTTATAAATTACCTAAACCTAGATTAGTTTATAAATTACCTAAATGTGGTACACATCTATCATAATCATATCAATAACAAAATCATATTTAAGCATAGATAAATAATACTTTGTAGGGAATATGATCACAAACTTCTTTCTTCTGTACAATGGTAGCTTGTGTGCATTGTCACCATCCAAGCAGCGTATTATTTCATTAAAATATTTCACTGCATTTTCATGAAGTTCATGTGCAATGTGTGTTCCTGTTTTCAACCAAGCTATAAAACACCACCGCCAGCTGGGGTTGTGAGCACCTCTCTTTGCTTTCATCAGACTTCTTTTCACTTCTCTGCAAGCTTAAAGGGTTACTTTTAAAAATTACATTCTTCATGACCTATTGCTCTAATCAGTTCTACAATCTAGCCACCATTTATGTCAGAATCTACAGATGATGCTCAATTTGGGAATAAGATATCTGAATGTAGTTTTCTGCCTCAATCAGATGTCTAATGCCTTTTCAAAAACTTTTAAGTTATTCCATGTTGTTCTCAGATACTGGACTAAAATACTTCAATCCTTCTTAGGTAGGTCCTGTGTGATATCTTCCAACATCAGCAGAGCTCTGAGTAAATAGGCAGCCCCAGACGTTGGGAGAAAGGCATTAAAACAACAGCAATAGTAGTAATAAACACAGTCACCTGTATTTATGTACTGACTTGACTCCTCCATGCCTAAGATCTCACTATAGTGCATGAAGATTAATCAGTACAGTGACAGCAACTGACAAATTAAGCTGAACTGCCTCTGTGTGTATTTCAGATGCTTGAGCTATCAAGCATGGGGTAGAATGTGTGTTGTGGGATGTACAGAGGGTGTATGTTCTTTAGAAGAATGCCTGGAGGTCAGGCATTGCATCTGAGAGCACTAGCAGTGACACCAGGCACTGCTATACAAGCAGCTGAATTGAGCCTTACAGTATTTATTATCAGAGGCACCACTGACTGTACTAGAGTCATAAGCACTTTGGGAACTGTTGACACCCGTATTTGTGCCTCATGGATCTGTGAGCTGAATTCTGCCTTGGAGGACCTGGATATTAATTCAGCATAATTTTGTTGCTTGGCTCTTTGCCTGTGCTACCTCAATGCTTCATTGTCACCTATGTACAAGAAATTACTAGTCCATCAACTAAGAGACCTGTTCCCATAAACTAACATTCTCTGCTCTTTGGCCTCTAAGTCTTATTCAAGGCTTTGACTTGAAATCCAAACAATATGCTGTTTGCTACACCTTCTGTGCCTGTGTCTGTGAGGATAAGTATGGAATTAAAAGAAGCTATGAACTCTTCCTGAAACCTTGTGTAAATCATTCAGATTGTCATTTCCTATCTTAGGTGGATAGTAGTGCTGTATTCAGTGGGGAGCTGGGGGCGATGCTAGCTGTGGGTATTGCTATCTGAAATGGCAAGTGTAGGGGTGTTTTTACAGCCAAAAATAATGTGAATTCAGTGGGATTCAGTGTACAATTCATGCTGGAGTTTATCAAATGTGTGGAATTCATAGAGTTGCAGATGTCTCCATCTGAGCTTGTTGCCCTTGCATTTCTTTACAGTCAGTGGAGGTCTAGTCAGTGTAAAGTGTAACTAATCTCATTCTAAAGTAGGTGTCTGAATAGATTAGATTGACTGCAAAGGGTGCATAGCGGTGACTGGTTCAGATGTAGGAGAACTGAATCTCATCCTACCTGTTTTCTGTGGGCAAAACTGCTATGATTTTGCCTTTAAAAATATACATTCAACTTTACTGAGCCACAGTTAGCATACCAGATGTATAAGTGTTTCAGAATAAGTTTGTTTTAAGCATTTACACAGATTGTCATACCAGAATTTTAATTATAAATACCAATTAATTATTTATCACATTATACACACGCAAGGGCAACACCCATTATGTCTGTGTGGGTCATCTTGAGCAGCAGGCAAGGCAATGAATAAGGTTTCACAGTGGAGGACTAAGGAAATTTTCTAGGACTTCTTTTTCTAGGACTTCCTAATTTCTAGGACTTCTACCTTCTTCCTTAATGTGATGTCTTGGAACCTTGTTCAGACTTCCACAGATCTAATGCAATACCTGGTGACTATATGTAACCTATATCCCTCTATCCTGCTGGTGCTTAAGGAAGGTGTGGTCTTCTACAGCTTCTGTGTCTTACTGTGCAGTTACTGTGAGGTGACTCAGGTACCTGCACACCCGAGTGTCTCAGAATGGCACTGGACATCGTATATGGATATCTTGTGTCAAGTTTCATTTATTTGTCATCTCTTTACTTGCATCTCTTACAGTTACCCTCATCTAAAAGAAAATCATGTTACAGAGAGAAACTTGCTGCATTGAAAATTTCAGAGCAGGCATAGATCATTCACACTGGAACTGCACAAAGTTACTGACCTGAGTTCTCATGTATGTATTTGTATATGTAGTTTTTTTCTGCCCTGTTTCTTTCACAGTCATGGCTGATTTCCCTACTGTGAAAATAGATTAATATTCTATAATAGAATATTTATTCTACAGCAATAACTGGATATTGACACTCACAAATTAATACAATAATTATCTTAGTTGATTTTGACAATTTTCAAAATGCTTGAAAACAGCTTCATATCGGAAGAAAGCAGATCTATATGAGATCCTATAAGCAAATAAGCAATGGTAATTCTCTGCCAGTTTTTACTGGTAAGGAAAGTCTCTGGAATCAGCAACACAGCAAAAATCACCCACTTCCAAACAATCAGATAAAAGAAAATACACTCCGAGCCACCTCAAAAAAAAAAAAAAAAAAAAAAAAAGGCAACTTAAAGCACTAAGACACAATCTGTTGTATTTTATTATATTTTAGTAAATATGTATGGGACCTGCATCATCGTTGTTACTGAAGTGAATAGGTAGTTTGATGCCTTATTTCTTACAGATTTTTTAAAAACAATGCTATTCACATGCTGATCACACAATTTACTAGGAAATTCTTTGAAATTCCATTCTGTACTCAATGCTAGATTATTTAAATATGCAGAAGAAACAATATGTTGCTAATTCAAATTAAAATCAAAGAATATTTAAGCCCTATGTTTACTCTGAAGCTACAGGTTGGGCACTGTGGGCTAGCCATAGCAGTTGCAAAAAAATATTGAGGGATTCATGTGGTGTTTTTCCTAAGGAATAAATATCCTAAGTCAGTGTGGCCAGTCAGGCCACAGATCTCAGATATCCTGAAACCTGCTCAAGTACTACAAGGCACATTTCTAATACCTTAATTTTAAAATTAATAATAAAATTTTAATGCCTAAATTTAAGGAAGTTCAATTTTAAGCTATGTTATTTGGGAAGGACAAGTTAATTAGTTTCAATCTGGATTTAGTACTGACTTGACTGCCCTTACTCTTGCTAGTGAAAATGCCATGCAAGAAAAAAAGGCCAGGAGTGTTAGCAATCTGCCAGTCAGGAACTCTGCAGGAAAGTGAAATTATAAATGGTGGGAGTTACAGAAATAATGTGAGTCATGCTAAGAAACTGTGTGTATCTAAGAGGAGCAATGGACAAGAGTGTATTTACTCTACCTGTACCTGCAGCACAGCAGCCTCATATTCGCCATCCCCAACAGGAGCAAGTGTAAATAGCATAACTAAATAAAGGGGTGGGAAAGCAAACTGGAAGGGAATATCATCCTTTTGGATGAGATCTTGGGCATGGAGGAGTGATGTGAAGCTGCATGAGGGTGATGCTCTGCACAACCTAATAAGTCCTTGCTGTGTCTGTGAACAAATCTGCAGTTTGTAATTATTTTTCTTTCTCTGTTTGTTGTTGAGCATAAGGGCTTGGCCAGGATGTATCTTAGAAAGGTAACTCAACATGCATATTCAGAACTGACATGACTGGCATTTAAGAGATAACTATAGGAAATTAACTCATGTTTCAAATTGAGCATGCAGAAAACTTTCTGTTACATTTAGCACTGCTCTGAAATATTTTGTAAAACTTCAGTGTCTGTAATAACATCATTGAGGCTTATTAAATCTTCATATACAAATGCCTTTTTTGATTAACCTATCTTCTCAATTCAAGCACTTTCATTTTTGCAGGGGAAGATTTTTTTGTCTTATGTTTGTGAAGAAGCTTTTACTTGGTAAAGAGATAAACACATTGGAATGATGGTATATTGTATATTAGAAAAGATGTAAGTAAATAACTAAACAGGGTAAGCTGAGTTGTCTGTTGTGTAAAATCTGTTGCAGTTCAGTAGTTTCTCATGCCATTAGTGTGGTAACATAATGCTGTGATGGTAGTACTCAAAAATACAAAGAGGAGTTGTGTTCAAAGCCACAGTTCTGATATTTATTTCAGTGGGTGTCCTATTATAGTCCATATATGAATGTGGTTTGTTCTTTCATCTCTTAAAATCTGTCAAGCAGTCCTGTCTCTTCAATAAATATTTTTAGACCAGTCTTATTAAATGTTTTAGTTGCTTTTATGTAACTACTTTTGAACCAAGGCATTCCTGTCCTAAATGAAGAATGAAAAGTAACCTAGCAGTGAAATCCTTTCACTTGCTACTCAGATTTTCTCTCTAAATTTACATTAGTATAATAAGAATATAAAATACAGATTTTTAAATCCAGAATGAATAAAACTGTGGTAAAAATAATTAGAAGTGTGAATAGCTATTGTAAAGATCAAGAGTTGACAAAAAAACCTTACATTACAGGAAAGATAGAGAAGCAGTTCAAAAACTGATCAGATTATTAAAAGAGCTTAATGCAGCATTAAGCTTCATCAAATGAGATCTTCCATTCTCTACAAAACCTTTCACTGTGGCTTGTGGCTCTGTTCCTCTTTTTGCTCTTTTCCATTTTTGCTTGTTTTACTTTATCATACTCTAGTCATGTCTTAATCATCCATTTGTATTTCCCTGCTCTCATGTCCACTCCCTTGCTTCTCAACCCTCTGGCTGAATCATGCCTGCACCTCTGGGAACTTGTGAGCAGTGCTTCTCAAACAGCCCAGGTGTACTGCCAGAATCCTGACTGCTGGAAACACAGCTCACTATGGGTCTAGTATTTCATTTGTTTGTGACCAGCTGGTGTCATTTCAGCTTTAAAAGAAGGAAGTGAGAAGCCAGGAAAGTGGTGGACATGGCTACTTTCAGAAAGGCTCATTTTACTGGCATAGGCTTTAGATGTGTAAGTGATTTCATTAATATAACACTTCTATTGATTTCTATGTGTTAACTGATCAAAAATAATTACTTTCCTGAACATAACATAGAAAACTCAGCTCTTAGCAGCTATTTCACAGAGTGATCAGATACAACTTCTAGCCAGGAGGATCTGAAACCACTGACTGCTAAAATCTGGTAGTGTGTATGCAGAGGAAGGGCATTCAGTTTCTTCACTTTTCTAAAATATCTCCTACTGACTGTGGGTGAAAGCAGGGCATTACTGTTACATGTTACATGGGCTGTGGGTCTGAGCTGGTGTAACTATTCTTGGCTTAATCTCCTCAGGATGTGCACATTTGACCAATTCTCAAGTTAGTAAAATTATTTATATTTGCATTAGAGAAATTAAAATATTTCACATAAATTGCATTTCTGTAGTACCATCTTGGATTTATTTGAAAGTATCAGTTATTTATAGGGTCTAACAGAATTTAATTATAGTCTTTAGGAATGACTTATGTAAAAGAGTATCAGCTTCCCAGTCAATAGCTTTGAAAACTGCTCATCAGCAAAGCAGGTAAATTATCAAAACTACTTTAATTAACGTATCCCATGTAAGCCTTTGGCTATCAGACTTCTGCTGTCTAAATATGTAATTACATATTGCTATCCCTTTACAGATTAAAAGGTTATTTCTGCTTTTAACTTTTCAGGTGGTTTTTGGAGCATAAATTTGATTTCACTGTTAAATTTTAGAGACTTAAATATTATCTTTTTCTTCCCCATGAGAAACACTGGAAAGTTTTTTGCTTGCAGTTTCAATCCCCTCTTGCATTTTGAACTAAGGACTTGGTGAATTTCTTCTGAACAATTCTGGATGGATCTTAGATGTTGGATGTGCTCATGTTGTTTCATTTATCTTGTTCTCTGAAGTAATTTAATGCCCTCTTGGGTGTATGTGCAGCCAAAAGTATGGCTCATATTACTCTTAGCAACACTGGAGTTTCCTTATTTATTAACATGACTTTATGTACAAGGTGGTGATTTTTTTTTTTTTTTTCACTGAATGCCTGAAATGGGAGACCTTCTGGTCATCAGTCAGTCACTGTGTAATTTAAGTTTGTATCCTAATACATATTCAGAAGTGCCAAATAAAGACATTTCATGTTTCCTGACTTCCAACTGCCTGACGTGACAACCTCAATTATTTTATTTTCATTTACATTTTAGAACCTTCTTTGATTTAAAAATCATTTTATTTTTAAGAAACTTTGCATAAATAGCACACTTATTAGCTACCATATGCCTCTGTCACTCATGCTTAGAAATTACATTTATCCAACTAGTCTAGTTAGACCAGTAATGGGGAAAAGATGATTAATAATTGGGAATGGTGGAAAGGACCTTCAACATGAGCTGTACACAGATACTTGAGTGACTTTGAGAGACAGTGTACCTGTATGACAGTTTTGCTGTATTTCTTTTATCCTTATTTATTCCTACTGCAGTAGTGCATAAGTGCATATGGCGAATGGTCCTGACTGCTTTTGTTTCTCACAATCTGTGTAACACTGTCGAGAAGAAAATCCCTCACACAGAAGTGTAGTGTCTTGTCTGAGGTCACAGAACAAGGGTCTCCTCCATGAGACACCACCACACCAGACCAGGTTGTGCGGCTCTGCTCCAGCACACGGCCCGGTGAGTGGGCAGCAGTCAGAGCACCTGGAAGCTGGAAGGGCTCCTCTGCTTCCCAGAGCCACACAGCTGCCTCATGGCCAGGGGCAGCTGTGTGACTGCTGTAGTGACATGCTGGAACACATCTGCTCCGTGAACAAGAATGTAATGAAAAATTACTCTTAGGAATAAAGCGTTTAGGACTGAAAAGGATCACTTGGATCAGTGAGATAATGCGAGCATATATATCTTATTGGACTGATTTAAGTCCCAATTCTATTTATTGTTAGTTATTTCTATTTTGTGTTCTTATTTTATATTTTGGAAAGCTTTCCATATTTTTGCAACTCCAAGATGCTTAAAGTCTTTGTCTAGGAAGTAGAAGACCAATATTAAATTCTTACTGTGCATAGCTTTAGTGCCTTAACTTAATTTGTCTTTTTCACATCATTGATCAAGATAAAAGACTATTAGCTCTTTTCCCTGTTCTTTCAAGGATGTCAGTCTTAACTTGAGAAGTGTTTTCAGGAACTGAGAATTGTTCCACATAAAATATCTATGTTATCAAGTTGTTCCTAGCCAATATTAATTCTAAAGCAGAGTAGAAAAAAATATTGAAGAGTGTTACCAGGCTGACAACATTGCCCTGTGCTGTTTGATAGATGGATAAGAAATGCTGTCATTCATTGATCTTCTCCAAACATAACTGGATTCTTTTCAGGGCAAGGCAAAAAAGTACATTCATGATTTATGTATCTGTTGAAGTTGGAATTCTACTGAAAACTGTAAAGAGAACATTTCAAAGGAAATGGCAGGCATTTTATAGTGGAAATTAATAATACAATAAGGTTTGTAGCTTTTTCCAGTGTATCTCAGAATCCACAGAAAGATAGCATTCCATATAGCCAATACTTCTATTTGTGAAATTGCCTACATAAATGAATTGAGTTACCTCTCACGGTTAAAATTAGTAGCATGTTCCGTGTCACACACTCAATGCTGCTTCATCTTCCTCAACTTCACAGAGCACCTTTTTATTAGCTCCTTCAAGGCTTTTCTTGCATCAGAATTCCTCTCCTGGACATCATGACTGATACATCAGAATCCTCCATGCCTTTCTATTTTTTCAAGCAGTTTTGCTGTAATTTGACAAGCCTAATTCACACTCTTATTTCTCTTGGGCAGGATGTATCACTATCAAGAATCCTTATTCCTCACACATTCAGTGTAGTGTCTTGGGAAGTGTAGTATTGTAGTTCTGTCATGGGACCTTGCAGCATTTCCAAAATCTTTTGGCTTACCCTCTCTTCTTCTTGTACAAATATCCTCTCCTATCTGAAATATCCTCTTCTATCTATAAATACTCCATGTGGGATGGTGTTTCTGTTGCATATCACATTGCATCCACCACCTGTGAAAGTGTGGGGATGGGACAGATATGGGCTTGAAGCGCTGCAGTGGAGCAGGTGTAGTGACCTCTTGTGCTTATGGTATGGGACATGGTCTAGGAACAACACTGTGGGCTATAGACAACTTTAATGATTCATGGAATTTCTGGCTAAAAGTGCTACTGTGAGTATCTGAACTTAATTCCTGAATGTTGCTGGTGAGGAGCCAATACACCTCACCCGACACTCCTGTCATCTGCCTATTGTTGCTCATGGAAGCTTGAAATGAAGAAGTCTACAGTTGTGGTTGACAGAGCAAAATAAGGTATTTTCCAGAACTGGTTACCTGTGATTGCTGTCCATTGGTCAGCAAAAAGAAGGAGCTTCCTATCTGAAATTTCATCCAAGAATCCCTGCCTCAAATCATCATAATTTCTTTCTTCTTGAAAGAAAAAACAGTTACTATTCTACAGACAGAAAATGAATACAAGTAGAAATAAAATGGGTAAATAAAGAAGATAAATAAAAGAGATATTTTGCTTTTTCTAACAAAATTAATTAAGATAATTTTAATAATTATTAAAATAATGAAGGAGTCATGCAGAGAAGACAATACTGTTATAAGCAGAACAGTCAGATGAATTTCCAAGCTCCATGTGGCCTGTACTGATTAGGCAGGTTTAATAACTGACTGGTCAGCACTTTTTCGTCACCTGTTCTACATCCTCCCCTCCATGCATAAACTACCATTCAGGCAATGCAACAAGTACGGCTGTGCTCCACTTTTCTATATGTTGCACACGTTAAATAGTACCAGAGGACAGCTCATGAATATAACATTTTCCACTGCTTTTAGTTTGTCCTTGCACCGCAGTATAAGAGGAGTTTTACAGTACACTTGGAAGGTTAACAAACCTTTCACAAACCCTCAGGGTACTCCCAAACTCAGCCCCCCATTACAAAAGAAAATCTTCTCACTTACACCATAAAACCACAATCGAACATCCCTGCAGATCTTGACGGCAGTAAGATTTCACAGGGACAGATGCAATTTCTCAGGTAATATGGTCTCAAATCACACAAAGCATTGGAGGTTGCAGCCAGTATTTGGCTCCCACCTAGAAACCTATTGTATTTTCATTATAGTATAGAAGAGATTTAGGTGCTTTCTTTCATTTTATTTGAAGTCTTGAATTTAGGGGACAGGACTCTTGCTATTAACTCTGAAATGTGCCTATTTTCTTGTGACAGGCTGTGCTTGTGTAAGAGTTTCTTCCAGTGGGAAAGCAGTAAAGCAGGGTATTGGTATATGATTTGTAGTCCTACCTTCTCCCCTGTGCGTCTCGTGTTTCATCCTGCTGCTTTGGCTGTCAATCTTGGAGAGGGACAGATGCTGAACATCTCCTCCAAAAGAGCTGTTTGGTCAGACAAGGAGGTCTCAGTTGAAGGCAATATCCTCAGCTTGGTGGCCAAGACACTGAACAATGAATTTTCTGCTGAACCTGATGTCTCAAGTGTGCCATACTTTGGACCCAGTCTAAGGCTTTCTGAGTCCAGTGAATAGTCTTCCACTGATCAGGATGACCTTTGGATTTGGCTCAGACCTATCAACCTGATCTATCTGAAGAAGTCCCTGCTCATTGCAGGGGGCTGGCACAGAGGATCTTTCAAGGTCTCTTCCTACCCAAACTGTTCTGTGATTCTGTTATGTAGCTATGTTTTCATAAGCAGATAATTATAGGTTAAGTATTCACAATTATATGAAAACCTAATAGGCCAAATTATTCTCTGGGGTAATTCTGTTGTTTTTCAGTTGAGTTATAGCAATAAATGATTTGACCCAATATTTTGCTAATAGGAGGGTTTATGAAATGCTAATTATGTTGGTCAAATTAGGGAAAACCAAACAGATTTCAGCTTTGTTTGTATAGTTAAGCAATGTACTTAGGAATGCTGGAATTGACAGCTAGGGTTAATGTGGAATACTGAGCTCTGACTAAAACTGTAGAAGTGAAACACTTTGTTGGGAGTACATACTGTACGGAAACTGGAACATGTTTTTGGACAGCATCCCTGGCTTTGCAAGTCAGATGCTAAGATTCAGCAAAGATGAGTCTTGAAGGTAAGGAATGCTTTAGCAGAAGAAAATCATAATATGGGTGTTAGTCATGGATTGCATTGCCCTGTGAATGAAGGTTCAGCAGGAATTATTTAAAATTGTTAATTTGTTAGTATATGAATGACTCTAATCTGAATAAAATTATCCATTTTAAAGGGGGAGCTGTAACTGTGGTTGACTTGGCTCTGTACTGCCCAGTTTGGTCAAAGCCAAATGCTGACACCATGTCCTAAGACATACCTATAAAAGAGGAGATCCCACACAGAAACAGCATTTAACAGCATCTTACATAACCAGATCACATTATCTAAGTTCCTATCCCTGCTAAAGCTCTTTTGTCAACAGTCAGCGAAGAGCATGGTAGATAATGCAGTATATATAATAACATTACATGGTTATTTAGCAAAATATTTTAAATAATTCACTATATGCATTTCAAAGGAATTATCTAAATAGGGAAAATCATAATTTTCAAACTGTCAGTGCTTGATTGCAGGTTTACATTAAGATGTTTTTGAAATTACTAGAAATACCAAGAATGTGATAATAGCTAGCTACATGAAGATCTAGATAGGAAATCTGAAGTGGAATGCCAAAAGTGAAAAGGTTTACTCTCTTTTGGTTCTTTTGTACTTACAAAAATGGGAAGAAGAGTACTTAACAGAAGCAGAGGTGCTGCACTAGATTTTGCCAACCAGCTGAAGAATTGTGGTTTATGCTGATGTATGGCTCTGCTGTAAAGATCCCTACAACACTCACCACAGTTGCTAGTGAAGATGAGCTGTATGACTGCTCTTCTGGCTAATATCCATTAAACAGAGTAACCACATTTCTCCTTACAGATTCTGCTATACTTCTTACAGGTAAGCAGTTATATTCACCCACTGAGCCTCCTACTCACTCATAAGGCACCTTTAGTTCACTGTCAAAAATATCTTTGGATTTCAAGCAATTTATTTTTGCTCAGAAGGTATTAAGAAAAAAAATTTGGATTCCTTTGTTTTTATTACACAATTTTTGTTAGAAACCAGTGTGGGGGAGAAAGATTAAAATACTAACCTTTTTCTCTTCTGTGAACAATTTAAAGTTTAAGAACATCTTTCTTTCATGGCATTATTACAATAATAATAGCAACAATAGTAATAGTTAATTTTTAATTATTTCATTTGAACCTTTATAGATAAGGCAGTGTAATCCATGACTAACAGCCATGTGACAATTATTATTATTGCATTATTATTGTTCCTATTGAGAGTTTTTCAAGGACTTTATTACAAAACCAGAAAAAGGTTGTTGTTGTTGTTTTTTGGTTTTGTTTTCTTTTAAGAGATGATGGCAGTCATACATATATGTATTATATAGACAGAAGAGTAACAACAAAAAACATTTTATAGTCCTATGATAAGTTTCTGGCCATGAGTCCTTGCTTAAGACTGGTGACACAGTTACGGAATTAATAGTATCTCTGTCCCATTTCTGGTCCCCCTGGAATGAGTCCTCCAGGTGTCAAGTCTGATGCCTAGTCCTGTGTCTGGATGTAAGCTCAGCCTTTAACCTACATTGTGACAAGAATCTAGGTGCCATTCCAGCTCTTACTGAAGTTATTCAGCTTTTAATCAAGTTGTGTGTGTGAAGGCTCCAGCTTCTCCATTTTGCTGTTCTTTAGCTATGTAGGCAGCATTTATCCAGTGAGACAGATAACTAGAGGAAAGCATTTTAAAGCCTCAGACAATTTACATGTTTATCTGGTTGTCCATTGTCTTATGCTACCCTGTGCAGATAAGTCAGTGACTTCTTTTACTGAGGGATCAAGGCAAATAATTTTAAGGAAATAATTATTTTGAGTGAACAGTTCCAAACATTTTATGGCATTTCTCAGTGATTTTGCTTTCTCCTCCTCTCAGTATCCTCACTGCTTCTTACCTCTGGGCTTGGATTCCTTTGGAGCTAGTCCAGCTCTGCTCCTTCCTGACTCCTTCCTCCTCTCCAGACCTCTCCCACTTCCTCCACAGTGCCTGTCCCTTCTGAGACCCAGCCTGGGAAACTCCACTTCCCGCTTTTATTTCTGGCATAGCTGAGATTGAACTTAGTTCAGATAGCGGTCCATTCAAATGCTTGTATTTTGTACCAAATATCTCTGTTCCCAACCAGTTGGCCCAAGAGGGCACTGAGAAGGTGATGGTCAAGCAGTCTGCCTACTTACACCCATTTGATATAAAAAGTTTTTGGCTGTTGCTTCGTGTCTGTGGGACAATTATCTGGAAGTGTTTTTTGCCCTCTGATAGTCCAAATTATCAAAGATGTACTTTGGGCAAGAGTCAACATTCCCCTTGGACTATGCTTGTATTTGAGTCTGCTATCACAACACAGATTTGACTGTTTGGTTAGGAAAATGAAATATTATTTCATTATTGGAACCATCTGATTCAAAGAAAAGTGATAATTCATTGCTATACTTTTGAAAGAGTCCATTTTCAATTTTTTGTATTCATAAACACATTAATTTTACAATTCACTATAGACTGCAGTCCATTTACTCCATTCCAGGAAGGACTGGTGCTATTTTCTTGTAAGTTGTTTTAGGCTGTTTCATAAAGTCAGAAAGAAACTGGTGCAAGTGGCATATTTCAGTTGCTACTTAAGTCACAAGCTAAGGTACAGGAGGACAAGCTTCAACTGATCTAGATGTTATAAGGCAATTTCCCAGCAAACTGCCACTGCAGTGCAGTGCTTAAAATCCCTTTCAGCAACAATATGAAAGTCTCAAGGGTGCCATTGCATTGCAAAAATGCTGGTAGAAGGATAAAGTTCCTTGGTGGTTTTTTCTCTCTTTGTTCCTTGCAGCTTCTGGTAGCTTGTGGAAATTAACAGGCTGGAATTGAGAGTACTGCTCCTTATTCTGTTGATAAAGAGAGATGTGTCCTTTCTTTCCCAAATCTCTTTGAAGAAAGAAAGGCAGAAAAAACCCACACTTAAGTGGGCTGGCTAGATTCAAATACCAGCCACTGTTGGCCTTTCATTGGTGTTCAGCAGGCTTTGCAAGATTGTTGTGGGAGCCCCTCCAACACACAAATTTGCAATCTGCTGATACATATGCCGTGAAGTTGAAAGTGTTTTTCGTTTATCAAGAACCTTTCAGAGCATCCTTATGCTTCCTGCACTGATTCAGGCTTTTGTCAGAGTTATCCCTTGCATTTCATCAGTCTTCAGCAGCTAAGATGATGCATTGCCTACTGCTAGATACCAAATTCATTCTACAGATGAGCTTGCTGCATGGAGATATGAAATATTTTACTACTTTCATAATTACAGTGTCAAAAAATTACTGTAAGAAAACTTGTCATTATATCTAACCCAGACTGAAATGTAAATACAAGGTTATGCTACTACTTATCTACTTGCATTTCAGTGTTTCTAAAATGTTTTCTTAAATGAAGCATTTCGAAATCATACCAGGGACATGGCCTCCTTAGGGCCCAGAAGACAAAAACTCTATGCTGCTTATTAAAAGCTGCTTTAAGAGTTAAAAGTTGGTATCATTTTTTTTCTCTGGCATGAAAAATAAGATGGTGTGAAAAAGTTTATATTTCAAAACCCTCTTCCTCATCTTCACTTTTTTTTTTTTCATTGCAAATGGGAACCATCTTTGTATTTTTTTACAGAGTATGTTAGAATTGTGGTGGTTTTGTGGTGGAGACCATGCCCATTGCAGGCAGAAATCTACACAAGAAAAGGTTGCTCTTTCTCCCTTTCTCTTATTTTTCTTAAAAGATGTGCATTCATTTGCTTTCCTGAATAAATGGTCCCAGATATGACTTAACAGTTGTAGTGTATCAGTAATATGTAGTTTTCCATTGAATGTTTTGCATATGAATAAAATAATACTAATAAAGCCTTGCAAAGTACTATCAAATACATTAATAATGAACCCTAAACTAAAGAGACATTTTAACATTTTCTTGCAGACCTGAGAGGTCCTGAGACAACAAATACAAGTTTATAGCTACAAGGATGAGTGTCTTCCCTGATGCAAAGAGATCTTTCACCATGAAAGAAAATAGTTGCCAAAAATATGTTGAACATTTGTGAAATTCAAATAAGCAAGGAAAGCCTAAGCTTGTAAATTCTTATATTCTCTAAGTATCTCATCTACAGAAAAGATTGTATATGAAAAGACTAATTCCATTAATGAAAAGGCAAGGTTGCAATGACTTGACTTTGTAAAAATACATTGTACTTGCTTTATTATTATTATTTTTTACATTGTCATGGAAGTATCCTCTGCAGTAAATTTGTTGTAAAGAAACATTTTCAGTCAAAAAATGGTGGCTGTCCAGCATTCCCATCTGCAACAGTGTTGCAAGCTCATGGGATTTCAATTGTGAGCAATAAAAATGTGCCTTAAAGTTTCCAAGATGCTTACTAGCTCTTTTTCTAAGCTTTTCATCAATAAATCAATTGAAGTGTAAGATGGTTACTTGAGCAAATGAGAAGGTAATGACTCAGTTTCACTGTATTCCTAAGAAAAAGATTTTTTTTTTTCAGTAATTAGCAGCTTATAGCCAATGTGTTTCTCACACCAGCATGCTATTTCTTTCTAGTTTGGATAACTTTTGCTACCTGATACTTCTTTAGCCCTTGGTAGACATAGTGCTCTGTAAACAGAACTGGAAAATATCTTCTGTCTTCCCTATTAGCAGAGAGGGCCCCTTTCAGCCCCTTTGTTACTACAAGTTATCAAATGGACAGAAAATTACTCTCTGGTTTGAAAACAAGGCCCCAGACAGCCATGTAAAGAAATGAGTTTAAAAATATCAGTAATATTTACATTAAATCTGATGGTGGTAAAATCCCATTTAAGGATGAGATGCTTTGCATTCTCTTATCTCCTGTATTTTCAGCTTCAAAATTTATCATGCTCTGTGTTTCAAAGAAAAGTAAGCAATTAATTAATGTATTATCTTAAAGTAACATAAAAACTTCAAACTGGTGCATGTTTTAGGGTTTAGTTCTTAGATGATTGGTTGTATTTGAGTTACTACATATTCTTTGTCTTCAAAGAACTATTAAACAAATGACCCTCTAAAATTACATCTATAATTTCCTGTATCAGCAGGGGGTTCAGTATCAAGCAAACAATGTACACAGGACTGAATGCTCTCTTTGATTTATAGGTTTGTTCAAAAGCTTTGATATAAAAACTCTGTGGAGGCATTCACTGAAATCTTGGTAGGTTGAAAGAATAAGTAAGTTCAGGATGAAGAACTGGCCATGCAAATATCTATGAGAAATAATTCTGTATAATCTTGTTGAATTTTCCTAGTTTTTGACCCAAATATTAATAAGTTAAGGTAAAAGGATTGATTCTCTATTATGGGAAGGAACTGTGTACTACTCAGATAACATAAATTAGCACACTCACTTTAAGGCATCTTTACCAATGAAGTACTGAGAGACTTCTGTGAAAGACATGCACACTCCCAGTCCCAGCACTGCAGTGCCTCCTTTTTGGTCCTGTCTCCCAAAAGCAGAGTCTCCAGTCCTGACAAGAAGCCCATAGAATCTTTACACATATACCTGGGGTGAGAGAATAGCATTTCAGAACTGGATGCTACGTAGCATGGTGAACCAAACAGCTCTTCAAGTACCTCAGTGTGAAGCCATGTAGAACTAGCCAAAGGGGATGCTCAGTGTCCTAAATAGACGTGACCTACATTTTAGACCTTCGCAAGATGTAGATACACATGGCAGGGACCTCCCTTTGCTCTGGATCTGAAATATAACTTCTCATATGGTATGATTACATCTTTTCTCTCTTTATTTTTTTCTGAAGTCTCATTTTGAAGGAAAACAATCATCCTGCTGTGTTATTTGTTCCTGTTCTGAATACTGAAGCATTCACAAAAGGCATAATCCTATCTTTATTTTCCCCTCATGCCTGAAATTGGTGATTGGTCTCAGCTGCTTCCTGTGCTGAAGGTTGGGACGAGTGGGGAAGCCCCACAAAATAATTCCACTTTAAGTAAACTAACCCAGTTAGTGCAATCCCATAAAAATAAATCAAATTTATAATTTAAAACAATAAATAATGATATAACAATAATATAAATAAGAGCATTAAAAAATTTAGCAAGGAATTGCTAGTTTTGCTAACATTGCTCCTCATGCTCCAAGCATGTCTCCAGCAGAGAGAGGTAGGGACAGAGGTAAAAGAAAAGGCTTCCACAGGTGGGAGACATTCCTGCAGTACATGGGGAGCAGGAAAAGCTGTTATTGTCCTGCGCCCACCTTTCTGAAGGAGACTTCAGAAAAAGCAGAGTTGGCTGTGGTTTGGAATTGCAGCTGCCTGGGGCTGGGTTTCCTCACTCCTTTGCACAAAAGCAGTCTGAGAAGAGTGTGAAATTATGCCTATGAGACAAAAGGAGGGATGAGATGCTGCAACCCAGGGGCAGCCAGGTGCTAAATGAGCCTCTGACCTCCTCTCCACCACCCTTTCAGCCTGTCAGCCCCACTTTCTCTACACTTAAGTGCATTTTCTGTAGTGATTTGATCTAAAATCTGGTATTTCAGCCCAGCAGACAAGTTGTGCAGTACCGGGATGGGGAAGGTTAGGTTAGGGACTGGTTGCTGCCACCTGACATAAGGGTCACACCCATCCTGTTCTCAAGCCTGTGGGTCTCTGCACTCGGTGTTGCAAGTATGGGATAGGCTGTGCTCACTGCACTTCTGGATTGTCCTCCAGGTTCAAAGCTGTAGTTTCTGTACTTCTAAGCTCATCCTGGGCTTCTTTCTCCACTGCTGGTAGACATGGGTCTGTGGGCAGTACAGTTGGTTAAAAGTTGGTTAAAAGCATTAGCTGCTTTTATGATTTTCTACCCTTTGGGGTAGAACACCGGTATTAGGCATCAAATCCTTGATATATGTGTTTGATTTTTGTGACTTTGAGGCAAAATTCTGAAAAAGCTGAATTGTCAGTCTATCCTTTAATCCTGGTAGCTCAGGTAAGCTGGTGCCTTTCCTCTGTGAACCAACAGAGCAAAGCAGTGGGGAAATACACTAAACCACCACATAGATTAAAGTGCTGTTGAATTCTCCAACATCATACAAACTGAGCTGGTATCTACAGTGTTTTTTAGGCTGAGAGAAGATCAGCTGCAATTCAGGGTTAAGTGCTGACAGCCAAGTCAAACTAACATTTAATTTCCAAAGGGTAGGGAAAAGAGTATTTTACCGATTTCCAAAGAGGAATTAACTTGTTTTGGTTTGATTTGATTTCATTTTGCTAAAGCAAAAGATCCTGACTTCTATTGTAAATCAAACTCGAGATGTTGGCTGGGATTTAAATGCCTACATATCTAACATGAGTGGTTTTGGCTGTGTTTTTGGCTGTGTCTACACTGTTGTGTGCTGCTCTTAAAAGTGGAACAAGGCTATCATTGTTGCATAGAGTTCCTGCCTGGAGAAGCCTGAAACCTGCTCTGGTGCATTATTTTGGGAGGAATGAACATAAATGCACATTTACTGTAATATATATATATATATATATATATATATATAAATAAATAAATAAATGTATAATAATCCCCCACACCCCTTAAGGTGCCCATAAGACTGACTGGCTCCCGATCTTCTGCAGTTGTATTTGCCTCTGGGGTTGTGCTGGTGAGAAGATAACTCAGTCTACTTTCTCTCACAAGTTTGAGGTTTTCTATACATTCTTACATTTTAAACATTCTTGAGCATCACCCAGATCTCATGGTACTGATCCTCCTGCCAGCACTGTGAGTTGAGGGAATGCTATCGCAGCAAAATCAAGGCAGAGAAGACTGAGGTGGGCTTCAGATTCGCTAAGATACAGATGACAATTCAGTACTGGTGCACCCCGAGTTTAGCTCTGCATTGCATTTGGAGCATTTTGAGGTGCTCTCAGTAAATGGAAGTACAGATTTACAAGCCAGTTCTGTCCTTCGGGTAGCTCTGTCTACAAAGAATATATGTAATGAGTTAAGTTTGAGAACTGTAGGCAGGAGACAGATGTTCAAATCCCAAAAAGTTTTATAATTTAAAGAGTTTCTGTTGGTAAGGCTCCACCTGTTCCTGTAGTGAAGTGGTCCTATTTACAGAGAGAATTAATTATCTGGAACCCACATCTTGCCACTACCAAGTGGAATTTCCCTGGGCATTTCTTGAAAGAGACATTTGCAGTTTTTGAAAGAAAGAAAAGTATTTCCTAATGCAGCTCTGGAGTTCATGGATTAGTGTTTCCATCCCTAAATTAAAATAAGTTCGTTCACACTGTTTTCTCAAAAGTTCTTGAATTCCAGAAAACTAAAAACCCCAAAACTAAAAAAGAATAAAACTCAGCCATTTCCATAATCCTCAAGTGTTTGCTCTAGTATGCTGGTTTATGTGTCACCTACCCTTAGATATCTCAAATTTCTTTGGACACGGTATAGGAAGCCTAACTGCTGGATATTTGACATTTTTGGTTTCGACTGTCTGGGCAATGACTTGGAGTAGAAGTACTGCATTGCTTAACACTGTAGAATAAAGCCAAAGTGTGAATTCCTTGAATGATGTAAAAATAATGGCAGCTTACTTCCCAGCTGTCTGTGTGATGCAAGGCCTTGCCGTGCCCATGGGTCAGCTCTGCGGGGCACACTCATTTGGGGTCAGCTCTATGGGTCTGTTGCATTTCAGATGCCTCAGATTCTCTGTGAATGTACCATATCTGTAGTTTTATTATGTGAATTTCTGTTTAAGAATCTCCAAATTGCAGTTAAACATTGTTCTCAAAAGATGCACCTATATCCTTTATTTATTTGTTTTTATTTCTTGGACTATATAGAGGATTCAGCATAATAATATGTTGCATTTTCTACTCACTTGACTTCTGATTTCCTATATTGCCATGATGGTCATCCTATATTGCTATGCTGATTTTCCCAAACAAGCTCAGATTTTACTTTATTCTGTTCCCATATATGTCTTTCCAGTAAATAATGTCCATTCTACCTGGTGAATGAGTAACTAGGTGATTCAATTACATTGTCTCTTTTTCCTGTATTTTGCATGTAAAGAATAAACATTCTCAGTCTGTGATGGCAAAGTTGGATATATGAAAAAGCTTTTCTATAGTACGGTTGTTAACATGCTGTGAGTGTCCTTGTGTTCCTTGTTATATGCAACATTTCTATGCTTAATTAAATTAAAAGCTTCTTGGAGTTATGGTATTATTTTTGATTTATGTACACACTGCAGGAACTTAAAACTTGTTCCCTTCTCTTTCCCTTTTTTTTTTTTTTTTTTGGGGGGGGGGAAGGGAGGGGGTGCTCTTTTGCATTTTTATTATACTTCCCCCATTGCTGTTGACCTCTCACCTTAGGGTTACTGCACCTCTGATGCATGAGGAGGAGAGCCCCAAGCCTGCCCACTGCTGCTGCTCGGTGCGGGTCTCTGCAGGCGGTGCAAGGCTCGGACACGGGCACGGCTCAGGCACAGCAGCCAGTGTTTGTGGGCACAGCTCAGGCGTGCTCTCGGCTCGGGGACAGCAGCCTGAGCTGCTGTTTCTGGAGAAGACAAAGGGCTGGTGGCACCCAGTGACACGCAGGACTCCGTGCGGTGCTGCGCTCCATGTGCGATGCGATTTCTAGGGCGGGGAGATCATGCCGTGCTCGTCGCTCCCGGGCAGCGGCTCAGCCCAAACCTGCCCCAACTCTCCTTCACCCTCTGCCACACAGCGACGGCCAGGACAGCCCCAGGCCTGTGACCCATCGCTGTCGTGGGCCGTGCCTGCGGTGGGGAGACCTCCCGGCGGGGCACAGGCAGGAGGTGGCGGCCACCGGGGACCGATTTGTGCCGGGCAGCGGCCCCGCTCCCCCCGGGCCGGCTCCGCGCACCGCCCGGGACTGCTCCGCGCACCGCCCGGGCAGCGGCCCCGCTCCCCCCGGGCCGGCTCCGCGCACCGCCCGGGCAGCGGCCCCGCTCCCGCCGGGCCGGCTCCGCGCACCGCCCGGGCAGCGGCCCCGCTCCCGCCGGGCCGGCTCCGCGCACCGCCCGGGCCGCGCGAGCAGCGAGCGCCCTTCAGCGCCCGGCGCGCGGCGGGGGGCGGGGCGGGGCCGCCGGCGCGGAGCGGTGCTGCCCCCCGGCGGCGGGAGCGGGCCCGGCACCGGCCCGGCTCCGGCTCCGCTCGTCCCGGGGTGACCCCGGACCCGGCTCCGGCTCCGGCTCCGCTCGTCCCGGGGTGACCCCGGACCCGTCCCGGCTCCGGCTCCGCTCGTCCCGGGGTGACCCCGGACCCGGCCGCTTCACCTCGGGTGGAGGAGAATCGGGAAGGGAAAAGGTAAACCCCGGAGTCTGAGATAAGAGCAGTTTTATATTTGAAGCCAAATAAAGTATAATAATTATACGGATCATACTGATGATAATAGTAACAAAAATAGTAATAACGATACTAATGATACTTATCGTAATGAAAAGCAGAGAGCGGAGTAAAGCCCAAGAGAAACAAGTGATCCCCAGCGCATTCCTCATCACCACTGATCGATGCCCGCCCCATACCTGAGGAGGCGTCGGCAGCTCCCAGTGAACTCCCTCCTAGTTTAGATCCCGAGGATTGTGTTCCCTGCTCTGGAATATGGCCTTGGCCAGCCTGCCTGGCTGTATTTCCTCCTGGCTTTTTGTGCACCTGCTCACTGGCAAAGCATGGGCCACTGCAAACTCCTTGGGTTAGGGTAAGCATTATGAGCAGTACTAAAACATCGGTGTTGTATCAAGGTTATTATCAAAACACAGCACTGTACCAGCAACTAGGAAAAAAAATAACTTTATCCCAGCCCAAGCTAGGACATCCTAGTAGGAAAATTTTTACCAGGGGATGGGGGTAGGGGGTAAAGGGAGGTGTGTGTTTAGTTATCTACATTTCTTTGAGCTTTTGGGGTTGTTTTAAATGGATTGAACAATTCTTCAAAATTATAATAATTTTCTACTATATTTTTTTTCCCTGAACTCATATTTCAGGAAGAAAAAATGATCCATTTTTAGCCCTAAATCCATTTTAGGTGTTCATGTGCTGTTGGTATTTGATTTAGTTTAATTACATTGAAAGAATCAATATGTTACTGTAATTCAGAAAATGCTTAAACTGACCTAGGTGTAAGCCTTAGCCTTTTTTTTTTTTTCCTGCTTAGTACTCAGTTAATGGTGCTGTAAGTAGGAAAGAAGTACCTGAAGTACAGTTTTGGATTATGGTATCTGATGATGGAGGGGATTATAAACTACATTTGCTATAAATAAATTTAAATATCATACATGATCCATACAGAAGATCTAGTGCAGCTATATATTTTCCATTTTTTTTGTGTATTATTTTTTGTTTGTAAGTATTTATGTAGTCTCTGTTTATGAATATATAATTATATCTAAAAATGTAGAAGTTATCACAGCATCATTTTCAAATCCTATCTAATCCATCTTCTTTCTAGGTGTTGACTTTTTTTTCTGGTTACATTGAATAACCATAGAATAGTGAAAAAATAATAGCAAAAGTGAAAATGTGATGCATGAAGTAAAAAAATGCAGTTTAAATTATTTAGCACATATACTTTTAGAATACATTTTGATAGCAGAAGTATTCCTGGAGGAATTTAGGTGGCAAAACAGGAATTTCATTGAAAGAAACTTGAATATACCAAAGGAAATTAATCCAAGCCCTTATTTTTCAAATACATGCTTCAGACTGGGTAAAGTTAATTGTTTCCTTTGTAATGTATATTCATTACCTTAGAAATACTGCATTAGTTTTAGTATTAGTTTAAATGCCTCCTGTTCTGCTTTGTAAGTAAACTATTGCCATTAGCATGAGCGGGCTACTTTCTTTTGCACCTTTGCAGTGATTTAAATAATTAAACTACCAGATTAAAATTAAATTTATCTACAGCCTTGCATTCACAGGCTGAGACTGAGATGTAAATACATATTCCTTCCTAATAAGGAGGACGATACACATTATCCCAGGCAAAGTAATCTAGTAAGATATACATTATGAATGATTCATAAAGACCATGACCTTTTCCAAGACCAACAATTTAAATATATTTATTTGAATATAAGATAGCTGTAATCTTGAAAACCATCTACTTTATTCTGTTGGGTTTTCCCCTAATATTTATTTTGTAGCAATTCTTGCTGACCTAAATAAAAATATTATTATTTTAAATGTTCTTTTCATAGGTGTTCTTTTCTAAGGATGTAACTGCCAGATGCTATGGTTTCTCTGGAGTAGACCAGCTGCAAACATACAGTGACCTCAAAAGTCATGCTTTCAGTTCACTGTTTGTAAATATGTGGCCTCAGTGTGCCTTTGAATGGTATTTTGTACTATTTTATCTTTCAGCTTGTAATTATTTTCATCATCGGATACTTTACAGCTACAGATCTAGTAAGTTACTTGACAAAATATCTGTCACCTGCTATGAATGCATGCAGTTATCCTGATGGCCAGAACTCACTGCTAACTACAAGAGCCATGCAAAGTAAGAAGCCTGTGTGTTTGGAGGCTCAGGGTCCAGTCTGTGCTTTGTGAGGCTTAAACAGAGCTGAAGCTGCTCAAAGGTCTTCTATCTTCAGAATGCCCCACAACCATTTAAGAACCCAAGCCAGTGGTTCTGAACCTTCTCTGTATCATGGCAGAGCAAGCTTTGAGGAATCTCCCCATGGATATTATCACCTTTGCTAGGATACTCCTAAGGTTGAGGAAAGGAAATTTATGTTGGGGAAGAGGGGGGTATAAACTGCTGTAGGAATTACTCCAGCCTAAGAAATAATTAAAAAAAAAAAAAATGAAACCCAGGAAAATTTAGTAATACTGTGTTTCTTTAGAAAGAAAAGCACCAAGTAAAACTGGGGACAGGGCCAGTGCGTTGTATTTGCTTTTGGCAAACATGATATGGAACCTTTGTATTGCGATCAGACAAATTTACTTTGCAAGAGTAAATTTTTGCTGCAGGGGAAGGGTGTGCACATAACAGATTTAGTGGAATATGTGCTTTGTATTTAAATATATAAATTAGAACTGAGTGCAAAGTGCTGTTTGCACATCAATAATTGCTTTGTGTCCAACTGCCAGCCAGGCTTGACTGCTCAGTAAACACCAAAGAGGGGTTGACTGCTGTCTTCATATCTGCTCTTTGTCCTTGACTACTGCATGCAGTTTTGGCTTGAAAAATGTGTTTTTGCTGCAGAGTAACTGATTGACACAAACTATCCTGAGGTAAAGTAGGAAAATCCACTATAGATTTTTCTCAAAATTTGAAGTATCTTGAGGATAAATGCATCTCTGGCATGATTGATCCCACATAGTTTATGACATGATGCAGCTAAAGTGCTTTTTCTTCATCATCGCTTCATGTTACACAGTTTATATGTTAGTTACCTTCTGGGGTCATATTATAGCTTTTTCTGGCCAGAGGAGTAACAGCTTCCAGCAAAGCTCCACAAGCTTGATGACTCCACTGTCATTTGGAGCATGGATATATGTCTCATTTTGGTTAGGCAGTTGGACTGTGACAGTCTAAATTTCAGGAAAAAGCAAGTTGTTTCCAGGACTATGGACACTGGATGTTATTTATCCTCATGGCCTATGCAAAGAACTTTTTCTCTTTGGTGTGCATGCCATAAACTTCAATGACAGATCCCTGTATTTACTTCTATTGTATTTTAATCAAGCCACACAGAAATTCACCACAGATCCAAATTATAGAGAGGACTAAGCCTATTAGTTCTTTTAAAAATAATAAATAGCAATCAAGCTTGGAGTTACTCAAATAAAGGCTGCAGCGAATATATCACTGATACAAACCAAGCAGATTTTTTTTTTTTCTTAAGCTGGTTTGAAAAAAAAATTAACAGAAGTGGGCAAACAATAGCAAAGGGAAAGAAGGATAGAGAAGGATCTGGAATAACTTCTGAAAGGTACATAGCCTGGAATGGGTCAGGCTGGGAAAGAAAGAGCTGCGAGACATCTAAAAAACACAAGTAATAGGAAAAAGGTGAGCAAGGAAACCTCTTTCTCCTCACATAGAAAGAAGGAAACAAGGGAGCATCAGCTCGAACTTGCAGGTGGCAGGTTGGAGAGGTGCCAGGAGAGGGCTCTGCCTACAGTGAATAGGCAAGTTGCAATACCTCTTGCTTCAGGATTCTTTGGGAGCCAGGAAGGAATTTTAAAGTATTCCAGTGAGTGAACTTAGGGCAGGGTTAGGTTAACACAAGGGCTCTTAAACACAAATGGCTCACCCCAGCTGCTGATGTCTTCTGGCTGCTGTGAGGATGCCTGAGGGTGTCCATAACATCTCCCCAGGGCTGGTGCAGGATGTGTGGTGGAGCTGGAGCTGTGTCAGACAAGGGAGCTGCAGGCCTGGTGGGTGTCTTTGGGTACCTGGCGTTGGGAACCTGAGGGTCATGGGTATCCCAGCAAGGCATGAGCCAAGTGCCAGGGCTTAGGCAGCTCTAGTGACATGTAATAGGTGATCTTAGCTGGTGTCTTGCTCAGTGGGCAAGTGAAATACTTGTGTTGCTGCAGCATGGGAGGCAGGTAGAGGAGGAGAATGTAAACAGCCTTAAAATGAAGCGAGAGCTGCCTTATGATACATACCAAGCAAAGCTATTCAGTTTTGTGTCGGAGCACTTAACTAGGAGAAACTGCAGATTTTGATTTCCAAAATATCTCTTGGGTTGTCAGGATGTGTCAAATCTTTGAAACATTTTATTTAGGATTCACTAGCACTAGCTTTGTAGGCTTAGGGCAGATTGTTTTCATTTTTCATAGTAATTTCAGCACAATGCTGGGCCTATTCTAGGGGCTGTCGCTGGTGGGTGCAGTCAGCTCTGTGGTGTGCAGCTCACCCTGGCCAGAGCTCTTAGTTTTGCTGAAGCTGTCCTGAGGAGCAGCTTCAGGGCACCATGGGGGAATGGGGACCCCGTTTTTTTAGCAGTGAGCATGCAGCAAACCAGCACAAGGATCTGACCTCTCTGCCAGCACGGTAGGACACAGTGTGAGGGTGGGAACAACCTGTGCAAGGCAGGAGACTGTGGCTATGATTCTCTACAGCCTGCTGAAAGCCTAGCATGTGTTTCATGTTCAGCAGCTGAGTAAATGTAGTCAAGTCCTGTGAACTGATGCTGGGGCTGGTCCTTCCACCAGGGACAGAAGCCAAACTTGCTCTATAAACACCAGCCCTTTCTCATGAGCTCATATGCCAGGAAATGGGCCCTAATTTACTTCCCAGATCTTAACGTGCAACACTTTGGCTTGCACAAATGTTTCCAGAGCTGCACAAGGGCTTTGCTGTGCTCTTTGCTATTCTCTGTCTTTCTGCTGGTTGTGTGGAGAGCATGGATATATTCCATGCCATTGCCCTGCATCAACCATTGCCCTGTGCCCTGGAAGGTAGAAATACCCTGGAAGAGTAGAAATGCCCTAGAAGAGTAGAAGTTATGGATGGATGGCACAAAAGAGCAGAGAGGTAATGCTACTTCAGACTTGCCTTGCTGTTCAGACTTTGCATGCTGACCTGTTGCAGTCAGCATGTTTTCTCTTTATGGTGGCCAAATCAGAACTTTCTATGGCAAAACCAGAAATGCATCTGTCTTTGGTAGTTGTCTACAGCCAGTCTTTCTCCTTATGAGCCTCAAATCTTCTCTTGCATTAATTACTCTATAGTTACTGTGGATTTTGTAAAGTGCTGTCTGAGGGCTGCATGGGCTGTGAACTGCCTTTGAGAGCCATGCATTTTGATTGTGGCAACACTTTCTGAAACAAAGCTTGTCACAGGCTGTAACTAGAGCCCTCCGATAGTGGTACTGTTTTAATGCAGTTGAAATAGATTGAAATTAGCAACTCCACTGATATAGAAGTTTAACTGATTCTTTGTTGATTCTGACATGTTTTATAAAGCAGTACATCACTTGGATAATGATCCTGCTTTGCAATCTGTCATGCTCCAAAATTTTGATAAACTCTCTTGTAATCTTATACTTTTTTTTTTATAATAACCACTCCTATATATTATGCCAAACCATTGTGATATACACTTTTGTGTAAATGAAAGATAGGATCTTAAACAGACACCAAATACAAAATGCCTGAAAGACCAGAGATTTCAAATGTGTGTTTATTTTTAAATACTTAAAATAATCAAAGCCTTTAAGTGTGTGTGCGTGTGTGTGTGTATGTGTGTGTGTGTGTGTGTGTGTGTGTGTGTGTATATATCCATCAAATTTTAATAGAAAAGTGACTTGCTGATTTTGTCATAAATGGTCAGGCTGTAATCTGTACTCAAATAATATAACTCAAATGTTGTGGTTCCTGGTTGCTTACTTAACAGAATTAGACAGCATGTTTTCAGAGATAGACCCATAGAATTGTTTAAAGTCTTTTAAGATCATTGAGTTCAGCCATTAACCTAACACTGCCAAGTCCATCACTAAACTTTGTCTCTAGAGTCTAGCTTTGCCTCATTAAATTCCACCTAGGTAGCCTGAAGTTTTTAGGATTTAGAGTAATTTAGTTGGTCCAAATAGCTACTGCTGCTAGACTTTGTAAATGTGTATATATATGTATGTATCTTCTTGCCAAGGTACCTGTTGCAGAATTCACCACTACTTACCTATTTCTATGCAAGCTGTCTTCCCCTCACCTATTATCCAGTTAGTGAATGTATGAGATCATGTGGATTATGTGCTATTTTCTTAAGTTTCAAATAAGGAAATTAGTTCTGAGTAGGATTTTCCATGGTAGATTTAACCTAGAGTATGAATAAATATACCTCACAGCCTGTTTTTTTTTTCTGAGTTATGTTTGCTATATATGCTGATGATTTGTAAAATACAGTTTGATTGCTATTGGTTCCATTTAGTCTTCCTTTATAGAGTACTGTGTTATACCACAGTAGAAATGCTAGCTAGCTCGTGCAGAGCAAGGCACAGCAGATAAGACCAGGCTATTTCATCAGAGCCTAGATGAAATCAAGCAAGGAGTGTACTTATTCTGAGCCCTGCCTTAGCAAAAACTCTCATGGGCATTTAAAAAAACCCTCCAACAATGATACAAAAACCCCAACTCACTGAGCAAATCTCATGGGAATCAGAAGGCCCTGGTTCCTTCATTCATTTGCTGAAGGGATACAGCCTTGTGCTAAAAGAGATGTCTCTCAGGGGAAAGGAGAAAAACTGCTCTGTCGTTTTGATTCAGGAATCAAAATGGGGTTGTTTGGTTTGATTTCTGCACTACTCTCTGCCTTCTCCTGTTTGTATTGTGAGCAGCAAATCCCACAAACCACGCTCCAGCTGTGCTCTTCAAAGACAGTTCCTTTCTATTAAAGTTCAAATTGCTCTGTACCTCAAGGAGATGTGATAGAAGTAGGAAGTTATTGTGCAGCAGCTGTGATCTCCTGCCTATATCCTAGAATTTACAAGATATACAATTATTTATCTGTGGGGTTCATTCTGTGAAACTGCTTTCCCACTAGTACTGTGCACAAAGCAAGTATGCTGGAGAGCAGCCCAAATTTCTAGCAATTAAATAACAGCAGCATTCCCAGCTAAATATGGAGGCACTCAGTTGCCCCTCCTGTTGAAAGAGGCTCAGTCTTTTGTCTTCTAGTGTACCAGAAACTGGTCTGAGTGTCTTAGTTCATTCTTTTTAGTGAAGTCCTTTGGAGTTTCTCCTTTTGCAAAAATAATTAAATCTTAATGGAGCAAGATTAAAAAAAATGTTAAAGCTGGTTGTTGGGGGTAGTTCTCTGAGGAAGGGATTGCCTGTGTTCTGAATGCTTAGTGCTTAGTGCTTCATACTCACTGAAATAGTTACATATTCAGTACAAGAAGAACTAATTTTTAACTATCCCATTCTGTGTATTTTTCCTTCTCTGGTAAAAAAATACCAAACAAAAGATAACCCGAGGAAAAAAACCCCAACAATTGCTAATTGAAGATATAAGAGCTGTATGAAGAGGAATCAAGAAGTTAATGAGCATTCACCTCAGTGACAGATGCTAGTTGCTTGACTCTAGTCAGCTATGGAAACAACTTGAAACCCATTTCCTTACCTCCTGTCAGTCTCTGAAATGTTCCAGTGTATTTTGTGAGAAGGAGCATAGGCAACCACATATGGAAGAAAATTCCAGCTGGGGAAGTCCAGGAGATTGTAAGTGAGTGCCTAAGGGAACAGTGCTTCAGGTCACATTGCTCACTTAATTATTTCCATAGCCATGGCTATGCCCTTGTTCACTACAACAATCTCAGGTTTCTCATTTTATGCAACTGTTTTCATGAGAAGATGCATTCCTAGTTCTCTAGTGGAGCTTTTCTGATTACAATAGGTAATCAGAGGAGAAAGAGAGGACTGTTGAATCTAGAAGCACCTGGGCCCATAAGTGTGTCCCAACTTGCCTCCTTATCTGTCAATGAAATATACAGCACTCTATAATATGTGACTGTATAATATCACAGTTATGCAAAATATAGAGTTGCTTATTGGGGAAATTATTCTAAACATATGCTTGATCCCTGTTCACTGAGGGACACTAGATCAGAGTGGCAGCAATCATGACAGAAGCATGGTGGGGCTCTGACAAGGAATCTAAAAGCCAAACCAGGGAAGAGAGAAAACATCTCTTGTGATCCACAGGGCTGGCAGCAAGCAGCTGGGCTTGAGCACATTAACCTTTGGTAGTGCCTTTCTAATGTCCATATTCAAAGCTGTACACAATAATAATCTGTCTCTTCAACTTAGACAATGGAATTTCAGTCTAGACTTCATAAGAAGTTGTGTGATTTTTATGAATATCAGTCTCTGCCAGATTTTTTTGTATTAATTATCTATTTTGCATCTTGTAGGCATTGCTGGGAACATGTCTCTTCTTATCAGATACTCCCACATCAAGTAGACTTGAGAGTACCTTCACTCTGTACCATTCTATATTCTATTCATTAATCGTTTGTTATGATTAATGCTCTTCTGACCATTGCTTACATGCTAGACTTTACTTTGCGCATGTTTTCCCCCTAAAATACCATCACTGAGGATCATCTGAAAAATAGTAATTGTTTAGAAATTCAGGTTGATTTTTAAGAAAGCACAGTTCACAAAGGTGATTTGACATCTTTCTCATTCCTGCCTAAGATTTTACATTTACATCTATGTATACACCACTCAGCTGTTCTGTCAATAGACTAAGTGATTATGGTTGTTGTTCCATTTTTTTGTTTTTTTTCTAATAACAGGTCCTTTTAAAAGTAAAACCCTGGACACACTGAATGAAAGGTACTAACTATACCTTTCATTGCCCATACTCTCAAAGTTTATCCAGTTAGGAACTTACCTATTAGTGCTTCACACATTACCTTCTTCCCTGCTGCATTGAGGCTCACTGTCCCACTGGCTTGCAGATGTTCTTCCATTCCCATTTCCTCTAGGAGATGTCATGAGAATGACTTAATGGGAATTGATCTGTTCAGAGGGAATGAATGAAATGTTTTATAGGCTGGCTACTGTCTTGTTAGTGAGAACGCTCTTAAAACACAACATGATGACAGCTTGGATAGTCAAGAAAAAGCTCAATTTCAGCTGCTTGAAATGCCTCAAGCATTCAAAAAAAAAACAAAAAAACCAAACAAAACAAAACATAGAGTTTCTGAAAGAATCTTTTTGGAAATGGAAATGAACTTTTCCCTTTGAAAATGAGCTAAGCATTGTAAACTCTGCAAGTTTTCCAGCAAATTCTGCTGTACTTTTTTGAGTTCTGTCAAAACTTGGCAAATGAAGATAACCTGAAATGTGATATATTATTTTTAGCTTTTACAAAAATAGATTGCTTGAAATTTCGAATGCCATGTTAACAAAATTGTCTTCAACTTTACAGAAACAATTTAATGGAATACAGAAACAAGATTCAAGGCAACAAGATTATTTTATTTCATAATAGAGATAAATAAAGAAACTAATTAAAATGTGGCTAGCTTGGCCATAGTCCAGGAGTTTTTGAGGAACAAAGCCTTTTTTCACTTATTTTAAAAATGGATATAAAATATAGGACGTTATTGTAAGCAGAAGTGCTCTGAGGTAATGAATTAAGTAAAACTAGTCTTAATTTGCTCCTTTATTTTAATTGTATTTAAAAATTAATTTTCTACTTCAAGCAGAGATGGTCTTTACAATTTATATTCTCTGAGAATGCAAGAAAACCATAAATTGGAATTTGTACAGTGAACTGTCAGTAAAAATTAGCTTTGTTCAGAGATCTGGAATAAGAATTATGCTATATGTAAGTCACATTAAGGCCTCTGTGGAGAATGAGATTGTACAACTCTAAGATAATACATAATTGATTTTATCTTGGAAGTGTATGCTATTGCTCTTCTTTGTATCAGATGAATGAGTCTGACAGACAAAATACTGCATTTAAAACACAAAAGACAATCATTATCCTTTGATTTCCTCCCTGTCCTTATGATACAATCTGAGTTCTTTCTCCTTATTTTCTCCTACTGGAGCTCAAGTTAGGTTGCCTCATTTTCTCCCATTGAATTGATGGTTATTTAGGAGGTGTAGTAGCAATTGTATTACCATCGGCACTTCACCTTGAGAAACCCATCTGGAAGTGTGCGTGTTCTGTAGCAATTTCTTGGATCTCTTTGCATAATAATTATACTAATTATGATTGTATTCAGAATAAAATGGCAAAATGGTAATAAAAGTGTTCATTCCCTATTGAGGAGAAGTGCACAGGAGCAGCAACAATGGGCACAGCAACCTTGACTCCCTATTTCTCCAGCCCTCCTCTCCCTTTCTGTGAAGTATCTGAGCACTGCTTGTTGTCTTGGCAAAAGGCAACCCACTCTCCATGAAAGCTATGACCCTGCCTTGGGTTATGGAAGTCTTCCAAGCTTTTTCAAATTGAGTAATCCCCTCCACAAAAGCTATGGAGAAAATAGCTGAGGCTGCTTCTGAACCACTAGTGTGAATCCTGGAGCACTAAGAAGACTTCAGAAACTTCAAAAAGTGCTATAATACAGTTCAGTTGTCAATAAAATAGGACCTAGAACACATAACACAGCCCCTCTTACATTAATCTGGTTTCCACTGTAATACTGGAACAGTTACCCTAGAAGAATCAACAGAAAGGATAGGTTAACAAACATAAATAATGCCAGTCAATATGGTTTGATGGCAAGGAAGACTTGTCAAATAAATCTGTTATGTTTCTTTGACAGGACTATAGATTGGTTGATGGAAACAACTGTGTGGCTACAGAAGCAATTTAATTTCTCTGAAGTATTTGGCTTGGTATCACAGGGTATTTTGATTAAAACCTACAACTGTGTTAGAAGGAATAAACAACTGTCTCATTTTAAGGTTTGACTATGTCTTTTCCTGGGGGGATCTGCAGAGACTGGTTATTGACTGAAAGCTGCTCAGTACTTCGGCAGTGGTCTAAATGAAAACATGGCTGGTAAAGCATGCAGAAGGCACAGAGATGCTACAAAATTATGTAGATTTTCTCTAAATAGTTTCTGTTCATTATTTTGCTTTGTTAATTCAAGTGCAATATAATGAATTGAGAATGAAGATTGAAGGCATATGAGCAAGGAGTATGAGGCTGAGATGAAGCTTTGTCCCTGGTGGAGGGGTGGCAGTCCGAGTGCTGCAGGGTGCTGGTGGCATTCCCAGCAGACACAGAGGTGCTGGGGGGGTCCTGGGGAGAAACCCACAGCAGCAGAGGCACAGAGCTCTGTGAAGGGCATGCCAGCAGAGATTCCCATTCCTGGGGAAGGGAAGGTGGGTGGTCCCCAGACCACTGAACACAAATCCAGAGCAGAGTAAAAGGATTTGACAGGAGCATACTTTCCTACCTTGCAGGCAAAAACACAGCAAGAACCTCTATGTAGAACTTGAAATATGAACATCAGCCTAGATAAATGTGGATGATACAGCAGAAAGAAGCAGATAATAAGCCTGAGGTCAGGCACCACATTTGCTACTCCTTGCTTCCAACCTCTCAGTATCTGAAACTTTTATAGCAATTACAGAGTTTTCTTTCCAAATGTGTGTTTATCTCTCCAAATATGCCTTTTCAGGTGAGATGTATGTAATTTCTCAGAGTGATAGTGCTATTACTGTGCCTTCCAACTTAAGGGGAATTTTAAAATAGAAGTAAACTAGGCCACTTGTCTTAATAAGATAATAGGAAGTCCAGTCCAAAGCCTCTTGAAATCACTGGTAACTGATTTCTCTTTCAAAGGTTTTACAAGAACCCAGCAAATATAGAACCAACTATGCTCAAGTCTACAGACTAAAACAAGATGTATACTATTATATGCATTTGAGATGCAGCATGTGAAATCATACTGTAAATTTCTAGTAGCACACTTTCAAATGTAAATATTCATATGAATGCTTTTAAAAACAGCGCTGATACTTGACAGTGAGGGCTGAGAACAAAATTTTTTAAAAAATCCACATTCACATGTTTATGTGTAGGCTAGATAAATGTGTGCAAATATATTTATAAATATTATAATAAAAATCTTTCATGCCTATTATCATACAATATAAAAGAAGGTAAATGCAAAACTGACTGGTGAGTAACTGCAGTATTTAAACCAGCAGAAATAAACAATTTGTTTTCAAAATTCAAAATATATAGAATATATCTAGGATACAAGGGGTATATTTGGAAAATAGAGTCAAGCTCACTGTGGTGCAATAATTTTCAGTTTTTTTGAGCCATTGAATACACTGCAGTGGATCCTGTGTATTCAGCCTTTGCAGTCAATGGAGAGAACAGGCTTTCAGGGATGGCTTATCTGTGTGCCATAGAAACCCATCTGGGTGTCTCGCTCAGGGTGCCTGCTTCTCTCTGTTGCCTATGGAGAGCATGAATGTGAGTCATGTGAATCCCAGTTGCTGTATGTACAGCACCCTCATGGCTCTGGTGGTTTGGCCCTTTGGCACTCCCAGCCTCTCTGCGGCGCTGGGCTCCTGCCCACAGCTCTGATCCCCAGGCTCACTGCTGCTGTGTGACGAGCTCACCATCGCAGCTGGGCCCAGAGCTGCTGCACTGCAGCCATGCTGGTTGTCTGCTTTCAGGTTTTCCTTGGGGCCACAGTCACTGGCTTCTAAACAGTCTGTTAATTGTGCATCAGGGATCTAACAGCATCATCATCAGTGGGGGAGTTGTGGGTTTTATCCTGGCAGTTCTCACAGATCAAATGCACCCAAGCAGTACTGTGAGATTGATGCCTATTTTCCCTTTCTCTGCCAAAAATTACAGATCTGTTGGAGGCTAACAGGTCTTCAGCAAAGGATTCTACTTACAAAAACTTCAGTGGTGATCTGAGGGGCTGCAGAGCAAGCAGAGATGTGAGCATGGAGAGTGAAATGAGGCGGACGTGCTGGTGGATATGAGGCAGCTTTTGTTGGGTATCATGCAGGCTGAAATGCAAGAATTCATGTTCATGCATAAAGCGCTGCCAATTTTTGGATTTTGTTGTCATTATGCATCCATATTTTACACTTTTTCAGGGAATAAATAAATTGTTCAGATAGAGATACACAGCTGCAATGTGTATCTGCTCTTAATGAAGAGCAGAGCAGTTCCCTGAGATAAAGGAGTTTTGGTAGGGTTTCAGTGCACTACTGGGAGCCTCCTCTCTGCAAGATGACTCCAGAGCTCGCTGCATCAGGCATTGCTGTTTGACTGCTATTACTCTAGTGGAGGCATCCTGCTGTCCTGATCTCTTCTCATAGCCATCCCTCTAGAGCTGAGGAGATATTGATCTTCCAGAACTCCCTGACTTATGTCCAAACCCTTGGTTGCTGTGGCCTGTCCTTTAGCAGCACTAGAAGATTCCTGTGGATATAGAGGGCAAGGCTGAGGTCTCTCTGGAGGGCTGAGCTCAGGAGTGTTGTTGCTTTCTCCCTCCAGAGCTGTGTCAAGACAGTCTCATAACAGCTTCTGCACAATCCCTTTGCATTTCTCCCATTCTGCTATTTCATTCTGCAGAGGCTGTGACAATTTCAGTCAGGCACAGGCAGGCTTCTGGCAAAGCCTTTAATACATGAATCAGACTTTATTCTTAGGGAAAATAGAAGAGAGAAGCACATGCAAAATGTGCCCCTCATATATCAGCATCTCCTTTCCTTGAAGCAAGGCAAACAATTCAAGGTTGCAATAAAAACTATAAACAAGTGTATGAGCTTGCAAAGTGTTGATGAAATAAAATAGAAATGTTTGAGTTCCCCAAGACAGATCCCCAAACTGTCATATTTAATGTCTATTATTAGATCAGTATGTTAGTTTACAAGCATCTAGGGAGAGGTGAGCTGGGTGGAACAATATAATGTCTTGTAAACATATATAAAATGGTATGAATAGTAAGAACACATAGAATATACAGGATGTGCTCTACAAACTCTATATATGCAGGCAAAATAATCAAGATGCATTTCACTTTAATTTTTATATCTTTTGCATTAATATTATGATTTTTTTCAGTTAAATAAATGCATTTAAATGCTCTGGATATTAAAAAACATGTTTTTAAATACACAGGGTTCTTTTGTCAGTTTATTGTCAGTATATGGCATGGTGAATTGCTCTTTACGAACCTTTTTAGCAACTTTTGTCCACTCCATGTACATTTCATAGAATCGAGAATTGTGGAATATGCTAAGTTGGAAGGGATCCATCAGGATATTTGAGTCTAAATCCAAGCCCTGCACTGGACACCCCAAGAGCCACACCATGTGCTGTTCCTGAGTCTTGTCCAAATGCTTTTTGAACTCTGTCAGTCTTGGTGCTGTGACCACTTCTCTGGGGAGCCTGTTCCAGTGCACAGCCACCCTCTGGGTGTGAAACATCTCCCTGATATTCAGCCTAAACATCCTCTGAGTCAGCTTCATGCTGTTTCCTTGGGTCCTGTCACCCGTGACAACAGAGAAGAGATCAGGGTCTGCCCCTCCTCTTCCCCTCACTGAGAACTTGTAACTGCAGTGAGGTCTCTCCCTGGTCTCCTGCAGGCTGGACAGACCAAGTGACTTCAGCAGTTCCTCATACAGGTTCCACTCGAGGTGCTTCGCCATTCTTGTGGCTTTCCTTTAGCTTAGTATCTTTCTTATATTGTGGCCCCCAAAAGTGCACACAATTTTCAAAGTGAGACAGCCCTAGTACAGACCAGAGTGGGACAATCCCCTCCCTTATTTATATGATGATCTTCCAGATGCACCCCAGATACATTTCCAATTTTTTTTTTTTTTTTAATTTTTTTGCATGGAGAATTTTTAGGACTTTTTGTCATGGACATTTCTGTCACCCTCCCCAATATATTTATGTAAATACTTTTTCCTTTGTGGGCTTGCATGCCTTTCTGTAAAAATATTTATATTACTGAGTAAATCTCATGCTTACAGTTAATTAAGGAATTATGTCAACAGAGGCAGAAAGTTGACACCAAGCAAGGGTCTCCTGCAGTCAGAGTGTGATAGCTAATGCTAAGGCATTTATTAAAAATAAATGCAAAAGCAAAGCAGACACGCTCTGAATGTGAGACATGCATGCAACAGCGCTGCCTTCAGTGACCCCTACATTTCGTGCATGAGGGGATTAATCATGCTGATGCCCCCCTGCCTTTCCCTGTACATTACTGCAATGTGTTCAAAAGAGCTGTATTGTACATGCAGATCATGAATGAATCCCTACATTTCAGTCACTCCCTCACTCCCTGTATCCAAATGTGAGCTGCTCTCCATCTGGAGTAAGGAATGGAATATCTTTCCTATCTAGATGACAGCTGTGAAATATGTCCCTCTGTCTTTCCAGTTTAGTCTGCAATCTTCCTTTGAATTTTGGGATCCATTCCAATTTTGCAGCACTTTAGATGTTGCAATGATGGCTGATCAGTGACAGCTGCTATAGGAAGCCCTAATACAGATGAATAATTTTTCTCCATTCACTCCAATTTCTTGTGTTTGCTTGCTTTTATTGAACCTTCATTTTCAAACAGTGTGTGCCATCTTTTCCTTTTCCCAGGGATCAGATTAGAGATTCTACCAATGTAATACCCTGCCTAAAACAGGTTCTTCAAAAGAAAGCAAAACTCCCATTTGGCAGACTTGTAATTAAATATGCCTTTGCAGGCAAATTTTCTGAAAGTACTAACAGCTCTATTGAATTTTAGATAAAGAGAATATAAATTTTATATAAAGAAGACATACATTTTATATAAAGAGGATACAAATTTGTGGGCCAATGTTGTGCATTCTTTATATTTTGCAATGAAGTAGCAACAAAAATACTAATTCAGAGAAACATGTAGTGTTTCTTTTCAAAATGGTTTTATTTTCTGCCTTTGCAAGCCAATAAGTTAAGTTCCACCATATTAGTTGTATTTCTTCAGTTCATCTTCAACTTCTGAAAATTAGAAATCATCCTTCCTTGTCATTTTTACTTGAAGGGAACTAGACTGACTGAGCAGCTTCAATACGTGTAGATGCTTTAACTTCTGCCAACATTACTTTGCTATGAGCAGAGTTTCAGAAAAAAATCCGTCTTCTTATTAGGAAATATAATTGGTGCCAAGCACATGCTACATATACCTCTTTCTGCTGTCTGCTTACCATCAGATAAGATAAAAGACTGGAAAGATTCCAGCTGAGAACTACTATGCACAAAAAATTGATCTAATCAGAAAACCTGCCAAGAAGCCAAGAATCACTCCTGTTGCCTCCACCTGTCTGCAAACGATGTTTCTTCTTCTGCTTTCATTCTTTTTAGTCTTCCCCATAGCCATCATCCATGGGCTGCATTTTGAACCCAAATTTAACCCTTTTTTACCAAAAGATCACTTCTCTCCTGGCTTCATTTTGTGCTTGCCTCCTTCCTTTCCCCAGGTATGTTCTTATCTGGTGTGTAGTGTAATTGCAGTCTTACTTCAGACAGTTTTCACTTGTGTATTTTGCTTGCTGAATTCCATCCACACTCCCCTGTTCCCTGTGAATGCAGTGTTGAAGTGCTACCCTGTTATTCTCTCCATTTCATGTTCTTCCCTCTTCACACTCAGTACTGCAGCTGGTAGCATAATGTGATACAAATAAAATAACTGATTAACTGATTAGCTCTTTTCTCTCTTTGTGAAACAGTTATATAAACTGATTCTCTTTGTTGTCAATTTATACATAAGCCTCTGCTGAGTAGTTGAGAAACATATTTTCTAGTCTGTGGGTACTTCACAAACTGCTTACTTTGATTATTAGCTTTTCAGTCTGTGATTAGTCATCTAAATCACAGGGTATCAGTATTGCCAACTTTAAACACTACAGAATCATGAGTCAGCCTCAAAAAATCATAGGATTGTTTAAAAATTATGCCTTTTTTTCCTATTAAAATACTTCTGCTGTTTGGATTTCACTTGGCTTTTGAGCCTTTAAATTACATTTGCTTTAAGTTTCTTTGCAAGTTTGGATCTGGACACTTTTTTGTAAAGGAAGTTTATTTATCCTGATTTAGTGATCTGAATCCCCAAGAAGAAATTAGGGAAAATAAAATAAAATAATAAAATAAAATAAAATAAAATAAAATAAAATAAAATAAAATAAAATAAAATAAAATAAAATTAAAATAAAATAAATTAAATTTTTTAAAAAGAATTGACAGTGATATACCATATTTTCTGTTCTCTTATTGAATGACTGAATTTTTTTACATAGACAATGAGGAATACCAAATAAAGATGACTAGAGACATCAATTTTCCATATTTATTTAAATTTAAACTATTTAACACTTCCACATTAAGAAGTGTTAGGCTCCAGCTTTATTACTTATGTCCCTGAAGCCTTTGGAAGAAAAACAAAGGTTCATATAGGAGGCTAACTAACTCATATTAGCAATAACTCAAGCAACAAAAAAATCTGTGCCACTCTTACAAAAAAGCATGAGCTTTTTGTATGAATGCAGGTATTTATGTGCAAATATAATCTTTGCAGTGATGAGCTGACATTCTTGAACTGTAAAATCACCCAAGCATCTTTGTGCTTTAATGTAGGCAAAGAATTCCCCTAGATCAGGGGTGACCAAGCCATGATCTGCTTACTAGGGCAGCTCACACCATCCTCTCCCCATGGGCTGCTTCCAATGGTGGTTTGGAATTCAGCTGTGCACCAGATATCCACCTTGTTCCCAGTGATGTCTCTCACACCTCTGGTTCCTCATGGAAAAAATGACTTTTGCTGCCACCAGAACTGGCTGTCTCACTCGTGGCCCCCCTTGGTTTGAAGGCACTAGACAGAGGGTTTCTGCGTTTCTTGGTTTGAGGGCACAGACAGGCAGTGTCTAGGTTTCAAGTTTGGAAACCAGACAGAAGGCTACTGGATAAGTAGCCAATTCTTATCTTGCTTGTGCTCCTCACCACTTCTCCAAGCTGCTAATCACCTGTGTCCCACTTGGGTATTAGTGGAGGAGCACAAAAGGGCAAAGTCTGCAAACCCTTTCAATATGATTGTGAGGCAGCTGTCAGTTCTAAACTCTGTTACCTTTTGCTATTGCTCATTACAAATCCTAAGTGTCTCTTGTCTAGGAGGAAGTGTCTATACAAAGTCACCATTACAGCAAGTAATCTAAGTAGAAGTAATAGGAAGTTGCATGAAAGCATGGTAAATGTCATGTCTGGTTTATCTTACATCCCTTATAAGCAATACCAGGTGCAGCTTGGTTAAAGGCACAAAACCCCAGATGAACAGTTTAAATCCAATGGAAGGCCTCATCTTCCTCATTGCTGGCTACCCTGCATTAGGTCCTTTCACTCACACAGATATCTTTCTTATCATATTCCCCTAATCCCAAACCAGTGATTGTTTCCAAAACTAATTTTCTCTTCTTATTATCAATGCAAGTTTCTTTAGAAGATGGACCTCTGGACAATTTAGAGAATGATGAATACTATCTTTGAAACACCTAAGTGTTCTACTTCCTTTAATCTACCTAGAGTCAGACCTCTTGCTTCATCCCCCCTAAGGCTTCCCCTCCACACCCCTTCCTTGTTCCTTGTCCCATAGTTTTTTTAGAAACAGGAGTTATGAGCAGTTCCTCATATGTTTTGAAGGTATTGCAGCATAGTATACCCATCCAGCAAAGAAACTCAAGGCAGTCTATCCTAGTAATGGACAAGCCCTCACTATACCTATATCTAGAAGTATGCCAGTACAGGCCAATATAAGTCATATTGTGATAGATATAAGAAAACATGACAGTAATATTTTTTGAAAACTATTTGGCATACCTGTGCCACAGATAATGAAAAATTCAAAACTGAAAATTCTGAAGATTTGTTTTTATCCTGAATGGATAGCCAGTGGAGTATTAATCAGCTTCTCAGTATTCTCTCTCTTCTGTTCTCCAGCAGGTCTTTTCTCTCTCTGTCATTTACTTTGCTTTAGCAGAGACAACAGTAGTCTCCGTAGGTAATTTTAGCTAGATCTCACCTCCCAAGACCTTCTGTTTAATGCCAAGTACTGCAAGGCTTAACAATAGCAACCTTTTGAAAGAACTGTATATCCCACTATTTCTGCCATTTGTGTTAGAGCAAATTGTGGTTATCTCTGTGTCCATCCCCACAAAGACAGGCATCTGGACATCTCCACCACAAGTTAAGCACTCATTAATGTTGCAGCAGTCATAAACAAGCTACTCTGAAGCTTAGGCAACTTTGAAGCTACACTGTACAAAAGCTGCTGTGCAAGCAGCACAGGCAGGGAGACACCTCCATCTGTCTCAGCTCTTGGTAGTGGTTTTTAGAGGGCAGCAGATGCTATCCCTGTAGCATCTTTTCTCTCTTGACTTGTAAGACATCAGACTAAGGAAAGACAAAACCCAGTATCAGGACTTGGGGCTGTGCTTACATAGCAAAACCAGCACTCTTTTGGGGGCTGTGTTCTCCTGATAGGCTCCAGAATTGGCTATTTCTTCCCTGCCCTGTCCACAGACACTGGGTCTATCCTCAGATCTTGCTTTGTTGCTCAATCTGCTCATCCTCCTGCAGCCACTGCCTGTTTCACAGTTCTCTGTGGGCAGATCCCTGTCGAGTTTTCACCCAGCTCTGAGGCATTCTTGCTGTCTGACAGAGTGCAATGCCTCCCAGCACACCTTGCCCAGTTGTTGCTTGGTGTGAAAGTCAGGGATTGCCCATCTGGAGAAGAGGCAGATTGGTGCTGCTGTTCTCCTCCAAAATACTGTCAGAGTGGTGGCACCTGAGCTAGCTTGGAGTGAGTCAGAAATTTGTACTATGAACATCTCCCCAATGGCTTCTCTCCCTCTGTCTTGTGTACCAGCTTTTTTTTTTATTTTGCAGCACAATTTATTCCCATTCTTGTCTAGACCAGGTATCTCCTTCAGGCTCCTTCATGGCATTTGCAAATGCTCTTGTACAATAACCTCCTATCCACCCCATGCATTTATTTTCAATGTTTTACCTCAGCAGCCTTTCCACATGACTTGAATGAGTAACTTATCAATCCTGTTGAGTTCATGCAGAAGCCACTATCAAACAGAAGTAACCAAAGTACTTATTTCCAGGCAATATGCAGGAATGGAAGGGCTAAAGATGCTACATTTCTAAAAGCATAACCTCAAAGTGTTCAGTGCTGAAAAAATCCCTGTTGAAATGTCAGTATGGATTCACACAATTTCCCTTTGAAATCGGTGTGAGGTGTGTGTCAGTAGGGACTACAAAGGATGCTGAAAGTAAATTTAGCCAAGGGACCTGCTTTGGACACATTTGAACTGGGGAATTTTAGAATATTTCCCAGTTCCTTCAAGAGAGTACTTAGGCCAGACTATCAGTGTTTGTTGGACAGAAACACAAACACATCAGTAGCAAGTGAGCCATCATGTCTTCCTCTGTGCTCTCTCATCTGGAGCATGGGATTGGAATGTCTGTAATAATTTCAGTGAATTTTTGAGAGAAAAGAAGAAAGAAAGAAACACAGACTCCTCTCTGCTCAGTTCTCGGTGGATAACACACGTTAATAGAGCAGCTGCCAGCAGTGCTTTGGATCAAATTGGATCTGAAACAAAGAATTGTTAAAGATGCTTTAAAGAATTGTTCCTTATTTAATCTTCCAGATAACTATCTAATTAAAAAAAAAAATTAAAAGTGACTCTGGTGGGTCACTTCTGACACACAATATTCTATAATTCTATGATGGCTGATTTTAACCATGTGTTATTGTTATTAAAGAAATAGGTACCAGGTACATTAGATTGTTGTAAGTACTTTATAAGTTTCCGGAAAACAAAGCAGCCTCAGGAAAAAAGAGGCAAAGCAATAATGATTAGACTAAGAGTAGTGCTTTTGTAGTATATGTAATGGCTTGCTTTAAAGTATAAGGGAGTCCTGTAAATCCCTGGACATGTGGAAAATAGCACATTAGTGCAAGGCCATAATGATAATCTATAATGACAGAATAAGAGACCAAGTGTATTTATTTTGATGTGATTATACTTAGTGAAAAATAACACTTATTGACACCAAAGTACAAAGAGCAGAATATTATTTCATTGCCAGAACTTCATAAGATACTGTAAATTTATCTGCAAATGAGTCCATATACTACAGCACCTAATATTAAATTAAGGAACAAACTGCTTAAAGAAGAATGATCTTCATGTGTAGTACAAGAACAAGACCAGCTTTGGAGTAGCTGACTTAGGAAAGATATTAGGTAAGTGCAGCCAGGGAAATGCAGTTAAGACTCTTAGGTCTGGATCCAAAAGGATCTTAAATCAAGTGACTGTCTCTGGGAGCTGAAGTCAGAGGGTATATCTAAGCCCCAGCTTAGTATGAAGTTGCTTCTGTCCCTGGCAACTGAAGAAGTCTGATTTTCAGCCCTTGGAGGTATAAACATGAGTCATAATAAATCTTGTAACTTTTATGGATGAATTTAGAGAACAAAAATTCTGCACTGTGTTTCTTTTGAAATTTGGCTACTCTCCAGGAGAAGATAAGGAGATTTTTCTGTCTGTTCAGGGCTCTCCTTTGGGAGAAAATGCATGTAGTTCTGCTCCCTGCTTCCAGCACTGGCTTGGTTATTTTTATTTAGATGGTCACCAACCAAAATCTGGAAGCCATCCAGGGAAATTTCTCTGCTGCAAAAGTTCTCTCTAAATTAAAAAGCAGGGAACTGCTTTAACAAGTCATGCCTAGTTCTTATCCTGTCCAGTGTTTCTCACCTATTGAGTGTGTCTTCTCCATGTAAGAGTTTGCTCACTATCTCTGAACTGGGAGCTAAATGACAGAAACATTATCACAAATAGCAGACTTCACATAAATAAAGGCTTTTAGTGGCATTACTGTTTTATAACATAACTCACATTTTGTAAACTTCATATGAATTCCTCTGGTAGTCTCACTAGGGACATCCTCTTTGTCATACAAAACTTCCAAACTCCATTTATGCTTACAAAACATAAGAGAAATTTTCACATGAAGGAATCATTCATACAGAATAGTTTCACTGTCCTGGGTGACTGAAAAAATTTAGGTGTGTTTTAAGAAGAAATGACAGCCTTACTACTGGGCAAAGGTAATTCTCTGGAAACTTGATTTCTAGTTTGAAACTTTTGGAAAAACATTGTTATTGGTTATATCAGTAGTTTGAGAAATGACCTTTCTACCCATCAAAGTGTAGCTGACAGTGTGAGGACTCCATCGTGGGTTTGTCCTAGGCGTGTTTGACACCATCAGATCCAGTTGCTGCTTTTCATGTCAATGAGTAAAAAGGTTCAGCTGAAAATTCTCCTGACTCTAGTCTCCAATTTTCCCTTCCTGTTACATTTTGATGTTTTAGGTTTAAGCTCTCTTGACTTTCTCTCAAAAGAAGACATGCTATAGTGAATCAGCTCAGATAGGCAAAGGGGTCCCTGCCCTGGTCTGCTTCTGCCTGCCTGCTGTTCTTAGCTTCCCACTGAGATTATTGATGCCTCAGTTCTGGACCTGTCCTCTCTAAAGGGCTTGGTTTAACTTTTAAACATCTAAGAAAACTGTTTACTGTTGAAATTGGCCGCTGGTAAACTTGTGGTGAGCTCCAAAGAGAGCTCTGACCTCCATCTGCTGGCACAAGATGAGGACATTCTGCTCTGCCTCATGTTCCCCTCATCCTTGGGTGTGCAGTTCTCTCTCTCTGAAGTTAGGATCTAGCTCAGTATTCCAGCAGAAATTAACTTTTTAAAAATTCTTTTATTTCTGCATTTGTTTTCTGTAAGGTTAGCAAACTCAACAGGCATTGAGCAAGATAAGCAGCCAAATGGGCACATGAGAAGGTGCCTTGGCAGTGGGCAGGGGTGGACAGCCTCTTCTGCTGACAGCAGCATGGCATCACCTCATGGATTTTAATCACCTTCCAGCTCTCTGTGCTGCAAACAGGGCCTGCTTGGCAGCAGCTGCTGCAGGCTCTGATCACTGAGCTGCCTCCCATGCCGGTGTGATTTCTGCAACAAGGACACTCTGGGTGATGAGGAGCAGGAACCACAGCAGCCTTCCCGAGGCAGACCATACCCAAGGCTGCATGTGGGCCACTCTTTGTTTTCTTTTATCCTCTACACCCAATTCACAGGGATGAACATATTTTTAGTGGACTTTCTAAAAACAGCACAATAAGCCACAATAAGCCACAAATTATGATACATTCCAAAAGCTATTTTGGATGAATTGAGGTACAGAAGGATAATTCTGGAGATAGAGGATGAACAGATGAAAACAGTGAAGTTGTAATGAAATTGATAGACTTAATTATAGTATTTGCTTCTGTGAAAGCGATAATGTTGTCTAATCAGTTAAAAAATGTGGGAAGATGGAGTTACTGTTTTGTATATTTACACTATTACTTTTAGGGTATATTAAATAAAATACCTAGGATACTGTGTTAAATATAAAGGTGTATATGAAAATATATGAGCTAATTACATGTTTGGAAAAAACACATGAAATATCAGAAATAATGAAAAATTCTGGTGTTTTAGGTTGTGCATTTACATTTTTTTGTGCTTCTCTGGTTTACCTAATCACCTCCCTTTGAAAAAATCCCACCACTAGTCTGTTGAAGTATCTTTCCCCATAGTAAATCCAAAATGTCCTGTGTAAACTCAAAGAACAAAAGGTTATTATTATTGTTACTGTAAGAAATGTAAATATTTAACATTACTTTACATTTTACTTCACACAGTAAAGTATTTATACTGTGAAAGTCTACTGTGTTATTTTGAATCATTTAGATTAAGTTTTGTGCTATAGTTATTTTTGGTAAAGACTTTTACAGTACTTGATAGGGCCAAGTTTGACCACTGAATTATTTGATCTTTACAACTTTTTTTTTTTTTTTTTTTTGTGCTTGTGGTGCGGGGAAAGCAGCAGGAAACAAAGCATTTTTTCTCAGATCCCTAGAATGATGTGCAGTTTTATTTTTACAACTTGTGTTGTTGTAACTCTTCAGAGTAGGGCCAAATTACCATCTCATTTGCATTAGTTATATAATTCAATATAACTAGCATTAGTCTAAAAATGATAAATAAGTTAATTGCAACTTCTTGGCCCTTGTTTTTACTTTAGTAAAAAACTTTAGAGTAAAAACTATAAACACATGTATGGGAACATACACTATATATTCCTGTTTTCCTTTATACCCTTGGCAAAACCTATTCTCTTATTCCAAGCCCACCTGTTCCAGTGTAGCTGAGTCGTAACTATTGATGCAAATCCAGTGGTCTCAAATGGGAACATTATTTATCCTTTGTATTTTGTTAATTTTCATGTTAAAATTTTTAGCTGAAATACTCTTGGTTTTGAAGTTATGACCCAAATGTATATATAGCAAATGTTATTAGATTCACTAATTTAAATGTTTATAATTTAATAACAGATCTAGTAGTGATCATGTCTATGCTGCAACCCAACAAAATAATTTAAGTATATGTAGTTCAATATGTGATTAAATGTGGATATACTGCTGAATCAGAGCTTGACTTGTGAATGGATATTTATCACAACAAAATACTGAACTATAATAAACATCTGTGTGCCAAGTCAAAGAGGAAACCTACATGACCCCTGGAGTGTCTATTTTATTATTCTGAGGCCAATTAATGCTATTTTGTTCTGTTTCCTCAAGTTATATATCAATTTTTGTGACTCTTACACTATTCTGATCTTATTCTGCTGCTACCTCAAAGGCTCATTACATTTTTTCACCCCTAATGCTTGTAGTTGAATCTGTAATCACATTCGGACTTTCAGTTTTCCATGGTTTTAAATCTGATTTCCAGCAAAGAATGCCAGGTGTCTGTTTTCCATTTCCAATTGTTTGAATTCATAGTTACAAAGACTGACAAGCACACACTACATGACATGAGGAAGCCAGCCCTGAAGAGGGGGTCAGCATTCATGCTATTTTCTTTGTGATCAAGAGCAGACCATGTCATACCCATGCATTTGAAGAGGCTTCAGCATGAATTAATTATTAGTTCAAACAAGTGAATACAAAGAAGGTCTTCAAACATATTTTCATCAGTAACGCAGTGTAAATATTGCCTTCTATTATCATGTACATAATTTTGCTATTCTTCCTGATCTTGTTATTTTAAATACGAAAAACTATGGATGGCAAACAGAAGGTTGCCTTTGAAAGGTAGTAAGCATTTAATTATCTGCCTCAAAAATCGGTATGGAATTTAAAGGAGCATCCTTTCCTGAAGATGGGTCAAAGGAAAATACCCACAGGTACTGAAGTAGTTGTTTATTTTATTTAATAATTTTCCCCCCTCATTTGCATTGATATGAATTTCCACACTATGTTCACATAACAATAATGTTTCTGTTCTAGTTCACAGATCACAATATCTTCTCTTGGTGTTTAAATGAGAGCCACAAAATGAATTGCCACTTTCTCCAAGCACTCCAAACAGCAAATTAGTTGCAGTTACCTCAGGGCTTTTTGTGTGTTTGAATAACAAAAACTCATCAGTCTAAGGAAGTCTGAAATTCAGTAGGTTATTGCATTAGTTGTACAAAACATTCATGTAAATAACCAGGCTACTTATACTTTGGAATCTTGTCTGTCTCAAAACACTTTTGGTAGCTTTTTAAATAGTGTTTTGGCTAGAATAAGCAATTCAAATGCTGAGTGGCAGAGCTCTTTAGTCTTTCATCACACCAGTGCAATTGGGACAGACTCAGGAAATTTCATGACTAATTGTAGATTCTGGTTTGAAGAAAATAAATTGATGGTGTTTACCAGTAATGAGGTAGCATCAATGCTGATGCATATGAACATGGGATGACCCATGAGAATAATTAAAACACTGAAAAAGGAAATTATGTCAGTGGAGATGGCTTGTCTACTAGTCAGGTGCTCATTCTTTAATATTTTCAGTTGCCTAGAATTGTCAAGCACACTGATTATATAGTTCAGCATTGTGTGACTTAACCTTTTGTTCTTGAGAGGTGACATTTCCTTGAAAGCAACATGAAATGAAGAATTAAAAACAAACAAGCTGGAAACAATCTATTTTCAACTAAATGTTCAAGACAGAAAGGAAAAAAAAAGCTTCTAAAACTACATTTACTTTAGCTTGTAGTTAAGAAAATGGATACATTAAAAGTCATTCCACATGTACATTTACCAATAAAACAGTGTTCCTGTACCGTTGCACCAGTTCCGTGCTTATTTCTCTGATGATAAATGAAAACTCTAGAATCATCATAAAGTAAAATATTTCTCCATGTCAGAGAACTATTTAACTTTGTACAGCCTCACTGCCCCTTGCAAGCTTTACAAGACCCCCAAAATATAGAGAGCTAAAGAAAAAATTTAATTGTTAATAATTTCTTTATAGGGGAGTATTAAGAGCATTGACCTGCGATGTAGTTAGCACAGATCCAAATATTCCTCTGATTATTTTCAGTTCTTCCCCATGCCAGTGCTCTAAGACTGGGGGCATTTTTCTATTAAAGTAATTCTGCTTTGTACAAAATGCTTAAATGAGTATTACCAAAGAAGCAGGAACTTATTTCCTTTTTTTTTTTTTTAATTTTTAAAAGATTTTTTTCTTTCAAAACCTCTCTGTCAGTTAAATTTTAGAGCTCTTTGTGGTCTGAGTAACATTAGTAAATTTTTCTAACTGTGCAAAATGAAGAAAATCTTCATCAGAAAAGATGAATGCTATCTCACAATAACTGCTCCTGGCAGCCATTTAAAAGATAAGATTATCCCATCTCCATTTGTCAGATACTTGACTTGCAGCTCAATCTCCAGTATTGTAGATAAGCTGTGCCTCTATGGCCTGTCTCTCAAGAGGTGAGACAGCACTGTCATCTCCAGTGCTCAGTGCAAGACTATCCGCAAGAGTGTACCAGGCATTTTATGACAGCCAGCTTAGTAACACTCCTGGGAATTCCCCAAGCCTCCCTCACTCCTCCCACTGCACTGGAGGAGCATCAGCTGCAGAGAAACACACATTTGTTTGTGTTTTACCTCCATCTTCCCACCTTAATAGGCATCAAAAATACCCTTTCTCTGTGTGCAGCTTTGGATCACCTAGTGGTATGTACACACTACACTGATCAAAGATTAGAGTAACGCATTGAGGCAGCATAGTTTGAACAGCGTGGTATCATCAACTCACAGATTAAAACTGCCCTACCACTCTTCCAATTTTGTATTCTCTAAAACTGACTGCACAAATGATGATCTCCCTCCTTAAAAATCACCACCAGAAGCATAACTGTTTAACTGGTACTGAAAAATTATAAGCTGCTTACCGAGACCTATCCTTGTTTTATCCCACCTTCAGCAAAATCTCTCCAGATCACTGGGGCTTGCAATAAACTATTGTATTGTTCAACATTGAATGAAATGTGGGTAATATTTCTGTCTTAAAGAGAAAGCTATTATTTCCATAAGAATGCCTGCTCATTGGGGAAGGAGATGTGGGTAGTCACTTTGTGTTCTGAAATATATATCCCCCTGTGCTATCAAACATTGCCAAGGGCATGAATGAGGCACAGGCATCCTTCTCTGTTTTTTTCTTTGTATGAAAGAATTGTATAGCCTAAATCTATGAAGTAAGTATTCCTAAAAATAATCCACCCTTCTTTGGTTTTCTGCTGTCACTTGCAGTTGTCCATCAGAAGTGAAATGTCTCAGTTCTGCCTGTGCTTGAGTTCTGTAGTGTGCTGCTGCTTTAGTTTGTGTGTTGGGCCAAAAGGTGACTAATGGACTTGACTTTCATTGCGCAAAAAAGACTAATGGACTTGACTTACATAGCACAACAAAGCAGCTGTTGGAAAAATTATGCCTGGTGCCCAATTTTCAGGGCAATTTTCACCTGGGCAGGGAAAATGGCTAGGTGAAATATCAGACATCTGAGCCATCTCAGTGGGTCTCCCATCAATGATAAAGTGCTACTTATGTCTAGAGTCTCAACTTCTCCAAAGTGACAAACGTATAAAAACCTTATTTGACATGTAATACCAAATAATATTTGCAGACTCTGGTCCTTACACAGTGGAGACTTCAGTTTTTCCCATTTATATAGGTGATGTGTATTTTTAGCTATTAATAAACTTGAAATTTGATTTATCAAATAGGTTCAAAAAACCAAACTACTAGTAAATTATAAACCATTAAGTAACTTCCTGGATAGTTGAAGTAATGATTCACAACTTCTGGTACAAGTTCGCTTCACAGCAGGAAAGATCTGTGATACCAGCACCACAAATGCAGGTAAACAGCTAGGATGTATCCTTTCTTATTTTTGTTTACTTTTATAGTTAAAACATCCTCTTACCTTGTTCATAATTTTTGAACTGTATGTCTTTGTATCTATGTGACTCCTACACATTCTACACAGTAGACTAAGGCAGGCCATTGTTGCCAAGTCGTAGCACAAAAGCATAAACTTTAATTTTTAATGACAATTAGTTTCTTTGTAACAAAGATGCATGGAAGGACTATTACTCTATTTTACATGTTTAATGGATTTTCTTCTGCAGTGCAAGTATAGGCATCAAAATATTTAAAATCCACATGCTTCATGCATAAATCTTAAGTACAATTCCAGAGCAGCAAAGAGAAATACCACCTGGTATTCCCTGGCATTTGCCTTATATGTATTATTATTATCTCAATAATTTGTGCATTTGAATCACATAATTTTTTTGACACTGTGCATTAAAAAGATCTCTTGCAATGAGCCATAGTAAAAACACATTTTTACAATAATCTCCCAGACTAAAACCTGAGAGGGCTCAAGCCACGGCTGGGGGTGTTAATGGTGTGTGGGTGAGATGGAAACAAGGAAATATCCCACATCTCTAACAAAACCTTTGAGGAGCCACATGCTGCCCCATGAGGTACCAGGGGCATGGTGAAGGTTGGGGCCACCAAGTGCAACGCTCTCCCTGATGGTGGGGCACCTCCACTTCTCCAGCTCTGGTTTTGGTGTGCTCACTGGAGACCATTCCTGAGAGGAGGAATTTTTTTCTGCTGTGTGGGTGTGCTGCAGGCTATTGCAGCCCAGCTCAGCTCTGCCTGGCAGGGATTCAGCCCTTTGGAAAGAGTAGGTAGGCATATAGGATCCAAAACGTCCCATAAGGAGGACTATGACTTTTACTCAGGAGAAATAAAAGCAGAGAAAACTGTCAGGGACAGTAGCAGTGGTATCTGCAGTGCATAGCATGTGAGTGTGCTGACAGACTGTCAGATGAGTTACAAGTGTGGGGAGGTAGCCAGGACCTATCTGCTAAAGGGCTTAAAATTCTCCAGCCTGAAAGTAATTGCTGTGATTTCCTGTAGCCTTGCTCTATACTGACTTTTACCTGCACCTTTTTGGTGTGTAGCCTGAGGGTATGGCAGTGACAAGAGTAACACCAAGGTGTCCCTTTGCCAAAGGAGGGGTTATTCCTACCACTGTAGTACCATCCCCTCCAACTAGGAGACTTTGCAGTCTACGTATTGTAAGGCCTACCCATACATGCTTTGTATCTTAATAGACTAGTGCAGGAGGAAGAAAAGGAGCTGTTGTTGCTTTGCTTTGTATTTCAGAGAGTGAAAATGAAGATGTTCTTGTCCAATATTTGTATAGCAAGCTCTAGAATTTGTATTTGCTCAAAATTCAATCAGATGCTGTAGTGGGTTGACCTTGTCTGGGTGCCAGATGCCCACTAAGTCAGTCTATCACTTCATTTCCCTGTGGGACAGGGGAATAAGATGGAGAATAACCATGGGTTAGATAAGTGGATGAGATAAGCCAGTTTTATTACAGTGAAAGAAAGAAAGAAATAGTGAAAGTCTGTATGCACAGGAGTGAAGGGGAAAGTCAGTCTCTACTTCCCATCAGCAAGTGATGTTTGGACACTTCCTGGGAAGCAGGACTTCAGCACATATAATTGTTCCTCTGGGAGGCAAACCCTGTAGAATGAAAAATGCTCCCCTTTCCTCCTGCCTCCCTTAGCTTTTATATCTGAGCTGATGCCATCTGGTATGGAATATCACTTTGGCCAATTTGCATCAGCTGGCCTGGCTGTGTCCCTTCCCAGGATCTTGCCTACTCCCATCGCTTTGATTAGGGAAGGGATGTCAGAGGAGCAGTGCTGCTTGGCAGTAGCCAAAACACTGGTGTGTCATCAACACCCGTCCAGTTACCAATGCAAAGCACAGCACTGTCAGGGCTGTGAACTTCACCTTGGTCAGACCCAATACAGATGCTTAAATATAAATCATAGCAGCTCAGTTAAGATTTCATAAGAAATTTCCTGGGCCAAATAATTCTCCACACCTTACTCTCCCACAAATTAAACAATTCTAGCCCTGGGGTGACTAGTAACTTCTGAGGGAATACCTGTCTTTAGCTGCCTTCTTAAGCTGCTGTGATTTTATATGGCTTTTGGGTGTTGCAGGTGGATGTAAATGTATTCACTACTCAAATTTAAGATTCATTAGTACAAATAGAAATTGCATATGTCAATTAAAACTATATTTGAAGGAGGCTAGAGGAGCAGATGCATTTAAATGTTATATTTTACTGTGATATTTGACTGTATGGGTACATTAAATCTAATTTATTAGAATTGTGTAATAACTTAAGTTGGAAGTGACTTATAGAGATCTTCAAATCCAAGCCTCTTCTCAGTGCAGGCTACTTTCAAAGTTAGAGCAGGTTTCTCAGGGCTCTTTCATTTGAGTTTTGAAAATCTTCAAGGATGAAGATTCCACAGGAAAAAAAAACTCTGGCATGTTTTAGCCTTCTCTTCTCTTCTCTTTCTCAGGATCCCCTACCTCTTGCCCTGAGAAGGTGACCACATTCCAGGACAGAGAGAGGACTCACAATCATCACTCTTGTACCCCTTGGATGTATTCTATCCAGCCCCATGTATTCGCTATGTCCTTCCCCTCCCTGATCCTCCTGGATGTGCAGCTCAGGGGTGTAATGCAGGGGCTGGCTGAACCTCTGCAAGTGCTGTAGGACACGCAGGAGCTGAGCTCCAGGCAAGCAGCAAACTCTGAGATAGCTGATCTGGCCATCCCTTCTTCACCACAAGATGAAGCAGTGACCCTTGAAGTGGGAATAACACACTCTGACTCCATGTTGTCGAAGGTTGAATAAATTGTTTTTATTAAGCTAAATTATATTGCATTAATACTGTACTATACTAGAGCTATATTATACTAAAAATATACTAAAATAAAAATCTGTGACTGTCTCTAGACAGTCACGACACAGTTTTTATTCAATTGGTTAATTAATCTAAATAACTATCACCGGTGTCCAATTAACAACTCACTCTTTGGTAAACAATTTTTATAACACATTCCACACGTGCTAAACAACAGGCTCAGTGAATAGAGATAAGAATTGTATTCTTCTTTCTCTGAGCTTTCTCCCTGTGTCTCACAGCTTCCCAGGAAAAATTCCAGGAGAGAGAATGATGTCTCTCTCTGTTCAGAGAATGTGAATACCACAAGAGGAAGCTTGGGTTCTTACCTCTGCAGAGTCTCTGTGGAAAGTTGTGACTGACTGTTGGACTGTTAGTGATCTGCCACAGTTATTTCTGTGCCCATGAGCCACATGATCCTATCATGCCAGAGACAGGATGTCTTGCATCTAGGCTATTGCCATTAGGTAAGAGATGTCAGTGCTGGTCATGATGGTAAGAGATAGAAGAAATGTTAGTGATTTCTATTTTACACCAAGACCTGTATCTCAGGTACAGTCTCAGGGAAGTGAATTTGTTTATTTTGGTTGCTAAATGTGTGCAATGACTATATATCTGATCACAAAATCACAGGATCAAATAGGTTGGAAAAGACCTCTGAGATTACTGAGTCCAACCCATGACCCAGCACCACCTTGTCAACCAGACCATGGCACAGAGTGCCACATCCAGTCTTTTCTTAAACACCTCAGGGACTGTGATTCCACCACCTCCCTGGCATTCCAATGCCAAATCACCCTTTCTGAGAAGAATTTCTTCCTAATTTCCAACCTGAACTTCCCTTGATGCAGCTTAAGACTCTGTTGCCTGGGAGAAGAAACCAAGTTGACACTTGTTGCCTAGGAGAAGAGACCAATCCTCACGTGGCTGCAACCTCCTTTCAGGCACTTGTAGAGAGTGATAAGGTCTCCCCTCAACCTCTTCTTCTTCAGGCTAAACAACCCCAGTTCTCTCAGCCAATCTTCAGAGGACTTGTGTTCCAGACTTTTCACTGGCCTAGCTGCCCTTCTCTGGACATGCTTCAGCCCCTCAACATGCTTCCTTAATTGGGGGGGCCCAGAGCTGGACACAGGACTCAAGGTGTGGCCTCACCAGTGCAGACTACAGGGGAAGAATGGTCAGTGCTGCTGGCCATACTATTCCTGATACAGACCAGGATGGCATTGGCCTTCTTGGTCATGTGGGTGTGCTGCTGGTTCATGGTCAGCCTGCTTAGATGATGAGATACTTAGGAATGCTTCTCCTGAAAGAAAGTTGAAAATGCTATTGCTATTGTTCTGAAGTTTATCCTCCTATTAATTTACTTTTGGAAAAAGGAACTAAAACATCAACTGAAAAGTCTTGACCTCTTCCTCCCAGCAATGTTAGTCTGGGAAGGACCACATCATCACTCATATTCAGAGCACTTTGAGAGCATCATTGTTTCTCAGCTTCAGAGAACTTTGACATTCTTTGTTCCAGATTTTTGAAGGCATAGTTTTGGACAATGGTGTAATGGTGCAATTATTTGAATAACAAAGTGGAGAGTTCCAAATGGATCTGTATTTACCATGCTGTGTTTAGTCTGAAGTGTCTTAAATAATTTGTGGAATCTCTTGTAAGTGCTGCCAATTACAGTAATTGGACTCAGAGGTCACAAGTATATGTATCACTGCAGCAAAGTCTTGTTCTGTCAGTCAAGGGTGTAAATTTCTGACAAATGAAAGATTTAAAAGAGTCTATTGCTCTTGCTGATGTATTGATCTCTGTCTAAATACTGAAAAGGAAGTTAGAAATAAATAGGGCTTGTGGCTATTGCCAGCACCACTATTTATTTTCCTACTATTAAAAAAGTATTAAGTATGAAAAGACTGTCTTAAGGTATTATTTTGAATCACTTCAGAGCTAATTCCAGTCTACACAGGTTTTTTCCCTCAGGCTTGGCTAGTTACTCTATTTAGTCTGTATATTATATTCTTATGAAAGCAATGTGGATTATACTTCAGATGTTAACTTCTAAAATATTACTGTTTATAAGTATGTATTAATTGTAGGGCAATTATAATTAGTTCATTCTAATGCAGATTCATGTTAACATTACTCTGAAAAGTGTCATAATGGTTATCATGTTTTCTTTCCTGGGTCATCAAAAAATTATCAAACTTGTGTTTCAGCTTAACTGGTCCTGGTAACTGGATAGAAGGAGTAATGAAGCCAATGGCAGTGCAAGGAGATCAGCTATGTTATCTGGGGTCATTGTAGCACTATACCCTCTCTCCTGGAGTTATATTCTCTTAGTTTTGATCAAAATATAAAAAGTAGGTAATGCAGTCAATTATTTCTTCATTACTTAAATGTCTGTCACCTTTTGTGAAAACTCTGCTAAGGAAATGTTCTTTCTGTTATTGCTGTCAGTACTTCCTTTAATCATGGAGAGAGTTGTAGAGAAGTTGCATTTTTTGAGATGTAATACAATCTGAAAGAACATGTATTAGTATGGATATTGTAATATTTTTAGAATATTTTTGAAATTCATCCTCTTTAACATTTCCTTTTATTTGAAAGGAAAAGGACACAATATACTTATTTAAATGTGATAAGGTGTGCTATGATAAATACACTGATATAATGCCAAAGTGTTTGATATTAGCAAACATGATTTATTTATTTTCATTGTAACTTTACCTTTCCACAAAATCATCATGTTTTATTTTTGTTCTTGAAAACTCATTGGGAATGGTGGCTAAGGCAGAGGATGATAAAGGAAAATACTTTTACTAAAACCCCCACAAAGCAGCTAAATCATTAGCAAGTTCTGTTTGGACATTAAATTAGCTTTCAGAAAAAGGAATTAAAACATCAGTGTATATGTGAAATTGGATATTGGATGTTTATCAGTGTGTATGAGAAATTGATATTGGACAATAGCAATCTAGTAAAATCTTGAGGAAATATAATTGGGCAGTCTGGGCTATCTCATCAGAATACAATAAAATGAACTGACAACATATAGGCTTCTCACTCACACTGCCATGGGTGGGAGACATTTTGGCACAGGCTGCCTTTGCAGCAGGGCACGTCTCATCAGGAGCTTAGAGGAAAGGTTGTTTCCTTGGGAGGGCAGAAGAACTGACAGCTCACATGCAATGATTGAAACGTCTTGCAAAAATCTCTACTACTTCTGGCAGTACCAGAAAGAGATAAAAAAACCAAATCAAATCTTAATATGTTCTACTTGGGCCAGCTTTGCTGTTGCAAGGGGGGTCTGTGTTGCTCTGGCAGGGAACACATGGTTTAGGAGGAAGCCTTGGGAAGGCAGGTGCCACTGGTCCTGATGCTTTTTTCTGCCAGAGCTAGATATTTGAAGGACTGATTTTAGGGGTTACTTGTAACTGTTGCTGATACTGGTGTAGGCTGTATCAATATCAGGTTCGACTGAGACATAGAAGAGGCACACTAGTAATTAACTTTATTCTTTTGAGTTCTTACAGGAATGGAAATGATAGCTGGTATTTGTTGATGCACTCCCCGGATACCCCTTAAAAATCTTAAGCAAATATAATTATGCTTGTGGGAGTGTCATGAAGTTCAGATTTGGCTTTGGTAGGTTGAACGAATTGCATATTGTTAGAAATCTGAAGGCAAGCAGCCTTGATACAGCACTTCACCACCTGGTTGAATCAGCATAGAATTATAGAAAACTTGGGTTAGAAGGGGTCTTAAAGATCATCTAGTTCCAACTCCCATGCCATAGGCAGGAACACCTTCCACTAGGTTGGTGGTCAAAGTCCCATCCAACCTGACCTTGCATACTTTCAGGGAGAGGGCATCCACAACTTCTCTGGGCAACCTGTTCCAGTGCCTCATTGACCTCTGATGAAAGAATTTCCTCCTACTATCTAATCTAAATGTCTCCACTTTTAGTTTAAAATAATTTCCCCTTATCCTACATGAGCCTGTCTGCTCTGAAAGAATTATGGTTATGCTGTAATGATAAGCCTTTGATTTATGGTGGTTTGTAGCACCCAACAGCTTGTGAACAGGAAACCTTGCCTACTTAACACCCTGTCTTAAGTCAGATAACTTTACAGACCTGCCAGATAAGTGGCTGCTGTGAGCATCCAAATCCCAAACACTTCTGCTTAAGCAGCACCAGTGAATAACTTCCAGAGAGGTTACTTCTTCAAAAGTGCTAATGGAACAAAGACATCTAAAATCCTCAGATATGAAGTCAAAAATAGATGGAAACAGTAACACAAATTAAAACAAAAATATAATATACCACTTTAATTACAGAAGGCAACAAAAGACATTCAGAGAAGCATGAGCACAGAATTTCCAGTGGTTTAAGATCTATTACAAACATTCTTCCAAAAACCTCTCTGTAGTAGCTGGCAAAGAAATTTTTTCTTAAAACAAAAACCCTGAGACAAATATAAGGAAAACTAAATACAGAGATAGAATGGATATGATCCTTAGAATGAAAACAGACAAAATTAATTCCATGAGGTTTGTGTGGATGGTAGGAAGGCACCAGTGCTTAGCACAGAGCAGTGCAGGTAGCAAGGTCTAGGAGGTGTCTCTCTTTTCCAAAGGAGTGACACAAGGTTTGAAAGACAAAAAGATAACTCACTGGATCACACCCAAATATCTAACCTGAATTGTCTCCAGTATGTACTGCTTCCACAGAAGATGCAGAGCTCACTTGGTGACTGATTCTGCCCATGGACCTTTTCTTTGCAACCATCAGTGGAGGAGTAAATCTCAAATTCTGGAATCTCATTTCTCTGAAATTTTATAAAGTGATGTGGATGTTCCCAGTATGTTTTTGACACATTTTATTTTTTTAATGTTACCCTACTCTTGCAATCAAAATGCCTCATATGCTTATTGTAATAGTTTTGGAGCATAGGGGGCTCCAGAGGCAGTCCTTGGAAGTGGTTGCCATTGCCCTTGACCACAAGGGCCACAACAGGACCTGTGTGGATGGCATGCTTAAAAGGGTATATTCTGAATTTCTAGTCTTTGGGCTCACTGGATTTCTAGGATGCAAAAAACCAGAAAATTATTGTCCCAACTTGGACCTGAAATTCAAGTTGAACTTCTTTCCTTCTGGCAAATTACAAATCACAGTATAAATCCTTGTTAAGTTCTGCCTTAAATTTCACTTATCAAGCACTCAGACTCCTGAGTTGGGTGTTCTGCAAATTTGGACCTGGGAAACATTAATTTTCAGCTGACTCAATTTTTAGCAGAAAAAAAATGTAAATGGAGAAAGAAAAATAGTATCTAGCTCATTTTTCTATGGCTATTTTAGCAGTCCAATTATAAGTGGAGTAGAAAGCAAAACATTTTATCATTCAATACCAAAGAGAGGCCTGATCATCTTTGTGCAGCAGATCCTTTTAAGTGAGTAGATATCCATTTCACAGAAGTCTTTTTGCACACAAGAATTATTTTGCTTCACATTTCTGCTTCTCTGTAAAGTGGGGATTTTTTCAGTGGGTTTGAAGTTAATACTTTCCAAACTTCAATTATTTTTTTCAGGAATAAATTCTAGTTCTTGTTATATCACTCTAAAAAAAAAGTTGTGTACTGAACACTCAAAGGGCTTATCTGTCTTATTTTAAAGAAATTGAAGGAAAGTTTCCAAGCAAACTTATAAAAATATGATCTCTATTAAACTTAAACCAACTCTGTTGCTACCCTGTGCTGCTCTGAAAAGCTTTCTGAACACCTATATCATGTTTAGCTACAGATTAAAATTTGAACACTGATTATGACAGCTATATATTATATATCTCTATGCACAGCAACCTATAATGAAAACAAATGGAAATACACCCAAATCAATATTCAACCACAACAATTAGTATTTTTCACTGAATTTGAGGATGCTTTCATCTTGGCATCATAAGTAAAGACTATGTTCCTGCTACATGTGACTGTCAGGATGTATGCAATTGACCAAAGTTAATTTGCCTACTGCTAGGGAAGCACCTTGATGTGAAGGACATACCACCTGCTGTATTATTTATTCTGTTTCTGCATCTATGAGTCCATTTTTAATTTAGTATTGCAATGCCTTAACTCCCAGCTGAGAGCTTATAAAACAATTGAAGGTTAAATCATCAGTTAATATCACTGAAACCTGTTTCTCTTTTGCCTTCCCCTCCCCACCCCAGTTGCTCACATATTTTTGTTTCTACTGCAGAAACCAATCCAAGTCTGCTTTTGGTAAGGATTTTCCCTCAAATTTCAAACAATCAAAATAAAAAGAAAATAATCTAAGGATCTTCTGTAAAATTAGAGAAAAAAATCTTTGAGACTGACAAGGTATTTTAGGCATTTTAAGCAATAAACTGGATATTACAGCATGCAAATGAATGAAAGGAAAGCAGCAAGGAAAGGAGAGGTTTGTAGAGGGAAAGGTGACAGTTTTGCTGAGGAATTCTCTTGTCAGTTTCCCTAGGGAGGAGAGAAACAAAGTGGGGAGAAAGTGGGAGGAGAGCAGTGTGAAAAGGCTCTTGGATACCATGGAGATGGGTACAGTGTAAAAATCTGTATACTATAGATAAGAAAGTGGGAGGTTGATATCAAACTCCTACCAGCCAGAAACTGGCTTTGTGCAGGGTAAACATGTTAAAGGGCTGGGCAGCAGGAAGCACTGTTTAAGACTTTGCCATACTGTTTGCCTACTTAGCACTTAAAGAGAGTGAAGGAAAGGGACAAATAAGTGGGTTTTTTGTGTGTTTTTTTTTTTTTTCCACATCTGTTCTTTTATCTATATCTATTTTCTAGATAAACTATTTTCTAGAGCTTTTTTTATTTCTCCATTGAAATTGTCTTACAACTTCAGACCTGCCTTTTTTTTTCTTGTCTCTAATTTTAATTTCAGTCTTAATTTGATTAATTGGGAGGTCATAATAAATTCATAATGCTTCTTCATCGTTTGTGAATTTGGGGAAGAAAATGTGACAGATTCCTGAGGAACTAAATATTACTTTATGTCTGAGTAAGACAGTATTTTTTGAAATTCAGTCCTTGTATTACACTGCTTTGAAAGACTGTCTCAGCTCATTTTAGGATTTCTTTGTTCTCTGCTTCTAATTTTTATGCTTTCGATGCCTGTAAGACTGCTGTTATTTCTATCCATGGCTGTAAAGAAAATTCTATAGTTTGTACATATGACATTGTACTTCCAAGAATTACCATTTTTTAAAAAAATTCTAAAATGTAGGCAACACCGTAGAATGGTGAGTGTGGTTTTCAGAAAATTGTTATTTGTGCCATTGATTCTTCCCAAAATACAAACTGCCTGCTGCCTATGAAGCGGGGTAAAGCAAGTTGATTTTTTTTAACTTTTATCCTTTTATTTAGGTTTAGAATAATGCCAAAACAAGTGAATTACTTTTGTAAAAGCTTACATTTAAATGCTGTGCCTTCTGTGAAATTCAACTGAGTTGGATGGGGAGGCCATTCTCATCCCTGTCAGTTGTACCCATTGCTTTTATTCAGGGAGGCTTTCTGGCCACAGACTGAGTTGGGAAGCAATAATGGCAATGGGAGCAGTGTTTTGCAATGGCCCTGCCTCTGCATGTGTGCATGCAGGAGAAACCATGGTGCAGCAAGGTTCTTAGGACTTTAAATTGTTTTGCTGGAGGACACACAGGCTGAGGTGTTGCTCCTCCTGGGTGCTCTGGAATGGAGCACTGGAAAAGTCCCAGGGAAGAATGGGGATGTGAGCCCAGCCTGGGGCTGTGCAGGGCTGGGTCTGAGCACACTCATCCCTGGCTGCTACTCTTGGCCAAACAGCAAGAGCAATCTCTGGGAAAAATAGAAATGTCTCTATTCCCTGAAATATTTTACTTCCTGGATTTTCAGAACTTAATGCCAACTGTGGTGGTGCTTGGGACCTTCTTAGAGGTTGGAAGCCCAGGATTTCCTGACAGTGGTGGTGCTGGCCTGCTGTCTGTAGAAATTAACTGGGTTTTTTTTCCTTCTGCATTTCAGACTTTAAAGGGTACATGTTGATCTTCAAGGGTAAATTTGAAGAAGCTGTCTTAGAGCATGATTTTTAATTGGCTTTATCTCAGAAGCTACAGTTTTACTGATGCTCATATCATTGTCCAGGGTGCAAACTCTAGATTTTAAATTCAGATGAAAATTAAGTATTGGATGCTTTAAGTACAGGTTTTTGCTAGTAGGAGTACCAAAGCTGATTGTCTGCACCAAAATTTGTGAATTTAATATTTAAATCTATGAAGAAGGATGAGGTCATGCCTATGGGAAAGGGCCAGTGCTGTGTGCTAGCATCTCTCTGGTTACAGAGAGCAACAGACAACTTTCTTACACATCATTCTGAGAAAGGCTGTGAGAAGATAAGAGAAAAGAATTAGAAACGATTATTATCTTAATTTACCTTACCTGTTGTTGTGAACATGTGGAATGTATTATGGAGATTTGTTTACCAAAGGGTGGTTTCTTAATTAGCCAATTGTGATGGTGTTTTAATTAAAGGACTAATCAGGTCCACCTGGAGCAAACCAGGGTGTAAAAAGCAATGGATTTCTTAATAAAGTGAATTAGCTTTCTATGAATGCCTTGAGAGTCTGTGTTTCTTATCACCAGGTCCTGACCCATTGTGCTGACAGGGGTGGTGATCAGCTTCTGCAGCATTTCTCACTGGCTGCCAGAAGCATTGCACCATGGTGGGTGTGGTGGACTACAAAATGTGGATCTTCTCTGTCCCCATTCCCTTGAGTTTCCTACACAAGCTTCTGGAATTTTTTGTTGTCCACTGGAACTGGCTGTGTGGGCAGCCAAATGCTGTGCTTTGAAATTTGGACCTGAGTGGTTTGCAACAAGCTGGATGCCACAACCCCAGGGCCACATATGTCAAATCAGGGACAGCAGCATCACTGACTGATAACATACTGTCTTTCTAAGTTGAACATGTTTGATTATGGTCTTAGGTTCTTTGAATCAACTTTCGATATTATAATCAATGAGAGAATGTGAAACTAACTTTACAGGCAGGTAGTAAGCAACTAATTTTGCAAGATTCATCTCTGTTTGCAGTTCCTGATGAACAGAATTCACCTTTACAATACATGATAGTTAATTTGGATTCTGTTTTGAGAGCACAAAGCTTGATCAAATGCATCATTCCAGCAATCTCTGGCTTTTCTTCATATGATGTTAAAATAAATATATCCAGTTAACACCTGCTTCTTTATTGCCACAGGTTCTGCCGGGCATACTGCAGAAGCATTGCTGTATTTTACCTGACAGGAACACAGGTAAACTTTTTTCTTAATGAGTTAATATTGTAATATGATTTGAAGACAAAAACACAAATTGGATTATATAGAGAGGCCTTGTTTTCTATTTATAGTAATTGAAATTATCTTATAGGGAGGGTTAACTTGAATGTTTTGTTTAAATTACCTGCTTTCATTAGAAGATTTTATGTATTCTGTTAACATTCTTGAGGTGGCACCGTTGTAGAGGTTGCTCTCAGGTCTCGCTTATAAAGTTATTTGCATAAACGTCTGAAGCATTTATATGTTTTTAATTATAAAGTTACTACTTTTTCAAGAAAAAAGGGGTTTAATACTGGAGTCTGCAGTCTGGTCCTGTTGATTCACAAAAGTGCTAAGCATTAAGTTGCCTGTAGCTCTGACTGCAGATAAATGCTTGCCATATCCTTATTTTTCAGAGTAGAGGAGTACACTAAATGAGTAGTCAGAAGCAGTATCTCTAATAATATCTTACTGTTGTGCAGAAGAAATTTAGAGTAATGTGTTTGTGAAAGAACAAATAAGTTGATGAGAACAATATTGGAAGAGAAGAAAGCCATGATTTAATTTTACATTCTTTTATTACAGGAAAAAGCAATTTCTTTTAAAATAAGTTTTAAAATCCTTTAAAAAATACTATAAATTGAGTGAAAATGACGGCATATGCAACTCTGGATATGATTTGACAGACTAATTTTAGAGAAGTAGGAAGAAAAATACAGCTTTTTTTTCCCTATATCTTCATAATAGAATATACATGATTGCTGGCATCTCTTAAATATGCATATCCCTTTCCCAGTAGGTACCATTAAAATAAACCAGTTTGCTCCTTGGCTTGTTATTACCTGTATTTCAGGCACAGTTTGTACTAAAGGTGATTACAGAGAGAACTTGACAACAGCATTGAACTGTATTGGGATTTGTGGTTACCTGCCAATGTTCAAATGAAGTTTAAAATCTGATTTCCATTTTAGACTGTGAACGTGATAAAAGAACTCTAGTAAGGTAGTTCATAACACACCAGTTCCAGCACAAATTAGGAATTTTATAATTAGTGAACAAATTACAGACAGACTTTGGCCTTTATAACAATTTCAAGAACTCCTGGAAACTGGGCTTGGTGTAATGACCTCAGCCCAGTCTGTGTGCTCCTTTGCTGCAATCCTGCGCCAATTATTTTTTCCTTTTATTTGTAATATAGGAATTTGATCCAGATTCTATTGACAACAAAACTCTTCTTAACTTACATAAAGTGTATCATGTAGATATCAAAGCTAGAGTTACATGAAGTGATGGCCTGGAGCTGGGCACTAAGACTGACCATTTTTCTGGAGAGGTATAATGAGTCTTTACAACCAATATCAAGAAAACCACTTATCTAAAATCTCAGTCACCTGGAATAGTACCTTCATTTGGACATAAGAAAGAAAGGATGAGCTTGCTAATGTGAAATTTTGAACTAAGCTCTTTGAAGAGGAAATCTGTGAGGTTTTGGTATATTAATTGCTGTACAACTCAAGCACACTTACATGTGAATATATCTGTAAGTCATGTTGCATCTGTATCACTGCTACAGTATTATTTTTATGCTTACCTACTATATAGTGGGGAGTTGCCAGAAGATGTAAAGTTAATGAAATCAGTGTTCCATTTCCTCTACTTCCCCCATTTACAGTGTTTAAACACTTTGCAGAGAGAAGGAGAGTTCAGATACAACATGGGGAATTTTTTACCTCCTGTCTGGATTAAAAGAATGACTGAATTAAACTTTGATTAATTGCATCTGTTAGAGATAAATGAACCTTTGTCTTGTCAGACTTTAAGTCTAAATCAACTAGTCAAAACTAAAAAAAAAGAAATTCAATAAATTTGTGTAAATGTGGAATATGCTATTTGCATTCAAATGTATACATCCTACTTAATCTTGTCCAGTCCCACTCTCAGTAAATGAGCCCAGAAAAATTACTTGATTGTGAGCTGTAAGTCTGTGTTCACCTGTTGACATTTGGAGGAACTGAGCTTGGGTGTTGTTCCTAATAAATAAGAAGGACAAGGAGAAACAAACTAGGTGGAGGGATGGGAGAAGAGAGTGGGGAAGAACCATATAATGAGGTGACAAAACCATTAGGGAAAAACAAGATGCTGTAGGGAGTAGGATCAGTGAAAGGGAGAGAGGCAGTAGCAGTTTCTTCAGTTATAGCCATTCAACAGTTCAAATGAAGGCAGCTTGGTGTTCTTGGGTCCTCATTCAAGAGTGCCCCCCTGACCAGACTCTTCCCCACTGTCAACATGGGGCTGCACCTCAGGGAAAGAAACGAGCCCTTGGGAATGATGGCACCAGTGCTGCCAGGCCATCCCTTTGTCTGGCTGCCCTTCAGACCCGAGTTTGATTCTTTGGGACTAAATGGAATTAGCCTGAGATGTAACACGTCCCTGATTGACTGTACTTTAGAAAACTGCACATCTCACTGTCCCTTCCTATGCTGTGTAGGAGTTTGAAGTGGCCACGCTTTGTCTGTATTGGTATTCTGTATTTGTAAACTGGAGAAGAGAGCTATACATGGAAAGATGGGTACATGGGAGCAGAGATCTCCTTCCAGTGTTGATGGTGTGCTAGTACTTCTACCATGAACTGTTGTTCTCAGTGTTTATAATTTAGCTATAAAAATATATCCTGCAAAGACTTTCAAAAGGGAGCATAAAAATATAATTCAGCAATCCCATAGCAGTGCAGTTTTGGAAGCAGATACCTATTTAATGAGATTAGGTGTTTCAAAGGTTAAAGAATGATTAATTTTCAAACAGGTAAAGACTTTATAAAATCAAATTCTCTAAATAAGTCACTGAGTACATCTAGTAGTTGATTGCATTAAATTTTGCTAACAGACAGTGATGTTTCAATTCCTAAGTGATAATTTATTTGTGGTTTTCCATTAATGATATTTTCATTGCTTAATTAAAAGTTCATATAGCATGCACTGGCACAATGTGTACTTGTTATTGTGTTAGCTGGTATCCCGAAACTTTGTCACATATTCTATTACTCAAGAAGCAGAAGATCTCAGACCAGACACCTTTATTCTACAATTCCATCTTATATGCCATAACCATACTGTAATAACTGTATTGATGGCTCTGCTCAGTTTCTTTCCATCTCCTAACCAGACAGCAACAACTGGGATGCATTAGCAGTTATAAAGTTAATTGGAAGAAAAGCAGCTACATGCTCTGTACGTGTGTTAGTATAACAAGATCATAAGGGGAAACAGTGTGAACGTACTCATGACCTGGTGGGGAGCAGTTTCCTTATTTTCTTGAATTATAGCCCTCCAGCTCCAGCTGGGAGAAATAACCCACCCCTTTTGATGGACATCCACCACCCTTGTGTACACGGCAGTCAGTTCATATTCCCTTTATAAATATTTCCCACCAATGATCCATCCCCTGTTAATGGGCAGTCTTCAGCCAATTCAGAAGTCCTTTCCATTACTGGAAAATTACTTCAGTAAGCCTTAGGCAGATGCTAAGGCTGTCCTTCCTCCCTCCCTTTTAAAGTACTTGGATATGGTAAATGGATAAGAGAGCTGTTCATGCAGTATGAGCAGTGCCCTTGGTTTCTACCCTTAAAATGAAGATATCCATTAAATGCAATATGGTTCAGCATTCCTAAACAAAAAATTGAGGGGTAGAAATGCCAATTTGAAACAGAGAAGTCATTGTACCCTGTTGTGGGTTACTTTTTATTTAAATGTATGTATTTTCAAAATTTATTTTTATTTCCAGTCTTGCTTGAAATAGAACTCTTCAGGCAGTACATGTGGGTTGTTCAGCTGTATAAAATTTCATTCAAATAAAAAGAAATATATCCGAAAGCTTATGCTTTTGTATATTTGTGTTTAAGCAATCTTAGAGCAGAAGAGTGAATTACTTGGAGTTTGATTTTTATCCTAGGCATTCCTCTATCATGATTTAGCACAATAAGTGATCCTCAAGGTGTGCACAAATACATTTGGTGAAGTAAAACATAGTAGAACTCCTTAACAAAAGGTACTCTGTGATTTTTACATTGCTGCAGCTGTTAAATGGACATTCTTGCACTGCAGAGATGCTGATAGCTGTGTGCTTGGTCTGTCTCTGTTGTGCTCTTGATACACAAGTATTAGTTTTCTATCATGTGAGGAAATTGCACAAACAGACTCTATAATATTCTTTTCCATTTTAGCTGTGAGTTTGGTATGTGGTGGACTGCAAATTTGGGCTCATTTTTTCCACTGAAGATCCCAAGGGAAGGAATGAATCAATAGTCACTAGCAGCTTCTTGGGCTGATTCATTCTTTGATGCTTTAATCTTGAATTTCCCCTCTCATCCTGAAGGAGAACATAGGTACAATAAAGAGCATCTGCAGCTATCTTGCTGACTTGATTCTGATAAATAGCTCTCTTAAACTTTGAGCAACACTCTTAGGAAAAAAAAAAAAAGGAAAAAAGATTGATGCTGTCTCAAGTTTCTTCATAACCCATTTTCAGGTCAGCTCTTGTGTGCTGATATTGAACTTGCGCAAGATGTTAAATCCTTCATTATAATCATCCTCTTTTGTCCACTGCATTGCCTAAAATTGCACCGAAAAAAGTGAAACCAATGTTCTGCTTTCTGCAAAGAATGAGTAATATCTTCTTGAGAGAATGGTAATTGCTTTATATACAAAAGCAGGAATTTAATAATAACCAATCTCTTCACTGGGTAAAGCGCAGCCCAAGACAGTAATGTTTCATCCTTTGCTTGTTTGCTTTTCTTCCTGTTGCTTGAAGAGCAAATATTGAACTGGAGAAAAATCCAAGGTGGTATTAAATAGAATTCCTGCACTAAAATTTACTAAATTGGATAAAGAAGTTAACATAGTTTATTTTTGTTCCTTTAACTACAACTGTGTTACGTTATTTGATTTTAAAATACAAGTAGTGTGAATTAGTGCTCAAAACCAATGTATTTTATAACTAACAAATATGTTGCTGCCTGCTAGTTAATTTATATATATATGTGTGTGTTTGTCTGTATATATATATTTATTGAAATGCAATGGATATCTGTAAGAAGAGCCTTCCAGATGACTGGGCTGACAATGTGTATGTATGAACTGTACAGCAGCCAGTTTGATTTCACAGAAGGAGTTACAGCATAGTGTTCAGAAGCCAAAGTCCTGTTACAAAAATATCTTTACCATATTCACTAGCATATTCTGTCTGAACATTTTGAAGTATTAAATTAATTGTGATTAATTTTTGCCTTGTGCCATTGTGGCAAATAATTTTTTTCCTATCATATCCTCTTTAATCAAAGAGGAAGTCAGATTATCAACTGCTGCCACATAAGAATATTCATTGGGGTGATATATCATCCTCTTTAGAAGTTCGTTGATGAAACTGAAGTTGTCCTTTTGCTTTCGAGATGTAGTTATAGATTTTAGACAGTTCCTGCAGATTTCACCTGCTGTCTCCTTGCTGAGTTAAACATGAGCATTCTCATTCAGATGTTCAGCTGCAGGCTGCCTGCTGGTACTTTCCAGCCAGTTTCCATGGAAATGGAAATTAGAGGGCAGAAAATAAAGGAAGAATACGTACTTTCTTAATCTTCTAGTTAATCCAGAAGTTCTCTTACCCTGGTGTCAAGGTTGTTTTGCTTTTAGTTGGATAGGCATAGGATGCCAGCTTCTGCAAATGCAAAAATAAATTAGACTCATTATCAGAGCTGTTACAAGCAATACCTGTTACCATGATTCTGTAGAAGTGTTGGAGATCACCAGAAAAGGATGAAGAAGGAAGAACTGGACTGGGAAAGAATAAACTGATTAAACGATGTGTGACAATACCCAGTGGCCATTTTAGACTAGAATAAGGAACTATACACTTTTTATCTCAAACTAGCCAGAAGACTGCCTTGTTTTATTGGATCTGTATATATATAGGACTATTCATCTTGATCCACTAAAATCTGGTCTCCATGAGAGCAAAAATATAGGCAGGTTGGGCTAAACTCGTACTTCAAAGGCGCCACGTTTTTTATCTCAAGATCAATAAGACCTCAGACTTCAGTATGAAAGCAGCTGTAAAACTAATCAACGTATATTAGTCCACTTAAAATAATTGGACAGGCTAGAAGACTCTTGGTATGTGTGAGCAAAAAAAATGTTTTAAGGTTTCAGCTGGCACAGATATCTGTGCCGTTATGCTTGTAGTGTAAAAAGAAAGGTCAGGGTACACAATCCTGGTGCTTCAGTCTTTGCATGGTGTCCTAGTTGGTTGCAAGTATAGTGCAAAGACCTTTTTGGAGTTGTAGGTCCCCTACTACCACTAGCTCATCCAGGGAGATGTTTTTCTACTCTTATTACTGTTATGAGAAGTCACAGTTTTGTTTCACCCAAAATTATGTAGTCTGAAAACCAAAACACTGAACAAAATACTTCACTGATGTTTAGATGTTAAATGTTTCAAGATTGATAAAATACACTCCCCTGAAGGCCAAGTGTTGTCTAACCCCTGTGATCTCAGGACTGAGTGTAAATTGTTAGCTGTAAAATAGCATTTTCCCAACAGTCTCACCCTCATATGTGTGGGGAAAACAGAGACTGAAGAACGAATTCTGACTTGGTAAGGCTTAATTCTAGAGGCAGATGTGGACATGAGTGTTTGTAGTCTTTGCCTAACGTCTCAAGAGTCCTGGTGGCTAAAAGTGTGTAGGAAGGAAATTCTCTCCAGAAAACAGCATCCCTTTCAAGAAAGCTTACTTGATCTTCACTTCTGAAATGTTTTGTAAAGCAGTCCAATGTGTACAGCTCAGCTGCTGAAGGAAGAGAGAACTGTGCATCCCCAGATGCAGAAATAGCAGACAGCTCTGATAACTGGCCATGTTAATAATGTAAGTAGGTATTGATAAATGAAAGCTGTATGTAGAATGACTGATTTCTATATGCCACAGTTTGGGGTTTGATTTTTTTTTGTGCTTACATCTATTTGTGAAATGGTTGCCCAGGCACTATGCAAATCACGTGGACTGAGGGGCTCTGAGTGTGCGTGTGTGCTGTACACAGGCACTCTTGTGGAGGAATGTGGTTTTGAAGTTCACTGCCAAAAGGTATGTCTTGGCCAACACAGTGCAGTGTGTGGGTAGAGGTAAAGAGTGTGTAATTGAGCAGAGAAATAAAAATACGACAATTTCTACTCATACAGTGAATAAGGAAAAATGTTATTATGTTTTTCTAGAACAACTATAAGTTAATGGTGAGGAGCACAGGGAATTCTTAGAGCTCTCAGAGGAATATAGCTATAATGCTGAAGGACTCTCAAATTAATTAGTTTTACATGGGTTCAGTAGACCACATTGATATTTCATTACCCTTAGAGAAATTTGACTGTAGGCCAAAAAAACTATTTCCTTTCTTTTGTGCAGGCATCCCTGAGAGCTTTAAAAGGTATGTGTTCCTTGCTTCAGTAGCGTCCTGCCTCTCCAGCCACATTGAGGCACCTCTGAAGCAAGACTAGACCTCTTGGCTGGTATACATTAAATATGTAAGTCAGTTGTGCATTCTAAAGTATAGAAGTAATAGATATGCTTTGTTTGGTACAATTTTAAAAACATTTTAATTATATTCCTTTTTTTCTTAATTTGCATTTTAACTGTGTAAGTTGATTGATATCTCAAAAAGATATCTGTTCTTGAGCTTTGAAGGCACCCTGTCTTTAGAGGAGTAAGCAATCAAAACAGCATTGGAAGTGACTACCAGTCTTTTATTCCAGAGTTACATCATTTGTATCACAATCCTTCAATTTGGTGGAAATTCTTCAAAGTTTTGAAGAGCAAAACATTTTTTCATGTTTGTGGGAATAATGGAATTTATCATGAAGGTTTTTTTGGAAAAAGAATGTAAGTTGGAAAAATAAGGACTAGAAATCACATTGCTAATTTCTTAAAAGAAATCTTTTTTATGAAACTCTTCTTTGTTTTATTTTGTCCTTCTTCACCCGCTTCCCACTCCTCCCACCCCTTTTTACTAGAAGAGGGGGAATTGGATTCTGTATCTAAGATGTCCACAGGGTTAGATAACTTTTATTTTCATAAGATGCCTGAAAAATCTTTGCCTGCTCTAAGGCGTGCTTGTTAATTTGGAATAGTCTGCCTCATGTTTTGGACTAGTATTTAACTCCCTAGGACAGAATAACAGTTTAAAAAAGACGTAGCATTCAAGCATCTCCATGTTTAAAACCATCAGAGCTTTCTTTCATTCTAGTTGTGCATTTTCCAGAAAAGGACATTACACCCTTCCACTGATGTACTGGTGTGTCACCCTGATTCTTAAGACTTTCTAAAGCCTTCTGAGTTTACATTCTTTTAGAGAACTTTCCCACACAATTTCTGTAAACAACATATTGTTTACATTCTTTTATGAGGGTGAAGAAAACTTGATGTACTAGTAGTTTATCCAATGTCTTTGGAGAGGTGGCCCATTCACTCTCCAATCCAATGTCACCTTTGGAAAAGTATAAAAGATGGAGTCAGATAATAAACTTTCTTCTTTACCTTGCAAATAGCAGGTGGCTCGCTTCGTGCTTTCACGTGTCCTATAGCGACACTGGTGAAGACTTTTTCCAGATGTATCTTTCTTCTTTCAGCTGAATTTATTAATATACAGTTTTTCCTGTCCTTCCTAAGTCATCTTGTATTGGCTGATTGGGTGGGAGTACTAACACATACATTTTGTTATCAAAAGATCTGAGCTGTTCATGCTTTCCATTCTACAGTGATATTCTCTATGTTTAAGATGGTTTACTTTGCTAGAATGATTTTATTTGTAGTAATGCTGTATGACGTGGTTCTCCTGCCTTTTGGGATACTATAGGAGCTATAAATAACAGCGGCTAATGTCTACAGTCATGCACAACAGGAAGCAATTTAACCACTTGTCTCCTTTCTGTCACAATGGGAAATAGCAAACATTTCTGCATCAATAATGCATATGTTCCCCAAAGCCATTAGTGGTGCTTATTGTAGAAGTATATTACCAGAGGCAGTGCTGTACCCTCTGCACTTGAGATTAAATGGTAGCAAACGTTTCCATGCATGTGGTTCAGTTGTCTCAGTATGACTTTGCATTGGTTAAGACACCTGCTGTACCTCCACAGAATCTCTCCCAGTCTGCCAGCCAAGAGGAGCAACACTGTTAGGGAGGGAAAAGCAGGGGAAGAGCTTGGGAACAGCAAAAATGGACACATTAACTTATCCTTCTTGACAGAAAGATCATTGAGGCAGGGAAGGATCAAAGAAATTGAAGAAGTTTCACCATGCAAGAGGCTGATATTTCAGTATATTTGTGAAAGTCATTATACAAGGTTAGATGCACATTGTCACTTGTAGGTAGTATTAATTTTATAAAAAATATGTTGGTTTGCTGGACTTCGGTAGTTAAATGCTTAAGTGAGAGAGTTTGAACATGTTGCTGGCCGAAGCTGCTGTCCCAGAATTCCCCAGGTCTTATCTGGATACAGCTTAAAATCAGGGAAGAAGTGAGGTCAGACAGTACAGTATCAGAGAAACTATGAGAAGCATAACTCACAACTGTTCTCATTTGACAGCAAATCCTGGGGATGAATCATCTGCAGATTTTCAGTGGTATATATAGGAAACCTAAACTTACCAAAGAATAGCGATGGGATGACAAAAAGCCATGAAAGCATTTTTAGTTTTTCTTACATTATGTAATGGCTTCTTTAATGTCCTTTATAAACCAAGGACTGATCCTCTGTACTCTACCACTAACACTTGTGAGCCATGAACCTCCATCACACTGAACATGGGCAGAACAATGCTGGAGGCTTCAGATGACAGAAGTTTAATTCATGAACCACCTTCAAAAATATATTTGGAAAATGTGACTCACAAAAATCAGCCCACAAGGCATAAGAAATTACATCATGGTTAAGCTGCAGGTGATTATAAATGTAAGGGATAAGATAAGCTTCAGGGAAAGGCATGTATATATTGAAAATGCTTCAATACTTTTTGCTCCCCTTCTAATTTGGAGGGCAGTTGGAGGAAGCAACACAGGACTGAAAATCTGAAAAGGAAGGGTCAGCATGGCATGAACTGTTAATACCATGTATTATGAGATCTGTCCTTTCTTTCATTACAATAAAGACTTGCAAATCATCTACAGCCATGAGCATCTGTCCATTAGGACTAGTAATCAATGCTTCGTATACTTGAATGTAAATCTTTCTCATGTATTGTATTTGCACTAAATATCTATAATGATTCTTTACCAAAGATCATTACAATTTGTTGCCCAGTGCTAAAATTTTCTCTCTCCTGTTTCTATGGAAACTGTAATACTGATAAGCCACAGTAAACAAATGCACTGTATCATAAGCCTCCCCTTTAGCAGGACATTCGTTTTGCTAATATCTGTCCAAATTTGTCTGGTGACAGGTATTGTTCATTTAACCATTCAAACAGTAAAGTATCTATTTAATTTGCACTGAAGACTTATCTTCTAGCTTTGAGGGTTTTACTTGCTCTTAAATCATTTTCCTAACACAGTGGTGAGTTGGTATGTAGCAGAGGTTGCCGCTGCTAATATTTGCTTAGCTCAGAGGAGAGTAGTGAGTGCTTATAAGAAGTGCTTCAGAAATAGGAAAATCTAAAAGTGTAGAAGTACACTTGTTGCTAGCTAATGCAGAAATCAAAAACTTCTTTTGCCTTTGGTTCTTTAGAACAAGCTTCTGTGGCATGGTCTTTTGGGGAAAGGTCAGCAGGTGGCCTGCTGTCAAAGAATTAGAATTAGGCTTTTCTGGAACAAGTTACACCTCACAAAGTTGAGTGTCATCTTCCCGAGCCATGCCCAATTGCAGTCTTGAAGTATTTTACTTCAGCATTTTACTCAGCAGAATGTTGTCTGTACATTCTAGAATGCCAAACACAACTATTCAGTGAGGAGACTGACCTTGTCCCTCTGCTCTGGGAGGACTGGCAGGCTGCAGGCAGAAGCAGGCAGTGCTGAGGACTGTGTGTCTTGAAGGCACATGCCAACCCAGGGACCTTGAGTTGAGGAGGCAAACTTCATACTCACTGACCATACAATAAAATCCCTGCTTGATTGCTGATCTTGCCTTCTGTTTTAGAACCCTCCTTCTCTGATAACAGTTTCAGGGTGACTAACCATGCTGAAAAGGGTAAGGAGGTTTTCAAAGATTAAAACTAAATAAAATGAGTCAATAAATGCTATGCCTATGCTATACTTCCTCAGTGGTTTATGGGAAGTGAAAAGTCAAAGCTCAAATAGCCAAGGTTAGGAATGGAGAAGCCTGCTTGGTTTTCATGTGCTGAAGAGATTGGAATTTACATTGAACTCTTCCCCTGGCTGCAGGGTGGCACTGAGGGAGTCACCTTTGCTCCAGTTTGTAATGTTAAATACACATTAACATTTTAAAGAGCTGCCATAGCATAAGCAAAATACTTTTTATTTTCCATGAAAAGCTTATGATGCTTGTTTCATTGAAGATCTGCTATGTTAAATATCTAATAAATCAGTTGATAACTTTATTTAATGGCAGTCACTTAATGGCAGCCTTCTAAAAAAGCTTTAAAGAAACTGATGAGAATGGTGTGCTAATAAGGAAAGCTATTGATTTAGAGAAACACAAATCATCACTCAAAGCCTTGATGTACTTGTGGTAATGGTAGACAATAAAACCCCAATTTTAAATTTTTTCTTTTCAGATTCTTTAGCAGTGTTATGAATATCATTACTGTGACAGGGACTGAGATAGTCTATCTTGTTTTTTGGATACAGTGGTGATGAATTCAGGTGCTCCTGAAAGACAGAATTACTTTGATGTTCAGTAAGAAGTAGGCTGTTGGGTGGTGCTTGAGGTATCTACTTCTTTGTGTTCAAACACAAATGTCATGGTGTCATCCTAAAGAAAGCCTCTTCAGCAGGGCATCAGGTTTGACAGGGGCCCTTGAGGTACTTTTTGCTGTTTCAGTGAGACTGGCTCCGTGAGGGAGCCTCCCATGCTTTTTCATAACTATTAACTCAAGAAGCAAATGAAGGCACATCAGCCTGCCTAGACAGAGATTTTTTGAAAGACTAATAGTATTTTATTTTGCCTTTCTTTTTTTTTTATGAGGACAGTCTTCATTATGACTGTCTTTGCATTTCTAGTGTTCACTTGAAAAGAGATAGATTGCACCATACATCATTCTATCATTCAATAAAAAGGGGCTTATGGAAAGTCAGAGAAACACTTTTTACCAAGGTGGAGAGCATTGGGCATTGGTTTTAAACTGAAAGAGGGTAGTTTTGGACTGGACATAAGGAAGAATTTGTTTACAATGAAAGTGGAAGGAGTGGCGGATGACCTATCACTGGAAGTGTTCAAAATTAGGCTAGGTAGGGTTCTGTACAACTTGATCTAGCTGTACAAGACAAAAGTACAACTAGATGAAAGTAGTTGAAAGATGTTCCTGCCCATGGCAGCAGGGTTTGGACTAGAAGATTTTTAAAGATCCCTTTCAACCCAAGCCATTTGATTAATCTATGTTTTGTTGATTTTGCTTATACTTGTTATTTGAATTAAAATTCAAGAAGGGGTAAATTCTTAGATAGATTTGATTGCTTTTCCTTTCAATTTTTATGAGATTTACCTTCAGATTGGAAGGCAGATTATGGCCTTAAGATCGAGGTCTTCAAAATGTCATCCTTGTAGGCATGAAGATATTTCTCTCTTGGAAAACACTGCAAGTGATAGTTGCTGGGCTGCATTCACTGTTTTCTGCTAGAGCTGGTCTCTGGCTTCTTTACTCCAGTATTTTACATGAGGACGCTGTGGTCATCTTTCTTCTTTTGAAACTCCATTGTAGAAGACATCCTATGCCACTTCATCATTTTGATTTTTCTGAGTTGTAATTCAATGCATCACAGATCACAGACATATTCACTGATGTTCTGTGTTTTCCTTTTCCCTAGGACTTTTCATAACTCAGCATAGCCAATAACTCAAATCTTCATTGTTGGTAGTTATTTTAATCCTTTTAAAAAAATTTGACATCTTTATCATTTCATTGGCTATTTTGCTGATTCTCATGCCTAATGTTTTACAGTTCCCTGTAGGATTTTTTGTTATTGTCTCTCTAGTTTTGCTGCATTTATTCAATATTTTAATTTTCTTCTTTGTAGCCCATTGGAATTTTTTCTGTCTTTTTTTAAAAATCATATAAGAAACAGGTTGCTATTCACTATATTTCCTCTTTATTAATGTAGATAGCAGTTTCTTAGCTTTTTGATGTTGTGTAATTCTTGGCTGCAAAATTCAGAGCTTCTTTAACTGTTACTGGCATCTTTGTTTGGCATTATAGAAGACATATGGCTTCCTACAAAACTGTGTCGTTATTTAACTTCATTTTTGTTGCCTTCCTGTTGGAGCTTTTGACTAAGGTATAAATACCGCATCATAAATATTTCTTTACTCACTCAAGAAATCTGATGTTGTCTTAACACTGAGCATTCTAGGAGAACCTAGGAGGTTTAGCTTGCAGTTAAAGTATTTTGGTTTTTCATTCCCCCCTTCTTCCTCCTGGTATTGGGCATATGTGCATATTTGTCTCAAGCCATGTGGATAGGATGGTATGAAAGTGCCAAGAATGAGCAAATTTTTCAGCAGAAATGAAGATATGGGTCCCCTTTTCTGTTGTTGTTGCTGTTGTATATTGATTTGAGGTTCTTTATATATTTTTTTTTTCTGGAGAGATTATAAAGTTAGATGGGATTTTCATTCCATTCTTTTAACTTCACTGTCTTTTCTACCTGCACTGTGGTCATCCAAAGTGAAGGCAGGGCAGTCACAGCACAGTGTTGTTGCTCTTTAGACTGAGTTCCCAGACTCCCACAAATAGCATGTCTTCTCTAACAGAATTGATTGCTGTTGCCAGGGATCTGCTTTTCAGCAACATTTTTCCTTTCCAGGTATTCTGAATTGATATTACTCTAAATTCTTAGACGGTGGTATGGGCTGTCCATAGTTTAGAATATCTGGTACAGTTGAGTACTGTGTCTGTCTCTTCATAAGCATGTTTTACATTTAATGTCTTCTTAATGGATAGTAACATTTGACACAATCTGCCTATACACACAATTTCTTATGGAATTGCTAACTAATTTTGCATGTAGGTTAATGAAATAATTTTACAGTGATTTTGATTTTTTGGAGAATGTGATATATGGAAGAATTCTGCCTGAAGGCATATTCTTTAATCCAGTATAAAACTGCATTTTTCTAATTATATCTATTTGATATGATGGCTGCAAGTTTTTTAAATCATTCAGATAATCAGAGAAGACCTCTAGGTCTGAAAGGTCTGATTTGAACTATCGACAATCTCTTTTTCTTGTCCAATGCAAGTTCTATTCATGCCTTCCTGGAGGTAACTCCTGATGGTTGTGCAGCCTGTGACAAGTTCTACAATCTTCTGAAGCAAAGTAGGTCTGCCTTTGATTAGTGTTACTATTTGATATGGTGCAAAATATTTCAAACCAAATATACCATGTTGCAACTTTAAACTTAATATTATTAACACCATGAACATAGAGAATATTTAATTTTTACCTCTTTTTACAATAGTGTTTTATGTACCTGGGAACTAGTGACCTTGATTTGAGCCTTCTCTGTTCCAAGAAAAGATGTTGAAATAGTTTCTTGGCCCTTAAACCATTTTTTTTTCTAAACTTCTTGTAGATAAAGTGAATCTGGCTTTGTACTCTTTTTTTTCTTAAAGTGTAACGTAACTGCATTGAAATTTCTTCTTAGAGAGATAAGAAAATGTGGTAACTATTCCTAGAAAACAAAAATGTTTGTCCTGTAGTTATTTTTAAACTCAATTAAAAAAAATAAACATTTTCCTCAATTTCTGATATTAGTTATAAAGCAAATTACATAGACCAACCTAGTAGCCACAATGAAATAATCCTGATTAATCTATGTGAACTGGAAGCATAAGAAGAAAGTAATAATTTAAAAACTCAGTTTTAAGAAGTCAATGTATACCGCTGTGGATTGTCTTCCATTTAAACAGGAATTAAGGCATGATAATTTCTTAATTCTCAACTATATTCTTGTCCTCCATTCTTTCCTTCCCCCATCCCTCTGCCTGTGGTAAAATGAGCACTTTAAAAAGTATTCTCATTTCTGTATATCTTAACTGTAGTACCTAATTCATTCTATTGGTTAATTTAGAAGTGATCTTCACAGAAAGTCAAGAAAAACATTTAGCCTATTTTCATTAGTTTTAGCCTTGAAATTATTAACAGGATAGCTTCATTGATGCTATAGATATTGACTTTGGGATGCACTTATAATATTTAAAGTTCAACAGCCAATAAGTAAATCATACTAAAATATGAGTTAACTGGCAACACTGACCCTTGACCATTTCTGCATCTCATTTTGGCACATGATTTGAAACAACTGCCATCCCAGTGACAATCCTTATTTTCAATCCTTACGTATTTTTCATTTAATATACTCACATTCAGATTACACATTGGGAAGTAAATCTGTAGGAGTTAAGAGCCTGTTTTCTTATGTTATGCAAAATAAAGAAATGTGGTTAGACATATTGCTGCAATTATGATTTCCAACATCAAGTATTTTATTCAAATGAATTAAAGGGCTTGTATGCATCTAGCATAGCAAAGGCTGCTTCTTGCCTCCCATCTAGGTATTTTTCTCCTTTAAATTTCGTAATATTACAATGATTTTTTAAAAGCTGTGTGTGCTAGTTAGGTTGCTTTTTTTTTTTTTTTCTCCTTTTATTTTATGACTGAGTATTTGTTTGCAATTCAAAAGTACCTTTATCTTCTGCCTGGGATGTTCACTAATGGTTCTGGGAACTCTATTAATATAATATTTTAGAGTTCAATGAGTTTGTCTTTCCTGCAGATCATCTCAAGTTGGCTAAAAAAAGCAAAGGTTATTTACAAATATCACTGTGTACATTAAAATGATATGGAACTGGCACCTGGGCTTTCTGTCAAAAGAGAAGAATGCTTCTGTAGGTCTGACTCCTTTCTTTATGAGGATTTGATACAGCAAAGCACTTAGAAGTGTCTTTGCTCAAAGACATTAGTGAAAAATACGGTGAAAATTGGCAGAACAAAGTTTAATGGAGGATTTTAGATAACTTAGAAACAACAAAAAAAAATTATAGTAGAGGAATTATAGCAGAGGAGTAAGCCCATTATAGTTGAGGAAAATTACACTACTGATTATAGAAGAATCTAGGGGGGTTCAATAAATATTTCTATTCTGTATTCTACCTTTCAGGTGCAAGGCCTTGTGTTATGCAAGTCAGTAGTTTTTCTATGACAGCAATATCTACAAAAAACATTAGAACTATTTATAGATTCAGGTCACTTACATCCCAGTGTGTAAAAAAACTGTTTGGAAAGTTTTCTGGTCTGTTGTTTCTACTAGAATAATTCAAGGACAGCTGAGCAAACTTCCCTACACATGGCAGGGGGATGGTGCTAGATGATCTTTAAGGCTCCTTCCAACCCAAAGCATTCTATGATTCTGTGAAAATCCTCTATGTGTGCCAGTATAATACTGGTATTCAAAGTAACAATCAGCATTGCTCCAGTAGGAAATTAGATTAATTTTATATAAAACCTGAATTCTGTCTAATCTTTTTAGTTAGTAAGGAATTGCAGGTTTAGACTCTGTAATGGCTTTTCCCATCTTTACATGACAGTAGGTCTTGTCATAGCTTCACAGAATGGCTTGGGTTGGAAGGGACCTTAAAGGTCCTGTAGTTCCAAATCTCCTGTCAAGGTAGGGATGCCTTCCACTAGACCAGGTTATTCCAAGCTCCATCCAGCCTGGCCTTGAACATTTGCAGGGATGCAGAAGTTTTCTTCAAGATTTCAGTTAATTTCAGCCAAATGTATATAGAGTGCTGCGAGCTTCCTGACTTGATGCAGATGATTTTAAGAATATCATTATAGCAGAGCTATGGGTTAGATACTGGTTGAAAGACAGATCTCAAAATGTTGTGATGACAGTGAAAAGAGGTCATTTTTAGAATGGCTGTGAAACAACTAGCACCAGACTCAGGTCAATTCAGCACTCAATTGGAAGTAAATATAACAAAAAATCTTCTATAACTTGTATCTGAAACAAACAATTAAAACATCATGACTAGAATGTATGTATGAATTAATGTCATTCATGTCCACAAAGCTGGACACTTTGTTCAGGGGAAAATTAAATGGCCAATTAGGACCAAGCAAAGGAGGTCATAAAACTAAAATAGCAAAGAATATATTCTTGGAAATTTAATTCTTTCTATTCTCTGTTTCTGGACATGGGATGCAACTGTTTTAGGGTCATGCTGGGAGTTGAAGGGCTCAGTTACTGATTCAGTATTTAAACAGAGGACTAGGGAAAAGGAAGGGGGCTTCAGCATTACAGTGGTGCTATTATTAGTACATGACAGTTTTCTTGCTTGTCTATTTTAAACGAACTTGGAAGAACACATAGGCATGCAAAAAAAAAAAAAAAAAAGAGGAAAAGACCCTTAAGATCTGAGTAAAATGCATTACTTCAGATTCAATTTGACCTTTGGATTTTCAGAATCAGAGGTGTATTTCAGCTGAACCAGATCAGTCCAGTGTGAATGCATCACCAAATACGAGGCTCTTCAAATTATCAGAGAAAAGTAGAACAAGACAACTACAAATAAGGCAATTTTTTTTCTATGGTGAAAATGGAGATAGAAATGGCTGGTGAAACTTATTTCCCATGGCAGATTCTTAATCTCTGGCCAGCTCCCACTCATATCTGTTTTGTCTCATACCTGAGGAAATTTGAGTTGACCCTTCCAGCTCAAGAGGCCAGTCCTGCTGAGTCAGAGGTGTATTTCTAGAATATGCATGAGACATGCAGTATGACACCTAGCCAAATGATAACACTTTAGAACAACAGACTTCTTAGGCTTTCTGACTTCAGTTTATGGGAATCTGCAGGGCACTTGTCATTGAAATACCTTGCTAGTGCACTTCAGGTAGATGTAAAGGTCTTCATCTGGGCCACTTTGCTTATTTACTTGTGTAGCAGGGGGCATGTAATGATGACCTTTAAGTCTAATTGCTGCATGCCACTTTTTCTAAATATAAAACTAGATATTAGCTGTAGCATTAAGTTTAAAAAATCCAAATTCCCTTTTCCCTCTCTTGATTTTGTCTATAGATTTTTTTTCATTCTTATTGTGTAAATTGTTTTCTGGGCATTGGTGTTTCAGTGGCCAAGGTTCAGAGGCTGCTCTCAATACAATCACAACATATACCCAACGTGCGCCTCTTTAAAAAGTCATGATTTAGGCAATTAAGTTGTGTAAAATGTAGATGTCGGTGGAGAAATGGTGACTAAACGAGATTTCATGATTTTTTCTAGGTCTTTGTTTCTTTGGGAAACAATGAACTGTGTGATTTTCTGGTAATTAAGGGCTTCAGAAGCAGGATGAAATGGTTTCTTCATAACATCCTGTTACCTGTGCAATGTAGCTTGCATATTCTCCTGAAATTTACACTTAAATTACTATCTTATTCCCAGCTGTCTGTAGAATCAGAGCTTTTAACTTTTATCTAGATATTATCATGGATGGATCTTTCTGGCTCTGAAGTGATCAGAGATCACTTGTTATGCAGATGAACAAGCTGCAGAGCAATTTCATAGCAGCAATTCTGAATGAATCAGAAGTGCAATGAGGATTAATAGGATTGTCAAGCTGTGCCTTGCTGAGAAGTACACCCATCCACTAGATATATATGCCTACTTCCAATGATCCTGCATCACAAAATGTTCAAAATATTTCATAATCTAGTTTTGCACTAGATTACTGCACTAGATTACTTAGATCATGTCTAAGTAAATGCATATACTGTGTCCTAACTGCTGAATTCAGTACAATTTTAAAAGTATGCAAATATTACATGCTTATGATGTATGTACAATGAATGTGATTTGCCAGGTACTAAATGCTGAGACATGCTTCTCAAAAGCATTGAAAAGTGTTTTCTGAGCAGAGTGCAGTATTTTTAGTGTTGCAGATGAAAGTGCTGTCATTGTTACAGTGGGTCTTGTGCACATATTTAAATAATGTTTGTAGATAAAGGGCTCAGGCTATTGCTAAGTTGTTGATAAATTCAGGTCCAGAGCTATTTGAAAAAGGAAAGCGCTCATTTCTTAAAAGTATTACAGTATCATTGCATTTAGTTATATTTCTATGAAAACATTCATCCTGGTAAGTCAGTAGTGTGTAAATGAATTTAATGTGATGTGATAAGAAAATATCTCTGGTAACTTAAAAACTGCATCATTAGAATTTAAGTCAATACTTTTGCAAACATGTCTCATGGACAAGTCACACAACCAAATAAAGCTGTGCTGGTTTTAAGTGGGTTCCTGAGAGATTGCAGGATTTCTGTGCAGGACGACATAGCAGGATTGATTTTCAGATTTTATTATTGATTTTATTATTTTATTTTCAGATATTCAGATTTTATTTTCTTAATTTCTTTGGGAATGTGTACATGATTGGTGGATATACACTTAATCTCACATTTGAGAAAAATTATCAGGAAATTAGGAGAATGTTTTTTAATTTTCTGTCAGAGGTGGATTATTTCATTGAACTTCATTGAAATGATAATGTTTTGTAAGTTTAATAGCTTAATTCTGTGACAGAAGTTCAGAGTCTTGTGAAAAAATTGTTTTATAAATCACACCCAGAGTAGAAAACTGGTTAATTCCCACATTTGGATGGATTGGAGAATAACTTTGTAATGTACCTAGGTTTTAAGGATTTTGTAAAATATTTCTCTCCCACACAAATATGAATAGCAATTTTCCAATGCGTTCTAATATTCTGATTAGCCTGTTGTTTAAAAGGGAATCTACCTTTGTAGGCTAGAGGCATTGGCAAGGCAGGGTTGTTGTATCATGCATGGAAAAAGATTGATCCAAGACTAGTACAAACCAAGACTATTGACAATCTTTTAACTTAATTTTATAATGGGAATAATTATGTGTGCTTTGGAGAGTGAAAATTTTAAATATTATTAAAAACTAAAAGTAATTACAGTGACTCAGAAAAAATAAATACAATAATTGAAACTGGAAAAGGCTATAATGAGATTATAATGGTACAATAATAATAAAAACAAATAGTAAGCAAAGAAAGATTATGCTCTCAAATATGTAAAGATCCTGACAATAGCTGCTGAAAAGAATGGGTAAGATGGATCTGGAACATTTTGGGAACTGATGGTGCAGTAATTAGCTGTGAGCTGTGCTGCAGAAGCACTACAAGCAGTAAGAAACTGCCCTTTTGGAGAATAGAGCCAAACTGAGCTATCTCTATATGTAGGCTGAGTAGGGCAAGAGGAAGGCAATTTGGGGCTGCAATCCCCTTTTTGGGGGTAATCTGAAAGCAGGGTGCATTTTGAATTACTTATGTTCAGTCATAACTTAATCTCCCATAGTACTAATTCTGGTCTGTGATAATATCTTATTTCAGCAGTGATATTAGAATCCAAAAGTGAGCAATTAAGCAAGAGAGAGATTTAAGCATTGTTTTTTTTTTTTTTTTTTTTTGTACTGTGGTATCTCCCAAAGGTTTTCTGGAACTTCTGGTGACTCTTATTAATATTTTTACAAATGTACCATCACAAACATGGGCTGACATTGCCAGAGCTGCCTCCACAAGGGCACTGTTGAGAGGGGATTGGCTGCTTGGCCACGTGCTCCCAAAGTGATTTATGTCAATGCCAACATGGGAAGAGACAGTCCTGAGCTGGGCTGATGATCCTACATTCTCCCACTGTTAAGGTCATGGATACATCTGTGCAAGCACATAGAAGAGGGGAGGAAAGAACCAATCCAGAATAAATCTCACTTTTAATGTCTATTAATTCCCAGTTGTGCAGCTACAAGTCCCACTGTAAAGCCACAAAAACCAAGTGGTCAGATATTGGGGTGCAGAGCTGCCTCTCAGCAACACTGCATGAGCTTCCAGCACTCCGAGATCTGCAGTGTTAGGTATTGACAAAGATCTATTCAAAGTAAAGAGAAGTTTCTTTTCAGACATTACTCACTTTATGATTTGTCTCTTCATGTCATGTCTCTCAGATTTAAGTCCAAATAACAATGTGGTTTACACTGAAAGACATTATATTTGATGGAGAATTGCAAAACTTCAGGAATTTTAGGTTTTAGAGGGCCAGTAGCCAGATATTTGTGTCCCTCCCAGCAATCTGAGAGGAGCTCTTCATCTTAGAATACACACATGTTCCACTGCTTAGTGCATTTTTTTATACAGATTTTGTATTGATTGGTTTTTCTGGTTACTTCTCTGAGCTCTTCTCTTCTCCTTCCTTTTTCTTACTTTCCCATTTCCTTTTCCATTCTCTTTTCCTTTTTCCCCCTTTTAAATTAGAAATTTCAGGTATGTTTTCAATCAGGCTATAGGACCTAGGCTATTTCTGTACTAGCAAACAAAAACATGCGTTGCAAACATAATATCATCAACAGATCCAGAGATACTGTTATTTTCTAATCCACAGATTTTAATGTTTTCCATGTTGTTGAATTCTTAATATAGAGGGTTTTTTCCACTGTAGTTTTTGCTTGGGGCCAAAATTATCTGTGTTTCAGACAATTCCTAGACAAGGACAAATAGTAGCTGAGGCTAAGGACAGAACTCACCAGCAGCTTCTTGGATGCAGCCATTCTTATTTTAGAGGAGAGTTGTCCTGCGAATTGCATGGACAGGTTGTGCGTGTTACCCTCACAGCAAGCGAATGTTCCTTGGTGAATTTTGTTTGCCAGTGTTAATGTGGCACAGGCCTTTGTGTACAGAAAAGGGATATTGGGGAAGGCTTTGAATGACCTGTGGGTCTGGGCTGAATAACAACAGCTCTGTCTATGAGCTGGATTCAGAGGTTCTTGCTATGAAAGTAGAAGAATAATGCTGAGTATCCTAAATTCCTGATGATGATCAGGTTCATCCTTTCTGTCTCATTTCCAACCTGTCACAGCTCTGTTTCTTCATTTTGGTGCTATTTACTTCCTCTTCTGCCCTTCTTCCTCAGGCTCCTCACTCCTGGTTCACTCCTTGCTGAGGAAGTTTGAGTCGTTACCTCTGAACTCAACACTGTTCTCTACCATTGCACAGAACACTGGTGTTCCCTGGAAACAAGAAGTACTTTGAACCCAGTTTTTTAGCTTGACTGTTACTACTGAGAGGACACTTTTTTTAAAGAAACATTTCTGAATGGCAATCTGAGCCAAACAAAGCAAAACTTAGCTTCAAATGTTTGGGTCAAGGCAGTAAATTATATATATATTCTTGCCTTCATGCTCACTTTGCACTAGAAAGGCCATTTAAAAAGTTGTATATTTGTGTAGAAAACCTAGTGCCTGGAAGAACAGGTCGCAACCTCTTGGCAATCTTATATACTACTACTACTACTAATAATAAGAAGAATAAACATTGCTTATATATGGGCATTTGAGTTTCTCAAGAAAATTTTTAATATATGACCAAGAAGCTCATATACCCTAAAATTTTTCTTTCTTAGTGGTCTCACACACATCTGATGTCTTCACGTTTACAAAGCAGTCTTTGCACTTAATTTTTAAAAAGGCAAACAAAGCTAACAGTGACCTACTCTATATAGAGTAGATGCTCTAAAGGCCTTTTTCAATTTGTAACATTTTTAAAGCCGTGTTTTCTGCACTGATCCTTGGCCATTTTCTTCAGTCAACCACTTTTTGTGTTCTTTGCATCTTGGCACAGTGATAGTGCCTCTGCTGGGGCTGGTGGGAATGCGGGATTTGAAAAGGGCACAGATACTGAATCACGCACATCTTGTATTCTGATGAAAAACATGTACAGGGTCTCACAAGTTGCTTCCAGGAGAAATTTACTTAAATGTTAATAAGACACAGTAGTAATGCACTAGCAGCATCATGAGAATAGTTGAGGAAAAACTAGCAGTACTGGGAATGGTTAGATCCTGCCACTGTCCTGCCAAAGCAGGGGTGTCCCATGCCTGAGTGGTTGCTGTTATGTGTCCTCCAGAGAGGCCAAATTCTGCCAGCTTGTTCTCAGCTTCTGCCAAATGAACCTAATTAAAACAGGAATACACATTTTATATTGGGGCTATGTTTAGCTACCACTGTGCTTTAAGGAAAATGACAAAATTGCATATAAACAGAAAATTTGGAGGGTCTGAGAAGGCAGTATTTCTTCCATTCATAGATTTGTTGCTGTAGGAGGGAAGATTATAACCATGTCACCTAGACTGGTGACATCTGAATTAGCTGAACTGGTTTTGTTCTCACTGAGCAGCTCTGTGGCTCTCTGATCTTTTTGACATGGAGGATGTTGTGAAATACCTCCAAGATCACCTATGGCCAATGTTTTTGACCTCAAATACAAAACTATGGAGTTACAATAAGATACTTTTGTGTGGAGAAAGGACTTGCATGCAGCATTTTAGCTTTTTAGTGTATGAATGGTTTCCTCTTTGCAATTTATGTACATGTAGATTATAATTCACAGAAATTAAATTAGGTTATTATTTTTAATAAGGATACAAACAGAAAATAATTTTTTTCTAATTTCTGTCAAATGAAAAATCTTCCAATGAAATGTTAGTAAGAAACATTTTCTTGTTGTCTGTAGTATTAATTTTCTGCTACATAGAAATAGAAGAAAAGGAAAGAAATATTATTGTTATTTCCATTAAGGTTCCATACACACTCTTCATAACAGCACCTTAATTTTGAATATTGCAAGGTGAATGGAAAAAATTAAACTTTAATCTGTCTTGTTGGATATATGACTAAAAAGCATATCAGGAAAATAGCAAATGCAAATTTCTTTCAGTGAAAACTTGAAGACTGAAGAAAAAAGCTTTTTAATATTCTTACTTTAATATTTTCAATTAATGTAAGTATCTCTTATAATCTGATTTTTGTGGAAACTTCTGGAGAAGTCTCAATTTTATTACAGCATGGTTTTAAAAAAAAGGGAAAAATACAGAGGCAGCAAACATTATTTATTCCAGTGTTTGCAATACTCTGAAAGTAGAAGTAAAAAAAAAGGGGGCAGACTCTGAGCAAGAGAGGCTGAAGTTTTACTTTGAGTCCTATTAGATCTGTAGCTACTTTACCCCTTTGCACCCATTTGTATGCAGCTGGACTGGGGAAGCCTCTGCAAGGAGATCTGGATGGGTATCAGTGGTGCAGAAGAAGGCATTCTCCTTTATGTGGCTCATTGCAAAGTAGAAGCCCCATGGAGAGCAAAGATACTGTGATGTTATAATTAGAATATCTATACTCAGGTAAATTGAACATCCAGCATCAGAAAATTATATATAACTGATTTAAGTGAGCATCTTGAAAATCAGGTGGTTAAATGAACGTTAGGGATTGGGACTTTGATGTTTAGCTGTAGTTCAGTTTTTCCCACCACTCCCACCAGAGGACAGTAATATAGATACTTTGTCTAATAACATTTATTCTATTGCTTGTTCCTGAAAGAAAAAAAAGGTGCCCTTCATGATATTTGATGAGCATGTTTGGGAGCCTAAGTTCTAAAATAAGGATAAATTATTTTTCATGCCTACTAGTTCAAGCAATGCTTCCCTTATAAAAAAAGAATCACAGAATCATTTCAGTTGGAAAAGACCTCTAAGATCTGATCAAGACCCATCATTAACCCAGTGCTGCCAAGTCCACCATTAACCACAAACCTATGCACATATCTACACATGTTTTAAATATCTTCAGGGACAGTGATTCCACCACTTCTCTGAGAAGCCTGTTTCAATGTTTGAGAACCCTTTTAGTGAAGAAATTTTTCCTAATATCCCTTCCTGTTGCAACCTTCCCTGTTGCAACTTGAGGCCATCTCCTCTCATCCTACTGCTTGCTAGTCAGGGAAAGAGACTGACCCCCACCTCACTGAACCTTCCTTTCAGGCAGCTGTAGAGAGCAATGAGGTCTCCTTTGAACCTCCTGTTCTCCAGACTGAATAATCACTCAGCTGCTCACCATCAAACTTCTGCTCCTGACCCTTCACTGGCTCCATTGTCCTTCTCTGGACTTGCTGCAGCCTCTCAGTGTCTTTCTTGTAGTGAGGGGCCCAAAAATAAACACAGTAAACACAGGATTCGAGGTGTGGCCTCACCAGTGCTGAGTACAGGGGGACAATCCCTGCCCTAGTCCTGCTGCCACACTATTGCTGATTTGAGCCAGGATATCATTGGCCTTCCTGTCCACCTGGGCACAGTGGACTCATGTTCAGCTGCTGTCGACTAGGACCGCCAGCTCCTTTTCCACTGGGCAGCTTTCCAGGCACTGCCTGCAGCACCGCAGGAGTTCACTGGGACACAAGGGCAGAACCTGGCACTTGTTCTGGTTGAACTTCATAAAACTGGCCTCAGCCCATCGATCCAGCCTGTCTAGGTCCCTCTACAGAGCTTTCTTACTCTCCAGCAGATCAACTCTCCCACCCAGCTTGGTGTGATCTGCAAACTGGCTGAAGAAGTATCAATCCCATGTCCAGCTCATTGATAAAGGCATTAAAAAGGGCTATCCCCAACACTGAGTCCTGGGAAACACCAGTATGTGGGAAGTCTTTGTGGAGTAACCCACAGCTTCCTTTTACAAGTAGTCCTCATATGAGGTTTACCATCTGCCTGTGCATTTGTCAGGTAAAAAAGTAGTTCCAACAAGCTCTTTTTTCTTGGGTTCCATGCAACTTTATCTGCTTGCTGGCTAACAGCACATGTTCCATTTATATCCAACCCATGGGAATCTTGTTGACTCTTTTATTTAAAAAATATATACAAATTCTTTCTACCCTCATCTCTGCCTCTTCCTTTCTTGTGTGTTAATGTCAGGTGCAAGACCCAACCTGACCTACCTTCTGTGTCATCTTGGGCAGTGCTTGCCCGGAGAGCCTGACTGCTGTCTGCGTTGAATGGAGACCTTTGGGTCATTGTGAGCCCCTTGCTGAGGCATGATGACCACTGTAGTGGTCCAAGGGGAAATTACTCAATTCTGCCACTTCTCAGTGATGCAAGGGCTTTAGAAATCACTGTAGAGCTTTCAGCCACCTTTTCCTTGAGCTTTAGAACCAAAAACTTTTTTAAATAAGAAATTGAAAAATGCTATATGTTTTCTTTAGTTGTATACAAATTATGATTATCTCAGGATACTGCATAACAAAGAGGACAATAAACCAAGAGAAGTCCCAGTGCACAATCTAAAGGAAGCTGTTGATTACAAAGAATACTTTATTAGTAAAAATGGATCAAACTTCTTAGAATACCACTTGGTCATCATGCATTAACTTCCTACAGTATGAAAGAAAATTGGTGCTGGTTCTGCATTTCTGGTCATTGTAGGTCCTGCCAGCCAGGAGGCTCTTCAGAACACCACTAAGCAGTTGCAATTTGTGCTGTATGTAAAAGCTGTCCAGAAATAAATCATTCCAGAATCACCCATTGTAACACTGAAATTACCCTGATTTGGTGAATTCCATCTTTCACAAATCCCCATTAGGCTGAAATGGATCAAGACATTAACATGAGCTTGTGGCTTAAACTTAGGACATTGAGACAAGAGATACATCACCATCAGGTAGGTTTTCTCCATAGCAAAACTATCAGAAGCCTTGCATTTCAGACATGTGTTTGCACATAGCAAGATACCACATACTTTATTTGGTGCACCAACTACCAACAAGATAGATAATTTTAGATATTGCTCTTAGCTTATATATAAATTTGGAGATTTACTATTTCTATTTTGGACTTCTCAATGCACTTCTCAATGTGTCACTTCTCCGGGTGTTAATGAGCATGTTATGCTCATGAATAGTTGATTAATAACAGGTTTGTATGTCTATCCATAATGCATACTTACCTAGTCAGACTTCTGTTGCTTCTATATATTTCACCAATAGATGGAGTAGAAAGTGCCATAAGTTCTTTAAAGATTCATTGAGATGATAGCTTAATTGTAAAGTAATTCTGGCCTGGAAGAAGTTATGTAATATGATATCAGCTTTAAAATTTGTAAATAAAATAAAAATACATGCAAGTGTCTCTACTAAACAAGGCATTTGACAAAAAGACTTCCTTTTACCTCAGCTATTCTTTGGTGCTCTAGCACTAAAGAAAATTTTTTGGAATATACAATTGTACACAGCTGTTTGGTAGGAGGAAGTGGAGGTGTCTTCAGTGAAACACATAAGTTTTGCATGCAAAAAGTACTATTTTTATTGTGCATTAATATTCAGTTTTGTTAAGGTGGATCAAGAAGAAACAAGTTTTGTGACTAGCAGATTCTTGACAGTAATCAATTAACTGACAATGATTTCCATGATTAAATGTTCATGTTTAGTATATAGCCTGCACAATTAATTGCAATGTGTACCTCTCAGAGAATAAAATGAAACCAAACATGATGCAGGGATTTCTTTTTTCTTTTTCTTTCCTCTATTATATTGTCATGCTTTATTATTCCTGAGTCTCCCTATCATGAAATGTGAAATTAGATTTGTTTGGATTTATCTACTTGGCATTCTTAAGCTTTGTGACATAGGAACTATGAGTTTAATGTAAATGTTATTTATATTCATTTTGTACTTCAGTAATGCAGTCTTCAATGTATAAAAGAACCAGGCTTACAGAACAGAGTTTAGACAGAGTGAATAATAAAATATGCTTTCTCTTTAGAGATTAAATAATCACTGTCTAGTTTAGTAATTGTAACTGTCTTGCTCTTGCCTGCTTCTTCTCTCTCTGTATTCTGTCTAGGAGTGTCTTTCTCCAAGACAGTGGTTTGCAGGCTTGATTGCTAAATGGTGATCCTATAATGCCACTGGAATCTGGGCAATGAAAACAGTCTGAGAAATATTATGACTCAAGCATTTAAGCTAGCTTTTACAGTATCTCTTCTTCCTCTCTTTTTACTATCCTTTTTTTTTTTTCCTTCCCTTTATCTCCCAGAATTGAAAGCCGTCTGGTAAATATAGGCTTGAAAATTCAATTACAGCAGAAACATTTGTAGATTTTTATTTTTTCTCAAAGTCTGAAAATGAGGAGAGATTTAAAGGGGAAAAGCTGCCTCTGCCATGGCTGCTTTTCACTATCCCATACCTAAGGGAGAGGGAGGAGGCACCTCTCCAAACTTCCTCTACCTCAGAATCAGTTCAGTCATAGTTACATAACCACATTCAAACAGGTTCAAACCCCCCACCTGGCAAGAGCATATGGTGATGTAAAGGGATATTTAATCTAGTGTTCTTCCTTTTTGTTGGAGTGAGGCAATGTCATGTTCCAGGCACCAGAAGAAGCCCCCAGCTGGTGCCATCTCACTACCTCGTGTGCATGGGCACACAAGGCTGACCAGGGAGCAAGTGCTACGTGAACCTTGCTGAAGTTAGAATAGCTGAAGGGTTGACTTGAATTATTGATGGATGCAGCTCCCACACAGGTTATGCCAACTCTGTGACCCTCTCACCCACCCAGATCTTGTTCTGCTGTTTCTCTTGTACCTATCACAGGATATGACGGGGACAGCTAGTGCCAGGGTAGCCTTTCTGCATGAAATTTCTCGGTCTGAGGGTAAAGCAGACCTCTTATCAGGAACTGGGGTGTCTTCTCTAAGCCTGTGGAGGTAGGCTAGCACCATTGGGCTAGAGAGAGGTAATATTGATTTGTGATTTAGGCAAAAGGACTTCAGTCTCTTCATGGAAAGGTAAGTCAGAAGATTTTCAAAGTGATGGTGCACTTTCTAACCTGAACTCCTTCTGTGATAACTTAAAATGCAATATCACTAATAAGCAATAATTAGCAATGAAGTCCCTTCTCATTGCACCCAAGAATGTGCTGTGAAGAATTACGCCTCTTCTGAAAGTTGTTGGAGTTCCCCCCCTCTCCCTGTTCTCCTAGAGGAAGAGCTAAGAATGATGTCTGCCTCCATTGTAAATAATAATAGACCTGGTGGGAATTGCCTGAACCAACAGTTGTCTTCTCTTAAAAAAGGAAATAAGTTTTTACTCAAGTTCATTTCTCCTGGCAGCTTGGGAAGAGGCCAGGTTGCTCATGCTGGTGGTTGCTCATGCTTCAATCTTTTCTGCTGCTTGTAGCTTGAGTTTGCTGTTGTTTTGTACATTTTGCCATCTCCCAAGTATCTTGTCAGAGATTTTATACCAAGCAGTTTATGTTTGTCCTTTTCACCAAGCCAGATACAGCTCTAAATAAAATACCTGCTCTGAAAGAAAATTGGGAACTAGAAAACAAGTCAACCTTTCAACTGAGGAACAAACTGTAGTCATATGTTTGAGGACAGATTTTAACCCCAGTCTTGAACCACAATTCATCTGTATTTTGATATGCTCCAGGCACAAGGAACATCAAATATGGCTTCTGAAAGAGCTTTTATGCTGGACAACTTGTGCAATCCTCCTGTCTGGGACTTGTCATAGCTCCTGAAAGCTGGACTAGTCATTTCACAGAACTAAAACAGAGTTACAAGATTTTTCTTATGTTATTTTTTCTCTTTAATTCAGAACCATTGAATTACCAGTTTTCAATGATATTTTTAAAGCATAATGCTTCCTTTTTATTTATTTATTTAAATATATATGTAAACTTAAACATTGTTTTCATGGCACATTTTATCTTCAAAAAACGTCTGGATTTTGATATGCATTTTGCAGTCAGAGTAAAATATGAGTAGAATTGAAGACTTAAAGACAAAATATCCATAATTCTGTTGATTATGACCCCAGAATATCTGTTACAATTGCCTTGCTTGATCTTTTATGTAATGTAGTTAATTGATTTCCTTTAAATAATACTTGTTTGAAATTGACCCAATCTTTTAGGCAGAAAAAGATCTAATTATAATTTAAAAAATAGAGTCATTTTTATAAGAATTTCCTCTTTATCACAGCGTTCCTGATGAACATCGGAGTGATATATTTAACAGCAGTTTACTGTAGTGCCATTTCAAATGCCCAATAATACATTTCGATAATCTTACTACAAGAGAATAAAGAATACTTAGTGTTTTTAAGGGACATTATATTAATTAAGATTAAATTATTCCCTTCTTCTTAATGTAGTAGTTCTGTAATTGTCAGTCAGATAGTTTTTAGTGTTTTTGTCTTTATATCTTTTTGTGTACTTGGATTTCCTGTCAATGGCTTTGTTTGGAGTAAAAAACTTCTAGAGAAAAACAGAGCAAGACACTCATTTAGCAAGACAATCATTTAGAGGGTTCCTGAAAATAATGACAAATTTTATACTAAAAAAAATTTGAATTAATTAAATTTACCATATAGTATGCAATTGTAGGCAGAGGACAGACTGCTGGATTATTGGTTGTTGGATTTTTTTGTTCATTTTTCTTTTCCCATGTGTTAGAGAATTGATACTGTGTTCAGGATTCTAGTGAAGCAACACAATTAAAAGTTCAGTGTTTTCCAAATAAAATAGTTTTTAATTGTTTTTTCTCAGGAAGGACTTCTTACACCTCCGCATTAATAAGCATTCTTCTGTGCTTCAACTAACCACCCACTCACTTTCTCTCTTTAAAGGATCATCTATCCCAATTACCATTGAGACTTTTCAGTCTCTCATTAAATTTGGAGCAGTAGGCAATTTAATCAGGTGGTGATCAGTGTGATATTACAGAACATGACCTTTATAAAGTGTGTCTAACAAATCTGGATATTCTGTGTTACCAAACATATATTTAGTGTTTAGTTAGTTTACAGTTCTCTTTGGGGGAAAAAAAAAGTGACTCATAGCACTGGTAAGCATAAAAAAAAAGGTTTTATGTATGTTATTCGTCATTAATTTGAAGTGTTTTCTCTTGCATGTCAAGCAAATATGAATTTCCACCCCCCATTTGGACGAGCTTGAATCAACCCTGGAGCTGACTGAGGATGTGGGACATTGGTACAGCATCATTCTTCAGATGAATGCCACATTCTGCCTTTTTTTCCCTAGTCAGAGTGCCATCTCCCATTGCTTGCAGGGAAGGAACCCTCTTGCAGATGGAGCTGTTCCGCTGTGAGCTGTGAGTCAGAGTGTGCCCGTGGGCTGTGGAGCGGAGCTGAGGCTGTGGGAGCTGCAGGAAGCGGAGGGGGTGCCGCAGCCTTCTCCCGGCCTTCTGGGGCTCCATGGGCTCTGCGCGCTGCCGGGGACGCAGCAGCCTGATCAGCTCCAGAGGGGCCTTTTCTGGAAATCCCTGGAGACTTAGGGCACTGCTCTGCCAAAAAGTGAGCTTAAACTAGGGCCAATATGTAGACCAGGAAATCTTTCAGGCCAAAAGTTTTGTGCTGGTGTAGAAGGGTTTGTCATGGCAGTATTGAAGCACACCGAGCCATTCAGTATGATTGCTGCCTGTGGTCAACAGGTGTTAGGAAATCAGAGCTACCCTGATACCAAATGAGAAACTGAAAATTTTGTTTGAGTTTTTCAAATTTAGTTGTGCAGCGCAGCACATGATCTAAAGCAACTATCTTTCCCTAATATTCAGATCACAAATCTGGTTAATATTTTTTCCCCCTGCTCATAAGACTGAAAACACAGATATTCCTTAAAAATTCTGTAATTTGAAGCCTTAGACTCAAAACCCCAGACCAGTAGCTCAGACATGGGTCCTTTTATGGATAATCCCAATTAGCTAAATCTGTCCACCCATGTGCCATTTGGAAGCTCTAAATCTAGGTTTTTCATCACACAAGGTGAATTTCAAGTTAGATAGGTAGGATTTGACTTCTGAGAAGGTGAATATATTGTTTCTTCTCCTCTAGTACTAAAACAGTCAAACAGATGCCCTGAGATATAATATCCAGTATATTTTTGCATCTTTGTTTTAGATATTAACATGCACTGAGTATCCAAATATCTTTTTCATACTATCTTACATTATGTAGTGCAACATTATTTAATGCTTCCAGTCAGAGAGGAAGAGATAACATCCTCTTCTCTGCATGAAGATCTCTGAATTCCTCTAACATAGACCTAGCTGAAGAAACATAGGATTATCTCATATATCCATATCGGAAGTACAAAAGTACTTTTGTCAAGGAGTACTTTTGTCATTTGGAGGGGTAATTTAAAACTGTTATTACTATTGCCGTTGAGTCCTAAATCAATTCCTTCTAGGAAAAGAAGACCAGTTTAATGAGATCAGAATTAATAAAGGTTCACCAATTTCCTCCTTCTGTGGAGTAAAGAAATTAAGAAAAAAACACTATACCAAAATTTGGCATCCTGCTTCTACCTTTCACATTTCCCAAGTACACATCCAGGAAGAAAATTTGTCAGTTGTCTCTAAGTAACATGTTAGGCAGTGTTGCAATTTTTCATGTGACTCTAAAATAAATAATTTATTTCACATAAGTAGCGAGGACATCTATGTTGAATGGTGGATGAGTTTTTAAAAGACAGATTTGTATCTGATTATTTTGACTCCTTACGATGAGTCTTGTCTGGGAATGCTGCTCATCAAAAACTCACATTGAAATGGGAAGAAAAAGGTAAGATTAAGAAACAGAATGTTTTCAATATCTTACAGCATGTAAAATTAACAATAAATCTTTAAAAAAAGATATTGTGTTCAGTAGAGCATGTTTTTAAGGATGTACCTTTATCCTTATTCAGATATGTCAATTACTGACTGCTTAACACAAGATGAATTGAAGAAAGGTCTGGAGGGAATTTTACAGATGTCCTAGTCATGAGAAACTTTACAAAAAGCTTGTGAAGCTGCCCACAGATTTGAAGCTGTGAGAAATCTGAAATGCCATGGATGACTATGAAGCTACTTAAAATTTCTGAGGTTAATGGACTGCATGTTAGGGATTATGAGCATCACTTAACTGCTCTGCTTTTACAGAACAGACTTTTTATCTTCTAATAATGTTAATTATGAAGCATATGTATTCTGATATGACATAATGGATGCCATTGTTCCATTTATGAAAACATTTAATGTTTACCAGTGTTGGTGAAGGGCAGAATATTGCATAGTCCTGCTATACCTAATTTTCTGTTGTATATAATACAACAGTATTTCAGATACACTTTCTTTGCATGCCAGTAGAACACCACTGTTTTCTTCTTCACATTACATACAGTAAAAGCTATTCCTACTTTTATTATAATTGGGAAATCAATGTACACCTTCATTATTTTAGAAAATGAGTGATGACATTCTTCATCCTAGTGAGTATTCTCTCCAAAGAAAATCAGTCTGATTTTCACCATCTGAAAGTTCCAAATTATTATTTTTTCTCCAACAGGTCTCCTGTCTTTTATCCCCTGCAGAACTAATTTTGACTAAACAAAGACATAAGCAAACTTATCAAGTATCTGGGATGAACATATGATCTGGTAGATGGCAACAGCTACAGAGAATAGAGTTCCACTTTCAAAACAGTGTTAAACACTTACATCTTCCCATTCTTTTCCTTTGAGAAGTGTAGATGGGAGCCTTTCAGTTTGGTCCTGGATCTGCAAATACATCTATGTTATTAAAGACCACTGAAAATTAATATTTTTCTGTTTTGGTATTTTGTTCCTGTTACCATAAGCAAATGAAACAAGCAGACAAAGGCCTCTTTCACTGACAAAAAGTTCTCACATATCAAAAAGCTCTTTTTACAGAATGATAAAATTGCATCAAATATTTGTTGCCTCCATGCAGAGAGATATTAATCTAAGATTTGAATAATTCTTAAAATTTTACTGGTGTCCCCTCACTCCCATATTATTGATGCAGATTTTGTGGGATGTCTCCCACTTCCACCCTGTTCTGAATGGATGGAAATGTTTGGAATTGAGAAGGATTTTTCAGTTACTATAAGGATAGTAAAATTTAGAATATAGTAGAGATTGAATACACCTCACTACTTTAGAAACTGAAGATCCCTTTTTCTCAGATGTATAAATCTTAACAGATTCTATCAGGTTCAAATTTTGTAATTTGAGCTGCAATTAGCCATTTCTGAAATCTTGTGAATAAAATATTTGCTGCCTCTGCCTTACAAGCAAGGAAGCATTGATTTGGAGACAAGTGCTTTGAGATGTGCTCTACTGTTCATCACTGTGAGCTACTAAATTGCAGAAAATCCTATAATGTTTTGCTCCCTCATGCCCATCACTAACAAACTGTTTTATAGAAGGTTTAAATTATTCATATTGCAACAATAAAGCTCACAGCTACTACTCAGCTCCTTAGTTGGCTGCTGGATAAAATTCCCTCCTCACAGTGGTGGGCACACTAGTATTACATTAGAAGGTTGGGTTAAAGACAAATCTCACAAAAATGACAGATATGGAAGAAGTGAAAATAATAACTCAGAAAAAAAAACTTGGAAACTGTTGATGTTAGGTGTGTCTAAAGCACTGCAACTGAGGAAGGACCACATGGGTGCTCCTTACGTTGTCAGTGAAAGTTTCCTTCTAATGAACTCTCTGTAAATTAAAAAAAAAAAAAACAACCAAAATGCAAGCTTTGTTTCCTGAACAGAGAAGTATCTTTGAGCCTTTTATACGTCCACCTTTTGAAAATATCTTTTCAATACACAGTTCTATTTTGGCTTGGACTCAGTCTTCTGTGACACATCTTTAAAGTTGTTTTGAGTTAGGGATACATATATATTTAGCTTAGTACTGGCTGAAGATTATCTTGTTTCTGGTGGTCTATGCAAGATGGATCCAGTCCATGAAAAATACCTTTCTAATAGAGAGAAATCTATCCAGTTTTATTATTTTCAGAAAAAAAAAATTGTTTTCTGCGTCAAGTAAGGCTTGTCTTGCCACCCCATTGAAGGGTGACCCCATTAACCTTCATGATTTGGGAAGTATGAACAAAGGTCACTGCTGCAGTGAGTGCTTTTTTGATAAAAGAATGCTAAGAGTCTGAAAGTGCAGGCTTACTATCCTTTTAGTTTTTACTATAAGTAGACGTGCACTTTAATGGGGCTCTAGGGAAAAAAAAAAATCCTTTTTCAAATGCCATTAGTCCATAGCTGCTGTGATGTCCATCCCCCAGCTAGACAAGGCACCACCCTGCCTGCCCTGGGGTCTGTGGCTGGTGTGCCCAGCACTGTGGAATGGAATGGAATGGAATGGAATGGAATGGAATGGAATGGAATGGAATGGAATGGAACAGAAGAATAAATTATTTTAATTGAAATTAAAATTAATTTAATTTTAATTTAAAAAATTAAAGGGACCTCCAATGGGAAGGACCTCCAATGATCACCTAGTCCAGCTTTGTGACCAATTCAGAGCTGGCCAAAAATTAAATGAGTTTTAAACATAGTCTTGTTACTGAGGACCTGTGTACTTACATGCACATAAGCTGTATACTTTCCTCCTTGAAGCCAAACACATTATGACTGGAATTCTTCTTTGGACACATTCAAAAGCAATTATAGATATGGAGGAATAACAAAGCATTAATTTGAATTCTGTACTGTAAAGTGTGTGACCATTGAGATGGCCGTATAAATATACCCTTTCTCTTCCCTCCCTGTTGGCTGTATTGTGCATGTTGTCACTGCAGCTCACTTTCAGAGACTGTGTTATGTGCCTAATGCTTCACAGTCACACTGGAGTCATCACTAAGGGTTGAACCCAGAAAATTTGTATGAGTTTTTGTCAATGAATTCAAGGTTTTGCTAGGCACAGGCATATTTGGTGTTCAGACTGATGTTTAGGGAAAATCCCATCAACCAAGGTCATTCTGGTCTATCCTGAGCTAAGCAGAGGAAACTATTAATGTTCAATGTGAGGATCCCAAAATAAGCTATGTGTTGAGAAATGTAGAAGCACACCTATTCATGTGGTAGTTTGCCAGTGCTAGGAAGTTATATGGTAGGAAAAAAAGATTAAATTCTTACTGTTATCAGTACACAAGTATAAGGTAACATGACAATAATTTACCTCAGTTGATGGGTTTTTAATTTTTCTATCTTAGAAACCAAATGATGTGAGGCTTCTTTTCTGTGCTACCTTCCGTTGAATTCTTAGTCTGAGGAACTGTAGGACACTGGGTCATAAGACAATCACTAAGCTCTTTCTAGTAGCTAGAAAGTCTGTAATTTTTTTCTGTATTTTTCTCCCAGAATGACCCAGGAGGCAATTACAGGGTCCCCCAATTAACAGTTGGTTCTCCAGCATCTATTCTGGTTCAAGATGCTATGGGATTTGAACTGGGATTAGCTCAGTAAGTCAGAGCCTGGTGCTAATAACACGAAGGTTGTGGGTTCAATCCCTGCAAAATGACCCAGGAGGCAATTACAGGGTCCCCCAATTAACAGTTGGTTCTCCAGCATCTATTCTGGTTCAAGATGCTATTGGATTTGAACTGGGATTAGCTCAGTAAATCAGAGCCTGGTGCTAATAACACCAAGGTTGTGGGTTCAATCCCTGTATAGGCCATTCACTTAAAAGCTGGACTTGATGATCCTTGTGGGTCCCTTCCAAATCAGAGTAGTCCATGATTCTGAACTAAAAATGCTCTGCTTGAGCAGGAGTTGTCAGAGCTGTCCTTACCTAGGCTTTCTAGCAAGGTCTGTATGTGAAAGGATTTGACTCTGTATTTCATGGAAATATATAGCCTCTCCAAGTATCCATCTGCCCTTCTATGAAATAGCAATAAAAAGCATATATTCACAATGATATTTCAGGGGTTAAGTAATTAATGTCTTGAGTAGCTTAATGCAGAAACACTTTATATGATTAAGTACTGATGTACTTGATTAGTTTTGGAATTTGATAATGTAGTCTCCTGCTGTGGTTCATTTGGAACTTCTGCTTGGTCTTCCTGTGGGAATATAAAGGATGTTATGCCCAGAGTACAACTACAACCCTTGTTTCAGTCCCACCAAAAGTGACAGGACACATTAGTTATTGGGAATTTCCAGTTTCTTTGCAAAAAGTATTAGAACCCAGAGGAAATACTAATGCTATTGCGTGGGACTGTGCACATGACTGTTCTTAATTCAAAAGCAACTACCTCCTTCCTAGCACTCCTCTTGATCCTTGGGGCTAATAGTATAAGCCAAAGAGACACAGACAGGGTCAGTCTCAATTCCTGAATCTAACTGCAGAAATAAAAGTGGTTGTATGTGGATGTGCAAGTTTGTACACCTGTACAGTCATGGTTTAGTTTTCCAAGCAGCTCTTAATGCTGAACATTGCAGATATGGCACTAAGAAATGCAGTGCTGGCTGCAAAATAGCAGGTAATCACACCAAGAGAAAAGAGGGACCACCGTCCTTGTACGTCTCAGGTGTAAACAGAACACTTTGGGGAACATTGCTGCACTTCAACAAAGGAAAGATGGAGTTGTAGTCCCTTGTGTGATAGACTCAAGTAATCCTTGTTAATGTCTAACTCAGGTTTTGGAGACAGCATCTTCAATGAGAGGGGCAAATATACATTTGGTGACAAAATACTGCCTGCCCTGTTTTTTTCTACAACTTAAAGAGAAAAAGGAAGAGAAGTATTCTTGATACAATGCAGATGTATCTCTTCAAAACTGATAAATTGCTGAAAACTGGTAATACTTCCTACCTTGAGGCCACAACACTTGCAAAAGCTTCACGTATTTTAGCCATAGAAATTTTTCCCTAATGTCTGAGAATCATGACTAACTAGGTGGGTAGTCACCTCTGAGCTTTAGACTTCGCCTATTCATCTATGGAAACACTGAAACTCACCTCTGTTTTTAACTTTTGTGCACTTTCTATCAGTCCATTTGCCTTCATCTTCTTTCAGCTGTTAGCTCTCTTCCTCGTGGCTAGCATGATGGAGCCTGATTTCAGATTGTGGCTTCTACATACTATGGAAACAGAAATAAATATTTTACCTTTTTAAAAAAAAATATTTCTTATTATATAAGTGCATTAGTAACAATGCATGGCACAGGGAATGCAGTAATCGAATGTGCTGTGCAGAGCTTACCCTTTGTTGCTTAGCAATTAAATATATGCATGTAGCAGCAGCATTGACAAAGATGCTAATAAAAAGTGACAAGTTATATCTCCAGAAAAAATTACAGGATTAAGAAAAGAATATCTGTCAAGATACTAGAGCAACAGCAAATGGTACATATGGATAGATCGTGTCCCTCCTGAAGGCAAGATCTTCAGGTACTGACCACTAGAGGGGCTGAGATGATGGAAATAGAAGGTATCCACATTTATAGCATGGGCTACAGACACACAGTTGTGCAAACATCATGGTAAGACTTTCTGTTGTTGTTGTTGTTTTTCCTTTATTATTCATATTTATTTTTATCTACAAAGTGTCTAGAAACATGTTCTGTTTCCTTTGTTTCATTTTTCTCCTCGGTGTTCAGGGTTGCAGATTTTTCACAGCATTTCTGTCTATCGAATTTCTGACTTTCCTAGCAGATCTTTGTGTCACAGTATATGGTTTTATTTATAAAACATGGTGCAATCTTTTGTGTTAATGTGAATAGAATTATCTTTAAAACTGGTTCTTTAAGAATACTAATCTGCTAATCTTTATTTGTTTATTTATTTATTTTTAATTTGGAGCAAAGATGAAACAGAGGAACTGCACTGTAGGCTGAAATTCTCAAAAGAGCCCAGCATTTAAAGACTGCTTTCTATGTGGGATTTGTATGTTTAACCTTTCGCTCCTTCTCTCTCATTTTTAATCTCCTGAAATCTGTGTCACTTTTGTTGTGCTCAGGTAGTGCATTGCTTCTTGGGCTGGTTAATACTGATTATCCACTTGCTCTGCTGTAGATAAACACAGTCATCAAGGTTTTTTTAGTGCTTTTTCCAAACTGGCTTGACACATTGTTACATGAAATTATTTTTATTACATTTAAAGAATGATTTACAGGTTCTAAGTAAGTACTCAACACATTTATTAATATCTGTGGTATTTAGCAAATATTTCTGGTTATGTGGTGGATTTAAGTAGCTTTTTTTCTAATAATTCTTTCTGCATTTTAGAGCTTTTCCTCATTAGGTTTCTGCTCACCAAAGTGCTGATTCTGCACTTGACAGTCTGCCTGCATAGTGAATTGCAGGATCTGGGCCCAATTTTGATCTATTTATATTATAGTCCATTTCATTTTAACTGAATGAAAGTACTAATTTGGCTGTACTTGCTTTCAGGATTATCTCAAGTTGTGCCAAATCATCAGACAGTCCATTTGGACTTTGGCGGGCTTTGCTGAAGCTCCTGCATTTTTGCTCAAGTGCTATTGAAAAAGTGCAATTTATCAAAAAAAGTAGCCTAACTCTTGGCTTGATTCAACAATTCTGGGTCTTTATCTCCAGCTTTAGCATATAAGATGGACCCTGAATCAGTACAGATCATGTTGTATTCTGTGTTAACAAAATGAATCAGGCTTCTTTTAATTCATATACTATACCCCCTAAGAAATAGAAATTAAAACATACAGTAAAAATAATAGTTAAAAATTGAAACATTACTTGACTTCCCCCCCTCCCACTTTCATTATGACTGTATGCATAGAACAGTTATTAAGATAACACTGGCATAGAGCAATCCTGTTATATGATGTAAACAGCAGAAGGGTATTCAATGAGTTGTTTTTATTTTTTTTTTTTGAGCTAGTCAACCTTATGATCACTTCTAGCATTAGTTAAGCAGGCAGAAATTATCTTGTACAGATGCAACTATATTGCAACCCCAATCAGTGAGGGTAAGGAAATAAGAGTGTAAGATAGAAAGGAAGAAGAGCAGCAGATCATTGTGGTGAAATATTTTATGTGCATTTGGTTGAGATCTTTTTAACAAGATGTTTTACATCTAGCTCAGGACACTGAGTCAGACATCCAGAAAAGGGAAAATTTGAATTCACTGGGGTGATATAAAACAAAATTTTCCTTTTCCTCCTACTCTAGTAAATGCTATCATGGCAAATAAGCTTTGAGAGAATCACTTTGATTTGTGAAATACTTTTCTCCAAAGGCTGCATTTTGAAAGCTATTTCCAAATAAGCCTGTGCTACCCAGAAGCAGCAGAAGTATTTCATTTTCTAGAAAGATTTAAAACATATTTATGTATGCCTTTCTTCCCACATTACCTGCAATGACATGAAAACATGGGGTGTGTGTTTATACATGTATGTATGTGTGTATACATGTATGTATATGTGCATATATAATGCCAAGGGGAAAAGCAAATGCTTTACAGAAATGTCTACTTAAATGTCTGCCTGAAAATGTATGCAGTACATTCTTTTTTAAATAGCCTCCTCCTGGTAGTACCTTCACTCAGATTCTCACCATTCCCATACAGTGTTCTGTAAATACCCTGTGAGAATGACTAGCAGGGAGGATGATCTTGCATAACAGGCAGCTGACTAATTTAGACCAGGAACATTGATCTACAATGACTGAAATAGTCTCAATCTTGTTCCGTTTTCGACATTTGAAGTTTTGTCATCACACCCATGGATACTTGTGTAGCTCAGTCACCGGAAGTCACTGCTCATGTATTTTACCATTTTCAGGTAAAGCAAGAGAGGGATAAGCTATTCAAAAAAAAAAAAAAAAGTTACAATTTTTTGTGTCATATGTGTTCCTGACACAGAGAGAGCTATGTTAAATTTTTGTGAACTATTTGTTCCCTATTCACGTCTTTAACACGTACCATAACAGGCCCTCTTCTCCATTTTTCTCAGCATGCTACTTTTCCCTCCATATTTTATTCACCTTTCTGAGCACTGTATCTTGACTTAAGCTTTTCTTCTCTTTTATCCATATAGATAAATTAATGTTTTCATAAACAGGCTGCTTTCAAAAAGTTATTGCAATAATGAAAGTCTAAGGTCCATCTCTCACCTATATTTTCTTCAGTTTTGGACCACATCGGTAAAGATGGGGATTGTGGCATATGTTTCGCAGGCACAGTAATTGAGCAGTTTCTTTGGCCACCAATATCTTTGAGACATTGATTTAAATCAGTGCTGGACACTGCAAAGCCAAACACCGCAAAGAGGCAGGACTTGTTTGAGGGCTGGGCTGTTCTGGGTCTGAAGCCAAGGGATGAAGCTGAGCTTGCAAGGTGTGAATGTCTTTGAGTGTAAGTCATTGCTAGTCACTAAAGCCTCTTGGAGGTTAGCTCTGATGTTTCCTTTTGACTGATATTCAACTCTTCCCATAGATGTTGGTACATAATCAGGGCCAATGTATGTGTATGTATTTTCAAACATATATGAGAACCCACTGGGGTCCTCCTTCAACTCCAGTGAGCTTTTTCTTCATCCATGCTCTTGGACTTCTCTTAGAAGAGACTTTAAAGAATTTCCAATGGGCTGTTATGCATGTGCTACATAAATAGGCATACATCTTATATTCTTTGCTACCACAAAGATATGAGTCATACCTGCAAGTAATTTTGTTTTGAGTAACAGCAAACTGGATCTGAATTCCTAAAGCAGGAAGAAGTCAGGGAAGAAATTACTGTGTAGTTTGCTAGTTTTAGTTTCAGCAAAGAATTTTGTAAAATAAACAATGCTTTATTAAATATATGCCCTTAAAAAAACCCAAAATCTAACCTAGAACTGTAAAATATATTGCTTTTGCATTTGTCCATTTAGATTTTTATTCGTATTGCAAAAATACATCTAAAATGAGTAAAACACAGAAAATTTATAGGTTAAGAAATGAGCAGATATTTTTACAATTCTTTTTTATAAGAAAAGCAGCATATTTTTTCTCTCCCCTCACTCTCCAATGTATCTTGCTTAGAATAATCAGCTCACCAGTTTTAATCTTTACTTATACCTAACTTGGAGAATACATCATTATGGCAAAAGTAAACTAGTTTGAATCCAAATTTTCTTCTTCACTTACAAACACCAGAAGAAAGTAATGGGTAAAATTTAGGACACTATTGTATAATAAATGAGTAATCAGGGAAAATGTAATGCATAGACAACGGTTGCTCCTTGCTGTGCTGTTGCTCAGATACACAGCCTGACTGAATATAAACATACTGATTTAGAAAAAGTGCAGATTTGGTGATACATACCCCACAAGCCTGAAAGCAGTGAATGAGAAGAGTTATATTCATATAACTGGTTGCTGCCTATTTGAAAAAGCCCTTTTAGGCATACAGTAATGTACAGTGGAGTTAAGCTTGTAAAATTACATTGCAATACATGTTTTGGCCTGTGACTTGTAGAAAAGGGCTTTCAGAGACATCTATTTGAAGGCTTTTTTTTTTTTTTTTTTTTTTTTTTTTTTTTTAATTTTATTTATTTCTTGATCAGTGCAGAAGAAACTCATGGAAACTCTTCCATAAGGATAGCTTGGCACAGAGTCCATAACCTAGCAATAGAGAGGATGAAGTTAGACTTGCTTATAATTTTTAAAGTGTGTGATTTGATGTTCCTAGGTTATCAGTTTTAATACATGGTTGGAGATATTTACTGATGGACAGAAAAGAATAGCTTCATCTTTGTTCAACAAAGAAGGCCTTTGCAACATAAAGAATTATAAAGTTCTTTTTAATAATCTAATTTTTTTAAAAAACATTTCTTTAACTTCATATTAACTACTGGTGCTCTGTTTGATACTGAATATAAATGTGCTTATCAAGATATTTGTGGGAAATACTCTATTTCTTATGAGACAAATAGTAAAGGAGTGCAGGAACCCTTTGCCTATGGGATCCATCAGAATTCTTGCCATCAGAATGCCACAGAAACCTTCAATCTGTGTCATTTTATGCATGCTGCATCAATCTGGCAGGATAGTATGGGAAACCATTCAAGCTGAGAGGTGGATTTCAGGGAAAGCTTGGCTTTATTCTCAACTGCTCAGCTTTTGCAGAAAGTGAGGTGGATGGAGGTTGCTCCCTCCTGCTGGACATCCCTGCCAAGAGGACAGCAACTCGGAGTGCTCTTTTGAGCGGGTTCTGGCTTGTGGGGAAAGGTGTCTGAGCCGCAGCGACGGCGGCTCCCCAGCTCGGGGAGCTTTGCCTCTAGATGGAGCCGGCCGCTCGCGGTGGCGCTGAGGGCTGAGCCTGCCGCCGAGCAGCTCCCCCTGATCGCAGCGGGCTTTATCCGGCTCCCAGCCCGGCCTGGCCTCTTGTGGGCTTTCTCCGGGCTCTCCCCTTGCAGCTCACTCTGTGTCTTGGCATCTTCCAGAAGTCACTTGTTCCTCATCGTCTTCATTTTCTCCTTAAATCTAGCTGCCAGCTGTGTTCTGTAAGATAGTAACTTTTTCAAAGCTGTGTTTTCTTTATATTGTGTACTCATTTGCTGTGATTGTGAATCTGAACTTTATTTGTCTGTGCTTTAGGTAAAGTCAGGGCATGTCTCCTTATGTTCGCACCTTGGAATGATTTCTAAAGAATAATTTGTATTTTTACAGGTAATTTGATCCTCGACTTGAATTATTTCAATCTGAGCAAGATCTGCTCTTGTTTTAAATACTGTCCCATTATAAATTACCCTGTCTGTGAATTAAGATGCTCTCCCATAGCTTGTAATGCTGCAGCTGAACTCCAATATAAAGCCGTATTTAGAGCTGATTTCTTAGTTCCCAAGAAGCTGGGGCTGTGAATTTTCATTGTTCTGGGCATAAGTGCTCCCAAACAGAGCAAAATGCGTTTCTGTGCCAATCAGGTTGTAACATATTTTAAGCAGCATGATGTGACACAGTTAATAGTATACAGAGATCACTTTATTTTTTTATCATTTCTCCCAGGGAATAAGACAGGAGCACAAGAAAGTAAGCAGGCATAACAGAAAACAGCTTAAATGTCAGAGTAGCACTCTACCAATAAATATCAACCTTTTGGTGTACTCTCGTTGCGTAAGTTTTATAAGCTCCCACTAAACTGCTTCTGGTTCTGTCAAAATCTGGGTGCCTTTGCATTTACTAAGACTTAATCAGAAGTAAAACCTTTATCACATTCTCATTTACACTTCAAATTTTTGAGTGGAAAATTGTTCAATATTTTCAATGACTTATATAGAAATTGCTGATTATTTTAAGCCAACAGCTGAATTCTTTGAACTTCTAGGAAGTACTTTCCCCCTTCTTTAGTCTATCTAGGTGTCATACATGGAAATTATACATGAAAAAGTGACCATTTCTGATTTGTTATTTTGTGTGACATTTAATGCATTAGCAAGAATTTGTTATTATGAAAGTGAAGGATTACAGGGACAAGGTCTATTTTCCAGTCTGGTTTAAGAAACTAATGATGTGATAGGCAGTATTCTGAGTTCTTACAAGTTGGACATTTGGTCTGAAATGGCAAGGGCAATTTTCATATCTACTTTTTAAGAAAGTATTTATGATTTTGGAAAAGTTCAGTCTGTGAGTATTGGGGGTCTTGTTTGACTCCTTGGGGCTGGCAATGCTGGAAGAGATGCTGTAGATTTGGGTGTTGAGGGGATTATAACTCCTACCTCAGCAGCAGGAATAAGCCTCTGCTGGCACTGCTTCACTATAAACCACGGCTGATTTCGGTGTAATTCCTGCTGAAGGTGTCAAATATTTTACCTGCATGTCCTGTATGCAGTGAGCACCCTGCTCTTTCTGAAAAAGGGTTCTTTGTGAAAAGACTTCATTGAATGTATTGAAGAGTAATATTAAGAACTTTCACCTAAAGGGAACATCAGCAAAATCACATATAGGAAAAATAAAGGGAAGTAACTGAACTGATAAAGAATATATTAATCTGTCAAACATGTCACAGTAAAAGCAACTAGCTGTAAGGAGGTAGTTGAGGTGAAAAGAAAAAATAGGCTACTTGTATGTAGGAGAATTGACAATGGTGGTTCGGGGAGGTTTTCAAAATAACAGGCAACACCAGGGAATAAAATAATTCAGTGTGCTTGGAAGGGACTTAAGTAGAAAGCTAATTGAAGTAAAAAGATAAAACTAAGAAATATTTTAAATGACTGTTGAGGATGCAGCCACTGGATACAATTTTAAAGAGCTTGGTATACTGAGTGACTGTGAGGTCAGGAAATATTACAGGCTCTAGCCAGTTTGACATTTATATAAGAATACTGAAATAAAGAATCATGCTGATTGCTGTAAGATAAAAAAATAAAAAAAAAAAAAAAAAAAGAAAAGAAAAAAAAAAGAAACAACCCAAAATTTGTTTTACATATAGCTGTTTCTTATTACAATGGATATGGAATCTAACCACAGAAGATGAACTTTTAATTTTCTTATATTGGAAAGATTTACAACAATACTAAGGACAATAATCTGAATTTGGCTTGCTAAATCTCCAGCTAGTGCCTTTTTTCTGGCATCCTGAGCAGTGTTTTCTGGGTTTTGGCTTTGCACTGGTCAACAGCAGACAGCTGATCCACAGACACTGCTGAAGCTGGGGATCCACAAAACATTCCCACGACAAGGTCTGTCCTGCAATACTTTTTCTTATATTCAGATGTGGAATAATATGCCTCAGAGTCTATACTTAAAAAGATAAAAGGAACACAGCTAAAAGGTTTATAAACCAGCGAGACTATTTTTTTGTCTGAATAATTTTGGTGCATTTGGTGAATTTTAATGCTTATGGAAATGAAAGATCTTATTGGAGGCAAAGAAAGTGTAGGCAGTAACCATAGTGACTTCTGCACGTATCAGCTTTTCCAGTGTGCTTCAGTTCTAGACTGCAAAATCCTGGATATGAAACATTGTGGGTGCTTACTGGGCAACCACGATGCAGGATTGATGCAGGGGTGTTGGCGTCCTTTCATAAAAGACTAGAAACATGGGAACGAAAGTCATTTGCCAGGTTTCTCACTGAGGTCAAATCTAAATTATGAAAGCATCACAGGGTACCACTGTGAATATTAATGTTGCTACTGATGGGTTTTTTTGCAGACTGGCAGGGTTAAATAATCTATTGGGGGTATCTTCATCTTTGTCATGTCATTTTCTGGCCCTCAGTCAACCTTAGAGAAAACCAGTTTTACAGACGTACTGTAATATGCTTTCTTGAACTATTGCTGGATGATTTTACTTCTTCCTGCATTCCACTGTTAATGAGTAGTCTTGCTCACATTATCTTTCTGCAAGAAACAGAAAATTTATGAGGAATAATCTACAGAAAGAATATTTCTACTATGTTGTTTTCTATGTCTGAAATAACTATTTTTAGTAGACAGGCTAACCAGTAATTTCAATGCACATTTTCACTGCCATAGCTTATGCTAGAAGCCTCAAAAAAAAAAAAAAAAAAATTAGAATTTGTAGTACATGTCAGCTTGGGAACTTTCCTTTGGAATGTGAGCAAGGTTCTATGAAATGAAAATGTAGGCTGAGAGAGGAGGAAAAAAATTTAACTCCTCTTATATGAAATTAATGCATATTTGAGTATTGAATATTGCAATACTGAGTATTATATTTAATTTCATTAAAATAGTCAATGTTTTGGGTTTTTTTGTTAAAATGATGCAGTTTCCTTATCCTATATTATGAATATTCTTTTCTTCAAATAGGAAGCATTAAATAAAATTTATTTACTTTCTAAAATAAAAGACAGTTTCACTAAGTTTTTAAAATAGGTCTCAAAAAATTGTGATAAGTCAATGTACATTATTGGTTATTTGGATATATGTAAATACATGCATCTGTTTACCTTTATTACTTTAAGTTAGCATGTAAGATTGAAAAGCATTTGTATTAAAATGTATTTTTAATAAAAATCATGATATCCAGAGTACCCCATTTTCTCCCATTGTCACTATACTATGTTTTTCTGTCTAGCTCAGATTTGTCAGTAGGGAGAAGTCACATAAGCGTTATAGGTTTCTCTACCTTTGAAAAACTTGTCAGTCCTACATTGATACTTTAGAGTTTGACTTTTCAAATTTGTAAGGGACAAATCCGGGTTCTTGTTGAGCCGTTACACATACTCGGTATGAAGTAGGGTCTCAGAACAAAGCTCTTCAAGAAGCTTTTGGGAAACAGATACTAAGAAGAAGTCCTTCATTTGAAGTCCTCTCAATTTATTTAAACAAAACAAAAAGACTGTGTTTTCCTGGGTGTATTTCAAGTGAATGTGCCAAGACAGGTGTGTCTGTTTGAATGATTTTCTTATAATTCATTATTCCAGGATGCTCAAACCCAGCATTTAATAACACTGAGCCTTATATTTTTTTTCCCGAAGAGCTAAATCATTCCATCTCACTTAACTAATGTATCAATTGACTTTATTGAGTCCATAATAGTTCTGAGTTTATGAGCTGTAATGCTTGGAAATGGATTAGTGCCAGTGCCTCTGATGAGATATGGCCAAAAGATGACTGTTTTGTCTCTTGGCAACACGTGAAGTTATAGAATTTGACTTTGTTTCACCTTCAAAACAAAGCTTATCATCAGCCATAACAAGGGCCTGAATATGATGTCAAACCCACATTTCAACTTGCAAAGGTCCAAACTCTGGTACTTTAGTTGTTGCAGCACAAGACAGAGTTAATATTGGGGTGACAGAGTAGCCATATTTGCATACTGGCAAACAAAGCACAGAATATGTGAGGCAGAATTTTATTTATGCACCAAAGGATCTAGACTGTGTTGCTATATTTAGCAAATAATCAATAAATATTACTGAGATCTTGTAGGCTGTTCCTCAAGGCTGTGACTTGGAGACAGTGCTTCAACTTGGAGCCTCACTGTGTGAGGTGCCTCCTTTGGGCTCTCCTTTGAGAGCTTTTGAACTATCTGCAGATGCTGTCAGGTCTCTCTCCACTTTTCCCAAAAATTTGTCCAGGGAGAACAGATGATTTAATATGGGATTTAACCTGATGACACTTTGGTCATCTTCAACTCCTTTCTCTTTAATCTATTTTTCCATGGTTTCTAGAATGATTTTTTAGAGCAGCATCTTCAGTTTTGCCGTAAAGTCTACTGATCGTCTTTCAAAGACATCAGATATGTGTAAAATCAAAAACCAGATAGGAAAAGATCATTTTTTGTCTATTTTCACATCACTTTTTTGTCTATATGAACTTAGAAAATTGGGAAGGAGGAAAAGGAGAAGGAAAGGCAAGGAACACAGGACTGCAAGTGGAGGAACTGTGTTTGACAAAGGACATAGAACAGAAAACAAAAAGATAGAAAAATTAAAGCCTGTTATGTCAGAAAGCCTACAGAAACATTCTCAGATTAGTGGTTTCTGAAGCAATGTTACTTGAGAAAAATTGGTAAAAATAATGGCCCTGTTATAAAGTTTGTCAAAATGAAACAGTACAAAGTTGAGAAACTGCTCTAAGCTGAAACATACAGGGAGACCAGGTGGTTACTTTTTATTTTTCACTGACAGTAATAATTTTGAGATACCAATTTCTTGAGTACATTCTGAAAATTCTACTGCAAAGATATGTCTGGAAGAGGAAGGAAGGAAGGAAGGAAGGAAGGAAGGGAGGAAGGAAGGAAGGAAGGAAGGAAGGAAGGAAGGAAGGAAGGAAGGAAGGAAGGAAGGAAGGAAGGAAGGAGTGTTTAAAGTCTCTAACTGAAGTTCTGTGGAGATGTTGGTAAGAAGAAAAAAATTTTTGAAGCAAACTCATTATCTTTAAAAGAAGGCATTAGTTATATATTTTTTGTATATGGTCTTTCAAGATTGCCTTTCTCTTAATTGTTATTACCGTTGTTCTTCAACCCTTGCATTAAGAGGCAGCCAGATGTTTTTGCAGTCTTACCTCCAAATTAGTGAGGGATCATTGTTCACAAAGCTATCCTGCTCACAGATCCATCTTGCACTTTGATACTACCAAAATATGAAGAATTTCTGACATCCTAACCTGAAAGAGCCTTCTCCTTTTCATGTCAGTGGTATGGCTATACCGTAGCTTTGCTGGTCAGTGTTAGTACTATATTATAGCTTTGATCTTCAATGAAGAAAAGTCTCTCTATAGATCTGTCTACCAAAGGCAGTATCACAATAGCTGTAATTTCTAGAGAATCCAGATCTGAAATTCTCCAGGAATTAGATTTTTTTTTTTTTTAATAAAGGATGAACCCAACCAAATATCTGACCTCTGGAAAATCTACCAGTCATTCTACAGTATCGAGATCTGTGGTAAAAGAGAGTATTTAGTTCCTGCTTATATCAAACAGTATTTTGTAAAGATTTTAGAGCCATAAATATTTCAATGCAGCTGTCTTTCAAAGAAGTGGGGAGTTCATTTGAAAAGGAATTGACTTAGTAAAATGCACATTTTCACAGAAAGAAAGAAATTAGGCAGAACTTTTTATCCTTTTCTTCCTATTGCTCAAACAATTCTATTTCATTTAGAAGAGTCACTAGATGCAAACCATGATTGGCCCTTATCAATCAACAATTGTGCTAACCAGATTTTGAAAAGCAAAGTCCTCCTCAAATTTTTTAGAAACTTCTGCTCTCATTTATTTTAATATTCATATGGAAATGAAAATTTTGGTTGTTTTATTTTTTCTATCAGAACATGTAATTTTTTATTTGGTTGATTTTTTTCCACCTGTATTGCTAATGGAATGTGAAATTCAAAATTTCTTTGGGACACCAACATTGCAGCTGGTGGTATAAAATTGAACTTGTGAACAGAACTTCTTTCTGATTGTTTTAGGCATTAAGTAATAATTTACAGTGATTATTATCATTCTTAAGAATTTATTTAACTGTGATACCTGTAACTGATATTTCTAGCTTTTCATTGGGAAATAGGATTTTGACAAGTAATTAAAAATTGCACATTATTCTTCATCAACATTGTTATACTATAACAAATTAAATTTGGCCTTATGAGACTGAAACCCCTCTTTGAGTTTTCTACAGTGTTGTTGAAAAGCAAAAGTGATGAATCTCAGAGGGATTTAAGGGAGAATCTTTGTTTAGGTACAGAGATGTGATGCCTGCTGTCTGTTCAATGGATTCCATCAGTCCAGTTCAGCTCCTCAAGAGATTTATGCACAAGTAGATCTGGCTAAAAGAATGAGGATGAAACTTCTAGCCCTTAGCATTTTTGATTTTGGCTGCAATCATTATGAAGGATAGCAGACTAAAATTTCCTTGTCCAAGACTCTTGCTTAATTTTCCTGTTTGTTTGCTGCAGAACCAAGTGGAAGTTCTTATAAGGCTTTTCCTTGTTTTAGTTAGTGTGAGCCTTGTTAATCAATATGCACATGGGGTGGCCTAAGTAATACAATTAAAGGAAGCATCACACAATGTGTAGTTGCTGTTTTCCTACTCTGCTTCTGGGAAAAGATGACATGTAAGAATTCACTTTATATTTGTAATGATTGTTAGCTGTTTGCAGTTTAAAAGGACAGCATTATAATTTTTTTTTCTGCATAATTTTTGTTTATTTGGTACAATTAATATAGATTACCATGATACTTACTGGAGATGGCAGAGTTTCTTGTTACTCAAAACCAGTGGACAAACTAACTTTACTGAAACAATCTGTTTTGTTTCTGCTTTAGAGACTATCTACTAAAATATCAGTAGGTGTGTTAGAAGGTAACATCCTTCTGTCTCCAGCCTTTCAGAATGGAGTTTCAATAATCCACTATTCTATATCCACTGTTCTGGTGTTCTATAACTTAGGTTTTAACTCTAATTAGTGGAAAGTCCAGAGATTTTAAAGAAGATCTAGACTTTCTAATTCTTTGCCCAGAAATGTTCAGATTTATCAGATGTCTGTAATGTCTGGAGAGATCTAGTTTCCAGTTACGGTAGAGAGAACAAACCAAAGGAATACCTGTAGGAATTTCAAAGGTGGTTTAAGGACATTTTAGACTTATTTGTAAGGATATCAGGGTATTTTAAAGATCCCAAATGTGAAGGAAAGACCTTAAGAGAGGTACAATAGTCTGTTGTGTGGTCTGCAGTTTTATTAGATGTCCACTGTACTTGCTTACTTAGTATTAGATGTTGTGGCTTATGACAATAGCTCCATGACCAAGTGCAGCAGCTTTGCTTTCACTGGAGTGACTCATCCTTTCAGCAAAATCCTTCAGGCCCTTCCTGAGACAGCAATATGCTTGGAGTATTTTCCCACAATATTTCCCTAAACAAATGGGAACTGCTTGAAATAATGGTCTATTCTCTTTAGTACTATATTTTAGAAAGCTTAGAAGCCTTTGAGCACAGATCAGAACCATTGAGGCATCTTCCATGGACCATGTTTAACATTCTCCTCTGCAGAGGAATGAGTTATGAGTTCATCATTGTATTAATGGTAAGCTCAAATCTAGTTTAAGGAAGAGTGGTGGCATCCTTTGGCTCAGATACTGTAAAAAATATTGTTTTAAGAAAGCATGCACTTGTCTACTACATCCTGGGAACAGCCTTGAAAGACTTTGAAAATTAACAAGGGAATCTGACATTTGGTGCTTCCCAAGGCAGGACAGAATTTGATGAAGCAGTGATTAATTTTCTTTTTAGCTATTTTCTGGTTTTCTCTTTCTCCTTATTTCCATTTCATCAGCTTTTATCTAGCCAAGAGAGAAACTTCTGGACCATCAATCTCAGTTACACTCACACACACTTCTACTTTCTAATTGTTTCTTGTGTTATCTTTGTCTTTTGTCATGGAAACACAAGGAAAATATTTATGCCATCTGGATACACAGAGTATATGCTTTTCTATTTCCACCCAGTACTGAAATTAAGGGGTTATGATATCCAGAGCCAAAGCCGTGCTTCTGTCTTTTCCTAAACAACATATTTAAGGAGGTCAGCTAGTCTTGTCTTGGAAGACAAGCACAGGAGGGAGGGAGGGAGAAGGGAAGAACCTGCTTGTATCTAAATGGCTACTCAGTGCTCTGAAGTTGTTTTCTCCAATGTTTTCAATCCCTGAGGAAGGAGTTCTTCTCTTTAGGGTGCCTGTAAAAAGCCCATTGACTTCTCTGCTTTGACAACATACTGTGTCTCGTAGCCATGGATGCTGTGTTCAGCCTTTGCTTTTAACCTATCTAGACCTGAAGTGAGTCACTCTGGTAGGAGTCAACTCCGAAAGAGTTGCTTTTATTATTAAAATTTGCACTGCCTTGCCTTTGAGACACTCTCTATTTATAATACAGAGATTTAGTAGAGGGCGGTCCCTGATCCAAAGAAACTATAAAATAAAGGTAAATTATTAGAAGGGAATGTAGAGTGGAGGGTCTAGATTTCAAGAAGTGGACTCTGTTTTGCTAGAACTACATCAGTGGAAATGTATATAAAGTCCTCTCGGGGTTTTTGCTTTTAAGCTTTAAAGTGTTCCACTCTGAAACCCGAGCTTGACTGGTGTTCTGGTGAGCACTGTCCAAACATCAATGCGGATGGATCCTAATGCATTTCTTCCTGTGTATTAGGAGACTGTTTAGATGCAGCCCAGTCTGTTCAAAGCAGGAGTAAGTAAACCAAGATTTGTGGAGATCCTGTTGAAAAATGCCCTGAGGTTTTTTTTTTAAACCAGGGGACTTTCTTCTGAAGTTCTTACTAACTTCTGCCAGGAAAAATATTAAATACAAGTTCTTAGGCAATTTGCTTTAGCCTCTAGGCACAACTGAATCCCTTGAGGATAAGGGTGGGTAGGCAACTGAACGCTGTATCACCTTTAACTCTCCTCATATCTCTGTGTGTTAAAGCAGGCAGATGGAGACTAATTTCAGCTATCTGTGAGTGTTATAATATTTCCCAAATACATGTATTTAATGGAATGGTTTTCTTAAGAAAACGCTGATGTAAGAAATTAAATCCATGTAGCTGCGTGAAGCAAGCCTGTCTAGCAGCCTGGATTTCAAAGAGTCTAAGGGTAATCTGATACAGTGTTCATATTCCAAGCTCTTGTGACAAGCAGCTGCTAATTCTAAAAAAATATTCACTAAGAGTGGGCTAATTTGTGTATCACTGAAGCTCTGGTCTTTTTTGCTGTCAGTGCATATTTTAAATTTGCAAGGGAAAAGGATATCCAGTCTTTTATTATTTGTTAAAAAGAAACTGACAGCTACACTTCTTAACTGAGAGTGATTTTGCTCATATCTACCAGTATCCTTGAGAGTGCCGAAGGCATTTGAAAAGGTGCCACTGCTCTGTCATTATGTTTTATCTGCCTTTACTACCTCTCCAGGGTTCTTTTTGTTTTAGGTGTGGGGGTTTTGTTTGTTTTGTTTTGTTTTTTTTTTTAATGAGCTTTACTAGAGAGGTTTAATGCTCCTCTTCATTTACAGTCTTTTATGTGATTATGCAGGATCTGTGGTATCACATCAGAAGAAGCTGCTGTAGATTGATGGGACCCCATCAACCACCCTGCCCACTCAATATTATAAAAATTTGTGTCGTCAGTAGTCATGACGTTTTGTAGGAAGTTGCCCATTTATGGATACTAGAGCAAATGATATCATCACAATAGGTGGCTCCTGTCTAAATAGGATCATTTGTGAAATGAGATTACAGGCATTTATCTGGGAAACAGGAGACAGAGGCACCTGCTTTATGTAATTGATATCCTGGGGAATTATTGTGTACAATAATCAAGAAAAATCTTCATTTCTAATTCTATTATGTGGAAAAAGAACCTTTCTTTTTTCTGCCTGCATAAAACAAACCCCACTTCCACATGGAATAAGCTCCAGACCATGTTTTCTATTATGCTTGAATATATGGGACATGCATTGCAATCCTATGCTTGCCACACTGCTGCAGTATACTTGTTTTGCAGAGCTCTGTAGCAGGCTAGTCAAAGCTGTGACTAACCAGACCCTTGGATACATACTCTAATATCTGGCCTTTATTTTTACAATGAATGTGACTTGTTCATTGATTGTGTATTTTTTCTGATTTGTGAGAAGCTTCATGCTCTGTGTTTGGATGCTGACTGCAATACAGCAATAGTCTTTCATACGGTAAGTCAAAGATGACTCATTTCTTACTCTTGTGCCTTCAATTTATACTTTCTACAACACCATCTCATCAGGTAGAAAATTATGTGTTAATTAATGTTGAAGTAGTTAATTTTCAACAGATGCTAGTCCCTTCCCTCTCCTGAGCACTTTGCACCATGGTTTTTTTCCTACTCATGAAAGCAATAGGTTTGAACTGTCTTTAAGTAAAATGCTTTTACTGTGATATTTTTAATAATATTGCCATCATTTTACCTATTCTGTAATGTCAACAATAAAAAAGAAAATAGATCACATGCAGAGATTTGGAACTTAACATGTGATGCTAGATTACGATAAGTTCAGTTCAATATTAGCCTTTATTACAGTGAACACAATTGGAAAGGCAAAAATAATTTCAGGGATTTATACTTCAGATAAAGTAGAAGGGTTTCAGTTTTCATTTGAGTATTAATACAGTCAGATACGTTCAGCTACGAGAGCCCTTATTTCATGTGAAAGCAGTGGAGAGAAAATGCCTTACAGAAAGGCAGTTTTCTTTGTAATGCAGCGTGCAGAAGATTCAGTAGTACTCCTTATCAAGTGCACTACATGAGATAAGAGCAAAAAACCCCATATATTTGCTGCACAGTGGTGAGAGCCTTTGCATTATAAAAATGTTACTAGCAAAAAATGCTACTGAACAGAAATATTCATTAATGAGCTTGAAAAAGTGCTGTGATCACACACACAGTATGCATGCTTTTGGAAACCTAATATTAATTGTACAGTAAAGGTTAAGAATTGATATAAGAAATTTTTTTGAAAAACCTGCCTTTAAGCAGAGGTCTGGAGGATCACTAGGTTACTGGGTCTTCAGTAAAATTCATTCAGTCCTGGTTTTAGAACTGGCAACTTTGCTGCAAGTGAATAGTGTTCAAATGCCTTGAAATTATTCAAAATGGGAAGTATTTTCTGTATGTATCTTTCTCCTTCTCATGCTCTAAACTTTTCAACAGCAGAGGTTTGGGGTGTTGCTTTTTCCATGAATATTAGCCCTTCTAGTTTTGCATATGCCTATCCAAAAAATCAATAAATTTCGATTTTCCAGTATAGATTTCTGATGTGCAGGTAAAATAGCTTGCTCTTTAAAAGTTTATGCAGGAACAAAGCCGCAAAGAAAAAAAAAAAAGAGAAGTCTGTATAAAATAAGAACAAAGGTTCAGAGTGGCTGTCATCAATTCGCAAGTTGCAATTTCTGTTGCTTTTTCACTGCTGTGGAGAAGTTTGAAGGTTTTGTTTCTGTAGTATTAACATGATTATTTTACAGGCATGCATTAATATCAGTTCCTGCATTTGATCACAATTAGTTCATGGATCCATATCTGTCATGTTTCCCTGTCATTTGAGACAGACTACATCTTTTCTGTTCAGCAACAAGTGACCAACATGATCATGTAGTTCCCAGTACAGCACAGTTTAAAAGGTATCTTATGAAATGTGAAAACAGACAATATTTTGCTAAGTATGCAAAATCTGTGTGTTTAGCAAAGTTGGTGACTACTGGCATCATTTTTTTGAACAAAACATGCTATTTTAAAATACTAGCAGGCAGGTGAATGTGCTTCAACACATGAGCAGATTAAACAGCAGTACTGGGCCTGATATTATTGTTTGCTTTTTCAAGAAAAAACACAGAATAAAGACTATTTTGTTGATATAGTTACATAATGAGATTTACTTAATATGTTTCACCGAAGAGTTTTTACTGTAAAAGCTTCTTAAAGTGATCTAGAACAATGAAAACATTTTCACAGATTTCCTTTGTGTGTATTAAGCGAAAGCTAAAGGAAAGAGGCAGATAATGAGTAGAGTCCAAATAATATGTGCTGTATTTCAGACATACAACTGTTATGTAGCTTAGCTGATCAAGCCTTGGATATTGACTGGTTTTCAGGGTGAATCTTTTGGGGAACAAAGATAAAAAAAATAATTGTGTAGTCACTGCTTTTATTAGCCCACCTGCTATTTTGAAACTTTATATTCCAAAAAACCAAAAATGCATTAATAATTTTTACCAGTTTTGCATCTATTAAAATTCCCACTAAAGGAAACCAGCTGCTTGTAATAAATAATAAAATAATGTAAAAATAATAGAAAATATAATTAACATAGATGGATCAAAAAGCACACTGAAGGGCACATCAATAAAAGCAACCCATCCATTATGTTTAAAACAGTATATGCAGTTCTTAAATTAAAAGAACATACAGAAAGAGAAATGACCATAGCACAGAGCATACAATGTTTCACTTGTGCTTTATCAAATAAGTTTTTAAATTATATATATGGAGGAGGCATAGAACTCCATAGCATAGATTACATCATGTTAGTTACGCTCCATAAATCTTACTTATTATTTCTGGCATTCTATCATTGTAAACGTGTTAGAAATCTTGGCCATATTTTTCTGAAAACTTTTTGATCTATATACTTGATATTTTTCATCTTAGATGTTTAAATTTTTGCTCTTGACTTTGTCATTGCAATAAATTTATGTAGTCAATAATTTGGTTCTGGTTTCAAGGAGAAAAGCTTGAGTTTACGCTGGAGTTAATCAAGGAAAATCACAAATAACTGGACTTCTGTACATTCAAGTTTCATGATGTCCCAGATAGATGTCTCTAATGTGAATATAAAAGGAGCTTAGTCTGAACACAAAGGAAAGAGTATGGGATCCACATTGCTATCAAAAATAAAATCCCAATACATTATTGTAGAGTAGTAAGGGCAATTACCTGGGTTTTTGCACTCATTAAAAAAAAAAGTTCTATTAATTGAGAAGCATTTACTATAGTACAAGGTCCATAAGTGCCAGCTTCTTTGGCTACAACAGGCATTACAGTTTTTCTTTTTATATGTACTTTAGGAATTCTGCACCAGAACAGTGAAAAAGTCTGGAGTACATACACAACCACGCATCCTTGACTGGAGACCCCATGGTTAAATTAAATTGAACTCCTTTTAGTTTCTCCTTGTATAATATAAAATATTCATACCTGCAACAATGAAAGATTTGCATAGATTGGTGCAATAAAAATTATATCTGTTGTAGAATTTAATTGTTTTTGACAGATACACTTGCAAAATTGATATTAAAGCCTGAAAATTGTACACGACAGTATGAATGCCAGCAAAGTAGTTCTGCGCAGCAAGTTATTAATTCCTCTTAGCAGTACATTACCAAGGTACAAATAGGGTAACAAGTATGTTACTGTCAGACAACCTGCACAGTAGAGCACTCACTGATATACAGAGAAAACCACATAGAAATTCATAGATTTCTTTTACTGAAGGAAAGTGAAACTGCATCTTAGTTGCCATTGACATCTTCAAAGAAATGGCAGGGAAATAATAAATGCCATTGCAGCTTTTGTGGTAGCAACAGTTACTTGCAATATTAAAGTCAAAGATTTAAAGGTGACCACTGCCCATCAAACTAAAGCGGAAAGAGATTCAAAGCAGAAAAATTATTTAGGAATCATATGTTTTCATGATGTCTGAGAAAAGGCATCCTTTGTCATTAGGTTCAAGTTTTAGCTGATCTGTATAATAGTCTGTTGTCTGTCCTCCCAGTTCTAAGTACTCAATCTGACATTTGATACAAGAGCAACAACATCCTTTAAATTTTTTAATTCATTTTCTGTGACCTACCATCATCAAATCCTTGATTTCTAGGGCTTGAACATGCGTCTGCTGAAACTGATGGCAAAACACTTACTGGGATCATGATAAGGGCAAGGCACCATTTAATAAGAGAGGCCAGAAAATATCAGGCTGCTTTTTACTTGTTAGATCCAGGTGCTGTTCCTGTGGGCAGAAATCTCACAGCAGTTCATGAAGAGGAAGAGGACTTCCAGATTTCGTGTACATTACCCACAGAAAGAGGAGGAGCAAGGGCAGACCAGGCATGTCAAGATAAAATATTCCAGCAGCATGGCACAAATGCTAGCACAGCAAGCATGTGGCTCAGGGCAGCCAGGTGCTGCGTGCCCCAGGCTCTGCTGCCTGCCGCATGTTGCACCATGTAGCACCTGCTGCCAGGACCACTTTGGGGTCCTGCACTTGAAATGCCAGGATCTGAAAGGAAAGCAGGTGTTGGTGATCAGATGTTACTTCAGCATACAGTCACAGTCACACTCCCTCACTGTGGCTGCTCCTCTCTGTGTGATGGCAAGGAAACCCAAATTGAGGTATTTAATCTCCTACAGAAATTTTGCTGCGGGGTTGGAGGGGAAGTGAGTTTGGCATTTCTTTGCGGAGTGGGCCCAGTTCAGATGTTCTTGTTTTTAATCTGTCAGTCACCTAAGAGGTACTTATTCTTAGAAAGCTTTCCTTTGTGCTGGCTCTCCTAGAGAAAATGCCTGGGTTAAACTCCACCAAAATGTCATACCCCTCACCATTCACATCACCTGCATGCCTAGGAGAGGGCACAGAACTCAGGAGCTGTTCTATACATTTCTGCAGAAATTATCTTTTTAATCCCTTTTTTTCCCCCATGCATTTCTGGTCCTATAAATTTTACCAATGGCTCTTTAAGTGGGGTGTTGTCATCTGGACAACTATTTTTGCATTTGATTAATTTCCCTTTCCTCTGTCCAACTGCTGATAGAAGTAACAAGAAAGAACTAAAAGAAATTAAAAACATATTTTTTCTGTTCACCCTGTGTGTTTGACAGGATTTTGAATCTATTCAGCCTCATTGTTTCCTCAGTGCAATCATTTGGCTTCTTCCCATTTGTGCAGCCATAATAGATGCTGAAAGGAAAAAAACATCTTAAACCAAGAGGAATAATACTGTAGTGTCATAAAAATTGGCAGGCTAAATAGCTGAATCTCATAGGGAATCTTGATTTTATTGATTATATGTAGTCAATGGAATCCTTCTCATAAATATGTAGTCTGCATACATTTTCATAGACTTAGTTAAAGCTTAAATTATACCTTACAATTAGACAATTAATTTGGGCTATTGCTCTGAAGTGCTGTCTAAGCATTTATCTCTCCATGTTTTAACCATACTGCCACATATTGAAGCTGTGGTACCATTTCATTATTCCTTCAGCCGATTCATCTGAAGAGGTTCACATCCTGCCACAGGCACTTGTTCCTTCCCACTCTGTGCCTGAAGTGTGCCTGGTTGTGCTGACTTGACTTTTTATGTGGCCACACTCCAAACCATGGCTTTAACAAGACATTCTTTTTCCAAAACATGCAGAGACAAGCTAAACAGGCCTTTTTATAAATCATACGTTTTTTTTCCTGTGTGCATGCAATTCCATTTTAAAGCACACTAGATGATAACTAGGTTGATCTACAAAAAAAAATCTGGAACAAGGAGTAAGGCTAACTTCCAAAAAGAACATCTTAAATCAGCTCTACATCCAAAGAAATATTAAAAATCTTGTTAAGTTTTCCTGGTCTAAACGTTGAGTCCATTCTAGATGAAAACAAGTATGAACCTGAAATGCTTTCTAACTTGGGAAACTCCCTTTCCTGGGACTGTGCACAGCAACACAGCCTTTACTGTTTGGTGTCCCTTGAAGCTGGTTGTAGTATTACTTTGATGGATCCCTTATGAGCCTATTGTGCAGTTGGTGCCTGCTTCTTGTCAGTCCCATGCATCCCAGACAGAATTTCCTAGATTTTCTATCTAGACACTTACTGCTTTGAATTAAACCCCTTATGTCTCATCTGAGCATGGGGCTTTATGGATACATTTATGCTTCAGTAAGCAAGAACAGATATATATTCATAACAATGTAATCTTGAGATTCACTTTTGATTTCTCTTGTTCCCCTAGGATCTCACGTCTTCTATACCTGTTCTCATGCAGGAATGCTGTAATGTGAGCAGGAACAAGCATTTATGTGCATTCATGTGCACACAGACATATACACACACGTGCACAGGGACACACACACACTCTGTTCCAGTAAGAGAGCCAGAAAAAGCAGTGTGTGCCCCCCTGAGATAGTGCCAGATAGCACAGACCACAAGAGCCAGGGAGGACCCTAAAGACCCCCTGGTGCCTTTCCTCATTGAGCTCACTGTCCTGCTCAGTGGTCACACATGCACTACAATCAGTGCCCAAGTTTGGAGCTCCAGTGACAGACATAGTCTGGTCCAAATTCTGGTTCTAACACATTTAAATGTGGATACACAATTCTCAGTTAAGCCTTTTCAACCATTGAGTACATTTTAAATAACAAAATCAGCAAAAGAATGATTTTGTACTAACAATGATTGTATAGTGATGGGATTATGAACTTAATAAAATTGTTGACTAATAATTCTAAAATTTCCACTCTTAATTTATACATGAACAATTAACATCATCTCTCAAACTCTCACACAGAGCTGCAATTTAGCTGGCTCATAAATACTTCAGTCTTCATTGTTTCATTCAATGCCACTGCTTTGCAAGTGAGGCTCCTGGGGGATCAAGATGTGCTTTTTCAGAAAAGTATCAAAACAGTAATTTTGACCTTTTTTCCAGATAAATCCCTTTGATTCAGATATTTTTATTTCACTTATGTGATCATGCTATTAGCAGTGATAATAAAATGATCAATTACACAGGTATTTGGGGGAAAAAAGAGCAGGAGAATTATTCCAGGCACCTCAGTGAAGTCTGAAGATGTGACTATGCTGAAAAGGATTTTTGGTTGTTAACAGGTCATATAGTTTCCTTCTAAGTCATTCCTCTGTAAAGTATGGGTGGCAATACTTTGCTAGGTAGCAGAAGGCTGCATTCCTTGAGATAAAGGTTCAGATATACCCCTTTGATATATTTAGGAAGCATGTCTGACATAAATTGATAGAAATTACAACTGATGGTGTTCATACATGTTTCTTTACGTGCTAAGGAAGGGGAAATCATCCTCACAGAAGGGCAGGCATTTCCATTGATTCTCTTCTGTCAATATGCTGAGAGTCTGAAGAAGTCCAGTGAAAATGACTGCATGCAGAAATCAGAAAAGGCACTTAGGGAACCTGGCCACTAATATGCCCACTTTCAAAACTCATCTTCAACTGTATTTTCCATTTCTTTGGATTTAAAACATAAAATTACAGCAGTAGTCAAGTGTGGGCAGACTTAAAGATCTAATAAAGAATGCAGATTTGCATTAGCTTCCAAAATTTAAGATTTTGAAATTGAAAATATATTAAAGACACACACTGCAGCTGGTGGGATTTGCCTTCAGACTATTGTAAGAAGACTCTTCAAAGTGCAACTCTTTAACACATTCTACACTTAATTTCATTTTAGTTTTGAAACATTGAGAAAGCCAGCTAGCCTGCATGTGCCATACGACATTTGCATGAGACAAAAAGAGGACATATCCTATGCACAAGTAGCACAAAGCTCTGGAAATTAACTCAAATATTTAAAATGGTATTTCAAAAGACTTTTGTTTTAAAGCTAATGCAATGGCATAATTTCTGTTTTACTGATTTCAGTTCTGAATTCTATTAACAGCTCAATATGAGCTGATCAACTGCTGTGTCTTTTTCCTTTAACAGTGCCAGTTTTATGAATACAATATGAATCTTTTTCTCCCTAACCCCTAAGGGTGAAGTAATATGATTTTTTGCTTTCTAGAGTATTCACTCGTGTTAAATGGTCTTTACAAGTCACTTTAACTGTCTGTGTTCAAATAGGTTACTCTGAAATCAAGAGAGGCCACATTTGAATTTCCAGGCAGTGTGCCATTAAGCATCTAATTAGGGGTAGTCAGTTGGTTTTTAAAAGATGAGATTTTAACAGAATTTCAGGCTGGAGGACTGCACAGCTTCCAGTCATGTGTGTATGGCACCTGTGCCCCTGCTCCATGGGAAGTCACAGAGAGCGAATATGGCTTAAATTTTTTCAGAGACAGTGAAATCTGTGAACAGATCAAGACTGTATTGTATATTGAATAATAGACATTCCTCCATATAAAATAATTTAAATTGATGTTTTTATCCTTAAATTTAAGTGGTCTTATTCACACAGCTGTGATGTGTTATGAACAGAAAAATAGCAATTGAGAACAGGATTCTGAATTACAGTCTCCAACACAGAAGGGGACACTGTGATTACTGTGCAAGCAGCTGTTACCTTTAAATGAAGGAAACTTTTACAGAGAAGTTGTGTAGGATAAGAGAGGAATAAAATAACAATGTGCCCAAGTAAAGAGAAGTAGGGATCTACCAAATATTTCCTAAACCTACACAATCAATATACTCAGACATCCAACTGAGTATTGTACACATTGGTTTCAAAATTAAGTTTATGTGATTTTGATTTGTTTTAGCAAAAGTATATCAGTCAAATCAATAGGATACTTACTAGTAGAAAAAACTGGATGTAAATTTACCCTGATGTCCAGCTAGAAGACATGAACCTGGTTCTTTCTTCTCAACTCATTGCCAGTTAAAGCTCAAACCTTGTCTCCTACTGATTTGTGAGAAGTATCTATTACAAATTATATTCATGAGTCTGTGGGGTAAACTAAGATGCCAAGAGAACCTGTTAGCTTTTTTTCAAAAGTTCAAAACCAGGCTACACACAACATTAATGAGAATGCTCAATGAAAGTTTTAAAATACATTTTCCAAAGCTGACTTGGTTTTCCTCACATATTTTATGCATCAAAATGAAGCAGGACAAATCAGAAGTATAGTAATTTTGCATCAGCTGGAGACTTTTTCTGAAGACTTTTTACAGCTTTCTTTTCTCTCTATTAGGAAAATGAAAAAACAAAATTTGGTGTTTCACTAGTAATGGCAACATTAAACAAAAAGCTTAGTATATTATAAAAGAATAAAAGGCAGGTCTAATGTGGCAGTAAGATATAAGCAGCAAATGATTTTGAGGAAGGAAAAAAGAGTAGGTTCCTTGCCCAAGAACTTAGCATAAAACTGAACTGAGAGTTCAAAGATCCTTATTTTCAGCAAGACAATGTTGATTCATGTGGATTAATAAGAACGTGTTTATAGATCTTCTTACAGAATATGAGATCTGGTCTGTTGAAGGAGTTAGTGATTTGGCATTTATATGAAGCAGATTATCTTTTGAACTGCTAAGGCACTAGTTATTCCAAGTTTACATCTCTGTAGCTAAACCTTAGTCCGGAGAGTTGATATGATTTCCCTGAGTTAGCTTGAACTAGATTGCTTATTCACATAAAATGACCTGTTTGCCATGGAGTCCTTTTTTCACATACCACTGATGTACAGCAAGGGTTAAACATGTCTCTTCCAATACCAAAATAAGCTGTCTATGCAAAATGTTGGAATACATTTCTCTATGTGGTATGAAAATTTTGCTAGATAACCTCAAGCAGATGAAGGCTTTCCATGTTTTCAGCCTGCAGCAAGAGAAAGGAGCAGAACTGAGCTGTTTAATATTTTTTTGGAATTTTGTTGCTATAAAAAACTGCAAAACATTCATCTGTTAACCTCTAACGTTAGCCATAAATACAAACCTTTACAACTGTGATTTATTTCTGTATTGACTCAAAGCAGTGCTTTTTATTTCATTAACAAAATATCTGATGTGATGATTTAATTTCTGGAAAGCGTGTGTTTTTCTGATTTCAGTCCTTGTACTGGGTCAACCTTGGTCAGCTGCCACACCCCCACCCAGCCACCTCTCATTTCATTCCTTCAGCAGGATGAGGTAGGAATAGTTTATGGAATAAGATAAAACAGGGAGGTCACTTACCAATTGTCATCATGGGCAAAAGAAACTTAGCCTGGGGAAATTAACTTAATGTATTGCCAATTTAAAATAAGTTTGGATAGTGAGAAGCAACAAAAAATAAAAATAACTCCTTTCCCCTGGCCTCTCCTTCTTCCCATGTTCAACTTTATTTTGTACCTGACTCCTTGGCCTCTGCCACCCAAGGCGATGGGGAATAGGGGTAGAGATCCATCCATAAAACTGCTCTCTGCTGCTCCTCAGCACACACCTTTCCTGATGTGTCCTTCCATGGGCTGGAACCCTTCACGACCAACTTGCCTGTGCCTGGGGTCTTCACAGGCTGCACTGTGGCTGCTCCAGCACAGTCCTCTCCACAGGCTGCTGGGGAATTTCTGCTTTGGTGCCTGGAACCCCTCCTCCTCTCTGCTCTCACCTTCATGCCCACAGGGTTGATTTGGGTTTTTTTTTAAGGTTTATCTCACAATTTTTTCCCTCACCACCATTTGTGCAGTGTTTTTGCCCTTCCTTACACACGCTGCCCCTGAGGCGCACCCTGCCCAGGGCGGCTGTGTCCGGCTGGAACCGGCTGTGTCCGGCTGGAACCGGCTGTGTCCAGCTGTGTCCAGCTGTGCCCAGCTGTGTCTGGCTGGAACCAGCTGTGTCCAGCTGTGTCCAGCTGTGTCTGGCTGTGTCCAGCTGTGTCTGGCTGGGGCAGCCCCGGCCTCCCCTCACAGAGCTGCTGCTGCTGCCGGGGCCGGGCACCCGCAGTCCGTGCAGTGCTTTTTTCCTTGGATGTTTAAAATGGAAAGTTTGTAATTTATCTGATCGTGTACGGAGCAGCAGTTTGAAAAGCCCCTGCTTATATGAATGGGGTGCAGGTAGGGTGTGTAGCGGAACCACCAGAAAATTAAATCATGTAAGCTCTTGCACAGTGGCATCCTGCCTTTTCTCATGAGAAGGGTGGAGTGTAGGGCAGACCTGCCTAAAAAATGACACCTTGATCTGAAATTTAAAAGTTGTCCCAAATTTCTTCTGTTTAAAACCTAATCTATTTTATTCTGCCTTTTTTGGAGACTGTATTACACTTACTTTTAAAAGCGTCAATAAAAATTTCCATGAGAAGAAACTCAATTTCTTGTGAAGTATTCAAAAATAAATACATTCTGATAAATTTAATAGTGTTTCAGTTAATATAAATGCTTTTTGAAGTATTATTTTAGAGAAAAGTTCTCAAGTTTGACAGTGTGGATCAATTACTTCAAAACCATTTAAATGCGGAATAAAATATATTTGTAGAAGCAATAAGATTAATGCCTTCTTTTTGTCCATCTTTGATATGGTCCAGCCCATGTGAGGTTGTACGGCATGGAGCACAGCAGAGATCAGAGCAAATGGACAGCAGAGCAGGCTGTGTGTCTCTGTGTCCCCATCTCAGCCCACCAGGAGGGGATGAGATTCTTCCCTTAGTGCTAAGAGAGGGGTCCAGCCCCTGTTGCTCCTTGGGAGCACCTCAGGTTGGGGAGAAATGCCTCACAGGCACACAGCTGGTGTGACTGCACAGCACAGCTCTGCACAGCAGCTCATCCGCCAGGAGCTCCCCTTGGAAGGGAGCGCCAGGCAGCAGAGCTCCTTTGCAAGTGGAGGTATGACAGTGTTCTTGAATGTGGATTGCTCTTCCACATATTGGTGTAGATTACATTCCATGTCACTTTGCCTTCAACTTGATAGAAATTCTGAATTCCTTCTGTACAGTGCATTTACAGAGAGCATGTTGGCTCACATCTTCAGAGGTCCGACCATGGCAATGGTAGAACCATGCAGTTGCATGTTTTTCAGATGTCTTCTGGCAGTGACCCCAGTATAAGTCCACAAAAGTTTACTTGTAGTTTTGTGTAGCCTCACAGATATGAGAATGAACATTATTTAAATGATGATTTTTATGAGACCAAGTCTAAAGTAAATATCAAAGAAAACTATAATACCAAAAAGGAAGTTATACAGACACAAAAAAACCCAAGTGCTTATGTTATCTTGGGACTATCTTGATGACATTAATGTAGAAAATATGTGCAAGTGATATGTATAGTCTGTGTGGTTTGCAATACAGTTAAATTATCTGAGTAGATTCACACAGGATATAGTATGGAGTGCTCATCCTTTTAGCAGGCATAGAAATGTGCCTTCTAAACAAGCCATCACCATCCTATTCACAGTGATTCATTATGTTGTGGCACTGAAATGCAAGCTGGAAATGTAAAATACATTATGTCTATTTTCAGTAAAGGTCTTTTCTTTGTAGGTGTCTTCATTTATTTATATAAGACTCTTTTGATTATTGCTACTAACTAGGTAATCCGCATTCAAATTCTAAGAAATCAGATTTTGCTGTGGATCTGTCATGCCTTTTCAGTGGAACTGACCACTGTTTCTTAGTGCAACTTTTTAGTAGGTTTTTTAAAATATCTCTTTTACAATAAGCATAGCTCCAGTATTTACTAGTGTGAAGAGATAGCAATGAGGAATACAAGTGAACGAGGTCTGCACTAAGGTGCAGTGATAGCAGGAGATTAAGATGTTGGAGAGCTGTGGTGTAGATTAAAGGAACCTTTGCCTTAAGCAATTCTGCTTGTGGAATACCAATACTGATTTAGAAGCAAACACTGATTGATTGATTGATTGATTGATTGCTCTTATTCATTAGCTCTGGCTTTGGGCTTGGTCAAAAACCTCAAACTACCATGGGTTGTCTTTTACTTATTTGACTTTATATTAATCATTTGGCCATAATACTACAATGAAGGAAGAAGATGTTAAGAAAAGTAACTCCTGAAGGTAGACTAATAGCTTGCATACAGACAATTAAACTTACAAGGAGATGCATATGGTGCAGACTTACTCTTGCCAAAGTTTCACAAGCAGGCCTTTCCAGATTCTGGACAAAAATGTTGCACCACGCTGTGTCAATCTGTCTGTGCCTAAGGCTGACTGTCTCTTGGATGCATGGTTATTCTTTAATATCAGGAGCTTTACTCAGGCAGAATTACTGTGCAACATATTGTGCATCGCTGTGCCTTGCTCAAAGTGCTTAGGGATAAATGCAGCTCTGGCAGGAAAATTAATGTGTTCCTTTTTCTTTTATTTTATTATGGAAAGTAGTAAAGTTGTTTAAAGGAACTTGCATTACATATCTATAATGTTCAAAACCTCAAACAAACTCACTCGAATATGCTCACAATGAATATTTTATATGCCAAAGTGTAAAATAACTAGGGGAAGAATATTGCACTAGGTTATCTTGGATGGATTCAAGAAATATATTGTAAAACTTTTATATTTACAAAATCCTTTTTCCTTCTAAGTAAGATGTGTTACCTGCAAATTTGTAGAAAGCGGGTGAACTTGCAATGTTTATCTATATTCACTAAGTCCTTGATGTTATTAATTGAAGAAAATATATGCACATATATGTTTATATGTGTACATACATATAGAAGCAAAGTAATGTGAACTTGTTGCACACTACAGCAACCTGCCTCAGTCATCTGAGTGCATCTCTGAAGTGAGGAAAGATCCTTATTTTGAGAATTAAGCAGAGACTCTGTCAGTTGCTCCATGTCCCCTAAGAGGCCTTTGGCAAAGTATGAAATTAAACACATTACTCACCAGTCTTGCACTACAGCCATAACCACTGACCTGAGTGATAGACACACTGCAGTAGTCTTCAGTCTTTCATAACAGTTATTCTTGATTCTTTCTCCACATCTGATAACTGTGTGTGACAAAATTCTATGACAGACAGCATGGCTAATATGTTTTTCTCTAGTAATTGCCCTAAAACATCATATATCCTGTGCTGACTCCGACAGCCTTGGCTACCCAGATAAATTGAATCTCTGGAAAATTTGGGTCTGTGTGCTTCTAAGGGGACAGAAGATCTGGCAGAGATTTTTGATCCTGGAACTGCAGTTAGGAACATCCATCTGTGACCCCACTGCAATATGTCTAACATACTCCTGGGACCAAACAACTTGTAAGGGTTATTACTGCAAACTCAGTATGCATTACCAATGTCAAAATCATGCTGAAGTTATGTCACTGCATGATGCTGGTATATGCTTTAGATCTAATGTCACCTATAAACAACGACAGAATAAAGCATTTAGTCAGAGTGTTTGCATAGCCTCCTATAAAGTATCATAATTTGTAAAAATAAGTGTCAAGCATGCTTGATAGATAATAGAGACTTTATTGTGTAAACTATGGCTAATTTTCTCCTGAGATATGTTGACACCATTCCATCTAATTTAATCTGAGCAGGTGTTGTTGTACACCCTTCCTTTCTGAGTGTTATTTCCCACTGTCCCTTCAGTCTGACTTTTATTAATAAGTAGCACAGTAGTGAAAAATGTCAGTCATTTCCCTTTCTCATTTGCTTCTTTGGGAAATGGATAGGGTGTGCAGGAAAGGGGAAAAGAGACTTCAAACTATTGTATCCTTTCCTCATTTTACATCAACGTCTATAAGGATTCAGGAGGCCCAAAGCTGACGTTGCTGTGAAGGATGTGAAAGTAGACTACTTGAGATTACACAAGTCTTTTGTCTTTTCCTTTAGGTGCAACATAGAAGAGTTTAAGAGATTTCCTAAAGAGCAGCCTAACACAATGTCCTTCAGAAAAAAATGTATTTGTTGGTATCTCTTATTCCTGGAGTAGATTTTACTTGTGTGAGACATTGCCTTAATGTCACCTAAGACTGATGATGTGGGCAAGAATGGCACATATAAGCAAAGGTATAGGATAGTATTACTGTTTATCCAAAGTCCAAAAGTCAATTACAGGGCCATTACAGTCTTCATAAGACCAAAAATAATTCTATCTTCTTAATTGTTATTCTCCTTGGAAAAAAAAAATAGCTGTATCAGCTATCTTTCATCATCTTTTCTACCTCTTTTAAAATAATTTATTTTTCCATGTGTACCCATCATTTTAACTTCTTCTGTGCAGGCAGTACTTTGCATTTGTGAAAGATGAGTGATTTTGTGCAAGTTCACTGCTTTCAGCTCTGGTGCACAGATTGGAGAAACTGTAGTGCAAACGAGTGTATATCAGTTCACATTTTCTTGAATTTGCATCTTTTCACATATGCTAAAAAGCACAGCTGGACATAAACATGTCATAATCACTCATAGTACCATTCTATTTTGTGTCAATTTTGAAAATTGACAGCAAGATGCCATGCTTTGTTAATTGAAGCATTGTCTCTGATCTTAGATGCATCTTGATGCAAGTCTGTAGACAGCTAGAGAGAGTCTGCATCCTCTGGCAGAGCTCTAGTACCTGAATATTTATTATGAGGATCATACCTGATAAAAAATATGCATAATAATTAGTCTTCAATGAGACCTCTGGTTTTTTACTAACATGGGTGCTTTATACAGAGCTTGGTTATGTGTGACATGCACACTAAAAAGGCCCTAAATAGCTGCTTTCACTTTTAACTTTTGTTTTTCCTTCCCACTCATTGAGACTTCTTTTTAGAATCCTTAAGTCTTGTTTGCAGCTGGGAAGTCTCCTAGTTATCCATTTCCTTAATCCTTGTCTTCCTTAAAGTGGCTATTTCTTACCAAGGGTTGGATCATCGCCGTGATATCATGGTACACCATGTCACCAGGAAAAGGCCTGCTTATTCTTGAAGGACCTTCTCCCTTTTGATGTCTAACATACACTGTCTTAATATAGGCCCAAGAGAAGCTCCTAATACTGCAGGGACCTCCAGCCAAGATTTAATGGCAATTCTCAACTTCAGTTCCCTTTTGTAGCAGAAATGCCTCATCTGTACTCCCAGCCATGGAGGCAGCAGGACAGACTTTCTTCACTTTTGAGGAAATGAAGCAGAAATGACTTGATTTCCACAGCCCTTTTGTTTCAGTAGAAAAGGAGGTAAGAGGTACCTTCAGCACTGGTAAAGGTAAAGAATATCTCTAGGAAAAGAGCTGAGGGGGCTTGGGGTTGGTTCTGAGGTGGGAGGACTGTCCCTGAGGCTTCAATAGCCAGTTCAGGGCATAAAATCAGGGAACAGTAGCCCAGCCTACAAAGCTACCAGCTAGAATAAGTCCCTTGGTCACATAGGAAAAAATCTCTGCCTATAGCTTCAGGTTTAGCATATGGAGATGAGCCTTTTTTAATCCATCCTGTGTGTGGGTTCAACTTCTTAAAAATAGTTGCTGCAGCTGCACACTTTGAGTCTCTGTTCATCTGAAGTAGGAGGGATGCTGAGCAGTGTCTTGAAGTAATGTCTCCCCACTGCCTTTAAATCTCCTGGGGACACCTTTTGTACAAGCCAAAAAGGGGTTCTGCTTATGAGCCAATATTCATATGAATGCATAAGCACTGTCTAAAGTAAGTGTGAAAATGTTACCAAGAATTAACAGCACATTGAATAGACCTTTCAATTATTCATTGAGAGCCTACTTATATTCCTCTTTGGCATTATACTTAGAAGTGTAACGATGCATTTTCTACAGATTTTATGGATTAGAAAATCATAGGATTATCCACTCCATAAATTAATCCTGATGTATGTTAAGTAACTAATCTAAAAATGGATGCTTTCCATATAGGAAATGAATAATTAATTTTTGTTTTCCTGGTTAAAAAAAAAAAAAAATCCCTCAGGTGCTTTTCTGTTTTCTGCTGAAGCTGAAATTTTTAGTCCTCTGACAGTGTCTTACACCCCCCAATATGTCTTGTTTCTATGGAGACACCAATGAACTGCAGCTTGCATTCTTCTGCATATCACAATACAAGGTTGCTTCAGAATTTTCCCAATGTTTCACTGTCTTCTCTTTTAATTAGAAATTAATCAATAGGTTCAGTAGTCTTGTCTCATGCACTCTCATATACATTCACAGGCACATATGATCCCTGTGACTGTGAGCCAGTCTATAAACACAATGTTTGCTTTTGAAGTTTTAATTTAGAGGACAGCACATTTTATATTGAGGTTTATAAGACCAGAATTCTGAGCTGTATTGGATGATAGTGTGGGAAGATAGATATCTTGTATGCAGTAGATGAGATGGAAGGATTTTATACCTCATGCTTTAAAAAAAAGGAAAGATGTGTGGAGTTCTGGAATGAATAAAAAATATGTTTGGCTCTTTGAATTCTATTAATATTACCTGATATTAATTAATTCTATTATTATTACCTTATATTTTCATTTGACCCCCTATCATAATTTTTGTGTGAAATTTCACCCCTCATCTCTCCCACTCTGAATGACCAGTTATTGCAGGATGGCTCTGTAGATCTGATTCTCTGAGCCATATTGTTCCTCCTCTGTGAGCACAAGGATTCTTCTTCAGGGCAGCAGGAAGTAAACACTTGTGTAGCAGAACACGTGCTAGCAAACAGACTAGCAAAGAAAGCAGCTATGTAAATTATTTTGTTTATAATTAAAAATGTAATTTGAAGTAAACAGTATTTTAAATTATCAAGAACCAGTGAGACTGAAATGATGCCAGAAGTTGTATGCTACAGTTAGTGAGCCCTTTGAAGTCAATAATGTGCCTATTCTTCCTTCAAAGTTATCTGAATTATTTTTCCCTGGTTAAATTGAACTGGTAAAATAGAACCAGGCTGGTGCTGGTGCCCTGAGTTTATTTTTATTACTATTATTATTATTATTATTATTATTATTATTATTATTAATTATTATTATTATTATTATTATTATTATTATTATTATTATTATTATCTCATATTATACTGAAATAAATCTCCAGTAACAATGCAAAATAGCATTTGCAGAGGCCTTGTAATAGATAAATGTTTATGTAAATCACCTGGTGATGGCAACAGATTACATCTGATGCTCAGTTTGTATGCTAAGATGTATCCTGAGCAACATTTTTCTCATTTTTTCTTTGTGCTACTCAGCAGACTGTATCCTGTTGCTGTCTCATGTTAATTGTGATCTCCTCTAGATAAAAGTTGGATTTTTTTCCATTTTTAAAAGATTTCTGAAGTTAATAGTGATCATGAATTGTACTTAAACAACTAATAGCCCAATGAAAAATAAAGAGTTTTGATGATACACTTCTCATATTTCTTGCCAATATATTTGTATTTATGCAAATACATGCATATATATCGATATGTGTATGTTCACCTTTCATCACTGGTTTTGTTGTCAAACTGAAAAGGTAAAAACATAATTAAGCCTTTTATAGACATGATTTAAGAAAGAACATTTTGTTTGAAGTCTATGAACATTCATTGCACTCTCAGTTTATTTCAACTGTTCAGTATTTTTGTTAACAAACAGAAAATAAGATTTAACATCTAAAATGGACAAAGCATTATTGCTTTCTCAAGGATAATAATTGTAGCTATGCCAGCTAGTACACAAGAGTTAAATATATCCTTGCTTTTGACAGAAGCTAGTGGAGTTGGAACAGGGATGAACATAGCTTATTAAATATAGCTCTTATGAAGACTGCTCTATAATTACTGTGACTTTTCTTTGTATCATTATGATCACAGGCTGATGAAAACAATGAGTCATGTGCTTTGAAAAGACCAAGAATTATTCAGCCAAATAAAAAAGATTGTACCTAGAGTAACAGCCCTGTTAGTTTTCTTGGAGTAGTCAATGTAAATAATGCACTCTAAAGGTTAAACACTTTCACCGAAGCTCCTTCTTCCACTGATACGAGTTAAAAACTTAGAGGAGAATGCTCTTAGGAGAATCAAGATTGCTTCATTCCAGGAAGTCAAATACATATCCATGAGTAAATAATTTGGTAGTCTTTTTAATTGAGACTGGGTTTTTGTATAAAAAGATATGCTGACATTTTTGAATGTCTGCAAGTCTTTTCTGAAAACCTCAAAATGAAATGACCTATATACTCAAAATACTATGATTACAAATATGCCTGATTGTCCTTTTCTGTCAGCTCTGTCACTTCTCAGATTAAAAATAGTTCTGGGGACCTGAATTGAAATATTTTCAATCTTTTCAAAGCCATGAGAGATTTCTGTATTTTTTGTCCCCAAAAGAAGAAAAAATGTCAAGGCTGTGTTCTTTTGGGCTACATTATATCAATTTTTCCCAGGTCTGTGTTGATACTACTGGGGAGGCAGCAGACCCTGATGTAGCTGCTGTGTGTCAGGAGTAGTGAACTTGAGCTATTCAACAAAGACCTCAGTGCCAGAATCCACTGTCCTCAAGAGTGCCCATGCTTGTGAAGCTTTCCCCTGTGTATACTTAGTGAAAACTAATTTTTTATAGGCCAAAGGTTTGGCACTTAAAAATTCAGTAGCTCACATCTTCTTAGTAATGAAGATTAATAATTGCATTTTCTTATTTTAGATTTCATGAGGCAATTGATGTTCATCAAAACTGAGCCTTATTTGTACTTTCAGTACAAAGAAAATGTGAATCAGTAATTTCAAAAACAAAGTTAGGGGTTAAGAATTTGTTGGTATTCACTGTCGTGCTCACAGAGCTGGAAGGCAGATAGGGTCACCATGTCTGAGATCAGGGATGGCTGCCTTTTCAAGCAACCACTTGACAGCTCCTTCTGAGAACCAAGCCAGCTTTGTATTAAAGGCATTATGTTCATTGCCTTGGCTACATGTACTGGAAGACTACTCTGCAGGCTCACATTCCTGATGGTTGTTATTTACTTTCTCACTTCTAGCCCCAACTAATTTCTAGTTTATTCTCAGTTAGCGTGTTTGCAGGTCACCAGTAACTATGCAGGTAAAATAGTTTTTTCCTTCTCTGTTTATGTTTTTGATGTTTAACAGAACACTCTCATGCTTTCCTTATTTATGCTGGAAATGTATTTGAAATTGTTTGTGTCTGTGTTGGATTCATATGTATTCTCACTATGTGTGTCTATTTATGTAAATAATATTATCTTCTATTTAATATTATTTGTTTGTTGTCACATACCCTTCCTCACAGCCTTAAAGCAACCTAATTGTTTTGTCAATTGCGTGGAGTTAATTCAGGGATCTCAAATCTGTAAGGGTAAACTATGGTATGAAATAGTATGAAGAGGTAAATAGAAAGGAGAACTATAGTAAATTGTTCAAAACCCATTCTGAAGCAAATACAAACTTTCCAGTATGTTTGATTTAGACAAAAGCAAATACATAAGCAGTCAGATTTTCTATACCAAGGTTTCACAAAGGGCTTTCTGGTAATGCCACAATTAAACATCAGCCAATTGAAAAAATAACTTAGTGAAACCAATTAAAATGAATGATCTTGACAAATGAACTTTTAGACCTTGCTGCAGAAACCTTGGCTGATGACACATTCCAGTTGTCCGATGTGCTGCTATAATGATTAGTCTCTTTTCAGCCTTATTTAACAGTTTCATTAATAGTATTAAAGAAAGCAAGTGAACAGCATGTTAATGAAGTCAGCAGATGATGTAAACAGCAGGAAACAGAAAATAAATGATACTTAGAGGTTAGAAACATGAGCAGAAGGGGTTATGAATGTATCATATTCTGATTGAGACAAATGAGAAGCTAATGCATCTATGATAAACTAGTTCAGAACTGATTTTATATGCCTAATACATATTAACTAAATACATAAAAATATGCACATTAAATTACACTAAAACATTTTATTTTCTAGTTGTGAAAGGTCCAGTTTGTAGTCAGTATAATGTCTAAAAGGAAAATACTGTCTTTGAAAGAATGTGCAGATAGATTGTGTAAAAGACTAGACATGTAATTGCTGTTTCACACAATAAGTGGATTGTAGGAGCAATTTGCTGTTGTGCAAGCAGGGGTAATGTAAGAGGAAAGACAAATGTAATGAATGAACAAAAAAGGAATGGAGAGGAAGACTACTGTTATCCACATACCTGAAATGTGCAAGCATTTACAAAAGATATTACTTATTTAGCATTACCACAGATTTGATAACTTATCAGGAAAATATTCTTTATTAGCTGAAAGCAATCTCTAGCCATATCAAATGAAGATTAAAAAAATATATGTACAGTCTGTAAAGCAAATTTAGTGCCAATTAATGGAAACCTAAAACAGGCTGTAGGCTTCCACTCACTTACATACAGAAATGCCAAGCCTCTCCAGCACCCCTCACTGTGAATGCATGTTACAGAGTTCCTGAAGATTATATCTAACCTATACTTTCCCCCCTCCTTCCCCAGCAATATCCAAATTGTAGGAGAGGAGACTTCCCAAGTGCTCCATTCATCAAGCCCAATCCCACACAAGTGCTAAAATATTTCCCCTTCCCCGGTGTGGTGACATGCACACTGCAGGCAGACTGACAACTACCTCCTCCAGTTGGAACATATAATCATCAATACCCTTCTGAGCTCATTTAAAATGTGACTAACTTAAGCCTCAGCTCATACATTGTCAAATCCCACTTGGTGAGTCTTGTTCCTGTTCCAGCTGGAGATGGGCCCACGCTGGAATTTGGGAATCTAGTTTTCACGTTCCAAAATTGAACAAAGACATTCGGACTCATTTCTAGTTTCCTAAACTGCAGTCATGTCTGTAAGTAAAATGCTGAAACATTAGTTGTCTGGGAAAAATAAATGAGTGATGATTTTAAGAGATAAGCTGTGGCTACTCAGTGCAGTAACTTGCAGCTTTTTGGTGCTGTTCCCAGAAATGCTTCAACCATGGTGAGGAGCTCAATTCTCTAATTAAAAAAAAAAATTGTATCAAATATTTTTCAGCTTTACACTCTCAAATTAAAGCTTAAAAACCTCCAAGGAAGGAAAGGAGGCCAGATTGGAGGGGGAGGAGGTGAGAGGAAGGAAACGGGTGGAGAAAACCACTATATTCCCAAGATGCAAGGAAAGTTGAAAAGTAGAAGAAAAAATATATTAAATCAGTGTAAACTAAGAGGTAAGTTTAAGGCATTTTTTTACATTGAATGTATGTTTTGTTGGGGTATTTTTAGCAGTAAAATTCTGTATTCTTTGCAAACATTTGAAATACATTTAAGTGAGGTAATTGCTTTTTTTCAATGTCTTCTGCTTAAACTCTATCTATATTTTTATTAAAACTATCAAAGGATGTGTTGTGCTGGTATTGCTACTTTTCTGCTGTTGCTGGGTAAAACTGTCTGTTACCTCACCAATGACCTACATGAAATGAAATAACATCCCATGGCAGCAGACAGGTTGTTTTGCTGTAGAGCGCAGCTACAAAAGTTAATTGTTTATGGAGGCTTAATGGACATTGTGCTCCTACTTACCTAACTCACTGCAATTCAGTAGTGTGTTAGTGTAGCTTAGGAAAAGAGCCCCTGAAGTAATAGATTTGGGTATAGTTAGGAAGATAGTTAACCTGTGTTCTTAACTTGAGGTCAGAGCAATGTCTTACATTTTTATTAGTGTTGCTGCTGTTACTGCTGTTTGGTGTGCTGCCTATGCAAGGGTCGTATACATTAAGTTTTGATCAGAGACCACATGGCAGCTGCTGAATAGTAAAGTTTGGTGCATTTAAAAGCTCATTTATTACTGGGATGTTTGTTGCTATACTGCCAAGAGCCTGCCAGAGATGCAACAGAATAAATATATTGTTGATTAATATGACTGTGCTTGTATTGCTGCACCAAAGACTTTGCACAGTTAAGTTTAGAAAGGAAGGAAGAAGAAATCTGGAAAATGTAGGAGCAGGTGTAAGGAGGTTCTGCATAGCTGTACCAGCTGTGTAGAGCAGGAAGGCAGAGATATTGAGATATTCCTGTAGCCCTCAGCACCTACTGCATACATAGACCAGGTTACTTGCAGCATTTTTATTTGTGAAGATTGGGAACAGTGTAGGGCAAGTGCAAGACAGCTTCCAAAATGGGAAAGGCAAAAGCTCTCAGTAGCTGATAGTGAAAAACAGTACAGGAGATGGGGTTTGTAGGGAATGCTGCCACTTTCCTGTTTGATCCATACCCAGCTTCTGTTGTGTCTGGTCCTCTCAAGCTGGAGGTCATACTGTATTTAACGCTTCTGATGTCTCAATTGTTTGTGGTTTTATCCAGTCTTGTTTTTTAACATGTTTGCACTGTTGATTTCAAAAATGTTTTGGAAATAGGTGCTATAAATTAATTACATTTTCTTTGGTTTAAGCCTTGTGTTTGAGTATTTTATGGATTGCCTGTGAAAAGTGAATGCTTATTATTGCCTTCTTAAGCTGTCTGATTATAACAGAAAAGTTGCGGTTAGATTCCTCACTTTTCCAAAAGTCTGGCCAGTCTTGTTCCTCTCTGTACATTTTCTAGCTCTGTTATGTATATTCAGTGATTCAGATGAAAATGTTAGTGATTTTCTGCCTTCTGAAGACTTGTATGTCTTATGACTATCCCATTTGCTTGTGCTCACCACTTAGCCTTCCTTAACTTTTCTAAATATTTTTTTCAGAGTTGAACTGAATACTTAACTATTTCTACAGATAACAGTTACATAAATATATGCATGGCAGCTGTGCACTTCAAGATGAATATATTATGGATGAAGAGTTTGAATGCCACAGTATTTGTACTATTTTTATTCAGACACATCCTGAGAATTTAGCATCAAATGGCCTAATTCTGCTCTGAATTTAAAGCCAGTGAATTAAACCAGAAACTCCTACTAGACTTCATATAATCTGACTCTGCTCTGCATACTAGAGAAAAGAGTTTGACATCATTTTCAGAATTGCTCTAAATGTGCATGAAGCTAGATATTAAGACGGGCGGTCTTTTGTAGGAAAGGAAAATTGAGAAAGAAAAAACCCCAGTTGTTTAGTGGATGTGATGGTGGCATTGAGGTACACGAGAAGATGGAGATGGCTGAGCAACAAGATCTGTGAGGGGTAGGCAGGGAAAGCTGGCTGGCAGCTGAAGAGTGAGGGGAATGAAAACACAGCCCGGCAGGCAGGTAGCCAGCAGCTGCCTGAAAGTAGCAGGGATGCTTCTACATTACTCAGGTACTTTGATATCAGAATCCCTTCAAGATTCCAAAAGGTTTTGGACACCTATGAGGGTAAATGAGAATAAAGCATCCCAAGGCACCTGTGCTATTTTCAGCCTTGAAGTGTCTCAACGGAAATAAAAGGCAAGACAAAAATTATTCTTTAGAACAGACTGGACAGCTGATTACTCTTGCAGTCTTTATTTTGTTCTATATAGATTAATGGAAAGCATTTTTCCTCACACATTTGGAAAGCATGACCCATATTTTAACCAAATCCTTAAATAATTAATATGGCTATTTAATCATAACTCCATCACCAGAAAAAATTATCCAACCAATGAATTAATCATAACTATATTTTTCCTAGTACCTGCCATGTGCTCTTGTTCTTTCTCATCTGTGGGTGCTTTGAACAGTAAAGGAACTCTTTTAAGCTGATACAGTTTAGTTTAGTATGAGACTAAAATGAAAATAAATATTTAAAATACATTTTACATAGAAATAGAGAAAATAGAGTTTGGGCATTTTCTCAAAGTCAGGTGCCTTTGCTCATTGCTAATGTAACAGAAGAGAAGTAGGGGAACAATCCAAATTGCTAAAAACACCCTATGTAAAAGTTAGCCATTTACTTAGAAAGTAGCAGCTATCCATAGGAATTGACGTGTTAGTACATCATCTACCAGGTATGTTCCATCAGATTCACTTCACAACAGATAGAAAACAAGAGTGTCCTGAAGAAATTCTGGCTGGCATTAATAAAGCTGTGCTTCAGGAAGAAAATCTGCCTTTGATATGGCTTATTTGAGGATTTCTTTAAGTGTCCAAAAGGTTGAATCTAGCCAACTAACAGTCTTCTATCATGTGCTACCATGAACTTTGCTATATTCTAGGGTTGTCCTTTTGAGACAGGGAATACCTCTCTGACTTAAACAGGAGTCTTGGTAACACCTCAACAACTCATTCAATGCAGTATTCACCCAGCTGCAGCTGGATTAAATGGAATGGGAACAAAATGGTGTCAGTTTTTTAAGGACTCTTGGAACTGAGTAACTGGAAATACTAAAGGCTTTATCATAGCAGAATACCTGTTTTGGCCAAATGCTGTCCTTTTCCCTTCTCTCAAGTTGTGCCGGAGCAGAGCGTCCCTTGCATTAAGCATCTCTAGATGCTTTTGCTTTTTCTGCATAGTGTGTATTCCTCCATTGTCCCTAGGTTTAAAAAAATAGATAAATATGTGTGAGAATGTGGAAAAGAACTGAAGGCAAACCCTTTTCCTCTTAGAAAGTAATCTAAGCTGGCAGAGGATAGCCCCAGTAGTTGCTCTCCATGTCTACTTTTCAGCAGGCACAGTAGATGACACTTCACCTAAAGCAGAAATGGTTAAATACTAAATAGATTGGATAAAGAAGGGCTTTGTTTTCTCCTATGTTCCTACATCTGATGTGCTCTATGTGAAACACCACACAAAGAAAAAGCCAACTATAAAGGTCTTTTATCTTCCACAATTCTATCCCTCTAGGGAATGCCTCTGTCTTCTGAGGTGGCCCTTCTTTCCCCAGTATTACCTTTTTCATCAAGGACACTCTGCATGTAGTCACAGCAATTGCTAGAAATGCACAAAGTTTCAGTGTGAGCTTCATCCTCTTACTTTTTATCACTGCTATGAATACAGACAGAAAGAGAATCAGAATCATTTAGGTTGGAAATGACCTTTAAGTTCATTGAGGCCAACCAACTGTAGACCTAACACAGCCAGGTCTACCTCTAAACCATGTCCCTAAATGCCACTTGTAATTGTAAATAAAATCAGGTCCCTGTAATACATTTATTTTCATATCCAGATATTGCTGTATAGGAAAGTATATTTTAACTCTCCAGTCCTCACTAGGTTTTCCTTCTCATTCTTGTACATTCAGATGCATTCTTCTGCATTGTTCAAAACAAATCCCACAGGTGGTTTCCTGTCTGGCAGTTCTTGGGCCTTTTGGGTTCCACTGTTGGGACTTCTATGCTTCCTGGTTATAGGACTTTATTCTTGAAATAATTTAATGTAGAAGGGGAAGCAAGAAATATTTAAAACTTTATTATCTCTTCAAATTTTATTAATAGTTTTTCTTTTTAGAGAATAGTTGTTTCTGAATTCAAGGAAGAAGCTGTTTTAGCACAAAATTTGAGAGTTTTGCCAAATTTCTCAGCAAATGAAATGACAAGTGTTTTAAATAAGTGCTTTAATATATCAAAGATTGTTTATGCATTTGATAGCAAATGACTTCCATATTTGAGGAAAAGTATGGTTATTTTTTGTGTTTTGGACAGTCTAACTTACCAATCAATATTCAGTGATTAATGACAAATATATATCCTGATTTTATGGCCATTCAAGATTTAAGGAAAGGAAATTTTCCTCACATCTTGTGCTCTCATGAGCTCTTGGGAGCTATACGTGGTCAGGAAAGTGATTGGCACTGTAAACAGGCAAGGGAGGGATGGATCTGAAAGAAACTCTGCTTCTTATTTCTCTTACAACACAGCTTATCAAATATGGTGGAGGAATCTGCTCTTCGCTTGAATCAGTGAAACAGTATTGGTTGCCTGGAATTAGGAAGGAGTTGACTTCTGGGGTAGTTTCCTTCCCCTTCAGTGTGTCTAATCATTCTCAGGTAGGCCAGAAAAAACCAGAAACTGCATCTGCTGAGGTAAATTGTGTAGTGCAGCATCAGAAAAATAGTCTGATGGAAAAACTTATTCACTATTAGTTTAGTATTCTATAAATGGAATAATAAATCAGTACTGAAACAGCTTTCTGATGATGAAGTGGCCTCTGAACTCTATGTACCAAACTGGGCTGTTTGAAAAACTGGCCACTGACTTCACTACAGGTGACATTCAGTAAGCAATGGATCAGCCATGAGCAGAGCTAAACTGAATCTTCAGTTGATAACCATCTTAAAGAGAAAATAGGCACTCAATATCAGATTGCTATATTATTACTATGTTTATTTAAAGAGATTGTCTAAATGGGATTTTTTTTTTTTTTATGCCAGCATTTGCCCCAGGAATGCAACAGTAACACCAGCTTTGGCCTAGAGTAGAGTCTAAGATTATCAGGCAAGAAATACTGTACTGACCTGCAGTGTCAAAGGTGTCTTTGAGCTCCTAGCTGATCAGTTTTCTTCTGGGAATGCAGTCAAGATTTGAGCTTTTATGCTGAAAGAGCATGTTCAGCAGATGCCTTCAGGTGGAATTATTTAATAGAATAACAGAAATAGCTGACTTTGGAAGATGTCCCTAGGGATTTTCCAGTCAGAGCCCACCAGCTGAAAGTTGGTTGCCCATGACACTGCCCATGTCAGTTGGGTTTTGTCACCAAGAATGGGGACTGCACAAACTCTGGGGAATTTATCCAATATTTTATCAGTTTCACGGTAAAAGGAGTTTTTTTATAAGTTTTGAGTGGAATATCCTCTATTTCCATTTGCGCCCATTGCCTCCTTTACTGTCATTTGATATCCTGAAAAGAGTATAACAGAGGGACAGTTATTAATTTTTAAACTGCAGAACACTACATTGTTTACAAAACAAAGAGAGGAGAAGCTAAGAAATAATATTATCATTTTTGGTTTTAGTCTATTCTTTAAATCTGGATCAATACACTTTCAAAAACATACCAGACTGGAATTAGTAGAAATTATGTAGGAGGAAAAGTCTGAACTTGATGCTTTGCTCACCTCTCTGTACCTTTGAAAAGAAAGGTCAAATTTTTCCCTTTCAAAGTGTTCTCTGAACAGGTTCAATGGGTCCAGGACACTCAGCTTAATTCAAATTCAATGCCATTCTAAACCAACTAACTAACAAGACTGATTAACAAGGGATTAAGTACTGTGTGATTTTGTACTTCAGCAGTGTTTTCCTCCTTTGTTTCAGAATAATTTTGAAGTGAGATAGTCGCAGCAGCTTTGTTAGAAATTTACGATATCACCATTATTTAATCAGTAATACATCTTGTTGCAAGGGGGTGGAGTGCTCATTCTCTTTTGGAAGTACGTATGGATGTATGTCCATGAATATCTAGGGCAAAAACCTTCAGGTGTGGCCCATGACCCAGGAAGTTGTCCCCATCATGATCCAGGATGATAACTAGAGAAGAGCATTAAGGCAGCCAGAGTACATAATTAAAAAAAAATTAATATCTATAAATGAGTGAAGAATTTGACTATCCTCTGGTGCCCACTTGTAATACATTTTGCCATGGAAATCTATTCAGAATCACAGCTGTTATCATGACAATAACCTCTTTCTTCACCATCTATTATGAAAAACAGCCAACAGGTTTTGCTACTGTAATTCACAGACTCACATCATTCTACAGAGCTATATATAGTTCAAAGTTTAGGTATCCAGCATGATTTCTTTTATTTCTGTGAGAGTTTTAGAGATTGCCAATGTTTTCATCAGAGTAGTGCTGAATATTATTTCACATATGTGGATGGCTTTCAGCCATTATGTCATAATCCAGGGATCTGTGAGCATGAAACTGTGGTTGAGTATGAAACTTTTTGAGTATGAAATTGAATGTGTTTGATTGCTGTCTGCAAATTACTTTATTCAACAGATAATTTTTTAAATATTCAATGTTAGGTGTAAAGAACTGAAACTTTCTAAGAGATGAATTCTTGGTAACTGCAATAACCAAAATTCTCATGGCACTCTATAAAACTTTCTGAATGGAGAGGTAAGATGTGAGTTAATTAAAAAAAAAAAGAAGAAAAAATCCATTGAATGTTAATCCTCTCCTGATCTCAGGTATAAGGAAAATGAGTGCTGCTCTCTGACAGCAATTTAGAGTGGCAAAGATATGTAAGGCTATTATTAGACAGAAGTATCTGGAAAGTAGAATGGTTTAAGATCTAAAGTTGAGGTACTCTCTTCCACTACAAGTATTGTTTTAGTTTAATTTTTAGGGATATTAGTATATTTTAGTGTTAGATTTATCTCTTTCACTTCACTGCACAAATTATGATAGTTGTGTTCATCCTGTTTTCCTGAATGTGATGCTTTTGTCACTGTGCTACTGCCAGTGATTATAACAGAAGTTCTTTTCATGTATGCCTTGTCTGACTAATTACTTAGATAATATAAATGAGATGACAAGGAAGTTTTTGATATTTTTGTGTGTTTATCTCTGCAGGTGTACATGTATTAATGTCAGATGTATTCTAACTCATTCACAAACATTCTGAAAATTTAGTTTCCTGATTGAAATCAGGAAAGCCAGCAAAATAAATTCTGTGCTGTTTCATACAGCCAAGCACCTAAAATTATTGAATTAGATCAAATGATCAGAAATTAATTCTATGAATACATCTAGTAAACTATGGCTTTGAATACAATGTTTTTGTATGGTCTGTTATATGGAATCACTGAGCAACAGTTTATGATGGGTATGTCCTATAAGCTATTGCATGCCACTGTGGAAGTACTGACTCCAGCTGGGATTGTAATTAAATACTGAAGTCCTGGAATTTAAATGTTTTTGGGTCTAAGAAAATGTTAAACTTCATGCTGAAGATATAAGGACAGGATGGCAAGGACTGCCATATCAAAACAGGCTTCATTTATCTAGACTATAATTTCTCCTGTTCATATTGGGGTAATTTGCATCTTACCGAAACTTCTGAACTTTATCAAAGTAGGTGAGGTGAATAGTTAACAAACAAGACCATATTGTCTCATGGTTTTTTTGAGGATATCTTTATATGACCTTTTAGTTATGGCTGCCACCACCAGATAGGGTTTTTAAGCTGTTATACCGTATGTTTGAAGTCTGTAATAGAAAAATTTTGTTTCTCCACACCCTCAGTAGCTTTCATTCTTTTCCTAAACTGCAAAGCTGATTTTCTTCAGGTGGACATTTTCCATTAGTTCATTTATAAATGGAGGTTTTAACATAAAAAGGTCTATGGAAACAAACAGAAAAAAAAGCTCATTCTAGCCATGAAAAAATAGGAATTATCTATAAGAGTGGGAAGCTTGAACATGGAGGAGGCTTTCTGATGCTTTTTAGCATATTTTGCTAAAAAGCAGATGCTTCAAATGCTTCAAAAACAGTCATATGGCAGAAACTTGAAAGAACAGTAAAAGCTGTCAAAGCTATCAAGACTGTATGAAGTAAACTTATAAGCATAAGATGAAGCTTTCATTCTTTTCATGCTCTCCCTGCTGTTTGAATATGTCCTTGCTGGTCTACTCTTTAGAATTTTTATGCTATATTGGTGCAAATGGAAGTAGAAGATCCCTGGAATATAATGGTTAGTAAATGACTTTTAATCTGGAGATTTGTTGTGTGTCATTCCAACCTTATCAGCATTCAACTACAGAATAACCAGGGCATATCTTTAAAATAATATCATTGAAAATTATTCTTTAGACAACCCCAAATAAAGATGATGTCTATGACAGACATAAACCAAGTGTATCCAAGAGAGATTGCTAGCATCTAGTCAAAGGCTGATTAATGGGATCAGTAGATAAACTAAGCATATAGATTTAATGCTTCCAGATTTCTTGTAAAAATAGAGACATATGGAAAGTAGGCAAGAGAATTCATAATAAGCTTTTAAATAAAATCAAACCAAAGATGTATTACTGCATATGCTGTATAAGCATAGATGCTGCTGGGATTACAATTGCTTCATCATCATGGGTTCAGTCAGTCAATGGATATTCTAGACAGTAAATCAGTGGAGTCTGTCATTATTGAGAGCTTATTATGAAACAATTTCAGAGGTTAGATATACAAACTAGTCATATGATTTTAAGTGAAGAATAACTATTAACTTTTCAATATTCATCAAAATCAAAAAGACTGTGTTTAGGTTTTCTAATGCTTATGAATAAATGACATTTTTATTACTTACCATTCCTAAACAGCAGTGCAATAATTACCAAATATTTATGACAAATTCTGAATACTGAACTGACCCTGCACTACATGTTTGCATATATTTGCTCTGAAAGAATGATAGACTCATCAGCTTTTGAGAAAGTGTATGCTGAGAATATGAAATACATGAGCCAACCAGTGCTAGATCTTCAGGTATTAGAAGTATTTGATTTCAAAGGAGATAGACCTGCTCTGAATATCCTAATTCAAAGCCCAGAGAACATGTGAAGCATCTAATCAATCTCACTGCACTTCAGGAATTGTCACCCTGTTTCATAATGCTTTGTACAGTTTACTCAAAGGAATTTGAAAACTTCTCTAATTTTCCATAGAGATTATTCTAAAATCAAATACATCTCAGTTCTAGCTGCCTAATTATCTTAACACAGCTACTACAAAAGGGGAAAAGCAAACAAAAAGAAAGCAAATAAAAAATTCCAGCAGACAAGTGACCTCTTATTTACAATTTAAAAAAAATGGAGATGCAATTTCGTCGTTAATACCTCCATGTACAATATTTTTCATAGAAGCACTGGCATAAAGTTGAAAAGATTGATTCCTTCCTATTCACAATAATGGTCCAGAATAGGATGCATTTCTTGACAAAAATTTTAGGATATTAATATATACACCCATACTTTTCAATGTAGCAGAATTTTACTGTACTAAATTGCATGGATTGATACTTTTGTGTTCTCATATATCCAGTGTAGTGTCTATGCTATTAACAGACTTATGTTTGTCTTGTAGTTTACAGTTATCAAGACAAAAATGTTTGTGTCTTCATGGAACTATGCACTTTTCAGTTCTCTAAAATCTATTCTATTCTGTGAAAGGTTTCCTTACAATAACCAATTATCTTTGATGTGTAGCCTTATCAAATGCTTCTTGAAAAATGCATATCCATGTCACTCTCAGCATTGTCTTCAAATAGTTCTATCAACTTAGCTATGCAAGACATTCCTATTATACGGTCATAGTGGCTGGCTCTAATGGAATTAAGCTTAACTTAGTGGTCTCTTGCCAGTTGCAATAAAATTGTTTTCAATACGTATTAAAAATGTTAAGCTAGCTGGTGATTAACTATTTTACCCTTTCTAATGAGTTATTTGAATAGTGGTAGTTTCAGCTTTCTAAATCTTCAGAAGCTGGTTCTGCCATCAGAGTACTGACTGTGATAGCTCAGTAAATGCTTTGCTAATTGGAAAGCATTAGGAAGCAAAGCACATATATGTACTTAAACAACAGAAGCACAGAATGAAAACAGAACATTTCAGAGAGTGAAAGAGGGGAGTCTAAAATTCAGAAGAAAATTCCCAATGTTAATAACCAGAAAATAACAACAATGCTAAAGATACTTAACTTTATGATGCTGTAAATATCACACCAGGAAGTCTTGGAGGCCTGGCAGAACTTATTTTTGATATTTTTTCCTAAATGGGGAGGAATATGTTATTTATAGTCATGATTTTATGTGATAGGAATAATTGCTTTTTGATAATTGAATTGCATTTTTCAGTAAATTTTCAACTTAAGGACATATTTTGAAATGAAAAGCAATACATAGAAAAAAAATTACATATATTAACTGTTAGTTGTGTATCATCAAGGCTGTTACCAGGCCAACTAACATGCTATAGTGAATTGTAGACCATTAAGAAAGAAAATAAAAAATGGAAAGTGAAAAGCTTAAAACCACAGTAATGATAGAGATACTCTTTCATACACTTCTATGAAGGCAGTTTACACCAATACAGGCACTGTAATGCAGAGTGAAAAGGAGTTAATGGTAGTGATATCTTGTGCAGCTTGGAAATGGAACCAGACTTTTGCATTCATGTTCATCTCGAAGGGAAGAAGTAGACCATAGGAAAAAAAAAAAGACATATTTTGTTAGTAGACACAGTATTAAACTGAAGACCTTCTCCCAAACAATCTGAAAAAAAAGCATGTTTGTTGATAGAGAATTTGGGCTTTTTTTAAATGTGGGAGAAATGTTCTGGTTCCCCATGGCCACTGGATCTATCATGATATGGGTGAGTTTAATCTCAAAGAAAAGTAAGCAGTCTTTAGAGGGCTGTAGGTCTTGGTACGTTATTATATGCTTGAAGCATATGATGAAGCATTGGGAAATAATCCATTGATTATGTTGTGGGACTACAGTTAGACACTAGAAGCCTAATTAATATTTTGGTGAAAAGTCTATATTGTTGTCTTATAGAATTTTCTTAGTAGACAAATAGACATTCTGTCTCCTAAACTAAGAACAAAATCATTATTGGTAAACAGAGTGCTGCAGCTTTAGCAAAGTATAGATTTTTCTTTTCCCCTTCCCACTTAAATCAATAGGAATTCTAATCTGCTGAAGTACAGTTAGTCTTATGCAGAGAAACAAGGTGTACTTAGATGATGTAGGAAGCACAATTAAGACAAACCTAAATTATCCTCATATCCTCTTTATTTGTTAGTTTAGAATTGTAGACTTATTCTGATATTAAAACACATTCTCTGGTTCCAGCTGAAGGGCTCCATAAAATGATACCACCTGACTGTTAGCCTTTTTCTTTGTTAAAGAAGGTATGCATCAGTATCTGTAAATAGCAAACAATAGGACAAGAGGAAATAGCCTCAAGTTGCACCATAGGAGCTTTAGATTTTAGGAGAAATTTCTTCACTGAAAGGGTGGTCCAGTATTGGAACACGTTGCCCAGGAAAGTGGTTGAGTCAATATCCCTGGAAGTATTTAAAAGATGTCTAGAAGTGGCACTTGGTAATCACAGTTAGTGACTTAGGCTCCATGGTTTAGTGGTGAACTTGCACTGTGATTGTAAGTATTGATTATATTAGGAGATAAATAATTCCAGTAAAAATCTATCAGCTGCTAAGAAATGGCATGCCACCTGAGGAATTTTTATCAGATTATTATTTTTCTTGCATTGAGTTGACCTCTTTGTTTGAGAGAAACTGCAAAAACAAGGGAAAGATAAAACAAGTCTTCATCTGATGCTTAAAAGTATATTTCATACAGTCTTACTCAACATTTGAAAAAACTGAGCATATGCAATCATGAATTCTGTTTGAGTCAGCTGTATGCTTTCAGATCATGTATCCCTCAGACAGTGGAAAACTGTCATAACTGGATCCCTTTTTTCTAGACTATTTTGTAGATTTGTACCATCTTGAGGCATGGTATATTTTTTTTAAATTAAAGATCCATTCTGTGTAGGCACCTCAGCTGTTATGTTGGTGATGACATAAAAACAATTAATTAGCTTTCTTACAAGTTTTCTTGCATAAAGAAATATATATGTTAATGCATTGTCAAAATACTTTTCAGTGATATATTTAATTTACTGTAAAAATCCACTTTTTGCTTGTCTTTTCAACCTGTAAAATGAATGGGGAAGATTAGTTGATAATAATAGTACAGTAAAATCTTCCACTGGCAGGGAATAAATTTATTCATGTTAGTACAATATGCAGTCTCAGGAGTTATATTCTGTGTAAATGAATGTCATGCCCCTGGAGGAAGCCAGACAGGCCTGACAGGGCTCTTTGCTCAAGACTTCTATTCAGGTTATATATAACACACAGACCATTTTCCCAACTATCCTTCCTTTGTCCTGCACTGAAACAATGAAAGGCAAATCCCTGTGTCCATGTTGATTTTTTTTCTCCTCCATGGATTTTTTTCCAGGGGTATCTTTAGAGTTCAGTTGTCAAATTATAGTTCTTTGAAACAGGCGGAAACCTAACCCGATCTTTGTCTTGTGAGAGCTTATTCCTTGCTGCTTGATAGTGGTTTATTTTATTAAAGTTAACTCATCACATACCTGGAACTTTAATTTTTCTAACTAGAGAAAGGACTCCAAGCACTAATGTGTTTGACCAGCAACTAGGGAAATTCATACTACACAAATTTGCTTTGTTCTGGGTATAGATTTTCCAATACTTAAAATTTTTCAAAATTATGTGAATACCATACATTCAGATTCGGAATTCACAAAAATTTATTAAGGAAACTTTAGGCACTTATTTTAAAATGTTCTTTCTCTAGTACCTTTATAGAGCACCCTTCTGCATTGCTATGATCATTACATAAGTGCTTAGGCAGACATAGTGATTTTGCCTACCAACTGCATTAGTTTTGGAAACAGAATAAGCCTCCAGCACCTTGCTGGATAGGAACAATAATTATAATGCATTAAAGTAATGAAAAACATTTATTCCTGGAGCCTTATAAAACATCAGTTTAAAGAATCTAAAAATTAGAGTGGTGAAATAGCCTTCTTGCATATTTTAATTCAAAAATTTATTTGGTTCTTAGAAATTTCTGTGCTTTTTTTTGCCAGAATGTATTTAGACATCAAGTTTCAAAATATTACATTGTTTAGTAAGTAAAGACAAAAATATATTAATGATTTGAGTTATTAGAACTTATGATTTTTAACATAATTTCATTATTTGTTTTTTAAAGAAGGTGTGAGTTTATCAAATACATCAAGGAGATTGTAAAACAAAAGGGTACAATACAGTAAAAACATTTATATAGATATTTCCATTTATTACTCTTTGGGTAGCTAGCAATACCTGTAGCTGTTCATGAACTGAAAGAACCCATTTAACTCTTTCAAAAACTATTCTTTAGATGTAGATAGGACAAAATACTATATAACCAGCTCCATAGTTTTTAACATAGGAAAGCCTTTCATTTGAAATCCTAGTCTTTATAGTGATTCACGTTGTTTTGAGTTTCTTTACAAGTGAATAAATAAACAGCTTAAAAAGCAGTCTACACATTGTTTGTTCAGTCAAAATTCTCTCTTTGCTCCCTTATTTTTTATAGCAAGTATACATTAAAACAAGCTCTTCACTCAGCTTGCATTGTTTATCTCTAAAGGAATGACAATTACTTCTTTTTCTCTTATTCTAGCTGTGACTTCAATCAAGTTCTTCAAGAACATTACAAAAGTCTGTATATTTAACATAAATAGTAATCAAAGCTCATAGGTGTTGACTCTGGGGAGGGGAAAAAAAACCCAAACTAAAGTGAAAACTAATACATTGAAGATGTAATAAATTATTTTGGGTTTTGCTTGTTGTGTTGGCTTTGGAAATGCCATTGCATGGATGTCATCATGACAAGCAGTAAAGGAAATTCCACCTCTGGAATTCTTTTCTTGGCTACAGTAGTGATGAAAAACCTATCATTGCATTAGAAACTAGAAAAGCATTTCAGATTACATTGACAATTCTAGAAGTAATACAAAGTTTAATATAGCTTCAAATGCTGTTAGATCAGTATTCACACCTTTCCATTCATTTTAATGGAAATGAATTTACTTGCTAACACCTTCAGTGCTATAGAGCTTGTTTAAAACCAGATACCATTAGAAATATTTTTTTTTCATAATTTATTTATTAAAATATATTGACAAATGGTATGGTAAGCACAATTAACAGTATTAGATACACAGAATATGTTTTGCTAGCAAGATTTTAGTAAATATGTTGACGTGGATTTTCATAGCATTTTTATTTATGGTGTGAACTACAACATACTGTGAGGATGCAGCTTCAAAAATTTTGAACATGCACTTTAGAAGATTTGAAGCAGAAAGCATCTCAATTTCAAACTGTTCATTTATTACCCCCTCTTGCCTTCAAAGTTTTCTTGGGACTCCTGTTGTTCACACTCTTTAAGTTATTCATATGAAAACAAGCCACACACTGCAGGCATATCACATAATCAGTAGTACTTACCACACAGCACTGTCCATTTTGTCTGGAAGACACAACCACTCAACACAGTTTTGGATACCTTTGTATTCTCAATCTAAACATGATTCTCCAGAAGCCTTCAGCCAGTATCTACAGCTCTGTGCCAAAACATGGGTTTGCCATTGGTCATTTGCAGGATTCAGACCAGTAAATGGAGCTGATTTGAACTGAACATAAGGGCCCTTGTGAGAATCAGGCACTTGATTATCAAGGGCTGCTGCTTTTGAATACAAGGTCCTGAGTTTGATACTAAGTTCCATGGTCTGTGTGATACTGGACTTGGTCTATATAATTCTCTTCTACCTGTAAATGGGACTGAAAAGAACCCAGATAATATGGTTGTGTGTGCTTGGTATATGCAAAATAGAAAATAAGGACCACCTGTAATTTCTAAAGAACACTTCCTGATTTCAAGGACTGTATTATTTAAGAACCTATAATTCTGCATCAAAGATTTTCACTGAGGAGTTGGAAAATTCAATACCCAGCAAAAATAATATACCTTTAGTACAATATTTTTTTTCTTGGTATGCTTCAAGGATGTGTAATTGTTTTAAATTATGTTATACATTACTTTGACATACTAACCTGCTAAAGGGGTTTTGTAAAAACTGTGTGGTATTACATACAGTTTTCTTATGGTAGCAATCAATACCTGTACATCTGCTTGAAGGCTTTGCATTTCTCAATAAGACACTCTTGAATTATACAGAAATACCTAAACTTTTCCATTCAGAAGTTTGCTAAGAAGTGCATCTATATCTCCTGAAGAACCATACATCCACCGTTCTTTATATGTGATGTACATCATTGGTTCCAGTGCTTAGCGATTTGTAATGAACAAGCAGATTATCTTCTCTTTGTAAGATTTTAGAGATAGAGTCAAAATCTTAAAGCTTTATGGTGTCTATTGAACTGAAAGCTTATAAATTCAGAGAAAAGAGGGCATTTCACCTTATGGTTTCTCTGCCTAATAAAATCTGATGTTTTTCAAGATTTGCAAATTGAAAGATGTGTAGGGACAAACCCTTTATTGTTGTTGATGTAGTGTGGGTAGACTGGCATGAGGAAAACTATACAGATTATTACATAAAAGTGGGAAGAAATAGCCACAGATCTTCCAGTAATTTAACTTTATTCTTTAACAGACCAATTGCTTTTTACAACCACTGTCAACTCAGGAAAACTGTCATCCATTTTTGCAAATCTACCAATTCATATCACATTCACAGCCAGCAGAACCGCAAACAATAAATGAAAACTCTGCCATATTTTCTGTCATCTGTTGAAGTAATATTTAGTCTTTAAGGGAAAAAAAAAAAGAAAAATTAGTCACGGGAACTTTCTGCCTCTTTGTGATCCTATGACTTTATAGAAAAATGGCCTTTCATGGACATGAGCTGAGTTTTGCCATATGGTTGGGGATGTCATAGCTGCCACCACTGCTCCTGTTGTTGACCAGTAGCACCATGAGCTGTGAAGAGTCTGTCTTTTTGTAGGTGAACAAAATTGAATGCTGCTGCGTTCCTTATTCTAAATGACTCTTTACAATTAGAGGCAGAGTAAATTCATGTTCATCCCCTGTATAAAACTTTTAAATACCTGTTCAGTTTCTGAAGAAAATCCCAGAAATCTGTAAAAGTTAGTTTCCATTAATTTTATTCTCAAATTGCACAGCTACTATAGAATAATAAATCATGACCATTTTTGGAAAAGACTCTTCAAAGTTTTGATCTTAAATGAGAAGTTTCTTATTAGTAAAGTTGGAAAACTCTTGATCCAGCCTAATATTTTATTTTTTCTGCTAAAATGCCAGTTACCAAATCATAGTATTACACATTCTGAATGTTTTTAATATTCATTTATAGAAATATTCTATTAAGTTTTAAGAAGATCTTTCTTTAGTCAAACAGTTTTCTAAAGTTTGGGCAGGGGGACTTTTCTGTACATCTTCATTTACAGAATAAGTATAGCTATGTCTGCTTTGAAAATATCAAAGCAGATATCACTATTCTTATTCTGTATATTCTTTGAAAATATCAATTCCCTGGTATTAGGAAATTGCTTTATTTCCCTTTTTTCAAATAAATAATGTTTAAAACCATGGAAATCTCATGTTTTATATAGCATTTATCTGACAGGAAATTTTGTTTACTGAGATAATGAGAATTTGACTCTGAAAGGATATTTTTCTTCTCTACTTTCTGTTATCATTGCCATTATGTTAGTGTTAAATTGACAGCTTCCAAGAGCATAGAATTGCACATGTGCAACATCCTTATTGCTTTGTATTTGCAGGACATTTTACACTGGTGGACAGTAAGAAGTGTTGTCAAACAAGCATCACAGCAATACAATTCATTTAAGATTTATGGTAATCCATACCATTTAAAGTTGATGAGGAACCTGAACTTTTTGATCATAGTAATAGTCTTTAGAACATTGATTTTTTTTTTTTTTAAATCTATTTGGAGATTTATGGTAGCTTTTATTGGGAACACTTCAAATGGTTTCAGCTTGACTTGTCTCCAAATGAAAAGTGTGAGGATAAAGGCAAATACTGCAAATGAGAATTCATATCAAAAAGCTGCATCTAAGGCTGTAAAGTACAGTTCTAGCTGTGCAACTTTACAGATTTCTGGCACAGTTACAGGCATCTGTATTTAAAGGTAGTGTGTTATTAGTTATCCCAGCTTGGACTCCAGCTTCAGTGCTTCACAGTTGGTTTACTGCTGACACACTTGCTATGCTTCCTTTGCCTGGACTTTTTGTATCATTGATATTAGTGCACCTCTTTCCTTCTTTCCTTTATAAGAGTAGCTACATGAATGGAGAATCACAAGGCTGAGTAAATCACATCTGTAGGAGATACAGTACATACTCAAGTGAGCCCTTTATGTTGTACTTGCTGATGGTCCTATTCTATACTTTGTAAAAGACATTATCTTTCTTGTGGAAAAGTATAATTTGTATTAAGCTTCCATTGAGAACTGAGAGCTGTGAGAGAGCCAAAGCTGCCAGAACTTTGAAGGAGTGAGGCCTGAACCTTTTCCTTATAAAGAGCTTTCCAAAGAGGATCCAAATGGCTTTGAAGTTCAAAAATCCAGATTCTTTTAGCCTGTGAACTGGAATTAATAAAAGCAATAGAAAACTCCAAGTGGCCAGATGAAGCATAATGGAAATACAAGGTTTATAAATCAGCCACCTTCTTCTCCCTGTGACCTTGCAGGATGATCTTTGCTTTCAGCCATCTCCTCACTGCTGTGCTTATTGGTCCTTGTTAGTATCTCCTGTTGTTCTGCTCACAGCCCTTTGCTGCTCTTAGCAATCATTCAGGCTCTCTTTGAGCTGCAGGATGAAGGTGTGTTCTCTTTTTCTCTTAGCCCTTCCCTGCCTTTGGCATGCTGTAACAGAGGCTGCTGCATTTCCCAAAGAAATGTGAAGTTTCTGCCACCTCCTAGGAGATAACTGTCACTCCTTTTAAAGGAATGAGGACAAATTTCACAGGCTGATCAGACAGAAAGAAGCAGTATTTCCTACCTGCACATGTGTCAGTGATTATGAAGATTCTTCTTTTGGATGATCAGACACTAAACCAAGTCTGTTAGTTGTGTAAATGCATAAATAGTGTATGAAGTTCAGCATGTATGACTGTATGTATCCAAATGGAATCTAATTCATTGATGGATATATTTGTGTATTTATGTTGTTTTTCCAGACTGCCCATTTAAAACCAGGTATATCTAATAAAGGTAGAATAGGTATAAAATGACTAACAATGTTTTTTTCAGACTGCTATAGGTGACATTAGTGTTCTTTTCCATAGGCATAGTTTCGGGCTCTCTTGTAACTAGTATTTCAGGCCATTTACCTACTGGCCCTTGTGTCTGTGTGCTATCCCAAGTAATACTGCTGTTTTTGTTTCTTCTATCTGAATTGCACAATCCATGTATTCAACTTGACAAGCTAAGCGATGTTGCAGAAACATAACAGGATGTTTTGTCCCAGTATTCTAACTGAGCCACATATCCATCCAGTTGGCCAGGTTTTCCATTTGTGTGACTCAGCAGAATGGTACTGAAATTTATAAACTTAATTAATAATAATAGCTCAGAATTGCCACAATTGTTTAATCAATATAAGTGATTTTTATATATTTTATTTTGTCAGTTAAAGAAACAGGAGCAAGCATTGCTTTATCCAAAGAACAACCTTACATTCCTGTTTTGGAACAGGAACCTGTTGTCCGAGTGTTTCATAGCCAGCTGCTCTTTTGTTGTAGGCCTCATATTAGTTTAGGTAAACCTCTTCTATGGCAGGTTTCTTACTTCTAGCATGATAATTTTGCTTGGAAATCAATCTTTATTTACTGAATTAGACCCAGATTCTTAGATGCATATGAAGTGTCTCATTAAATCCAATTAAACCACTTTAGACAGGTCCAAATGCTCATTGTTGATTTGTATGCACGAGCTCATTCATGGCAATGGCAATGCAGTTCCTCAGGGGCTGAGAGCCTCCTGTTCATGGGGAAATCAGTGGAAATGTGCAGGGACTTCCCACATTTGGAGAGCAAGTCTAGATACATTATCCAGGTGCACACATACATTTAAAAGTTTTACAGCTTCTGGCCCAGCCATGCATGGATAAGTAATTTAAGGCATTTCTTGGCTGTACTTTCAACTGTAATTCAGGCATGATGAGTCTCTCCAGTGTTCTTCACCATTGTTAATACTGTGGCAACAGTTATGTCTTGCAAATTTTGTCACTGTGGCATAATATATACATTGTGCAACACACTGTAAACACTTCAGCATTATAAAATTATAAAAATTATTTTTATGTTGCCTGTTATTTTTGTGACTAGTAGGTTGGCTACTGAAACTTCAAACCTTGTGTCAGTAGTAGTAGTAAATATTTTAGGCAGTTTCTTCAATATTTTATTAATTATTTTATATATAAAATATTATTATTCATATATATTAATTATAAACCCCTGTATTAACCCTTATATTAATTATAAATCTTCTTGTATTTAAGTGCTGCAAAAACCAAGTGTCAAGACCATATCTTGAGGTCTTTTTTCTTTAATTATGCTTAGTAATAGCTCTACAAAGACTTTATAAATGTAGATATTAATTTAAATTATAAATAATACCCAAACAAAAGAAAACCAACATATCTTTCCAACATGTTTTCTAACTTGAGTGATTACTTCTGCAGTGTTCATTTCTGTGCTCTCCAACCAGCCTATGCACTGGCTACCACCATCTGTTGTGTGTAGCAGAAATTATGTTGGGAATCTTTTTGCATGGGCCTTGACTTTTCCCAGTCTTTTGTGGAGCAGCAAATATGCATTTCCAAGTACTATAAAATAAGTTTGGTGCATTGCTCATTTATTTCAAACAGCAGCAAACTTGTATTCTTAAACTGTACCGATGGGATTCAAAATAATTAGTTCTGAAAATGTATTCTTTGCAAGACAGAAAGATATATAATAAATGAATAATAATTGGGCAGCATGCAGCAGAGATGGCAGATCATTTAGAAGAAGTGAAGTTGAACAAAAAAGTGGCTAGTAAGACTGGATATACTAGTAGAGGGAAAGCATGCAACCAAAATCCAGCTTGAATATTAAAATATTTACCCAAAGCTGACAGTGCTTACTTTGGGCATGTTGCACTCTTACCAGTGGTTATTCTTGAGAAAGGTTTAACACCCGTTTCAAAATGTTCAGATGTGCTCTTTGTTACCTTCTCCATGAGTGAAGAGTATAGGAGCTGTCGCTGGAAATCAAGGTTCAGTTTCTTGTTTCATTTGTAAACAATATAAAAAAATCTGGTTTAAGTAATATTCACGCTAATTTTAAAACTTTTGTGGTGCCAGGAGGGTACAGTGGATGTCAATGAATCTGGAAAATCAGGAATAGACTGAACCATTCTAAGAGGAACACTGGGTCTGGAAGCATAAAAACTAAAAGAAAGGTCTTGTTATTTCACTATCAACAAAGGCAGATCTTTTCTTTGCTTTCTAGGTCACACATCTATTATATAAAAATGCACTAGGAGTCCACAAAGTATCTGTTTTCAACAAAAGTACAAATCAGATTTTAAAGTGTTTTTCTGTTGCCACTTTTTTGTTTTATTTTGAAGAATGAATTAATGTGATATAAAAGTAAAAAAAAATAGTGTAAACTTGATATTTTGAAGCAGAGTGAACAGATATTAAGAGAGGAGTAATTTGAGAGAAGTTTCCTCGGGAGAAAACATACTAATAGGTGTTCCAATAAGAGAGGAAAGTTGGCCAGGCATGAAGGAGATCATAAATAACGTAATATTTCTTTTTTGTTTTCCACACAACCTTCTGCTATATTACTTCAATACCTGTTGTGGAAATCCAAAACATATTTTCTTGGTTGGTTGTTCATGATCAGCTAAGAGAAGTTTATGTTACAAGAGAACATAAATATCACAATCTCATCAAGGCTAAAAGAGCAGACAAGTGTTTCATGTTTTCAACTAACCCTGTTGGGATGAGATTGCATGCTTGCAAACAGCCAATACAACAGAGACTAATAATTGTATTCATCATTTAATTATCATTTCCTTGTGGTCTTTAAGCTTGTATTTCATGTTATAAACATGAAAAAGGCAATTAATTAATTGAACAAAATGCTTTAAAGTATAGATTGTGAAGTGCCTGCCAGGAACATGTGGACATCTGTTAAAACCCTAGTTCTAATTAACAAGAGGAATTTGATTGATTAAGGAGAAGTTTATCTTTCAAAATAGTTTGTTTCAATGGAAGAACAGTGGCAGCATATTCTGAAAATGTTTAGTTGCAACCTCACCTGGTAAAGTATTTAGCTATTAATACAGTAGTTAAAATTTTGCTTCTGATGTTTTAAGGTAGAAAACTAGTAATTAGTTTGGAAGCAAACATCTCAAAATGCTTAAGCTTTAGTTGCTCTTTCTCTGACAATTGTTCTGTAACTACTTAAAAGTAAGTCCAAAAGAAAAGAAGTTTTGGATTTATATGTCTCATATAAAAAATATGTGTTTACACTAAGAGTATTTTCAATCATTTGGAAATTTTCATTTCTGTTGTTAACTGATATTCCAGGATGGCACAAAACTCCAAAGTTACACCATTCTGACAAATCTCCTTAATATGACCTCAAAGAAGGCTGTATGTTTTGCCACAGCATTATTCTGAAAAAGATTATATTCTAGATCCTGTGCTATTCCTTGTTGAAGAAAGTTAGTCATAAATAAAATTTAAAATATTGTATGAATATATCTTGATTTGAACTGAGTTCTGTATAGGGGGAAGTAGTCAGCTCCAACGTAATAAAGGTTGTTCCTTTTTCTTTGAAGCGTTATTATTCTAATAATTTATTCCATACTATAGCTGTATGAACAAATTAATAGCTTTAAATCACACCAACCTTTGTGGTTTTTAAGAGGCATGCACAGGTATAATAGTGTAGCACTTATCTGAGCAGTCCAAAGAGCATATCTGAAGAAGAATAATCCAATTTCTATTTGCACACTCCAAGTACATATCTGTAAGTAAAAACACACTATTTTGATACAACTCCTCTTCAAAACAGGACAGATCTTCTTTTGGTTGGAGGGTGTTTTTTTAGGTTTTTTGGTTTTGCTTTGGTTTGGTTTTGGAGGTTTTGTTTTGTTGCTGTTGTTGTTTTATCTTTTGGGGTTTGTTTGTTTGTTTGTTTGTTTGTTTGTTTTCCAAAAGGGTTGTCATATGTCTTGTACTTCACATATTAACCATTCCAGATGTTTGTGGTGAGTAAGAAGAAAATCAGTTTGTGCAACACTTGATATTATTGGTTGTAACAGTGAACTACATAGTCTGACTTATCTGCAGTACAACTCTTGAAAGTAAATTCTAGCAAAGAAAGCAAAAATGTTATAGTGTATAGTTATAGCGTAGAAACTGAAATTTTCAATTCAAGACACAATGCTTTTAGACATTTTGGAAATTCTGACACTAAAGGCATGCTACAAAATAATCTGTTTCTTCCAGTCTGTTACTTGAAAGTGTATTTTACACTTTTTTTTTTAGTGTTTTGCATGTGATGTTAAGCAAGGTTTACACAGATCAGAGCAGACACTGTCATGGTTACTCCCCACACATCATGAGCCAACCTGATGTGTGAGGTAATTCTGATCAGATTTGATAATCCATGCTGAATAGAATAATGTATGTATTGGGTTGTAGCATCACACCTTACTCCAGTAGACATGTCTACTTCTCACTGTTACTTCTGGATAATATGACAGTCTAGACAGGATTGCAGATGTTTATAGAGAATTATGCTGAAAAAAAATGTGCCAATAGCATTAGCTTCAGAAATAGTAGCAAAGTTTACAGGAAAGAGGCAACAAATAACATATCCAGTATTGATGGAAAGCCTTATACTCTGAATCTTTTTGCCCTAAGGTTTCCTCATTTTAGCCTCAGGTAGGAAAACAGACTGGCTAATATAAAACTTCAACACACTGCAATTGTAAAGTGTAGTATGGAAAAAAACTGGGACAATGTCATATGTTTTTTATGAACATCTTAACAAAGTAGACATGATCCAGAGGTGATAAAGATCTAAAGGGGGTTAAGTCCTCTTTGCTAAATTGCATACTTCCAGTGGTCTGAGAGGAAAATCAGTTTAAAGCTGACTGACTTATTTCAACATAAGATGCAGAACAGGTGGAATAATGGGAACGTAAAAACACCTTTCTCTGCAGAATTGACATGTGAAGGTGGCTACGAAGATACATTGATCAGATCCAATCAGCAATGTCTCATATACCAGAATCCATCATAAGTTAACTAGCACCAGAGTAACAGGAACGCATGAGATGGAGCCTGACTCTCCTGACATTAGCGGGCTAAATGAGTCACAAGCAAAGCTGAGCTAGATCAGGTAGGAGGCAGCACAGTGAAGTGCCAAACACTTTTGAAACAGCCTGCTCCTGGGCTGCATGGCTCCTGAGTCACAGCAGGTGTGGAGGCACTTGTAGCAAAAAGGCAGTGCAAATTCTGCTGTTGCTCAGAGATACGTATGAGGTAAATCTCATCCACTGCAGGTATCAGACAGTCAGCCATCCTCCTGCTCCATTAACACATTCCTGTCATCTCTGTCCTGACTGGTTACCTGGTAAATATTTTTTATGCATTGAACCATTTCAGCTCTTACATTCCTGGTCCTAGGTGATAGGAGTCAGAGTTCTGATGAGTTGCACTCTACCTCTCCTTGGCAGGCACTGTTAATGAGGGTGCCTTAATGACATCTTGCTTTGATACAGTCATGCTGTGCAATAGTAGCTAGCTGTGAATCTGCTTCAGAGTACATTTATATTGACAATCCAGTTGCCTTGAATTATGTTCTTCACCTCTTTGTGTTCTGTTTTTCCTCACTTATTTTGTTTTGTAGCCTTGTTTTTGTGGCCCTGTTTCCTAAGTGGGCTGGGTTTATGTGATCAGTGTAACAATCGCTTCCCTATGCATTAAGGGGCCGGCTAAAGTTAACAAGAGTACCTCGCTCGTAAATGGCAAGAGAAGGTGGAGAGAATGCAAGATGAGCTGAGGCCAGCTGTATGAATTCCAACAACATTTTGGTCACAAAAATCCCATGCATTGCCACAGGCTGGGGACAAAGTAGCTGAAAACTTCCCCATGGAAAGAACCTGGAGTTGCTGACTGACAGCAGCTGAACATGAACCAAAGTGTGCCCAGGTGGTCGAGAAGGCAAATGACATCCTGGCCTGTATCAGCAATAGTGTGGCCAGCAGTTCTGGGGCAGTACTCGGCACTGGTGAGGCTGCACCGGCAACTCTGCGTTCAGTTTTGGCCCCCTCACTACAAGAAAGACACTGAGGTGCTGGAGCAAGTCCAGAGAAGAGCAGCAGAGCTGGTGAAGGGTCTGGAGCACAAAGAGTCTGATGAGGAAAGATTGAGGCAGGTGGGGGGTTTTAGCCTGGAGAGAAGGAGGCTCAGGGAGAATCTTATTGCTCTCTACAACTGCCTGAAAGGAGGTGTCAGCCAGATGGGGATCTGCCTCTTGTTCCAAGCAGCAAGTGGTAGGACAAGAGGAAATGGCCTCAAGTTGCACCAGGGGAGGTTTAGGTTGGATAGCAGGAAAAATTTCTTCACCAAGGTGGTGGTCAAGCATTAGAAGAGGCTTCCCAGGGAAATATCCCTGGAGGTATTTAAAAGATGTGTATATGTGGCATTTAAGGAAATGGCTAGGAAGAGCAATGGTAGGTTTGCAATTGGATTCAATTGTCTTCAGGGTCTTTTTCAACATAAATGATTCTAGGATTCTGTGTTAGAAGGCAAAGCTGAGTTAGAATAATTTCTGTATGGAAACACCAAACTTGATAACCAGAATGAATGTACTGGCAAATACAGTGATGAACCTTAGACCGAGGAACAAGTTTTGTAACTAGGTAGTTGTTTAGGCTTCAGATTTTAAAACAAACAATATTTGGATAAAATTTCAGATCTTGTAATAAGATGATCTTCAGGTAGCTAATACTCTAACAGATTAGTAAATAAATTGCAGAAAATATTTGAGTTTTGTAGGATAATGCATGGAATGATATAATAATACCTGGTTTTGGATCTGTCAGTCTTCATTTCTCAGCATTCAACACAACTATTTCTGATAAGCAAAAATAGAATTTTAATCAGCTTAATATTGTGATCTAAGTAAATTTCAAATAAATAGGATGATTACTATTCTTCCATAAAATCTTATTTTTAATTTAGAGTCAAAGATCTATTTTTGAGTGTCATATGCATGTAAATTTTGAGTATATAGCCACATGTTGTTCTGATTACTGTTTTGATTGTAAGAATTAAACCTTATAGGTTTTTTCAGATATTCATATATGTTATGCTTTGTTTTTAAAAAATTTCCTTTACAGTTTCACGTAATAATTTTTGAAACTCAAGCATTTAACTTCATTATTTACTCTCTGATGACAGGGTACAAGAAAACCCGTGTTGTTTCCTACTTTTCTGTGGCAGCAGCTCTCTAACCACAGTGAGCAGACACAGACTTTCCCAGGCACTTTCCTGGGGAAGGCTGTGAGAAGATCAGAAGAAAGAATGAGAAACAATTCTTATCTCCACTTGCACCTGCTGTTGTGCACATGTGCAATGTATCAAAAAAATTTGTTTATGAAAGAGTGATTTCTTAATTAGACACTGGATGGTGTTTAGATTAGTTGACCAGTTAGGTCAAAGCTATATCAGACTGACATTAAGGGTTACTAAGTTTCTTAATAAGTATAGTAAAATATAGTATAAAATAATATAATAAAACAATCAGCCTTCTACAATTATAAAGTCAATGCTAATTATTACCCAGCTAAGGACCTACTGTGACACTTTTCACTATCATCAGTGTGAGATCTGATATAGAAATTTTCAGTCAGCATTTTCAGTGATCAAGATGACTTTCCCCTTTTCTGTCCCTGACAAAGAAGAGCTTTATCACAGATAATCTCAAAAATTCTTTTATTCTTTCCTTGACCCCTATCCAACTTTAGCAGTTCATGGAAAAGGAAGGAATCGATATCTATTGGATGTGACTGACATGAATGCTGCACCATCACAATTTGAGTTCATTTCTGTCCATTCAGCCTGCCTTGAGTGAGAGAAGTTACACTGGAAAGTAAAAGTGCAGCAAAGGGGATTAACAGCACAGAATAGCTGAGTCAGGCTGTGAGGATGGGGGTGGTGGTGGTTGTTTTTGTTGGGGTTTTGGGGGGCTTTTTGTTTGGGTTTTTTCCTGCAATAGTCTTTGCTGGAAAAAGCAATTTCACAGCATTCCAAACAAGGCACCAACTTGAGGAGAATGTATTTGCTGGCAGATCTCTTTGCTTTGCTTGATCTCCAATATAACTGGGGAAGGTGAGGATGATAGTGCCAACAATCTGGTTTACCCACTTGTCCTTCTTTTAGGACAGGGAATTTCCCCCTGAGCCTGAAAGGCTCAGGTCACTTTTCATGTGTCTTAGTGTGAACTGCACAAGCCATTGAGCCATGCAGATCCCTCAGTCCTGTGAAGGCAGCAGTGACAATTTCCTTGGGAACAAGGACATACTGACCTCAGCATCTTTTCTTCTGGATGGTTGTCTGAAGAGACCTTATTCATTTGTCTGTAGCTTGGAGTCTTGAGGTGCAAGAGGGAGAGTCATTTTACCCACTACTTATATTGGCTTCTCACTGCTTTGCTAACAGGAGTACCACTAGTATTTTGACTTCAACCCTCACCTCCAGATGGGACATTTAACCAGAATTTAGAAAATTGTTTCACTGTGACTTATGTGTGTGAAGAATGACAATGAGGTGCCATATCTTAAAGAAATGTTTTGCATTATTGATTATGAGCTATCATGAGGGCACAAAATAGAAAAAAATAATACAATTTCTTTCCTTTTTTCCCTCTTGTTTTTCATCTGAGCTAAAAGGAGAGTTATAAAGATTTGTCTTGTTCATAGTAAAATGAAGGTTAATTAGAAAATACTTTTCAGAGCCCTATTAAAATCCTCAGATTAAAGGCTCCAAATAGTGCAAGTATTCTTATTTATTATTCATTTATTTTCATCTGCTTCAGGATATATGGAAAACTCATTTCTAACTTAGAAAAAACAATCAATTCTAATCTGACTATTTTTTGAGGAGGGAGCAGGGAGGGTAGGTCATCTTTGCTGTGAAAAACCGTCCACAAAAATTACAGTGGATATTAATGAGAAGAGCTTTAATGATGTTAAGAGCCTCTACAGAAATAAAGTATAAACATTAAAATCAATGCATGCTTACACAGTCTAAATTGAAAAAAAAATGTAGCCACGTATTTTCTTCCTATTTTAATGTTATCTCCTTTATCAGCCCCCTGTTGTCTTTTCTCTGGTTGAGCTGATCAAAGTGGGATACTGAAGTGCAATGCATGGTGCTTGCTTATTCTGAAGAGCTGTAGAGTATTTCTAATGGTTGCCTGGTCCGAGATATGCAGTGAGGACCTGGACACTTTTCTTAGGCAGTGCCCCTGTGGAAACCCAGAGTTAAACTCTTTGTCTTGTGTGACAGCTCTCTATTGAGAAATAGCTGTAGGGGAAAGGTTCTGGACCATGTAATTTTGTGTTAGCAAGGTTATGAAATGCCATTTATGTCTCTAATATTTATTTTATAAAAGTTATACAGGTCTTTAAACACCTTTCTAGAGCATCACTGTTTATTAGAGATTTATGTGTGTTTCCAAAGTGCTTATTGCTATGATTTCTCAGTACTGGAGGTCCTGAAGTTATCGATTTGACTGTGAAGCTAAATTAAGCAGTAATGCCCTTGACTATGTTTTCTCCAGATCAGGCAATAATCTTCATGATTATGGGCTCTGTTGTGTATTAATTGACCATGACTTGTTATGCATCCTACATAGAAGATTCATAACCCATTTCAAGGTCACTTATGTACTAGTCAAATGTCTTAAAAGGGTGAATATTGATAAATTCCAGTTGTAAAGGCAGCTTTCCTTTTAATAATATAACACTGCTCTTAAATGCTTTTATATAACACATCCAATGCTTATCTTCCTCAGATCTTCTTAAGACAGACATTTGTAGCAAAACTTTAGCTTTTTATAATTAATGAAGACAGTAAATTATTAACTTTAGAACTACAACTAAATGCCTTTGCAAATGGTTGTTTGCAGGGAATGTGCAATTTTATTTGTGATCTGATTATCTCTGAAGCTGTGGAATTTTAGTTGTGGTGCCTTCATGGAGAAGAAGAAATTGTACAGTATGAGGAAAACAAAAATTCAGAATACGTAAGAAGATTTTAATTAGTAGGCACTGAAGATCAAGCAAATTGTTTTCGTTATAGTCTATTGTTTAATAATCAAAGTTTAACAACATGGTTTAATCCATGTTAAAGACCCAGAGGTTGAAGGTTTCTCAATGATTTTATAACAGCAAATGTCTTACTTTTCATATTTCAGTGAAAGTTGTTACAGATTTTTTCTTTTATATCATTATAGTGGTTTTTTAGCAGATATGATGAATAAGAAATTTATTCTAGATATGTGCATCTATTTTTTTATCAAAATTACATGCATTTCCTTAGTTTTTTTTCTGTATATCTCAGTGTTCTTTATTAAGATGACCTAATGATCTAATCATTATTATCTCAAAGCTTCAAAGTAGAAAAGTCAGAAGAAAATATTAGCTTGATGGAGACTGAAGAGGAGGCCAGCAAGGATGCTGGCAAAGGAAATCAGCAGTCTTGTTTTCAGCCTACTGTTTTCATGCCATTTTGTCTCGTCAAAGACTTGAGGCTTGTGTTGCATCTTGTCACTAGTTCTCAGGAGACTCAAAAATTTCATAGCTGTTTTAATACTGATGTTGATTGACATAAAAAGATTAGGTGGAATAAAAGCTAATATAAAAATCATATAAGTAATAATACATATTTCTTGGAAAAGATAGAAGCCATAAGCTTAATTAAAGTAACTGTGAACAAGACATAAAGTAGTATGCCAAAGTTATTATGTTTCTTCTTCATTTACAGAAAGGTACTTTTGATTCAAGTTATTCTGAGTTTTTTTTCTTTTGTTTCATCTGAACTACAGCAAATAGTGCATTATGCCTTATATTTTGTGGGTAGCATGGCACTTTATTCTTAGAAGAAAAGAATGGATATGAAGCTGCTTCTATGGTTTTGACAGATGAATAATATTTTAAATTCTGAAAGCTTCACTTTTCATAGTTTCATAACTTATTTGATGTTTGCTGTTTAAAAACTATGCCTCATGCATTTTAAATTGTTTTGCAGCAACAACACAACCCCACAACACAAGGTCTCAGCTGAACACCTGTTTTTACTAACACAAAATTCAGCTACTTCAGGTCTTGCTGATTTCTAAAATATAAACCACAGTGAGCACTGCTAGAAGGCTATGCGTCTATATGGAGAGATTCTGTGCAATTCCCAAGCAGTGCAGGCCTGATGTTTGCTTTCCTAGACACACTTTTTGCTGCCAGCCAACTAAGTTTAGCTAGATGCTAAATAAGACTGAAGTTGAGAATAATGCTCTAAGAGAGAAAGTGGACAAAATAGGGTTCCCTAATATTTTCTAGTATTTATTTAAAAGAAAAAAATTGCAACATTATATAGATTCAAAGGTTTACCTTGAATTTTTTTGAGGAAGATTTTTTTAAGATGGATAAAAATGTTCTTCATGATTGAAAAGGACCCAAAATGAAGAAATTTCTTAGAAAAATGATTTACCTTAAATGATTCAGTAGTCGGCTCATTTTGCGGTATATTGCAAATGGGAGGCAAACTGTGTATTTTTAGAGAAGGAGGTAGGAGGTAAGCCTTGTTATTATATCTGGTATGTTCCTCATCCCCCAGTTCTAAAATTAAATCCCTGGATGAGATTTAAACTGGATGCCTGAAGCTAACTAAGAAGACCAGAATTTCTTAGTCCTTCTGGATGGAATTAATTCCATCCAGTACTGGTATAATAGAGATGTCTGCATATTGAACTGATCATCTTTTTCATCTTTTATAATGAATGCTGAGAAATAGGTGGGTTTAGGTCTGCCTTCTCTTAGATATGTGACTCAATTGTGCCTTTAAAGTGGCTGTTTTTCTCTCTTCACTGTGAGACAACTATCTTATGTATAATTTAATGCAGTATTCTGCATTTGGTTATATGAATTCCCCTCTATAGTGTTTATTGAGTTATAGAAAAGGACCCCTTCATAAAGTAAATTCAAAATTCAATACATTAGCTCAGAAAAGCTGCTCAGTCCAAGGTCATTGCTGTATGATTTAACTTCTCATTCTATACACTGCCCGTCTCACCTAATGAATTATGTTTAGCTGTCCATTAGTCTTACAGAATACATTGTTCCTTTCCTTTTTTCCCTTTCACATTAAATATCACATTCACAGATAATAAAAATGTCCACAAAAATATATAGCCATAGAAAAATGTTGTATCCATAATAGGGCCAGATATTTTGAGCCTAAATTATCACAGCAGGGTTTTAAAAATGGATGTGATTACTCTTCATCAAAAGTCAGATAAATACATCCTTACCATAGTTCTATGTCATAGGTGGGCCTTATTAGAAGGTCAATATTTTCAGACAGTTACTCTTTCCTTGAACAAAGGTAAGCTCGATGTTTCATGTTATGACTTTAGGAATACACTGGGACAATTCATACCATTCATTTCAGGGATCAGTGAAATAGCTTAGCAAGTATCACTGTTTCTACAATGGCTGATGCGAGGGCTCAGACTATACGTATGATCTTGGACAGTGGACTCCTGTGATGTACTGCGGTACTATGAAATATCCAAATCTCACAGCAATGTTTGCATTTTAATCAGAGGATAATATACAACACGGGAAGAAAATTACATGTTTCTGTTCCCGAAATTCCCAAATGAATGTCCAGATAAGAGAGATGCAGAATTATATTTCGTCCTGTGTTTTAGATATGTACCCCTGTGAATTTTTTCATTCTTTACACTCCAGCCTTTGCTCTAACCTAGTGACTGGATCACATTTGTGGGAAAGGATAGGTGTGATAGGAAAATATCTCCTGCAGAAGAAGACTTTGGAAGAGACCTATTTTCCTAACTCTTTGATATAGGCAACTCTAGGCTAGTATAGAAATGATACAAATATTTCCCTTACTCCTTACCCATCAAGCATGTGCTATCTGTGGCATTGATGCTGAGATCACATTGCTGAGTTAAAGGATATTACTGTCTTAGGTAGATTCTGATCATGTCTTGCTGGTCATGTGTACTTCTGCTTCTGAGCCTTTGAAGGGAACATGGGTTATGAGATGCTCTTTTAGAAACTCAAAATGGCAGCAATTTTAAGCATGTGCACAAAAAGAGCTCTTAACAGAAATAGCTAAATCTTTCCATAATAATTTTACAGCACTGCTAATATAATGGTTAGCAATGTAAACAGTAGGACTTTTCAATTTTTGTCTCCCAATTTTATTTCTTCCTGTATGCTTATTCCGTTTTTCTAACAGAAAATTTGGTAAAGATCACTCTTATTTTCTCATATATAGCAGGAAAATTCTTTACACATACAAATCTAGGCTCAAATAAAATAATCTTCTTTTTAACTATACAGTATTTATTGTTAAAAGACAAACCAATATTTTTCCTAAGCAGTTAATACTAATGCACTCTTTTTTTATTTCTGATAATAAAATACATGGATACCTCAGTGGTGTTAATCACATTTAGATGGTGAATATCAAAATTCAGGAGTGGCCCTGTGGTTGGAGCACAGGATTCCAAAGCCATCTAAATTATGATAGTCTATAACTACTACAGAATATTTTGTCAAAATGAAATAATTTTGCTTTTCTGCATTTCTGTGTCTTTCTGTTTTTATTGAACACATGCTTCCTATCCCTTTCCCATAAAGTAGCTCTTTAAACTTGGTAGATGATTGCTTTTATTTCCAAGGCAAATTGCTGACAGCTGTTGCAGAATGATTCATGGTGTCTACATTTAAAAAGTGATGCCTAATCATTATAAAATGATCCATCTGGGTTTTGATTCTACAGAGGGGACTTTCTGTGCTATGAAAAGACACAAGGCATGTGACACTGATATTTTAGTACGAGAACATAGCAAGTGCTCTGTCTCATAGCTTCCTAGATTCTTGATCTACCCCTAAGCCTTAAACATCAGCATATAAAGCTTACTTTTGGAAACTGTAAGTTGCTGATACAACTATCCTGTTCTTTATTTAGGGTAAAGATTGTGCCTTTTGGCATAGCCTTCAGCAAGAGGTGGTTTGTGAACTGCATCATTGTAATGCCAGCCTGGGGAAGTATGGTGACTCAGATTTTTCTCTGAATCACATTTTCTCTTCTGCTTCTTCCTTGCTCTGGGGGAATAGCAATTTACTTCTGGAAATTAGCATCTCTCTGCAGAGGCACAGCTGTTCTAGCCAACAAGGCTGGAAAAAGACTTCAATCTTGCCCCCGTTCCTCCTTAGGTACCTTCTGCTCACCTGTTTCAAAGGAGATATAGCTAGGTAAATAGTCTGCTTTAGTCCTACACACTCAGGCCTAAAATTTGGTTTGCGTAGGGCTCTAATTGCAGGGTTCTTCCATTCTCTCCTGCGTGGGTGCATACTTACAGACTAAACCTTAGAGAGAAGACTCCAGATGTGATATGCAGCCTAGAGAAAATAAATAGCATTTTATTTTGGCTCAGTCGCTCAAGTAAAAGAGGACTGATAATTTAGAAACTTTGTACCAGTGTATGAATTTAACTTTTCTTTATCAAATAATTTTATGTAGCAAAAAAAAGTTTTGTATAGCGAACAAATTTAGTCCTAATGCAATCTGAAAGAGAATCTGTCATCCTGTAGATCTGTATCCTCTTTAATCTTCCTGCTTTGAGTGGAAGCTTCTTGACATTTGGTGACATCAACCCATGGAGGCTTGCTCTGCCATTGCTGCATGTGACCATATTGGTACATCGTATGTGGAACTGAATGGGCATTTTGCAACTTCTAAAATTGTAAGAAAGATGGCAGGATAACTGAATACCTTTTATCAGCACTAATGATGCTATAGAGTAATTTTAAAAATCTTTTTGTATTTTAACTTATCTATGCTAAAGTAGCTCATGTATGTATGAGTATGTTAGTATGAAAGCATGGTCTGCTGCTGCATCAGGGTTTATTCTGATTTGGTGTTGCAATATCAATCATGCTACTGTGTAGGAGAGTACTGCTGAATAAAAACACATACACATGCCACTCTTTTAAACTGTCATTATAAATATACAGTAACTGATAACACTTCATATAGGATTTCTAAACTGCAGAGGGAAAATACGGTGACCATCAAACCAAATAACACTTTTCCTTCACTGAAAGAGTGTGGGACATTAATGAGGTGCAAAATCCTTAATCAGGGGAGACACTGCTGGAGCTCTCAGAGACAATGCTTTCTCTGCTTTACCTTCATGCTCATCTCACCGGGGCTGTGATCTTACATTATGTCTTGTTTTCTCCTTAGAATTTTCATTATATGTGTCCAGGTTTGTGTGTTTGGTGCATGTTTTTTATTTTCTTTTTTGTGCTCTAAAAGAAATTCTGCTGAGCTCTCCAAGTTGTACTTCTTTAGTGGTCAGGAGCAGACCATTTGCAGCATGTGCTTCATTCCCTGGGGCCTCACTGTTATACTGGGTCTGTTCTTTCAATATGCCTATTAGTGTTCTGCACTTTTCTACCCAAGGACCTCTTCTAGAGCATAGACTTTATTCTGACCATACTGAACAGTTACTCTAACAGAACTCTGCTTACAGAGCTGCTGTTTACCATCTGATGTTTACCACAGCTGTTGTCATCATAGCCAAGATTCAGCCTGTACTCCTGTTATAACAGGGGAGTCCATCACCTTTGCAAATACCTCAGTCTAGACCTTAGTATTTTATTGTATGGTCAATAGTGATCATTAATATTTTCACATTTTTTTTCTGATGAGGAAACATGATGGTTTTTTTACTAGAGAACAACGAGAAAGCATACAAACATTTAGAATAAGCCTTTTTTTTAGAACTTCAGGAGGCATGGAGGGATGAAAAGCCCCTACAATACACATGCCCTGCTTAGTGTCTTCAGTAACTATAAATTTTGATAACCGTTCAAAGGATAAACAGAATGCTGCAATAAACTATAATATATTTTCTAGTTTGTTTGCCAAATAAACCTGATTCAAACCTTGTTTCAGCTGTGCTACATTTTTCTTCTAAGGCATCTTTTTTTTGGTTTGAGATCATAACCCTATTGGGGTATCAGAAAGAACAAAGAATGCATTGTATTAAGGGAGTTTCTATGAAAATCTGTTTGCTGATTACATATCTTTTTTACAGAATATACCATGGTGCAGTTACCCATTAAAGGTTTACATGAAACACCATGCCATATAATATGAGTGCACTGGGAGTAAGGCATCTCTTTCAATCTTGCATCTTGGTTAAACAACTTAAAATGTGCTAGGTTGGTCTTTCTATTTTTTTCTCTAGTTTATAGCTTTCTGAAAAGGAATGGCTTTTGAAGGTATGATAATCTCTGGAGGGCTCTACCAGCCCAGGAAGTTAAATGATTGTCACCCTGTCACAAGGCATCTCCTACTAACATAACCCAGAAAGAAGCATGCCCTTTTCCTGAAATGCCATTGGCCTTGCTGATTGCTATGTGATCACTGTTAACACCTAGCTTCCTATCAGCCAGTTCTTCCCTGACTGTATAGTCACTTTTTGTATTAGTGCACATGATCTCTCCTTTCTAATATCAGAATTTGCCTGGTCTCTTGAGTTTTGTCCTCTCAGTTTTGAACACACTGAACTTTGTCAAAATAATTTTGAATTTCAATGCTGTCTGCTGCTTCCTTCTTCTATACTTGCAGCTGATCTCTGTTGAGATCGCTTTGGCTAGTTAGAAAATTCTCTAAAGTAATTAATAATTCTCTGAAGCTTTCCATATTCACTTTTCTACATATTCTTCACTTTCTTTTCTTTTTCTCGACTATTGTTTAAAATGCATTTTTTGGTTGATTGGGTTGATTGTAATTAGTTCTTCCATGTGTGAAACCTGAAGCAGTGTGGAATACTTTAGTCATCTCTGTGTAGCATCCATATTTACATCTCCTATTAAATTAAACAGTTGTCTCTTCCTTTCTTTCCCTGTCTTTCCCTGACTGCATAATGTATTTGTAGACTCTCCTCATTGTCTTTTGTGTCTCTAGCTAATTGAAAGACCCTTTTCACCCCAGTCTTTTGATTTTTATCCATATGGGGCATGTTCTCAATTTTGCTTATCATAAATTATGTTCTCCATTTTTCTTATCATTAATTATCTGCTTTTGTTTCCACTTTTATATTCTTTTTCCATTTTCAGATCATTACCAAAAACTACTGATGCAGTTACAGTGGTCTCTTAGTATTTTTCCTACCTACACTTCAAAAGGGGTTTTCTTTTGTATATTCAATGTAATTTCTCTCAGTAGGTAGTAGCTCTCATGTGCTCATTTATCCTTTAGATAATCTTAGTGAGAGATCTTTACCATGGGTCTTTTTCTCCTCTTTTAGTCTGCTTTTTAAGTCTAAACAAGAACTTAAAATCTTTTTTTTATATAGTGAAACTCATCATTTCACAATGACCCATATTAGCTTTGCTCTGCCACTCTATTTTAATTTTAAGTCAAAAACAAACCTACAGTAGCTCCTCCCTAGTAGCTTTTTTCAACCCTTGAAACTTTTGAACTTTGCATTAAAGCTTTGAATAATGATGTGCCCTAAAAAAAAATAAAATCAAACTAATAATCCCCAACACTTTCCTACTCCTTGGCAATGACTGTTTTCTCTTGCTAGATCACCCTGAGATACCCAGTAAGTTTGTAGGTCTTTCTGAATTTCAGAGTAAGTCTTATAGATAATATATGCAATTCTACACCTTCCTGCATATGCTTGTTTAAAAGCACGTTCACTGTGACTCTGTGATATCTATGATGTGTATAGATGCTTTTGTGTTTTCCTTACTAGTATTCTAATATCTGTTTTTTACCAAAAGATTCAGATAAAGGTCTATTATTCTCACTATTTCCGACACAGCCTTGTTGCAATATCTAGATTTGCATTTAATAACTAAATCTGTGTTTTGAAAGTAGCAGTGGGCTTCTTTCAAACTCTAACTTTACTGTAGTAGAAAAATGTCATGCATCTACATATCCCAAGTAAAATTTCTTTCTGCTTCCCATCAGGTACTATCACTTATCTCTTATGGAAATTCCTGAAATTCAATTTCCCTTGAAACTGAGATTGATTTTGCATGGCTGTTGGATTTTACCAGGGCAACATGCCATTGTTCCTAGGTTTTGAGCTTAATATGTATGTACAGTCAGTTTGACTGTCTGTAAATCTTCCCCTTAAAAGGTTAAGGTATGTGTGTGTAGATCCTGGGCTATTGCACATCAGACAAGATGATGACATGAGGAGCTGCCAGGGTGCCTGTAGCCAAATGGGAGCAGTGCACGTGATGTCCCCTGTCCTTTGGTGACACTCTGAAGATGGCCACATAAGAGACAGCAGGACACCATGGGTAAAGGAAGGGAACTGGCCATCGCAGAGAATGGAGGACCAAGGCAGGAAGTACCAGGACAACTGTCAGAGTTACCAAGTAAAGGTATAAAGTCAGCAAAACCAGAGCAAATGAGGTAAAGGTAAATTAGAGTGGGAAGTTCATTTTGAAGGGGTTGAGGATGGTAAACAGGAATAGCTTGGGTAGAGGGGGAAAATGAAGTATAAGATGAAACAAGTCATCTTCTTGGAGCTTTTTGGGAGTACCTGATGAGCAGGTTGTTCATGATCAGTGCAGTCTGGAGGATGGCATATCTGTTGTAGCTGTGTCTGTGATGGTGGCTGACTGGCTTCAGAGCTTGGGGAAATGGGATGCTCTCCATAACATCAGTGATGGAACTCCCAGAAGCATGGTCTGAACTTCTTAACAAAACTCTTGTAAACTCACTGATCTCAAAGATCTGAAGGTTTTTAGAACTGCAGGGAGAGAGACACAAATTCAATCAAAATGACAGAAAAACTTCAGTCTTGACTCCAAAGTCAGCTGTGTAAGCAATGGGCATGTTCCATGAGCCAGTCAGTACACAGCCCTGACACACAGCTGGGTAGAAGCTCCTAAGAACGCTGTGAGGAAGATTGGGATGAATTTAGAGAAATGTAGGCAAGTGAGGAATGGAAGAAAAGTGGAATTATTCCATGAGGGACTGCATGCACCCAGAGAACCTAGAATATAATAAAAGGTATGTCAGGAGTCAGAACATAATTGAAAACAAGCAACAAAAAAAAGCCCAAACCAACCAACCAACCAGCCAACCAACCAATCCACAAACCTATCAAAAACATAAAAGAAAAATGCATTGTAGCCTGCTTATGAAACCATGTATTTCAAATCTCCATGGATTTCCTCTGACATGTTTTTGGGTGAAGACGAATTATTTATTTAACTTCCTTTTTCTGCAATGAATCATCCTAATCTTTCAGGAAAGTAGTCATCACAAACTTTAGACTTTGATAAAAATACAGTTTTCCCCCTTGCTTTTCTTTCAAACTCTATCTACAAATTATTTCTATTGTTCTGACTCTGCACTGATAAAATAACACTCTTATTCTCACAGAACTAACATCATCTGCAAATTACCTTCTTTGTTCTGATGTCGTTTCCATGTAATGTTCACTGACTTCACTTATGATGGGCAATCTTTGTGTCATTCATTTGGGCAAAGAATTCAGTATGTGTATATCACAGCTCTAAAGCTGTTATTGTGCAGATCCCAGAGGAAACTTTCTACTGTCCTCTAGTGTGCTGTGTTCACAAAAATAAAAACAATTAGCTAAATAAAGTTTTCTTGTCTAATCAAATGTGTACAACTTAGCATTCAAATAATCTTATAAATGTAGGTAATTTGGTTAAAATGCAGTGGTTTCTTGTCATGGAAATCAGTTTTTGCCTTCATAATTACTTACCACCACAAGATGAAGTACTGGAGACCCCATCTACACCAGACAAATAAGGAGTTAGGAACCAGAGGCTTTAATTTGCAAGGTTTTGACACTGATATGGTTATGAATTATGCCTGCTGGCCTTGGGAGCCTTTTCACCTGCATCTCTTTTCTCTTGTGACCCCAGGTACTGCAAAAGCCTGTTTGTTTTCAGTTTGTGTCTCTCAGTTCAGAAAGACTGCAAGAAGAAGACTGAAAATATTCAAAGCCTTAATGTACCATCCAAGCAACTTGATGCAGTAGGGGACATAAAATTGGCTTAAAATCACTCTTTTAGCTCTTAAAAAAATACACTCAATAGCCCTTCTCATACACAACTATAGTTGCTTTTCTCTTAATCTGTTAAAAACTGCTTTATCTGTTTGTCTCTAAACAATGATCAGCATGGATAAATCACTGAGAATACCCCAAGTAACTGTAGGTATTCAAGCAATTTTCCTTGTTTTCTTTGTAATTTGATAAAGAAAATTCTGCTGTTACAGTATAAATTGCTGAAATTTATTAGTGAAGTAGAAAGATAAAAGATATTACATAGTTTATCTTAAACAAAGTTACCTTTTTAGTACACAGTAACCATTTTTTAACTTTTTCTTTTCTATCTCAGAGTACAGTTATGCACAACAGCTCCATATACCATTGCCTTTTCAACCTGTTAACTTCCTATGTTATATGGTAAAATCTATGAGAAAAATTAGATTTTATATTACAAATAAAATATCTGAATATTCATGTCATCCTTTATGTGGAAAGGTTAGTACAGATCTTGGAACACTTGAACCATAAACATTACATTGCATTTCTTTGTGGATGATATATGCGAAGAAACCTCCTGTTTTGAAATTATTTGTAACATATTGATTAAGCTTATTAGGATTTTTTTTAATACTCCTTTGACCTTATAACTGAAATTACTGAGATCTGATTTAAAATTATATAAACTGGAACTCCGTATAGCAACAAAAAAAAAAATCTCAGTTTCAAGTGCGGTTTGTGAGACATATGCTGGGATCCTCTGAGGAATGTTCACTTCCCAGTAACATGAAGTACCATTTGCTATCTCAGTGGGAATTGCCAGATATTGAATGTCAGGCCTGCCACTGGTTTATTTGTACATTTTGGACCTTAGGTTTTTGTCATATGGGGGAGGAATGAAAGTGAGAGAATGGCAGAAAAAGGCACTTGCAGGAAGAAAAAAAATATATTTCTCTGGAAACACTGGTGTATTTTTAATTGCAGCTGTTAAAAGCACTTGTCTGGCATGATAGTTTTGGCATGATGCCTTGTTTAAAAAGGCTGGTTGTACTACATCCTCTGTGACCTGAGAGAGACAGTGGTGGCTGCTGTCATAGTCTTTTCAATTTTCATGCCCTCCAAGCTTTGGTGACTCAATTGCTTTGTGTAAGTCCTTGTCACCACTATAAATACATCAGCAATAAAAGGAAGGAGAATTTCTATCCTTTACTTCATGCAGGGGGAAACTGTGACAAAGGATAGGGAAAAGATAAGGCACTTAATGCTTTCTTTACCGCAGTCTTGAACAGTAAGACCAGTTGGTCTTTGTGTTCCAGCCTCCTGAGCTGGAAGACAGGCACAAAGAGCAGAATGAATACACCAGATTCCAAGGGGAAAGGGCTGGTGAGCTGCTACATCACCTCTACACACACAAGTCTGTGGAGCTGGATGGGATCAACCCCAGAGTACTGAGGGAGCTGGCAGAACAACTCACAAAGCAATTTTCAATCTCTTACTAGCAGCTCTGGCAAACCAGGGAGGCTGCAGCTGATTGGAAGTTTGTAGATGTAACACCCATCTATAAGAAGGAATGGAAGGAGAATCTGGGGACCTACAGGCCTGTCAGTCTTACCTTGGTTCTGGATAAGGTCATGGAGCAGATCATCTTGAGACTGGACTCTAGTAAAATTTTGATCCTACTTCCCACAGTATTCTAGAGAAACTGGCTACTCACACCTTGAACAGGTGCACTGTTTGACAGGTAAAATAAAACAAGTAGATGACTGAGCCCAGAGTGGTGGTGGAGTTATATCTAGCTGGTGATGGTCATGAATGCTGTTCCCCAGGACTCAGTATTGGGAGCAGTCCTGTTTGATGTTTTTACCAATGATCCAGGTGAGAGGTCGAGTGTACCCTCAGTCAGTTTGCAGGTGACATCAAGCTAGGTGGGAGTTGATCACCTGGAGAGTATGGAGGCTTTTCTGGATGATCTGGACAGGCTGGATCAGTGGGACGAGGCCAGTTGGATGAGGACCAATAAGGCAAAGTACCAAGTCCTGCCCTTGGGTCACAACAACCCAAGGTGGGGCTTCAGGCTGGTGATAGAGTGACTGGAAAGGTGCCCAGTGGAAAAAGACCTGGAGGTGCTGGTGACAGTGTATGATCATGGGCTCACGTGTGCCCAGGTGGCCAAGAAGGCCAGTGGCATCCTGGCCTGTATCAGCAATAGTGTGGCTAGCAGGACCAGGGCAGTGATTTTCACAGAATTCACAGAATTTCACAGGATCACAAGGTTGGAAGAGACCTTTAAGGTCATCGAATCCAACCCATGCACTAACACTTCAACTAAACCATGGCAGGGTGTGCCACATCCAATCTTCTTTTAAACACATCCAGGGATGATGACTCCACCACCTCCCCAGGCAGACCATTCCAGTACTTTATCATCTTTCTGTGAAAAACTTTTTCCTAACATCCAACCTATATTTCCCTGGGTGCAGCTTAAGTATGTGTACTTTCGTTCTGTCAGTTGCTGCCTGGTAACTCCCCCACTACTCAGCACTGATGAGGCTGTACCTGGAATCCTCTCTTCAGTTTTATGCCACTCACTACCAGAAACACTGAGGTGCTGGAGCAAATCCAGAAAAGCACAGTGGAGCTATTGAAGGGTCTGGAGCACAAGTCTGATGGGATCTGGGATTGCTTAGCCTGGGAAAAATTAGGTTCAGGGAGAGCATTACTGCTCTCTACATCTACCTGGAAGGAGATTGGAGTGAGGTGGAGGTCAGTTTCTTCTTCCAGGTGACAAGAAACAGGACAAGAGGAAATGGCCTCAAGTTGCACCAGGGGAGGTTTAGATAGGATATTAGAAAAAAAATTGTACCTAAATGGTCTTCAAGCATTGGAAGAGGCTTCCCAGGGAAGTGGTGGAGTCAGCATTCCTGGAGCTATTTAGAAGGTGTATATGTGGCACTTAGGGAAATGGCTAGGGACTTAGCAGTGTTACTTTAACTGTTGAAATACATGATCTTAAAGGTCCTTTTTAACCTAAATGATTCTGGTATTCTGTGATGGGAGGCAAGTGTATCTCAGAATAATTTCTGTATGGAAGCACCAAACTCAATTACCAGCATGTGTGTATGGGCAAACAGTCTTGAACCTTAGAATGAGAGACAGATTCTGTACTGCTGGGTTAATGGCTGGACTTGATAATTTTAGAGATGGTTTCCAATGTAAGTGATTCTGTGATTGTGTGATTTTGTGCACATGGTGCAAACACTGGAAAAAGAGAAATTTGCCTTGCCTATGGTATCCTCTCTAGGTATTTCAATAACTACCTTCTTACTGTAGATAACATGAACAGTGAATGATCATTGCATGGATACTTCAGATGAGGGTAAAGTGAGTAAGTTATATTACAGTTGAAATATTTTGCATGGATAGATGTTTTGCCCAGTATTGCTCTTGTAACTAGTGGGAATCAAAGGTAAGGGCTATGCAACTTACACAATAACACCTATTAATTTTCCTAGAAAGTGTAATATAATTTAATGATCATTTCCTATAACATTTTAACAAAACTCGAATATCTTGATTCCTGTTTTATAAAAGCCTTCTTTATTCCTCAACTACTGAAATCTAATATTTTAAAATGGTTTCCGATTATTTGTACCAGTATGTTTTTAACTTTTATAACCATAGATTAAAAATAAATTTGGTAAGATTACTCTTATAGGAGAGTATAATTTTTCAGCAAATAGGATTGTAAAGTTAATTTTTTTGAACTCAGCCTCCTAACCACAGAATATCAGCTTTCTTCATGCCCCTTCAGAAAAGCAAACATGGCACTAAAGACAGAGGTAAGGTGAGTAGAGTGAGACCTAGCCCGTGTTCAAGCAGTAAGAAGTCCTTATGCAGCTTTAATAATGATCATTAATATAATCATAATTCATTATTACTTTGTTTCCCTGGGCAAAGTTATGGATTAGAAGAACATTTGTTTCTTATGTCTTGACTGTGGTTTTGACTTTTTCAGTCTATAAACTTATAAATTAATAGCCACAACTGATAACAGGAAGCTAAGGGAGGAATTTTGCTTTCCCAGTTTCCCCTTTAGATGTTGTCACATTCTGCCTAGCTTATGTATAGGCTTTCAGTGAAGTATATTACTGAAGAATTTTATTTTAGTTTTCTATGAAAATATATGTTATGGCATTCTGACCCATAAGTACATGAACATAACATTTCCATCCCCCAATGGCTACTTGTTCACATTCAGAAAAATCACAGTCCTTTCTCTAACTACTTGTTGAACAGTAAGCTGTCAACATAAAAAAATAAAAACTCTTGATGGTACCCACTGGAGAAAAAACAGTGGAAGCACTTATATGAACCTTTGAGCACAAGTCATTGTTCTATGATTAGATTTCAAATGCACCAGTTTTGTACTCCATGCCTAATTCTTCACACACAGTGCTCTTTTCTCCAGCTCCTGAGAGAAAGGAAAATGCAGCCACTTTTTAATGTGAATCTTTTATATTAAGCCAGCCTGACTGGATGCTATGTTGTGAGGGAAGGAGTTACAGCTTAGAATGACTAGCAGAAAAATAGCCAGCACTGATTATCCAGACTAAAGGCCAAAGGGTGAGACATAACAGGTTGCAGCAGCCTTTTGCAGTTTGTTTTTTATATTAAAGTGGAACAAGTCCATTTCCTGCTTCTCAATTTCTACCTGAGAAAATTCTTTGCAAAGTTAACAGGAACAAACTTTTAACAGAAACAGTGATAAAATTATCACTAATATTTAGGAACCTTCCTGCTGGATGGTAAAAACATGCATTTGCTTTAATAATATTTAACATATTGCAGATTTCATTATGCCTGTCACAGACACTTTTACTAAAAGCTGATTTTACATATTCCATAACTGGGGAAAAATTTCCTGCAACATAAAAAAACTATCAGATTTTGAATTTGTTGACTATTACATAATGAAAAGGAATATGATTTCAGTAAAAAGCTAGATCAGCCATGTTTCAGAATTTTGCTGTGCTGGTGTGCTTTTCTCTGTAATAGATACTGAACTGCACCACTGGTATGGTTTGATTAACTTTGGAGTCCTTCCTTGTGTCCATGCTCCTTTTATGGAGCAGGTTTCCTGAATGGGGCTTTTTTCCCATGGTATTCATGTCCTTATCAGAGAACCATAGAATGGTTAGTGTTGGAAGGGATCTTAAAGATCATCTAGTTGCAACTGCCCTGCCATGATCAGGGATACCTTCCACAAGACCGTGTTGCTCAGACCCCCATCCAGCCTGGCCTTGAACACTTCTAGGAATGGGACATCCACAGTTTATCTGTTCCAGTGTTTTACTAATCTCATAGTGAAAAAATTTATTCTTAATATCTAATCTAAGGCTACTCTCTTTCAAGGATAAACTTTTCAAGCTGTCTCTTTTCCAAGCTGAACAATCCCAATGCTCTCAGACTCTATATCTCTCCTTATAGGACAGGTGCTCCAGACCTCTGCTCATCTTTATAGCCCTGTCTTGCTCCACAGGTCCCTGTTTTTCCTACGTTGGGGGTCCCAGAGCTGGACAGAGTACTTCAGGTAGGGTCTCATGAGAGTGGAGCAGAGCAAGAGAATCACCTCCTCTGACCTACTACTGGCCATGATACATTTAATGCAGCCCAGGATGCACTTGACTTTTGCAGCTGCAAGTGAATATTGCTAGATCCTGTTGAGCTTCTTGTCCACCAGCTAGCTTTTCCTCAAGGCTAGTCTCAATTCATTCTCTCCCCTACCTGCATTTGTGCTTGGGATTGCCCTGACCCAGCTGTGGGAACTTGCACTTGGCCTTGTTGATCTTCATGAGCTTCACATATGCCCAACTCTCAAGTCTTTTTAAAGTAACATTCTAGGTTCCCCTGGATGACATTCCTTCCCCCAGTGTGTCAATTGCACCAAACCCCATGTGTTTAGTGTCACCCACAAACTTCACAGATTTCACAGAATATTCCAAGTTGGAAGGGATCCACAAGGAACATTTAATTCAACATTTAAGTGAATGGTCCACACAGGGATCAACCTTGCAACTTTGGTATTAGACCCATGCTCTAACCAACTGAGCTAATCTCAGGGTCCAGACTTGCTAGGGTGCACTCAATTTCACTGTCCACATCCCAAGAAAGATGTTAAATGCCACCAGTCACAATGTCAACTCCTGAAGAACATCACTTATCACTGGTTTGGACTTGAACATCAAGACACTGATTGGCTCCTTGAGTATAGCCATCGAGCCAATTCCTTGTCTCCATAAATGAAGCCAATTTACTGGCCAAAATAGCTGGATTATGTTTTTCTCAGGAACTATGATCTACCACTCTTTAGAAGTTATTTGTGTTAACTAACCTACCTTATAAGTGATAATAAGTATATAGCATATCAGTGAATCAGAGTGTTACTTTAAATGTAGTCTTAATTTGTACAGCAAACATGCTATTTTTTCTCAAATATTAATGGCAATATGATTCTATGTGAGTATATGAATCCAGAGGCATCCTGGGGATGAAGTCTGTGTCAGAGACAGTTTCGTTCCCATTGCTCCATGAAGTACTAATCAGATGACTGACAATAACAGAAGCAAAGTACCACTTTACTCAATACCATTAAATTTATGGTTATATTGTTATAGGAAGATAAAACTGCATGTTTCCTGCCTACCAGGTGGAAAAGAGGAAGCAGGTAAAAGAACAAGAAATAAATAGTTTGTATACAAAAATGTACAGTAAAGGTCTTATTCTTGTACATATGGGTTGAAAGCACTCCAAAGGACACTCAAGCTTTAGAGAAATGTTCTAAAATCAGTACTTTTGAGATTCTCTGTTCAGTTAAAAAATTTACTGTGCTTTTTCAGTACTGGTTAATAAGCACTTTGAGATCACTAATTCTCTGCAAACTTAAGGGACACAATCAAAAGAAAAAATTTGTGTTCTATTCTTTGATCAAACTGTAATTAATACATCATATAGATCAGCCATTATATTAAAATTCTTCTTAAAATATTGTCTTTAATTATTTGTAATTTACTAGTTGAAAATTAGGTTTATACTAAATATTTCAATGACGCATTGTATTTGGAAAGCAACCAAGTCATTTGATTAATGCTGGAAGAAACTATCTTACAGATTCATGACCTGTGTTCCTGTGTTGCAGTAGCCTGGTCCTCTCCTCTTGTTCCTTATAAATAAGCTTCCTCCCACCCCAAGTAATATCTTTACTTCCTCGATAACATCTGCTAGGCTTTCCTATTCACAGTATGCTTGGCTCTCTCCCATGTTCCCTAAATCCCAGCTGCTGGGGAAAGAGCAGCTTGTATAAGAGCTGATTTCAACATAATACGTGTGTTGATTGAGAGATGAACAAATCTGATTGTCGCTGAGCTTGTATGGCTGCCTTTCTAGTGGGGTCTTATGTTGGGTTTCTGTTTCCTCTTTCCAGATGCCAACATTCTCAAATATCTTAGCAACTTGTCTTCTAGGTGCCAAGCTCCTTGGTTAAATGCAGAAGAGTGGGCAAAGGTAGTGGGAATAGTGCATAGAAGTATAAGAGAACAGCCAAAGGGATAGAAAGTCAAATATATGGAATCTCCTTATCAAAGCAAAATTTAAAAGGAGAATCAAGTGGCAGAAAGGGAGCAGCTTACCTGTGTGTGTCCTGGTGCACAGATGGAGTTCAAATTAGTGGCACTGATATTGCCTTAAGAGCCGTCCCAGTATTTCTTAATTTTCTCCAGGAAATTTCCTTCCAGACCCTCTGGAGATACCTACAATATACCCCTCACTGATTGCTCCAGTGTCTTCCCCTACCCATGACCCATCATTGGATATCTTCTCTCCCAGAGTGACCATACTCTCTCCAGGCCTTGCCCCCAGCCTTGGTCCTAGTTTCTTCCCCAGAATGCCTCTTCCCAGTCCTCTGGTCCCAATCCTTACCACCTCCACTTCTCCTGTGGGCCACACCTAAGCTCAGTGCTCTGTATGCATCTACCTATTTTCTCAGCCAGGACCAGGCACTTTGATTTACATGGATAGGTCTGAGCTAATGGATTGCCCTTACATTCTGGATTTATTCCCAGAAGCCATTTGGACCATCTTGTTGGTTACTCTGACAGCTAAGCACACCCCTTCCCCTGGGCTCCTTGCTTGCTGTGCTAGTATTGCTGGGCCTGGTTTTTGGTAGCAGGAGGGTCATAGAGGTGGCTTCTGTGAAAAGCTTCCACCATGTCCAGCAGAGACAATCCCTGATGGCTCTGAAGATGGACATGCTGCTATCCAAAGCTGGGCCAGTTAGAGAGATTGGTAATGCCTCTGTGATGACATAGTTAAGAAGAAAATCAGAACAATGTGGGCACAAATTTTTTCCTAGTGAGAGAAGAGGATGAGGTGAAAGCATGTGAGGGAAATAATATGGAGACAGCAAGGTCAGTGGAGAAGGAGGCGCTCCAGGTGCCAGAGCTGAAATTCCTCTGCAGGCTGTGGTGATGATCGTGGTGAAGCAGCTGTGCCCCTGCAGCCCAAGGGGATCCACAGGGAATGCAGAGATCCACCCTCATCCTGTGGGGGAGGTGCCCACACTAGAAAGGAGGCTCTGATCCAATGGAAAACCCAGTGGAGGGAGAGGGCCCTTGATTCCAGGCTGAAGCATCCTGTCCTTGGAGGAGTGCACCCTGTGGAAGAGCAACCCACGCCACGATGGGTGCTTGTGAGAGGGACTCGTTGCATTGGTTTTGGGAGGACTGCTGCTTGTGGGAGTGGACCCATGTTGGAGACATTCACAGAGAACTGTCTCCAATGGAAAGGGACTCCATGGTGCAGGAGGGGAAGGACTCCCCTCCCTGAGCAGTGTAAGAAAATCTCAGGGGACAAACTTACCAAACCTCCATGCCCTGTCTCCCTGTACTGTTGGTGGGAAGGAGAGAAGGGCTGGCAGACAAAAGGTGTTTTTGAAGGGTTAATTTTACTTCTCATTAGCCTCCTATCACTCTGTTAGTAATAAATTCACTTTGTATCTCTAAGCTGAGCCTGTTTTGCACTTGGAGGGTTTTCTCCTTGTCCTTATCTCAACTCATGAACCTTTTGTTAATTTTTCTCTCCACTGCCCAGCTGTGGCTGGGGAGGGTGAGCGAGTGACTCTCTTGGGTGCCTGGCGGTGGGCCAGTGTCAAACCATGACACTTGCTAACATAGATGTCAATGTTGGAAGCGATTTTTGCAGGCATAGAGACCAGTTCACAAAAAAGTTTGGACTGGAAAAGAAGTGAGTAATTGAGATGATATGGGCTTCTGTGGTGATCAAGAAAGAGGAATGCATACAAGAGAAAATATTATGGATTGACGAGTTTTACACACCAAGGGGAGTGTAAAACCCCCAAGAAGGGATATGATTGCTCTTTATAGATATTTCAAGGTAAACAGCAAGGATAAAGATAAGTGTTATAGTCTAAATTATATTGCCAGCAGAAGGATAAACTGATCATGAACTAATGTCATTTTGAGTTTAGTAGGATGGTTTTAATCCTCCAAGACTGAGGCTCCTGTAACAGTGTTGTAAGAGCAACAAAAATATCCTACTTAGGTTTGGGTGAAATTTGTCAAATCATTATTTAGACTGGGAGAGGCTCACTCAACAGCACTGGGAGTCTGATGCTTGGGGAGTACCACTAGCACACCAGTTTTTGTCAGTAATGCTGCCAGAGCCGGATGCAATATTCTAGATGGTTTTTAATAAATGCCTGGAGCACTAATAATACCACTTTATGGTATATCTATTTATTAATGCAACCTGCTATCATATTTTCCTTCTTTTCCAGCAGCTGTGAAATGATTTGATGGTTTTAATTATTTTTCATAATAACCCCCAAATTCCTCTCCTGATTAGCTTCCTAGATGAAATTTCCATTTAGTATATATTCTCTAACTTGGTGTTTGGTTTCCCTGCTAATTATTTCACATTTTTTTCCTATATTAAGCTGCATTTGCCATCTGCTCATTCAGTCAAAAAATAATGGAAAACCTTTTGAATCCAATTGCATTCTCCTAATTACTGGTTCTGTCTCCAGTTGTGTTATTACCCACAGATTGAAAGATCTTGGGCCAAATAATTAGCAAAAAACCTGAGATTCCTTTGATTTTGGTTAAGCCATGCTGATATATACCAAGATCCTGATCTTTCATTTCCTAGTGTCTGAAGTTCCCCATCTTTCAAAATATAAACATCTGAGTCCCACTTCTCTCAATTTTCATGTACAGTATTGATGCTGCATTTCCCAGACTTAGACCAAACTCCCACTGTGAATGAGTATTTCATTCAGCTATACTCGAAAAGTACTCTCTCCAGGGAATTCACATGAAGTTAGTGGCACTTCCCAATGAGATTCAATGTTTCAATAAACATGAACTGAACATTTATTTGTTGTTATGCATATGTGAACATTTGCAGATGTTTGACAATATCAATGCTTACGGAATTAAAAAAAACCCAAACTGACAACATCTTAAGTTCTCATATTTATCTTTTCTTCTTTCTCTGTATCTACTGATTTTTTTCAGCTTCTCAGTGTTTCTGTATGCCATTTTGGTGTAGGTAGTTTTTAAGCTTTGCACATGGATTCTGTGATTCTGTTACCACCTTATACTTTTTACATTACTGTACTGGACTGACCCTGGCTGGGTGTCAGGTGCCCACCAAAGCCTGTCTATCACTTCTCTCCACAGCTGCATGGGGGATAGAAAATGTAACAAAGGATTCATGAATTGAGATAGGGACACAGGGAGATCACCCACCAAATATAGTCATGGGCTAAACAGACTAGAATTAGAGATATTAATTAAATTTATTGCTAACAAAATCAGAGTGGGATAATTAAGTAAAATAAAGCCTTAAAAACACCTCCCACTCCCTGTTACCAGCTCTACCTCCTCCCCCAGCAGTGCAGGGTGAAAGGGAATGGAGTTAAGGTCAGTTCATCACAGGTTGTTTCTGTTGCTGCTCAGGGAACCCAGTCCTTCCCCTGCACCAGCTTGGGATCCCTCCCACAAGAGAGTTTTCTGTGAACTTTTCCAACATGAGTCCCTCCCATGGGCAACAGTCCCCCTCAAACTGCTGCAGTGTTGATCACTCTTACACAGGGTGCGGTTCTTCAAGGACAGGCTGTTCCAGGGCGGACTCATGTTAGAAAGTCCCCATGAGGCTTTCCAACTCATGAGAGAGACCACAGGCCTCCCATGGGGTCACAGCATTCTCCCAGGCATCCACCTGTGCCAGTGTGGGTCTGCTCCATGGGCTGCAGGTGGATCTCTGCGTTCCCCCATGTATTGCAGGGACACAGCTGCCTCACAGGCTGCAGCTCTGGTGCCTGCAGCACCTCCTGCCCCTCCTTCTGCACTGACCTTGGTGTCTGCAGAGCTGTTCCTCTCACATGTTTTCACCCAGCTCTTGTCATAATTACACCTGCACAATAACTTTTTTTTTCTTCTTCTTAAGTATGTTATCCCATAAGTGTTATCATTTCTGACTGGCCCAGCACATCCATCCTGGAGCTGTGTGGCATTGGTTTTGCTGGACATGGAGGAAGCTTCTGGCAGCTGCTCACAGAAGCCACCCCTGTAGCCCCCCTGCTATCAAAATCTGGCCATGCAAACCCAATACACTTATTTGGTGAAACGTTTGGTGTTTTGTGAGTTGCTCTTTTCAGTTCTAGATTCTTGTTACCAAGTTCTTTCTCATAAAGACCATTCCTGTCTTTTTTCCTGTCTGTATATTTATGTATCTTTTCCTAGAGTCTGTATAGGAAAATATTTTTTTATGATAGCTTCTTATTTACAGATCAGCTGGAGGAGATTTTGGAGTTATTAAGCTATTACAGTAAGGAGATCTACCATGCCAACTAGATGATGTTTATTTCCACTGTGGAAAAAAATTCATATAAACAGAACCCCTGTAAGCTGTTATATTTGAGCAGTGTCACTGAAATTTTGTGGCAAGGACATGAAGTCATAGGGTACAGGTTTATGGCAACATTTGATTTTGTGCGTTAGCAATACCAGTATTCTTTTCAAAGGTTGTTTTAAAAGCAGACTTTGGGCTTTTAGTTACCTGGACAAACAAGCTGAAGGACAGTTTAAAACCACCTGCGTTTCCTCAGGGCTGTTGTTTTATATCCCTAATTATTTTTTCAATAGTAAGGTGCTATTGATCTCCATTTTTCTGTTTACCTAAAAGAAATATTAGTTGAATGGGAATTGTAAGCTTTGCATTCAGTGCCTGCAACTTGAGGCAATATTAGTTGGGCATTTACTGAGGCTTTGTTTCAAGGAGATTATTTCTTCTCCCATCTTAAATATAATTTAAATTTTCCACATAAATATTAGTCTTTTACAATTTTATTAATTTATTCATGATGCAAGTTATTATTGCATTACCATAATCAAAAATCACAGGAGGAAAGCGGGGAGAGAGAGAGTGAGAGAAATTCCTCTTAAATGACAGAAAATTGAGTAAAGAGAAAGAGGGAAGAAATAATCTTAAATTTACTTTCCTTTACTATAAGAGTAATAATCTCCTAGACTGGACCAATTTCAAAGCAGATACATTTTAGAGAAATGTATAAAAGATTAGTTTGTTCTGCTGAAATCAGTGTAAATATTTAGGTATTTGCTTTTCTGGGTTTTGCATCACATATAATAATTATGTGAAAGCATGTAATTTCCCACCCAGAAATTTATTTTATTGTTGTGAAAAATCACTTGATTAATTATTTTAATCCTATGGAACTAAACTCATAACCCTAGAGAAAATAATGTATGCCTTCAGAACATGAAAAAATTAAAAATGTGTGTTGAAAACTTTTATTAATATTCTCAAAGCATTTCAATTTCTTTGTGTAGTTTAGATATTAGACAAATTTTTGCTGGATTATTTTGGAAATAATAAAGCTAGGCTAGACAATTTATATTGCAAAACTTCATGTAAGACAAAGCATTTGTAAATCTAATAGATAGAATTATGTCATTACTAGTACATCATACAATTAGTTCATCAAGTCTGTATAGATGTTTAAAGGTCCTAAAATATTAATAGAAAATTGTATATATTGGGAAGCTTGCTTATGTTTAAACTCCATCTTTGCCAATGTTACATTTGCTGCTTTTCAACCACACCTGACTTAGAGCAGTTTTTGAAGTCAAACAGCAATTTTCTCATTACATAATCCAATAACTAAAATGTTTTAAAAAATAAAACTTAGATAAATAGTCCTGAAAAATTGATATGATAAATAATTCTTGTTTTTTTTTAAGGATGAAGTATTAAATCTGAATGACAACTAATTTCACATGTGTGTATATGTTTTCTGTTGATTAGGAATTCAGGGGTGTTTCTGTGATTAAGAGAAATTATAATGCTAAATCCTTTAGCATTATAAACTACTCATTTGTGACATTTATTTATGAATAACTTCTGTATTATTTATAGTTTTATTATGAAAGATGGATCATAGCTTTTTCATTACTTGTCTCTGGCCAGTAATTCAATATTATCTTTTTGTTAAAAATAATCTCCTTAGTTTTAAATTTTCAGAAATTTACCCCTTAATTACCCCTTAATTTACCCCTTAGTTACATCTTGCAAATAGTTTGATGGAGGCCATCAAATTTTAGTAATCACATGTGGGTGCTTATAATTTCTAAATTCGTGGCCAGTCCTGCAGATAACCTCACTTGTGACTGTTTAGGAGTCAGTCAGCAGTGTTTATAATGTTCATCTGAAAGAAAGTGCTGCATTAACAACAAATTTCACATGATTGAAACAATTTTTTCCTGTAAATATTCTGTCAGAAAAACAGATCAAGGGTGGTAGCAGTTTTTTTGTGTGATTTTGAACATTGGATCATAAAAATAAACTACTCCATTGATCTGATTTTTCATTTGTGTATGCAAACTAGCTTCCAGTTATCTTGTTAGAAAGGCAAGAACAGTGGCTTTCATTGCCCTAAAATTGAAAAAGGCAGTTTTAGTAGATATTTTATTTAATGCATCTGGAAAGGAAAGAAAGGTAGTTCTGGAGAAACTGGTGGCTTTAAACTCAGTTAATTTATCTGAGAAATACTGGGCATTCAATATGGGCTAGTTATTTTCTGGTCTTCCGCTTTTGTCTCTCTCTCACAAGTGAAGAGCAATTATGCAACTCCATTTTATGTTTAATGCAAAAAAAATGTTTATTTTCCAAAAGGCAGTAACATTCAGATGGAACTATTCGTAGTATCCTGTCCTTAGGCTAGATTGGTCAGTGGAAGTTTGCTCCAGTGATGATAATGCCAGTGATTTGTACTTAATTAGCTGACTATATTATACATTAATTTAACCTTGAGAGTTTTATGAGGGCTTCAATATATCAATAACAATGTCTAAAATACTTGCATGGCTTGTGCTGAGATTCTAATTTTCGTGCTGTTTTAAAATCAGACAAATGCATCTCATATCAGTTTTGTGTGTTTACATTTCAGGTTCTCTGAAGTTTCTATATGATATATAGAGATCTGAGATACTTAGCAGTTACAAGAATGGCATAGTGCATGTTAACAATCTGTATTTTGACCTTTCAGTGGTTGTGCTCTGTACATAGACTTCTAATAGTGCAGATTTGGACTTCTTCGTAGCTAGCTATTAAAGCAATCACCAGACCATTGCAAAGGCATAAAGGAAGTGAAGGTCAAATCACTGGCAGTGAATTCTAGCTTGCTGCAGTAATCTAAAGGTAGTGCTGGCTGAAAGAGGTACCACTTGCTGTGTACATGATGCACTGAAGAAGGCAAGGGGCTCATACAGTTATAAAAATAAAATGATTTTTAAATCTGCCATTACAATTTCTCTTTTGGCTATTTAAAGTTGAATTGATTAGTGTTTCTGCAAAAAGATCCCATATTTCAGTCATTGAATTCCATATCTCAATGTAGCTTAAAACATATTTTACACCTTCAAATCTTATTTCTTTATTGCAATTCTACATCTTTTTGCCAAAGGATTTATCTAGTTATTATTAATGTTCATTTAGTTGTAACTGGAATTTTGGGTTGATTTTGTTTATGAATGTTCATGAAGAATGTTCACTATATAAAACCATGCATATAAAGTTTCCAGATGTGCTCAATTTTACACTTTGTTCCAGCATAGGAGCTTTGTATGAGTGTGGGTGAATACTTCACAAGAGAAAAGTTGGGAGCTTGAAGTTGATGCTTTTTACAGTGAACATTTTTTCTTCCTGTTTAGCTCACTGGAAAATTTATATAACTCCAAATAAATCTTTAATTTCTACTGTAAAAGCTGAAATTAAGAACTCATTTTTTTGAGCTTAGGTCTGAGTCCTTCAGTGAACTCTTTCTGCCTTTGTAATGGTTAAGATAAAAGTCACATTTATGTATCCAGTGATATGAAAATGTTTTAAACCATCATCACAATAGACTTTTTTTTCCCTGAGAAAATTTAAGATGGAAAAGTAAGGATATTTTCTGTAGGTCCACTTTCAAATTTTTCCAGATTAGTTTTATTAATGCTTATTTCTTTGGCAGCAAATGCTGTATAGCATAAACAGATTTTGCTTTAATTTCTTAAAATCAGTTTTAGTGCTTCATACCGAATTTGTGCTTTTTCTGTTTTTGCTCTCTGGAAGACAATGTTACTGATAGAGAGTAGAGACTGTATTGAAGCCCTCCTCCTGAGCTATGCAGATATATTTAGAAATATCATCAGATCTCAAGGACTGTTCAATGCAGACATCCCAAAAGTTTCAGCTCAGAGCTCTTGTAAACTTAGCTCTCCTCTGCCTGTATTTAAGAAGGAAGCCGTAGTGGATTCTTTCTCAGGACAGGGGAAAAATCTTATACAAGTGATCAGACCTTGAGCTATGGTCTCTAGCTGTTGGTAGTCACTGCCTGACACATCAAAATTCTGTAAACATCCTCAAGTAGTCATTCAGCATATGAGGCCACTGCATATTTGAGACTGGATCAGGTCAAAGTTTTAAAGTTGTATATCACAGTCCTCTGAGTGTGAATTAGGACCTAGAAGTGTAGGACTTATAAAAATCTCAGAAGTGTGTCTGCAGTAATGAAGGCTGACTGCACACTGGACAGCATCAGTACAGCTATCAGGTTAAATTGATTGTTCCCCTCTTTTTGGCACTTCGGATGCTGCAATTGGAGCAGGGCCCAGTTCTAGCCCTTATCCACCCTCACCCCAGTATAAGAAACACAGACAAATTGGAGCATGTCCAGAGAATGGCCACCAAGATGGGCAAAGTGCTGAAGTATATGATGTACAAGGAGACACTGAAGAGACCTGAATTTGCTCACCCTGAGGTTGATGAAGCTAAGAGGAGAAGAGCTAATTGCTGTCCTCAGCTGCTTAATGGGTCATTACAGCCAGATGGAGCCAGACTGTTAATGGACATGCACAGTGTAAGGACAGGAGGGAACAGATAGATGTTGCAGCAAGGGAAATTTCAATTAGATTTGAGGTATAAACTCTTCATTGTGAGTGTAGTCATACAGTGAAGCAGTTGCCCACGGTGACTCTTAATTTTCCTTCCTGGTGGATTGTCGCTATAGGACACAAGAAAGTACAACACGAGCCACTGCGATGGCAAGGTAAAAAAGAAGAAGGTTTATTTCCTGACTCTAACTTTTATACTTTTTCAAAGGTGACAGTGGATTGGAGAGTGAATGGGCCACCTCTCCAAAGACATTGGACAAACCACCAGTACATCAACTTTCTCCACCCCCACGAAGGAATGCAAAACAACATGTTGTTTATAGAAAATGTGTGGGAAAGTTTTTTAACAGAATGTAAACTCAGAAGGCTTTAGAAAATCTTAAGAATCAGGGCAACAGTGGATTTTCAAAACTTGAGCAGGCAATGCCGTGAGAAATGTGAGGTTACTTTGGCAGTATTCTGCTTTGAGGGATAAACTCTAACAACATCAGAATAGCTCTTCCAATCCCTACTGTTCTGAGTTGGTATACATTACTGACTTTATACGAAGGACATCATTCCTTCTTCATCATTCAATATCCAAGTCTTGTCCAGACATAGATACATCCCCTTAAAATTGTTGTATATTTTTGTAGACCCTTTGTATTTCCTTAAATTTGTTTTTAAAGTCAAATCCACACTCCATTTAGATGCTTTCAAAATCTGATTCCTATATGAGAGTAAATAAAGAGAAAAGAGTGAAAAAATCAATTTAACTTTCAGTGCACTGGAGTATCAGATTGTGTGATATACTCTATACCTGTGCAGTCCCATCCTATTTTTTTTTGCCATCTCCCTATTTGGTTCTTTGTTATATCATACTCAGCTTGGATTTGTACCATTTTTATTTGTTCTTATGAGGCTCTGAGAGTATTGGTGAAATCTCTTAAAATGAGCAAAAGGAAATAAGATTAAGAAAAAAAGAGACAGAAAATAGAGAAATGATGATAGCCTGGGTAGTTTTGCACTAGAGTACTATTGACCCTGAATTGAACTCCAATGACACTTGCATTGGCTCTAGAGGGCTTTTGGAGCAAACAAGGTTCAGACTGTCTTCAGTTTTGTATTTCACAGCACTCTCCTGGGTCATCACTCCTACAATTTTTGATCATCACCCTTGCCCTCCATGGTATTTTTCAAAATCATGCTACAATGTGATTAGGGGGTGGCAAGTTTCTTACCCTTGTCTGTGAGGAATATGACTCACTTTAACCTTCAACATCAATAGAAAATGAGGAAAAACAAGAAGAAATACAAATGGATCTTCACTTTATAAACATATCACTTGGCCTTTTTTTGACTAGTTTGGGATATTTAGATATTTAGACTCTCCAGCTGGATACTGTGCATTTGAAATGTGTATCAGAAGTGTGCTAAAGCATATCCTTTTTATTACTGTGTTTATGGCTGCTCCTCTGAAAAGAAAGCATTTGTGTCCAGGTCACCAAGAGAAACATTAGCTTCCTTTTTATTTCTTGAGTGGTTAATATTTTGCTTTTTATTGCTTCAGTTATTTTTGTTTTCCTGTGAAAATATCTGATTTTCTGATCTCTTATGGCTTGGTTAATGCATGTGTAATGTGTAAACTCCATATGGAGAAGGATCTGATGTACAAATACTGTGAATAGGTTATGGCATTGCTTTGTGCATGAACTTTACATTTTTATCTGGGGAAAATAATGGTCTCTTAGTGGTTGCTTTATGCATTTGGTTGGATGTCAGTTCATTTGCTCAAAAATATACAAGTTTCCTTCCAGGCTGGTTGATTTTCTTCAGCTTTAGGCTCAATCTTTTTTAATAATGGCTATTCTGTTTTCTGTTTATATTTAAACTTCTTGCAGTATCTTCATTTCTCAGGGCTACTCATTTACCTTGCTCTGTCTTTCCCAGTATTGCCTAGCTGCAAGGTTCTCACAGGAAGCTGGGTTATTTCCTACTGTATTTTTCCTATTCTCCAAAACTTTTGATTTTCCTAACCTCAAGGCCCAGTCCTAGGCAGTAAAAAGGCTTTAGCTATAAATACAGTTGAAAGGAAGTATTCAAGAAAGCTGAAATTGCAAATGCAGGGAAATCTCATGTTGAGAATGGTCATAGAATGATCAGCAGTGAGAGGAAGGCAGGAAAGTAGGCTCTTAGACACATTAAGAAGTACTTGTAGAAATAGTTTCAAGGAAATTAAATATATTAATTTGCTATATCCACAACAACTCTAAACAATTGTTGTGATTGTATTTTTCATCATGTTCTTCATGATGAATTAACTTATTTTTCTGAGTAAAAAAAGAACCATATAGATATGGTATCTATAACTATAGATACACAAATGTGATTTTCTTTTGATTGAAGTTATTTTTACTTCCTTTATGACTGTTCATGGAAATGGGCCAAAACAATATTTAAGTGCAAAAATACTTGCTTTCTCTTCCTATTGTGCCATTTTTTAGCACTAATAATACTAAAAGAAATACAGGGCTTTGGTGTAGTGTCATTTTGATTATTTTTACCACTTCAAAAAAGTTGTTTGAAGTAGTTGTTTCAAGCAAGTAGTTGTAAAAAGTACCTTGAATACTTTGTACATTTGGTTTACAAAGATTATCTTAATAGGGCTTGTACTGCAAAAGTGCATCAACAAAGTATCTTTGAATTAATTTCATTCTTATGATAGCAACTGATCCAGGTATCTCTAGTCTAATTTCTGTCCAAAAGGATGAGTGACGTATCATTTGAGTCAAGAAAATAGTGCTGCCTTAAATTAGGCCAATGGCATTCTTAGAAATAAAAGAGATTGTCAGAGAGTAAATATTTTGCTGTACCAGGCAGTCAAAGGATTTTGGTTATGAAGTGTATTCAGTGTGCGGCACTTATAAATTGGAGAACAGCAAAGATAAGTATTACACACCATGACTGAGAGAAAAACTGAGGAATTAGATTTGAAAAAAAAAAAAAACCACTTAAGAAAATTAGTATAAATTAGATATTATTTTTCCCCCTGAGTGCATTAAAGTTTTATTTTCCATCTGCATATGGAGGGTTTTATTCCTTGTCATTGGAGGGTTTACAGCACATTTAAAAAAAAAACTGTAGATAAAATGGGCACTGTAGAAGAAAAGGCTAGTTGGTTTTTGTCGATGTCTCTCAATACCTTACCTAAATGGGTGACTGAACACCGAGCAGGACAACTCCAGAGGATTTGCTCTAGCATCAGTGTGGAACAAAGAGGATATCATGAACGTATAGTCTTGGTAGACATGGCAAAATCCTCCAGTTTACCCTGCAGGTCTGTCCCACTGATGTTTCAGCAGATGATACTGTGTAATGATGAGATACCAACAGGAGGAAAGAGCTGAAACAGATAAAGCAAAAGGTGCAGGAGAAAAAATGAGAGGGAATGGAAAACATAGTTCATCATACTTTGAGCTTTTATTGATGCTATTATAGCCATGTTTAGATACAAATACTGGATTAAACTCCTTAAAATTATTGTTTTCACAGTTGAGCCTTAAATTATGATTTTCTTTTCAGCAGCACTAAATCTCAGTATAATACATGGCTACTCTATTTCTCTTTGAGCACCACACAGTTCTGTTTCAGTAATATTAGTAAAATGATATAAGGAGACTGATGGCAGGATGCTGATGAAAATGATGAAACAGTTGTGTTTGCTTTTGGAACAAAAATCTAAATAATTATCTGCTAAATTTCCTCTTGTAAATTGATTTATTATTATTAGTATTAGTATTAGTATTAGTATTTTGCCTAAGTGAATGGGGGAAAGACAGACTGACTTGTTTTTTATCAGGCAAACCATATTTTCATATTTCTCTGTGAAACAAAAATATTTTCAGGTTTTCCTCTGATGCATGGGACTCTGCATTCAAATAGGCAGTGACATTCAGTAATTGTACAGTGCTATCTGCTTTTTTTGACCAAATAGTAAATAGATCTAATGGGGGCAAAAAGGAAAAACAAATAGAGAAATATGGGCAATACAGAACATGCATGTTTCTAATTGAAATTTAAAATTATATAGGCAGCAGGGAAGAGCTGTGCATCTGGAAGTATCAGATGAAAAGAGAGACAGAAAGGCCTGTTACAAAAATGAAGAGGAGATACAGAACAGGATATGTGATATATTATTCAAAGGGTAGTCAGAAGTGCTGACCTCATGTATTTTCTGATTGCAGTGCTGAAGTGACAAGTTATCTGCAGCACTACTTCTCACCTTTGTGTATTATTTTTCACCATATTGTCACTTCCATAAAACCTGGTCAAAATCACCCAGATTGGACTCCATAATTAATAAAAAATCTCAACACCTGTTTAGTGCATAGTGTACAGTAAAGTGTAGTGTTAAATACCATACAATATTTTTTTTATTTAAAAATATTACTGGTATGTGGTGTCTTAATCCTATTCCATTATATACCCTGCATGGATATTTTGAATTGCAATTTTTTAATGGCTATTTTGTATATTTCAGCTGGCCCTTATATTTCTTTCTTTACTTCTTTATAGTATATTTGATTGTTCTTGCACCAGCCATACAAGAAATATATACAAAGAATGAAACGTTAATGTGTTAACAGAATAATTTATTTTCACTGTAATTTAAAACTGAATGTTGAACTCTGCATTTTTTTTTTTTTTTGAGAAATAATGTTGGCATCTATGTGTCGGAAATATATTGTGTCTTCATGACAAATCTGTTTCTTCATAAGATCTTTCTTATGATCTATTTTGTCAGCAACTTCTTGTATCTGGGAACATTATTTCTGTTGGCTAGACAATTTCAAAATGACAGAGTGAGATTAATAATATAAATACAGGTTTTCCTTGTTTTATTGATATATTGTGTCCTAAATCTCTGAACACTCACCTGTATTAGTCATTTTACTATTGAGAGCTATGACAAAAATTTACTCAGATGTATGAGTGTTTTCCAGAAGGAGCAACTTTGTTAAGTGCAATTAATTAGCAACACACAACAAAGACTACCTCCTGTGAAAGTATCACTATAATACTTTGGATGGATCACATATGTACAGACATAATCCATTACTAGGAATTTTGTAAGGGAGAGGCTTAAGAAATATCTTTGTCTGAAATGTGATCATGTCTCTGTGTCTATTTCATCCACTTCAACATTTTATCCAGCATGGGTATAGAAAAGTTACTTGTCTGAGGCTGTAATTTCACGTACATTAGCATGTGAATATAATAATTGGGAGACTTGGATCAGGGGACTCATTGAGACTTGATATACTAGTTTGTTTGTTTTTTTTCTGAATGAACCAAACTGCACAAGAGTGAGCAGGCAGTATTCTCATTGCAAACAGGTAAAGTGTTCTGGGCTATGTCAGCACCAGTATGATTAGCAAATTGTCAAGGTTTCTATTTCCCTCTGATGCTGGTGAGGAACATGGAACACTGCATTCACTCATTGGGGTCCCTGCTTCCACAAGCATAGGGAGAAAATGGAGGAAGTCTAGCAGAGGGCCCTCTGCTCAGAGCAGTTGAAAGAGATGGGGTTATTTAGTCTGTTGGGATGAAGATCCACAGTGGGCTACATGAAGGAGAGTTACAGAGGATGGAGCAAAACTCACCTGGGCAATGCTGAGGGATATAATAAGGAAGAATGGCCACAAAGTGCAGACCAAGAGAGTCAAATACAGCTTAATGAGGCTGATACAGCCCTGGTGCAGGCTGCTCTTTGAGGTTGTGCAATCTCCATCCTTGGTGACTTTCAGGAATTGACTATTAAACCCCAACAGAGTTGAACTTGTATTGGCAAAAGCCCTTCTCTGTTCTCAGTGGGAGTCTGAACTAGTTCATCTCCAGAGGTCACTTATAATAAACACTCCTCTTTTGCAGTGAATATTATTATGAAGTCAACAACAAGTTTACAACATTAAAAAGAAAAAATGAATGAATAATTCAATAAAAAGATGATTTTTGATTTTGATTTCATGCTACGTAACTTTCCAAGGTAGATTAGGTGGCTATTTCTTTCTTCTCATTGGTTATTTTTTCAGACTAGTTTAGATTTTGCTGATATGTTCAACTAATACTGATACACTCAGCTTTGGGTGAGATGGATCTAAGCCTAAACAAACTAATTTCACCTGATGGAATTGTATACTGTTGTCAAGTCCTTCATTGTTGTCATCTGTTCCCAAAACTGAAATTAAAAATAGAAAAATTTAGATTAATACAGGTATTTAGTATTGAACCATCTTCCAGAAAGATCTTTTCTACCAACATACAGAAACTTCACTACAGAGAAAATAAATTAAAATAAGTGTCAAATCATAGCTTCTCAATAAAATTTTCAGATTTCTGTATTTCCGTATAATGTAAATCTACAAATAATTGAGTGCCATGTGTATGTTTTATGTGTTGTGGTTTTAGAAACTGACGCATTCAGTCTCTCAACATTAGCCATAGAATGTACAATCTAAACAGACTCTATAGATAAATAATTATTTGTGTCTCTCTCACACAGGCTCTATGGAAAGCAGGGCTCTGTACAACATCCTTGTCGTGTTGTTTACATTCCTACTAGAAGTGGTTTGTGTTTTTATTTGTCTCTCAACCTGTATGTGTGCAGCACAACAACAAGGGTATCTAATCTCCCCACCCCAGTGGAAAACTACAGCAGAGAAATTCATAAACAGAAACTTACTGGTGAATTATCCACATCCACAAAGTCTGCTTCTTACCAGAGTAGAGAGAGACGTGCTGCTGTCAGTTTGAAATGACTCCCACCTCCTGGAAGGCATAACAAAAAATCCCCCCATGAAGTCTCCTCAGGCATGCTGAGATAGGGGGACACCTGGGTAGCTCATTGATACAGGACCTTAAATAAACCTCTGAAAAAAGTCTAAAAAAGCAGCAGTCTGGCAGGGATAGAGCTGACGCCTCTCTAGCTTTTGACAACTTTCTGGCACTAGTCATAGCTGCAAGCCTTATTTTGCAGGTAGGCTATCTAGCCTGCTGCAGACTTGTAATATTGGCACTAATTTATGTTTATGAGAAAAAAAGAGGGAAGTTAGTAATTTGTACTGGTGAGTGGAGACCTTTGGAAGATGGTGTTTGAAGGTGCAAAATATGTCAGGCAGACCCTTTGGATTGTAAAAAACTGTAGCAGTCATTAGCAGAACACAGAGGATCAAAAAAAGTCAGAAGTTCAGAAAGCAAGTCAGATTATTCTTCTTTTTCAATCAGGATAACTACACACAGGCAGGCAGCCCACCTCAGTAGAACCTCAAAAAGTCTTTGAATTAAATGTGAGTAAAAGATCTTCTGAGTTGGTTCTCCTGCATCAGTTTGTGTTGTGGCAAGTGCTTTTTTCATTGTGCGGTGAAAGAAACTGGCCTGACTTGCTTGTGATCAGGCTTTTCATGCTCTTCACTGGAGATTTTCTCAAGCCTGCTGCTGGGGTGCTGTTTCTAGTTTGTCACCTCTGCCGGGGACACTAATGAGTCTGTTGATACAAACTTTGGCTACATGTTTCAAGGTGCTGAACTGCTTTAAATTTCATTCCTTTCTATCAGGCAACTTTATGGTGTTATCTAAAAGTTGTGATCTACCTATATCAGCAGAGCTGCTTAGAAAAATTTATTTTTCCTCATTCATTTCCCACACCCATGCTACAGACTCTAACAGTAGTAAAACCCCAATGATTTACATGTTTAAAATATATGAAAGATGTAGGGTCAAGTACCATTACAAGGTGGGTAACTGTGAGACAACTCCTTATTGTATGGAGAATGTTCTTCTAAATAGCTGGCAGTGTCACTGCAGCACTATGGAGGTCAGTCTGCTCAGTGCACATGTTTCGTGTTGTATTTTTCTGACATTTTTTGCCTTTGAGTGAAGATCACAGCTAAAGTCAAATCTTCTATTTGTTAGCCAAGGTGGAGATAATTTCAGCAAACTTTTGTAGTGGACTTTTATTTGCCAGTCATGTTAAACAGCTTTTTGTCCTGATTTTATATTAAAATGTATACACACATGTGTGTGCGTGTGTGCCTGCATACATAGATATATTTACTTCAGCATGCTTCTTGCTGTTGAAGATGCCATTTTTCACCTGAGGGTTAAAATGAAGATTTCAGAGCTTTGTGATATAAAATATACTGGTTTTTCTTGTTCTAGTAGGGCTTTTACCAGTAAATCAGAATTATCTGCCAACATGATTACATTCCCTGGGATTCCAATTGATTTTGGCATTTGGATTCTAAACAGTAGTTTTGCTCTACAGCTTGATACTGACTCCTGAAGAAGCAGGTCTCAAGAGATAGTTCAAAATATTTCCTCCATGTGTCCATATATTCGTACATTACACAAAAAATATATTTTAAGACAATCAATTTACACTAGTGGTGTGTAAATAAAATAGTAACTGCACATTTATGGATTGTGTGTTTGCTACAATGCAGTTTAATTTCCTTCATTTCTATACTTGAGTATTTTGCAGAGTATAAGTGTACAATTGAATGAGTGTTTGACTTCTTTTGTCTGGGAGGACTTGGGAGTGTTTTATGTGAAAGGAATATAACTCTGTCACTATTACTGTTTGCTACCTCCAATAGTAAAATATTAGCAGACTTAAACTTTTTATTTGAGTGACACTTGTCACTGGAGTATTGTACATATCAAAATACAAAGAAAGTCTTGTGGAAGCAAAAAGTTCTGCTGCATGAATGCAATCTGGATTCTCTGAAGGTGATAGTTATATAAATGTAACTAAACATTTATATTGTTCCATTTTGAAATTCTTCCTGCAGAAATCCTTTTTTTTTTTTTTAATTATTTTGCACCTTTTAAGAAATGGGTGCTGGAAATAGAACTGCATCTTTTTTTGTACTAACATTGAGTTATCTTAGTTTTGTTATATGTGGATATAATTATGACATCTTAAAATAAAGAAATTATAATTTTCTCTTTTTCTTTGCAGAGTCACAGTGTACACTCTGTGGGGAGCCTGAAGGTGAGTGTGTTTTCCTACTAATATTTTTCAAAGTAGCTAGAGGTGAACAATTCACTTTAACAATACTCATGTACAATAGATCGGAAATAGTACATAGATGGTGGAAACCAATGAAAGACATTCTACCCATTTTTAGATACAAAAAAATTATTTTAATTAAGCTGAGCACATCCTCCAGGCAGGAAATAACTTAAAGGACAAATATTCCATTCGAACAAAAATTAAAATATTTACTTTTATTGTTCTTTTTTGTGTTTTTCAAACTAATTTGTCTGTAAGTGAGAGTGTAAAGAGACATTTAAGGATATCAATTTGAGAATGGAAAACTTAGAGATTGGACATAAAAGGGAAATGAAAAATATTCTTAGATGTTAGATTGGGTATTACATTTACAGAGAGGCTAACACATTTTAGCAGAGAAAGTGAATAAATACTGCTTCTGAAACAAAGATAATTAAGCAGAAACCTATGTAGTTCAAACATGTGCCCACATGGCAATGTTTGTTGGTTTGTTTTGTTAGGGTTTTTTCCAAGTGACTAATTGAATACCAAGATGAGACACACATTTTACTTAAATGAATGCTCAGGCAACCAGAATATGGTTTTTAGCATATGCCATTATTGAAGAAAATATCTCTAACTTATTTATTTACTGTCATTGGTGCTCTTATAAAGAAAATGTTAAAAGGTTGACTTAATTTGAAATCAACCACCTGGAGTCTTTCTAAGGAGCAGAGTTCAGAATAGTGTAAATGCTGGAGCAAAGTATATGAACTTAAAAATAAAATTGTATATTCTAGGCTTTTCACAAAGACATTCAGCTTTATGTCTTGAATAGTTGCTGATAAAAAAGTTTCAGCTTCTAATGTTTTATACATTTAGTAGAGACAAGTTATTAGGATATGAAGCCTGGAAGTAGAATGCTTTGAGACCTTGCACCTAGTGAAATAACTCAGTAAATTAAATAATAATTATCTCTTTCTCTTTTTTTATCTACTGAAAAATAATTCTTTTAGAAATTTGTTTTGACTCCATTCCTTTAGTAAACAGTCAATTGTTGATTTTTAAATTTTCTTTGTCCTTTATTTGATAAATTTATAATAATACAGATACATGTATGAAAAGAGAAAATGAGATTGGTGTTTGTTTGCCTTTCACGAGATATTTCTCTCCTGATAAAGCTGGCCAACTTTAAAGTTATGCATTGGATTAGTTCTGTTTTATTATATGCTGTGTCTGCTTTGTAACAATAGTTTTCCTTTTTTTTCATTACTGCTCTTTCATACATCTTCAGCTTTGTAAATATTAATAAATATATATGGACTTTGTAAAAAGAGAATTAAAAAAAAAGGCTAATGCTTTTTAAATGTTTATATGTCTAAAATCCCACATTCAAAAGAGAACTATGTTTATTAACTGTGGGAACAGGCTTCAAGAAAATAACATTTAGCTATACAGAAATTAACTTTCCCAGGAGTGAATATCTCCTGGATCACCAGTGTCTCCTCTAAAACACAGTGTTAGTGGAATGCTAATTATTAATTCTCTGCCTCAATTTAAAAAATATTAATATAACTGTCACCTTCGATAAGTGACAAGACTTAGAATCTTAAGTTTTTCCCTTATCAGATTAGCACACATTCTTATCTAACATCATTCACAGATCATTCACAGAATTTGATACATAATTTTGTAATGAATAATCAGTGACTATGGGGATATGACTTTAGTTTTTGGAAGGCAATTCTAAGAGAAACTTCCTATCTCTGTTGTATAAACCAAAACAAAGAACAAAAATCCTCAAAAAGATCCTTTTTCTATGCAATGTTCTAAATTTTGCTATGGTTCTGTAGTACACTAAGAGAGGTATGAACTAAAAAATCAAGTTTTTGCAGTGTTCTAAGTGTAATTTCTGTCTTTGTAGACTTCTTCAGTAATTTGTGATATTTGTGGCTTGTAGGTTTTTGTTTTTTTTTAATTAGAGGATAATTCAGTGAGTATCAGTTAGTTACTGTTTGCATTCAAGTTCCTTTTTTCTTCCTCCTTTTCAGATAAAAGAAAAAAAATAAAGTTTACCAAGTGCCTTAAAGTAGTTTAGTATATCAAGGTGAATTTGCAGAATTATAGGACAGACATGCCTCAGTGTAGTGCTCCTATTCTAGTTTCCAAAATGTTAAGCAGAGATTCATCTGAGAAATAGTAGATGTGGGGAAATCTCCCAGGCTTGTGTGAGAGGAAGACAACATCTTCACAAGATCTTTCACATCTTATGTTTTCTGGGTTCCTTGGAAGCTGTTTATGCCATTTCTTGACAGACCTGCAGGCAGCTAGGTGTGTTCTGTCATGTTTGGCCTTCTGTTACAGAGACGACGGAATGGAAGCATTTTGTACACCTCAAATTCTGATTGCCAAGTTGGTGAACAATAGTCTTACTTCTCATTATGATTCATCCTTTCTCTAACCATTACTCCCCTTTCAAAACCAGCAGTTTTGTCCTAGATTATCTAAGTATCATAAAAATGACTGTGTAAAACAGGGCTCTTTGCTGGGGGCCCTTTGCCAAGGTTTTAGCAGTTAGTGCTGCACTGCAGCAAGTGAGTGCATTTATCTGCATAGACATTGTTGTACAGGTGTGAAACAACGTTGTGTGCATATATCAGATATGGAAGTGAGATATAAATTATGAGAGTACAGATTCCTCACATCAATGTTTTGCCTGGGAACTTGTGGTTCTGCAGTTAAATGTGTCACGTGTCCTCCTTTGCATCCTATCTAAAGAGAATGAGTTAAACAAAACTGAGGTCTCTGAGAATAAGTCTTTAGTGTGAGCAGCAAAGACTTGTGTGTTCTGTTTCAAAAATCACAGGTTTGCTCTGTGCTGCAGCCTACCAGTGTGTGATATTTGAAGAGCATCAGGTTTTTTTTATACTGGGAGGAAGCTAAAGTTGCAGAATCTCACTAGCATGGCTACTTCAAGCAGATACATCTTCTGGAAATGCAAGAGCAACAATGGCGTGTTTTCAGAGAGGTGACAACAGCTACATTTGGGCAAGTGATCTGCAGTTGACAGATTATGTTGTCATGGTAAACATTGCTGGGTTGTTCTTTGCTATATTCCTGCTCAGATTTAAAGTGAAGATGGCATGTTATAGACACGTCTAGCTCAGTCTTTGTGACAGCTGAAGTCCTGTTACACACACTGCTCTAGTCATGAGAGGTTTCAGGAAGTTTTCCTCATAAATACTCTAGCAGATATTTCTGTCCTTTCTAAATATTCACAGAAGGTTTTGAGAGGACGATATTACCAAATGTAATTTTCTATATTATCAAAGCAGAAAACAATTACTTTGGGTGGCAGCTAAGGTTTCAGTAGACCATTCTTTCTTCTCAAAGCCTATGCAAATGAAAGCTTTTCTTCCAGGCATTTTTAATATCTTTCATAACTCCAGTAGTGTCTTAATCTTTCTATAATTTGTCCAGGTAGTTCAGATTCTTCCTCAATGTCTCAGCTCTCTTTTGGGCTATGGTATACACCTACAGTTTGAATTAAGTTCGCCCATTATTTTTACCAGTACCTGCACAAGACCTGGCTTGCTGGGTTTGTGGTAGAAAACTTTGGAGTGAGTCTTTTAATTAATAAAATAAATATTCTGTGCAAAAGGAGAACTTAGAGGAGACCTATTTCTTAATGTATCTCACATTGCACATTGGATTTTTTCCTAAACTTGTTCCTCTGTTAAGTTAAACAGTTAATAGTTCATACAGCCAAGGCATAGATATTGAATGACTCCAAGTGTCAAAAGATTCAGAAACTTCTCACAATTACATTTTTTCTGATAATAAATCCAATTGTCAGAAATTAAGATTTTTTTTTTTACAGTTGATTTCAATTTCGAGATCTGAAGCTCACATAATTTTGTCTTCCTCTGAGAAAAAATAAGTTTGTGCAAAATTTCTAGCAGCTACAAAAATGCTAGCATATGTCACAGATTTGCCCTTACAGAAGTTTATATCAATTACTTATAGGGTTATTTTTAAAATTATTAATAGTGAAAGATTAATTTAATTTATTTTTATTCTATTTTTATTTAGTAAAAAAGTTTTGAATGTTCTGAAATAAAACCAAATTATACTGTTTAATTTTATTTGCTCACAAGATGCTAAAAATATTTAGTATAACTTGGGAAATATAAGAAATGTAAATAAATAGTTGACAGTAGAAACAAAAAACTCAATATTCCTTGGTGAAAAAAAAGTATTTTTCAGTTATGTCAGTGTTAGAAAGATGTATTTATTTCAGGTGCTATTTCCTTTTGTTGCCTTTTATGCTCTGGTTAATGCTAGTGTGTTGGAGTTTGGGGGGAAATAGATCTGGATTTTTGCTCTGTTTTGTTGCTCTGTTTTATTTTGTTAAATTGGAACTTTTTGTTTGGTTTTGGTTTTGGTGTTCTTCTAAAAATAAATAAAGAATCTGGAGAGTAGGTACTTCAAAAAAATACCCTAAACTTGGCAATATGTCTTAATATTGATGGTGTTCCATCTGTGTAGTTCTGGCTCTGCATATAAACATTTCCCTTGGTATCTCATGGAAAACTATTACAGGCATATTAATAACTCCAGAGAATTTCCTTAATCTTAATTTTGTTAATCTCAATATTTAGTAATCTACACTGAGAGCTGACAGTTTTGCCACTACTAGCAGTGACTTTCAAGAGTCCTGTAGTCTTAACTTTTTATACTCCTGTTGTATTTACTAGACCAACAATTGCCAGCAATAAAATACAAGTTGTCTGAGGAAGAAAAATAAATTTGACAACACATAATCCTAACTTTTTAAGGAATAATAAAATATACTTTGCCTAATGTTAATATTTCTTCTTTTCCTGCTATTTATAAAAAAAAATCACAATTGTTTCTTCGCGTGAGAAGGTTTCTTGTTCTTTATATGTGCCATGAAATACTTAAATAGATTATGGTTCCTGCTATGAACATAATAATTCATAATTATTACCTGAAGTGATTGAGATAATTGGGAGTTTATTCAGTCATATATGAAAAATTTTATGAAAATGTAAGATCAAGATCTTTAGTCATTCTACTTTAACCTATTTGTACATCAACACCTTGTTCTTCATGAACAGGCACATTTATGTGCCTGGATGATTATGATTAATAAAATTACTGGTATGAAATTTCTTCCTGATCCAAGTATTGTTAATAAACACTTTTTAACAATTTAGTTACTACTCTCAAAGTGATTTGATTTGCCATTTTTATAGAAATTTTTTCAAGTTTCACAGAATTGTATTGCTGTTGTACTCCATTGGGTAGTGGGGTAGTGTGTAAATATTGAAATTTTTTTACAAAAACAGGCAAGTTAGTTACACTACACATTTTTAAAAATAATCTGCAGAATTTGGAGATTATAGGAACCTAAATATTTTTTTAATCTCTTTCTCACTGGGCTAATATGGGAGATTCTACTAGTTAATCTCTTTAGGATATCACGTTAGAGTATAGTCACAGTGAGCATTATTCTTGAACTGTGCTGGGTTTTATATAAAGTGAAATTATGATGTGAATCATGATTTTTAGGAAGGAGTTATAGTATTTTTTCTTCAAACAATGTTGAACTACCGGTTGCTGTTGCATTTTCATGCTACCTGCATTTAGGCAGACAGAAAAAGTTGTCTATAGTATGTCTGCTAAAGATTTAGCTGCTGATAAAGTTCTCAGTTTCTGGTTATACTTGAAATATTTGAAGATTCAATTTTGAACCTTCATATTTATATAGTTTAAAAAGTTATATATTACATTATTAGAATTAATAATTTTGTCTATAACTGTAAAAGTATGCCCATTTTTTCTAGTTGAATTAAAATAGAGAATGGTATTTTCAAAAGCCTAGGTCCTATGTAAACTGAGTGTGAGATATGGTGATACTAATATTGGTTCTTTTATAGTCTATCTTGTTACTTAAGATAGAAATATTTGAAGAAACTAATCTCATTTTATTTTAAGAAAATAAATTATTTTCTTTAATAAAGCTTGTGTCAGGCCTTCACTTAATTTATATTTGGAATAAATGAAATTAATTCTTCAGCTTTTTTTGCTTCTCATATATACAGTAAACAGCTGTACTCAAAACTACAATGTTATTCTTGTTTTTTTTCATCTACTGATCCATTCCCCTGAGTTTTGCAAACCAAAAAAAAGAAAAAAAACTGATTTAATTTAGATAAATAGGATGTAATCCCAAATGCACATTCGTTTCACATTGTTGTGATTAAGCAAACAAACAAACCCAAAGACAAGGACCATCTTATCTCTTTTGCTCCAATGTGACTGAATAAGTGAAAAGCTGATTAGATTTCTGGGGATGAGGGGAGGAAAGTTGCTATAGCCTCAAAGGTTATAGTCAGCACACACTTAAGGCTTTATGCAGCATTAGAAATGAGAATATTTCCTCTGCCAACAGTGGATAAAGTTGCAAATGTAATTTAGTCCTGTAGAGGAATAAATTGTCTCAAGACTGCAGTGTTTGCTAGAGAGGAGGCCAGTGTGAGTAAGGTCAGTGGAGCCTAGAAGATGCTGATATTTTGAATTAACCTTTTTGCTTCCATTTTTCTTCTTTTGCTGTTTAACACCTTTTCATATTACATGGAATGTCCTCTTTTGAGTAGTTGTTCTTATATGTCAGATTTGTCTGCTGAATGTGAATTTCTGCAAAAGGGCCTTCCTCTTAAAGATGTTGTTTTAGATGTCTTATACATGGAAACTTTTATAGTGTGAGCTTTTGTGTGCTTTTTGTGAGCTTTTTTTTTCTCCGTGCTTTGCTTTAGCTTCTAATTTCCATGCTCTGTAATTCAAATGTAAACTTTTTATGTATACCTAGAACTCTTTCTATTGAATAGTAATGTCTACAGAATATTGCCTACAGCTTCTACCATGCTTTATGTTTTAGAAACATACTTCTGCATCTTTGTAGGATAAGAACCATGGTGGGTTTCTACATAAATATAGAGATTTATTATTTTTTTTAAGATGGCACATTTCAACATTCATTCCTTATTTAATTTACTATGGATTTGACCCAGTAAAGCTGAAATAGCTGGTATTCTGGGTCAGGGGTTTTGTTGTTGTTGTTCTGCAGTATGTAGATTAGGGTGAAGAGTTTGAAAATTTGATTTGATTTTCACCATAGCACTCCTTGGACCTGTCCTTTAGTCCCAAGCTCAGGGAAGGCTCAGATGGTCATCCTGGCCTCTGCAGACACCTGCTTAAAAGGAAACCTAGGCCTGCCTCAGCTTCATTTTTATATCTAACAGGAACCTTGTGCTACTAGGGAGTTGTAGGTATCTTTGTCCTTTTCTAGGAAAAGCTGAGGTTAATTCTAAATGTAAAGTTGAACATGAGTGAGATGCAAAATGCTCTAAGTGCCACTGGATCTTCTGCATGCAAGATTAAGTTATTGTTTCTCAATCAGTGTTTAATTCTCCTGGGTAGAGGTACAGTCTTAAAAAAAATCTGCAATTGTAAAATTTGAGAAGCACAAATGTAACAGAAAGCAGAGAAAAACTCCATTCCTATCACCACATACTGCGACCTTAAAGACTGAATATTTCAAATCCATCTTCTGAAACCTATGCACAAATAAATTACATTATTATTATTGCACACATATACACGTTTCATTCTGACTGAGCAAGTCATGAATGATTCTTACTTTGATTTGAGATCATTAATCTGAAAAGGTTAAGAAATAGTGTGGTGGCAAAAGGAGCACGATTTTGAAGACAAGCCTGCATTAATTTAACAGAGATTTCCATGCAGAAAGAATTCTAGTTTCTCCTAAAGTGTATATTTGCATAAATCTTAGATAATGTCTGGCAACATTCATCTCAACAATGTATGAAAATCCTGAGCTCTTACTTAGTGCAGAGCTACAACTGATATTAGTGGAAATATTATGTAGAAAAAGAACTAGGACTTTCACAACAAAGAACTTCAAGCAGATTGATTTAGTCTTCTGTACCTGCTGATTATTTTCCACAAGCTTTCATCACAATTATAGTCACTAGAATCCTCTCACACCTTATAAAATAGTAATGGAAACGTTTTTCTCTTATAATATGTGAGAAAGAAATTGCTTTCAGGATGTGGTTGGAAATATTTTTTTTTTCTGCTAACTGACTGTTCATTAAAATTAAAAATATGATGGTAGCAACTGTGTTAATAACAATTAGCATGTGCAGATGAAAGTTAAACAAGATTCTCAGTACTGGTCTCTGAAAAATATTTCAGAAAAATCTTAACATAGTATTGTTCCAGTTACTGGAAAAAATGCATTTCCAGATGCATCAAGGGGCAGCACGTCCCTCTGTACATGCAGTACAGTTCCTACCCCAGAGCTGGTTTTACACATTTTGATCCCGCACAATATAGCAGAAACTTGGGTGAGTTTCTTCTCTCCTCATAGCTTATTTTTCTCAGTGGTACAAATGAACTACCAGTGAAAGCCTCAGCATGCTTAGCAAAAATGAATAAACCCTTACATTAATACTTCACAAAGGTCATGGTTCACTTTTTATTTGTTTTGTTTAACATAGGCCATGAAAAGATAATGGGATAAATGTATTCTGTCAGATATAGGGCTTTGTACATGGTCCAACAAGTTATGTGGAAGGAAATGATAATAATTCTGTTCACTGTTTAGCATGGACTCATTGTTTAATTAGAAACTTTGAATGTTGAACTTGGTTACACTAATGTCCATTATCAGCATTCCTTATGAGACAGATTAATTATTAAAACTAAAATTATTAAATTATGGAAATAATTTATCTTTCAGTGTATGCAGAGATAGCAATCTCTTGGGGGTTTTTAGCTTGTGTTGAATTTTCATTATGCCATTAAATTTTTTGTTTGTCAAGTATATAATAACAGTGTCCTTCTTAAGAACTGAATGTCTGTGTTTGCAAATCAGACTCCATTCTGAAAAGAAACTTTCAAGATAATTCCATCTCAACAGTCTCTGTTCCTTACCAAGAGCTTTCAAAACTAGTGATGGGACAACATTCCTCTTGTAGATTATTGTAAGTCATAGATTTTGTGAACTGAAATAAGACTTTAAGTTAGTGCCATGGATGGCACAGTGGATATTTTATTTTTGCCTTTTCCTCAGTAATCTTCAGTTCATCATATAGATATAGAAGAAAATTATTTCCCTTACTGGTGAAGAACATGTGAGTGGTTTCTGTCTTCCTTTGTTTTCCTTTGTATTTACTGTGTATAAGCAACGTTAAAAATAGTTTTGTGCTAGACATAATGATTTTCACTTTTCTTGTGGTGAAGCACCTTATTAAGTCACTGCAATATTTGCCTTGTACCACAGAAGCAACAGGGAGGATCTGGAGGATATTCCTGAAGACAAGCCAAAAATAATCTTCTCTATTTGGTCTGTGCTAGCAGACTGGACACTTTATCATCAAGAAAAGTCCATGCAGTTCAAATTGTGGCCTCTTCTTCTGTAAGCAAAATATGATTCTTGATACCATAAGGTTTATGTATGTGTTATATTTTCTAGCTAGCCAGTTCCTGAGAATTTAAACTCAGCTTGGAATATGGTTTTTTAGAATGATTTACTTCACGTTGTAAAAGAACTCTTATAAAAGAACATATTACTGTCTCTGCCATGAGAAACTCTTTGCAGCAATCAATATCTAATTCAGGAATCATTTTGTGACATGAGAGAGACCATAGAAGGATATTAAACACATCCATTTGTCTTACTGAGAAAACCAAATACAGAAGCATCATCTAGATCAGCTGTGGATATTATAGAAGATGTAATAGAAGAGGGACAAAGACCAATTTTGTAACTGGAATTCTTGCTCTATTCCATTGATGCAGGATTTTTTTTCTAATGTCACAGCCTCTAAAGGATGGTGGTTTAAAAATCTACAGTGAATTTGGCTCCATTTTAACATTTTAATATGTCTGTGGAAAACATTTGTACCCTGCTATGCTAAACCACATAGGACCTTTCTGCCACAATTATTTCAACAGAGAAAGCTCATGACTTGATGTATCTGACTGAGTAGTCAACACAAACTGAAATTATTAATGTGTTTGAAATGGAACAGTTAAGGAAATTTTGCACTAAGTTTTTTTCTTTAAGACAGATGAGATTAAATACTTTGTTCCTGCATCTGTGCTCTATTCCTAACATTATCTTTTAGAAAAATCAGCCTCTGAATATGAAGACATATGAAGACTTGTACAATATATTTTAAATAGACATTGACAAATCAATCATTCCAACTCACAGCGGAAAGAAATAGGCAATTTGTTACTGTCTTCAAGAATGATGGAGATAACAGGAAGAGTTGGAGGAGAATCCAAAGTAGAACATTGACAGAAGCAGAAACAAAATACAGCCCTAGCTGACTGTGTAGTTGCCTACTATCCCTGCTGACTGATTACAAGATCTTGCAGTAAAAGTACAATTACTACTTGGTTCTAAACAACTAGCATTCTGTAGCAAACTTATGTTACCCTCACAACTGAAAAATAAAATTACTCATTAACATCTGATGAATTACATTAACAACCAACTCTGGAGATACAAATTCATTACTTGCAATTAAAAAGAATGTCCCATATTGTATTCTAGAATACTGCTACAAATATATGTTTAAAATACTAGCTCATATTACATAATATGCTATTATATGTTATTATAGCTAAATTTAAAAATATATATACAGTCACTCTATATAGTTTTCAGTGTATCTTTTTTTTTTTTTTTTTTTTTTCAGAAGCTATTTTCTCTGAATTATGAACATTTCTGAGGATTAGGGAAAAAACAACAAATTAACATTTGGATTACTTTTAAGGTTTAAAACCTATAGTAGTGAATAGCACAATTTTATAGTGAGAGAACAGTGTCCCAGTTTAACCTGTCCTGAATCAGCTGTGATCACATCACAAAATGCTGTGCCATTCAGTAGGGATCCAAGTGACCACAGCAATGGAAGGCTCGGAGGCAGAACCTAACACAGCTGGTTTTAAATGGAATCACAGAATGGTTTGGGTTGGAAGGGAAGGGACCTTTAGACCATCCAGCTCCAACGCTCCCGCCATGGGCAGGGACACCTTACGCTAGACCAGGTTGCTCTGAGCCTCGTCTCTTTCAGGGAAGGATCATCCACAGCTGCTCTGGGCAACTGGTTCCAATGCCTCACCACCCGCATAATGCAGAATTTTTTCCTAATATCTAATCTGAATCTCTCTGTTTTCAGTATAGTAAATACATAAGGCATAAACTATGGTCAGAATGTTTATGCCTGTTTTGTAGAGATTGGTTGTTTACTAAAGTTTAAATTTCAGGTAACATCTAGTATGTTTTGGTTGAGTCCACAGAGAACTTCTTAATAAGCTGTATGATCTAAAAAGTGATGAAATGTACAGTGAAGACAAAGGTAATTTATGAAGCAAGAGCAACACTATTTAAGAGAAGCAACATTTTAAGAAAATTTTTAGAAATTAATGATAATTGTTTTCAAACTAAATTGTGGGAACACATCAGGGCAATTCCAAAAATATCAGAGCCTTTCTCTCTGACTGGCTTAGATGGAGATAAATGTATTGTAAATATTCACAGCTTTGATGTTCTCTTCAACTCACCAATTCCTTATGGAACATTTTTCACCCTGTGGTAAACGTCTCATCTGTCTCACCCTGAATTTGGTGCCATAACTCCCTCCATTCCTCTTTCTGTTTCCTTGTAGCATCATGTATCATACTCCATCTAATAAAATATGCACAGTAGAGAATTTTGTTTCTTGTTTGAACAGAGACAAAATGCTGCATAATTTATCAAAGAGGTAATTGCTCATACAGTGGTGAATTAAGCACCCTAGCTATACTGAACTTCTGGAAAGCTTTTTTCTGGCTCTAATTTCTGGTGGAATAACATTGATACAGAAGATGTGACTATAATGAATATTAACTTTAAATGAGTGACCTAAAACTTTAGGTTGAGGTTCACTTTTGAAGAAAAGGTCAGATCTGTTGTAAAGAAAACATACCTTGGAAATGCAGGGAGTAAGATGACAACATGCTTACTAATGTTTTATAAAATAAATATACTCCACAGCTGATTGACAAGCTCTCCTTCAGATGTGAGAGATCCTTCAGTCCCTGTTCCTCTTAGTTCAGAACAGGAACACTGAGTCTGTTTTCCAGATGAATGCTCTGGTCTGGATTAAAGTCTAATATAGAACAGATCTCCAATGGCCTATGCAATCATTCTTTCTTTGAAAGAGTAGATGTCTGTTTATCCATAATGGTACAAGAGAAATAGACAAACACATTAACCAAAAGCAAAATTTAGTGCCCTATTCTGGTTCTATTTTTAAGGAATAAAAATGAAACCAAAGACGTGCATGGAGACAACAGCTGTGTTCAGTGAATAGTCCCATTTATATAACTTCAATATGCTTGGTATTTCCTATGGTTTACATTTTACAGTTTGAGAGATGTTAATTTGGATAATCAGATCTAAAGCATGGCCTCTAAGCATATATTCTAACATGTTTAAGAGGTATTTGTAGTAACACCACATTTTGGAGAGACCATGGATTACTAGGCTTAAAATCTCACTTTTAGCAACATTAATTTTACTGAAAATTATTTGGAACACTAAAAGGAGAAGCTTGCTATGCTTGCTGCCAGTAGGTTTCTTGGTCATGTTTAGGATGCTGACATCATCCTGTCTGTTTTGGATTCATTGAAGTGCTTGAGCTTACAGCCCTTGATAAAACAAGGGGATTGCTGACTCCTGGACAGCAACTTCACTGACCTTGTTTGAGCCTACCTTTATCAGCTCCCAGGGACTGATTACAAACTGAGTGTAAAACAAGCACCTTCCTCAAAGACTCAATAATCCAAGTCTGACCACTTAATGTGTGATTTTTATATTTTTGTTTTATTTCAGAAATAAAAAGATGAAGTAATGTTCTGTTTATCATCATGTTTTGTTTACCCTCATGTCCGTTTGTATCTCTTGCCATTTTACTTCACTGAGCAGGGAGACAGCCTTGATTGTTTACATCAAGTAACAAAGGCAAGCTCAAGGGCTGCTCTGAGTACATATCAAAGCTTTAGTGAGAGGGTTGTCTTCCAGTTTCATTTTCAATGAGATAAATAAAAGGTGTTAATGCAAAGAAATAAAGTTTGTAATTAAGCTTATAGTAGGAATTAAACATACTCCTGAAACAGAATATCTCAGTTTCTTAGGTAAGCTTGATATCCAAATCCATTCTGTCTTTTGTCTTGTTTCTCAAACTGATGCACAAGACAAGACTGGTAACTGATCTACAAATTATTTCCCTCTCTCCCCACTGTGATTGCCTTTATCTTTTCTTACTTCAATCAAGTAGTCTTTGCAAAAATATAAATCAAACAGTTAAATGCTACCACTTTTGACTGTTTTGATTACTAACTTTTTTTTCCAGATACGCCTATTTGACATATAATATAGCTGAATGGGTAGTCAGAGAGGCAACTTGCACCCTGAGTACTAATAAATTAAAACCAATACATAGTTCCTATTTCTTTTATAGAAAAGTATAAAATATTTTCAAAAGTCCTTCAAATAATTCTCTTCTTCCACTGCCACTTGTCCCTAAATGTCCATGGACTGCACTTGTAACACAGCACAAGTGTGTGCTAGTAAGGATGATCAATAGAATTGCCTTGGAGGTTGTGTGATGAGCAATGAAAACTGCTGCAGCTCTCAGAAGGTCTGCAAAAAGATGGCAATTGTTTGATCAGCTGAGGCATCCCAGCTAAAGCTCTGGTGAGACTGGAGCCTTTCAGTCTTACAGAATTCAGGCATGTCAGAGCTTTGGCTGTTCCCAAAGCACAGAAATGCTGTGAAGATGGAAAGAAGATCTCTCTTAGAATTGTAGCTGCTGTGCTTTGTGTCTGGAATGTGTAAAAGCCTCAGACTCTCAGATACATATTTCAGTAGCTGAGGCTGAGCAAGTTACATGCTGCCACCATTACCAGAAGAAGGTGAAATAATCTGTTCTTGGAGGAAATTCAGAACTGGAGAAGTTATTAAAAAAAGAAAAAAATAGAAACAAAAAGGAAACAGGGTAGAAGGAAGAAGTGCTATGGGAGCTAAAAAATATTGCCAATGCAGCATTATATAGAAGTTAGGCTTGTGAGTGAGATAAAGGGTCATTATCACAAGACACTTGTACATTTTTCTGTTGACCTACTGGGCCATAAGGGCAATGACAGAAATCTTCCACAGGATCTCAAGAGACATTCTGATGTACACAGCTGCCAGGCCTTGGACCAAGAACAATATATGCACTTTTAAATATAAAATTCAGCTGTGAAATTGCTGGTCAATCAGCAACCTAAGAAAGCTTAATACATTATTTGTTTAGCTGAATGCTTAGCTGGTCAATAGAGCACATGCTTTGTCTTAAGCAGTCAAGTTTAAATATTTCATTATATTTTACCAATAACCAGCTTAAGCCTGTGCTGACATTTTTTGTTCAATTAGGTATATTTTTTGACAGCTGTGAAAAAAAGAGCAATTATTTGTTACGTGGATCAATAGGGCTGCCCCACCTACCATTGAATTCCCATTGAAAACAGCATCAGCTGGTTCTTAAATATCAAGTCAGCCCTAATTGTCAAGAATGTAAATCTAAAAACTACAGTGAAGGAATCTTGTATGGAATGGGGAAAAAAAAATGATTTAAGGGCTATATATTAAGAATTTCAAGGATGAGTACAAGCATTTCTACTGTGCTGTACTTGCATAATTATGTTACCAAAAATACAAAGCTGAAATTAAGAATGACTTAAAATGATAAAACCCTGAAATATCTGAATTTGGACCTGTTTATGAATACTTTCTGTATGCAAACCCATGTTTTAAAAGCCAACTTTCCTTGAGAACATTGCTGCTGTTTTTAACTGACAGTCAAGATGCTTATGTCTATTTTATCAAACTAGTGCATTTTTGATATACAGGTATCCCATAATACCTCCAGCATTAACTCATCCCTTGTAAACACAGAATGAAGTTTAATTTGCTGTTGAACAAAGTCTCCTGTCAGGTGTCTCTGCTGACACAAAAGCAACACAAGGCTGTTTTTCTTGCAAAAGACATTCAGGCAAAAATGTATATGCATTCAAAGTGAGGTCTTTTATAATTTTAATCAGTTTTGAGCTCATTATGTTTAATATAATTTATTTACTATTTAATGTAGCATCCCTTTGGTAAGAAATATAAGCAGTTAATGACCTGCAAAATGCTTCTATGTAACTAAATTCTAAAAGCATTTGACAATTAATTGAATTAACTATGTCTTGAAACCTGCCATTCTGGGAATATTCTAGTGATTGATAAAAAAACTCCTTTCTATACATAAAGCAAAATTTTCCCTGCTCACAGCTGTGTCTATGATTTTCACTGTGAATCAGGGTACATAGATGTAAGGAGTCATAAGGTAAATGACCTTAGATTTAATAGTATTAATATAAAAACTTATATTCTCATTTTAGATAAAAACAATGCTACAATTGTACCTACTAGATCACTTGAATATTTGAGCTGTGTACTTACTTTTTTCCTGTAAAAACAGGGTGAAATATCTGGAGAAAAGTATTTTTACAAGCTGTCCAACCACTTGCTCACAAGTGCTATTTTAGCCTAGATTTTTCAGCAAGTTTTTTTATTTATTGTTCAGTCTGAGGAAAAAAAATGTGGGAAAACAAGTGCACTGGAAGTGGCACTGTCCAGGATAATCACTTCAGTAATGTTAGTTATGGATGAAGTTTTTTAATTTGTTTTCTATTTTGCATGTTTTCTGAACCCTTCCATCATGTTGTCCTCTGCAGTGCAAGTCCACAGCCTGCAAAATTCCTGGGGAACAAGGCTGAAGAACTTTTATGTTACTAATCTCTAGCGATATAAATTTAACCCTAAAGTTGTTTCTTTCAAAAGAAAGAATATCTGTTGATTACTCAGCTGCACAATATTTAACCAGTAACAGTATTAAAAAACAGATGGACCAACTTCCTTTAAATGCAAAATGTGGCCAGTGACCCATAAATGAATCTTCAAAATTCAGAAGAGCATTTTGTTATGTATGTCTGGGGTAAAAATAAGGATTAGAAAAACAAGTAAAGAGTGAGCACCATTCCTAACTCTGGGGTGAGTTATACATGTCAGTCACACACTCTCAAGTAATTCCATCTCAGCTCCAGCCTGTACACTCTGCATCTCTCTCTGCTGTAGGCTATTCATCATCCTGCATATACAGTTACTGTCCTTCTTTCTCCCCCAGGCAAATTGTCCCATGCTTCTCCCTTTGTTATCTTTCCTCCTTCAGCAACTTCAGACTTCCTCAGACTCACCTTCAAATTTTGTATATCAGGCTTGCCTGCAGCTTGACTCACTCTTGGCCCTGCTGTGGCTTGTTTACTTTGATTTAATTAAAATGCACCCATCCAGAACTCTGGGCGCCACTGACTGTCCACCTTGCAGAACCTTAAATTTCTGCAGTATTTTCACATTGCTTTCTCTATAAGCCTGGAACAACCTCCTTCTTCAATTACAACAAGCAATGTAAAACTTTTCTGTCAAAACCACCCTTTGTTTGAATCCTTCCTTAACTACCAAACCTCTATTTTTACCTTTAGACAGTGAGGAATTTAATTTATTTCAGTTACTGAACAAATAAACTACAGTGGTTAGGAAGGTCAACCTTAAAGTCATTGTTAATTTCTGTATTCTTTTTTTCCTGGAGCTTTTAGGATTACTATGTTAATGTCAGGAGTGTAGTTCATCATATGAACACTAATTCCTTTACTTTACTGTGGTTGTAAAAACCACAGTATTTTCCTGTTACCCAAGTAGTTTTGGATAGGAAGAATTAGGAAATGGAAAGTATTCCTCCTAAGTTAGACAGTAATTATAAAAAAAAAAGAAAAAAAAAGAGAAGAAAAATTAAATGTTGTGAATTTATCATATAAGGAGCCTCAGCTTTATTCCTTAGTTCTGAGAATATCAGTAGCACTGTTAAAAAATACTTCAAACAATAAAGAACCTGAATAGATATAATTTATTAACCTTTTGGATTATTTTGGGGTTTTTTGTTTTCTTTTGGGTTTTTTTGTTTGTTTGTTTGTTTTGGGTTTTTTTTTTTAAGCAAGAGGACTTTGTTATTCATCTCTTCTTTTTCTTTCCTTACTCCTCTCTTTATTTTCTGTTCTATTCTCCAAAGCTTATTCTCATCTTTTCTTCCTGCTCCATTCTCTTACGACCTCTTTCTCTTTTCTTACTCCTCCTTTCCTCTGTATTGCTCATGAGTTCAGCTTTTGGTGTGGCAATTGCTCTTTTCACTCCCTTTAGCCATAGCTTAACATCCTTCACCGGGCCTCCCACTACATGCCACAAAGAGAAATAACAGTGGGAGTGTCTCGGGATAGACAGGACACAGGAACAAACACAAAGCCACGGATGAAATGCGAAGTGTGAATTTATTTTTGTTAGCCTCACTAGCTGGGGGATGCCCCAAGCAGCCCCTGGGCAGTGGCACATGGGCAGGGACACAGGCACGATGGAGTTTGCTCCGTGCCAGAGGGTGGCTGGAGCTGCTGTTTCCATGTGGCTTCAGGGGTTCACAGGAGCACTGTGGTGTCACTTAACCACGGGGCTTTGAACTTTCCCACTGCAGGGCAGGAGTCTCAGGCAGCTTCGACAGGGTGCCTCGGAGTATCACAGGCCTAGGTTACCTAAACACAGATGTCCTGCTTGTCGAGTACACAAGACTAAAGTGTCATTAGTGTGACATGCATGTTTTTCAACACCCCATCTATAAGTCACTTGAGTGTCTTTGCAATCATCCTCGCCATTCTTTCACTGTCTTCCCACACTGTGCCTCAAGTCTGCTCAGCTGACTTTTCTTTAAATGCTTCTATAATGCCAGATGAATCTTTTCTGACTGTAAAATCAGTGACAGAAGAAGATGTCACAGAATGCTGCAGATATCAGCTCTTGGCCAGATGAATCCCACCTCACTGCTCCAGTTTTCTTTGAAATGCATTCTTAGAAGGCCTGAATCATTTGATCAGGAATCTGTCAAGATGTGATACTGTCTGAGTACCCAGGTCTACCTCTAGAGCAGACACAGGGACTCCTAAAACTCTAATTTTTGTGCTTAGAGAGGTGGAAACATTTCTTGCTTATGCATTGCTGGTGAAGAGAGTCATCACTTGGTTTTGGAAGCAGAATTAGTTGGGTTGGGTTAGTACTTACAGGCATGCTTTAACTTTAAATCAGCAGTTTGGGTTTGATAAAGTGTGCATTGGAGGAGTGCAGAAGAACAGCAGAGGAACTGCATTTGGTTCACTGCTGCTCCTGGAGCATGGTTGTTTGCTAGACACATGGCAGAGCTGCTCAGTTTTCTTCCTGAAGCATATTGTGGTTGGTGCACTCCTAAAACTGTACATTTCTAAAACATTTATGTCCCTGCAGAAACACTTTTGAGAAATACCCTTTTGGCTTTGCCATTGTCATAAAAAAACACATGGGTGTTATGGTATTTAAAACAAGATATTTATCAAAAAGCATTACACATGTAACAAAGACCTTGAAACATCTGAAGTTCTTATTTGTGTTTTCAAATCAAAAGGATTTTTTAGCTATAAATTTTATTTCATTCATTTGCATTTTCAAATCAAAAGGGTTTTTTGGCTAAATATTTTTTATTTCTTTTGTTAATCTATCTTTAGTTTTGGTTTCCCTTACTTTTTAACTTTCTTTTCCCAATGTTATCTGCCAAAGATATGTCAATATTTCAATACAATACTTAATTTTTTCTTTAATCAGCATTTCATTTAAATATTTTATTGGTTGTTAGTATGCAAGGTATTGTTCTCTCCGCTTCAAATTACAAATCTCTGGGTTTTTTCTCTGTTTTTATGGTAATTTCATCCCCAGAAAAAAGGTGGTTAAAACTGATATAATACTTTGTTGAGAGAAAAAAGGCTATACTACACAAATACACATTTTTATTAATTTTTGTTTCACCATGGAAGTCTTTAGGGTCTCCAATAAGAAGTGCTAAAAGGTGTTTAATGGTGTTAATTTTAGTTAATTTAGGAAGACTTTAATTCATGATCAATATACTTAGTTATCTTCTACAAGCTTGGTTCAATTTATTTTTTCCAGGAGTGTTATATTTCTTCTATTTATTGAAGCATGATCTTATTTTTTATGAAACCTTTAAGAAGGTTTTTGTGGTCTTTTATTTAGTAATGCTTTTATTTATATTCATGGAACTTTGGAATGGTTTGGGTTGGAAGGGACCCTAAAGATCATTTAGTTCCAACCTCCTTTTCCACAAGACCAGGTTGCTCAAAACCCCATCCATCCTGGGCTTCAACAATTTCAAGGAAGGAGCATCCATAACTGCTCTGAGTAACTGTTCTGTTGCTTCAGCACCCTCATAGTGAAGAATTTTTTCTTCATATCTAATCTAAACCTGCCCTATTTCAGTTTTAAGCCATTCCCCCTTGTCCTATATCTCCGTGCCCTTGTAAAAGCTCCCTGTTCCTCTTCCCTGTGTGTCCCTTCAGTAGTACAGCTGCACTTAGATCCCTCAGCAGCATGTTGTTCTCCAGGCTGAGCGGCCCCAGCTCTCCACACAGACCTGCTCCAGCCCTCTGATTCATCCCAACAGGTCCTTGTCCTCCTTTTGGGGCCCCCAGAGCTGGTACAGTTCTCTAGCTGGGGTTTCACAAGAGCAGAATGGAGGTGCAGAATCACCTCTGAAATGAGTGACTGAAGTGCTCTGCTTTCCTATAAGTTGGAGTGTATAATATATTCCTGGTGAAATATAACCTATAGAAATCCAGCTACTGTGATTATATCAAACAAGGGAGGCTTGTTTGTAGTAGAAGACATTGTGGACTCATGGAAGGTCAACTTTTCATCAATTCCACACTATTTACACTCTGTGTTTTGCTGTGTTGTAAATGAGCACAATTTCATTAGAAGTATTTCTGACCTTTCTAGTGCACATACTTTTCCTTTTGAGATTCTAAAACTTTGTCTTGATTTGCTCTTGACCTGAAAGAAAATAACAACTTTTTATTCAAATATTTTCTAATTATTTTGATATTTGTGCACAAGGACTAATGAAAGTAATTCTAGAGAAATTGGAAGAATTTATTTTAAAAGCAAGAGCTGCACTGCCCATTTCAGACTTAAACAGTCTTCTCCCCAGTATAAATGCTCGCTGCTTCCATTTCCACTACAGCAGTGGATTCTGACATTCAAAACTACAGGAGCAAATTCAGAGAACAAAAAGCATTTCAGTTATTGAAATCACAGAGTATTTCATATGCTTCTGTGTGTTTGCTCTATCAGTCTAGATTATATTTACTTTCACAAAGGTTTTATCACATGAGCACAGCAATTCATTTCAGCAAGTTGCTCATGTCCATTCTCTTTTCATTTACAAATTCAGTTGAAAGTTTGTTCAAAGTAATAAAAAAATTACACTAGCTTTACAAGAAGGATTAGCAGGAGCCATTTGCATTCTTAAGAACCTAAAAAAAATAGATTGATCTAAGTAAATAGAATATCTCCTGAAATAATTTCTTGGTATACAATCTATAATTTACATAAATGTATGCCATCATAAATGTAGTTGGTTTTAACTCCATGAGATCAGTCAAGGTTATTTCATTTTAATGTCTTCTCTCTGGATGTGACTTTAAAGATGAGTAAAACTCAAAATCTGCTAGGCAGGATCTGCAGCGTGGTTTGGATTAGCTGTGTCAGTTGGTATATATTAATTTCTCTGTTAGGTAATAACTCTTCCTGCACTAGCAGTGCTAGTGACAGTGAAAGCCCTCTGACTCTACAGCCTGGACACATGATTGAACTGCTTTGCTCTATACAATTGTGAAGACCTTCTATGTTCCTCAGTCTACCTGAGTACTCTAGAAAATATGTTTGTACCATTCAGGATCATAATCCTTTATTTGTCTCATAAATTTCAACGTAATATTCAGCCTAGTGTGAGACTTTGGTAATTAAACTCTATGCTGAAAGCTATGTGTTTCATGGATCATTGGATATGCTAATTACCTTTTACTTGGACTGTCATCTGTATTTATGCTGTGGTAAGCTATAGAATAATTTCATGTACTTGGCAAAATTGGTACTTATGGAGGTATTTTAACTGTGGTGGATTTTTTAGGTAAAACATAGAAATATGATACTTTTTTTTTCTCTGTACTCTGGCTAAATGAAACTAAACATCTTAATCTGAGTAGGTCTGTTGAGATTTTTTTCACTTCATAAAGTATATTTGCAATGTATTTTGTGTTTTCTATTGAACTTGGTTTTCATGTCCTTTTACCTTTCTCTAAATTGAAATATATATATTGTTCAAAGCTTGAATTGGATAAACAGATCTATTCTGTGTAATTCAATAACTCCATATTGCACAAATGGTTCATATTGCACAATATGGGAGGTTATCAATATTTTTTCTCCTCTTTTCTGTAATACAAGAGCACTAATGCAGTGCCAGAAAAATGTAGAGTGGTTTTCTCATTTACAATAGTGGTGCTCAGCTTATTCTCTAATTTTATGTCAGATTTTATTATTTATTTTTATTTAGGTATTGGATCTGATCAGGGAAGAGAATTGAGTGAATATATATGAATATCCACTTCAAATGTAGCCAAATTCTTGATTATATTTTATCTGAAAATGGTATAATAACAAATGTGACTTCCTTAATTAGAAAATAGAGATAGAATTAAGCTTTTTTGCAATATAAATACAGGAAAACCACAGGAAAATATTTAATGTCTTGAAAAGTAAGAGACTGTATCTGTCTGACCTCTTTATGAAAATAAACTGAAGTTTATAAACAACAAATATATTAAATCAGACAGAAACTAATACTACTTGATAGTTCTAAGTACACTGGAAAATGGAATAAAAATTATTTTTAGACTAGGTTTTTAGAATTTCAACCTCTGGTTGGAATTCCTGGATGGAAGCACAGTGTTGTACTTGGAAAACAGCAATCAAAAAATCATAATAGAGGAAGTAAAAAGGTAGGCAGCAACTGAGCAGATTAAGATGTAATTTTTTTGCACAATTCGCCACCAACGAGCTCCAAGTAATTCAGTATCCTCTTTAGACAGCAGTACTTTAAGGAAAGTGGAGATAACATGAAGAAAAATTCAAGGAACAGTATTTTCCCCCTGAAAAACTTTGACATTTCAAGATAAAGAATCAATTTTGCAAATAAAAAAACGTTGTTTAATTTAGGTGTTATTTTGACATTTTTACAATCATGTGACAAATATTTGTTTCTGTAGAAGTTCCTGGCAATGTAGAAGCTATACCCAAATGACTGGGGTTTTTGGTTCTCTGCTGGATTAACAGAGTCAACTCCAAAACTGTCTAACAAAATCTGCACCCAAATTTTGAATGAGCTCACAGAGGATGCAAATAACAAAAAGTAAAACAGACATACTAATGCTTTCCAGTTGAAATCAGTAAGATGATAAACGTACATATAATGACATTCTGATTACCTGTGTCTATTTCAAATGTCATTTTGGAAATCACAAAGCTTCTTTTTCAGGGTAGTACAGTAATAGCTTAACTGATCTGCCTCTGAAAGCTACAGGTGTTCTCATGTTCTTGAGCACTTACAGGTGTGTGGTTCATTTGTTTATTTATCTGCACAAACCCAGGTACCAATGCAAAGTTTGAACCAGAGTAAAATTCTTTATGTAAACACTCCCCCAGTAGACGAAATAAATCTTCAGAAGGACATAATTTAAAAATTGAACCTCACTTTATTTGTATTAAAAGAAATGCCTTTGGTGATTCTCCTGAGTGAAATAATGAACTTTTGGTTATAGCTCCACTAATTCCACTGCTATATAAATTTGAACACTTTGAGTATCATTCAGACTTTTTATCTTTTTATGTTATTTTAGAGGATTTTTCCCTTAAAGTTCTTGTTCCATCATGTATTTGCCAGTATGCTCCATTTTGTTTAAGATTCTCTATTTTTCTGGTAAATGAAACTGTATTTCTTTATGCAGAAATGTTGCATCTGTGGTGAAACTCACGGGAGTTCCATTTTTTTATCTTGAGATGATTGCTTTAAACATGGCTCCAGATCAATAGCAATTTTCCCCCTTTTAAGAGTTACTTTATGCTTATGGGAAAAATGTCTAAAGTGTGACTCTTGGGCTGGACATCCACATAACACTTAAAAGTAATCAGTATCATGCTGAATGTCTCAGCTCATCCACACGGTCAGAACAACAAAACAGAATTCACATTATTCAGAATTAGTATGGAAGCATATGGGGCAACTTTGATTCAACTTCACACATATCTCCTTTGTGATCAAATTGTTTTCCCAATTTTCTGAGAAATTCAAGTAATGTAAAAGATTACATATGCTTACAAAGATTACAAATTTGATAGAATGGGTTTCACAGTCCATTCATAATATAATGGTTCCTTTAATATCAGCCTTGTCAAAGACAAATGTACATTATATTCCTCACAGTCATTAACTGTCCATTTGTTTAAATACATATTTTCACTTATACATTTGAAAGTCTACAGCTACTAAGTTTGCATCTCCTGCTCTTATGAATTCATCCCAACAATTCAAATAAATTAAAAGCCTGAGGTAGCTTCATCAGCAATTACTAGTTTAGAAGTCTCTGATATTAGAAGTGGCATATATTACTTCCTTATACTTGATTTATCCATAGTGGTCAATATCAAATGACAGATTCAAATAGATGACATCAAAGAAGAAAAGTAAAGTAATTTAGTTCCTTCTCTGAGCTCTGTCAGTACCAACTACACACAAACAAACTGGACCAGGAATATATCTGTACTTAAGTACTTTCAAATAAATGGTTAGGTAATAATCTCTCTTTTCTTTCTTTCTTTCTTTCTTTCTTTCTTTCTTTCTTTCTTTCTTTCTTTCTTTCTTTCTTTCTTTCTTTCTTTCTTTCTTTCTTTCTTTCTTTCTTTCATTTTTTTCCTCACTCTCTTGCTCTCTATACAATGTTCATAGTAGTGAAATTTACACTGCTTCCTTCTCTACTCTACCATGACCATTGATCACCCTTTTGTTTATAACACATTTGCACATGTTGGAATATTACTGTGTCATACTTAGTCTTCTCACCTTCAAACTAATTATTACTTGAAGTACAGATTACTTGAACCTTTGCTTTCAAGTTATATAATCTATTTTTTCTAATGCCTTTTACTGTTCCTTAAGATTTCTTCATGTTATCTCCACTTTCCTTAAAGTGCTGCTGTCTATAGAGGATACTGCATTACTTGGAGCTCATTGGTGGCGAATTGTGCAAAATAATTACATCTTAATCTGCTCAGTTGCTGCCTACCTTTTTACTTCCTCTATTATGATTGTTTGATTGCTGTTTTCCAAGTACAACACTGTGCTTCCATCCAGAAATTCCAAACAGAGATTGAAATTTTAAAAACCTAGTCTAAAAATAATTTTTATTCCATTTTCCAGTGTACTTAGAACTAACAAGTAAACTAACAAGCCTAACAAGTAAATTTGGTCTTTTTTTTGCCATTATGAGTGAAACTGGTGAAATATGTGGTAAGTCTCAGCCCTTCCAGTCCCTGATCCAGTCCTACTTGAAATCCTCTCCCACTCTGACGGCAAATCATTACTAATTGTTTGCTGAGACAAATATCTCAACTGATTTTCCATCCATCAATCTCATGGTGATTAGATTTCCTACCTTGGCTTTTTTATGAGAATATTATATGGAATAGTGTCAGAAGCTTAAATTAAAAGTTAGGATATATCATATCTGCAATTTCTCTCTTGTCCAGTTGACTTGTATAAGGAAAATAGATTGGCTTGACATGAGTTCTTTCTGACAGATGCACATATACATATTTTATTATCTTGTCTTTTAGGAACTTGCAGATACCATGGTTAATACTTGTCTTTAAAGTTATTAAGTTAATTAGGTATTTCTTTGGGCATGGGAATTTTTCATTGGTTGTTTTGAGTCTTTTTCTTCTCCTACAGGTCCTTGATAAACACTTAGATAAATACTTAGTAATATTCAGAATTTCAATAGTTAATTTCTTAAAAACTTCAAAGTGAATGTTTTCAATCCCTGCTCCATTGCTCACATTTGACTGGTCTGCATCTTCTTATATCATATTTTTTATCTGTGCATTTAATGATGCTTGTTAAATTAATTCTGTTAAATTAATTATTTGTCATTCATGTAAAGATTTAAGGAAAAGACAAAGGAATAAGTTATCCTTCCTTCTTATAATTTGGTCTTATTTCTCTTTTACATTCTTTTGTTTTTATTGTTCAAATATAGTTATGGACCTTTTCTGTTGCTTTCTCTTCCTTATGCCAATAAGAACATTTTTGGTTTTTTTCACAGTAGTGTTTTTATTTTATTTTCAAAGGAACATAAAGTACTCCCATGTGTTTTTATGATTCCTTTTCTGCTTTCAGGTTATTAAAGTGCTCCCAGCTCAGCTAGAAATTTCTCTAAATTTCCTTCCTCTATTTTCTTCACACATATACAATTTGTCTTTGTACATTTGTTAACAAAAGTACAGTCTTGCTAATGGGAATATTTTGAAACTGAATGCTCAGATTAGTTGAAATGTGTCTTGCTGTGTTTCTGTACTTACTAGGATGTATTTTTTGAATAAGTTACTAAATGTACTACTTTGTTTCTAAAGACTGAGAAAAGGCAAGACAGAATTTGACATGTACACTCAAAGATGAAAAGCATCTCATGGCACTGATGATATCAGAAACACCAAAAGATTCAGGTTTCAGAAAACCAATGCACTTAGATTAGCAAGTTCTTAGTTGTTTGGGTTTTTCTGTAACTGTTTACAAACACAATCAGATCTTCCACCCTTGTTCTGGTAAGGACAGTACAAGAGTACATAGCAAATTAGATTGCAATTTTTTCCCCTGAAGGCTAAGTCTCAGCAGGAAGTAGGAAATATTGTCTCTTAAGGAGACAGATGCTGTCAATCCCATTATGATATTGCATTTCTTAAATGCAAGAAAGCAGCTCTTGGCAATTGCAGAGCCTGGAATTCAGTAGGAACCAGCTGCTGGGAGATTCCTTCATCGATGCCTCTGATGATTCTGTCACTGCTTGGTTTTGGTCCTATATTAGCCCTGCTTCCTAGAACTATCTATCTACAGATACTGTCTCCAGCATCTCTACCTTAGCTTTCTTAGTCAAACTTAGGTTTACTTTTCAAGAGACACTTGAGGTTTTTGAAATCTATTACCGCTATTTATTTTACTCAACTTTCCAATTAATTAAAATATTAACTATAATAGCTGTTTTTCCAATTAATTTTCTCCCTCTGGATTCTCATTAAATTCCTCATGACTAATTAAAATTAAATCTGATATAGCTGCTGACTGGATGAATAAAAGGAAATTCTTGTATATCCTCTCTTTCTTCTCAGACCTCCTATTATGACATTGAATAAACTGGACTCTTACTTCTTCCTGAATTCAGAGGAAAATTACTTCTTAGGGAAGTATGCCTGCCCTTAAAAAATTAATTGTACCATTCAGGTCAATATTGCAGTTCTGTGATTTGTCTCACAAAGAAATGGTGGAAACAATCTTCTGTAACTTCAGTTGTTTAGTAGGACAGATAAAACATCCTGTCTTAATAGAAAGTGATTTTATGAAGAATTCCAGAGTAGAATTATTTATATACCAGAGTCTAGCAGATCTTTAAAATACAAGAAGCAACTTGCTTGACTCAGAAAATAATATGAAAGCTACAGTGTACCAGTTATATTTTAGCCAGCTGAAACAGTTTCTTCTCTCTAAGAAAAATATTATCATTCAGAAGCAGACACCAATACACTTCACTTGAGAATTTTTGCCAGATGGTGTCACATGGATTTCCAAAGATTTTATATTATCTTCCCATTTATCATGATGTTGCTAGAAAATGCAGTAAAGTCATAAAGCAACCCTACAGTATTGTGTGTGAATTTATTCTTATTCTTTCATACCCTTTTGAGATCTAATCAAGAAGTGTAACTGTCCCTACTCTGCATAGCCAATCTACTTTTGTTCTCACAAGTGAAAATGTTTATGCAGGACATGGCAGATAACATGCAGATGTTTCTTCATAAGCAATTATCAAAAGGGCTTGATTCTGCTAGCCTTAATTCTATAATTTTACATATACTAGGAACCTCTTTTGTGTGAGATGTGTGTGGAGATATATAGACACACACACACACACACACATACACACACACACACACAGAGTAGTTGACTTGTAACCTTACCAAAGAAAAGGAGATGTTTAATCTAATTACGTTTCAAAAGCATGAGACAATAATGTTAGTGATTTCAATGCTTGTAGAAGGAAAATTGTTTTAACCACTAGGAGTTTGCTGAATCACTGGGGGAAAAAACACTGGAGAAAACAGAAACTCTTGCAGCTCCTAGATGATGTCTTTTTACCACCCTTCCTGCAAAGGGCCCCAAATGCAGTGTTTCCTCTTTATAAATATCTAAATTGATGCAGTGGAGTCTGCTATGGAGAAATTCTGATCTTCCTCAGCTGGGACAGAGGCTGCTTTGAATATTAGAGGGGATGTTTTAAACAAAATTGTCAGAAAGACTGAATCCTGGGCAGTTCACAATGGACATTGAATGTTAGTTGTCTGACATATTTTCAGAATATTCCTCAATTATTCATACATCATATAGGGCATAAAGAAAAAAAATCTGTGAAATTCTGCTAATCTCTGGAGTTGAATTATCTGTGAGGCTAATAGTACCTACAGGTATTGTTTGACTGCTCACTGAGACAACAGAGATGCATGTTAAGAGAGCACCCACCATCCACATATCCACAGATGCATGTTAAAAGAGCACCACTCCACCTGAGCCACAAGTAAAGTTTTTATTTTTACTTCTTATGAGGAAGTGCATTTTTTAACACCTTTCCAGAATATCAAGCAGCTTGTCCTAATTTTCACTGCAAGCAGTAAATGCTGTACAAAGGAAAAAAAAAGGAAATAACACAACTGATATTTCAGTAAGAGTTGCAAGCACCAGCTACAGTCTATGGACATATACTTCAGCCTGAATACTGCAATTTATTAGCCTGGGAATACAAATAAACTTTCTCCCAAGGAAATGCTGGATACAGAAAGGCATGTCTTCCTTTATTGCCCTCTCCAAAGAGAGCTGTTGTGGTGCATGTGCCAGCTGAGGAAATTTGGCTGGCATTGTGCAGCTGTCTGGATCACAGGACTGTGTAGAAGAAGATGAGACTCTCTCTGCCACTTCAGTTGGAGCCTGGGCCATTTCCTTGGCATCTCTTTACCCTATGGAGGATCCTGCACACCATCATCAAAAAGAAAGGTAGAAGAGCACTACAGAAAGCCTACCAAAATGAAATACTGGAACAAACGAACGCTCTTATAGCAACCTCACAATCATGTGCTGTACAAACCTAAACTCAAGTAGTAGCTGCCCATAAAATAGCAAAATAATTCAGAGCAGAGCTTCAGAGAGCAGAGTTCATTGTGTCTATTGCCTCTGACAGACTGAATATCCCTCTCCTCATAGCCATATTGGAAACAATCTGCCAGACTGAGCTAGAGATCAGAAGTTTGATCCAGTGAAACCAGCTACTCCCTCCCACAAAGTAGAGAAGAGCCATAAACAAGTTCTTATGAAACTTCATGCTTGAAATGCATTTCTTACTGGACTGTGCAGGAAGGATGAGTAATAGGCTCTCATTGTGTTTCACTTTTATACCCTTTCCCTCAGAGTAGATGTACAGTAATTTTCTGGAATCTCAGCAGTCAACCACTTGCTTTGCAATTCATCAAAATTGGCTATTCTGTATTTAAGTAAGTGTTAACATTTATTTGTTGTGCTTCGGATCTGATCTGCTGGCATATCTGTGTTTAAATATTTACAAGAGCTTTCATATAGGTTTTAAAATATTTAGGATATGTCAAATGGAAAGGGGATAGAAACTGGCTTCAGAACCAAGGAATAGTAGTACTCCTTTGGAGAAGCATAGTTTATCAAAAACATGGGTGCAAAGTACTTCATGTGGTAAGATAGTCTGTCTTTATGACTGATAATTTGAAACTTGAAACACAAGAAAATTGAAACACAAAGTAAAGAATTATGGAAAAGCCCACGTGGTTATATACTCTGAGAAGAATTAGCTCTGAAGGTCATGTTCTTTGAGGAAATTCCCTTTCTCTCCCATGATTGATGGTTTTCCCTTTCAGATATTTTTTTACTTCCTCCTATCTCATCACATTAGATAATTCCACACTGTCCTCTTCATCCCTGATTATTTTCACCTTTTCATTGGCCTTTCTAGATAGGTAAGGTATTATCCCTCCCACATATCAAATATGTTGCATCTAGTCTTCTAGCTCTGTTTCCCCAGATGTCTCACAAACCTCTTCATTGGTTAGATTCTTCTCATTCTTTTTTTTTTTTTTCCTTTATCAGTCCTCACACAGTTCTGCTTCTCTCTGAATCTTTTTGCCTTTTTGTCCTCCCTTAATTTTGAACACTGTCTAGCTTGCTCCTTTTATAGCTTTCAGATTTTGCCTTACTACATGTGACCTCTCCAGTTACTAAAAGATTCCTTTTTCAAAGCAATTTATTTTTGGATATATCTTTTTATTTTCCAACTCAGACACTGAACATGTATGTTACTGTTTGTGAATGACAGCATTTTAGGTTTACAACAATTAATTATTTAGTTTTGATACTGCCTGAGGTTGCAGGGTCTGGTAGCCCAGTGCAGTGTGGCTCTTATGGCTCTGTATGCCCAGGCTCAAAAGGCTGAGCATCTATTTGTGAGAGGCATATATACATTTGTTCATATATATATATATGCACACATGAACATGTATTCACATTCATGTGCTGGTATATATATGTGTCTATATGTGTGTGTGTGTGTGTCTCCAAAAATGTCCTTTCCCTTCATCCCACAAGGAGACTCAAAACTTTAGGGACAATTACCCCCTTCAACAAGGAATGTGGCCATGCAGGAGTGTTTATTTTGCTGCCTCACCTGGGGGTGTTTCACCCAGGAACCATGATGTAATAGGTCCCCTTTCTGGTCATAGGGGGTAACTGATTTAGTGAGCCACTTTTCACTGTCTAGGTTACTTGGGTTCCTCTGCCTGTCATTGCTCCTCCAGTTCTCACTGGGCTTTTTGTGTTGGTAGTGATTATTTTTTAATAAAATAAAAAACTTAACACACTGGAAAAAAAGATCCACATGAGCCACAACAAGTAAATAATCCTGTTTTTTTGAAAAATTCTGGTTTTTTCCTCCTTTGAAAGATATCAGTATTCTTCTGGCTTGGGATTTTTACTACAGTCTTGTCTTTTGACAAAATGATTTTATAAAATACTGTATCCCCTATCATTTGCTTTATGCCCAGAAAGGGGTCCTATAGATTCAAGCTGGGCCTGGGGGAAGGGGGAGAAGCTGGAGAAGTTCTTCCAGCAGTTTGTGTTCAGCTCTCACCTAGTCCCTTGTTTTTCTCAGCACTACAGTGGAGAGAGGGAATATATTTTTTGTGTTAGCTAACTTCTTTTTGTTAGCTGAGGCAAGAAGTTTTTTTCTCAGGACTGTGGCTTCTTCTTCTGGAACTGTTTGGCTTTTCTCAGGTCCAAGAACCAGGTCATCAATGGGAGCTGGACACTGTGAGGGGTGGGGAGGCTGCAGGAGAGGCACATCCTGGCTCCAGACCTCAGGAGAAGCTGAGCAGAACTCTAAAATCCACCAGCTTTCTCTACAGTGAGAAGGTTCAACATTAACAGTTATTTTTTTCCTGTGTTGCAGACAATCTGCTTATTAAATAAACAGGTTTTTTCACTTTCGTCCAAGAAATTCCTTTTGTATTGGTGGTGGAGGGAGTGCTGAAACCTGCCTTCTTTAGTGGTGACGTCATTTCAAGATGTTGGTTCCTCCTAAATTTGTCTCAAACTGAAACAAATCTAGTACTGAAGACTAACTTTTTAGCACAGACAGGATTTTGCAGAAGTGTTGTAGCTATTGAGACTTTATTAGAAATATCAAGAGTAGGAGAATCTTCTCATTTGGTTTGAAGCCTTCTGTCATGGTGTAGTATTTCATTCAGGTGCAAATCCATTGTATTCTGCCTAATTTCTGATTCCTTAGCACTCATAAAGACCATGATGCAGACTCACCCAATGTTCATTATTAACCCTTGAAACCTAAGGAGTATTTAAACTGTATCACCTTATCATGCAATGGCATTTCAAGGCCCTTTGCACAAGGCACTTGTTCATTAAATTCTGTGGTATCTGCTGCAAATCAAAAAGACTGAGAGCACAATGGAGAAATAAGTGACCTTTCAGCTCGGCTTTAGGGCAATGGAGAGTTAGCATCCTTGGTAGAGTTGGGCATAGAGCACTAGAAAGACTGGGATACCTGGAGAAGAAATAGCAGTAAATCTGTCCACATGTACTCTCAAAGCACGCAGAGTACAGTCAGATCTATTCAAACTTCACTGGAGTGCTTAAAGTGGGCCTTATGAAAAAATATATTTGGAATAATCCTGGGAAAGCAAACAGTGTGTGTATCACATTCAAGATAAAAAGGCACCTGACCAGCTATCTAACCATAACGCTAATCATATATAAAACATACTGAAAGCTTGAAAATTTTGTGAGACATTTTGATAACCTGAAATTGTCCTTTTAAATTCTGAAGAAGCTAGAAATTTCTATAATTTCATTTGAAATGCATGTATAGAAAGTATTTTGATTTTGTTCTGTTTACTAATTCTTAAAAAAATACACCTGTCCTGGGATGAAAGTATAGACATTTGCATACACAAAAACTAACTACTTCTTAAGTGTATTCTGATGTTAATTAAGACATTTTCAGAATGCATCCAATGATGAGTTTTATTTCATAACAGGAACACTTACTGAGAACACTGTTAGAACAAAAGGCTCCAGGTTCAAGAGTATGATATCTGGGGAATTTTTATACTTTAAATATTCAAATTCAGTGATATTGGAATATTTGTATTTTCCAAAATATGCTATTAATGTGAAAATATTGTACCACAAAAATATCAAAATATGAAAGTATGAAGTGGTGCAAAGCTTTTATTTAACATATTCAAGCTATTAAAGGTGGCTCTTGAGGCAATGAGATAAATATGGTTAGAGTAACAGCAGAATAGAATGGGAGTAGCATGATTATTACTTACACATAAATGATAGTACATACTTGTGCCACGCTGTCTCAAATCCCTGTAGAAATGGATTCTTTGTGTCTGCTGTGATTGAAATCCAAACCTAATACATGCATGAGAAACAAGACGAAGGTTTTATTTGTTAGTTGCTTGCAGGGTTTTACTTGGGCATTTCATGGACAAACTTCTGTTAAAATCTTTAATGTTTACTCAGAAATATTCCTGTGTATCAGCATTCACACCTGATTCATGAACTAATGCAAAAAGTCAAAGTGTTTCTCAAATATTTCTTTATTTCAAAGGAGAGGAATATCTATTCTGCAAAGCAATACCATTACTTTACAAACCATCCTTCACAGAAAACTTTATCATAAGATGCTCAGCACAGAGATTCATAAATTGAAGCAGATGAAGATGAATTTTACTCAGTTTATAGAAAAACATGAACCTATATCATTTTTATGGGATGGAGAAAACATAAATCTGCAGCAAAGAAAGGGTAGTAAAAAGACCAAGTACGGTAAATGGATAGGATTTATCTTTAGATGTGATTATGAAATAGACAACAAGTCAGTAAAGTCAGAGGTGATAAGCTTTTGGTTTTAGGAATGAGCAATTTCTGAGCACTCAGGAAAGGAGACTGGAAGGGACAGAGTCCAGAAAACTATGGTAGCTGACAGATTAAAGATATAAAGACTGAATTTTAAGGATGAATTCTGCAATGCTTTGGAAACATTTACTAGGTTCATGCATGAGACAGATGAAGGGAGAAAATTTAAAGAAATAAAAATAACTAAAAATTCTGATCTGAGCGAAAGGGCAGGTTTGTGTGCTAGCATTCAGCGGAAAAGCAGGAGGAAGGAATTAATCTCATTTAATATGAAGTTTTGGAATTTGGATTTCTGAATGAAAATTAATTGTGCAAGGCAGTCTTCATAATCACGGCAGAGAAGGAGGAGTGTAACTCACCTGACATCAGCTTTACAATGAAATTGTGACATTTGTCATCACTGATTTTAAAGGGAATCTAGATGATGAAGGCAGATACAATGTCTGTATTAGATAGCTATTTGATCAGTGAAACACTCAAATCCTCTCCTTTTCTTTAATGCAGCTCTCTTTTATAACCTCAGGCAAAAAAGTATAGGAAGCTAGGAGAGTGGGTGTTGAAATTTTTTGTCATTTCAGCTCTTGGATGAGGACTGCATCCAAACCAAGTCATGTGTTACAGTGTCCAACACTGGTATCTTCAGGGAAAAAAGCAAACCTTTAATAATCGACTCATAAATACATGGCTCAAATTCCATATGAAAGAGAACCTTTGCTGAGACATCTGCAACATAACCATTTCCCATTTTCCTTTTCATTCCTTAAGCAGAGAGCACAGAGACAGGTGAAATACTAGGGCTTCTGTCAGCTGCTTTGTTTTGCTCACATGAGTTAGAGCTAACAGAGAAATCAGGAAACTTGATACAAATTCTCTGTCCCCCTCCACCGTACTAAAAAGAAGATCTATCTGTATCTTTACCACACATTTATAGAGGAATACAAATACATGTTCCATGAAATGTACAGCTTGTACAAGACCTATACATAGAATATTGGTCATATGTAATTAGACAGGAATGTTAAGACAGACTGGACTTTGAAATGGAGTGTTAAAAAGTTGTGTAGTGATTGCACTAGTATTCATTACCTTTCCTTCTAAAACAGATGTCCAAGCCTTTTGAGCAGAATACTTCCAGTCTCTTTCCATCTCCATGTTTTCTGTTTTCACTATGTCACATCTGCCTGCTGCTGTTCTTTCCTATCATTTCTTTCCTCACACAGCAGCTTAAGAGTATATGACACAGTGCCAGTGAAATGTGTGGAGAATTAGGAGTGACTGTCCTTCATAAACCCAGATAAATAATTATTGCTCACTTATGCACCCACAGCACTACTTTTTCTTCTTATTAGCACATGTGGCTTTACTGTCACTGTGATGCAGTACAACGTAGGCAAAAGCTGATCCTCCTGCCTCAGTGCAGCTGAAGATTTTTACAGATAGTCTCTCTAGGGTGTTGTTACTGGAGTGGGTATCCTGGGTTTCAGCAAAGGTGCTGGGAAATGAAAGGGTTGAAATGGCTTTGCTTGCCAGACCTCTGCCCTCTGTCTTGCACTGTGAGCTGCACTGCTCCATGTGGGGGCAAGGAATGGAAAGGACTGTGGAGCTCCAAGTGCTGCTGTCACAGACAACTACACCATGTAAAGTAATACATGTGTGGAGTTACAGTGCCTGTCAGTGTCTGTCTCAAACCTGTTTAGTGAGACATTTAGTGTTTTTCAGGTACTTGAAGGGAATAATGAGTAAGAGGCTAGAATGGCAATAGATTTATCTTTAGAGTAAGTAGGAACAAGAAAGTAAGAAGCTGAACTGGGTGAACATTGTAAAAAAGAAAGCACAAGAGCAACTTAGTGGAAAACTCTGCCTTGACAAAGCAGGCAGGGTGAAAGGACACGCAAACCTTAAATGCTCTGAACAGATTAATCTTTGATCGCTGTGGCAAACTGAACGTTTGTAAGTATATTCAATTACTGACAGTTTATATCTGATTATTCACCACTTGCAGTGAACTGTGAAATAGCAGTATATTTATGATGCATGTTTATGGAATCTGTGACTTATAAAATACTTTTTCACATGAAACCATTATAATAATAAGTTCAGAATTTAGTGGGAAGCTTTTGGCAATGTAAAATGTGAGGACAGAAATAAAAATTCGTAGAATCACAGAAAAGTCTAACCTCTGATTTGAAGACAAGAAAGGATTTTGTGAGGGACTGTGTCAAATGCCTTAAATAAGTTTAGGTAGACATCTGTCTGTCTTCCTTTGTCTACCCTTGGATTCTATCCACCATAGAAGGCTGCCAGATAGGTAAGGCAGGATCTGCTCTAATAATACCTTCTTGTCTTATATGTGTCTTAAAATTCCTTCCATGGTATTCCCAGGCACAGAGGTGATCTCACTGGTCTGTAGTTCCCTAGATCTTCCTTTCATCCCTTTTTAAAAAGCAAGAGTGATGTTTCCATTCTTCCACTGCTGTGGACTGACTGCACTTGACCACCATGACTTTTCAAATACGAGGGAGAGTGGCTTGACAACAGCACCAGCAGCTCTTTCAGGGCCCTGGGGTGTCTGTTCAGGGTCCCACACACTTGGGCCTCCTCAGTTTCATCAAACAGCTGTGAATTTGCTCTTCACTTACAGTGGGAGGGACTCCATCACCTCAACCCCCACCTGGAGGTTTAGGAACTTGAGAGAAGTGGGAAGCCTGACTGCCAGTGACAACTGAGGCAAAGTTGTCACTGAGTATCTCAGCTTTCTTCATATATGTGGTTACCAGTTCTCTCTTTTCATTTCTCAGGGAGATAGAATCTCCTTGTCCTTTCTTTTCTAACCTATGTACTTAGAGAATGCTCTGTTGTTATTCTTCAGAGAAGAATAATTTTTCAAACACAGGAATCATTTGTTCCTCTCCATTATTTAGTTCAGGTGCATCTAGAGATCATCGGTTTAGATAAAAAGAAGATTTATATTATTCTAGCATTTCACTTGGTTAAATTATCTTTATTTTAATTGCAGTGTTTGTCATCAACATCGCCGCCTGATTTTAGCTGTTTATTGTCAAGTGCAGTGTTATTGATTTCTCATCCATCTTTTAAAGTTGCTTAGTGAAATGTTAATTTTTTTTTTGTGCCTCAAACTCTTACTTGTTCACAAATTTAAAAGAAAAACCATTTTGCAACTTCATCAAACAGCTACTTAGCTTTCAGAGGGTTAAGGCAAGTAAATTCTCTTAAGTATGAAGAAAATGTCTCAGCAACAGGCTTGGCTGTGTTTGACAAATGCTGACTAATACAACCCCTTTTTTTTTTTGTTAATGACCTTTCTTAGTCTAATAATATTGGAGCTGTACAATTTCATTCTCATTAATCATAAACCTAGTAAGAATATGAAGATGTTATGCATAAAGGAACAAAAATTGTTCTTGCAAATCATTCAGTGTTACTGCTGTTATCACACAACCTTCTGCCCATGTCTGTTTAGTTCACAAATCTTCACTTATTGCCATCCTTGGATCATCTGTTCACTCTTACATCAGTAAAACCAATGCACAGTTATATTTTATAATTTGCTTGGGTTCTTCTCATAAAAGCAGCAAGAGTCTCCTTAGAATATGGATTTTCATTAAAAATACATATATTTAATTGATTCTTCCTTTTTTTCTCCTGCTTTGAAAAGAGCTTTGAAATATAGCACTTCTTCTATAACATTATTTTTGAACATGCCACTATGAGTCTATCAGAAATAACTAGGTATAAGGATCACTAATGAGTAAACAAGTGTTTAATGCAGATTAAGGCATATAAGTATAGAAAGTGTTTAAATCCTAAAAAACTCCTCCAAATATGAAGTGTGATACTACAAGTATTTTATTTTCCATGTGAGCTATTTATTTCCAAATTGCTTATAACTAATCTTGTTATGAGTTTGTGGTTTTTAAAATGCTGAAATGCTGAACGGTAAGAGAGTAAGAGAAAGTACTTGAAGTGCAGTAGTAATGTTCATAATGGCTCTTTTATTTACAGTATGAACAGATTAATTTGAACTCAATTTTGTATTTGCATGTCTGCTGCTTAAACCTACAGAGGAAAAGATCAATAGCAGTATTGATCAATATTCATTGATGTAATAAGCCTGTCAAAATAGAAAACAGAATAGCTCCTGCTTATGGGTGATCTCAGCCAGGTTTTTCATGTATATTACTGAGTCTCTTTCTCTTCACATTAACAGCAGTTGTCCAAAGCTATATATGCTGTGAACTATTCATCAGTATTTCTTGTGTTTTGCAAATCCCTTGCCTGGAAGTTGTATGTGATGTTCTAAGTTTGATCCCTCCCTGTTCACTTTACACCTCTCCTCTCTGAAGCACTTCTGGTTGCAGGATTTGAAGAAAGGCAACAGCCAGAAATAATACCATGATTTTTGTATCTTGACTTCTATTAATTCTCTATTTTCTTTTCCATAGAGAGGCATAATTGATTCCTAGAAGGCCCTATAGGCCATATAAACAACAGAAAGAAGTTGAATTCTATGATAACATATTGCAGCAATAAGAAAAAAAATGTAAATGTACAGTTCAGCTTTAAAACTTTAACAAACATTTCCGTTTAAAAAAATATTTAAAATTTGTCAAAATATTGTAGAAAATAAATGAGCTGCAGAAGCAGAAAAAACCCCTGTGGACTGTGAAATAAGTATGCTATGCTTGAGTGACTGTTTACCTTTCTTAAGAAAATGACCCCATTGCTGGCATAGGTAAATACCTCCTAATAACTCAAAGAAATTTTCTTCACTTTCCAAAGGAGGAAAGTGTAGCAACAGTAAGAAAAAAGTCTCTCATAGCTAACTCTAAGCTTTTAAGCTCAATTTGGTTATGGACATACATTCCTTCCTCTTGTTTTTCTATCCTTCTGGGTGCCCTGGTTTCCAGGGCAAGAACACCCAGGTTTATGACATGCTAATAAGCCAAAGGATGTTTTTAGCCAAATCTCTGTTCTGTATGACTTTAGAGACAGGAGCACAGAGAATATTATGTAGTGTGTGTGGTCACAATTCACTTTACATGCAGCCAATGTCACTTTCCCTAATGTTTATTAATTAATACTTAAAAAGTCTTAAAATTTATTCAGATTTAAAGACTCTTCCGAGTCTGGATTTCATACTATTATTTTGTCTCCTGATATATAACCTGAAATGCCAGATATTAATAAATTCTGCTAACTCTCTCTTGGCTACTTAGCCAAGAAATTTGTATTACTTTTATTTATTTTTAAACTAATGTAAGGCAGGCTAATAGTTCAGATGATTTAAAATGTATGAGGCTTTAGAGAGGTTAAGGTTTTTAGCAGCATTCAAAGCCTTAGATAATTTTAATTCTGCCTCATTTAAAGACAGAAAGACATCATGGAAAGAGTTTGAACCAATAACTAAAAGACCAGGTTAGACCATAAAAAAAAAAAATTCTGTAGAGACAAGTATCTGCTCTGTTTAATGTCCTCTGCCTGAGCCACATTTACCTTTTCTTTCAAGCGTATATTTTACCTGCCCAAAAGGGCACTCAAACCTCTCCCACTTTTTGCTGGAATAAGCCCTTGTACTGCAAACTCAATGAAGGGTGAATTCCTCTCTAAAGATCATTCATGAGCTTCAAAGTTTGAGTGAAGTGCTAGTCCTGCTAAAGGCAGTAGAACTTCTGCCATTGGCTCAACTGCCTATTTTGAAAAATGCTTTACAGTTTGCACCAATGGTCAAAGCTGTGCAACAGGGAAGCTGATAAGGTCACAGCACAGCTGGGACATTTACACTGTTGCCCTTGGTAGAACAAGAGCTGGAAATGGTTTCTTTTGGAATTGAAAACAGTAGAAAGTATGTTTATAAATATGTATTATCAACAAATATGTTTATCACCAAAGTAAAATCAAGCCTAGAGGGTTAATGATTTTAAAATGAGAATGCAAAAATGGGAACTAGATTGAAAACTACTTTACAATCTCAGTTATAGCAGATCCTGACATTGCAAACAGTATTATATTTTGCAGAGATTTCATTCTATTACTTTCTGCTTTGAAGAGGCTTCAAGAACAGTCTGTCTGGATTGTTGGGGCTTTTTTTCCTCTTGTGGCACAGGAGTGCTGCACTAGACAAGGCTCTTATCACTGAACTGGCCATTCATCAAGATCCTGACTTAATAGTGTAACATTCCACAAGTGTCTGTGCAGTTTATGTTGCATTATAGATTGCTCTTGCAATTGACTGTTGTTTGCTTGTCATGACAGACTGGAGAAATAATGAAGTAAGGTAAAAAGAAGCAAGAAAAAGAAAGAAACATTTAAATTATGCAATCAATGAGCCATTAATAAATTGTTAAAAGACTCTGCTTACAGCCTGGGATAACTTTTTCACATATTCTACCTAAAACAGACTTTGCAGGCTCAAAATTAAATTAGGTAATCACTCTTGTGATAGTCCTTCTCTTATCTTTGTTCATTGTTGTACAATCACAACTGCAATTCAACCAAGAGGAGGAGATAAATTCCAAAGGATAAATAGTCATATAATTTCTGCTTGTGCAGTGCCCAGCATAGAAAGCCATCAACTAAAAATTAAACAATTGATGCTTATAAATACTGATAAAACATCCCAGCTTTTCCATCAGCAGCATCCTGCACTGGCATATATTTTCAAAGTTTTCAGTTTGTGTTCCTATTTCCAATTATAAAGCAGAAGATAAAAGGCATGATAGTGAAATATGGTAGGACTTAGAAAATTGTTGGGAAAAAAAATTACTGCTTGTTTCTAAAATGAAATGTGAACTCTTTGATAAACCAGAAATGGTATTGTGGGGTGCATTCCAAGAACTGTAGAGTAGCAGATAAAAAACTGAATATTTCCAGAGAGAGGCTGAAAAAAAAATCAAATGCAGATGGATATAGTTTTGCAGTGTTTGTACAATATGCATATATGGAATAGCTAAGAGCTCTCATTTGTTAAGGGCTGCTTCACCAAGGTCACCTTTCTGTGTTGTTTGCATTGCAGTCAGATGTTATTGTTAGGGGAATATGCTATATTATAGTGCCTGATTCATAAGTCTTTGCTTTTTGCCTCATTTATCATTCCACTTGTAGAATCAACAAAGTAAAACTCTGGTTGGCCACCTTTGAAAGCAAGTTTAAAAGCAAGGCTGGAAATCTACTCTGATTTCAGAGTGATAGAAAAGCTAAATTGTGAAATCCTGACTAGAGTGCAGTCATTAGGTGTTTTGTCAGAAGCATAAACAGATTAAGGACTTCCTAGCATTCACTTTGAGGGCAGAGAGAAGCAGCTTCACTGATGCATCCTAACTGATGCTAGGTTCTTTCCTGCTAACAAAGATGGCTCTGATTCATATAGGTGGGAAATATGTGTGATATGACAGGTAATTTTCAGTGTAGTTATATTTAAGCAAAAATTTAAAGGTTATTTGAGATTAAATATTATTTAAACAAAATCCTATGAGTCAGATAAAATCTAACTTTTTTCCCTTGAGGAACCTTTTCATTCTGAATGCAGGGAATAATTTCCAAGTTTTACTGCTTGCTTTTTTAATTAGATGTATGTTTGAGTATAACATCATTAAACAGAATTAGAAGATAATTAACATTACTGGATTAAATTTGTATATATTCATTAAATTACAATTTTCATTCAAGTATTTCATAAAGCTCTGAAGTCTGATCATAGTTCTCTTAACAGCTCTTTTTAGTTTATAATTGTTAGGTTACTGTCAGGATTTGAGCCCAGTTCTGACATGTACCGATTTGTGAATTGTCTTGCAGTTACAAATGCTAATATTCCTGTAGGGATCACATCTAGTGGCGATTGCTTGGTTCATTATTTCGACTTTTCTAGACATGGTATATCTTTGTACACCTGTACCAAGTCCCTAGTGAGTTTATGAACTGCACAGCTGCTCTTGTGTGCTGTTAACAAGACTCTTAGAGAGTTCTCTGTTGTGTGGTGAGTTGCTACATTTTGATCAGTTCATTTATCTCACCTCAGTGTTGAGGTCTAATTGGTTATCTTGTTGTTAGTAATATACAACCCTTATCTCAAATGGCAACACCATTCCCTGGTTTAGTTATTATAATTTTTTTTAATTAATTTTAAGAGTCCATCCTTATTTTTGGGTTGGGTATTTTGACGGTCTTTGGTGACCTCAATAACCCAATATTGGACTGATTCTCAGTAGACTCTTCATGACCACTTTTTGACCCCATTCCTTTGCTTGCACTGCTCTATATGTTGTACAGTCACCATGGACCAGAACAGGGAAGTTTTCCCCACCTCTTTACAGCCCCTCTTTCCAGCCAGATCCTGTCCGAGTGGCCATTGGTGTTTGAGGCATAGCAAGACATTAACTCCTCACTGTCCAGGTTTTTGCAGTGACTAGTAACATCATTTTTAGTAAATATGATTCTTCATCATCATTGCTCAGTATGTGTTTTGGGGTAGATGATGTCCTAATCAAAGCATGTGCCCTGATGTCTGCCTGCTGCAGTAAAGCTTTTTCTTCTTTTATTTAAACAATTTTGATCTTCCCTGGTGATTAGTTTTGCAGCAAATGCACAGCATTGTGTCACTTTGGCGTAGCCCAGGGTATCTCTTGATTCATGATTAGAGCAGAGAGCTCCAGGGCACTGTGCTGAGTAAGCAGTATAACTCTTCTATGCAGCTTCATGACATGAACTTTGTTACTACCCTATATATGTCTGCATCCAGAACTCTTCACTGTTATATTTGAGATCATGCAAAAAGAGACAAGGTATCAAGAGAACTGGAAAAAAACAATCACACTGCTTGACTGTAAACAGAACAAAAGAACAATCTGGCAATTGTTGACAGTTAACATCAATCCTCAGAAAAATACTAGAGCAGAAAGTAAAATAAAGTAGAGGAGCAAAGCACTAGCTGTCATGTATCTTTTATTTGATGCAGCACGCTCTCTAGGGTACTTTTATTAACAACCTAGATGATAGAATAGAGTATGTTTACTGTGTCTTGCAAAGATCAAAAACTGGGAGAGCTCATGCTGGACGATGGGATTGGAATTCAAAGCAATAATGACAGGGCAGCAGTGCATGTGGAAACAAAAAGCGGGAATTATTTACTGCACTGATAGAAAATGAGGAGAGATGCTTTGGTAGCAGTTTTTCAGAAAAAAACTGAACATGAGCCAACTGTGCTGAAAAAAAAAAAAAAAAGCAAGCACAAATCAAAAGTACAGACAGAAAGATACATAAAACAATCGGAAATGTGGCCTCTGGTAGACTGGCTATCTAGAAAACTGATGTTTGAGGCATTGTACTTCAAGAACTATGTGGTGCAGTGGAGAGAATCTGGAATAAATGAATGAGATGAATTATGGTTCTGTAAAGTTTAACCTGTTTCATTATTGAAAAACACTTTAAAATGGCAAAGGTAATGAAGAGCTGTCATAGTTCTCTTTGTAAGAGATGGAAACTCCACCACCGGAGGTCTTTAAAAACTGGTCAAACAGCTCTTGGAAACAATGTGAATATTATTTATCTTACCTGGGAGCTGGATGACTTCCATGGTTCCTTCAAGCCCCATTTTTATATTATCCCATGATTATTAAAACAGAATTTCAAAATTTGGATCACAACTGAATTATACACCAAAGTACTTAATATTTCTTGATTTCTTAATAATAGATCCCTCCGTGTGGTTAAGACTGAAATGACAGGGAGTGATCCATGTTTATAACTGTATATATGTATATGTTGAGAACTTTTGTTGTCTTGTTGCTAAATTCCTCTGATCAATGACCATTGTTTATGCTTTAAAGAAACATGCTCCCATCTGATCATATTACTTTAAAGATAGGTTCTACAATTTCTCCCATATTAACAAATATTTGAGGAATAAAGAAAAAACTAATATAAGAGCAGCAGAATCAGGATCTTGGAATAAATTAACTGACAGAATCTCACATCAACAGGAGCTGAATACATTCTTGCATATACTAATGGTTTTGTACCCTTGAAAGTAGGATATTATATTATTTCCCTCCTTATTACTGAACCCATACTTTCCATGCAGCTCAGTTATGGTCTTTGAATTTTCTTCCTCTAAACTAGAAATGAATATTTAAGCAGAATGTAAGCATTTTCTGTTGGGTGCTTTGTATTCAGTTTGAACTGCTTGATGTCACCTTAACGATAAAACTGGGATAGCATACCAGGTGCTTATTGTCTTTTTCTTCCTCATTGTCTTTCAGATGTTATGTTTTGGCATATGTTAGTGGCTGTCAAGGGGATATTATTGATCTGCTGAGACATCTGCTCCACTCACATTAATTTGACTGTTCTTTCATGAAAGATGAGTGCCTTATGACTTCCCATTCCTAGCATAGTAATACTGACCAGGACTTTGCAGCTGGAAATTAATATTGTTTAAGATACACCTCTAAATTATACAGGTTTTGTTTCTTTCTAATTGAATCCTTTCTTTTTGGTGGAATTATCATGTCATCGACTATCTAAGGAATAAAAGTCCAAATATTTAAATAGTTACTTTTTATTTCAGAGTGTATATTAACTCATTATTTTTGATGTAGCAATAAAAAGGCAAAACTGTTTAGAATCATAGAATCATAGCAAGGTTTGTGTTGGGTGTGACCTTAAAGATCATTTAATTACAAGCCCCCTGCCATGGGCTAGGACACCTTCCACTAGACCAGTTGCTTGGGATCTCATATAGCCTGGCCTTGAACACTTCCAGGAATGGGACATGCACAAATTTTTGGGCACTTACCACACTTACAGTAAAGAATTAATTCTTATTCCAATGTGTATCTAAACATATCCTCTGACTGTTTTAAGCCATTCCTCCTTGTCCTTTCACTACATGCCCTTGTGAAAAGTCCCTCTCTACCCTTCTTGAAGGCTCCCTTTAGGTACTGGAATATTCTCTAAAGTCTCTCTGGAGCCTTCTCTTGACCAGGATGAACAATCCCAACCCTTTCAGCCTGTCTTCATGGGAGAGGTGTTCCATCCCTCTGAGCAGCTTCTTGGCCCTTCTCTGGACTCACTCCAGGAGGTCCACGTCCTTCTTCTGTGGGGGTGGCCAGAGCTGGACACAGCACCCCAGGTGGGATATCATGAGAGCAAAATAGAGGGTGAAAACCACATCTCTCACCCTGCTGTCCACACTGCTTTGGATGCAGCCCAGGACATGAATAGCTTCCTGGCAGCACACTCTGTCAAGTTTCTGGTCAACCAACACCCCCAAGTCTTTCTCTAGGCTCCTCCACCCAAACCTGTATTTGTGCTTGGAATTGCCCCAACCCTTGTGTGGGGCAATCATAAAAGAGGCTTTAGAATATCTTAGTAAATAACCATAACCCAGAAAATAATCAATTGATCTTTTTAAAAGAGGCAATAGTATACTTTCAGTGATATTTCTGAAAGAATAATATGATAATTTTATTAAATTGAGAAAGGAAGTGAAAGTTAAGATGTTAAATGCAAAAATACAAAACTGGCAGGCATCAATTAAACCAGCATCCAGAAGTTCTCCTCCTTCCCCTAATTTAACCCATGACTCAAACAAACCACTTTCATACCATCCAACTTGAAAAGTGTACATTTATCTTGAATAAATTTAACTGAAAATAGTACAAATTTAAAAAATCTTGAGGACACAGAAGTCATTTAAAGTAAATTAACTTTCCCTTAGCTTGAGCTACCAACAATTGTAGATAGTTTAACTAAGGTATTATTTCATAGAAGTGTTTTGATTTGTGTCTAAATATACATTTTATTTCAAAAAGTAGATTAAGTTCTCCTTTGAATATCAGTTTTGCATTTCCCTGTAGTTCTCTTTAGTCATACTGCTTTTTATCTTTGAAATGAACAGTGAATGAATTGGTTTGCTATCTGTGCTCTAATCTACATGGGACTCAAAAAGAGAAAAAAAACTTGGTGGCATTTTCTGCTTGCTCCTCTTATCTCAGCAACTTTATGAGGTGGCATATTACTACCTTGCTATCTTGATATTTTACCTGTTGTGGGGAAAGGCTTTTCTCCTAGAAACATGTAATAGTCTCTGGTGATCACTTTCCAGTAGCTGGCTACTGTACTGACCCATATGTAGGACCTAAAACATATCAAGTAACTGTGGTGTCTTAGAGATTCACAGGAACAACTGAGTGTGGAGCAGGAATGAAGAAAAAATAAAGGTATAAGTGGAGGAACAAAAGAGAGACAGAGTTAGATGTTAAATGGTAACATTTGAGTGATATTTAAAAAGAGATTGATGACTTGAAAGGCCTAACTTTGGGAGGCAGAAAAGCAGTGGCCAAACAGACATGTATGACTAAGTGACCATTGTAACAGTTTCTGTAAAATGCTCTAATTAACTTTCACATTGTTGTGACTATTAGGAAATTCCTATGCATATTGCATATGCCATGGTTTTTACAGTGTCTGTACCTTGGAATGTCAATGAGCCAATTCTTATCTCTGATTTTAATCCATAAGAGAAACTAAGCCAGATCTTGTAAAGAAATGGCACTGACTTCTGGAATGCAAAAAATGTTTTCCATCTCAAGGAAGGCATATCCTTTCTCTAGAAAAATTTGTTTCCATAGGCTTGTTTAGAATATTAGAAGCTAAAGTTTCAGATTATTATAAATACAATCTAGTATAAAGTGTATAATCTAGTGTTGAACCCTAGTGTTATACCTCAGGTGATACCATCTTGAAAAAAAAAATATTTTGAATTATCTGGAATATAATACATAAATTTGCTTTTTTTTCATATAGCCATAGTTATATGGATAGATACAGATATATTTCATTAGCAGAAGTTCTAGGAGCCCAAGAGAAGGAACATCACATAACAAACCCAGCACTAAACCAATTTGAACGTGCTATTTTCTTTGCTATCACTGAAATTTCAAATTATGTTAGTATAACTATGAGTGCACTGCATAGGATCTGGTCTTGCTTCCACTGAACTCAATGGCAAAATTCCCATTAATTTAAATGGCAGCAAGAATGATCTCTCAATATTCCTTTAATAAACTGTTCTCTCGCTGTGCTTCTTCATGTTAACTGGCAAGGAATTTTGTCTGCCAGCTGATAATTTTGCATTAAGATAATAATAAAGAGATGTGATGACAGCCTGCCTTTTTTTGTTCCTTCAAACACTTGATATGATGGACAATGTGATTTCTTCATTTAATAAACTGCTAGCTGAAGATGCAATTGCTGTAACTGACACAAATCATAAATGTTGACAAAAAATCTTTAATATAATTTAAGAAATTTTTAGTGATTTTTTTTCCACTTGTTTTCTTTTCCACACAGAGCTCTGTATGTTTAAATTTACCCCTAGACCTCTGAGAAAAGAAAATAGAAGGAGAAACAATGCATTCAGTTGTCATTTTGTCTACCACACATGCTACATAAATAAATAAGTATATAAACTCATATCAGTAGAATGGCAGCAGGATTCCTGTAATATTTTTGATTACTGGAAAAATCAAAGGCGGGATTCTACTTTTCTCCCTAATTCTTGTGTATACAAAAGATCTTTTTACTTCTACAGTGTATGAATTCCGTTAAACCCCAGCTACTGGCTTCTCACATGCATGACTGTATCCCAAGGAGCCCTTTACATATTTGGGCAGGGAAAAGAGAAAATCTTCCTTATCCTGCTTTTCATTTATGGTAAACACTGCCTGAGGCTTTTTCCTCCTCTTTTGACCTCATTGCTAACCTTGCTGCTTTTGAGGAAACCTAGCAAGCTATTCATTTCCATTAACCAACTGTTCAAAAGGAATTGGCAAGGAAAATGTAATATTAACATGACATGACAGAAAAATTGTTAAGATAGCTCTAGTGGCTACTAATACTTGTATTTCAAATGGACAACAATGAAAATTTGTTATTATTTTATTTCACTTTTTTTTAACCATAAAGTCTGGTTGCTTGGTGTATTCCTAACTACACAATGCTCTTCATTATGACTGTAATGTTATAATGCTGGTCATCACTTAGAGTAAAACTTTCCCACTTACTGCAGAAAGCGGCATAAGAACCTGTGTTATGCATTAAAAAAACCCTTGAAAGCAGCCATTTAGTTGAAAATAATCCTTGGAAGCATCCCTCTATTTGCCATTTACCACTAGAGTAAATGCACAATTTTAGACACCGTGGAATTTGATAATCAAGAAGACAAGAAATTGCTATGTTTTTGCAAAAGAGCTATTCACTGGTGTAGAATCATAGAATCATTTAGGTTGGAAGCAAACTTTAAGGTCATCAAGGTCAACCTTAACCATTAATCCAGCATTCCCAAATCCACCACTAAATCATATCCCTAGATACCAACCACATCAACACCTCTTTTAAATACCTGCAGGGATGTTGACTCTACCACTTCCCTGGCAAGACTGTTTCAGTGATTGACAACCCTTTCCCATGAGGAAGGTTTTCTTAATATCCAATTTAAACGTCTCCTGGCACAACACGACACTGTCTGCTCTCATCATCTCACTTGTTACTTGGGAGATGAGACTGATCCCTACTTCGCTTTGATCTCCTTTCAGTACTTGCAGAGAGCTGAGTTTACCCTTTTCTCCAGCCCCTGCTCCTCAGCTGCTCCTCATCAGACTTGTGCTCCAGACCCTTCACCACCTCCACTGCCTTTTTCTGGACACACTCCAGCAGCTCAGTGAGGGGCCCAGAACTGGACACAGCACATGAAGTGTGGCCTCACCAGTGCTTAGTACAAGAGGGTGATTTTTGTCCAAGTCCTGTTGGCCCCACTTGCTGCTACAGGCCAGGGTGTCTTTGGCCTTGGCCACCTGGGCACATGCTGTGTCACATCAAGCCACTGTCAAACAGAGCCCCCTGGTCCTTTTTCACTGGGCAGCTTTCCAGCCACTCTGTCCCCAGCCTGTAGCTCTGCCTGGGGTTGGTGCAACCCAAAGTCACTATCTACCACTTGGTCTTATAGAACCTCACACAACTGGCCTTGACCCATCAATTCAGCTGTTCCAGATGCCTTTGTAGGGTCTTCTAAACACCTGCAGTTCAACACTCTCACCTGATTTGATGTGATCTAATGCAGATCCTCTCACCCAGACTGTTGATAAAGATATTGAACAGAACTGTCCCCAGCACAAAGCCACAAGGAACACCACTCATGGCCAGCTACCAGTTGGATATGGCTCCATTCACCACCACTCTCCAGGCCCAGCCATTCAATCAATTTTTACTCATTGAACAGTGCACTGTGCAAGCCATGAGCAGCCAGTTTCTCCCAGAGAATACTGTAGGAAATGGTGCCAAAGCTTTTCTGAAGCCCAGATAGGCAACATCCACAGCCTTTCCCCCATCAAATTAGTGTGTCTCTCAGTCATAAAAGAACATCAGGTTGGTCAAGCAACACCTGCCTTTCATAAACCTGCCTTTTTTGTCGATGGCTGGCACATTTGTCAACTTCCAGACCTTTCCTCCCCAGATAACTAGGACTGCTGGTATATGACAGAAAATGGCACAGTGAACTCTTCCACAAATGCTTCCACCAACACCCCCAGAACCTTTGGATCAATCCCAAGGTGTGTTGGTGAAGATGCACCTCACCAGGGCTTTTGATTCTGATACCTTTTTCAGGGAGAGAAGCTCTAATTCTTACATGACCATTCTCAGGCACTTCCATGATTACTAACACATTAATAAACGTGTGTTTGCTCCTGCATGTATCTCCATCCCCCATGTCCCCTGAAGTGGCAGACTAAATGACTTTGCTAGCCACTATCCCTCAAACACTGGCACAGTGTCTACAACTTTACTCTTGTGATTCCGGTTTTATTCCTTTCCTCCTGCAGGTCTACTTTAAAGCTCTTTCAGTGAGCCCTGGCTATTCCTGTGCAAATATGCTTCTCCTCCTTTGAGACAGGTATGCCCTGTCTGTTGCCAGCAGGTTCGGTGTTGTGTAAACACATGATCAAAAACCTCTAAAATCTGCTGGTGATACCAGGCTTCGAGCCAGGTATTGATTTGCTGACTCTTCCTGTTTCTTCCTTTATCATTCCCTGCAACTGGAAGGATAAAGGAGGACATTTCTTGTGCTCCCTTAGCAAGTCATCCCAAGGCTCTAAGGTCTCTCAAATGCCCTCAGACATTGCAACATCATTACTGCCTACCTGGAAAATCAATAAAGGGTAATAATCTGAGGCCCATATCAGGGTGGGAAGTTTTCTCTTCATGTCTTTAACTTGATGTCACTCTGGAACAGATCTCTAAATCCTCATAGCTTTGTTTAAGGCCCTCAAGTCTTGGAAAAGAGGCCTACATAAAAAACATGGAACAAGAATCTGTTCTGCACCAGTGACCTGGACAAGGCCAGAGGGAACTCAAATATGAATGCTGAGGGCCATTTTTTTACTTGCCATAGCAGACATTTCCCAGATAGATAAATGGATACTGATGCCTGATACAGTATCTAAGAGGAATTATATTGTAGTGCTTTAAAAAGAGGCAATATAATAGAATTTATTAGTGTGCAATCACATAGGTTAATCACTTGTTTTTTTTCTGTAAAGTAGTGATGAAACATCCTTACTGAAAGCAAAAAACCTGTGTTCGTAATAATTTGAAACCAAATGTTGCTAAGATCACCTCGCAAGATTATTTGTCCCTATCACATCTCATAATTGTAGATTTTTCTTTTTTTTAATCTTTAGGTATATTTGTGATAGCTTTTAAATATTGTAAAAATATAGAAAGAACACATTTGGAATACAAAAATTATGCATGCAGAATTTGGAGGATCATTCACTGCTGAACTGTGGCTTGTAGTGATTTACTTTTAAAGATATGTGATGTACCACTTTTCGACATGACATTCTTCATTTTTTCAGACACCCATCCTTTTACAAAGGAGATTTCAGTACAAGTTTTTACTAGTAAGTAGAAAGTTTTGCTAGATCCTGAAATGTTCTTTATGTAAATTAGGAAAAAAACCCCAAACTTTTGAAGGAAGGTTTTTAAACTTAGATCCTTAAAAGCCTTCATAAGTTCTCCTTGGTTTTCTGGTTGTTTTTTTTTTTCTTCCATATGCCTCAGCCCTCAGCCAGATGGTCCAGAAAACTGCATTTACTTGTGTAACAAAAAAATTACCCTGAAACAGTATGTTTTAAGAGAAAATAGAATGATAGCCTCTTGTTTGCTATTTTTTACAGATAGATTTATTGTCTTGACCTGTTTCTGTTTTAAAGGATGGAAGAGTAATCTTCTCATTAAATTGACTTATCTTTTTCAACTCACATTTTCCTTAAGAGTGTTTTCAGAGAAGCCAGAAATGCTGATAGCTATTTGACAATTCAGATAAGCACCAAAGAATATTACTGATATGCTATAACAAATGCTGCTATGTTATACACATTGAATTAACAACTCTAGCTTGAAGTAATCCCATGGCATTAAACTTCTAAGTGCCTAAATTGGACAGCTTATTTAACTGACTTGGATACCATCAAGAAATAGAGATGATCCACCCACAACTAGGAATAAAGGCTTAATTTAGGTAACCTTTTCTCTCTTGGCCAGTTTAGGGAGTGTAAATACCTAAAGACCTATTGTGAATAATCCATAAAGACCCAGTTGCAAACAAAAACAGGTAAAATAGTTGTGTTAGCTGAAAAGTAAAATAATCCCCTTCTAGTCATTGATGGAACCTTTTCAAAGCTTGAAAAAAATTGTTCTGGCTCAGGTATTGTCTTAATCCTCAGCTGCAGTTATTTAACATCTCCATATCTTTTCACTGAAGATCTAGGTGTCACTTAGGTATGATTTAATAATTATGATGCAGATATAATGATTCAGAGTGGTAGGGAGGCCATGTATAAATAGTCTCTATAAGTAACATGCTAACATGATTCACCTGTTGCATCCACAGAATTAATCACTTCACCATGTGTGAAAATCAAAGCAGAAAACAGACACACATGCTCTCTTCCAGATTCTTATGTAGCTTCTTAATCCAGCTACACAGCAAAAGATAACACATTAGGTACAATTGTTGAGTTGGAGTAGTGAAAAGTGGTGGATGGCTTCTCTGCCTTCTCTGCTGCACTGATTAGGTGGAGCAGCCCTAACCAGGGCAAGCACAGCTAGATACATTCTTTTTCCCTCCACTTTCTCTCCCTCCATTTTTGCAAATACTGTCATGCTCCACCTTTCTTGTTAATTCCATTGCATTTTCCATATATTTTGGCTATTTCAGTATTGAATTAATATTCCTTGTCCTCTGTTATGCCCCATAGTGGGTTCAGCCCAGTTCCTGAGGCTGTACTCCTTTGATGACCATTACTGGACCATTTCTGGTTTGTGTTTATTCCCTGAGGCTCTCTAATACCACACCGTGCTTGTCTTTTAAGGCTTTTGTTATCATTTTGTGCTTTAGCTCCCAAAGGCACCTGCTATACTCCTGTGATTGCTCAGTCAGGAAGCAACCCACAATAGGTATAATTCTATTAGAAAAATATATTTTTGTATGTTTCACTATCTCTGACACAAACAAGGAAATATATAATAACATTAATAGTTAATGAAAAGAAAGTACTAAAACCAGTCTCCAAACACCAATGGATGCTTTTATTCCTCATGTTATTTATACATAACCAGACTGTCATCAAGCTTAAGAAGTGTTATTGCACCATGAACAAGGAATTTCCTTTGATTATAACATAAAACCATTCTGATTTTCTATGTTTAAGATTGGTAATAGACATCAATAATCCTTGGATAGCTAGGATCGATAGTTACAGGCAAAGGTATAGCAGGGTTTATTGTTTATTTAAAAATGTGGCCATGTCACTGTAGTCAATATAATAACAACTCATACTAGATTGACTGTTAATATTTTTATTTCATTCAGAGATTTGCATTTTTTAGATATATAAGATACCATATAGACTGCATCCATAAATATGGGGTGTTTTAGCTTAAAATTTATTTGGTTTGACAAAAACTGGTGGCATATATTGGCAGGACATGTGAAATTAGTCAAGCAAAATGTTAATTGCTGATAAAAAGAACAAGATATGCTGTTTCATACCTTCAGTGTTCATTTTTCTAGCAATTGTGACTTGCAGTTATATTCTGAAAGTTCCCTTCTTGATGGTACTATTGTGTGGTTTTATTTTCATAATTTCTTAGTCTTCAGAAGAACACTGCCTTTTGGTTTTTCCTTTTTTTTCTTGGTGTTATGAAAGCTCTTTGAGATACTATTTAAGATATTTAGTTCCAGCTGACTGACTATTACACGATCAGCAAATTAATTTTTTTTTTTTACTCTAACAAAGAAAAAAGGTTCTCATCAACCAAAAACAAGATATAAAGAGCTAAGATATTATTTTTTACTTGTTTTCATGGATCAGTTCCTTGACCAATGGCCTATAACTCATCAGCTGCTAGATATAAAATACACTGGACTTCAGAGACTTTGGTGGTGACAGAAAAATGTTTTACCACAAGGAATAAAGTTATCATGGGATGAAAATCTTAGGAAAACCTCTAAGAACAATTCAGTATATTGGTTAATAAATGCACTGTGCCAAAGCTACACTATCATAGTTTTGTTTTCTACTGTAGTTTTTTTGACAAAAGCTAAAATTTTTAGGCTCATACCGTTTATTGTATTGGTAAATGAATACAGTGCCAAAGTGAAAATACCTAAGATTTTCTTTTCCATTTATTTTTTAGGAGAGAGGATTTCAGTTTTTGCAATAATATGGCCCTCTGATTAATAAAATATTGCAAAATATTTAGTTAGTAGTTATTATTGCTCCTCAGTGTTTAGCCTCACAGAAAGATTAAATTCCCAGAAAGACATATTCATATCAGACTAAAATATTAATACTCTAATACCATGGAAGAGAGTGAATTAAAACAAGCAAGCAGCCTATAATATGTTTAGGTTTCATCTTTTATCTATTAAAAATTCCAGAAAACCAAACTGTTACCAGTATTAGCTTTCCTATCATAGGTACTCAGCTGTTTTATTTGTCTAATTCATCTTTCTACAGAGTTTATTTAAGGAACATGCTGGGAAGTTATAAGGGATCACCGGATGCTCAGCTTGTTTATAAGATGAGAAACTCCCACATAAGTTTGATTTTCTGCTCCTTCAGGCTTTCAAGATGATGGGGTTAGGGGACAAAATAAAAACACAAAAAATATTTTCCAGGATATATGAACCAAAAGGTGAAAAACCAAAAAAGAGTACCTTATACAAACACATTTTGAGGTAGGATGAAAAAGCAGGGCACAGCAAGAAAAAGGTTGTATTACTTTATAACTTCTGTGATCAAATGCATGTGAATGCAGTAGCTCCACAACTTCAGCACAAATGAATGCCATACCCACAGTTCCAGCAACCTTTATTCTATTGAATTACTTCTTAAAGCTTCCACCTCTCTCTTTTTACAGAGCCTTGCTGATTTTTTTTTCCAAGAGAAAATAAACAGAATTTGTTGTGACCTTTCTTCATTCTTTGGCTTGCTTTTTCTTCTCCTTTTCCTGTTTTCATTGTGTTCAGAGAAGTATCTCCCTCTCCTTACTTTTCTCACCTCTTCACTTTCTTGAATTCCTGCATCATTCATCTCTCCTCCATGAGCTGGTACCCATTTTACACTGAACTTTTCATTACCTTAGCAGAGGTTGAAAGAGACTAGGTTTCCACTAGATAATGGAAACTTCTAACTCGTTGCTAATTCTTCTTGATTTCTCTGTTTTCCCTCTGATGTCTTACAAAGAGGAATGCTGTTTGTAAGAGTGACTTTGCCTTACGCTACACCTGCACAAGACTCCTTACAGAAAGCTTTAACTTCTCATAAAGGAAAAAGTTGGGGTTTTTTTCAGTGAGAACAGGAGTCCCGATTCAATAAATCAAAGATTTATCTACCATTTGGAATCTGCTCTTACCTGTAGATCCCTCAGGTGGGAAGCTATTTACTTACAGGCAGTTAATAGCAAAAACAAGTGCAGGAGCCCAGACTGACTTAAGGCTGTGTAGCTGGAGCAATGTGTGCAAATAGGCTATATTTATTACTGTCCTCTGCAGATATTTTAAGACTAATGCATCTCTTTTTCTACAAAAATACAATCCTTTTTAGAAATCTGATGAGCTTTTTCTACTTCAGTGTGTGATTCACATATAAACTGTGTTTTTCATGTGGGTGTTGAAATCTGGAAATCAGCACACCAAACTTCTCTGAGCCACAAGACACCTCTAAAAGCATATAAAAGACACTGCTGTAGTCTGAACATTTAATGTGCTCTGAAGAGTTACTGCTGCAACAGTTTATGAAGAAAACACGCATGCATACATCCATTTAATGTATAAAGAGAACGCTGTCATGGAAAAGCATTATGATGGTTTTTGAGGGAGAAGTAAAGAGCATCTGAAGTGACCATGATGTATGGCTTAACTGACTTAACCAAGGGAAATATGGCTGTGGTAATTGGGTTCACACGCTCCTCACCTGTCCAGAGTGCCCACACTGTTAGACTGATGCTGTTAGATTTATTCTGAGCTAAACCAGAAAACACCACAGCTCTTTTTCACTGTTTGAAGATCAAGCTGTGTTGAACAGAATGCCAAATGAAGAGTCTCTTCTACTCCACCATGTTTCAACACTGTAAATATCTGAAGTGCTGAAGACAGATTGTAATCAAACCTCTCAGCTTAATTTTTCAATGTGACATTTTCCACACATTTTTGCAAAGAAATTTAAGGACTTTTCTTCAATTGTGTTAAACTTGTGATAAAGAAGACATAAATATATCCTAAAAATTGTTGTCATTAGAAACAGCAGGTTCATTCAACAAATTGCTTTTAATTTATGTTTTAAGAACAGGAAATTTCCTGATGGGTTTCACACGTATAAGAATGATTGTTCAACTTACAGAATACTAGGCAACCACATGTACTAGCAATAATTCAGGCCACAAAATTAGTTCTTTTATTCCAGAAATTGAGCAAAAATATTTCTATTTTTGCTACCTTTTCTATTAATTTTTCATTAATAAGAAAACTATATAAGAAATAAATCATAATAGTTGAAATTGTCACTGGAATAAAACCAAAATTATTACAATACCACGGAAGGAAATAAAACCTGGCTTAAACATATATTTCTTAAAAAAAATCTGGGGGAAAAAGAAAGACATTGTGACTTCATTAATGGCAGAATCGTCTTGCTTTTTTTCTCTCCCTTCCTTCTTGACATGAAAAATAAGTGCTGGATTCTGCTATCATCCTATTTATTTTTACATTTTAGTTGTCTCCCTTATGTATACAACTTATTTTGTTGCAGCTTAATAGAGTGGTTATATTTGTTCTTGTGTTATCCAGAGTTTCTTCACTTGCTTTAATCTTTGTCATTGTCTAAATTTCTATAGGTAGCAAAACAAGACAGGTGAACTTGTACTACTTATTCTGTGACCTGGACCGGAGGGTTCATTTCCTCTTTCTTGCAAGTGTTGGCTGTAGTTCTTTACTAAGTGAGTGGGAAAAACTCACTAAGGAAAAAGCTAGGAGATGAGTTGGGAAGGGCTCACTGAGGCAGCTGCAGGCAAATGTTTGTAGGTGTGACCCTTTCTGGATTTCACATCTAATACAAGACAGTTAACCTAAGGGCAGTAGTTTCTGCATAACTGAAGAATCTGATCTAAATCAAACACAAACCTGTTTTTGAGAGCAAAACTGTTGCATTAAAATTTTTACAAAGTGCACTTTTCTAAAAGTATTTTTTAACCATATCTTGCAACTAGGGAATCTATGTAGTGGCAACAAGGCTGATATGGATTTCAAGAAGATTTCCGTTTTTCCATTTTTTTATCTCTAGCTACATAGAACAATCTTTTTCTAAGAGATCAATGGTGAAATGTTAAGAACCTAGCATGCAGTGTTGCAGGATGCAAACCTTCAAACCAGGGCAGAATGAGTAGAAAACATCTTGTTCTAGGGATCATTAGTCTGTTTTATCCCCTCTGGGTATAGATTATGTTTCAGGACGTTTGAAAAGCAGCATAAAAAAATCAGTTCCTTTTGTAGCTAAATGAACTATGAATTAAATTTGTTATCAGATGACCAGTAGCTGTTAAGCATTTTCCAGCTGAGTAAGCTAATAAACCTATTTACTCTTTCTGCACGGGCAAGCACAGGCCCATTAGCTGCAGATGCCTTCAGCAATATTCTCTGACTTATAGAAGGTCATTCTCCTTTCATTGTCTTAATATCTTTATAGTTTAATGGTTAGCAAAAAGAACAGCTGCAACAGTTCTAATTAGTAATTTAAAATTGCAGTTGTAGGATTTTTATCCTCTTTAACCTCATTCTGACGGATTAGCACTTTATATGCATTTACTTTGAAGTCTCTTGGTTTAAACTGAAATCACCTGTAGTAATTTAAATTGTCAGAGGCTTTATTAAAATTTGGTAGGAAAAATTCTATGCACATCAAAAGACCTTGCTCTTGTTCTTTACTTTGTTATTCAGCACTTGAGTGTTCACTTGCAAGATCCTTTGCAAGTGATGGATCAGGCAGAAGCTAATGGATGATTTAATTTACCACGTCTTCTGACAGGTACTGTGTACTTTCTCATTTTGTGACAAGGTGGCAGGACAAGTTCAGTTTTCTGATACATTTCTCAGAACCTGTTGCAATCCCGTAAGTTTCTGCAGTAGGGGAACAAAAATGAAAATACATTACTGCTTTTATTGTCTCTATGGCCTCTTCATCAGTGTCAGGTAGAGCTGCTACATCAGCTTTCTGTGCTGTCTTGCAGATAGTTTTTGGAAGGACAGAGCCAGTTCACAGTGCAAGTTCACAACACACAAACATCAGCAGGGGACAAAAAATTTCATTTTTGCTTTGTAAGAATGATAAGGTTTGTGATGTTTTTTGGTGAATCTATGGAGTGTTTCTTCTCGACCTTTGAGTGTTTCTGCTTGATCAGAGCAAGAGTTGTTTTAAGTTTGTTTCCTAGTGCAGTGAATAAGATACCTGATGGAGAAGAATATAGTCTCCCCACTCCAGCCTGAGAAAGCTCTATTCCATGCTCTTTTCCCTTCTAGGGAGCTTATATCATGCCTAGTGATATCCAGTTGGTCTATAATTTCTTACATTTTCTATTTTTTTAACCTTTATTACTATGCTTCATAAGTTTTTCAAGTTTATAAGAGGGATTTAAATGTCTGCTTACATTTCTTGGGGTTTCTGTTTTAATTTCACACCTCAATTTGCTTAGAATGATTTCTGAGTTTCTACAGTTCCACCACAAATGGGTGGAACCCTTTTGTAATTATTGATACCAAGAAGAGGCTAAAAATTAATAAAACAGTATTTTTACTTTTAATAAGAGGCTAAAATATTAATTCCATTAAAATATTGATATTTTTACTGCAATTATTGATAAAGGGTACTAGAAATAAAACCAAGTTTAATTACAGCAACTATCTCTTTAAACTCAATCATTTCTCTGTGCTCTTCAGATATTTTAGTCAGGGGGAAAGAAGTGTAAAGTTACTTAAGTGATAAATTAAAATTAGTATCACCAGGAAACCCTGAGAGTAGCTGTGAGGAGCTTCATGTCATCAGATGAACCTTCCTGCCTTAGGCTGATTTATTCTGGAAGAAATGCATCTAGTTCTGTTCTCTATTATTGCTCATTCAGAACCAGGCCTTCTACACATTTGAAATCTTTATCTGGCTTAGCCTCCATTTCTGTGTGCTCTTCGAGCTCTGCTGACATTGACATTTTTGATTGGAAAGGCTTTCCTTCCTTTTGGTTGCCCCACAGCTTTCATCAGACTTGCTTTGATTGCAGTAGAAGATAATCTACACTTTGCTTCTGCTTTTCCTTACATCCTCTTCTTGGTGCTAGAGGATTCAAGTGTTTGGTCCTCAGGCTGGTCTTTCTCAGTTCTGCAGTTATTACATGTGTGAGGACATTGAAGTCCTTGTTATGCGAGAAGTTTGTGTGCATGCAAAAGTGTTTTTCAATGAATTTGAAATACTTGTGTCAAAACTGCTGAAGTATCATTTCCCTTCCACAAGTTTTTGGGAGTTTAAAGTGTTCTTATAAATGAACAGTTTATTTATATATGCTTAGGACCCGATTACCATAAGAGCTCTAGTGACTTCCAAAGCCTCTGACAATTTGTGTTGTCTGCAAATCTGGCCTCTAAACACAGCATTTGAAGACTTATATTGTTAGAGTTGTTACCACAGATTTTTTGTTAACTATCTATGTAGGAATGTCATTTTTTTAGGGATCCTTTCTTCCTATCTTTGTCTCAGCCCAGGAAGCTCTCTGTTGACTCCTGCAAGATGTCTTCAGTCCCTTCTTTAGCACTAGGAAACAGGCATGCTGACCTGTGCCATTGGCTCTGTTTGCTGTCCTCCCCCAACCTGTCCCTCCACCTGTGGCTCCATGCTGGAGATCTCTCTCATGGAACACGTTCCTGCCCTCCCCTGACCTTCCTCCACACACTTCACCCAGGGGAAGGTGCAGCCACTAGGAGAAGGCAAACAAGGTCTTTCTGGTCTGTCCAGACACAGACTATTGAAAGAATGTAGCACAAATAAAATATATATTGTCTGCCACTGCTGAGCAAATTTTTTATTTAGGAAAGTTCAGAGGACATTTTGCAAACCAGATGCTGGAATTTGAAATCATACCATGTTGCTTTTTCTGTAATCCATACCCTGACATTTCTAGGACAATCCTAGGTTGTTTTATCATGAGTATATTATAATATTCCCAACCTCTGATTCCAATTTGTTGCTGCTGGCCCCCAGCTGGATAATAATTAGCATTGATTCTATGATTGCACAATGCTGATCACTTGTTTTATTATATCATCTGATAAATATATTATACTTATTATGAAACTCAGTAACTCTTACAGCCAGTCCAATACAGCTTTGTCCTAATTGGTCCATCAATCCAAACACCATCCAGTGTCCAATTAAGAAATCACCCTTTCATAAACCAATGTCCACGTGTCCACAACAGCAAGTGCAACAAGTGGAGATAAGAATTGTTTCTCATTCTTTTCTCTGATCTTCTCACAGCCTTTCCCAGGAAAGTGCCTGGGAAAGTCTGTGCCTTCTCTCTGTGCTGCTGCCACAAAAATTTAGCTTTTCAAAGTTGCTGAACGCCATATATAGGCAAAAGAGGGCAACCTGTGTCACTGAAGACAGAAGGATTTTTCCTCCCTGTTGACACGATGGTGCTTACTTTCACAGCAGTGATTCATTAGGTGTAAATTAGAGAGCCATTCAGTATTTGGTATTCTCTGGGGACCAATTTGAACACTACAAGAATGCTTATTCTTGTCATAGTAATGCCATTCACTCCAGTATCATTGTCCTACAGTTCTTAATCTGTGGTCTGAAAGCCAAAGTGAAACTGATTGCCACAATGATTTCTACTCAAGTGATTTGGTTTTTAACTTTGAAAATTTCTATATCATGATTTGCATTCCCACAAATTGCTGTACACGCAATGTTTCATCCATTTCAGCTAAGAATGATAAATTTAATGTATTTTCTTACTGCTCCTGCCAGCCCTATGCAAGGTTCCAGAACAAAGCTAAAGCCTCACAACCTCACAATTACTGTGTCCTACAAATGTTCTGGTTTGCCTTCAAAAAATTAATTACTATACTTTTACACACTTGACCTCAGGTTTTGTAAAGCTGTTCACTGTTTCTATTGCTGCTAGAGGCAGCCTCAAAGTCCTTTCCAACCAGAAGTATCATCAAAATTTTCATATGCTTTCATAGGAGCTGGTAAAATATGACTAACTGGAAATACAAACTTTATGAGCAGTATTTGAATTTGTAGCTCAATGGTATTAACTGAGACAAGAGGGGAAGTATGACTGTTGCATTTACAGAAAACAGTCCTCAGAAGTATGTCCTTCATTCTCCTTAGTTTTGTGCTACTCATAGGAATTTTAAGAAAATAAAAAAAATTAAGTGTTAAGCTAGTGTTTTCTGTTGGTTTGAATCCCTGAGTTCAATGCTGAGGTATATTCTCACCCTTGGCTGCACCAGAATCCTGGGGGAAGAGGAAAATACATTCTCCTGATTTCTTAAAATCCTCCCCTCTCCCATCAGTTCTGCTACCATCCTTTACACTTTTGTTTGAGTTTTTAAAAATATTTCATATTAAGAGTTCCAAAGAATGATACCCAGGCTGAAATCCCATGCAGACAAGAAAAAAAACTTGTGTCTCAGTTCTTCTTACAGCATTTGTACTCCTGATTTTTGCAGTTCCTTTGTTTCTGGTACACTAAACAAAGGACTAAAGGACTGCTTTTCTGTTGACCTTTGTGAAGGCTATTACCTGTAGCGTTTCCAAGCTTCACTCAGACTAGAGATTTCTGATAAGGCAGTTATCTTACTTGAGAAGAGTGAAACTTTCAGAATAAAAATAACAGTGATATGTTTAGAAACATAATTATTATGTGAGTAGATGCTTATCTGCTTATCACTTATTACCAATGAAAGAGCAACTCAGGGCTTTATTTCTACATTCTATCTATAAGCAAAGGGTAGATTGATTTCTATTGTATAGAAAGGTATAAACTTACAAAAAAAAAAAAAAAATGCAAAACAGCATCTATGTGGAGCCTTTTGTTTATCCATCTCTTTTATGGTGGTAGTAAGGTTTCTGTCCATGCTGCTTTCAGTTTCAATTGGTTTGATTTTAACGGGGAGTTTCAAGAAACAACACACAGCAGTCTGTAAAAAAAAAAGATTTTATGTTTTTGGGGTTTTTTTTATGTGAGTACTTAATATAGGTTTTATTTGTCATCATGCTTGTCATAATTCTTTACTGCTCTTAGTTGTAATACTCAATTTTCCATTCCCAACAATTTCTTTCACTTTGGTCTAACCTGAACTGGCACAGGAACTGTATGAATATGTATTCCATTAAGTATCATGAAATATTTGTTCATGTGAGCATTAAGAAATCTTTTGAACTTTTCTTTTTAAGTTATTTGTGTTGCATTAAGATGCTTCTGATATTGACAGAGTAGAAAATATATAGATCTACTGTTTATTGACTGACAAGGACTGATCTATGATTAATTAATAATATTACAAGTAGATCTCTGTAATAAACAGAACATAAGCTTTCAGAAAAACAGGCCAAGAAAAGAACTGCACAGAACAGCCAGTCTATCTCCTGCCCTTTCAGGATTCATGATGTTGAACAGATGTTTGATCTAACTGGTTTTTCATTGCTTCCAATATTGGAAAGACCATAGTACCACCATCAATTCTGTTCCTCTGCTTCACTGTCCTTGCTGTTAGAAATTTCATCTAATATTTTACACAAGTCTTCCCTGTTTCAGAATATGATCCTGATTTTTATTTTTTTCTGCATATGAAAATAGAAATATATTATTCCTTCCCTTTGCCATCAACTTTCCCCACATTTGAAGACTGATATTGTACCTTGTTGGTTCTATATCTGTTAGGCTTTAAATCAAATACTTTTTCAGTCTTCTCACAGGTCATGTACTCCAGAGTTCTGATCAATGTCTCCTCTGTATACTATCTCCTGTCAAATCTGCAGACAGCTGAGGTCCTAACCTGTGCTGCATGTGAAAAGAGAACAACTTTCTGTGTCTTGTAGTTTCTGCCCTTGCTTATATGTCCCACTATGATCCTTATTTCTTTCCACAAGTAGCATGATATCGTCTATCTAAAGTGTGCTAAACTGTAACAGTGGACACTTTCTTGTATGGAACAGATGCATGACAATTTGTCCCCCAGTAATTTCTTCCCTGCTGCATTCAGTAGCTTGTACTTGTCCTTAATAATCTAATTCTATTTATTTTTTATTTAAGAAAATTGTTTCGTTTTACAGGATCATTGTAAGCCTGCCCTCATGCTGTCCCAGTGATGCACCCAGTCAGTCAGGCAACCCCATCTGATCAAGAAAACCCCAAACTGCCACTTGTTCATCAGTATTAAGTGGGGACACCCCATTTAACATAACATAAGGAAATGGCCTTAACTTGTGTCAGGGGAAAAAAATCACAGACAATGGTCAGACATTGGAATAAGTTGCCCAGGGAGGTGCTGAAGTCACTGTCTCTGGAAGGTTCAAGAGGTGTCTGATGTGGCACTTAGGGATATGGTCTAGGGGTGATAATGGTGGTGCCGGATTGAACTCTGTGCTTTCTTTTGGCCTTGATGATTCTGCCACTTCAAATGCGAATGACTGGTTAGGATAGAAGCTTTTGACTTTCCATCAGTTTAGTAAAAAGTAATTTCATCTAGAATGTTTATTTTCCATTGTCTGTGACATTACTGCCTTTGTCATGTGGTCCAGTGTCAAAAGACAAAAGTCAATTAAGGAACACTTAGAGCTCATCCTCATGTATAAAATTTTCTACTCTAACACAAAAAGAAATCATTTTATTCTAGACAGACAAAATGTGGTCTGCCACTCCTTTGCTTGTGCCCTTACAAGTACTTATATATTATTATTTGTTTTAAATTTTTTCCTTTCCCCGGAATTTCTAATTTCTACAGCTTTGTACCTGGTCAGTCCCTGTTCCATACCTCTTCCGTTTAAAGATCAAGCCCTATTTTCCCTTTGTGATCTTTCCATAAGAGCAAGATAATTTACTAGAATTAGTGAAATAAATATTCCTACTTGTCCTACAAGCCACAAGTACCAAAGAGCAGTACTTTTCTGTCATAGCAGAAATGTGGGAGCCTGCTGCTCTAGGTACCTGTCTCTAGTTCTCTCTGGGTTCTGCTCAGATAGGCCAGAATAAACACACTCAGTGCAAAGCCAAATATAGAAAATCATTAAAAAAACCTTGAACTAAAATGAAAAATAGTCTCTAACTAATAAATCTCTTTTTGCCCTCCATCTACTTATAAATGTACTATAAGTGCTTGTTCCACAGGTTTTCCAGAGATCTGCACTAGGATTAGTTTGTTTTCATACTTGTCTTCAGGTGTCATAAATCACCCCCTGGAAATGTGTTTTTCCCTGTTCCTTATAGAAGGAGACTAAACAAGCAGCATATAGTAAATAGCTAATTTTTCATAGACTACATGCAGCCATGATTATCAAGAAAATTTCCTGAACTAGCTCAGCAGAGTAGTAGTAGAGCTGGGAATAGGCCAATGCTTCTGAACTCCTTTCTTCAGCTTGTCTGCATCTCTAATTGTTGCCTTTGTACATTGTATTACAAAAGAGAGCTTTAACATGCAGTTGAAATATAGAAAAACCAACTTTGGCTATGTCTTTGTACAGAAAATTATTTCCGTTTTACTTGAGACTCTGAGAACTCTTTCAATATGGGCATTGGTGAATGTAATGCAAACTTTAAATTTTATTTTTTAAAGTTATTTTTAATTCCAATACCTATTTTAAGTACTATGCACCAAATTACCAGGTATCATTGTGAAAACTGCCCTCATAGTAAGGAGTTGATATAATATATATTAGTGATAGTCATGGAGATTGGTGTGATATCAGCTTTTTGAAGGACTTTATGTTACTGATCATACTGTTTTACCTTTGGCCAAGGTGGAATAAGCTTATTAGAGAGAAAATTTAAAGCAGACATTAAATATATTATTCTCCCCTGTTTTTTTCTTTTTTTTTTTTTTTAGTGTCTAGTTTTGTGGGTTGTAGATAAAATTTGGCAGAACAAATTTGTACAACTTTTCCATATTGTTGAGTTTTGATATGAATTTTTCATATCTTGTGTCTAAAGAAAACTGTAATAAAATAATTAGTTAAATGAAGTTAATTCCCCTGTTATGTAATCAGAAGGGCTGAGGACTTTCTGTTTTGTGATGTCTGATTATCTTTCCTGTTCTCTGAGGAGACAGCACATCAGATATAGAATATACATCAACCCAGATGCAAAGATCCATTTATATACTTGACCTCTGTATATAATCAGGAGCAGTGGTGCTTTAATTGTTGATGCCTCGTCATTGCAGGTTAGAATCTGAGATTTATCTCAGATAAATTAAACTCATTCAGCTGGTCCTGAGGCAGAAGAGTCGTGTAAGTCCCCTTCAACAAATAAAATAACAACAATAAGATAATGGAGTCTCTTCCACCCAAAGGTACCTGCACAATACTGAAGACATTGTTAAAAATTAGGAAACCTTATGATGAAGATAATTAGGTCACAAGCATATCCTGTAGTTGAATCTAGGGATAGAAGAGAGCTGACTCAGAACTTGGAATAAATTTCTGGTGAGGCACACAGCACTGGCCACCAGAAGCCATTGCTCCACTGGTTTGACTCTCCTGGCACTCACCTTGCTGTAACATCCTGCTGCTCCCCCAGGATAGCCGTCCACAGAGCAAAGGCTGGAAGGGATGATGGGTTGTCAATGTCCAACATCTCTTTGATGAGGAAAGAAGTGTATTTTTTGTATATAATGTGTGAGGAGAAGATGAAGATGCCAAGATCTCATAAGGGAGAGGAGCGGTAGAATGGCAACATGAAATGTGAGGGCAGACAGTTCATGTCTTTGGGACCTCTAGGGACAGGAGCAAACAATGCTTTTGATTCTTTAATTGCTTCAAACCTATTCTGTTTGTTTTAGTGCAGAGCTGAACCTACTAAAGACACTTTGGGTGGATTTGATAGGGACATATTTAATCACACTCAGAATTTTCTCAATGTTAGCAATTCTTGATGCTATGCAATAAATTTGGGTGAAATGCTGCTTGGATTTGTTTAAAATCTGTTCAAGAATTTAAAAGCTATACATTTTTGCTAAGAATACACATGGACTTCAATAACATATTTTGTAGTGCTGACTCAGAAATAAAAGGAAAAGGTAAAAAAAAATTAAGTTTAATGGTATCTACTAAGATTATAAAGCCGCTTCTAAGAAACGGTCTTGCCTGAGGCTGCTGACTTCAGTTTTCTCTCATAATTAGACTTTCTTACACTGTGTGTCACATTCAGTTGCAGTAAGACAATTAAACTTGGAAATATGAAAGATATTATTCTCTTCACATTATGCCAGTGAAATAGTTCTTCTAACAACTACATCACTGCAGGATTTATAGGAGACAGAAAACAGCTCCCTTTTCTTGTTGATAATAAGTCCCTGAAAACAATTGTATCTTACTTTTTAAGCAGCAGTATTAAAATTATGTATCTTATTATTTTTATAATACATCCTCTCACAATATTCAATTGGCACAGAGTAAATGCTAAGCAGAGCAACAAGAGAAGAATCAGAAGTTGGTTGGACTACTTTTCTTTGGTTCTTTCTTTGCTTCATTTTTTTTTAAATATCATAACCAAATTTCCTGACTGGCATGACATAAAATAAGCTGACCAAGCAAAGCTTCTAAGGTAAATTAAGGTTGAAATTAGAAACATACATTACTGGAGGGGATTTTGAGTTTTCAAAGTTGCATGATTTATTTTATTTTATTTTATTTTATTTTATTTTATTTTATTTGTGAGTGATGTCCAGAGCTGTGAGGCTGTGGATCTTGGGGGTTTTGAAGGGTTTTTTTAATGGTTCTCATGATATAAATATTAATGTTACATTGACGTTCATATTCATAATATACCCAGCTGGGAAAATGTCTACAAAGTCCAGTGAGTTAATTTTGGAGGCAGATCTAATTTCATATCAAAGCTGTTTTTTTTAAAAAAGTAAATTAATGCAACCTTCCTATTGTTACAGATTTTGTTAAACTCCAGAACATATAATATGTTGAAATGCTAAAATTTAAAAGGAGATCTTTGTAATTTAGAAATTGTACACAAATAGTAGATTTGGCTTCAAATAGTTATTTTCAATATTTTCTGATAAATTTTTTTCTTCCATTTGAAAATGCTGATTTTTCAAAACTGAGTCTTTTCCAGAGAACAAAGCAGTTTCTTTAGAAAAGTTTTTCAAAGCCAAAGTTGGTCAAAGTGAAAGAGGCCAAGAACAATTTGGCTGCTTGCCTATTTGCATGCCAGAGTTCATAATGAACTTGTAGCTCAGATATGTATCCTGGATCTAGAGATGGTCATTTACTTGTTCACTCTGTTTTAACTATACATTCATATATTTTATAATAACCTTCAGAAGAATCATACCTAGGATTTAGGTTATCAATAAATAGTTGTCTCATCTAATAGTTGAATATTTAAAATCTAAAAAATCAAATACTTTGGATGATAAACTGTATTCTGTACTGGAATAATTCCACTGACTTGAGTGAGTTATAACATGAACTAACTTTTCTCCTCTGGTTATATTCCACATGAACAATGTTGAAAGTACAAAATTGTGTTGAACCAAGTGAAGCAATCAAATCTGGAACTGCCTGTGGGCAAGAGCCAATTCAGCTTTTACTTCATTCCCTCGTGCATAGAGATTTTAATTACATTATTACAAACTTTCCTCCATAAAATCCCTTCTCCTGTTTCACAGCCTTTTCCTTCTGAATTCAATGCAATTCTTACATCTATGATATTAAAGAGTGTCAGAAATGCCTGCAAGAGCTCTGGTGTTTATCACTGAAAGCATTGACAACTAATTCCTAAGTGACCACTTCAGAGCTTGGCCACTGTTAGTGAAGGAGGCACGGAGGATGCCTCATCATGGATGCACAGTGTCTCCAGGCCAGGCACAGGGGCTGCTTTTGCCACTTGCTCCTGGCAGGACTATTTCAGCCTCCAATGCAGTTAGCTCCTGGCACTGCAGAAATATAAATGTGTTCTGCCTTTAGACTGATGGCATGAGGGCACACTGTGCACTGTTAACTACTGGAGCTTTATATTCCTGATCCAATGGAAACAGATTCTGATACATTGTTAGAAAAAGTGGAGAATCCTACTACCAGTAGCAGGTGAGCCCTGCCTCCAAACAAGTGGAGAAGAGGGACAACGGGCTGGATCCAGCATGCAACAATTCAACACTATACTCTACTTTTCCTACCATGATGAAAAGCTGTAACAACAGATCAAGTCCAAAGGCATGGACTAAATTAACTCAGTGGAGCTTTTTAGGGATGGTCCATAAACTAAGTGAAATGTGTGTGTATATAAATATATATATCATGGCACAGGAAGAGTGATGATTGTTTACTGGGATGTACTGGAAAGTATGGTCATGGCATGGCATACATAGTCATGGCATAAATTTTATGGAACAAAGGTGGATACTACCCTAGTTTCATTAGGATAGAATTGATTTTCTTCTTATTAGCTGGTACAGTGCTGTGTTTTGCATTTAGTTTGAGAATTATATTGATAACACTCTGATTTTCAGTTTTTGTTAATAGTGTTTACCTAAATCAAGGAGTTTTCAGTTTCCCATACTCTGCCAGTGAGCAAGTGCTCAAAAAGCTGGGAGGGAGCATAGCCAGGCTAGGTGACCCAAACTGGCCAAGGGGATATTCCAGACTACACTATGTCATTCTCAGCATATAAACCAGGGAGATGGGTAGGAACGATTGGTCAGCAGGTGCACCTGCATATTGCATCACTTGTGTTTCTGGGATTTTATTCCTCTCCCTTCCTTTTTTTCAGTCATTGACTTGATCTTATTTCAGTATACAGGTTTTACCTTCTTCTGATTCTTCATTCACCAGGGGGAGGGGCTATGGGCAAGTGGTTGTGTGGCATGCTGGTTTGGATCAAGCCACATATACTTAAATAGATGCTGCTTTGTTTGGTTGGTTTTTTTTCCCCTCCTCCTTAGCTTTTGCATAGCTACAGTCCTTAGAAGGCTCAGCTGGTTTAGTACAACCAGAATTGTCCTAATATTTAGTAAACCACTGAATCAGCTTTGTCATGTAAAGCGCGAGTTGGTACTTTATATGTCAGTGTATAAGCATAGTTATTTAGTCTTTCTGAAACCAGGCAAGGCATCAAAGGCTTGAAAGATTGCTTTCTTTTATCTGATAAAAGGAAAAAAAAGGACAGGAGAACGAATATGAAAAGTAGTCTCTTCTTTAGCAGAACATAATGAATGATGTATGAAAGACCAGATCAAGCTGAACACAAATGTGAAAGAAATCTCACATGATTTAGAGGAAGAGAAGCTGATGCTGTGTTCAAAACGAGAGAAAATAATCTTGTGTTTAGAAAAGCCTTCTGATTCAACAGCTTATATTTCCATAATTTTCAAGGAAAAAAACGAAGTCACTAAAAACCAGGGAAAGTGGGAAAGAAGATGCATTTCCAGAAGTGAAAGAATGAGACAAACTGAAGGAATTTGACATGAAGAAGCAGCTTCTGAGAGATGTGTCATAGTGTTTGACATGATTAGTGGCAAAGAGTGAAACAGCTGAATTTCACAGAATTTCTTGCCTTTCTCATGAAGAAAGTAGATTTAAGAAGGAATGGCAGTAAAACTGAGCAGATATATTATCTTGAAGTTCACTTTTCAGGAAACAGGGAGTTTTTTCTCTTCTTTCTTTTTTTGTGTGATGTTATGGAACCTCTGTTTGAGACACCTCATTTGCCCAGAGCCTACATTCAGAGTTTTGTCAGACTGTTTCACAAATATCTTAACATAACATATACAGTTTGAATTTTATTTAGCATAACTTTAATTTTTATCCTTTTCTGGTCTCAAAAATTTGATAGCTTGATATTTCTGAGAGTTATGATATCACCATATCATGACATGTATTATGTCTTTACTTCTTGAGTCATGGAATGCAAATGCTCCTTGACAATGTCTGATAAATTGAAGTTTTAACATTTCATATGGAAAGATAATGTGATTGAATGTATAGGTCAGATACAAGTAGACTCAAATTTCTACCATCTATTTGTTGGATGCACATATGGAAATTCTATGTACAATAATGATTTTTAGATTTTGAGTAAGTAAAAATCTTATGGCTGCCTGTGCTAGCCATCTCCTGAATTTTTGAATTGTGTTTTTTCTCTATGGTATTATTCAGAAAAATTGGAAAGAGTTACACTTGTTGTTTGAGAACAGAAATCAGCTCTGGCCCAAAGTTAGAGGTTTAGCTTATTAGCTCAAGAACAGTACTGTACTAACCACAGCTCCACAGATCCTAGGTATGGCCAGCCTACAGTTCTGGCTGGACTGGAATTAATTTACAAACAAACTTTAAAAAAATGAGTTAGAAATAAAACTACCTAGAAAGTCTTTGGTATCAGGTTGTCCCCATGTGTTGAAAGATGGGCTGATGGTGAAGAAGACCAGCCTGGATGAACAGAGAACCTTTCCTGGAACTAAGGAAAAACTGGAAAATTTATGACCTTTGGAAGAAAGGGAAGAAAACTCAGGAATACTATAATGATGTCATGAGGTTAAGAAGGGAGGAAATTAGAAGGCCAAAGCCCAATTGGAAGTTACTCTGACTACTGATGTAAAAGACAATAAAAATGTTTCTATAAAGACATCAGCAACAAAAAGGGGGTTAAGAAGAATCTCCATCCCTTATGGATTGCTGTGGCAAAGGATGAGGAAAAGGTTGAGGTACTTAATGCCTTCTTTACCTCAGTCTTTAACAGTAAGATCGATTGCTCTCCAGGTTCCAGGCTCTGGAACTGGAGCTACAGAGAATGGAATGAAATCCCTGTGATCCAAGGGGAAGTGGTTGGTGACCTGCTACATAACTTACACACTCTCAAGTCTATGGGACTGCATGGGATTCACCTAAGGGTAGTGAGGGAGCTATTGGAAGTGCTCACCAAGCCACTTCAAAAATTATCAGCAGCCCTGGCTAAGCAGAGAGGTCTCAGGTGAGTGGAAGCAAATGTAAGGCTAGGAAAACCAGGGCCCAGCCAGCATAAGTTTATGAAAGGGAGGTCATGCTTGAGCATCTTGATCTTCTTCATAGATATTGTCTACCTGGACAAATAAAAAGCCATTGACACCATTCCCACAACATTCTCTTGGAGAAAATGCAGCCCATGACTTGGATGGTGCACTCATCACTGGGTAAAAATCTCTCTGAATAGCCATCCTAGAGAGTTGTGGTGAATGGAATTGTATCCAACTGGCAGCTGGTCCTGCGTGGTGTTCCCCAGGGCTCAGTACTGGGACCAGTCCTGTTTAGTATCTTTATCAGTGGCTTGTGTGAGGAGATTGAGTACACCCTCACAAAGTTTACAGATCACACCAAGTTGGGTAGGAGTGTTGATCTGCTGGAGTGTAGGAAGGCTTTGCAGAGGGAGGGATGTGCACAGGCTGGATGCATAGTCTGAGGCCCATTGTGTGAGATTCAACAACAGCAACTTTCAGGTCCTGCCTTTGGGTCACAACAACCCCCTGCAGTGCTACAGGCTGGGGCAGAATGGCTGGAAAGGTGCCCAGAGGAAAAGGAGCTGGGGGTGCTGGTTGACAACAGCTGAACATGAGCCAGCAGTGAGATCAGCTGGCTAAGGCAGCCATGGCATCCTGGCCTGTATCAGCAATAGTGTGGCCAGCAGGACCAAGTCACTGTACTCAGCTCTGGTGGGGCCACACCTTGAGTCCTGCATCCAGTTCTGGGCTCACCACTAGAAGAAAGACATTGAGGGCCTATAGAATGTCCAGAGAAGGGCAATGGAGCTGGTGAAGGTGCTGGATCAGAAGTCTGATGAGGAGCAGCTGAGGTAGCTGGGGTTTTTTAGCCTGGGGAAACAGAGGTTCTGACAGAATCTTGTTATTCTCTGTTATGGCCTGAAAGGAGCTGGTAGTGAGGGGAAGCTGGTCTCATCTCCCAGTGAACAAGTGACAGGGCATAAGCAAACAGGTTTATATTGGATATTAGGAATACTTCACCTGAAGAGATGTCAAGCATTTGGAGATGCTGCCCAGGAAAGTGGTGGAATCAGCATCCCTGGTAAAAGATGTGTATATCTTAGATGTGTGGCATTTAGGGACATGCTCTAGTGATGTACTTAGCAGTTCTGGATTAATGGTTGAATTTGATGGTATTCAGGCTCTTTTTCAAGCTAAATTATTCTATGTTTTTAAGGTATTGGTTATTAAGTGATCAGGCATACGCAATTTTAAAAGTGCTTTTGATCCTAAAAAGGTTTGTGTATGTGCTAAGACACTAAGATGCATGAGGTAAAAGAAGTGCTCTCACCTTTTCCATGGCTAAGACAGCTACACAAGTTGAAGTCACTGGGAAAGCATGAATAATGTTTGTATTGACCTTTCTGAAAAACTTTTTTTCATTATATGCTTGTTTTACATAAATGCACATATGTACATAACAGTGATACTGTGTGCCTTCCTGAAAGTATTTGGATTATTACATGTGGTGAGGGTGGCATGCCTGTGGTAGTCCACTGGGAAATCCCAGCTCAATATGAGATAATAAAGCTGTGATGAGCTCCACAGGGTCCAAATTACAGTGTAACTACCTCAGATGATAGGTGTCTTCCATGACTGCTCTCAAAGAGCTGGGGAATGCTGCCTCAATAAAGTCTCTGTACTCAAGCAGGGTGGGTGCTGCTGCTGTCAGTACAACATCCATCACTGCAGGAAACCAGGGCTGGGATTTCATCCATAATGTACTTTTAGTTTCCTGAGATGAGTTACTTTGGAAAGCATTAATGTTCTGATCATGAGATGTCTGTATGCAGCTGTAGGTTCTACAACATATTTTAAGATGCTCCTTAAAATCCTGCATTGAATTTGGATAAACCAGTTCTGAGTCCATGATTATACTATGAAGCGTGAAGCAGACCAATTGCTTGAGATCAGCAGCAGAAGAAAATGGATTAATGATGGCTTTCAAAATGTGTAGAAACTGTTTCTAGAGTTTTTATTTTTTGTTAGCTGTTGTTTTTCTTCAGTTTTTTAAAGTGAGACAGAGTAAAGAAATGAAGAAAACATGTTTTGAAAGAAGAGAAGCAAATCATGATGCAGTTTAGTTGGCCAGGGTAGGTGCTGCTGCCACAGGTGGCCAGGCTGCAGGGTACCTGTGCTGAAGTGAAGGACACTTTGAGGGACTTCGTGGGCAACCACCTGGGAGCCCCCACGTGCTGCTGTGATCCTGAGCCCCTGTGCATGCAGCTGGTGTTGGCCTGCCAGTCATGAGCTGTGGAAAACTGTGACTGTGCAAGTACAAGGTGAGCTGTGTGTGCAAAGACTTCAATGGCCAGTGTGAATGATCACCAGTTATTAATAATAACAGAAGTTTTCTTTACAGAAACCAGACTTATTAATAAAGCTTCCCTAAGCAATATTTTTTTGTGATCTGTCTCCCTCAATTCAGTTGTCTCATCAGGAATAATTAACTTATTTTTCCTACTCTGTCAACACTATAGCCATATGTGGCCCATAATCTCCCTGGACAACTTGTGCCAGTGCTTAGTCACTCTCATGGCTGAAAAAAAAAAGGTGTTTCCTGGTGTTCAGGTGGATCCTTTTGTGTTTCAGTTTGTAGCCATTGATCAAGTTCTTCCTGGAATAACATGAATCAGAAAGCAAAATCTAAAGTGACAAGTATCAACCTGTATAATTATCATATGATTTTAAGAGAGGGGGAAAAATAATCAGTGAATTTTTGCACTAGAGGCTGACAGGACTAAATAAGTTTATTTTTGTCCAGAACTGATTTTAATAAGCCATTTTAGACATCTAAGACCATCAAATTTTCCAGTTGTAAACCAGCAATTTTTCCATGTCAAAATCATTCCCATTTTATTCTCAGATCTACACCCATATATGTAGATTATTTTCCTGAAAGATTCTGGTGGTGAGATTCATCTCCAATTGCCTACACTACAGGTTGTGTAGATATGTAGCTGTCTAAGCTCAAACTGTAGTCATTAGAGATCTTGTCAATGGAAAGAGCAGTTCTAGCTATTCCTCTGTACAAGGTTAATTTCTACTTTCCAATGCAATTAATTGACTCAATTTCAACTACTTCTTCATTGGAGATAATGGAAACTCAGACACATATCTCACAACAAAACACCTCTACTGAAGAAAAGTAAGTTTGGATCTTACTCTTAATGATATCACAGAAAGGAATGCAGTTAAATGATACCCTGGTTAGCAACGTAAATGTAATCTATCTGTCTCAATATGGCATAATTTTTTTATCAAAAAATTAATACTATCAAATGGAATCAGAGCAATAAATAGGTTTTTGAATGTCATATTAATAATTCTTCATAACTAACTGTTCGGCTGGATTTTTTTAAATTAGCTCCAAAAATAAAAATTAATTCCAAGCGCCAGCACAAGTGAGCAGTGGGTTTGTAAGATGGTGACTGATGACTGCATTGTTATGAATTCTTGAGTGCAACCTTTATGCTCTTTTTTTTTCTTTTTTTTTTCTTGTCATGGAAATTCTCACAAAAAAGGTTTACATTTCCATTAAAATTGTAATTGTGCTGCTTAAAGGATTGGTGTCCAATGAATGCAAATAACCTATTAATGAAAAAAAGAGAGACTCTGAAAACATTTATTGCAGTAGGTTAGGATCATAGTGACAGATAACAAATAGAAGAGACCCAAGCTGAAGCAACAGAACTGTACAAGAGTTGCTTCCACTGAAAAAGCTTTTCTTCAGTGACTAATTTACATAATTTCTGGAACTGAAGGAAACTTTCCCCCTCTAGAGGCTAATGCAAATAATTGTTCACCTACTTTAGCCTCTGGCTTTAGGTTTGTTTGCTACCAAATTAACCTTCAAATTTTTGTGCAGCCAAACTCAAAATCCCAATCCAATCCTGGGTTTCATGCCAATAGTTGTCACTGACCTGATTGTCAAAACTACAGCTGTAACTTCTAGTTAATGCAAATCATCTTTCGTCTTCAGCCACTGTAGCTCTATGTCACTCCTCATGCTCTTCTTTGCAACCAGCCCTTTGTATTCCAAATACTATGAGCAGCTGGACTTCATTCAACTCATCTCGTTTAAAGAAGACTTGAGCTTTGTAGAATTCTTGGTACAGGTGTTGTGCACATATGCAAGGGTTCCTGAGTTCTACTTGAGCTTTGTAGAATTCTTGGTACAGGTGTTGTGCACATATGCAAGGGTTCCTGAGTTCTGCTTCCCAGTTAGGGGCTTGTAATAAAATAAGATAGAATCTAACTGGAAATTTAGCAAAGCAGAGACACTTATTTCTTGCTGACAATCACTGTTAAAACACTTTGGAAGCATGGCAAAATCTTGAATTTTCAAGAGAGCACAATTTAGCATTCATTAGCTTCTTCTAACCTTTCTAAGCAGGTACCAGCTCCCCAGAGATAGTTTTGTATTACATCATCTTGCTGCCAATGCCATTGAGAATCTTTAATGTTAAATGACTTAAATGTGCTGTGCGCCTTAAATGTGTTTTTCTGTGCACTGTAAAAATCATTCCTTCCACTCATTGTGTGTTGGCATTCTGCCAGTGTATGTGAGTGCTTTGATATTTTACTGTAAGCACAGCATGAGGAGTACCATGAGAGGGGAAGTCAAAAGCTGAGCACTGCATTGTGCAGTGAACAGTGTTTGTACAAGAGGAAGAATGGGCCTTGGAGGCAAGATACAGAGAGGACTACATCTTTGCTAATCAACTCTAGGAAGAAATAATTGGTTTATTGGCATGAAAATTTTGTACCATCTCCAACATCTGGTTTACACTGAGTTAATAAGATGTGGTGTACTAGAGATACTGCTTGCTAAAAAATGCACACTCATTCCCCTTTTAAAAAAATCATGGTTTGCATTATAACTCAAAGTCACCTTTATTGTCAAATCACCAGTTTTATTACCTAAATCAATGACATTTAGTATGAATTAGGTCTGGATTTCAGAGTCTAATTCCTTGATAATTCTCTGCTAATGTTAGCGTGTTAGCTATGTTGCCTTAAAAAGGGGATGAAAGTGTGTGTTACTTTTGTGTATTCCACTTTCATCTCAGATTCCTGCTGCTTAGGAAGCCTTGTGTATGAAAATAAAAGTGAATAGCAAAAAATCTGGGCAATTCACTAAATAAATGGAATGGAGGAAAATTGGATTCCACCCGTTCAGGCTTACTTAATTGAAAATCAGTCAAGGAAACTGAAAAATGCTCTTAACGATAAGGGGAAATGATGATTTTTCTGCTGTCCTTGAAGTCCATGGAAAAGTAGAAGAAATCTTATGGCAGAGATTAAATATTCCAGTTGTTTCAGCAAAGGTTTCATTCCATTATAACTGCAGTAATTTCATGTATTGAACTCTAGCACAGAAATCTTGCACATGGTATTTATCTTTATATGGGAAACTTTACCTTGCCTGCCTATGCAGTGTCAGCTGATATAATTTTTTGTGAAATGTAATGATGGAATTGGGGCATGTGGATCATGATTTGTAGGTTCAATATACCATAAAATCTTCTGGTTTCACCTAGCAAAGTAGGTCTGATTTTCTTTAACAGTTGACACAGGACACATGCTTGGGTGACAAACTACCTTGTTTTCAGTAGGTGTAGGCTGACTTGTAAGAAAAGAAACACATCCACAATTTATATCATCAGCTTAATGCAAAGTATTACACAGTAGTGTTGTTTTATGCTGGGACAAGAACCTAATTAATTTTCATTACCGCATCTGCATTTCTTTCAGCTATAGCATTTTTAGTAGTGATTTCTGCTGTAAGTTACAATATGTGCATGAACTTTTCAGGTAGAAATTAGTTGCAGTTTTTTTGTTTTGATTTGAGATTTTTGTTTTATTTTTAAGGGTTTGTTGGCTGGTTTGTTGGTTGGTTGGTTTTTTGTTTGTTTTTATTTTTTAAAATCCTAGTATCTGAGTAGATATTTTTTTGCTGCTATTAGAAGAGAATTTTTTCCTCTTCTGCTTTTCTTTTTTTTCTTGGATCATCAGGTCTTGCATCAGGATATTTTTATTAATGATACAGAACAGATGTTTTCAAACACTTTATTGTTGTTCCAGGATGTGCCACATGATGTGCACAGTGACAGCATTTTGGGCATAAGTAAATTACTTTTTTCTTTGTACATAACACTTCCTTCTTAATTCTCCCTTTTTAAGGATTTAGCTACAGTTCAGTTTACAATCTAATATCAAGCATTAGATATTTTTTGGGTGATTCTGATTTGCAAGGTAGCTGCATGATGTCTCTGTGCTCTCAGGAAGCAGTCACTGCTTAGCTAGATGCTCCACCTATGCATAATCTGGTTTTAGTGTGGTTTTTATGGACTCCCAGGGGGCAACAACATTCTTCTGTCTCTCAGACTCTGAAAGAAAAAATCCTAAGGTTGCATTTTTTTTTCACTGTAGTTTATGATAAAGCTTGAGACACCACATACTGGAATTGTTAGTTAATTCACTATGTTCAGCAATTTGGATTTCAGAAAGCAATTCTCTCTAGTGTATTTATCACATTTTTGGTTGGTTTTCTCCTGTGTTCACTTACAAAATTAAGCATGAACACAGTCCAAATGCCTCAGTTAAACTGTTAAAAGTTATTAGAGCCAAGAACAATTTTCCTTCTGTCTAAAGAGTTCCTTCAGCAGTTCCAGGAGTTAATTGGTAAATATTTTCCCAATGACTTTTAGAATTAGTTACTGCATTACAAAAAGTTCAGAATTTCTGTAACCTAAACCATTAACTTAGAATCTTGTATCTGTTGACTGTTGCAATAAGAAAACCACTTTTTTTTTTCAAGATGAAGTAGTTTATAAACAGTACTAAAATATTTTTTTTCCAGGCACTGCTAGTAAATGCAATCAATTCCTAAAAATGACAAGAAAGCTCATTTATAAACATATAGTAGGGTGGATTGGTCAGCCACAATCTGTCTGTTGTGTTTTTCCAAGAGAGTGTAGCTGCTGCACCCCTCTGTGATCCCACTTGTCATACGAAGGGAGGGAGAGTCTGAAGCTCTCACACTTCCTTGGTGAGCTAAGTGGGACCTGGGGGACTGCTCCCAGCAGCAGGACTTGTTCTCCAAGTGGGTTCCCATCACTGACATGATGTGCCAGAGCACTGTCTAAAAGGGTTCCTTTGGCCATGTGTGTCTGAGAACCAGCCTTTCACTTTGGCAGCGCAATAGCAATCCCAGCTGGTGTGGGCTGGACTTTGTCAGCTTCCACTACTCCTCCGGCTATAGTGTAACTCCTCAAAGTTACCAAATAATTCTTTCTTAAGAAATTGGAATTTCCAAAGGTGCAAAGCACTTCAGAGATGGAATTCTGAGTTCTGGTCTCAGTGCACATTTAGAAGGGCCCATTCTGATGCTTCCAGCATCACCGATGTGCCTCTCTGCTGTCTTTTCAGATGGGAGTCACCAGTGAAGCCCTCATTTATGCTTTATAGCATCAGCAGGAATAATTCCAGCTCTCTTCTCTTTTTAAAAACAGATAGATTGGGAAAAAAAAAAAAAAAAAAGGAAAAAAAGTGTGGACAGTAGAATAGAAAAAAGTTAGGTCTCTTATTTGTTGTGATCAAGAAATAAAATATTTTAAAAAGTCTACACTCTAAAAAGCATTCTGCACTTTCCTAATTTATTCTTATGTAGAAAGGTAGAACAAAAGTTTATACTCAATATATGTTTTTGAAATCAGAGGTTCATTTACAAAGCATTTTAAAATTTCTATATAATTGTGGTATGTCTGTCTTAAACAGTAAAATAAATTAACTTCTCGTAGTGTTCAAAGCTTTCATCTTTAGATAATATTTTATATCTTTACAAAACTATGGAGAAGAAAACCATCATAATGCAATGTTAAGTTTTCTGGTTTTGCTTTTCTATATATATGATTAAAATTTTATATTGATATAATATGATATTTGGTGCCAGGTTTGCTTTTGAATTTTTGTGCTTTTTAATATTAAATTAGTGTTAAAGATTATTTTTTCACTGTTTTAATTTCAGATTTGGATTCTCTAACAGGGCATGCATTTCCAGGTAAAGTGGACAGTTAGATTAGATTGTTGTTTGTTTTACATTCAGTTTATTCAGTTTTCTTGGAGGGTGGGGGGAAAGGGGTGTTGTAAAATTTATTTGGTGTGCATCTGACAGCATTTTGTTACGTGTCAAAGTTGTAATATTAATTTGGGGTTTTGTAGATTTCAGATAAATGAAAAAAAGATAACTATTACATGCACTAGTGTAAAGAATAGAATTGAAAATTTGCATTAAATGTTAACTATCATATCATTAATGTGAACAATCCATGGGGAGAGAAGAATTATTCCAAAACAAGTCCTAATGAAAAGATTTTAAGTTATTCAAACTTGCATATGATTCTGTAAGGCAGGCAAAAAAAAAACCAAACAAACCACTAGTCAGTATTTAAGGAAAGCAAAGATTAAAGAAATACAAGACTCAGTTTCCACTTTTATTACTAGAAGTGTGTAGGAAAGAGGTTATGCATAGTAAGAACATTTTCAGTAGAGAATCAAAAAAGAATGATAACAAATTACATTAATCCTCTGGATTCTACTGTACATGCACATTTTTTTGTACTCTGTGACATTTAAATTTTAAAATAGTATATTCAATTAAAAAATTTAGAACTTTACAACTAGGCAATTCAAACATTTTGAGTTGTGAATTTTTTAGCAGAAACACAGGAGCAGAGAATTTGATGCTAAGTAATTGTGTGAACTTCTGTGTTACTTGTGCAGAGATTTTGGCACAGAAGGCATATAAATGAGCACTTTCTGAAATAAAGGGAATCTGCTGCAAATATGTGGACTCTTTCTGTACTCAAAATTCTCTTGATAATCCTTTAGTTGAACAGGCTGTGAAGACTAAGGCATAATATTTGTATGACAAAGTGATTTAGTCAAAATTTTTGATGATACTTATCATTAGAATTATTTACTATTTATTATGTCATTTGCTTCTAAAGTGTCTAATGCATAGTATAATATTCTTCCTTCAGTTTTCCCTTAAAGATAATTCTTGAAAAAATATGGGACAGTAGATTCATCTGAGGGTTTCCAAGCATTCCTGCAATTTAGGCTTTAGGTATGCTATAAGGTACAGATCAAAAAAGACCAACATAACAAAGAAGTTTAGAGGTTCATTATAATTAAATTTTTGTGCAGTGTGGAGAAGATCTGAGTACAGATTCTGTCAGAGTTATTTGTAGTTAAATACAGCAACACAACAAGTGAGGTCTGTTTGAGAAGTCAGAAGACTGTAAATGCAGATTTTGGTATTTTCATCCCAGATGAGAAAACTCTTATTCTGAGTATTTTGGTTTGGTTTGAGTAAGGATGCCCATGGAATAATATACTGCTTAATTAGGGCCATCTTGTAAATTTGATCCTTATCTAAGTGCTGTCAAATATATCCATGTGTCACAAAAATAGACTTTGAGACAAGCAGGATCAGTGTATCTTTTTTTTTTTTCTCTGCTTTTTAAAGGTTGAGTCTGCTTTTGTTTTTGCATGAATATTTTATGTTACTAGGTGGTGCTGTCATGGTGTGTCCCGTTCTTACTTTGTAATATGACAACATAATCATAATGGGCAATACTGACAACAGAGTCTTATATTGACACATATGTTTCAGAATTATGGCAAAGATAAATCATCCTTATTCTGCATGGAAAATGTCCTGAATTGCACAACAAGTGATTTACATGCCAGCATTACATTCCAGGTGTAGCTGTGCACAAATGAAATGGCCCTTTATTTGGCACAGATAGGAATATCTTGGAATCTGACAAATTGTCAAAGGGATGTAGAAGAATAGTATAGGCAGGCAATAAGCATAAAAGCCTGGTGTGGACTTCACTTAAATAGATACTTATTTGGAGACTCACAATATGGACATGCTACTGTGCATCTCACAGAAATCACTAGAAAATCCATCTCATTTTATGCTTTATTTGACAGAGTTAAGACATACTCTTTTCAAATAGAAGGATAAAAGTAGCAGAATGTTCTTTCTTGCCTTCAGCTTTACTTACATTTAATAATCAAGTCATTATAGTATTCTGCTAAAATAGTGCAGAATGTATAGTTACAGGCATAGCTAAATTAAAATCCAAAAGGGATGCTTATGTATATATGCTGGAAAACACAGAACAGTGAATGTTGACCTGTGTGTCAACATGATTATTCTAGTTAGGCTGAAGTATGTTAAATTTCAGCAGATAGAAGAGATCAAGGTATTACTTAAGCATCTCTAATAACAATTAGTTAATTAGCTGTGATAAGTATGTTAACAGGTGATTTGTGTCTCACACTGAGCAAACATGAAACAAACCCATTTGAGATTTCTATTTATCTCACCTTGGAAAAAAGTACACCCTTTGAGCTTATCCAGCAGGATTCATTAACAAGACCTCTAAGGGTATGGTGATCCAACAGTTTTACACTTAACCCTGGGCCAGTGCTCTGCAGGAGCAGAGTATGACATGACTCCTTTTAAGTCATTAGCAGCGTCAGTGAAATGCTGGCTGGGTGCTACTGCCAGACCCTTGGCAGGGAGGGCAGACCAAACATGCCTCTGCACTGATGTAATGACACAGGTTCTAGGGCAGGAGGGGTTTGCATCTAGATGACTTTAAATTCATATAAGTTCCCATTTGGATACAACTGCTTTATGAATTTCAGGCTAAGAGGAAGTACTTTCCTTAACACCACTGCCCCCATCGTGTTTTCTGTAGATTTCTGCAATCTCTGCTACTTCAGAGACAGATCAGAATATAAACCACACCAAAGTATCTGTCTGGTTTTTATGTGAACGGAAAAAAATTCTTAATAACCCTTGCAGTTGATCAGCTGAAACCCTAAAGTACAAGATTTGATTATAGTCATTGTCTTAATGCAGAGCTGCAAGTGTTATGGGCATGTTGAGAACTTCCAGAAGCTGGATTAAAGCATCTCTTTTACAATGATATCTAATCTCATCCTAAAGCTCCAAGCAATGGCGAGTCCACCAGCTCCCCTGGTAAGCCATTCCAATATTTAATTACCCTTAGTGCTAGGAAATTGAAATGTTGTGGAAAGGTTGAATTTGTCTAATTTCAGCTGCCAGTCTTCCTTTTGCTACGCCTTTTTCAGCAACACTGAAATTGCCCCTTCTTCAGGTATGTTTTCTGAACAAGTGTCTATGACAAACTGCAGTGACCTGCTGTAAGGTCTCTGTGCAGAGAAGCTGTGCTACCTGGCCTGATGAACTTATTGCCTTGATCTGCAAACCTGGCCTCTTTCATAGACTATGACAATTTTATCCCCCCTATGACTACTGAAAATTTTTATACAGTAGTCAAGATACCTTTCAACTTTTCTTCTGGTAAATTTGATTCATTGTACTCTTTAAGGCTCACACTGTAAGACTGGTTTTCTGATAGCTGTCCTAGGAAACCCTGGTTTTCAAAAACTATGAGGATATATTAATGTAGAATTTTGTAAATGCTGTATATAGAAGTAAATGACTTTTTTATTTGTACATAACACTTCCTTCTTAATTCTCCCTTTTTAAGTATTTAGCTACAGTTCAGGTTACAATGATTGTCTGTGTCAAGCAAACGAAGTGGTAATCCTTAAAGGTAACTGAAATTTGAGTTGAGGAATGAGCATTTTTTTCCTAGCTTGATGTGGCTAACATGAGATTTGAGGTGGAAGGGAATGCTCTTATGGCAGCATATGAAGTCTAGCAGTTTCAATCTGGTAAAATCTGGGTAGACACTGAGTTTTGAGTGATTAGTCCAAAGAAGAATTAGCCAGGATGTCACTAATGAGTGGGATGAAAAAAAGGTTAGCCACTTAAAGCCCCATTTAAATGCATTCTTCAGATTGCACCCCTATAACCAATATCTTGTGTTATCTCACTTAGAAGGTTAAGAATGTACCTTTAACACAGCAGATCTCCATGGTGAAGAGAGTTAATAGCAGTTGTCTGCTTTGATTTCCATGGGCTGTAAAGCATGCCTATGAATCCTGTTCTGGATCACATAAAAATTAGTTCGGTGCCACCTGAGCTAGGAATCTACAGAAGGTAATTTCAAATGCACCCTCTGCATCTCTGTTGATTTTTCTTTTAATTCAGCTTTAGCGTTCAGTTTTCTCTTTTCCTTGCTACCACCCCAAAGTACCCAACTGGTCAGTAAGATCCACGGACTTTGTTTTGCATTGTGTTCATGATGAATGCTGTTTTGTTGCAATTCATCGGAATAGGCTTGAGATTTTCTGAAATACCTCAGGGACAAAGATATTATTTTTTTTCAAAGACTTCTTCACTGTTAGCAATGTAATGGTGGATTTCAAATTCAATATCTGCTTTTAATTTCTGAAAGTCCCTTAGTAGTCTAGGGAATAGACTGCTGTCTTCAGCACTGTCAGTAAAACTAAGATAGCCCTAAGTGGAATGAGCATTCTCAGGTCTTTGAATAATAGCTCAAGCAATGATAGGAACTTGGCATGTGCAGTCCTGTGGGAAGTATTTAGAGAAAGAGTGTCTCAAATGCTAATCAAATATGAACTCAAAATATCCTTTCTCATTCCTGGGTGTATCCAATCAAGGTAGTGATCAGTGACCTGCTTATTTTCCAGAAGAAATAACATTTTGTCCATACAATGAGCATAATTTCATGAATTAGTTAATGGCCTGTTGAACTACGCACTTTCACAGATCTTCTGTCAAAAATTTAAATGGACATTCAATTCAGTACACCAGTACTGGGTATTGTGGTTGAAATAAAAGTTTATCTGTGAGTGTCTTCACAGCCATATTAATTGCAGTTACTGCAGCATTTGTGTCAGAAGCATAGAAAGTCTCATCTTTATCCTTTTTCTCTGCCTTTGCCTAAAGTATGTGTAAGGCTGGGTAGAAAATGAAGACTGGATGGCTTAGGGCAAATAACACTGAATGGAATTCAGTTCAAGAGTATTCACAACGAAGTTCAGTGTTATTTAAGTAGGGCTGACAGATTTTAAAGAACAAATTTGGAGAAAATACTATATTGCAGCTGACTTTGGCTAACTACCATCTTGATTTTATCTGGGGAAATGCTTAGCAAGTGAATTGAACCTGCTAAGTGTGGCAGGGTTTTTTCAATCTTTCTCCTGAATTTCAGCAACAAAAAAGGTAACATATGTCAGCTTATGCTGAAGACAAGCCTGAGTAAAAAAAGAAAGGTAAAAAAAAAGGTAAAAAAAAAGTAAACCAAAATATACAATTAAAGTCATCAGAGTTTAAGAGGATGGAGTATGATGAACTAGTAAACAAAACAAAACTAAAAAGGTCACTCACAGCTGAGCTCCTTTTGAGCTTCTGTAAAATTGAATGGACAGAATCACAAACTAAAAATAAGTTATCCTGCATTTATTGTATTCATCTAGAATAGATTTTATCCAAATTCATAACTTTTATAGTTCTGTTAATTTCTTCCAGTCCTGCATTTGCCCTTTGACTTTTTTGTCTCAAATTAAAAACATGAGGAGGAAGTTTGTGTCTGCCCTATCTTGCCTTCAGAGTCTTAGTTGGGATGTAACTGTGCATAGTCCTGCTGTTCAAAATATCAGTCTTCCAGATGAAGCTGCAGGTAAAAAATGACAATTATGTACCAACATGAAAACTCTGCTCTGGGAATTTGTACTTGGTGGGGGTGGGTAGAATATTAAAAATTATTTCAAATTGATTGAATTTTTTTTCTTTAATTTGTTTCTGAGCTCCTTCAGGCTCCTGGTCCAAAATAGCTCATATGTTTTCAGTCTGGGTTGCTCTGGAGCCTGCCTCTTCTGGGTCATTGAGCAATGAGGATTGCATGTCACTGAGCACACCTTTCCTGGTGTGGGGGTACAGATGTGCTCTGGGAAGCTGGGCTGGGGCATGCACAGCGTGCTGGTGTGTGCTTGCTCCAGAGTGCAACGCAGTCATGGAGTTACAAAGATGGGAAAAAAAATGAAAGTACCTCATCATGCAGGAACTTGGCAGTGTGATTCATTCCTGTATTCAAATGTTTATTTTTATATCCTCAATTTCATCTGTTTAAGTGAAATTGTTAGGTGAAAACCTATTTAGGTTCTGCCTAAATATACGCAAAAAGCAAAAATGAAAGGAATATATTATACACTTTTCTTGAAAATATGGCAATTTCAGAAGTGAAGGAACGATATACTCCTGAACTTAGGTGTCTCACAGAGACATATGGTATTGATGCATTGTCATATGAATTTGTTTTACTCTTTAGAATTACTTGGTCTCATTTCTTTGGCTCTCAGCTATGATTCATACTTGTTTAACAAGAACTGTATAAAGAGCTGTTGATATAGAGGTACTGCAGGTACTACTAGTAATTTCTTAGCCATTTATATAACATAAGTTATACAAAGTCTTAATGAGTTATGCACAATTCTTGATCTTGTTTAATGTGAAGCTAATGATTAATTTTTAGTTAATTTAGTTAATAAAGTGCTTTTAATTATTTCTTTTTTGATATTTTATTAATTATCAGTTTTAAGTGCTCTGGGGTATTTTATGTTAAGGGTACAGGATGAATCACAGTGATTATATTTCTCATTCATTACCACCAAACAGAATTTAAAGGAACTAAAATAAATTTAAAAAAAATATTTGGACTATACCAGGTCCTGCAGAGCTGCATGGTGTATCTTTGATTTGCAAATGCATGAAATAATTTCTTGAATCTTCTTTACTTAATCATGTCTTATTAGAAATACCTGAATTGTAATTATTTTAAATCAGCAAGAGCTACAGTATTTATGATATTGGGTTTGTCAAGTGATCCCAATGTTCAGTTAAGGCAGCAATTTTTCCAAACTGTCATTCAGCTATTCTGAACTCTGCTCTTAGACTGTGATGCTGCAGGTGATTGTTGCAGGGCATCATAATGTTAAGAGAAACATGTCAAAGGAAGACTCTGAAAGGTTAAAGTCTCCTAAAAGAAGTATATTCAGATATTTTAAACTATTAGTCCACAAGAACACATATGAAGAAAGATATCAAATTGAAATTTGAGCCAAAGGCAAATCCTTAAGGAGGATAATTTAATTTTTAAATTGAAAAGAGGACACCCATGTTGGTAGTCAAAGCTTTTCTTCTTGCAAGCTTTGCCTCCTCGTCTAAAACCTGCTGTCTTTAATTTCCTCATTTTGATGGCATGGAATAAATGTACATTGTTTTCACAGCTAGATATAGAAAATGCTTTTAATTCATCAGCTAGTAGCTCCTTAAGTATACAAATATTAAATATACTGTATTGATGGGGTTTTTATTTACTGCTACTATGTACTGTCCAAAATTACTCCTTGGCTACATGTTTAGGCCAGCTTGTAGCAGCTGTAGGTTGTACTTAGAATATTTTACAAAATAAGTAGTGGGTATTATAATAAATATATAAATTTTACAGGACACAATATAAATCATGATTTTTTTTATCCTTGTGGCAAATTAAAGTGGTTCAGAAGCACTTTTTAATGAATTTTAGTTGTTTGCTGTATGCAAAAAAAAAAAAAAAATTAAAAATGGTTTCTATTTTTGTACTAATTTTTATAGATATTAATTTATCAGATATAATTTTCCCTAAAATAATATCATATCAGAATGCTTTTTAAATTTATAGTTTTGAAATATATATTTATTTCAGACCTTTAAGTTTTTCCTTTTCTTGAAATGAGCAGTTGCAGCTGTGAATTACAAAAACTATCCAAGGAGAGTAGATGTTCAGATTATTTTCTATAAGCCAACAGATCATGCTCAGAAGTTTTATGTATTGCATAGATCACAAGTCAGGTATTTCTTTGCTGTTATAAGATTTTGACAATAAAAAATCATACTTCTATTTAAACACATTCTTATGAAAATAATAAATGACACTCAAAGCTAAAATGCCATAAGCAATCTTTACTACTTCAAAGTAAACTTGTTGATAGAATTTAGATTTTATTTTTGACATTGCTTTAGAACTGTTTCCTTATTCAGATTTCAGCCAAGGAAGTGATCATAATGATCAGAGACAATAGGAGCTGATGTTTTCCTTGGTTGCCTCTACCTCTGAATAAATATGGCTGTGTTTCCTATTTTTCCTATTATCATAAATTTTGGAGGTAGCTGTGTAAGACTTATCCATCAAGATCAGTGACTTGTGTATGTGTGTTTGATTTTAATGCAAGACTAGGCACTGTTAATTAATATGGAGATGACTTTTACAGTTCTGGTGGTTAACAATCAATCTTTCAGAAAGAGAAGTTGCTATTGTTAGATTGGCAGGGATACTCAACCTGCCTCACAGGTCAAGAACTGGTTATTGATGTGATTATGAGTCTGTCAGAGGGGATTACAGAATTTGTTCTGTAGGGTAATAAAGTCTGATGCACTATTTCAGAGCATAATCTAATGCTCATTTATTGCATATGTTCAACTGCAGGATAAAAATAATCTTTTAATAATTACATTGGTAGGTGTAATGCTTTTCTCTTTTTCTATCAGCTGAACATTTAAGCCTTCATCAAAGTGCTAGATCATACATGATTCATTTGTATGAATGAAATGATAGTCAGGTTGTACATATTTGTTTGGATGGATGTAGAAATAGAGGATTATTTCACTGTGCCAGGATCTTTGGCTGTCAGAAACTGTGCATTGTAGATGGAAAAAATAAGCTAACTGCCATGTTTACATTTTATATATTCTTTAGGTGAAATCCATAAGTAGAATGCATTGCATTTTACTCTTGATCCCTGAACTGCTCCTGACAAATAATCATGTAACCTACCCACAGGAAAAGTGATTGTGCTCCAGCATCACAGCTTCTTTTCCAGCTACCTGTGCCAGTTTCTGTCTTTAGTGTACTTGCCAAAATGAGAAAATAATTTAGGAGTCAGATAAATTATCTGCATCCTAATATCATGTGTCATCAATTCTCAGCGGTGAAGTAAGAAACTTTTTTTTTTACCTTTTTACCTCCTGCATATTTTTGTAGTAAGGAAAATCTATGAGGAGGTCAGTGCCTTAAGGTCCATGTCAGGGGCTCAGCTCAGGAGAACTTCACAGGCAGAGCCATCACTTCATTACAGAGTCTATCAAATGCAGTGTCCAGTATAGCTTGCTTTCGAAAGCATCCATTTTCCATGGACAGGTGGTGATTCACTTGCTGACATCAATCAGATTTTGCCTTCAAAAGGAATTCTTCCACCCTCACTGAGAAAATAGTATAAGGCATTACTCTTTGCAAGGCAAGGATAACAGACTGCAATCCTATACTTCCAGTAGGTAGAAATTGATTGTGCTCCCTGTCATCTTTCCATGAGACCACAGGCTACTCAAGTGTGAAATTTCAGTGTAGCTTTAGTGAAAATATTAGTTCTGTTGTCTTTTTAAGTTCTTATTTCAAAATTTTTTCACAGGCTTTTTTAAAATTTAAAAGTATGGAGCCAGATGTTTTTAAAAAGCACTTTAAGGTGATTCAGATTAATAACAAAATTAATGGAAACATTGGGGAAGCAAAAGACTTACAACTATGGGAGTGTGTCAGCAGTGTGTTAAATTAGTAACTGTGTGTAGGCTCAATATGAGATTTAACAGGTGCCCCAGATATGGTGTGCTGACTCTCTGCACTGAAGTGAATTTTATTTTGGTAACTGAGAGGAGGAAGGAGAGAAAGAAGGAATTGGCCAGCTCCTTCTGCACATTCCAGAAAGAACCAGACTAATATGAAAGACAGGCCAGCTTCAGATGCCCTTCACTGGATCTCCTGCACAGCAAGGAGAACTAGATTTGTATGTGGTGAGCTGAAAATGGTAGAGAATCCCATAAAATACAGGTGAGAAGAAAAAGAAGCATCGTTCTGCATCTGTAATAAAATCTATGCCTTTCTCAGCATTTCCAGCATTTTATCTGTTTACTGTATTAGAGTCTTAGGAGACACACTTGTGTATTTCATAAACTGCAGTGACAATGAAGTCTCTAGAATGGAAAGCAGCTATCTTAGCTAAATTATGTTGCCTGTTGCTATGGAAATGGTAGCTCACGAGTTTTTATGCAAGTGCTTGAGGTACAATACTTATGACATCTTATCAAAAAACAAGGGTTATACTTCATCTACCATCAGGTTTTTGCTTTACTTTAATGACAATACTGGACAGTAATCCCCAAGAGCAAAGGCTGAAATAGCAACCCATTCCATGGAAATATTGTTCATCATAATTAACTATGCAATTTTTGAATTGCAATATAACCAGGAAATTATCAGCCTTTGAATCTGATTTATATAGCCATTGCCGATGTTTTGAATACATATAGTTACAGGAAAATGCAAATAATTTTGAGCAAATATTGTTTATTCTGCATGTTGCAATTAAGACTCTACCTGTCTTCCTTCAGTATCACCTTTATATAATTTCTTGTTTTAAGTCAAGATGTAGCAAAATACCCTCAATATTAAGACAGGATCCAGAAATAACACCCAAGCCCTCATTAGTTGTATACAAAATTTCCTTTCCTGTCACATCTTATAAAACATTCCCACTAAATATAGCCAAAAATTTGTTTTCTTCCTGCAGAGAATTACTTGCATTCTCATAACACTTTCCACATCATGTAAGCTGCACCCACTGTACCTGTTTATTTCTTCCTTCATAGAAAAGTGTTATATTTGTCTTGAAATCATAGATCGGAATTCGAAACTCATATTTTCCCCATTATTTTAGCGAATTATGTAATTGCTAAATAAACAGAGAAATATCTATCTGCAAGAGATCAGAAACAAGCCAAGCAAAAGAAATTGTCCCTGGAACACTACATTTATGTTAAGCATGTGATCCTAGTAAGGAACTGAATAGTATAAGATGAAAGCAATTCTTTAGGAATATGGAGATGCTGTAGTGTCTTCATCTCAAAAAATCAGAGAGCAAGTACATTCCTTAGGCAAACAAGGCAGCAACTAATACAAGACTTGCACAGTGTGCCTTCAAGCATTTGGTGGGTCATTGCTGGGATTTTTGTCACAGTAACAGGAGGAAATATAAGTAGTCATAAAAAAATGTTTTTTCCTCTCATTTTTCTTTGATCAAACCTTCCTTTCCTCTATGTCTATAATTATCCAGCCTCATCTCTTGTAGGACCAGTTCGTCTCTTTTTTCACATCTAGTCTGGGTCCCAGCTGCACCAGTCCAGTGTGCCATATTGATCAGTGCTGTTATTGCCTCTGCCACAGTAAGCTGATGTGGGCTGTGAGCTGAGTTCCCTCACTGGCCTGTGGCCATCCACGTAGTTAAGTGCCAGATCACTCCCTGTGTGTGTGCCTGGGTGTGTTTCAAAGACTCAGGCTGGCATTGCATCTTTCCCAAAAAACGATTTGGGTGCAGGCATCTTATTAGTAGAAGTGGAAGAGGGGATGAAGGATTGCAGTGATACAAACAAGAGCTGTGTGGTGACGGCTGGCCTCAAAGCCTGTGTGATAGCCCAGACCTATTTAATTTATACAGCTCATGGTTTTACCCCAGCCAGCACAGCCACTCACTCACTCCCCTCCAAGGAGGGAGAATTGAAAGGGTAAAAGTGAGAAAACTCATGTGTGGAGATAAAGACAGGCTAATAGGTAAAGTAAAAGCTGCACACACAGGCAAGGCAAAGAATTCATTCACTACTTCATTCAGCTGGACCCAGGAAAGGTCTCCAGCATGTGCAACACTGACTTGTGAAGACAACAGGCATCACTCTGAATGCCCCTGCCTTCCTTCTTCTTCCTCCAGCCTTATGTCATGACACTGTATGATGTGAGATAGCCCTTGGGTCATTTGGAATCAACTGTCCCAGCTGTGTCTCTTCCAGGCTCCTTGTGCACCCACACCTTCCTCACTGGTGGCATGGGGGCAGGTAAGGAGCAGAAAAGGCCTTGGCTCTGTCTGAGCACTGCTCAGCAATAAGAAAGACACCCCTGGATCATCATCTCTGTTTACAGCACAAATCCAAAACACAACCCCATACCAGTTACTGTGAAAAAACTTAACTCTACCTCTGCCAAAAACATCACAACATGTAAATAGGACCTATACAGATATAATCCTGAGCAACAGTCTGCACTGGTACAGAGACACTATCTTGTTCTGCCTATTGCACTTGTTTCTACTTTAACCATCAGATAGCCAAGTTTTCCCTGCTAGGGCCTGCACAGAACTGGGGGGCAGTTCCTCCCCTGGGATGCATTATTGTAATGACTTTGGAGGTAATTGAACCATGACTCTTCACACTGACTGAGAAAAGGATGCACTTCTCTGCCATTTCCCTCCCCTCTCTAGCGTGAGGATGACCAAATTCACCCACCCTCTAATATCTGTGGAGCTTTCTAGCTATATTGAAGTCCGAGCTCAGAATATTCTAACTTATTTTTAAAATAAAAGCTTACAGCCCTTCCTTCCTGGTGTCACAAACCATTTTCCTTGCATGATCTGATTCCTTTCAATTAAACAGGTTTTGTCACCAGGAACTTGTCTTTAACTGCATTTACTTTCCAGTCATTTCTGTAATCTTTCTGCTCTGATTTTTCTGTTACCTGTTGGCATAATTTAAGATGAGGTTGCTGTTCCAATTAAGAAAGTGACATGGCTCTCAAGTAAGAATTTGCTTGATGTACTGAATTCTGTCAAGGTGGATTATAGCTGTTTGTTGATTATTACGCATTTTAATGACATTAGTGAATTTCATGGTCTGAATAGATGCTACACTTTTCACTCCTCATATATGCTAAAAAGTTACACAATGTGTTATTTTGCTATTTAAGATCATAGCTTTCTGTTTTCTTGACCTCTTTCTCTCTATTTTAGTGCTTAGTCTTTAAAATATTGACTACAGTTTTCATGACCTTTTGCAAACCTCTCCAACACATTTGTTATGCAATACGAGACATGTCTGCAATGAAAATTACAGGTATAATGATATGAATGTTTCAATCTTTTTATGTTTTTGAAGGCAACTTTCTTATTTATTTAGACAAAAGAATATTTTGTGAACAAGATCTTTCTCATGTGAATACCAAAATCTTAGTCAATTTGCACAATATAGCAAAGTATTTTTTCTTGAAATAGACGTGTTTAGTGTGTGTTTTAGATATTTTCCATACTTAGCTGAAGTCAAACCTATTTTTCCATCAGTGCTAGATATGCAAAGAATGCTAGATAAGTTTCAGCCATGTTAAAACAAGACAAAAATATAACTGTATTAAAGCCTTTTCATAGTAGACTTTATATTCTTAATATTTCTAAAAAGTATACAAAATCCAAATTTTATAAATCTATAGACATTCTGGACCAGATTTAGTACAACTTGCTCCTGGATTGATTATGAAACTCATACTGTTCTCAAACCCTGATACTATGTTCCATAACCCTAGGAACTGCACTGCTGATTTGCCTGAGTTTTTATAACCAGACTTTGGCATGGAAATAAGTATAAGCATAGCTGGGGCCATGACTTGACAGGGACTCCTTTAGAGCAAGTAGGTCACTTCTGGGAGATGATTTCCATAAATGAGGCAGCAGAGAAGTACAGCCTGCAGCAGGACAATGGCTGCTGGAAATTCTCGGTTCTGAGTTTGCAGATCTGGATGTGAGCCTCTCCACAGCCTGCACCCACATGGGTGTGAGAAAGAGGAGGGCAGTGGCCTTCACCTTTTGTGCCCTGCTTTCCACGCTTCCAATAGCTCAGCAATATGGGCAGCTCTGCCCACACTGAGCACCTTCTGCTCTGGGTGAACTCTGGGCCAGGTCTCAGAGGGGTGCAGTGGCATGTTTCCAATGGTGAATCAATGCTGGGTTCACAGACTTGTTAGGCATTGTGGTATAAGGGCTCCCCATGTATTAATGTCCCTACATGTATGAGTCATCTCCTGGAGGGGCAGTAGTAGAGAATATATGAGTCATCTCCTGGAGGGCCGAGGTAGTAGAGAATATTGGTAGTAACTACCTTCTAGAATTGGGTTCTTATTTGTTTTGCTTTGCAGTTTCACTGCTTTTTTCCCTGAAAGATAATTTTAAATTATCCTAGACAATTATACATCTTCTTGAGTTGGGGCAAAATGAACAGAGTTAAAACTGACAAGGTTTGGTTGCAGGAAATGCCAGGGACTGGGGAAGGCAGGGGCTATGGCTATTTCTTTGCAGTATGTCACAGACGAGTGCGGGAGGTTGTGCCATCAACTACCAAATTTGGGCCTTACAGAATGACTTGTTTGGAAGAGGAGACAGCAGGGAAAACCTCTGCTTCCAAGTAGTGACGAGTGTATCTGTCTCTCATGTTAGTCTAACTGTTCAGTCAACTATTAGTCAACTGTTTTTTCTGTATTGGAGACGCAGAACAAGAACTTTTGAAATTAAAAATATTTATTCTTTGTGTTTTATTCAAGAGGAAAAAATCAGCTGGGATTTAATAAGACTTGCCTGGTTAATTTTGTTTTTCCTTTCAAAGAAATTCACTTTGGAATCCTTGACATGATTTATTTGTACATTAAGTATGTGATTCTACATTTGATTTTCAGAAGTGACATTCATTCCACCTAACTCTAAGTATTTACACTCTAGGTGTCTCTGTTAAAGCAAGTTACCTCAGACTCTACAGTAAATGGAGAGAAGCAAGTACTTTCAGGATAAGATTCATCTGACCTATGTAAGATGTCTGTTTTAAGATTAGATGAATAGCAGCCTATTCACCCAATTGTGCTTTATCTCCACACTGTCTGTATATGGACTCAAGAGAGTTTCCAAGATTCATTTTGGCAGCTGAGTTTTGCTCTTTTTGAGCTGAATAAAAACACAGGATATGTTTGGGCTTCTGAAGTACGTGGAAGTATTTTGGTAGAATTCTAGCCAAGTAAGATAAATTTCTTTTTGGGGTAAGTGGTTTTTTTTCCATCAGGTACTTTGCATAATAATTGATAAGGTATCAAGTACACAGGCAAGTCTTGATTAACCACGATAACTGATAAGCATGATGACACGCACAAAAATAGTTCCTGTTTAGGTAAATGGAAATACTGAAGTCTAATTTCCTATGAATTGTGTTCATTGTCTGACTTTTCATCCCACATAACAGCCCATATAGTGGCAATATTGTTGCTATCCTGCAACTGTGTGAGCATTGCTCTGCTAATACCCATGTGCCATCTGGACACTTGGCTTCTGCCAGCTCTGGTGTCATGCCCTCATTCTGCCTAAGTGGAGTCACTATTGTGCATTTCCCTATTATTTTCTGATTTTAACAAAGTGTTGCTAGTAATTTTTATTCCATTTTAAATTGGGTCTTGAGTTCAGAGTTAGTTGCAAACTGCCAAACCAATAGACAATCTGATTGCACAAGTCAGGTCTTCTTAAAAATTCTATGCCAAAAGTACAAATAAGGCATATATAAATAAGAATATGTAGTGAAATGGCAGTTGCAGACAATAATATTAATGATACTCTGGAAAATGGAGGTGAAAGTCTTTAAATTAATATTTATTTGTGGTAAATCTTTGTAACACAGTGCATAGGTAGGCAAATAAACATGGGGTCCGTCTGTACAGAACTTCCTTGGGTCAGTGTGCAGCATAACAAATATTTGGGTGGAAAAATGCCAGATTTAGTAAGCGAGAATCCAGTGTTTGAAGTGTTGTTATGGACACTCATTGCCAGTAAAGGAGGCTGAACTGGACACGGTGTTGATAGCAGGCGTGGGAAACGCAGCCGAGAGGGGACGCGGGGGAGCAGCCCCAAACTGCCGCCCGCCAGGAGAGCAGCCAGAGCCAGGGCAGGGCCAGGACCTCGCTGCCGTCAGCTCCCCTTGGGAATGCTTTCAATGTTGCTCCCACCTGTCTCTGCACTGGAGTTTGTTCGGCAGGCAGTGGAACTTCTGTCCACTGGACCCAACTTTATGCTCCCATTCTTTGCTTTTTGTATCTTTTTGCATAATAAATTTTAGCCGAGAAGATACATGGTCTTTTTTAACACAAGAAGGTTAGCAGAGCCTCAGGTGGATAAACAGGCTTAATAGTATAAAACCCAAGTTAGATCAACTTAAGATGGCCAAGCCTGGCTCCCACATTGTAATTCATGGTAATGGTTCCTATAGATGTCTATACTTATGAACATTTTGCTCAGGCTCTGAGCTGGTCATTTGTGAGCAAGTTTCAAGCCAAAAAATCTTGCAACCATATTTAATGTGATAGAGTTTGGAGCTAAAAAAGCCCTGCTGGGGACCGAGTTGAAGCCCAGCACTGTGCTAATGACAACTTACACAGTTATCATGTGGAAGTTGGCTCTGGCATAATCATCAAAGTCTGGCAAAATTCTTTACAGAAACCCTCAGTACCGATAATCTCATGCTGTATTTTACCTGCAGTTTGTGAGAAGGAAGAGCTGGCTGAGACATTAAGATAACTAATAAGGCTTGCAGAAGAGCAAGATTCAGGAAACATCATTAAAGCAGATGATAAATGTGAACAACACCTCTTCAAATATGATCTTTAAGACTGACTAGAGCGCCACTTAAAATGCACTTTTAAAAGTGGGCTCTGTATCCAACTGTCTGCTGAAAGAAATCTCACAAGTACTTCTACAGCTCTAATCATGATGCTGTGCTTTTCAGGCCTTTGTGTTTTTTTTTTTTTTTTTTTGTTTTTTTTTTTTTTTTTGTTTTTTTTTGCTGATCCTGGCTTAAAAGGTCAGACAAGTAACATTGATTACTTTGACCTAGCAGCATCAGGCATTTGTTGCAGTTAACTCTGGAGCTATTATTCTCTAAACACTTGGAGTGAAAGATAGAAGCCTCAAAGTCCTGACTTTTGAGTTTTCTCATGTTTCAACAAAAAGATTTTTCTATTGAAAATGACACAAACTATGTCTTGAGTCTATCAATAAGTCTCTAATGTAGGGTGGGAATAGAAAAACGGGAACTGGCTGCCAGAAGCAATTCTTAAACAACTACAATACACAAGTGCATTTTAGAAACATAGGATTTGGGATTTTGAGTGGTTCTCCTTTATTTTTCTGTGTATTTATTTATGGAATAATATCTCTCTTTAAGGCTTAATGAAGTTCCTCTAACCTGTAAGGCATCAGGCTGAATATAAATTCACATTAGACATTTTAGTTTTGTCTCCATAGAAACTAAATGTTCAAATGTGTTATTTTTGTCTTTGGAGTATTTATGTGCCTCAGAATTTGAACATGTACTCAGAAGGAAAAACTATGATTTAAAAAAAAATGTGTTGTCTTATGGACTATCAGCAGGTGAATGAGATGTATTTGAATGACTGGTATGGCAAAAATAAACTCTGGAAAGAGAGAAATTCAGAATTCTGTACTGAAAATAAACTAACCGTAATGTTTCATCAACTTGAAAAATCTGTAAAGTGAAATATATCCAATTTAGAATGTCCATGATCATCACTTTCTTGCAGTTGTGCCTTTGAAATCTAACTGAAGTAAGGAAGTCTGTTGAAGGATTTATATCAATACAATTGGGTGAAATTTAATCTCAATTGATACTTTGTTTCTCAGAAGAGAGATTCCACTTTCTCAGAAGAAAGGAAAAACACCACTGCAGCTGAATTAAAGTTCACATTATTTGACTTTATTTAATATAGAGTTTTACTGCAGAAAAACTGTAATTCAAAGTAGAAGAGTTCAGAGAATGAAGAGCTTCAGCTCAATAGCAGAGAGCTTCAGTTGCAGCACTTCAGAGTCTCTGTTTTCAATCTTGTTACATAGAAGAAGAGTTGATGTTCATGTTTGCTGGTTTTATCTGGATACAGATGATGTCTGAAATTCACTTGCTGGGTGCTGTTACTGTACTGAATCAGTACATACTGGTATTTTAAGGGTCATCACTTCCTTGAAGGTACTGACAATGCCTGTTTTTGAAAATAAATATAATTTTATTACATAAAGAATAATTAGAATGAGTTACAGTAAAAATACAGCAATGTCAATAAAATAAAACCAAAGACAACATGAAGCCATATTCTTTTTGTCATATAATACCTTGCATTAATTTGCTGCTTTCTGTTGTAAGTCAGAAAGGCAAAAGAAAGCAAAGGGAAACCTCAGGAAGTGCAGGAAAAATGTTATCCAGAGCCTAGTGACAGACAGGAGGAAACCCATGCAGAGACAGAAAAATTTAACATAGAGCAGAGAACAAACTTGATATTTATACACATGCTGCCACACAAACACATGCACTCATTACATCTTCATAGCAAAGAACTTCACTGCCTCCAAGAAACAACATGGTAGAGTCTTTAATGTCTCTTCAAAGGCTTCAGGTTAACTAAAAAATTGCAACACATTTCGTCTGGATGTAACAAAAATCCATGGGATAGTAAAAAACGGTTTTAAGAAACACATGGTAAGCAGAGTGTCATGGAGAGGTACACTGGAAAAGAGGTCAATTAGCAGTGGAAAGGAGTACATTAAACTTATGTGTTCCAATGCACTCAGGGATGTGCCCCTTAATTGCATGGTAGTGTCAAAAAATGCCATTTTACAGGCTAAGTCCAATTCTATGAGGTTATATTTTCTTAGGGTGTACAAAGCAATTTTTTAAGGCAAGTAAATTTGTGTTATCAAATGAACAGAAGGCAATCTATTTATTAAACACACTGAGCAAAACGCAGATGCTACGAATGGTGTGCTATGTCTATGCAGAAGGTAGTCACTAAATCATATAAAACAGATGAAAGCATTCTTTCTTTTAGCTAGAAAACATCTGCCTTATGAGTTTGCTGTACATTCATTGTTGCCGTGTCAGACTTGCAAAATTATTGCTTGCTTTAAGAATGACAAATATGCTGTCCCAGTTTTATGAAGGGAAAATTGAACAGGATACGATGCTACACAAGAATACTGAAGTACGATTCCATTCACTCATAAAAGATGGAGACAGGTTGATGTAGTACGCAACAGAGCTAATACTTTTCCAATCAGTGTAAATGCATATTATTCCATATTTTTATGAGCAGGTTGTTAAAATCTAAAGTCACAAAATAATCAAAAAATTAAGGGAGCTCTGCATAACATCTGGTCCAGGTTGCACTGAAATCAATGCCAACATGGAGTTTCTCAGGACCTTGCAGTGTCAAGTTGGAACCTCTCGAAGGATGGAGATATCTGCAGCCTTTCTAGTAAACCTATATTTGAAAGCCTTCAAGGGTGGCCCATTAAGTCATATTCAACTCTATCCACCAGGAATGCCAAGTCCTTTTCTGCAAAGATGCCTTGGAATCAATTGACCACCAGCCTCAGCTGAGGCAAGAGGCTATTGCATGCCAGGCAGGACTTGACATTTCTTTGCACAAGTTTATTGTCAGCCTGTTTCTCTGCCAGGTTCTTGTGAATCACAGTAATAATAGGCATTGTACTGACCTTTCCCCTGAGCTGATGCTGCTGACAGGGGACTGTCACCTCCTTCAGGAAGTAATGAAGGTATTAAATAAGGTGTGGAGATGTCACTAGTATCCACCCACTGGCCAAACTTTTTATCAGTGATCACAATGCTGCAAACCCAGCTGTCCAGCTGATTTTGCCTTCACCATAAGAATAGGTAGTCCACCTAGCCAAACCCATACATATGGATTTATGAATGGACCCTAATTATACTAATAATACATGTGATAATCATGAATATTAATGCATTGCATTTGTGTTACTCTTGATGGAAACAATATGCTTCCAGTACATGATTAGTATTTAGTCAGTACACTAGGATGTTTCTGGCTATGCAGCTGTTTTCACCTGAATTCAAAGAGTCTTTGGAATTGATATTTCAGACACAGATATGATATTATTCTGCATTTGAGTTCTGTTCCAGATGGGCTGGTAAATGATTCTTTCTAGAAGCAGCATTTTAATATGGCTATATTCCTACAGGTCTGATCACAAAAAAAGCTGAAATGAATGAAAATAGTCCCATCAGTGTTTTTAGATTTTATATTGGACTCCGTGAACTCCCAAGTCGATGTTAAATAAATTCACTTGCATTATGGAGGCACTGGTGAGACCAGAAAAGACTGTTAAGGAAGCATTGTAAGTGTGAATAACTGTAGTTTAAACCCCAACCTGTAACATTTTATTATATTTACAAGAGATCACTACAAATGTTTATGATATTACTCATTACATAGAGAATTCAGGTGGGAGTGAGGCAGTAATGTTTTAGGCCAGGATTCCAAGCAAGATTTTGGAAGTACATGGAATATTTAAAATATGCATTATAAAAAGTATCACAGTAGATTTAGATCCTTATGCTGAAACCACTCTCCTAGAGCAGAGTAGATGTTGTATTAGTATTGAGATATTATAGAGAAAAGCATCAAAGAATTAAAAATACATGCATAAAATTATGGTGTGTGGTGAAAAATATTCAAAACCAACTATTTTATGATTATTTTGACTGGTTTTGGAAATGATTTTTCCTTTCCCCATCCAACTGGAATCTTGCTCACAGCAAATTTCAGTCCTCTGTGATGATCTCTCATACAGAATTTTTAAAATTCTTGTTACCTGAATTGTAAAATAAAATGTGTTCTTGTATGTGTTCACTAGAAATTTGAAGGTTTTCAAGTAATATGAAATTAGAGATGGTTCTAGTTTTCAATTATGTCTTTTTAGAGATGGCTTTTAAAAGCCCTGCTAATAAAATGCTTTAGCCACCCTATTGTAAAACAGATGCTCATTATTGATAATAAAAGTACCTGGAAGTTTTCATCAGGTCTAATATTTACTTGGGCTTTTTTTCTTACATTTTTGCTTTTCATTGTCTTTTGTAACGATTTCCATTAGTAATGAGACTTCCTCTGTACAGGAAGATGAAGCGCCCAAGTGAAAAATCAAGAGTAATTTCTTAACTGTGCAGTTTGATGTGCCAGTTGAGGGACTTTAGGATCATGTACATGCAGCAGTGTCTAACAGCGAGGACTGTCATGAGCTGATGATGAGGGCACTCTGTGGCCATAAGAAGGAGCTGCCTCCATCCTTCCTCTCTGATGCCAGTCAGAAAAAGCATGCTGAGCCACAATATTGCAAAACACCCAAGGAATAGAATTGGTACCATTACCTGCCCAAAGCTGCCAATTTATTTATTGTTGCAGTTATGCCTTTTGTTTATAAACAGAAATAGCAATTCTATTGCTGCTGATAATATGTTTAGATTGCAGTAGCTCCACATGACACTGGAAGAGAACTATTCCATATTCCAAGCACAAAAATGTAAGGGAGGGTGGGGAAAAGTCACATTTTTCTTTAGTCTAATAACTTCTGTATATTGAACTAGGCCCAATTTGAAAAGTTCTGTTTCATGAACATGAAACATATAGCTTTCATGTTCAATGTCTTTTCTGTTGTACAAAGGTATATTAAAAAATTACATTGTACACAAGTCTTTTAGGATATTGATTAAACTTTTATGTGTAAATAATACCCCTGTAAGCCTATCATCTTGAGATTAAAGCTCTTTGTATTGCTGAGGTAGTGGGAAGTGTATCCTCAGACAGCTTTTGAAGTTCTTATTCATGAGCGATCAGTGACTTTGAGTACTGCAGTAGAGAAAGTAGTGTGACATATTTGTATTTTGTAGTTCTTAATATGCTTTATACATATATTATGAATAATAAGGTAGGGAATAATTAATATTTGTTTTAGGCAGTGCAATTCTTTGCTTTAGACTATCACAAATGCTTTAATATTTTTAAATTTCCCATTTTCTTTAAGTCAGAATGGAAATTGATTATATGTTATTAAAAAAATGACAGGTCAAACAAGATCTAATGTTGCCCTGATTTTTAAAATGTTAAGTTTTATTTTATAGTTCTTTTGAAAGTTTTAAAGTTCTCATAAAACTTCTTTAGCCTTCTGATAATGTTTTCATATTAGAGAGTCAGAGTTCCCACACAATTTCATGTATAAATAGAATAGTTTACATATTTCTCTGTAGGTAGAGAGAAATTATTGATTGCTCTTTGAACCAGTATGGCTGGAGATGTGGTAATCCCATCCTCCAAGCCATGGTCATCTGTGGAATTCTATAAATTCCAGATGTTTGAATGAAACTGGGTCTTTTTCTCTTTTGAAAATACCAAGATTCTGTGTACTCATTTCATGTCCAATAGCGATAATCTGATCCTGAATTATGAACATCATTTAAAACTGAAAAGTTGTAATTACATAGAGTTAAATGGAAAATCAAATATGAAAAGAGAAAAGTGAAATTTTGCAGAATCATCTCATTTAGTTAGAAACAAAGTCTGATTCTTCTTTACTTAATTTCTTTCTCTTTCAAGCTGCAAAAATCCCAATGTTTTCCTGAATTCTTGTTATTTGTTTTTGAGTGACACTTTGAATTTCAGCTGTTCTTCAAAAATGCCAGAGCTTTCCCACTACCTGGGATTTAGTTTGGCATGTCTTTGAGTAGGGACCTAGAATAAGATCTAAACACACATCTATCTGTGTGTTTGATTAAGACCAGTGTGTGGATTTTCCATTTACTTCTGTGAAAGAGAGTTTATTGTTCATATTTTTGAGTGTATTGTGCAGCATATAGAGCAAGGCCCTGATCTCAAGTCATAAAAATAGTTTTCATTAATCTCGTTGTTATTTTTTGCTGACTCTTTCTATTCACTTTCTAAGTATAATGCTATTAAATTGAAATCCATGGAGAACATAAATGCATATGTGGAATCGAAATACTTTTCTGAATTGCAGTCATAACAGGGACAGCAATCATAACAGGGACAAGTCCTTCTCCTCTTCCTTCATCTATTTTATTTTATTTGTTTGAAATAAATATTAAGAAACCATATATAAAATATAGTAAAAAAATATCTCAGAATGAACCCAGATTTTGGAACATGGCTATGGCAAGACCTCTGCATCTCCACCTTTTAACTAGTTACTTAATTTCTTACCATTGTCTGGTTTGGGATGACAGATAGCTTTTAATTGATGTCAACATAGTACTTGTTCTTGTCTTATCATTTCCCCACCAGTTTTTGATCTGGAAGCTTATCAAATGCCTGGGTGAAATACAGACAGATTGCTTTCATCACCTTTCTATCATCTATTTCCTTGGTCACCCTTCAAAGAAATCACTCGGGTTTGTTTGGCAAATAAATATTATTTGGAATTTGTGATTTTTTTCTGTTTTTCATCCTCTGAGAAGGATGTTTTCCTTAATGACTGATGCAGTGTTTTGCCCAGAGGATACGCTGGTCTCTAAGGAGTTGCATTTTTCACTCCTGTTCATTTCTTTAATAGAATGGTTGATATATTTAACTCTTTCAAGTAGCTGGTCTGTAATAACACAGATTACAGCAAGACTGTCTGTTTCTGAAGGTCCTGGAGGATGCCACTTTGGTATCATGGACAAGAAAAAAAAGGACCCCAAAAGATAAAAAAATAAATATTTCAAAGTGAAGCAATAATTTTTTTAAGCTGACACATCACCTGCTATGTCAACTTACACAGGGGAAGCCTAGAAATCTCCTGTTTGCAATTTCAACCAGTTAGCTGTGCTTTGCAGCAGGTTGCACACACTGCTGGGCTCTGTATGCATAGCAGAGAGAAATCAAATGTTAGGATCTGCTCCTGAAACATTAAAGTAAATAATGAAAACTGAAGCTAGGGCTGTTTTGTGGGGTGGTGGCTTTTTCCATCAATATCCTGAATGCCACATGGTGTAGGGACAGGCTCTCCAATGCCAGTCCCTGGCAGGAGATCTGCAAGTCTGCTCCACACTTGGTGGGTGCCACCTTGCAGTTCTCCAGAGCTGGAGGAGTGGGAATGGGAAGAGCATGTGATGCAGCTCCAAGCTGCTGAGGTTTGGGATTCTGGCCAGGGGCATGAAAGGTCTTTGTGCTGCACCCCATGCTGTCAATGTATGTTATCATAAGTGCCACTGAAAGATCAAGCCCTTCTGGATATTCAAACAGAAATAAGCTGCCTAGCCTATGATTTTTAGATGGTGGTAGAGCTTAGAAAGGATTTGGAAGCCTAGTTTAGCAGTGGTAATAATTCAAAAACCTTGCCATATTGCCGTAATATTTCCTCACCAACAAGGAAGCTACCAGTGAAAGGTAGAAAATGTTGGATTCAAACCTGTCTAGAATTTTCAGCTGATTTTACCAATGTCCATATTTAAGGTTGCCTGAATACCACATCGAACTTCTGAAATCTAAGTCACACCAAGCAGCACACAGTATGGTAAACTATTTCTATGTATTAAGTGAGTTTCTTTTCCTTTGCAGTCTCCAGTATTTTTACAATTGACATTTTGTTGACTAGCTCTTTCAGGGACTTTTCTCTGACATATGCTTACTTCAGTCCTGTAAGTCTTCCATGCAAATTTTTGGAGAGATCAGTGTTAACTTTCCTAGTGCTGAATTATTGGCCTGCTCTTCCATGCAAGGACAGCAGGTCATTTGACCTTCTTAGATGAGAATGAAGGCTTGAAATTACTTCTTTGACATAATGAAAGTACATATATTGTGCTAATGAAAGATATAACTTTGAAATTAGTTCTGTAATACTGCTCAAATGTGTGGACCACTAAAAAACTCTCATAGTGCAGAGTCACCAATCTATTAATTTCCATCCCTTTATAACTATGGATATTTTAATCTATTTATCCTTATTTTATCCTTTGATTATCCCTCTATTTCATCTTGTGGAGAAGAACAAAATTTAATATTGCTCCTTAGAATTGAATTTAAATATGGATATGAACTGGCTTAATTAATCATCTGTGCATATGAATAACTATATAATGCCTACCAAACCAATTAAAAGATAACTAGCACTGTCAAAGCAACTGGCAATATATAATGGGATGTGAGTAAGAAGAAGGATAGTGCTCATCCTGCAGAGCCTCTATGGCTGGTTGGCATGTCTGGTTCCCCAGGCAGCAGAGAATGCACAGAACACTGGAAAAGGTACAGCCCTTGACATAATCAGAATTTTAAGATTTCTAATTACACCCAGTATGTTATATTTCTGTAAATAATTTAACTTATTTTTATTAAGGAATAGAATTAGAAAAGCTGTTTTTGTTTTCTATGTAATTTAACAATTATAATGTCCAGCCAGAACAAGGCTTGCCTCCCATGGCCATGTCCTTAGCTCACTTGAAATCCATATAATTTTTTAAAATTACATTATCTTTCTACATTTTTTATTTCATGACAGTGGTACAAACACAGATTCGATCTTGTAGCTTTTAGTTCCAAACAATGACTATTGTAAAATCTTCAAAACTTGGGGGTAGGGAGTGAATGACAGGAAAAAAAAATGATCCAGGACATAATTTGCACCTAATAATTTCACACTGCTTTGGTATCACTAGATATAGTGAATCTAAAAAGGATGTGACACTTCTCCCATGTCACTTTAGCATGGCAAGATTTACTGTAATACTGAAGGATAAATTTCAATGGCTAATTAATTGTAAATATTACTGTGCAAGTTAAGCCTTTTTTAAGGAAGCAGGGAGGATTCTGTATTATTCTAGTTGCTATATAAATAAATAAAAAGGAATAGAAGAACATGTTACACTCACTCTTGAATGTCTTATTGAAATTGCATATTTTACAGCACTAGCATCAAGTGTCTTTGTATCGGGTAAAAAAAAAAAAGTCATTTAATTCAGCTAGGTGTTAATTCTGCTTCAGTGGACAATTCAGACAGGAATCTCCAGGGAAATCCAATCCCAAACAGGAAATAAAATCAGCTGCTAATGAGGCTCAGTTTTTTGCCGTCATTTTCCAAAGATAGGAACAAAGCCCCAGGTTTGTGGCATCCTGTGTGCTGGCAAGCCATGCAGATATTACATACTGCAGCACACTGCCATTCAGAAATAAATAAAAGAAATAAAGTGCAAACTCAAGCTTCTCTCCATGGCAACCGCTGCATCACTTGAGCCTCGCGCCACTTCCTGAACAACTGCGCATAGGAAAATAAGCCAGCAGCCAGCATGGGGAAAAACAATAGGGACATGTGCATAAAATCTACCCAGGCTATTAGGCACACTCTTCCTATAGACCGTTTAGGGCTGCCTTTTTAATGTTGTTTCTGTGTGTTCTGTGGTAGGGTCCAGTTTATCCTCACTCTGGCACGGGGGCAGAAGATTGTGTGGCTGATGGGAGAGCTAAAGCTGGGATGATACAGAATCTTCTTCTCACATGGGCCTCATGCAACAGCCTTGTCCCTTGGCAGGTCTGGTGGGCAGATGCAGGGCAGGAGGAAGGGCAAGCTGCTCCTAGGGCCTTCCAGAGCCACCAGCAGTGGGTCACTGCAGTAAGTCTTCCCAAACGGGTGTGGAGCTGCACTTGAAACCAAGCCCAACCAGGCAGTAAAGCAGATTGTGGCAAGAAGTAATACTAGTCCCTGAACTGTATCTGGCCCTGCAACAGTTGTCAATTTTACTTAGCCTCTTTCACTGAGCCCATTCAGGTAGGCAAAATGGGCCACAGTAAGTGGCTAAACTGTCCTCTCTCAGGGCAGTCTTTTCTTGTTCCAAATGTCCTGGAGAAAGAGCCCTAGGACATGGCCATGTGCTGTCTGAAGGCAGCCTGGGCGTGAAGGCTTCAGCCCCGTCCTCACATGTATGCTACCTGTCAAATACTGTGGAGGAAATTGGAGCAGTATTTACATGCCTACCCTAATCCACTTTATGAATTCCAGATAAAAATGTTGGAAACAGATAGACATCAGGATGGCATAAATAGGCTAGGCTCTTTTTACAGTTTTGCACTTTGAACAGAGACATTCAAGCGGAGATGGGCAGAGAGAGCTGCTGGAAAGGCCATGCTTGCTTTGCATTCAACAAATTGATTTGGCTAGGAAGAGATTGGCAGTTGTCTAGCAAACTTCTTGTGTCACTGCAGAGATGGGATTCTTACAGTGTTTCTAATATTCTTCCTGTTTAATAGAGCTCATAATGGAATTAAATACAGTTATGCCTAATGCAGGATCAAAGAACAAAGTTCATGACCTTCTCCTACATCAAGGCATTCCATATCTAATGGATTTCTCTGCTAGAGAAGCATACATACCCCTCAATATTAATGTTTTGGTACTTGGTACCATATGAGAGATTGTAACCCTATATTCAGACTTTATGAGTGTACACCAAACAAGTATACATAAGTGTATCAAGTGTGTATTTTGAATTTATCTATATATATGCAGTCTTCTTTAGCCATTTTCCAAAACTAATAATAACATTTTCATAAGTAATTGCTATAAATGCATTTTTCATTATATATATTGAGCTCATTTTATGTGTTACAAACATTTTGTTACACTTTTCAAATTTGCTGCTTAGAGAATGGCTCACTTACCAGCACTGTTAAAAATGGCAACCAGTGTTGAATCAAGGGATACATGACTATTGAGAGAATTAATGCAGGGATGAGTAAAAGCCCCAAATCTCTCCTTTTTGATAGAAATAAATTGACTATAAAGTCTTTGTAGAATACCTTCTTAGATTAACGGGTCAATTTGCCAAGTCACTGGATTACAGAAACACACTCTTCAGGGGTCACAGAATGCTTAATTATTTAAACAAGATGGAACAGCTAAAACTGGAGAAAAAATAACATGAACCTTGTTGTAAGGGTACTTAGCTGTTGTTGAGAGATGTAGTGTCAAGTCCCTGCATGAAGGCAAGCAGTGTATAGGCACCACATGGGACAGCTGACCATTTGTCTTTTGGCTGTTTTTCAGTAGCAGTGCTTACATCTCTAATAGCAGTGTTAGCATGTCAACTTCCTCATGAGAATTTTTTAATTTGTTTTTTCTCCCAGTGAAGATTAAGACCCAAGCCCCATTTTATTTATGAAGAGAAATAGGCTGGCTAGCTAGACATCCTGATTAATTTTCAGAAACAATTTTAAGTTTGTTTTTTTTTTTTTCCTACTGAATATGCAAAATTTGGTGGATTTAGTCAATTGAATTTGTTAATGGAGTGTAAATATGTGTATGTATCATTGGGACAATGGGAAGTCAAAAGGGAAAAAAAAAATGTCATGAGGAGAGTAGTGAGAAATATCTCACTTTAATGATGCCATTGTCCAGCAGCTGCTTTGGAATTTTTTCTTTTTCCAACATAAAGGAAGATCCTTGTAGCTGAAAATTCTCTATAGCCCATTTTTTACTGGCAAGTATTGAACAGTATTTCTCTACTAGCATGGCTTCTGTGGGAGATGTTCTCTGCTAGGTGATCTGCTGCACTTAGAGTCAGTCAAGGTCTCTTTCTTTGTTGGACTCCTGCAGACTCAGGTAAAGTGGCAGCCTGCTTGGAAAAGCAAAGGAAACAGCTGAAGACAGCAGTTAAGTGCCTTCCTATTACCACAAGTATTTTCCTTGTTTCAGGTCATAGCTGTATAGTACTTTTGTACATGTAATCGAGTACATATGTCATCCTTATTGCAGATATTTTAGAAATCTGTTCCATTTCAGATTTGTTTAGGCTGTACATTTTACAGGCTGGCTGTGACAACTCTGTGCTATAACATAATTCTTGAAAGTTTTTCTAACAGTTTCTTGTGGGGGAACAGAAAATAAGTAACACATAATTAGGGTGGAGCTTTTGAAATGTATGTAATAGCAGGTTCAAGGTGTGGAATTTTTTCTTTTTGTTACTGTGAGGATGATATGAAATTCATTGACTTCAGAGAAAGGTGTACTTTTATGCCCAAAGGTAGATCTGAGCCTTCAAGACATAGTTTATGTGTGTTGTCCTTCTATGTTCCTGGAAATGGCTGTAATGGCTGTTTTTCAGAGATGTGTGCAAAAGCTCAAAATCACTTCAAAGCACAATTACTCTTTGAAGTAGTCAGCCAAGAATGGTCACCTTATCAAAATTTGAAGTGACATATTAAAGTAGCCATTTGGATACTGTATCCAGATAAGAAGTGTTCAGAAAGAGGCTTTCTTTATATGTCTATACCAACCTAATATCTCTGTAAATCACATACACATCCTAAGCCAGCTTTAAAGCAGTTTTGTAAGTGCTGGTTTCAGAGCAGGCAATGCAGACTACAGCTATGTGTGGCTTACTCAGCACACCTGTTTATTTGCATCCTGTGCTCAGTGTTTTGCAGCAGCAGCAAAACATCTGGAAAAACCAACTTGGAGGTTCTGTTGCTGACTGTAATAAGATTAGAAACCTTGTGAGACACTAAGGCAGTCAGCTGTTGGTTCTATGTCTAAACCACTATCTCCTGGACAGATACAAGATTGTTCTGTTCTTCTCCAGGGCAAATGAAAGCTACTTGGATGTGGCTACCAGAGTGCTGAGCCTAAGCTAACACAAATACACCCTTACCAGAACTTATTGTCTCAGACTCATCACCATGTTAATTGCTTTTCACATCTTACAAACATAAGCTATGCAGAATGGACAAGTGAACACATGTCTTCTTATAAATAACTATTCAGACATTGAATAGGCCAAATTGTCTGGTGGAAATAAAAGTGAGGCACAGACAGTCCTTGAGCACAACTGTTTACTCTGGTTTTCCTATAAAAGCCTGAACACTGTGTGCCTCAGATGAGATGTAAAAAGAATACCAAATTACATTAGCTGAGTTTTCCTCTGGTTCTTTTTCATCTGAGTGGAAAGCATCCCAAATCTCAGGTTTCCACTTGGCATAAAAGAGCAAGAGTAAATCCTTTTGTGTGATTTTTCTGTTGTAACAGAGGAATAATTAGAGACTGTTTATCAGTCTATGAAGACCAACTGACTCATTGCTTCTGACTTTAATGGTTCTTTTGTGTTCATAGCTTATCTGAAATGTGCATTAACCAGGGATTCAGGAAATCTACTTATTGCTGTAGCCTGTGGCATGACTTCTAGCAACAAAACCCTACTTGATTGTTTCCCAAATGGTAAATTATGAGTAGGGACAACAGCTACCAATATTCCATCAGAAAATTTGAGATATACTGATGAGGAGAAGTACATATTAGAGAGAGGTATTATTATAATAATTGTTTACTTCTTGGTTAACTGAACAATAATTGATGGGTAATATTTAGTGCATTTAAGTATTGTTACAGGAAATTTTATAGATACCTTGAGAGGGCTGCTCAGTGTAGAAAATTAAAAATAGAGTTTGAGGGAGTAGATTAGATATGTGAAAAAATTCCTACCTTTTCCTACCATCAGCATCTCCTGATGGATTTTAGGTGCTTTCTACTACTTACTTAGGACAGTATGTTTCAGATGAACAAAATTACTGGAAAATGTTAAATTCTAAGGGAAAATTAGAGCTAGTAACATAGTGCAGGTCTGAGATCTAAACCTTTGGACTCTTACTTAGGCAGAAATATAGTTAGATCCTGCCTTAGATAGATAGATAGATAGATAGATAGATAGGTGGTATTTATATTATATTTGTATGTATCCAGAGAAGATTGCAGAATCCAGATCCCTTGGTAGGGATCTAGCTCTGAAAATAAGTTCTGCAAGTTTGAAATATGAATTCTTTGTCAAAAGGATTGCTTAAATTCTGGTATGTCACATCAGTCACACCAATACGAGTGCCAGAACAAAGATTTGAACCCAATTTCTTTTCAGAACATGTTCAATTATGAGCAATCATGTGAACTTCACAAGAGTCACACAAGTATGAGTATGGTTGTGCACCAAGATGTAGCAGACAGTAATTAATGGTTACAGAAAAGGAGATTATCACACAGAAAGTTTCTGAGACCCTTTTCATCTTGGGAGCTTTCAATTTTATCTTTTTATTAAAGAAAAGAAAAAAGCAGGAAGGAAAACTAGAAGAAAGAATTGGAGGATGTATTTTTGAACATTATGTGATGTAGTACAGATTGCCTTAACCTCCATGTTAATGGTTTTCACAAGTCAGAACATTTAAAAAGAAAATCTCATAAATGAAGGTTGGGGCAAGAGAGAGAAAACTGCTTCATTTTTTAGCAATAGTTGGCAACAGCTGTAGCACAGCTGAGTTCTTATAAGTGTAGTGGGGAAAAGCTACACCATTAATGGTAATTTATCTTATGTTGTTCTCCAGGTTTTATTATCTAAGTGTTTTGTGCCAAATGTAATAAAATGGCCAGATTTCTCATTATAGAAAGCATAAATTGCTGAAGGCAAATATATTATGAAGGAAACTGTCAATATGATAATTGTGCACTCCTGTCACTAAATTGCAGAAAATATATATATAGATATATATATTAATATGCTAACCCTCTAGACCATTTACAGGTAGAATAACTGGAAGAGTGTGCACTGAGAAGGTTTTATTCTTTTTGTCATTTTTATTGCTACATAGCTTATAGAGATTACACATTACAATATATTTAAAAAGCATTATAAATAGGTCAGGATGCCACTTGCAGTCAGACACTTGTAATATTATTGTTTTAGAAATTCCAAAATTATCTGAGCAATAAATTAACTAGTAATTCAAGAGAGATGAAAGTCAGTGGATATAAGTTGGGCCTTTGTTAAAAATATTGTCAGCTGGTTTTACTGATGAAATACATGTTTCTCACATATAATTTTTTTTAATATTTCTGATTATAGTCATCAAAGAAATACTGGCTAAGGTCATTATAGTTTAATAGTACCAGTAGCTAGTTCTCACACATTTAATTTAAAATATTATTTATTATGAAAATAATTGATATTTTAAAAACAGCACTTGTACGCTATTAATAAATTGAGTTTTGGTATCTTCTACAGGAATAGTTTTTTTACTATAATGGTTGAAATATTGTCAACCAATATACCTTTTCCTTCTTTTAGGGTTGTTTATGAAAACCATGATGCAATTTTCATGTATTAAAAAAAATGATGCATCAGAAACAAAATTTTCCCAAATGGGAAGTCTTGGGAAGATGTGGATAAGATGGAAAGAGGAAAGTGGAAACAGAGAAGAGGAAAGGGAAGGACTGCAAGTTCTTCTTGGCCACTTGCCAGTGAATGAGTTCTGTACCCAAGTTATCTTCCTAGTGACCAGGAAGGAATTTGGATTGGGAGAACTGAGAAATTTTAGGATTTCCATCCTCAGCAAAAGGGAGATAGGAGCTTCCCTATCTATCTGCATAATAGAAGGACCAACTTTCCCCTGGACATCAATAGGATCTGGAATATGTTCCAGCCCCAGTGTTAAATGAGAGACACAACTCAGCTGAGCTAGGCATCCCAAGTTAGCCAAGATGCTGGACCAGAGAAGAAGGAATAAGATTTCATGAACAAATTAAAAACGTGTTTTCTTCATTTATAATTCGGTTTCTTATCTTCACTTAAAATTTTGAAATAAATAAAATTACTCTGTTTTTCTTGTGTCCTTATGTTTAGAATTACCTTAGGTAATGCTGTAAAGTATAACAGAACTCAGTTAAGAATTAAAGTATCAAATATATGTACCTACAGAAAAAGATGTGGCTAGGTGTCTAAGTTCCCGTGACAGTCATTAAAGATCTCATCAGTGGGGCCTCAGCTCACCATAAAGAGTCCGCTGGCTATATTTAATAAATCTTTGAGTATGTGGCAGCTCAGATGCTTACTACATATGTAGACACCTCCATTAATATGTAGCTATGATGAGTAAATTAAATCTCACCTATAATATCTTAATAAAAGCATAACAAATTATAGACAGATGTTTAGAATTTTTTGACCTTGATACAACATGGTGAGAAGGCTGTAAAAGCTGTTTTGCTGTTAGCATTCCTGCATGGGGTAGGTGTTGTACCTACATCTGTGTAGAAACACGCCCTGGAATAGTGCCAGGAATGAAACCATGTGGCATGATCTGAACTACCTTTTGTTAGTGCATCTGTCATCCTCTAAAACATGCCTGTGCACATGAATGTGAGTGTGAAAAGTGTCTGTTGGAAATGGCAGGGATCTCTTCATCTCCCTGCAATATTCTGGCCTCACACCACTGCTAAAACTGTGTGGTTTTATGCTGGGTGGCACAGGCTAAAAACATGCAGAGCAGTCTAACAATTTATCCACATCTGACTACAAACCATAGCCTGGGAACATTCCTGGGCATTGTTTAATTTATTAGTGTACTTATATCTTGTAAATCGTACTTCTCATCTATATAACTTGCAGGCTTTTTCTTTGAATCCAGCAAGATCCAGCTGGACTGAAAGAGTGTTACATTGCTGTGACTAAAATACAGCAGTTTGGTTACAGATGAAGGAAAAAATCCACAAACACCAATCCAAGAAATCAAGAAATAAGGTACATATTGCTTTGTTACAGCTTCCTTCCACAGTTTATGATAACTCAGTTATTGGTACAACAATGTAACATTTTCTGGGATTTTCTAGTAATGCACACAAACAAGTGGCATGGGAAGGTAAATGGTGCCATGGAAACAGAATTTAGATACTGCCTTGAGTAGGATGGTAGTGTAGTGTAGTACTAACAAAAGAATGTATAATGATTATGTTAAATATGGTCTAAATGTGAGTGAATCTTACATACAAATAGAAGATAACAATACATTTATGTTTGATTATTTCCAACCCCCCCAGAAGAAAAATCTATCTCAGAGGACAGTGTGAAATCTGAGATTTTTATTCTATAGTGCCATGTCTACTAACTTTTAGAGGTAACTGATGTATTTTTGTGCTCTATTTGAATGCATTCACAAGTCACATTTCTTTTCATAGTTTTTACTGTAGCAATAATACAGTTAGCTCTAAATATGTTGGAAATCTCTCTCATTGTCAACTTCAGTGCAAACTTAAATTATGACAGTGGATAAATGAAAAAATGAAACTCAAATGGTCTTATGCAGATAGCCCAGTATAAGGAAAACCTCTATATTTTGTAATAAAATATGGATTAGGCAAATTAAAATGTTTTTCTTTAATACTTGTCTTAAACATTATCTTGAAATTATTTAAATTTAAATTAAAATTAGATTGTTTTCCTTGTTGCATTCTTTTTTTTTGCCTTGCACATTACCTTTTTTACTCAAGTATTGCTGAAGTGTTGCACTTACCACCAGGTTTTGGCATCTGCGTGCTGAATGTAGTCTTTACATTCTGCAATGCCAATTATCTCTTTCTGCTTTTAAATTATCCACCCAGCTATTCTGATCTATAAATAGCAACATACTGGTGGAATAAAATTCTGTATTAGAAGTAATTTAACAGGATTTATGTTTCTGTCCCTGGTTGTTTTGAATGAGCTGTCACAGTATGCTGGGATGCCTAGAATGTGTGCTTCAGGAGCTGGGCCATAAAAATTAAGCCAGTTTGGAACTAGTAGTTGCTTGGTATTATAGTTTATAACCATAATATTTTTAATCATTATAGTGATGAGATTGCAAACCAGAGAGGGGCAGAGACCAGGGGATGTGTAAGGAAAATGAAATGTTGAAATGTCTCAGTCTGTGGGAGCAGCTGATGCCATGGAGCCACACAGGCAACAAGCAGCTGCAGTGAGCAGGTGAATGGACACGCAGCCCTTCCATGAGCGTTCCTCATTCCACTCCATCTCAGCACTGCTTTCAGTGGGCCCATTGCAGCCACTTTGGCAAGGAAGACCTGAATAAACTCAGAAATAGAAATTCACGAGCTGTCTTTGAAGAGTACAGCTGTATTTTGCATTACAGAGATTGAATAGCTGAGGCAGAAAGACTGCCTCTTGCCCAAGGTTTCAAATCAAACCAGCAGCAAAACCAATAATTAAGACTCACAAATTCCTTATTCACAGTTTTCTCCCATTTGCCCAGATCCCAGATGCTGCCACTTCACCATTCCTTTACAGTTTTTCTTTTTTCTTTTTTTTTTTTTTTTCAGAAAGTTAACTGTAATTGTGAATTTTAATTCATCTTTGAAAGGCCAGGGCATGAGAGCCTCAACATGCACTGGAAATCATGGCCAATGGTACTAACTTGTCTCTTGAAAATTGAAAATAGGATATTGAATTCCATTTTGTGTATTAAATGAAATATTTATCACAAGAAATTTAGGGAAAAGGATTTGAAAGGTCAAAATTTCCATTATGGTCTAAGAGCAGAAAGGACAGCACAGACCTGCAGAGAAAAGTTAAGGCAAAAATATCACTTTATTCTTAACCTTGGCATGCAGGCACTTAATTCAGCAAACTGCATCCTGTTGCTACTTAACCTTTTATCCTCTTGACATTCACCTGTAAGAGCAATGCTTCACAATTTATATATATTGTTTTTCCTTTCATTAATTCTTCAACATTTCAGATGTTCTCTTTCTGCATGCTCAAATGCAGTTCTGTGAAAGTAAAATCTTTGACAAGGGAATTGTGTAACTTTTTCCACTCTCTGACTATTTGTAAACAGGTGATTTCCTTTTCAAAAATGTGAATCCCCCCTTCATTTTTGCCTGATAAAAGTTAATTTTTTTTCTGTGACTTTCTGGTGCAGAATCAACAGCCCATGGGCTGGGAAAAAAAAAAATTGAGAATATTTCTTGCAGCTTTCTGATTTCTCAGCCATGCATAACTTGAGCCTTAACATTTTCTATGTGTTTCAGACTCAGACTTTGTTGTGTTTGACTCCTGTCCATTCTTTCAATGGATCCTTTCCTTTCCTTTCCTTTTGGTCATTGTCATCAATTCATATTTGTTTTTAGGAAGGAAGGAACTACTCATCATGAACAAAGGCATTTTTATCACAAGGATTTTATTATTATTACTTTTCCTGTGAGACTTTGACTTGCTCATGTTACTGTTAACCATAGAGAGCTAACATGCCAAGTCTGGCATCTCATAATTTTTGCACAGCACGGAGATGATATGTACTGCAAACATACCACCTTTAGAAAAGTAAAAAAGGAGATGGTCAAACAGTGATCAGCAAGGCAAAAGATAAGTTCCAGGTTTGCTAGTAAAGTGCAGTCTGTATGAATCATGAAGAGTTATCAATAAAAATGCCAGACTAGTAGGGAAATGAGAAGAAGAGAAATGAATAAAAAAGTTTAGATTTTAATTTTGATGCACAGTGACAAAAAGTTGGATGTAAGCATTTTGTTATAGCAGAAACAGGCTCCAAGAAAATAGTCATTCAGATTTAGGGGTACTCTGAAAACTGCTCTGGAATCTAAGAATGCAACAAGGGAAAAGACCTATAATTTGCCTAGTGAGTAATTTCTAATGCACAATATGATCTTCATAATATATTTTTCCATGGGTTTTTTAGTTGGAAAACAACAAGCAAATTTTTGCATTTTGAAAAGCTGCTTTATGGACTTTGTTTTGTTTTGTTTTTCTCACAAGGTTGGCTTTGCCTAGACAAAGAAAGACATTTGGCACTTGAAGACAGAATTTTCAGGACTCCAGCCATGTAATAAACTAAATTGTATTTTTATTTCTAATGATTAAAAGGAGAAAAACAAAAAGTGAGTGTTAGCACTTTGGAACCCACAGAGACTCACCAAAATTCACATTAATTCAACAAGAAAAGGCTACTGGCAATTTAAAAAATGACAGGTTCATTTTGACCAAAAGTGGGATTTTATATACCAGGTATAAAGGTGATGCTGAAAGATACCTGAAATTTAAAAATAATGGAGAAATTTAGAGTGAAGAGATAAACCTATAGCCCATGCAAATGCCAAGTTGCCAGTCATCAGATTCTGTGCATTATCAACCTAGGAATTAGCTAGACTTGTATTAGCTCCTTATAAAATACCTCCTTACTTGTATTCAGCATTATTCTCTAATTTCCTTTTCTACTTATACACCTTTCTGTTTCCTTTCAGACAAAATCTGGTTTGTTTGTTTGGGTTTTTTTCTCAGGAGGTGCTTTTCCTTCCTTTTTATTTCTTTCCAATACATTTTTTTGAGATAAAAAAGCTGTAACTGCACCTAGGAATAAATTTCACTTCATGAAGGATATTGTAATTATTTTAAACTCTAGTTCAATTAAAACCCACTAAATTTTGAATTTGTCAGCTAGAAAAATGCTACCATACTGGGCACTTCCTATGACAAGACTGTCTCTAAGCTAAAAATTCTGCTCAGGCAGGTCTCTGGGCTGCAGCCATGCTCCTAGAGAACAGAGGAAGTGTTCCAAGGGAGAATGAATTTATTTCCATTGCTGAGCTATGGTGAAGCCTTGTTGTGATCAAAATATCTTCATAAAATGTCTTGACTCCAAGGAACAGGAGCCAGAAAATGCTGGATATTTTCTGGGTAGCATTTATGTTAACAAGATTTCTTTCAGTTTTCCCACAAAGGCTTTTCTTTTTGGAAGTGCTTGACTGGTATGAAGTCTCTTACTTATCTGCTCGTGAACTATCTTTTACCTACTATGTTATATTTTTTAAAGACATTTCAAACAAATGTTGGCCTTCACCGACTTCAACAAATCAGAAGTATAAACATTTTTCTCACCTGTGGTATATGCATAAGCAGTGGTTGTAATAAACATAGTGAATTTTAGGGGATATTGATACATCTTGTTATAGGAGACTCCAAATGATGAAATAAATAGCTGTAAGATTAATGGAAAGAAAGAAATGCAGCATTGATAGTGCATGACAAAATCTCAAACATGTTTAGATAAATAATCTCTGATATAAAAAATGCACTTTAAATGCCAGAGAATTTTAATTACTTGAAATTTAATAAGAAAATTAATTAAGGAAAAGCACAAGTACAAAGTAAAAATGCCTGTTGCTTTTCTCAGCAGATAATTGACAGCTTTGAAATACGAAGAAAAGCTGAGCTTGAGACATACAAGACTATAATAGAGCCTATTATTTCATGTAGAGGTGAGTTTTGGGTACACAGTGAAAAAAAAAAAAAAACAACTTCATATGGAAAGCACCAAGAATAATCTGGAGCCATAAGAAAAAAAAAATGATGTTAAAAAATTATTGAAGAAGGAAATTAGAGAGGTGGTGCAGGAAGTGAAATCCCAGCAATAAAAGAAGGCTGAACATATAGTTAGGATCCTGAAGGATTTTTACAATTATCTTCTGTCTCTACTTTTTGACTTCATGTCCATGGAAAAAGGAGAAAATTGGAAAAAAAATCATGTATTAGTATGATTTGTAAACAATAGAAGAAATATATTGTTGGCTAAAAATGTTTGGACTAGTAGTGGGAAAGACAGAAAAAATATTAATTGTGAGAAATGCTGTTAGGATCAGAAAGTCAAATATAACCCACAATGTGATGTCTTCAACATTTCAGATAGGAAAAATACTAGTAATCCTTTATAAACTCCTGCTTAGTATACTAGGTAAAGATTTTTCCAGTTTGCACTTGACAAGCAGGCAGTAGGTTTCTACTACTATACCTATAAAACTTATGTCTGATTATCTGATGAATCATTATATAAGGAAATTTTATTTTTCAGCTTGATGTTGTCCTTTCTATAGATGTATCATATTCCTCCTAATTATATTCAAATGGATAGAAAAAAGGCAAGAAGAGTGGACACAAACAAAGGAAGCACCAGTGTATACTTTTAAATCTTTCACAGAGTTTATAATGCATGACATAATTTAAAGAGCAGAATAAAAAAACCTACCGAATTTTTATAAGGTATAGGCTGAAACATTGAAATTACTTTTACTCATACTTTCATATGTTCTGTATAGTCTTAGATGCATCCCCAGGGGAAATCTGATACCTGTAAATGGAAATACATATAGATGCCAATTAATGATGCTTTTTAAATTCAATATATACTGACAGTGCAGTCCTAAGTTTCCACTCCATTTGAATATCCATCTTTTTACTATTGTTAGTATTATTTATTTACTATAGTGGTATATTAGAAAGTCTGTTTTCAGAAGTCTTACGTGTATATTGTCACAATATTTTTTTGCCAGTTACATGAATCATGACCTAAGCAAGAGACATCTGCATCCTCCTACCTAGGGCACCCAAAAATTTGTTTCTTTGTTGCTTTTATTATGTTGCATTTTTCATCCCTGAAGGCACTAGTGTTCTTAAAAAAAATAAAAGATCAGGATGAAAAATTCTATGGCTGAAATTTCCAGGTGTCCTAACTTCCATTGGAGGCCTTTGCTGTCCCAGATTGTGGACATTACTTGTGAACTATTTTCAGTTAAACAATTCTTCTAATAAGTATTAGAAATATTAATACTATTATATTACTAGGAATAACCATAATAATTTAATATTAATTACTTATTTCATTACTTATATGTTTAATCTAGCATTGTAGCATTAGGAAACCATGAGCTGAGCAATGCAGCAATGAGATTTTGTAAATTTAGGAGAATAGTATTTATAATCTTTAATTTCAAGATGAACAAATAAAAGGAGAAATTACTATGGGACAGATTGAGCAGCAATTTACAGATATCATGCTAGTTCTCTGGGAGTTATTTTAATGGAGTTTTTCTTGTTATTTACAACTTTTGATTGGAGTTCTGAGAAGAAAGCTGTTGCCAGTTGAGAAACTAAACATAAGAGAACAGCTAGGGATATTTTAGAGTCCCCTGGGTCTACCCAGGGCTGAGTCCATGTGTCCAGAACATGAGTAGTATAACTTAATGAATTGTGAAGGAAACCCTATCATGCTGCTCTGGACAACATTATCCATGGACATATCTATCCTGCCATCAAGTGTGATTTCCCTTAATTAGTTCAGCAGATGGGCTGATGTGTTTAGCTCCAGCACTGATGGCAACAAGGCTGCCGTTGCTCAGGCTTCAGTGAAGTTTTTACCAGCACCCAGTGTCTATTCTTGGTGGCGAAGGCCTGAGCTGCTATTGCTTAGCAACAGGTGATTTCTAGCTAGATTAAAGTTTCTTGTGCTGTAATGATTCTTAATAAGGCATATGATCTTGAGCAAGTGTGTTTATGGTGTGAGAACAGAGGGCTGAAGATGGATAAGCACACATTAGCATGTAGGAGATGGAAAACTACTGGAGTGAGCACAGCAGAGGAGGCACTGCTTTCACTGCTTCAATGAGGTAGCAAAATTCAGGGTGGGGTGGGGAGGGGTAGAGGGTATTTGAGCATAACATCATGGAATTTTGTATCAGTGAAAGCATTTCAACAAAATATGTAATGTTCTATATTTTTCAAAGGCAGTAAATTTTTGTCATTGATAATTCCCCTTTTGTTCATAAATCCAAAAACTTTAAAAGAAATTCTGTCGGGGGGAAAAACCCTTTTGCCTCTCTTTTTTGGAATGAGCTGCAAAATACAATAATTAATGTTGGAAAGGGCTTCTAAGTTCATCAAGTCCAACTGTTCACGAAGTCAGACATTTGGTTAGTACAAATGTTAGTAATTTCAAATGAAGTATGGAAGATACTGGTTTTATTTGGAGAATTAAACAGAAAAGAGTTTTTCATTATCACAGGACTTGTCAGTATTGCAAGTTTTCAGGACGACAGCAAAACTGGGTCGTGGGCTGACCTCAGCTAGCAGCCAAATGCCCACACTACTTCTTCCTCATTCACTCTCCACGAGATAGGGAGAAAATGGAAGGAAGGTGAAAAGACACATGGCAGAAGACAATGACAGTTAATAAAGAAAGTAAGAGCTGCACATGGAACCAAACAGAGGATTAATTCACTACTTCCCATAAGCAGGTGTGTGGCCATTCCTTAGAAAAAGGGGCTCAGCAACCATAGTGATGACTTAGAAGACAAATCCATAACCACATATTGTGGTTATTGCCATAACCACAAACATCCTTCCTCTTTCTCTTTCATTAGGCTGACATGAAGAAAGCAAGCCTCATCCCAAACAGACCCAGCAGAAACTGAAACATTTATGATTGCTTTTTCCTTTCTCCTATTTTTTTAATGAGTGGCTGAAGAGGTGTATGACCACTTGTACCAATATGAGAAACTCAAACATGTTTTTCTGCTTTTTTGATTCTACTTGACATTACTTGGTTTTTGGTATGGTGACTCATCCTCCGTCTGTCTTAGCAAACATTTAACCATTTAAATTAGTTTAAATAGGTCCAATAAAACCTTAGAAAATATCAAGTCAAGAACACACTTTGAGTGCTTGATCAAAGTGAGGAACTTGTTTTCTAACAAATCTGACCTAGATAAAGTAACAGCTGACTGCTGCTTCTTCTATGCTGAATCAATGTCAAAATTAGCAAGTTCTTCCAAGATTTCCTTCTCTCTTTGACTGGAAGAGGAAACCTTCATTAAAATTGATACATTCTTGCAAAGAAATTTATGCCTCAAGGAGTTAATATTTTCTAATAACAGGAATAATAAGTGAAAAAAGAAAGAATAACAAGAACAAAACCACCAACAATGGTCTTAACCAAAAATTAATTTATCCATCAAGGAATGAGTCAAGAAAAATTCCTCAGGAAATCCAAAAGAAAGGGATTAAAAATAAATATGGCATGCTCAAAGGTTATGTTTGAATTAAGAGGCTGAACAGAGCACTGCCATCAGTGCTGCCATAGGTGATTGTCTGCATGGATGTGATGGGAGATTATTCTACATATAAGAACTGTGGGTGCAACAGTGAAATTTAACCCATTAAATGCTTTCAGTGCTGGCACTGATGCCTAGAAAGTAATTGATAGATGTTTCTTGTCAGTATGGCATCATTTTGGTTATTTATTTTTAGCTGCCACTTACATATTCTTTCTGCCACCTGTAAATACATGGTGTGCTTTCAGTGCCATTCTCCTTTGGACTGACTCCAAATAAAGTTAAACCAATGGAAGGTCTTGTATGCAGAGACTGCATAATTTGACTCAAATTATCTTTTTTTTCAGAGGCTGGAGAATGAATACAAAAAGTAATATTACTTTCAAAATAAAGTCATTAGTAATCATTAAAGCAGCAGCCAATTGCAGACAGTATTACAGCTGCATTAAAAAAATGGAAGTGGAAGTCAAACATTACTACTAATCACTGCCATTGTCCTGAAAGAGCAGAAATTAAGCACTGATTTAAACTCATTTTAAATCCCATTACCGAGAAACCAAATTACTAAAATCGTAGAGGCCTTATTCATGGATTTCCATAGAACAAAACCATATTTGCATCCTTTAAATTTGCAAGTGTCCTTAAGAGCTACTAGAATGACAGCATAGGAACTACATCCAGTTGCATGGGTGAATATTGGGTACTTGGAAGCAAGATTCCTAGTATTGTCTTGCTGATGTGACTTGACTCTGATGGGGTAAGAAGCTGACAGGTTATTTTATTCCTCTTGCCCTTTCATTCTGAGACAACAGAGAAGAGATAAAAGTTTTGTCATGATGGCATGCCTCTCTTGTGGGAATTCACAGAATTCGCTGATTCGTTTTCAGCCAATGAGTTTGTCACTACCAGCCTGGGCTGGATTTGAGCATTGCATCAGAAATTAAAGTCTCAAGATTCCATATTAGGCTTCTGGTCTTTCTGGTGCCCCTATTTATGGCCTTGAATAAACAAGGATATGGAGAAGCAAAATGAGTCGAACAGTAATCATTTGATTTCCATTTGTAATGTGAGCTTGAAGACCCTGATACAAGCCTTTCTCCTCCTTCCCTTGAAAATGCAGTCATGGCTGAAATACTGGATCACTGTGTGTAACATCCCAGCAAATGTTTATGGGTGTCCCAAGCACCTGCTGGAGTAAGATTGTGGTAAAAGTGGCTTGCAATTAGAAGATACTGCGTTCAAGGTACTGAAACAGCCCAAATGTAACTGTAAATTGAATGATGTATTAGTTTCCTATATATTTCTGTCTGTGATGGACAGATCACATTGAGGGTCCTGCCACACTAGTGTGTTGCAGTAGTTTATTAAGTCACCATATGTGTGCTGACTCTTGGTAACTAAACTTCTTTACACAATACTATTGGCAGATATGATCTAACTCCAGGTACTTTTACCTTACAGGCTACGGTTTAACTGGTCTGACTTACCTTACAGGCAGATGGATGGTTACTACAGCAGAGCTGATATTCTTAAACACATTAAACCAGATAAATCTGATCAAATATCTAAGCTAACATTATTAAACCTTTTTTTGTTGTTGTTAAATTTTTCAGTTGTGTAACTTCTTCCAAAGAGCAAGCTGGATGTACTCCTAACCATGTATCATTGCCAGGGCAGGAAAAGGCCAGGTGAACATCTGTGCAAAGCACCTTTAGTGACTGGCAGACATGGGAGTAGAAAGAGTCTATGTGCATAATGTCAGTGACCTTGGCTCTGCGTGGGTATTTGCCCACACACACAGACCTCAAAGACAAATCCTTGTAGAGAACAAGGTCTGGGAACTATTTTACTTTGTGGCTCAAGTAGGATTAGCAGCACTTAAGTGTGGAAGAAATGTAGGTTGTACCTCTGCCAGCATAACAGCTACAAACATAACGACAGCTAGTGAGGTGACCTGAACAAATAGCACCTTTGATAAGAGCAAATATTTGTGTTCAGTTTCTCAGTTCCTTTTTAAGTAATCATGTCAGTCTGGCTTAATGTCATTTTGCTTTAGGCCCTCATTTGAGGTTTGGATGAGCCTGGCAACCTAGCACTTTCCTTAGTCCCTAGAGAAATGGGCTGGATGGAGATCAGTCTAGAGGTTCTCACTCCTCCCCACCAAGGGGAGGAAGACAAAGGTGCCCAGGCTCCCCAGGTGCTTCAGTGAAAAGCCTGTCCTTGGGAAAGTAAATGAAAAATTTGTTTATTTTGATGAGATCAGTACAGTGAACTTTAAGATTAGGAGCTGGCCAAGCACCTGTATAACTTTTGCAACATCCTAACTATTGATTCTGCCCCTCCCAAAATGGACACCTTACCATTTTGCTTTCCATTTTCACTGGCCACACAAAGAATTGATTCTCCTTCAACTTCGTTTCTGTTTGTGTCATAGGGAAAATCCAAATAACCCAGCAGCTGCACAGGTTGTAATTGAATGTCACAACCAACAAACAGAAAGGTTCACCTCAGGCACATTGTAATTGGTTTTAAAATGTAATGAGTCAGTGTGTCTGTGTATCCTAAACAATCAGAAATATCTGCTATATATTACACAATTTCTAGAGCAAGAGAGGACCCAAGGAGGGTTGCACCCACTGTGCAGAGTGTTAAACAAATGCATTAGTGAGAAAGCTCTCTGTGGTGAGGTAGTTGGCAAAACCCTTTTCTTTGTAAAGCACAACTTTGCTGAAACTGAAACTGTTTATGAGTCAGTTCCAAACAAATTCATTCTTAAAATAAAAATGTAGGGGGGAAAAAAGAGATTTTCAATTGTTGAAGCAACCTATTTTGACTTTTTTAGAAGTTTTGTTTTTCTGCCTTGAAGATGTGCTGCCTGACATCTCTTTTAACTCATGAAAAAGGATAAAACTGTATGAAATTAATTTGAAAATATAGATGTTTCTTTCATTTTAGATTATCACTCAACAATTTTATTAACTTGAAGTTATTTCTAAGATGTGATTTTAAATTTGTAGCTGAAAATTGCTATGGGAATTAGGAAAATTTCTTTGGTTTTTCTAAATATTTGTGGTGCCCCATTAAAGACATGGTGTTACAAATAACTCAGTAAAGCACATAGTTGGGGTTATACATGCATCATGCACAAAGTCTTCAGGTGACCTTCAACCTGTGCCATATTACAGTCCTAATACTCCTCAAGAGTATTAGGACTGTGCATGGAAGAAGATAATTTTTAAAACTATAAGAAAGACTAAGGAGGAAGAATTAAAAGGAAAAAAGAAGAAAAAAATAAAGCATATCTATGAAGGAGATGGAAAAAAAGAGGGATACAGGACAAGGGAAAGATGAGAGAGATGAAAGGAAGATGACAGTGCAAGCCTCACATTGCAATTGCATAGGGTTGGTGGGAGAGGAACTAATAACCAATTTCTGGAAAATGCATTAAATCTGAGCCACTGAGCATAACTTCAGCAGCACTCACAGGATGATAAAAACACAGGGCAAAGAAATGAGGCATCCTGATTCATCAGTCTTTGCCTGCTACAGCTGCTCCAGACCCATGATTCTTTCTAGGAAGAAAACTTGTCCTGGTTATTGCTATTTTTGAGAGAAAAAGGGCTCGTTTTTAGGTACTGCATTTCATATCTGCTTAAATTGCCAAAAGGAAGCTGCACATTATATAATATGTAATCATATTTGCTAAATAAAAAACCCCACCAGCTGTCAGTCTTACCACCACAGCATTTAAGTGTTCACAGAAATCCTCACCAAAATTTTCTTATATAGGAATTAATATATTTGAGCCCTCCCTCTGCTCTCTTTTAACCTTGCACATAGAGAAAAACACATGCACATCCTGTCTCCAGTTATAGAGAGCTTCATCATCTAATGTCAAAAGCCTCATTGAGGGATTTCACAGCTGCAGATACTAATAGCTAACTTTAGTTTTCAGTGGAACTGCTGACTTTGCCCTCACATCCCATTGGGGTCAAAGGTTTTCCATTCTAAATGTCTTGTACCATGGTAGATCAGTGGAACAATTGGAATTGTTCTCTAATGTTAAAATATCTTATTTATTGAACATTTGAAAGACAGGGACATTGCTCAGACCTTTTGCCCCACCATAAAATGAATCTGTAAAATCAGAATGCCATGACCTACTAGTAATAGTTGCTGTATATCTGGTTGTGGTTTTTACTAAAGAATAAAGCAAAATATAGTGTGAGAATATCTAGTTTTAACCTGAAAACCTCACAAACCAGTGCAATTCAGGGACAATTTTTATGTATTTTTAGGAGAGATGTAAGTCAAGTTTTCTGACTTGTACACTCTTCTCTCTCTACTGGACTGTACTACACTTTGCTCTGGCATTCTTCCTCACTTTTGACTCTCTTAAGTATGTTTCCACATAATTTCTGCATGTATTTTAATAGACTTGGTGAGCATTTTACTTCTCTGACAGGATAGTTAAGCCTTCACAGGTGTGCAAAATCCTTCTGTGTTCCTGATGTGCATTTTCTATTTTTCCTCTCTGCCAAGCTCCAAGATAGACTTCTTGGACCTCCTTAATTGTCCACAGTAGCTGGAAGGTACTGAGGTAGCTGGGAGCCCTTCCAAGAGCTGGCACAGTGGATGGAAGATGAAAGTGTATCAAAGGCAATTGTTGCAGTTTACCTGAGTAAAGAAACATAATGGATTCTGAAGAGTTGTAGGGAGAACTAAAGATTTTTCTGGTGTATCCAGAACTACTGGCTTCACAGGATGTGGGTTATAATTCACAATAATGAGATACTATATTTTTTAATATTCCCACTTTTTATTATAGAATATTTGGGATTCTTGTCACAGATCCTGAAAAACAATAAAGAGTAAGTAGCTTTTTCAGGACTTGATGTAGTCATTCAGCCATGAAAAATCCAGGAAGAACTTTTAGGAATTTCATAGACTGTTTGAAGCACGTCACACAGAGCTGAGTTTGAATACAATGTCTTATCACTGAGTTATTCTTTTTTTTTTTGCTCGCAGTCACTTGTTAATTTTGATATGAAAATATAGAGTTATTTAACTGAATTATTCATTTAAGTGTTAGAATGACTGAAAAGTAACTCTAAGACTTCGCAGCATCATCTGACACATTTTTGCATTTATTGCTTTAAGTGCGGAAGGGAAGAGGAACTTGCAGATCTTTGGGGTAAAAGGGATAAGGAAGCTCAGAAAGACTTCCGAGGAGCAAAATTACCCTGGCTGGCTCAGGAGAGGCTGCTGGAGGGAACCAAAGCCTTAGTAATATTGTGGTAATCACCAAAGTGAGTGATTACCACAATATTACTAAGGCAACCTGTGTTTTGTGGATGATTTTCAGCTGCCAAATGCTGAGAGTTAGGAGTTAGTGTGCCAAGACCAAGATGATCCCTGACAGCTTCTGTGGTCCCCTGAAATATATTTTATTTCATTCTTTTTCCATTATAAGATCTGGGGGGCATAGCCAGCTTCCTCTCCCTGAGGCTGTGTGCCTCCAAAAACTGATGCCTGATTTCATAGTCCTGCTGTGTGGAACTATACTATATAAAAGTGGAAAGGCAGGATGAAAGGAAGAGAACCAGGAAGAGAACAGGAATTCCTCAGTCCTGATTTTCAGGGGGTGGGAAGGGTGGTTTGTTTTTGTGCAGTAATCTGAGCTCAGTAAAAGGCTGGGATTCTTCAATATTTATTAGTGTAATATATAAGAGAAGTATGTTTGTGTTTGGAAAACCAAACAAATTGTCTCTCTTGGGCACAACTTAATATGACTAATGAATTCTCTAAGTTATAAAAAGGGCAGATGAAAATATTAAAATATAAAATAGAAGGAAAAAATAAAAGCAGAGAACCACACCACAGTAAAAACAAACAAACAAACAATGCTGCTGCATCTGAAAATGATATGGCAGAGAAACAAAAATGCAAAGAGAACAGTGAAAACAATAATGAAAGTTTTAGAATAGCTTTGCCATAATAAAATACTGAACAGATTGATTCTTTGGTTTGGAAAATGGAGGACTAAGGGAGGGATATGGTCTACACAATTATAAATTATATAGACATAGTGAGTAGGGCTCAATGATCCATTATTTTTCACAACCAAAGAACTAGAGGCACCTAATTTAATTATCAGGCATCCTGATAAACAAACAAAAAGGAAATTCTTTTTCAAATACAGCATAATTAGATTGTGAGGTGCATTGGCACAGGATGCAGTAGAAGCTATCAGTATAAATGGGCTCAGAGAAGATTAGATAAATCCATAGAGGATAGACCCATCGGTGGCTATTAAAAATGATGGTCTAGATTAAAGTTCTGTCTCAGGAAGTCCCTTAAGTGCTGGTTGCAGGAAGTTGGAAAGGTATTTTAGGCAATCTATGTATTTGCCCTGTTTCTAGCAATATCCTTTTGGGCCAGTGCTTGAGCCAGCATACTGGAATTAAAAGATCTTTGCTGAATTCATCAGGAACATTTCTCTGTGTGTGTGTGTGTGTTGTGTGTGTGTGTCTGCATGTGTGTGTGAAAACTAAGAATAAGAAAAAGGAGGCTGTAATTAGAAAAGGAAAAGCAACTTAATTTAAAAAATACTTCCTCTTACTGTTAATACTTTTCACTCAGGCCTCTTGCAAAGGAAAACCTCAATAACCCTAAATGTGCTGTCCTTCTGTGTATTTGTTGCTTATCAACATGCTATGAGAACAATGCATGAGAATATTGTATTTGACAATACTGCCACCTGGGCTACATCTGTAGTAAATTAAACAGTGCCAGGACAATGCCCAACAAACAGGAATTTGATTACTTGTAATGCTGCTCAGACAGGTCCCTGTCTTAGTTTTACACTTGACCAACTGATTTTCTGTCCCAAATAATTCCCAGGCCTTACTAGGGAATTAGTATAGACAAGGATCATCTGCCATCACAGTTTGGATGGATCCAACCTGTTCTTGAAGATGTGGCTAGAGCATGCTAGTTGGCCTCATGGCCAGAGAAGGAGCCTTCACCATGCCTGGTTTGCTTTATGGATGTGATAAAGATTGGATGTAACTTCTGGAGAAATTGGTGAGGAAAGGAATAGGTTTTCTAGAAGTTTTTTTGCCTGCTGGGGAAGGTCCAAATCAATCCAATTAGCTGTCAGGAGGGGTGAAGAGTCCATAACATCTCCCAGGCATGCAGACATTTGGCAGTTTCCCTTCTCTCTTCTCATGACATACACTGATCAGTCTGGGGATGTCTTTTGGCCAGGGTGAAAGGCCACCTGTAAGAAATACTTTGATAGTATAGCAGGACTTGAGGTACAGGAGATTTCTCTTCTAGATCTTTAAGTTTCCCTAGTCTGGGAGAGGTGATTTTGCTTTCTCAGCTTGCAGGTGCTTGCAAGCTGAAAGAAATCACACAATGAAAAAAACTGATGTTAGGTCCAGAGCAGGCCAGTAATAAATAAATCAAAATCCTATGAACTAAGTTCAGTATCGGTTCTAGTTCAGTCTCACTTTTATATTGTGATGGAGAAGGAAGTTAATTGATTATAAGTCTTGCTGAGGTGAACCTTTTAAAGTATGTGAGCAACAAGTCCAGTGACACTGAGACCTATTTTGTGGATGGATAGATTATAAAAGAAGTACAATTTAGGAGATGGAAACAGCTTGCCTGGTTACTAAGAGAAGAAGGAATGCATGAAAAATTAAGTCCAACAAGGAAGCAAGATTTTGCAGGTGAAGAAAGAATTTAGACTGATAGATCAGGTTCAGAGAGTAGACAGAGGTTAAAGCTGAGATGACAAAATTTGAAGAGTGGACAAAGTGGGTATTCATCCCTGTCACAGCAGACACCCTTGACCAGATTTGGCCCATGCCAAGCAGTGCTTCCCTAGAGAACATATCCTTAGCAGAGTATGGAACAGCACAAGCCAGGCCACGCTCCTGACAGACATCCAGCCTGTATTGGGGGCAAAAGCTGTGCCACACCAACTTGATCTTGACACTGGTCTGTGTCATTTCCCACTGTACATGCAGTAGCTTCAGGGTTGAATGAGCCGTCTGGATGTGTCAAGCTGGTTCCAACTCAGCAATATCTGCTGACGTTTCCAAGCTTAAGTCTGGAGAACTTCAGCTGTGACAAGTTCCTATCACAGCTTTGAGTGTCATTTGTGCAGTGTTGAACTGGAGTGAATGACAGATACCTCACATATTTAAAAAGGAAAATGAGATAGTACATGTAAGTGTTAGTTTTTGCTCTCCTACTTAGACAGATCACAGCATCATTTTACTATACACTGAGCTTTCAAAGAAGCAAATTTCTCTGCATTTTTAGAGATTTCATTTTTTGTCAATGTTTTTGAGCCCTATTGAGAGTGAAGAATTTTCCTACTATATTTTAGTGTCAGGTTCAGAGCAAGAGTCTTGTTTTCTATTTCAACCTGTTTGTGATACAGTAGTTTGTATATTGATATGTGTCCCTTGTGTGTGAGTTGTGTTCCATATATTGTTTAAAAACTTATATTGTAAATCATCCTATTTTCAGAATCTCTTTGTTTGCAATTCATCGCTCATTGAAGCATTCCATGCTAAAAACACAGCTTTCTTCTTTGCCCACTGGTGTAGATTATCCTACCAGTAGGTAGCAAAGAGCAAGCTGAGGCCCTGTACATCTATGAGATAGAGAAGGAGAATGGCATGAAATTAATGCACTCATTCTCTGGCACTTGCATTTCAGCATGAGCCAGGATGCTGTGATAATCTGCCTGACTCCTTCACTATGAGATACGAAGTGTTCATGAATGCTGTGTGTTCATGAATGAAGGCCATGCCTTTCAGTTTTATGGTCAATAATAAAAATAGCAATTTCTAGGAAAAATTTAAGCTGAAGAAACAGTGGTCACATATGTCTGTTGCTGAAGGAATAATATGAGTTTGGACTACAGTTTAATCTCTTACAAAAATTATCTGTGTAATATTGCAAGAGTCACCAAGACTCTAGATTAATGTATGCTTCATAAGTGCAGAACACAAGAAATTAATATTTTCAATGGCTGAAATGATAAAAGCCTTTTAAAAAAATAGAAATAATGAAATAGTGATGTGAATACATATAGTAATAAAATAGAAATAAATAAGTCCTCATAATTAGGAAGTAAACTAATCACTAAAACCTACTCATACCCCTCATACAGATTCATGAACCTAAGGGAATGACAAAGGAATTCTAAGTTCCTTTGAAGTATGTGCAATTGACCCTATTTATAACAGAATATAACTTTTCTGCAGGAAGGACATTTTATTTCTTTGTGCTCTCTGTAGGCTTTTCTAGACAATAGGCTCACTGACATTAACAAATGCAGTACAGCTACAAGAAAGAAATTAATTTTAATCCTAATTCTAATGGGAAATTGAGAGAGAAAGAGATTAAGTGGATTGTCCAAATTTGCACAGAAATGCTTACGGCAAAGTCAGAATCTGACTTATAGACCTCATTGCACGACCTTTCCTTTTAATTTTGGAATTTTTTTTTTTCCTTTTTCCTCAAACACTTCACACCAACAAATGTTTAGTCTTACCTAGCCTACTCCCAGCATCTTAGTCTAGTTTTAGGCAGATTTGTTTTATGATGCTGATTTCTTGCAAGGGAAAATAATGTTATGCATTCATTCTGTATGTGTTCCTGAATATATGTGCATGATAGACATTTGGAATCAATTAATATCTTTTTCAAAAATATAAAAATATCTTCTTTATTTTGAAGTTAGCAACAAGATCTACTTACAAGAACGTAAAGGATCCTTCTGAATATTTTTGTTATAGGTTTCATTACTTATAACTGATTCCTGTGCAGCCACATTAGAGGACAAGCATATGAGTTATACAATATAGGCAGATCACGTGAGCAAAGTCTCCATGGAAACTGCCTAATTTGTGCTTTTATTTAATTAGAGTTGTCCATTACCTCTCCAAATGAAGTTTAATTTAAATTCATATGCCAGTCATTTTTTAAATTGAGTATGACTTTTCATCCATCACTTACTGAGATTTCTTGTAGGCTGTATTTTAGCAGACTGAGTTTATTTAGCAATTGACTTTATAAACAGGATGTTTATTTGACAGCTCAGTTTATCCAACATTCTTAACATCATTGGAATTAATTTTCTATGCAGTATCTGTGCTATACAACTCATTGTTATCAATTAGATATTCTTAACCTTAGAAATTGTCAAAACCTTGGAACAATTGCTTGGGAGATCCACATGAGTATTTTCACTCATTTTGCTTGCTGTGTGATAATGTGGAAAAAATTTGAGTACAAATAAAAAGTGTAACCAAGACAGAGAAATATGCAGAATGCATGTGTTTGTTAAATGGAGCATTGAAGCAGGCAAAACTGTGTGTCTACTGTACGCCACACCAAAAAAACCCAGCTGATCTCATTGAGGTACTCCTAAGAAAAGTCTGAGTTGGCTTGACCTTACAGAACTGTCTGCCTGAGGGTATGATAACATGAACTGTTGTGAGTTATATGGAAGTCATTGGTCCTTGGTTGTGCACCAGAAAAACATAGTCTACAATACCTGATTTTATGTTTCTTTCAAATGCTGCTAGTTGAATGTATCCCGAGAGGATATGGGGTACTGCATTATTCCCCAGTTCTTCTTGGGTGTCTTGTAACATACACAGATGGAAAGAAAGAGGACAGTGGTAGGCTGTGTATACTCAACAATTCTCACCCCCCTGAGACACCAGCAAACACGGAGAACAGGGAAAAACATAAAAAACATTAAAAATTTAGTATTGAGTAAATAGATTAAACATATTGATGACATATTTTGTATCATAATGTACATATTCTGAAGCAAATCTTGCATCTCATGGAATCATTACTGGCCCACTTTTCCATTTGCATTTCCATTACCTCAGAAATATCTAGACTAGTGCCTGGTCCAAAATTAGTTTATATGCCAGCATGCCAAGAGGGTGATGCAGAGGCAACAAACTGCAGCTCTGAAAAGGATATAAGCAGGGTAGCTCAGAGCTGCACTCTGGTGCCATTCAGGTGGTTTCTGCATTCATGCAGCATATACATATCATCCAAGTTTAAATACGCTTTCAGAATTACAGAAGTTATCTTTGGAAAAAAATTAAATGTTATTGATAGGAAAAAGTCATCATCACAACATTATCATAGTTCACAATGGCAGAATTGAAATGTTTCTGTATAAAAGGTACTAAAAGTGTCCTAAGAATCATGTGTGGCAAGTACTAGGGTGCAACCAGAGGACCAACAATAAGGATTCTTCTAGAATAATTACATGAAGGCTAAAAGTCAATAACGTGGCTAAGAAAAATTGGAAAGAACAATGTAACAGATGTTACAAAAAAGGCATTTATTAATATTATGTGATATTAGTGATTTGAAAATGTCTAGCAAAATTAAAATAATAATTATTAATAATATTATTAACAGAAGAAAACTTGAAAAACTGGTAAAGGGATAGATACTGCAGATAACAACAACTCAGCAGCTTCAGAAGTCCTGAATGGTAATAGGTGTCACTGAGTGGATTCAAAATCTAGTGGAGAGTTATGTCTGGATGTAGAAAAATATCAGAATTGTTAAATAGCAACTTTGTTTCTGTCTTTTCAGAAGAAGAGGGTGGCGATCTGCTCAAGTCGAGCTTCAGTTTTCCAGGGACGCCAGAGGAGGAGCTAGGTACAGACACATCTCTCAGAATTTGGTACCAGCTGTGCACCCCAGGCTGGGCGCAGCCGCGGGATGGGGCACAGGAGGCTGCTCTGGGGCACTGGCAGTGACAGTGGCCAAAAAACTCTCAGTCAAATCCTTCTGGGCATTTCTCACCTGCTATATAATGTTAGAGAATGCTAAGGAAAATCATAAGATTTGAGTAACACTCAGGCAACTGAGAATTCAAAAGAAAGTATTCAAGGAAGTTGCCAACCTTCCTTCTTTTGTCTTTTTCTCTTTGTCTTACTCTTTAGAGAGCATCCTAAATGCAAACAGAGTTTTCAGTGTTACCTTTTCAATTTGAAAAAACAACAGAAGCAAGAAATCAGAAACTCTTAAAGCCCAAGAGTGAATTCTTGATACTTCTGTCTTACAAAGCTAGTACTAAAATGTCCCACTGGCTTCAGTTTTATACATTTTGATTGTGAAAAACTGAGTTTCTGTTACTAGAATTTCATACTGAGATTGTCACTGGTTTATGTGAAATCTGTCAAAATTTTGACTTATATGCAATTACTTCATGTGGTTATTTTTAGAAAAGCAATATGGGAAGTGGTTTCTATGTGTTTGCTACTTAAAGCTCACTTTATTCAACATGAGCTTACTTACATTTCAGAAGTCAGTGTAAAGTAATTTTTCTTTTTGTGCATATGCTCATGTTAATATATTGCAGCAGTTTATTTTTTGTTACTAGCACGTTGTTGTAGTTGACAAGAATATTATAAACTCTTGCCCTGACTGTGTTATTACCCACTGCTAGGAAGACAAATTATAGTTCCTGTGTTAAGGAAAACTACCCAACAGTTAGAACAAGGAGCATGAATTCAGATAGGTTGTGTCCTTATGTTTAGCCAATTTCTTAGAAGAGGATTCAAATAGTGTTGCCACTAAGTTGCACTCAAATCATGGAGTGTCATAAATGCTCAACATAAAAATATCTGTACTGGACTTGTTTATTCACTTAACATTCCAAAACAAGTGAAAAAAAAAAAAAACTACAGGATACATTCCAAAGGAAGAGATTGAAGAACCCTCAGTCAGTTTCTGCCTTAATCAAAGTGATGTAAAAGGGAAGATATCATTTAACATGAGGCTCCCTAGGAGTCTCACAAGTGGATCCTATGGAGGAGTTTTGAAATGAACAAATCTCTCAGCCTTCTTGGACACTTGGAGTTTTTTCACCCTGCTGTCCCATTTCAGAGCACACAGGAAGAAGTTCAGATGCCCTGGGTTAGAATTAATCTCATCTGAGTGTTGGAAAATAATTCAGATGTAGATGTCTGAACTATAGATCTTGGGACTTTTAGAGACAATGAAGAATGATGGACTTTTCTAGGACATAGCAGGTTTGGCCTACTTTAGAAGCTTAATGAAGAGTGAGATAAGTAATGCTTTAGAAGTACATCAACATTGTTCTTCCCATTTGTTTGAGAAAGAATTGGAGGATTTCTGGAGCCAGAGTAAATGATATAATAATATCAAGTCAATAATATTAAATGTCAGGTGTCTATAGGAGCAAGGACCCTCTTATGAAATAGGTAATCAAAGATTAACACAAAGATCTATTCTAACTGACCAATCATCCAGAACCGTGACTAGAAAGATGGGAGATTAGTCAGAAACAAGAAACAGGAAAGTAAAACAGCAATAACAACAAATAACAACTAGACTGCAAAGAAGTTAAGCTGCTTTCCAACATTTCAATTATTTATGGCCAAGTGACTGAAAAAAAATATTCCAAAAGCAAGGAAAAATCTGTCCTTGCTCCTCAGTTTTGTTCTTATTGCAATCCTCTGAAAGTACCAAAGATTGCTAGGTAATACATGGGGAAAGGTGGATGGCTTTAATATTTTCGGAATAAAATTCTGTCATCCTGACAGGACTAATCACCAAACTGGAGGTGGTCAAAGTGGACTGGATAGGATGAGTAATGTAAAAATATATAATGTAAAAACACAATGTAAAAACTTATCCCCTTCTCCCCTTGAGAGAATCACTGAAATTGGGAAGACTTTTAGAAAAGCTGTGTGATAGTTAAATTTTGTGTAGACAAGCTCTGCAGTTACAGCTGTGCTAATGTGCTATCCCTCTAGAGATGGATAGGACATTGTCTTTCTGTGTTTGCCACAGTGTTGTGCTCTATCACATGAAGATTTCTGTTCAAATCAGTATGCATAACATATATATATAACATGAGTGAAAAAACTGAAAACAGATCTTTCTCAGTCTAAACTTTTTCTTGCTGTTGCACACGTATAAAGTTTATTATTCATAACAGAGAAATATGGTTCCGGGTGGATACTCTTATCCTTGAACAATGGAAATGGGCTCGTTTCTTTTCTGTATTTACATAACCCAATGACTATGCCATAATTTTGTATGAACAGCAAGGCAGACTGCTGACAGACTGCTAGAGACCTTCATCCCTGGAGAAAACAGAGAAAGGGCTTTCCTTGGGAAGTAAAATAAACTGCCCTAAGTCAAGACATAGTCAGGATGTTGTTCTTTGAGGTAGCTCTAGCTGCAGAGCCATTCATTATTCTAGACTCTCGTCCTGAGGAGCTTCAAGTTGTGATCTCTCTGGTACTAAATGATCTCTGGCTCCAGGTCCCTGTTTGTAAATGGGTTTAGAATTTCCAAGTGATGTTTGTGGCTTTGGTGGGGTTTAATTAATGTTTGCACAGTATCTCATGCGAATGAAAATGCTGAATAGTCATAAAATAATATTTTTAATAAAAATATCCACTACTTCATTGGAAAAAGTATCAAGGGATAGGACTCTTTTCCACTATTGATTCTATAAAAGACCTCTTTAGTTAAAACAGGCAGAAGAACAATGTATTCTTTTAAAAAAAGCTTATCCAAGCATTATCAGTCAGTTTTTGAGAACATTACTTCATGGCTTTACCATTAATATTTATTTTGTTACTAGAGTTCAGGGTGAGAAGTACTATTGTTACAAGATTTTCACACACACCAAAAATTCCTATTTTCAGTAGGAATATCTCAAATAAGAAACCTGGTTAACTAAATAAGAAACTAAAGGTAGCAGGGCATGGTGATGGTAGCAAGAGATATGACTTTTGATGTCAAGCATCTCACTGTAAGTTTCACAGAAACTGGAGTCTCATCATTCCAAGCTTTCTTCTAGCTGGTGTTTATATCATCTAAACAAGGTTACTATATTAGAAAATAACAAACATTTAATGAAACTACTCTTTTCTATGCTATGTGAAAATTTCTCAGTCTTGTTTACTTTAGGCATGTAAAGGGTAAGGCAATATTTTTCTTTAGGTGTCCAAAGCAAATAGTGCAATCTTAACAGGAGACATAGAAAAATGTCTCTTTGAAAAGCATTCAAATAGTTACAGAAATGTGAACAGGGAAAATGGGATAAACTTGTCTTTAAACATATGTTTTAATAGATAGTACATGCACAGAGTAAAGAGGAAAAAATAGGTTATTGAAAAAATATTTTAACTCCTTTTTACAGGTAAGGAAAACATTTACTTTACACAAGTTCTAAAGTCAGCAGCATCTCATGTCAAGCACAGAATGAGAACTTGCACTAAAAGCTTTTTACTGCAGTAAATTCCTGTTTTCTCTTCAGGAATGGGTATTGAGTTGATGTTAAGGAAAAGGTTGAAACCTGTAAGACAGGTTGCAGTTACTAATAATGCTCTTAACATGCCCCAGTTGCAAAGTGAACTGTAAGGGAGTTTAAGGCCAGGTTACAAAAATGTATTTTCATTTCACAGTTGATGCATTTGATTAATTGGTAAGGTTCAAGTGTCAGAGAGTAACTCATGGTTATTCAATCACTGTTGATTGCATGATCATGCCTTTATGACCTTATGTGTTGGAAAGAAGAAAGGACATGGCTCTTCTTGAAATGAAAACATTAATAAAGTCCTGACTTTTCAGTCTGTCTGTCCTTCTACCATGCACTCAGTGCAGTCAGTGTCTGAACACTTCTCAAGGGTTTTAGCTTCATGTGCCAGACAGGAAAATTTCTCAAGGAAGAGGAGAGGTTGTCAGTGAGCCCTTGACTCTCATCTGTGCCACATCCATGCCTTAGTGCATCTTCCCCCAGAGTACCCAGGGATAGTTAAACATTTGTAGGCTGACTGAAGCTGGTGGGACTTCAGCCAGACACATGGTTTGGCCACACAGAGTAACCACTACAGTGACATTCATCCCAGTTATCAGCAGGCACAGTAACACTCTGGTATTAATTCCTAGATGAGCCACAGACTGAATGTTTCCCTGGATTGTGACACTAACATTCAGAGGTACAGAAGTTTTATCCTAGTTCTATGGGGAATTGAAGTAGGGGGTCTGAAAGGGATGTGCACAAAGGAGGTAAGATCAGCCTCTCCATGGCAATTGACACCCCTGCCCATGGCATTATCCTGAACTAAGCAAATAACTCATGGCTGCCAGAAAACTTGACTGCAGATTTGCCAGGTTAGTCCTCTAACCACAGGACTATCCTTCTGTCATATAATAAAAAATATGTAGCCAGATGGTTTGGTATGACAATATAAAAACCTTTCAAATTTACAAGAGATTTTAAATATGATGTGCCCCAATATGATTCAGTGTCACCCTATAATTTGCTTATTGTGACAAGATTAATAGATACTGCAAAAAACAAGCCTTTCTTATTTGTCTTATTCCACCATGTCTTGAAATAATTCCACTTCATATTCTTTGTTTTTCCAGTACCCAAAACTGTAACGTATAAGGTTATTGATGTGATAATCAAGGCTGTAGAAAACATTAATGAAATCATATGAAATGTTTTTTAGAAAATAAATTTTGAACTTTAAATTCCTTTTAGTTATGCTTGAGAACTTATTCTTTAAATTACTTTCAGTCATAGAACAAAATCATATCATATGGCCTGATCATGTAAAAACCTGTTAACTGTCCAGCATTTTAATTATAGGTTGTTGGCAAAAATGCTAACTAAAAATCTGCAGATCTGAAGCTATTTCTAAAAATTAAATACCTCATAATGTCAAATATGCAAAAATCCTATTAGACCCAAGGTTAATTCATAAACAGGTAGAGATATTTATAAGGATGTAACAATAATCAAATAGGATATTTGTAGTGAATTATTTATCCATTTCTACTACAGAATAAAAAGGGAGTTATGCATGCATAAACAAATATTTCTGTTCTAAATGATTTCACATGTGGGATGTTAGCAAAAAGGGACATTTTTCTCTTCCTCATGATGACCTCTGTAACCCCTGGATGCATACCTGACATGCAACATTTACCTTCCCATGATGAGATGATGATGATGATGATGATGATGATGATGATGATGAGGAGGATGATGAAGATTGAGATGAGATGAGATGAGATGAGATGAGATGAGATGAGATGAGATGAGATGAGATGAGATGAGAGACTGACTGATTAGCTACACCTTCCTTCCTCAATGAGTGTCTTCACTGGATTCTTCCTTTTCAAAAAGTTAAACTGGAAATCTTTCAAATTTATTTCTATAATGAGCAGCTTTAATAATATCCTATCAATTTCCTCAGGAAAAAAGTTACTATACTCTACCTCCACATTCATAATTGCCTGCTAAGGTTCTGTTGGGAGTGGGACAATTTTGGCACAACCAGGGTGGTGGAGATGCTTCCAGAGTGGAGGTAAATGACTGTAGTTCTCTGTCAGAGTGCTGGGCACATAGGCAACTGTCTTCCCAAGGGAATTTGCACTGACAAAAGCAGTGCAGCAACATAAACATCAGCAAAGGCCCCACCTTTCATTGTGCAACTTCACTTGTTTTTCCATTTATAATGTCATTTCTCTTCATAAGACAACAGACAGCAGCATATTGAGATACCTTGTCTCAAACTCACCCAGAGTAGGGGTATTTAAACCACCACCTTGTCCCAGGAACAGGAGTCACTCTTTGGCCTATCACTGCCACATGGAAAATCTGGGTGCTAGTGATTGTGGGCACAGGCAATAAATCTTTGAAGTGTTCGTCACAGATCCAAAACAGAGTTCAGCCAGGCAGAAAAGAGACAGCACCCTGATTTGAAAATTCCCAATCTGGAGGTTATGTAAAGAGGAAGGTTGTCTGCCTGTTACTATGGCAACAGGTTTAAAAGGGATCTTGTCACCAGGCTGCTACTTCTTCCTGTACCCCATAGGAAAGCCAGGATGAGTCCTCCTCCATCTCAGTGGGTTGAACTGAACAGAAAAGTTCACCATAAAATGGCAAAGCAGCAAGAGGCAGCACCAAAGGTGTACACCTGAGCAGATAATGATGAACTCTGAAAAGTAAAATAATTCTTTTGGGTCAGACCATGGCTAAAACTAAAATTTTTGGTGAATCAAAAATCTGCAAAAAACTGGTGCTGAAGCAAGCAGAAAATCAAACCATTTTCTTCAGTTTTGATAATTTAAAAGATGAATTTTTTTTTTAAAAAAAAAGAAATATAAAGGTAATTTTGAAACACAATGGTATTTTAAATTGAGCAGTCATTGTTCCATGGCAATACTCAATGGTTTTGGTGATTAATTATTACTTTATTTCTTTCCCAGAAGACTTCTCTGTAAAATAAATAAAATCTTTAAAATATATCCATGTTTTAAATAAATAGTAAAAGGCAATTCAGAGGGAATATACAATAAATACTTTTGCTTGGATACATGAGCATTAGTTCTTGCAGTCCCCTTAGTATTGGATGGAGTAGAAAACTTCCTCTGTGATATATCATCATAAAAAGTGGACAAATTCAGAAGAATTCCAGAAACACTGAGAAAAAATATCAGGGAATGAGGTTTTAAATGTCAGCATTATTTTTTTGCTTTATTTTTATTTAAGAAACAATGATAAATCTTTCTTAATAGAGAAGACAGCACGGAGATTTGGTGGCTCCATCCAGCTGAGTAGTTGGTCCAAGTGTTTGGATCCTTGGGATTAAATTTTTGCAATTATGCTATCACAGGCATATTTCAAAATAATCCGTTTCACCATTCATCATCTTTCTAACTGGGAACCCTTGAAAGTTTCTGACACATTTATTCTAGTCCAGCACAAATTGTGCATTCTGCAAAATGCAGCCCTGATTAGATATGATCTACCTCAAGAAACACAAGTGTCATAGGTAAAATGACCAAGAACTTTCTCAGCAAATGTTTACAACTAATCCTGGCCCCATGAAATTAACAGGAGATTTGTTACTGCTATCAACATGACAAGGATTTCCCTTGTACTTCCAGAGCTGTGCATAGATTTCTGTGTGTACCTTTGAGTTGTACTCTGCAATTACTTTGGCTTCCTTTAATTCATGAGAAAATAGTGGCAGTTTTATGACCATGAGGGAAATGGATTGTCTCATGACCTAATAACTGCAAGCAGCAAAATTTTATCCTTTAGGAAAGAAAATCCATAAAGCCAGGCACAATAAGGAACAAAAGAAGTTTAATGGTGTTGGGCTAGCATTTTTGCTCTGTATATGGAAGCATTATAGCCAATTGTTCAATGATATTCACATAGCAAAGCCCCGGTTGACTCCCTACAGCTGGACTTTTCCAGAAAATAAGCTGACGCGTTAGTTATTTTAGATCAGTCTAGTTCTACTACTTTATATTTTTTCCAAAACTTTGCTGATCATACAGATTCTCTGAAAAAATATTATTCATAAATCATTTTGTGTCACAGCACTGTTGAAAGGTGAATAATGGCAATATAGTTCAAACTTGAAAAGCACTGTGAGGCTGTGTGCTGCATATTCGTTGGTACAAAGACACCACATACTTCAAACCAGTGGAAATTAATTTTGCACCATCCTGAGGAGTCCCTGCATTGCTCCACTCCATATCCTGGAGCTTTATACAAATCCCATATTGCCTTTCATGGATTTCTATCCTGTCCTTTTTCATGGCATGGGCACAACATTGTGACTTTCATCCTCTCCATACAGTCCAAGGGCTGATTTTTCTACCCAGAAGATGTGAGATGTCTTCATTCCTCAGATACTATTTCCACATTTCTTCATTGGTACACATAGCATCCCCTGTTCTCCATGCCAGGCAGTGAGTGTTGTAACCTGGGTTTAGCTTGTCCCTGGTCACAGCTTTCCACAGTTAACACAATTCTGTACTTTCCTTCCTCCCAGTATATTGTGCTTTGGGTCCTGCACCAGCCGGTTCACCACCTCCAAGCTTCCATTCTTGCTCATCCACTATTATTTTGCACTCCTTTTATTATACATCCTTTTCTCTTATCATGCTTATTTATCTCAGAAATAAATGCCTTGAGATGTTGGACTGCCAGTCTACTAATCTTTATTTGTAAAATTGATTGATGTGAAAAATTGTTAGGCTGAACAATGGGATTTGTGCTATCATATATTTGTTCCACATGCAGACACCTGTGTAACCATGCTCAAAACTGACTACTGAATAAATTTCCACATTCCACATGGTCATTACTTCTCCCTTTGGGTTTTCTGACTTTGAACCAATTTGGCATGTTGTGGATTCTGGTACTGTTCTAAGAATACAATTTGAATGTCCATTTTTATCTACCATGGGAGTTCTAAAAACCATCTTACCTTTGATCATTATTTGTCATGTGGTTCCACTGAATTAGCTTGGGCTGGCAAAACATTGTTTAAAAGAATCCATGTGCCTTAGATCACCTAAACTTATGCATTTTTGGTGTAGGTTTCTGCAGTGGAGCTTGTCAGCCACAGTTTTTGCCATAGTCAGCAGAGACAAATATGTACATGAAGGGAGTAATCACCTGTCATTTTTGGACATACAGTTCAGGCTTCAGAAGAATCATGCCAGTTTCTTGAAATGAAAAAAAATAAAACCATATCCAGACTGTGTACTTGTAAGGATCTTTGGCCAGTGTTGTTCCTGCAATCATACCTATGTTATCAGTTCCTATTTCCGTAGTATGAAGCTGTGATAGTGACAGTTTAACTGTATGGGCTGGGCACACCCTCCAGCTCTGTTAACACTGCTAATGGAAATAGCCATGCATGCCTGACACACAGTGCCCAGGATTCTGAATAGAGAAGTATTTGTTTTTCATGTGTCAGAACAAACCAAGCAGCCACATGCAGCCCATGTGCTGTTCGACAGCTATGGGCATTTTGGTGTTTGGTTTTAGGTCCTCTTTCCTAAAGGAAAAGGAAATTTTTTTCCTTTGGCTGTGCAGAGAGACTGGAGGAATGAAGTACCTTGTTGCAACAGTGCTACGAGAACCAATATAACTTGTCTTTGAGGGGATGCCACTCAGTGTTCAATATTTCAATTAAGCAGCCTGAGCAGTTACATAGGAATTCATGGATAGGTCAATGCACTGAATGGAGAGCACGCGCATCACCAAAAATACAAGTCATCTTCTAAAACTGGTCACTCAATCTTTGCAATTTTATGTAAATTTTATACCAGATGTTGTGCTACATAAATAGGTTGGAAATCTCATGAGACCATAGCAGAAGCTTCAGGAATTTGTACTTCTAGGACCTCTTCCTTGCATTTAGCTGATCAGTCAGTCTTCTCAATCCCTGTAAATATTCATTTTCAAGGCTAGTATAGAACAGAAAAAAATACTGTAACAAGTTAATGAGGAAACAATACTCATATAAGTCTGCTTAATGAAGACCTTGGACAGACATTTTTTCAGCTAAAACAATTTAATTATGCATGTTTAATTTCTACTTGTTTAATTAATATGCTTATTTTCCTAATATTTCATTTTCTATTAGTTATAGGTTAAGCTGTGAGGACATATATTTCATAATGCATTTCAACTCTGATTCAACTGTGTGAAACAGCAAGATGCAGCAATCTGGTTTTGTCTACGACCTCTTTTTGAAACCTAGATTAGGTATCTCTTTTCAGCAGTGCATTTTCCTGGTTACACTAGGCAGAAGAGCACTTCCTTCTCTAATGAAAACAGCACAGATGTTTCAGATGGGAAACAGTTTACTGAGAGACTTATACAGTTAAAGTAATTCAAATTAGTTTCACAATAGAAAGAAAAGTAAGAAAAAAATCTGGCATCATTTAGTAGTTCCAGAAAATATTATCATGCCCTGAAAGATTGCTTCTAATATGCAACACACAAAAAGATTTGCGGAGACAAGAACCTCTTCTGAATGTCAGAGAAGTTTCTGTGTTTTTCTATTGATGCTCTTTAGCCAAAAGCAGTGCTCCAGGAACTCTAGAAATGCACAGCTTTTATGTTTCATTACTTAGAGGGTTTTAGCCTTCTACCTAGAACATTAATAGCAATTCTAATTCATCATTTCAAACATTATTCTTGGTTCTTTAACCTATCTTTCTTTTTTATACTGACTAGCAGAAGGAAAAATCTTGCATGATCTAAAAACAGTGGCCAGACCCCAAACACAGGCACACCAATGTCTGCTTGGAGCAAGAGAACAGCTCTCAGAAAGCCCAGAAATTAAAACAGGAGATAAAAAAAAAAAAAAAAAATCAGAACACAATACACAATATGGCATAACAGGGAAAGATTTGAAAGAGATAGGAAGGGATGCAGAAATCCTTCCATCTGTTGAGGTTAAAGGTTGGCATACTTGCACAGTAGTCTCTGAAAAAGAAGAGATTTAAGGAATTTTCAGGGTTTTGGAATTACTGGATTCTCTGACATGACAGCCCATGTCTTGTTCTAGGTCCATCCCCAACCCCAGTCTTTAAATATTATCTATCCATTGAGGTTAGTTGGAAGATTCCATTTTGCTCTGATGAAATCTAAAAAAAGCCATTCCTATGCTCTCATATATTATATTTTTCTCTGTTCCTATTCGTCTATCTCTTTATCTGCTTTGGGTTATGTTTATTTTTTTTTCTGTCTCCCCTTAGCTCTTTAGTTCTGATGGTGGCCTTTTATGTTTTTAGAGTGATTGCCCAGAGCAAACAGAAGAGCTACTGTAAAAAAAAAAAAAAAAAAAGGAAAAAAGAAAAAACAAACAAACAAAAAAAAACTCAAACAAACTTCAGTCCAATTTGTCATTATTTGATCTATCAAATATGAAACTATTTAATACTACCAAAATATTAAATTTATTTTGAAAGGATTGAGAAAAAAAATTGCTGTAGCTTTATGAATTTTTATGAATAAGCTGTGCTGTGGTCATTGACCATAGACACACTTTTAGCTCCATGCAAATGCTAGAAAAGCATGTTAGCTTAATTGAATTTTTAAGCTAGGACATTTTACTTGTCAGACGAAGAGCTAGTGCATGGGCAATTACACTGCTCTGGTACCACATAGTAATTCATTCAGCCACAGCTTAACTATTTCTTCAAGCACTTCAGTCTTCTGAAAAAAGTTGACTGAATAATACAAAGCACAAATTACTTGATAAATTTATATATTGTATTTCAAAATTTTGAAGAATTTTCAAAATATTTGTATGAAGAAGTAGTGGTGTCTGGGATAAAGAACAAGTTTTATATCCTAGATTGACAAACTTAATTGGAATGATAAATTTAAATGATGCACATGTAATTTGGGAGTTTATCTAGTTTTAGTTACTTTCTATGACAGAGTTAAGAAGGGGCAATTACTTCTGGAAAACATCTACTTCTTAATTCATGTTTGAATTATTTTGATTACACTTAATAAATGCCTATAGCAATTTCTAGATACTGTGTTTCAAACAAAAATAATTCAGACATTCCATGTAGTACAGAAAATGCTATAGGAAAACATGCTATATGAAAGCAACATATAGAAATTTGTATTTTTCTATAGTTACAAAACAAGCTCAAATCATGGGGAGCCATGAAGGACAGAAAAGCTGTTGCTAGATTATCCATTGCAGTGCAGTGAAATCATCACTTCTCATATTCCTACGGATGCAACAGAACAAAAATATTTGAAGCCTTCTGGGCCATGTTTGATGTTGTATGAGGCCTAAAAGAAATCACCAAGGACTAGCAATTCTGTGCTCAAGAACTCATTTAAAATTATCTTCTTATTCTCTTTCTTTCATTATGGATTTCTGCCATGCCATTAATTTTTTTTTTTCTAAATACATTGGTGAGGCATAGTAAAGGTTATATTCATTCATAGATGTGCAAGATTGTGATTAAAAGGCTTGGGGTTGACTCTCATCATGTTGTTAGAATGACAGAAGAGCTTCCTTCCACTTCTCTCTGGCCCACACCTCTGTGAATATTAATATCAGAAAATCCATAAGCACTTTGGAAAATACTTCCTATACTGGAACTTCCTATTTCTGTAAAAGGAGAACAGTACCTTCCACATAGAATCACAGAATAGTTTGGTTGGAAAGCACCTTTAAAGGTCATCTAATCCAACCTCCCTGTAACAGGCAGGGACATCTTCAATGAGACCAACCTCTTCCAGTGCTTTACTACCCTCAATATAAAAAAAACTTCCTCAGTCTATCTAGTCTCATGGGTTTGTAAGAGCTACCATAGTAGTCTCTGTCAGGTGCTTTGGGAACCCTTTATGGGAAGTACAGACTAAGTAAATTCAGCATATGGTCCATTATTATTCCCCTGATAAAGTTTGGTAATATCCTAGGTAAAGTACCACTAATTACAAGACTACTTTATGTGGCTGAATTCCAAAGCACTGTTATAATTTACTGCCACATCTGTATTTAATCAAAATTACGTCATTTCAGAGAAACAGTTATATTTCCTTCCTGTAACTACATTTATGCAAGGTATTATAACCTAAATAGGAAAACAGACTGAGCAATCAGCAGTAATAAGATTTTATTTTAATGTAATAATAGTCAAGAATTAAGTGAAAGAAACAGACAGGAAAGCCAAATAGAAGCAGAAGTGCACAAACCCATCAGTTTGATGCCATGATAAAGTATGGAGGTGACATATGTACCATTACATCCATCTTTGACTTCAGTGTGGCATTATGGCTAGGCTGAAGAATACTTCACTGTTTATTAGTTTAATGCTTCATTCATTTTATTACATTTTGTGCAACTCTGTTGCAATTAGGGTGTAATAAAATTATCAAAACATCTCCCACAATAGGAAATACACAGCATTTAGGTTATGAGATATCTTATGCCGAAGACTTGTAACCATTTGCCGTATGTATTGAAGGTATCTTGATATAACACATATTCATTGAATAAAAAAAGAGAGATATGAGTATTGGTCTGTTTCATGACCATATCCAGGCATTGAGTGTTCACCAGCAGTGGAAATATGATTTAGGAGAGCTTTGTCATATGGTTAGAAACCCTTCCAAGTGCTGTCAATTACTGTGTTATCTCTACAGCCTTGTTTCAAGTGTCCAGTTAATAAATATTCTCTAGCTTCCATTCTGGTTGAGACCTGCAACTTCCTTGTATCAACCACCTGTGCAAGATTATTTAGATTCTTAGAGCAAATTTGCAGAAAGGCTGTGCTAAGCGGGTTGTATAAACACTTACACATCTGTCTTATCCTCTAAAGGATTATCTTGCATCTTATCTCTTTGTCTGCTATTGAAATGTTTCTTAAATAAGCTGAAATTGAAGAGGGAAAGTGAATGGGAAAATCAAATTGAAGTATTTCTGGGTTTGTTTTTAATTTTCTGTTTGTAACATTTGACAGCTGCAAGAAATTGTATGAGAGAAAAAAATCAAAGGCTTAAGTATCAAAATCTTTGCTTACAAGCTACTCTTATTTAGCAATCATGCTTGCATAATAACCACAACTTGGAGCACATGATTCATAGGAACAAGTAATCCAGTATATAAAACCCCATAGTTTATACCTAAATATACTTTGGTGTTCTTTTCAGGAATAACTTATAGTGAATAAATAAATATTCTGTAGCGTGGTCATAAAAAGGGCAAAACTGCTTAATAGAGTATATGCTACATGTATGGTAATAGCAATAATACTTCTGGACTAAGGATAACAGACGTTCAAATAGTACAAAATGCTTATTGATAAACTGTTTAGCAATACAAAAATTTAGCTTCATTTCAACATGTTCATATTTTTTCTTCTTGCTGTTTATTATTTATGCTTGTGAAGAGTGAACTTAGGATCATGAAGCTGAGATTCGTTGAAGAAAATGAAGTTCAATATATGGTACAAAAATGACTCCATGGAGCAAGGATACATTTAATATATGCAACTGTCAGACCACCAAAATAGAAACTAGACCCATGTAACTTAAATGATTAGTCACAAAGCTTGACATATGAGCTATAAATAATAAATAATAAACTGAATACTTGAATGTATCCATTAAATTTGAGTAATTTACACAATTGATAGCTTCATAACATCTAGAATTACTAGCACACAGTTTTGCAAAGAGAAAGGAGGTTATATTCTCCCCATAATTTGGTCATAGGGAACAATTTTAATCAGTTTTTAAATGGTGGAAGAAATTTCATGAATGGTGAGATTTTCCACCACGGTCATAGAGCAAAAAAATGTTTCGATTTTCAATATTCTTGGAATTTTCAAGTTAATCTTTTAATCAGACACATAACACAGGTTTTATGTGTTCTCATGACAGACCAGCAGTACTCATGGTCGCCTTCTCAGCACTTCAATGAAGAAAGATACTCTCCTGCTCCGAGGAATATGAAAGGATTATCTGGTAGTCGCAATCAACCACAGTTATGTTCAGCTCATACTTGTGGCTTAGCATCCCCTGAAGATTGTGAACATACCCACGACCATATCCACCATGGGCAGGAGCCAAGGCCATCGTATCTTCTCAGCCCCACGGAGAGTTGCCCGCTGGACCACCACCGTTGCTCCCCACGCAGCTCCATTCATTCCGAGTGCATGATGATGCCCATGGTAATGGGCGATCACATGTCAAGTAGCACTTTCCCCAGAATGCACTACAGCTCTCATTACGACTCAAGAGACGACTGCGCCATGTCTCACGGTAACCCTAAGATTAACCGCATTCCTGCAAATCTTTTGGACCAGTTTGAGAAACAGCTTCCTCTTCACCGGGATGGGTTTCATACTTTACAGTACCAGCGGACCTCAACAGCTGCGGAGCAACGCAGTGAGAGCCCGGGAAGGATTCGCCATCTCGTTCATTCTGTGCAGAAACTTTTTACAAAATCTCATTCTCTGGAAGGATCATCCAAGGGCAATGTTAATGGAACAAAGGGAGACAGTCGAGGGGACGATCATCATCATGGGCACCATTCCAAGCATAGCAAAAGGAGTAAAAGTAAGGAGCGAAAACCAGAAGGCAAGCATAAATCTGGAATGAGTAGCTGGTGGAGCTCTGATGATAATTTGGACAGCGATAGCACTTACCGAACCCCTAGTGTGGTAAATAGGCACCATGCAGATCATATATCCCATTGCTATCCTGAGGCACTCCAGGGGCACTTTGGGGATCTCTCATTGAAGACTTCCAAAAGTAACAATGATGTGAAGTGTTCGGCTTGTGAAGGGCTACCAATGACCCCTGATAGTAAATATATGAAAAGGAGTTCTTGGTCCACGCTCACAGTAAGTCAGGCTAAAGAAGCTTATCGCAAATCATCACTGAACTTAGATAAGCCTCTGGTTCATCAGGAAATCAAACCTTCATTGAGGCCGTGCCATTACCTTCAGGTAAGAGGACGATTTTCCTGAGATTTTTAATGAAAAGACCATCACAGTATATGCCATAGTCATTGTAAAAAAATATAGAAAGGTACCTCTCAAATAATTTCTGTATGGTTCTCCTAATGCAGATATCAGATATTCCATTAAAGTGAGAAATCTTTGGCTTTTTGTCTTTGTTTATAGACCACAGATTAAAAACTATAAAACAGGTGTGATATAAATTAGTTTCAGGTCAGTAGATGTGTTTTCATCTTTGGAATTTACACTGAACACCTTGATGAAAAATATATATTACACCAAAAAAGTAGCAGTACTCTCAGAAGTCTGAGAGCTAGAAAAAGTGTTTCAAATATATCCATGAATGAGTGATTTTAAAAACAGACTGTGGGGAATCCTACTTTTGTGTTCTTTTATTCTTTTATTCCTTTTCTCCATGTTTTTGTAAGTAACAGAAGAGTGGATTTACTGCTGTACCAAATTGCTTTGTTGTGGTGATGATCACCCACGTATTTCTTTCTAATGATTGAATCACCCAGGATCATATTGAACTGAGCCTCTTTTGAGACTATACTATAACAATATCTGTATTAAAAGATACAAGAGTACCTCAGGGAGAGAGATATTTCAGGCCTGGGACTCAGACTGGTTTTGATGGTGCTCTGCAAGTGTTCTCTTGCAACAACAAAGAAGCTTCCACTTTCTCCTGCATTTAAATTTTAATACCTCCTGCTTGATGCCATTTTCTACCCCAAAGTCATGATAATGTAACTATAATGTTGAAAAATCAACATTACCATAAAGTGACATGGCTTTAAAGAATACTTTCCAAACTACTATTTTTAGACACTTGTATAATTTACCTGGCCTATGTCCAGCACAGTCCCATCACAAGTGACATAATCTGTATCAGATTATACGGAGAATTTTAGTGGGTGCAGAGCAGAAAGGAGAGAGTACCTTGGAGGATAACTTCTTCAGCTATCTTTTTCACCAGAAAAAAATGTTGTATACAAATTCCTTTAGCAATTTATACTAAGTATAGCCTGCAAAGCCCCCATTGCTCTGAGTACATTCTCTTCTATTTCTTTTTAAGGAACTCCTCTTTCTCCAGAACTTCACCAATTCTCACATTAAAATGGGGACATCTCTAGTCCAGATCTATGTATTTGGAGTTTTTCAGCTTCCCTGGGCCCTGCAGAAATGACTGTACTTCTGTGCAGAACTCTTTCCACTCAGAGCTATAGGTGTCCAATAGTGATGAGTCACACTGAAGAACCAGATCTTTTCAAATGCATATGCAGACATCCAGGATCAATCTTCCCTACTGAAACAGGGAAAGTTTCTGACTGCAGAAGAAGGAAAATAAATTGCAGCCCTCAGAGCATTACCATGCAAATTGATTCCAATCTAGACTGACAGCTGTGGTATTTTATCATATCCAAGTACATTCTCACATATGTTAAATAGACTGCACTTCCCTAGAAGTTTTTAATCTAACTCAGCAGCCAGAACTGGAAGTGCGTCATGTGCAGAGACTTCCATTCTGTCTATGTTCTAAAACCATGCATACAGCTGTGACTTTACAGAGAAGTTTAGATATGATTAGATTTTTCCTTCCCATTACATACTTCTACCCTGAAAACTCTGCTTTTGGATTTAGTGCTTTCCTTTCTGAATCATGTTTCATTGTTTCTTCTTCTCCATCCCCCCACTCCTACATCTCATTTGTCTTTGCAGAAGCTATAAATTTTTAATTTTCATTGGCCTTCTCCTTATTCCCAACTTTTATCAGTATCTTCAAGTGAATGTGAAAGACTGAGCTCACAAACTAACTTGGTTATCACTAAGCTTTAGATCAAGCCCAGTGACAGGCCTAGGGGTTGGAAAAGCACACTTTTTTACAGACATTTTTTATGCTTTTTGTGAATTAATATTAATACAGAAAGGAATTTTCATTTAGTAATTAGAAAGGCTTATCCAGCTTAAAATCTAGGAGATGTGAATTCAAATTTTTGCTGTTCTGAGACTTAGTTTCTAAGACACTTTAAAATGGGACAGTACCTATTCCCTATTCACAGAGATCCTATAATGGAAATGTGGTATGAGTCAAGTGCTCAGTTACTACCACAAGGAATTTATACTTGTGTCCAAAGCAGTAATACAAGAAATTCTATAATAGAAATATTCTCATTATAAAATATGAAAATAAAACATATGTTTTATCAAATCAGAATATGCCATTCAGACTGAGTGGCTGACTTATTCACTGCCCAAGGTCAGCAAAAAAATTGAGGGGATTCCATTCTGCTAATGACATAACTAAATGATTGGTTCTGAAACTTCTGCTTTGAGGGATGTTGGACTGTCACAATGTAATCATTAAGATCAGAAATATGTCCGATTATTACCTCTGCCAGGAACTTTCTCCCTGACCCAGGAAATGTAATTTGTTATTCTCTGAACACTTCAATTGCTCTATCTGCAAAACTGAGGAGGAATATTTAACTTTTCTTATGGCAGTGTAAGCAGCATCACTGAATAATGATTGGATAAAAATAATCATTAGGTTCAGAAACTGAGAAAGGTAGAGAAACATGTCAGAATCCCTACCCAGGAGATTTTACTGCCTTGCTCAAAAGTAGATGGCAATGAGAATTCAAGGGATTAAGAAGTCGATGTGAAGCAGCAGATTTCCCTGAGGTGCACAAGTGAACAGATTAGCATAAAACCCCAAGGCCTTTCACAGGATCTCTGTTTTAAAACTGGTATTAAATACATTTGTCCTGACTGATTTCAGCTATATATTTTTAATTCTTTTTAAAATACAGCTGTGAAATTACAGTTCTTCAATGAATACATAAATACGTAAGCATACCTCAGAATAACAAAAAATAAATTTCTATATTTATGTATTATTATAATTTCTATTTTTTGTTGTTGTTCTACAACCTTTCTTCTACTTTTGTTCTACTACCTAGTTATATGAGGTTTCTCAGTAGCCAACTCACTTTTCTATCTATTGGTTTTCTTCCTATTATTTTTTTCAATATCTGCATGAAATATTTCTACTTCTGCTTTCCACTGAGACTTTTGATATGCAGAATCTCAAACTGAAAGACCATGGCAGTATTATGCCTGTGCTTGAGACTTTTTCTACTGTCTTATATTTCTGGGTTTCCACTTTGCCTTCTGTCATAATTATTGAGCTTCTTTTCCTTCAAACTGAAACTCTGAAGAGTGAGTATAGGAATTTTCTTTCTAAGAAAGTAGCTACTAGCAAATTAACAAATGTCTGGAAAAAGAAGATAAGACAAGGGATTTTGAAGTTGTCTGCTCTTTATATGCTTCAGTCATGTTCTAGAGTTGAAAGCAAGTATTTCTTTAACCGGTTAAATCTCCAAGCTTAATCTCTGACTCCTCTTTTAGGGTTTTGCATTTCCTTCTCCACACAGAGTCCTTACGGCTAAGGCATATCCTTGGACTGGGAGTGTGCTGCTGTAAGTCAGAGGTGATTCAGTCAGCATGCCTTTTTCAAGCCTGGTGGTCATCTAGTCCTAAAGTGGATGGTTTGAGAGAACTAAATTAGTTTAAATAAAGCTGTACAATATAGTCATTATTTTTATAATTTAAAACACGAATCAGATTTGCTTCACTCTTTCTACACAGGAACACACAGGAACAAGGGAGAGGGTAAGAGTGAGAAGCTCATTTGGGAGGGCTGTAATGTCAATCAGTTGATCAATTACCACCTCAAGAGCAGAGGACTACCATTTGTTACTGTAGACTAACAGCATTTCTCAGACCTTATCTTGTGAATATTTTATCAGACCATATCTTGAGCTGCAGTTATTATGTATGGGCCTTTAATTTCTATTTTGAATGCTGACAAATTGAGCATTTCAGTGCATTTCTGGGCACCAAACACTTTGCCACCTCACTCAGCAGGCAAAATAGCCCAAGTAGAACACACATGCAATAATGCACAATCTGTATAGTTTAAGCCATAGTGGCTGCTACTGTTTTCCAAGTAATTTTAATTTTAATATAAAATACGTTAAGAAGAAGATAAATTAGCTGTGAGATCACCTCTGTCTTCATCAGCTGTTTTGGCTAATAAGGGTTCACATGTGTACAGTGCAATGACTTTGATTAATTCCACTCTGATATGAGTACTAGCAAGGAGCAAAGATTTTTAACAAAAAAAAAATTATATGAACTAGATAACTGCGCTGAAAGGATGTGCACAAAAGATTCACGGTTTCCAGAACTGAAATAACTTTGAATGCTAGATAAAGAAAAATAATTCCTACAATAGAACCAAAAGATAGGCAAGGGCATCACACTTACCATGACTGTAGTTCTGGAGCACAGTGTGATGTGTCACTGATTAATATTCCTTCCTCACCCATTCAACAGCCTCCAAAGCAACAAGCAGTTGGGGTAAACATACCACAAGGTACAGTGAATGAGTCAGCACTAAAAAAGGAAACAGCATGTTGTTCTAAAAATGGCTTCAGCCCACTCCTGTCTTCTTAGTGCATTTAAGTACAAACGTCATCAGTTACAGCAGAGGCACTGCTAAGCATGTGGATAATAATGTCAGCTGTGTATGTTACAGAATAAAAGAAAAGCACAGTTGGTCTCTTTTAAAAAGAAAAAGAAAAAAGCAGCAGTTTCAACAAGGCTTTTTGCTGGTTTAAGTTAAGGCTACATTGAGAAAACCTTTGAGGACAATCTAATGGATAAATAAGCCTTAAGCCCTCTGATACATTTTCTCAGGAACTCTGCTGGTGACAGAACAGATTCCCAAAAATGAAACCACTGCCCTTGTGAGGCACACGACTGCTTTGTACTCCCCCTCTGGTTTGCAAGAAGGGATTTGAACTCAATGCACTTTTCTCAGTACTTCATCTTTGTGAAACTAGATTTTATCTGCTTGCTTGACATAAAACCCATGCATGAACTACAGAAACTACATCCAGTATTCTGCCAGTGAGTGCACACTGTGGAGCTAGCCAGTTTTGATACTCATATCCAAATCACTATCACCCATGCTGCCTTCACAATGATTTATGACCAGCCACCACTGAAGAATTAACTGGGTTGTTTCCACAGCAGGAAAAGCTCGTGCAGACAGCAGGGTAGCAGGGCAGTCTGCATCCTAGATCAGCATGGACAAATGCTGTACCATTTGGTTTTCTACAGGCTGAGACCTCCTTGTCCCAGCCAACCCTATGCCCTCCCAGTCAGCAGCAGAGGTGTGCAAGACAAACAGGTAGTGCCCAAACAAAAGGGAAATGAAGGGGTGTTACAGTGGGCCTGGGCTATGCTTTTCCCCATTTCCAGGGACCCCTGTGACTCTGATCAGATAAGTCTGGTCCCTTCCTTCCTGCTCTGATGGGGTTGTTGGAGAGCCAGAGAAGCCCTCCCTGTCCAGAGCCTAGATAAGGCCATGAGGCCATGACCCTTCCTGCTTGCTCTCTCTTCCCCCTCATCTCATGGAATAAAGAAGCTGGACAAATGCACTGGGGATTAGAGCCTCTTTTGTATCTTTGCCCATCTCCTGATTCGCCTTCCCTCAAGGCCTCATATCTCTGGGCTGGTCTAGTAATTTGGGGGGCTGAGAGGGAGGCACATCAAAGGGGCAGTTTTTGCTCTACAGTCCATTCACAGTGTTAATGTCAGTCTGCAACATCTCGTGCAGCATTAAATTAAAAGGAGTAAAAAAGCTTACACTTCTCTGTATTTACAGAATGCTGATGGTTTTGTGTATCACAAATCCTATAATACCTAAATACCCATCCCAAGGGGGAAATACATTCAATCAATAATACTGTAAAGCAAAGCTCTGACCAAACAGCTGTCTTAAATTGCTGGTATCTTGAATTACAGTGTTAATCAGTGATACAGGGCACTGCTTGCATGCCCTTGTACTAGGATCCTCATATTGGATAAAATGAATTACTGAAACTTTTTTCCAAACAAGAGTAGAAAGATTTCAGAGTTAGTACTTTCTTAAAGCTGCCAGAACATGTCCCTATTACTGTGGAAATGTCAAAGCTATGAGCAGAAAAGGGAGGCTATGATCCCACTGCCCTTTAATCAGGGGGAGTTGTCCTCTTTATGATGTTAGAAGTGTGTTACCAAATTGTTTCTCAATGTTCACTTCACTGAAGCTGAAGGTTGACCTTTGCAGTTGTTACTCAAAGGTGTCACTGGTTCTGAAGAAGTTTCCATACAGGAGTAACTTACTGTTATATACACTCAGACCATCTATAGAAGGAGACTGCCCTCGGGGCTGTAATGACTGCACACTCTCCTAGGCCACAGGCTTGCTGCCTAGGGCAGACCCAGCTCCTCTCTTGAGCAGTCCATGCCATTCTTCCTGCAAGGACATGACTGAAAAAATGGTGAAGTATTCACAAATGTTGCTTTGTTTTTGTTTTTTCTGGGTTTGGCCATTTTACAATGATGTGCTTAAAGTTTGTTTTATAATGTGGAATTGCAAATGTGTTTAAATAGCTCGTTGTGCACATGGACAAGTTTCTTGGTATTTTGGTAGGGAAACACTTTTTGAAAAGTATGCAGATAGTAAGCATTACATAGTAGATAGACAGGAGGAAAATACTGATTTTGCTCTGGAAGCTAGATAATTGCAGTCATCTGGACTTAACTGTTGAAAACACTATGTCAATCTTTAGCTAAAATAAAAAAAAAAAAACATGAGAGGCAAATACAGCTTTTAAATAACCTTTAAATTATTTATGTTTAAAAGACATTTACTGTTTTCTCAGTAGTAGACCTGTAACAAACTGGAAAAAAAAATGTTATATAATTTCCTGCTTTAATTTAATAAGATGCTGTTTACCACAGGCCACTTTCTGAGTCAGCCCTGCATATGCTGCCTTTTAGGTTCATCCCTCTCTAGCCTTATAATAGCTCTGCAACACTGGAGACCTTGTTCTTTAGACTCTGGTTTCAGAGGTGCTGTGCATTGTAAATTTATTGGGAGCACCTCTCCTTTTCTTCTTTTTAGGGGCATTTTTTTTTCTCTTACTTTATTCTACTGTAACCTTGAATGGTCTCCAGGGTCTTGCCCAACTTAGAAAAACTTGTAGTCAGCTCCAGGTGCTGATGTGGTTCCCTGGGCCTCATCTGCTGCCTGTCAGTCAGGCAGCCCAGCTGGCAGGTGTATTCCTGATTCACTTTCACCTGTAGTAAGAAAGAGGCTGCAATTCTGTTTAGGTCTTTAGACTTTTGATGTTTGGTCTTAGCAGAATTTGCATTTAATTCAATTTATAGAAAAATATTAAAAGGAAAATGCAACTATGAGCTGGCCCAAAAAAGACAAAGACATAGGAAAATGAACTCTGGGTGCAAATTTCCATCCTTGGCAGAAAAGCTGTCTGTGGCCTGCATGCAGAGTTCCAACTTGTGGTCCTTGATGTGTCTGTGAATTTCTTTTAGTAAATTGGTACCTTATGCTACATCTATTCTATCAAATTACATAGTGTCAGGATGGTTTCCTTGGCACTGCATTCTGATCTTCAATATTGTTATGTGGCTCAGCAGGTCTCAGGCATTTTTTTTTATCCATGCTAACCAATTTTTTACTGAACTCCCTCCTGAGCACCCTTGGTTCAGTACTTAGCACAGGCCAGGGTGTGTTCCTGGTAACCACACTTTTTCAGAGGTAAAGATTGCTCCACAGCATGGGGGTGAAGTGCTGCAGGGCAGCGACCTCCAGGCAAGACCATGGGTCTTTACTGACCTGTGATTGCCCAGCCCTAAGCAGTGACCACACCATTTGCATCCTTCTCTCTCCCAAGTTCTGATGGTTGTGCAGCAGCACAGTGAGTTGGAGCAACTCAGCAGCTCAGCTGAACACTTACCTTTACTTATCCTTATTACTGTTGTTAGGGTCATTTTTCAGGTAGCACTCTACGTCATTTGACCATTATTAGCATTTCTTGAAAAGCTGAATATTGCTTAAGGAAATACCACTGAAGTTAATGAAGCTAATGAAGTTAATACCCCACTGAAGTTAATGATAATATAGTTTTAATGTGTCTTGAGCTGACCACAAAGCAGTGTCCTTGATCACATACCAAAGAAAATATGCAGACAACTGAAACACAGGTTTCGTGGTTGAAACCCTGCTGGTTTTGTCTCTTAGATTGAGAGACTATAAACAGGTTCTCATGTAAGTATAGGCCAAGCCCTCCCTTCAGTCCAAGTTCACCTTATGCCAAAGCCCTGGCACAAGATCTCAGTGAGCTTAGCAGGCTAAAATCACCCACAGTGTGGACAAGCCCATGACTGCTGTCTGACTGCACCTTGCTCCACTATGTCTACACAACAGAGTCCTGAGGGTCCCAGAGAGACCCAACAACACAGCAGAGGATTTCCAGTGGCTGAACTGCAAGGATCTGTGGCAGCAATATGAGCACATATGGTAATGGGGAAGGAATTTGGCCCACTTTCATCCAAATAGTATAAAAAAACCACACAGTCCTCACACCAATTACAGTATTTAGCCATCCTCAAATTATAATTCACATTGTTGCTGGAGAACCAGTTGGGAAACATAGTGCTGTTTTTTTGGGGTTTTTTGTTGTTGTTGTTTTGGGTTTGTTTTTCTTTTTTATGGTTTTGGGGTTTTGGTTTTTTTTTTTTTTTATTTTGTTTTTAGTCCCTTGTGAGATATGAGTTATAAAACATGATTAAAACTGAAAAGAGCACAGTTCTTTAGAAAACACAGAAGCAATTTTAGTACACTGGACAGAAATGTTTCCTTCAAGGACTGCTTAGTGAAGTTTAGCTTGGAACTCCATAGGAGAGAATAAAATCAGACAATAAATAATGCTGACAATGATTTTCCTATTTGAACATCTCCCAGCTGGAATAGTATGTTTGTGTTCTGTGATCTGCATGGATGTCCAGATTATTACATCCTTCGATGCATTGCCTTTTTGCACTCAGGTCCCAGCCCAGGGCCAGGGGCCCCTGGGCACATCCTTTGGCCATTTTCCCTGGGAAAGAAAACTCACATTTTACCAAATTCCAAATTCCTGAAGTCGTTTTCAACCCAATGTAAAACATATGTTGGGATCTATATTACTTCCTTCCTCTTTCTGTAATACTATGGCTGTTCAGAGCAAAGCCTGGAGAGAGTGGATTGAAAGATTACTCTTGTTTTCTCAGATTAGCTCCTGCCTTGATGGACAGTGTCAACACACCTTTGGGAATGCTGCAAGAACTCTCTGTGCTTCTGAGCTGTCAAGAAATTCAAGGAGTAGAGGGTGGCATGTGAAAATTAAAGCTAATTATGAAGAATGACATTATTAGTGGTGAGGAGGAGTCCCTGGCATGTTTTGCAGAGATTTTTCAATGACTTCATTGCATAATTCATGTTCTTTGAGCAATGAATCAGCACACACACAAAAAAAAGCCACACAGAAGAAACTAGTCAAAAATGTGCACCAAGAATTGTGGTAAGTTGTAGACACAAGATTAGCTACTGAGGAAACAAACTTCTCTTTTCAAATACTGTACTCCTCCTTCCTGTAAAAATCCTGAGCAACAGGGTCTAGAGCCCACAGCCAGTAAACAGGGGAATGTCTTAGTGCCATTGACTTAATAAAAATATTCTTGGAATTTCCTGCTGTTCCTTCTTGAGCAAAATTGTCAAAAACACAGGAGGTTGAGCTCCCATTTCCCACTGTAGTATCAAGGAAACTTTCTACCATTGCAAAAAATCATCTCTGTCTGCTCTCCAAGATTGTCATTCACTTTCATCTACTTGCAGCTGTGCATGAAGGCTGTTTTTCTGAGGCTCTTGAAGATATGATCTATGACAAAACCTCTTACCTGCATTTCAGATTGTGTCATCTTCTTGACCAGGCTGAGAAAGCATAAAATTACAAAAATTATGTGTCACCAACAGTGTTTCATATCTTATCCTTCTTCACATACTGTATAGTCTAATTTCATGTGTAGATAGCTTCTGCTTCTAGTAAATTGTGAAATTTGTATTACTAAAATAAGATTTAGGTAAAAATCACTATTTCTGTTAATTTTATATCTGCATGCTAATTATATTTCACAGAACTCCTATGAGGTAGGTAATCCTCACTTTAACCTTTGGGAATGAGAAATATGAAGAAGTGATAGTCATCTCCCTCAGCTGAAACCCTGTATTTAGAAGTATTTCATTTTAGATAGTAAAATAATCAGTGTTTTAAGCAGATCAGCAGTTTAGCTGTGGAACATCTTTAAAATTCTGTAAGTTGTGAGCAAATGTCATAGAAGTGGATGGAACGACAGGAGCAGGTCTGTTTTGAAATGTCAATGGCTGCTGTCATTTTGACTGTATTAGCTAAACCCTAAACTGAAATAAAATAAAAAAAATCAAATTATCAGTGGTCAAAGTCCAGAAGAAAGAACATTTCATTGTTTCTTCCAGTTTTGTCAGCAGTATTACTTAGATACAAGATTAGATGTTCACTCTCCTAGATTTAGTTTTAGGGTGTCTAGGTTGCCTATGTTTCATAAGGTATAAAGAAGAGTTTTTTTCCCCCCTGAGTGTGGTCAAACATTGGAACACACCTCTAGAGAGATTGTGGAGTCTTCATCTTTGTAAATATTCAAAACCCAGTTGACACAGTCAAATTATCACTAAATATCCTGAGTTGGAAGGGACCCACAAGGATCATTGAGTCCATCTTCTAGCCCTGCACAGCATCATCCCCAAGAGTCACATCATGTGTCTGAGAGCATTGTCCAAATGCTTCTTGAGCTCTGTCAGGCTTGGTGCTGCGGCCACTTCCCTGGGGAGCTGTTCCAGTGCCCAACCACCCTCTGGGTGAGGAACCTTTTTCTAATATCCAACCTAAACCTCCCCTGACACAGCTTCAGGGCATTCCCTTGGGTCCTGTCGCTGGTCACCACAGAGAGGAGTTCAGGGTCTGCCTCTCCTCTTCCCCTCACAAGAAGCTGTAACAGGGAGGTCTCCCATCAGTCTCCTCCAGGCTGAACAGAACAAGTGGCCTCAGCTGCTCCTCATACAGCTCCCACTCTAGGCCCTTCACCATCTTTATAGTAGTTCTGGGCAACCTGCTGTACCTGACCATACTTTGAGCAGAAGGCTCCAGAGTCCATTCCTACCTCAGAAATTCCATGATTTCTAGTTTACTCTGTAGTTTTGTTAAATCCATCCCTGTTTTCCCTGACTGCTGTTTTTTTCTTCCTGAGAATCAGGGGACAGACACAGAACTGAAGTCCAGTTAAGGGTCCAAAATCTTTCTTCTGTCACAGCTGGTCTGAGAACAATCAATACACTCAACAGGAAGAACAGAAACATAGAATCATTTAGATTGGAAATTACCTTTGAGGTCATTGAGTCCAACTGTTAATTCAGCACTGCCAAGTCCACCACTAAACCATGTCTCTAAGCACCGCATCTACACATCTCAAATACATCCAGGGATGGTGATTCAGCTACTTACCTGGGCAGCCTGGTCCATTTAATTCAAATGAAAACACAGGGTAAAACATAAAACAATAAAACAAGAAAAATAAGAATTCAACTCACACAAATATGTACTGTTTCTATGAAAGGGAGATAGAAATAAGATTTAGAATAAAATTTAGAAACCGTAACTTTTGTGGCCATTAACTGGTCATGTGACACTCTAGGTATTTACCCCCCAAAAAATTAGTAGTAAGGGGTATTTTAAAACATTAACTTCTAACAAGGAACAAAGATAGTGACACTTTATCTAAAGCAAGGAAATTTGGTTTTATAGTAACAAAGTTTCTAGAATACCCTCTGTGAAGATGACAGTTTGGTTTCTTTTGTAGCCTACAGGAGGTCAAACACTGTCTTCTCAGTTCTAATAAGCAGGATGTACACCAGTTTGGAGCAAAGGTATTTCTTTCTTTGTTAAGGGGCTTCACAAGTTTTATCCAAACACTTCTACATAAAATTAATGTGAGTGCTTGGCCTAGGGGCTGCATCTAAGCTCTCTCTTTTCAGGTAAATCTCTGATCACAAAACTAAGTCACAGCCTTTATGTAAATGGAGTCCCTCTCTCCTAACCGGCCCTCCTCAGGCAATCTATGAGGGCTTCATGAAAGGCTGGGAATGACAAACAGAGGAGGACAGCTCTCCAAATGTCATTGATTAGAAGGTAACTAAGAAAGTCTTCCACTTCCACAGCTGTTTCATCATAGAAAGAAAAAATAAGGCTTCTGTACTTTGAAAAAAAAAAAAAATACAAAAAAACCCCATCTTTTTTCTTCAGAAAATTATTTTAGGATCTGACAGGGAAATAACAGAAGGCGTTTCTGCTGCCTGTAATCAGATGCAGATGCCTGTAAGTCCGAGAGAGAACTCTTTGAGATTTTTCTTCACGCTTTACATTTGGATTGCTAACTAGATGGACCTTCTTTATGTTACTTTGAAGGAGCTAAGTCTCCTAAATGCCTTTATGGGGAATTTAGGATCCTTCCTAAGGTTCTGGAATTCACTCTCAGTTCCACTTCATGAGATGTAATAAGTGTTAGATATCAAGTGCTTTATTAAAATTGACCCTAGGTGATTAATGTAAGATGTCAAAATGAATCAGTAGATAGACAATTGAAAGGTGTCAAATTTTCTGAATCTGGTGCTCCTTACAGCAACAGTGAATGATTCTTATGAAGGAGACTCATCATTCTCTGAAATAGTTCCAGCCAGATGAGCAGCCAGACCTTGTCAGACAGTTGTTCTTGCAAAAGGAAATTCATATGGTAATATGCAGTATAACTCCTTTGTGGATAGAAACTACATATACAAGGATTCATGTTAACATCTAGAACAGAAGGAAGACCTTTTTAGACATTATAAATATCAGCATTCATCACTGCATGTAAGTAGATAATTAGGGTAATTATTCCAAATTAGCAGCTGCAAGCCCTGCAGATGGGAATTTCAGGGGCTGGTAACTATTGTAAGGTAGAATTTCTGCAAGTTGCAAAGCCCTTTCCATATTTTGGAAGATGTATATTTAATCACCCTCATACATGATGTGAAATGTTTTTGTTAATATCTCAAAAATATTTCCTGCACTTACATAATGTTCTGCTTTTCTTTAAAGCTATATTGAGGTCTGAGATAGCCTAGATTTAGAAAGATTTTTCCAAGTATTTAACCTAGCATCTCAAGTAAATGAAGAACTAAGCTGAACTGGGACTCAAAGTTTGCTTCAATTCTCAGTCTATGAGGAAAAACAATGTCAAGGACCCTTTCTTATTTTTTTTTAAATTCTTTTTTTTCCTTTTTCTTTTTCTTTTTCTTTTTCTTTTTTTTTCTTTTTTCTTTTTCTTTTTATTTTGAAGATGGCAAAAAGACTCCTGCTGTTGTCCAAAGCTCTGGATGAAACCTTCTGAGAAAACACATGGTCAAACTTCCTCACCAAGTTCCAGAATCATTTTTACTGTGTCCAGTGCATTGTGCTCCTTTGAATGGTTTAAGGAAAAAAAAAAAATCCAACAAACCCCAGATATTTTAATTGTGAATAATGTTGTAAGAAACAGAACTGCTTCTGTGATAGCCAGTGAGTTGGTCTGATTAGAAAGGGATTCTTGTTGCCTTGTCTACTATGAGCACACCACAAATGGAGCAGGACTTCTTGGGTTGTTAGCTTTGGTCTTTAGCTGTTATGTGAATTCATATAAATTATTAATATAGACAGCAAAATAAATGCAATCAACAGAAACAGTAATGCACATAACTGTAAGGTTTGTCCTTATCACAGTTAAGAAGTTTAATTTTTTAGATACTTTAATGTACAAAATCAATCATTCCTATCTTTTAAAATAAGATTGCAACTTCAATCAACAAATAAGCCTGTGTTGTACTAATTTAAATCCAGTCCTTATCTAGTTATTTGAACATGAAATTTCAGACAAAATAAAGTTTAGAAAGTAATAATTTCCTGCATTTCAGTAAGTAAAAGGTTATTGATCAATGTATTTTTAAACTTTCTATTTAATTATCTTTGAACTAAAATGAAGGAAAGAAGTTTAAAACCTAGATAATTATTCTATGAAAAAGTTATGAGAGGACTTTTAAAGAAAATAATATTAAGACATAATAACTCAGCTATAGTACTGAAAATTTAACAGTACACCTTGTAGTGGGCCTATGTAGATGCCAGTAACTGGTTTTTGTTTTCTTTTTTTGGTATTTGGATTTTGGCTTTATCCATGCTAACATACATTTAATAAAGAATATTTTAAAATAAGAGTATGTTTGTATGATATCAAGTAGTAAAGTAGCTCTTTAATTCAGATTTTTATAGCTGTTAGAGTTGTCAGCTGTAGATTAAAAATCTAGATGCTGAATTTAATGTATGTATATTTAGTATTTTAAGTGACTGGCTATGACTACTATGACTACTTGTAAATGATTTTTTAGGTCTCACAGAAACATAGAAAATATTTCTGCAGCATTAATCTTATACATATTAGATCTGGGAAAAGAAATGAGAATGATGTATCACACTTACAGGCTTCAAGTTTGGGAAGATTTTGCTTCCTTACCAATTGCCATCCAAAGCTGAATAATGTGAAAAGTTTGTTTCTTTGCATGATATAACTCATATTTCACTTAGATTCATGCTCTGTCCTATTACTTTGTATAAGAACATGACTTTTTTTTTTTCTCTGATAGTTATCCCTAACATTTTCCTGATATGTGCAATCTATTTAATCTCTTTTTTTCTGACTTCATCTTCAGTCTTTTTTTTTCTTCTTTCTGTCTTAAGCTTGGGCTTTTAAATTTAATATCTCTCTTTTTCTTGTTCACCCCCTTTTAAAACTTCATTTCTCCCTTACTCTCTTTTTAAGACTCAAAGCCCCAGGTCTGTTCACCTGGTGTGTGTGGCTAATTCATCTGTCTTGAAAGGGCCATAGATGGCAAGCAGATCATGTTAATCATTTAAACCCAGTCTCCAAAACTGCTGAAACCAATGGGAGCATTTGCTTCAGCTCCACAGTGAACTCAGTCTATAGAAGCTTTCAAATATATTTGACTTGAAAATCTTTATTTGTGGCATGACACTACTAAATATATGTTTATCTGAGATTTCAGACTTACAGTATATTAGTAAATAAAGACATTAAACTGCTTAATATAGATGGAATCATAATGTTGATAAAGGATTTGATGCTGCCAAGGACATCTGCCTTGGTCAATTGATGAACTCTGTCACATCCTACTTTTTAACTATGAGTCCTTATAATGTATTACAGAGAGTTGTTGCCTATATCCTTTAAACAAATTAAATGCATAAGTGTGTTTCTGGATTAGAGCCAGAGGACTCAGCACCTTGGAAGATTAAATTAAAAAAAAAAAAAGCAATACTGTCAGAGACAGGCTGTGTTTAATCATAAGCATTGAAACAAGGCTGATTTCACTTTGGATTGAGGAATCCACTCCTGCTCAATTCTTTGGTAATCTGTGCTGCAGAGAGATTTCCATCCACCAGCTGTGGATTATCTGACTACCAATTTTACTGTTTGGAAATCCACTTGAACTGCATAAAGGCAACTGCAATCTTTCAACTGCATAGATTATTTAACTGGTTGAATTTCTCATATATTACAGTCTCTATCAACCATTTTTCAGTTTCTAAATAGAAAAAAAAGACAAATTACCTTTTTTTTTTTTTTTTTTTTTTTTTTTTTTTTTTCACAGAAGTTTGCCCTAAAGCCTGATTTTATCTATTTAAGTTCATGGCTTAGTTTATCTGAAATATGCCAATCACCTCCCTGAAAGCCCCTTATAAGGACTGCTGGTAATAAACCCTGAAGTGCTCGGATTTCAATGAGTTTTAGGTCTGAGATACCTGATTAATTTACTGTTATCAGATGAAAATCTATGTGCAAACTTTAAACTGCTTCCTGCACTTTAGAGCATATCTACAAACAGATATTGCAGATCAACTCACAATCCATTACTTCATTGTTCCTTGGGTACTAACATTTCTAAACTGAAAATTTCCAACCCTGAAGTTGAAGTTAAATGGCAAAATCATTTAGGGTTCTTAGAAATCTCTTTATAAGCAATCTGTTTCTGAAGAATAAAAAATTCTTTACTTGTCTTTGTAAAATGAATAATGGAAGGAAGTATTTAAACATATGAAAAGAATAAAGCACATACTGTGTGTGTGTTTTATGGTCTCCATTAGGTACCTCAGGATGAATGGGGAGGATACCCAGCTGGTGGGAAAGATGATGAGATCCCATGCAGAAGAATGAGAAGTGGAAGCTATATTAAGGCCATGGGAGATGAAGAAAGTGGAGATTCTGATACTAGCCCCAAGACATCACCAAAATTATCAGTTCGACCAGAGTCATTATTAAAATCCATTGGGCAAAGACCACTCGGAGATCATCAAAAGTAAGCTTCACTACACCTTTCTGGAAGTTGTCATGACCTGGATAATTTTCTTTGTGTCTTATGGGCAATGGTCAGCTTTCATAGGAAAAAATATCTGTAGTTTAAAAGGTAATTTTTTTTGCTTCATTTTAACTTAGTTGCAGTTTCTTATGGTTACTGGATGAAAACCTGATATCTTCTTCCATCCATGAGATAAATCTTCTACTTCTGAATGAGTTTTTTATGTTTACTGAAGGAAATGTATACCCATTTTATGCCAAAAGTTCAAAGTTCTGGGTTTTTTTCTCTAGAAGGATTGGTATATAATACAATTTATGTTATTTCACTGCTTTCTCTGAAATAGAAAATATACTCTGTTCTATACTAGATATAATATTAAATATATAATTGTACTATATATTGGGCATTTTACACCTTTTTTATCAGCGCAATTCTTTATGTATCAGCTATACTGTATCATACTCATTTAAACACATTGTGGAGGATTTTGTTTGACTGGGTTATTTTTCATTCATGCTACCATTCATACTACCTACAATATGGCCTATTAAATAACTAAAGCAAATCTTAAATCTTCAGGGAAGTATGTAGATATATATATTTTCCAATAGATTTTTATTTTTCTCTCCTTTTTATCTTTCCAATATATCATTTGATAAGTAAACCATAAATATTCTTGTCAGGAGAGTTTCAAAGTGGTAGCCTGGTTTAAAAACTGCAGATTCTGTTAATTTGACTGTATGTTTCTCATGGCTTATCAAATTTATCTTTTTGCCTGGGATATAAACTAAAGAAATTAAGAGTGAAATCTTGGACCAAGTGTCGTTTATTGTTCTCTAAATAATACCATATGGTTTACCATAGTGACTCACCTTTTCATAAAACAAAATATAACAAAAACAATAGGCAAAAATCCCTTTGGCTTAATTAAATTGAATTATTTGCCTTGCAATCCGCAAGAAAGCTACCAACTTTCACTATTATTGAAGAGAAGAGTTTCCAACTTCATTTCTTCATAGTATACTGGCCCAGCCACTGCCTGGCAGAGTTCTGGGCACTGTTCTGGGCCAGGGATCATTCCCAGAGACAGTTTGGTTGCAGTCATTACAGTTTTGGAGGGGATGTCTTATATTATTCATGCCACAAACAAATCTTTTTTAAGGTACTGTTCTAATTTTCCAAGCACTTAGATCAAATAAAATATATTCTATGATATTCTTTGTTTCCAGCTATGGTTAGGCTTCCCACAAGGAAATCTGAGTAGCAGCACAAATTTTCCAATGAGTGACAGGACTTGGTGGCTGCCCTAGACCACTGCAGCTTATAAACAGATTCAGACAGCAATTAAACATAACTAAACATACATATTCAAATAAGGAATATATTTCAAGTAAGAATGTATTCTGATTTGTTAAATTACGAAGGCATGTGGTTATTGGTAGGCCAGTACCAAACGTTGTGTCTTCTGTCAGTTTTCCATGTATTGTAAATACACCACTCAGAATTTCATTGATTAAAGCACGGGTGCACTGCTGATGCAGGTACAGGGGTTGAGAGCTGTGCTTCTTCATGGCCCCAGAGGATTTCATGGCATAGTCACCCCTAACCAGTCAGAAAAGAAGGAATCTTTTTGTAATACTGTAAAATATTATTAGAGGTTCTGTTGAAAATTTGTCACTAGCACTGGACTTAGTATAGTTGAGCAGCCAGGCTGCCCCTTCTGACATATCTTTTAAGTCCTCAGTTTTGTCTTAAACTGAAGGGCAAAACCTTGAATCTACCAGCCTAACATTAACAGGTTTTTCCAGTGGATTTCAAGCAGAAATGTGACAACTATTCTGGTTCTTGTAAGTCTTTCTTGCAAAATTCTACAGATTTCAGCAATCCTAAATCCTAAATCCTAAAAATCCTAAATTCCAAATCCTAAAGGCAGGCAGAAAATTTCTTGTTGCACAGAAATACAAAGTGCTGATCCTAAACTTGGGTTTTCACCACAAGCCATCTCCTCCTAGTATCTCTGTCTCCCTGTCCCTGTGGTTGCCTTTTCTGTCTGGTGGATGTCTATGAATGATATAACAATGGATAATGGTTATGGAGCCTTCTTTCCTCCCCCAGCATGGCTCAGTAACCCCACTGCGTGCTGAGCACCATTTGTACCACTGATCATACTGCTGAACCAGAAATCAGGGCTTTGAACAGCATTGCTGCATGTATAGCAGGGCTGAACAGCATTTCTGGCATGCGTTATAAGAAATTACATAATTCAAGATGTCAGCTGCATTAGCTGGCTTTTTAGCTTGTTTAGCCAGATGGAGGGAGCTAGTGCACAGAAATAAAATGAGGGTTTAATTCTCTTAGTTCTCTGCTGGGGTGACAGGGTAGCTCAGAACTGGGGTCTGCCAGACCACCAGTAGACTTGTAATAAAAGCTGAATACTGATAGTTTTGGCAGTATAAAAACATTTATTGGCTGCAAAACAAAATTAGATGGATTTCACAAGAAAAAGCCTACTTTTCCTTCATTATCCTGAATACAATAAAATGAAAATTAGAACAGCTTTCACTTAACCTTCAACAGACATTTGACATGTGTGTGTTTCTCCTCTGAGTACTATTAGGCATCTTTGCAAGGATTTTTTTCCCATTTAAATTCTGTTTATGCTTCGACAAAAGTAAGCCTTATTTTACTGGTTAGTGTTGCTCAAAGATCCGGCAAATTGAACATTAAAAGTTTCTAAACAATAAAAATGCATTTTTGCTTTTGAATAAATGAATACAAATAAATAAATATAATAAATAAAAAGAAAGAAATAAATATATAAATATAAATAATTAAATATAATAGAAGTATTAAAATTCTGAAATAATATCTTTTAAGTTGCTTTTGGAAAGGAGTATATTTACTCCAAGCTGGGGTGGGGGGGGTGAGGGGGAAAAAAGGAAGTGCATAGTCTGCCACTGCTGGTTTATAAAGCTGACAGAAGCAGGTGATACACCCAACCACAGCCATCTGATCACCACCTCTGTCAGAGAGAGAGCAGAGCCAGCAGCATCCTAGCCCACCTCCAGCCTGGGCCACATGTCTCAGCTTTGGTTAATGCCAAGACATGGCTGAGGGACCAGCTCTGTTGGATGTAACCACTCCCAATGTAGGATAGGGAAGCTTGGCCAAAGGGTCAGGTAATGGACCTAGCTTATTTCTGAGTATAGCTATAGCATAAAGGGGCTCAATTTTTTTCTGGACTTTTCAAAAATTAAATGCTCCTAAATATCTGGATTATTCACTGAAGATAAATTAATTTCAATTCTTTCTTACGTTTCAAAAAACTAAACAGTATGTTGCATGACTTAGTCCAATCACATCAAGTTGAAGCCAGTGTAACTTGTTAGTATTATTAGGAAATTGCATTTGAGCAAATTGTAATTCAATCAGACTTGCTGTGGTGGAGACAGGACACATACCTGAATCTACTTCTTTCAACTTTTTGTTTTCTTGAAATGGTGCCAGAAGTCCTATTTAATGTGGAAATTATGTTGACTCTGAGTAGCCCTGGACAAAAAAAAAGTTAATTTTTTAAAAACTATTTTTCACTATGATTATACAAAATTGTTCAGATGTCAGTTTTGGTATAATAGAGCAGCAAGCCCTTCTATTCAGTCCATTGTTATCTGCTGTGCTGTGATGCTACTGAAGATGAAGTTAAACTGCGTTGGAAGGCAGTAGTTTGTAGAAGGTATGTCATATACTGCTAGGCATTTTCATTTACATTAAAGATCAAAACAACCAAACAGTTTATGGAATGGATAGCTGAAACAAAGTTCCCTGTCCTAAATAAGTTTTGTGCAATCCTGGAAGAGAGATTGACCCACTTGACTTGTAAGGGCATCCTTTCAACTTAGTAAATGTCATTTTTCCGTATTTATGACAAAACCAAGCAAAGCTGAGATCGAAGCATCAGAGACACTGGGATTCAGAAAGCAAAGTTGAAAATAAAATAGGAATTTTATACTCTGGAATAAGAGAGTAATTCTGAAAAACTGAATATAATATGGTTATTTGATGCTTTTCATTTTCAGGAAAAAAGTACTTAATATACTGATTATGTAAATGAACAGAATAACACTGTAGAAATAAAAAATTCCGTTTTCAGTATCTCCTTTTTGAAGTGTTATGAAAGACTCTGAAAACCATCTCACCATGTAGTCAAAAGTAATAACAATAGCATTTAGCCCAAAGTAAATACACTCTATTTGAAGATCATACTGGTATCACTCACACAAATGAAGAGTCATGCTATGCTGAAGTTTTCCATTATGCTCTGAAGTGACTCACAAGAAACTATGAAGATTAAATAGGTTAAGCTAAGTAAAATAAATTCAGTGACAGCAATGTGTAATGTGTAATTCAGTGACAGTAATGTGTTTTGTTTTATAAAGCTCTAATGGCAGATTTTCTGTTTCTGGTGGTCCAGACACCTTAAGCTGATAGGTGGGCAGACAGAAAGATGTGTGAGCACAGAGGTAGTACGAAAATGTAGTGTTTCAGTGAGGAAGGGAATCTGCCATAGTACAAATTATTTGGTAAAGTACCACAGTACAATACCAGTGATACTTCAAGTTGTCTTGACAACCCAAGGTTAAGTTTTTTTCTTAATACTCAGCCAGATTTTAGCCACTGTATGGAATGAGTATCTTAAATTATGAATCACATTCACAAAGAGAGAGCATCTGTGCCTCCCTCAGATGTTTAACATCTCTATTTTGTATTTTTTTTACACCTGAAGAGCACAATGCATGAAATATGGACATAGTTCAGCCACTCTCACTCACATCTTGGTGAGTCGCCACTCAACACAAAACACTTCATTCATGTTGTAAATGAGTATGTCTAAAATCTGAAATGGTTGACATGTTTCTGGCTCACAGCAAACCAGAATGAAAGAATGATCTTTCACTGCTCTCCCTCTTTTCAGAGTGAGAGATTGCATCTATCCATGGCCACATAACTTAATGCTTATCTGGACTGTTATCCAAGGCACGTCCACGTTCTCTTCTGCAGACTTTGTTATGGCAACAAAAATGTTGCCAAAGCACACAGCAAGGAGATTAAACCTCAACCAGATCAGACAGCACTTAGCTTCCAGACCCCTTGGCTCAGCAGGAATCATGGAGTAGCACAGACTCCTCTAAGACACAGGGGAAATCTCCATTAAAAAAAAAAAATCTTTCCATTTGCAACCATTTGTGGTAACCATAAGATGCTTACAACATGAAAAACTGAAAGTCAAAAGAGAAGTTTGGAAGCAATGCATAAGATCAGCCCTGTGGGTTTTCATCCATCTTTGCCCATGACAGTGCAGACTCCACAATTCTTTAGTGCCAAACGTGGGTCTTTTTCCTAAGACACGCCCCTTGGCAGGTGTACACAGAAAGGCTGTGGGTAAGTGTGCACATGTGGGGGGTGGGTGTGCTGCAGAAATGTCACAGATGGAGAGTTAAAAGCACACCTTCCTTCCTAGAGAAATTAGTGTCCTCTTTCAAGATTATCCATTGCTGTGCACCACTGATCCAAGCCTTTTAAAATTTTTTAGGTAAACTTAAATTTGCCATTAGCCCTTCTACATTTTAAATTAGGAATGGTTTTGAAGCCACTCCTGAGAAATATTTGTAAGAGATGTGGAAAATCACTAGAAAAAGAACCCTCATCTATTATATGCTTTTTATTTATCTTTGGGGTTTTTTTTCCCCTCAATCTTCTGAGTCTAAAAAGCCTCATTACACACTTCATTAGTAGCTTTCTGAGGCCCTATAGTGTAGTAGCATCTACTCAGAGTCTCTGAGGGGTGAAATTGGAGATTTACTGAGGAGAGTTTGAGGGGTAATTACAAAGCCTTATCAACTAATAATGTAATCAGAGGGTCACTGGCATGGTGATAATCTGCTGCAGTCAGTAAGATATGGGTTAGATTAGGCTGCAGGGTTAAGAGAGAATGCTGATGAAGGGCATACAGTCATCTGGCTACCTAGGAAACATCTTCTGTGGGGTCAAAAGACATCCCCATCTTTTCTTCCTTTGCAGAATAATAGCAAATGCTCTTAAGCAGTGTTAGGCATCTTGTTCTCTGAGAAGTAGCATAGTGTGAAACACAGGGAGTCACTGAGCCCAGATCTCCTGCCTCATTTTAGTAAATACCAGCTTTATGTTGAAGAGCTGAAATGTATTACCCTGGATTAGGGATGGAAGGGGGATCCTAAGGCTCTACACAAAGTCCAGAGTCTTTTCAGGAATAAAGCAGGATTTTCTCAGAAAAATGCAATTACATGATGGATTGTGGTGAAAATGCAGTAAGATTCAGGTCAATATAACAAGCACAAATAGTGACATCCAAGGGAAAATATGCTTCTGGATTTTTGTGCCTATTTGTTTCTGCTTCCAACAAATAAGTTTGTTTTACTTTTCATTTGAAAAGGATCAAAAGTTGATTTTCTCATTTGCTTAGTTTTCAATAAAAACTAAATAGAACTATAAAGGATGTGTACAGAAACATTTCCTTAGGCAAGGATTTCAAAATTAAAATGGTTTTGGTTAAAAAAGCAGAAAATTTGTGAGCGTATATATATATATATATATATATATATATATATATATATATATTTACTTTTCTCAATTCTACTCAATTGCTTCTCCAGAAATTACATAGTCTCATTAATAGCTTCAACTTCCGCATTAAGTTCACTTATTTGCTTTAGATCTACTGGACATACATGTGTGCTTAAATTAAGCTCATGTTCAGATGCTTTAATGAGTCCTGATAGCCTGTAATCTACAATTGTTCTACCAAATTCAACTTTTTCCATGTGTACATGTATATGCACCAAAGGCAAAAAGAAAAGAATAAGTGAGATAGCTTCCCGAGGAAATTAATGAATATTTCAATTCCACAAATGGATTTAGGAACATATAGCTAATATTTGAGTTCTGCTTAGATCTACAGACCTATTTACTGAACTGCTACATGATACTTTAAATGCCCTTTGAGTTTTTGCCATATCATCCGCCTGGATTTTGTTGATACTGACCAGCTTGTTGCCTGCTTGCCAGGGCAAGCTCAAAATATTATATGGGAACAAGGCTTTTAGGATTGGCTATAGATTAACTATATTTGTAAATCTGTCATCTTTTTGAAAATTTAGAGTTTAGATTTCTTGTAGCTTACTTTTTTTATTACAGGAACATCTTGAGTGATTTGGAATACAGGCTTGGTTGAGCCTACATCCTCTCTATCTTTGCAAGGAGTGATCAAACCACCAGACTGTTTAACGATACTGATGATTTCCTCTCATTCTCTTCTGGTTCATGTTGTACCAAATCCCTAAACACTTACTAACAGTAAGAGTTGTCTCCTACCAGTGATTAGTAGGCATTTCACAAGGATAGAAACAGCAGTCTCCACCTCTTTCCTAATATATTCCTGTAATAATGTTCAATATATTTTAGGCGCACTTTTTAAAAGTTCAGTGATGAACTATTTAGGCATCTAAACTATTTCATTTCACCCAAATTCTCATATCTACCAGTGATCAAATAATAGAAAAGGAATTCTTTGCTACAGATGAATTTATGAGATTTATGTGCACTTTTGGTTTCCCAAAGAGCCAGACTAAATGTGCTATTTGAAAGGGAGAATCAGACTTAATATCTACACTCTGAGTTCTCCAATGGGCTGCATGCAGGCACATCTGGGTGCCTTTGCAGAGCTCTATTAACTCCAGCAGGGCTCCATGGAGATGCAGTGGGACTCGCAGCTGCTATTCAATGGCACTGCTGGCTAAGCTTAATCATTAGATTCTGGTCGATGAGCTATTTCATGTATCTAGAAAGACATAGTTAAGATAGGTCCAGATAGAGAAATGAATATCTATTGAAATGCAAATCTCTCAATAAAATAGGTTTTGATAACTACCGCTACTTTGATAATTCTAATGCACCTCCCTTTTAGGCACCCAAGATGAATTCTTTTGCAAATTTTATCTTTTTGTCACAGAAAGATACTTCTGAATTGCATATACTGATTTGAACAGAAGTGATTGTACTTTCTTTAATGTTCCCATTCATTCTCACATTTTTACACAAATGCAGGCATGACCATGAAAATAAAAAGTTATGATTTTAGAATACGGCAGTTCCAAAAATTAATTTGATGGAACATGGACTTTCTTTATATTGGATGCTCCCTGAATAAACTTGATAAATCCAGTCAGAGTGAGAAGGTGCCCTTCTTGCTACAACTTTTAGAGGCCTGAGAAGACATTAATTCACTTTCGGTGCCTTCTTGACCCAGGGTGCACTTGTGACTGAACATTTGACAAAGAAAAGGTACTCTGGGGTGTGATCACTATTTTGAATGCGAGTAAGTCAAGGAATGACCTTGGCAAGTGTATTGCTGGCATCACAATCATACTGTTTTAAACAATGATATTAGGTTTATTATAAAGCTATGTAATGTCAATCACTTATTAGAAAATGCAGACAGTAAAATACAAAATGAAACCAGTGTGTCTGGGATTTCCTTTCTCAGGAGTTATATAGGCAACTTTTCCCCTGGGGTTGTCTTGGCTGTCAAGTATGTCTGCTCAGGAATTAGAATTTGTAGGAAGAAGTTAGGGGTCTTCTAGCTTCTACCCTGTACTTGGCTGCAGTGGGTTAAACCACAACATCAGCACTGATCATGACACACTTCAATTCCTGTATCCAGTTTTGGGCCTCTCATTTCAAGAAGAACACTGAGGTGCTGGAGCATGTCCAGACAAGGGCAGCAAGGCTGGTGAAGTGTCTGGAACACAAGTCCTGTGAGGAGCAGCTGAGGGAGCTGGGGTTGTTTAGCCTGGAGAAGAGGACTCACAGAGGAGACCTTATCACTCTCTACAGCTGCCTGAAAGGAGGTTGTAGCCAGGCAGGGGTCAGCCTCTTCTTGCAGGCAACTAGTGACAGGACAATAGGACACAATCTTACACTGCACCAGGTGAGGTTTTACATTGGGCATTAGGAAGAAGTTCTTCACAGAAAGGGTAATTGGGCATTGGAATGGGCTGCCAAGGAAGGTGGTGGGGTCACCGTCCCTGGAGGTGTTGAAGAAAAGACTGGACATGGCACTCAGTTCCATGATCTAGTTGACAAGGTGTTGTCAGGTCATAGGTTGAACTTGACCTCAGAGGCTTTTTCCAACCTACTTGATTCTGTGATTTTGTGGGGTTTTTTTTGTTGTTTTGACCCTGGACTCTAGATAAGATGTTAAAGTGTGCCATCTTCTTATTCTGGCATTTCAAGCTGTCCTAAAAGTAAAACAGTATTGTTACCATACATACCTTTTCACCAAATGACAAAATGATTTCTCTTCTGCAAAACATGCAATGTTTGTGTAAGTCCTGGTGCAGTACTGTGTGTTGTAAATCTAGCTCACAGCAATACTCATCATGCAGCAGTACCAAGAGACTTCAGGGGACATTCCACAAACCATCCTAGGTGCTCATCAGCATCTGATCTGGGTGATGACTAAGGACGGGCCGAGTGCTATGCAAAGTTAAAGATTTTGACTGAGTGTGTGAGGTGCTGTGGAGCACATTGCAGTGGGAATGCCTCCAGTCCCCCACCCCAAACATGAAGTCACTGTGCTACTTCAGACACTATCCATGGTCCCATAAACTTTCCCAAAGTTATATAAAACAGTGGAATGCAGGAAAAAAAAATGAAATAATGTTATTCATAAAGCATCTTACTCCTTTAACAAATACACCATTAATATAAAAGGGAATAGGAGGCTAAGTATTAGATTGCTGAAGATGAGGAAATAATAGTCTTTCTGTGATTGTTAGTTAATGCCCTTCCCTTATCATTAGTTAATGTGTTATTGTAGCTAATGGATTAGCTTCCATTATCATTCCTTTCACTAAAACATGTTCTAAATAGCTTGCTGTTTAGAAAGGCCTAGGCCTAAGTTGGGAAAAGATAAGGAAATGAAGACATCTGAAATCTCTTCACAAACCTTACATAGTGCTTTTTGATTGCAGTACCAGAAAACTCAATTTTTTTTCTATCTTTTTGATATATGTTCTGTTAAGGACGTCTACAAGACAAGGAAAAGCACAAAGGTAAATGGGGGGTTGGAGTCAAAAGAATTTTTAAAGGTCATCCTTTTTTCTTTCTTTGGGTTTGAGGTTTTTAGCACATCTTGTTACTTGTTGTAAGGCTAAAGTAACAGGTGTTTTCCTGAAATTATTTTGCCTCATTCTGCTCTTAAACTTTACTCTTGATGGAGTGTGGGATAGAATGGTTAGTTTACACAAGAAGCTGAGGAGGTTTTGTGTAGAGGCTAGCCTTGATGAGTATGGCTGAGCCTCTACGGTGTTAATAATGAGCTCGCACCAAGGCAGGATGTCTCTCCAAAACTGCTTTATTCATCAAGGGCTGGGTGTCAGCAGAGATCTGTGACACATCCACTCAGCGAGGGAGCAGGCTCAGAGAGCCCCGAGCAAGGGGCAGGGTAGGGTTTATAACAGGTGCAGAGTAGGAGGGGCAGGATACAAAGGATCCAATAGGAACAGGGTTCGGGGGAGGAGTTAGGATGGGGTGATAGGGATACAACAAATGAGGATGGGGGAAGGGGGCGATAACTGGGGAAGAACCAATTACAATCAGAGAACTTAAGAACATTCTAGAACAAAGGGTAAGTACAAAGGGGATTGACATAGAACATTGTAGAACTAAAGGTGGGCATAACAGATGATTATATAACTTGGGGGAGTGGTAGGTTTGGTGGACATCCTGGGAGGTGGGAATCTACACCACAGCCTCCTCCCATGGCATGTCCGGGGGAACTCCTCCCAAGTCCCCTACCACAGTTTGGGTTAGTGGTAGTCTCCTAAGTGAGCGGGTGGGATTAGGTGGCTGTAGCAGGTTGAGCAGGACTTTGATGACAAATAGAGGTGTTAGGGGTACTTTTGAAATCTGCAGAGAACAGAAGGATAAGTGGCCCAATGCTGACTTCTCGGGGGTGTCTTAGAAGATCTTGAACAGGAAACTGTTAGCTGGGACTTAAAGAGGAAATAGTAAGGATTAGGATCTGGGTGGGTCAAGAATGAAAAAGAGCTGTCGGAGGTTCTGGAAAATGTGATTTCTGAGTGTGGATGAAGGGGCAACCTTTCAAGTAGCAGCAACAGGACATGTGAGGTTTGGATACAGAAACCTGAGTTTTTGCAGTTTAGAGAAATGCAAAAAAAATGGAGACTGTAATGTAAGACTCTTAGAAACTGCTTAGGACTGCTTTTGGACTACTATCTCTTCCCTTATTCTTGATCTATTTTTTGTTGGAATATGCAGCCTAACCTCACTGCCATTCACTCTGTGCCAGGCTGACAGGCTATCCCAGCTATGCTATCACGCATGCTCTCAGTTATACTGTCCCAGATAAACAGGTCATGCTATAGCTCACTTTATCTGGTTTTAATACAGTATTTTTCCTCCTTGAACACGCTGAGGCAATCTGCTGAGTGCTGAATGTGCTATTGCAAATTTAGCTACCTTCACTGGGAGTCCTTCAGTTTTAGAGTAGAGGTTCTCAATAGCTGCAAGGTCATTACGTGGAAGTGCTTTTCCCCCCAAATTTTCTTTAGGCTTTGAGCCTTTCTTTCAGATAAGATATTTCTCATTAAATTTAAGACCTCTGCCTGGCTGCCATGAACTTCTACTGAAGCCAATGGAAAATGGAAAGTAACCCTTGGGGGCAGAAAAGCTTTTAAAGGACATCTCTTCTTAAAGTCTAGTCTATTCAGAGAAGCAAGTAAGAAGAGAGCAGACATATTAATTTAATTTTTCCTGTTAGTCTCGCCCTATTCCTCCTTCTCCATAGTACTGATTTTTAGACCCCCCTCTTTGATGTTACTATGCATATATTTTAGTGGTCTTGGAGATGATCTGTTAAAACATATCATTTGCACATGCTTGTCCTGCCCTTCTGCAGTGATCAGCTGAGATATAAGATCATCTATGCTGCTACAGAACATAAAAGAAAATTATTTTCTTTTTTCAAAGCAAGATAACTTTGATGTTCTGGAAAAGAAGTTAAATAATTTTGTTCCTAAGCTTATAGGTAGAGTGGATGTCATTAAAAACTCAGCATTTACTAAGGCCAGATGTTGACTGCATTTTCTAGCATTGTTGACAAGCATGAGACTTCCTTGAGCAACAGATCATGACATTTGAGAGCAACTTCCCCATGTAACTCCGGTATTTCACTTCCTGGATCATGTTTATAGCAAGATCATAATTTGCACCATGCATCAACACAATTATCCAGGAGGATAACTTTGAGATGATATCTTAGAAATAAAAACTAATAATTTCTATTTATCAGGAAAATTTCAAAATGCTAATCAAATGAGAGTAAAATTGCTTTTATAGATTTTATAGCTTTTATATGTTACATTTCTTTCACTTTGCTACAGTTCCATGAATCAATTAATCTCCTCTGATAAATGAAAAATTATTTAACGATCAGGTAATATCCAAACTCATTCATCAAAACTCAGCTACTTAGAAGTAGTATGGAATACTGGGCTTCTTTCTATAAGAAATGATTGATGTAAAAATTGTTCATGGTATTTAATGATAGAAAATGGTATTTAATGATAGAAATGCTTAGGAAAGAACCAGAATGTCATTAATTAAATACAAGGTTTTTAATCATTATTTAGCAAAGGGGATAGTTGTTATAATCAGGTTTAAATGAATTAATTTTGAATATTTCATACAGTAATTTCTAATTTAATTCTATTCTATCTTTTCTTAATGTGGCTCATGTTTTAATGAAATCTCAAACATCTCTTTAACAAACTCTTTATGAACTTAGAATCAAGATTTTGCCACCTGATGATGACAAGCAGAACATCCATGAGGGGCTTATTTGTTTTGAAAAATACTAACAACATCAAAGAGATTATTGACAATACCAGACAGATTAAAAATCTCTTTGCCCTCGTGAGACCCCAGCTGGAATAGTATGTCCAGGTCAGGAGTTCTCAGCATAAGAAAGATGTGGACCCTTTAGATGATCAGAGGGCTGGAGCACCTCTCCTGTGAAGACAGGCTGACCGATCTGGGAGATGATCAGCCTGGAGAAGCGAAGGTTCCCTTGCAACCTTCCTGTACGTAATTTAAAGAAGAGGGAGAATGACTTTTTACTTGGGCAGGTAGTGACAGGACAAGGGGTGATCACTTTTGAACTTAGAGATTTAGGTTAAATCTTAGGAAGAAATTCTTGACTGTGAGGGTGGTGAGGCATTGAACAGGTTGCCCAGAGAAGCTGTGGATGCCACATCCCTGGATGTGTTCAGGGCCAGGTTGGACGGGGCTCTGAGCAATGTGGTCTAGTGGGAGATGTCCTTGCCCTTGGCAGGGGTTTGGAACTACAATATCTTTAAGGTCCCTTCCAGCACAAGCCATTCTGTGATTCCATGAGTAAGTAAAGCAGATACAAAAATCAGAATGACTCAGAGCAGCTGTCAGATATCAGCCTATCTCTAGAGGAAAGGCAGTTTAGTTACATCCAGCAACTAAATGTGGATGGTGAGGCTTTACACCACTTCACCTAATCTATTTGTCTTCATACCTATGGGAACAGAAAAATGCTCTTTTTATCATCTAGAAACAAATTAGACCCACTATCAGCCTGTTATCTTAGTCATAGAATCACTTTGACTGTAATGACTTAATTAACCTCTGAGCACATACCTGCAATAATCTCATATATTTTCATTTTTCTTTTAGCAGTTATAGCATAGTTTCTACATAGTTTATCTCTGGCATGAGGTTACAGAGGCATGCCACAGAAGGAACTGAATATTCAGGAAGAAATTAATTGGGTTTTTCTCCAGGGAGATTTCTTGGGATTATGAAAGAATATCTCTCTTGAACAAAGATGTAAACAAAATGCATCCTTTTTTTTGCTTCACCAGCTCTGTTGCTCTTGTTTGGATATGCTCCAGCAAATTTATTAGGAAAAATTTCTTCATCTAAATGATTATCAGGCATTGGAACAGGCTGCCGAGGGAAATGGCTGAGTCACCATCCCTGGGGGTATTTAAAGAACATGTAGACATGTAACTTAGGGACAAGGTTTAGCAGTGTATTTGGCAGCATTCAGTTAACAACTGGATTCAATGATCCAGGGCCTTATCCAAAGTAAATGATTCTGTGAATCTAAGGCAGATGCACTGAGGAAGTAGGGCTATGTCTGTGTTGACGCTGAGATGGAAGAACACATGGAAGTGCCTGAGAACAGACCTTCCCAAGTATAAGGGTCTCTAAATCACATCTGCTCTTGCAGCTGGTGGTGTGAGGGAATACTGGATCATCACACATCAAACATCAAAGGACATGGCCACATGGGGAGATGGATCTCAGTACTCTGCTTTTCTAGGCAAAGCCACGATAAAATGTTTGAGATTCCTCCCAGAGTGTTTCTCAGCATCCAAACTTAGGTTGTGTCTGCTCCATGAGGAAGGCTGGGTTCTTCCTCAAGCACTAGCCTATGGACATACTCAATGTTTGATAAATATGGTCTGAGAAACCAAACCCTGGTTTGTGCTTTGTCTTGTGGCAGGAGTTGAACTGTGGCTTTCTCACTCACTGAGTGGTCTGGCTCTTCCAGAGAGGAAACGTCACCCTTCACAGGGAAATTTCCAGCAGCCTGGGCACATGTCACAGACGCTGCTGGACCGACCAAATCTGCCAGCTCAGCATGAAGTAGCTGTATGGCCAGTATTAGGCATTCAACTGGCACAAATCTACTTTCCCAGAAACTGTTTTTGTTCAAGCTACCTTTAAGGAATAAATATAAAATCTCCCTATTTACCACATGAAAACAAATATCATCTGGGGCACCAATTCATTTCTGCACTGATGTGCAGGGGAAAGTCTAAAATCTGATTTACAGAGGGTCTGAGAACTCTAGTATACCAGAGTTTAATTTTTTGTATTCAAGGCAAAGTACTGCACTTTCCTCACTTTCCTTTTATTTTTCTAGAATGTTAATCAGCACATTTAAAACAAAACATGGAGACTAGCATACTCTTGGTGTGAAAGCATACTGAAGAGGGCTCAATGTGGTGTTACAGCCCCAGTCCTGCAAAATGAGAAATGTGTTGTAATAAAACAATTTCTAGAGCTTCATGCAGTTGCTCTGAGCACCTTATGAATTTTTTTTTTTTAGCTGAACATGGGATATTTTAATATTTTGTAAAACTATATAAATTCTTTGAAGATAAAAGGTCTCTTGATGCCTAAAACCCTGATGAAAACCAGATTACAAGGAACATATTTCAGCTACAAAAAAAGATTTTTAGTTACTTTGGTTTGTGCTTTAGCTCTGTTTTTTTGTTCCTGTTGACCTAGACCTTGTCTTTTAGTAAAGTTCAACATTAATAGCCAGGAGGACTGATGAGATTAAAACAGAGCAAAGACCTAAAATTTCATACCATCTAGGTAGCAGAGCCACAGACAGATTCTCTGCTTGTGCTAAGACGTTTGGCTACAACAGATTTATGATGCTTTATAAAGAGTAAGATTTGGACCCAGGGGAGTGGGTTTGTGTGTCTCATACAAATTACTGCCTTTAGTGTCCTAATTGATTCCATCTGTAGTTTTACACACTTTCCTTTTTTTCTTCCTTTTTCCTTTGTAGTCAGAGCTACCTTCAAACTGCAAGTGACGTGCCTGGGGGTCACAACCTGGATCCCTCTGCAAACTACAATTCCCCAAAGTTTCGCTCAAGGAATCAGAGCTATATGAGAGCAGTGAGCACGCTCAGTCAGGCCAGCTGTGTTAGTCAGGTGGGAAATTCTTGTTATAATTTTTCTTATAGGTTAACTGAAGATGTGAGACTTGAAACTAGTGGATGGTTTTAGGTTTTTTCATTTTTTAAATTACTATCAAACTGAGGATGTGAATTGTGGAAGTAAATCAGTTCTAAGGAATGTAACTCAAAATTTCAAGAAAAATACTGAATGCTGGAGGCAAATAGACACTATCAAACAATATATTTTCAATTTATTCTTCATCAAAAATATAAATACTGGTGTTTTTTTTCTTCAGTGCATATTAAATATTTAATTGTTAAGAAGATTCAGACTGAGCATGAGGAGTACACTCCTACAATATTCATCATCTGAAAATACCTGCTCTGATTTCAGTAAATGTGGACTGCCTGATTAAGATATAGATTGAAAAAAAATATGCTCCAAAGGAGCAGTGTTTCATCCTAAATCAAATCCCTTATTCTTCTTGGGTGAAAGAATAAGTTCTATCAACTATTCTATGTATGGGGTCTCCTGAAAAGGTACAGTTTTCCTCCCTACTGGTTTTATGTCTGTTAGTTAGTACTAACTCCTGGTAAAGTGAGGTCTGAATCACACCTGAAGGGCAATAAACTATAAGAATTACGTACACGTTCTATGTAGCAGAGGACTTTACATAAAATTCCCAATGTTTCTAATGTTTATTGGTCCTGACTTTCCTTCCCTGTGTTGTTTCATGACAGATGGGCCCTTCCCACTTCTAAGACATGGTACTTAATATTTCTTTGACCGTTTAGTGAGCCACCTAAGGGTATACATACACAATGGTTATGTTAAAAGAGAAATCTTTTGAAAGCAATTTCATATTCATTCATATTCAATTTGTATTGCATGGCTATTCAGGCCTGGATTCAACTCATCTAAATTGAGGCTTTTAACTGAGGCAACAACTAAAGCTTCCTCTGTAGTTAATGGAGCAAAAGAGTTTCTTCCAGGACAGTGAACATCCTGAGTGGGCTGAGAGCCCTCTGGAAATGCTTGTCAGTCTCAATTGATGGTAGAGAGCTGGGAGGGGCTGGTCACCTGACAATGCCCTTCAGTCAAATTCCTTAATTTATCTGAGGTAATTCTAAATTTAATCTTATGTAGCACACATTAGAATTAGAAACAGTCAGTCATTTTCCAAAGCTTTCAAATTTTTTTTCCCAGCTCCCTTGATGTTTCCATCATTCTGACGCCTTGTTTTTTGTTACGCTGCTTATTGGTTATTTTGTCTTTTTATTATACTCTGCTTTTGAGAAAATTTCATGAGTATTAAATCCTGCATTCAAAGCAAGTTCTGTCAGCTGCCAAATAACAATTTTCTCACATAGAAAGTATCTAACATCTTCTGTCTCTTTGACCATGTCTGTGCACAGAGATAGCCACTGAGCTGTCCATGATGATTAATTGGTTTCAGTAGTGGTTAAAATTCTTTATTTCAGTGTGCATTACCTGGAAGGTGTCCACAGTAGATTTCATTTGCAGGTACTTTGTTCAGTTTGCCAGATTAACTAAACCTGCTGGATACAGTTCCTTGCTTTTTCAGTGTTCACTAACCCATGCAACTTTGTGTTAGCCACATACTTCCTACCTCACAGTCCAGCTATTTCCAGACCATTAATAAATCCATTAAATAGATATTACCCCAAGCAAATGTATTAAAATATCAAGTTCTGAACATTTGCTGTTTCCTGTTCTTTTTCCATTACACCATCCTCCATCTACATAATAGCGGTTTGTATAATTTGTGGGGGTTTTTATGCCTTTTTGTTGTGAGATCCTTCCTTTTTTCACATCTGAGAAAGGTTAGACTCAAGAATAATGTTGAATTCCATGGTATATATTTTAAATTTAAGTTTGAAAACTTTTAATTTTCTATTATCAATAACCTTAGTTTGAAATAAGTAGCTAAGACTTACAGAGTTTATGGACTAAATTACCATATATTTCCTGATCAACAATATTGCAAAATAGTTCAGAGTAAGATTTTTTTTATCTCTTTGAGATTGCATTAGTCTACTTAACTTTATTAGAAGCAAATTTCATGAAGAGTAATTTAATTCGTTTCAGAAGATTTTCGGTAGTCAAAATGTCTTACATAAAATTATCTGTTATTCATAATCGTCAGAACTTCTCTATAAAATTACCCTTTACTTAACCAAAACCCTAAAACATTTGAAACATTTGATGGGACTCTCTTTCCATAATGAATAAAGCACTAGGAGCACTTAGCATCTGTATAGGAAAATTAATATCAACTAGATGTGACATTTAGTGATGCCATAAATTTAACTTGCAAAATTATTCATACTGATTCTGAGTTTTAGTACTCACTTTTTAGAAAAAAATTATTTTCAGAATTATCTGTCCAGTGTTAACTTCTATCTGATTTTGGATAAACATAATATTGAATTATTCAGGTACATTTACAGGTAGTTAGGGCTGCCTTCAGTGAATCTTTGAAAAACGCTGTAGGTAGAATTAAGGTACTAATCTTCAAAACAGCGACATATGGTTACCTACCTAGAGGTTCACCAAGCCTGGCCACTCTGCCTAAGCCATGCTTATCATGAAAATTGCCTCTAAAAAAGGCACAGAGTTGCATCATGCCCAATCTGCAAGGCAGGGCTAGCAGGTGGATGCTGGGTCCTGCCTAAGTGCTGCAGGGAGCTGGAGGCTGCTGCTGAAAGGACAGCATGGTAGAGGGTCCAAGCTGGGCTGCTCTGCCAGGCAGGGTTCCTGGAACATTAATGTATGGCATGTGTGATGCATTTAATATAGATGTGTATACAGCTGATCTAAGTTAAACAATGTGAATGTGATCAGAAGGGATTACTACATTTTAACTATTTGCTAAAACAGTTCTTCATCAATGTACAGGTGTCCATTTGAGATGTTGAGGCCGTGATGATCACAAAAAAGCAAGTCAAAAATCAAATGCATTGTTGTTGTTTATTCAGATGAGTGAAGCAGAGGTTAATGGACAGTTTGAATCGGTGTGTGAATCAGTGTTTAGTGAAGTTGAAGCTCAGGCAATGGATGCCCTTGACCTCCCTGGATGTTTCCGAACAAGAAGCCACAGTTACTTGCGTGCCATTCAGGCAGGCTATTCCCAAGATGATGAATGTATCCCTGCGCTGACATCTTCCAACATCACCTCAACCATCAGGTCAACCACAGGTAAGCGAGTCTCCACTGACCCTTTCATTGTTCTGCATGTAAAAACATATCAGATTGCCTTCTAAAGGGAGGTTTGACTCTAGAAACATTTTCCCTATGTAGAGATAATGTTTGATACCAGTATTCTTTTTGTTTTTAATACTGTACTATTGTGGCTACATCCTGGAATAAGCTCTTTCTGGGAAGAATCTTTCATGCATAATGTGATGGACCTGGATTTTTGACCTCCATATCACATACATACCATTATCTAGGTGCAAGTATAAGAATGCAAATGCAAATGGTATAATTTCAATATTGTTAGATATATGTGGTTTATATACCAAGTAATTGAACTTCTAAATGAGATTTGTTGTTATAATTTTAATTATACCCCCCCCCCCCAAAAAAAAAAAAGAAATTAAAAATATTTGGTCTAAATACTTGAAGGCAGTTAATGTAAAAGGTAATGAATTTCTTTTAGGGAAGTTCTAACCAATTGTACCAGTGCACTGAATTGTAAATGCTTTGGCATGCTCCACACATCTAATATTACTCATTATCCATTAGCATTCATTGTTGTAACTCACTGTTAAGATCTCTTAACATTTTTCTGGCAACTTTCTTTTTTCTTATTAGTTGCTTAACAAAGATGATAGCTTTATCCATTTTAGAATTTTAGTATGCATTGGTAAAGAAAAGATTGCACAAAGAGCCATTAAATAACAAAATGAAATCTATAGGAGGTATGTATTCTTTGTAAACTGATCCAAATTCACTTCTACGCTTCCAAATGTGTTAGTGCCAGTTCCTAATTATGATATTGTCCTTGCCACCTACTATTAAGCTGTAGTGCAGGCTACCCATCTACAAAAGGTAAAAATGAGTTCAAAACCTATCATATAAAAATACTTTTAAAATTATTTCCTTGATACATCTGTTGTATAATAGAACAGTGTGAGCTTAGAAAGGAAGCTGTGGTTGAATAACACATTTGGATTCCAGAAGTAGCATAAAATGTTATTTTATCTTAAGCATAGTATTTTAATTGTTATATAAAACTTTGTGTAAAACTAGCAATTGTTGCTTACAGTGCCCCCTCTAGGGATGTTGCTGTTCTTTGATTAATAGACATGCTATCATGATATAAAACGAGATCTTATTGCTACCCCAGAGACTAATTTTCATCTTTATCCTATATTACTGTGTGATCATTATGAAGTCACCTTCCATGGCAAAAGACACAAACAGATTGCTTATTTAGCAGTCTGCTCCAACTATTGAATTGGAATATTTTCAGAATTAGCTTGGTTACCAAGTCGATTGATTTTTATCTAAACTCTCCTGAGTTTATATGCTACCTAAACCCAAAATTCTTACTGAAAATAATTTATTTTATTTTGCTCAGTGTGAAAAAGCTGAATAATAGAATATATTTAGGAAAATACAAGATTAGCTAGTAAATTGTGTTTGTCTCACAGTGTTTTCATGCTTATGAAAAATGTTCTGCATTTATTAGTAGTCTACTGGTTAAGTACTGTGGTTTCAAAAAGTTTAACCTTCCTTTCACTCTTAACTTCTCCCTCATCTCAGAAATTATTTATCAGGGAGATTTTCTTGCCCACAATGTAATTCTTCTTTTTTGTGGTGAGGTGATATTGACAATCTGGAGAAAAAAGATCACTTGAGGTGTTTTCCTGTTCCAAAATAATTTCCAAGCCTAAGGACTGTATACAGTTCTGAGTGTGATTTTGTAATTCAAATGTCATCTCTGTGCCGCAGAGCAAATTTGTCCTCAGCTTCTCTATGATATACAAGAGGAGTAAGGATTATGTAGTTCACTTTTAAGGGAAATTTCACTTGCCAAATAAGTTCTTGTTTTTAAAATCCTAGGTGTAATGCTTCAATTTTTCTCTCTTCAACCCTTGTCACTTTGGAGGGAGTTGCTGCTTTTCCTATCCTTATAATTTTTACAAAAATCTTACTTCTTCTTCCCTTTCTGAAAATTGTAAAAGAAGCAGTTGCCTGAAATGTGAAAATGGTGTTGGCAGATATTTGACATTCAAATAAATGTCAGAAAGGTCAGACTTTCACATCAGCTTTTATTTCCAATTCAGTCTTTTATTTCTTAAGAAAATTACATTAACTTCTTTTTTGCTTCTGATGTAACAAATTCTTCTTGGCAAAGAAACTAAAGGAATGTTTTAGAAAATTAACAGTAATTTCAATTTAATAATTCCATTCAATTTTAGTTATATAGGTCATGACTGCCCCTTATCATTGTCGTAAAGCAATTGATTCATAACACCCTAGCTTAGCTAAAAATTAATTATTGTAACTAAAAATGTAAACCTAAAATAATATAAAATTATCTATGAATTCAATTACAAAAGTATAGAATATATATTTTTAAAACATATTTACTAAAATACCCCCAGATGCCTTTACAACATTTGGAAGGTTGCAACTATTATGAATATCATGTGGGAAATTATTACTGGACTATGCTAAAAGGATTTTCTAATAGATGGGAAAAGAACTACCAGTATTGGGCTCTTCTTAACTGCATACAGCTTGACAGAAAACGCTCCATGAAACATTGGTACTAAAGAACACATAACTTCTGTGTGAATCCTTGTGGTTTAATTATTTGTGGAACTGGTCTTCTCCACCTCTGAGGGAGATTGTGACAAGGCCTAGGGCACTCCCTGTTGCCCCAGGTGTAAATGAATGAGACAAGTGACAGTGCAAAGGAGGCAGCCAGCATCGCTGGCCTATGGTAAGCTAGACCTGGCCTCTGTGTGACCCCTGCTGGGACTCTTCTTTCACTGAGGTTAGGGCATTTCCAGCCACCACGTTCCGTTCTGTGAGGAGATAATGAACCCAGTAAAAGATCCTTGATGTTAAAAGCCCTGAATGGCAGCGTATGCTTTCTGTCTCTGAACCGTATCCAGTCACAGCTGTCAGATGCACAGCTGAGAAAATGCAGCTCCAGCTGCTGCTGCCTCCCACCTCATTCCTCCAGCACAGACAACATGTAATTTCCTGAATGGGAAGCCACTGAGTGCAGTAGTCATCCTAAGTGCTACTGACTTACAGCTCTGCTACTCCTGCAAGCAATGTTTCACTTTTCAGGAAGAGTTCATGCAAACTGGGTCACTTTCCCAGGTAGCACCAGCCTGGCTCCCTGCTGTCTAAGCCATCCATCCCACTGCCAGCTCAGCAGACAGCCAGGGAGTGGGGCACAGTGCTGCTGGAAGTGCTGGCTGCATCACCCCGCAGCCAGCCCTGGCTGCAGAGTCCTGCTGGGAAATGAGGGCAGTAGGTCAGGAGCAGTAACTCCTTATCCCACCTGCAACACCTGGCTTCTCTTACTGGAAAGTAGTTCAGATACTGTGGTACAGCACTGGACTGTACTATGAAAACAACCAACAAGGACATCTGGAAGATATTAATCACTCCCTCGTTTCCCCTTTGTCTGAGAAGGTCAGTTTATTTTTGCTACAAGTTCTGTATGTAGAGAGAGTCCTTTATATTAATCACTTCTTATGTTATAGACTATTGAGGATGTTTCCTCACAGGTTTTATTTAAAGTTTGGTTTTACTGTGAATGCATAAACACTGAAGTGCAATGGTGGCAGTTAGGATGGTCTCTTGTGAAGCAGAAAAACATGCTAAAATCCCTTCCCTGAGAGAGAGAGAGTAACTTGGTATTTGCACTTCTGGCCAACTTGAACACCAACTTAGCATTCTCTTCAGATGTGGAAACGCACATATTTTGTCCTGATGACATTATATACATTGTATAAAACACTTTCATCTTTATTGTGACAAACATTTCCTCTGGATTCCTCTGGACCACTGTTCAGGATGCTTACCCATCAGGTGGAATAGCTTCTCAGTGTATATTGCTTTTATATTCAAATTGAAGCAGCTAGCCAGAAATACTAAATATCTGACTCAAGCAGATGCATGAAATCCTTCTCCAGCAACAAGCAGGAGCTAAGCAGACTCTGTTAAGTTCTTTGGTTTTCAGTCTGATGAGTAAAAGAGAGTATAATTTTCAGTTTCTTAAAACTACTCCACATGTTCCTCTAACCCAGTTTTTCTGGCTACAACAGTATTTTTGACTGGATTAATGATAAATTAATGGATTAATGATTTTAAAAAATCCACCTAGCTATGGACTTCAGCACAATGGGACTTAGTCAGGGTATATAAAGGCATCCTGTATTTCTGTCCTATGATAAATGTCAGTCCAAAGTAATTTCTCCCACTTCAGGGATTTCCTGCTACTCTTGAGAGAAATTTAGCATAAAGCATTGTTGGATTTGAGGAACAGAGTTACTAACCTTAAGTTGCTAATATAGTGCATAAAATTTTTAAATTCTTCTAGAAAATTATTCTAGCATAATGCAATCTGTCAGATTTTTCCAATATTAATGATTCTCTCAGTTGTGCACACACCTCCTTTTTTCTGATTCATAGTAGGCAGCTCAACTAAGCTCATGCTTGCTAAAGATTTCACTGAGGAAGATGAAAAGTCTTTGGACCATTTCACTTTTTGAAAACTGTCTTTGGGCCATTGTACTTTTCTCATTCAGCTGGACTCTGCTTGGCAATGAGTAAACTTCAGAGAATTCCACATTTACTGAACTATTCAGGACTAATTCCAAAACCAATTAATTCAAGCTAGGTCACATTGGATGAGGAAGTTTTCAATTAGAGTTCCTGCGATTACTCAGGATGCCTGAGGAATTGCAGGTTTCCCTTCTCCTGACTTTCAGCTATTTTCAGCTTTCCAGTTCCAAATAAAGGGCTATGTAAGGTGAATTTTTAAAGCCCATGTTTGATATTTAGCCACAAAACTCTCATGCTCAGTGAACTGATTGCATAATCATGTACTTACAAAAATAAATGGATGAGAATATGATATTTCACAGAGAAATTGTACTGTTCCATAGCATGGCTACCCCTTCAAACCATAAAAGCATTGATTCACTGGTTGCTATCTGAACACTAATAACATTAGTTATTGTTTTGAGGTTTTAATGGTTTGTTAGGTTTTTTTGCCACTTATGAAGATACCAAAGCTGGGAAAAAGCCATGGTGCTACTACATATGACACCCCTTCCCATGAGAAAAACATAAGAGTGTTGGGACTGTGAGCTTAGGGAAGAGAAAGCTCAGAAGGAATTTTATAAATGTGCATAAATATAAAAATTAAGGGAAAAATTATTTTCAGTTCTTAAAATAAAATTTATGAGCAACAGATGTGTGATTTTCTTTTATTTCCTCAAGTATGAGATATTTCATTCAGGTGGTTGTTTGGATCTTCTTAATCTGATGCACTACAGCTAGGAAAACCCAGCCAAATGGGGGAAAACTTATGCATGAAGTAACATCTCCACAATTTCTGTTTTTTCTATAGAAATAAATGGTCAGACTGAGAGGATTTTACTGGTATCCATTGCTAATAGCTAGCAGTGGAATCCATAAAATATATGTTTTAAAACACAAAGCATTGAGTTCAAATAAGATATAGAAGGCTGTGTTCTCTATCATCATTTAGGATGTTGACTTTCCTTAATTACTGCTGGGGCTCTGTGGAATTATCTGACACTCTAACTCTCTGCAGGAAACATCACCTATCTCTGGGAGCATTTCAGCATCCTGAGTTAATCCTTTGATGCTGTGCCAACTTGTGTTCCTATACTGTGAGAATAAATCTTATCCTAACAAATTATGAGCTGAGTTCTACACTTGGATACAGACACACAATTTTCATTGCTCTGGATGTATCTGGAGAGCATAATCAGTCTTTAATTTTTTAAACATGTTGAAGTTTTGCTGCTATGCTGACACTGCTGTTCCAGAGCATCTCTACATGGTAAAAATGACCCAGGAAGTCACTAGGATGAAGGTGACACAAACACTTTGGTCCAAGGAGTTTGACAAGATGGCCAAGGATCTGTCACAACTGTTCACAACTCTGGGATTCCTGGAGATGGAGTAAGGCTGTGCTAATCAGGGCTGCCTGGCCTCCTCAAGCTGATGAGGCATGAAGGCAGTTGGAGCAGTAGCCAGAAGCTTTTCATAATTTTCATTCTCCCTGGTGCAGATTATTTTCAGAGTCAAAGATAAAAAATGAAGTCACTGCCTTCCATCTATGGTTAGTTTAAAAATGTGTAATGAGTGTTTCTCTCTTGCTCCTTCTGTTCTGTGTTTGACAAAATGCCTCCGTAACCCACTGGATTTGCCAGACATCTGGTTCTATTCTTATTAAAAAGGACACCAACGCTGCCTCCCCTGGCAGAATTTGGCTTCAAAGCTGTTCTGTTGAAAGTGTTTTCTTAGTTATGTTTTCTTTATGGTATTATATGGTTAAAAAAAGTAGATTTTATCAGAAAAATATAACGTGCAAGGATGGTGATTCACTGCTCAGTTTGAACCCTTCCTGGCAGTGGCAGATGTAAATCTCAGCCCAGCTGTTTACCCTGAGGCTGTGTCTGTGCAGCTGTGGGAAGCACACAGGGTGGGTGACCCTGGGAGCACCAATGCATCAGGCTTCCTTGCGGTGAAAAAGAAGGACCCTGCCTGTGCTTCTCCTCTTGGGAAAAAAAAAATAACCTCTAAGGAGTCTTCTCAGAAGCTCTGCATGTATTCAGTCCTGTTTCTTCGTTGAAGATATGTGTGTCAGGAGCCGTAATCATGATATGTGCATTGAACTACACTCCTTGCCATGCTAGCTATACAAACATCATTTGATCGATTTCTGCATGAAAAAACTTATTCAGACTCATATCTACCTTAGAAAGACAACTGATAAACCTAATACTTAAAACATACTGGAAATATTTTTTTCCAGAGCACCAGAGAAAATAAAGACACTAAAATTGGTGACATTCCAGGGCATAACCTGAGAAAATTAGCCTTTGGCCGGACAGGCTAGTTGAATTGTGTTGGGTTAACCTTCAGGTCAAGTCAACTAAACATACATTCTGTTGTGCAATCTAGTTGTCTAAGTTCCCATCATAAGAAACTCTGATTAGTTCAAAGACAATTGACTGGTACCATTTGAGACATCTATACAGGAACTAGAAGAGAATTGAATCATTCTAGACAAAAAGCTGTTGTTTAGGGAGGAAGGCTTTGGTAGCTACGTTTTGGTGAGTTTGACTCAGTCTGAATACAGTGTATGGAGCCTATTGTGCACCAACACAGAATCAACAAACCTCAGCCTACAGTGAGGTGTTTTACTGTCAATGAATAGCCCTTTGATTAGTCCTGACAAAGCCTTACTTGCTGTAAGGCCAAGGTTCAGTCTCAGTATATAGTCCATTGAAATATACACACTGGAAGCCACAAATACCAGAGCAATCCCAACAGCACATTACTACTCCTCAAGGGCAACTGGAGGACATCCAGTGTTCTGGGAGATACTTAGTTTGAAGTGAGTAGCCTATCACTTGGCTTTCTGAGAATGAGAATAGCATATCAAGGACACATCAACGAGTCATGAATTTTATATGTATTTTTTTACCTTTTCGGACATTACTGTGTCCAGAAAAATACATGTATTTCCACTCTCTGTGTCAGTCATAAAGGTTCATCTCACATGGTGCATGTATCTACAATGTAGGTTTCAAAGACAATCACCATAATATGCAATTATAGTCATTGGATATCTATGTCCTTCATAACTTGTACCTGTTACAAAAGAAGTGGTCCTCTGGACATCCCTGTTTCTCTCTGTTGTCTATTAAAATAGTCTACAGTGATAGCATTGCATAGATAGCTAACTTCCATTAATTTTAGGTAAAAAGTAAAGCTATTCAAATTGCATTTTAGGATGAAAACTAAGGTTGAATTTGGGTCCCACTGAAAACAAGGATAACTGAGAGAACTTAAAAATCTGAGAGAACAAAACACAGCAGCATCATTTTTACACCTAATTGCAGGGATGGGAGCCTGCAAGTAGCTTTCTTAGTTTTGACTGGTTTTGACACTCATACTTACTCGATCTGCTTTCTGGGTAAAATGGTTATTGGATTTGACAAAATAGTGCATTCTGAGTTTGTGTCCAGACTTGTAATCTCTGGATTAAATTAATTGTTTAAAGGTACTAAACTGCATTTGTTTAAAATATTTAGTAATCACTTATGTTCTTTAATGTCAGATTATTATCATAATATACTGATAAAATTATGCAACATAAGTAAGCAAATTGTTTTTCTCATCCTACTTGTCTCAAAATTCCTTACTGTAAATTAAATAAAATTACAAGCTACACATAGTTACTGTAAGAAAGATAATATAAAATAAAAAAGAAAAACCAATTATAAGCCCACATAATATATTCATGAGGGGGTTTAGGAGGCTGATGGAAATTAATATAACTGAGTGAGAAGGATATGTGGGAGTTTGAGAAGAAATTTTACTGAAAAACATTTTCAATTTTTTTGTTATATTTCAGTATGAAAATAGTGGCACAAGAAGAGTGATTCTTAGTGCTTAGAATTTTTTATTGTCTTTGTCTCTTACTGTGTTGATGACAAATGCAATCTGTATTCCTGAAAAGCCACATATACATTTTGAAAATGAAATATAGTTAAAAGAACATTTTTCCTTCCTGTAATTGAAAAACTGAGATGGTGTTTTTTATGCAACTTCAGTATTTTAGAGGTACATAGGAACTGTTTAGAAGAGCAGTCCAGCTGTCAGCACTTTGCCATGTCATCTACAGGATGCTGGTTAGGCTATAATTTCTTGCTAATTAACTGATCTAAAATAGAGCTCTTTGTAACCAGTCCATCAACAATCTATGAGGTTTGTCTTGCCCACACCTCTGTTAATTTTAGCAAAGGCCTACAGTTTCTGATCTTGATGTCTTGTTTGATTTGCATTTCTGTTTTGAGACTAACATTAATTACACTGTCAAAACATATTTATCATTTATGTAACACAGAGCTGCCTACAGACTTAAGTTTTCTCAATATGGAGGTAACATCTTGCGCACTGAATTACTTGATTATAGTAATTTTTTTTATACATTTCTTCTCCAGGGAGACTGTAGCGGCTTCAGTTTTTTCCAAATTTAGTGGTCACATTTCCTCTTAATTGTTAGTTTCCAGTACAAAATCAGAGAGATGCACAGAATTAAAAGGATCTACTCTGTATATTGAGGCTAACCTATTGCACACACAGATTTACTTTCTTAAAAAAAAAAAAAAAAAAACCAAAAAACCACCTCATCCAGTAACTTTGCCTTGCCTGAATAAATTTTAATTGAGGTTATATGTCATACTAATTATTTCATTAGTTTTTAAAAGTGCTGCACAGATTTTGTTTATCAGAGATGTCAAAGACAGATGCTGGTTTTAAAAATAGGGTTTTTTATATGTAATTCATTTGGCAGCAGTGTTTCAGTGATGAGCTATTTTGAAAAACTCTTTTTAAAAGTTGTATATAGGAAACACAATTCTTGTTTGTGTCAATAATATGCTCAGCTCATATAATGATCCAGATCCTGAGATTATATGAATTTGACAGGTTCCACTGACTTCAATGTCAACATTTTCAATGGGATTAACAGCATGGTCTAATCTAGTACCTCAAACTGGTCATGTAATTAAAAAATTACAGAAATACAGAAGGTTTGCTTTTCATTCCTGTCCGGATTTATGAAGATACCTTGGCCAAAGCTGGTACTGGCTGCTACGTAGTAGCTTCAGCAGAAGGTTCAGGAAATTAGGTTTCAGTTCTTGCTGCAGGCTTATTCCATTCAGATGTGCTCTACCATCCAGCTCACAGGGGATGTGGAGCAGGGGAAATGAAGGTCCCACATTTCCAATGAACACTGGCAACAAAAGATAGGAGAGGTTATGTCCCAGTGCAAACCAGTGTGTCACAGGAGCAGAGCTTTTGGCTGGAGTTTTTCTCATCCCTTTGCATTTAACAGCCCCATAGAATCATTAAGTTGGGATAAAACCTCCAAGGTCATTGACTGAACCTTTGACTGAACACCACCATGTCAACTAAATCAAGTGCCAGGCCCACTTCTTTCTTGAACACTTCCAGAGATGGTAACTGTCAAAATTAGATGTCCTAATTTGAGCTAGTTGTCCTTGATTGTCTTTGTGGTTGACAGAGACAAGCATAGGATGATTCCTTTCCTGGTAAAATTCCTGGTAAAATAAGCATCTAAAATGGGCAAGAGTTGCCCCCAGAATTGCTTCTTTTTCTCACAGTAATTCTTAAAGTGATTGGACTACTAATTTAGACCTGGATGACTGGGTTTTTATCAGTGACTGATGTGAGGTGAGATGGATTCCCATGTATAGTTCCCAAAAACTGTCTTGAAAGTCTGATGTAATTCACTGTTACAAAATGGACCTACTTAAAATACTGGCACAGGATACATGCAATATTTTGCTCTCACAGACTATGCCAACGTGAGACTACCAATTAACATCTGACTTTAGGGTGTAACAAATTTCCAGGTTGACTTAATCACAAGATGTGTAAAATGATCCAACAGGAAAAAAGGTTGAAAAGTTATAGATTCATACTACTCAGACAATGCCTTCAGGTTTAAATAAAGTGCAGCCCATCCTATAAACTGTGCTGATAAAAATCATCTGGGTATAAGCAGTCTTTCAAAAAAAAAAAATCTCATAAAAATATCACGTTGATACTTTTATATCTTATATATATATAGATATAGCTCAGTGAGATATATATATCACTGTTTCTTACTGTTTAATCTCAGAAGGAAGAAACAGGGTCTTTTCACAGATAGCCAAACTTGAGACTCTCTCTCTAATGAGAAACTCTCTGGTCTCTTTACTGGCTAGGATTCATCATGGAGGCCTGAATGAGAAAAGGGACGAAGCAGAAAGATAGGTTAACAACTAAAGCATCTCTCTGATTATGTTAGAGAGAAATTTCTTCAGAATTTAATTAAAGGAGTTACCTTAATTAAAACCAAAATTAGCTCTTGAATTTCAATCTCTGTATGACAGTGGTAAGTTTTAATGACTACTTTTGCAAGGTTTGAATATCCTTACAATTAAAAAATTGCACCCTCAACTACCTTTAAAATGGAGAAGCTCTTGAACATGGAAAGCCCACAGAAATTACAGGCTCTTTCATCACCAGAGCAGCAAACAAAGGAGTGGACCTTTCCAGGGAGCAGCAAAGGAAAGGGCTGGAGAAGCCTGGGGTGTATGTATGTTTCCCTCGCCTGCCCTACACTCACATCCAGACAATATTTCAATTTAAGTACAAGTGAGTGTGTTAGAGGAGCACTCTGAAGAACTTGATTTATATTCAGATGCCTGTGTAGGGTCAGGTAATGGAACAAATCATTCTTTTTCTGTTCAGCCTGAGTACATACTGCTTCAGTACTGAAAGGAGAAAGTAGAGACTCCAGTCATCAGTGTAGGTTTTCGGGTAGTCACTGAGGGCACACATTGAAAACAGCAAGCTTGGATCCAAACAGACTGATTTACTAATTTACTTGGATCCAAACAGTCTGATTCAAGCTTTTTCTCATCATTCTAACAGATCAATTTTTCTTAATTAAATACCAGAGGCTATACATGTTAAAACTAAGCACTTTTAAATCTTTTTGTTATGACTGAACTTTAAAGCTATAATTGATTCAAGAAGGAAACACCTCACTAACATTTCAGAATTTGACTAAGAAAAGCAGATTATTTTGCACAATTACACTAGCATTTGACACTACAATCTCCTTTTAATTATGTTTGGAATCAGAGCTAGTGTAGATGGAAGATGAAAAGAGGCATATATAAAAAGATGTGTCCCAACACCCTCTCTTTTAAATGGGGACTTGTATTCTTATTTTTGAAATCCACGCCTTGTTAGAAAAATCATCAAATAATTAATTATTTCTGTGAGAAATAAAATCTATTTGTGTCTGTGATTTTTTTTTCTCAAAATTCACCTTTGATTTCTTAATATTCTTATAATTATCATAATTCTGTGTTTTGAGAAGTAACTGCTAGGCATCCATATGTATATTTTGATTTTAGGAGTAACTCAGAATTTCTAATGACCATGACAGAGAACAGTGAAGAGATTTCAAGGCATTTCAGGGACATGTTAGCTGGGACTTACAAAGCCTTTGGCTAAAACAGTATACACCAAAAGACTACTCCAAAAACTGCGTGCTCTTTTGATACATTATCAGATTTGATTGTCACCTTTCATTATGAAAAGGTCTCTTTTTCCTCTTCTGAAATAATTTCAGGGCTGGTGCTGACTTTCCCCACGCAAAGCTCCAGCCTGGGCATCTGCACTGTGTTTCTCCTGGTGCTGTGGCTCCTCAGAGGAGCCCGTGTGCCTTCAGCAACACGGCCCTGGGACCTCAGCCTCCAGGGCAGCTCCAAGCTCCCTGCAGAGTAATTATTCTCCTTCTGGAGAAACCTCCTTACAAAAGAGAAAATTCAGTTTACTCCTGCCACAGCCATTTCCTTTAATTGTGGTGCTTTCGTGTAAATTCATCACCCAGCTAACTTTGTGATCTCAGTCTAAATAATGTTATTTTGACTAAGTGCTTAATGGTTATATCCATTTGTAAAAACCCCTCAGGTGATTCTATCTTGCAAATGGACCAAAAGTGGTGATTTATTAAAAGACTGCCTTTTGAAAGGTGTTCTGAATGTCACCCACAGCCACTGTTATTTCATCAAATAGATCACATTTCTCTTACTTCATTGTGTCTGGAAAGGTCTATGGCTAACCTGAAGTAACAACTAAATTTAGTTATTTTAGTAATGTTATTTCTAGTGTAAACTTTGCTGACACTGAAATATGGCCTGAATAACTGACTTCTATGGCTGTATCAACAGTAACTTTTAGCAAGTTTAGACAAATACAGCATAGATTAAGTGGGATATTCTGCTTCCAGCTATATCAGTTAAACTGTTGCTTATGAATTATCAGGAAATCTTCCTTGTATTTATACTGTGTGTATCCAAACCACCAAATCACCAATTCTTCAGTGCTGCAATCACCTTCCTGGCTATTCTGCACTATTGCCATAGTGCTGGGTATTCTGCTTGTGACCGATGCTGCCTGGCCAGCATCACAGAGAACATAAAAAAATTAATGTGGTTTACAGAATAGGTCCTTTGTAGGCACCTCTGTGCCAAATTCAGCACTGGTAGGCAATCTTGTGTGTGTGTGAGGGTCTGGCACTTAGGATATCAATCCTTACAAAACGAATTTGACATTTTACACTTTTTCCTGACTGAAAAATTTCTGCATGTTATGCTTCATTGGTACTTTCTCATTTCTTCTGAACAATTTATACCTGGTTTGCATCATTTTTAAATATGGTCCACTATGAAGCAGCACAGAACCATTTTTTTTCTCTCCATTTCTCTAGACACCCTTCCTTAAAGGAAAATTTATTGGAGCCAATTGCACATATTTATGTTGAAGTGGGACAAGTACCTAAGCAGTTAATACTTTGATTTAAATAGATGTCTGAAAAACCCATATGGTTTGGAATTAGAACCATTTGTTTCCATTTTTGTAATATTTGATTGATTATTATAAGCTACTAGAGGCAGAAAAAACTAACTTTAAAAAATATTTTCCCACTTTATTAAATGAAGCAAAAAATAATTTCTAATTTTTATATCAAAATAGCCTTTGAATAAAATGGAAAATAAAATTTTAGTTTATTTTTCTAATTTATTCATAAAAAGACATGTCTTGTGCCATCTACTTTCTTTTTCTTTGCACTTCAGTGCAGCTATAAATTTTGCAAACTGATTAACAGCATTGCAGAGGCCTGTTGCTTTTACTTTTTCTTGAGCCTCATTTCTCAGCAAAAGGACTGGTGAGAGAAATATCAGGAATATTCAGGATATGCGCAGTAAGACCACTAAAAAATTAAAGAAATCAAAAAACTAAAGAATTCAGAAATCTTTGGTCAGCACTAGAAACAACAGGAGATTATCCTGGATTGATGTTTTATGTGTTCAAACATGGAGTGGGTCTCTGGCATTTGTTCAAGTGCACAATTTAAATCTGTCTGAAGCCATCCTGCACCAGCTCCACCCTCCTGGTGCTCTTTCACAGGCCTGCCTCATGCTGGGTCTCATCTCCTGCAGTTGTGCTGCCTCTGATGCTCAGCTTGGTCGTACCAAATACAAGAATTCTCCATCCTGGTCTGCTTGTTCCCAGTTTGATTTTCACCACCAGTGCCCTGTGGAGCTGTGGGGCACTGTCTTCAGCCTGTGCTCAGCACCCCAGGACTGCATTGCCCAGCACCAACCTTCTGTGGAGCCAGCAAACTCCTCCACAGCTCTGGAGTTTGCAGAATGATGACTAAAAAGGGGAAGAGATGAAGGAGTCCTGAAGAGGTTTTAAATGCTTGCTTTGGGTTAATAACTACTAAGGCAAATAAAATTTACAGAATAGAGAATGATACAAATGTGACAGGAATCCTGGTCCATCAGCATAAGCCGATGATAAATAAAAAGCTCATTTTCTATTAGGAGCAGGAAATGTTTCTTCCCATATATAATGTATTGCATTTACAATTGCCAGGACCAAGAACTAGACATGATAGAAAAGGGTTATTGTTGATACCAGGACTATTCCCAGATACCATTGTTAATGGAAACAATTTGCAAGTGACAAAAAGTTTCATGCTTCAGACCTTAATGCAATATTTATTTCTTAGCGATCAAAACACAAGCATGAACAATAAACTGTGTATTACTGTGTTACTTTCTCCTTTAACAAGACCCTAATATCTGTTATGTAGCTGTCCCTTAAGTCAGCAACACATGCCAAGTTATCCCATTTACTTCACTAGAGCCACTTGAGTGATTAAAGCAAATAGAATTTGGTAGCAAGATTTGACTCTCAAATGCAGGTCTCTAGCCTCTTGCTTGATTATGTTAGTCTCCAATTAGTCCCAGATTTTTGTCTCTGAACTGTTATTTCAGATACGAACTCTTTAACAGTGTGGAGATAGATTTTTTTATTCCCTACTCAATATTTGATCTCTGTGACTGTATAGGAATTAATTGAATCTCTTCCTGCCATATTTCACTGTAAACATGTAGCCAGTTTCTCACAAATTTCCAGTCTACTAGAAGTTTCATCTACTTGTTGAATACCTGTGGGATTTTTAATTTCTGTTTAGTGTTCGTGATCAAATGTTTGTCACAGCACTGCAATTACTCTAACACTTGGTGGCTTTAAATCATGTCATTCCACTGAAATAATCTGACTTTTTTTAGAATAAAGTATTCAATCCTAGGGAGAGAAAAAAAGAGGGGGGGAAGAAAAAAAGGCAAGAAATTGTTTTGGTTTTGCCACAGGGAGAATTTTTCTTTTTCAGAAATGTAAATGAAGTCAGCTAAGAAGGGTTGCAACAGCAGTTTAACATTTATATTCATTAGACAGCGAAGTGATCTGTTGCTCAAGTAGTAGGGATATACCTGCTTATGATGTTTCATTATCACATTAACCATATGTTTGATTATTCGCTGCTATTCTTTTACATTAAGACAGATGTAAAAAACAGTAAAGTAGTTATCACAGTGATAACCCATCTTATGTTACAGGCAAAATTGGCTTCCTGTGCTGGATATTTTTCGCCCTATTTCACCCCATTTTCTCTATAACATTTCCTAGCATGTTGATCACTTGCATGTACATTTGCAAAGTGGGGAAGCAGCATTATGGCAACTCTCTTAGTGGAAACAGTCTTCAGACCCACTGCTTGAGTTCATTAGACACTAGCTTAATTTCCAAGATTTACAGCCTCCCCCTTCTTCTGTGAACTTTCTGTACTCCCTAAAGCATCTGAAAAATATTGAGTTTTTTCTTTCTTCTTAATTGCTGCTTACAAAACTGACAGGAGATAAGATTAGTAATAGGACAACAAAATGGCACTTCAAAAAAAGCACAGTCCCAGATCTGAAGAGCATGTTTCACATGTTTTACGTGTTTCACATGTTTCACTCCGAGCAATTTAGGTCAGAGCAAGGCTCTAAATCTACCAGAATTGAGCAGCATCAATATTAATTCAAAATGTTATTTAAATGAAGGTTTTCTTTCCTAGCTCAGCCTTTCTCTCTTTTATGTATGATAATATTTTAATTTGTGATTATCAAGAGTCAACATTTAAGAGTCACTTTCTCTAGCCTTACAATTCACATAGGCTAGCCTGGTGATACAGGTTTAGCAGTCCAAAGTGTTAATTCCTAGACCAATTGCTTCATTCCATATAGCTGCAGCATAGCCTTATATTAAAAAAAAAAAAAAAAACAACTGGAGAGGGTGACTTCATTGCTCATCAACCCATACTGGTGTCAGGGGTAGAGAAACTCTTACAAAACCTTTTTTGGACTCAAGTAACCCCAACTCCAAGGTTACCTGAATTAACTGTTGCCATGTCAATCCACTAGTAACACCAGACAAAGGCAAACTTACTCCTGTAGCTACAAGAAGTGAATTGGACTTTGTTTCTCCATATAGGAAAAAAGAAAGATATACCACAATGCATTTTTTTATCAGTTGCTAATTTTATGAATTATGATTGTATGTGCTTTGGGGAAAATACTATTCCACAGCAGAAATACTCTTATTGGTACCAAAAAAAAAAAAAAAAAAAACACAAAAAAAAAAAAAAAAACAACGTGAAAAAGTGTATAGTGGGCTTAGACAATCAGAAAATTCAACTCTGTGATATTCATGATTAAATATTAATCTCTATGAAATTTTTTAAATTTTGTAAGGATGCAGTATTGGCACAGTTCTGCATCTGTAGAATTTTCTTGGATGTTTTGTTGAGCCTTATGCTGGAAGACAGAATCTATGTTAAGCCAGCCTCAGAACTGCTCTAAGTCTTAATAGCTTTGCATGCCTTAAATTTCCTTCTATTAACTGTATTGAAAAAAAAATTTAAATATATGCTTGCACAACTAAGTAGCCAACCTTGCCTAATTCCAACCAGTGTATCTGGAAGGATTTTAAAAGGTTATAGTGTAGCATACCATAAAGTAGAAGTTGTTGAATAATATTTTGTTCCAGTATATTTATGCTATTTTCATAGTATACTGTACCCATACAAAGCTTATCATTCAGATATTAAGAACGGGGGGGGGTGGGGGGGGGAATCTTCCTTTATTTCTTTTATGAGCTTTATCCCTTAATATCAGAAGCCTCAGTGTGCACTTACCCAGCACAAGTCTTAACATTCATATCCTTGCTAACTTTCTTTCATCTTCACTGTAATTTGGGACTCCCATTTCCACCCCTTCCTTCTCCCTTGTTAAAATAAAATGTTTCTGTGGATAGCCATCTGACTGTGTGACACTTTCAAATAATAGCAAGGTTCGTGAAGAGCACTACGCTACACCATCATAATTTTTAAGTAGCACAATTTTAGGGTGATTTCTGTTGTCAGGTTTCCATCAGATTAATCTTGATTTCTTGCTTTCCTTATTTTCTTTCTGCTTTTTTTTTTTTTCTTTTAATTCTTTCCATAGCTGTAACTTATACCAGTTACAAAAAAACACCACCACCAGTACCCCCTCGTACCACTTCCAAGCCACTGATCTCGGTGACAGCCCAGAGCAGCACAGAATCCACCCAGGACGCGTATCACGACAGCCGGACTCAGAGGATATCCCCGTGGCCGCAGGATGGGCGAGGGATGTACAACTCCACTGACAGCCTGGACAGCAACAAGGCCATGAACCTGGCCCTGGAGACAGCGGCCGCGCAGCGCCACGCGGCCGAGAGCCAGAGCGCCTCCATCCGCACCAGTGACAAGGCCATCCTCGTGACAAAGGCAGAGGAGTTCCTTAAGAGCCGCCGTTCCTCTATAGGGATCCAGGTAACCTAACAAACATCTGTCTTGCTTGTCTTCTTCCTGTAATCAGCACGGAGTGAGTCATTCAGCTTCACTTGCTCTAATAATCGAACAAACAACCCCTGGCTGCTTAGCAGTAATTGCAATTCACATCATGGCTGCGCAGAAAAGTCTTCGGCTAATACACTGTACCTGGGAGAAAGTGAATGAATAGATCTCTAGGGAGGTTACCTGTCATTAACACTTGATATGAAAATTATAGTGCAGAGCTACAGGTGAACAGCATGTTCATCTCCTTCCCTCCATGAATTAACAGTCCTTTTTATAGAATTTCACCAGCTTTAAAATGCTTTACTGCAGTTTTTCTGTTATATTTCTCTTTTGACCTTGGAAAACGAGTAAAGCCACTCAATCTTCAAGTATTCTACCTAAAAAGAGACCCTTGCCCTTTTAGTTGTGCTTGGAAGAAGGTACCAAAAAAGAGAAAGAAATGTTCTGCTGTAGATACAGCATAATTAGAGGTGGCAAGTAATAAAATAACATTAATAAACACAGTCTTTCAGCATTCTTCTGTTTGTCCATCAAAACCCACACTATTTATTTCACCTGACAAAATGTGTGTCACACTGTGGAAAGCTTAGTCAAGTTCTGTTGTTTCAGGCAAACGAAATTAGACAATTCCAAATGCAAATTCTGATTGCTTTTCCTTCTGCTAAATGGTAAGTACTAGATAGCTAGAAATGGTCATTTGTTCAAATCCTTAAGAAATACCAAGTAATAATAAAAATTGGAAAATTGAACTTGGCAAGAATGTGAAGTCCTTTGAGACAGGAGTGGAGGAAAATTTAGGCTTGTATTCTGTTGAATATTCCATTTTACATCACTGGCTTCACTTTTGCACTTACTTTTGCTAGATTAGCTATAGAGAAACTGACATTTATTTTGACATAGGTATTGTGCAGACAGCAACATTGGTCTTGAGAAGGTAATCATCTGTGTAAAAAAGCCCAGTGAGTGACTGTATGTTAGAAATATACAAGAATATAAAAGAAAGAATGTGCTTTTCTTAAAAAAGTAGTAATTGGATTTCCATTAATTTTATAATGTAGTCATAGAAAAGTGTTTGGGTTAAGCATGTCACTGCTGATTGAACTTTACAGGTTAACATTTTAGCATGCTGTAATTTCGGTGTTCCATAATGCATTAGACTAATGGGAAGGAATCAGCTTTGCCAGAAAGCTGTTTGTCCATTGCCTTGACATAAAAGTATTTTCTTCTGATTCTTTGGATGCAAAAAAGTAGTATTCAATTTAAGAACCATGGCAAAATATTCAGATGCCTACTTTTCAAATGTTTTTCAAAGTAATTAGTGTATCCCAAATTGTTCAGAGAAGGAGCTTAGGAGATAACATTGAAAAGTTCAAAGGAGCAGTGAAGAAATATTTGGTACCTCTTAGCTCCTAACCTAAGACTTACTATTCAGAAAGGAATAGTATCTAGTATTGTTCTTATCTCTCCTTTACAGCAGCTGTGCACAGCGGTATTTATCAATGTTGGTGTCTTGATTTGGTCAGTTGCTGGCCATATTCCAGCAATTGATTCTGGAACTTTGATTACATTGCTTGATCCTGTTTATAACTAGAGGTGATGACCAGTACTTTTCACTGGGCCCTGACCCTTCTTTATGTGTGCTGTGTTTAATCATATGTGCTTATAATCCACAAAAATACCCATTCATTGATTTCCTTGGGGGCAGCATATCTTCCATAGAAACTTGTCATCTGACACTTGGACAATAACAGTGGTCCTCAGATACACACATGGAGAAAAGCAAATGTGGTTTGCAACAGCAGGTCTTAGAAGGGTGAGCTGTTTATTATCTTTCAAAAAATACAAACTGCTTGGTTGTACTATTTGGCATGAGAAAAAGTTGAATTTTCAACAGTTGGCTGAGCACATTTTAGTTGTTTGGGATTTTTTTCAGCATTAAGTTTCAAACATCACATTAGTGAGAAAAATATATTTCTGCAGTATTTTTAAATAGGAAATACATTTTGTTATATTGCTATTGCCAAGTTTGCGCAGAATAAAAAAACAAGGTAGAATGTTCTTATTGCAAACTACACAAATAGCAATTCATGCCCTCAAAGTACAGTTGCAGTATTTAGTTTCTTTAAGACTTCTGTGTCAAAGTACCTTGGAAAAGGATGTTTTTAATTTGCATATTTCCTTGATTGACTAAATGACTTGTTTTTTCATTAGCATGCCATGCCAGGGCAATGCATTGAATTTGCATTTATTTGCATTAGTTAATTTGCTATCAGGATGGTTAATTTGTGCATTTTTTACTGTTCCACTTCTTTAACACATTGATGGGAGAATATTCGCCAAGAGAGCTTCATACAGGAGCAGAGAGCAACAAAGGTACAGAGTGACCAGTGGTACCACTGCAAGTGGAAATGCTATGAACCCACCCTAGGGCATCCATGTCTTTGAGATATATGATTTGTGTAGTGTACATAAAGAGAATAGAAGCCCTTTTGAAAGCCCTGGTATTCTAGGCATGTGCCAATAGGGTTGGTATTCACACGCACAGAGAACTCGAGCTCCCAGAGAAGCACTGGAGTTACTAGACATCTGTAAGGCCTGCCTGTAGAGACTGAGAACAGCACAGATACACTAATCCATCTCACCATGTGTTAGTCCTATCCCAGATGGAATTTTGAACAAAAAAATAAATACTTTGGAAATTAAGCTTTTTCAGAAAATAGCTGGAAGCTTTGGGGTTTTGTTTTGTGTGTGTGTGTGTGTGTTTTATTTTTTCCATTGGCATATATAAATCGAGACAAATATTGTCAGGCATGTCAATAGGCACTGGGAAAAAATGCTGACTTATAAATTCAAATGATTTTAAAATACTGATTTTGAGATTAAAAATTTATTCAGCAATTGAAAGAATACATGGATATAAAAAGACAAGACCTGTAATACTAATAGCTCTAAACCTCATATCTGTCTTACATCATGACAGCAAAAGACTAATCAAAGTATGTGAATTAAAATGGAGAGTAGAGATTGTCAAGAGTAAAATAAGCACTAAACAAGAACAAGGTTGTTGCTAAGATATTTTCCAGGATTTTCCTCTCTCTTGTGCACATCCGGGTATATATGCTAATGATTAACATTTCAAATCTGCTCTAGTTATAAACTATTTCATATTAAGAGCATTGGGAATGTGAAATATATCAGAAAACATGTCAAGGAATTCCTCCTATTTATTTCAAGTCTTCAAAACATTCAGTCCTTTGTTTCTTCTCTATTTAAAAGACTTCAAGGCTTCTCAAAATGAACAGAAACCCTGGAAACAAATGAGATGGAAACAAATATTCTAAGTGTGAAGGCTGATTCACGGTCATATTTTTGGAGACAAGCCCTAATTGTAGCATAGAGAATGGACTCAGTCATCTTCATTTATCATCAGAAGATCACGCTTCCAAATACCTAGTAGGCTTTTTATAATCTCCAAAATCTACACTGAACAAATCCTTCTTATAACTTAAAGGCTGTATCCAGGGAGATTTATGCAATACCTTACTTGCCCAAGTTTTTTGTAACAAAAGGAGATCTTCTGCATAATTTAATTATATATATGCATATATATATATATATATATATATAAAGTATTCATGTCACATAGTAAAGACGTTTTTCATTATATTCTGCACTCTCAAACTAGAATTTCCATTTAACACAAAGCATTTTGTACCAATAGGTTAAATGTAATTCAATAGGCACCTACATTTTCTTTGTACAGTTTAGGTTATACCATCTCTGTCAGTGCCCTACTTCAGTGTATACACAGCTATCAAAAGAAATATTTGCATTGATTGCACTGGTCTTTGGATCATAAATGATCCAAAGCTATAGAAGTAAGTATTGTTTATTCCCCTCCTAAAATGACTGTTAGACTGTGCTGTTAGACTGTGCTTTTGTGAGAAGAGTGTATGAAGTCCCTTGCCTGGAGAAGTCAGTGAATATTTGTTGCTTCAGAGCAATTTGCCACTCAGCATTAAATGCACCAAAAAAGTTATCAGTAACCTATACTGTGTCTCATATAAGCTTGACATAAATCCCATTTCTAAATCCTGGCTTGTATTTTTAGTAAAAAGTCCTTTCTTAAAAGATCAGAGGAAGTTTTCAAGCTGCTCCTTTTGATAATTAGCAGTTACTGTGCCATGCCACATATTTCAGTAGTCCAGATGTTCAGCCAGGAAGTAGCAGAGTGGCAAAATGCAGCTCCATGGTGAGACCCAAAAATCTCACGAGCATTAAAGTATAGGTTTATTTTGCCAGGTTTCTAAAAATTATTTTGAAATAGTGCATGTTTTTGGCATGCACTCTTTCAAAAAATCTTCAACTAGTTAAGGAAAGCAATAGCTGTTAGTACTGTAGCTTTATTTCAAGTGTTTTTCCTACTTTGAAGTCACTGCATACAAATAAGGTCTCCCCATACCTAAGAGTGGTTATCTGAATTCACAATTACATGTACTTGGTCTAGTGTCAAAAGTAGTGTTTTCTACTTTATTTTAGTCTTTTTATCACTCAGAAGTCTATGCAAAAGAGGAAGGGTAAATTATTTCCCTTCCTGTACATCATCAGAGAGATTGTTTATTAAACTGTAATTATAGAATAAATTGGTTACAGCAGTGAAAACCCATTGAGGGCAGTGAAGTCACATGGGAAGAGATAATGTAGCCTGAAGGACTCTTACTGCTAATGTTTATGAGAGTGAAGTGAAGTGAAAGCCAACAGGTTAAAATCTGTTTTCTTATGCATTGACTATATTAACTTCATGTCTACCTTTGAGACAGTATGCATAGAAGCTTTGACTGGAATTTTTAAGATGCTGCAATGTTCTTGCAGTTGCAGTGCTCATGTTTAAGAGCAGAGTAAGACTTTAACAGAGAAATAAAGATGGTTTTTAGAGTAGTTAAATATTATCTAAAAAGCATAGCAAATACTTTGAAAAAATAATTTAGTTCATGCATTCTTTGCTAGAATGGGTGCCTGTAAACATGCTAAGATTGATTATTACAAGCGAGTTACTTTCAATAGTAATTTGCATTTATTCACATAATTTTGTGTTCATATCATTTACTTGTGGATCCTTTACTACACTAACACTAACACTAACACTACAGTGTTAGTATCTGATACTTAGTTTTCAAATTTAGAGCTGTATCAGTCAACAGTGTCTGATCTCTGAGGATTGATATTATTGTCTGCTCCTTGTACTGACAGCAAGGAATGTGGAGGAGACAGTTATGTCTTTGTGAAAGGTAAGACATAGAATCACAGAATCATGGAATATTCTGAGTTGGAAGGGACTCACAAGGTTCATTGATAAAATAGAAATAATCTCAAGGTGCTCCATTACATTTGCTACTAATATATAAGCCTAGTGGACATAAGAATATATGACAACATTTTTCATAGCATAAAATACCAATTTTAAGAAACATTTGACTCTTCTTTTTCAATGAAAGAGGGAGCTGATTTACTATGTTAGATCGACTTCTTTCTTCTGCTTTTGATATGTCTGGCTATTTTTCCTTTCCTCTTTTGTGGGAGATTTCGTCATAAACATATAAAGATAAAATTCTTCACATTGTTTTGCTTTACTGAGACTGTAGGCCAATTTGAAAATATTAAGGCTTTTAGAACCCATGTAAATATTAAAAAAAAAATGAATCAAGGACTATAATAAGAGATTTAGTAAAATATATTTGAGTTTCAAGAGTCACACAATCAAACCAAATGTATTACTTTTTATCATCTGCTCATTTGAGTTGAACGTGGCCAATCGGATGAAAGAATTTCCTGCTGTTTTCTAGCAGGAGTCTTTATAATATCTGTCATACAGCAATGCAATTTGTTCATTTATTTTTCTTTATGATTGCAAATTACTGTCTTCTTTTCCACTTTTCCACTTGTCTTGATATTTGCCTCCATTTTACATTTTGTTGGTTGTTTCAATATTTGCAATGCTAGATTTTGCATGCACACACACACAAATTTGGCATTCTCCTGCTGTTACAAGACATAGTGAGAAAATGAAAGCATTAAAATATCAAGGCAATCATCAGGTCATTTATTTAGTGTCAGTCTTGGCAAGCTAGAGGACAGACAATTGGGCAAGAGTTTCTATCTAGAGATAAGTAATATAATTTTTATTTTGATACCTGGATCATCATTTTTCTGATATTTTTTTGGAATAACATTTTAGAGCATATTACTTAATTTGTGTCTGTGAATTCTAGGTATCAATTGCATATTGGGTAAATTACCCGGTATTATATCTCCAGGTAAAATATCAGTAAGAAAACACTTGAGAACAGACAGATAAAAAACTTTTTCTCAGTGTGTTGCATTGATAGAAAGATACCAGTCCATTCCAAATAAAGGTAAATCTGCCTCCACGTATCAGAAGCAGAGTTCAAAAGAAGACCTGCTATTTCTTACTAAACCAAACAATGTAGCTGGCAAAAACAGGTATGTTTGTGATATGCAATAATGAAGAAGGGTGTGTGTGCAAGTCTGCCTGCTTTGTTCCAGAAAAAATTGATGGACCGATTGATGTTCTCTGTAGGGGCCTTTCCTTGTTTATGTCTTTGGATCATCATGTTTCCAGCAACACTCTGTCTGAGCTGCTGAGCCATCTCTGTGGAAAGCAAAAGTCTATTCTGTGTTCCACTGGCTGTTGCTCACCTCCAGAGTGTTGCTAGCCATATGTTGCCCCCACAGCTATGATATTATTGACCCTCCTTACCCTATTTCTGTGTTCAGGAATCTGGTCTACCCCTCATACCTCAGGACTTACTCCCTAGATACCAAGGAGCACATTATATAACAATGGTCATCCTAAGAATATCACTCTTTCAAGGAAGTGAAGTTCATTGGAAAGGGCTGAAGGCAAAGACTGACATACGAGGAGATGTCAGCTTGGCTTCATCTCTCTGGCTTTGTCTCATGTGTTACCTGGTCACAATGTCCTGTCTTTCCGTGCTGAGCCATGTGAGTGAGCAGAAGGCCGTGATAAATCCTTTATTCCCATCTGCTAACTTTTTCAATCTGGCCACCCACAAACTTCTTTTCCCTTGTCAAACCTTAAGACTTGTAACCCTGTGGGGCCTGTGCCTACATCACTGACACCATCATCTGGAGTTGCAGTTCAGTCGAACAAGTCGAACTTGATTAACAAGTGGAAGCAATAAGAAATTATGATGGCCTTTTCCTTTGGACCCAGCCCAACAGAATAATAAAATAGAATTGAATTATGGAAGAGTTTGGGTTGGAAGGGACTTTAAAGATCATCTAATTACAACCCCCTTCCAAGGCCAGGAGCACCTTTCACTAGACCAGGGAGCTCAGGGTGCCATCCAATTTGGCCTCAAACACACTTCCAGGAAGGTATCCACAATTTTTCTGGGCAATCTGTTCCTAAATTATGTGATTTAACTCGGCCTGACTGGCTGCTTTGGGATGAACCCCAGTACCACAGCTCTCAGAAACAGTTTAGACTTTCTCATCTCTCCAATTGTTGTTATGGATTTTAATATCAAACAACATCCTCCAGAAAATGTTTCCCCTCCTCAGACATCATCTTCCTGCTAGCACTCCTACAGGTGCAACCAGGAGCCACAGTCTAAGCATTTTGTGTCTGCTCTTAATCACTACACAGTCACAGAATGGGTCGGCTTAGAAGAGACCACACTGGGTCATCTGGTCCAAACTCCCTGCTAAAACAGGATCATCCCAGAGCACACTGCACAGGAGTGTGTCCAGATGGTTCTTGAACATCCCCAGGAAAGGAGACTCCACAGACACTCTGAGCAATCTTGTGTGCTTGGTCACTCACACTGTAAAGGAGTTCTTCCTTGTATTCAGTTTCTGCCCATTGCCTCTTCTCTTATTGCTTGGCACCACTGAGAAAAGCTTGGAAATATTCTCTTGATACCCCCTCTTCAGATACCTGCATTTATAAGGTGTCTGGTGCTATACTGTGCAGCTCAAGCATGCCATTAACATTTACTATAGGATTCCTGCACTTGCTGTTCTGATTAACATCTCCAAGACTTACACACATGTAAATATGAACTTGTTGCCAACTGGAGCTCCCCTCCATTCACCTACATGTGAACATATGCTGAGCTACAGCTTAAAGATGGAAGGAGAAGTTATCAGCAACTCTCTTCCTCAAGAAGTATAGTCCACATAAGCAGTTATTTCCCACCCTCCTCCCACCCTGTCCTTGGATCCCTTCAGAAACCAGGTGGGGTTGGGACTGTGCAGCTGAGGCACAGCTACAAAGACCATCAGACTCTTTCCAGAGATGCCTGTGACTGCTGCAAGGGTAAAACTTTTCTTATCTTTATCATCAGATATATTCTTTGAATTCACACATGGAGTGGGCATATGGAAAACTGGTTGATAATATATTGTTTTTATTTAACAGCGAAAATATTATTCAAAAGGAAAAGTCAGTTCTACTCTTTTTCTTTTTTCCCTGCCTCTCCCTTGATTCAGTACAATTTGCATACTGCAGCACTTGCTCTGTTTGTGTCAAAGACTTGGGGGCGGTGTGGTGGTGGGGAGTGCTATATAAAATCCCACAGAAACTTGCAAACACAAGTCTCAGTCTTGAAGGAAACTACTGTGAATATATTTTGGTAAGTGTATTTCAGATGGGAATGCTATAAAAAGTGCATAAATTGTCTGCTTGATACAGCATTTTCAGGACTATGTTATTAAAAAAAGGTGAGATAGGGCATTCTGCTCTATCCCTCACATCGTTTAATGGCCTTCTATTTGTCAACATAGTTGTCAATAAAATTTCATTGCTCCATTTCTTTTTATCACTTGCAAGCTTATGGGGCTACTTGAGACTTTATTTTATTTTGTAAATCAAGGACTATAATGAGACTGGTTTATAATAATATAAAACAGAGTTGCCCTGTGGATTCCTCATTCTAAGAACAGCCCTTCCAGACCAAGCTTACTCCCTGATCCCACCAAACTGAGTAAGTGCTTCTGCTTGCATTTGAAATAGGGAATTACATAGCAGAAGAATTTGTGCAAAACTTTAATAAGAAACAGTCTGAAACAATACCAGACTGAATGCCTATTGCATTTATTTGACTGTGCTAGGTGTTTCTTAGCAGTAGGAGATGAAATATATAATTAATTTTGAATGGGTGTATGCAAAATTGTGCTGAGTTGTCAATGCTCACTCTGCAGATGTATCTTTTGTGTTGAATTAGGTGGAAACAGCAACAGATTCAGACACTGAAAGCAGAGGCCTACGGGAATACCACTCTGTTGGAATTCAAGTGGAAGATGAAAAACGGTAATTTAAACATGTTCAAAAACCTGTAGTCTTTCATAACACAACATGCATTTGTAAACAGATTTAATAAATAACATCTGACAGGTGCTGCCACTAAATAATCCCCAAAGCCAAATTTCTTATATGCATATTTATCATTTGCTAAAATTTGTGGAGATTACTTAGCAGTTGCTTCACATTTATCTAACTTTCCAGTTTTTAATTGGAGGGAAGGAAATTAAAGTATTAAATCGAAATAGTGGCTTAATATAATTATTGTCAGAACAAATACTAAGAGCTACGAATTGGAACAGTCTTCCTTCAATAGGACTCCTCATGCTGATTCAGGCTTTCCCAGTCCACAAAAGGAGACAAAATTCTTAGGATAGTCTCTTTATTCTAAACTGGAATCAGCTTTCTGATTTGTTCAGTCCTTCTCTAATTTTTTAAAGCTGCTGGCCCATGTACTGACCCACAGGTTAACCCTGGTAGGTACTCTTTGTCAAGTACTAGACCAGGACCATTATCTCATTTCACAGCAGCTGTCTGAGAGTATCGGGTTGCTAATTGCCTTTTGCCATCACTAGCTACAAATAATTTGAGACAATGGTCTCCAATGTGAAAAGATTTCACAAATAATCTTTGCTTCTCTATCTAACATTTTAACACAAAGTTTTTCTAAAATGTCATTATTCAGTGTCATATACCAGTGGAAAATCAACTTTTAATGGCCACCCTATAAGACCAAAAAAAAACCCTTAACTGACAGTCTTAAACATACTGATATTATCTTTCTTTTATTATAGGATTCTCGAAAGTCCTAACTGAGCAGTTTTTCAGATATTTCTACTTAAAATTCTGAACATTGGAAAATTTATATATATATATATACTTTACAGACTTCTATCAGGAAGTTCTAGTTTTGCTAGTTATTTCCAGTTTATTTAGTAATGACACATGTTATTTTGTAGTATGGGAACAAATCAATGTTTGCTTCCAGAGACAATTTAGATGATTGTCTTTTGTACCCTTGCTGAGATCAATGATTCCACTATGCATTTTGTTTTTCCTCTCTGTTGCTACTCACCATCTAATTTTAGTGAGATATACACCAAAAAAAAATGTTTAACATAAAGTCCAACGAGAGCAAAAACCATTCCTTCTCACTGAAACATTATTCTGTGCCTCTGTACCATCACATACATTATTTATATGTCTTAATATCTTTTCTTTCTTCCCCCTTCACCAAGACATGGACGATTCAAGCGCTCAAACAGTGTAACAGCAGCTGTCCAGGCTGACCTGGAACTGGAGGGTTTTCCAGGACACATCACCATGGAGGATAAGGGACTTCAATTTGGCTCGTCATTCCAGCAGCACTCAGAGCCCAGCACACCCACCCAATATAGTGCAGTGAGAACTGTACGGACACAGGGACTGTTCAGTTACAGAGAAGATTATAGGACCCCAGTTGACACCTCAAACCTTCCACCACCAGAACCCTGGCTGGAGCCAGCCATTGAGACAGTAGAGACTGGTCGAATGTCTCCTTGTCGACGGGACGGATCTTGGTTTATGAAGTTACTGCACACTGAAACTAAGAGAATGGAAGGATGGTGCAAAGAAATGGAAAGAGAAGCAGAAGAAAATGATCTTTCTGAAGAAAGTAAGAATTTCAGTATATTTTCAGTATACATATGACTGCTAAAATATGAAATTTTGGGATAAAGCTGTGAGCTGTGGTTTGTCCTCACTCATTCTGTAGGAGCAAGGAATCATAATACATAAGAACCCTGTCCTGTGGCTGGCTGCGCAAGATGGTGCTTCCCAGAGTATAGTTTTGTGGAAGTAGTTAAAGAGCCAACCCTAGAGTCCAGTGCAGGATCAAAGTCTGGAATTATATAGAGCTCATAGGGTGTAATAGGTCCATCCACAGCTCCAAATTTGCCACATTCTTCCCATTCACTTATATGGCTCCAGTGCTTGGCCCTTTGCCAGAGCACATGGCGGGGGGTCTTACATGGACATTGTTTTGCCCTTTTCCTGAAACCTGCGATTTTGCCTCTTAGTGAGCAGCCATCTTAAAAATGTTTCCATTCCTTTACAGGAATGGAACACTTCAGCCTATTGGAAATACAGAAACCATAGCAGGCAAAAACAGTTAAAGTACTTCTGCAGTTAGACAGGCATATACATTATTAGAAAATTCAGCCGCATTTTCTTATTACAATTTTGTCAAGAATCATTATTATTCTCTCATGTCCTGTGGACACCTTGAAAGGAGTGATGGGATAAAGTGAAAAATAATGTAGACTATTTTGGAACAAGATCCAAGACAGCGCTAATGATAGCAATATATCAAAGTGGTCCTAGGACTCAGTAGCCAGCTCCCTGTGATTCCCTTTGAGGTCAATTATACTTGTTCTTCAGGCTCAGTTTTATAAATATTTCAATCCCTGACAATCTGAATTATTGTCTCAGCTGAGATTTTCTCAGACCACAAATGAATTCATATTAAGTTTTCTTACGAGCATCTTTCCCCGCACTCTTACAAATTTCACCATCACTTCTGACTACTGTTTCCTGATCATCTTCTTCCCCCCTCAATGAGTTCCTGCTATGATGCACCCTCAGGTCTTGAGCCAGGCCAGCATGGTGACTAAAAGGCCAATTTCTATTTCTTGCGCTGACCTTTTCAAAGCAAAAAATGTCTATGTTTTAACGTCATCAGTTTTTTATTTTACAGTCATATTTCTCTGCTGAACTGTGCACAAGTCTGACAAGTAATAACAGAGAATTTGGGGTGGGGCAGTGAATAAGGCTGGTTTTCCTTCCTTCAGCCTCTGGTGCTTTATGGACTATGGGTTTTGTCCTTATTTTCATCATGGCAAGAGCAGAGCTAAGAATTTTCCCCTTCCATTGATACTGTGAAGATTTTAATATTCTCCCAGGGTCTGTTAAATAACAACATATTTTGGTTTGATTAGCCTGTGGACTGTCTTCCACAGTCCACACTTTCATAATGGCTGTTCCTCAGTACTTCTTTTTTTTTCTCATATGTCCTATTTTTCATTTCTTCAAGTCTTTGCAGTGCTAAATACTGGTGTTTCAATGTCATCATAAGAATCCAAAGCACCCACTTCCCGGATCACATGTTACTGATGTAGGAACATCAATGTTTTCAGTCTCAAGCAGAAGTTCAAAGAGCAAGACTTTGATCTCCTTTGAAAGAGTAAGATTATTTAGGAACCAAAGGGGAGAAGTACACAGGGTGTTAGCCCCTCTCTTTCCTAGCAAGAAGTCTGCAGGCAAGAGCTGGACTTCTCCTGCCGCCTCTCTTTGTAATCTCTTCCTTCTGCACAGCCCCAGTCAGATCTGCAGCCATATGAAATGAGCAGTGGAAACACGCTCGCATCCATACCCCACCCTCACTCGGAGATGTGGAGAGGCAGTTAGAGCTGTTACTCTTTGGAATATAAAACTGGGTACTACATGAGTGTCATGGTTTGACACTGGCACAATGCCAGCGCCCCCATGAAAATGCAATCTCTCAATTGAATGCTGTGAAATGCTATCAAGAACAGAGCAAAGCAGGCCCAAGCTTAATAACAAGGAAAAAAACCTTTATTAAGCTACTACTACAAAAGGAAAAAAAGAAAGGAAAAAAAGGGGAAAAAAAACCACACAAAGATCAAATTAAAACCTTGCAAAGCATTCCTCCCCCCACCACCCAACTCCAACAAACCACAGTGAGACACAATCTGGACCCTAATCATGTTTTCATCCTCCAGACAATCAATCCTCAGTCCATCGAGGGAGACAGTCTCTCCTGTGCCACAGACCCCCCAAGAAACACAGCTCCACATCCTGTGTTTCCATGTCACACATGGCACCGCCCGGAGAAAAAGTTTGCCATGGTGGCCCCTCTCCTTTCCATGCACAGTGCTCTCACCACCAATGCATGGATGGACAGACTGCTTTTAGGATTTTTCCTTTCAAGGATGCCCTGCCAAGACAGGAAAAAACAACATTCAGTTTTTCATTTTTTGGGACCACAGTCCCCCCCCGTTTTCCCCTGGGGCCGAGGGTCCAAGAACAGAGATCTTCTTCTCTTCTTCTCTGAAAACAGGGGACACCACAACAAACCCCCTAACTTTTCTCTGTTCGTTCCACTTCTGTCTTTTCCCAGCTGAAGCAGGTCTCTTTGGCTCACTGGCATCCTCCTACAATACAGTCTCTCTTGGAGAAGAAAAATTGGTTCAGACTGTGGCTACCAAGAAAAAGTCCAGCCAAAAGCCACTCCATCATCTCCCCCCAACCTTCTTTCCCTCACAATCTCAGGTCCCAGGCTGTCTCTCTTTCCTTCAAATCAAGGAGGAGTGAAATTTCACAAAACTTTCATTTCTCAGGAAGGGTTAAAAGTCCCGACTCCCAGGGATGGGTCGCTGCCCAGATTCTCCGGCTCCCACAGGCAGCTGGGCACCTTGCAGCCCCCCCACTCTTCTCCTTCCTCACGGTGTATTGCTGACAAAACTGCTGCCGCTGTCTCTTTTCTCTCTCTTGAGAGAGAGAGACTCTGGGCAGGGGGAATGGAGGCATCCCAGATTTCTCCACCCTTCCATCTGCAGGGGGTTCCAGTCCCTCCACCCTTGGGCTTTCCCCTCCCCACCCAGCCACAGCCGGGCAGGGGAGAGGCTGCACTGCAGCTGACCGGGACCAAAGAGAGCGAGTTCTCCTGGGAATTCTGCTTTTAACCCCTCTGTGTTCTCAGAGGCATGTCCACCTTCAATTGGTCAATATCCAAACTGACCTCTTCCTTCCGAGAAAATTATTTTTCCATGTCAAACCACGACAATGAGGAAAACTTGCATGACCTGACTTTAGCTACCTGTTCTCAGCTGCAAAACCATTCTTCTTCCCATCATGTGAACCTATATTTTTGCACTCCAGATATACTCTGGAACAGCTTGCTGAATGGTGAAATGGCAATCAAAAAAGTAGTTTTTCTATAAATTGTACATAGGACATGAAGACAATATGGACTTCAGTAATTTTTACTAATATTAGGAGCTAGTGACACTAACTTGGAATATTTCAGTCAAAAAGCAATACATAGTATCAGGATTTTGTTTCCCTGTTTGCAGAGGGACTCAAATTTGGAAGAGAAAAAGAAAGAGCAATACCCTGGTAACAGAGTTGATTAAATACAACTGAAATCCTTAAAGTCTCTTTTTTTAAATTAACAAAAATGGGTTAATTACTTGCTCTTGGGGGAACTTCTTGACCTCCCTAATAGGTTAAAGAAGTTATAGAATAGGTCTACATAGTGTTTGCAAGGTCAGAATTTGTGTTCAGCTGACTGTCTAAAGTTCTGATTTTTCATTGTATGTAACTCATTTCAAGAGATCCTCCTGAAACAATTTCCAAATTACGTTATTTTCAAATGATATCCCTTCATCTAATAACACTTACATTAAGTAAAAAGAAGTTTTCAAATAATTAATTTCAGCAGGGGAATGAGATTCACAGCATTCTAAAAACTCTGTGTGAATAATTTTTTTTCCTGTTGAGTCTTTAAAACATTTTGTATCCCCAGTCTGAGATACAGAGGTTGTAGGATGTGTATCCTCAAGAACTTAAGTTTAATAACATCACAGCATGAAATGTATCTTGACATGTTTAAATATTTGCCAATTCTTGAAGAAAATAAACAGAAATGGCTGAGCCAAAAGCAAATAAACATGGTTTTTCATCTTCCAGCAAGACTAATATTCCCAAAACACTTCACAGCAATGTTTGCACATTCAAATTGTCATTCTTAATGCTGAATCATTTTTTCTTGGCCTGGATATATTAACTGTATATGAAGACCGAAAATAGCTTTGCATCTCATAGGAGAAGGCTGTCCTTATGATAACACTTCTATTTTGTTTTAAACATGGGAACAGTTAAAATAGAACTGCATTTTAGAAAACTATTTCGGTTTTGGTGCTCTCACAGCAGTCCTGAGTTCACCAAAAGCTGTCTGATTGCTATATTGATTTTTTCTTTCACTGAACCTTTTCTTCCATAATGTTGTTTTAAGAAGTTCACTCATCAAGTCTTAGAAAAAGAGATAATCATTGCAAAAAAAACTATTCTCTCTCCTTTTTTCAGAACATTTTTAAAATTTCATCAGTTGCCATGAGTTTTATTTTGAAGTCTCTGCAAAGTTCTTATATTGTTTGTGGAGGCAGTTATTAGTGTTCTTTTTATTATTTATATATATATGTGTGTGTTCACTTATATGTAAAAAATATAGATATGTGTCTGTAACAGTTCCCAGGGTTAGACATTTGGTCACTTGCACTCACAGGCTGCCTCCAGGCAAAGATATGTGTTTCTCATGGGTGCTGACTGGAATTTCAGTTTTACACCCTGAAAATTGTGTTTGGCTATCAGTGTATAGGTGATGACAATAAAAACAATTTCAAGTGTCACAAAGCTATTGAAGACCAAGAGGGTCAGGACTCTGCATCCCATGAGCATGGTGATGGGAGCAGGGAGAGCAGAGCAGGGAGAGGGAACCATAGTCCCTGCCTGCAGCTTGAGGCAGGGTTTGGCAGGGGAAAGGAGACAACACCCTGGGTTTCTCAGTGCCACCTGCTTGGCCACTGGAGGACTGTGTTATGGAGAACAGCTCTACAGAATTTACTCTCACATAAAAATCCTTAGATAGGTGTAAAAATTAACTATAGCATAAACTGTGGCAGCAGAAATGTTGTTTTGTTGGTATCTTCTGCCTCATGGTTAGGAGCTCTGCTGGTATAGCAGTAAAGTGATCTCTAATGGGAAAAAAAAAGATATTAGACTGAGAGCTCAAAGTATCACCTCTCTCTCCCATTCCCCTTAATTCCATGGATACTGGACCATTCCTTGCTAATCCTCTAGCTGATATTTCCACAGTACTGTAAAGACTTTACTAGTAGGACTGAATAGTAATAGAAAACACAGAGTAATGCTGTAACACAGTATGACCTCCTCTCGCCGCAATACCCCGAGCCGTGCCGTGCTGGGCGGTGAGGGAAGAGAACGGGCGGCCGCTCCCCCTGCGAAGCTCTGCAGTCCCAGTTGGTGGTGTGGGGACAGACGGAGGCGACACGGGACTTGGGGGTGAACAGGATGGCTTTATTCAGTGAGCCCCAAGACCCCCTCGGGAGCGGGAGCAGAGCTTTTATACAAGAATTGAGGGAGACGGGTGTAGGAACAGCAACCAATGAGGGAATAGCAGGGCAGGAGTTTAGGGCAGGACTAACATATCACAAACCTATCAGGGGAAGTAGGGAAGTGGAATAACACAAAATAAGCAATAGGGTGTTGAGCCTCACTAAATAGACAGGGAATGCTCTGGAAGCAGAGGAGGGGGCTAAGATGAATGACAGGGAAGGTTCCAGGGAAAGGGTTAGGGAAAGGGAGGATTGACAACTTGGAGAGGAGGGGGTTAGGGAAGAGCTTGGGGAGATTGACAACTGGGGAGGGGTGGAGATTAAGGATGGGGGGAACAGATATTGAACAAATATCAAATTAAAGAAGAGACACACCACCGCAGAGTAAAATCTCCCATAATTTTAGATGAATAAAAATCAACAAAAAAAAACCCTCACAGCCAATTGATTTTAGTATATTCATGAATTAATTATCCATAAAAGCTTTCTTAGGTGTTTGTCCAAATATAGGTTATCCTTTAACCAAAGAGAAATTACTGACATAATTTTCTAATGCTTTTCACAAACCTATGCTTCAGAAGATATTGAAATTTCTAGTTGGAGTGTTGTGAATGACTAAAGAATGTCTTAACTATACTGAAACAGTCTGTAAAGTCCTACAGTGTGGCATCCAATAAATCCTCCCAGCATCTGTATTGTTCTGCTGAAATTTTCTCCTTTTTGAACTTAGTTTTGTTGAGGTAAAAAGCAAATTTGCAGCACGTACCTGTTGGTGAACAAGGGGCCCATTACCCTCCAGAGCACTGCCAGATGGAGGCTGTGCTGTTTGTGTGTAGATGCTCTGTTGATAGTAAAATGATATTTCTAAAGATTACTAATTTAAATTTAGAGATTAGACAAATATCATGCCATACTCCTAGAGTTAGGAGGGTGAACTAAATGTCAATTTCAACATTTTTCCAGGCATATTATTTCAGATTGTGGAGTCATTTATTTACAAGTATAAGGAGGGAATTAAAAGATCAAATTGAAGGAAAATTTAAATTAAAATATGTCATTTAAATAGACAGTAAAGAATGCCAGAAGCAGATTGATTGTTAGCAGTTTCTCACTGCTGGTGCAGCAGTGGGACAATTGAATAAAGCTTTTAACCTGTCAAGATCAGTGTTACAGCATCAGATTATAATCGATTTCATCAATACAGATCTAACTTTTCCCTCTCTACTTTTGTGATATGAAATAATTTTTGATTACAAGGTTTTGTAGAATTTCTCAAGCAATTCCACACATACAGAGGAAAAGACACCATTTGGTTAATTGTGCAATTTACACAATCTCTAATCAGGGTGTAAATCCTGAGCCTACTCTTACTGAAGTCATGGTCAGAATTTTGTATGTCTTCAGAGGTTAAATCATACAGGACCATACAACAAAAATGGCATGTTTCATATGCTTCAGGGAGCAGAATTAAGGTTGTGTGACTCTTTCCTGACATTTGGTCAAATATAAAATTATCTCAATGCAAGGAGGTTTATGGATTATGTGAAGATTATGCCTATTCATATGTATTGGTATATTTTATCATGAGTTTTTTTACAAGAAAAATCTTCTAGTCATCACCAAACATCTCAATCTCTTCAGTCTCTAACATTCATCATTCTTTCATGGAGATAATCAATCTGCACTCATCAGAATAATTCCCCAATGCATGAAATTAATAACAAGGTTTTGGATGTCTATTAATATTGTGCTAAAGATTATGAGTTGAAGTGTTTTAATACTTTAATTTAATTACAGCAAGGCTGAGTAGCATGAATATGAGAGATTCTAAACTCTGTTTTATTACATCTGATTTACTTATTAAAATGGAAATAGAGTTAGATCTTTAGTAAATTCTAGGGTTGTAATTTTACATGTATATTCAGCACTGTGACTCAGTGACACATGTAACCATCACAGCCTTATATCCCTGACAAATATGTCTCCCACCAAAATGCTACATTGCCAGTGCCTAAATCTTGACCAGTCTGACTGGGCTTTAAACCACTAATGCTTGTTGACATGATGCTTCATGATAATGAAGATTAAACTAATGTAGGTAGCTGAGGTTCAATAGAAAATATCAGACATGTATAGAATCTGTCAGAATCTGTATTTCTGCAGAAGACAACCAATGTCCCTTACTCAGGCTAAGTATTTGAGCTATGAACTGTAAAATTCACCAGAGGAAACTAAAACTGAACTTTACTCATTAGAGATAACCATTACAATCATCAGCCTGTGGAATCAACCTCACTCTTTTTTTGTCCAGTGAATCATTGAACATAGCATGGAATAGGTGATGTCAGGGACCTGCTAGAGCATAATTCCTCATGCTGGAAAAGGAGGACCTCTGACCCCACACTGGGAGTTTCTCTAATGTCTAAGCTACTGATCACTGTGAGAAAAAAGGAGGATACAAAGCTGTTTGTCACTAAAGTCATTGCCTTTATTAAAAATGTTGAAAACCTAATTAAAGCAATTTGTGTCAGATCAAATGAAACGTTTCTTTTTTATTTATGTTTTAGTATGTTTATTCAGGTTTTAACACTCAAATATTCCTTCCTTTATGCTAATAACACTGTAGAGAAAAGTGAGGCGATTGGTGATCAAAAACCCCAAACCAATTAAAATGATTTATTTCATTTGGCCAACAGAACAAAAACAAACCTCAGTGAATTACTCATGCAGCCTTGAACCACTTAACCCTTTAACAATGGATGTCACACAGAACTGATGAATTATGTATATTTCTGTTTAATTTAGTGTTGTGGCACAGCTGCACTGTTTGTCTAACAGAAAATGGAATAGAGTTTGAGAACCACAGCTCTACATATTAGCACATGCCATGAAAGTTACTGAGACTTTAACTAGAACCCAAAATTTTCAAATTATCTCTTGCTACTACTTGGAGGTGAGCAATGTTTCACTGGTCTAAAGAAAGCAGAATTAAAATGTAAAATCTACTACCAAAATACTGTTTTCACATGCCCTCTTGTACTTATTACAAATAACAACAAAATGTTAAGCCCTGCCACATTTTAATATTTCCTAGATCAGGAGCTGCAGATCAGTTGTGCTGTACCAGCTTTATTCCACATTTACACTTACCATACTTTTTGAATTATCAAACTTGGTTTCTCCAAGTTGAAGTAAAATATATCAGAGTAATTCCTGTCTACCCTTACTCCACCTCTCTATCTCTTTAACATTATTTAAAGATCTGGAAATTCTCCTGGTAAAATAAATTTTTCATTTAGACCACAACTTATAATGCTTTTTAAAATGCGCTTTTTTCATCATAGAGATGGATGTGGAGGAAAGGAACTGCAGGGAAGATATGTAGGAAGGAATAGAAAAGCATGGTGCCACCTACCATAATGTGGTATTTATCCCAGCAGATGTGGGAGTCAGGATGAGTTCATTTCTTAGAGATAAGCCAATCCCCTTAGGTAGTATTGTCAACAGAAGGACAGAGGCATATTCAGGAAGAAATTTGGCTAATCTAAAATGAAGTACCTAACATGGCTGAGCTGCTGAACTCAGATCACTGATTATAACACATTCAAAAATTTTAATTTAGACAGATGACTCTTGGAAATATATTCAATTAGTTTGGTCATTTGGAAACAAAGTAAAATTACTTTGGTCATTTTCTCCAGTGCATACTCTATGTGCATGTACATGGACAGTGAGGAAATACCAACACAACCATGGGAGCTGATACTGCTTTAGCAAAGTCCTGGAGCACCTGCTTGTGTCCCACTTTGTCTGAAGCTCCTGTGCTGAGGACTTTTTCTATTTTCCTGAGCAGACAACCTGTAATTCCTAGTGGGTGTGCCAAAACATGTCTCAGAGATGTAATTCCTGAGAGAATCTAATCCTTATGGTAGGAATGTGTTATATTACAGATGAATGTAGTAACTTTACCCTCAGAACAGATAAAGAGATCTCACCCAAGGATAATTAACACAAGCATAGTGAGTGAAGTAATTTGCAGTTGCAGAACCAGAAGGTATAATCTAAGATATACGTGTCTTTTACATCAAAAGGAACAGACATCCAACTGGTTCTTGAGGCAAGACAATTTCAACAGCTCTCAATTTACATGAGCAAATGTAAATGGGAGAGGTGTCATTTACTTTGAAATTTAAAAGTGTTTTCAAAATCATATGGATTGATGGATGCCCACTTCAGAAAGCTGAATATAGTCTGTTTTGACTTATTAATATGTCATTTATTATTCATTCATTATTGCCAAAAGATAACGTGCCACTGAGTTTTCCTATACCTCAGTATTTTTAAAAAATGTTTTATGTGCATAATCACAAACAACAAAACCAAATATTTGCTTCCATTTTAAAATAACCAGTTATTTTTAAATAACTTCACCTGCATTTTTTTTTGAGCTGGATATTTTATTTACTGCCAAAAAACATTTATTGGTAGTAATCTATCTGTATGCTTAGTCCTAGGTAAGATCCGAAGTGCTGTTGGAAGTGCTCAGCTCCTCATGTCTCAGAAATTCCAGCAATTTTATTGGCTTTGTCAGCAAAATCTGGTAAGTCTCTTTGCCTGGTTATTCTTGGAGAGTTTAAATTTATTCATCCATAATATTCCACAAAATGTCACTTTAAATTTTAGAATTTAATATTTTTACTTCAAAAACAACTGTAGCGCACCTGAGCAGTAAATGTTATTTTCATGTCCCACATTTACTTGCCCCTTTTTTTAAACTTAGTCCTTATGTATGATGTTGTTAGATTTTTTTTTTAAGCATATATATTATTTCAGTCATTTCAGTCTGATTATGTTTTGCTTTTCTCTTTTTGCTGTCTTTATGAAACAAAAAGAAATGAGAAGGGAACAAATGCAAGTTTTCTGAGACATAAGATTATGTCTTATTTTTGCAATACCCTAATACAACAACTATATTTTATGTAAGAAAGGGGGAAATTTTCACATTAAAATCAGTGGAAAATCATAAAATAGAATAGTGGAGAATACATGATCCAACTTTCTGCCTACCTGAAAATAGAACTGATCATGGAAATGAGATATCTATAATGTTCATCAAATTAAATTGGATAATTTGTGCTACCAATTATATAAGAGATGTCCTGGGGCTAAAGGAACAGATACGTTATATTACTTATGAGTGTTACTGCTATTGTTCTGGAAGTTCATTAGAGACTAATTCAGTTCTAAATGTTATCTTCATTAATATGACATCAGCCGTCAGTGATACAAACGCTGTGGCAAGATGATACCAACCAATAGAAGAACATAATTCTTCTAGCTACAGCTGGCAGTAGAAAACCTTTCTTTGCCTCTCTCAAATATCAAGTGTACCTTTTCCTCTTGACTGTCCCTAAACTTCATACCTTGAAAGTACTGAATTTTGTTGTGTGCATGACAGCAAACATAACCTACACATCTGTTTACATCCTTTTCTTTGCTATCTGGGATTTGTCACATAACTTCCAAGGCAGAACATCCATTCTGCAAAGACCTACTTGCTACTTTCCATCCATAAAGTTAAACATTCAGAATACCTGCAATGAAATAATACTGAGAAAATAATGCAAAAAAATATCATACCTTCTGATACCTTCTGATATTAACATACATGGTCCTCATTAGGAAAGAATCCAGTTATCAAAAACTCTGTCAAAACAATAATTTTAAAAGCTGTTACAAAACAACAGAAGAAATATACAAAGTCTGACAAGCAAGAATTGAGCACATCTGTATTGTCAATTATATCATGCCTGCTCCCTATCTAGTAATTTGTTTCATACTAAAAGAAGGGAATCTTCATCATTGTCTGAAACTTTCTCTCTGCAAATTTAAAAATGCCCTCCATTACCTGATTGATTAAGCTGTGCAAACTAATATTTGGAGAGCCTAACCTCCACTCCACTTCATTCATCTTCAAGTGGGCCAAGCACTTGGGCTCGAGAGAATTACTGTAATAGCAAGTCAGCTCCTGCTCAGCACAGCCATCAGCTGTTGGGGAGACAGAACAATTAATTACTGCAAAAGCAAGAGAGAGTGCAAGGAGAAATCTACAACTTTGTAGACAACATAACCAAAAAGATGGCAAGATTTTACTTCTCTTTTTCTCTTTTGGATAATAAACCTCTGAAGTCCATAACAGCGGCTTTACCCCACTCTCAAGATTTAGGCTCTGAATATCCTTCACTTTCATTAAATCAATAATGGGCTCTGCAGAAAGCAGCAACTGCAAAACTGACTGTGGGTCATTCATGCCTCGAGGCTTTTCTTCCTATACGTAATGATAAAGTTTGTTGCTAAATTGTCACTTAGTGCATACCTACAGCAGGGTTTCTATAGGTTCCTAAGGCAGCATCTCAGTGCCCCAGAGGAATGCTGCCAGCTTGTGCGCTCCCTCTCTCCAAAACATCCAGCACATACAGGGCTGCCACACAGCAGTTACTCTGACAGGGTTCAGCATCTATAAGCTCAAATGTAGGACACAGAACAACAATTCAAAATGCAACAAGGGTTTTAGAGGAATATATTTACTTAGACTGAAATTTAACCATGAAGGTCACATATGGACTTTCCTAAAGGATCATGGGAACTTCAAATGGCACATTATTGTGATTGATTATACTCCATGTTAGGAGTTCTTATCAAAGACTTTCAGGGTAAATTCACAGAAATGTAAGCTTCAATGAAATTTTCTTTTTTATGACTCTGGCTGTCTATCTCCTACATATATACTGTTCCCACTAACTGATTAGAAAAACATCATTACTGATTAATCACTAGTCACTTCTGCATTATTAACATTACTTTTTTGTAACACCCTTTATTTTCTTTGAAGTGTCCTCCTCCATGTTCTCTAGTCAGCACAGATCCTGCTTGTATGCCATGGTTGCAGGCTAAAACAGAGCAGCTTGAGCACCATCTAGGTGCTCGTTGCTTGCTTTAGGCCTCTTCTAAAAGGAAGGCTGCAAAGCTGAATTCCAAGATACAAATGAATAAGCAGTTTCTGAGAAGAAGCAGGTTTAAGCCAATCTTTTCAAAACTTAGTTGGCTGTAATAGTACTCATTTGTGCTAGCATTTATTCATGAACTGTGGATGTGTAAGAAGCAGGAGGAAGCCCTCTTGTGTCCAGAGCACACACGGCACAACCCTCTGCAAGAGTTGTGCTGGAGGCCATGGTCTTCACAAACACTGTGAGCAGAGTGGGGCGCACAAAGGTACAGAACAGCAATTAGCCTTGATTCAGAAGGCAATGCCCCTGCAATGAGTGGCATCATTTTCTGGCTATTTAGAGAAAACTAGGGAGAGTGAGTGAGGAGACCAGGCAGGAGACAACAGATTGCAAGACAGACTGCTGTGGGACTCTCCTCATGAATTTCACACAGGGAGTCAGTTCCTAAAGCCTGAAATATTGACCTCTGTAGAGTAAGTAACCCCACTGACATAAATTTTAAACTGTTTTGTAACAAATTGGATCCATCCAATGAAGTTGTTTTCAGTAAACACTAATCTGGAGTTGTAATGTTTCCCAGATGTCTGTTATAATCTATATGGCCCATTCTCTTAAATCTCTGAAGCACCCTATTAAAAGGAAACTTTCTTCCAGTGAAGAAGACTCATAAGTTGCTCTTGGCCCAGATTTTAGTAGGGGTCTAGATATGGGTGACACATATGGGTCATGTTCAGTTCCAGGGACTAATCTACCACAGTGGCATCTGTAAACCCAAGTTTGATGAGCAATTCCTAGTTTAAAACCATTAGAAATGTGTGATTCAGAGGAGGAATTCAATAGCAATGCTGACATCTTCCAGGTTCTAGACAGCTGTGGGGTTGTGTTTAAATATAAAATGCCTTTGACCACTAGATTTGAAAAAGGTGGGGAACAGAGGCTGCCATAACAGCAGTGGTGCTGACATAGCAAACTAGTCTTTACAGTTTTGGCCAGGAAGGGAGAGATCCAGAGTCTGTTTGGCATGGTTTTGACGTCCTCTCTCCCAGCTCCATTCTTTAGCCCATCATAATGGCTTCCTCCTGTCCTGGAAGGGAAAAGGCATTTCCTCATTACCTTCACAGACATATTTACCAATTAAGCCCTATTTCAATAAAGTGGCAAAGCTCTCTTCTTGAACTAGTACCAGTGCCCAGAGAGTATGGGGTTAAGTGTCCATATACTACCTTATAATACAATTTTTATCCAGCATTGGCATCAGGTTAATTATCAAATACAGGGTCATCTTGCTAATTGTTACCACCAATGTTTGCTCCATTAAGTCTTATGCACATAGAGCCTCTTAATTGTAGTACCTGGCGGTAATGTCTTCCCAGTTCTTTAGTGTGATTCAACTCCCTGGAGAGCAAAATTCAAGCATCCCTTCAAGATTTTATACTTCATATATACATTTGAAAACCCAAGACAATGTAAACATCAAGTTCAGCATAAGGTGATGTTTTTGTGGCATTGTTTTGTCTTAATCAGCTATTGAGAATCTAATTTTTATGCAGGAAAACTTCAGGCTGGCTGGATTACAAACCACACTCCCCTTGCCTTTAATAATCAGCAGACAGAGGCTGTCAGCTTGTTCCTCTTTATAAATGCAGGTCAGCACAGCATATGGTGCTAAGGAACTTCCCATCCCATAAATACAGGAAAGCTCGCGTGTGACATCCAACTCATTCATGTTTGGGCTGTGTAGGAGGCACAGCTTTCCAGTCACAGCTCCCAGCTGCAGAGCACGCAGAGCCTTGGCGCTGAGCAGTGCTGCAGCAATGGAATCTGGCACCTTGCCCTTCTGCCTCGATGCACGCCACTGAAAGCCTCCTGGAGTACTCACATCCTTTCCTTTGTGCACCACAGGACCCGAGTGCTATGCCAAGACCAACTTCCCAGGACCTTGCAGGTTTCTGGGACTTACTGCAGCTCTCAATTGAAGACGTCAGCATGAAGTTTGATGAACTGCACCACTTGAAACTCAATGAATGGAAAATAATAGAATCACCTGAAAGGAAGGTAAGCAAACCATTTACTCCCGATTTGTAGTTCTGCAGTCTCCTTGTGTTAAATACAATAGGTGAAACACAATAGGCTTCTAACCCTGGGAAGTATTTAATTGGCATGGCCCAATTTTTACATGGAAACTTTCATCAGATGTGAAGAGTCTTGTCTTTTATAACAAGGTTGAGCTGAATTATAAATAAAATGGATTTTGCTAAGCTAGTTTACTCCATTACACTTTTGCTCAAATTATTTGATTCACATTCTAATGACTAGTACAGAAGTATGTTCTTATTAATTCAGACAGAAGACAATAGCCCAAGAATTCACACAAGGTAAATGCAGCACTCTGCTACATTTGGGCCAGCTCAAACTTGAACACTGCAGTGCTTAACCCTGCCAGCATGACACAAATGATAATAGAACCAGAATGAGAGAAAACCACGTGACAGAACATGGCATAGGTCATACTAAAGCTCATCTGACATACTTCTGGGGGACAAAGTGCTGCACCTCTGCCCAGCAACTCCACCACCTGGGAGATGCCCCACATGATGCTTACAAACCAAAGGTGAAAAATAAAAGTAGTGTAATTCTGAAACTGCCTTTCCCTTTTCTAGAACTTCATCCCTTACTTTGATTGCCTCACTATCCTTGCTTATTATTGTATCAGTCAGATGAAAACAGCATTTGGTTTGAGTCAGTACTGTTGGCCTCAGGTGAATAATTGTTTGGTTTGGGAGGAATTAGGAGGCATTTTTGACAACTTTTTCATTTCTTCATGCTCCTCTTGGATTTTAATTTTCAGCCAACGGGTTGGTGGATGGTGAGTTTGCAACTCTTGCTTACTAGTGGCAACTGGAAGTAAGAAATTATTATAGTGACAGCAACAGTGATATTCCTAAGAGGGAAATAACTAAAAGTGGAAAAGAAAATAAGATGGGATGACAGGAATGGAGCTTTTATGAAAACAGGAGATAGAGAAAATAAAGACAGGCAGAACTGGCAATCATGGGTAATATCATCTTAGGCTGTTGCACTGTTCCTGTTTAATGCAGAACTATATTTTTAAATAACCTTAGTTATTTAGTCTTGGCTATTGCATTTGGATAGTAGAGTCAGAATTAGTTAAAAAAAACCAAAAAACAAACAAAGAAACCCAAACAAACAAAACAAAATAAACCACAAAAACAATGAGAAGTCTGTAAACCATAAGTGTATCAGTTCAATTTTTGTATTATTTGAATCTTGCTGTGCATCAAATTAACTGTGTTCTCCATAAGGAACAGCCCATACTCTGGACTATTGTCATTACTTTAAGAAATTATATAGCAATAATATCTATATTATAGCTTCTACCTATACAAACGAACTTATGGAGCCTTCATCTTCAGGGCTATGCAGTCCAGTATTAAAAATGAAATTAAAAAAAAAAAAACCAGCAACAAAAAACCTGATTTAAGTTCAAAGTTGCATGTAACTGCAAGTGCACTTTGAATGGAGACTATGAAATCACTTCCAGAGGTCCATCTCTTCTAACCTAAATTAGTGTACAATGCCTTGTTTATAGGCCCTCATGTGATATTTTACAGTGTCTCTAAATGATCAAAACAATTCTTGATTTAACACCTGCAGAGAAATTTACAGCTCCTTTGGTAACAAAATCTACTGACTTTACCTCATAATTTGATAATTCTTCAGCATAATTTTCTTTAAAATGGCCCAGGCTTGCAAGCAGAACAATTAGCCCTGTGTTCTCTCTCTGGCTGGTGCTTGAATGTTTCCATAGAGCAATTCCTGGAGGAGACTAAACTAATAGACATGTATACACAGCTGCTATCTCATATCCAGCTGAGGCTAAACTCAGGATGATTAATTTAATCAAAAATCCTGTCCTGCTAATGTTAGAGAGTCTTTTCACTTGATCAGACCACACAGATGCGCTGAATTCTTATTGGAGAGACAGTGCCTGTTTCTGTTTATAATGAGTGTAATAATGTGTCATCTTAAATCAAACAAATCCATATGAAAGTGAGGTGTGCAGATTGCATGTGCCAATACCTGCAAGGATGGTGGAAGGAAGGGCAGTCGTTTTTCAGGCGCAGGACTGCAGAATGCATAATGGTTGTCAAATAAGAGGGTTTTGTCAGTGTCCCTAGTGTGGATAGCTGTTCATGTAATCCATTAGCCAGCTGATGGGCAAGCACAAACTGAGCATGCTTGATGTATGTAATCAGTATTTTGCATTTCATGTCTTTGATGTGCATGCTCTGCTGACAAGTACCTTTTACGTGCAGCTCACTCTTAGTTTTAATGCCCTGTTGCAGGAAGAAAGAAAGATTCCTCCTCCTGTACCAAAGAAGCCCCCAAAAGGAAAATTTCCAATCACAAGAGAAAAATCTCTGGACCTACCTGACAGACAACGGCAAGAAGCCAGAAGACGGCTGATGGCTGCCAAGCGAGCAGCCTCTTTCCGGCAGAATTCAGCCACAGAGCGTGCAGACAGCATTGAGATCTATATCCCAGAGGCTCAAACCCGGCTTTAAAGACAGAATGCTGCAGAGTTCCTTTTTTTAAACAAAATGCTTGTACAGTTTGTCACTTACCTGGTAATTTTTGTCTCATTCTCTCCACTAAATATGCCCTTGATGTTGTGTTCTTTGTGCCATAAGCACAGTGGAATGCTTTTGATTTCCTCAGAATTTGCTGAGTTCACCGCAAGAACGACTTCTTTTTGTATTTATTGTCTGACTTACAATCAGCTACAATGGATAGGGCTTGTCAAGACCTGACTTATCCAATATATTCTCAGAGGACAACAAGAAACACCTCTTGAGATGGAACCCAGCTTACTTTTGTTATTTATATTTTTATAAAATGTGTGATAATTAGGGATAAGAATAACAAACTATAAATGGGTGCATCTCACCATTCACTAGAGGCATTAGCTAATCCAAGTAGAAGGTGCTACAAATGTAAAGAGCAGGAAAGAAAGAACCCATTTATCTCTTTGACCTTCAGTTTCTTTTCCAGCTAACATATTTACCCATGCGCTCTGCCACTCTTCTCATCTTTGTTACTGCAAAATAACATTAGGCCTCTCATCTCATTCGAGTTTCTGGAGATGAACAGGGATATCCGGCCACTAAAACTCCAAAGTTCATCAGAAACCAAGAAGCATACAAGTCCGGTGATGGTGGGAACATCCACTAATAAACATTTGCTGTTAGCAGTATAACGACACTCTGAAACCTAAGCAAAATTGTAATGCAAGAGGACTTGAGTGATGGGTGAAAGGAAAACGGAAGCCTTAAAAAGTTAGATCTTCTGTAGTAAGATGAGTAAAGAAAAAGTTACACTTGCTCCTTTGGACCACTCATTGCATTTTTAACAGTTCTTTTACATGTTAATATTTATTTTAAAACCTTCTCTCTTTCATTTCAAGAGCTGTGCTACATGTACTATTTCAAACTCTCAAATTGTTATAACAATTGAGTTTCCAGGGTATCCTTGAGAACAAAAAAATCTTGCTTGTTTAAAATGCCAGTTGTGATGTTGTAAACAGTTTAAGAAATATGAATGTGAGTGGTAAGTATATATAAGTTTAAATGGTTATGTTAAGGTAAAGGTGAACTGTGGTTTACAATTGTATTTTTTTTTAGAACTATTTTTCTATGCAGTATCATTTATGGCAAGAATAAGGTTCTTGCTTGCTTCAGACATAGGAAAAAAAAAACAAACTGACTCAAGAGATAAGTGATTTCCAGCCATGGAATATATGGAAAATAATATATTTTCAAGCCTCATATTGTCAGAAGATATAAGTGGTAGCTACCACAGTCAAGAGGCTTTCATTTAAAACAAGTTGGAACAGAATTATTCCACTTCATCTACCTTCCAGAGCCAACCAAGCAATTCAGTACTTAGAAGTCTTCAGGTGAAGACGCAATAAAATGAGCAACATGCAGCCCCCAATATCAAGGTTTGAGTCTTACTGAATACAAATTTAGGTGAAAAGAATGAGAACCCAGTGAGACAGGCAACCCCAGCTACCACATTCCCTGTTTACCTGCTTTAACAAATGCAATGTATTTAGCCATAGGCAGAACAATTCTTTAATTATACTCAAGCACTTTGGTTCTTCACCTATTGAGCACTTTAAATCCAAATCCCACACACCCTGCAGCCTGATGGATGAGTAAAAACGTGAAGTACCATAGGTTATGCAGATCTGACATTGCTTCAAATCTGTTTTCTTTTGTTTGGTTGCTTGGTTTTTTCCTTCTTTTTTCCTACAGTGTGTGGTATTAAGCATGAGTTCTGTCTTTGGACAACTGATAAAGCATGCTTGGCTTCAAAGTACAAATCGTTAGAGATGAAGTTTTGAGAAGTTCCTGTGAGAAGACAGCCCTGTAAATTGAGCCTGGTATCTGATATATACTTTACCAAATAGCCTTAAACTATAGTTGAAGCAAAAACAAAGACGAATGTATACCCTTCAAGAATGCAAAAAAAAAATAAGAAAAAAAATTAAAAAAAAAGGAATAAAAAATAATAAATCCCTGAAATATTCTTCTATAGATGAAAACATTATATTTCCCATTCCTTGTGTTTTCAAGGCATTTTCTATTAAGGAAAGAGCTGAATCCTAGGCAGTGTACAATATTGATCCTACTTCCTATATTTGTTGTACTCTTTTAAATACAGAAGGACATGCAGAGGCTGGCATCTTTAGTCTTGAAAACTGATATGTTAAAGTGGAGCTGCTAATTAGATATCCACACAAAACCAAAGCCAGTATTTTTCCTAGATTGAAGAAATTTAAAATAGAGACACACACACCTCTACACATATATACATATGGCAGCTAACATATTTTATCTAATTTTCTGTACACTTCCAGGAGGAATCACTTTACTCACTTGAACTCTCCCCACCTGCAGCAAGAGGTCATGCAATTAAGACAAGCTGTACCTGATTGTGCCAGTAGTCAGACTTTATGAAGACAAATTGTAAACCAAACAAATTACAGAAAAACTGAGACCCCAGCTGGCCTAATAATGCTGACTTGGAGGAGTTTGTGTTCTACATTTCCCATGCTGTTATAAGAAAATTCTCAGTCTAAGATTTATAAATCTATGATTTCTGTTTGTTCCAGCTTGTTCAAACAAACAAAAAAAAAAACCCACAAAAACAATTGGAAAAAAATCAAAAGTAAATTAGATGCCTACTAACAAATTTGATAATGTTGTCTGTTCACACTGCATTTTGAAATGCAATTTATTAAATTCTTGTATAGGTAACATTTTAACCTTTAAGGCAAATTAGCCATTTCAATTTATATATTGTACACCTGGTTAGTTTAGAAAGATAACATTATGCTTATAATAGTTGTCTTGCAAATAAATCAAAATCAGGTTGCTTCATTCTCTGACATGAGAAACACTGTATCTTAATACATTTATATTCAGATAAATTGTAATCTGACCCCACATCACAAAAATAAAAGTCAGTTGCAAAACCAAAGTCAGAGGAATATAAATAAACAGAAAGATAGGAACTAGAATGCTTTCTCCTTTGAGAGTTCATGGTATAGACCACTCACAATGGCTGAATATATTAAAACAGTCTAGTGTTTAATTAAATATTAATTGGGCTAATATGTATTTTAACACATTAAAACTATAGAAAGTCTCTGTTCATTTACTCATTGCCTGTAAAAGACAAGTATAAAACAGAATTCAGAAAATTTAAATAAGGAAAAATGCCTGAATGGTAAAATTGTTATTTGCCATATTTATTTTTCCTTTGTATATATTTTTTAGATTTTAATTTTTTGCAATTTGGTGAAGTACATTATGAAGTGTTTTATTATTTCATGTCCACCTGATTAGAATGGCCTTTGGCAGAATGCAGACATGAACAATGTTGTACAGTTTAATACCAAAAAATGCTATTTTAATTCATGCTTAAACCTTGACACTATATTAGATTTGAAATCAATCAGGAAGGAATTAAAGAGTGCATAGGAAAATGTGTGAATTTCATATATATAAATAGATATAACATATATTTCATATAATGGAAATTATTTGTTTTAAAATAAGCCCACATCCTGCTGTATCAGTAAATTAGTACTCTACTTCCTCAGCACTGCATCTAGAATATATTCAAGGAATGTTTGGTCATTGGGTGGTTTCGCAAGTGACTGCTACATGAGGAGTGTCACACGTGGTGCGGGTGTCTCCTCGTGGCCTGTGGAAGCAGTGCCCTTGGGAGGTCCTGGCCTGGTGGCACCTCAGGCAGTGTCACCGTTCTGTCCCAGGCCCTCTCCACACAGGCCCCTCACCCGGAGCCACAGACCTCCACATCAGCCCAGCTCAGCCTTTTACACTCAAAGCCTTGGGCCTGCCCTGCCCAGCTGGTGGGTTTGCTGTCCTCCTCAGCATTCCAGAGTTGGCACCAGTGGCGAGGGCACACTGGAGGCTGACCCATCAAGTGCTGGCTTGTGCATGCCGATTTGAGTCTGAAGCTGCTTTGGCAGCTCCAGGTGTCAAGCTGTGTGCACTGAAAATCTGTGAAACCAGAGCCTCAGTGAAAGGGAGCTTAAATTAATCATGAAACAACCTTACTCCCATTACTGTTCCTTGAGCATCTTATGATGCAGAAATACCACCCACCAACTGCGCATGAGGTAAGGAATATCAGCAAACCCCTTAATGTCTAGAGAGGTGCTTCCTGGTGTATGACAGGTTGACACCTACACTTACACAGTGCCTTTCATCCAGAAGGATCTCCAAGCACTTTATTAGCCAACACACAAACTCCAGGCTGGGCTGCAGCTGGGACAGGTAACCCAGCATGGAGGATGCTGGAGGTTCTCCCACCTGTCCCCATGCTGCTGGGAGTTTCCTTCCACAGCACACTTCCAGCATCTGGGACCTCAAAGTCTGAGCCTGTGCTGAAGGACTAAGAGGAAGACCTGAGCAAAGCAGAGATGAGGGCAATCAGGGCAATCATACCATCCCCTAGGGAGTAGGCAGGAAGTGATGAGCATCAAATTATTCTTCCAGAACAATCTTTGCCTTTTCTGTTCCTGACAAGGGCCGTGAGGTCCCAGCAGTGGAGGAGCTCCCTGGAAGGGTGCCGGAGCAGACTCCTGGCTGATGCCAGTTACAGGAGCTGATGGCACTGGCAGCTGAGCCCTCTTGGTCAGGTATCTTGGCAAGTCTCCCCTTTGCAAGTGCATTTTCCCCACTTTCTTAGCGGGAGAGGTCCATTCGGGGTCCTTGCTGCACAAGCAGCCTTCCCCAAGTGCCCTGTTCTCTCCCCAAGTCTGCCCTCCAGCCCAGCTAACACGAGGGAAGACGTGGGGCACAGCACTGAGGCAGGATGATTGTGTTTTGGTTTGGGCAGCTGCTCTTTCATGAGACTCAGACCTGACCCGAAGGGTTCTTTCATAGCAGAGCAATGGGGGCACCTCTCTGCATGAACAGGATCAGTGGATGAGGGGCCACCATTTCATACGGCGCAGAATAGAATGAGGATATATACATTTATCAATACATACACGTAATGATTTTTCACTGTCAAGGTTCCAGAGAACCAGACCCAGGAACCACAGCCAACACTCACATTCACACTGTAGATTGTGCCATTTTCCTGCAGCTCATCCTCAACACTGATGGCTGTGGCAGGTTCACTTCCTACTGCAGCCCCATGGCTCATCAGCAGCTATTCACCATGTTCACCTCCAGGGACCATCTTTCAGGAACATGGCATACTCATATGCATATACAAGTCCTGTCAGGAATTAAGCCCTCTGTATCCACCAAAATTGCTTAATTTATCTCTGAAATGTAGCTACCTCTATGGCATAATGCTGTAGCTGTTTAACTACATAATAGGCTGTTCAGGACAGCAAGTATAAAACCCAAATTGAAATGGAATGTTGCCCAAAAGAAAATTTGGCCAGCATAGGTGAGCTGATTCAGCTCCTCTTAATGAAATAAAATTCCTATAGCTGAAAGGGGCCATGGCATTCATTACTGAATGTCTTTTCCAACATAAACAATTATATTATTCTGTATCTAAAAATGGTATTCCAAATCTTTTTTCATTAAATTCATATTGCATTTCATAAAAGATGATGGCAGAAGAAGACTGCATGTTCACTGATCCACCTTTCCACACCCAGCTTTTGAACCGTTACCCTTCACTGCCAGAAGAGAACGGCTTTTGAAGTCAGATCATAGTTAAGGTAAATTAGTCTGTCTACATAGCTTGCTCTTTAACTGAGCAAACACAGAACAGTTTTCATCAGCTGGCAATTTAATTCTATATTTTATTAAGGCCAAATTGTTATTTTTCTAAATTGATTTTGTTGGACAGGATTTTTTACTTCTCTAGGTACAAAAACATAGATATTTTCACCTAAGCATAAATGAGGAGGAGGCTTATTTGAATATATAGTCATCATTCACAAACACAGTCCATCAGTGAGGAATTTTCTTCTTCTTACCTTGCCACTCTTTCATTCAACACACTATTTCCCATTCCAAAAGCTTCACTGTCATAAAAGTTTCTTATCTGTGAGATGGCTTATTGCAGAGCACCGGTCTGTGTTCTGATCCCAGTTGTATTAGAATCAATGCTCAGAAACTGAAACCAGAAAGAAGTATCAGATATGAATCAATATAACTCAGATCAATATCTGACTCAGCAAGTCTGAGGTAGGAAGGACTCCATGCTCAAGGTAGCAAGTGTGCCATTACTTTGTAGAAGCTCATTTTTCCTTTCAGATAAGTCAGAGTCATGCAGAGGGCTCAGTAGTAGATTTGAGCCTCTGAAGAGAGTCCTCACACAGACATGCCAGCTTTTTTTATAATTACCATGGAATCCACATACTCATATCCATGCTTTGATTTACCCTTTGGAGGTTTAATAAAATGGCCATCTCATTTTAAAAGGGCTCAGCATGCATGTATTATTTAGTTCAATTTATACATTCAATTCCTGACTGAAATAAAATTCCCTTTCAAGTAGCCTGGCTTATATATGTTAAAACTGTTCTTTCCTGAAGAAAAGCCACTATGACTGTGCAGGTTTTTCTGTACAGAGACAAAACTCATACTTTCATTTACCATGCACATGCCAAAATAATCAAGTGTGGCCTAAGGACTAAATTAAATGCCTCCTATAGAACTTCAAGGAATGTTAGAACCAGGAAACTAGCTGTTTAGTTATCATTAAAAGTATATATAAATATATATAAATATATATATACATAAGAAATCATATCAACAATGAGGATGAACTGAGTGCCAAATATTCACCATATGTATAAAGCTACACTTCACTAGAATTAAACTATTTTATGTAATTCTTTCTCATGCTTTTATGGTTCTTTTGATAAATTCTATTTAGTAGCATGCAGGATACCTAAATTGAATGTACAGTATGTTGTTTCATTGCTACAATAATTTATTGCTTCTCAGTAATATCTTCTTTACCAGAATGTTATTTGTTACTTTGAAGACATATTTGAAAATTGTTTTATTATTGAGTTATTCTTTTTTTCTTGATTCTCTACTCATCTCCAGCTGATTGTAAGAAAATGTGCTTCACTATTTTGCCCCATGGCTCTTTTATGAAGCTGCCTCTTTCAATTGGTTTATGTATTGTTTATGTTCATCTCCTGTAAATAATTCTGCAATTAAATTTTTTGAGAAAAAATAGAGTATACTCTTTATTGCTTTTCAAATTTTGCATTCGTTAAAATCTGATATTTCCAACTAGGCAATTTGTAGACAACACTAAACCATTACTTTAGGCTTGTAGCCTTTGAAGTGTTAGGAAATAAATTATAAAAATAATTTTGATAGGATTTTTAGCTGAAGTCAGAGGAAGATGCATATCAAATTTAATGAAAAGTAACAAATAATGGAATAAGCTATGCCATTTCATTTATGTGTTTTGATTTACAGCCATTAATACTATAGGTATAGAATGTCATCCATTGATTTAGAGTGAGAACATTGTGTATCATAACAGAAAGAATACTAGTGTCTTTTGCTTGTAAAAACCCCAAAACTGAATTACTTGTATGCAGTCATTAGTGGGCAGAAGTAACTGAATGGATTTGTTCTGACAAAGTGAATCCTGAAACATCTCTGTGTGTTTTTACTGTTTGCAACAGGATAACCAAAAAGAGCTTCTATCCTGCTTCACAGTTTTCAGTTCAGACAAGTTTCCTTCTGGGAATGGCTTTAGCAACTCATCAGAAAATTTGATGAATACTTTACCACATTTCTTGATTAGACAAAAGCCATGACAGGCATGAAACAAAGATTAATCTAAACAAAGGAGGTATCAGAAATAATATGAAAATATAAACTTATTTGGCATAGAAAAGTGCCTAGTTGCTTGAATCAGTAACTTTTTATTGCTCATGTATTATATATATTAATTCTTAGGATCTCTAGCTATGGACCACTTACACATTTGAACACTGTACATTTACAAACTTAAACTTTTCCCTTACCACAAAGAGTTTACAGTCCAACCAATAGATAAGAAGCAACAGATAGGCAGACACAGGAGAGAAACTGATGGGAAAAAGTGAGATGCTATTAATTAAAATGAAGAACAGCATCCCAGCATCCCATCAACTGTCATTTGTTTTGCAGCCATCAGAAAAAGAGGGGATAACGAAGTGGAAGATACTCTCAGGGATGTCTTCCCAAGAAGGGATTGAGTTCAAGAAAGAACATTTGTTTGAAAATTTAACACAGAGGTGATGAATTTTGGCATCCTGAACCACCTGGAGGTGAAAGTTGACATCTTCTGATTTAATGGCTGGTGCTAGGCACACCCTGGACAGGTGATGTTCAAAGAGGCTGTGAAAGGTCTTGGCAGTAAAACCAATAAAATTCAGCACTTGATACTCTAATGGCTCATTGCTGCTATGAAGGAATTTTCATTTCTAATATCTCTTGTGGAAGGCTCAAAATTTTCCAGCTGTATGTCAGCAGTTTTAATGAGAGGTCATTAGAGCAACTTAGTGGTTGTTTTTGTCTATATCCTAACACTGGATGTTAAGGCATGGAGCATCACTTACAGCAGTTCTGCACTATTATGTCAGAACCAAGGCCTTTATCACTTCTAGCTGAAATTCCAGTAGCCTCTTAGCTTCTCTTAGCCTTCATGAGTTCCCTAAAATAGGCTGATCCTTCCTGCAATCTGGAAAAGATCTCAGGACTAACAAGCAAGCTGTTTCTTGTACAACAGCTTCACAGATGGCTGAATGTCAGCTCAGTATTACAGGCATACCCGTATAAATGAGGACAGGCATCGCTGATGAATTAGGAAGGTCAAGTAAAGCTGGGGCATAGATGTGACATATTTTATTTCAATTGCTGAACCAAATAATCAGGTGCAGAGTACATGCTCTGGAATTAACATATTTATTCCAATTGAACTGCACTGACACTGACAGTGGGTTTGTGGAAGGCTGCTATTGTTTTAACTGTAGCAGCACAGCTGAAGTGTGAAAATTTTGAAATGTAGACAAGTACCTTACATAACCTATTGCAGCCCTAACACAATCCCTGAACAAATTTTGTTGTGACTTTTTAAACAAGCAATTTATAAGTAGGTAGAGGATAGTAGGTAGGTAGAGGATAACACAGTGATAAAAACTAGACAATGCTCATTTGCCAACATCTTATCATGTCAGCCAATTTAATTTTCCTCTTTAACATGATGAATGGCCTAAGGAATTAAATAAAAAAGAGTAGGCTGTGATAGATCTTCATTTCATTGAGGCTTTTGATTCAGTTCCACTGTACCCTTTTCATATAAAACTAGGAAAAATATTCTCTAAACAAAGCTTTTCAAAAATTAAAACTGATAAGTCTAAAAATATTATTTTAAATATGGCTGTATGTTTGACCTTTTGTGAAATCTGAAGGCCTTTTGGGGTGTGAGAAGGAGAAAAATCTAACATGCTCTCAGTACTATTCAGCAATTTCATTGACAACTTTGATGATTTACTAAAAAATGTGATGTGGGAGTATTATATTTACTAAAAAATGATTTACTAAAAAATGTGATGTGGGAATATTATATTCATTGACCCGGGAATAGTTACAGGTTCTGCAGAGGATATGGCCAAAAATTCACAGCAATCCCAAGAAAACAAGCATGCTTTCTAAATTCAATGTGATGTAGTTCAGTGAAGAATAAACAAAAAATGCTGTATTAAATGCTATACTAAATGTTGTACTCAGATGTGACAGAATATCCTTTTGAGAAAAAGCAGAACAAAGAAAATGTGATCGCAAGCTAAAGGAGAGTCAACCTGATGCTAAATCAACACACGTTAAATCACATGCTCTTAAGAAAAGAGGAAATCTAATAGTGAATTTATTAGCATATCATTAAATTAGTGTGGCTTAACAAATTATTGTGCTGTGTAATCATCCATGTATACACAATCTTAAATTGCAACGTGCACACATTATTGGGCTTGACATTGCAAGCCAAGCTAAAACAAATTACCCACAGAAGCAAGAAATCCTCAGATCAATAAAAATCAAACGGGTGTATGGAGACATGGCTCATCCTCCCCCATCCAGGCTGCTCAGTAGAAATCTCCGTGGGCACTGCATTTTGCTCCATGTTTAGTGTCTGAGGACTTCTAACAGACTTGGGTGAGGATGGTATTTGTCTCTGTCCTGGGTATGAACCCCAGCAGGTCTGGGATACAGGGCAGAATGCTTTTTGTGCGCTTGTCTGCCTGTGTTTAGAAACCAGACTGTCATATTTGGGCAATGGTGGGATACAGACTTTCTGAATCTTGCTATCTTCAACTTAGCCACTTCCACCCACATTCTGTCTGAGATGGCAGAAATTACCCTCTGGATCTCAAGCAAACATTCAAACACAAAATGTTAACAAGTGAGATAGGCAGAAATATTTCATAATGCTTGAAAGTGACACTGACTGGCTGAGAAAATGGCAAGTCAGATACTGGGGATGTAGAGACATTTCCTGTGTTCTAAGAAGTTCATGGTCCACTTTGTTCAATACTGTTGAGTTTTGGTTAGAGTATTAAATTCTGTTTTGGAGTAATTGAAAAGCAGTGGAGAAAATTTGAAAGAAAGTAACAGAGATTGCAAAATATTTAGAAAGTATGACATAAGCGAACAGAGTTCAGAAGATGAATTTTAAAAAATTATTTGTTTCAATCAAATTAGTTGTTATGAGCTGTGAATGAAATTGCTTCCCCATTCTCTGGAAGGAGGTTATTAGCATTATTAGCAGAAATGTCTAGCTTTTGTTTCTTTGGATAAAGGTAGTGAATCTCTGTTTAAGGTAGCACAAATACCCCATGTGGCTTTGCAGCTGTGATCGACATGTCAGAACGTCAGAACTCCCTGAAGAGCCACAGGAGCCACCATCCAGCATCCTGGCTGCACATGTGGTCTGAAATGCATGTGCCTTTCAGGGTCACACTACTACCCTCATCTCACTTGACAGATAATCCTATTTATAAGCAACTGACCATTTGCAAGTGTGAAAGAGGCATTCACCTGCCAAAGCTGCCAGTGCTGCTCCCCAGCTCTTCCCAGAAGAAGCTGACCAAGAAGATGTATACAGGAGACTAGAGGCTCTGCTGCCCTCAGCACTTGGGGAGGTGAGTGCCCAGAGTCTCCACATCTTCTCTGTATTTTACGGGGTTATCTGCTCACCAAGGAACAAGGATGTGCTGTTCTTGAATAGAACGTCTAAATGCTAAATAAGGGAATTGCATAAAATTGGTGATAGTAGCTGAGTCAGCACTGTTCTTTTCTCTGTATCAGGTTCATATCCCTTTTTATTAGTACAAGGTACTAGGTTGTTTGAGGTGCTACAATTAAGAAAAAAAAATCTAAAGAAAATTTCAAATCTACATGAGGAGTAAAATCATCTCAGCCTTTATCCCTGAAAAGAAGTCCAGATCCTGACCAGGAGTGGACATCATTAACCTGCTTAGCCAGAATCCCTTCAAAAGTTTTTGTGGTTGTTGTGTGGCTCTTGTATCCTTTGTGACCCCCAGTAACTCACCTGCATAGGTGAGACTATCTGAAATATGGAGGAGTTTGCTTGTCAGAATGGTTCTGCACCTGTCATTGCCATGTTTGGCTTCCTCCTTGCAACTGAGCACCATCACACTCAATGCAGAGCTTGGCACTAAAATATTCGAGGAGGACAGGGCTTAGGTCAATGGAATGGAAAATAGTGACAAATCAATTTAAATGCAGATCCTGGAGGAGTATATTATAATAGACTGCTTCAGACAAATCTTAAAAGGAAATTAGCTTTGGTAAAAATCAAGGATTCAGTGTATTAAAAAGTGACATAATCCAAATCATAAGAGAGGTGATAAATCAGTTTTGCCAGATAGGAAATAAATCACGACTGAACAGTAAGGGAAGCAGATGAATGTTATGCTTTGGGGTTTGAATATGTCAAAGTGAATTTTGTAAAATATTTATGAAGCATTGACAACATCTTTTAAAAATCTGGTATTTATAATTTTATGAATGTTTATATATTTATGTGAGTTTATGTGTCTTTATGTGTGTGTATGTATATATATGTATATACACATGTATATGTGTAAATATATTATGTATGTATATATTTATCCATACAGAAATAAAAGAGGAACAACTGTAAATTTTATATATATTTAATATTTTTAAATGCCAGAAATCATGTTCTGTTTGTTTTGTGCATGTCTGTGTCTCGTGATAAAACCATTTGCTTGTCTAAATCACAGAAGGAGGAAGCAGAAAAGAAAGACTGAGGAAAAGGAAAACCTACAGAGAAAAACCAATGTCAATGCTATATTCTTAATTCTTTGCTTATTATAAATACATGATTGCTGTAGTTGATTTGGAATAGGACTTTACCATAATTCTTCTTCACTGTAAAAGAGTATTTTTGGGCTAATTCACACTAATATCAGTTTGAACAGCCAGGTCTCAAATCAAATATATACATGCATATTGTGCCAGAAAGCAAACAGATTCTACATGAGATGAGATAATTCATTGAGACACTTTTCAGCCTCAATTAGGAGGTGGTTTTACTGTTTTGAGACAAATTGGTGTATAAAGAATTCAAATTCAAGATCTTTTAATCTTACACTCAGATTCACTTCATTTTCCCAAATCTTTTCAAAATACATATTATTGTCATTTTATTTAATAAGATACAGAATAAACAAATTTTACAAGAGCATCCTCATTTGAAATAACAAGTAAGAAGCTGTAACCCTCCATCAGATTTTACATCTTTAATCAGTAACTGAAGAAGGAACAAAGCTTAATACCTGGAGATAAATGTGAATTTCTATCAATTCAGTTAGAAGGGTCATTAAGACTACATGTAAACCAGCTGTGATAGCACATGCTGGGGGGAAGTTCTCCCTGTGTGTCATTTCCCAACTTGCTGTCTCCAAATATCAAAGTAAGGTAAGTGTAATAAAAATGCTGGTTTTAGTCTGGGGCTACAAACTTCTCCCTGGAATTCACTGCGTTGCAGGAGAAGGAGTTGATACAAGGAGAGGAGGGGTTTTTGCACAGGAGGACCTGAGGAGCAGGCAGCAGCATTTCATGGCCATGTGATAGACTTGTAGGAAGCCTCTGGGGCACATTTACCATCTGTGATATGTTTCACTTTGATGGCATTTACCTTGTGAGACGTAACAGATTGTGACCCTTCATTGCCTTCTTTCTCCAATCAACTTTTCTTTTCTGGAAAACAGAAGAGCTGGTCCGTGAGCTGCTAAGTATTTATCTTTAATGTCACAAATGAAATATCTGTAAATACCTTCTGTGATGATCTGTTGTGTTATCTGGTGTCAGAGGCTATACTGGGACTACTGACTTTTTTGGACAAAGATTAATGGCTTCCGGTGAAGCCAATATTGTATTTTTAACCTGTGAAGAAAAATGTTATGTGAGTTCAGGAATAAGATGAGTGATAACTCTCAGTCAATTCATGAAAAGGGGTAGTTTTCAAGGTAAAATATATGAGGGAAATCATTCTTGGGGAAGTGGGTGAGAGATGTCAGAGATGGATAGGAATGAACAATAGATGCTTTTCAGTCATAAGTTTATTTCCAGTAGCTAAAAATGAAAGATTATTATGACCAAAATAGTATCTAACTTGGTGTAATTCTCATTGCACTATCTTACATTACCCAAGGAAGATCTGGATTTCAGATATCATATGACGAGCTGACTGTGCTTTTAACCCTCACCACATCACTGTATTCTCCCTCCCCCACATCAATTGCTCTCTCTGCTGATGTGCCTCCCTTTCTGGATATCTCCAAAGTCATAATGTTATTTGCTTTTACTCTAAACAAACAGACACTTTTCAGGGTCCTGGGAGTTCCCTCCTTGTACAGTGCTGGTTAAAGGCAAAACCCCTTTGACTCTTCTTGCTTAATTTTACCTTATTCTGGAAGGAACCTCACTATTTCTTACATTTAACTAAATAAACCAGTATAACCTGTATAAAAAAAAAAAATCAGTATAAATGCAATTATCCCACCCTTCTTTGTCAAGAAGGAAACAGAAACAGATTAGAGAATGCTTTTCAATACTGTCTGGAGGGACAGTCTGGAGAGGCACTAAGTTATTCAGTTCCTTTTGGCTGTGTCAAACAGAAGAAGCTCTTCACAGTCCCATTTTGCTAATCTGGAAAGCGTGAGGAATGAGAGACATACATCACATCTCCTTCCCAGCCTGCCCCCCGGATGCCTTTCCAAAGGCAGGCAGCGTGCAGCGGGATTGCCGCACCCTCTGGCCGCGTCCCGCCGCGCAGCTGGACCGGGCGCAGCTGGACCGGGCGCAGCTGGACCGGGCGTAGCTGGACCGGGCGCAGCTGGACCGGGCGCAGCTGGACCGGGCGTAGCTGGACCGGGCGCTGCTGGCACGGGCACAGCTGGACCGGGCGCAGCTGGACCGGGCGCAGCTGGACCGGGCACAGCTGGACCGGGCGCTGCTGGCACGGGGCAGCGCAGCTGCCGCGTCCAGCAGGCTGAGCCAGCCCTTCCGAGCGCGGCTCTCGTGTTTCGGAGGTTTCTACTGCCACCCATTGCTGTAGCTCAGCACATCTTCCCCGAAAGTGACAGCAAACTCCTGAACAGATTTCATTCGCAATAACACATTTCTCTTTCTGGAATCACAGCTCTCCATCACAGCAAACAGATATATGTGGGAATAATGCTTTCTGAAGTGTGTCTGCGTAGGTTGGAGTGGAAATGCTCTCTCAAAGGCAAAGTGTGATCAGACTGTGGACTCATTGGATCTATTTTCAGCACCTGCTTCTTCTCAGCCAAGAATACTTTGGCCCCAGCTTTGTCCCTCTGCCACGGGGGTTTTGTTCCAGATGCTGTCAGCATGTTGCAATGATGCAGGGAAAAAAAGCAGGTCTTCATAACCTCTGAGGCTGAGCATCCATTGCCTGACAAGATACATTACACCGCATGATTGGAAACAACTGCACCTGCAGGGCAGGTGCAATGGGAGCTATGGCTCCTATAAAATGAGATTAAAAGGAAACCACATTTGGGACATGCTGGTACATCTGGGTCATCAGTGTATGCTGCTGAAATAATGGAATCTATGTTTTTCTGCAGACTGAGCTTACAAAGAAAAGGCATTAAAGCAATATATCAGCAGTTGGTGTAAGCACTAAATTCAAAAACTTTCTTCAATGGTAATGATTCACTCTTTTTCAGAGAGTTAGGGGGATTTCATGTTATCATACAGTTCTACAAATGTTTCCTTGCACCATTGCTTGTGCTATTCAAAAAACTTTAATTTTAATTTCATTTCTTCCCTTTGGCTTCATCTACTATAACTATACACAACCAGTTTGCATCTGTGTTCCCAACACATGCACACGTGAATAGATGATAAATTCCTTTATTACCAGTACTTGTCATTAAATTTTCCATGCCATTGCTCAAGCATCTCATAAAATTACCTGGCAGAACATTTGTAGGTATAAGAATACATTTCTATAAGTGGGAGTAGGAAGAAAATTCTTTTTGTTTGTATTTAAGAAAATGTGATACTGATTTCACCATCATCATAGCACTGGAGCACTCCTCTGCAAGAGTCATGTGGGAAAAAAAAAAAAAAAACAAGCCATTTGGTCATGGCAGCTCAAGCTGGAGGGATTTTGGGAGCTTCACATCACAGCAATCATGCAGAGCCCAGTAAGGGACAGGATAGGGGACCAGGTTTTTCCCTCTACCCTTTTCTTCCAGCTTTGAAGAGGATAGGATGAGAAGATTTTGCTAACTGAATGCTAGGAAGTACCTCCAGGGATGTTTGTTTTTTCCCGTCCAGTGCTCAGGAAGCAAGAATTTACTGAGGACAAAATCTAGCTCATACTGAGAAGGTGGGCAGCAAGCTTGGAGAGGAAGAACAGGAAAAGAGCCAGGGGGTAGGAAAGGTATGCTTCAGGAAACAGGAAGAAATATATGCAAAAAAGATGCTGATGGAGGCCAAGATTGGCTGCTGGAATGGAATAGGAACTTATTCTCCCTGGCCCAGACTGAATTCAGGGCTACTCAACAATAAATGTTGAGCTACTCCCAGACAGTGCCTCTGAAAAAACAATGGATCATTACTCAGCTCTGTCTCAGCCTTCTTCGGAGACCAGTTCACATAAGGGTCAGTAAAAATGATGGAAGGGTCTAGTCTTTTCATATACCAAACTGGATTTTGGTTTGGGGTTGAAGGGTTGGGAGATTTTAAAAGCCTCTTGCAGAGTGCAAGAGTGCAGAACAACCCAAACCTGTCCCTCATCCTATAAAGAACAGATTGAATACAGCTTATATTAGGCCAAAAGAGGTGTTGGGAAGCAGGGTAAGCAAGCTCCCAGTCAGCTCATGGAGGGTTTCTCAGCACCCTCTATCCATTTTCCCACTGACAGTGCTGCCACATAATATACAAGTGTGAGAATCTACAAGTAACCACAGGGATTTATAACACAGCAAGGAGAAAACTACATAATGAAATTAAACAAGGTTCCCATCTGAACATAAAAGAGCTTCAATAATTCCAATTAATGGCCAGGAGACACATTACAAGACACAAGACAAGCAATGAGGCATAAATGAATAAATAAAAACATCAAGAATGCTGAATCACAGAATATATTTTGTTCATTTTATTTGGTTTTTTTTATTCAAATTAGAAAAAAAAAAAAAGAAAAAATGGACTTGGAGGTAATATTCAGATCTTGTTAGTGCTTTAAAAATAAATCAACAAATCAAACTCACTACAATATATTGCAGATGCAATTTCACTTGAATAATGCATATCCCAGGGAGGATCAGCAGTACTTTCACTGAACATAAGACAGGTACACTAGATCTTATAAAAGTACCTGCTGTTGACTCTGAAATCATGCTTGAGTAACCTTGTCCCTCACTTTAGGGGCCTGGGCTTATCCCTGTGGATTCATTAATAGCTCTTGAACTTTACATCTACAACTGGAATTTTCTGGGTTGTCCTCTGACTGCCTATATTTAGACCATTGAATCAAGCAAACAGAATACCTCCTTTTATACCTCTAAGTAAAATAATTGAAGGCATCTCTTAAGTGTCAGTTGATACCACCTAGTTTTTTCCATTTCAAAATAACAATGTAAGACTTGGTCTATAAGGTTGATATTGCTATTTTAAGTTGCACACATTCTTTTAATTACAAAAAATAGTAAAATTATTATTGTGTTGTGTGAAAGTAATAAATTACTCTATTTCTTCTAAATTAAAAGTTATGTGAAAGACCGTTCTTGCCTGACTGAGCATTTGTTCAAGTAGTGATTTTAAAAGGAGTGTCTAAGTGACAGTTCCATCCAGCCCATATTGGTTTACCTTTAAATTTCCCTGAAAGTCAGCAATTTAGGGAATTTTTAATAGCTGCAGCAAACTAGACCCCAGTACTGTCTGATACCATTGGTAGAAAAAGCTGAGTAAATGAGAGGTCATGGGATAGAAATCACTTGCTTTTCTCTAGTGAACAAATTGCCATTTACATGCAAGGATTGCATGAGGGTTTGTGGCATAAGCATTTGGAACATATTTCTGTATACTGGAGGTGAGGAGAAACCCTATTAGTTTCAGATGGAAAGAGAAAAATACAATTTGAAAACGAAAATTCATCTTAAATATCACAATGAACTGTCACAACATGAAAACTGACATGAGGCAATACCTTCTCCAAGACTGTGATTTCCCCTCTTCCTTTCTCTTGTCCACTACCATAGGATATGGCCAAGCAGAAAACTGACTGAAGGCAGCTTTGCACCTGGCTGGGCTCAGTCTATGCTCAGCAACTTTTCTTGAATGAGAAAATAACATCATGTAGTATATTTGGGGATGGAAAAATCTGCTGTTCCTATTCTTGAAACATTAAGTATCTCCTGTGTTTGCCCACCTAGAGAAAAGACACTGTCAATTCAAAATTTACTTCTATTAACTACAAATGGATTTTCAAAGCACTAGTAAAGGATCATTTACCAGAGTCTGATACTAACAGGTGGGGCATAACTAGTCAGAGTCAGAATGGAGTAGCCAGGGTACTAGTCACATCCTAGTGAGAGTAGAGAGGACAAAGGATATTCCTCTCCATCTGTAGATGTTATCTTTCATAGCATTTTGATGGCAGTTTCCTTCTAGTACACTTCTCTTGCACCATGTTGGATTAATGTTGCTCTGTTGCTATTAATATTACTACTGCTTTCTCTGGATAAATACTGTCTGCACCAGAAAGAATGAAAAAAAAAAAATTGAGCAACCAAAAAAAATTTTTTAAATACATTCCACAGTGAATTGTCCAATCCCTTAATAATTTTTATCTAAAATAGTCCAGTTGTGTGAGTCATATCAGTACCTACAAATCAGAATATTTTGATGGAATGAAAAAAATTATGAACAGAAAAAGCAACTTCAAATAAGTTGTTGTTACATTTACATGTAAAACAACTAAGAAAGTAAGTTCAGCTTTAATTATGCTTAAAATCCCCTTATTTGACCTTTTTGACATAGAATTTCTAGTCCGTATATAGTCTTTCAAAGACACCCCCAAATTTAGAATCATGAAACTTAGATTAAACTTCAGAAAATGTCTAAGAGGGGAGCACAAAAATTCAGTTTATAAAAAAATCCCTATCCAGCCCACTCTACTCCTACATCAAAAATCTAAAATGTCATTTGATTTCAATATATCAGTATTTTTCAGGGAGGAAGTACTGGGAATTAATAGGCTTTTTAGTCTAGCAAGGAAAGGTACAATAGGCAGCACATAAGGGGAAGCTAACTGCTTCAAATGCACAAGAAGGCCTGCATTTTAAGACTGAGATTAGTCACTGGAACAAGCAGCTAATAAAAGCAGCAAATTCATTTTTTTGGCCTTCAAAAGCACAATAACTGGATTTCTGAAAATAAGTATTAGTCAAACCCAAGTGATGAAGCCTGATAAAGGAATGACTGAGTGAATGTTAATGGCTTGTGATGTGCAGGAGGCTGGATTACATGCTCTAGTGATACCATCTCTCCTTAAATGCTCTGAGTAAATACAGCATTGTACTTGCTTCAAGCATAATGATCAGAATTCAGCAAATCCACCTTTTTCTTCTGCTCAATTTTATGTTCCTTTTCAGAAATCAGGGAGACAATTGCCATGTTCCCATCTGTCTGCTTTGCTATTTTTATGTTCCTAAATCTTGAAAAGAAGCAGAATTCTCTTTATGACCCCTTTACACTAACATGGTATTATAATATAAATGAAAGCTGGGGCTATTATATTTGTCACTGCTAAACTCATGGAAAGGGCAGGCACTCACTGGGCATTCTGTAGCCTCAAGCATGTGGGATAAATGGCAATATTTTAGGGATTCCTTGGGAGCTTCAGATCCCAATTCAAGTCTATGAACAAATAAACACTAAAAATGTTTAAGTAACCATTTGCTTTAAAAGCTTATTTATTTAATTAAACCAGTAATTTAAATTCTGCAGATTTGTGTCATGCCTGTCCCACGCCAGCCTTCTGGCTGTTGTATCTTCTCCTCTATTTCTCTGCAAGGGAAGCTCCCACTGCATCTTCCATTCTTAAATGATTTCTAGCACAGGGTTAAGTTTAAATGGGGAAAAAAGATTTGTTAATAGTAATGTACTTGAAAAGTGTGGAAGTGATGCAAAGAAGCAGTGCCACTGCTACCATTTGCTCTGATGAGTCGTTCTGCAGGTGAGGAGCTGTGTACCTTTTTGACATCATCTTTCTAAATATCCGTGTGTCTGACACCATGCTTTCGAATTAGTTCTGATTTCACGACAGCAGCACGGTTGGCTATTTCCCTGGAATTAACATTCATGCATCCTTCCCAGTATCGGGTTCTGGCTGACGCGGTGAAAGAGAGCAGCCCCCGCTGTTCAGGGCGCTGGCAGAGCGCAGCAGGCAGCAGCCGCCTGTCCCCAGCGGGGCTCAGGGGTCCCGCAGCTGGGACGAGAAGGGTGACACGGGCAGGGACACGGGCGGGACGTGCGGCAGCTCGGTCTGGAGCTCTGACTTGGCCATCCAGCTGTGAGCCAGCAGGGCCGTGAGAGGTGATGGTGAGCCTTGTGTTCCAGTAAGGAATAATATCCCTGCTTCCCCATCGGGGGTTGTCATTTTGGATGCGGTAACCAAAAGCCTGTTGCTTGTTCCTGCTCCGGGGGCGAGTGCTCCATTCCCTGCCACTGAAACCAGGATTAGCGCTCAAACCCGCAGGGGGAGCGCATCCCCACACTCCAACCCCTCGCGCACGGATCAGCATCGCTGCGGAAAGCGGGCGGAGGCTGCAGGAGCCCTGAGCTCCAAACCGAGCGGTTTGGGGCCGTCTGGTGGCACCGCCGTGACCTTCTGCCGGGTTGGAAAAGTGCTGAGACAGGGCGGAGACCGGGCGAGACGGATCCTACCCAGTTCCAGCACGGTGCGCCCGTCGCCCCCGGCGCACAGCCAGACGGTGCCGGAGCCGGTGCCGGAGCCGGAGCCGGAGCCGGTGCCGGAGCCGGAGCCGGAGCCGGTGCCGGAGCCGGAGCCGGAGCCGGTGCCGGAGCCGGAGCCGGAGCCGGTGCCGGAGCCGGAGCCGGAGCCGGTGCCGGAGCCGCTGCCGGAGCCGGTGCCGGAGCCGGAGCCGGTGCCGGTGCCGGTGCCGGTGCCGGTGCCGGTGCCGGTGCCGGTGCCGGTGCCGCTGCCGCTGCCGGTGCCGGTGCCCGCACCAGGTGGCAGCAGAGCCGCAGCGACGGGCGGGCAGGGGGCGGCTCGGAGCCAGCGCCGCGCCCCGCCCGAGAGCGGCACGGGAAAGTTGCAGGGCTGGGGTTTCTTTGCTGCAGACAATTTCAAATCAATAATAAATAAAAGGAAAACAGGGAAAGCTGGGAGCGCAGTTGAGCTCTTCAGAAAGTGGCCTTGGCTCCGCGGTGCCAGGGCTGGTGGGTGCACAGGCAGGCTCGCTAGGCTGCAGACCTGCAGCTGTGGAGTCACGGCCATAAGCTGTTTCTGCAATGAGAATGTAGGGCTAGGAGGATTTGCCAAAGAGTGACAAACCCCGTGAAAGGTTGTTCCAAATGTATCGGACCTTTATATACAGAATGCTGTGGCCAAGTTCCTGTCCAGAAGACAAAATCTGATTCATTTATTTACCCTTTAACTTGTCTTGCTGTGATGTATTGTAATGCCACTCTAATGTTTTAATCATTAGCAAGCAAGACACAGAAAGACATGTCTTTTTAGTAAAATTATTGTTAGAACCAGCACTCAACCCTTTCTAAGCCCTGAAGTAAATTTCTGAGCACTGAAACTCAGATGAGTTTCCTAGGTAATTCAGTCCTCAGGAGAGTTTCAATCTTAATTAGTGACTTTTACAGGGTCAACACTGGTCTGTTACTATGAAGCTACTGAATTTTTTACCATGGAGCTTTTATTATAGATGTCAGTCCTACCCTGTGCTTGACCTTATTTGTAATAATTACAAATCAGATATTTAACCTGTCAGTGGATAAGAAGAGCAGGGGGACTATAATTTTGGGGATTTTTTTTTGGTAGTATTTCTTACAGGCTGATCTTAGACCATGTAAAGTTGTAGATTTGAAAACCAGGAACTAAAGCAGGAAATCATAAAATCCTTTTTACTGGCCAGCCTTTCCAAGGTAACATTACATCATCCTTTAAGTGGCTTGTCCCCAGGCCATCCAGGGCTCGACAAACCCTGTGCAATGGCACAGTGCACTGGTGTTGTGTCTCCCTACCAGGCAAAACTGCATCTCTCATACCTGCCTCAAACCAGACACGGACATTAAAACTGAGGATGAGACCTCCAAATGCATTCCCTGACCAATACCTGTAAACACCTCCTACCCCAGATGGAGGGGCAGCTGCAACCAAATAATACAGTTGGCCCTACAGCCCTGGAAAAGGCAGGTGAATACCCTGCCACAGGGCCCCAGCTGCTCAGGACGAGTCTGTAAAGCCAAACACAGCCACAGAGCAGAGTAAGAATTGTGTAACTAAGATTGCACATAGGAACCCAGCCTAGTCATACCTTCCCCTGGGAGCACAGCCCCTGTAATCCCCCAGGAACACTGCTTCCAGGATCTGGATGCTAGGACCCACTTTGCTCTGTTAGAAAAGCCCTTGGAGTAGTTGCACAATATGCTTCTAGGCAAGAGTTCAGACTGTGACTGCGTGATGAATTAGACTGTTGCCTTTCTGCAGGCCTTAATTTCTGAAAGACTTTAATTTGCTTTATTTGGAGCTGCTGCAATCGTTTTTTGTGAGTAATCCCCTATTTTAATTAAAGTAAATAGATATGTAGAAAAAGAAATATTAACTGGGTCTGTTTCCTTCCCAGTCAATTCCAAAACTTCAGCATTGAGTCTGCCTACATACACTGCCTTGGTGCATATGGACAGGGGCTATGGGACAATAAAGGCCCCTTGACATTACAAAAAGCTGATCAGAAGCCTGTGATTTTGGCACACTGCTGATGTTGGACCCTGTTCCTCAGTGGAGCTCAAATGCTGAGCCCTATGAAGGCATCTGTGTGCACTGTGACCTTCTGAATCTCCCACAAAGCCAGGAGTCAAGGTCTCCTGGGGCCCTGATGGCCACAAGGCTGGAGCCCAGCAGGATGGAGCCATGGGGGGGTATCCATTTCCATTGCTCCCCTCTCCACAGAAGTACTCTTTACTGATGGCAGATAGGAGTGTGGATAGAGAAAGTGAGAGAATGAGATAATTTTTTACCTCCTACATCGGAGGTACAATGCTGTGCTGCTTCCTTGCTCTGTCTCTAATGTCTAAGTAGATTAAGAACCAGCTGCTGCTTCAAGCATGGAGAATTCTAGGCAGCTGATGAAGTGCCAACTCCATTAACTCTCCAGCTGATGTGGTTTTATATACTCTCAGCCAGTCTGAGCAGCCATGGTGGGATACTGGGGGTGCTCAGTGGCTGTGGGCTTTCACCACGGGTCAACAGCTATCTGGAGTGCTGGATGCAGGAGACATTTGTTTTCATTCTGTATCTCAATTTGCTTTAGTAAAGCAGATGATCAATGAACTGTTTCAGAAATTGACTGAAATCCCAAAGTCCTGAGAGAGGATGGTAAAAGGGACCTCTCTATTCCTCAAACTTGTTCAGATGTTCTGCTCCTGTGCTGCCTTCAGTACCCCTCTGATATTTTCATCTTTACACAGAGGTTGCTCTGTCCTTTACAACAACCATGTGATGAGTCAATTTTCCCCCTAATGTGATGCCAGATTATTTGGGGAGATCAGAGGGGGGAAAAAAAAAAAAAAAAAAAAGAAACACAGAATATTCTGCAGCTGTGGTCAGAAATGCACCCTCAGACCTGAAGTGGTCATTCAGGAAGATGGGCTGACAGTGTGCAATGGCAGATGTAGTGAATAATGATTGTCTGGTGTGGCTCTCAGAGATCATGAAAACACATGAGGGAAAAGCAGAGATCAATCTGTCATGATAGGTGGGAGTCTCTGTAGAGGTTTCTCCTCTCTGCAAAGACAATTGTTCTCCTTCTGTAATGGGCAGACTGACAGAGCTCACTGAAGTAGCAGCCAGCACATTTTCAATGCAAACTGAATGCCTGCTATCCTGTGACCTGTGTTGAACCTTCCTGCCAGTATCACATTTATTTTGTGATAGCAACCCTTCTTGGGCTGCTCCTGAGAGACATGGGGATGCATGGGGCTGATAACTCAGAAGCAAACAATCCTAGCTGGCTGGCTCCCAGGCTTTGGCAGGCACACGTGGATTGCTGGCCCTGTCATCACAGCTCACTGGTACTGCCTTGCCTCAGATCTTGTGCAGCAAATTGTGCAATTGCCAAGGAGCACAACCGCTTCCAAAAGCATGCTTGTCCTTTGCAGGGCTGCATGACCTGCAGCCAGCATGGCTCCCTGCCTTGCATGAAGCTGACCTGCAGCAGTACCTTCTTACTGCTGAGCACCTGCTCCCAGCAGCCGAGTCATCAGGACAGGTATGGTCCTAGAAGATGGCGATGTCATTGATGTCCTTTGGGTCCCAGATGACACAGAGCTCAGCTGTCAAGAAATGTTCCCTAGAAAACATGTTTATTTTCCTTTGACTAGTGGAAAACCGGGGATATACAGTATAAGGCTGAGCTATGCACCACGAACATCCTTTCTGAAGACTTCTAGGATTTCTTTTCTCCTTTTCTCCTCTGCTTACCAGTTGCCTAAAGGCAGAGCCAGCCTCTGAAAATTTGTGACATTTTTCTCCAACAGAATTTTCCTAAATATGGTAAAAATTCAAAGTGCACTTTGTTCTATTTTATAGATAAATTGCCTGAAGGCTGTATTCAAATCAGAGAAATCACAAGCACATGTCTTCTTGCTCTTCCACACACTAGGTGTACACCCATGGCTCAGCTTAAGGAAAACTCTATAATGTCAATTGATAAATGCATACATACATTCAACAAAAATGCTGCCTTGTTGAAAAGAACTGAAAGCATTTTGCACTTAGGTGGGACAAACCATGAGTTTGTATCAAAGCAACTCTCTAATATACAGCTGATGCCTAATTTAAAATATACTTATTAAAATGAACTAACAGATAAAGAAAACAGCTAAGAAGTATTAGGGAAACCCACAGTAGAAAAATAAGTGGCTAGCAAATAGTACTTTCACAGAGCCTAAGCAGACCTCCAACCTTCATAAATAAATATTTCATAATATTATCTTATTTTGCACAATTATGGAATCACAACAAAGAAACTGAATATCAAGGCTCCTTTTAGATATATCAATGAACATAATCTCAGTTTTTAGCTATGATATGAAAGCAATATTAAGTAACAATGCATCAAAGTACAACACTGACAAGGGTGTGAAATTTCTGTTCTAAAATAATTTTGCACTTTTTTTTTTCCCAGCTGGCAGTTTAATATGGCCAATTTCTTCTCCATTAGAAACAGAAACATTGAATACCACAAATCTGTGCAATGAGGCTGTCCCAAATAAAAATTGTTCACATATTTAAAATTGATATTTATTACACCCAAAATACATATGAGGGGTATTTTTCCAGAATCCCTTTTGTTGACATTGTCCTTTCTGCCCTGTGTTTCTCCGCTGCTGAACAGAGATGCTTTCCTGACCCTGCCACATTCTCTGGGGTCTGCTCACTACCTCTGTCCTCTTCTCAAATACTGACACTGGTTTTCATACACAGAAATGTATTGTATTTTATATACTCTCTAATTGTATTGTATTTTATGAACTTGTATTTTATATACTCTCAATCCAAAATGTCCTTGGATTTCAGAGGATGTATTTTCTGTCCTCTGTCAGGCAGTTGTGAAAAGTGTGATTTAGACAGTGATTTACATCGTCTGCAGCACAGCCTTCACAGTGCTCAGATGGTGCTTAATGATACCATTGCAGAATAGCTCATAAAATCTGGCACATAAATGGACATGCATGGGCTCAATTCCATATATTTTCCTGATTTAGGCATTTCTGCTGAATTAGCTTTTGATCCGTTTTTGCCATTGTGCTGTGCACCTAGTAAGAGGTCTAGACTAAAATCAGCTAAGGCATCAACCATTTTTTTCTCCAGGTGGCCTGTCCCTGGAGAAACATAACTTAACTGTTGAGAAACACTAAGAAAGAAATAAGTAAGACCTCCTTGTTGTCTAGCTTAAATGTTGTTCTTGGTGTGAAGAAAGAGATTTTTTATGCATTAATTTTAGAACACACAAGATTTAACTGAAAAGGATTTCTTTCAAACCATCTCAAGCTGTTATCCTGTCAGCAGGAAAACAAACATGATACTAACTGAGCTGTCATTGTCTCTGAGAAGTCAATCTTTAAGCCACCCTCTCTCCATCTTTTAAAGTAATCTTACAGAAACATGACCTGTCAAGTGTGAACAAGGCAAACCTTAGGAAAGGAATATCAGCCAGAAGGATTAGGCAGGAAGATGCTGACAGATGGAACCCATGATTTTGGATAAAGGACCTTGTAAGAGAAAAGCTTTGTAGTTTCTCAGAAGAGAGATTTGAGAATGGGGAAGAGAACAAGGTACAGATTGGAGTATCATTTTGGTAGGGAAAAGAGGTTGAGGATATCTTACTTTGCAGTAGCAGAAGACAAGGGAGATGGGCATTGAAGTGAGGTGAGACGGATTTGAGAATTGAGCCTAAGGGTATTGCAAAATGTAAGATTGGAGTAGACATGACAGGAGTATTTATTAGACAAACTTGATGACACTGATCTTTGTCAGTGCTTTCCCCATGCACAAGTGAGCACACACCCAACGCCTTCTTCCTGGGCAAACAGCTGCTGACACTGCAAAGGGGCATGTCAGGATATGTTTGCAGTAGCAGATTAGGTGTCCCTTCTGTTGAGAAATCACTTTCCAGACACAGCTAAAAGTGGTTCATTCCAGGATGAATGTTTTCCGTGGAGCAGCTGCTGCACTGTAGAAGGCTCACATCCATGTGAGTCTATGGAAACCTGGTATTGGTCAGCTGAAGAATAGTCTTACTGTCAATTTAGATGTAATTTCTGTCTCAATGTCCCTCTATTCCTGCCTAGAACCTTCTTAACAAGTTTCATACTGAACTGGGACCATGGTCTGCCTCACATTTTTTCATCCCTCCCTAGCTGCTCTATAGCATCCCTGTTCAGATATATTGGTATGGATCTGGCAACATCACATCACACTTATTTTTGTCATTCCTTCAGCTTCATTAACCTAACATCTGTCTATGAGCTGATTTATGGGTGAAAAAAAAACCAACAAAAAACAAAACCAAAAGCCTCCGAACATTTTCAGTTAGTATGTTACAAGAGAAAGCTTTTTAAAACAACTCTCCTTTTCAATAGAATAGCTATGCCATGTTTTCTTGCCCAAAAGTGTTGACAATACAAAAGTACTAATAACTGTAGTTGAATAACTTTATTCTAAAATAGGTGCATATATTTTATGCACATATTTTAAACTATTTTCTTTTAAAATGCTTACATTCTACAGCCTATTTTCATGTAGATGAATAAGACCAAAGGTCCTTTAATATTGTTTTAAGTTCACTGTCTTTTTCTTCAGAAATAGACTGAGCATAACTAACCAAGAAAATTACAGTTAAAGAGTTCTTTAAAAATCTATTGCTTCTCAGCTACAGCATCTCAGTTAAAAACTGAGTTTCTGTGAAGAGGCTTAATACCTATCTATGAGTCCAATGGAGATGCCAGGGGGATATAGGAGCAGTCACAGTGATTTAGTGGGAGATCAAGAGTCTGATTACAAAAAAGGGTGCTCACCTACCCTTAACAGAAGTAAGACTATGACTTCAGGCACAAAGAACATTCCTCCACAGTATTGTTCAGGGAAAAGAAATATAGAAAGAAATTTGGAGATCATTCTGATAGTCTTTCTGTACAAACACAGGGCTAGAAAAGAGATGTAATACTTTCATAGTATTTTCCTATAGGTTGCTGGTAGAACTATTAGAATACTACTTCCAAACAAATAAAGATACAAAAAAGTTATAGATGAAAGCTATAAAACTTTTTGTAGACTGCTTAATCATTCTAGAAGCTTGTTCTATTTAAATGATCAAAGATTAAAGGCCCCTTGAACACAATTTATAAATGCCAAATCTAGCTGTTGAAGTTATAATGAGATTCAGTGACTGGAATAAACCAATTCAGACCGTAAATAATGCTCTCATTAGTTATCTGTGTACATATAAACTCTTGAAATAATCTATCAAGAGTTGCCCATTACTAAAAATAATTAAATCAACATAGTTTATTTTTATTTGGTAGATGTGCTTTAATTCTGCAACATGTATTGGACTTGAAACAAATTAAATAATGGATGTCCATTGACCTGTGTTACTCAGAGGACTGAAGTAAATAACTTTAAGGCCTATATTAATCACTGTGTTCTTTAATTTATCAAATGAAAATAACAATGTCATAGCTTGAGTTAATCCTTATGTCTTGATTTGTTTATTCCAATCAGAATATTAGAATATCCTTTGCAGGGGATACTTTCTTCCACCCACAGACAGCAACAACCCTAAAACCCTAAAACCCTGGGACACATCCTGGCCTCTAGGTCATGTTGCCACCTTTGCCACCTTTGTCAAACCTTCACAGAGACCACACTGGATTAGATAGGGACATTTTCACCAGCGCTTTCAGCTTCACAGAGGCCACACTGGATCAGATAGGGACATTTTCAAAGGGATTACAGAGAAGGTGACATTATTTGGGGTTGTAACTATACCATGCTGAGAGATGTCCCATGACAGTTGCATATTTTAAAATTCATTGCAGTGCAGCCTGGAAACAATTTTCAAGGAAAGAGACATCTAAGTGTGCTTCTCATTAAGTTCCCAGTCAGGCAATTCCAAAGCCTAATCATTGCTCTGCCTTTCTACTTGGCTGGCAGTGATTCATTGACCTCTCTGGGACGTGTCAAATGACAATAATCTGCTCTCTGGGGGCTTCCAAGCATTAGGTACTTTATGTATTGTGCAGTAACTTGAAGGTGCATTTCAGCATGTCACCCAGACCAGCACAGTGACTGGTCTTACATCCAATATTGATGATGATGGAACAGGCAGCATAAAAGCTGAAGAAAAGATGGGGGAAGGGATTGTGACATAATTGCAGCCTTCTAGTACCTAAAAGGAGCTTGCAAGAAAACTGGACAGAGACTTTCTACAGGGCCATGTAGTGATAGAACAAGGGGGAATAGGCTTAAGCTGAGGAAGAGTAGGTTTAGGTTAGACACTAGGAAGAATTTTTTTATTGTGAGAGTGGTGAGGAACTGGACCAGGTTGCTCTGAGAAGTTGTGGATGTCCTGTCAATGAAAGTGTTCAAAGGCCAGGTTGGATTGACTCTGAACAGCTTGGTTTAGCAAAAAGTGTTCCTGCCCATGGCAGGGGGAGTTGGAACTAGATGATCTTTAAGGCTGCTTCCAATATGATTTGATTATATTATTTTATCTGACCCTTTTATTACAGTTTGTCATTTCTCTTTCCTTAGATATTTCCTAACAGCTACTGGCCTTGCATCTGACATATATAAGCAATAAGAACTGTATATTTAGGGAGAAGTCTGTTACAACTTGCTGCTAATTTGCATTTGGTGTAACTTTTTATTTGGTTGGTTTTTTGCCTGTTATAGTCATATAACACTTTGGCCTAACTTAAGGTCTGTGGTATACAGCTTTAGTCAAGGATTTCTCTTTGGTAAAGCCCTTACACCATTTTTTCTACCATTAAGGGCTGATGCTTTATGAATCTTTTGCATATCAAATTGTGCCAAATGGCAGTCATGGAAGTCACCACTCATTCTGAAGAATAGGACAATGAGCACTCTTTCTCCAGCTCCAGGCTGTGTCAACTAAAAGGACATGACAGGTCTGCTGCCAAACACCCTTGTTCCACCCCAGCTGTTACCAAGGCTATTTGCAGAATTTTTCCTTCCCTATCTGGAGCTTACTGCAACAGGTCAGAAAAGGATTACTGGTCAAGGTAGCCCAGCTCGCCTTGACAGGAGTATAAGCAGCTCAGGAACAGATTAGAAGGCACAGTAAACTGCAACATGAAGGGTGAGAGAGAGGTGGTGAGCTGAACACAACAGCTTCTGCTAGTACAGCCAGATCTTGCAGTGAACATATGCAGCAGTCTTAGTTTTGCTTGATTTCTCATCTAAACCAAGGAGCACAATAGAAAGTAGGATTTTTCTCTGGCAGCTTCTACTTATCCCAATCTCATATGCATACCTTCCCCTTAATGCTGGATTTTAATTTGCCCATTAAGCCTTCTAAAAGCTGCCTTCTTTGTTCTTATTCACTTCCCACTCACTTCTAAAGACAGTGGCTGTGATCATATTGTGAATTCTGTTATGCAGCAGTACCAATTAGTACTTGAACTTATTCCTGACTGTTACTTTGGAAGAAGTTGGAAGTATTTGCTCATTTTCATTCTTCAGGTCACTTTGTGAAAAATTCACCTTCTGCAATAGATGATGGGTTTGTAAGTCACAATAATTCAAATAAAAAAAAACTTAATTTAAGAGATTGAATTTATGCAATTTGTTACTATTGCCGATGTATTCACTTATTTCAAGCTGTTTCCAGCTTCCAGTTCTCTGTATTGAATACAAAATGGGGAATGTATAACTAATAAAATGAGGTAAAATAAGAAGTGTGTATCTGGATCCTTATGTTTGGGCTTCAGGCAAAGTTGGTATTTTATTACTTATTGCTGTTGCAATATGGTTTTGATGATCAGATTTCCTCAGAAACCTGTCATTCTGAAGCACTCAGTAGTTTTTTTCTTCGTCCTCTTCAGCAGTGGTAATGATTAATCTGATTCTTTTGGCATGCAGCTTTAAATCCAGTCACTTCAGCAGAATGAAATTTTAACCTTAGCAAATGGAAATATGCCTTGTCAGTGTAGAGTTCTTTTCTATGTGCTGAAGGGCTAAATGTTCAGTAAACTCTCCTACAATGATTTCATGAGTACACCTGCGCTCTCCTTAGTTGTCAGTTTGATTCTTGGTAGTGTAGGTAAATTTAGATTTCATTTTATAGGGAAAAGTGGGATACTCCTACTAAAAGACCTTAAGGAAGGTTTCATTCTGCACAGCTGTTTCTGTGAAACCCCTTTCTGTGAAAAACATTTCCAAAGGGCTGTTTTATTTCACAGAATACTCTGAGTTGGACAGGACTCACAAAGGTCATCAAGTCCAACTTTCAAGTGAATGGCTCATATAAGGATTAAAGCCATGACCTTGATGCCATTAGCACCATGTTCTAACCAACTGAGCTAATAATGAAACCTTTAATTACCTTAAGACCAAATCAGAAATAGAATTACTTGGCAGTTAAAACCTAGTTTCTGTTAATAGCCTATCCCCTGGAGGTGTTGGGACAGCAGAGATCTTGTACCTCTGACACTGTAAAAACTGTCTCCTTTTAGCAAAGGCGTTGACTCATTAACTAGCTTATTTTGCCTTCAGTTTTATTCTCTTTTTCCAGACATTAATTTTATTTTGAATGCTTATACATAAAGATGAGCCTGATGCATGGGAGTTTTGGTCTTCTCTTCCAAATAACTGGTAAAAAACCTTTTTTTTAAAAACTTGCCCTTGTTCAAGGTCCATTTTCTATAGCTTGTGTAAGCAGGTATCACTTTTTTGTCAATTCACAAATACAGCAGCCTCAGTTCAGTACAGTCACCTTTATAGAAAAAAAAATGTACTCTGTTTACAGCGAAAACCTTTACTATAACTTTCAATGGGGCTTCTCCTTTATTAACATAATTGCAAAATTATATGTCGGAAGACATAAGAAGTCTAAGAATCAGTTAAATGTTCACAGAATGAGGATTCTTTTTTCAAGAACAAGAAAACCAGCTAACTTTACATTTAGGGAAGTTGTCAAGTTCTGTGGAAGTGAGATGATAGTACCCAGTACCCAGTGTGAAGCTGTAACTTATGCAGAATATATTCTAATTTTCCTTATGCTGTATTTTCAAGTGCCTAAGCCTCCTGAAATAAAAGGATTGAAAAGTAACCAAAAATCATCTCCAACACACTGTACACATGTAGTGAACAGATAGAGTGTTGTGCTGTAGCATCATCATAGAGTGTTGTGCTGTAGCATCATCATTTCCAGAGGAGGGAGGGTGGGTATATAACTGGAGCCCAGTTTAGCTTTCAGACCACTAAAAACTGTCTCCTTCCATAGCCTACTGCTCACCAGCGGGGCCATGTCACAGCACTACTCTTTAAACTTGACGAAATATTTACACATAGATTTAACAGATTACAGCCTCAGTCCAAAAAGACTTACTTGTGCTTTTTACTATGAGGAATCCTACTGAAATATTTATAAAGTTGGGTGTCAACTTTTCTGAGAAAAAAGCTTGAAAAACTTGTTCATGATTCTGAGTGGACATTTTGAATCACAAAATCAAATTGTTTTGAGAGAAGCAAGGCAAAGGAAACTTTTTTCCTGTGATTTTTTCCATCAGAAATTTCTCTCATAACGTGTTATTGCCACTGGTCTTCTGCCATCCTTAGCAATTTGCAGAATGAGCTGCCCCTGTGCGTGAATCTGGTGATGTGATGTTGAGTTTGGGCTTATCTCTGTAAGTGATGTAACAGGACAGACAACTCTTGTTTTGTAGTGCAGCCTTTCTTTTCCTGGGGTACTAACTGGGAAGTCCTTTCTACTGATTTCTATGAAACTTTTCAGATCATATTTACTTTGAATGAAACCAGCCAACCAGTTCAAAACATAATATAAAAATCTCTTGTGAGCTGATGTGCAAAGGGTAAGATTACATAAAACCTAATTTCTTTAAAATTGTATGATTTATTAATTGTGTGTTTTCCTCTAAATTTCCTTAAAATACTCTAAAGGCTACTACAATGGGTTATACCCATAACCCGCTCCGGTTTATTTCAGATTAAGCTTGCAAGAAAGAGGAGAGGATAACTTGACAGAAAATTGTATAACACGTGTTCCTTCTCACTCTTGAAACACATTACTTTCCCTCTGTGAATATGACTTGTGAATGAAAGGCCTTAGGTCTTACTTTTCACATTAAACTATGTGATGAACCTACTTCAGTATGCAAGAGTCTAGCAAAATAGTGAAAAGGCCAGTTTATTCTTTACTGAAAGTGAAAATGCAGAAAGAATGGAATACAAAGAAATGGGAAAAACCCACACAGGGCCTCACCACAAACTGATATAAATCAGTTTAGTGGTCATGTGCTGGATGAGGCCTTCTGTTTCAGCACACCATGCCAATGTAGTAAAGATCAGACTGGTGAAAGCTCTAGGCTCATTTAACACTGATAGACTTGTGGCAGACATCAAATATGTGATTCTTGACCATTGCATATAAACCTAGCTTTGAGGAGAAAGGAGGTGTTAGGAAGTTTTTGGAGCACCACAGGCTTAGTTAAATGAAAATCTGTATTAAGGATTAAAAGATACAATATAAATATAACTGTTGCTTACTAACATCAATATGTGTAGAATTTATTTTTAGAAAATCATAAAGTAAATGGTAATAATCTTCTTATTCTAAACAAATTTAAATAGACTAAATTAAAAAAAAAAATCCATCCTTTGCAGGTCTAGAGTAACCTGCCATAAAAGCTGCTTGTTCACTGCTGTTGATTTAAACATACATTTCTTCCAAATACTCCTAGCAAAATGTTGTAACAAAAATTATTTTCCTTTTAATTTCTAATATTAATTTGGGAAATAACTCAAGTTTCCCACTTGGATCAGGCTGAAAAGAATGGGCTGCTTATTCCAAGAAACCATTTAAGCTGTTCCAAATCTTCTTACTATGATGGATTTGCTGTCATTTTTCTGAAATCCCCAAAATTAAACTTGTCATATTACTGACTGAGGCCACAGAAATGTTCCTCATTTCTGCCCGCTGTTTCCACACAGTCCATCATTTCACCTTGGATAATTTTCACAGTAACAGTAGCTGTCTACACATACAACTGAAAGATGGTCTGAGGAGATACTTGGGATCAAATCCTTGCTAGAGACCCATTGGTAAGCCCACCGCTGGCTGCTGTCATTTGACAAACATCATTTCACTTGCTGGTAAATCCCCTAGTTTCTATTCAGGTGAGACAACTTTAAGCTAAATAAAGCCCCAGAATGATAAGCATGTATTCCAGGAGACAGACACAGCCTTTTCCTTTGATACCTGAAGAGGCACTGGAGGTAACTCTGTGGGAAATGAGAAAGAAGGACTAGATATTCTGGGTCAACCTGAAACACCAGTTAAGACTAACCTTCATGACTACAGCTGTGAAGCAACAGCATAAATACTAAGGCAGAATAACTTGTTCCAGCAAACATTGTTAAGACATGTTGTTTGGTGAGGGAGGAATAAAAAAGTTAAACTGCAAACCCAAGATCTTATAATCACCTTGTGGTATTTATCTGAAGCCAGCCAGAAGCAGCTGAGGAACTTAAGTCCAGGACTGAATACAGTTGGTATTATTCTTATTTATTATTCCTATGGGGTAAAATAAGGGGTTAATTACACCAGTGATTCTGGGCACTAGAAGGTGAAGATCCTCAGATAGGACCATTAAGAGGCATTGACTAGACAGAAGTAGTGAAAAGAGGGAGAAAAAAACCAAAGATTAAATATATTTTAGCAATGACTCAAGAGACATGCTTACAGTGCACGGAATATAAAGGGAAGCTTGCAAAACAGAAAGAGACTAAGAAGTCTATGGAGTAAGGTATGAACTTGAAGGGACAAAAAAAAGGTGAAGCTGCAATGACTTATTATTTGCAGATTAACTGTAGAGCCAGCAGAAGAGAGAATTGGAGATTTGGATAAATTCATGACACAAAGGGTTAGACCAAGCAAGAGGGACCTTGACAGTGTCATGTATTAAAATAGAAATAAATTAGGATTAGAAAATAAAAGGAGAGGGTAACTTGCCTTAAATGGTATTAAAAGAGTGAGAAGAGAAGAAATAGTGAAGAAATAATTGCCCAAAAGCTGTACCTGGTGTAGTCCAGCTAAGCAGTGGACAAGAAACGGCCAGATGTCACAGGTTCAGCATGGGAATGAGTAATATCCTGAACTTTGTCAACATGTAACAGAGCTTTAGGAGTGAAACGGAGCTATCCAACACTACTCAACAGTGGTTGTATACCTCCAGCACTTTCATGTAATTTTCACAAACAGAAGTGGGGGATAACCTTGAGAGGTACTAAGTAAATAATCTCCAGTTTTTCTATATTACTTCCATTATCTGGAAAGATTCGAGCAGGCAGAAACTGACAGTTTCATTGCTGTGATCTTTCCCATAGTTGGTAGCTCAAAGTGTGGATGATCAGGAAATCGGAGCTGTTTTAAATTTTAAGAATATCAAGTGTTTTAAGACAACTATTTTCACTGTCTGTTCTGAAGCATAAGGAGTTGATTAATTTATTTAAAACTGACTGTAAGTGAAATACGAAAATAGTTTGTGCAGATCTCCCAGTACTGAGGAAAACATAGCAGTCTAGGTAGATAAACATGTTATGCAATGTAAAGACATTCTGAATCCATGGCACACATGAAAGCCTTGTAATACAGGTTTTCTAAAAAAGTCAAGTATACTTCCTACTAGCTAAGAGGAAAAGGGCCTTAAACAAGCATGTTCAAAGTGCTCATTTTAACAATTGTGATTTGCATCTAGGAATACTGCATAAGTACTTGTTGGATAAGAATCAGAAGAACTTTGAGAGTGTGTGTAAAGCATTGAAAAAACCAAGATTACACATTTGGTATTGCCACAGCCTTCTTTGAGGCATGCATGCAATAAACCTCCCACAGACTTGAACCGAAGCTCTCACAATAACTAGTAAAGCTCCCACAGATTTGAACCCAGACTGTAGATTAGTAGGTGCAGAAGGTGTAAATTTCAGTTTAAAAAGAGAATTCAAGAAGCATGTGACTGAAATACAGAATTACATGACAGGTAATATATATGCACAAGTTGTGCATATTTGCATTAATCAATGTCTGTAAGTGTGCTAGCTTTTAGCTTTTCTAAAACTTTGGGAGCAGAGGGCTAAAACCTTTTAAGAAGTCAGTGAGGTCTTGTCTTTTAAATTAGTAGTAGACTTTTTATCCTCTATGAGGAAGATTACCAGCTCAGGTTTTATTCATCATCATATAACTTCATACACTGACTACAAGTGTTTGGTACTCTGGAATTAAAATATAAATGAAAATAACCTTAGGCAGTAACTTGAGTTCCTTCATATGCTACTTGGAGGATGACAAAGAGCTATAAAATGATCAGGGAACAGCTTCATCAGGCAGGTTTTCTTCCAATCTCCATCCCTTTTCTTTTGCTACAGATAACTTCTGGCCCCACCACACCATGTCTCTTCAGAGAGAGAAATCCCATCTGTTGCCACTGCATAAGGCAGAATTCAGACAGGCTTATTGTGGACTTTTCTGCCAATACCTGCCCAAGGCAAATGTTTACAGTACAAACAGTTTTCTGCAATGGATGGATTAATTTGATAATAGGTTTGAAACCCCTTTCTCAACTTGGTCCTAAACCACATAACTCACTGTGAATGGCAGTGGAAGCACAGGTTGGCCATATTCTGTATTCCCACCAATTACACATAAAATCCTACTGTAGTCATCCTGAAGTCTCTGCACAAAGAGTAGGCTCCCCTCTCACTGAAGGTGCCACTGGTTGGTCTTGTGTCCCCCATACCCATCTCCTAAGCCTACCTTTTAGGTGCTCTCACACCACCAAAGGGGACTAGTCTGCCTCTGGAAGCATAGGAAGCAGGGAAAAGGACTTGGTATCATGACACTTTGACTTGGGGAATAATGAAATCAAAAGTGTTAAAACTAAATAAATCATTTTCAACTATCATCAGGTATCTGTGTATTTGTAAATGAAACAGAAGAGCTACTGATTTGTTATCACATGCAGTATTTAATTATTACTGTGACACTAAGGTATGCTAAGGTTGACCTGAACTAACTGCTGTTTGTCTAAAGGGTTCCTGGTAATTGGGCATGGGTCCATTTGAAGCAGCAGTATGGTCAAAATTACTTTCTAAAGGCAACATTTATACACGTTTTGGGAATAGTGTGTACCGAAATAGTTTTCAATTCACAGCAGGGATGCAACCACTTGTTTCAGAGGAAAAGGCAGCCTCCACATGGTAGAGGATGTATAGATGTAGACATTGAGGCAACAAAACATGTTTTGTAAAGTGAAAAAAGACTAATTTCTTGACTTCAGGTAAGCACTACCAAATTGGTATGGAGAGGCTTTTAGCTATAAGGAGCGAGTGGATAATCCAGACTGCAGGCAGGGATCCCTGCCACGAGGTGCTTTGCTCTTCCAGTCATGACATTCTGAAGATGCTGTGACCACAAAGCAAGCAAACAAAAGAGTCTAGACAGGAAATTTAGCTTTGGACAGGGCATGCTATGGCATCCAGACAGAATGTCTGTGAAAGGGAGAATTTAATATGACATAATGTGGAAGATGAGCCTCACTGCAGGACGAATTACTTTGAAATACCTGAAGTGATCATATTGAAACACCTATAAAAAAGCTGTTACTAAGTATGGTTGTAGTATTAGTAGAAGATTCGGAAAGTAACACTGAACTATTTCAACACATCTATGGCTGCCAGTAACCAAAAGATGCAATACTGCTTTGAGAAAGCAGCAAAAACAAAGAAAATCCACAAGAAAGACAACAGCCAGTGATCTGGCTTTTGACTTTATGGTCAAAGTTCTTTATATGAAAGTTAAAAAATCTCCTTCCTTGACAACTTAAAGGAATTATTTAAAGACAGTTCTGGCAAAGAATAACATTGGGGAAAGCAAGAACACATGCCCTTGGTACATAAGTCCCATCATGTTGCTTGAGAGAGAAACTTCTTTAAACTTCTTCACAGCTTTCACTTGATCAGCTTTATCATAATTTTCAGTTTTCCCAGGACAACTGGGAACCTGCTAGGACAACTCTGGCACCTGCTAGCAAACAGGGGTTGATAAATGAATATCTACTATCAGCTAGGAAATACTTTTCAAGTGAGAACTTCTTCAGATTTTTTACTTCATATCTCTCAGGCCCTGTGGTCCTTTTCCCCCTTCAGTGTTAGTAAATGGCTCTAAACATATCCCAAGTCTTCGCAACAAATTTATTCTCCCTTTTGTGCAAAAATGAATCTTCCCATCTACAAGACCAATTTACCAGAGCTTGTCATTAGGAACTCTGTCACTCGACCATGCCTGCTGTACGAAATCAGTATTTTGGCTGAAATTTGTTGCCCAGCATTTGCTGCTGGTCCGGGTGCTCCTGACGCTGCTGGTAGGGAAGTGGCAGGTGTGCTCTGCCTGTGACCCACCTCAGTGGCACACGGGTAGTGTAGGCACGGAGCCCTCCTGTCGCTTTGGGCTGTCTGCAGAGCAGCTCAGAGCCAAGGTGCCTCACCCAGCACGTTAAAAAAAGGCACAAGAGGTAGGTTTTGTTCCCAAACTTTCCCAACAAGCAGGTGTTGCTGGCTGCCTGTATGAAAACTACTGAGGTGGCATACGAACAGATACTAACTTTTCACAGAATTCACTCAGGGTCTGCTGCAGACCCTGGTATCACATGAGCAATTAAAAGCAAATGCACAAAACTCCTGCTGACCAGTTATCCTGCCGTGGTGTCCGGACCCAGTTTTCCACATGGAATGGCAGCACTCCCTCATCTGGAAACCAAGAACCCGTCTGAATGCCGATGCAGATTTTCCAGCTCTGGTCTCTCATCATAGGTAAGCTCGGGTTTTTCAGCTGTTCTAGGCTAATTTTCCATGTGACAGAAGTTGTGGCTTGATTTTGTCTTTTTTGGTCACTCTTTTTGAGGAATCACCTGATTTGTTGTGGGACCGAGCGTTTCCCTGGCAAAATTCAGGGTGCCTGCCAGTCACTCCTGCTGAAGACAAAGTGCACTGCGGGTGCGGGACTGTCACACGCCGAGGAAGCCTCCCGGGGTAGTTTCAGTGACCTCGGGAGATTCAGCCTGAGTCACTGGGATGACAACATCAGCTGTCACAAATATGAAGAGAATCATGGAGCAGAACACCACTGACATCCGTTTCATAACTTGATGTCTTTAATGAAACTGGATAATCCTAGCTAAATGTAGTGGCAATGCCTAGTAAAAAATTCGTTTTTTACTATCAATGTCGCCTAGATTGCGAGAGCAAGGTTCTGTGTCACCCCCAGCGCCCGGCGCTCCCTCGGGCAGGGACAGGACAAGGCTCCCCCCGCCCGAGTGGTACAGCCGCGCCTCCCTCCCCGTCCCGCGGCGCCCGGTGGTTGCTGCTGAGGCGGCGCGTGCGCAGAGGGCGGCCGGCGGCTGCGGGCGGCGCTGCGGGACCGGCGGCTCCAGCCGGGTCCAGCCGGGTCCAGCCGGGTCCAGCCGGGTCGGGGCCTGCCGGGTCTCCCCTGGCGGGTCGGACCGGGCCGGGCGCTCCTGGGGGAACGGCCAGGGCAGTCCCGGAGCCGGGAAGGGCCGTCCCGTCATTGCGGGCAGCGCTGTGGGTGAGGAGCGAGGCTGGTGCGTCGGCGTCGGGGCCGGTCCCAGGTGTGCGAGGGGCTCGGGAGGGCCGTCGGTGCCGTCCGTGCCGCGTCTGTGCGGGGCGCAGGACCTGTCACGGCCCTGCTAGAGCCGGGGCTTGCGGTGGTGAGTCGCGCTGTTCAGGGTCTGGTCGTACCGTGGGATCGGTGTGTTTTGCCCTGGTTTTCCCCGGGGAGATGGCGGGGAGGGGCTGCTGGGACTTGGAGTCAGTCTCTCCAGTTGTGATGCCGGGGGGTGGGCGACGGCCCTCGGGGCTCCCAGCCCGTCCCTTCCTTGTAGCGGGGCACCTGCGAGCAGAGGGCAGGGCGAGTCGGTGCACCGCATTTGCTGGGATTTGCTGCCTGCTGAAGCACGGCGGAGCTTCTCGCAGGGCGCTCTGCCCGCCGTGGTCTTTGTGGCCTTTTCACTCGCGTTCGCCAGGCTCCCAGACGCACAGTGGTGGTCAGCACTCGCAGGTTGCGGCGGATCTGGTGGTCGTGCTCATATCACCTGTATGGTTCATAAAACGAGCTGGAGTTCAAATGTTTCAGTATTATCTGACTTTTCCCTCCCCACAAACCTTTGTTTTTGAACTACGGTGTGTTCAGGAAGTTTCAGACAACTTGAGGCACTTAATGTTGGGCTGTTCAGCTAATTACACTGATGTTACTAATAATATATAATAATGTTGCTGGTCTACATTCCATACTCTTTTTCCATTTTTGAGTTTGTTTTTTTTTTTCTTTCTGGAAAGCGGCTTAATGTTCAGAAACTGATTGCAGAGTCTTGAGCTATGATCATTACAGCCCCTTTTTGGTGTAAGTGGTCCCCATTACTGCATTAGTTTTGTCTAGTTTTATGTTCTGGATCTGTATTTGAGATTCTGAATTGCACCCAAAGCTGTAGCAAATGCTGTAAAATCAGTGCAGGAAAAGCAGAGGAGTAGGACAATAGCTGTGCAATGCTGTTGAAATAAAAGTTTCGTAAGTAACAAAACAGGGTTTCCCTATTGTATTTTCTCTTCCTCTTTCTTGCATTCCTACTTGACCCTCTTCTGCTTTTGCTTCAGTGCATTACTTTGTACTAGTAGGGACTTCATAGGCCAGTCATAAATCTTATGGTTTTTTTTTTTTTTTTTTGTCTTTTTACCTGTCTTTGGGATGACTTTGCCTAATGGCAACAGGACCAAGGTCATAACTGCAGTGGATGTGAGCCCTCTATGGTTCTGAGTCTATATATATGGATGTACTTAAAAATTCACTAAATTTTTTTATCCTTGTTCCAGATGGAAGAATTCATGCTTACTGGTTTGCAGAATAGCAGAGGCTAAATAGGCATGAAGGACACTGTAGTGAGGATGAGAAGTATCAAAAGAGAAGAAATGAATCCTCCAAATGATGATCCAGTGTTTGGGACTCTTTTTGACTGGGACTATCTCTTATGGGAAATTCGTTTGACATTTTTAGCTGCTGGTTTTTTAATCTACTTGGGAGTATTTCTTCTGTCTCACTGGTTGTCTTCTTGGAGAAGTACCACCTACCGTGCTCTGTATGCAAAAGAGAAGGTGTTTTGGAATATGGCAGTCACACGTGGTGTCTTTGGACTTCAGAGTTGTGTTGCTGGGTTATGGGCTTTGCTCATAGATCCTGTTTTTCATGCTGACAAAGTCTATTCACAGCAAAAGTGGAGTTGGTTTAACTGTTTAATAGCAGCTGGATTTTTCTTGCTTGAAAATGTAGCAGTTCATGTGTCCAACATTATTTTTAGAACATTTGATGTTTTCTTAGTAGTTCATCATTTGCTTGCTTTCGGTGGTTTGGCTGGTTTAGTAATTAATGTGAAATCTGGACATTATCTGCCTTTGATGGGAATGTTGCTGGAGATGAGTACTCCCTCAACATGCATTTCCTGGATGCTTCTGAAGGTAAGAATGTGAAAATTTTCAGATTATATTTTTAACAGTTTTCATGCGTTTCACTTGTCTGTAGATAATCTGTGTGGTTTGTTTGAATAGTTTTTCATCAAAACTGCATTTATCCAACCTGTGTTATTGTCATGCTTTTGTCATGATGGCACTTGTGTAGGCCTCCATGTAGGTTTGTGCGATGCTGTGTGCATGTGCACAGAGGGATGGTATAGATCCATACCAAGTTTAAGATTCCATATATATATATATATGTATATATATATATGTGTATATATATATATGTGTGTGTGTGTGTGTGTGTGTGTGGAGTAGCATTGCACTTTGAGGAAAAAGTGCCTGAGAGTGTGTGTATATGAAAGCTGGATATTTATATTAGTTCTACAGATTCCTCAGTTCCTTATCTTGAAGTAACAATCTCACTTTGCATACTTTGTGTTCTTATTTTTCTAGGCTGGCCGTGCTAACACGTTTTTCTGGAAGGCAAACCAGTGGGTGATGATCCACCTGTTTCACTGCCGCATGATTCTTACCTACCACATGTGGTGGGTGTGTATTTTCAATTGGAATTCTATTGTAGAAAATCTGGGACTTCTTCACTTTATTGTTTTATTCTCGGGACTATTTGCTGTTACGCTAATACTTAACCCCTACTGGACATACAAAAAAACTCAACAACTCCTCAGCCCAACTGACTGGAACTTTGAAAATAAAGCAGTGGAAAATGGAAAATTAAATGGTGAAACACATGAAAAGAAGAGGATATAGCACTGAAACAACAATATCCCAGCAGGGTAGCAGAGGAATACAATGCAAAGTCATTCTTTGCATGTGTACTAGAAGATTTTGCAAGAAGCTCATTGATGCAGTGACTTCTTGCTGGTAGCACTCTATGTGCATCACAAGTGTTGATTGTTTGGATTTCTTATGTGTATACATATGAGAACTTCAACCCTCGTCATGAATTACACCAACAGTTTGTTGGCTTGGACAGTATTTCATAATTTAGTAGTGATGTGCTCCCTAATGGCATGGTTTTTTTCCTAATGCTTCAAAGTGGCTTTACAGTAAGTCATCTATTAAGCTCGGCTCGAATCAAGTTTAACTTGAATCCTATTTCACATATGGTAGAGATACTTAAAATTACGTTAAATTGTTTATTAAGATCAATTATGATCCAAGTTAGGTATGCATGAGTACCCAATTCCTGTGAATCATTCCAAGTCACAGAACTAGTCAGTGGTAGTCATGGCCTATGTTTGGGTTTTGTCATTGGCTGGTTTGTGGGTTTGGGGTTTTTTGGGTATTATTTTTTTTTCTTTTTTTCTTTTAAGCGCTCCTAAGGAAAAAGGAAAATAGTTGTTTGAGTGTTTGCTGTCAAAGTTGTAGTTTTCAGTTTGCCCTCAGTATGAGAGGAGTTTATATCCATCAAAACCATGCATGTGGATATCCACACACTTGCCATATGAGTGGTTTGGTAGGTAATCATAGTGGCCCCTTCTGGACTTTAAATCAATTAAACACAAGTGGCAACATCAGAAGGTGACTCTGTGTCATCCTTGAAAAAAATGCTGCTTGATTAGTAAAATTATTTTGTTTATAGGTCCCATGTAAAGGGTCATGCAATTAGTTTCACTAGTGATTCTGTTATGGGACCTCCTATTTTTGGGAATGCACTTAGTTTCAGATGGTTTCAGAAGTGGAGGTGACTCCTCTATGGAGGAAAGCCCCTATCACCTCCTGTGGGAGTTTGGTTGTTTTAGTATTTTTATTTAACTTTAAAGAACATACCAAGCCACACTAACAATCCTTTGCACTTTATCTGTTGCATCACAAAAATCTTTCCTTGACCTGAGAAACTGGGTTGCTCTTTAGATAGGGTCTAATGGTGATAGATGTTCTCCCACTTAAAATATTGGTTTGATCGTTCCTGGGTGAAATGGTGGGAAATGGAATGAGGGCTAAAGATCACGATAGAAGAGAGTGACGCCTAGTGGCAGGAGAATGACAGGGGTATGAGTTTTGGTGCACAGAACAAATGAGATTTTAAAAATGGTTAATTGGAGCTCTGTGTGACAGGACTGCTATACAAATTTATTTCCCAAAGCATTAAGACTGGGCAAACCCATGCTGTGAAGAATTTTACACTAAGCCATGAATTAGAGACTTTGTGAACCGATCTGTGGTGAAGCATATTGTTTCAGATATGTGAGGGAAGCACTCTTTGGTGTAAACAGCCCCATTTTATTAATTTTTGGTGGGAATGTTTTTGATTTGTTCTGAGTGAAGGGAGTGGTCAGGTTGCTGTGGTTCCTAATGCACTCTGTGTGAGCATGGAGTTGAATTGCTGTTCTATGATGGGGAGGAAACTTCTTACTTTAGGTCACAAATATATAGCCAGATCTTGTTGATAATGATGAAGTGGTGAATATCTGAAATTGCCCATTCAAAACCAGGCTGAGAGGGTCACAGTAATTTTACACAGCAAGCCTGTCTTTTATTGTGCTGATATTTAATAGATAAAAATCTAAATTTGGAGCTACCTTCTTATTTCTTAGCTGGGCAGAATGAAGTTGCAGTGTTGTCTGTCTGGCCACCATCTTATAGTAAAAAGGGTTCTCAAAAGTTTGAAATGGTGTACCTTCTTGAGGACTTGTATGTGGAAGAGTAATGTTAAAAGTACTTTGGAAGAAACCAGAGGCATGAATTCCTTGGCTATGGAACCAAAAAATATGATCTGAATGCATACCTTGCAGAATCCAAACCTCACTTGCAGGAGATCCAGGGAGAAAGGCAGAGAATAAGTCATCAGGTGTCAGAATGATAGTATACTCTATGAAGCTTAAAACTTGAAGGTTTGGATTCAATAAAACAAGGTCATTATTGTTAAAATCCCAGCTACAGAATTCTGAAGAGTCCTAACAGAAAATGGAAGCATCAGAAGAAGTTTGGGATGTGTGTGTAATTCTTATAGTGGCTGACTAAAGAATGTGAAGTTCCTATGTGGTAAAATAAAAAATATGGAGGGTGGGGGTTAGTAGTGAATTGAGACTGAAAAAAGACAGGTGGAAATTTATGTCATAACACCAGATGTCTAAAGTTTAATATTTTATATTATTAATGTGTATAACTTTATTGATTGAATTTTAAATCTTTCATTACAATTATGTTTTTGTCATCATAATGCAGTTTTTTTAGTTTGCATCCTAGTGTGAGTTTTAAAGACTGTTAGGGTTTGCATGTCTTAACTATATAATGAGTGTGATACTTTAGAGCCCCTGTTAACCTAAACACTGCTAGACCTGCTAGAACAAGAAAGCTATGCAATAAAGCAAATAACAGCACTTATTTTATTTCTGTTGGTTTAAGAGTACTTTACAATCCATCTAGAAATACAATACAACAAAAATACAGATAATCTTTCTTCTTCATCCTTTTCATGGCCTAGTGTTGGAGTTACCAGTTCTGTTACACAGAGCCTCTTTTTTTATACTTGAGTATAAAAGGACCTGTTATAAAGGTATGTAGTGATAGGACAAGGGCAATGACTTTAAACTAAAGGAGGGGAGAATTAGATTATATTAGGAAGAAATTGTTCCCCATGAGGGTGGTGAGACACTGGAACAAGTTGCCCAGAGAAGCTGTGGATACCCCATCCCTGGAAGTGTTCAGGGTGAGGTTGAATGGAGCTTTGAACAACCTGGTGTAGTGGAAGGTGTCCCTGCCTACAGCAGGAGGGTTGGAACTAGATAATCCATAAAGACTTCTGGGATTCTTCAGTGTCTATTGACTGCTCCCTTTAGGAGGATTTTCTGATTTATTATTGTGGAAGTCACATTGCTGTGAAACAAGGCTGAAAACGTTCTTGAACTGAGGGTTTTGGTACTTACAACTAAGTGATCCTTTTCAGCCCAAAGGTAGAGTAGCCATATGTGGTTGTAAATGTTGTTGAAGTGAAATTAATCCCAGTCCTGTTGGACCTTCTTACACAGCTTCATCCACAATCTACAATTTAGAAAAATTCAGTCAGTTTCAATAGTGGTTGGATTGGGTCACAGAGTATGCTGCTGTGGATTTGGAAAATTTGCATAATGTGATTTTGGGTGAATTATTTGTCAATGTGACTGCTAGGGACTTGGCTCTGCTTTCTTGTTGAACAAGTGTATTTGAGGAGTGGTGTTTGTGTCACCTTTCTGAAGCTTTTTTTTAAAAAAAACCCAAGCAACCCAAAGCAGCAAACTGTGGTGGAGATGATGGTGTTCAGTTGTTTTGGTTAGGTTTTTTTTTGGTTTTTTTTAAGAAAGATGTCTAATCTGAGATGTCCTTGTCCAGTCATCTGGTTCTTATGGTCGTCATACAACATTCCTAAATCACAGTTTGTGTTTTCCTCCATTTCTAGCATATGGTTTTTTTTCCATAGCTTTTCATAGTTTTCCCCCCTGAACCCACCATTTTTATTTTTTTATTCTTACTTGCAGTATTGGTCATGACCTTGGATTCACATTACCACTGCGATACTTTGTCTAGTAGTTTTCAATACATACTGCCAGGCCCATCTTCCACTAAATATCCATGTCCAAATCTTTCAGAGTGTTTTTGTGTTTTCCTGATAATATGGATTAAATATTGATTAATATGCAGTTATAAGAAACCTTCTTTAACCTCAGGGAGACTCCCCCATAAAGTAAATTTAAAAGTGTTAAACAAACTTAAGTCTGCTCTTGTATAATATAATGTTTGTTGCAAAGCGTCTTTACACTGTACATAAATAAAAGTATTTTATTGAATAGCTGTCTATTGTGTTTTTCATTTCTTGATTAAAATAATGCCTGTTGGTTTTTACTTGCTATTTGTAGCTTAAACAGTTTTTGCAGTGCATGCACTAAAAAAGTGATTTATTTTGAAATGTTAAATTTGACAAAGGTAATATCGTATTCATGGAAATAGCTATAAAAATCTTGTAAACCAGTGTCCCTGCACCAGTGTTTCATGTGTTATTCCCACAAGCATGTTTAGAACACTAGAAGCTGTGCTAAATGTGTGTATTCAAAATATTCAAAAAAACATCTGTTGGGAATGATCCTTCTGGTTGGATATTTGAAGTGTGTAGTCCATTTTTGCATTAGGCTCTGACCATGAAGACACTTCATATGGTACCACATGATGCTTCATAGTGTGGTATAAGCTACCTTAAATAAACAACAAAAACACATACATAAAACCCAAAAACTTGCCCCATTGCAAAATAGTAAAATGTAGTTCTGAGCATTTCTTTCAGGATGTTTTTCAGGAATTAATTCCTGATGCTTTTTAGATTAGTGAGTCAAAGGAACCCAGCATCATTACTGGTATTTCAATTATTCTTATAAGAATGCACACTGCAAGCAACTGGTTGGCTGCCTCTGCAGTGAAGTTCCCAAGATTAATTGAAGTAGAAGCAAAACATTCTTATGTACAACTTCATTAACTGTGAGATGTGTGTGGGTACAGACTGGGATGAGAAGAATAATACATAATTGCATGAGTAAAGTTCCCCTTTTCCCCCCCTTTTTTTCCCCTTATTTCCTTTTCTCCCCTTTTTTCCTTTTTTCCTTTTTTCCTTTTTTCCTTTTTCCCCCTTTTCCTCCTTTTTCCCCCTTTTCCCCCTTTTTTCCTCCCTTTTCCTCCCTTTTTCCCCCTTTTCCCCCCTTTTTCCCCCTTTTCCCCCCTTTTTTCCCCTTTCCCCCCTTTTCCTCCCTTTTTTTCCCTTTTTTCCCCTTTTCCCCTTTCCTTTTTTTTCTTTTTCTTTTGGTAAATGATCTGTAAAATCATTTAAATGTTTTTGTTTTGCTGTTCGGGTAATCCAGTTAATAGGTAAATATATTTTACTTGGTAGTGTTAATGTTACACAACAATTACAGTCTTTTGGTCTTGTGTCATTGCACTGTTACTTAAATTGGAACAAAGAATGCAAGCACTATTAATGGAGTAAACTGCCTGTTGAGGTAGTTGTCAGCCCCCAGATGGGTTTCTAGGGTTGGAGAAGACATTTCATGCACTGGATCTGATTGACTAATTAGCATGTTCTGCTAGTGGCAGTGCCACAGAGCAGGAACAAGGATTTTGCAGCACATTGTGCCTTCTGCTTTTCCCTAAGTTGCACACAGCAAACCTGCAAGGCCATAGCAGACCTTGTTCATAGTTCAAGATGACAGACAGGGCAAGCTTGGAAAGACTGGGGCCTGCACACCTGTCTTCAAACCAGAAAGCAAGGAGATTGGCTGTGCCACTGCTTGCTGCTATTGTCTGTGTATTCTGAGAGCCACCTACGATCACTTCTGAGTCTTTAGGAATATGACCTGAGCGTAGAGAGTGGAGATTTAGTACTAGCTTTGTCCAGATACATTATGACTGGTCTGAAATTTTTATTTCCTCTTGCAGCTGCTTCTGCTCCTTTGACTGCTTGCCTCACATTAATGTGCTGTATAAGCTGACAGTATTTTCACCACTCTGTCCTCAGACACTGTAAAGAATTATGAGGTTTTTTAATTGATTCTGGCAGCTCCAGGTATTTGCTTCGATTTATATATTGCTATATAGATCTGTGAGGCAGGGACATTCTTCTTTCTTTCAGGATTTTTCATAGAGGATCACAGAGGAAAGAAAGAGAAAACAATTTCTATTTCTGCTCCTTCTTTTTCCATGTGGAATATGTTTGGAAAATTGTTTACCTGGGGTTATTTTTTGATTGGATTCTGGTGAGTATTGTTTGAGCCTGATGGCCAATCCAATCCACCTGTGTATGAACTCTTGACAGAGGGTCACAAGTTGTGAGGAATTAGATTTGGTAGTTAGAAAAAGTAGGTAGGTAGTTTTAGTATTTCCTTTAAATAGTATATTAATGTATTATAGTGTAGTTATTATAAAGAAATAATTCAGCCTTCTGGAGTCAGACATCATCATTTCTTCCCACTGGGTTCACCTGCACTTACAATAGATCTGCAACTTTCTTTTCTTGCCTTGCTGCTTCTACTGCTAATAGAAGTTTACCGGGGAACACTGCATTTTGTTACCGAAGTTGTGCTCATTCAAGTTTAAGCTTGCAACAAGAAGGGGACAAAATATACCTGAGAAAGGACTAATTTTGTAGAAGGTAGAGAGTTGACTTTCCTATGTTCCAGTTCTGCTCTCAGGATCTTTAAAGCGTAAATCAAGGTATGAAATCTATGATACCTTGAAAAACAAAGTGATGCAGACAAACTACAGAAGTATGTAGAGTACCTTTGCATGGAGGTTTGCATAGATTAGGCATATAGCATCCAGCAAGAGCTTGTTCATCTTGTTTTGTGGGTCATATTTACAGGAAGAAAGTGTATCCTGGAAAGCAGCAGTAGCCTTTTTAAGTACTCATTAAGAATTAAATCAGAAAAAAGCTAGGAGGCTTTCAGTGAGGTAGATGGAACTGGTTGTTACGTTGTGTACTGCTGACCATGTTATGGTTACATATTTAATATATAGTTTTTTCTAATGCTTTCTTTTTTTTTCTCTCAGCATCATATTGAGTATTACTGTGACACTGGTTGAGGCTAAGTTTAAAAACTTTTTAGGACATCAAAATTGCTAAGTAATATATTGCCCTAGGCTGAAAGAGCCTAAAGTCTGTTCTAATTTAAAGTAATTTATTCTTGTATTATCATTGCCTTTATATCTTACATAATTATTTTTTACCCCTGGAGACTCTTTTGCATATTCATGAGTACAAATCAATCTGCTCTTTTGTTTTCCCAGCCATCCTAGTACTCTTTGCTTGTCATTTTTCCCACTTGAATTCCTTTTTATTCCATGTTGGCAGCTTACAGTTGTACATAGTATTTGATATAAAGTCTTCTCAGAATCTTATATTACACTAATACCTCCTTTCCTTCCCTGGGAACAGTTCTGCTTCGGCCAAAAGCTGCATTTGTCTTTTAGGGTTGTATGGCCTCAGCGCTTTGTGGCGCTCCTGAGAGGAAATTCACTTTTTTCCCTTTATTAGCTTCGGGATGAAGAAGAGGCGTCCAAGAACAGTGAAATAACTGAAAGTAGGAATATTGTGTTACAGAAACAACTTGTGCATGTGACTGGGGTGTGGGTGCCCAGCCCCGACAGCAGCAGTGGCTCTGTGAGGGGAGGCCAGGGCTGCCCCAGCCAGACACAGCCGGTTCCAGCTGGACACAGCCAGACACAGCCGGTTCCAGCCGGACACAGCCAGACACAGCTGGACACAGCCGGTTCCAGCCGGACACAGCTGGTTCCAGCCGGACACCGCCGCCCTCCACAGGCTGCGGCTGAGCCATGGCTGGGGCAGGGGCACCAGGGGAAATGAGGAGAACAAAGGGAAAGAAATATCTCTGTGAGCACCAAGTCCAGTGAAGACGGAGGGGGAGAAGCTGCTCCAGGGCACTGGAGCAGATTCACCTGCAGCCCATGGCGGAGGCCCTGAAAGGAGCAAGATTATCCTGAAGGACTGCAGCCTGTGGAAAGCACCCACACTAAAACAGAGGAGGAAGAAGCACTGGGAGGAACTGTTATTGACCACAACCCCGGTTCCCATGCTACTGTGCCCTCTGGGATGGAGGAGGCCAAGGAGTTGGGAATGCAGTGATGTTGAGCCTGGTGAGAAGGAAGAGCAGAGAGGGGAGGGTCTTTTTAGTTTTGTCTTTGTTTCTTACCATCTCATTTTTAATTTTAATTGGCAAAAAAGGAAATTTCCCCAAGTTGAGTCTGTTTGGCCCAAGACAGTAGTTGCTAAGGGATCTTCTTGTCTTCATTTTGACCTACAGGATTTCCCTATTATTTTCTCCCCAAGTCCTGCTGATGAGGGGGAATGAGAGAGCAACTGGGTGAGGGTCTGGTTGCTGGCCAAAGTCAACCCATCAGAAGAAGTTATGGCATCAGCTATACTATCATTTATGTACCACCCATGGCAACAAGGAAAGGATGTAACACAAGGTCTCTGCTCCTGAGAAATATTAAAATATAGGAAAATTTATGCCTAGTCTGTCTGAATTGACAGTCTGAGAATTGGACTTGCAAATATTCCTCATAAAAGAAGGAAAGAACTGAAATGCATTCATGAAAGACATTCTAGCACCAGTAAAAGATCACAATATTATAAAATTCAATTGCCAGGTTAACCTGTACTGGTGCACTTAGAACTGAGGAACTGTCTCCCAGTAGTGGTGCTGGTGCTTCAGGAATAGGTGGAAGATGAGTCAGCAGTAGGCATCAAAGCAGAATATGAATAAGCAATGTTTTTATAAGCCCAAATGTTATTTTTGATGTAATAGTCTGAATTTAGGAAAACTGTGGTTTGATTTTATTTTTAAAAATATATATTGTATGTATTATACATATAAATTTAAAAAACCAAACTGTCAGTCTGGTTTGGTAAGGAAAGTAAAGGGCACCTGTAACATTACAAGGCTCCAACATGTGTTCTGCTGATGTTCAAGTTAAGCAAGCTCATTGGATGTCCTGGCTTGGAGTGGTGTCTGAGGAATTACAGTAAGTAGATGACATACTGTCTTCATGGGGGACACAGTTAGGAACAACAGAATTTCCAGTGGATGACTACTCCCTAGGAAAAAGTGCCAGCTACATCAGCTGTTAAATGGAAGAATCTGAAAAAACTGGGCTTTGCTGGGGAACTTGATAACCTAAGTTTTAGTTGTTTTGTTAATTTCATGCAGTATTTTGAAAAGCAAGCTATTGGAATGATGTGTTTAGGTGTCATAAATTTAGGTATATATTCAACCATGCCAATTTCCAAGGAGTGAGAAAAAAGGCATCCTACCTTCATGGCATTGTGTCACAGGGTTTTCAGGACACTGGCCAGAGCTGATGCCCAGTACACGAGCTGGAGTAGGTGGATGATGTAGATGTATGATTAAGATGTATGGGGTAGATGACCTATGTGCAGTAGCTTGGAGGCAAAGTATTTTTTGCTGAAGCCTTAGTAATCAGAAATGAGAGCAAGTAAATTTTGGTGAGGTCTTATGCAAGTATCACCAGTAAAACCAATTTAAACATCAACTTCTTAGACTCTGGTTATAAAAAGCATCATTTTAACAGTGGAGACAGCCCTTATCTGTACTCTAATTATTGACAACTAATTATGAGTAGGTAAATAATTTCTGATTGCAATTATTAGGACGTTAATTATTACTGCTGTTTATAAGGCTGTTGCCTTATAAAATAGTAGGAAAGTGGAAGTTATTTTGAGAGCTAGTTTTTCTTCTTTATAAGTTGATCTGCTATTGTTGGATTTTTCCAACAAGGTTTCCACAGCAACCTTTGATTGGAATACATGTATGGTCAACAGAATCAAAAGAAGGAGCTGTCAAAGATCAAAAGGGTTCACAAAAAGACTTAAAGAAGGATTTAAGTTTTGTCTAATTGTGAAAGATAAGAATCTGTGGATGGTAATTATGAAAGGGAGAATTTAATGCAGATAGATTGTGAGATAAGTGTCAAAAGGAGAAGGATATTGCTAGTGAATGGTATTTTTAATTACAGAATCAAGCTAGTTGTACTTGATCTAGGTATGTCTGTTTTTTAAAGTGGCCTCTTTATTAAGTACTTAACACTTAAAGTGGTAACTACTTAATAGTTTGCCCAAGATTGATTCCCCACAATTTCAGCTCCTGAAACGATAGCTTGGTGTGAGTGAAATGCAACATATTTTAAAAATTACAAAAACAATAGAAACAACAGGATAAAATGGTCTCTGATGGAACTGAACACCATAATGGTATTCCTGGCCTTAACTTTTCCATATGGCCCAATTGTCTTGTTTGCTTTTTTACATAGAAACTATAGATCTATATGAAAGCTGTTTTGAGTCAATGTCATGATGAACTGTAGTAAAAAGAAATAACTTTGTGAAAATTGAAACATTTTTGAAAGGAATAGTTTAAAAAACATTGTGTTTCAGACCGCATGAACCCACACAAAGACTTGGATAATTGTGACTCTGTGTCGTTAAACTACAGACAAAGGGAAAATGTAGGAAAAAGGCAGATTAATCAAATGCCAAATGCCACTATTTTCTAGTAACGATTTCCTGTAATTATAAAGAACTTACTATTTACCGAGTGTATTTTATAACTTGCTGTAGAATGAATTTACTTAGTCAGGGATCACTGCTGAGTGACGCATGGGTTTTTGAACAGCCTTTAGCTCAAAGATTTTATTCTTAAAATTGATCCAAAGATTTCAGATAATACTTAACATTAAATAGTTGAATTACTTATAATTTATTTAAGAATTTGTAATGTACTTAAGAGCATTCATTTTTATTGAAGTGTTACAGATGTATACATCATAAGGTACACATTTACAAAATAATTGCATCTTGTAAAGGTTTTCTATATTTTAACTAAGTGGCATGGTCAGTTCTGAATGTACAAGTGGTTGATGTTACTCTCAGGCCAAGCATTCCATGCTTGAGTGTCACGGGCTTTGGGTGGCTGTGTGGTTGGCTTGCTCAGTGCTGGTCTGTAGAGATGCTTGCTTTGAGGATTGTCATGCAAGAAGGATGCAAAAAGATGCAAAAAGAAAAAGATTTCAGCATAAGGTTCCAGCATCGCTAGATAGCATTTAATTTGAAAACGGTTACTGGATTTCAAGTTATAAATGCGATTAAAATCCAAAATAGCGCCGTGGCCCAGTTTGTACCCTGGCGTGTTCGGAGGCTATTCATGAGCGTGCCGAATTGCCCAGCCCCGGCCCGGCTGCCCTCCCAGTGGAGCCGGACAGCTCCACTCTCCGCCCGTGCAGCGTCAGGGCCTCGGGGCGAGCGGCGGGATGCGCTCCCGCCCCGGGGCGTGTCCCGTGCGGCGGCAGGAATGCGGCGGGCTCCGGGGAGACGCGCGGCGCCCGCCCCGGCCCGACCGGCCCGACCGGCGGGGCCGGCTGGGACCCGACCGGCCTCGCGGGGGCGGGCGCCGGCAGCAGCGGCGGCGGGCAGGCCGCGGCGGGCAGCGGCGGGGCCGGGCCGGGCCGGGCCGGGCCGGGCGGCTCCCGCCCGCGCTCAGGAGCTCCGCCCGGCGGCCGGCGCGAGCCCCGCGCGGGCGCGTGACGTGTCCGGGCGGCGGGGCAGCCGCCGGGCCCGGCGGAGCGGCCGGAGCGGGCCCTGCCGGGCGGCGGCCGCGCCGGAGGAGGTGGGTGCTCGCTGCGCGCCGCGCTCTTGCTCCGCTGTTGTCACGGAAAGTTTGGTCCTCGGAGGGTGGGCTCGATGTTCGGTGCAGAGACGCCTTTCAGGGGCGGGGGCTGCCTCGCTGGGGCCCGGGGCGGCAGCCGCGGGGCAGAAGCGGGAGACGCGTGGTGCGAGATTGTCATTAAATGCGTTTTGCCCGTGCGAGGTGGGTCACTGAGGCGAGGACGCGAGGGGTCCGTAAAACGCCTTGGCCAAACTTCTTGCTGTTGAGCTGTGGTGAAGTTTCTTCCGCGAGGTTTTCGCGGGGGGTTTCTCGCGGGGGCTCTGCTTCGTGTTCCGCGGTGTGGGAGCCGCCGGCTCCAGCTTCCCACCCTCTCCATCAGCTACGGACACGGCTGTGGAAAACAGAACTCCCGTGGGAGGTGGAGTTCCTTTCCTTCCCCGTTCTTCAAAGCTGGTGTCGACCAGCTTTTTAGTTGGCATCTGCAATTAAATCCGTTGTCTTGACACTGGGGAAAAATACTTAATCACAGTAACACTGTCCTTTTATGTATTTTTTTCCTTTGGTTTCTTTGTAATTAACGGTTCAACTATTGGAGAAGTTAAATGGTTGTTTGTGGTGATCCCAGACCATGTAGCTGCTTTAGCAAGATGCTGCCCTGCGTTTACAGGGTAAAGTAAAAAGAGCTTTAAAAGATTGCCCAGTCATGCACTGGACGAGTGAGTGAGCGAGCTGTGGCAGTAGACAGTGCCAAGTGTTTGGAAAGGCAGCTGTTAAAAATTTGACAACAGCAAGGGCTTATTTTAAAGATTTTTAGGTGTTCCTTGTATTTTTGGCCAAAACAATTTTATCCATCCTAAATTCTGTCATCTTTCATTTACATATTTCTTTAATCCTTCAATCCTTTTTTTCCCCTTTCTTTCCCAAAGATAATAAGATCATGGATCTTACCTTGAGCTAGGGAGTTTTCAAGTTTTAAGTTGTTTCATTGAAATGAAAAAGCATCTTTTTTTTTTAGTCTTGCAGTTTAATTGTTAGCATAAAAAGGTGTATAGGGTTGGGGTCTTTCTTTCGTTAAAATAAAAAATTTTTAAAAAATTCAGGAAACAAAAAGTATTGCTTAAAAACTGTTTCATGCTAAATAAATACAGTGAGATTCTACCAACATGTGTTAGTTTGTGGGTATTTTTATTGTAAATGAAATATTTTTTTTTCCTAAAGCCTTCACTTTGCTTGGTGAACGCCATTGAGCAATCTGTTCGGCAGTAGAAATGAAGTATAACATTTTTAAAATTTTCTGTTGGCACTCGGGAGACACAGGTTTATTGCCTGAATGTGGAGACATGTTTGGTGCCTACAACTTCAAGCCCATTATTCAGGCCAAGTTTCTGGCTGTTCAGCTGTTTTCTTCAATGCGCCCTTCATTCTTTTCACTTGGGTGATCTGCTTGATCTTGATAATCTCTCTGACTTGCTTTGTTCAATCCATCTTGTCTTTTTTTTTTTTTTTCCCTTCTCACCCTCAGGCTTAGTATTCCATGAACTAGTTACATGTGTTTATTTGGTTTTGAACAGTAGTTCTTTAGGTACTACCTTGAAATCTGATATTTCCGGAGGCTTTACAGTGAGATTTCATGATTTTTATAATATATTCTGTGGATTCCTTAGATTACCTGTGGCACTGTACATGAGATGTGATTTACTGTGTGAGTGATGGCAGGTGTCTTGTGATGGTACTGGGTTTCCAGTGTGTGGGGCTTCTGTGGCTGATACCCAGAGATGGATGTGGTAGGAGAAAGGACCATGGAAGCAGAGTGACACTTGAGTAATGGGCTGTCCATCATCTCCTGCTGAATGTCGGGACCTGGCAGCATCCTATGGATTTGGGCTGCAGGAGCTGGTATGCCACAGGTTATGGAGAGGAGCCCCAGTGCTGTGTGATGGGTGTGTGCAGTCTGGCATTGCAGCTCGGAGATGTGGAAGCCAGATGTACAAGTCTTGTGCTATTGGCTCTGACAGGCCAGTTATGAGCACACTAAAGTACTGAAAAAGGGGGTTACCTCCTTCCCTCCATGCTGAGGAGCTCTCTTTGCCCCTGAGCTATGCTAGCACTTAGCAGATAGGCTATGATTTCACTCATAAGTAGACAGCAGAAATCCTTTCCCATTCTGGAATACTGTAAAACAAACTTTATCTTGCCAGGCTGGGCTGGATGGGGCTCTGAGCAACCTGGTGTGGAAAACGTCCCTGCCTCATGCAGGGCAAGGGGGTTGAAACCTGGATGATTTTTAAGGTCCCTTCCAACCGAAACCATTCTGTGATTCTGTGAAGAAATCTCAACAACAGTGGAGTTTTTTAGTTGATTCTGCGCTGTTTAGGAATCATTGCATAGTTTATAAACATTTGAAGGAAGACAACAAACCTGAAAGGCTATTGTTAAACTTCATAATTGTTAACGGAATTAAATGCCATTGGGAATAGTACATTGCTTATTTGTAAAACAGGATGTCTATTAACTGCTTCTATATGAATTAGAAATTATTTTTAGAATCTGATGTAGAAAAATTATAAACTTCATCTATTTCTGAAGCAGCCAGGAAGCAAAAGCTGCAGTCCAGAAAAAGGAGGACCAGTTTTGATTCACATATTCAGACTGACCTTTATATGTTGTGCAAAGCTACAGTCAATTTGTTTGTACATCTGTAGTACACTGTTCTCAGTTTTGTATGTGATGAAGACATGAGCTATGTGAGGTACTTATTTTCTTCATTTTACATATGTAGGACAGTAATTTTGTTTCCGCTTATGTACAGTGACTTCTATTTCACTTTTTTTCTTTATGTATTTCCATTTTACAGTTTACTTGAGGATGTTAGAAGGGATCCCATGGAGTTGTCATATGATTTCTAAAAGGTATTTTTTAAACTGCCTTTGTGTAAGTTCAGCTTCCTGATGGTTTTTTGAGCTGTAGGTGCATTTCTGAACTATCCTTGGGTGTTTCTTATAGAATATCTATTGCAGCAGTTGTACCTTAGGGAAACTTCCTTTGGGGTTACAGTGTTAAACACTGTGAATGCAATTATTCTTACTTTTTGAACATGTTGTATGTTATAATGAAACTATAAATGAGGTTTCATTGATAGTGATATGAATTAATCTTTAGTTTTGTGTGTTTTCGACAACATGTGAGGGAGACATTTTTCATATCTAAGATCATATTTTGTTAAAATCAACATTTATTACTTTTCCTCTATTCCTTTTAATACAATGTCATTCTTGTTATTATATCTGTTAGTGGAAAATTAATATTGGAAAATTCATTTCTGAATCTAGAAATAGTTTAGTGAGTAGAAAAGTTGTAAGCCTGGATACGTGAAATTTTCAGGGATTGGTTCATAAACTGAAGAACTGAAAATTACTTAAGGGAGACTTTGGGAGATAGAGGCTCTTTATTAGAGGGAAGTAGGAGGCACATAAGCAAGGTAAACCAGAATTCTCATTGTGGACCTATACAACTATGTCTTAGTATTTTTGTTTTCAGATCTTTCTCAGTAATGTCGCTGTATGTGTGTGCATGTGGTTTGCAGAGTAGAATATTGTGACTCAAGTTCTGTCACCTATCCATGGAAGAAAATTGCTTCATTATTATTAGCATTTTTTTGAGATTTCCATCAACTGGATTTTTTTTTTATTGTAAAGAATCTTGAGTTCTACTTGCACCAAAATAATGTAGGTTATTTAGAAACCAGGAACATGTAAAAGTAGAACTTGTTTTTAAGGGAATGATGACAGGTAATGCTAAACAAGAGTTGAAAAATATGTTTTCAAACTTGTGTTTTTAGATCTAGAATTTGATTCATGTTTATTCTGAAATGCCTGAATCAGCAAGACTGTGGGAAGTGATGCATAACTGCACAACATTGATTATATCCTACATGTTCACTGCTCAGTCAGGAAGCCTGAAGCTTAATGTCAGATGCGTGGGTGAAGCAGTTAAGCAGAGCAAAATAAATTGTTCTACTTACGTGCTGCTGAATAGGGGCATTATCTTGGGAAAATCTGTTTCAGTGACTTACTGTACTGTACAATACTTGTTACTTGGGACTGAACCATGAATGTGAATTGTTAGGATCCAAGCTCAAGGTCAAACATTCACTCTTGTTTCTCTTCTGTAATCCCTTGTTTCTTGAAACACGTTAAAAAATTGCAGAAATCGTATTAATATTTTTTCCTTAAGAGATACTGACTGTGCATCTCAAAAATTTCCAAGAAAGAAGGTAAATGTTATTTCCTCATCTGTAAAATGGGATAATAACTTACTGAAAAGTAGATGGCAATATTCAGATTTCCTTGTAGGATCACAGTGAGTCTTGAGCTTATATGTTTTGTTTTTATATTTTTCACTTTTCTAAAGCATTCTCAGTCATATCGTCAGTGTCTTTTTAGAATTTCATACTTAATATTCAATATTGTTGCAAACCAAGGATTGACTAATTTGAGTTTTAAAAACTTCACTTCCAAATTATAGAAGGTTGAGAGAAAAGATGTCCACTAGATAATTTCCAAATCAAGGAAAGAGTGAAGACTGCTGATGTTTGGACTAGATGCAGCACCTACACTTGTGTGGGAATCTAGCTTCCATTATACATTTTTTGAAAACAAGGGCTGTTCTTTGCAAGTGTTATTGCTATTTTTCTTTCTTCCTGTAATTAATGATTTAACAGCTGTATTACCTGATTTCTGATGTATTTGAATAAAGTTTTGGAGTTAGAAAATCAATGAAAATAGTGATATTTTTCTAGAGCATGCATTTTAACTTTGTTATAAGAAATGTATTTCCATATTTTACTCCATATATTTTTGAAACTAAGTTATAAGACTCTATTTATATTCTTAATAACTTTATTAGATAAAATACATTTCATCTGATGACTTTCTAATGATCAGATAGAATGAGTTGTCCTCGATGAGAAACAGCATAGTTACTTTTCCAAGGACAGTAGTACTCAGAGCTGAAAATGTTTAGGTAAAGTGTCTCTGTCAGGACCTGGCTTGCAGGCAGCAGTAGTAACTGAATATTCATTTCAGTGTATCCTTTCACTTGCATTGTTGGAAACAGTTTCTGGTGGCAAGTTTCATCAGTTGTCATCAGTATCTTGAAACACAACCCATGCCATGTGAAACCAGGATGCACAGATTCAGTGCAAGTTGAAACAAGACATTCTACTTTTGTAATGAACATCTGACTAATGTACAGCTGGAGGGGGAAAAATGCTTTATTGATTGTATCCATAAATAACATTTCCGTGGCTTTTTTTTTTTTTCAAGTTAAGATCTTGATTTGCTGCAGAATGAAACCCTCCCTGTGACAAAATTACTTTATTTTACATGTAAGGCTGATCAGGATTACTATACTAAATGATATTTTGGTGCATTTTTAATAAAAAGCATTTCTAAACTCTCTTCATAATAATTATAATTACACATGTATTATAATAATATGTATGTAACTAAATCCTGTATAGGTTTATGTCACAATTGAAGTGTGCTGAAGCGTATGAGGACCTTCTCTGATTTAAAAATAGCAACTTTGATGAGGATTTTTGCAGTTAAGGTAGTTCTTCATATCCAGGATTGAAAGGGACTAATCTGAATTAAATTTTAAAAGGGAAATTGCAGAAATATAATTGCTTTTCCAGATGAAGTTTTCTCTATTGCTGTCAAATTGTAGCACAAATTAAGATAAATGCTCTTAATATTAATATATTTTTATTTTGCTTGCAAGTGGGATATGAAGGATTTTTATCTTGACCCAGTGATGCAGTTTTCTGGTTTGTATGGCACAGAAGAAAAGCAGATAATTCTTGACTTAAAGAATATGATGCCAGCATTCCCTTTCAATTCTTCAGAGGCTTGCAATTTGTTACAGTACTCTTGACCTCCAGGATGATCTGCAAATCCTGGGGTGATGCCTGTCTTCTTACTTTAGGTATTCAAATAGTTGCCAAGACAAAAGACAGGAGCAAGGCTCATTCACTAAAACGTCAGGTGTCCTAAGTGCATGTTTGGGAATCTCTTCCTTTCCCTGGTTTACTTTTTATGCGTATTCCTCTCATTCCTCAAACCTTTGTAAGTCATGGATTTTCTATTTGTAAAGTAAATATATTGCTACTGAGCTTAATAAAACCATGTGCTTGTGTTGGATTCAGCAAGGTCTTTCGCAGAACGGGATTGTGGTCTAGGTGAATGTGCTGCTTGAAGGGTGGACGCCTTGTGGGATGGTTGGCTGTAATTTTGAGGCTGGTAACCAGTGGAGAGCCCCAGCTGCCCAGCATAGGATTTGTCCAGTTTAATGTTATGCATAAAGTGGAAGTCCACCAGCCCTTGCTCATGGAGTTTGCAAGTGACACCAAACTGGGGGAAAGGGGTGGGCAGTGGATGTGCTTGAGATTCAGGCTGTCATTCAGCAGGACTTGGGTGGATGGGAGGAGCTGGCTGGCAAGAACTCTGTGCAATTCAGCAATGAAAAGGGTAAGGTTACACACCTGGGTGTTGCTGTTGGACACGAAGTAAGTACACAAACGCTTGGTAAGTTTAAGGGCTAAAAAGGAGAACGTTTTATTCGAGTATCTGATATTTATAGAATTCTAGAAGTGACTGTGGATTGGAGGATGGAATTACTACCTCTCCAGCCACACTGGTTAAACAAGTCTATCAATTCTCTCTTCTCACAAAGAAGAATGTAAAACAACTATTATTTACGTGAACAGTATGTGAAAACTCTAGTAGAAATATGTAAACAGATTAGAAGTCTGAAGTTTTATGAGAACTTTAAGACTTTTAAAAGAACTGTAGAAGAAAACTTAACACTTAAAAATCAGGGCAACACCTGGGAAGGAATGTGTCCTCAGAGGAGAAGGGTTCCTCTCACTCAGCACTTGTCAGACCACACCTGCAGTGTGCACACTTGCATCCAGTTTTGTGTCTACACCTCACCCCAGTACTAGAGAGATGTGAATGAAACTGAGGAAGTTCAGCACAAGGCTGCTACAATGCCAGGGAGTGGCAGCAGTGGCTGGAGGAGAAAGAAGCTTCATGGGGGCCTGGCAGTGTGCTCCCACCAGCTGGCAGACTATGAAGAAGGGGGCAGGACCACAGGCTATGGTCATAACTGAAGTAAGAGTAGTTCTAGCTAGTTTTTTTTTTTTAGGAGGACAACAAAGCAAGGTGGCAGGATACCTGACATGATCGTGCAGTCTGTCTTCAGAGATTTTTATCTACTGAGAGTATCTCAGTAGGTAAAGCAGCCTGGTCTCACTTGGTAGTGGACCTGGCTTGGAGCAGCAGGTTGGACTACATGACCTCCTGCCAAACTGAATTAATCTAGCAAGCAGTGATTCTGTAATTTGCCTTGCAGTAATGATATGTAGAGGGAAAGAACATAACTAGTAAAAATTTAACAGTACTGATTTCACGGTGATCAGGATCCTTTGGACAACTCTACAAATGCAATCTTTGCTTCCCTCCTTTTTCCCTTCCTCTAGGTGATGTATTGAGCAGGAATCTAGGTGAAGAAATGTTGTAAGAATTTCCCTTTAAAAAGAAAGGTTAGAAAACCAATCTTCAGCCATGGTTTTGGGGTGTATCTGTAGATTGCTTCTTTTTCAGAGTGTGCTGTTTCTGTATATTCTCTGGTCTTGAGCGAGATACTGTTTGGTGTGAGAAAGGGGAGCAGAAAAAGAAGCAAAGTAGCTTTTGTTGAAGTGGATTCTCTATTTATTCTGAAGAATGTGCATCTCTGGCCTTGTTTGAATTGCTGTAAGAAATAGAATGTCATCCAACTTTATCTGAGCCATGAATTGGGCTTCCTGTTAATTATCTACCTGAACCTATGCACTTCCTTTTTTATTCCATTGCTTGTGATTTCAGTAATTTCCTTTGCTAAATTTAAGAATAAAATCTGTATAGAACAGGACACTTAGCTATTAATAAAACCAAATATACATTAAAAGAAATAATGATCCAGTCTTGATACAGACTTCTTTAATGGCTTACAGCATGGGATAGGTAGCTGTAAAATATGGCTGCTTCATTCATACTCACTGTAGACACCTCTTAAAAAATTTACAGTCTATGTTTCTTAGTAATAACATGTATGGAGAAAAGATTGTACAATCAGTTTTTATTTTTTCTGTCTGTAAGAAAGCGTTCTTGACTACAGGAGGAAAAAAGTTAATTAACCTTCTACCTTCTATCTTATAATTTCTCTGCACTGCTGGAAGAGTCTTCGTATCAAATTTCAGTGAGATCTAATTCCCAATGGGAGTTCTGTAGTTCTAGGTGGAAGAAGACTCAATTGAGCATTATACAGAAATATTCACTAAGTGATGTGGACACAAGGGGATATTTGATATTCAGGGCTTTACCTTCTCAAGTTTTCTTGTTTTGATATTGTTTTTTAGCTTAATTTTTAGACTTTCAGGCTTTCTCAGTGACATTGTATTTCTTCTTGGACTAAGCTAACAAGTCACAGTTTCTTGGAAATCAGTCTCCTTGATTCAGCTTCTGTTTCCTATTATAAAATGTTCATTCTCTCTGCAGTGTTATGAATGAAGAATCCTGATGTTGCTGCAGTTACGGTGCACACACCTGTAAGAGAAGGTGTGTAAGTCACCATTATAGTTCTTGGGTGATAGAGCTGAGAAAGCTTGGCAGCAGGTGCCCTTTGGGAGCCTGGCATGTAAGTACAGTGCCCCCAGGTCTGAACGCTTCCTTGCCTTGTAGTTTTGGCAGAGTTTGTGCCAGTCCCGTTTTTGTTGCATTCTGACTTCTGCTTTCTGATTTCTGACTGTTGGAAAATACTTTTGTTGAAGTGGAAATGCAGATGTTGATCAGTATTAGTAATCCTTTAGCTGAGAACTGAGAGTCTGTTGTTTGTCCCACAGTTAGAGGAAATCATTGAACAAAATCAGATACACAGACACAGCCGAAAAGCCTAGTCCTGGAGGCAAAAGGAGTTACCAGAAGTTAGAAGAAGGAAAAGCTGAGTCTCAGAGAGGAATGCTGATATTCTTCTATAGTCTTTGAACAAGTATAAAGGTTTCTTTGCCTATGTTTCATTTGCTGAAACTGCCCTTTGCTGTGGAATCCGAATTTCAGTCTCACAGATTTTGCAAACTCTTTGAGTTTGTGAGGTCTGCTGTGGAAAATCACAGGCTCACTACCTTCGGTACCAGCTTCCATGACAAAAGGTGAGTGTAGCTGGTGGAAAATTTGAAGTGTTGGGAGCTGTCCTTAGGGACCATTTCACACTTCAAAGATTTTAGTTTCTGCTGTGAGTGCCATTGGAGCTCTGACTGATTTAAGTGTGGGGGACTTCTCTGCATTAGAAACATTACCCGTGAACATCTGATTTTAATGTGGTATTTTAATTTGCTTTCTTTTCTCCTTGCATATCAACTTAAAATTTAGAAAACATTGTAAACTTGGTCAGGAACTGAACATATTGCAGTATAATAAAGGACTATTTTGGTTTTTTTCTTTCAAAGTGCATGCACTTAATATGATGATTCCTGATTTTTAGTGCCAAACGTAGGAAGTCACTAGCTAAACACCTGTAGTAAAAGCATGCTATTGTGTTACAGGGTTTTTTTAGCAGTAGTCTTGTAGGCTTGGAATAGTTGGAGTTTGCCTAGATAGATAGGTTCAGCTATAAGTGGGCAGGTAATGTGGGAACTTAAAAAATTGGAAAGCTACCTTTAAATATGAGTAAGAATTAACTGTTCCTCCGCACAGTTTGGCAGGAAAGGGCTGGATGACGACATCAGGAAATAGACACTGGAAGTGAAGGCCAATGTTTAGACCAGAGCAGGTCAGCTGCCTTTTCATCAAAGTGCCCAGGAGACCCTTTGCCTCTCCCCCTGTGTCTGCTGTATGTGGGGCACACAGGGGAAATATAGGGGAAGAGGGGGAAAGGAGACAATTTTGTAGACCACCTTTGGGCCCACAGCAGTCACTGCTATCTCTACCCACATCTGAAGCAAAGATGATGAGCACCAAGTCAGGTGAATTCCTTTCGCATCTGGATGCCCATGGGAATAAAGTAACTCTTGAGAGCTTCTTTCTGTCCCTTTATTCCTGTGATGATTGTGGGGTCTGGAAGGGTGAACTTCGAGTCATTAAACAGAGGTTATACTGTGTTTGAGAAAACAGTGCTACATGGGGGAAAAGAGCTCCATATTTTTATAGCCTCAATGAAATTTTGAATAAGTCAGGGCAGTTGTTCAGTCATTCATATTCATAATTTTATGATGAAATATGCATGAACATAATAGCACGTGTGTTTCATGTTTAAGAATGAGTTTTTTCTTTTTGCAGTGTTTAAAATACCTTTGGAACAAAATCTTCATAATTTGCATCTCAAAAGCTGTTAATTTTTAAAATATAATTTCATGTTGAAGTAAGTAACATCTACTCGGTGGACTCAGTGCTACATCTGGAATTCAGTGTTCATTGTGAGGCCCCAGTACAAGTGAGGGATTGGCAAGCTGGAGCAAGTCCAGTGAAGGCCACTGCTGTGGCTGGGGGTGGGAAGAGGTCAGGAGAGGCTGAGGGAACCGGGTTTGTGTCATTTTGAGATGAAAGGAATGAGGGGGATTGAATTGCAGTCTTCTACTTCCCAGGGCAGTGTTGGCAAGGTGGAGTCAGACTTTGTTCAGGGGTGTGCAGCAGAAGAATGAGAGGCAATGGCTGCAAGCTGCTGCAGGGCCAACTCCAGTTGGGCTTACAGGAAAAACTCTTCCTGGAGTTTCTGGTTAAACTCAGGATGCTCTGGGAGGTGGTGAAACCTGCACCTTCATGGGGTTTCATAACTTGGGGACCCTGAATAACCTGATTTAATTTTGAAAACGCCTGTCTTGAGTGTATAAGAGAACATTCAGAAGTCTCTTTCAGCTTAATTTGAGCTTTGATTTTCATTATTATTGTCTAAATGCACCTGTAATCTGTGCTGTGGAGCTCTGTTAGCAGGAGAATCAGTGGGAAAAGCACTTGAGCTACAAATGCAAATGTACCATATGCTGCTAGTCAAATTAAACCATCTGCCTTAATCTTGATTTAAACATCTTTGAGTTAGCTCACCTGTCTCTCAAAAGAAAAGTGAAAAACTTCTCTTTGACATATGGTACTATTAGAAATTGTTCATAAACATGCTGTCTGCTACATAATATGGCAATTCTTTTGGTTTTGGAGGGTATTAATGCAATCTGTAATACACAAGCTCTCTTTCCTGCTGCAGGGTTTGTCTCAGCAGCTAAAAAATAGTGAAAAATATGTGGAACTTCAAAATGAGCTAATGTAATGTTTAAATCAACCCCTGAAGCATTCTTAAGTGAGAAAGTGTATCTTTCTTCTTGTGAATAAGTGCACTGTTCAGATGGGAGCAAGCAGATCAGTGGGTAGGACTCTAACACTGGGTCTGTGTCCTTCTTTGACACAATTCTTGTGTAATTTGAAGCATGTCGCTGTGTGCTAGGTCAAAATGGAAATCAAGCTCCATGGCTCAGCTCTGTGTCTTGTTAATATTTGCTGGTGAGGAAGGAATTGATTTTTAAAAAATCATTGTTGGAAATTAACTTTGATAGATGTTTAAAAACTTGCATCATATATTTAAAGAAAAAAAAATCATTCTGAAAGCCTTTTAGCTTCTCTCTTATAGATGCATTTGGAAAAGGTGCTGAGACTCACTTTCAGAGGTTTGCTTGGTATTACATGTGTCTCACTTGAAAACCTATGCTCCAGTCATGAGCAGCTTTAAAAAAAATACAGGAAAATAGCCATTTATTCAAACCGTAACTATCTCTTGTTTTGGCTGACTGTTTTGGTGTGGCAGGATGCATTCCAGACATCTGTAAGCAGGAACACGCCTTGGAGCTCTGCAGATATAAACTGTAGAGAAGCTTTAGAAGGAACACTGTACAGTGAAAGCACATAATGGAATTTATTGTGTTATAGACAGATGTTGGGTGAATCCTTTCTGAGCCTTGGCTCTGAAGCGACTTGATTTTGTCTAGGACTGGATTAAGAGCTACCAAAGCTTAAGACAGTTTAAAAGGGAATTTTGTATGCTTAGTAAATGAAGTTGTTATTGTCTCATCATACTAAGATCTTGCACTACCAGAGTTGTTATCTTTCCTGGCGCATCTGTCCTGATAATTCACCCTTGCAAACCTAATGTTAGGGAGGTAAATTGCCTGGTGCCTCCTAGGGTCGGATCATTTTTTGAAGCTTTTTTTTTTTTCCTATTCACTTTTTCTGTAAGTGGCAATTGATTTGACCTTTGAATCCTGATCCATTTAGTTTAATATTTTGCCACTGTACCTTGAATTTCACTCTCTCCTTCAATTTAATATTTTACTATTTGGGCTATGGAGACTTTCCAAGGGCATGAGCTGTTTTGTTGCCAGCAGAAGATAGAACTTCTTCAGATTAACATCTATGGGCCACTTAAGAGTAGGACAGAAAATTCAGCATTGGCTCTTCCACTGTCTTTTGTAGCTTTTGGAAACTGACTTTTCCTCCTCAGCCCTATTTTGAAAGCTGTCTTTTTGACATGCTGTCTTTTGAGTTAGAGTGAAAATGGACTGGGGGCAGAGTGTGTGCATTGCTTAGTACAATATGTTTTCCTTCCAGATCATTCTGGAATGTCACTAGTCTGATGGGGAAGGCAGGATGATGTCTCATGGGTTCTGGGCTTTGGTCTCTTCAGTTGTGTGTTCAGTACCAATGTAGGGGAATGCTTTATAAAGTTATTCTTTTCCTTAAATCATGAGATCAATGGCATTTGAGAAAAGAAGTTGAAAGAAAAGGTCCTCAGGAGCTCACTCTCTTGTACTTCACTCTCCTTAGGAAAGGTGGAAGTAAAGGGACTTGAGCAGAATTTTTAAGATTGGCAGAAAAAAAACAATGGAAAGAAGCTGTGTACAAAGTATATGGTTAAAACTTGTTTTTTTTCTGATTGCTGAATAGAGAAAAGCATCATGAAAACTCATAAGCTTCCTAGAATTTTTATCCCTCACCTCTTCATTAATATTTTGAGATGGAATATATACTCCAAACAGACATTGAAATAACATATTTTAGTAATCTCCTTGTGATTGTTACGGTGGGAACTGCAGAGTACAAAATAGTTAAAAAACTTTTCCTTCCTTCAGCTGGCTTACTGAGATCATTAAAAGAATTGGGTCCAATACTGAGGGCTGTGTACAGAAAAAATTGGACTGTATTCATATCGAAGCAAGAAGCCAGGCAAATTTCCTCTCTTCCATAATGGTATTAGCTAATAGGTATGAGCTTGGCCAAATTGAAAAGGAGTGGCTCAATATTTGGAAATTGTGTTAATCTATAAAACATGTTCCCTTCATTTTTGCAGAGTTTTCCAGTCTGCTAAAGGTGCGGTGGATATACTAGAATGGACACAGAGGATTTCCCTCCACCACCACCAGAAGGTAATTGAAATAGTTTGGAGTTTAAAGCCAATTTTTCTGTAAGAATTTGATTATCTTTCCAGCATTGATTTTACCTCTGCAACATTCCCTTTCCCCACATCACCATAAGGCTTGGTCCCAGTGGTATTCCGTTGAAACATGAGCTCCTGTCATCTTTCCTGTCTTCTTGTTGGACTTCATTTGCTGGTGTAGTTAGAACATGATGGGAAGAAACCTTGGAACAATTGGTCCTTGCAGTATAAATCTGAAAATATGGAAAATATGTGGTTTTTTATGGCAACTCTTTGTAGTCAGAGCATAGACATCTACGGAAGAATATTACGGATGCTGGAGTAAGGGGCTCGTTGTGTGAAGTTAACACTCAGTGCCCCTTGCCTGTTGTATCCTGGTAGCTGGATGGCCTTTGGTGTAACTCAGGTTTCTGAGGGCACAAAGGTAGGATCTACAAAGACACTGTCTCGCTGCCTTTTGTGTTTATGCTCAAAGAGCATTGCATGTGGTGATTTTTTTATCCTGTTCAATCTCCTGTAAGCACATACTTGTGTAGTGCTTGCTAGTACATATTTTAATACTTAACAGGATTTGGCTTTTGGTAGCTGAATGTTGAGAGACCTCACAGAAGTATTATGTGCTTGTTCTGGTCATCCCAACACATAAGTTTATGGAGATCTGTGGTTGAACCTGCTTTTATTTCAGTTAAGTTGCTATTATAGTTTGTATAGTGATATTTCTGTAAAATATTATATGTTCCTTATATAGGACAATATTACTAAGGGACTTGCACTTTATTATATATATTGATAGATGTATATATTAATATATATAAATAATATACATTATTGCCTATAAGACATTTCACTTAATGTTCACACAAAACTTACATGAAGCCATTTGAGTATAAAAGCAGATTTAATCTTAGTTTTGTTCAGCTGTAACTCTTTAGGAATTTGGGAATTATCATTCTAGATCAGAACTGCTTTCTCTTCGTTTCAGCACTGCCACAGATAGAGGTCTGTTACTAGATACTACCTAGGGAGTTGGGAATGTGAAAGAAGCAGAAACTTGTGAAATCAGCTTTTAATGGGTTACATTTCTGGCCAACATGATTGGCAGTTTCATTTATGCTCTGAGATATCACTGAGGTTATTATTGGCAACAGTTCCTTGGCTGTCCATGTCCTAATCCATGTGATCAGGACCCTGAATTTAGTTCAGTTTTGTTTAGTGACAGTTACTGTGAAATTGTCTCTATGGGATAATCCATCTCCAAAGCAGTGTAGTGCTGTAGGGGGAGATCCATCCCTTAGGAATCAATATTTCCACTTGAGCAGAGGCTGCTGTTTTTCAAAGACAGCCAATAACTGCGGCAACAGCTCCAACTTGGTGCAGCATTTCAGCTTGTGGGATACTCTGACGCAGTTCAGTACGGTTCCAGAATTCAAGTTCTTTCTTGGCAAAGGTTTTTGTGGCATGTAGAACTATGTATATCATGTCCTTATTTTCAAACATGTCAGTTCTTAATAGGCTGGGATTAGATTTATTTAACATGAATTGAGATTCTGCTCTACCTAATCTTGCATTAATGTCAATTGATACTTTTCTGGGGGAAGGGGAGGGGAAGGGGGCGGGGCAGGGGAGGGCTCCCCAGAGACCAGCACCAAGCCTGACAGAGTTCAAAAAGTGCTTGGTTAATGCTCTCAGGCACATGTATGATTCTGGGGTGGCCATGTGCAGAGCCAGGGGACTTTGAGGAGCCTTAAGGGTCCTTTCCAGCTTAGAATATTCTGTGATTTTTCTCTCGTCTAAAAAGCTTTGTCTGAAACTAGTGGAAGTTACATATTTTTTATTTTGCCATTGCTAACTGTCTTAAAAACATACTAAAGGGATTATCATTGAAGATAAATTTTAATAATGACACTAAAAGACATTTTAGTTCACTATCTAGCTAATTCTCATTACCTGTTTTGCAGGTGGAAAAGAAGTGAAGAGTTTAGGGCCGAGTATGACAGCAAATACACATAACAACTAACAAATGAAGGTTTCTTTTGCATGCATATGCAGTGGCCATCCATGTGTCTGTTCAGGAGGAGTGAGCAGCACCTGTCAGTGCCTTTCTCAGTGGGCACATGGGTGGGTTATCCTAGCTCATAGTGGGGATGAGATTCCTGTTGGGTGCAGAACCCTTTCCTACAGCATTAAAAAAATTCTTACTTTTGGCATAATGATTCTAAAATCCCACATTGAGGCCACAGATGAAATCAATTGCTTTTTTAAAAAGAAAGTTCTTATCATGTTCTGGGAATATTTTTTGTTTACTTATTTTTTGTCCTAACAGAGATAGATGTAGTGCTGAAAGTCATGTGGGCTCCTTTCTATCTACAAATATATACCTTGGACTATAAATCTCAGCTTTATTCTTGATGATTGAGTTTTCTATGGTTTTGCCAAGTAAATTTTCCACACTTATTTTTTATCAAATTTTTAATGTATGCAAAAGGGAAGAGTAGTGGTAAACCGTCATCTTTATCATGGGGATGTTGCAAGAAAATAGATGAAAGGTTAAATAATATGTTTTCATTAGCCATAGCAATCTGAATCTTGTTTAAGTTAAGGTGCAGTAAATGTCGATACTGAAGCTGCTTCTACCACTACTTGATAAGGAAAAACTACATATGATAAAAGAATGGAATGTAACATATTTTATTTATTTTATTTTATTCTTATGCAACTTATCTGTTCATAGGTGTTTGGACATTCCATTCATGCATTGCTAATCAGGTAGTGACAAGTCTGTGCTGGTTACATTTCCTACCTCAGAGCAAATTCAAGTAGTGAGTAGCTTGGAAAAATTATTGCCTGTGTGTTCTGTCCTCTAGATTGCTTTAAAAAGAGCTTCTTCTAGCCATTATTAAAAATCTCCTAGTATTTTTCTTTGTGTATGTCAAGGGATTGTATGTTTTAGCAACCAGGGAGCAGTTGGAGTGGGGTAGATGCAAAAGCTTTCTTGGCTAAGAGCAAAATCCAAAAAAGTACTTCCAAAATGGGTACTTGGAATGATTGATAGTGCTGGCTCATGTTCCCTTCTTTAGTGTGTCTGTACATATGAATTTAGGAGTGAAGTGCAGGTATTTAGAATTTCTTACATAAAAGAATTCCATGTCTATCTTGTGAAATAAAGTAGAGGATGATTCTTGTTCTGTCAACAAAAAAAGTCCTTTATTGAAAGCTAAATGAAAATAGGAGATTTTATCATGGCTGTAACTTGTAATTATGCTTTTAATTGGTTGCTGTAATGGAGTGTCCTTAACCAAACCCATTTAGACAAGAAGAGAATATCCTGTGGACTGCAGACTGTGGAGGGAAGAATTACAAAGCTGCTAGTTCTAAGAATGTGGCATCACATTGAATCTGTTATGTACAGGACTTAATTTCACACTGCACAACTGGGGCTGGAGGCTGGATGTTAATGTCAGGATGGTGTTTACGTGTGATGGCCTGTATTTGTACAATTACTGCTTTATTAGGAGATGTCATGTCTGGCAATTTTTCATTCCTCTACATGGAAAATATTTGCATTTTGCAAAGTGGAAGTCCTTTTCTTGAAGTGAGGACTTGAGAGGTGTTTATCAGAGCCTGTTTCCAAAGGAAATCTGTGTTTGTTTGCCTGGCATGATGGATACCTGAGAAACAGCTTCTTGCCCAAAGGAAACTGGGGGTACTTTCTGCGTTAAGGAGGCTTAGTTTTGCAGTTTCATTCTCTCTGAATATGTCAGTATCTCACTTTTTCTGGTACATAGCACTATGCCTCATATGATTTCTCTGTGAAAACTATTAGAAAGCACTGGGTGTATTTCCTCATACTGAGTATACTTTTCTTTGTTTCCCATGTATAGAAAATTAACGTAAATTATGCATTAAAATTTTAAAGTAAAATACTGAAATTCGAGTGTTTGTACAAGGACATTGTGAGAATCAATTTGAATGCATAGTTTTCATAGTATTGCCAACTATTCTCTCTAGCTGAGAGAGAATCATCTTCATTTGAGAAGTATGAGGGGTGCTCTTAAGGACCAAGTATAGTGGAGAGCTATATGTTCACTCACCCACACCACTGTCCCTAGTTCCTTGGGTAAAGCTAGATAAGAAGCCTTCTCATGCTGAAGTTTGGGATTTAAGATTTTCTTCTTTGAAATGAAGTTGTTTTTTTCCTAAAACTGGTAATAGAATAAAAATAGCTCCTAGACCCCAATTTTGTACACCTTTTTATAGAAAAAAATCACCTCTCTAGACCTATGAGTGGGATATTTCTTTGCTCTTGATATGGAGACATGTAGAAAAAGGAGACCAAGGACTTAAATCTGGATATCCTGTGTGCAGCTGAGTGCTGTGATTGTGTCTTTCCGCTGTTATTTTTGTTGTTTCCCTGTCAGGGCCAGAACACTAAAATAGTCCTTGCTCCACTGTCCCTAAGAAGGAAATCTGGCTTGAGTCCTTGAGTAAGGGTGAAGTAGAAACAACTGTGCTTTCATGGAAGTTTTCACTGGGATGACCTTACATATTATAAAAAAAAAATAAAAATCCTAAACCAAAAAGCCCCCCCACCCCTAAAAAACTTGAACTCAACAAAAAACCCATCAACTCTGAAACTCAGCAAAAAACTCATCAACTTATTAAAAAAAATTATTTACTTTAATAAGGAGCTGCTGGTGAGCTGCTGTGTTTTGCTGCAGAGATGACTGTATTTCTCTGCCAGGGAAGCAGCTTTTTATTCTGTATCCTATATGTATCTCTTTCAGATTATTTAGGTAACTTTCCTACTATTAGTGAAAAATTTCATTGTTTATTTATGTTTTAACAGTTTTAAACAGCTAATTTTGTGACTGAGACAAGAGGTGGTTAAATTGGGCTTTTTAATTTTGACAAGAGAAGTACTTGTATGTTTTATGATTTAGTTTCTGAAAGTACAGAAGATTGAAGACCCTAAGATTGTATTTATTTACTGTGGTTGGGGAAATAAGGCATTGCTTAAATTAAGCTGCAGATATGAAGGGAGTTGGTCTTGGGCTAAACAATATTGTTAGGTATCTATTTTCAGCATACAGACAGTTACAAATGATTGTAAAAAGGGAGCCAAGATTTCAGGAGAATGAGAACAGAATATGAATTGTCATTATCAATGGCTCCTTGTTTTTGAAACTGGCAAGAGCTTGCTGGTGGCTGACATGCCATCTGTAACAGAACAATTTATTTATTTCTAAAGGTCACATTTCTCTCAGTAAATGAAGGAAAATTCATTGTTTAAGGTAAGGATTAATTATTTTATGTGACAATCCAGATAAGCTGTATAATGAAGAGCATCAAGAAAATTCCCTTTGTATAAACCATTTATGGTGTCATGTGTCACTCCTAATTATGTATTTTTTTCTAGCCAATTATTTTGAGTGTTGGGAAAAACAAAAAAAATAAAAATATATTAATAAATAGCTTATTATTGGTTTTAGTACCCACAAAGAAAACACAGGTTACATAGATGTAATTATATGTTATTTTGGAGAAAAATAGCAAAAAATTTGCTAGATGTTTAGAACTTGCTAAATGATGTTGCTGTTCTGGATTTCTTGGTGGGTGACTTCATTCCTTTGATAATATTTGGTGTTTTCTTTCTGAATAATAAGATGTAGTTGTTTTCTTGGGTTCTTTTCCTATTTACTCAGCTGTTCTTTAAGGTGACTGGACTTTACGTGCTAGATCTGTGTAGGAACAAGGTCCAGACATGTTAATCAGAAAGAGCAGTTGATGATGACATAAAGAGCTTTCAGGGGATTGCAGAAAAACGTGATAATTGCTTGATGATAAGCCATGTTGATTCCTTAAAAAAAACCCACAAAATTGTAAAAGATTTTATTTTAATTTTGTGGTATTCTTTCAATGAACACTTGAAACTAAACTCTGAAATTGTAATTTCAGTGAGCCCACATGTAAGAAGAGGGTGAGGTTTTTTTTTCCTATACTTCTTTTGCCTTTTTAGAACTTGAATCTACCACTAACTTGCTGGGACAAATGCCTGGCAAAGAAGTGAGAAACTTTTCATTTTTGGAGTTTTTTACTTCTGTTTTACTGAACTCAATAAATATTCACTAACCATGCCTGAAGCCTCTGTAATGATTCTACTCTAGAATTTACAGAAAGATTCACATTTCTTGTAAGTTGTTATAATTCTCTTACCTTGTGTATGAGCTTGTCTCAGATAAAAGCTTGTCTGTATTATAATAAATAAAACGTATTAATTTTTGAATGAGACATTTATTAGGTGCTGCTTGCTTTTCCTGCATGGAGGAAGTGAAACTATGCCTAGTAATCTGAAGAAAACATACTTGTTAAACATTTCTGGTAGAAGACTCTTCCAACCGCCTGTATAGATTTTCTTTTTTCTTCCTCATTGAAATAATCTTTCTAGCCTTATCATATTTTCATTGAAATGAATACAGAAGATGATTTAGTAGGTCAAATAAACGTTGTTGCAAGAATATGTTCTACTGTTTGAGCTCAATAACTTTGTTTAGGTGAAAGCATGATAGTTTCTGGATAACCTTCTGGATAACCTTATGCTGGTAGAATTTTCTCTAGGGGCTGGACAGGAAGATGCCTGTGCTCCTGTGCCATGGGGATGCCAATTGATGGGTGACTTCCCAGGCTCTGTATTTCCCCATTCTGTATGTTGGCAAGGGGGGGACAGAGGGAAATGCAGGTGCTGCCCTGGGAGCAGTGAATTGGTTAAGTGGAATTTGTCCAGAGGGTCTTATCAGCCTCCTGGTTGCAAAGGGAAATAGAAACGAAATTAATTTTGGGTGGGATTGCTGTTTTCCTTTGCATATTAGATGGTGACCCATTCATATTTGCATGAGAACAACACTTGCTAAGTGTATTGGGTCTGACTGAGATGTTCCACACAGCAGCTCTCTCAGATCTGGTTGGCATTGGCTGTGCTGGACATGGGGGAAGCTTCTGGCAGCTTTTCACCACAGTAGCCACCACTGTAGCCTCCAGACCACCAAAACCTGGTCTGGCATCCCTTTGCCTAAGTCATCCAATGGTTCAGTCTAGGAAGCATGTACAATTGCTGGCAAAGTGAAGAAAAAAAATGATCTAAAAATGATGTCAAGTCCTTTGCTAACTTCTTAACCGGACTATGTCATCCTGGTAGAAAGATCCAAGATCCATTGCTAGAATGATCCAAGACCTAAAATTTCAGGCTTTTGCTCTGGTTGGCTTTCAGCTTCTCTTTAGTATGATAGTCAGTTTATGCACCCAAGCTGTATGTTTTCTTTCTGTAGAGTTGGGATCTCATGCTCTGTTTTAGATCTCCAGGGTGTGTCTGGCTGCCTTCTTCTTCATAGGGTTCCCAATTACTTTTAAAGAGCTTTTAGTCCAAGCTATTGCTAGATGATTGAACAGTTTGACATTGCTAATTAGAATCAAACAAACTTTATTAGAGAAATGCATATACCTCAAACCATTAAACAGCAATTGCTTCAAAGTAAAAGTAATTATTTGGAAAACTAGATATTAATAGTTTTTAATTATTGAAAAAGAAATATAGAAGTAAATTACAAGCCAGACTGCTCTCACTGGTGGAAGTTTCCTTAAAAATGGTTATTTTTTCATAATCGTTGACTACATGGTCAAACCCACATTTTCTAGGAATTTTTTCTGGTTTTCCTCCATATATAATTTGTACCTTATGGTTAGCCAGCATGCTCTGTCCTTGCAATGCCAGAGCTGGACACTTCATTTTCTCAATGACTTTGCAGTTGTCTGCTGTTTGATTTCTGTTTTACTAGAGCTCTCTGGTTTTCCTGTTCCCTGTGTGGATTGTCCATTTGGCAGCACGTTGTAGGTGAGTTCAGCGGGTTGTTTGCACAGCAGCTGAGGCTGAGCTCGGCTGCACAGCCACCACCAGCACCCATTGTACCTCAGCTCAGCTGTCTGGTGGCATTTATACCAATTCAGATGGGTGACTTTGGGGGTGCTAAGGGTTAAGTATATTGGTATTCATTGAATACTGATTGAAAGCTAGTAGCCTTTAATATGGAGATGTGCTTTTTAGTATAGAGAGGGATCTCTCATGTATTTATGCAGAATTCTGAAAAACATCTATACATGTGTCAGCTGAGTACCAGAGTGAATCTGTACAGGTTTTCCTTACAGCACCAGCAAAATTTCTTGGTATTTCTTGGAAATTTGTTTGTCAGAATGTGCTAATATGGTGCTGAAGTAGAAAAGACGTCCTCGGGACCAGGCTTGTTCTGTGTTTCCAGTGGTGGCAGGCAATACCAGTGCCACCACTGTGCTGAGTGTTTAAAGTAAATGGCCACAAACCACTGATTTTACTTAGATGCCTTTCTGGTTATTGGATAGTCAGCACTGAAAAGCATATTGAGGCTTTACAAAGGAGTACAAGTCTGCTGGTGTTGCTCCTGCTTTTTCTAGACAGCATGCTTCATGTCTTAATGCTGTTATTTTAGACTTTTGATTTTTTGCAACTCAGTTCTTTTAAATTTTAGCTAATTAAGACTTAAATTTTTAGCACTGTGAGTAGTTTGTAAACTGCAGGGTTTTTGCTATTTGTAAATCTCTCCTAACATCCATAGACCTGGGCTTCATTTCAAGGAATGCATTTTTTTTTGGTATTAGGCATGCTGTTGTTAGCAAGCTTTCTGAAATGTGAGCAGGCAGATTTATTACTCTTCTGACTCTGTTTTTGAATTTTTTTTTTCTATCCAGAAGAACAATATCTGTTGTGCATGCTCAACAACATAATTAGTATGTAGTGTGTGTATTTGCAAAATACTAAAGAGGCATTTGTACTTATTTCTTTGTTATTTATTTTCAGGGAAAGCCTGTTAATTCATGTGGTTTTGCTTTTGTTTCCATTACTGGAAACACTTTTTGCATGAATGTATACTCTTTAGTTTGGTTGGGGTTTTTTTGGTAACTGTTTTCCACAGAGACTAGTAACGCTGACATTGTGGTCATGCTTTGGATGTGTGTGCGAGCTGTGTGTAATTAGCAGCGTGCTTGTGCCACAAGGACGTGGGTTCCCTGCAGTGCCAGCTTAGCACAGCTGTGAGTGCAAGGGGAATGGGTGTAAATGAGTGCTAAGGAAAGTCCTTGGCTCCAGCCCACTTCCCATGGGAAGGAGCGCTCACTCCCGTGTTTCTGCATGCATATTTGTCCTAGATGCTTATATTTCCCCAGAAAAATAGATACTTTCTACCTGTGTAACTGTGTGAGGAGGTGATTTATGGATGCCAGTGGTGTGCTGATGGATGTCCTGTGACTGGAAAGTGTCAGTGAAGTGGCAGAAGCACTTGTTGGCACAGGTCAGCCTTTCTCCTGCTGGGTCCCTCCCGCCCTGCACCTCGCCGCTCTCCCTGCACAAGTGCTGGTGCAGGTGTCCTTTGAGGAAAGGCAGAAGAGAAATGTGTCAGCTGAGTTCCAGAGTGAAAGAATATTTGACTGCAGTTTTCTCTCCTGGAACTCAAGAATTAGAGTTCACAAGTGGGACATGAGCGAGTTGAAAATACCATGTTGCTTTCTAGCATTAGGAATGCAACCTAAGCAGTGCTTTCAAGCTGGGAGAAACAAGATGTTGTCCAGTGGTGACCAAATTTCTTGAAACCTGTCTGCAAGTTCTTGCTGAAGATGAGGCAGATGTTATTTTACAAAGTTGGCCAAATCTGGAAGCTTCTGCAGGCATGAATGTTTCCTAGCACAAGGTTCACCATCCTGACAAACACCAAACCTCTGCTACGAAATCTCTTCTGAAGTTAGAAGAGAACAGCTTGAGAGCCCATTTATCCTGGAGCACAGTCAGCAGGGTGTGTTTGGCCTCAAATAGTTTTACAAAAGTAATGGTAACTGAAAAAATTCAGTTGTTTCCATGTATCTGCATGCTTTCAATACTTATTTCTGTTGTACACTTCCATAAGCAGCTTGGCAGATTTTAATTGTCTAGAAATACAGGTCTGTAAAGGGAAGGATATCTCATCAGAGAAATGTCTGGAATGTATCAAGGATAAATAATAAGCATTTAGATTGCTATGTCTGGCAGTTTGTTTTGACTTATAACCTGTGTGAGTTAGCATATTTTATAATACCTCAAAATATTCTGGGATAGTAACATTTTAAAATATTTTTTTTTTTACTAATAAGTTTTGTGTATTTCAAGACACTCAAGTATTTGTAGAAAGTTGAAACATTTGGGGAATTTATTTGAAAGGAAGGTAGGTCTTTGCAGTCCTAAGTGTTTTGTTGCAATCCAAAATAATGAATTAAAAATATAAATGTTTTAAAACTGCATGTTGGAAATAAGAGCAGGCAACTCCTGCATTTTAGGTTCAATTGTATTAATATTTTTTCACTAAACAATAATTAGATATATGCCATTCAAAGCACTGTACATTTATTTTATTCATCGGTCGTATGGTAGAAGCGACTAAAAATATTTATTGAGTTCTTTAAATATAACATATATATTTCTGCTTTTTGTTCCATAATAGCCTGTGAACTTTAAAAAAAAAAAAAGAGTACAACTGATTGCACAGATGATATTCTTAACTATACAGAAGGCTTCCACTTTTAAAAATATTTTTCAAATCTTAAAATATAAAGTATTCATATTTCTTGGTGGCAGCATGCCTGTTTATGTCCAGGGCTTCCAGGTTTGTTGTTCTCATGCCCCAGACTGCTGAACTGTTTGTGCTTGGGATTTTATTTCACTCTTCCTTTCTCATGATTTTTCTTGGAAGAAAAGGTGACTTCTTCAGTTGACAACTTCTGAGTTGTCATGGATTTGAGATTGCAAGGGGGGGACAGACATTTGGGATGCTTTTATTTATTTCAGGTGTGTTGATACTGTATTCAAAATGCACTTGATAGTAAGTGTAGAACTATTTTATCTTACTTCTATGTCGCTAAAATAAACTGTTTAAGAAAACTATTAATGAAGCTTCACTGACTTAATCTGAGCTTTAAAATTAATGTCATTTCCTTTAACTCCTTAGTTAATGGATGGGAAGGCAAGGGGTGCCAAGAATGCTTTGTAATTGGCAGAACAACCAAACATTTTTTTAAATTTGTTTATGCCCCAGCAGGTGTCTGTAAACACAATCTAAATGAGCTTATTTCTGAAGTAAACTCAAGAAATGTCATTTCACTGGATAACAAAGCACAGAAAAAGTCATAAATCTGTATGCAGTGCACTTATGATAATATCTATTTCTTTTCTGATTTGAAATTAGCACTTTCATACTTAATTAACTTAAAGACAATGTTTCCATTATATCAGATTTTTTTTTCTGCTTTGAAAACTCCAAATAGAAAGTTTTAGAAATGTGAGAATTTCTCTGAAGCATTTACAGAGCTCTCAGAGTGGTATAGCCATAAGATGAACAAGTTCAATCAATTTTTGTGTTCTCATTGCATTGGTTGGCACACATACAGCTAAGGATGTGAGTAGTGGTGAAAGGGAAAATTGAATTTTTTAGTAACTAATTTAATTATTTGAAGTAATTCCAGACATTCTAAGCATTGTGTGATTATTACTTCAGAAAAAAAATGTAGTACCATTTAAAATTATGTAAAAAAAAGCTGTCCTCTGTGTGTTTTTTGCAAAGGAGTGTGCCTTTGAAAATACCCCCTCTCACCCACCCACCCACCAGACTCCCCCTCTCCCCCCTCCTTTTTTTTTTTTTTTTTTTTTTTTTTTTTTTTTTTTTTTGTCTGCAAGGCAGTTGCCTCTTGCACTCTTTGGCTTGATCCTTTTGATTTGCAGATAAAGGGTAGGAGGAACTGGGGCTTTCTTCATGAGCATGAAATTTTGCAAGATCTGTGGTGGTATTTAGTAGACAGATTCAGCCTGTGTCTAACTGCTGTCTTCCCAATTGTAGCACTTAAAAAACAGCTTTTGTCTGTGTGTTGTTGTGACATAACAGAAAGAGCTGTGGAAAATAGGTATTTTCAAAACAGGAATTTGTCTTTTTTTGTGTGACATAATCTGTATTTAGTTGCGCTTCTGATCAAGCTCTTAAGTTGCAGCAAAAAGTCCCTATGTTTCATTTTTGTTATTAAAATCCTTTTTTCATCAATTGAAATAGTATGCCCTTGATATTAAAAGCTTAAAGGAGAATATTTTTATTAAATATGAGATGGAAAAGATCTGTAAATTTAAAAGACTAAAGTTTATGCCTGCAGAATTAAGCAAATGTAGAAATAATGCAGAGCTGAAATACAGTTTAAAACTTTCTGAACTGAGGATATTTGTTTGTTTCCCATATACCCTTTCTGACAGACAATGTATTCTTTCTTTTTTTGTCTCTTTTTGTAATCTTAACCCACTGTACCATCAGTGATGTGATTATGGGATCTTTCCAGGCTGTAGTGCCCATTTATCAGGTTCTGTGACTTGTTTATCTATGATGCAAAGTAAATGTTTTGAAATGAATGAAGAGGGGCAGTGTTAACAGCCATAACAGAAAAAAATTAGGTGGCACATCCAATTTGTGTTTTTTTTTACTCATGTTGGAAAGACATCTTCCTCTCTTTTGTTTCTTTTTCCCATTACACAGTCAAGCAACAAATGTTACAGTTTAGTCAGATGGATGGTGAATCAGGAAGAATGCCATGTTTGTCTTTAATCATTTGGAAGAGCTCTGAAGAATTTCTTGCATCTTTCAGGAAAAAAGTAATTGCTAATGGACAAAGCAAAAATGAGAAGCCTGATTTCATGCAGAAGAATTTTTGAAAGGAATTAATAAAAATTAAATTAAATATCCTGCTGCCTCAGTCATTACACATGACAATAAATGCAGAATAATCCGGGTTTTTTGTTCCTTACGATTTTTGCAATTAGTTCACTTTTTCTCCTGCAGAGAGGCTGCATGAAAGATCTTGTTATTTGTGGCTGTAGTAAAATTTGCTGGCTCAGCCTGCTTGAAGAAACAGAAGCCTTGGCAAGAATGCCGATTACCATGACAATCTAAGCAGTCTAGAGCTTTGGTGTGTTGTGGGTTTTATCATAAAGATAAAAAACGTGTTCTGGATGGTAGGATAGCTGATAACATCATCATGATGCAGCAGATCCAATCGTCTTTGCAAGACTTATTTTTTCATTTTCTGTTACCTGAGGATGGAGGGGGAAAACTTATCACCTTCAGGTAAATTTTTATAACATACTTGTGTATTTACACCTTTATCTTTTTTAGGATATTGTTTTATGGTGTAGGTACATGAAGGGATTTACATTTTCACAGACTTTCCCCAGTAGCATGGGGGGAAACTGCTGTGTACTTGTGTACTTCTTCCTGCTCCTCTCCCCAGTCCCATGTACAGAGCCAAATCTGTGCTACAGTATCTTCAAAAGCAAAGAGGAAAAACCCTAACCCACCCTTTTTATCCATATTAGAGTGTCTTTATTCTGGCCATTACTTCCGCAAAGGTTCCATACCCTCCCTCCACCAGAATGCATGTGTGTGGTAATAGGGCTAATTGCATGTTGCATGGTTTAAAACTATCTCAGATTGGAGCAGGAAAACCAACTGCTGGTCTCTGTTGGAGTGTGTGAACTAAATGATTATCACTGGTATTTGGACACTGTTAGGAAAGAATAGACTTAGGAGTTTCAGTTAGAAAGGAAAAATTACTTGAAGTTTTAAAGTTGCAAAGTCCCTGTGCAAACAAATTAATTTGTGAAGTTTTCTTATTTAAAAATTGGCTATTTAAGTGTTTTTCTAAAAATCTTTTGGCTCATTATGACAAAATCAAGGGTATTTGCATTATTACTTGTTTATTTCTTTCAAAGTAATTTCCTTGTTTGCACTGAAGGATTTATTGAAAACTGCATGAGGTTATCAACACATCAGTCAACGTTTGTTCTGTTCCAGTAGCCTAAAAATCTAAGTTCATTGTGTAAGTGTCATTTGTAATGTAGAGCATTTACTGGTCCCATGAAATCATTATTAAGAGCAAACAAACAAAGGTGTGTCTTTCTGCACAGTTCTAGAGCATGAACCAAAAGCCATGGGTCTGAATGACGAAGAGGAGGATGAGGGAGAACAGTTTGATTTTGATAGTGGAGATGAGATACCAGAAGCAGACAGGCAAGCCCTTGTGCCACCTCTTCCTGGTCCTGGAAATTACATAGAAAACCAAGAGGCTGGTGCTGCAGGTAAGTCAGCCTGTTGATCTGTACTTCCACTGGGATATGTATTCAAGACTGATCATAGGATGCCTGTTCTTGACAGTGCAATAAAAGTACTTTAACAAGAGTTTTCCATGGTGTTATAGCCCACCCCTGAGGGTAACTCAGGTACTTCTTAATGGATCTCTTGGAGCAGATTAGAGTGAAACAAACACTGAAAGATTGGTGTTTGTAAATATACACATGTTGGGTTTACTTTGGAACAATTTGATTGTAATGGAAAGCATATATTTAGCCATTTTGGTTATTAGTATAAAAAGTAATACAGCAATATCAAAGCATAAAAATACCACCTGCTTAAGGAAACATATAAGGGAAAAGGAAGGAAGAAAGAGAAAGAAAGGATAAGAGTAGGAAGATACATAATCACCAGCTGTGGGTCTGTGATGACACTTGATTGACGTGACAATTGAAGGTCTTTATCTGTCAGAGGTGGGGAAAAAGCCCATAAAATACAAAGTCTGGTGGGTTAATACACTCTCAGGTTCAGGTGGGAGTGCCCAAGCACCTCCTCTATGAGGGTGAAGTTTTATTCTGTCTTTTGATCATGTGCAGTTCTCTGGTGGAGCACATCAGAAATGAGTCTGAGAGCACTTCAGGGGTAGTTGAGAGTTTATGAGCTCTTCTAAGGCAGCTGCCTCTAATATCAGTAAGCCTTGTGTGGATGTGACCTTCCCTGGGAGGAGGGCATGTGTGTAAGGGAGGGCAGTTTGGTGTGATGAAAGGCACGATCCTGTCTCCCCAAGGTCTGCCTCCTACTGGCCTCAGAGCACAGTTTGTAGCCTCTGGTGGTGGTAAGTTCACCCCCTCTGTCTTATGCAGACCAGAGGTTCATCATTACACACCCAAAAACTCATTGCCTTCTCTTTATGGGCTTGCAAACCTGGCCTCAGTAAAGCACCCAGGAATCTCTAAAAATGGCCACTTAGTTTTGAATCGTAGTCCAGTCTCTCACACATGGAAATACCATGCAAGTGTTTTGAATATTCCTGCCAGTTACAGTCATGTTAGATCTGACAGGGCAAGTGACTATCACATGTAATTCCTGTGAGGTTTCCCATTCAAGTGTGATGTCCAAACCAATGGATTGGACACAGTCTGAGTTTCACACTACAGGAAAATTGTATATCCTGGCTGATCTTAAGGCACATTGATGACTTGAGATAAGCTGTTTCACAGCTTAGCTTGCTGGTTGCTGAGTTGAAATAAAACTAAGTTGTGCATAAAACTAAGTGGAGCTTGAATGTATGAATTTTGTTCATAAGCAGAAGTTTTGCTAAATATTGAAACATTTTTATGACATATGCAGATGTTTCCAGTGCTGAGGTGTAGTCTGGAAATTGCTGTATTCTGCTCAAATTGCTAACAGCTGATTTTGCTTACTTTAATCCAATTTCCTTTTGTAAACAGATTCACTGTGCTTATGGCAATTAAAGATAAGTAACTCTTCAGGTACTGTGCAGTTTGACAACCTGGAACTTAAACACCATCTTTCCCTGAGCATCTGTTGCTTGCTCATCCTTATTGTGAAGTTGTGCTTACAGATTAAAATAATTTGATCGCTTGGGATACAGTTCTGCAGTTCCGTTCGGAGTGGCCGGTGGTTCTGCTGTATCTCAGCTTGTCTCAAAAAATACTGGGAACTTTCTATAACAGAAAAACAATACGTTTTCAAAGAGGAAAACTTGTGAAGTTGTTTTCTTCCTCCCTTTCTTAACACAGCATTTTCAGGACTGCTCTTTGAGGAATGTCCCTCCATTACTTTTCTTGTCCTCGTGACTACCCCTAAAATATTTCTTGAGTTTGTGTTTGTAAGATTCAAATTCATCTAGAATACAGATTTTAACCTTTATGATTTAAGACTATTTTGACTCATGTGCTTATGTCAGTCAAGTTACTGTTTTTTCATGGGCATCTTTGTAACTCATCTTTTGCTCTTGTTGCATTCCTCATCTGTAAAAATAGGGAGGTTGGCATTACTGTGTGGAAATTTTGAGTCATAGGTTGTAAGCAGCTTGTATAGTAAAGGTCGAGTCAGTGTTTAGCGTACTTGCAAAGAGCTATTAAAATGGCTTGAACAGGTATGAAAACTAAAACTTTGTATTTTTGTTTAATCTTTCAACTAAAGGAGGTGATAATTTAGAAAACACTGAGAAGCTGCAAACATCAGAACCTGCTGTAGAAGGCACTCCAGCCAAAGTAAATCCCTACTCAGTCATAAATATTTCCCCAATCCAAGATAAGGATCCATCCTCATCACCAGAACCAAGTCCTCAAGATGAATGTGCAAGTCCCAGCCTGTCCGGTGGATATTCTGTTCCTGTCCCTTGTGGATATGCTGTGCCATCCAACTTACCTTTGATACTGCCAGCATACTCCAGCCCTGTCATCATACGCAGTGTTTCTGTCGATGAAGAAGGTACTGTATTTACACACCTTACTTTATTTGAAAGGGAATCCTTGATTAACCTCAGGTACCTTTCCTGTATAGCACTCACCCTGGGTGAGTATGATTAATGTTAATTCCTTTTTAATGTAATGAAATAATTTCCAGATCCAGAGTTCAGTGTTTAAACCAAATGGTTTCTTCTCATACCATTTATAGTTTTTCCTAGATCCTGGCAAAATTCCTATCCCTTTTGCCATTTCTGTATGCATATCTGTTTGTTTATTTTCCAATTCTTGTGGATTTAGAGTTCCTATGAGATTTTTTCCTTGATGATTTGATGAATTCTCTGCCTTCTAGCACAATTTTAAAACAGAAGAGGAAACTAGAAAGGGAAATAACTATGGATTATTAGAGAAACAAGAAATCCGTTTTGTAACCAGAGCTGAGAAAGTTGACAGCTTAATGTCAAGACAGTAGGAAAAGAAGGCTCCTCATATCCTGCCTTTTCCTCTTCGTATTTTGAATATTCTTTAGCTAGGCAGCAGTTCTTCTATAATTCCAGCCTTTTTTCCAGCCTTTGCTTTTTACCACTGCTAGGAATACTGTCAAGTAAAAGCAAATGTTTGTGTGGTCCTTATTACCTGTAGAGGAATATATGTGTGAGTGATAGAATTAAATGCATTAGGCATTGTGATTTCCTCTTAACAGCTCTTCTAACAAATGGCTGTGTTTTTGAATTCCTTAGCTTTCAAAAATGCATGGTGTGAAGAAACTTCCAAATTTTTTAAACATTTGTAAGAATAAAACTATTGCAAGAAGGAAATTATTCTTTAGCAATGATCTAGTAAAATCAGTTTCTTATGGTAAAATACGCAGTTTGAGTCAAACTGACATGTTATTGTAAGCACTTTCTTTTTTCTTTTTTCTTCTTTTTCCTATTTGGCAGGTGCACAGTCAGCAGCTGAAGAATGTCATTATAATTCGGTAAACTTGGAGGACCCTCAGAATAGGTGATTGCCAGTTCATCATGTTTTAATGAAAGCCTTAATTCCTAAGAAAGCTTGCATTTGATAAGTATTTTATTTTCCTCGTGTGATACTTCCATGTTTGTTGGTTTGGTTTCTTTCCCTTTCTTACTCCTGTAATTCTGGTTGTGTACAAAAATCAACACTGGTGTGTGTAAATGTGCATGACATTTTTGAAGACGCTGGGTTGATTTTCTCTAGAGTGATGGCAATGTCAGGTGCAACAGATTGCTGTAGTTTGGTGTAGCCTGCTGCTTTCAGCAGGACCACTTCCAATACTCCATCAGATCAACCATGGCCTTGCTGGCTGAGCCTTCAAACCCTCCAAGAATGGAGGTGCTGCAGCTTCTCCAAGCATTCTTCCCTGCTGTACTTCCCTCCCCCTCTTCCCCGCCCCTACCTCCCCAGATGTCCAAATCTGGGCAGTGGGCAGTCTGTTGACCATTCCCCCTTTGTCTGTCATTAAAAAAAAAAAAAAAAGAGCCCAAAATCCCAAAACAAGCCCAAACAAAAAAATAACCCTGATTCTATCTCCTCTGTAGTTCTCTTTTGGATAGTTGTAGCTGCTCTTAGATCACCCCATAACATCCTTTTTACCAGACTAAATAATCTCCATGTCTTTTATCTCCTTCTTTGTAAACCGTGTGCTTTAGGCCTTGACTTCAGTTTCTGTACATCTCTCTAGAGGTAGCGTCAGTTTCTCCACAGCTCTCTAGCCAGGGGTGTTGGGAAGCCAAGACTGGACATGCTGCTACAGGTTCAGCCTCACCGGCGCCAGGTGCAGGAGGAGAACAGCTTTGCCTGATGGCTCCTGATGTAACCCAGAATGTCTTTAGTCCTATTTACCATGAAAAAGAAGCTCTCACTTCACTGTTTTTGAGAGAATTTCCTGTGTTCTGGTAGATGAACTCAAAAGCAGAGTATTTTTTAAGATTGTAAAGAAAGTGTTTTCAATTTTCTGACTAAAATTGTCAGACTATTAACTAGAATAGCTTACTCATCACCCAACTACATATTGAAGCAACATTTTTGACTAATCTGCAGCCTTGGAGTGCAAACTAGCAGGCAGAAATATATTTATTGTCTTGTCTTCATGGATGTTTAAAAATGTTGCAGTATAACTTCTAGTTCTTTTATTTTGTGGCTTCTTTTTCAAGTGAAGTTAACCAGACCAAGAAGGAGGATGATGTCCTGGCCAAATGGGTTTCAGATCCTGCAAATACAGCATGGATGGAAAGTAAGTACCAGTGAGCACTGAAGTATAGCTGTGGAAGTGGTCAGTTTTAAGTTGTGATCGGAAGTATTTGTGTGTCTAGGTGCACCAGCATATTTTTGGGAATGTTTTTGTTCACTTTTACTGTATTGTCGTGGTTTGACACTTTCGCCGCTGTCTTAGTGTGTGCTGTTGATTCTTGGCTGGCATCTGCATTTTAAACAGAACAGAGACTGTGTGGTTTGAGGGCAGGTTATCCTGCCTGTTCTCAGTTGTTCCCACTGGACTGGAGTTCGCCTTACATATTTTGTGAAGTGACTGAAGAATCTGCGTTATCATTCTGCCTCTTAATATACTATGGTAATCATTACATTATTTAGTTTTGGCTCTTTTTAAAAAGTCAGTTTCAGCTTTTCTACATCCATTCAGTAAGGCAATGAGCAGTCTTCAACAGGCACAGAACATACCATACTTCTGTAAGAAGAAGGGAGAAATACTGGTTTTTGAAGTGGATTTTTGTTTTCAGGTTACCAAAGGTCATCATGAGCAATGCAGATAAAACTGAAATTTTACAAATACCATATACTGCTTGGTGCATTATTGCAATATATGAATGATTAGATGTGCAAGCAAAATGCTAGTGGAGAGTGAGTCATATCTCCATAGTATTCATATATGCCAATATAACCAAAATTCTTTAAAATGTAATAGTATATTTCTGTTGGAGAGGACATACGGCATTTCAACTGCCTGACCAAAAGCTAAAGGCATGCTAAGGGCTTTGTCCAAATGCCTCTTAAACACTTGGGCCCATTCAAATTTTAAGAAGTTTCTCTTTTCTTTTTTTTTTTTTTTTTTTTGTCTTGATTTTAGACCCGGATGAAGTAATTTATGATGATGTGCCAAGAGAAGATTCAGACTCTGAACCAGGTTTGAGATCTTTGTAATGGTGACAGCAATGTAAAATGGAATTATGTGCATGTATACTAAATGGATATGTTCATTAAGTGCCTAAAATATATGTAAATGGATTTACCATTGTGTCAATAATTGCTAGGTCTTAAAAAGTTCGGAATTGTACTAATACTTAAAAGACTATCTCAGCAGGTCTCCTATACTGCTCTTCTCAGAAGCTGAATTCTACTTTGTTTTATAGATACTGTTCCAAATGCTTGAGTATTCTGCACATCAGAGGATTACAGTGTTGTTTGTTGTAGCTGTAGTGCCCTGAACAAGGCAAGATAGTTAGGAATAGGGTGTTTTAAATAGTTAAATGATATATGATAATATATCATTGTGGTGGTTATAGAGAGAAGCTCTTTCCTTGGCAGTCCCCTTCAATATATTAATGCTTGATAGATGGAAGAGATGGTCCAGGATGGCTGTTCACCATCCTGATTGTGACTCTACAGAAATATTTTATTTCAGCTTTGAAGTGGTCTGCTCCTGATGGTTGTGACCATGTTTGGAGGGGGCAGAATAGATCTCAAAGTAGTTACTGGAGTCAAGATTTTACCTTTACTGGAAATGATGGAGTTAGGGTTCAAGAGGCATATTTCATTGAATTCTTGCTCAGGTTTGTTTTGCAGTTTTTGGATATAGTGGAGTCTGCTTAAAGATCAGTTGCTACTGACTGATTTTGTGTTTGAGTGAATTGGCTTAATGGGAGCTCAGCATCTTACTCATCATGGTTCTCAGAGGGCGTAGGTCTTTGAAATTTTTAATGAATCAAGAAAACTTTAAGAAAAGTTAAAAAGAAAAAGTCAAAAAGTTAAAAGTTTAAAAGAAAAAATTAAGCTTCCTTGTGTGAAACCCACATTCATCTTTAAAGCTGTAACAGTTTAATTTCTTGTCCTTAGTAGTGTTCAGGCAAGGTATTTTACAAATTATTACTGAATTTTTTTCATTTATTATTGGAAAGTACCATGTTATATTCATGACTTGAATGCTTATATTATTGGAATTCCCTTCAGTGCTGCTCTGAGCAGGGGCATCTCTGTGCTGTTGCTGATCAATCAGGAAACACATACAACAGGCCCAGGTGGCTGAGCTAGGTGGGGTATGGGATATGGAGCAAAGCTCTGCTGAGCATATTGGTCAGAATCTTTAGCTTACCCCGTAAGACATCAATTAAAATTTTGATTTTCATGTTGTCTGCTAAGACATTAAAAGGTTCTGCGGAAAGAGGTAGTAAGGGAAGTTTCATCTTCATACATTCATGATCTTGATGTTTATTATTTGTATATTTTGTTAGGGAGACACAACTATTCCAAAAAAAGTTTCAGACAATCTACATTGCCACATGGACAAGATAAGTTCACCCAGTCATGGGGTAATTCCTACCCCAAAGCTCACAGCACAGGAGTTAGACTTGCAAAAGTCTTGATTTATTTTGACTTGCTATGATGGTTCTTTTAAATTATTCATTGTGCTAGATTACCACTAAGATGTCTTCTTCAGTAACAATATTATAAAGACAGTCTTGATATGCATGGGGATTTAAAAAAAAATTAAAAATAGAAATCTTCCAAATTAGACTAATTAAATTATTTATAATTAACAGAGAGGAGTCCAATGTTTATATTAAAATCCAGAGTTTTGATAGATTTGTACAACATATCAGATTTTCTTTTGAGTACATGTTTTCTCTCTGTTTAAATGAAACATCAGTCTTAAAATAAAAGCACAGCTGCTGTTTCATGAATTTAATAGGAGACAGTTGTAAATGCTGCATCATAACCTCTGACAATAGTGATTCCTGATAGAAATGTTGTACCACGACAAGTGTCCACACTTTTCCACTTGTACTGACATATGATGCTGCTGGTAGGGTGCAGTCCTGTTTCCTGACAAGCAATTGGCTCTAAATTTTCCATTTAATTGGAGTAAGTTTTATGTTCTTGACACCTGTGCCAGTGGAAGGACCTGTGTCTCTAACAGGAGGTACTTTGGTCAGCCTTTGCAATATAGATTTGAAAAGGTTATGTCTTGGAAAGGTTAATACTTCAAGTTTTTAGAGTAAATTATGAGCAAGGCAGCTGCCAGGTATGGGAGACTTCCAGTGACTGGTGGTGATGAGTCATAAAACACCATTCTGTAATACATTTCTTGCTACCTTGGTTTGACCTGTTCTGCTGGAAGTAGTGACCTTTCCATTTGATTCTTGCTGTGTTCTAGCATTTTTTAGCATGTCGCTAGGGACAAATGGCAAGCTTAAAAATGGAAGGATAATGCTTCTCAGTGCAGATGTGCATTCACAGTTTGAGTTTAAACTTCCTTTGAAGTTCTAAATAATTTTGTGGGATTTGGACACAACAGTGTCATTTGAGTAGCGCATGTTTCTAAAAGGATCATGATGTGTACCCATAACACTGTCCTTTTTTAGTACTGTTTCAACAAAGACAATCTACTTTGGCTATTTGAATATTGGATTTAATTCAGAATTTTTAATGTGCATACAAAAGTGTGTGCAATTCTTTATAGCATATCCTGAACAAGTTTTCTGGTGTTCGAACAAATATGCATTTCAGTGTAGCTTTTTAAATTTTGGTTTAATTCTTGCAGAGGAAATGATTTATGATGATGTTGAAAACGGTGATGATGGTGGAAACAGCTCACTGGAATATGGGTGGAGTTCAAGTGAGTTTGAAAGCTATGAAGAACAGAGTGATTCTGAGTGTAAAAATGGAATTCCCAGCTCCTTTTTGCGAGGCAACCACAAGAGACATGTATGTATCTGGCAGTGCTGCTCAGTCATTGAGGTTGTCCTGGTTTCTAACACTTGCCTTCCTCACCTGTATTTCTTTTTTTCCTCAGTTCAGTTTCAAATGCCAACAGCGTATTTTTAATGGAAATACGAATCAGTGTGAAAGTGACAGTACATAACAAAATGTAACAGGGAAAAGAAGATATGAAAATATTAAACAGAAGCTTCTTAAAAAAAGATAAAACTCCAATTGCATAAAAATGAAATTAAAAGTGAGATTGTTTTTGCTTATGGGCAGTTCCTTACCTTTTCTTGTTTTGCAGTTGCTGGATTAGTGTAAGTGGTAAATAAGTGTGGAAAATAATGTGAAAAATAAATGGGGACAAGCCTGACAAGAATTGATGGTTTGGGATCTTTAGGTTCTCCAAAGTCCCAAAACTCTGCCAGTGTTCCCTAGCTTCCTGCCTTAGATCTGCATCAGTTTGTTTTTTTGAAAGTGATTAGGCTTAAAAAACTTCTGAAAGTAAAAGATTTTGTAATCAGAGAGAGTTCTACCTGTCAGGAGAGAAGAGAGGTGGCATGATTAAAATGATCCATCTGTGACACTTCTCAGGTTGTGTACCTTTGGCTCCATCTGTTCTGCAGGAGGCAGGAAGGCACAGGTGACACAGGTGCCTGTCCTCACTGTGCCTCTCCCATTGCACAGGGAGAGGGGCCCTGGGCTCGGGCCTTCTCTTTGCTTTGGCTCTCTTCTGCCCTTGAGGACCTTCTTTGCGAGAGGCTCCCCAGTGTGTGCTGACTGGGGACAGACCCCCAAGAGCCACTTGGCAACTGTGTGTTGTGAGCTGCCGCAGCACCCCGTGGCTGAAAAGTGCAAGGGTTGCAGACAGGGTGTTATTTCATGGGACCCTTTTTTCATTTTGTAGGTTTCTTAACTTGATGAGAATAAAAGCCTTGCTGTCTCTGTTTTCCTCCAGTACATGTAAGCTGCTCTCCCCTCACTTCTATCCTTGCTGCACATCCTTTGGAAATCAGGGAGTGAGTAATTAACTGCAAGACTTGAGCCAACCCAAATCTGCACTTCGTAAGCTGAGTGCTCTTCCTCTGTTCTTGTCTTGATTTTGCTCTGACTAGAACGATCTTAAGCTGTTGCAGCTGTTTGTTTGGGAGATTTTTCTAACAATACTGAAAACATGGAGTTTGAATTTTTTTTTAATACCTTGGAAGAGACTAGGAAATTACTTTGCATGTGAGTGTGTAAGCCTTAACATGGCTGCTGGCTTATTCTTTTTATTTTTTTTTTAATCTTCTCTTGTTATCCCTAGCTTCAGCTTTGGCCGTAGTCATAAGAGTCTATTTACATATATGAGCAATGCAAGGCTTAAAGCCATTTTTTTTGGAACTCTTAAAAGTATACTTTGATCTGTCATGGAAAACTGTTGGCAGTGGTTGAATGTGATTGCACCAGGATCAGGCACAGAGTGAGCAAGAGACTGAGGAGTGATGAGAGAAGAGAGGTGTGCCCTTGGGTACTGCCATGCAGATGGCTTTTTTTAGGCCTGTGACAAAAGGTTTTGGGGATTGCCTTGTGAGGATGGGTGTGAGAAGGTGAGGAACACTTAAGCTGGTGGATGAAAAAGTCAGATAGCCTCCTGTACCTGGATGGGTTGCTGGGAGATGGAGAAATCAGGAAATTAGGGAAGGGTTTTGCCAGAGAGTGAGGAAAGAAACTTCAGACTTGAAAAAAAAAAAAAAAAGAAAAAAACAAAAACCCTTGCAACAAGCAACCAAGAAAACAACAACCAAAAAAAGCCCCCAAACCAATCCCATCCCTCCCTGCATTGGCATTTCAGCACGGGCAGACACTACTCTTCTTTATGTATGTTTTCTCTGTATCTATTTCTTGCACTAACTCTCACTTCTTCTCAGGTCCTGTGATGGATATTATAGTATATTCCCAGCACATCATCTTCTGTAGCCCTTCAGAGCCTGTGAGGGACTTGTCTTACTTATAATTTTAGTGTTAGTTGAAATGTATGGCAAGGTTGGAGGTGGGATTTTTAATTTTTAAGTGCTGACTTCCCTTAAAGTCACCTTTTCATTGTACTTCTTATTATTCTATTTATTTACTAGTTTATTTTAAGAAGGGAAGATTTTTGTGCTGTTAAATATTTCTTGTCTGTGAACCAGATGCTATTCTCTATTATACTGCTGTAATACCAGAATCATGATGTTAGAGGTAATTGCGTCCTAACCCAGCCAACTGGAGCTTCTTGCTGGGCCTGTTGCTTTATTTTCAACTCAGTGGGCCTTCGTTTTCCTGGGGCTTTGATCTCTTACCAAATAACTCAGTTGATATCAAGCTGAGGGGTTTTCCACTGGACTTCTATTATAGAGCACACCAATATTTTTCTCTTTTTTTTTTTTTTTTTGTTTCCTGGTTGCATTTTAAGCTCTTTTATCTACCTTTGTCAATATGTTTAACAAATGGTAATTAGTGTTCCAGAGCATTCCTTTCTCTGTGATAGTTTCCTTACCTTGCAAATGAATGTATTTACGTACGAGATGGTTACACCCAAGTTCATACAGTGAGGCTATGATGCATGGGGAAACCACAAGAAAAACCTGTTAATGTCTCCTTACCTGACTCACTGCCCTGTCAATTTCCGTATTCTCAGGTGCCAGCAATCTCCACAGGTTCCTCAGTGTCTGAGTTTTCTTCTGATTCACTGTTTTGAAGGATAGTCTGAAATACAGACTAGGGTTTGTGCTCCAGGGAATAATGCTTATGGTTAAAGCTGATGTATTGTTTCCATGTGGTTTTTAAGACATAGGCAAAATACTATTAATATGTATAACTATTTAGTTACCTTAGTCTAAGTGGCTTTGCCCCTGTCTTTACAGAAAAGCACCTGGTGGAGTTCAGCAGTGCCCAGGAGCGATGGTCCCTTCCTCGGACTGGAGCTTCCCTCAGTGATAGTTTTCCCTCAGTGATAGTTTTCCCTTAGTGATAGTTTTCCCTTAGTTGTCTTTGTACCAGTAGATAGATGGGGCAATGTGCATGATTTATATGAGTGCTTTAGCATGAAGTTTTCACTATGGCTTTTTGAAAAGTTTGTGTCTTTTTATACACTGTAGCTTTCTCATGACCTAATGCGTTTAAAGGAACATTATGAAAAAAAGATGAAAGATTTGATGTCAAACACTGTGGGAGCAGTAGAGATTCAGCAACTAAAGCAAAAACATGAGCTGAAGGTAGTGTAGTTGATTTTTGTAACTAGCTACATTTAAATAATTGCTTTTCCAACACAGACAATGTTGTCTTTTATTAATAACTTGAAAAAGTAGATGATAATTTGTATGAAATTAATTCTAAATATGCCGAATTTTTATTGTGCAGTCTTAAATTAAAGACAATAATATTGCTATACTCTTAAAAATATTTGGTCAAGGACCTTTTCTTATGCTTACTTTTAATATTAACAGTATCAGAAGATGAAATAGGGCATTGTCTTTCCCTGGAAAACAATCCTTATCCCAGAGTGTGAGCCAGGTGTACAACCCTAGTGTCTCTCTGAGACCTTGGCTCCATGGGGTTAGCCTAGCTCTGCAGCCACACAGGATCAAATTTGGAATCTCCCTGTTCTCCATTCTGAATGGAACCAATATGAAAAGACTGGGTTTTTGTGAAAAGTTTCAGTCTCAAATCCAGAAATTGCCTGACTACAGCAAGGTAGCTTTGTTTGTGTTCTGACAGTAGTGGGGATTTTTTATTGTAGTGACATTTTGGGAAAGAAGTACAAAGCGGGGTATTTTAATAAACATTTTCCAGCAAAGCAAAATTTCTTTAGTGTGGTTTTTTTTGTTCCATGAAATTTAATTTGACTGTAGTAGTGTACTGTAAGATTATGGAATTCTTAATTAAATCAATGTATTTCTTCAATGAATGAAGTTACTAGTTGTAACTTTTTCCTTCAAACAGTGTTTGTTTAAGAATATAGCTAATATATAACTGAGTCTAGAGGGTTATCTTTAGGTCAGAAATAATTTGGAAGAGTTATTGGGACACTGAAAGATGGACAAGACCTCTGGCCATTAATGACCTGCGAGTAGTAGGTGTTTGTTCTGTAAGATAACATTTGAGACTATGTAAAGTTTCTGTTTGAATGCAGAAGGGTTCTTAAGCATTTCTGCTCTTTCAGACTTGCATACAGTATTGCCATGAAGTAAGTCCTTGTCTCCAGTTTTTATTTTATTTTGAAATACAGGAGCTTGGCTCTGAGCTTTCATGGTTCTCTCTACTTATTATGTATTCATTTGACTTTGGACAGTATTGATACTCTAAAAGCGTGCAGGCTTAAATGTTTTCCTATTATCCACTGAACATGTAGACTATATATTTTGTCTTGCAGATGCAAAAGCTTATGAGAGCTGCTAGAGAAGGTACCAAAGATGGACTTGAAAAGACAAAAGCAGCTGTGAAGAAGGGTCGTTCCTTCATTCGGACAAAATCTTTCATTTCTCAAGGTATGTGCTATATTTACAGTTTTTCTCTTTGTACATTCTCTAGTAATTTCTGAGAAAGAAGATTAATGGCCTAGCAAATTTTTGTAGTGGGAGCTGAGAGCTAGATGTGAGAAATCAGATATATATCAAAAATGTATGGTATAGTATTCAGTTCAGATGACAGTATGGTCAATGCATCTTGAGCAGTTTTTTCTATTTGGGGCAAGAACTCGAGTGACCTGAGAAACCTGAGGACCACAGAGAAGGGTCAGCTTAAGAACAATAACAAAAAGTTCCACTAAGCAGTGTGATCTAGGGACTGGTAGATGGGAGTATGGTAGTAATGTTAAATTACTGTTGTGGTGTAACCCAAGCCAGCAGCCAGCCTGCACAGCCACTCGCTCACTTCCCTACCACCAGGACTGGGGAGAGGATTAGAAGGGAAAGGGTGAGAACTTGTGGGTTGAAATAAAAACAATGTAATAGTGAACATAAAACCCACAAGCAAAGAAAGACAAGGAACTACTTCACTGCTTCCCAAGGGCAGGCAGGTGCTTATCCATCTCCAGGAGAGAAGGGCTCCATTACACATAGTGGTTACTTGGAACACAAATGCTATAACTCTGAGTATCCTCTCCCCTTACTCCTCTTTCCTTCAACATTATATACTGAGCAGGATGTCATATGGTCTGGAATGTCCTTTTAGTCAATTTGGGTGACCTGTCCTGGCTGTGTCTCCTCCCAACCTCCCATGCACCCCCAGCCTCCTCAGCATGGCAGTACAAAAAGCAGAAAAGGCCTTGGCTCTGTGCAAGCCCTGCTCAGCAATAATAAAAACATCTCTGTGTTATCAACCCTGCGTCCAGCACAAATACAAAATGTAGCTTCATCCTAGCTACTGTGAAGAAAATTAAATCTACCCCAGTTAAAATCAGCACAGTTACTAAGTCTGTCCAGGTTTCTCCATCAAATAACTCTTGAATGTCAGGAGAATGTGCTGTTAAGACATGGTTTTCAGTGGAAACGTAGTTGACTGTTTTCAAAAGTTCATCATTGGTAAGGAATAATGCTTTCTGTGCTTAAGAGTGAAAATAGGGGAAAAGACTGTACTGTACTTTTGAAAAGATTGTACTTAATTAGTTGATGATTTTTGATAAAAGCTGAATTTGGGCTGGGAAAACAGAAAGCGATGTAAAATCAAAAAGCCACAGAAGTATTTGTGTTCTTTCTGTAGTTGAGAGCAAGTGACAATCCTTTGTCATGAGCGGTGGCAGCAGCTGTGCACAGGTAATTTTTTCAAGAGACAGGTGGAAAATTAAAACTAGTATATTTTTCAGGATAACTCTGAGAGATAGTGTGTCTTTCTGCTCAGGTTTCTGCCCAACTATTAAATGTTTGTAACTTCAGAGCTTATAAAACTACAATTTTAGGAAGCTAAAACTACAAGGGTGGAACAAAATATTTTTTAGTGAGAGAGGTAACAAAGTTGCTGTAATGGGCCATGACACATCTTACATCTCTGCCATGACCTCTGACTGCTTCTCAATTTACTTAATTCAAAAATTGAATATAGAAAGGGACACAAAATTAGAGGATGAAAAAGTGTGTCCTCGACTTCTTGCAGTCAAACACATGAAAATGATCCGCAGGGCAGTGTTACAATGGGCCTGGAGTTCCTTATTACATTTCTAGAGATTGGGTTGCAGACACAGCATATCTGTGGATGGCTGAATCTCATATCCACTTTCCAAATCAGCACAGAGCTAGTGAAAAATTCGTGAAGTTTGTTAACTAAACTGGGAAGTTTTTCCCAGCCATAAGATCTGCTTCCTTTATTTCTCTTTTTGTTCTAAGACAGTTTCTCATACTGTTTCTTCTGTCTCCTTTCCTTGCATCTGCTTGTTTGGCTGGCTATGTACTGCCACCTATCAGTGCACTTCGATGGTGCTTTTTCAGTAAAATTTTTACCCACAGAGCAATGCAGAATCCCTCACTCTTCTGATGAAAGCAAACATTTTGGTTAATTTGGCCACTTTAGTTCAGCTATAGAAGGGTGTATGGAATTTTTTTAGCTGGATCATAATATGGGCTTTCAGTTTCTTCCCAGGGATGATTTATTTTAAAACTGCTGCCACTAGAGCTGTAGTGCTTTAACCCAAGTTGTCATGTTCGGCCCTCTGGACAGCCCCATTCTCCTGGCTGAGAGGAGGGAGTAGAGGTCAAGCAAAGGATGCTTAGGCTGCCTGCAGCTGTGGGAAATTAGGATAACTTTGAAAGGTGTTCTGTATTAGAGTACCAATTGGTGGTAGCATTAATGTGATTTCACAGATGATACAGAAGTGCTGGGAAATTTGTTTGGTAAGTGAAAATTTATATTTCTGTGCTTGGATTATAGGCTCTTTGCTTTTTTGGTTTTGTTTTGCTTTTTTCTTCTTTCAATCCACATGTAGAATATGACATTTTGGTTATTTGTTGGTAGATCATAGATCATCTTGTCTGGAAGAAGAAGAGCTAAATTTATTTATTGATGTGGACTGTATGCATACAGAAGCAATTATGACTCCTATGCCTGAAGGATTATCACAGCAGCAGGTAGTAAGCTTTGGGAAATATTGTCTTCTGCTTTTTCTGCTTTTTTTATTTCCCCTTCTTCTCTGCACCAATGACTCTTAGGTGCCTTTGATCTTCAAACATAATGGTGTTTTACTTAAGTGGATGTCAAATTCAAAACTGAATAAGTAGTTTTTTGAAAATTCGTGTGTGTGCATATAGTTGCATCAGTCCTGAATTCACCCAGAGGTGCAAAATGCTTTGTGTTATAAGATTAACTGTAAGAACCATATTGTTTCACTACCTGAACAATTAAACTAAATGTGATGGTTTTGAGTGAAAAAGAGAGTTAAAGCATTTTTATTGAACCAGAAAACATTGTTCCAGGTGCTCTGGGACTTCCGTTTTAAATGTAGAGAATATCCTGTATGATCATTGAATCCAAAGGTTTTTCTTGGTTAAAAAAAATCAGCTCCAGTTATGTCAAGTCTACAGAAAGAATAGAAGGATTCATTTTGCTGTTTTCTACCTCAAACTGTATAGTCACTGTGGAAATTACTTCAAAAAATACTGGAATCAGCATCAGTTAAGAAATTTTGGCTGAAAATAAATTTCTTGTGTTCATGTTACTGTATTGTTATGACAACTAATAACTGTGTGAGAGCTTTTAGCTTCTTGTGCTGTCAAGTAATGAGTTAGTTGGTCAGTACCTTAAGAAATGAACAAAAAAACAAACTAAGGGGCAGTTGAGGAGAGGGCTATATATTTTTGGATTCTTTTTTGTTTTGTTTTACCTTTGGCTTGGGTGAGATTTACTTTTCTCTTATGTTTAACACAGTGAAATGCTAATCTTGTAACAAAGCAACTATCAAACTATGTTAACAATGCTAATCTTGTAACAAAACAACTATCAAACTGTGTTAACAATGCTTGTAGCAAAGCAACTATCAAACTGTAAGATATTATTATCATGTGGGATTTCAGCATCAGTCTGAATGCTCCTTCCTTCTTTTCAAATAGGAATTTGAGTTTCACTAGGGTGGTATTGTTAAAATAAGTTCACCTTCTTTTGCAAAAAAAACCTAGAATGCTTGTAGTTTGGAACAAACTGGTAATAGTTATGCAAGTCATGACAAATATTGCTCATCTGCCCAGGAGGAGCTGTCCAAGTGGGCTTGAATGGAGTTAGGAAAGCCAAAGCTCAGTTGGAGCTAGTGTGGTGTAAGAGGCAACCGTGAAGAGGTTCTGATATGTACACTGGCAACAAAAGGAAGCTGAGAGAAACACAATACAGTGCTTGTTGGGGCAGAGACCTAGTGATAAAGTGTCAAAGCTGTGCCACCTTTGCCTTGGGTTTTACTGATGAGGCTTGTCCTTGGTACTCAGCCCATGAGCCCAGAGGCAGGTCTGCTGGGGTGAAGCCTAATCTGCAGCTGGGGGAACTGAGGCCATTTGGACATACAGGTGTGTGTGGGACCAGATGGGCTGGATATAAGGATGCTGTGGGTAAGGCCTGTCCCAGTCATCTATGATCACAGTGATCAGAAGACTGGGAAAAAGTGTCACACTCTGACCCACAAGAAGGAGAATTGAGTCTGGCCTCACCTCAGTCCCAACAAAAGTGATGGAGCACATGTTCTTGGGATCTATGTCTGCGTTCAGTAGGACAAGAGAGTGAGTGGGGAAATATCAGCATAGATGGACCAGAGTCCATTTGTGCATGACCAGCTTGTGCCTGTTTGAGGTGACTGAGGGGAGAGGTAATTTTGTGGTGACTTTATGGGCAGAGGGGAGCAAAGTGTGTCACTTATCTCATCCTTAACAGGGCTTTCAGCTGTCTCCTGAAGTATTCCTATACTCCTGTAGGTGAGATACAGTCTGTTTGGGTGGCCTAAAAGGTGGGTGGGAAACAGGTGACGACGCCACGCTCAGTGAGTCCATGGCACAAGTGCAGTGGCTGGTCAGCAGTAATGCTGTCTCTCAGGAGCAGGCACCTGCCTCTGGCATTTAAAGCCTGTGTGAGTAATCTTGATGCCAGCTGCAGTGCACATCTGGAGGTGATGCCAAACTGGAGGGGTGCAGCAGCTGTGTGTGGGAGGTTGGCTGCTGGCCAGCAGGGCTCGGTGGGCTGGGGTGCAGAGAAGCACCAAAGCAGTTCAGGGGGGCCAGCACAGCCTGGCCGTGGGAAGGGGTCACAGCCCTGGGAGCCCCAGGCCAGACCCCCTTCCAGCCCTGCTGCCCTGTTGCAGCAGAGCTGCTCTGTGGACATGCTGGCTTCAAACAGCAGGTGGCATGATGGCTTCTGTTTAAATCCTGGTGCCCGCAAGTTCTGAGGCTGGGGCTCATACCTATTGCAATAACCTGAAGCCACTACTAAATATTCTTATTACATATTATAGAACCTGAAATTTTTATTTCTACAGATGTTTATTCTTTTCAGAAGATTGAACTGTGACTAAAAGTAGGATTAGTATTCTTCACCACTGATTCACTATACCAAATAAGACACTGCTAAATCCATTCTAAACAGAGATTAGACACAACTAATTTTACTGTATATATGTTAAGTGAACTCTCAGGTAGTTTTGAAGTCCTCCTTTAAAATGCCAGTACCTGAAAGAAAATTCTCACATAGCCTGCATTTAATAATGCAAAATACAAGTGTGGAGAATTTAAAGGCAGTGATGGTGGAGGATGCAGGAGGCTGGGGGTTCTGGAGCAGAAAGAAGCAAGCCTGACATTTGAGTTTCATGGTTATTTAGGCTAGCTTAAAATAGCAAAATGAACAGTTTTTCCTTCTCTTGTAGTTATGGAAAGTGGTTTGATCCTACCCCTGTGCTGTCTTCTCCCTCACAGTCCCCTTTTGAAACTCTAGGGTGAGCTGGATTAGGAAATGGATTTGGGTGAAAACAAATCCTTATAACCAAGAAGAAATCTAACTGATGGCAAGAAGCTTAAGCTCTAAACCAGATTGGTTCTCCAGTCCTTCCTGTCCTGCCATCCACATGTCCATACAAAGTGCATTTCAGCTGAAGCAGAAAATGAAGAAGGAGGTGTAGTAAATAGCCTGTAGTTTAACATGAAATATAGTAGTTTTTTCTGAAGGTTTTACAACTCTGTTAATGCATATAAATATAGGTAACATGGGGGTCTTCACTTATGTGTGGTAATTCCCAAAAAAGAATGTTGCCTTGGATGCTTTCTCAGTGTTACATTATATAGGGCCTTAACTTTTGAAAGCTTGTTACCTATTTTGTTGTAGCAAATCACTGAAGTAATCAACATCATCTTATACCTATGATTGTTTCCATTAATGCCTACATATGTACATTTAAAGTGCAAAGGATTATAAAATATCCCGATTTGGAAGATCACTAGGATCATTGAAGTCCAACTCCTGGCTCTGCACAGGACAGCCCTAAAAAATGCACCAGATGCCTGAGAACATTGTTTAATGCCAAAGTCAAAACAAAAGTTTCAAAAGTAAAGCTTGGAATTACAACAGTCAGAAAAAAATTACAGATATCGATACAATAATTGCTGTGTTCTTTAAAATAAGTAGTTTTAAAGTAATAGTAAATTTAATTACTTTTCAAGAGGTACAGTATTTTTTAATGCAGTTCCAGTATTGAAATTGCTCTGTATATCTTTTGTTTTATTAATGTGAGAATTTTATCACGATCATTTCCAACTATAATGAATGTGTAACCTGATTAGTGCTTTGGACAAAACTTTGTTGTTTCAACAGGTTGTGAGAAGGTATATTTTGGGCTCTGTAGTTGATAGTGAGAAGAATTACGTGGATGCTCTCAAAAGAATCCTGGAGGTACCTTAATATCTTTTGCATTTTAAATTTTTGAATATTTGAAAAAGAATCATTAAAGATCATTAAAGAATCTGTCATATAACTAACATAGATTTTGCTACGGATACTTTCATGCCAAATGTTCAGTGATTTTGTGTGTGTATACTGTTGCATAAGTTTGTTTTTCTGCTTATACAAGTCCATTTTTTGTTTGTTTAAATCAATTTGCCTTCTTTTTTCCCACAGCAATATGAGAAGCCCCTTTCAGATATGGAACCAAAATTACTGAGTGAAAGAAAACTTAAAATGGTCTTTTATCGAATTAAGGAAATTCTTCAGTGCCATTCAATGTTTCAGATTGCACTGGCGAGTCGTGTATCTGAGTGGGACTCTGTTGAAATGATCGGTGATGTCTTTGTTGCTTCAGTAAGCAAATGTGTCAGAACAGATAATCTGTTTTTATTTTAGTCTTGTTTTTCCATCTCTACATCTTTCTAACTTAGCTGCTTTATTCCCATGTTCTCCAATGCCTGTGGCAACTGTCAGAGTATTCATGTACTGTCCTGATAATGAAACTGACACCAACACATGTCTTCAGCTTGGTTGGCAGATGTGAAAGGATTGTGAGAAAAGTTTTCAGTCTTTGATTAATCTTTCAGATATTTAAGTAAACAGTTTATTTTTATGAGAAAATACAGATTTAGAAACCCACCGAAATTAAGGTGAGACAGAGGCTCAGTATCTCATAAAAAATGGGTAGTCATATCCAGGAGTGTGCAAGTAGAAAAAAAACACAGTAAGTAATGCCCTAAATTCCTGAGTTTGAACTGAGGTGGGGCACTGATAAAGAGTGTTTGTAAAACCCTGTCCCATCATTAATTGAAGTCCATTCAGTAAAGGACAGAATTAGCTACTGCTTTAAATTAGAGAAAACAAGAAATGGCCTTGGTGGATAGAAAGATGCTGTTCACCATGAAAGTGTGGTTTGAAGAGGCTGTCTGCCTGCTGGCTTGAATGCTTTGTTTAATTGTCACCCAGGTCCTGAAAATCACCACCTTTTCATGTCTGCTGTAAGAGAGCTGGGATCTGATCACAGTTCACCCAAAATTAAATAGTTGCTGAAGATTTGTTGTTTAAAGCAAACCTGACTTCTTGTGACTTAAGTTAGGTAGTTTTAATGATATTGGATATGGAAAAGAGAGGGATGAAATTACCAAGAAGGCTATGGGTGGTGATCTTACCATTCCCATGACTGCTTGCAGGCCACACAATCTGTCTGCTTTTTTGGTAAGTCCTTAATAGCTGAAGTCAGGATGTGAAAGCCCTGGGACTTTGCTGATTCACTTAATCTGGAAGACAGGTAGTGAGATGATCAGGGGATCTCAGCTGTCAGTTTGAATCTCAGGGGATGTCCTTTGATTACTGATAGTCCTCAGGTTCTGCTCCAGTGTTCTAGCCAAGATTAATCAATTTCTGTAAATATATTTCTTGCCATTCACAGCTGTTATATCTTTCTGTTTCCAGCCTGTCTTCTACAGAAAGATTATTTTTGGTATTACCAGTATTTCTGTATATCCAGCACTAGGCCAAGCAAAGCCATTAGTTCTGAGTGAGTCCCTAACAGCCAGAGGTCTGTATAGCTGTGTTGGCAGAGGTCTTTTGTATTTTTAGTTAGGATTTGCCCTTTTTTCTTTTCAGTTTTCTAAATCTATGGTATTGGATGCATACAGTGAATACGTAAACAACTTCAGTACAGCAGTTGGGATTCTCAAGAAATCTTGTGCCACCAAGCCTGCCTTTTTAGACTTCTTAAAGGTTAGTTCATTCTTAAAATAGTTGTGCATGTGCAATAAATAAGAAAGCATGAGTTATAATCTGGGAGGAAATTTAACTGCTGATACTGTATATTGTCTCACTGGTTTTATGGACTTAAGGTCTGTTTTATGGATTTGGCACAAACAGACCCCAGAGGATGCCCTTCCAGTATTGTGCTTTTGGTATAGTAACATGCTGTTAGATCTGGGATGTATTTTGAAGTGCACAGTGGTTTTATTGTTATTCAAATCAGCTTATTGGTGTTTGCTTAACTTTATTTGTCTAAACATTAGGATTCTTCCATATCATGTGAGCTTCAAATTTTAGTTCACCGTATTAAGCCACTTTTTAATTTGGAATTTATTTTAATTCTAGTTTGTTTATTGTGTTGTGAGAAGTAGTGCAGCTGGATTTCCATTCTACAACAATTTCCCTGGATTTTGAAGATTGTGTTTCTGGCTTGGGGTTGAAATTGGTGATTTTTTTGCAGAATGCATACTACCCTGTTGCATATGATGTTTGTCATGACACGTATGGAGAACCTGGCACACAAAGTAGAAGTGCTGTGAATGCCGGGGGTTGACACCTTACAGACAGTGCATAGAATCCATTGCAAGGCTTTTGGGTTGTCTGTGACATTGCTGAGAGTCTCAAAGCTCAGCTTCTCTCATTCCCCAGGCATCCTGGATGGAGTTGTGCCTCTCAGAGATGGTCACCTTGTCAGGTCTGTTACAGTGGTCCAAAAAACAGTAAAAACTGGGTGTCTACTGCAACTCCTAGGTTGCCTAGAGAAGGGTTGCAGGGGTTTGCCTTCAGATCTTAAATTAACTAGCAACTTTTTGGAGTGTGGACAACTCTATGCAGGATGATACTTTGGAAGCCTCAAGCACCTTGAAAATCAGACTGTAGTGAGCATTTAGTCACATGTTAAACATGTTCTTCTGTTAAAAGCATGTTTTTCCAATAGAGACATAATGCACACCTCTCATCACTGCTGTTCAGGGCCACAATGTTTCTGCTTCCAGAAACACAGCCAAACTCTGATGACAGATGACCCTTTCCCTTTCCCTTTCCCTTTCCCTTTCCCTTTCCCTTTCCCTTTCCCTTTCCCTTTCCCTTCTTTCCCTTCTTTCCCTTCTTTCCCTTCTTTCCCTTCTTTCCCTTCTTTCCCTTCTTTCCCTTCTTTCCCTTCTTTCCCTTCTTTCCCTTCTTTCCCTTCTTTCCCTTCTTTCCCTTCTTTCCCTTCTTTCCCTTCTTTCCCTTCTTTCCCTTCTTTCCCTTCTTTCCCTTCTTTCCCTTCTTTCCCTTCTTTCCCTTCCTCTTTCCTCTCCAGCACAATGTTAGTTTAATATCATTTAGATTTATTTTGTTTTTAATATTGGGGATTTCTTCTAACCTTCCTATTTCTGGCCATTTCTGGCTTCTTTATACATGGAAAAGAAATTTGTCTAGTTTTATCTGCCATTCCTGGTAACTGAAATAATGGATTCTACATTTTTCTTTCCAAATATAAATCAACTTTTTTTTCCTTTGTTTCTTCTAATAAAGAAGATCAAAATCTCTGTTTGCATAGTACTGAGATGATTATGTTTTTCATAGATTTCCTCTTAAAAACCCATAGGTATGTTTTTGGATTTATTGGTGCTACATTGCTGGTGTGGCTTTATACCAGCTGTATTTATTTAAGGAGGATATTTCAGTTCAGTGGCAGGCCATCATTTTCATAGTGATGGGTTTTCTAAAAGATGTAATATTTTTAAATTAAGTCTTGATAGTAAATGGAATTCTTGCAGTGTTCCTATTATAATTAATGTAAGCAATGTAGAAGAATTTTTAAGAAATGTTTTCCTTTTGTTCTGTAACTGGTGGAAATGTGCTCATGTGGCTTTCTTGCATTGCAGCAGTGTCAGGAGTCAAGTCCTGATCGCATTACACTGTATGGTTTAATGATGAAACCTATCCAACGTTTTCCACAATTCATTCTACTATTGCAGGTAAATAATGTTTACAAAAGAGAGGCTCCTTTTGCATTCTTGCAGAGCTTTCCCTTGGGATTACATGGTAGCTATCTTCTGCTGTAGGATCTTGTTGCAGTGGAAGTGACCACTAGAACATGGGGAAATAAAGAGAAAATTTCAGTGCATTAAACATGCTGATCTTATAGTCTCATTGCAGGGATGGGCAGTAAGGGCCCTGCAGGAAAGCCTTAGTAAACTACATTTACTACAGATTACTTGCTAAGTAAACTATAGCTTATAAATTGTTTTCTAGTAAAGGTGTAGTTCAGATATGCTACTTGTTTATATCTGTTTGTTAGCTAGTAACACTTCAAAACGTGACTAGGAACTTTGTGGCATTACTTTCCATTGAAGAAAAAAACAAGAAGATTAAATTCATACCTTAGATAGTTTAGAATACATGTGAAATGCAGAACAACAATCCACTCTCTGACTACTTGGCTCACAGAACCTGCTAGAGTATGTTGCAGCTTCCTTCTGACCTGCAGAGTCTTGTTTCTTTTCCCATGGAAACTGTGGATTTGACAGGAGTCCTTGGGTCTCATGTCAACAGAGAGTGAAGCTGCAGAAAGAGCACAATTCCCCAGTATAGACCTGCTCCAGACAAATGTACTCTGTTTTTACCTCCTTCCAGACCACAGCAGATCTACCCCAGTAGCATTGCATGTTAGCTGTGTTCGCAGGTGCCAAGAGGACAGGCTTTGGGTTGAAAGTCTGGGAATTGCTGGGGGTAAAGGATCTGAGGTAGTCATGGAGAAAGCATGTGAATTGGAAGCCATAGTGAGAGTTTTTGAAATAGTAGGAACAATGAAGTTTATTATGGCAGGAAGATTTTTGAGTGCTCTGGGAGTGGAAACAAAGTGTAATTCAAACTGTCCCTACTTTATGCCTACAAAAGAGAAAGATTTGGAGGAGCTGTTGTGACCTTAATGAAGTAATGCCTCCTACTTTAGGAGGAATATACTGTCCGTGTTTTAATGAGGAGTAATAACAGTAATAGAGTAATAAGAGTAATAAAGTAATAATGGTAACAAAATAATAAAGATAATACAATATTATTATGACAGTAAATATCATTTAAAATCATTTATAGATGCATACATATTATAGTATAATACTGATTGCCAGATTGTTTAATATTATCTCTCATCTCTTAAATTTGTTCTTTAAATAAGAATGTATGTGATCCCATTCAGTATATTTTAAAAGAATTACTAAGATATTTGGGGAGTTAAGCAATGTGCTGTCTGAATATTCATTAGGTGTTTATTGGTCTTATTCTTTACTAGTACTCAAGAATGTAGTTGTAACTGTACATTCCATAATCTTTGGAACCTGACTTTGAAAAAAAATCTGATGTTTTTTTTTTTGTTTTATAATACCCCTCAGGATATGTTGAAGAACACTAGTAAAGGACATCCTGACAGATTACCTCTACAGATGGCTCTTACAGAACTTGAGACACTGGCAGAGAAGTTAAATGAAAGGAAAAGGGATGCAGATCAGCGCTGTGAAATAAAACAAATAGCAAAAGCAATGAATGAACGTTATCTGAACAAGGTAAGGAAAGTAGGAAAGTATAATGGAAATAGAAGAGTCAGTTTCTGGGCCTTGAGTAATCTTTACAACAGACACCAAAGAGACAGCTATGTTGTTTTTTTCTTTAGAGATAACTACATGGGGTCGTTCTAGTGGTAGATGTGAGATGTGACCTGCCTCTGAGACTGAACAGGCTCACCACTGTGTGCTGGAATAAGCAACACACTGAACTTGCCTCAGCAGTATTGGGGCATAAATGCTTCAATTATTGCTTTTGTGAAGCTTCAGGTTATTAGTGGGGATATGCTGAAGGAATGGGGTTGTTTTTGGAGATACAAAAAAGCACATCTTTTAGGAAAGCAATAGTCAACCAGAAAACGCTTGTTTAAGCTATTTACCAGGAATTGAATACTGAATTTCTTTTCATACTGGAACAGCATTTCCATTCTAAGTGCATTAGAAGATGGATTCAGACATTTTATTTTCTTTTCTAGTTCTCATAATCCTGCTTCTTGAAGCAGCTATTACTCATCTGCAAATAGTTCCAAGACAAAGATTGTGCTTTTGAAGAGGTAGCCCAGGTTACCTTTTGTCAGTTGATATTGATTGCAAGATTTTGTGTGTTACGCAGTGGGGAATTCATTGATATATGCATGGGCTGTCACTCCAAATCTCACAGGGTCCCACAGGCCTTGTGTGTTAATATTACGGAATCAGCTGAGTTGGGAGGGACCCATGTGGATCATAAAGTCTAACTCATGTCTCTGCACAAGACCAGTCCTGAGAGTCACACCAAGTACCTGAATGTGTCCAAATGCTTCTTGAACTATGTCAGGCCTGGGGCTTTGAGCACTACCCTGGGGAGCCTGTTCAGTGCCCAAGCACCCTCTGGGTGACGAACCCTCCCCTCACAAGGAAGCTGTATACTGCAGAGAGATCTCCCCTCTGTCTCCCCTTCTCCAGACTGAACAGACCGAGTGACCTCAGTCACTCCTCATACAGCTTACCCTCCAGGCCTTTCACCATCCTTGAGGCCATCCTTTGGGCTCTAATAGCTTAATATCTTTCTTACATTGCGGCACCCAAAACTGCACACAATATTCAGATGAGGCCAGTGCAGAGCAGAGTGGGACAATCTCCTCCCTTGCCTAGGTGGTAATGCTGGGTCTGATGCACCCCAGGACATGGTTGGCCCTCCTGGGCCTGTCTGTTTGCATATACGGTTTTGGAACAATGCCAGCCAGGGTGAAATAGATGGTGAAAGAGGTGGTTGAGTAGAAAATTAGTGAGGTACGGAGAATTTTATTCTGTTGGACGCTATGGAGATGTGCTTGATATGTAAGGGATTGGTTCATGCTTGCACACAGTGGCTGATCCTCAGCCCTTGAAGGCAAATGTCATTTGCAATTTACATGCCAAGAATCTCTTGGAGGTGTCATCTTCTCCACAGTCTGTGACACCCTGCCAGCTGCACTCCTCAGCTCTGTGAGCCCAGGGGGACAGAGCAGGCTAAGCACACATCCTCCTCACACTCTGGCCTCCCAATCTGGGCATCTGGAATCATGTGTAGGTCTTCAGTGGACTATGAAAGAAGAAACTAAGGAAGGAAGTCACAGAAATTGTGGAAGGAATATTTTTTTTTTGCCAAGAAGCCTTTATCAGTGTGGAAGATTCCCAGAGCAGCCATGGTCTACATTAAGTTGCAAAGCCCTTTAAGTCCACATGGATGACAGCAGAAGTTACTATTTCTCTAAATCAAAAGCAGATTAATAAAGAGACCTAATTACCTTGGCAAATCCACCTGCAATCACTTGTGCTAGGATGGCATGTGACAACCCATTGTTTTTGCTTTTTGTGTGCTGGATGTTGGAAGCACTGTGTGTAATATGCAATGCTGATTGTTTTCAAAATCCAGCTACTCAGCAGTGGAAACAGATACCTCATACGGACTGATGATATGGTTGAGACAGTTTATAATGACAAAGGAGAAATTATCAAAACCAAAGAACGGCGACTTTTCATGTTAAATGATGTGCTGATGTGTGCAACAGTAAATATACGGTAAGATTTAACTTATATTTTTTAAATTATCATTTGAACTTCAGGTGGAAAAAAATGACACTTAATGAATTTCTTTTGTATTGTTGTGTTTACTGTGGCTAATGGTTTCTAGGAGCAGTCATAATAAATGGATAGCTAGCTTTGTTATAGTCCTCCAAATTGCTGGCTGATATTTGGAAGTTCTAGAATAAATTTGTAAGAAAATTATATCAGTTGGAGATTACAGATGGAAATGCTCTATAGTGTCTTGCTATTGCTGTGTATTTGTGCTTAGTGGAATACAGGCATGCCAGGGTAAGACTTTTTTCTCTTCTTCCTTAAATTCCAATTGTAGCACACACAAATTTGTAACTTGACACAATTTGTGAAGTAAATACCACCCTCTGCAAAACAAACAACCTCCAACAAACAAACAAACAAAACCCATAAAGGTAATGCAGGTTGCCAGAACAAACCTGGAACTTGCTAACAAAGTCCCAGATGGGGAAGGTTTGTTATCTCTGAGATCAAAAATTGAAGGATTAAAGGTTAAATGCTTTGAAAAAGATATTTTTTCATAGGTCCTTCTGTGCTTTTGCTGGCTGTAATTATTACTGTTACTAAATGCCTTTGTGTGCCAAGGTTGTGTTTATATGTCATTTATATGTTGCTTGTATCATAAGTTGTTTTATGTAATGGTACATTCTGACAATGAAAATGTGGATTGTTAAAATCTGCCAAGAACAGCTTTTCTTAAGCATAATATGAGTTAATATCTTAATTCATTAATGAAGTATGAATCCTGTACATATATTTCTAAGTGTGTGATTGTGTGGTCTCATGTCCATGTGAGTGAGAAGTGCCATGTGATAGCTACACTTTAGAAAATTAACAAGCTCATGGCAATTATCCTGTGGTCCTTTTCTTTGCAAATTCTTTACTTTCTTAGTAACACTTGAATATTATTTTTGCTATTCATATTTTATCTTCTTTCATACCAGTAAAGTCTTGGATTTTATGTATTTGTACTTGAAGTAGCAAAGTGCAGTCTGTTTTTGTTTTCTGTGTTAAAAGTTCATGATCATGCCAAGTCTCTGACCCTCTGAGGGTCATGTCTTCTGTAAAAGTCTGTATCTTTTTCAAGCCATAGAAAATTCCTCTGTAACTGTGGCATTCACATACCCTCTGAGCAGAGAGAGACTTAGTTTTCTCAGGATTTCTTCTGAGAGAAGCTGTGAGAGAAGCAGAGTAAAGAGAATAAATGATTATCTCATTCACTGCTCCTGTGTTTGTGCTCCTGTGGAATGTGGTATGGAGATTGTTTACCCAAGGGGATTGCTTGATTGGATTCTGGTGATGGTGTTTTGTATTCATTGACCAAATGGATCCATGTGTGTGTCAGGACTCTCAGGAGAGAGTCACAGGTTTTTCTTATTAGTGATATAGCTGGTTAGTGATAGTTGTTGTTAGTGTAATATAGTATAATGTAGTATAATTAATTAATTAGCCTTCTGAAATCATTGGAGTCCTGCACATCATTCTTCCCGTGCATTGGGCTTCCTCGCACTGATAGTGGATCCTAGGCACCTGGGACATTTGAGCGTTCCTGGTTTGTAAAAGATAGAAATTTTTACAGATGACACAACCCTCAGGTCTTCCTTTGCACACAGTGTAGATGACCAGCAGGAGCTGGTGGCCTGACTCTGAAGTAACAGCAGTTGGATGGGGTGGATGCTATCCCTAGTGACTGAATAACTGTGTCCTGCCTGGTTTTTTTGTTTTTTTTTTTTGTTTGTTTTGTTTCTTCTGAGCTAGGTCAACAATTTATAAATATTTACTTAAATTGTGGCAGTTGTGTTCTTTGTTCATACTTGCTTCCTCATTGAAACAAAAGTCTGCGTTGCAGATAGGTAGCTGACTAGCTCAATTTCAGCATTTAGCTCCTGTTCTCAATAAATGCATTTTACTGATTTCTCTCAAGCATTTGACTTCTGCATTTCAATCATTCTTCCTGTGAAATAAACCTTTTTTGTTCACTTTAACATCTCTTTTGTCCTTTTTAGTAAATGTTTGTTACATGTTCTTGGATGGGAATAAGGGAGTGAAGGAAACAAAGTAAAATTAGTGTTGATGTCATTTATATTCCTAATGAGCTTCCTCAGTGTGCTCTTTCCTCTGAAATGCCTGTTGTGATACACGCTTCTTAAGCAGCAGCTCAGGCAGGATTACTATTGGAAGCCGCAGCAGTTGTAGAGGTCTGCTGTACAGAACAGTCTGGGCTGTGGGGCTTGGCAGAAATGTTGGCTTGTCAGCCCTTCGGTTGTCCTTCCTGTTGCCAGCACTCATTCAAAGGTCCCATCATCTGTAACATAGGAGTTAGGGCCCAAAAAGAAGTGTTTCAAAAAATCAGGAAAATGTGGAGCCAAAGTATAGTCCCAAGCACTTGTATTAGGATTTCAGAACACATATTGATCTTAAAAGATGGTCATTTACGTTTTGCTATAGAAATGTAAGGACTGTTGTTGGCAGTCCTGTGGTGTTTGCAGACAAGATTATCTGCATCTGCATGGCTGCTATTTGCACGCTGAGAAAGGTCAGTCACAAAAATCAGCCAGATGCATGTATTTCTTTTAAGTTGTGCACTGTACTGCAGCTGATAAACAGCAGATTTTAGAAGATAAAATAATAAATAGGATGCCCTGAAACACAGTTGCTTGTCACAGCAATAATTTGTGCATCTTCCAGCTCTTCCTATGAAAGCAGCGGCACCATGACAACTGGCCAGAGGTATTTATTGAAGTGGAGTGTACCGCTGGGACAAGTGGACGTCATAGAGTATGGCAGCAGTGAAGGCCAAGGAGACAACTGCAGGTTCCCACCACAGTTCTCTGCTGAAAATGTCATCATTAACTCTAAGCCAAGTAAGTGACAGAAGTTACTGACTTTTACAGACTACTTTTGAAATTCAATGGGCTACTGAAAACAAAGGAAAGCATTTTGTCCATGAAGATTTCTGTAACATGAAGAGCAGTAAAGCCTCTTTCTTTGGAAACAGAATACATAAAGTGACAGCCAGGCTCCTGCCTTCCTTGCAACATGAATTACTTTTATTTGTTGTATTTTAGAATTTTATGCATGAATGAGTAAAGAGTTTTAAAGCATGAGAGTGTGCAGACGTGCAAGAATGTGGGTTTGATGTGGTGCGCCAGTGGTCTCATGGTTGCTGGTTCTGCCTTTGTTCTTTATCCCATAGTTAGAAGAACAAGGAAAAGAGCAAAGAAGTTTTTCTTGATAGAGATGATCAAGCAACCCTGTTGCTGTGATTAAGTCTGGACACAAAGTCTGGTTACTGCAGGGTAGACTTTACTCACTTCTCTCAGGCCCATGGTATCTTTCTCTTCAAACTAGTGCTTCAGAAAAAAAACCTTAATGAATGTCTTTGAAACTATATGTTAATAGGTAATTTCCTCCTAACCTCTCTTCAAAAATGACCTCAAACTCTGAAGTTTACAAATTCTTCTGTCCTAGCTAAGCCCCCCTACAAGTCTGCCAACTGCCTTCAAGAGAAATACGAATTTTAAGACTTTACTTTTTAGCCAGATGTACATGCATAAGGAGTTCTTTTTATATCCCGCTTATTGCCTAAATATTGTAATATTAAATGCATTTACTATCTCTAGATTGTTATTTGATTTGTATTCATGGATTATGATTCACATAGATTTCAGTGCTGTAGGCGTTATTTCACACTACATGTATTTAATATTGCACCCTTGGCTTAATGAATTTTCCCACAGTTGTGCTGTAAGAAGGCATAAATGCTGGAGCATCAATACAGCATTTACTACCCCCTGTATTCTCCAGGATGGTTCTTGTCAGGTCTCCTTGCTCCTCCCTTTGGATATAGCTCCAGAATTTTTTATGGGCACTTATGTCTTTATTTCAAGGATGACTTAATTCTTGTGACTGCTTTTGAGCAATAATGGACTATTTAGTGAATGAGATTAAAGCCTTTATCTTAAAATTTACCAGCTGCTGTATGCATAACCCTGAGAAAATTATATAAAGAAGTGTATTTCTTAGAACTGGGGTTCTGTTTTGTAGGTGAGTGTAGGAGGAACAGATAGTTGAGTACTCTTACTAAGATCTTGTGCAGCAGTTTCACAGCTGATAAGACCAAATTTTTGCATATCAGCATGGTCATATGGGGAAGAAAAGCATGAGGGAAGAAACAAAAACTCCTGACCAGTCATGTAGAACTTACTTGAACCTCTTGGCTTTTGAGGTTTTTCAGCTTCATCATATTTGGTGACAAAATCAGACAAAAAAAAAAAAAGAAATTACTTTGTGCATCATTTATAAATCAACCTTCAGGTTAAATGGTACTCTGTAGGTAAAATGTGATCGGAACTAATTTTTCTTTTGGTAAGCTCTGTTATATTAATTCAGTCTTCTAATAAAAAGGATCAAAAGATAAGAAATAAAAAAATACTGAAAAAATCCTCCCTCTTATTCAATCAAACTTTTCTGCCGAATGATCCAACTAAATTGAATATTAAAAAACATGAAAGAGGAGCATCATAGCCTTGTTTTTGCATATACTACTGTGTTTGCACTAGCTGTTGCTCTGATTGCAGAATTGTGTTCTTGTGAGGGTTACTGGTTATTAGTTACATTTCCCTTATCATTGCACTTTTTTTCTCCACCAAAACCTTTTCTGTGAGTAGGTAGCTGTCATAATTGTATCTTGCTGTTTATTATTGACTAAATGCAATTGGTGCTTCCGGTTTTCTATAATGTTGCAAGAAAAAGCAGTTTTGTCTAAAGATGCAAACTTTACTTTGGGTGCTGAATTAATAGCTAAATTTGAATTAATCTTGTAGAGCCTGTAATATGCCACTGAAAGGTTGAAGTATTTTATGAGTATGTACAAATCAAGGGCATGCTTCAGTACTGTTCTAAGATGAAAAGCAAGGGCTGTGTGAACTTGGTTTTCACTTGGCAAAATCATTAATTGGCAGTTTTCTACCCCACTGAGCTTTGTTCAGCAGTCTTTTGTCTTTGGATTCTACAGAAGAACACATTTAGGGGCTGTTTTTTGGTTTTAAACAATTTTTTTTTTTTGTTTTAAGCCATTTAACCAAGTATTTTGGTAGGAAAAACTGTGTGGCCTGAGGGTGTATGGGGCAAAGGAAAATTTTACTTGAGTATATTCTGCTATACTGTCCTGTCCTTGATGTACTCTTGCCTTGTTCCTGTTGTTCTCCCCTAGCACCAGCAGTAGACTAAGTTATCATAATTACAAACATGAAGAGGGATTTAAGTCTTAGCTGTTTGGCAGGGTCCTCTATTTGTACGATTCTAATATGTTTTCTTGTGGAATGTAATCATAATGTGTGTTTGCCTCCTGCAGTCATAACCAATAACATTTCACAATCTCAGTCTTCAGGAAAAACATACTTCTCTCAGCAAATTAGTCAAAGTTCTGTTTCATGTATTAGGGTTAGTCTTGCTTGAAAGTCTGTATGGCTCTCTGGCACCCCAGACAGACAATTTTTGTGGAAGAAGTTATTTAATTATGTGTGCCAAAAAGTGTAATGTGTTAATTTTCTTTGTAGAACTATTGGCAGAAAGATGCGAGATAGAGTTTTTCCCCTGGTAAATCCATGTATTGTTTCTGGTAGGCTGTTGCTGTTCTCTTCACCCCAGTTAGTCCATGTGCAGAAGCACTGACAGTGCCATAGTATGGAAAAGTTGAATTTATATAGGAAGAGGGGAATGTTTTCAGTGGGAACAGAAATTTGTGTGTTCTCGTTTTTTATTTACATGCACTGGTAAGAAATTCACCTCCCTCACCTGGCTGGTGGTGCTGTACCTGATGGCTCTCAGGACATGGCTGGACCTCCTGGCTGCCAGAGCACTGCTGACCCATATTCAACTTGCCACTGACAAGGATCCCCAGATTTCTTTCTGTGTGGCTGCTCTCCTGTGTCTGTGCTCAGTCTGTTTGTACGTTTAGGGATGCCTTATCCTATGTGCAGAATCCAGCACTTGCCTTTGTTGAACTTCCCATGGTTGGTGATTGCCCAACCCTATAGTTTGTCAAGGTTTCTCTGCAGGATCTCTCTGCCTTCCAGGGATTTGGCAGCTCCTCCCAATTTAGTGTCATTGATAAAATTCTTATTTTTCCTTGGAGTTGTTAATGAAGACATTGAGGAGAACTGAACCTAAAATGAGGCGCTGGGAAACCCCAGTAGCGACAGGTCACCAGTCTGGTGCTACCACACTATAAGCAACCCTTTGTGCCTGACCCGTGAGCCAGTTTCTCACCCATCACATGATGTGTGTTTATCCAGCAGTATGCTGAACATTTTGAGGCCTGTGAGAAGCCTCAGATCAATAGCTTTACTGAAATCCACAGTTCACATCAACTGGCTTCCCTGATCAACTACCTGGGTTGGGTTGCTTTTTCATAAAAGGAAATTAGGTTTCTTAAACAGAACTCCAACTTCATGAACTTGTTCTGGCTGGGACCAATGACTGTGTTGTCTTTCGGGTGTTTTTCACTAGCTCCAGAATAACCCTTGTAACTTTGCCAGACACTGAAGTGAGACTGACGGGCTTGTAGTTACCACAGTCATCCTTCTTGCCTTGGGACAATGTTGTCAGGTTGCAGTTGACTGGAGCCTCTTCAGATTCCCTATTGGGTTGAATATGTGGAAAGATGGCATCAAGAAAGTTCAACACTACCTGTAGTTTTACAATAAAAAAAAGGATGGATGAAACCACAGTCAGTACAGCTTGTTTTTAATATGTCATTGATATTAAATATTATGAATACTTAAAAATATATAAATAGTATAGTCAAAGGGCAAATTTGTAACTTCTTACAAAACATTCAGTGTTACCCCTCTAAAAGAATCAGAAGATAACTTTTTTCTTGCAATTCATCCATATATACATAAAATTATTGCAAATATGTGTATTTCACTGCCTTTTAATTGGGACTATAAGAATGGAAGTCAAATATACTGGCCAGAGTTTCATTTTCTCAGACTTCTGGCACATGAGTTATGAGTTTGCAGCACTTCATGCAAACTATTGATGTGTTGGGAACTGTGGTTTGTGCTGAGGCAAATGCTGGTTTGGATGCCACAGGAATCACCCCCAGTTGCCTGTTCTTGGGTCCCCAAGAATAAAAAGGATGAATGAGAAGTTTCTCACAGGGCTTTTATTCAAGAAGACCAGACTAGAGAGGCTCTGTAGAACCAGAGGGTTCTACACCCAGACATGGCTAGGCATCCTGCCATGTCTGGTTGGGAAACCAGTATCTGCAGCAGTGTTCTGCTCTGATCATGTTGATTAAGAGACACAGGCAGCATAGACAGTTACTTAAGCAAAGAAACATCCATTTGAGCAATATTTCTAAAGGCTGAAAGGGGAAATGAGCAGACCCGTCTGTACTATAGATCCATACAGTGATGAGCATTGAAGAAAACAATGACATCAAAAATCAGGTTAGTATGCCTATGGCTGCATTTTTATGTAATTTTTTTTTTTAACAGGTTTACAGTTTGTAACTGAGAGCAAAGCTCAGCAGTGCTAAACCATGGCTGTTCCCCTTTCTCATTCAGAGTTCCAGGGATACATTTGTACTCTGTTTCCACTTGATTGTGTTCTTGATCTCTGTGGGGTTTGTTTACTGTCAAATATAGTAGTGACATGATGCTGAAGTGCAGAAATTATTCCTCTCTTCCAAGTTTCCTTCTGCTTGATGCAGTCACTGTGTAGGCCTCTGAGTGTTGCCAAGGAAACAGGGAGGGATGTATGATGGGCTAGAGTGTGCACTTGTTTCTGTCAATGTGTTGCTCAGTGGAATGACATCTCTTTTCAAAAATGAAGAGTGCTGCTGTGATAACCATTGCCATTAAAGCTGGGCTTTTCTGCAGGTTTGTCTAATGAGAGATACAGAATTGGGGAAGAAAAAAAAAAGTCAGCTTTATGATCCCTCTAAGGCACAGCAATAGTAATACAATATCCAGAGCAAGCAAAACTAATATTAAGTGAAATATCAACTCCAACATTGGTGATAAGATTTTAGAAAGAAAGATGGCATGACTTGCTAATTGAACTAGCTTTTGTCTCAATTAAATATATAAAGATTAATAATGTAGGGCTTTATTTTAAAGTTAATGTTATTGAAGACAATACTGTGCACTAAATGAGATTTAATATGTGTATAAATGTAAATTGTCACTGATATATACAAAAAAAAGACCAAATAGTTTAAATAAATCTAGTGCCAAAAAGCCTGTTCATCTGAGTAAATGAATTGACATTAAATAGTTGACTTTGTTAAGCAGACATAAGTTTCTATCTAGTGGATTAGGCAAGGATAAATTTAGGTGTTACATGCTTGTCTCATCTATGCAGGATGAGATTCTTCTCTTTGCTTTTTGTATTTTTATAGCGATTATAGGATTTGTCGTCCACTTCCTATAAACCTTGTTCTGTGTTGCTAGGGATCTCATCCACATCATGGCACAGAGTAGTAAAATTATTAGAAACCCAGCTGGTGTGTATGAAAGAGGGAGGTGAGCTCTTTACAGTGCCATTTCCACATGAGTTGTTATAGTCTGGTGGAGGCTCCAGTATAAACCTCTGTCAGCTCAGACAGTTTACAACTGCCTGCACACCTGTCTTAGGACCCCTGCAGTACTTTCATTGTTTAAATGCCTTCACACGTGTACTTTCATTTCCCGTTTATATCAGTCTTTGTCTTTTTGCACCCAGTTTCTCCCTTGCCCTTTGTGCCCATGCAGGTGCATCGTAGAGGTCCTGTGTGACTTCTCTCCCTCCTTCGAGGGCAGGGGCTTCCAGGTCCATGCCATCCTCAGCCTCCCTCTTTGGGCCTTGTGAGAGAAAGGGCCATGACACTTCTTTTCTTTCACTCTCAAGTCTTTGTTTACAGAATTTTTCTTCCTCATGGGAGCAGAGCCAGTTCATGGTCCAGGAAGACCCCTGATCATTGTCCCAGCTAGTGTGACACCGGGGCTGTGGGGTCCACTCTAATGAGCAAATCAGGGCTCCAGAGTTTCTCCCTCATGTTCCCTGCTGCTTTAGTGTCTGACACAGTACAGCTGCTTCTGTCAGAAGGAAAAATATTTATGGCCTTTTATATCTGAAATTCCCTGTGCGGTCAGGATTAGCTGGAGCTTAATATAATCTTGAAGTAATGCTCTCAATGTTTGAACTACTTCTCACTATCTCCGAGGCTTTACATTTCCGTGGTGGTTTTGCATTATTTTGCATAATTTTATTCACAAATGGTATAGCACTATGAATTCAATATCCTACTCACTACTTGCAGTTGCAAGCTGTGGATTTTATCTTGCTATTCCTCAAGATATGTGAATAAGCAGTTTTGTGGTTAGATGGTAATTTTTATGCAACCTATTTCTTCAGTGTTGGATCTCATACAATGAGAAGGACAGGTCTCAGCATTCATGTAATTACCAGTTGAGAGAAAGGTATTAGCAACTGACAGTGAGGTAAAGTATGTTAAAAATACTTTGTCAGAGTTGAGATTTGTGAGGTTTGTTTCCCAGCTCTGCTCTGTGTATTGGGTGTTGTGTGGTACTTGTTTCTGTGATTAGGACCTGAAGAACTCCCCTGTCTTGCATGGCAGTAAGAATAGTTAATTAATACATTAGCTTGAGAGACTCAGATTATAAATTTCAGTAATTAAGAATATAATTTGTTTAGATGCTTACATGATTAAAGTATGATTAGACTGAACAGTGTCATTTCATGTTTATGATAAAGCTCTTCATGGTGGTTGATGATGGAGAGTCCTGACTGCATCCTGACTGCTTGCTTACACCATGTCTGGACTGAATAGTTTGCATTCTAGTAAGCTCGAGGGCTTTGTTGCTTGTCACCTAATACTATGTGTATGCTTGTGCTGCTTCTTTCTATGCTAGGTTACTAAGCCTAAGTTAGGGTTGTACTGCAAAGATATGTGTGAGTAGCTGCACGTATCAGCTTTTCATTGATGGCTGCCAATTAAACTCTTGTTCTCTGACATCATTCTTGACTTCCCATTTGCTTAAATTTCCAAACCTGGAGTCTGATGCCACTCAAAAACTTGTGTAGTTTGGACCTGAGAGTGTGGTATAATCTCAGGAGACCTGCAGTTTACTTAAGGAGGCTCAAATTTTTTGGGTGCATGCAACTGTGGATATCATGAGTTGAATTTAGTGTGAAAAAGCAAACCAGGGGAAGGCAGAAAGTCTGTGATGAACTTTAAATTGACCTGTGGACTTGTTTAGGCCATAAGCCAGGATTTTGGACAACTTTTTTAATCACTATTTTAGTCAAATTCCAATTGGCTGTTCAAAAACTCTCATAAAGGAGAAACAAGAAAACTGAACCTGCCCACATGCTTCTGTGATGCATCTGTGGAAACAGGAACAGCATTAAGTGAGCAAGTGAAGACACAAATATGAGGAGGGTGGTGATGTGGGTGCTGTCAGGGACTTTGCATAACACAACGTGCAGGAAGTTGGTAGTTTATCATCTAAAAACCTCATCTGCTTTGTTAAGGCTTTAACACTCATACAGAATTTCTGGGGATGATGTATGTCAGAGGTATGGATGTGCCTCTGGTGTGTAACAGGTGCTTGGATGTGTCAAGTTCTGTGCAAGATGAAGTTTTAGTACAGAAGAGGGCCCTCATCACCAGCCTTCTAGCGAAAGCTAGGTGTTCTGGGACAAGGGAGTTTGCAAAGGAAAAGGAAATAATACTTTACATAACATCAGTATGAACTGTTAAATGAATAGTGTTTCTGGTTCATTTAAGATTCGCTGTCTTTTTGCCAACTCTGTTTATTTGTTGCTGAATTTGATAGCTTGCATATAAAATGACACATAAAGATTTGCTTTTCTGTTTGTACTGAGAAAAATAGTTCCACTAGACCTGTGAAAGGAGAATGTTGTTTGTCACTTTGATAAGTTCTCTTCCACTGAGCAGCTGTAAAGCAATGGTGTGTTTTGCATAGCAGTGTATCTATAGGAACAGGATTTAGGACCAAGTATAGGGGAAGAATTCCTCAACTGCAGTGATTGAATCTTGGGCCTTATTAATAGTTTCTGGTTTTGCTTAATTATATTAATTATCAAGGTCTTAAGTGTGCAGGAAACTATTTTACTTTAGATATAACATTGTCTTTCACAGTCTCCATTCTTGTCCTTTCTAATGGTGGGCATTATAAATTAAGCAGTGGAATGCTGTCTGCCTATTATTACTTCAGGAAAAAAAAATCAATATAACTTTTCTAGGACAATCAAAGCCAAATTTAAAGAATTGAATACTTCAGTCTACACTTAAATGGTTTTAAATATATTACTGTTGCATCATCATAGCTTAACATTAATAGGTTAACAATCTCACGATATCTGTCTGGTTTATTATGAACTGATCAAGAATTCATCTAGTATCACAATACTTTGCTTTCCAGAAGACTGTACATGCTTCTCAGGTTTAAATATAGTTTAAATGTTGTGTAAGAGCCTGGTTGTCTCTTATTTGTTCCAAGTGTGTAATCCTATACAAGTACCAGTTTGATATGCCTTTCTTAGACATATCAACTTTTAAAGTTACCTCCCACATATGTAACTTCTTCTCCCATCCCAGGTGATTTTTATGCTTTATATGAGGATTGAAACTTTCCCAAATCTCTTCCTTTCATAACATTTGACGTTTAAGTGTGCTGCCTGGATGCACACAGATGGCTCAGTGGGAGGGAGGAAATACAAATGTGCTCATCCTGGAAGGCCAGATTGCAAATGGCAAGTCAAATTTTGGATATACCAACCTTTCAGAGTGGTCTTCAGATCTGGCATGTTCTTCAAGCATATCATTAATTTTGTGTTACCCCTCAGTAACGCTGGAATGATAGTCAGGAAAAGAGCCTTTCTCAGATTCAGTTGTGGGTTTTTTGTGTTTTTTTTTCATTTGAGCATTCATGGTCTTCCATTCTGTGCAGCACTACCCTGACTTCAGGGCTATGTGTCTCTCAAAAGCAAAGTAATCTTTATAAGGACCTTGAATTTTCAGTATGCAGTGGTTTTCACTTCATTTCAATATAGCTTTTCCTAAAGCAATTTATATTGATGTATTGTCGTTCTGAATTATGTGGAGAAAAGGTCATTACTATGATTCTACTCAAGGCAGATGTTGTCTATATTAGTTACTTTACAGTAAAAGAGACACCCATCAGTCTGTCTATTATAAACAATATTTCATTTCAACATGATGGACAATAAAGAAATGTTTACAAAAATAGTTGCAATATTGAAAGTATATTGACTGAGGCTTTTATTTGTGTGGCATTTGGATTTATATAAGAGTATTTGTTGAAGAAAATACTTCTAATTGGGAATAAACAAGAGTTTAGTATGGGATGAGACCAGCTGAGCCATTATGTTTGCTTGCCCAGCAATAGATGTTCAAGTTATGGGTGATTGCATCTACTCTGTCTTTAGTAGCATAAATCTGTGATAAAATAGTAATTCACAAATGGGAATCAGAACATACAGCAAGAGCTTGTAGAAAAAGTTTACAGGTAACAAATCACCATATAAAATAGATATGTACCTTTGTAATTCTTAGAAAGGAAGAATAGGGTGTGATCAGTTCAGGGTTATAATAACCAATATGAAGTGGCCATGGAAATTAAAAATTTAGGGAAACAGGATGGATGACAATCCCAAGGGAGCAGCTGCTGTGCCAGCACATATTGCCCCTGCTGCTGGGCAGGGAGAGAGCTGTGGCTGATCCCCAGCAATGCAGCCCTTTGCCAGAGGTGGGAACCCTCCTCTCTGCCCTGGCACTAGCACACGGACACTTCTCTAGCATGTGTATATTTATTCACAACCTTCCCAATTCTGCTTTTGTCTGAACCAAGTTAAACTGACTTTAACCACACAGAGGGAATTTCCTGCAGGCTTTGAAAATGCCTGGGTATAAATCATCTAGAATTGCTTCTGTTTCAGTTATAAAAATTGCATCATACCAGGCAAAATTGATGAATTTGAAACTGTGGTGCTGACAGTAATACTGGGAAACAAGCAAGTAAAAGAAATGTTTGGTATTGTACTCAAATGTATCTTGGCCTAGGAAGAAATCATTATAAAAAGCGTATCTTCGCCCCAACTTTGCATAGCAGCAAAATCAATTTAAACTTTAACCTCCTTTCTTCCCTCTAAACCAAGTTGTGGTTACATTTTGTTTTTTTTTAACCTTGAGTGTATTTCATTTTAATGCTGAGCAAGGAATTGGGTATCTTGCAAGAATTACTGGTTGTTGGCAGTAAACTTGCCTGTTTCAGGGAGGCACAAATTCCTCTGGTAAAATCTTAGCAACAAAGGAGTTGGTGAGAAAGATTCTTGCTAGATTACATGTGGCCAAGATTTCACCCTTGATCTGTAGGTGGAATGTGAAAAAGTTGCGTTTGAAGCCACATATGTGGTTATTGGTTACAGCATGCTGCCTTCTCTTCTGCCCAGGAACACTCTGTAGCACGTAGGATGTGTAGAGCTGGGAGATCCTTCTCTAAAACCATGAAGGGCTTTTTTCCCATAGGAAAAACAAGTTATTTTAGAGCTTGATAATTAACAAGAGTGGCTTGGAAAGAGAAGGAAATGTCTTTATCATTTGTGAAACATTTCACAGTACAAAAGAAACCGACCATGTATCTGCTTTGGAGTGAAGCCAAGAGTTTTTCAGTGCACTCCCTGTGGATAAAAGAAGTGAACACCCACCCCAAAATCGCCAGGAGTTGAATGGTCAGGGAACATGTGTGGGCTGAAGCAGCCAGTCTGTGGCTGTGAACTGAGAAACATCTGATGAACAGAGTAGTGTTCTCCCCCACCTCCTCCACTCAAGAAAAACCCTGCATCAGACGATTCTCAGGATCAGCTGGTAGTCAGTGTTTGGTTAACCACTGAGAAGCCAGTTCTATTTTAAAGGATATAGTGAGTAACCCTTACAGGACCCAGTTCAGAGATAAAGTTTCTATAACTTGCAACTATTATCCAGACAGAATCCAAATGATCACTTTTTGGAGAACTTGCTTCTGATTAATCTACATCATTGTTGATTTCTGAAGCCTTATTTTTCTGTGTCAGTTTGTGCCCACTAGGGACCTCAGTGAAAGGCTGATATTAGTGGTACCTATAGTCTTTGATTATTAAAATCTCTTATTGACTTGGGCATTTCTCTTTTCCAGAACATCAGAGAATGGAAGTAGGCTCTCATTAATCATTTACTGTTTTGATTTTGTGCTTCCTTTCCTGTACTAAGAATGTGATCTTTTAATGAATTAGCCTAAAATTACTTTTATTTGGTTTTTCTATGTGACAGTCTTTCAGATGCCAGGTTAGTTTATTTGCTTTGACATTCATATTGCATCCTTTTTATCGTGACTCATTAATAGCTTATAAAATATGCATGATGCAGACAAAAGAGACTCAGGTGCCAATTACTGAATGAAATTCAAGATTTATGCCTTATTTCCAAGGCTGGAACAAAGATATTTGTAAGATTATTTGAAGCTTCAAGAAGAGGATTATCAGGTATGGTGGATATATATGTTCTGCCCAGGGTGAGCCAATCTGTGCAGGCAGTTAAAGCTTTCTTTATGGCCTTAGTTGAAGACTATGGCATAAAGTCTTGCAGCACCTAGGACTTGCCTGGCTGTTGCTTGTTATATGTTGCATTACTATCTGTTCTCCAAACAATAATAAAAGTCTGCTAACTGTCTTTATCAAGCTACAAAGCATGATCCTGGCTTTTATAATTTAAGAATAATGTAATTTGCTTGGGTGAAAATATCTGTCCTGTACAAGTGAAGCCTCACAGATTCAGCTTTTCACAGCCTGATTGTTCTAAGTTTCCTCTTGGTTCAAACTCACAAAGCTAAATTTAAAAAAGACTTGAAGTCATTTTTTCACAGCAGCTGTTTGGTTTGTTTAGTAGTGGAATTTGTATGATGACTGGACTTCTGCCAAAATCTCAACTAATCAATTATTTCTGTTCAGTGTAAATTATTTTTGGCATAAGTTATCTTTTCATTAGAGAAATTTAGAGCAAGAATGATGTAATTTGTGTTGTTTACAGTGCCAGACACACTGACATGACTTTTAGCTAGATTTCACCAGATTGCCTCTTGATACTTATCTGCACCTTTCTATGCAAGTAACCCCATAAAAATCAACAATTTGATCCATCTAGGAGCTAGTGATTCTAGTACTTAACAAGTTACAATTATTGTGGATGTTAGCAAGAAAAAAGGTGTAAGCTATCAGAAGATAGATACAAGGAGAGAATTTTTTTTCAAGTATTTGGGTTGAAGAAAGTGAAAATGCAGCTTAATTAAAGTATGGAGTCTGCAGTTCAAGAAAAGTGTTTAATTTTCTTTTTTTCTGAAACAACTGCAAACATACTCAACTGACCATAATTTCCAATTTTTTTTTTCTTAGATCTACTTTGGAGTTGTTTCTTTTCATGGTGTACAATAAATGTAATTATCTATTCTTACAGACTAATTTGGTTTTCAGGGTAAGAAAGGCTAGATTGTTCTTTTAATTAGCATTCAGAGCAGGCAAAGAAGAGGATGATAATCACATCTATTATCTGGATGGGTAAACAGTAGTAAAGGGCAGTTGTTCCCTGTCTGGTGCTCAAGTGCAATGCACAGATATAATTTCATTGATCTAATTAACCAGAAGATTTAAGGGCCAGATAATAATTTGGAATTTTATGGGAATGTGTAATATTTTAGGTTTATGTTGTATTTTCCTGCAGTGAAATGGAGAATTCAGAAATAAAGTAGCCATTAATATTTTCTTTGAGCTTTAAAATGCTATGCCTTTCAGGATTTAAAGTGGACTTCCAGCTTAATATAATGAATTGCATTAAAGAAAAACATTGTGATGGCCTCTATCTGTATGATGCCTCCAAACAGAAAAATGTCTTTAGAAAATAGTTCTTTGTATGCCTAACTAAAAAAAATACTAAAGTTTTAAGTAGCATTGTTTCATGCATACTTATTTTTCATATTTATTCTGACTTGGGCTATTTGGACAGCTTTGTGTTTGGTTTGAGTTTTGTACCCTGGCCCTGAAGCAGGCTGGGGGGAGCAGAGGCACCAGCGGTGTGTGAGGCAGCTGGGCTGTGCCCTGCAGCCAGGGCAGGGGGCACAGCTCATGCCCGTGCTCCTCAGCTGCCGCCGCTGAATTCAGATCCTGTTCTTGCCAACACACCAGTGAAATCCTTCTGATCCAGGGGCGTTTGCTGCCCACAGACCGGCTTCCAAAGCTGTGCTAGGGATGAAGGATTCCTAGTTTGGCTACTGCATTGTGTGAGCTAAAGAATCTGCAGGAGTTTCCTGGCAAAATAATCCAATCCTATTCCTGTCATTCAGCCAAAGGGAAACATGCTGACTCTGTATGAGTCAGGGTGTTTTTTTTTATGGGAGTGTTATTTCCAAAGGAATTACATAACCATTCCACTCCTACCACCATGGTAGTCAGTATATTAGCAGGGGTTTGCAAGCTTTGTGCATTTAAATTGACACCTTATCCTAGGAATCAGTGTGTTTTTCTGAGTTACTGTTCCCTTATTAGCCTTTGTACTTGTTGATTATTAGCATAAAACATTTCTGCGGCTATTCAGATTTGCTGCTGATTTTCGAACAGATCCTTTTTTTGATTTAAGCATGACTGCGGTAAAATTTCAAGTGGTTCAGTGAAATTGCTGGCTTGTGTTGGAGTTAGGATATAGATATATGATCCAGAACTATCTCACAAGCAATAAAACAAATTTTGAATTTTAAACCATCGTAGCAAAAGCTACAGATAAATGGTTTTGTTTGTCATGTAACCAAAAACAACCTCCAGGAAAGATGTTTGCATTAATTACAGCAAGTGTTACATCAAGTCTGATGTTTGGTGCTAAACAAAACTTCCATGGGAGCAAGAGATTTTGGGACCAGTGCAGCTTTGATATTTGTTACAATTCTAGTGTGGGATATTAAAACTGCAGATGTGCTCTCCAAATAACTAGATGAACAACTTGAATCTTGTTTGTAGCAATAAGATGTAAAAAAAAATGCAGTAAGATGATGTAAAAGTAAATGCACATGGTAATGCCTGTACATGCAACGAAAAGCACTCTGAATTTAAGATGTAATATATGTTTATATTGTCTTTGTGATACTTTCCTCATTCAACTGAAAATTGCATATTTTTGTTATGTAAAACCTTATGGTTTTATTCATTTCAGACAAGCTCTATATGGGACCAGGGCAACTGTACCATGATCTTCAGAACCTTTTACATGACTTGAATGTACTTGGTCAAATTAGCCAATTAATAAGCAGCCTTAAAGGAAACTATCAGGTAATAAACAAAGTTTGATTTATTTTTCAAGTTTGTTCTTGTAAAGTTGTATAATTGCCTCTCCCTAGGGTTTGTGCAAGGCATTCTTTAGTTCTCTCTACAAAAAGTAGAATAATTTTTACCTCTAGTATTACCTCTAGTTAACAGCATTTACTGTTAAGTGTTATAAATAGATTACAGCTGTCCTTTTAATCTTGCTTTTCTTTATTGTTTTTAAGTGTAGGTGGATATTACACATGTCTTCGTTTGTTCAGTAGCTGATAAGCTTATATGCAAACAGAATTAAATTTTGATGTTAAGAAATTGTATTCTTGCAGTTAGACACAGTAGTAGGAGGATGGTTGCTTGGAGGAAGCTCTTGATCCCCATCCAAGCTTATAATCCTGGCTTTTGGGGGGAAACTGTACTTTAAAACTGAGTATAAATCAAAAAAATATAAAAGGATTTTCAGAAGAATTTTGAAACTATTTTGCTTTAGCTTTGTTCACAGCCCTTTGATTTAGCTTATATTCTGGCAAACAAATATAGTACTTCACACCAAATGAAGTCTTGAGACTTCAAACAATTACTTTTTTTGCTTGTTTTTTTATACATTTTATATGTGGTTTCATGTAGTTTTTAACTCCTACCTGCCACCACAGGTTGCAAATGTGTGTATATATATGAATATATGAAAGCTGAGTTTCTCTTTACATATTTTGGCTTCAGAGGGAAGGCATTAAATAAAACATAGCATTTTGTGAAAATATGTACTTTTAATGAAGTTTATGGAAAGAGTGCTTTTGGAAAAAGCTTCACAAGTATTAGAAGGTGAATTTCATCTGCATAATTGGGAATATGTATAGCACAGATATACCATAAGACATTCACCCATCACCATATAAAAAACCTTTCTGCCTGCGCTGACAGTCAGAGCCAACTATGCTTTGAAAACTTAAAATTCATTGTTTTAGGGTAGATGTGTGTAGCATTATTACAAGAATTAAGTTGAGGAATGAGGTTAGCTTCTTGATATTTGAAAAACACTTAAGTTGTCATAGAATTCTGGTGGTGGAAAGTATGTGTACGTCTGTGTACTTGTTAGTCCTGATGTTTTGTACATTCAGGTGAGGTTTTGCTCCCTGCAACAGAACACTCACCTTGCAGTTATTGTTTCAGCAGCTTCCACAGATTTAGTCAACACATATTTCATGATGGCTCCATAAACATTTTGACTCAAAGATTTGAACAAAAGCATATTTTCCATATGATTTGTAAATGTTTTCAAAAGATTTTAGTAGCAGAATTTGTGATGCTGGAATAAAGTAAAAGGCTTGTGCATACACCTGATACAAATACACATGTTTTAATTTGACAAACACTTGGGAATGTCATTTATCCATCATCAAGCTGAGCAATGTGAGTTTTAATGTTCAGATGAAATACATTAGAAAATATTTTAGAGATTTCTGAACTGTGTTTACCATTATGGCTAAATTATCCATGATGTGGTCTAATTGAAGGCCATATGTAGTTGTTTGTTATATTCAGGAATCATCTTATTATTCTGTATGCAACAGGCTGGTAGGCTCATGTTGAATCTTAATTTTTTTAATTTTTCAGAACTTAAATCAATCTGTAGCCCATGACTGGACCTCAGGTTTACAAAAACTGATTTTGAAAAAAGAAGACGAAATCAGAGCAGCGGATCGCTGTAGAATTCAGCTGCAACTCCCAGGAAAACAGGACAAGTCAGTAGAAATCTTGATTACAAAACTTTCTAAATTGGTTTATGTGTTAGGTATAGATGTACGAGTGAGGATTTGGGAATCAGTAGCTGTTCCCTCCCTTCTGTCTCTGTAGTAAGCCCCTGAGTTTTGCTCTTACGCTGTAATGCTGGCTGCTTTAATGTTCCAGAGCAGCACTGTAGCTTTTCTCCTGTTCCTCAACCCAACATTCTGGATGCAAGAAGCAAGAGAGGAGCCATGGCAATGACAGCTAATAGGGAACAGTCACTGTTGTATTGCTTCACCAGCTCCTCTCATAATATTTCATGTAAAGTATAGGAAGATGGACATATGGTGTATCATAGCCTGCACACTTAAATCAGAGCTGAGTCTTTGTCTAAGTATTAGAAAATAATGAAATTTCATCTTGCTCAACATTCTTAGCCATGGCTGTATTCATACCCATGCATTTATAGTGGCTTTTTTTTTTTTTTTTCCCTGTACTGCAGGTCTGGGAGACCAACTTTCTTTACAGCTGTGTTCAATACATTTACCCCTGCCATCAAACAGTCTTGGATCAACAATTTACAAATGGCTAAACTGGCCCTTGGTAATTCCTAATTACTCAAATTTCCTAACAAGTCAAAATAGCTCTCAATGTACAGTGTAATATATTTATTTTTATTTTTTGGAGAATGATTTTCCTTTTTTGGTGAAAATTGTTTGTAGAAGTTTAAAATTGCAATACAGTAAATAGTAGTGATTGTGTATCACTGCAAATAATAACATTATAGATAAAACCGGGCACTCATTATGAAGGAATATATTTTCAACAGTGTTTTAATGAAGTCTGGTATTCCTTACTAATTGTTGCATCTAAATCAACACAAATAGTCTCTAAGTTAGAGCAATAAAAATATGCTGTTCTATGATGTTCTGTGATGTTTTCTGTGTTTGCACAAGGGGATAAGTTTCCAAAGATACTTGGACTTATTAATGCCTAAGTTGAAAAATATTAACTTGCTTGAAAGCAAGTTTCATCAGCACATGGTCAAAATAGAGTGCTTTTGTGATGTCTCACAGAAGACAAGCAAAGTAACAAAAAAGAAGAGAGAATGGATGTTTCCGTCATTCCATGATGAGGATACTTATAATTATGATAACTGGCAGTTGGTAGTGATGTTTCTTAAACAGGCAGAGAAATGCTGTTCAACAAACAGATTTCCTAGAGTCTTGAGGAGAGGTTTGATGTGTCTTTCCTCTTTCAATATTCAATTTACAAGATCATTCAGAGACTGCCCTTAACATTTTGCTAATGTAAGATGTTCTTTTTTTGCATTATCAGTATGTATGTAATCTACTCAATTGAATTTTTGCTCATAGTTTTATGTTGTCATTTATGCATCTATGGCATAAGAACAGCCTGATCTGTATTGACTCGTCCTGACAGAATTCTTTTCTGTTCCTGTGGAAATGTGGAGGTGATTATTCAGTGAAAGGTTTGTGGAGTGTTTATTGTTTGTTCTTTCCATTACAGCAGAGGATAACCTGTTAGGTTGGTTCTGCATAGAAGATGATGGGAATCAAATCAAAAAGGAAAAGCATCCTCTCCTTGTTAGACACATGCCAGTGATGATGGCCAAACAACAGGAGTTTAAGGTGAATGGAATTTTGATATAAGATTACAATTAGGTTTTCTTGTATGATATAATTTCTAAAGAATACCATATTGTAAATACATCTATTAGTTCACATCTGCTAGTTCTCTTGAGCATCTACCTTGGTTTAAGACCATTAGCAATTAAAGGTCCAGAAGAACCACGGGAACACAAAATGCAATTATTGGCCTCAGCCCTGGGCTAACTTTGCCAGTTTTGCAGCTCCTAAAGTAATGCAGGTGTGAGCCCAGATGTCATTCCTGGTTCTCCCAAATCCTTGATATTACTAGAAAATATTACTTAAGTATTACTGCAGCTCAGCTGCAGTTTGGCTCTCAGTCCCCAGCTCAGGGTAGGAAGAGAACCTCTGCTTGGCTAATCCTGTTTGTTGGCTCTCTGTGTGCTGCTCAGGCTGCCCAGTGGTGTAGGGAGCCATCAGAGCAGGTTTACATCCCAGGCTTCTGTCAAGACTGAGAGCTAAACTACCAGGGTAAACTATGGAGAAAACATCACTTTTGACTAAGATGCAAAGTGACTCAAGGTGTAACGAGCCTGGGAAATATCCAACATGCAGTCTCATTTTTCACCGGTGATTTATTTAATTGTCACAGCTACTGTAAATTAGTACAAGTAAATAGCTTCAGCATCTGTTAAATGAGACATGTTAAGACAGGCACAGAAGCTCTTTTTTCTTTCTCTTTTTTTCATCTATTGATTTCAAATGTTTATCTGTATATAGTGAATTGCTTTGCTAAATAGATAATGTTTTTTCTACTAAGGCAAATCACTTAGTAATGCCTGCTGACTTCAAAAAGAGACTGTAAAATTCTTTGCACTTCAGAAAATTAAGTGAACTTGGAATTTAGAACTCTTAACTTTTGCTGACTTGTTTTGTGGTGGGTTTTGGTTTTTGTTTTGGGTTTTGGGGTTTATTTTGTTTTTATTTTGATCTTTGTTTTGGTTTGTTTTTTTTTTTACTGTTGGGAGGTGATGTTGCTAGGCTATGGGGAGTTAATACTAACTGAGTAGTCTAAGTTAATACTTACTGAGTTTTTGCTAGTCCTACAATATAATCACAAGGACGTTGGTGTCCAAAATGAGAGCATTCGTTTGAATTCTAGAGAATCTTGTGTAAAAATATAGTATGACACCTCATTAGAAACCTTTCTATTCTCTACACAGTTATGAATTGCTTCTATATATTCTGAAGTGTTTACATAAGCGTTAGGAAAGTGCCATGGATATTAGGGAAATTAGAAATCCATGACTGGTCATAAAAACGTTTTTTTTTCAGATCCTTGATGCTTGATTCATCTTCGGAGTTGGGATGGACTTTAAATAAAGATCTTGAGTCTGGTGTTGCTTTCAGGTTTTTTTTAATAGCCTGCATGATAAAATCATGAATATTGCTATTAATATACTGACAGTAATATGATGACATGAGATTGGAAGGGAGTTTAAGTCTGAAGGATAATAGCAGTAGCATTCAAAATGACCAAGGCACCTGGAGAAATAATTTGCAGGGGGAAAGAAAAATAAAAAGGATGACAGTCAGCAGGACAGACACATGGTATGCTCAGGGAGAAATTAGGAGTTTCATAAATGCAGATTGAAGAGATGGTTTAGTTGGTTTGTTAAAGTAATTTTTAATAGACCAGCAAGGTAAGGATTGGTTAGGAATGCAATATTGTTACAAGGAGCAGTAAAGAATGAGATGTGTAGAAACAGGCTTCTGAAGAGGTGACCATGGTGTAGTGCTGCTACTAGCTCTGCTAGAATAATGTGTTGAGGTGAGAAAACTCTGCACTCTCAAAGATACACATGAGGCTGATACATGTGCTGAAGGGATGTCAGTTGAAAAAGTGGCAATAATAAGTTTAAAAACAAAAATTTGAAAAAGCAATTGTTTAAAAAAAATTATATGTAATTAAGTAATAATGTTAATTTATCCTAATGAAGAGGTGTCTCAGGCAGGGTCATGACATATATCAGCCTTACATGTAAAAGGACACTGCAAAGAAAGAGAAGTAAGTACCTGGTGTCTGAGATGAGAGGTACAGGCTAATGATTACATCAGGGATGGTGTCAGTTTGGGGACATGAAAAAGCTTAATAAAAGTCATTAAGCATTTGAGCAGATCAGCAAAAGAGAATTTGTAGTCTTTGGCAGTGAAGGTCTGTAGGGTAGATAAGGAATTTGTCAGGAACAGTATCTGTGCCACTGACCCTGCTCAGGGGAAGCTGGGTGAACTAAACTGACTTCTTGGCTTACGAGATTCTTTGATATCCTTAAATGCTTTAGCTAATTACAAACTAAAATAGACAGAAATAGGCATATTTTGTTTAAGTGCTAACAGCTCTTTTTTCCTCTCTTTGAAGATTGAATGTGCTGCTTATAATCCTGAGCCATATCTTTCTGGAGAAACAGAGTCAGATTCCTGTGCTGTGGAACATGGTTTTCTTTGGGTAAGTGCAATCTTTACGCAAAGTAAAATCTGAAAGTTGTTGTCTCCTGTTTCTTTCCACTGCTTTTTGTGGCTCAACAATATGTAGGTATGAAAGAAATGTTGGGTTGTTTTTTCTCTTTGTTTATTTGTTTAAAAAGAAAATATTAGCTACTAATTTGTCCGTGTGGTCTTGCTGGTCTCTGTAGGGTGTCAGTTAAGTGTGTGTAATTTGTTCAGCACAGAATGAATTCCAAAGTGCTGAGCACATTCAGAAGGGAGTTATGTGCTAATTTTTAACAATTGCTGCTAAAAACCAGTGTGAGCTTACACTGTTTTCATACTTCAATAATTTTTAGCCAAAAATAATCTGTTTAAATCTACATAGGGAAAAAAACTTACTCTACATATTGCTGTGACCCCAGATATGCAGATATTCCAGCAAAAAAAAAATATGAGGTGGATAGAAGCTGTTCTTAAAAAAAAAAAATGGCAAGCTAATTATTTCAGGAGATTTTCTAATTACTACAATACTGAAAGTTTAAGGGAGCCCTTGCAAATTAAAAGTTAGAAACAGCTTTTCTTAGTGGTGGCTTTCAAGGCAACCCATAAAATTTCCTTTTGTCTTTGCCATTTGTAAACAGTAGTTGCAAAAACATGCAAATGAAATCTTTCTGCTGCTACAGAATATTCTTTCTCTTTCCTATTTTATTTTGTATAAACAGAAAGAGTTACTATACAAAAACATGTACTGTGCTTGGGTACATTTTTTTTACTTCTCCCTGATCTGTAAAATGTGCAAGTTTTTGGACATATTTATGATACTTAGTTCTGGATCAGGGAGAAATTTGGGTTCCTGTATCAACAAGTTTACAAGACTCTTTCTTTTTGGACGGAGCATTTCTTTGTAGACCTGTTACTGTGCAAAGGACAGGCCTCAGCCATATTACCTGTTTTAAAAGAATCTGAGACAATTAGAACACTAGTTATTAAAATAGCATGTTGCACAGATACTTACAGTAATTACATTATATAATGTATACACATTTGAGTCAGATATCAGACTAGGCCATAATATTATTCCTGCTCTAAAAACACAGTATTTTTTTTTTGAGTGTAGAAGGCAAGATTGAATGTATAAGGTTTTTATATATCTTCTATTTGTGCTGAATTACTCTTATGTCTTAATGCATGAAAATTCATATTGGCACATATAACTTGAGATGCACTCTTCAGTTAACATTCCAATCATTCCTTCTTGTACATGTTGATCTTCCTGGATACAGGCATCAGTCATGGTTTGTTGTGGTTTTTTTTAATTTTCCCTTTTTCATTTCAGATTGGCAGTTGTACTAATCAGATGGGCCAGATTGCAATAGTCTCGTTTCAAAGCTCCAGCCCCAAGGTTATTGAGTGCTTCAATGTGGAATCACGGATTCTCTGCATGGTGTACATACCAGAGGAGGAGAAGCTGAAAGAGCTAAACAAAGCTCCAGACTCTGAAAGTGTTCTTACAAAAACGTGTAATGTGCCTACTATTTGCCTTGGCATGGAAGAAGGAAGGTGATTCTTGGTTTTGGTGTAATGTGTATGATTTACTGATTAAGTTTGCTATTCTATAGCAAAACTGTGTGAGATATTTCCAAGAAAATGTTTCCTTTTTAAAAAAGTATACAATCGTTATCCTAGTGATCTCAAGGTATCATTTATACTTAAATCAAGGGTAAAATTCACTCTACATTATTTAAAATGACACTGTGTGGTATTTGAAATTAAAACAGGGCATCTTTTTGATGAAAGAGGATTAGTTTATTGTATCTGAAAAATATAAATACTACATTTGTAACATTACAAGGTAATCTTCAGGTATTAGACAATTTTCAGAATGGCAAAAAGAAATCCATTTATCTGCCGTGTCATGTTATGCAGGATTTGTCACATGAAAAAAAAAATATTGCTATTTACTATTGACATGAATTACTTTGCTGTCTTTGAACTGATGGCCTACTGAGCCATCCCTTGATTTGTGTTGAAGAACAAGGCTACATATTCTAAACTTAGAGGTCAGTTGGCAAAGAGATCTTGTTACAGTTAGGGAGGTCATAGGTGTGTAACTACATGTGATTTTTGAAGGTGTTTGTAACCAGTATAAATGCAGGAAAATAAAATTTTCCAAGGAAAATGCCATTTCTAGAAATCAGTGATTTAATTCCATATTTAACAATATTCTTACCATACCCATTGTAAAAATCAATAGGAATTGTGGAAATTTTAAGTGCAAGTGATGTCCGGTAGTGAGTTTTTTTTTTTATTTTCCCTACTTCTCCACATAAAATAATTTATTTTTAACTAATTAAAGTTTTAGGTAGACTCATCATAAGGACTTGAAGCAGAATTTTTATTATGTCTCTTTTTTGATTAAGTGTTTCTGCAGACAAGATAATATGAATGTGTTGTCATATGTCAATGTTCAGTAATTGCAAGTTGTCTATGCAGACATTCTGGGGTGTCAAGAATTGAAGGAGAAAATCCTCTTTTCCTCAATATTTTATTTTAAAATTCTCTTTTGCATATTCTAGCAAGAACTACGTAAAGTATGATTTCACAGGTCTGTTTCTTCTTGCTTCTTTCTGTAGCATTTCTATTTACAAAAGTTGCCAAGGCTCAAAGAAGATTCGGCTTCAACACTTCTTCACTCCTGAAAAATCAACTGTTATGAGCTTAACATATAGGTCACAGTACTTGTTTGCTGGCTTGGTAAATGGAAACATTTCAATCTACACAAAAGCAGAAGGTAATGCTGAATAGTGATATGATTTCATGGCATCCTGAGGAACTCACATGTCAGTGTATTTTGGCAGAAACAATTTTCCACTAATGTATTTTCTGAAAATTCTTTGTAAAACTGCTGAACTAGGATTACTACTCTTTCCGGTATGTCTGAAGAGACTTGTTGTCTCTTTTTGAAGGATAGTAGGAACTTTGATACTGTTCCCACTTTCACCATACATGCATATGACAATTGATTTTCCCCCTTAAACCCTAAAGTCTTCAGTGTTGCAAGAATCCAGAAATGTATGTGCTAACAGCATTACACATTATTACACAGTATTTTACACAGCACAGTGCTTTTTTCTCTCAACTATCAAGTATTGGTGAGTATGAAACACAGAAATGCCCTATTGGTAGAGATTTCTTTATTTTTCATTTAAAATGACAGCCCCATTTTTACTGTACAGCTGGAATGTCGTTCCTATGTGTGTAGTTCATGTATTTTATAGCAGGCCTCCTTTTTTTATTAGTATCACAGTTGGTTGTTTTGTATCTAGCTAAATAATTGGCTGAAATAATTTGAATAAAGGAGAATCCCAGGCAATTTTTCTGAACCAAAACTGTCTTCCAGAGCTGGTTCAGGTGCTTTCAGTACATCTCACTAACTTCCCTGCAGTATTGTATATATATCTAGTGTTTCAATACAAAATCAGTGAGGCTTTGCTCAAGGTTTGAAACCTTAACGTTTTAAGTGAAATGTTAGCACAGAGACTCCTAACCTGGTGAAGTACAGAGGCTGCAGAGATCTGCCTTGCTTGTGAGCTGCAGTAATGATGGTTGTCATGCTTCTCTAATGAGGTGGGCCCTGTGAACAGTTCAGCTGAATTTGTGTGGCACTGTACGTTGGCTACTAAATCCTACCAGTATCTGAGGAACCAAATTCAGTATCTGTAGTTTTGGGACAAATTATACATCCACTCTTAGAGCACAGAATTTGTTTGGGAAAGCTAGAGGATGTTTGTTTTTTTTTCCTCAAGCAGCAAAGATCTGGGTAAAAAGTGATGGCAAAGAGACTTCCCTTGTCCAATTGTCTTCAACCCAGTATGTTTCCTGTTAAGCTGCTGTCTCTCATCCGAAGCCAAACATTAGATCTTAGTTCCCTTTAAAGCTTTTTTTTTTTTTTTTTTTTTTTTTTTTGCTTTTGAGGCACAGGAGAGAGGTCTTGATCCTAGATTAATAATATTTTTGGTATTTCAGTTTCTCTACATACCTGGAGGGATATTAAAGTGAATCTGTCATCTTCTCTGAAAGGTGCTGGCGTATTTAATCTAAGATTGCAATTACTATCACTCACCTTCTTCCAGAAAAGACCACTTAAAAAACACAACTGACAGCTATCCTTGGCAGTATAGCTAAGAAAGGATTAATGGGTTGCATATCTACAGAGAATGTTAAAGATGGGGCAGAGCTGTTAACCAGACTGCATTAGTCTGGTTATGAGATGGAGGTTATTGCATTGACCAGGATCCTAGCATGCCCTGTTTGTCTTCTTCTGAAGACACTGGTTTTGGGCAGTGAGATGTTCCTGGAGCCTGTCAAAGTCTGAGTCATGGTCATTGGAACTTTGAGAAGGGAAATAATGATATTTCTCTGACTTCTGTCAGTTAATCTTGTAGTCCCTCTCCTTACTGCTTGCTTGGTGTGGCTTATTATAGTTCTCCATGCCCCATGGAAGTTGTGTGATTCAGCTGCTGCCATGTTAGTGTCCATCTTCCTTATGTTGGCTGCTGTGGTTATGTGAGGCATTCAGCCCTGGAGGGGTGTTTTTATGAGCCTGACCTATTTACCAAACAAAGGAATCCAAGCAGTGGAATGTGAGGGAGGGGGAATGCAACCTCTGAGGAGCTTTGTGCAATTCATCAGGGTTGCCTTCTGTTCTGCAGAGGAGGTTGCTTTTCAGCCACTTCAGCTTGGGTTTTGGTCTATCATCATAACGGAGATTAGGTTAAGATTTAAAAGTGAATGTGAAATATATCCCTGCATTACATCTTGGTTTGAAGCCTGAGAAGGACAAATACTGTGAGATGCATAGGAAAAATGGTTGTTACAGGATTCCATGTATGAGAAAGGATTATCTTTCTTCTAGGATGAAAATCTATCTCACAGTCTGTTGTAGAGTTGGGGTCCTTTTGTCTTCCTCCCTGGGCAGAAACTATGTGGATCAGTTCAGTCACTGAAGCTCGATGGCTTACTCTATGCAGTCAGAGACTTGTGATTTGTATAATTTGGTTTGCAGGACCCAAATAGCTCTAATTTCTCCAGTTGTTCTCAGAGGGGTCAGTGCATATAAATATCCATGATATTTGTTTACGAACATCTGACTTTCTTCACTAGAGAACTATGTCAGATCTACAGCATCCAGAGTGTTCTGGCTGCAGAAAATCTTGTTTTGAAGCAGTAAAAAAATGGAAACTGAGAAGTCTTACAGTAAACCAAAGAGCAAACGCCATGTCAGTGAGAGAGTAGGAGGTGCACAACTTCCTTTCTGGAGGGTGGGCATATTTTAGTGAGACACCTCATGTACTTTCACATATGACGTAAAATGTACTTAAGTACTTTTCAGTATTTTATGTATTTTTAGGTACTTAAAAATGCATATCTTAATGTATTTGAACACAAGCTGAAAGCAAAGTCTTGAAAAAGTAATAAAATCTACTTGGCTCTTAAATGTGAGCTAACATGATTTGTGAAAATATCACAGAACACCAGGGTGCAGGTCAGCTAATATGTTAATTGTAAAAACAGTACCCCTGATAATTATCCTCACTAATCCTTAATTTTATGTGTGTGAGAAGACTTGTTTTGGGAACTGTGAGACAGCTAGTGAATTAAATGCTATTCTGTATAGGAAGGGGAGTGATGCGGATAGCAAAATTTCTCTTTTGCACAGTTATCAGTCTGAAAAATTCTGCCATTAGTGTTTGCCTCAGGCTGAGTTAATATTTCCATGCAAAACATGCTTAGAAGAGGTTAATGGAAAAGTGTTTTGTATTGTCTTTGTTTAAAAAACATAACAAAACCCCTTTGTGATGATTGCAGACAGACCAGCAGATGTGTTTTCTGAGTGATGTAATAGCAAAAAAGGTCAGCACGTGTTTGACTTCCATTCAGAAAAGCAGGAAAGGGAAATCACAATCTTTATGTAATATAGGTGTATTGTTCCTGATATACTGTAGTCAGTTCCAGCTTCCTTTCTTCTAGACATTGATATACATTTCCTTTTCATAAAGTCCTGTAAAGAGTACAGGAAAGAAACGGGAAAAAGAAAATACAAACTCAGAATTATTGTGGCAGAAAGTAGAAGAATTAATATTTTAAACCAAACTGGAGTTTGGTTTGGTGAAATAATAGCTGGGGCAATTTTGGCCATGCACAGAACAGAAGAGACTTCACTGCTGAGAACTTAGGGAGCTCTGAAGTTGGTCAGAAATTTTGATGACTTACCTGTCCAAAGAGCCTTTGTGACACTAATCATAGGAGCATTTTGAGAGGATTAATATTGAGGAAAATGACAAAAACTGAGAGGAAATACAAGAGTAAGGGAAACAGTTATACCAGGAGTAGCATGTTAGTTGACTGGTGAGGTACCTTGATGGATTTGGTAAGACCCTTGTGTTCTCTGACACATTGAGGAAAGGAAGAATATGTGGAACAGAAAACACTGATGTCAATGTCAGAGCTTGAGTGGATCCATGTATTGTTCTAGCTTGTCTGAAGAGCATGCGATTGCCACTTTAGGTAGATGTTATGAGAGGTATTGCTATGAAAAATAAGCAGTGGTATTAAGCTGTTAAGAAGAAGACTAGAGCAGTGATACTGAAACAGAAATAAAATACTGTTGTCTTTGCATTGTCACATAGTACTCATCAACAGAAATATGTTGACAGTGCTTTCAGTCTTATTTGTGTATCTCATGCCAGGACCTCAGCACCACCCCCTGTATAACAGTAGGAAGACCTCTGTCAGCTATTTAGCTTGAAGAATTTGATGCATGTTGGAGAAAAATTGAGTGTGCATACATACTATAGGACATTCCTAGTTACACATTGTTTAAAAGAGCAGGCCTGAGTGTCTCATCTTATTTCCAAGTGATAAGGAATGTGCTAAACTTTTGACTTCTGTAGGTACCATTTTACTCCTCCACAGTGCTGGATTATGTACCATGTGATGGAAAAAATGTTTTTGCTCCACTGCACTAATTAACCAAGAACTGCTGTTCCCAGGGCTGTGTTGGCAGCTCTGCTGAAATCATCAATAGTGCTGCTAAGCAAGAGAGGAAGCTGTCAACAAAAACACTTGCTCAGTTCAGCTAGACTGAAAGAATAAAAGAAGGGAAGACTATTACAAACTTTGAAAAGACTTTCTGAGGAAATAAACTATATGTTAATAGGTTATCTCATATGAAGACCTGAGTGCATCAACTAACTACAATTTTTAAAATTACTAAATATTTTAAATATTTATAAATTAATAATTGGAGGCCTATTCTTATAAATTTTTGTAAAATAATTTTACTTTTCCTCATTGAGTTTTGTGGAAACAAACCATAGAAGGATAATATAAACATTGGTTTAAAACTTTTCTTATAAAATGGACATTGTTTTAAAACTTCTTTTATTCACTCAAGTTTAATCAAATAGGAAGGTAACTAATTTTTTAAATTCATAAAAATCACAAGACTAATAACAAAATTCACCAATGGAAATAATGTCCTTTTACATTGAAGTCTCATTTTATAAGCATGAAAGACCTTACTTTGATGCAGCTAAATGATATATGCATTGCAAGATACTGTCCAACACTGGTATATAAACTAGAGCATGTAACTTCTAGAGAAATATAAGTTACAAAGAGGATTAAAAATATTGGAATAACACAGTGACATAACAGATCTATTAGTATAATATCGGTCTTCTATTTTTTTAAATACTTACCTACATCCAAATATCAAACATCTTATATACAACATCTTTTATACAACATAAATATATGATTCATAAAAATATTAATAGATCCGGAAGCCCCTGGATTTTTTTCTATCTTTGACCCTGTTCTCAGATTTTGTAGACACATCTCTTTCCTACAAACATCTGTACCTGCAACTCACATCCTCATGAGATATGCCTTGAGATTCTGTTGGGAAAAGTTTTACCTTGGCTTCCATTTCTTCCTTATTTTCTCTTTTGCCAGGAAAAAAAAAAAATATTTTAGTCAGCAACTAGCAAAGAATTTTATAGCATCAAACAAAGCTATTCCTTATCTTCTTTGCAAGTGCTGTGACTAATTTTAAATACCTGGGTAGTGTCAGTTGTTGAAACTGACTTACTTAGATAAGCATGTCTTGAACCTGCAGGTATTTACACAAGTTGGATAGGGATAATGCTTCTTTTCCCTTAGATTTTAGAAGGAATGAGCATTGGCTCAGACAGATTACATGAAACAGCCAGTGTCAAACATGAAGTTGGTGCAGGTATTGAACAGGGTCTGCTGATATCTGGAGAGAGAAGCAGGAAGAGTATCATGTTTTCTTCAAAGCGTGATTTTGATAGTGTTAAACAACTTGTGAGCTAGACACAGACTTGCTAATTAATTTTGGAGAAGGTGATAAAATTCTTGGTCAGCAAAATGAAGTCATGATCTTACTCTTAGCCAGCTTGTGGTTAAAGCATTTACAGTAGTATGTTGGATTATCAGGCTTAATCCCTTGCCTTGCTTGAGTGGATTTTTACCCATGCTTTCCATGCTCTCAAGAGATTTCCCTGGCCACAAAATGAAAGGAGAGAGATGCACAGGGCTTCATTTGTCCTCCTGGTGCCATTCCACTTTGTATAATTAATGAGTCATTCATTGAGGCAGGGTCCAGAACACAGCTGACACATCCTTTGAATGCTGTTCTAATTACTAGACTGGAGAGTGTTCCCCTACCCTTTTTTCCCCTCATCTGTCTCAGATGCGGTCTGATCTAGAAGACATCAGTGTTTGCAAGAGGAAATAAAAAAGCACCAGAGAAATAAAAGAGCCTTATCACATGACTAGGGTCATAAGATAGAGTGATGGTTTTGGATTTTTCCTGGCCTGGTGCATCAAGTGAGATTTCAGGGGATTTTTTCAAGATATTGTGATAACACGAAAGACGTGAGAATTCTATCTCACCTTCTTCATATGTCCAATCCTACAAAACTCTTAAACTGGATTGTTAAGTACTGTGTTAACACACACACCAACAGAAAATGGTTTTGTGAGAGGTGAGTTTTTTTAGACATATATGTTGAATCAGATATTCATTACTCAGGTGGTATTTATAACATTGATAGTATCGAAATCACCTTCTTACATTGATCAAAATTATAAATTTTGCTTAATGCTTAGTCATCTGAAGAGTTACATAGAACTTCAAAACATACAGGTCCAGATTTAAAACAAAAGAAACACATTAGATATTTGAAATTTAGTTTAAGCAAAATGTAAATGAGTCCACAGTTGAGATCCTGAAAATCCTTATTTTCCTGTTGTTTCAGTATCAGCTATGCTTTATATATAAATTAATGTATAGCTTGAATGTATTTAAGAGATAGACTTGTCAAGTTCTGTGAAATTTTGTTTTATATTAATAGTTTTTTCAGTGTGAAAATACAACTAGAAAAGATAGCTTTTTGCTCAGCATATCTGCTCCTTGCCCAAACTCATGGTCCTTATCCTTCAGAAAAGACAGAATTATGCTGGGTTTATCCCTGAGAATGGTGCTGTGTACAGATTGTTATTAAAATTCTGCAGTCAGCATCCCTTGCACAGTGAAAATTGTGACACGCACGCATGCAGCTTCACTCTGTAAAGGGTCTGCAGCGCCTACAGTGGTTACAGCAATCAGAGTATGGGCAGCATCCAATTTATAATTTAATTTATGGGTAATGTGGTTGCTGAAGAATGAAAACTTTTCCAGAAGTTTGTTTATTACTAATAATACATATGAGTCATAGAGAACACAGAGTGACTCTGACATTACTGGGAAAGTTTGCAGGCTAATGACTGGAAGCACTCCTCTCAATTGAAACTAAAATAATGAAAATTATTTTGACAGCCTGAAACTAAATGTCACATCTACAAAGATTCTTTCAGAAGAGAGCCACATCCTGAGAATGACTCAGCAAAGGTTGTATCACGTAGATGAAAGAAATTTTGAGAAGTACTCCAGACCTGAGGCTTCTCATTATTGTTGTTGCTACTGTGATTGAAGAAGCAGGAAATTTCATGACCCCATTCCCTAAGCAAATAATAGAAGATGCACTTGTTTTCAGGAGGGAAAAGAAAAAATTGTACTTAAGTGCTTGCCTAAAGATGTGTTTACTTTGGTCTCATCAATCAAAATTTAGGTGGTTACTGAGTTGAAACCAATGTTAGAAAAGTGGACAACTTTTCTGCAGCTTGTGCAGGAAGAAGGCTTTGCAATGAAGAAATGGTGCTTTTTAAAATATTTTATCTTGGTGTAAAACCCAGTTACTTTTAACAGATTTTTATACTATTAATAAATCATAATGTATAGAAATGTCACCATTGAGACTATATTCAGTGAGCACTTTCAATATATAAACTAACATAAAAACATTAAAATTATTATTGATGTACTTAACATGCCAATTTGTATGTATAAAAGAGAAAGTCACAACTGTTTCAAAAACCTATGTTGCTGGTTCTTAAATTTGGGGATAAATAATCTGCTAGTCCTTGTTTCAAAGAGATGGCAATTGAGAGTGACCACAGCAGTGGGTGGAAGTATGCGGTTCTTGCTGTTGGAACTCAAAATGTCTCTCAGACATTTTTTGGAGGTTCCAGGCCTTGGTCAGAAGCATTTTAGACCCTGGCAGGCAGCTGGAAACAGCTGTGATTTTGAGTTTGAGCCATGGAAGGAGTTACCAACTTTGGAGGTGGAACAAGCAGTCACAAAAGGTTAGATAATATAGTAAAAGTAGTTACAAAACAGAGGGGAAATTTTTTTAGTATTGTGCAGAGGGGTTTTAGCACATGTACAGGGGGGTTTTTAGTTTGTACATGGGGGTCAGAAGTTGTAAGATGGAGGAAAGTGGGCTGATCCTGTTCTTCCTCCTTCTTCTTCCTTGCCTCCATGTTCTTGGTGATGTTGGCATTCACAGATTGGTTTAGAGTAGAAAAGCACTTTGTAATATAGGTAGTAGGTATTGGGGGGAAACTATAAACATGTTATACGTAATATAACATATAAAAGATAGCAGCAGCCCTGGGCGGGGGAGAGAAGAAGCAGACAGCAGACAGAGAGGATGTCAGGGTGTGTGTGTGCCTCTGCCCGGGCTGCTGACCAAGCAGCCGCAGCCCGAGAAGACAATCTTTTAGATAACTCACAATAAACTGCCTTGAGACTGAGCAGCAAAAGCCTGCAGAGCTTTTCTTTGGAAGTGCGGGTTGGAGGAGAAATTTTACCACCACATGAGACCCCAGAGCAAGCCTGGGGTTCTCACATCTTATCAGAACCTCTCTGAATAACTGATTGTACCACGTACACATGCATAATTTAATTTAGATCTGCAAAGAAAACACTGTGGGTTTTATAATTAGAGGAAAAAGTAAGAAAAGTGAAGATATGGCACAAGACCAAGTTTTAATTTCTTCTTTTTTTTTTCTTTTAATTTCCATCTTAATTGAAGCATCTAGTAGCAGGAAGGTCCATTTCATTAAAATGCTCTTAGAGAGTGATCTGCACTCATTAGAGCCTACAGTAAAAATCTTCCTGACAACTTTGTACATGAAGGATGATTCTGTCCTAGTTAGAAATTGATTCATCTTGAAATGAGTTGGCTGTGAGTTCCTTCTGAGTTGGGGACAATTGTGTCAGCCATGTATTTCTGGCTGTATTTCCTCTGGAAAGGAAAGCAGTTGTATCAGCAATGTGGTATTCCTGAATTGTCATTTAATCTAGATAAAATTTACTCTGTTAACAGTTATATGAGTGCTTAAGTTTGAGTTTTCTCCTTAATGTTGTTTTTTAGCCTTACGAATTTACCCTGGAAGCTAAAAGGAACCATACACAAATCACCATGTAGCTGGAAGTGGCAAATTGCAGAAAAAGCAGTGGACTTTTCAGAATTGTTTTAAAGCAAAGATCACCATTTGGTTGTGTATAACCTTTCTTCTCTTTTTATTGAAGATGGGACATGGAACACAGAACCTCAGAAGATAGTTAAACTGGGGGTTCTGCCTGTTAGAAGTCTGCTTGTGATGGAGGAGACCATTTGGGCTGCATGTGGTGGACAAATTTTTATAATCAGCACTGTGACACATTCCATACAGGTAAGTGCTTTTAAAAGCATTGCTCACCTATTACGTTTCAGAGTATAAATGGTGAAATTTTAAAGATGAAAATGTGTTTAAGAAGCATCATGACTGGGAGCTTTTTATTGAATGTGGTCTCAGTTCTTTTAAATCTCACTCTCTTAGTTTGTAATTCTGCTCTTGTGTTCTCTGCTGATGTCTCTTCAAACCTTGCTGCCATTTACCCACTGGTTTCTGTAAGGTGCTTGGAAATTATAGAGTATTTGGGGCAAGAGATTGTCTTAAAAATTAAATCTGACATAAGGCAGCAGAGAAGTAGGTGCCTATAGGATTTTTATGTTAATTACAGAAGAAGGCTTAACTAAGAGACTGCCTTTATATAGTTAGATGTTACTTGTACCTTGTGATAATTTCATAATACAATTTTTCAGAGTTTTGCTTCTTGGTGGCCTACAAAAATTTTATTTCCATAAGAGCAGTTTCTGATGAATAGTCACGCAAAAGCTGGCTTTTTCAGAATGAGAGAAGAGTGTTCAAACTCACATTTCTGACCACATTTTCCAGAAAATTTTAAGCCCTTATTTCTGTCAAAATTACATCTTTAACCAAAAGAACATCTTAGTAGTCCAAAGTTAACAGTTGATGAAGCATCAAGAGTTCAACCTCTCCTTCAACCTACAATAGAGTGTTGCTGAATTGCATGATGTTTACAGCCGTGAAGCTTTTTCAACAGGAGTCATAATGAGCTCACAGCCTCCTTCTTTGTGTGCTTTGTTGCTGCATTTTTTTCTTTGATGATCATGTTTTCTCCCAACAATTGTCTGTTTGGTACAATTGATTCTGTGAGTCACTGTCATGGGTTTGCAGAGAAATAACTAACATCCTAATTTCCTCTTTTTCTGTGTTTTCTGAGAGATTTGTTTCATCTAATAAGATGCTTGGTTTGTATATTCTCTTATTTTGCTTTTCTTTAAGGCTTGTTTTGTTAGTATTTTGAATGGTATGATTAGGGAAAGATTTTTGGATGATTGATCTGGATAGGTCCTTTGTTAGCTTCACAGCCTCTGGGACACATGGTTGCTATTCTACAGACTTTGGTAAAATCTCTCAGAAAACAGTAAGAAAATTTCTCTAGGAAAATAGTAAGAAATCACAGCCAGGTTGTTCCTGTGTGAAGCTGGATACGTAGAGCCAGGTCTCTGTAAATAGGTTTGGCAAGTCTGGCCTAATTCTGTAACAAAGCTCTCCCTAAATCTGGTGGTATGGCTGCAGTTTGGGCCATGCTGGGCTGTTTTGGCAGAGGAGAACAAACACAGAGTTAAACAAACTTTGAGGGTTAAAGAAAGTTTAAAGCTTATTCTGTCATAATACAGTAAAATGTCATGGACTGCAGTGTTGAAAACAGAAGTTTGGAGACATAAAATAGCAAGTACTCTACCAATATCTCTCAGACACAGCAGTTTCATTTTTCAGCTGTTACTACAGATTTTCCTACAAAAGCATCACAGGAGGTTTCTTCTCATTTCTCAACTAAGCCATCTGTTGTATTCAGAGCTCAGGTTATTATAGGTCTGTTGCACACACAATAAGTGCTGCAGCAAGCAACATATAAGAAATGGTGCATATGGGTTGAGTAATGTTTTTTCAATATCAATAATTTTGTTCAAGAACATGATGATTTTCTGTATGTCTGGCTGAGGGTCATCTTTTTAATTTCACACAAATATTCATGGCCTAGTGTGTCATCTTCCCCATAGAATTGTGAATGAGCAATGATTCTCTCTTGCTTCTTTATGGGTATTAAGGCATACTGATCTTTTTCTCATCATCTCACCAGACTAAACAGGTTACTGATGTTTTCAGTTTTGCTGCCTACTTGTTTTGATAACTTCCTAGGTTTGTGTTTCAAAAAGTGATCTGCTATGTTGTCCTTCCCAGGTTCACTGGCAATATTGTTTCAATATTATACAATGCATGAGGCAATTTAAACTCCCATGTATATCAAATATTTTAACATCTGAGCTGCCTCTTCCTTACGGTGAAGAGCTGAATCTTTGCTATAAGGGGAAGCAGCAGCAATGAAATGTTTGCTTTCCCTCTGTGCTCTCTCTTGTTGAAAGTTTGTTGTAATGATTTGACTCAAGATCTTTTGCATTAACATGATCTTTGCTGTATCAGCATGAATCCAGGTGTTGCACAGGGCTCACCTGTTTCTCTTCCCTCTTCACTGAACTCCTTTATATCTCCATATACTTAATGTGGAGATACTCCATGTATACTGCAATGCAGCTGCTTGCTACTTCATTGCTACTGTCATGTATGCATACTATGTGCTCTGCATCAAGTACTTTATCTGTAAAGGCATCTGGCCTTTCTAAGGCCTTTAGATTTTAAGGCCATGTTTGTGCAAGTCCATGAGCATATTCAAGTCTATTTTTAAACTTGTCCTTGTGAGGCACTCTTTGCTTCACAGGTATCTCATATTTAACTGTCTGTGCATTTGCTAAGTGCAAAGTATGTTATCCTTGAAATCAATCTCATTCCATGCCTCCTTGCTTTGCTAAGATTTTTATTTAAGATTTTTTCTTTCTTTAATAATTTTTAGTAAATGAGCAGGTTTGGTATTGTGTGTATTGGATTTGGATATTACTGCTGCTTTTCTCCCCCATCTGATATGAATAAGACTCTCAATTCACTTGTTCTAATGATATGTTACTGTAATAAAATATTTTAGTAATGACTTTTATTGGCACAATGCCCCAAACTGGCACAATGCCTCAAGATCCTTGGCAGGGCACACATGAAAAATGCATCAATTGCTGTTATATATTAATTACATACTCTGATCCTTTTTCTGTGAAGAAGAAATTTGTCACTTAGTTTTGACCCTAGATCTGACAGTTGTTTTGCTGTTGGTTACAGACCTACATCTGATAATGGTCTCTGGGCCTGGAGCTCTTTGTGCTCTGCAAAGGCAGTTTGTGCTTGTTTCAAAACTTCAAAAAGTGCCAGAGTATTTAACAGAATAAAGTCACTGGTTGAGTGCCACTCTATCCTAGTCTGTTTTGTCTTGTTTTTAAAACTTTGCTATCTATATAGGGGTTACACTGAAATGTTAAGCTGAGTAAACAAAAATATGGAAATTCCAACACATGCATGTGTGTTGCCCAAGTGTTGTAACTTCTTTAAAGCAGTGAAAGACATTTGTTTGATGTTGAAGGTAATGGCACCCATTATCCTCTTCATCTGAAGCTGAAGAAATTGTGGTTCATCTCTTGGTGCAGCTGTTTGGTGTAAGTGAGCACTCCCTTAAAAGAAAGGCTCTGCTGTGTCCCACACTGCTGGAACACTGGTGAGCTGCATTGGGCTGTGGCATCCACAGTGCCTTCTGCAGTTCCTGTGCTGCTGTAGTTAGAGTGGGAGAGCCTGAGGAGGAAAAGCCAGGCAAGAGGAATGTAGGTATGAATACTGAAAGAGAAAAAGAAAATTAATTTAATTCTTTTGATAACAAAAGGAATAAGACATCTTTGTTCCTTTGTATCTGTCTTTCTTGTAATCGAAAGGAAAGAAAATTAGAAGTAAAAGACCAGTTCACAGGTTTTCAGATAGATGTGTAATTGAAACATGTCCAAGATATCCTTTATGCATAAGAAGGTGCAGTTTTGGGATATGTTCTTGTTCCATGTTAGAAGACCCTTTCAATGAGAAGAATAGGTCTTTCTACAGGTCTTGTCATGTTTGCAGTATACAGTTTTACTTCAAGTGGGTCTTTGTGTTCCAGCAGACAGCTGTACAAATGGCAGGACCGACTTAAGTGGGAGTATTATGAGCTGGCTATTAAAACTGGAATGTGGCAAAAATGCATGTGTAAGTTGTTTTCAGTGGTACCAGCATAATTGTCAGCTGTGGTTGGATCACTCCAAAGAAAATTCTTTTTTTACAGTCTTCTTCATTTTTCTTCTAATTTCAAAGAGTGTAAGTTTCTGGTCAGGTTTGCTTTAGCATCCATGGTCTATACACTAGAAGTTCTCAAAAGCAAATTAGTCACCAGTGTAGGGATGTATGAGTCTATAAACAAAGTAAATAGTTTAGAATCATCTTTGCAATGGAACATGCATGATGAGAATATCAGCAAATCTAGTCATAAGGACTGTTTTTGACTTTGAAAGGTGCTTTTTATAGATAAATTCTTCTGTTGAATAAATCTTATGATTTTCAAGTTGTGTATATAATTTGGCAATGAATGAATACTGGTTACTTGAAGAAAACAGTGAATATACATGTGCCTGCCAGCGTTGCTTACCTTAGGTTCTGCAGTGTTATTATTCAAAGAATCAAAAGGTAACACTCAATAACTGAACCACTGCCTGACAGCTGAAGAGAAAATTCTGTTCATTTACTAAAAACTGAACATTTGGGGAATAATATTAACAAATGAAAAACACAAGAAATAATTCCCATTATTGTTAAAAAGAAAATTTCTCAGTGAAAATAATATATGCAGTAATAAAGTATGAAAAACCCTAAATGCTTACTAAGCATAACACCAAAAGTTATTCTTTGTGGTAATCCTGAATTTTTATTCTTTTCTCTGATCTTAGCCTGTTAGTTGAATTTTGATGGAAAATTTGGACAATATATCTATAACCCTATTATATTTAGATTTTAATTTTAAAGAAAGCCAAAATGAAATTTAATTGTAACACCTGGAAAATTTAAGTATATTTCACAAGGAAAGAGGAGGTACTTCTGCATTTTATCTACAAATGTAATAAAGAATATATAATACTTTAAGTGAATATTAGAGCACTTATTACTTCACACCCCTCAAAGAGAGATTTTTATCCAAGGAAAAGTTTGTCATATACTTAGCTAAGTAAAGTTTTGTATTTATCAGACTGGCTTTCTGGTAATAGCTGGCACAACAATAAAAGGCTATGTTCAACTTCACAGTCTTCTTACAAGACAAAACTGGGAGGAAAACAATCCCTCCTTCTCGTTAATGATTAAGAAACTTTACTACAGCTTTATCTGACATGTTAATAGAGACATACAGAGAGAGAGGTTTCTGCCTTACTGGAGCCAAGTTGTAACTGGAAAAAGGCCTGCCTTCAAAATGTTATGTTACTTGTATTTAGAAAGAGGATTTTGACTTTTATAATGAGAAGCATCAATTCGTTGAAGGACAGAAAAACAATATAGCTAATACTTGTGAAATTCAGAAGCATCAAAAACCAAACTACAATATTAAGGCTGACATAGTTATGTGTGTAATTGAGCAAATAATTGTGTGTTTATATTCTTAAACACTCTACTTTCTAAATATGACTTTTTATTACATTCTTGTTATTCTTGTTATGAAAAACCCCCAGCAGAACAAAAGAGAAATTTTTTTTTTATTTTTGAAATAGAAGTTCTTCTGTAGATAAAAGTACAGCTGCAGTAGTTTTCCCAAAGGAGTATAAATAAAGAAATATGAAATCCTTTTAAGTCTGAGCTGTTTTGGGCTTGCCAGCCCCTATCATTCAATATTTTTAAAAACCAGAAAATCTGAGTTACTCTGTTGTTAGGTGGAGCCCTGGCTCAAGAGCTGAGAATACTTCTATACTGATGATGATATCTTTCCAAAAAAAGTCCCAGGGAAATTAACACATCGCATATGGCTATCAGAACATATCCCGAGCAAGGCAGAGGAAGCTTTGTCCCTGTCAAAGAGGATGAAGATACGGTGCTTACACTGAAAAGTTGGTAAGAAAGGTTGAGTGATATCCTTGACTTGCATCTCCCCACAGAGCCCTTGTGTTTCTTGCAGAACCATTTTGAAGCCCATCAAGAGGAAGGGATGGTAATTTCTCACATGGCTGTGGCTGGAGTGGGAGTCTGGATTGCCTTCACATCTGGATCTACTCTTCGACTGTTCCACACAGAGACACTGAAACACCTCCAGGATGTTAACATTGCCACACCTGTTCACAATATGTTGCCAGGTAGTTGAATTGCATCATATGGTGATTTTTTTGTTTTATCACTGTTGTTCTCCAGTGCTGTAGATTAGGCCAGAATCAGAAGGTTCATCTCAGACTTTGAGTCTGGTAGGTGTCTCCTGACTATTTGCTTTAGTAAGTTATAGTCCATCTCCTGCCCAGGTGAACAATGTGTGCAGTGAGCTGGTTGAGTAACAGCTCTTCTCCTTAGAGGTCATCAGTGTGATTAGATAAGCAGGTGGATTCTTCTCTTTGGTCGTATTTTTTGTGTGACTGTGAAACAGTTGTTAATGTAATCTGTAATGAAATTGTGTTTACTTTGCAGAGATTAGCATTTGCTTTTGGAACCATAGAATCAAGGGCATGATAAAATCATTTTGCCTGGGATCTGGACCAAAAAAACACTTGCTTACTTTTAGTTATATCAGTAGATCCAGTGAACTCTGAACCATTCACATGCTGCCATTTTGGAGTGTGTTCAATGTTTTGCTCACCAGAGCTCTAATTTGATGAATTGTATGATTTGTTTAAGATCTAACCTGTGGTTGTTAGAATAAAATTTTAAAAATTAAATTTTTTTACGTGTTTTAAGACAGAAGCTGTTCAATAGGCAGTTGAAATAGCTTATCAGTTTAGCAAGTGGATGACAAGGACCTCAGCATCAGCAAGCACATCAGGTGGGACCTGGGACTGTGCTGGGAGGACAGAGACAGAAAAGTGGTACTGGCATGGCTGAGCATGAGATATCCATGAGTGGACAACCATTCTTTCTGTCTCTCCCTGTTTGTAGACTGGAGTAGACCAAGCTTCTGCAGTTTTTATGGGCAGTGTGTGTGCCAGGTTTATTGCTTAGTTTTTCTAGCTGGAACCAGTTCTTCCCACACAGAGATTGCATTTATATTCTCACATGAGTTAGGTATAAATCTCACATCAAAAATGTTTCACTTTTTCAGTATCTCTCTTCTTACCATGTTTTCTTTCAGATGAAATTAACTTTACAATAAAAATCCATTAAAAATTTTGTCTGTTTGTCATGTTCTAGGCAGGGTGCTTTTTACATATGGTGTTTAGCCATAGCTCCAGCACTGAACAGCAGCAAATCACCTGCCTTTAAATAGATCATTTGATTGAATTCATCAAAACTGTGCAAAGAAATCAAGATCAGTTGTAAAAAGATTAATTTTTTAATCTATGTTCTGCTGTTCATAGCAGGGGGGAAAAGAGAAGTAAGACCTCCCTTATACATATTTTCTGAATGTAAAAATATTAAAAAATTTAGCTTTGTGTTCATTACCATGGCAATAAAACTGCTGATATAGCATACCATTATTTTTGTAAAAGAGTTTTAGCTAATTATAGCTCCTTGGTGTCATTCCTACCCATTTATTTCCTTTTTTTTCCCCTCAGTGTCTTCACAGAAAGCACACCAGTGAATGGAAATGGAAGTCTATTTTGGGAGTAGGACATTATTATAGCAAATGTTCAAAGGGAGACTCCTTTCTTAAAATGAACTGAATTTCAATTATTTAGCAGCAGCTCTCAGGCCTGCTTATATGATCTCAAAAATGCCGCAACAAAAAAAGCTAAAAGAGTAGTAGGAGGTTTACATAATAAAACAGTTTCAGAATAAAAAGGAGCTAAAGAATCAAATTCTGTATAGTATATATTAAGATAAAAAAAGGATAAAAAAACCAACAAAGTGAAACTGAATTACAACATGGCAAAATAGCTGTATATTTACAATATATGTATTTGCCTTCATGAGAGATTTTTATGATGTTTAGTTTTAAAGGAAATAGCTCTGTTAGCTTTCTGAAATTCAACAGAAGTTCCTTAATATGCAGAAATAACAGATAAGTAAAAATTCAAGTGGTGTTGAAATGAGAAAAGAAATTTGTGTAAAAATATTGCTAAGAGTCTTAAGAAGAGAGATATAAAAAGGCAAGATCTCTGTATAACTTTGAAGACGCTGGGCTTCTTTTCCCTGGATTTTAGAAGTAACAAGATGTATTACTGTCCTGATAGGCTACCTAGAGATGTCTTCACTTAAAAGTAATGTAAATAAGATGAATGTTGCTTCATTAATTTAATGAATTTTTTTTGTTGTTATATTGTACAAGTAAAAGAAAAATTTAATATCATTGTTAGGAATGATTACTGTGAGTTACAGTACTTAAAAGATAACTACAGTAACTAAGCAGAGTAGTAGGGTCTCATAACCTTAATAATGAGTTCTCATAGCAGTAAATTTCCTCAATTTTGTTCTTAAGAGAAGACAGTTTAAATATCACAGCGCTCTGTCTTCTAAAGGACAGAATCATAGGGGAGTGAAATGGCACAGAAGGCAATTGTCCTTATGATTTGGTGAAGTTTAGTAATGCAGAAAACCAGACTGAGTTTGGCAGATTCTTTTATCTGCTGGAGGTAATTTTAAATCTGGGTCCACTTCTGAGTATTGGAGATTGGAGGGCTCTCACTTTCTGGAGCTATGGAAAGTTTGTGTGTAGGAATGCAGGACTGGAAATGAAACCAATATCACAGAAGGGACTGTGGGATAGACATTTAGTCTAGACTGATCTGCACTACCTTTACTTCATATGTCATCCAAAATATTTCTTAATAATGTATAACAAGATTATGTTCTGTAACAAAAGACCAAATGCCGTGTGAGAAAGGAAGAGAATGGTTGAGAGAAAGAACATAATCATTGTTATAGATCCAGCTAACTCTTATTTCATTGTCTAGTTCACTGTGGATTCATAGTACAGCTGGATTCATTTCAAGGAGCCCAAGCACAACTCTGCTATCTTAACAGAGGGCATACTGAGTAGCAGAGAAATCTATTTACATTTGGAGACAAATAATCACACTTCGCTAGTGCAATATATGTCATTTGTAGAGCAAGTTTATGCTTAAATTTTGTGATCTGTATGTGAAGGGTGAAGAAAGTTAGTTTTTCACCAGCCTTTGTCACAGCTCACACCAAAAAAACCATGTACATGAATAGACATGTGTTTTTTCATAGTCACAGTCAGTATTCTATTAAAGAACATCCTTAAACATGTTTTTGCCCTCAGCTCTAAAAAAATTTGCCCTTTTAAAGAGACTACTGTAATTACAGTGACCTTGATACTTTATTGCTCATATGGATGATGATAGGTTACCTGTTTAACAAAGAGATGATTTCTGCTTAACTTGACATATTCTGTTTATATCCATATATCCTCTAATGGCATGTGTGTTCCTGGAAACAGATGGCAAAAGCAAAGGAAAAAAAGTGTAATTTCCTCTCTACAAAAAAATCAACTCTGCTCTGAGGCTTTACAGCTTGCTTTTTTCCTACCCCACCAGATGCCAGACCATGAAATGCAGTTGCTTTATGATTACTGTTGGGAAATGATAAAATGATGAGAAAACTTCAGGTCAGCCCAACAGGTCTGTACAGTGGGCTGGTTTTTTACATTGTAGGAGCAGCATGGCCATGTAAGAGGATATGGAGCAATGTACTTGCACCTAATTGGGGTTGAATTCGGATCTGTGAGGATTTATCCAGCTCTGGTGGTTGTTGTAATGGAGACCTGAGAAGGGTGAACACAGAGTAGACCATACACTTTATTATTGGCTTCAGTTCTTGTAAAGTCAGGATCTTGGTCAGATTATTTTACAGGTTTTAACAGTTTTTCCTCATTGGGATAATGTGATCTAAAAGTTGCTATTTAAAGATGAGTATTTTATTGCTTTTGGAATATGTTTATCATTCTCCCTTCTTGTTAATTTGTCTGCTTAATGTATATTACATTCTGGGGAATTGGATTGAATATTTCCCTCTGAATTTGAATTATATCAAAACAAAAGGTCAGAAAATAACAAAGATAAATATAACTAACAAATAAATTAATATTTTAAATCAGTATTTTTAAATCTATATATATATATAGTTGTTTTATATTATTTAAAGTATCTTCTCAGATGTCAATGTTTCCTGCTTTTTCAAGATTTCACAGCAAGCACTTTTTGTTTTGAGCTCTGTAGCTTTTTCATGCTTTAGGTTGTGCTCAGTGTTTAAGAATTTAAGTTGCTGGCTGATAATTTGCTGGTTTTACGTATGGAAACAGTAACACGTATTTGCCAGGTAAAAATTATTGTCTAAAAGTTGTTTCAGGTTTGAAGTATGAAATCGTGAATATAATGTCATCTTTTAAATGCTTAAAAAGCATTAAAGTTCTAAAAATAGAAGCATCTTGATTCTGCAGGGGATTGAGAGGCAGCAGTGCACTTGAAGCTTTTGATAATATTAAAAGTTAAAAAATTGTACTCAAGTATTTGTGTAGTTTGTAGAATAAACTCTAAGTTAAGCTAAGCTTGTACCTTAGCTTGCACTTGCTGTGGTACAGGTGATAGGAGAAGACTCACATGTCATAAATAAATTGAGCAAGCCTGAGCTCTAAATCACAGAATTCAGATACTGATTTTTGGAAATTCCAGAACACAGAGGTATTTGGGCATTATTTTGGAACTTCTTTCGTGCTGAAGGAGTGCTATTGTGTGCTTTGTTTTGGAAACTAAATTAATCCCACTAATATGTCAAAAAAAGCCAAAACAAAACAAAACAAAAAAAAAACCTAACACCAAACTAAACTAAACAACAAACTCATTGAAAAGGCAAAAAATATTCAAAATATTTGTAATTTGTGTACAACATAGAATATCCTTGCTCATTTAGCTGAGCAGGGATGATGCGTCCTACCAGCATAAACATGTATAGCTCATGGAACTCAACGTAGTAGTGTCTGAATGTCTGCACAAGTAGATGGAGCCTTTTAAACTTATCCTTGTTACACCTGACCAGGATGACCCAATCATTGTGCCTTTGGGGTATTTTAGGATGTGCTTTTAGGTAGGCAGACCTTGGATTCCAGATCTGACCCTGTGTGAGTTTCTTAAAACACACCATTGCTGGGTTAATACTTGGTTTTGTAAAGTTCTGTGAGGGAAGACTTGTGGTCTGTCTCCTGTTTTCCAGTCAAGTGCTTTGGGTGACTGTCAAGCTGCTCCTTCCCTGATTTCCCAGTGAGTCTGTAATTCATATTCTTGGATGCAAATTAGCTCAGCTTCAAGGGACAAGACAGAAAATGCATTCATTTGTGAAACACCATAATTAAGATCCTTCTCCAAAGTGTTGAACATGAGGGTTTACTCACGTTAAATCAAACATGGAATTCAAATTCTCGACCTACTGATGAAATGATTCACAGTTTGAGAGCTATGATGAAGATGGAATGACTGCTCTCTTACATGTAGAGTTAATAACATATCCAAGAAAGTGTATGTTTTGAACCTGAAATTCTTCGAGCTTCAAGCAGAGTTTAAATGCTCCTCCCCATAGACTTGGGCAAAAGTTTGGGCAGATCATAGTTTCTGTTTCTGAAGCTTGCCAAGACCATTTTTAAAATCCATTTAAACAGAATCAAACATATTTTTAGTCAGCATTGCAAGCAAAAATTACTTTGTTTTCACTAGAAAAATAGCAATCCTGTAAATAGTGTTGTAGAAAAGCATAGAATTATAGAGTAAGTTTGATTTGAACTTACTCTGGAGGCAGTCTTGTTCATCCTTCATAAAGAAGGCCTAATTAGACCTGGTTGTTCAAGGTCTTGTTCAGCCAAATTTTTAACACTTCTGGATAGGATGGAGATCCCACCACCTCTCTGAGCAACCCATTGTTTTTGACCGCCTTTATAGTGATGCAGCTTTTCCCTGCATAGAATACAATTTTCCCATGCTCTAAATTTGAGCATGTTGTGCTTTATCATATCACTGTGCACATGTGGACAGTCTTGTCTGCTGTGCATCCTTCCATCAGGGTAGTTGCAGACAGTACTTCTTGAATACTCCAGTCCCCTGATCATCTTGGTCAGACTTCTTCCAATATGCCAATTCCATTCCTGTATGTGGGGACCCAAACTTAGGCAGGTGGACACAGCACTTCTGATAGAGTTTCACAGATTAAAAACTAGGAGAAAAAAGTAATCATGAGCAGGCTTGAGTCTTGAGTATAGAGTGTTACTGAGTATTGTGAACTGAAATGCTTTTCAGTTTTATATTGGGAATATACAGACATAGCCTATTCATAAGAGCATGTTTGTAGAGACAGTCTGTGTTTACCTTTAGATGCTGTGGTTCAGAGATTTAGGGTAGAATGTTTCAGAAGTTCAATAATATTTCAATTGTCATGTATGTAAAGTGTAATTCCATAATCCAGCAAAATATTTGCCTTGCAATGAGTGCTTTGCTGAATTGAGATGGTACAGCTGATTGTGTTTGCCTGAAGTTGCTTTGACCTTTGGGTCATCACTGTTCAGTAACGGAGCACTTGCCAAATTCCACAGGGCAGCAGCGTGTCTCTGTGACCAGCCTCCTGGTGTGCCATGGGTTACTTCTGGTTGGAACAAACCTGGGTATTATAGTAGCCTTACCAGTGCCACGCTTGCAGGGGATTCCCAAAGTAACTGGTGAGTGAAATTTCTCAAACTATTGAGTACTGAAGATGTCACTTCTCTTCTGCCAGTAACTTAAGTGAACCTTCCAAATTATATGCATTGTTTAGACAAAAGTTAGAGCTGTGTGATGAAATTATACTTGTTGTTCTTTCCAAGCTTTACAATATTATCTAGATATTTATCTCAGTTGTTTGAGAGGGGACACTGTTTTTCTTTAAGACATAGGCATTAATCCTGTTGGAGTACAACCCCAAATATATGAGGATGAGAAGAGAATGCAGAGAGTCTTATTTCCAGATTTAGGGAAAATAGTTACATTAGGTTTAGAGACACAGATATTTAAAAATGAGCATGTTGTCTAACTGGTTTTTTAATAAATTGATTGTGTCCCCTTTTCCTCCAAACTGGAGACTTGGAATATATGAGAGTATGTATTTCCTTTTTTTAAAAGTGATCAAGGTTTTTGCATTCTGGAGAGATATATTTATGAGTTACTTTCATATTACCCCATTTGAAATACAAACACACAAATGCTTCTGTATCACTATACAAGTGTTTAAGCTACTATTTGAAGCAAGGTTTTAAAAATGTGTTTAATAGGGGCTTTTCCCCAATGTTTTGGATTCAGAATTCTACTCAAGCTTCTGTTTTGCAGAGGGAAGCTGGCAGATTTTATGAGGCAAGCTGTTTTGCAGCTTCCTCCAAGGGGAAAAAAAGCTTATGTAACTTCTCAAAATGAAAATTAAATCCTCTGTGTTCAGCAAAATACACAGCAATAATCTGGTATGACACAGGATAAATGCTTTGTAAAAATCTTAGGTGAAAATAAATACAATTACAAGAATATGCATAGTTGCAGAATCAAAAAAATCTCTCATTCTTCCATTTTCTGTTTTTATTATTTTGGTTTATGTCTCATATTCTTGCATTTATCTGGAATCAAGATTTTATCCAGATACTTGTCTAGTTTTGTCTCAGTTGTTTGATAACTTTGATAACTGTATTTTGAATTTAAAAACTGTGGCTTTTCCCCATTATGTTTCTAATAACAATAATTCACCTTTATGTGAATGTACTTCCTGTAAAAGCAGAATATGTTTTCTTACAATGTAAAATGCATTTGGGATTTAGGACTGGGTGTAGTGATTTATAAGATATGTGGGCTTTTCCCCTTGCTTGCCTAGCTCTTTTTAATAATGTATCTTATTTAGTAGAATTCAATTTTTTCTCCCTTTTTTTTTGCTGTAAAAGGCACATCTATTGATACTGTTATAGCTTCTCAATTTGGCCATGTGCAATTTGTTTTTCATACATTCTAATGATTTGCACTGTGTAAATCTTCCTTGTACCACCAATATCCCACTGATTAAATACTTAAAAAAAAAAAAAGAAAAAAAAAGATTGTTCAGTTAGTTCCTTATGAATCTATAGTGGTAACTAGACAACCAGAAGGATGAGTTTTAGTTCCTGTTCTACAGTGTGGATGGGTCTGTTGCAATGAGAAGATGTTCTTACACTGTTCTGGAGAGCTACAGAGGTAGAACAGGATTGATTTGGTGTACACAAAATATGTGGGGATTACTGGAGAAAATGCAGTGTTACATTTGTGTCAATGCCAGCTAAAAAGTCAGCAGTATTTCTGTGCTCATGCCATAGTGAGAACAGAGCACAAAAGTACATCATCTAAAGTTCATATGCCATATTTCAGCTGATTTATTAGTCCTAAAGCACTTGTGGTAGAACATTATTTTTTACTTGTTTTTTTTTTTCTGTAAATAGTGTCCACACAAGGCAAAAGACTGGATGCATATAACCGGGCATTAAGAGTTACGCTATTCTGAGCAAATTTCATGAACTAATTATGGCAGAACACTGTGGTCTGAGAAATAATGTTCTTTAATTGTGTCTTTTCTTTTGGCTCCAGGAAGAGGAATGGTGTCATACCATGCACACAATAGCCCAGTCAAGTTTCTTGTAACAGCTACATCTATAAACAAAAAGAACAGAAACAAAGTGAGAAACAGCCTCCCTCCTGGCTCAGAACCTAAGGACGATGACCAAAAGAACGTTCTGCACAGTGAAAGACCTGGCTCTTCCCTTAGCAACGCCCAGGACACGGCAGTTTGGCTGGGGGATTCAGCAGGGTCCATTGCACAAAGAAGTGACTTGTCATCATCTTCTGGATCCCTTACTTTGTCTCATGGATCAAGTTCCCTAGAACACAGACCAGAGGACAGTAACATTTATGAGCTTCTGAAGGATCAAAATATCTCATTTAAAAGTAAAAGACAGAAATCTAAGAAAATGAAAGCAAGTTCAGTATTAGTAATTTCTGGTGGCCAAGGACACAGAAGAGTGAACAAGAAGACCAAGCAGCAGCGACAAGATGAACTAGTGTCTTCAGTGATGGTCTGGCAAATCCCACTATTAAATATCTAACTGAACTAATTCCAAGATTGTTTTTGCTATTAAAAAAATGTGATATCCTTTTGTGGCTAATGCCAGCTTAGGACCCAAGCAGATAGGCTTTATACACCTGGGAGCAATTTCAGTAGGCTTGGATCACAGGATTAAGCGTGCAAGACAGTCTTCACATCCTTAGAACATTCTGCAGTGTTAGAGTATTAGAAAATGTTTAATTATTGGTGCTGTCTTTGATACTTGGGAAAAAAAGGAATGTTAGGGACTTTAAAATGGTTTTAGAATCTCTTACCTTATTTATACTCACATTTATAAATATCTTAATTATGTTCTATAGCACTTAGGGAAGGCAAGGAAGACATGCCATGTCTCATGCTGGATTCTGCTTGCATAAATCAGTTGTTTCTACTTTTTCCAAAGTGACATATTTTGGAAAGAAGAGTAGATTTTGGCATGGAAGAGTAGATTTTAACAAATTAATAAATATTTTTAAATAATAAGTAGTCTAATGTGAGCTAGTATTAATTTGGCAAAAATTATAATAGCTTAAAATTTCATTCCACATACCAGAGTTTGGCTGGAACAAAACTGGCTAAATTAATTAATCAGTACTTTTTTATTTCAACATAGAACATAGATTTTTTTTAAATACTAATTTCTAATGCTCAGTATTATTAGAAGTGTTGCAGTACAAAAAGCACATTGTCTTGGTGTGATGTGTATGCAACTTGGTTTTGTTATACACAAAGTTGCAAGGATGTGATGGCTTTGGGCAAAGAGAAAATACAGATACAAGACAGCTGTGCATTGTAGTGCTGATAACATCCTCACTCTGCAACTCAATATCAAAGCTAAACGTGGATTGTAACATTTTTAAGGAGGCATAGACATCCAGTAAATTAATAATGAAGTTATTAATTAGTGCATTAATTGAGAAGATATATATATACTAATATAGGAATATCTATAGGAAGTACAGGTAATCACTCTAAGTCCTACATTAGCTGAGTTGTGCTGTGTCCCCAGGCAAGCATCTATCAAATAATGTCACAGTGCAACAGCAGAGATATGGCCATATCTGAGCAGCAAGCACTTCTTTTCACCCAGTTTCAGCAAAGCACAGCCCTCTAAATGGGTATTGGGAAAGTGGGGTGCAGAGCTTCATTCTATCAGGCAAGTTGTCACTTTGGTACTGTAAAAAGGATGAATTCTATGTAGGGACCTGACCAATGTTTTATTCATTAATTGATGTATTTCCAAAGGAAACTTTAAATTTAGGATTTGTACTGAAATTGCCTGTTGCACAAATCTCTGCACATGTGAAATACAAGCAAAAGGCTTCAGCCCATAAAGACATTGCCAGAAATGGTGATTTGCCCTGAAATGGTTTTTGCTACTTCTAATTCAAAGCCTTGATTTTACCGTTTTTTTTTTTTAAATTTGCTTAGTTTAAATCACTATCTAAATCACTAATAAGGACAGTGTTTCCCAGCATGTGCTATTTCAAGGCAAACAGTACTAGAGACTGAAGTATTTTTGTTGGATATAGTAGTAGGGTTGGGGGTTTTTAAATGATGTTGAAATTTATTTTCTTAATTTTGCAACAGATCTGTGCACATCTAAAATTTCCAATTTGTTTGCTTTAAAATGCAAGCCACTATCATGGTGACTCCAAAATCAGTGTGTAGGCTGGCTGAGCAAGTTTGACAGAGCACTGGACTAACATCAGGTCTTCCCTGATGCCTGACACCAGTGCGGGGGACAGAAGGAATGCTTTGACTGCTAAGTGGCACCAAAATAGGCATTTCAGAATCAGGTATGCATCCTGGTTTCAGAGGCTTTGCCCACATCTTCCATTGAGTCATAATAGCATGGATTTCAATGAGTCACAAAGGATACTTGTTATAGATGGGATTGTAGGCTTAGGATCTTCATTACTGTTTTGTGTTTTTCTTCCATGTCTTTTGCTTTGTGTCTTGCAACTTCAGTTGGGTATTGTCAGTGTTGGCATAGACATAGTGTTGGCTTGAGTCCTGGTAAGGAAAAAAAAAAAGGAAAAAAGCAGAGTGCCTCTAAGCCAGGCAACTGGCAACATTTTCCCAAACTTTTCTTCTCCTCCCTGACCTACTGCTTAGGCTCCCCTAGCTTGAGAGATCAAGGCCAGTTTCATTTTATATACTCTTCCATAGCTATGGCCCTGGGAGCTGCTCTTTGCCCACTGTGTGGAAGTACTACGTTGTACAGTTTAATGTATGTATGCTGAAAAGCAAGTTAAGAGATTCTTCTGTGTATAAAGCATATATAATCTAGTATCCCTTGGCTCTGCTGCAGCAAAAAGACCACAGGTTTTATTTTGCATGTTCCTCAGGCATGGTATTCCACGTCCCTGCCTTTAGGACTGGAGAATCTCATCTACTCCCTGATAGATCTTGATCAGTAGGAGCAGTAAGTAAAGTCCACCACACACTCAACTGGAAATCCATGCATTGCAGGATCCCCTAGCAGTAGTTCCTTGAGAGTTGTAGAGACATTTATCCTGTTAGTTAAAATGTAATTTTTTTCAGTTCTATCTATGGAACAAATCAATAGAACAAAGTACAAATTTGCTCTTCTGAAAGTACGTTGGAGTTTTGCCAGTGATTTCTGTAAGAAAAGAATGGGTCACTCATCCAATTCCCCTATTTTGAAAATATCTATTTATCTTACTAAACTGTAAAGCAAAAGAGAAGCTGTATGTCTGTCTTTAAAAATACATATTGTCATAAACTAGATTTTAGTAATTAACTGAGCACAAAGGGCAATGTTCCTTTTTGAAATGCAACTTTCTGGTATTATGTTACTACAAAAACAGGCAGGAACCAAAGTTTCTCTTACAGCTGACAAATAGTCCTTATAGCGTTGTAGACTGTGCTGCTCAGAGGTTGGATTTTGCTTTCTGATACTGCTTTTCTAGATTAATAGAAGTTATGAAAATAATAGGAAAAAGGGGAGCAAATGTTACCACTACAATATATTCTATATATGTTTTCTAACACTTAGTAGTGTCTTTTGTAACATGAGCCATAAAACTTGTGTATTTATGTTCAAAGTATGAATTGAGACATATGTTGAATAAAAAATACTATAAAAATTAACTTCAGAAGAACATCTTCAGTTGTCATTTTAACTAGAAGGTTAGAATATGGGTCATGCATTAATGAATAATATGGACTCATGCAAGAGAAAATAGTATATGTGGTTAGGATTACAAAGATGAATTTTTTTTAGTTTTATATTTCTGCAATTTAAATGCCAGCAAATGCAGTTTCTGAAAATTATGCAGTCATTTATTATAAGGTTTGATTACTGTATCAGTAGATTCAAATAGTGTCTAAGCAGTAGAATTTCTACTATGCTGTGTGGAGTAAGCATCAGCACTTGGGCAGCATGCATGCTGCATAAAAATGAGAAGCATTAATTTTGAAAATGAGTATTGCAGAGCAAAGGCTTTAAGAGAAGAAATTAATTTTCAGTTGTTAACAGGCAATTCTTTCTAATTAATCTGCCCTAAAGGATGCATAATCCCATGATTGTGTTTAAATACAGAGACTTGTATTTATCAGACTCAGCAATAGCCTTTTCGAGCATACCTGTGCTAGTATAAACAAACAAGAGCATTTACTGAGAATTCTTTGGTTGCTTGAAAGCTGCCTGTTTGCTCCTGGCTGTATACATCTCTTTAGTACATGATTGTGAAAAATATCAAATCATATGAGTGCAGGATACCTGTGCACACCTGGAGACAGATTCTGTCCCAATGGGAATTTACAGTTCATTATCTATGGTGACAATCTGAGGGCTAAAATTGCTTACTGCCACTTTGAGAGAAGCCTGAATATTGGGAAGGGTTTCCTGAACTGTGGTTCAGTACTTAAATTTCACTGTTCTATTTCTTCTGTCCTGTTTAATTTTCTAACTGCATATAGACAAATTGGTTTTCGTAAAATGCATTTGCAGGTGAATATCAGTCATTTGAAAGGTGCAGCTGTAATGGAGCTGTAATGCATGAACTACTCTGTATTGCAATGAGTGACACCATGGAACTGATAACAGTATTTTTAGATTGCTTTACATAGCTTCATAGTAATAATACTTCACATAATAATAGTCCTGTTAAGAAGGCAGATTTGTATCTGTAGCTAGGAAGAAAATAAGTTGAAAAGCATTTGCCTGACTTGAAGCTGTATGGTGAGTCTGTAAAAGAACACAGATTAAAGCCATTGCTGCTCTCCAAGCCCATGATTAGTCCTTTAAACAATCTCTTCCTTGCAGGTGTCCTGTACATGTGGTGGTGGAAAATGTCTGTGTGAGTAAAGTGGCCAGGACTAGGGCGGCAACTGGAGCACTGAGCTGTGATCACAGGTAGTAGTTGACTGCTGGGGTTGAACATGACCTGGGCTGCTCCTGTCAGACAGCACTGGCAAAGCCACTTACCTGCTACATATTAGGAACTGATTAACTATGTTAATATAAATTGTGTGGTGCCATTTGCAGAATAGGCTTTCTGCCTCTAGTTTCTTGATACTGATGCAGCCTTTCTTGTATCCATACAACCTTCTTTCTGTTCGATGGTTGCCTAAAAGTCTGGAACTTGGGACCTGTCAGGAGATAGAAATACCTACTAGTATAGACTTGACATGTACCATACAGGTACCAAGCTGGTATGAAGAGTGCCACTGTTAATCTGGGATGGTTCATCAGCTGCTTGCACCATGCCACAGCTCAAAATTCTGGTCTACTTCCTATACTTTTTAAGATTCAGGGGCTTTATAGCTGTATGTAGAATCTACATGCTGTTTCCTCACAAATGCAGCATGCACACTGCCAGATCTATCTGCTATTCAGTTTGAGAAATCTAGCTAAAGATTTTTCAGAATTAGTTGCTGCTGTTTTTCAATTGTGCTTCCTAGATTAATAGCATTTTTTTAAAAAACTACCAAATTGCAAAAAACACTTTTTCCTCCAAAAACAAATAGTCAACAAAGCAACACCGAAACAACTTCAGATGAAAGGATTAGAAAATTTCCTAGCAAATTAAGATTTACTGTGTAACTCCATTTGAAATGCAACAATGCTGATATATGACCAAAAGCGCTTCAAGTGCTTTGGCCAAGCTCCATAAACCACACTATAAAGCAGTTAGTCTTTCACAGCATGACCTTCAAAGGTGTTCAAAGGGATTTTTTTCTTCCAGCAAAACCAGCCTTGACAGCAGAACTGCAAGTTCTACTGTTGTACATATTGTTATACTCCAATGATAATCACAGTTATCATTAGTGTGTGTCCCAGCCTACAAGAGGAGCCAGAACACCTAGGATTAAAATGACACACCTTGGGGGAGATAAAATCATAAGGATTTACTGGAAATACAATTTCAGGAGTATTTTGACATCAAAAGGCTCAGCTGAGCCTCCAGCAGAGTTTTCTCAAAGCACTGAAGTACCTGATTTCCACTGAAACTTATGTATCTTAAATGCCCAAATGCAGATAACAAAAATGGTTTTAAATTGAAAAAACTTAGCTACAGAAGTTTCATTTTTCCTTTCTCTTATTCCACATTGGAGAGAAACTCTGTGGGTTTCAGCTTGAGCATCAGGATCACCTTTAATGTGGGTACAAAAACTGAATTCACTCACGCCTTCCAAATCAAATTTCTTAAACTGTTTCCTATGGGCTTTTCTGGTTTGCTCTATTTGTGTGCATTTCAAGTTGCAGAACACACCTGGCAGACTACACTAACTAAATGCTTTTCAGTGTTCCCTTTCTATTATTAATTAGTTACTACCCAATTAATTTCTATTAGTTGGGTAGCACAGACTGCATGCTTTAATAAGGAGGATTACCCCCAAGATTTCTAAGAGCAACCACTCTTCTGCAATGTTGCTCAGAGCAGCCTATGATGCTTTTAGTCCTGATCACAAGCAGCTGACACCATCAGTTAACTTAAGCTGCATCTGCACTGCTGAAGTGCAGAGCGCTGCAGAGGTTACAGACACACGCTGTGAGGCCATATCAGGTGGGATCCATGTGCCAGCCTCCCCTTGCCTTTCAGGGGAGCAAAGCTGGTTATAGCCTTTGCCAATACATGGTAACATTCCATATGGCATTTGGGGAGAAATGTACAGATAATGAGGTATTTTGCTCCACACATGTAGATGAGACAGGTGATGGGAACAATCTGTGGCTGATTATGGCTGGGAAGAAACGACTGGATAAATTCAGCAATGTAAAGGGCAAGGGTCGGCTCTTTATTTTCCCAAATTCTTGCGGGTTTTATTTTTAGCAAATTAACAATGATGTGCACATTTTCTCAATTGTTCATCTAAGTAAATGTGTGTTTTCCCTATCTTTTAACTTCATCAGATGCTTTCAACCTCATTAAAAACTGCTCTACCTGTTCAGATCACACTTTTGGGTGGCAGATATTGATTAATATTGGCATTGAGGCCTTTTTTCTATGCCTTTTTTTTTTTTTTTTTGCAATTTTCTTAAATTAAAACCAATATTCATTTGTCTCTGGTGCACAGAAGTATGCAAACCAACACTGAAATAATATTTATGATTTATTTTTCCTTATAGCTATAAGGCTCTATCTGCTACAAGCTGATAACCCTCATGGTGCAACCAGCACTTCCAATTCTACTATCTGGGTGTATTACAGGGATGTCTGAAAAATAGTACATGCAGATCAGCTTGGCCCTGCATCAGATGAATATAACATATCATGTGTGACATGTATACAGCATGTATAGGTTTTGTATTCCAAATATATAAGATGTATTTTAGGCATCTTTGTTCAGCAGAAATACAATAATTATTTGGTCTGTTCCAGCAATACCATCAAACCAGCCCCTGAGTCTGTTGTATTACAACACCAAGAAGTATTTCACATGGGAATGTTCAGCTGTTCATAGAATGAGGAAAAGAAGTCAGGTTTTATTTCCTATTTGTGTTGTTTTGGTTTTACATGTTGGCTTCTAGCCTGGGCACTGTAGGGAACACAGACATTAACTACTACCACTGAGTATCTGTCACTCCAGTAATCTATTCACAGAAGGAATTCCAGCAAGTTTCAACTATTATCTGTTCCAGAATTTTGATGCTACAACATTTATTTTTTCAATACATCCATGTACCAATCCAAATAATAAACAAACAAACAAACAAAAAAAAAAAACCCAGCCAAACAATGAACGCAGAAATCTAAAAATAGCCATAGCCTACCAGCAGCTTTACATGTGCAAAGGCACTGGTGGCAAGTCTGTGGAGACATACCAGTCCTGCCTAGTGTGCAGGACATGTGCCCACAATGTGATGGACTCAGTGAGCAAAGGCTGCAAAGCCCACCTAATTAGCTGGGTAAATAATTGAGCATAGACCCATATGCAGTCCCGTGCTGCCATGGGTGCACTATCTGCATGATTCTACTTTGCTTACTTGTAGAAGCTAGCCTGCATATGCTGTGAGCTACCCTCTGAACCTGTTATCTAAGGCTTAACGTTTCTTGATTCATAGGATGTGGAGTGAATATTTCATCTGGATAAAATAATTATTTGGTTAAATTATTCCTAAACTCCTTAAATTAGAAGTTCTGCCAAGAATCAACCATCTGAGACTGGAATTATTAATTTTTAATGTGATCTACTGGCTAATTTTGGCTGAGGAGCTGTGCGCTCGCTCCAGCTACCGTGATGGCCCAATCGTGCAAGACAGTCTACAAGCTGGGAATGGCAGCAATGCAGCTGCTGGTACAGCCAGTGGGAGAAAGAAAAAAATAAATATATTACCTTGCTCTGGAAGAGCATGGCCCTGATAAGCTCTGAGCAGATGTGCTCTGGATCAGGATGCTGTTTGGTGACCCTGTCATGATAAAGGCTTTCAGCACTATTGTCTATTTCTGCACTGGAGACACTGTAGCATTATGCCTTCTAGAAGGAATACTTTGTTTTGTCTGATGAGGATTACAGAGGTGTGCGAGATAAAAAACCTTCCCATTCCTATTTCTTCATTTGGATTTTTCTTTTTAACCAGAGAAACACTTGATAAAATTCTTTTGTTCCAAACTGTATTTCCTTTTAATTACTGAGCACCACTGCTGGTATGCGAGAGACACAGAGTATGGGCTGCATGTCCAGAAGGAATTCTGCTGTATGTGACTGAGCAGGGGCCACCTGAGGTTTCTGGGGCAGAGCACAGCAAATGTTTCCCTTCCTGCCTCTACTCAGCACTCTACTGTTGTTATCCCAGGCTAACTGCCCCTTGCAAAACACAGGATCTCAGCAAGTCCTGATGGCCAGTAGCAGCATTACAATAATATATCCGTCCCCTTGAATATTTGTCACATCGGCTGGGCTACAGAAATGCATTTCAGGCACCAAACTACGTATCATGTAAACTGTGTGATACCTGATTTCTTTAGGATAAGGTCTTTTCTACACTGGGACAATGATTCATCTCATGCAAATCAGGCATTTAAAAATTGTCTACAGCTGTACCAGACTGACTTTACAGCTAATGGAGAAAAATAAGAAATACCAAAAGGTGATTCACCACATCCTAAGATAAGATGTCAAAGATAGGTGAAAAAAATTGCCCTTCAGACATAGTTATTTCTGTACATTAGTTATAAATGGAGCCTCAGGAACTCAGGTTAACTAAGGAAATCAAGTGACTAAAGCTGAGATGATTTCCCCAGTGTGTGTCCCAGTTTTTTCATCACCTCCAGTTCTATGAGAAACTGTGAGGTTAATTTATGAGCAGCCTTATTCTCCATAGCAAGTGTCCTGGCCTATGATCCACAGAGCTGCAGTATTTTGCAAAAATTATGCTTAGAGGTCAGCAACTCCTTTTTATTTGTTTATACTAATGGGTTTAATGACAAAGGAGCACAGGGAACTGTAAAGAAACTTGGTGGGAAGAAAGTAGACTGAGTTACAAAGTAAGGGAATTTTGCTGCCCACAGCTGAACTTCCATAAAGGTCATTTTCGCTGATCTGCTTCTGGCAATGTTCAGTGAGGGCGGAGAATGAAGTCTGCAGCAGCCAAGTGCTACCTGACTTCTCAGGCTAGGATCTCCATGGAATTGGATTTTGTAAAGTTCTTCTGCTGGCTCCATCCACAGGGCCCATAAAAACACATTGTTACTTCCTACCTACTACAGGTTTTCAAATGGTCTCCACAAACTACAACTCGGTGTACACTCATACTGGAATGTGATGTGGCAATTAAACCTGAAGAGAAGCTAAGAAAATCCAGTAGTGGTTAAAATCGTTTTGTATTCAGAAAGCGTGAGTCAGAATGATATGATCTCAGATATTATACTGCTGCTACAGCCACATAACTCTCATCAGTATGAATAGAAGTCAGGCACCTTAAGGAGAGACAATACTCCAGAGTATAACAGAGATTTTAAAAGTGAAGATAATTTCCCATACTGTATCAATTGTCTAATTTTAGTATCATCTTGAATTATATAGCATTTAAAGTAGCATGAAACAGCAAGAATATTAATTCCTGATGTCAGAGAGAAGAGTTATTTCTGGCAGGTTTTAATGGATCTACTGTACCATGTACACAACTTACATTCCAATCTTGTAATGGAACGAAATCAGGGGACAGTGACAAATTTACAGTTATACTAAAGCCACGTGCTGTGGTTTCAGTCTCTTCTAAAACCCTGGTGACACTTTATGATTGTTGCTTATCTATTTTATAGCTCCCAGAAGAGCGCTGCCTCTCTCAGTCGAGATGAGACACGACCTCTGCTTGAACACCAGCCTGCTGGTTAAGAGCTGCTCTAAGTCAGAGCACAACGTGACTGGAGCCAAGGGTTTCAAGTGGTTACAGTTATCCAGCACTGCATGCAAGTACTTTAGTTTATTAAGTGCTAAGTCAACACATGAGAGTTTTTAGCACAACTGATGTCAAAAAGTAGAAGCTATGGGACAAAATGAAGTAGAAGACACCCAACCACACTTAGCCATCACAACCATGATGCTAGAACATACAGCTGCAATGGCCACACTGCCAGCATAGAAGCAATTAATTGTCAGGTTAATTTGAGACAGGAGGTGGTAGTGGCTTTTCAACTCTGCTCAGGAGTGTCTCCCAAGGCCAGGAGCCACTTACTGGGCACTGCAGGGGAACCAGTCTGACAGGTCCCTGGAGTCCCTGGAGAGGGAAAAAGAGAAAAACTGCAGATTAATAGTGTTTTGAGGCAGCAGTATCATAGGAAAACTATATGCTACAGAGACAATACGATATATCCCAGCACCAGAAATGGGTCAGGGATTAGGGCAGCATGTCTGCTGTCTTGGCAGAAATCAAACTGCAGCCTGCAATGGGACTTGAATTAGGTTAGGTACCACTGCCTGTGTCGGGAGCAGACTCAGAGTCCAAATAACATAACGTGAATTGTTTTATAAGAAACTGAAAAGCGGGTTTAATTCAGGGAATCCTGACGAGAGTCTCAGCTTTGAGGCCAGGAGAAAATGGGAGCTTGGTGCCAGTTGCACCTGGCCGCCACGGCGTTGCCCCTGGCCGGCAGGCACAGAGCGGCCCGGCGGCTCGGGGCGGGCGGCTCGGGGCGGGCGGCTCGGGGCGGGCGGCTCGGGGCGGGCGGCTCGGGGCGGGCGGCTCGGGGCGGGCGGCTCGGGGCGGGCGGCTCGGGGCGGCTCGGGGCGGGCGGCTCGGGGCGGGCGGGCGGCGCCGGGCCCGCGGCGCTCGGGGCTCCGGCCGGGGCGCTGCGCTGCGCCCCTGCGGCAAAGCCCCCGGCCCTGCCTCACGCGGGGAGCGGCGGCGCCGCCCCGCGCACCCCGGCACGGCTCCCCGGCCCCGCCCGGAGCTGAGGGCGGGCCCGGCGCTCCCCCCGGCGCCGGGGAGGGAGCTTCTCCTCAGCGCGGGCAGGTGGGGCCGCCGCGCCGCCCGCCCGCCTCCGCGCCGCGGGGCCGCGCCTGCCCCAGCCCGCGGCGCTCCCGGCGCGGCCGCTGCCCCTCGCCGGCAGCCGCCGGCAGCAGCAACAGGTCCGTGCCCGCTCCTCCCTCCGCCTGCCGGGCGAACAAAGGGGCTGAGCGCGGCCCCTCCGCCAGCCCGGCCCTGCGCTTCGGCCATTTGCCCCGCCTGGCACGGCGGCGCCGCCGGCCGCCGCTCCCGCTGGCGCTGCCGGGCGAGAGGTGAGCGGGGGCCGGGGTCGGAGCCTCGGGGGAGGGCTGGTGCCGGCATCTCCGATAGCCGCGGTAAGGACCGCGACGTGGAGCCGCGGCAGCGCGTGTGTGTGAGAGGGGTTGCTGGAGCACTGTCAGGTTTGATCGTGTTTCTTTTCTCTTCCCTCTGGCCCCCTTAATCCACCTTCTCTGGGCAGCGGGGAGCCTGGGCATATCTCCATATGCCTCCTCCTTATGTCGCAGAGAAGCCAACCCTGATGCCTACGTATTTTATTATTATTTTTTTATCCTGCTGACCTGTTAAATACAGTAATGACTTTGTAGCGTTTAGGGATGTGTAACAGCAGGAGATGGCTTTCCGCTATAAATTCTTCATGGCGTGTTACCCCATCCTGCTAAAAGCACACGCAAGCCCTGGGTGAGCATACGCGTGCAGGATTTGGCAGGGTGGAGGATGCTTCAAAAAAAACTTAAACTGAATTTCAGTAGGTAGATTTTTATATCTGGTGATTTAAACCAACAAAAAGCAGACTTCTGAACCCAAACTTACACGTAGCATAGAAAATGATATTACTAAATCCTATAGCCTACTTTTTTCACCCATCAAGAAAAAAAAAAAACCTCTAGAAATAATAATATTTTGTAAAGCTTGTCCACAGCAATTAAACCAAATAATAGAAAACTGGAGCAAAAAGCTAGGGAAAAAAGTAGGGCAATAAAAAATAGAATAGCAATAAAAAAGAACAATCTTTCTGTATGATCTGAGAAGCAAAAGGGCTTCTCTGTTTTCCAGGGACTTAACCATCTGTCTCCCAAAAAAGAATTAGGTGGAATGTTCATGGAAAATAATAATTAAATTGTCAGTAGTATTGATAAAGCAATATTTCCTCCCTCATTTAACTGTTTGGCCCATTCTGCTTGTTCTGTGTTCTCTTCCCAGGGCCCATCACACTGCATTTATTCACTCTTTAATTAGGACATCCAGTGCATGCCAGTGGGATGCTCTGGTCATCCACTGCTAATGGCACTGTCTGATGAGAACCTGCCAAGAGCCAAGGACTGGTCCCATGCCTGCCCCAGCTCCTCTGTGCTCTGCAGGACTCGCTCCTGGCAGTGGAAGTTAGTGGTGCAACTTAGAAGCTGGAGTTTGCAGGACTGCACCTTGATAATGTCAAAAGGCTGAAATCTGTAGTAGCTTCCTTTCTTTTACAAACGCTGTGTTTGCATCGCTTTTCAATATAACAAATAGTCCAAAGAGATGGACAGACTTGAAATGTCAATAAATATTAGAGCACCATTATTTGGCAGGAACATTCAATTAAAGTCATTAACTGGCTTTACTATAGTAAAGCAGGATTATAGTATTTAGGGCTGGCCTAGGTTACCATAGAGATGACGATGTGGTGAGATGACTGCATCCAGATCCTACTTACCAGGGGTTTCAGCATCCTGTAGTATCCTGTTGCAAGAGGATATTAGGGGCAGCTGACTGCTAAAGAAGGGTATAATAAAACATGAAAGGAAATCCTGCAATTTCTTTCAAGGTAGAATTAAACTTTTTTTTTTTAAATACTATTTTTCCTTGGTGGGATCCTTTGTGGATTTTGCAGGGATTTTTCTGTTTATCCCTAGTGACACTGTATAGCATTGCAGTTGGGAGTCTGTTTCTTGCCTCTGAACAGAAGCAGAGAAGTCATTTTATGCCACTTCACATCCTTGAAAATACCCATTTAAAAAATGAGCCAATTTTCATTGTATTATATCTCATTAGCCTTCTCAGGACATGACATTTTTACTCTTGGTGTTTTATTTTTCAGTGAAATTGTCATCATCTATTGTTTCGGCTTCATGTTTGGTCTCAGTCTTGTTTTGTCAGTGAGCAGGCATGATTAGTTCCTTTCATTGAAGAAGAATTACTTTATAGCAGTTCAGGATTTGACAGCCAGTTTAACCTTATGTGTGACTGAGCTCTTATTGAGCAGAAAGGGAACCAGCTCTTTCCCTAGCCTGGGCTGTACATTCCTGCCAATTCCCTGGGCCAGAACTCCTTACCATGTGACAACACAGTAAATGCACAGAGATTTTTCCTTCCTCCTGCACTTAATTAAGCAAGCACTCAGTTTACACTGCAGATGTTGGCATTACAAGTGGGGCTAGTTCTGTGAGCAGTGTTTAAATCTGTAACTCTCTGCAGGATCAGGACCAATTGATTGGCAATGCTGCACCCTTTCCTTCATCCTAAAATGCTCCATGGATGCTAACTGGCAGTTTTTGCTTTGGAAGCATTACAAGACTGGGTCAGTATTGTATATGTTTTATTGAGTGTTAATGCAAAAAAGAGCTGGTTGGGTATTTTTTTCTGCACTATACATTTGGTATTTCCCAGTTTATTTCTTATATCTCATCAGCGAGGATAGCAGGATTCATGATTGGTTAAGTCAGTTTGTTTAATGCAAAACGAGCATGAGAAAAAAAATCCAGTGGTTCTACAGATTTTGCATCGTATGTCAGGGAGATAAGAAAGATGTGTCACATAAATGCTTTTCAGGTGTGATTTTCACAAGCTGCCATTGCTGTGCCTCTGGCTGAAACTGGTTGACAGGCTTTTTTAACTTACTTGGAAACATGCCAGAAACCACAATCTTTCTATACAAATCAACACATGTTGGTCAAGCAGCTTCCATGCTGTTATGTTGTCTGTCACAACATGATTTGAATTAATTGAAGTTATTTTACATTTATGCATTCATAGATTAGCACAAACTCTTAGTTGTTTTTCTGGACACTTACTCCTCCAGGAATACTTAAGGAGCTAGGTAAGTTTTGCATTTCAGCTTTGGATCTCTAACTGCTGGCAGGATCCTGGACTTGTGAATAATTTCAAACTATCAACCTGTCAGAGTTTCACAATAGTTCTGTCTTTTTCTTCTTGAAAGCAGTTCCGCTTTTTTCTCTTTCCCCCTTTCTTGTAAGTAGATTGAAAAAACAGGCCCTTAGCTCTGGAAATGACCTATTATTTCTGCAATCCATATTTTAGGTGTTAGACAGTAAGAACTAAAAGCCAACCCTTTGCTGCAGGAGTGGCATGTGAAACTAATGTTCTGATTCTGTCAAAGACAAATCTGTTTTTGGGAGAGTTTTTCTCTTATCCTGTAGCTTTCTTTCATCTTTCCTTTTACTGCAACTCACTGCATTGCTTTAGTTAAAAAAAAAGCTACCGTTTGTATTTGTCTGTACAGTTGTGGTGGATTAATCCTGGCTGGATGCCATATAGCTCCTAAAGCTGCTCTATTACTCCTCAGCTAGACAGGGGAGAGAAAATTAAGTGTAAGTCTCGTGGGTCAAGATAAGCACAGTGAACTACCACTCACCAGCTACTGTTACAAGCAAAACCGAGCTGACTTAAGGGAAATCAGAGTAGGATAATGAGAAATAAACCCAGATCTTAAAAACGTCTTCCCACCATACTTCTCTTTTTCTGAGGCTTAACTATACACTTGAATTCTTTACCTTTTCCCCACCCCTTGTGGTACAGGGAGAGAGAGACTGGGCATTTGGTCAGTTCATCACATTGTCTCTGCTGCTTCTTCTTCCTCACAGTCTTCTCCTGCTCCAGGAACAGGAGAAGGTTCTCCATAAAATTCTCCAGCATAAGTCCTTCCCATGGGCTGCTGTTCTTCACAAACTGCTTCAGCATGGGCCCTCTGTGGGGTCAAAAGTTCTGCCAGCAAATCTGCTCCAGTGTGAGCTTCCCACAGGGTCATGGCATCCACAGCATCCACCTGTTCCCATGTGGGATCCTCCACCAGCTGCACATGGATCTCTTCTCCACTATTAACCTCCGTGGGCTGTAGGGGCAGAGCTGCCTCACCATGGGCTGCAGGGGAATCTCAGCTCCAGCGCATGGTGCACCTCTTCCCTCTCCTTCTGCACTGACCTTGGAGCCTGCAAATCTGTTTCTTTCACATATTCTCAGTCCTGTCTTCTCTGGCTGCAGTCTGCTCCTGCGCAGTAACTTTTTCCTCTTCTTAACTCTATCATCCCAGAGGCACTGCCACCATCACTGATGGGCTCTGCCTTGGCCAGTGGAGGGTCTGTCCTAGAGCTGGCTAGCACTGGCTCTGTCAGACATGGGGGAGCTTTTGGCACCTTCTCACAGAAGCCACCTCTGCAGCCCTCCCATTGCCAAAACCTTGCCATGTAAACCCAGTAGAGCAGTGTAAGAAATCCAGATGCTCATGAAGTTAATGGGAATTTTCCTTGACTGGAGCGGGGTTGGGATTTAAGGTGATGGCAGACTCTGGCTTTATCAAAATTGTCTGTGAAACTTAAGTGGCAGTTTCTTGTTGCAGGCTACTATCACAAGTATCTTCAAAGCCATGGAAGTGAGCAGTACACAAACATACTTCTTTGACAGCAATTGATAATTGAGTTTTGAATTTTGGTTTCCACAACAGATGCACAAACAGCAAAAGTAAATGTTATTTGAGTGTACTGTAGTATGAGCTTTGGAGTTTGTCAGTGCCATGTGTCCCAAGAAGTTTTAAATTTTGATCTTAGGAAAACAAGGGTAAAGACTTCATGTGCATTCATGTGATAAAACTCACTGATGCTGCTTCTTGTTCAGAATAAGGTCTATACCACTCATTCTATGTGAATGACCTTTGAGACAGGCAAGAGAGTTGGAAGAATCTTTTAGTCCAATATTTGGACAGTATTTCTGCCAAGACATTTTGCAGCCTTATGGGAAATAAATACTTGGATTTTACCCCTAAAATCAGGCAGCTTTTCACATGACAGTGGCTGAAAAGCCTCAGTATCTGCTTTGAGATGTTGCTGATGTGTATCTAAAATCTTTCTAGTCAGAAGCAACCAAAGTTTAGACTTCTAACTGAAACATCAAAATCTCTAAATGGTCAGAACCACAAACTAGGATCCCTGAATCTAAGCTTTTTCTCACAGCTCCCAAATCATAACCGTAAAACCAAACATCTCTCTATGTTCAGTGTTCTAATGTAAAAGTCTTACTTCTTATACTGGCTCCTAGCTGTACACCTCTGTCCAAATGGCAAACTAATAAATGCAAGAATAGCACTGTGACTGTTGAATATGCTGTATATTTAACTGCATGCATTAGCAACCCTTTATTCTGTAGCACTTGAAAATGATAAGTTTGAGTCATGGATTAGTCAGACATACTAAAGTCTTCTACTCTTGTGTCAAAAGTCCAAAAGCAGATGGGACAGTCCTGTGTTCATAATCACCCTGCGTGGTTGTGTAGCCGCTCTGAATGTCTCTTCAGAAAGAGCAAGGATCATTTTGGGGAAGGAGAATTCCAAAGTGAAAAGCAGTATGTACATTTCTTCAAGGTATTCAGGATGATCTATTTGACAGCTGCTTTTCCATCAAGGCCATTGGCCAATGAATAGATGTGAGGTGAATGATCTGAGCAGAACAACGTTTTGACCTAATTCATCCAGAAGTTACTGGCTTGATACAAGAATAAAATTCTTTGGCCTATTCTTGCAGGAATTAGATTAGATAACCAGGCAATCTTTACTGTCCCTTTAATTTAGATACCTGTCTGCCTTGTTCAATGGAAAAAACATTATAGTGGGAGATACTGAATTACCTGCTCTAAATTCTTGTTGCAGAAGTTGAGCTTAGTCAGAGAAATTAGTGCCAGAAAGCCTTTGCCTGAAAACTCAGGCCCAGCATATGAAGTTCACATTATAGTAAAAAATGCTATGTACCCCAGGCAGAAAGTGTCAGCCCATGAAAATAAGAGTATTTTAATAGAAACCTGTTTTATTTCTGTCTCAGAATGGTCAGCAAGTGTTAGCTTCTACTAATTTAAACAGCATGCATTAAACTTTCTCTTTTTTCCCTGTTTAGTTCAAATGATTATATAAAGTCATTTCATACTTTGTTAAGCCCTCAGTTGCATCATTGCTGCTAAAAGCATTCCCATTGTTTGGTGAAATCTGGGCGGACAGCCTACAGGTACTCTTGATAGTGAAGGCTTGCTGAAAAAGTCCCTATGACTGCAGCATGCGTTTCTGCTTTGCGATCAGCACAAGTGGTTTTCAATCCTAGCACAAGTCAGAATGGCTTAGATCTCCAGGCAATATAGCTGAGCCCTGACCCACTAAAGGCTATGGGAAGAAATACAGAAACTTCCTTTTTGGCAGGGAGCAGAACTCAGGATTCTTCTTTCTCACTCTCAAAAACATTTTTTATTGTTTCTCTGAAAAATAATAACTGCTTTAGTCTGAAGGAGAGTAAGTCTTCTTTCATAAACTTGATGGTTTGGGCACTTGGTTTATATTTGGGGGTTTCAGTCTTGTCAGGCAAAGGAAGGGATAGTGACAAGTTCCCGTGGGGTTTGGTCAGAGCTCTAATTATTGTACAGAAAGTAGCAGCAAAAGTCAGTACTGCTATCTTTTAAAGTAATTTAGGTATATTTTGTAGAGGATTCTGGGCTGAGGCACCCAAAGCAAGAACTAAAGACCCCTGATTGCACATGCTAAGCACTTCATCACCATGGTCTTTAGTATTTTTCTACTGACTAGCCCTTGATAGCTCTCATGAGCTTATCTTTAAGGATCCAAATCAATTGGCATCTAATTGTACCCACCCATGCATAAGTGTGCAGAACCTGTGTGTATGTTCCAGATTCCATTCCAGGAGCTGGTTGCAGGTAGATCAGCAGTGCTGTGCAGTTCAAACACACAGCATCGGTCTCTCTTGCAAGAGAACTGGGAGGTGCATCCCACCCACAGATTAATTCTGTGTGGGAATTTGGCCTTATGTCTATCCATCTTGGCCTGATTTTAATGAAATGAAATCAAAGAAGTAAAACTCCTGTGAGTAATCTAGTAGGTCACAGTTATAGGACCAACAGCAAAGTGTACCAGCAGCATTTCTGCCATGGCAAGCTGATTCCTTTCCTTCTTTCAGATTAAGGCTGTCATGCTGGAGGCTTTGCTCTGCTATCTGATCTGGCTGTCTTAGCTCTTACATCTTTGCTACATTGCCAGCTGCCAGATAAACCTGCCCTCAAAGTCAGCTTTTGCCATGTTTAGCACTGTGGCTGGTCTCTCTGTATTTGAATCCAGTCCAAAGTCTGTGTAGAGACAATGTCTGCAGGAACCTGGAATTTTCTTGAAATCAAACTGCCTGTAATATAATTTTTACTTGCAGCTAGAATGACTGTAAACCTTAAGTTTGAAGAAGTATCTGGGCAAAGAAACCATATATGAGTTCCAAAAATGAGAAGGGTGCCATTCATTCCATATCTAAAGGACTTCTGCCTTTCTTAGCATCACTTACTTAATTTGTCAATAAACCAGTAAAACTCTTCAGTATCTAAAAGTGGGACTTTTTTTCTTTTAAGTACCAGATCTAGAGATTGTCTAGGGAAAAAAGCATTTTCATTATTGTCTACTCTTTTACTTTCTTTTCCTAGGTATAAGTCTCAGAAAAATTGGACTGTTTGCTTCCCTTTGAAGTCTGTTGTTTCCTCTCACGTTCAGTCTTTCTCAAGCACAATGGTGACATATTTTGGCAGATTTATGGTGCTTTGGGCTCTTCAATCTCTATGCCCTTTATATAATGATATAAAAGCAAAATCCAGTTTTATCTTAGAGCAGGAATTTAATTTCCTCCAAAAGTTGCCCCATCTTCTGTATTAAATGCAATACAGAGCAGGTGTGTTGGCAGGGTGCAGTACATTTATGGAGATCAAGTGCTGTTCTGGAATTCAGAACCAAGGCTGACTCGATACTTCCATTTTCAAAAATCTGTCTAAACAAATTTGCTTGTTTGCTTGACTTGGCTTCTCAGTGGATAATCTCCTCCTTCTTTGTTAGTACCAACATTACCACAGTGTTTGTAGAGACTTTGAATATGTTTGCAATTTGTTGACAATACAGTTTAATACTGAAAAGCATTTCTGCAGTCAACATTACCACATTACAGCACATTACACATTAATGCTTAAATGAGGCTTTTAATCATCACAAGCTGATGTTTTGCTTCAAGTCAGTGCTCCTGGTGTATGGCAATTTCCAGAATTTAAGGTCAGAAAGGATTTCTAGATCAACTAGTCTGCTCCTGTCTAGTTTTATTTACCCTTGCTTCCCAGATGCCTTCCAGCAAGGCACATATTCAAGATCCCTTTCATCACGTTAGAATAAGGATCTTCCTATGTCACATGAAAGGCCCATGAAGATCAGCATCCTGCCTTCTACATGAACCAGTATTGACAGAAGTGTGTGGCAGGATAAAAATGTGTATTTCTCCATGGGATACTTCTTTGTCTTTGAATATTTATACGCTGACAGTTTTCTCACTCAGGATCCTTCTAAGCTGAATGCACTTTTGGGTTTCATTCTGTAGATTTCCTTGAGCCCATCCTTCCCTCTCCCCATCAATTATGGTAAATTTTAATTAACCACAATATGCTCTTAACAGTCTTTTTTTCCGCCTCAGCAGCATAAACCTTTTGCTTTGTTTACACTTACACTTGGTTTGCTTAGGGTTTCTTCACCAGCCTAAGAAAGCCTTCAGCATGCAGAATTTTCATGTGCCTACACTTGTGCAGAGTCAAGTCACAGAGCAAACATACCAAGCCCTGAAGAAGTGTCAGCTCTGCCTTTCTCAGGCTGACTAAGGCTTGCTGTACTAGTTCTCCAGGCTACTAGCACAAACCACCTTTTCTCCAAAGCCATGTGGATGTTAGAGGGTTTCTAAGCTAGGTATCACCTTTTTGCATGGGAGCTGGTGTGCATTTTGGAGACAGAGTAAGTAAGCCTTTGTCTGGTTTTAAAGTGCTGTTCTGAGTCTCTCACTAAAGTGGTTTTTTTATGTCTCTGAAATAATTTGGTATCTTTGTCTTCACAGATTTTTAAATGCTTCTTCCAAAATGTAAAGCCTTGAGTGTACATGCTTCCATCCATTCAACCACCATGTTCCATTGTAAACATACTAATGCTGTAGAGGAAAGGTAATGTTTTCCTTGTGGGTACTCTGTATTTCCCTACACACATTCAAGGACTGCATTTATACTTTCATCTGTAGCACCATGCTGGTATGTTTGGTACTGCTATTAACTTAATGTAGCTGTCCCTAGAAATGATGGAAGCAACCTAACTTCAGTTTATCACAGACATGACCACATGCTCTCATATTTAGGAGTGTAGCTGTGAGCCCATGTGTAGAATTAGCAGCAATTCTGCATAAAAAGTGTTGTTACATTCAGTATGGTGTTGTCATGCCATACTTATCTCTTGACCTGTAATGCATTAGTGGTAAAGACACCACATCAGCCCTGGAGTTTTTCCCAAAGATATTGTAATCACTCAAAATTCTTTCTGAGTGGTTTTTTGTTGTCAGACTTTCTTTACTCTGAGGGATATTGGAGAGAACTTGCACTTAATCTTTGCTTTTGTAGGACTGTTATTTCCTTTTTGTTGTGAGAACTCCTGAGAGGCACTACTCCTCCCTAACTATTTCTGAAGAATCTAAACTGGAAGGAACTCAGAAAGATAGTTTCCTTTTTAGAGAATGTCTGTCTCTATGGATATCACTGTTAGGAAAACTTTTCTCTGGTCATGATGACTGTTTAGGTCTTTATATTTTTGGTTTAGATTTGTTAGCTATAGTATTGATTTAATCAAGCTTTTGATAATATTTCTATTATCAAAAATCTTATTTCCTCTCTCTCTTCCTCTCTGCCAAACACACACAGCCTTTTCTCCCCCTGAGTTTCTGATGAGGAATTGCTGTCCACATGGTTTTTGTGTGGTCTGTAGTCATAAGCTGCAATTCTTAAATGTTTATTTTTTTTGTGGTTGTATGAAAATATTGTAGTTATGAGATAAAGACCAATTTATACCTCTATTACATGTTGTCAAAAAATTAGAGCACATTGAGAGGTCAAAATTTGCATCCACACGAGTGTGAAGGCAATACTATAAAAGCCATATATCCAGCAGTCAGGGCAAGGCACTAGGATTGTAACATACCTAACTTTAAAAAAGGGAGAGAAAAAAATTATTCTTTATGCTGTTTTTCTTGAGGTGGCACACTGAAAGACAATTGTACTCTTTTCTTAAAAATAGGAGGTTAATCAAGTGGTTAAGATTTAGAGTTTAAATCTGTAATGAGATCCAATAGTACAGGACCTTTCAGAGAAATGGCATCTTCATGCTCCAGATATTTTCCCCATCTGCAAAGAGAACATTTTTTCCTCCAAATTTCACAGATCTACTCAGTGACCAGGAGTGTTGCAGACTATTTCTATAAGTATGCAAACCACTCTACGCTTGACACTGCCTAGATTTCACCCTGGCCAGTTCTACTTTCAAGTCATTGTTTAGTTTTTAAAATAAATATAAGGGATGTTATTTCTCTTTTGATGATCCTTCCTCTTTAGACAGTACACAGAGCCTTAATCATCTCAATCAGATTACACCCCTATCCCAAGGGACTTCTCTACTGAAGTAAAAATTTGGCAGTCCAAGTTTTTATAAAAGCATTTTTTCTGGACTAAGGTGGAGCAGAATGGTATTCTGTCATTTCTGAACTGGTAAGTTTGTTGGAGAGGATAGCCTGTTTATGTAAATTAGAGTTGCTTATGGTAGGGAAAGCACTGCTTTTATTTACCATGAGACTGAGTCAGAGCTGTTTCCATTTGTGAACTGGAGAGAAGTAACCCAGTTCCTCCCACATGCACATATTCCCCGGAGAAAATGGGTCTTGCTGGAGGAGGTGGTTTGGATCAAAGGCTATTGGCACTGCACAAGAAAAACGAGGAGAGAACAATTCAATACAAGCATTTAATTGGATTTTATCAGAAGGACTGCCAAATGAATACAATGCCAAGAAACTTTACCTGCAGCTCTTTATTACAGTTTCTCTGTCAGAAAAACTGTGCCTTCTTATCTGTGCTGTTACTTGAGCAGTGTCTCACAGCATTTGAGGTTGGGGCCACACAGTCAGGGTATTGTGTATCATTGCCAAGTCTGTAAATACAGTTCATGTTTGTTGGCAGCTCCTCTGTCCATCAACATTACATCATCCCTAGACCAAACCCATGATAATAAAAACATTTTCAGACCAAGTAATTCAGCTTCTGACTTAAAAGTCCCCAGTATGAAAGGTGACCTCAGTCCATAGGTACCCTGTACTCTCAATAGATTGCTTCCTTTTCCAATACCTATCCTGTTTGTGAGTTTTGAATAAATGTTAAAACTAAGTTTATTTAAGCCAAATGAGATCGTCGGGTGGTCAGATTCTTCTGAATAATCACAGGTATCAAGTATCTTCTGCAGTTCTGTACTTCTTGGATATTCTGTGTTGCCAGAACAGCAGTACAACTCTTTGATCACTGTAGGTAAGAAATGAATGGAGGAGGAGTTCAGTATTGTATTTCCATCAGGCCCTTTCAGCATCTTCCTGTTTCATACTAAAGCCATGACCTTTTAACTCAGATCAGTCGTGTTGCTCAATAGTGGCAAGGTTCCACTACTTCTCTGAATTGTTTTTTCAGCTTCGTCTTTGTGTAATTCTTGTATTTCGTTTTCAGCTAGACAGAGGTGCTGGGATTACTGTCATGGTCATTGCTGTCATGGTCACTGCTATCATTGGCAAAATCCTCCAAACCCTCTTTCAGCTTTTCTAAGTCTTGAGCTTCCCCATATTGTTCCTTGTTGCCTTAATTGTATGTGGTACTTTAAGTTCTTCTCATGCTCAGCATAAAATTCAGCATATTCTTGGTAATTACCTTTGGATATGCCAGAGGATAATTTTCTTCAGAATTCTGCTGCTTCCCATTAGCAAGCAATGCCATCAGTCCTTCCTTATCCTTGCAATTCCTCAGGGGAATTGTAGTGAGTTAACACAGACATTTGTTAGAAGCTTCTTGCTCAATAACATTTCAAATGTGTCAAATCAAACTTCTAAACAAAGCAGATATTTGAATATGGGAAAAGGTATGATTACTGTGCTTGAGGAGAATCTCACCCTTTTTTTTTCTTTTCCCATTAGCTGAGAAAGTTGACAAGATAAGTTTTTCCAGTTATTGTTTTAACTTCTTTGAATATTCTAAATGGTGATTTTCCTTTGGGATATAATATAAGAAATACATTTCACTGAAGAGAAATACTACTGGTATTAGAGTTACTGGTTTTGACTTTCCACATTTAATCACCCATACTTCTAATTTTTGATAGCATTCTCTTTCATTCTTCCTTTATAGTTTGACTTGCAAAATCAAGCCATGACCAATAGCTTGAAACTATGTGAAGCTACTCAATCCTTCTTGTAGGGGGGTACCTAAGTAGAAGTTAGGAGAAGTGGTGTTAGAAGTGAGGTGTGTCAGGAATGGCCAGAGTATTCTTAGTTGCAGTAGTTGCTCTGTGTACTGTTAAGACTTGATGAAAAACATAATCACATCAACAGGGATTCTGCCCAGTACATCTTCTATAGACACACTGAGTGTGCACAGATCACTGCAAATCTTTTTGTCTAGTCAAGACTGTACTGAGAAAACTCAGTAAAGCTTGACCTACAGCATTTGGGTTTGGACAGCAGGAAGTCTGCCACTAAAGCTAGCCAACGTTCATACAGTCAGAGAAAGTTCCTAAATCCCAGATTTTTAAACACTCAGATGAGGAATACAAACTTGGTGAAATCTACTAATTCTAATAAGTTTTAAAATGCTGTTGTTCTGCTCTGAAAGTCTCCAATACCCAAAAATGAAGCCTTAGCATTGATTCATTCTAAGTGAATGTGATCAGATGTAGTAGAAGGCCCTTTACTGAGCAAGTACACAAAATAAATCACCATGTGGGAAGACTGATATTACCATTTAAGTAAAGTTTGCATTGCAAGTGTGGGCTTCAAGATTTCCTGTCTGTGTCAGGGATTTCCAGACAATGTCACTTACCAATTATGCTTTCAGTAAAAAAAAAAAGAAAAAAAAAAAAAGTTACATCTCCCTAATGCTAATTTAACAGGGTAAATGAATCATGTCTGTTAAAAGGAAGCCACAATGCATATTTTACATAGAAATGAGTGTTCCTTGAGGGCTGTGAAAAAACTGACAAAGGGGATTTTAATGGAAATTAATAACCTTCTTAAAATAGAATCAGGACTGCAGATACTTATTAAATTATGTTAAGTACATTCAGACAATTTTTATGCATCACTCATCAGAACTTAAACCAAGTTTTGATGCTTGGTTCCAAGTCTGGGAAATTCATAAACAAACATGAGGCAAAGAAATGGCACGTCATTAAATTCTAAAAACTATACTTGTGAAATGAAGATACAGCTGGGTGGTGATTGTGATGACAGGGACTACCCTACTTACAGCTGTGTCCTCCCTGTATCCTGCCTTTTCCCACAAGATACTTCATGTTCTAATTATCTATTGTGATTTTTTTCCTTGCTTCTACTTTTTATTAACAGAATATTTGAATAAAGACATGAAGCAGTCTTTATGAAGTCTGATTAACACCTTGCTAATGCTTTACAGCTACATATGCTGCTACACAAATGTGAGATTGCTCTTGTCCCAAGTACAGAAAAAGTACTTTCATGTGTTTTGTAAACACTTAGGATTGTTAGCATACTTACAGTGTCTTTAAGATAGTCTAGATACATTTTTAAAGGAGACATAACTTTAATGCTCCCAAACTTCTAACTAAACAGAGAATCTATCGATTTTAAAAATAATACTCTTCTTCTTTTAAACAGGGGGATTGCATATGAGGAACACTGATGTGAAGAGAACTTCCTGAAGGTCATGCAAAGTCAAATTTAGCTAGCAGGGAATCACCTTCCAGAATAGACTGCAGCCTCAGCCTTCCACTGAAACAGTTGCACAAGGTGAATACATTTTGACAGTGCTCCTAAGTATCTGCCCTTAAAGGAAATTTTTGCTCATCACCCGGTGCAGTGTAGGGGGGACCAGTTATTTTGAGAAGGATTGCAGTGCCTGCAGATTGCTTAAAATTTCTGCAGAGAAACGGGAAAACCAGAATTGCTTTTCAGGCTGTTGAGGTGCTCATCGGGGCGATCTCCCGCCCCACCAAAAGAGCTCAGGTTTTCAGGAGTTGAGCTAACGCAGTGAGCCGCGGGAGGCGGCCGAGCCGCAGGGTGGATCCCCCAGGGAAAGGAGAAGCTGCGGTTTAGCCCCGGAAGCCAGAGACGGTCCCTCCTGCTAGAGCGGCGGCCCCGAATACTAATCCAGGGAGGTGGGGGGGAAGAAGCCGCGGGGCAGCGGAGGAGGGCGCGGATGCTGAGCGCTGTTGGGTCTGTCCCGCAGGTGATGGCCGGGCCGCGGCGGCCGGCAGCGCTCCGCACGGACCAGGCGCGGCGCCGGCGCAGGTAGCGCGGCTCCATGGAGGGCAGCGGCGCGGCCCCGGAGGAGGAGGAGAGCGGGGCTGCGAACGGCGCTCCCCCGCCGCCGCCGCCCACGCCCGCCGCCCCCTGCGGCTTCAGCTCCTCCCTCTGCTTCAGCGCCGCCGCTGCCGAGCCGCAGCCGCCCGCGGCCGGCGGCCGAGTGGTGCAGAACCAGTGGGAGATCAACAACGCCGTCCGCCAGCCGGAGGAGGAGGATGAGGAGGTGGTGGGACCACGGGACCGGCCGTCGGAGGAGCCCGACCTAGTGATCGAGGTGTCGGGCCGCCGTATTCGGGCGCACAAGTCGGTGCTGGCGGCCAAGAGTGACTACTTTCGTGCCCGCGCCTCACGGGACGTCCTGCGGGTGAAGGGGGTGAGCTACGGGGCGCTGCGGCTGCTCATCGATTACGTGTACACGGCCCGCATGGGCGAGGTGCGGCACGACAACCTGGCCGAGGTGGTGAGCGGTGCCCGCGTCCTGCAGATGCCCTGCGCCCTGCACTGTGCCGCCGAGGCCATGCGCGCCCAGCTCTGCCTCGGCAACTGCTACCAGCTCCTCTGCCTGGCCAAGAAGCAGCGGCTGGCGGAGCTGCGGGAGGCTGCCTATCGCTTCATGAGCGACCATTACCTGGAGGTGCTGCGGGAGCCCAGCGTTTACGGCCGCCTCAGTGGCGCTGAGCGGGACCTCATCCTGCAGCAGCGCATGGATGCCGGCCGGCCCTGCTTGCTGGTGGCCGAGGTCAGCGACGCCTTCGAGCGGCCGGGTGGTGGCAGCCGGCCACAGAGCCGCGAGAGCAGTCGGCCACAGAGTCCCTCCTCCGTGGTGTCGCTGGAGGAGAGTGGCTCCCTCATTCACTACTACCAGGAGGGCAGCGGTGAGTGGAGAGTGCTGACGCGCCTGCCCGAGGAGGCCAATGCCAAGGGCTGTGCCATGTGTGTCCTCCACAACTACCTCTTCCTTGCGGGGGGCATTGTGACGGGGCCGCTGGGCAGTGAACCCAGGGCCCGCCTTTCCGACAAGGTCTTCTGCTACAACCCCCTGACTGACACCTGGAGCCAGGTGCGGCCGCTGGCTCAGCCCCGCTCGCAGCTCAAGCTGCTGGCCCTGGATGGTTACCTCTATGCTGTGGGTGGCGAGTGCCTCTTCACTGTGGAAAGGTATGACCCGCGGTCCGACCGCTGGAGCCCTGTGGCACCTCTGCCCAAGGGTGCCTTTGCTGTGGCTCACGAGGCCACCACTTGCAACGGGGAGATCTATGTGTCAGGAGGCTCCCTCTTCTACCGCCTGCTCAAATATGACCCCAAGCGTGACGAGTGGCAGGAGTGCCCTTACAACAGCAGCCGCCGGCGCTCTTCTGACATGGTGGCCTTCAAGAGCTTCATTTACCGCTTTGATGTGAGCAGTGGCCGTGGTGGGGAGCAGGGCCCAGGCGGCGGGACGAGCGGTGGCGTTGAAGTTTTCCGGTACAACACAGTGGCCAAGTGCTGGAGCCAGTGCGCCAGCCTGCGGCCCAGCGGCGGCCCCATCCAGCCCTTCCGCTGTGCCCCCTTGGGCAACACCATCTACTGCGTCAACCGGACCGGCACCCTTCGCTTCAGCCTAGCCCAGGACGGTGAGGTGGAAGCAGATGGTGGGCTCAAGGGCACCTTTGATGGGGAGCTTCTTAAAGCTCCCTTGGATGCCAAGGGTGTCCTCCTACCCTTCGTGCTCACTCTGCCTGAGAGGGTGGACAAAACAGGGGACCAGGAGGGCTCCCTCCCACTGTAAGGGGGCCAGCCTGGCTCTGGCTTCCTGAGAGGGGAGTTGCGTTGCAGATCCACAAACTGACATCTACAGAGGAGACCCTCTCTATTCTGTCTGCAGAGAAAAAGGACTTCCCCTTTCCTCCTCTCTGCTCTCAAGATGTTGAGCTGGTTTTAACTCAATTGTAACTCTTCTCATGTTTGCTGGGCTTTGTGTGAAAAGCCAAGCACACAAAAGTAAAAGCTGCTATAAAGGATAATCTCTAGATTATGTTTGTGCCAATCCCCAATCTGAGAAAAACATTTTTAAACCTGGATTTCCAAAATATTCTTGACAACAGTGTCATAATGGGACGTTAGTGTTGGTTGTGTGTTTACACGTAGTTGCAATCTGGGTTGGAGACTTTGCTGTCCTTTGTGATGTTTTTCCCCCCTGGAATGATACTGAGGGATAAACATTGCTAGCAACATAGTTTAGCTGTATTTGTTTTCATGTTAAACCAACTATTTCCTGTGTTTAAAAAGTATAGGAAGAACATCTCCATCACAGCCTTTCATTTCTGCTGCAATAGATGCTTTAAGGAAGCTGTGGCACTGTGTTAGTCCCAGGAATTTCAACCACAGATGATTTAACAGATACCAAATTTAATGTTTTAAGTAACACAAATGTGAGCCACATGTTTTACTTGGTATGCAAAGAAAAAGAAAAAAAAAAGTGAAGCTACCTTTCTAAAATGTGGCATTTTATGCTAGGTATGAAATGTTGATATGTTCTTTAATTGAAAAAGGCAATGGTTTCTCTATGAAAAGATACTCTTTTATTATTTCTCGTGATACAGAGATTTTGAATTAAAAATGAACTGAAGCTCTTCAGATTGCAACCAGTTGACATGACCATGTATGGCACTAGAGCTGGGGAATAAGTTTGTACTTCATATGCTCTTTAATTAACTGCAGGTCAAGGAAGGTTAACCTAAACCAACCTGTGGCAAAAGGCCTTTCCCTCTTATTTTCAAGACCATCAAAAGGGGACATGGAAAATAGGAATGTGCTACACATATTGATTATATTGTGCACTAGCATGATGTTACTTCTCCGTCTTTTGATTGAGAGACTGCTTTATTTATTTTGAACTAATGATTGCTGTAATCAATAAGTCTTTGTTAATTGCAGTACGTGCTGTTGGCGTACGCTGTCATTGTGATTCTAAACTGCCCAAGAGTGCTGTTTGTGGGGCAGCATCCAAATGAATCAAAACCATACAAAAAAAATCTTCCTGCCTGTGGAAAGTTGGAGCACACTTTTTGTCATGTTACTCAGAACAGGAAAACCTGAAATGTCTACACAGACTATATTGAAAAGGGCACATGCATTTATTTTATATATTTTATTTTTAAAAAAAATCAGTAGGCAAGGCAAACGTTTTAGCTTTATGGTAAATCACTGAGAAACCTTTTCTGAAAAAATAACCTGTGTTTTTGCTGTTACATTGCTGTATATTCAGCATGGAACTCGCATGGACTGTGGAAGAGAACTAATTCTTTATACTCAAAGTTCTAGTATAGATTCATATTTTAGAAAGACATAGGGACATTGCATCAAAAAAGCAGATCTTTTTATGTTTTATTAAGATGTTTTTGTTAAACAGGACTTTAGCATTCTTACACATAATTGCTAGTTCCAAAGGAAGGCAGCAGGCTCTGTCCTATGAGACACCATCTGTACAAAACAGAATAGTGAACTTAATAGATGCTTCTTTTCTTTTTATTTGGGTTTTTTTTTTTCTCTTCTCATTGTTTTTGCACAGGGTTTTAATGCAGCTGATCTGGTTAGTCAATCTGTAGAAAACAGTGGTCCAGTCCTAGAAGTTCTTAGCCAAGTGAGGCTGTTCCCTAGTGAGCTAATTAAAGCATCAGCCAGGCAGGAGCTGTAGGCCTGCGGAGTGTGACATTTATCTTAGCCTCAGTACAGGCTGGTGCAGTGGAATTTAACATCCTTCACAGAGTATTTGATTTAATTCTCAGATGAGAATCCTTGGAAATATTGACTCTAGATTAAATTACAGTACTGTAGTTTGAGCAGGAAAGAAAAATTACATGTTTGCTTTCAGCATAATTTTTATGTTAACTGTAGAAAGTATTTCAAGCTGTGTAATGCAAGGCCTAGGTGCATACTTAAACTAGAGATGTAAGTGCTAGGCCAGATTTTGAAATAGTAGCATCACCAGGAACACAAGGAAATGTCTGTTTTATCTTGCAATACAAGGCAATTTCATAGTTCAAAGACTTACGTAGTACAGTTCTTACGCTACAGTGTAGTGAGGTATCGAACCATGTTTTGCATTCCTATTAATTAAGCATTTTCATTCTGCTAGTGCCATGAAAATGCTTCTAAATGAGTTTTGGGAAGTTTCCATGGTTTAAGATGTGACAATAATCCACAAACTTTTGGAATAGAATGAACCATATCTTTTCTTCCAATATTTATTGCTGTACACTATGAAGAAATACATTTCTACAGTAATAAGCATTTGAAAAACCTGCAGTGGTTTGTGTTTTTGCTAGCTCCTATTTTTTAAAAAAGTTGAATCAAGTGCTTACCTGCTTTCACTGTTTACACAGTGTTAGTGGGGAGAGTCTGGGCTTCATTAGTAGCTGTCTATCAAACCTGTTTCCTTTGCACACTGCGTAGTCATAGCCTGATGATTAACAACAGAGGCATGTTTCTAGCCAGATTTCCTACTCTGTGGCCTCTGTTTCCTCCCTGGAAGGCCTGAGGCATGTTTGCTGAGAATTTTCTCCCCCAATTCTATCTTCACAAAGAAACCCCCTCCCTGCCTCCAAACTTGGGTACTAGAACCATAATGTAGGTAGTCTTCAGGCATTTAAAGACTGAAATTGTCATTCCAGAACCCTACAGTTTTACTTAAACCTAGCAACAACTATGTCTTTGATATGTGGAGCTGCTGAGCAGTTCCCCTCCACCCATTTGGAGCTGCTCAGAGCAGTTCCACATCTACCTACCAAGTGGGATATCCAGAAACCACTGATGTAATAGGGTTTATTTTAGGTACAATCCAAAAGGCCAGGCCACCCTCAAGTTGTGTTTGCATGTGTTTTGCTTTTAAAACAGCCATTTTCTCTCGAGTAGCCTGAAGTGAACCATATTTGCATAGAACATGGGGACCTGTGTGTTCTTTCTTTGCCTGCAAGCATTCAGTCCACGTCTCCCACCCTCTGGTTGTCAGTGGGCTAAAGGAACGATTGGGACGAGTCCAGGCAGTCATGAAGGTAGTCATCCTCACTGGCTGATCTGAGACTAGCTAGAGAGACATCGTCTGTCTGTCCTGCTGTCTGTCTTCCGTGAATCTTACAGTCCTCCCATTTCAATGGGACACACAGGAGATAGTTGCCCTAATTTTTCAGGTAGTAATTTTTCCTCCCTAGACTATTCCTGTTTTCAAGATCATCTGCTAGAGAATTTAGGATTCCCATAAGAGAATTTGAATTCCTGTAAGCTGAGTAAGGACTGAACTGGGGCCTTGCAGTTGGTGTGTGTGTGTGTGTGTTCTCAGATTTCGATGGCTGTTTGAGAGTACATTGGGACCACCACCTCTGGCTCTTCCTCAGGAAGCTTCATGTAAATCCTCCAAAAGCTTACACACATAGGCTCCTGTGCATTGAGTTCTGAGTAGATTGCAGGCCCCATCTCCTGGATGGGTAATGCAACGTAGATTTACTACAAGTTGCTACAATCAGTCATGTTTTCTTTGGAACGCTTTTGCAAATAGGCTCTGTGTTTTGGGTCACCAGTCTTAGATGAGCTCGTCCATGCACTGTACTGGGCATCCAAACATACTGGGCAGCCAACAGGTAATTTGGGTTCTTCTCAGGGGTGCCACTTTTGTAAAGAGGCATTGCTGTGCTGCCGCGCTCCCGCCCCAAACACACCACCACATCGTACCTAATAATGAAATGCCTAAAGCCTTCATTGAACCTCAAACTAAATCCCAATTTAAATAAAGAAATGCTATTAACAAATGAAACTTAACTGTTTCTATCTGCTAACTTTTTCTGTAAACTAGAAATATTAATTGCAGCAAAAGCATGTGTACAGATTCTGTTTACACTTGAAACTAAGTCAAAAAAGTAATTGGCAAAATAATAATCCCGTTTGATCAAAACTGGCACTGTTAAAGCAACATGGGGAGGATGTTAGTCATACCCTAGTAATGGCTAAAAATGTGCAGTTGCTGATGTCAATTATATCCACAGAAAGTTTCTTTGTAAATAAATACCTGGTTAAATTTAAAATGATAGAAGAATAAATTACTCACATGAAAGCCATACCTCTCCTGTGCTGTTTGATTGGCTCTCAGAGTGCTGTATCCCAGTAACCACTATTCATGAGTGGCTATTGCTTTTCCTGATTTACATCATGCATTCCATTGACTGCTCCATAAATCTGTTAACTTTCATTATCACAAAGCTTAACAGTGGTGCAGGTGCTCAGTGTCTGGACTGATACGTATGTTTTCTGCTGGAATGAATCCAGATCTAGACACAATCCTATCTTTGGGCTTTTTGTTTTTTTTCCCGTAGCATTGCTCCTGAGAAACTTAAGAAAGCACAAGAAGGGGAAACAGTAGTACTGTTGAGCAGTTGTAGTAAAAAAACATATTAATTTTTCTTTTTTCTGCTGTTACTTTGTAAACTGGATTTGCATTGGTTTAGCAGAACAGCCCTGTTTGGCTACTTCCAGTAGTATGAGTCTGAGTAGTATTGTAGCAGAGTATGTTTTTACCTCTTTCCTGCCTCAGCTCCTACTCTGAGATAATATAGTGCAAGTTTGTAATAGTTCCATGCACTTACTACATTGCTGGAACTATTCTGACTTTGTATTACTGCTACTAAAAGCAGAGACTGACACACAGGCTCAGTGAAATTGTGTGCTCAGAGTATGTGATGACACACTTTTCATTTGGTTTGGCCTACTGAATGTTGAGAGCTGCTGGAATGAACCCACTGGTATTAGGAATCAGCAGGAGTGCTGGTTTTGGCTAAGATAAAGTTAATTTTCTTCACAGGGGCTGTATTTTGGATTTGTGCTGAAAACAGTGATGATAATAGAGATGCTTTCATCATTGCTGAGCAATGCTCACACACAGCCCAAGCCTTTTCTGCTCCTCACCCCACCTTACCAGCGAGGAGGCTGGTGGTGCACAAGGGCTTTGGAGGGGACACATCTGGGACAGCTGACCCCAGCTGACCACAGGGATATTGCAGACCATTTGTTGTATGCTCAGCATATAAAGTTGGGGAAAAAAAGAAGGAAGGGAGGACATTTGGAGCGATGGACTTTGTCTTCCTAAGTCATCTTATGTGTGTTGGAGCGCTGCGTCCCTGGGGGTGGCTGATCACCTACCTACCTGCCCATGAGAAGCAGTGTATAAATTCCTTGTTCTGCTTTGCTTGCAGGTGCTGCTTTTGCTTTAGTTATTAAACTGTCTTTATTTCAACCCAGGAGTTTTCTTGCTTTCCCCCTTCTGATTCTCTTCCCCCACATCACTGGGAGGAAACTAACTTTTGTGAATTACTCAAAAGGAAAGAAATGGGAGTGAGGGATAGGACAGAAGAGATGAATTCCGAGTCAAAAGTACCTACTGTATATCCAATTGAAACAAATAGCAGGGAAGGGAAACAACAGTTGGTACTTGAGACAGTGATGACTATAGGGCCAGTATTTTTTCAACTGTTTCTTGAACAGGTTTTACCAATTATATTGCTACTTATTACCATTTTACACCTGCAATGCTTCTCAAATCACTACGGTGTTTAAGCTACCTTTGCAGGAGTCTCTTGCTTTGTTTTCAAGTTGTAGTGGATAAACCCTTGACAAATCTGAACTAATGAAATACAATGTCGATGCTGCCACTTTCAACAGATTAATGCAAATTCTTTAGGCGCTGTTCACAGTCAGGTGAATTATATGTGTAACTGATGTATTAATAGTTTCATTTTTGAAGCATATATAGGCAAAGCTTTTTATGTACTCCCAATTTATGTTGAATGAAATAAATACTTTAAAAAAGCTTATGCTCCCCATTAGGGATTTCTGGGTAATTGTTGTTTTTTCTTTGTTATCCATCCAATCAGTAAGTGGTATTATATTTTTTCTTATAAAGCAAAGACAAAATTATGCAAATTATCAGACAGGTAAATATTTAGAAAATGTTTCTAAGGCTAAGCAAAAAAGGAATATTTTTATTTTACAGTGCCCTGGGTGTTTGGAACTTAAAATATTTTGCTGTGAAAGCATTTTCCTAAATGCAGATTAGCATATACTCCACTTAACTTTTATTTCCTTTTTTTTTTTTTTTTTTTTTTGTTGTCAGTATGTTAAAGTGCATTATTCATTTATTGACGTTACATGTAGGTTTTTCCTACATGTAGGATACTCTCCTGTATTATGTCCCACATGTCAGATTTTTGTCTGGTGTAGATTTACAGCAGCATGAGTAAAAGCAGAATCAAATACAGTTTAAATTCCCTACTTTGTCTCCTTATTTTCTCATCAGATATTTTGCTTGACATGAGGCCATATGACCTGTTTGAAAACTTCAGTATTCATAGACTACATGGGATTGGACTTGCTGTAATTTCTCTTACTTCCTTACCTTTTGCAATATGCAGGTTTTCTTACATTTTCTTAAGAAGGGCTAAATTCTGCTGCTGATTGAGCCAGGGTAAATCTGGAATAGCTCAATTAAACAGCTTAGGTTACCAGGTTGTTTTTTTTTTCCATTTAGCCCCAGAGTTTTGAGTCTGTTATAAAATCACTGGGAACCTCCTTTGGAAAACAAAAATAAAAGCTCTGATTGAATAAGACTCAAGCAGTAAGTCACTTGAATGTGTTTTGGGTTTTTTTTTTTTCTTCACAAGAATATAAATTTTTAGCTCTTAATTTTTCTCTGTGTTGTGAACTACACATTGGGAAGTTTCATGGCAATGAAGTTTATCTCAAGCCTATACTCCTGCTTGATTCACTGAACATTTTGCACCTACATCTCTCAGGATGCTTAGGCTCCAGGCTCAAGCTTCAGGTGTAGTCTGGTAAATTATGTGACTTGGTCCAATAACTTGTGCCATGGTTAATTTTCCAGTTCTGAAATGATAAACCGAACAATTGTAGCATAAAAGATTTGGGTTTCAAAGACCTCTCAATCTGGGCATACAAAATCCCCCGTTGGTACCTATTTCCAGGTATAATGCATCACTTGTGTCTGTATATTCAAAATTCACAATAATTTTTCATATAAAAACATCTGTAAGCAGATGGTGTTGGCCTGTATTCCCCTGAAGGCAGAGAAGTCTTGCTGGAAAGACAAATCTTCAGTTGCTAGACTGTGCAAACAGGGAAGTCACATATAGCTGTGAACTCCCATGTCATACTGAGTAATTATCAAGTGAGTAACATCTCATCAAACATGAGTTTACAGCCTATGGACAGATGTACCTATCACAGGTGGGGATAAAGGAAACTCGAGTAGGTGTTAGGTGGGACTATGCCTAGAAACAAACCCCATTCCTGTTTCAGGATTGCATTGTCAAGGCAGCTGTCAAGAGGAGAAAGAAGTCCTGGGCTAAATAACAGCATGTGGCCAAAAGAAGGCTGGGAAGCAATAAATGTGGCAGTACCTGCAGGCTTGTTCTTAAAGTGAATGTGAAGAGGATCTCATAAATCCCAACTGGAGCAGCTGCTGGTGAGCAAGTTAAGGCAGAGGGAGAGGGGCATGACTGTGCCTGGCAGCAGTGACACCTGCCTGGTGGGTCACTGGCAGTGAGCAGTGACCAGAAGGAGCTGAATGAGCATCCTCTGAATGACAGCTGGCCTGATGCAGAGTCCTTGGGAAGGAGAGAGAAAATGATACGTGCCTGGCTGTCCTGTGCCATGCCCTTCACTGCTGTGCTCCCTGTGCTGGCGGTGCCAGTTCTCAAATTCCCTGCTGAGCAGCTTATAATGGAGAGTCTTGCAGGTGATGACTTTTTATCCTCCTTTTATTTTTAAATTTCTTTTTTTGCCTTTTTTTTTCCTTTTGTTCTGCAGTCTTCTCTTTTTTTACCTTTCTCATTATCATTTTTTTCCCTTTGTCTCTCTACTCAAACATTTCAATATGTGACACAGGGAGTCTGTGAATTTGGAAATTTGGAAATATTACCTATTGCAAATCACTGAAACTCCTTTCCTCAGGAGGCAAACTTTCCTCCCATAGCCTGATATTTTTTCCCTTCATACAGCCCTAAATTTTTAGATGAATTGTGGAAGACTTAATGTATCTGTTTTTTGGCAAAATGGAACCATGAGCAGTTCACTTCCTAAGGAAATAGAGAAAGTTGTGAGCAATTAAATTAGTCATAATGGAGACTTAAGGCAAGAGTTTGACACCTTTTGTTAAACTGACCTGAGCTTTAAGTCACCTCAGAACTGCAGCTACAGGAAAAAGGAACTGCAGGATTAAAGTATTGACCAGCTAGGAGGTCTTGGAGGAATAAAGTAATAGCACAAACTGTGGCAGAATAAAGTTAATTCCCACATCATTTAGATAACAGTGATCTGGGACTAATTTACTGACAATTTGTTAGCATTACTGATGAAGGTTGTTCTTTTTTCCTGTGTCATCACAATCCCCATCTCCATGTCTCATCCAGTTCTGTTCCCTGACCCGCTGATTTGCAGTTCGCTGCACATGTGAAAAATCATTGCAGAGTTTGACAGTAGAAGATTTGTAGGATTTTTTTTCTATTCTGTACAGGATCTATCATCCTCAATGATGGATCATTTGTCTCTCCTATATTTTTCTAGTTAAAGAAAAATGTAGAATGCTAGAACTAGAGAAATAAAACCTGAGATTAAACATAACTTTAGTGAATGCAGTTAAGGCAAATAAAGTTTTTCCATCATTGTCAGTCTCTTTTTAGACCATAATTAAGTCCTAGATAGGCAGAGAGTCGTCTTAAAAATACATTTTAAACTATTAGAAAAATGCAAAGTCATGCATGTCCATGAGAGAGTTCCTTGGTTTGGAGCAGCATGGTGTGAGAAATTACATGGGCTAATTAAAAGAAGATTAACCTCTTTGCTTTACATTCCTACTGAAGTTCTCTGCTCCTGTGTATCTACTGAAAGCAAATGGTGATTCTGACTGTGTGACTCAGTAACACACCTTGGAGGTGCAGTACTCTGTCACCCTATTCTAAAACAAATGGTGTATTTCAAAATACTTCCTGAAAGAAAAATTGAAACACCCTAATTAATTAGCCCCCTTCATACTTCCTTCTTAAGTGCTTCTTCAAGTAATCCAGTGTTACTTAACTGTAGATTCTGACTGTGTCTAAATCTGGTTTGCCTTTGACAGAGTTGGAGTATACAGGTATGATGGTAGTGCATATGGAATGTTTGACAAGCCTGGTCAATGCTGGCTCTTACTCAGCTGGCTGACACACTAATGGGAAGGAGCCCAGCCTGTCATTTAACTCATCATACCTGCTGTCATTGCTACACCAGACTTTATGAGCAGGTTGTTGGTGTACAGGTGTGTGTCAGAGTACCTGTCACTACATATGCCTATAACATGTTTTTATCCCAGGCTAGCTAGGGCCATTGTGCCTCCAGACAAGAAGAGGAAGTCTTTGCTCACCTCATACTCTCTTGTAAGCAACAACTGGTAGGCCATGGGGAGCAGAATTTGTTCCTGCTCGCACTGCCTTCCTGACCAGACTGCTTGGCTCAGTGCCTGCAGAAGGGAGCAAAACTGTATATTCCCTGAGCAAAGGTGTATATTCCCTCTCCCAAAAACAAAAGAGGCACAGTGGCTCAGATGTTATTCCTTTGTAGGTCTCTGGGGAGAGCACACTTCCAGGCTTCCTCTTACTCAAATTACAAGATTGCCCTTCATTCCCAAGAGCCAAGAAAAAAGCTCAGCTTATATGTGGTAAAAAAAAAAAACCTGTAAAAGTTATTTTTGAAGGGGCAGTAAAAAAATCAGGATTTGCAGTGGCTATCCTTGATGCTGCTACTGTATTTGAAACAGCTGGAGTGTAGGTCTCCTCATCAGACCCAAGGGGCTTTCCTCTGCACAGTTTAAATGTGAAGGGATTCAGGCAATAGGTTCACTTTCTCTGAACTCTCCCAGCTCTCTGGGAGCACTAAAAAAGGCAAAGGAGCCAGCTGAGTGACTGCAGTAGTTCATCTTCCTCAGTGCTGCACAGGGATTCTGCACTGCTGTGCTGTGATGTGGGGAGAGAACATGGGAGCAAAAAGGGGCTTGAGTGAATCATTCTTAGCGAAAAGTCACAGGTGCAGATTACCTAGGAAAACAGTTCCCTGTTAATGTTGACTCATATGCTTGCACATAGTTGAAAAAAAGACAGATAATTCTATGGACAATGAATGATTAGTTCCTGCTGCTCTTGCATTAGGAAGTAGAGACATCAAGAAGACCTAGTTTTACTTCTGGGTCTGCTGTAAAATTCCATGTATTACTGGGGAAACGCTCTTAAAGCTTCAGTTCTCTCCAAAGAGAAAAGTGGGGGTGGAGAGGGAGAGAAAGGTAGTTCAACCCATTAGGTATTAGAAATAAGTTTGTGTTTTTTTCATCAGTAAAGGACTTTGGGAATATTGACTAATACTGTGGAATGCATTTTACTGTTTCAACATTTTACTCCATGTGAACAGAATATTTTCTTCCTGTGAACCTGACCAGAATAAAAAGGAGTGAAACTGTTCCTACTTTTGTCCCTATTTGTGGCCTTTTGCAGCATTCCTGGGCTCTGAAAAGGCAGTGGGATGCTTGCCTTTCTGTAGATGCACAGATATCTGCAGTGGAGGCACCAGGTGAGTAAAAACACAAACAGATTGGAAATGGTAATAGCTCTGCTGTGCCTATTCCTCCACCTTCATCTCTTGTCCCTGTATTTTATATCAGGAAGGACATGGAGTCTTTAGAGAAGTGTGATGTTCTTCCTCACAGTCTTTTCTGAAAGACTTTATCTGAAATAATGTTCAGTGCCTTGCCATCTGCCCATAATTAAGGTTACAAATCAATTTTCAATTTTTTCACTTCAAATTTTTAAGATTTTGGGTGAGATTATGTTTTTATCTTAACTCTCAAAAGTTATGTCAGAAGTACTGAAAGGTCATTTGAGTCTCTTGTGTGAATTAAAACAGATGAGATCTTCCTTTTTTTTCTCTTCTGGAATCCTAAGAGTAAAATCTCATTATAGTGTTGAAGTGTTTTGTTTTGTAAACTTCAAATTTAGAATTCTGTCAGAAAAGAAGAGAAAAAAAAAAAGGAAGAAGTTTAATAAATCCCTAATACAAGGGAGAAAAGAACCAACCAAACACATTCCCTGGAAAGGGCTGCTTTTTCATTAGATTTCATAGGTTTTGTCAAGGGCTGCAAATCTGGATACTCAGAATCACAAGGTTGGAAGGGACCTTCAAGATCATCAAGTCCAACTGTTACCTGACGCCTCAACTGAGTGGCATATCCAGTCTTTAACACATCCAGCGATGGTGACTCCACCACTTCCCTGGGCAGACCTTTCCAGTATTTTATCGCTCTTTTGATAAAAAACTTCTTCCTAATATCCAACCTATATTTCCCTTGACACAGCTTGAGACTATAATTTTTGGTTCTGTCAGTTGCTGCCTGGTGAAAGAGACCAACCCACACCTGACTACAGCCACCCTTCAGGGACTTGTAGAGAGTGATAAGGTCACCTCTGAGTCTCCTTTTCTCCAGGCTAAACAACCCCAGCTCCCTCAGCCATTCCTCACAGGGTTTGTGTTCCAAGCCTCTCACCAGCCTTGTTGCCTCCTCTGGATGTGCTCAAGTGTCTCAAGGTCCTTCCCAAACTGAGGGGCCCAGAACTGGACACAGCACTCAAGGTGTGGCCTCACCAGTGCCGAGTACAGGGGAAGAATGACCTCCCTGCTCCTGCTGGCCACACCATTCCTGACACAGGCCAGGATGCCCTTGGCCTCTTGGCCACCAGGGCTCACTGCTGGCTCATGTTCAGTTGGCTGGTGACCAGCACTCCCAGGTCCCTTTCTGCCTGGGCACTGTCCAGCCACACCGACCCCAGACTTTAATGCTGCAGGGGGTTATTGTGTCCAAAATGCATGACTAGGTACTTGGACTTATGAAACTTCATCCTGTTACACTCTGCCCATCCATCCAACCATTCCAGGTCTCTCTGCAGAACCATCCTACCTTCCAACAGATTGACACACGCTTCCAGTTTAGTGTTGTCTGCAAATTTACTGATGAAGGACTCAATCCCCTCATCCATGTCATCAATAAAAATATTGAACAGAACTGACCCCAACAAAGACCCCTGAGGGACACCACTGGTAACAGGCCACCAGTCACATAGTCAAGAGAACAATCCTGATCTGCTTCTGGGATACCTTTGCCAGTGTCTTTCCATGTGCTGTTGTCAGGATCTAAGGTTGTGAGGATATCTAAAATATACTATCCATCCCCGTTAAAGACATTTTAAATATTTCTGGTGGTGTAGTTCACAACAGTCAATTCTTGCCTCTGCCAGCTGCTGGTGATTGCCACAACATGCCTGGTTAAAAATTTCAAAACAAAGTATGGAGAAACACTCAGCAGTTCCTTTTGGCAGTGTGGTAACTCTGCCTTGATCCAAACTAGCTAGCAGGAGAGCTTTGCTTCATTTTCAAAGGCACAACCTGCTTATGGAAAGAGCTGCTTCCAGTAGTCCTGCATATAGCTTCCTCTTCCTTTCAAAACTGGAGACTTGCATGTCTCTGTGCTGGAAATCCTTTACAGATACTGGGGTGTTGCTATAGGACACGAGAAAGCACAACATGAGCACTGCAATGGCAAAGTAAAAAAGAAGGTTTATTTTTTGACTCTATACCTTTTTAAAGGTGACAGTGGATTGGAGAGTGAATGGGCTACCTCTCTTAAGACATTGGACAAACTACTAGTGCATTAACTTTTTTTACCCCTATGAAGGAATGCAAAACAATATCTTGTTTATAGAAAATGTGTGGGAAAATTTTCTAACAGAATGTAAACTCAGAAGGCTTTAGAAAATCTTAAGAATCAGGGCGACACTGGGGTTCAGTAAACAGAGCAAACTGTGTATTCTGGGTGCTCGAGCATCCTGTGTAGCCTCTTGCATTCACCACTGCAAGCAGTTTGAGAAGAGGGCAAGCTCAAAAAGAGGTGCTACAGAAAGCATATTTGTTAATAGTTTCTCCTTATATCCATTTGCCAATTTCCTCCTGAGTAGCTGGCCTACATCTGAATTGAAGCCAAATGTATCTAAGTTTAGCTGGGCTCTTGTTATGGTAAAGACAATGATTTCCTGTAGACAGGATGGGGCTGCTGGGGACATGGAGCACAGCCTGTTAATCCAAGCTGTCATTTGTGGATATGACTTACTTTAGACTGATTACAGTTTCAGCAGAAACCCCATTTGGGAAACCACACAGTGCAGGTAATTGGAAACAGAGCCTGGCATCTTTTAAAGTTTAGCACTGGCCTTTGAATTTGTAAATAGAAGAGGCCTGTGACTGCAGAAAAATGGTATCTGTAGTAAAGTTCAAGAAGGAAACAGAGACATTATTGTTTTCTCTCTCCCCATATAGTTTGTTTGTTTGTTTCTCTGTTTGCTCTAAGAAAATCCTAGGACAGCTCCTTCAATTAAGGGGCGATAGACAAAGCTTTGTCTGCAGGGCAATATTTGTGTTGATGCACACAGCTAAGCTTACAGGCTCTGTTTTTTCCTCCACCTTTTTATTCTGTTTAGAAAAGCAAGACACTGTTCATATGACCTGTTTAATATTTATAATTTCCCCTGTTTTAAAGGATACCTCCCATTACTTCCTAGAGTTTGTATCTAGGCTAGGTAGATTATTTTCTTTCTGTTTTTTGCACTTTTCTTTCTTTTCTTTCACTGGTGGGTTGATGAGCTCAGCACTCATGGTAATACTTTACATAAATATATATAGGAAACATAAATTTTACTTCATCTGTTGTTTAGTAAGTGGGATAGTGGGATTTCAGTAATTTCTTTAGCCTTTGTGCTACTTCTCCATCTGTTCCTCTCTTTTCTGCTTATACACAACTCCTTTTACTACTCCTTAAAACGCCAGATGTGATCACAGTTGTTATCAGCTGTACTTTCAGAAGAGATTATCAAATGTTTTATTTTTCACTAGTCACAGGGACACCTTTCAGCTAAAGAAAGGATCATCTGATTCACCCTGGAAACATGACTTTTCAAAATCATCTGTGGCTAAACTCCTACCCATTCAGCATCTCCTAGGTGACAGTGACTGCATATACTCCACAATAATTTAAAATAAAATATCCCATGGTTACAATCACTAGTTGAAATATGATGATGATAGCAGGGTTTGATATCTAGCCCAAAAAACTTCAAGAGACCACAGGGATTATGAACATTGTTTTTTAATGTAGTTCAAAGATCTATGTAAGACAGAGTTTGGATACTAGTGGCAGTATTTTAAATTAGTCGTCTATCTGACCATTGCAAGCATCAGTGGAACAGAACTGGGAAAAAGAGGATAAAAAATCAGTCCAAAATATCTCAAGATAAATAGTATTTTTAGTCTTTTGATGAATGTTTCTCTGTTAAAAAATCAAGTATTTTCAGAGGTAAGTTATTTACTATGGGATGTTAAGATCTGGTTATTGTTACAGAGATGCCTCTGCCCAAATTAAGGTGCAAAAGAGACTGTATGCTGAAAGTCAATAGTACAGATTTTATTTAATAGTAAGCGTGAGGGAGGGAGGAAGAGGGAGGGAGAGAGAAAAAAATAGTAAAGGGGTGGGGGAAGCAAAAGAGCAACAGAGAGATAGGTTGGGTGGAAAACTCACCACTCTAAGGATCCCAGCAGCATCCTGTTGATCCTCTTCTGGTCTTCTTGGTGGTAAGGGTCCCACAAAACACAGAGTTCAAAGGGTTAATATGTATTCAGACTAGTTGGGAACACCCAGGTGCCTCCTCTGCCAGGGAAGTTTTACACCATCTCTTGCCTTAGACTCTGGATTGGTTGCATCACTTTGCATCACGTGCAGTCCTCTGGTACAAGGCCTCAGGAATGAGTCTGGGGGTGCTTTGGGGTTCTTTGATGGTTTATGATCCTTCCTCAGCTGCCTCTCACATGTGGATGTTGCTTTCCTGGAGTGGAGGAGTTTTACAACTGAGCCAGTTTGTGTAAGGGAGGATGGGGGTGTTCCGTCTGACATGGGGTTACACCACATAACCAAAAATTCTTCTCCCACCCTGGCCTAGGGAAAGTGTGTGCAAACCTGTGGCCTCCCTCACCCCGAACCCAGCCAGAGCAGATTTTCAGGACAGCTGCTGGGTTTGGTTTTCCTTGTGGATACATTCTCCTTAGACACAAGATAATTCAACAGCAGTACCACCCTTTTCTCAGATTCCTGTTAGGTGGCTTGACTCACAGTCCAGTTCCAGTCAGGAGGCATATTCAGACAGGGAGCAGGCTTTAGTGGTCACTACTTCTTTATACAATTTTGCTATAACGGACGGAGTCCTTTAAAAAAAAATGTTTAAGCTATTAACCATAAGATTTCACTTTCTCATGTGGGAGGAAGCAGAACTATTGCCTTACTGCTAGTAGGTGGCATATAAACCTAAATGAAGCAGGTGACAGTAAAGCAAAAGACAGATGAAATTTGCATAAACATGCAAGCTGGTGTATTGGATGACAAATAATGAAGAGATAGTGGCAGTGCAGAGGTGCTAGGACAGGCAGGAGGATAATGATCTCTCACAGCAGATGAGACATGACTTGAGCAGAAGCATTGAGGGAAGATAAGAGGTGTGCTCTGACATAAGGCCTGTTCTCACACCCAGCCTGCAGTTTCCTTCACTAGCATTACTAACTGCTACTCTAGTAAATTCTACTTGGCATAAACAAAGTAGAGGCTTGAGAAGGAGGGATGAAAGGTTTATAGTCTGTTTGAGAGCTGTGCTAAGCTGCTGTTCAAATACCTCCCCTGGGTCATATATTTGGCTTGCTGTTACCTATTGTACCTCTTTGAAACAAGAAAACAATGTAATTTCAGATCAGAATATGGAGGAAAACCTGAAATACTTAGAAAATGAAAATGCTTTGGTTTCCACCTTTTGAAGATTTGAAAGAGCTTGTAATTTTGGATGTCTGGGCAAAACAACATTGAGCATTATCCATTGCAGGTTTAATACAAATTTAAAAACACTGATGGAGACACTGTTTCAGTCAGTTAGAAATCGAGTGGGTGGAGGGCATCAAACCTGTCCTGTCTCTACCTCCAGTCTATCCAATGTATTTAAATCCAGAGCTGAAAAGGGCTGTCAGATAGCCCTGGCTCAACCTCTCCAGCAGCCTGTGATGAGCAGGGAGAGGGGCTGGGAGCTGGGGTCTGCTCTTCCCAGTTCTGCTTCCTCATGGATTCATTTAACTGCCTAGAGGGCTTCTCCCAGCTGTCCCCACCACAGCAGCAGCAGTGGGCAGGGGAGGCTGAGGGCAGCAGGCAGGGAGAGGGAGAACAGGAAAGCAGACACTCATGCTCCTTGTTACAGCTCTACATCCTATTTACATCCTATTTCTGGTGCCAGACCTAGTGGCTTCACACTGTTTAACCTCTCTGGGCTATATTTGAAGCAGATCAGTTTTTATAATCATGCTTAGAGCACCCAGTTTTGCAGAAGGCTGCAGCTCCCTGCAGCATCGTGAACCCCTGACAGCCTCAATCCCTCCCCATCACCTCCATCTCTCCTACATTTCTTCATGGCAAATTCACAACCCTTATTTAAGCCCATACTGGATGGTGGTGCTCTTCCTAGGAGAATTTTGATGCTACCTACTCCTACGGCTGGGTAACTTGTCCAGACTCATGGTTTATGCAGAGGTAACATGGACATCTGTGAAGCATTAGGGCCTTCACACATAAGTCAACTGATCACAATCAGTGAATGGCCTGGTATAGATGGAGTGAATTAGACTGGCAGAAAGTTTCTCTGTTTGTGTGATTGATTGTGATCACTAATTAAGGAGACAATTTTTCTGCCAGGGTAAGGTACAGTTCACTTAGGCAGTCCTTATGGCAGAGCTAACTAGGAAAGATGGTATGAGCAAAACCTTAGAGTTTAAGTCACCAAAATGCTTGGATATGCCAGTATTTCAGATTATTTTTTAAAAATCCTGAAGGAGTCACTCATACCTAGCTCCAATGTCTACTCTCCAAAATTGACTATGGAGTTATTTCCCTCGTACAGGCCATCAGATGTTTCATTATTTCATGCCATATACAGCAGTTTGCTCAGAAAAGACTGAGAAAGGCATTTAGAAACACTTCTAGACTGCTGATTGCATCAACAGGATGTGATGGTAAGAGATCACATTTCCTTGGGCAGAGAAAAGGGATAAAGCTTTTCTTCCCTCATATACAATGAAGAACTGACAATTGCCTCTGATACACAGGATTAATCTCCCTGTATTTTGTGCAGTTCCTGACCCCAAAAGGAGGTTCTGAGAGGTCTGTCTGAATGAGAGGCTGTTAATGTGATAGGCCTAGTTGGTGAACTTGGGGATAATGTAAATGTGGAGCTGTATGACTGTACTGTATATTTTCAGTTGTGCCCAAGGAGGCATTTATGCTCCCAGGGCATGTGGACTCATTCTGTGATGCAGTGGAGATGAGTAAGTGTTGTGTGCCTGGAAAAAATCTGATGATGATGAATTAGTTTCATGGAATCATTAAGATTGGAAAAGACCCTTAATATCATCACAGTGATACATATATTTACAGGGGGGCAGTGAGCACAAAACTGGGTTTGTCACAAATCTAGTCTCTGTTTGGAACAGAATTACTCTGGTTCACTGGGATTTACTGTGCACGTTCATACCTTGTATTTGCTGCCTAAAAAGACTGTTTTCAATGTGATACTGCCTCTGTTTCTTTAAAATCTTTGGCACTTGTTCTGCCATACAATTTCTTAATAGTATTGTCACTAACATATCTCCTAGTGCCTTTTGGACTTTAAGAAGTTTAAAATCACATTTTCCTAGACCCTTGAAACTGAAGAGTGTCTCATCCTCTTTTTATGACAGTAAGATGATGGTGAGAAATTTAGGGCATGAGAGACAGGATATAAAAGTGTGCTGGACACTGCTGTTTGCTGCAGACAGATTCCGAGTCTGGTCCCTCTCTCGGCTGTTTATGCAGCAGAGTTTTAATGCAAAAGGCTCAAGAGCTCCAGGATCTGGAATAAAAAACAACATGATTGATTCTTGCTCAGCTGTGGGCCACAGTCACTGCAGGCAATGGTGTCTCTTGTCATCCCTCTGATCTAGAGTTTGCATTCCTCTCAGCAGAGAAGCCCAGCTGCTGCAGTGCATGTCTTGCTTAACAAGTGAAGTCAAAATGCAGAAGCAATACAGTGTGGTATGCAGGATTAAGCTTATATTGAGCTTTGCTATGCTAGTTTTCTTTCAGCTGTAATACCATCTTCTCCACCGACTGCTGTGAGTTCCTCTAGCATCCCACATTGGGTCACTGGCATGGCAAAATGAGGCCATCATTGGAAACTTGGTGCAATGATTAGAGTGGCAGCTGTATCTGTTATTTTCTTCCACAGCTCTCAGAGCTTTCCTCTGCAGTGTCCTCTCACAGCAGCTTCTCTTGCTGTGTCAGGCTCATGGTGAGCAATACTGTTAATCTGCCAGGCTGGGCCCCTGCACACAGGATGCTTCCTCCTTGCTGACAGCTTGCCTAGGAGGGATTTTGTGCTGCAGACCCTGGAAAAAAATTAGAAAAAAACAGAAGAGATAAATGTTACCCTTCCTCCTTTGTCTGTGTGTGAAAATGAACATTTGGGATTCTGCCTCTGCTGCCACACAAAAGAGCCTTTCTCTCTGCCTATCCCTAGTCTGAGTTCCCTCACTGGTCCCACTGTTCTTCTCTCTGGATACCATTCAAGAGACGAGTTGCAATAACTAAATGTCCTCTGCTGTTCAGAGGGGTCACTGCATCTTACATAAAATACATTATGTCTTTACAACCTTAACCAATCCATCAAAGTCATTATTCTGTGTAACACTGAGAGGTTTTTCTGCATTTGAATTGCTTTACCAATGCTTAAAGAGCATTGTATACTACCATACACATGCGTTATCCTTCTTCCTATGTATTTAGGAATATTTTCTTCCTATGTATAAAATATCCTTGAACCTTAAGTAGAATAGCTGCTGTGTCAGCAGATGCTTGTGCTTAGCTAAACAGTTTGTACCAGCATAGTCTGACTGCTGAAATGCTGTGCCCAGGTGAGACAATTGAAAACAGGTCTTTTTTTACTGTAATTAGATCGAATTTCACCTGTGGGACTCAGTGAGATTATTCCATGTGGAAACTAAGCATATGTCTGTGCCATGCTGGTGTCATATTTGCAGACAATCAAAGAAAGAGAAATATCTCAGGGAGATAATCTCATTTGATGACTTGTAGGTATATTAAAAATGCGTATTTTCTTGATAACTTTGCTCCAACAGGTCAGAACTGAATGAAATGCCTTAGCTTTATGTTTTTTTCCTCTTTCAGAAGAAAAGGAGCTTTGAAAATGTGTAGGGAATTGCAGGACAGTGTTGGAGAAGCTGACTGCTATGCTGTCAAAAGGAGGTAGCACAAAGATGGCAAATAGTAAAACATAGAACTGGAAGGTACAGCAACAAGAAGATGTGAAGTCTCTTAACTAGGAAGTATAATATATTCAGAATAGTAACAAATGGCGTGAATATTTTGGTCAATGCAGATCTTGCTTTTCCTAACTCAGGCTATGACTGAGCTATGCAGTTTTCAGGGAGACTCACCTGAGACTGCTTTATGTGGTACATGAGTTTCCAGGTGGGCAGCAAGTAACTCATTTACCCTGTTTGGATTTTCAGGTGCCCAGAATGAGCTCAGGCTGTTGATCTGAACATCTTATTCCTCTGAAAGATTTTGTTCTGGTGGTCTCAGGGAAGAAAACTCAAAATTCAAAGTTATTCATCTCCTGGACTTAATAAAAGGCTGGTTTTCTTTCCATCCCATTCCCAGACTATTTAGGAAATGTGATGCTTGAAATAAGTTTTATGGAGATTTTGTTTTGTTCTGGGTTTGGGTTTTTTAAAATTTAATTTTTAATGCTATGTAGTCTATTTCATCTCTTCTTTCTGGACAAGGTCCTGGACACTATGCCTGGTTTAGCCATTTGGTCTGTGCCATGTTGCTCCCTGCCTTGTAGTAACAAGTGTATCAGTTTCCTCCTGCTTCCTCCATGGATATTACAGTCTGCATCACCCACATGGAGGCTGAGCGTGTCTTTTCTCCCATATGCCACGGCTGGCAATAAAAATGAGCTTCATGAGAACAAAGAGGAGTTTGCTCTCCAGAAGTGCTTTATCTCACAAATTGTCTCAGTACGCATCTTTTTCTGGGGATGAAGTCATGCAGACATTGCAAAAAGCAAGGGGTCTGCAGTACAGCAAGAAAGCTGTGGGCTATTCCTAAGTGGGGTGAAAAAGAAAGGCATTCTCTTCACACCTTAAGTAAAAGCAATGAATGACACTAAATGCTTCTCTTGTGGATGTGAAATTAAATGTGGTATGGAGATAGGGTGCAGCTGTCCAGGTGACAGAATCCCATCAAATCCCTCAGGATAGTAAGGGAAAGCAAAGGATATTGGGTTACCATGTGAGTCTGTTATATACCAAGAAAAAATCTGCCATTTAGCTAAAAGTCTGAACAGGAGCGTTATTTGTAAAATGAGGATTAATGCATAGGTGAGACTGGCTGAAATATTGCACCTACTTACAGGCATTGTCCTTGACTGGAAATGTGGATTCAGTGGAGGGAGTTCAGAGGGAAGCAACATGAGATTTGGGAAATGAAGAAAGTTTCAGTGCACTGGCTGTGTTTCATTTAGGAAAGGAAACTGAGTGGGAACATGGAAAGTTTTTCATGATGTAAAAGAGCACTATCATGGTTGATCTCTTTGTTTGTTTAGGAAATGCAGAAAGAAATCAGATTAATTTTTGCTTACTCTCCTACTAGAAATATTCAGGCTGGATACTATGAAAAATTTGTTAAGGTAGTAATACTCCTATTAATCTACCTAAAATTTCAACACCTCCTTATTTTTTTATTAGTCTATTACTAAAAATCTCAATGCCTGAAATGCATTACTCTGTATTTTGTAAGTTCTAAAAGTGTCTTTAGGCCATACAGTACTAGTAAGCAATTTCAATATTAATTGAGCAAAGATGCCATGTTTCTAACAATATATGCTTCTAATTATCTTGAGAACACAGTCTGAGGCTTATGGGCTCACCCACTCACTTGTAATCTCATGCGGAACTTTGGAGAGAGCTAAGCAGACTAGTCTAATAAAGCACAGGAGAAAAGTAACTTGGACAATGAAAAGCCCTTGAAGATGATAAAAACCATGGAAAATGATTGGTTGATTGATTGAATGCATAATGAAAAGGATGTGAAAAGAACAATTGATGATGACACGTGAGAAAATGACCTTGGCAAAACAAGGCATGCAGGTGACAAAGGAATATCTGACACAGAGCTGCACAAGAACCATGTGAAAGGGGGAGAGTGGGCAGACTTAAAGCAGTGGCAGATGAAGTGTAGGAGGCAGCAAAGAAAAGCTGCCTCATACATGAGGATGAAGTAATAGATCTCCTTCCCCCTTCCTTATATTACTGGATAGGAGGAGAGTCTGTTTTGAAAGCTCTCTAAAGCAGAGAGACGGCATTCTTCAGTGTGGACCTGCTCTGTGCAGCTGCTGAAGAAGGCTTAGTTGCCATCAGGAATGAGTGGCTCTTCCAAGCCTGCCTGTTTAGAAGCACTTTGCTGTTTTGGTCACTGCAAATATTCTGTTTTATCTACACCTCATGTTCCTTCTCATGAGCCAGACTATGTGTGAACATAGACAAGTCTTGTCTGTTTTAGTTTCTTTACTCCAGTTAAACCCTGAGTTTACACTTTAATGATTCAGTTTCTTAATTGGAAATTTGTCAGGTCTCTTATGGTATTTTGTTCTCCCGTGCTACAATTACAGACTTTCAAGAGAGTTGGTGACCCTGCCATAGTATGCCCAAGCTGCTTCACTTCCACACTGCTCCTCTGGTGCTTGTCTTTCCCCTGCCCTCACCCCAGTATTGCTTAAAAGTTTTCATTCTCAGCAACTGCTCCATTTTTAAGTCTACCAGATTCTGGTATTATCAGATAGATAGATAGATGTAGATACATACATACATACTCTTAAAATGAACAGGGTTATGGCTGTCATGGTTGATCCCTAGAACTACTGGCATCCTTAGAACTACTTTAGATGGCACTATAAAGCTGTATTACCTTGTAGTACAGGAGGCCTGCCTCCAAACCACCTTGGGCAATGATACTTTGCTCAGGCTGAATCCTGTCTATACTGAGAAATTGTCTGGGAAGGCACCCTGTCTTATAGTCCAAAAGAGAGGACTGCTAGCTTCAAAGAACCACAGAATCATATAATGACTAGGTTGGAAGTGACCGTCAAGATCATCATCACCTTCAAGTCCAACACATGCTCAATGACCTCAACTAAACCAGGGCAGCAAGTATCACATCCAGTCTTTTTCTAATCACATCTGACTCCACTACCTCCCCAAGCAGACCATTCCAGTATTTTATCACCCTTTTGGTAAAAAACGTCTTCCTAATATCCAACCTATATTTTCTTTGGTGCAACTTAAGGCTGCATCCTCTGGTTCTGTCAGTTGCTGCCTGGTGAAAGAGACCAACCCACACCTGACTACAGCCACCCTTCAGGGACTTGTAGAGAGTGATAAGGTCACCTCTGAGTCTCCTTTTCTCCAGGCTAAACAACCCCAGCTCCCTCAGCCATTCCTCACAGGGTTTGTGTTCCAAGCCCCTCACCAGCCTTGTTGCCTCCTCTGGACGTGCTCAAGTGTCTCAAGGTCCTTCCCAAACTGAAGGCCCAGAACTGGACACAGCACTCAAGGTGTGGCCTCACCAGTGCCGAGTACAGGGGAAGAATGACCTCCCTGCTCCTGCTGGCCACACCATTCCTGATACAGGCCAGGATGCCCTTGGCCTCTTGGCCACCAGGGCACACTGCTGGCTCGTGTTCAGCTGCTGTCACCAGCACCCCCAGGTCCCTTTCTGCCTGGGCACTGTCCAGCCACACCATCCCCAGCCTGTAACACTGTAGGGGGTTATTGTGGCCAAAATGCAGGACAGGGCACATGGACTTGTTAAATGTCATCTTATTGGACTCTGCCCATCCATCCCATTCCAGGTCTCTCTGTAGAGTTGTCCTACCTTCCAACACATCGACACACGCTCACAGTTTAGTCTCATCTTCCAATTTACTGATGAAAGACTCAATCCCCTCATCTATGTCGTCAGTAAAAATATTGAACAGAACTGGTCCCAGCACAGACCCCTGAGGGACACCACTGGTGACAGGCCCCAGCTGGATGCAGCACCATTCACCACAACTCTGGGCCCAGCCATCCAGCCAGTTCTGAACCCAGCAAAGGGTGCTCCTGTCCAAGCCATGGGCTGACAGCCTTTCCAGGACTGTGCTGTGGGAGACAGTGTCAAAGGCCTTGCTGAAGTCCAAATTGACAACATCCACAGCCTTTCCTGCATCCACCGAGTGGGTAACCTGGTCATAAAAGGAATCAGGTTGGTCAAACAAAACCTGCTCCTCCTAAACCCATGCTGGCTGGGTCTGATACCCTGGTCATCCTGTAAATGCTGTGTGGTGACACTTGATATAAACTCTTCCATTACCTTGCTGGGTGCTGAGGTCAGGCTGACTGGTCTATAATTACTAGGATCTTCCTTCCCACCCTTTTTTATGAATGAGCATCACATTGGCCAGCTTGCAGTCATGTGGAACCTTGCCAGTGAGCCAGGACTGTTGGTAAATGATGGAGAGTGGCTTTGCAAGCTCATCTGCCAGCTCCCTCATCACCCTGGGATGGATCCCATCTGGTCCCATGGATTTATGAACATCAAAGCAGCTCAGCAGTTCTCTGACTGCCTTCTCCTGAATAACAGGGGGATCATTTTGCTCCCTGACACCATCAACCAACCTAGGAGGACAGTTGTCTCGAGGACAAGCCATCTTCCCACCAAAGACTGAGGCAAAGAAGGCATTAAAGAGGCCTTCTCCTCATCTGCAGTCACTAAGTTCCCTTCTGCCTCCAGCAGAGAACAAAGGTTAGTCTTATCCTTCCTTTTCCCGTTAATATATTTGTAAAAACATTTTTTATTTTCCTTTACAAAGGTTGCCAAATTAATTTTGAACTGAGTTTTGGCCTCTCTAATTTTTTTTCTACATGCCCTAGCAACCCTCTTAAATACTTCCTGAGAGACCTGACCCTCCTCCCAAAGATGATACATCCTCTTTTTATTCCTAAGTTCTTTCAAAACCTCATTGACCATCCAGGCTGGATGTTTGCCTCGTTGACTCATCTTTTGGCACACAGGGACAGTCTGTTCCTGTGTCCTCAAGATCTCTGTTTTGAAGCACGCCTACCTTTCCTGGAGTCCTTTGTTTCTAAGGGCTGCTCACCAAGGAACTCTCTGAATAAGTCTCCTAAATAGGCCAAAGTCTGCCCTCCAAAAGTCCAGTGTAAAAGTCTTATTTATGTTCTTTCTGATTTCACCATCAAGAACTCTATAATTTCTTGATTGTTATGCCCCAAGTGGCCTCAAACCACCTCATCTCCCACCAGCCCATCTCTATTTTCAAATAACAGGTCTAACATAGTCTCTCCCCTGGGGGCTCACTCACTCACTCAAAAAATTGTCCTCCACACACTCTAAGAACTTCCTAGACTTCTTTTCTACTGTATTAAGTTCCCAGCAGTGGTCTGGTGGGTTAAAGTCACCTACAAGAACAAGGGCTGGTGATCCTGAAACATTCTCCAGCTGCTTGTAGAATAAGTTGTCCACCTCTTCTTCTTGGCTGGGTGGACAATAACAGACTCCCAGTAGGATGTCAGCCTTGTTGGCCTTCCCCCTAATTCTTACCCATAGGCATTCAATTTCATTGTCATTAGTTTCAATACCTATGGCATCCAAAGCCTCCCTAATATAAAGGGCCACCCCTCCACCTCTTCTTTCTTTCCTGTCTCCCCTGAAGAGCTTGTAATCATCCAGTGCAGCACTTCAGCTACATTAGTCATCCCACCACGTTTCCATGATGGCAATTACATCATAGCTCTGCTGTTGCACCATGGCCCTCAGCTCTTCTTGTTTGGTACCCATGCTGTGTGCTTTAGTATACATGCATCTCAGCTGGGCCACTGATTTCACCCCTAACTCAGACTGATCACCCTTGGGCTGCTTCCAGACAGCCCAGCTGCATCCCCTTCCCCATTCAAACCTAGATTAAACTCCTCTCAATGAGTTCTGCAAGTTCATGAGTTCTGCCTTTAACAGAGAGATGGAGCCCATCTGGTTCCAACAGACAGCTGCTGAAAAAATTGCCCCATGATCAAAGAACCCAAAATTCTGCTGATGACACCAATCCTTTAGCCACTTGTTGATAATGTAGGCTCTCTGATTCCTTCCATCGTTTGTCTCTGCCACCCAAGGGGACTGAGCAGAACACTACCTGTGCTCTTGCACCATCAACCACTTGAGCCAGTGCCCTAAAGTCCCTTTTAAGTGCCCTGATGCTCCTGTTTTCAATCTCATCACTGCCAGCCTGGAGTATCAGCAGTGGGTAGTAACCAGAGGGCCGAATCAGCCCTGGAAGTCTCTCAGTAATATCCCATACCTGGTCCCCAGGGAGGCAACAGACTTCCCTATGGGAGGGGTCCAGCTGACATATGGGGACCTCTGTTCCCCTCAGAAGGGAGTCATCCTTCTTTTCTTTTTAATGTTAGAGGTGGTGATGCGTCTGACAGGTGAAGCTTAATGAGTAGCCAGTGTGTTCTACCTTCAGGAGTTGCCTTTAGAGAAAGCTGCCACTCCAGGGTCTGATCCAGGCAGACATAAATAGGATAATATCCATTTTGGCATGAGCAAGTCAAGGTTGTCTTCACTGAGCTGGGGGCTGGTACCCATCACTTGCTGCTATGCAGTGATGATATACAAAAATAAAATTACTTTGCAAATCTGATGAATCAGAGAGAAAAGCTCATGCTCTAACTGCATGTGCTGTTAAACACAAGGCTGAGAACAATGTCTCCTCTGAGAAGTAGATGCAGGGGCTCGTTTTGCACACCTCTAAGACCTCTGCCACTTTGGCACATATGTCTGAACTACTGAACTATTAGGAGGACAAATTTTACTTTGGAATGGGACAAATTGCATTTGTGGAAAGGCTTTCTCCACGGACAGTGAAGACAGTCCATGGTAATGAGTTCAGGTGGAGTTCAGCTATTGGTGGGGATAAGCTATATAATAGCAGTCTGCACTCACATTATAGGACTGTTGCATACAAGGTTGGTAAATTGTCAGATGAGAATCAATTTTGAGTGGATTAAATGCGAAACAGTGTGCATCAAAGTGAATAAAAATCACAATAATATCTTGGATCAATAATTATGTCTCTGGGTCTGAAGTGCAGAGACTTTAGTTTCGTGACCCCTTCTTTCACTAAGTATGCAAAGATCAACGTTTTGTGTAGATCTTTGAAGCAGAATCTGAGCAGGGAAGCTGATGCATTTTTGTGAGTGGCTGAGTTCCCAGCAGCCCAAGATAGAGCTGAAACATCTCTGGGGACTGTAGCTTGTTAGAAACATATTTTCCTAAGGGATGGTGGCATTGCTGTTGTCTAGACCAACAGGGAGGAAACACATGGTGCTACTTGTTACAGGTGATTTTGTGCTTGTCCTCCCCTGTGAGCAGGTGTAGCCATAATTCTATGTAGTCAGATCCAGGTATGTGAAAAATCTTCTGAATTTTAGTGGTGAAATACAAGGACCTCTCCCCCCCCCCCCTTCCCCCCCCTCCCCCCCCCCCACACTTTTCAAGAATGGTGGGTTTAAGGATTAGGTAGAATTTGTATGGTAGAGTATCTGTGCTATCCTTCTGGTATAGGAAATTATAGTAGAATTTAAGTACCCTTCTGAACCAAATTAAAAATTCAGCTTGAACTCTGAAACACACTTGGGGTTCTGTTATTTCTGACTGCTTTTTGCCCTTATAATAATTCTCTTCTGGAAATGCAGCTTCTCCAAGTGAAACTGGTGTTGTGAGCTGAGGACTTCTTGCCTTGGGGCCCCATCTAGTGGGTAATGGTTTCTACTGAGCAGCAACAAGGACAACGTTATTTGAGCTGTTGAGAAATGAAAAGCAGGAAAAGGAGCTGATACAAAAATTCCCTACAGAGATTAATAATTACAAATGAAATAATTATTTGTTAATTCTGGCCCTGCTGTAAGTTTTTAACTTTCTCTCTACAAAGACAATGCTACTTGGCATTTTGTGCCAAGGGATTTTCATAACATAGTGGAGGCATACCCTAATCATGGGGGGAGAAAAAAGAAAAGAAAAAAAGAAAAGGAAAGGAAAGGAAAGGAAAGGAAAGGAAAGGAAAGGAAAGGAAAGGAAAGGAAAGGAAAGGAAAGGAAAGGAAAGGAAAGAAAAGAAAAGAAAAGAAAAGAAAAGAAAAGAAAAGAAAAGAAAAGAAAAGAAAAGAAAAGAAAAGAAAAGAAAAGAAAAGAAAGAAAATAAAATTTCTTCTTTGTACCCCTGCATTTATTTTATTAATGGAATGGCTGTATAATTTCACTGAGTATGCTGCAGTTATTGGTAAGTGACATGAGGATGTGAGCATTACTCTGTGAAGTTATCAATAAGTTAAGAGGCTTCTTAGGTAAACTTGAAGACAGAAGAATTTTCAGCACACTAAAAGGCCTGTCTGAGCCAAACATTTAAAATCTGTATTTTGTCTTGACAGAAGTGCTCATATGCCAGATGTTACAAAGGTAACATATGTTAACAAATGTTCTGACAGGACCTGTTTGTTATATATATTCATTAGGAAAAGAAAAGTCTTAATAAATGAAAAAAGGTTTTATGGCTATCTCCAAGTTAATTTTACAAATGACATTTTTCTCGTTCATCTGTCAAATTAATTTAGCAAGCCAAATTTAGATTTCAATTGCAGATAAGTTTTTCAGAGCAGCCCAAGGGAGTAAGACGAGCAGCTAGACAAAATATGTGGCCACAGCTGTCTAATATTTTGCCTTTTAAAAATAAAAATAAAAAGAAAGAAAGAAATAGCTAACCTATCTGGTAAGGACAAAGCTGTTTTCTCTGGAAAATGTATTTTACAGAACTAGCTGTTTTGAAGACAGTCTGTAATATTGCTAGTAGGCTTTCAATTTAAGATGAACCCATATAAAAGCACTTTCTGAAGTGTTTTTGTGCGATCTGTATCTTCAGAGAGCATCATAAGGCATGGAGATTGAGTACTCCTGCATTTGTGTAACAAAGTTATTTTTGCAAAAAAAGTTATTTTATAAAGGACAGGCTGATTTGTTTTTTAAGCTGCTTAGTGGGGTTATTTAAAAACTATGAATGAAATTCCCAAGGTAGAAATATCAGAAGATAAATGAGAATCTGGCTAAAATAAAAAGAATATGTTTGTGAAAGAAGCCTTTTCATACTTTGACTCTTGACCTTAAACATCTCCTTGTCTTAGTTATTTTTTCTTGGCCTATTTTTTTTCCTTTTTAAATTTAGTGTGTGTGTGTAAAACACAAGTGAAATAGCTTTCCATGCTTGGAAAATCTGACTTTTTGGTTTGCTATTTATAAAGGATGAAGAGTTTTCAAAGACAATATATGTTTTAGTATGAAATAGTGACTGACCAATATTTCTCCTTTTATTATTACCGACATATTATTTTTTGTATAATTTTTAATTGGTTTTCAGCCTCTTTCTTTTGTTCTTTAGCTTTTATAAATGACATCCTTTTAGCATCACATTTGCATTTCCATATTTTGCTAGCCTAGGTTAGTTTTATGCTGTCTCAGGGGTCATGTGGAGAGTGGGAAAGATCTTTGTGCAAATTTATCTCTGTGCAAATCCTGGAGAAGTTCCAAATTATTTTTTTTTTTTCCTTCACTGTGTTTCTCAGCTTGTAGGGACTAAAATAGTTTCCAGAATAAATGATCCTGGAAAAATTACTTTCAGAATAAATGATCTGAAGCACAGTGCTGAAGTTACAGCTGCTGTAATGGTCCCATAAGTCCCATTACACTGAACAAAAATTGACCTAGCTCAGTTTGGCCTGCCCTCCCCAGGAAAGGCATGAAGGTCTGACAGAGGTGAATGCTGATAGGATTTTTAGGAAATAGATCTTATTTTTGAGAGAAACTTTGTATCACAAATATGTATATATATATATTCCACGCTAGACTAGATAGCAAATGTCTTTTTCACTCTGATTTTTGAGTTTCAGCAAGTGTCCTTGAACTGAGTACTGATACTAATGATAAATGAATGTTCTTCTGTCACCTTTATTAAGTGCCACATCCTAGGTTTATCCTGTATGATCTCCTTGGTAAGCCATTTGATATTTAATATTCAAATTTTAGGGAGATTGGGCACAGTGTGAAAAATAGCCATTTGGAGAGGGAAAATTCAGTCCCTTTTTATTCCATGTGGAAGTCAATACCAAAGAGGAGGAGCTGCAGCAGAGGAGCCCAAGCCCCCCTAACCGGTGCCGGGATGAGGGGCTGGGCAGATGCAGGGCAGTGCCAAACTCGAGCTGCATGGCCCCGGGCTTGGCTGTCTTCAGCTCAGAGGCCAGGCTGTCCCTCAGGAGACCTTTGGAAGATGGTCTCTAATGCTTCCTTCGTTCTGACCTCAGTCTCAGGCTGGTAGCAATAACAGCTGCAAGGCTGGTGGGAGCAGCCTCACATCCAGACACTCTCCTGGCTGTGGCTGTCCTCTCATCTGCTCCTCAAACTACAGGGCACGGGCTGGGCTCTCCAGCCATGGCTGATCTGCTGTCCTGAGCTTTCCCAGTGGGAAAGGCAAGACAGAAGTGTATCCTAAGGACTCATAAACAATGGAAATGCACCTTCATTGTGGCCTGTAAATCCTCCTTGGACCCGAGAAGCCTTTGCTAGCAATTCAAAATCCACATCTGTCGAATGTAAGCTAATATTTCATATACTATAAATATGATATTTAATATGAAGTTTGACATTTATCATTATATTGCAGTGTAAAGTTTAAATAATTTGCAATATAGAAATCACTGAAACTTGCCTATTTGAAATTGGAGTTTGTGAGTCATAATATATTGCAGAAGTTAAATGAAGCTTTAAAATAAAATTCAGCATCTGAAGGGACCAGTTGTCAAAAGGCAAATAGTATATCATGGAAACCTTGCTCTGTTATTTTGAATTCCTTACTCACCAAGTGCTACATTCTGTAGTAAAAGGAAAGCAATCAGCATTTCCTGATCAAAGCAGTTTTACTGGTGGCCAACACAATGAAATGTGTTTGAAGAAAAGTCAAAGTGTGTGGAGGAGACTTTCATCAACTTTCCTTCCCAAATGTAACTTTGGAGTTAATAAAGGCCTCCTCCTGCCCTGCCCTTGACCACATCTCAGTCCCCCAAGACCAATCTACTGTTTATCACATTCCTGAGCATCACTAGAAAGAACCTGACTCTGTCTTCTTTTCACCCTTCCTTTAGATATTTATACACATACATAAAATTCCCTGACATTTCTGTTCTCCAGGATAAACAGCCAAGATTTCTCATCCTCTCCCTGTATATCAGTGGCTCTAATCCCTTAATCATTGTCATGGTATGTCAGTGTAAACACTTATGTATGAAAATTTTAATAATACACATAATTCCAAGTATGGTAAATGAAATACTATTTGGTAGTCTTGTAAATAGTGGCCAGAATTATCAAGTCATGAAACTTCCTTCAATATTCTAAAGAAATCAGAAGTGATTCTGGATATTATTAATTTTAAACAACTTTTACAGGCAGCTGTCTTTGGATAGCTGCTATTTAAATTATTTCCTGAAGGAAGCTGTTGATCTTTTGTGTTGATGTTTAGCTATAGTGTATCTGTCTAGAAAGATATCATCATACTTGGTTCCTCTTCAGATCTCTGTCATACACAGTGATTTATCTTTCCTCCTTACTTGGCTGCTGTTCTCTGTTCTTTTCTTTCAACAGATTACATGCACCAAGCAAATGTTCATTAGCTTCTGGAATGCAGATCAACTCTTTGACCTTTTCCTCCTTAACATCCCTTGTGCATATTTCATAAGTTTTGTCTTAACATAAGAATGACTTTATTATAGCAGGCCTAGAGGTACATTTGGTGTCCTTGCCCTGTCAACAGCAAATAGCAGGTCCTTAGGAAAGATTAAATCAACAAAGCAAATGTATGTGTTGTGCTGCTGCCCAGAGCAGTATACATCCTCTTACCCTTAACTTAGGTTAAGTCCTCCATGGGAGGAATATAGCACCTCTGCAGCTGTGAATTCATGAGGGCTGGATGTGGAGGGCTGTTTTCATGACCAGAATTAACCCACCAGTTCCAAGTGCCTGTGAGTTCTATCAGCAGGAGGTTTGACTGGCTGTAGAGAGACCCACCAGAAGACTAATGGATGTCATTATTAGTTATTTTGGTAAGTTATGTGTTACCCTGCTCGTCATGTGTCTGAGTGGTGAGAGATAGTGCCATTGTCTTCCTGGTCACTGTCTCATCCTCTGAGCTGGCACTAATGATGGGACATGTGGAAATCTCCCTTTTCTTTCTTCTTGGGAATTATTAAGGGAGGTATGGGGAGGTGGAATAGCAAACAATAATAGTGAATAAGCACACAGCAAATCACAAGTCAAATGTAGAGAAAGCTGCTCTATATTACCTGAGGATTGAGCTTTAGTGGACTATTTCTCTGTGGTTATCATGAGGCACAATGGTTTCCCAGGGTATGCCACACATGAGGAAATTTCTGTCATACTTCCATTAGAAAGGGAGTAACACTGCACATACATTCTGCTATTAGACAGATTATGTGTAGTCATCTGTTCTCTTTTCAGTGCTGTATTTTTTTTTCCAGCTGAAAATGAAGGCAGTATGTCTGTTCCCCATGTATCATACATGAGTTTAAAGTGTGTTATTGATCAAAAGTGCACAGAAAACCAGCCATCATATTTTGTTGCCCATCTGAACTCACCAAGTCCAGAACAGAGCCCTTACACAGGCCTCTATTTACTGGCTTCTTGCATGATTCCTGCAAAGACACGATATTCCGAGCTGTCCAGCAGTGTCTTCACCAGCAGCTATCACTATCAGCTTTATACTCTTTACATCTTTATACTAATTATACCTAGGATTAAACAGGAAATAAAACATCAACAAATGATATTTGTCCTATTATAGACACAAAGCTGAAGCTCAAGTGGGAACTTTTATATTACAGTTTAGGAATTCAATGCAGGTTGCTTAATTACAATTTCCCAGAAAACTTCTGAAAATATAATCCTAAAGTGTCCTTTTGGTAAGGTTCCTTTTCCTACACACTTTCTCTTTCTGGAATATTTTTTTTTTTTTTTTAGCAGAATCACAGAGTCAGAGAAGGGTCATGTAGAAAGGACTACAGTAGATCCTGTGGTCCAACCTCCCTGCTCAAGCAGGGCCATTCTAGAGCACATGGCACAGGATTGTGCCCAAATGGTTCTTGAATATCTCCAATGAAGAAGACTCCACAACCTCTCTGGGCAATCTCTTCCAGGGCTCAGTCACCTGCACAGTTAAGGAGTTCATCATCATGCTCATGTGGAACTTTCTGTGCATCAGTTTCTGCCTCTTGTCCTGTTGCTGGGCACCACTGACCAGAGCCTGAAAACATCCTCTGACAGCCTCCCTTCAGATACCTGTAGCTATCTCAGTCATCTCTTCTTGAGGCTGAACAGGCCCAGCTCCCTCACCCTTTCCTTGTACAAGATGTTCCAGGCACTTAATCATTTTCATAGCCCTCTGCTGGACCTGCTCCAGGGGCTGCATGGTTCCCTTGTCCTGAGGAGCCCAGAACTGGACACAGCACTCGAGACATGGCCTCACCAGGCTGAGCACAGGGGCAGGATCACCTCCTGTGACCTGCTGGCAATGCTCTTCCTAATACAACCCAGGATATTATTTGCCTTCTTGGCCAGAAAGACACACTGCTGGCAAGTTCATACTGCTTCTCTGATATTAATTACTGCATGGAAGGTAATGATAGGTAAATTTCAACTCTAGAAAAAGCACAGTGCTTTTACACTAAATAAAATAAAAAATTGGAGAAAGACACAAGGCACACTGCTGGTAAGGTGTCACTGCAAACTGTTTCTTCCACTGCTAATGTATACCATGAACTACGTCTGTCTCTCATCTCCAGGTGACTGTCCACTATTATGTCAACACATAGTTCCAATTTCCTTGTTACTTCATTGCCTGCTTGCAATATCTTCAAAGAATCATTCCCTTTTTTCATACATCTGGAAAAATACAATTATATAAACATCTAAACCCCAAACTTGTTTTTATTATTTGGTTTTTTGCTACTTGTTCACAGAAGTCTTGACTTCTTTGTGCTAGTAGGCTGCAGTGACAGAATACAGTCCAAACCCAATATTCTGTCTAGCAATTGCAGTGCAATAGCAGTGGTAATGTGAAGTTTGAGGGTTAGTATGTGAGCACCTTCAGAGGAAGAAAATACTGTGATTTTAAATCTGTGAAGCCAGCAAAAAACTACTGTGTGGAAGGTAATGCTAAGCAAATTAAAATTTTAGAAAAAAACAAAGGCACATTTTTTTACATACAGTAAACATAATTAAGAGTTGGAGAAAAGCATGAGCAATAAGTAAGGAATAATTCTTGGATACATCAAAATTAACACCTACTTCTTTTTATAGCACAAGTACTTCAGCCACCTGGTGTTTCAACCATATGTTTTATCAATTGCATGGTATCACTGAATAAAAGTAGCCAACAAACTGAATAGACTCTGAGGTATAAATAAAACAGTGATGACTATGACACTCTGGCCTCAAACTATATGTTTCCAGTCAAGAGTTCCTATGCACTGGAAATTGCAGGCAGCTGATTTGGGTCCCTTTGTCAGGCAAAGAACAATGACCTATCATTTATGCAACTCATTGGGGTTCTAGGCAGCCTCAGTGGTTTCTGTGATGTTGTGATGTTGCTGTTGTTGTCCTGTCATAAATACCCAGACATCTTGACGACTACACTCAGCACAAGATTTTTTCGTCTCCTGTGCTGCTGCAGTATTTGTGTCACTTGGGAAACACTGCCAGTGGATGGGATTGGGTACAAGTGTAATCAGAAAGGCCACCGAGGCAGGGAAGGAGGACAGCTGTCCTAAGCATTCAGAGCTTTACATTCTGTGCCGTTCTGATATGACGTAAGCCTCAAGATATTTATGAAGCTGGATGAAAGCCTGTTTTGGTCTTGCAGCTCTCTGAATCTGTCTACCATTTATTTAGGATATGTTACAGTAGATACCACATGCTGGTGGTACCTAATGCTGCCTAATTGCAGTAGAAAATCAGAGTAAAAGAGATAGGTAGTGCAAAAGTTTTATTGCCATCTCAAGCTATCTGTGTATCTGGAACACATAGCTATCTCAGATTAAAGTTAAAAATAATAGAAAAATTGCTTAATTCAGATAGCAATAAGGTAGAAATCAAAATATATATACTTATATCTGCAAGCTCTTCAATCAGTAATGTAAACATTACCTGTGATTAAAATATAGTTGCAGAGGAATACTCAGCAGGTCATTATGTGAAACAAGACCTAGTCTGGATGAATGATGAAAAAAAGAGAACAAATTAAGAATAACTTTTCTAAGTTTTGTTTTAATGTGAACAGTTTTTGAGTGGGGAATCCTACAGATTTTATTTGGGTAAAAGCACCCTTTGAAATGAAATGAGTCTTTGTGTCAAATGAGTCAAGGACACTAGTGGATGACTGATTTAGTGACAAATGATTGGCAAAGAGTGAGAAGATTAGTGAAATGGCATGGACAAAAACCTCCCCATTAGGAACACACACAACTGTACAGGAGGAGCAGTAGCAGCAATGGAGAGAACTGGTGACCTCCAAAGGTGGCTTGACCTGAAGCACCATTATATGGACCATGGACAGAAACTAGTTGCAGATTGGGGTGGAATAATCAAGTAGATCTCTTCAGTATGAAGATGTAATGAAGTCCTGCTTTGTTTTTCATGCACTATGGCATTGCTCTTGAAGACCTGGAGAAGCAACTACTGAGCAGTTGGAGAAGAATCAGTGTGGTTCATTAACACTCCTGAAAAACAGTGGTTTCTTTCTTGGTTCTTACTAAAAATATGGAAATCTATCAAAATAGTATAAATTTGGGGCCTGCCTGAGACCATCAGTCTTAGCACACTTCTTGTTATATCTACCTATGGTAAACTCATTCTTTTTGCTTAAAGCAACTACAGAATCAAAGATATCCAGCAATAGCGAGGAACAGGAGTTAAGGGATCCAGCTGATATAGCTCCTTAGGAAAATTGTTCCTGATCTGCATTTGCAATAGTTCTTGCCCATTTACAGTGAAATCTTGTCAGATCTTCATTCCTTGGAGGTGTTGTGGATGTAAGTAATTTAGTTCTGAAATAAAAACATATAATTTTTGTAATGAGGGTTACCTGCTTCCAGGAATACAGTAAAAGTTCATTATTCTAAAGTACAGTAATGATCATATATATCAGGCAGTATATGGTGTGGCATGGGACGTCACACCATAGCAACATGAACTGTTGGATATGCCACAAAAAGTTCATTGACCTTGAATAGAAGGATATGACTGAACTTGATACCTTTTGAGGTTTTCATGTCAGTTCTCATGTTGGACTCATAAAGCAGGAGCAGTCATGTGATCTGTATGCATTCCTTTCCTTCTCCTTCTTCTGTGTGAAACAGGAGCAGAGGACTTCCACATTATCTGTGTGAGGATATATGGAGTGTGAGAAGATTTTACCTGGAGATGTTGAGATGGGGTAAGTGAAGATCCTGAGTGCTGGGCCAGAGGTGTGAGATTTGGTAGACCTGCATAAAACAATGAAGAAATGTTTAGGGGAAGAAATCAGAGGAACAAAGAAAGGATCACCCAGAAAGGGCTATGAAAGGGGCTGACTGCATATAAAGTACACCTATCTGAATGAGCACTGTGCCTGATCACCACAGTCCATCCTGTCTTTATTCAAACCTTTCTTAACTATCTTGCTCCTCATCCATGTGTGTGAGTACTGCATGGACTGACTGCCACTTACTGGGGGGAGTGGCTGCCAGGTTTTGGTATCAGACTGGGGGTTTTAGGTGCCCTTATACTCTACATATAGCTGTCTGGGGGCACCCTTGGGTGTGGGGTGCCTGCAACATCAGCCATCATGAGAGTATGCATGTGTTGCAGCAAGCAGTGACACAGACAGAGAGTAGGGGCAACCAGACAGCAAATGTGTGTGTGCTTGTAAACCTGGAGGGTGTCATGTCTGTGCCTTCAGCAGTGACCTTCAGCTTCTTCCAGCCCAAGAGAAGGAGACAGAACCAGAGGTAGTTCCATTCAGAGACACAAACTCAAACACAGAAGTTAAGAACATTAGAAAACTTCCCTCCCCCCGCCACCCCTACTGTGAGAGTACCCCTGAGCTGGCCCTGGTTGCCCAGAGAGGTTTTGTATTCTTGTCATGGTCTAACCCCAGCCAGCAGCCAAACCCCACACAGCTGCTTGCTCACTCCCACCAGCAGGGTCAGGGAGAGAATTGGAAGGGTAAACATACTCCTGGGTTGAGCTAAAGAAAAGGCAAAAGCTAAAGGAAAAGCAAAAGCTGCACACACAAGCACAGGAAACCAAGGAATTCACTTCTTCCCAAGGGCAGGCAGTTGTTCAGCCATCTCCAGGACAGCAGGGGCCCATCACACACAGCATTTACTTGATAAGACAAGAATCATCCTTCCAAATGTCCCCTCCTTCTCCCTTCTTCCCTCCATTTTATATATTGAGCATCATGTCATGCAGTCTGGAATATCCCTTTGGTCAATTTGGGTCACCTGTCCTGGCTGTGTCTCCTTCCAACCTCTCATGTACTCCCAGCTCCCTCACCAGCATGACAGCATGAAAAGCAGAAAAGGCCTTGGCTCTGTGCAAGCCCTGCTCAGCAATAACAAAAACATTTATTATCAACCCTATGTTCAGAAAAAAATCCAAATTACAGCTCTATATCAGCCACTGGGAAGAAAAATAATTCTACCACAGCCAAAACCACCATAAGTCTTCATCTATGGAAATATTCAAAATCTGGATGTGGTCCTGGACAACCAGTTCCAAGTAGCCTTGTTGGAGAACTGTGCTGGATAAGACGACCTTCAGAGGTCCCTTCCAACCTCAAACATTCTCTGATTCTGTGCCTCAGCTGTCTGTGCTGGTCTGATATGAATCCTGTATATAAATGCTGTTACGAGAAGTAACCCCACAGCTGTCAGCTCCTGAAGCTTGAGGACATTAAAACCATCTTTGAATGGTGCTGCTTAATGGTGGAATTTGGAGGGCAGCTGCCTTGCCTTCATTTCCAAGTATGGTGAACCCTCTGGACGTGTCAGTCCCTGTGTCTGCCTTCTTACAGCCTGTGGTTCTCTAGATTTAATGTGCTGCTGATGACACTGGGGTTAGTTGATAAAGGTAACTGTTGCAGCAGCAGGTACCTGCCAAGCGTGTTGTGTGAAACTGGACAAGATAGACATCTTTATAGTCCTTGTCTTTGTATAGGTGTCATTGTAAAGGTAAATGAAGAGATGCCACTGAGCTGATATTAAATCAAGAAGGATATGAATCTGAGCTTTCCTGAGTCAGTAAAACCTTAGCACTGACTCTGATGGGCTTTAAAGTGGCTTCTTGGACAGCAGGGGGACCATTACTGTTTAGGTATCTTAAAAAATAATTGATTTGCTGTAACTCAGTGAATTGTAGCTCTGTGCTGTGTTTGTCTTAGATATAAATTAGATACTTTCTAAGAGATCCATTTTGCCTTATGTTGCAGGGAAAAAATCCCAACATTTTGTATGCTCAGTTATTTTAGTGTTTGTTCAAAGACTTATGCTAAAATTGTTTGATGTTCTGGGTTCAGTTCAGTCTAGCTCAGATGAATTGCTGATTGAAAATTCTTTCCTGGCTGTTTAAAACATCTTGCATCTAATGCAGGTGTTTTGTTGTTTTGTTTTTCTTCAACTGCCAATGTCCTCTCTCCTGGGAGTTGTACACCCTTCCCTTAGTTGGAAGTGTATTTTCCTCCTCCTCCAAATTACTTGACTCTTCTCTGGTCTCATCTCCACACAGCATAGTCTAATTTCTGGGAAGGATAGTTTAAGATTTTGTCAATTTTCAGCTGCATGAAGCCAACCTTAAAACACTTGCAAGTTGGGCATAGAAAATCAGGAAGTTCTAGTTGAATAAGAGAAAATGCATCAAGAAAAATAAGAAAATAAGCAGAAAAGAAAAGAGGAGGTAGAGAGATAAGTGCTTAGGCTTCTTAGAAGACAGCATGGGTTTGTTCTCTCCCCACTTGAAAGAAGCAGTAAGGTGTATTTCCCTTGGCAATTTGTGCTTTACTGCACATTTACAATGCTGTCAGCAGTCAAGTGCATCTGTTACTGCTCTCTTGCTATCTCATCTTCATGAGCAGGTACAGTTCCTCCAAAACTGTTTTGAGTTCAGTCTTTCAGGTGGTGGTATTCTCCTCTGAATGATACACATTTGATTGGGTTCATATGTGGAGCCCATAACTGATAGTCCCGACTTTCTGACCAAAGGCACCAACAGAGGAAAGAATGTGATTTAATTTTTATGGGCTTGAATTTGCATGCACTGTTTTGTCTTTCATTTGTAACACCAAGGGAGATGCTGGGACTTGGGTGACTGTGAAGAGAGACTGCTCTAAGATCTCCAGTGCACAGTGTCCATTGTTTTAACATGGCTTTAGAAACCTCACCACAGGGCTGAATAATAGATCTGCTGCAGAGATGAGGAACCTCATTGCTAGTTACTAAGCTTTTAATTTATATGAAGCTATGAATATGCAACAAACATTTGAAGAAATCAGTAGTTAACATATTAACAAAGGTGGGCTTCAGAAGCTGTCATACAAAGATGCATTAGGTTTTCTTGGAACTGGAGAAAGATAAAAGCTCAAGTCCACTATTAAGACACCCTTATAGGCTGAAAACATACCTCTTTTAACACTGTTACATTTAATTTCATTACTGTTTTGATGTTTAATCCAAAACTAAAATGCTAACACCTCTTTTTCCTGAGCTCCATTTCAGTTCTTTGCCCTTCCCTTTGCTGGAGTAGTTGAGACATTACGTAGGTCTGTATCAATTAAGCAACCTACATCAAGAGACTGGTAGAAGATAAAGAAATAATTCTAAAATACCAAATTCAAAGAAGGATTTTAGCACATGCTAAGTTTACAATGCTTGAGTAATCCTTTTGATACCCTGTTAAATCTCTGCTTTAGAAAAGTTCTTAGGGGAAGATCTATTTGGGAAGTGGAAGGATCAGGAGAAGGCACCTTCTATGTTAGGGGGAGGTAGGAATATATAATGTAAATTATTTCATAGTTAAAATGCTGGATAATTTTTTGTGCTCTGCTGAGACACTCTGCTGCCTAAAGTTCACCACCAGTGAATAACACAGTATTGCAGTTTTCCCTTCTATCTTATTTTGTAATGTGCATGAAGAGAAGAATTTATTTATTGTCTTTCCTGGACACAGCCTGGGACTGGCCCTCCTACATAGCCTGTTCTTGCCTTTGGCATTTTTCCCACAGCCCTTAGGATGCGCTTCCATATTTTTGTCATCCAGCCACACCCTGAAGAAAACTTAAAATAGAAGAGTGCTCAAGTGTAAAGGCAGACAGAGTAGGCTGTAAATGCCTCCATTTCTGTAGAGATAATAAATATAGAATGAGAAATGAAAAGCAGAGCGTAGTGAGAAGTTTAACGTTTTCCTGAAAAATGACCTTCTACCTCCCACAGGAAACTTCAATAGGAGAGAAGAGATGGAGCTGGGTAAGTAAAGTGGGTTTGCTCTGGATTATTACATACTAATTACTTTGACAGCTGCTTCTGAAGCAACATCTACATTCAGGGCATATGCAGTCATTCCACTCTGTCTGTCTCTGTAGATCTAATTCTGTCAGGCTGAATTATAATTCAAGATCAATGGGAGGAAGGGAGAAGTCTGTTTCAAGCAAATAGTAGCCCTAGATGATAAAAAAACCAAGAAAGATCCTTACCAGAGCCATTTAGGAAATTTGGATGAACACTGCAGATGGGATAAGAATCAGTGATTTAAAGGCTTTTCTACCTCTTGCTCTGCTTCCCTACATGTATACATAAGAAGAATATATGACTTAAAAAGAATATTGTTCATGTATCCAAGTGTCAAATACCAAGCAGTGGAAGAGATTGTCATTTAGTGACTTTGACAATGACTGGATTTCTGTATAAGTAAATTGAAAGTAGATCTTGTTATTTTCAAACAATTTTAAGATCAATTAATTCCCTACCATTTGTATGTTGCTGACTCACTGATTATTTGAGTCATTGTGGGCTAAGTCATGAGGTGTGATTAGGTTTGCCATATAGCCAGGTTTTCTCAGACAGGTTGTCCTGTTTCCAGACAGAATAAGAGGAAGGTGATTAATTATTCATGCTTTTCACAAAGCCTTGGAGAGGTACCACCCTTTCTTCCCCCATATGGATGCAATCCCTGTGGGGCTGTCTACCACCAGAATGGGGCAGAGTGACTGATCCCAAGTCTACCCGCTCTGCAGAGCCAGTGCTGCTACCTCCTCCCATCTGGACATGTCAGAGCCACCACAGTGCTGCCTTGTAGCTTCTGGACAGAAACCTTGGAGCCCTACAGGCAGAAAGCATCCATTTTTGTTGGTAAAATCGAGAACCATCAGGGACCACCAAGGTCTCACAGAGCTGACTGCTTTGGCTGTATTTTTTCCTCTGCATGCTTAGGCCTCTATGCATATTAAATTCTTCCTACTTTACCTACAAGACATAGAAAAAAATCTCTCTCAGATTGACTTGTGATGTAATAGATATGGAAATAATAGGGGTTTTATACAACTGATATACCTTCATATGTTGCAGACATTCTCACATCCAGAGATCTCTTAAGGAAGCAATAAGGAGGCTCATTTTACAGCCCAAAGCACCAAGGGATCTCATGTCTCTACTAATAATATTCTCAACCTTTTTCTCCTCACTAATCTTCTAAGTTACTGATTATTTTAAAACTTCAAACTTTTCTAAATAAAATTTAACCTGTTTTCTGGCTTTAAATTGCTTCCCATGTGCTTGGTGTTGCTAGGGAATAAAACCCCATTTTAAATATAAGCAACTGCTTTTTAAAGGAATGAGGTTTGTCTCTTATTAAAATTCAGTATTAAACTCCATATAGGCTAGTGCTTTTCTTTTGCCACTATATCACTCCCTTATTACGTATTAGGCTGACCCCAGTTTTGGGAGAATCACTTGGTTAGTTCTAAATATAGCACTGCATCTGCCCTTAAATAGGAGTGAAGGGGCAGTAGCCTTTATAGAGGAGAATTATTTGTTTTCCTTGGGCAGTGTTTGCTAAGCTGGGAAAGGCTGGTCTTCCTCTCTGCTTTACAGTTTTTCTATATCCCTAGGTAAGTAAATTTTCTATCCATGTTTTTCTTGCACAGAACAAATGAGAGTGCTTGTAGGAGGAGGTTGGGTGCTTTCCTGTAAAAAAAAAAATTACTTTCCTCAGGGAAAACAAGTGATAAGTAGGACACAAATTGATTCATGAAAAGCAAAACAAAAAAAAAATAAAGATTGTTTTGTTCTGTCCATAGTCACCTTGATTTTATTGTGTATTACATCCCCTCTGTTTCTTTCTGCATATAAAGAATTACATTGCAGAAATCTGTAGCTCTACTCATATATATGTTTTTCCAATTGCACAAATACTGGCAATGCCACTTTCTTGTGTGCTTATACTGTATGATTTTTTTCTGAAGTCTGTGTGTAAATAATTAAGCATAAAATCCTGTAATAGCTGGCAAAACTATTTGGCCTGCTGAAGAATGGGATGTAGGTGGGCAAAAAAAAATCTACTTTTATTTTGTGTCTGCCATGCTTTCATGTACATGTTTCCAGAAGATGTGTTTCTGGTTCTGTATTGCTGTATACTAAATGATATGTTCTGGGCCACATGAAAATTCCAGCTAAATACCACTGATAGAATCTTAGGAAATCAATATATGCTCTTGAAACCATGCCTGTGTGTTGATAATGCCTATGAGCCAATAAAAGTGCCATAATGAAAGATAATGAATACTGGGATATGATTTTTATAATCTCACTGTCCAACATTCTTAGCTGTCCAGTTGAAGGGATATAATACACATGCCAAGTGCAGTCTTCAAACTTTATCAGAACATGTTTGAACTCTGTGCATTGGGAATGTTAGGGTGGTAAAGATCCAAGTCAACGTGGGCAAATTTAGCCTCATTTACTCCCCAGCCTTGCATGACCATGAATTCACAAGGTAACATCCACTTTAGTACCTATCTGGGATATATACTGTGCAGTTATATGTACACATGGAGAGACATATTAGAAATTTTGTCAAATCAGTTTTTTATCAAAATAGTTTCTTATCAAAGTGGAGATGAATTAACCAGATCCTCTACATACCATTCTGTTTAGACTGCACTGTCTAGAGCTGCATAATGGCTCATGATGGTTTTACAAGATTGCCACCAAAGTCAGTTTGTGGGAGAAAATTATTACATGCTATTAAGTCTACAATTGGAAAGGATCACATATTTTTTGAGGCAATATGGTAATTTTTATACTGGTCATTAAGAACAATTAATAGAAGGTGGGTTTTTTTTTCTATCTTTTATTATGGTACATAGGTGATAGGGATTTAAATATATTTCATCAGTTAAATATCAAGGGCTTTTATGCACCATAAAAGTATAAACTGGCAGCTTCCTGAAAACATTAAACTTTGAAGAATGTGGAGAACATCTTGGAGAACAAGAGACAGAGAGAAAAAAATGTCTAAGTCATGAGAAAGAAAGGACAAGCCCTCAAATCAGTGCAAATGGTCAAAGAAATTTCTGACTATGTGAGGACAGGCAAGAACTCATGAATAATATTTGGCACTTCAGATGGCCAGGAGCAGAGTTGTGCACAGAAGTACATGTTGCATGGTATAGCACTGGCAGGTCAGGCTGAGAAATACATACTGTACAGTGCATTGCTGGTGACATGAGCCTTCTGAACCTGGGAATGCACCTTGTCCATCTATGGCGAGTGCAACCATGTTCTTCTTCCCATGGCATTTGTCAAGCCATCCATCAATTTAGCAGGTTGTGTGCCTGCTCCCTGAGGCAATGTAAATGATCATGCTACAATTTACTGCTTGTCCTTTAAATCTTAAATTAACTCACTTATCAGACTAACATTGTTTATATCAGACCCTTGGCTTCTCTGCTCAGGAATGTGGCCCCTTGTCACGTGGTCCTAGATTATGGCTTTCTATTCAGGTCAGTATTACTGTGTCACAAAACTATGCATACATATCCTGACCTGGGAGCTCAGCCTTTTACTCACAGTCAAGTAAAAATTGTTATATATTGTTATAAAAATTGTTATGTTGCAAAGCGTGAAGAAATGTATGTTTATGTAAACTGACTTAAACAGTCTAATTCACCTTAATCCTTAAGGACCTTTTGGCTGAGGTAATATTTTTCTTTGTATTTAATAATCTTCTGGGTGGTTTATACAGCACATTGATTAGTGCACTTAAGGTCCTTTTGATGTCCCCAGCATTTACAGTCATAGAAACAAATAGGAATAATAATAATAAAAAGAAAGGAGTACAATGCTACATTGCACTAACAATGTAAAGGTCAGATGAGACACCAAATGTTTTAGGATCATTTTTTTCATGTAATTCTAGGTATTTTTCTTGAAATCTAGGGTCGTTAATAGGATGTGCATGGATGTAACTCGAGGATTGTTTATGACATGCAGGCCATATATTTCAGCAATGCCTCCAAAAATCTTGCAGTAGAACTTGGTAAATAAGACTTGATATTTTCTTTTTGTTATAATCATTCAGATAATTTGTCTTTCTCTAGACTTGTACTTTTTTGTTGTTGCTGTTACTGAGCTCTCAATTTTCCTCTGGGATTTTTCCCCCAATTTCTCTGCTAGACCATTTCCTTCATCTCACTTTTAGTTAGAGTCAGTTCTACCAATTCACTTGCCAATATAACTAGGTCTCCAGACACTATCCTTAATAAAATTTTGGTTCATCTAAATCAATAAATTCACTGGGGTTAAGCTGTCATCAGCATATCATGTTCTCTGTGTTAGTGGTAGTTGTCTAAATATTGGAATATATTCAAAAATCTCATATAAATGTGTATCAGTGGAAAACTGGTAAAACAGTCAACATACTGTTCTTAGGAATACAGTATAAACTTCTTTTATCAGGAGCTTAATACCCTATATGCTGTTTTGACAGTGGGACTTTGATTTTGCTTTTTTGATACTTGTCCTTGCAGCACAATTAAATATTAAATACATAGTCTGCAAATGTTGCTGTAATTAACTGATGATTATTATTACATTTGGAATTGTTGCTAGGTAGCTCCCCTCTGTGTTAACAGAAGGAAAAGTGAGTCTGGATACTAAAAAGCTCTGTAAATTGTTTGTATGAAAGATATGAGTAGCTGGCTACACTTGTTTCTATACTAAAGGTGTTTGGGTAAATGTGAAAATATATGAACCAAAATCTGAGGAGTCTTGGGTGCTGAAAAATAGAAGTAAATACTAATTTACTAATTAAAATGTAAGTTTTACATTTTAAAAAGGCTGGAAAAGGCTGGACTCTAAATGACAGTGGTGTTTTCTCCTCTCTCAAAAAAGAAAATAACTTAGACTGATCTATCCAGATAAATGGGCATTACTCTGCAATCCTTATAAAGTGAATCTCAGTGTGAATTATATATGTAGCAACATTTACACTGCATGGCATGTTGATAAATTCACAGAACTATTTAACTTGGTCACTTGTGAACATGAGTAGTGTTTTACAGTAGAGTGAGCTAATCTGTGTTTGTCTTTTGTACCTTCATTTAGGCAAAAAGGCTAATTAAAAATAGAAAAAAAAATTAAAATTATACCATTATTTTCCCAGTTAACATATGAACTAAAGTGAAATCCAGTGTCATATACACAATAGTCACACAGTTAGGAAGAAAACCAGTGTTTAACGTCTGCAGGTGCAGAGCCACATGATGTACAGATATCAAAACCAGGAGAAGCCAAGGCTGCTTGTGGGTCTGTGCAACTCTGCTCATGTAACCAAGACATTGTGTCATATGATGGGTTAATAGGTGAGGGGTCACGTCAGCTCAGCATTGTATGAGGCCATCTAACTGACCCAGCATCTCTGTAAGGGGCTGAACTAACTTGGGTCATGCTAGGTTTCTTATTTCTCTATAAATGTGGCAGTGTATGTCTTTAATGCCCATAGTAATGTTGTAAACCTAATTTATTTTTGTTTTGCAGTGTCTTGTGCTTTGCCCAAAGCTCTCATTACTGGACCTGTGACTTGTCATTCTCATATCTTGAAAAAGACCTGAAAAGGTAACTCTAAGTTATGCAGAAGCTGCAGATCTGAGGTGATAAATTGCAAAAATCTCTTTAGATCTCTAAACATTTTAAAATAAGATGTGAGTTCAATTAAATATACCTACTATTTCCTCCTTGCTTTTTCTTGGAAAAGTAGCTGATATGAGAACATCATAATTTGGGAGTATCTGACTCTGCCTTTGATTATCTGCAAGTAACAATCAGACACAGTTACAGTTTTTTACTCTACTTAACCAATGAATACCTTTTATCTTTTTTTGACAAATACTATATGCTGGAAATATGGCATATATTAAAATGGTATACATAAATTATGGTATATATTAAAATGATGATTTTAACTTGTAAAATGTTTTATCTAAATTAATATAAGAATTTATTTTCAAATCCCTTTGAGCTTTCATTTGATATACATCATGAAAACTGCTTATTTATGTGACATTTTGTTACAAATTAGTATTTTTGGTGTGGGTCTGAGGAAGGTTCTTCTTGCATGGTCTACATCCAGGCAGGGCCAGGCTGTGGGGAGCTGGAGATTGGTTATGCTGTGTCATTTCTAGGGCAGACACTGATGGCCCTGGGGACTGACATAGGGTCCTGGGCTGTGGGCAGGGTAGGAGGAGCTCTGGAGGAGGCTGGGCTGGGGCAGCCAGGTCCATTGCTGTCCTCAGACCCTGACACCCTGTTCATGTGTTCCCTGGGTGAGCTGGTGTTGCTTCACTTGCCATGGGTGCCCTGAGGTGGATCCCAGGCCATGCCTCAGCCTGTGCCCTGGGTGCTGGCATGGCAGCCTCCACCCCACAGGGAGGATAACAACAGGGACACTCCTCTCAGCTTTTAGTAGGGTATTGGATGTCACTGCAATAATTAACCTGAATAAATTTTCATCTGCTTTATAGACTTATACTGGAAGCTTGCTTCTGTTGTCACTGAAGTGTAGGTGCCTTGTGGGGGAGGTTTTGGCTGTTCAGTTGGGATCCCTCGCCAGTGCTTGGGACTAATTGCCCAGGAGTAGAGAACCCCATACCCCACCAAGGCTGCAGTTACACGAGCTGGCACCTACAAGGCTCGTGATATTCCCCACTTTTGCAAGAAGTTGCCAACATATTTCTAATAAGCACAAAGGGATGTAGGCACCTCCATGTTCTTTTAATAATATGGTTGGTAATCTGTTTAACTCTAACTCAGTGGGAAATGTGCACTTGTTCCCTACACTGCTTCTAAGAATATTGAATCAAATATCCAAATATTGATAAAAAACTATACCATACTTTGGAGAAAGTCCACAAGAAGGAAACCAGAATGATTTATAGGCCAGGAAAAATAATCCACAAGGGAAGATTGCATGAGCCAGCTTTGTTGAGTTTAAACAAGAGAGCAGGAAAGAAAAGTAAAGAAAATCTTCAACAGGCTGCTACAAAAGTGAGCTAATACTGTCTATTTGTTGTCATGGTGAATTGAACAAAACATAGTGAGCATAAATTGCCAAAGTGGAAAAAGTGAAAGGTTTGAAGAGCAGAGAGCTGAAATGCCTAACAATGGCCAAAAACCTGTCAAATTTCCATCCCTGGAAATTTCTCTGGAGGCGTTAAATGACATCTGCAAAGAAGGAGAAAAATGATTCAGTGAAAAATCTTTTACACCCTCATCTATGATTCCATAGCTCATGCTGCACAACTGATAAAATACAGCCTGAGGTACCCACGTGTGTGACTGATGGCTCTATTTGTCACAAATTGGTGCAATTTTATACATTTGCACATATTCACACACATGTCTACATATCAGAAAATATCAAACCAAAGAGCCTGAAATATATGGCTAAATGTGTGCATGGCTAAATATATGGCTAACTTCACTCTCTGCAGGAATTACTGGTTGTCACAGAGGAAGAATGTCTTCAATAGCAGTGCCATTTTACCAGAAGAGGCACAAGCACTTTGATCAGTCCTATCGCAACATTCAGACAAGATATGTACTTGAGGAATATGCAGCAAGAAAGTAAGTGCCGTGTATTTGAGCATAAGTAGGTCTCTGTTTTGGGTAGTCAGTTCTTAGAATCAAGATACTTATCTTTCCCCTCCACCCCAAAAAAAAGTGATTTATACAGAATTATAGTTTTCCACTTCCTTCCATTAGCATGCTCCTTGTTTGTTGTCTCCACCAGCATAAACTTCCTAGCAGCATTGCAAGATACCTACATAGACCTTTTAGCTTAGGATTTGTCCTGTTTGGTACCTCTAAATTGAAAATTCTTCCTTGTAGGCTAAAATTGAAACTCTGACATAAGAAAAATTGACATGAAATTTATTGTAAGTCATAGAAACAACTTTTTACCCATTCCTTCTGTATGACATGATGATATTCCTTCTCCTGAAGTTGGCTATAGCTAATTATAGTTTTAGTGATTCAATTTCCTTTTTAAACTTAAATGAAAGCTTAATGCTTCTCATTTGAAATCTCAGTGTTTTAACCAGAAAATACACATTCTTTGTATCTCAAAGCCTGAAACATTGTATTGTGGTTGCTTTAGAATCACCATTCTCCCTACTTGGTAATTAACATGCCTGCCTAGCTGTCTAGCTGGTCCAGTTTCCCTTATGAAAGAGGACAGTTGCAGAAAGATCTGTGAAATACAGAAAAGCAGGAATACTTCAAAACAGACAATGCTATGTATTATATGTATTATGATTTGTGTATTAGACAGTCTGGTACCCTTGAGGTTCACTGACAGGCTATCATCACACCTGAATGATTGAAGACTGAAATAAATATAAATTTAATAGAATGAAATAAAAATGCCTAATGACCTCAGTGACAGATGATGGGCATAAAGCTCTTGAAAGACAAGTGACAATCAGCACAGTGCAGTCATTGAAGATACAAAGGTTTCTCACTGAACTGTGCTCAGTCATGGTGCTCAGCTCATTCAGCTCAAAGTAATTTCTTTGACATTTGTGAGTTCATGTTTTACCTGAATTGCTGGGTTATAACAATCTATTTTATATTTGAAGGGCTGCTTCCAGGAAGGCTGCTTATTATGAATCGACTGGCTTGGGCAAAACCACATGTAGACTCTGTGCCAGGAGGGCACGCACCTTGGCACATGAAGCAATGCAGGAATCCAGGAAAAGGTAAAGCTCTCTTGGTCCACTCTGACCTGTGTAGTGGCTCTGGTCCCAACTCATTTGCCAGGGCACTTTTCTGAGTTGACAAGACTGGAGGCTTCTCTGTCACTGTTCTTCACTAATCTGTTTTGGCTGGAACACTAAATGACTGAGTGTCACTTTCCGTCTCATATTTCAACCCAGAGTTGTTCCCCTGGTCCCCACTCTGACCCTTGAAAACAGCTTTAAACCAAAAATAAATTAGAATCCATCTGGTTATCCAGAACTCATTTTGAACAGAGCTACTCCACTATTCCTAAATTTCTAATTTGGACCAATTAAAATGTTTTAATTTCTTTCCTGAATATCAAAAGGGTTTATCGTCATGTCTCAGTTACTGCCTTAATAAGAGTCTCAGAGTAACCATGCTGATGGCAATATTCCCCTTAGTGAATTTCACTGTTTCTGCTCTGTTTTGCTCTACAGTTACTGCACCAAAGACATGGAGGATTTATATTACAAGAAGGAATTCTGCCTTGTTTGTAGAAAATAGGTTGTGCAAATCATACACATCCATATGGTTCTGGTACTTGGATTGGTTTGAAATATATAACCTTCAAATAGAAATCTCTAGGAAAATCAAATGATTTTATATACTTTAGGTTTTTGAAACTGTTTTAAAATTCAGCAATATAAAAAAATGGCAAGACATGGCTGGTATTTAAAGTATGTTGAAATGGAAGGTACAAATAAATTTTTTTAAAGTATCAGACAAATAATAGCTTGATTCACTGGATTTCATGGAAGTTTTCTTATTTAGGTTATGCTTTCAGAGTCTTGCCATATGTTGACTATATTGACAGATATGTTAGAAATATCTGATATTCAGTACCTTTTTTTGTCCTGTGAAGGAAAAAAGTAGCATAGGCTGTTTACTGAATCAGCATGAATGAAGGAAACTGAGCTAGTTCCTCCTAAAAAAAATTTACAAATTGGAGTGTTTTTAGAAATTCTGAAGAATCTGTGGAATTATGTTTTCAGAGAACAACTCACAATTTTTTCAAAACTTTGTATTTTCCCTGGTAGTATCTATAATACTTCCTGCTCATCTTTGTCAAGGGACAGCTTTTTTTGCATTCAACTGTTCATCAAATCCTTGTGAACTCCTTGGTCTGTATCTTTTGGGTGAGGTCAGGTGAAACAGCCCGTGGAGCTACAAGAGCTCCCAGGTTCTAAATCTTCTAAAGCTAAAGATACTAAGTGAGCTAGGCTCAACTTTTGCTGTGAACAGCTATTGAACTTGCCTTCACTCCTCTGCCTTCTTGTGTCCATGGGAAGGAAAATCAGGGGCCAGAAGGAGGCTAGGCAGGTTCTTGATCTTGATTATCAGAGGATTGTGGGGAACCATGTCAATGTGAACATGGCAGAATTCAAGACTTAGAGATATGGCCCCACAAATACAGGGGGAAAGAATATGAAGAAAATTCACATGATTTCACATACTCAGGGTATGCAGATAGATGCTAAAAATTGTTCCTAACCTAAATTTTACATCCTACTGATATGGTTTCAGAGCCCTTGGTTGCCAGATGTGTATGAGTGGCAAACTTAAAGCTTGACAATGGTTATCTGATTTTTTTTCTTGTCCCACAGGAGTCATGAGCAAAAGTCTCATGTAAGTGATGAGAAAAGAATCCGTTTTGCCAGTGAGTTATCTGCTTTGGAAAAAGAGATTCACACAGCCAGGCACCGTGCTCGAGAACATCTGGATAGACTTGCTGTGCAAAGAATGGTACCTGCTGAATCTTTTTGCTCCTATGCAAAAATAATGACAAGATGTACTGAAATTTAGGCCTGCGCTTCAAATATTTGTAGTGATTAACCATTTTTTTTCTGAATTTAAGGTCTCCTACCCTATTTGAGTCTGGTGCCAGATGCTTCTTTTTTTTTCCCATGTTTAATAGGTAGAAGAAAATATGGCTCTGGAAAGACATATAATTGAAGAAAGAATAAGTCGAGCCCCTGAAATTCTAGTGCGGCTGAGGTCTCACACTGTCTGGGAAAAGATGTCTGTGAGCCTTTGCTTTACTGTACAAGGATTTCCAATGCCTGTTGTACAATGGTAAGAGACTGGCCTTTCCTAGCCCTCTAAAAATGTTGTTAAGCTTTTTTCATTTGAAAGTTATGCCATAACTGATAAGTGTCATGTATATAATGGCTTTGTTAAATCCCCTTTATAATCCTCCTAGATGTGTTGGATTGTAGCAGTTGATACTACAGTGGAAGGAGTGGGAGGAAAACTTGCTGAGTGGCCTTGTGCAATGTGAGAAACGAGCATTTCAGAAGGCAGACAGTGGAAGGCATTCCAGTCTTTCTGGCCACTGAGTCTCCTGAACACAAACTAGCACGTGGCAAAATGCACAGAACTCGCAGGCTACTTTCTAAGCCTGTGTAAATGTGCACAGCACCACTGTTGTCATGGCTGGATCTGTGGTCATTGAGGAGGACATAAAGGTCCTTTCAGCTGCTCTCCTCTCTGGACAGGTGCTGTCCTGTATAAATGAAAGCTTCAGGCTGGGCTGTAAAGACCTATCATGAGGCATAATTCAGTTGCTGCTCCCCTTTATGTGCTGAAGCATTTTAGTATGGCACATGATAAAGTTTGCTTCCCATCTTGTATCAGGGTTAGTGGATTTGAAAGTTCGAGCCCCAGGCTATCTTCTCTTTACTTCTTTTCCTCATCTTCTAGATTGAGTGTGCATCTTCTCTTTCCACTTCCTTGCTGCTATGATGGTCCTGATTTTCCTTCATGGACCAATATGTACCTATCCATACACACTATAAAATACTCTGTGCAAGTAGAGAGAGTTCAGATGCTAGTAAATGATATCTTGATCCAAAGATCTACCAGATGAATTAATAGTTGCTGATATTTGAGTTTTATTTTTTTCTTGATTGTCAGGTACAAAAATGAGGAATTGATTTCTCCTGCAAGTGATCCAACAAAGTACAGAATTGAAAGCAAATATGGAGTACATGTGTTACATATAAACAGGTAAGTCTTTCTGGGGAATAAAACAGTTTTTTTATATTCTATGCAAAGTATTTTATATAAAATAAAATTTAAAATTCACACAAAGGCTGAAAGAGAATTATTCAATTCAGCACACTTTTCTGATGGTACTTACTTTTAGGCTGGAGAAGGTTCACTGAGTACCTGAATATTAGATTATGAAAATGAAATGATAATTTAGATATTTGTATTCATTAACCTCAGCAATCTATGAGATATAAAAAGAGGAGGCGAGTAGCTGAAAAAATGGTAGATAATATTTTATTAGAATTATATCTTTTTAGCATTTGAAGTGGAAAATTATATGTTATTGTCATGACGAAGCTCTTTTAGGTAAACAAAATTATAGCTGGGCAGGCCAGGGATACACAACTGCATTTGTTTTCCTATATGCTAGGTCCTGCTTATTTTTTATCTCCTTTTTTTTTTCTTCCAGAAAGTAAGCAAGTGTAAATTACTTTTTTTAAAGGTTCTAATATAATTAATTCTATTTTTTCAAAATGTTAGCTTTGTGATACAGAACATGCTTGGGTATAACAGCTTCCCATACACTAATCCCATGCTTTCCAAAACAGTTGAAATGTTACATATGACTTGGTGTATGCTTTTTTAAAAAATATAAAAACCCAATAAAAATGAAGAAATTACTGCAATATTTAAATAGAAAATTAATATCTAGAGCAGAGACAGAAACCCCTTCTTTTAATTTCTCCAGAACATGAGCATCAGCTGTGCTGAAACAGCTGGAATATTTGTGGCTAACACTTGGCTGGCCAAACATTTAATCTTCTCTTCTGTCTCCATCTGTCAGCAGTGGAAGCAGCCCTGAGCACAGCCTTGTGGCATTAGTACAGAAAATAAGCGCATCATTCCTTCTGCCTTTGGGAAAGACTGCTTGCCTTTGTCATCCTTCAGCCAAGTCCAGCCCAACTGTCAACCTTTCCATAGCTCAGGATGGCAGAAACACATCCCTGTACAGAACCTGGCAGCAAGAATCACCAGGTTGTTGCTTCCTAAGATTCTTCAAAGGCACTCAGTCTTCTACCCCCAGGGCATGCTTGCTGACTGCTCTCTGTACCCATGGAATCTGTTCTTACCACTGTTTCTTCCTACCAAGATTACTTTGGAAGACAATAACAGGAGGTTAAAATACATAAACAGCTTGTCCTTTTGCACTCCTCTCCCTTTTAGCAGAGAAATGGAAAACCCTCTCCTTTGTTTGGATATGTGTGAATGCCAGTCAGGAGATGAAACTTTGGTCACTTCCTGATGGTGAGTGACTGTGACTGTATTTCCCTTGGTTAGCACTCCTGAGGAACTGCTTGGTGAGTCCAGATGCCAGTTATGTAGTATGTAGGTCCCCTTGTGATATTTTGTGAGTAAATAGCTTTTAGAAGAAATGAGAATCAGTGCTGATGCTGCTTTCTGAGCACCTGTAACCATCAAGCTGAAGGGTATTAATGGCTTCCATCACCCTTTGGTGATTTTTCTCTCTTTTCTCTGCTGGTTATCAGTCACGTAGTCACAAACAGCTTTGGGAGTGTTCAGACCCAGCTGTATTTCAGGCAAGTTCAGACATACCACAGAGCCATTTATTGGCACCCACTCAGGTTTCCCCACCCCCTGTCTGCTAGTCCCAGACCTGTATGTATTCATGCAGACTCCCTAACATTCCTCCAAGCTGCCATCTTCAGAGACTCTTGCTGCATTTCTCTTTCATTCTGTCTGGCAGTGTAGTCTTTTTGCCACCTAAAGATTCCTTGCTGCTCTCCCACAGATTTCCCTTCTACACTTTAAATAATACTGGGGGGTGGTTATAATTTATAGAGTTTATTAAATTAAATTTTATAATTTAATTTTTTCTTTATTACTAATCCATTTTTTCATCAGCTGTATCTTCTGTACTAAAAACACAGAAAATGGGCATGCAGGAAGTGGAAGACCGTTTTGTTAACACATAATTAATTGTATCATGTATTAAAAGAAATAGATGTATAGATAATGGTTAAAATATATGTTATTATTAATGCTCTTATACAAACATATCAATTAATTCTCTATCTTCCACTAATATCTTTGTGCACTTGCATTTTGTATTTTATGAATAATTTGTTTTTCTGGGAGGTGGAGCCATCAGGAGTTTCTTCCTATCCACTTCTGTGCCCTCCTCAGCTGTTCATACTAAAGTGCTGAGCTGAATGTAATCTTATCCACAGCCGCTCAGAACGGCCTTGGAATTTCTTGGCTACTTTTCTAGCACTTCAGCGAAGCCCAGGGAGTGAACTTTTTCCTTCTGATGCAAGTGTGATATTTATTCCTGTAAGTATTCCCTGATCCCAGTGGAAACATTCTTGAAGCACCAAAACCTTACTGTCACCTTGTTGTCTTAAAGTAGTAACTGGACACAATTTCATCCGCCACTGTTTGCTGTTCTCCAGCACCCACAAACCTATACAGTAGCCAGATAATTTTAATTTCTCTGTCTCTTATTTTTTATTATGCAGTGTTCTCAATTGCCATATTTTCTGTGTGCATTCAGTGCTATTGTGACTATATAGTGGCTCTTTTTTGCTCCTTTTAAACTTCTTCAAATGGGAGTTTGAGCTAAAGATCTCACTTGAGCTGTAAAGAAAAAGAGTTTGGAGTTTAATTTTGTTCTTTGCAGATCTCATAATGATTGCAAAAGTGATATGCACTGGTGGTTCATCCCATCTTTCAACTCACATTCATAAGTTATTAGGAGGAGACTGTGAGGAATCATTGGAGGGAAAGCTCTTGGTAGTTCAAATAAATCATACATGTCTGAGAATGTGTGGGTTTGTTTAAAATGTAATTTTTATCTCATATAATTTAACAATGCATAGGCACACAGTACAAGAAAAGATTTCTGTATCAGTGGTAGTCAAGATGAGGCGTTGCTTTATGAAATGGCTGAAAAATATTTTCTACCTGAGTGATTACCTCAGTACTTAACAGTTGTAACATTTTTAACTTCTTGGTTGCTAATAGCGTTTAGCAACAGAGTTGGGCTTTTTTGTTTCTTTGTTTACTCTGAAGATTTATTAAGTGGATCGTTGGGTTTTATTCAGCTGCGATTGGCTATGTTATATTCCCACTACGTGTGTAGAGGAGCCAGCAGGATGCTCTTCCCTGCGGGCATTCCTGACTGCCACCCCTCAGTGAGCGGGAGGGTGAGGACGGTAGGAGCAGGGGAGGACGTTTGACATTCCAGGGGACTGTCAGTGTGGTGTGGCCACACGGATTCACATACACAGGGCTCAAGGTCTGACAGCACTTTTCCTTCCCTTAGGGCCCTGTCCCTGTCCTGTGTGACAGCCGGGGCCGGAGCGGTGCGAGCGGCGGCAGCGCCGGCAGAGCGCAGTGTGGCTCCTGCCGGCAGCGGGCACAGCCGGCCCAGCGCCGCTGCGCCGCTTCTAGGGGAAAGCTTAAAAAACGAACCGTCTCTTCTAGCTATTCTCATTTAACAAATGACCCTGTGCGGTCAGTAGAGTGCTATTTTAGTTTGATTAGGCACAAAAGGCTGGAGATGATTTAATCTGGAGAGCTAGAGAGCGAGGCGTGCCCTTTCCCTGGGGTGGAAGCAGAGCAGAGCGGAGGCGCGGAGACAAAGGCGATCCTGCGGCGCAGCCCGCAGAGCCTTTGAGCTGAGCAAGGTGGGTGGGTGATGGACTGCAGCTCCCTGGGCTTAGCCGGTATGCAGCATCAGTGGCTGTACAGGCAGCAAAATGCTGTACTGCTCCTTTCCTCGCTGAAAGGCAAACTACAGCCCCCAAATCCGTGATCTTCTGACTTGGCAGTCACTGTCCCCTGTAACCTGCTGTAGCTGGGAGCTTGAGGAGATGGCCACCTGATAACAGCAGTCCATTTCCCCTAAACATGAAATCCAAACAAACAAAAAGAATCAGTCAGATTCATTCTGACTGGAGAATCAGGGCAGGAGAAGGCAATTCTGTGGAGTATTTCCACAATTTGATGTCTCATAATACTGAACACATTGTCATTTGAATTCAAAAGAGTAATTTTTAGCCGTGTAATTTACTGTGTACTGCCTCGTGTTCTTTACATGCACTGAATTGTGTTCTGATTCAGGCAAAGATGCTATTTCTCTCTTAACTCCTGTGTTTAAATGTACACTAGTCAGTTGGATGAATATATGCATTTAAATGTATTAGGCCGGGGAATATTCCCCACACAAGTATTAGCACTTCAGAACCTCATGTGGATTTGGAGCAATTTAATATTTGCAGAAAAGTATTAGTATCTTGGGACAGATACAGTTCTGCGCTCACATTTTATGCTATCTAAATGTACTCTATGCATATTTTATCTGACCTTTGTAAAAGCTGAAAAACACATTCTCCATCATAAAACAAGAATAACTGTTAGACCACACCTTTCCTCCTGGGTACTTCAAATGTAGTTTCTAACCGGTCTTGACTCAGTGCACTTTACAGTGTAATTTAGGAAATCTAAGATTTTTTTAACATGCAAGGAAATAGATAATTTCCAAGGATAATCCTCCATCTGAGCATTATCTGGCACAAAAGTCAGAACCTTATGTAACTTGCCATCCTGTCCAACTTTCTTCATAGTGAATATGAAACAAAAATGCTGCCTAGCTCCTAGCCACTAAAACCCTACATTTCCAATATAAGATTTAAAGGGGTCTCAGTGAGTACTAGGCTGTCTGAGATGGTTTATTTCTCTTCTGGAGAGTCAGAGGAGTTATCATAGCAAAGACATATAAACTGCTTTCAAAGAAATAAGCTACAGAAAATGGGTAGAGTTGTTATGACTTCTTAAATAGTAAGAAGTGCCTGGCCTGTGGAATTGTGTGTTCATAATAACTGTAAGAGCCTCATTTCTCTTCATAAAAAACAAAGGATGCTGAAAGAATGTGGTCAGCTATTTGGTTAGTTACTTCTTATGTTCTTCCTGAGAAAATTAATTATAACTCTCACTAACTTTTGTAAAATATTTGCTTTCAGATTTTGAGCTTCTTTTGGCTAATGATATTACCCTTTTGTGAACCTCCTGTTTGTTCTAGAGACATTTAAAATAATATTCTGTTTTCTCTAACTTGGACACCATCACAAACAGAAAGAGATCATCAAAAGATGTATTTTGCTGTTTCTTAGGAGAGCAAAACTATGGGGAGGGGATTGACATGAGCACAGATATATATCCATTTGAAAATTTAATCAGGTACCTGCCATTCTACTTTTTCATTTTCAGGAGACAACTTTGCAGTTCTTACACCTTTAAATTTCTGACACTTTGAGTGGTTTAACACTGTTTGGGACCCCAAGTTAGTTCACAATACATGTTTCTTTATTTTCTGGATTACTTTTAGGCCATCTGTTTTTTAACAGTAAATCTCTCTTTAGATCCTAGGTCCTGTGTAATTCTTACAGATATTGGTTCCTATTTAACAATTTTATCTGGTGTTCTACTGGAAAATGAAGTCAATACTGGGAGCAGATGATGACCTGTTTAAAGTGAGATTTAATCAGAGTTAACCTCAGTCAAGCAATGCTGATTTTTTTATTTTTGTTGTTAACACTATAGGAGCAACAAAATGTTAGAGAGCAATTAAGTTGAATTTGAGAGAAGTGAAGCAGCCTGAAGTAATGCTTTGTTTATGTGAGGAAATGGCCTAGTACAGCAGTGCTGGTGTAATGTTCATCACTCATTTATGAGCTGGGTGCTGTGTGCTGGATCAATGGGCTAAGGCCAGCTGTGTGAGGTTCAACAAGGCAAAATGATGAATCCTGCCCTTGGATGAAAACAACACCAGGCAGGGCTACAAGTTGGTCATGGGCTGTCTGGAAAGCTGCCCAGTGGAAAAGGAGCTGGGGTTGCTGGTTGACTTCAGCTGAACATGAGCCAGCTGTGCCTAGGTGGCCAGGAAGGCCAATGACATCCTGGCCCAAATCAGCAATAGTGTGGCCAGCAGGCAGGGCAGGGATTGTCCCCCTGTACTCAGCACTGCTGAGGCCACACCTGGAGTGCTGTGTCCAGCTCTGGGCCCTCACTGCGAGAAAGACATTGAGGGGCTGCAGAATGTCCAGATGGACATTGGGGCTAGTGAAGGATATGGAGCACAAGACCTGTGAGGAGCAGCTGAGGGAAGTGAGGGTGTTTAGCCTGAAGAAAAAGAGGCTCAGAGGGACCCTTATTGTTCCTACAACTGCCTCAAAGGAGGTTGTAGCCAGGTGGGGCCAGGCTCTTCTCCCAGGTAACAAGAGACAAGACAAGAGAAAATAGCCTCATCTGCACCAGGGGAGGTTTAGTTTAGCGATTAGGAAATATTTCTTCACTGGAAGGATTGCCAAGCATTGGACCAGGCTGCCCAGGGAAGTGGCTGAATCACCATTCCTGGAAGTTTTCAAAAATCCTGTAGCTCTGGCCCATGAAGTCATGGTTGAATGATTTAACATGGTGGTAGTGCTGTGTTGACAGTTGGACTTGATGATCTTAAAGGTCTTTTCCAACCTTAACAATTCTGTGGTTTCAATTCTTTTACATTGTTTTTCAGTCTCACTGTGCCTGTTCAGACTGTACTAGGGTTTCCTACCCAGCTGCAGGCTTTTTGGTTAAGACTGTAGTCTAGTCTTAGGACTTACCATTACGTCTTTGATAAATAATTTTATGATATATTTTGTAATAGTTTTCTTGATTTTGTGAAATATGTGGCAGTAGGGTTGCCTCCAGGAGGAGCTGTTAGACCTGTAAATTTACAGAGATAAATTGCAATTTAATGGGACTTTCATCAAGTTGTCCTTTTTTAGGCATCCCAGTACAGATAGTATAATTTTTGTGATATTACACTGTCCAGAATATATGCAAGAAGTGAAAAATGGGTGTCTGATGTGTCTGTGACAGCTGCTACATACTCCAAAATTGGCATCCTGTTATGAAATTTCTATAAAACACCCTTACATATTCCTTCTCCCACATCTGGGATATTTGACCTCTTAGAGGACAAGTGCAATCAGAGTTTCATCACTTGGCAGTAACCAAGAAGCCAAAAATTTGTTCTTTTGAGAGGAAACTAAATGGATGCATTCACAATATTGTATCTCATAACTGAAAATTTTTGGGTGGCCTCCATTAAATTTAATACTAAATAAATTGTTCCTGATGGACTCAATTTTAAATAAGGACTGGCACATCAAGATTTGTAGCTATATCTTATATGTGCTCATGGAACTTCAAGGAAGGATGTATTGAGACAATCTAACAGTGTTCTGCACCAAGTAACTATTTTTGGCTTTATATTTGTTTATACTGTCCTTGCATAATGAATACTTTTCTCACTAAAAAATATAACAAGCCAAGCTATGTATTCACCTAAACAATTTTGATCAGTGTTCCTGATTTTTTATAATTTTCCTGGATTGAGATATTAGAGAGGCAAAAAATACCAGTGTCTGCCAGCTGGGAATACCCATAGAAGGCACAATTTTAGCAAGAATGACATGTAATTTTATTCTATGTCTCTCTTCTAAAATATGGCAGAAAAGCAAGATGGATTAAAGAAGGTTACATACAGAAAGGGAATAGCCAGACTGGCATTGTCCACCTATCTTCTTTTGATCATTCCCTAAAGGTCATTTCCAGTTTGCTCAAGTCAATGAAGCCTGCACACTAAGCTGTGATAAAACTGCAGTTAAAAACAGTAGCAACTTTCTGATTATCTTTCATGGATATCTTGCACTGTGTAGACAACAAAGAGCTTTCTACACTTTCCTACCAGTAAAGAGCTTTATTCACTTTCCTTATGGTTGACATAGTTTGGCTTGTAATATCAATCATTAAAATAATTTTTATTTGCATAAAGAGACATCTGTTTTTCTCCTTCCCCTTTTCAGAGCTGACTTTGATGATTCTGCAACCTATTCAGCAGTTGCAACAAACGTCCACGGTCAGGCATCAACTAATTGTGCTGTGATTGTGCGAAGTAAGGCCTACTTCATATTTAAAATAATAAATAAATATAATAATTCAAGTCATTGAATGGTTCTTGTATGTTTATTCATAGGGTTCAGAGAGGATGAAGAGCCTCACCCAGCTGCAATAATGCCCTTCCACTGTAAGCCTTTTTTTTTTCTATTTGCTTAGATAATTTACGTCCTCTTGTCTGGGCAATGTCTTACAGACAAGAAAATTGGATACAACTTTCTTCTTCTGACTTTGATTTCTAAGCATTGAGTTACAGTAGGAGCTGTCCAGATGAGATGCTTTTGCTTTCCCAGTTGAATTTCTAGATCAGCATACAATATAACAGCAAATTCCATCTCCTGTTCAGATCAGACACTAATCTGTGCAACATACAATTTACTTGTGCTCAAGAATGCTTTCATTTTCTCATGCATAGTGCCCCTGTCATATGATGTTTGCTTCACCCACATTGATGTCCAGTTTCTGGAGAAGTTTGGACTCACTTTTGCTACTGAAGGGGAAACACTGACCTTGAAGTGTTCTATGTTGATCACTCCAGAGTTGAAAAGACTACGACCTCGTGCTGAGTGGTATAGAGATGGTAAGTTATCACATTGAATAGAATCTACCAGGAAAATGCTGGAGGAGACATTGAGGATACAGGTCAGGTTTAGAGCATCATATACTCATAATTAAATTTGGAATAGAGAAAAAGAAATATCTCTAGTTAGAATTTATAGTTCTGCACTCTCAATTAAGTGACTTGGTCAACATTTTCTTGTGCACACATTAATAGCAGCAGAAAGTAACCTCATATTGTGATAGTACAATAGTTATAACATTTACTTGGAAGAGATCCAAAGCCAGTTCTTAGATTTCACAATGACTCATAGTTGAATCCTGTGACCACTGAGCTGAAGGGTACTCACAGAGCAGTAAATTAAAGTTTGAAGTACTGAGGTACATCTCTCTACTTTAATCTTGCTCCAGCATTTATTGTGAATTTTATATTAAAATCACATCAATGTACAGTTAAGCAATATTTATAGAAGCCAGGCCTGATACACATATGTTTGCTCTGCTGTTTATGTGCCATGATTGTAGGTTTCTTGTCTTGCCTCTTTTGTCTGTGAAAACCTATGTTATGCCAGGTGAAGCAGTCTTACCATGAAGCACTCAGAATAACATCACTAAACTTATCATATACTGGGGTGAATGATACACAAACCCTACATGAGTAGATGTTTTTTCACTGCAGCAGAGTTTTGAAACATAAAACTAGCTACTTAGGGCTTAGGATAGCAGCCTGTTGTAGATATTTATCCCATCAGTTTTCACCAACCACAATCTGTGTAGGATTCTAAAGTAATTACTCTACTTGAGGATTTAAGGAAAGCTTTGGTTATTTTTCAATTGTTTGACCTAAGGGGACCACGTTTGAGACTGGTGGACTTCCAAGACTGATGTTAGGACTCGTCTCCAAAAAATTGGCAGAAATTTCCATAGTGGACAAAATGTGAAGAATAAACTAAGAAATGACAGTAAGATTGAGAAGGCAGTCAATAAAATTCAAGTTTACAAAAATCAGAAAAATAATTGTTTTGTTACTGCTTGTTATGCCTTTTGTTTCACATGTATCATACTTTTACATAGAAATTATTCAGGGAACAAACTACTACTTAATTTTTCATTCATATTTTTCTATCATTGTGGTTACTTCCTTGTGATGAACTATTAGATATCACCAAAGTAAAAAAATATGAGATAATAAAAATGCCTTTTTCTGTTTGATGAATAACCTAAAATCTAAGGCTGATCTTTTAATTCAGATTCTGTTCCCACTGAAGCACACAGGAATTTTGCTATATGCTTCAGGGTTTTTAATAACTAAAAATAATCCCTCACTTCACTCTCGGATGAACCATAATTTTCAAGGGTACCTTTACCTTGTCTCTTACTGGGCACAGTTTCTCAAGGTGCCAAATCTCTCAAATTCTAAATTTGAAACCTAATTTTCAAGGAATGCAGAGTATTATTCCACTTTTCATAGGACATGACATTTTCTTGCACTATGAACTAAAGCTTATGACCCTTTCTCTTTGCTCTTTCATAATAATGAGATAATTCCTTCTTGATATGTAACAATACTTTGTTTCTCCCCTTATTTAACTTAATAAGTCTTTACTTGTGAAAACCTGAGATGAAAACTTGGTCTGTTTTAAACCAATAGACTTTTCCTAGGGTGGCAGATAGGTGTTTATCCCATTATTCTACTTATGTGATGTGAAATAGGATGTTACAAACAAGCTTAGATTTTTCCTTCATTACAAGTACGCGGATCACAATATTTCCAAGGCACATGTACATTAACTGGAAGAATGTTTTGGCAAACACAGCAGAAATTCATGCACTATGAACCCATATTATGTGCTACAATTCCCTGTGTTGAGTCCCTTGAGAGCTGGAGGCAATGCATAAATATTAGCAATGAGAAGTTAATAACTTGTCCAGCATCATGAGGTAATATTTAATTCTACTCTTGCATTAAGACTGTACTCTGTTGAAAAATGAGTGGGTCTTGGGTCTTTGAAGAGACAGGAGCAGTTTCTGGTTGTTGTAAAGATGTTTATTGCATGAATACATCAATCTCAAAGGCATAGAGTTGAGAGTATTAGTCCATGCTAAAAGCTTTCTGGCATAGAGTCCCGATCTTCCAAGCAGAAGCAGCAGAAGCAGCTAGCAGAAGTTACTACCACCTCCTTTGCATCCCAGTACAGGGGGATTTTCTTCATAAATCATCAGCTAAAACCACAATTCTAAAGCCTTCTTCCCTACACCTATCTGAGCTTAATTCTAATGTGTGAAAGTAGTGTCAGTTCTTACACAAAATCTATGCATATAGTTCTATCTGTTCACGCAAACATTCTATCTGTTCTATCTAGAAATGCAAGCAGTGTGCTTCTATGTTTGTGTTATGTCTGGAGCTAAGTTAATTTTGAAAGGCAACACAACTGAACTTTAGGCTTTAGAACTTCTTACTAGCTAACACAGTCTCTTAAGGCACTTAAGATATATTTCTGCTTACTTAAAACTAAAACTTATACTCCTACTTCATGTCTGTGTGGCATAATGTATTTAAATTTCTCTAAAGGTTCCAATTCAATCCCTGCCTTCCTTTCTCTCTCTGAGGGATTCGGAGAGGCTTCTATTTCAGGCATTCCAACAGTACCCTTTCTAAAATTGTTCAGTTTGTGTTAATCAAATAAGAGCAACTAAAGCCCTGAGGTAGATATGTGTGATTTACTTCTAATAATTATACACAGGAGAAGTATGTGTTTATCTAGCATAAGTAAACTTCACACTAGTGAGAATTACTGAGGGTATCTAGTAGACTCCTAGGGGCATATAAGTCAGCTCAATTAAATCCTCTGAATTGATTTGGGATTTCACAAACATGAATATGTCTATTATTCACGGCCCACTTAGAACAATTTAGGATACTGAAAGAACCATTCAAGATACTGAAAGAAAAAAATCAAAATAATGCTTCAGGAATGTATATCTAATGTGGACATGACCAGCTGATAATAGGAATTTTCTGTTATTGATCTCTAATGTAATATAAACACTATAAAGCTTTATGAGCCAGCATTCTGCAGCCATTTATATACTGTAACCTGGAATAAAATAATTGACTTCAGAAGGAAAAATCATGGAGTGAAGTATCTAGACAAAATCTCAGCAGAACAAAAAATACATGATGAAAATAAGTTTCAGTATGTAGTAGTTCCCCACTCTTTGTATGAATTTTAATCAGAGTCATGTATTAGGAAAATTATCTTATCTATTATAAACAGCATGTGAGGTTTGAGACATGCTGCTTCTGAGTAGTCGTCTTCTGCAAGTAAATTCTGGGAAAAATAACAGATCACAACATGTGAATAGACTGTGAATAGTGAGAACTTGTAAATGTGATATTATTATGGCAGCAGGTTTAGGAATACTTGTTCTATAAATTGTCCAAACTTTATTCCAATTGTCTTGTCTACAAAGTCATTCATCCAGACCGCATTAAAAAACAAAAGCTTCTGCTAACTTCTGGTGGGTCTTTGGCCTTGTAGGGGGAAAAGAAGTTTTTCTGCTCTTACCAAACACAACTGCCTCCTCAATTTCTGCTATCAGGTACACATAAAGAAATGGGTGATTCTGGCCTTCGTAGAATCACAGACTTGCCTACAATTTCTATATATTCAAACTATGGTAGCTACCAATCCACAGAAACTTTGAATCTAAATAAGTGAACATCTTTTCAGAGATGCTGGTTAATCAATTTTTTTATGCATAGGATTTTCCACAGGGCTCATGCATTGATTAACTTTTCTAGGTGAAGATATTTTCTGATTTAATTTAAAGTACATGTCTCTCCACACAAAGTCTGAGTACCATTGTGACATGGCAGAAAGGGGACACACAGGTTTTCTGGGTAAGGATCTCATGACTAAGAATCTCATGGGAAAGAATGTGATTGAATTTGGCTTGTGTTCTTCTCATAAACTACTACATGCTTAGCTGATCATGCAATTTACTGCTGTAAGATTTAGTAGCGTGTGTCTGCCACATGCTTTACTATTGGAACATGTGTCATGTTTTCTACCTACTTATGAAACTCAGCTGGTAGGTGAGAACACTGATTCCTTTGCAAAGTTTGAGTGTTGGCTCCAAATCTATTTAAGCTGTAGAATAATGAACATTCAGAGATATTCAGATTTTTTTAAATACAGTTCTGCTGCATTGATTACAATAAATTTGTCTATGATTGGCCTTAGGGAGTTAAAAATCAAAAATAACCCAATCACCCTTATTTAAAAGGATGATATGAGAAAGACCCTTACCTAGCATAAAACATCCTGTTCACTCTTTTGTTCTGATTTCACTGGGCAATCAGATTAATGTGCATTAATCTTGGGTCACCACCTCTCACCTTTGAGAAGTTTAAATTTAATTTAATTCAATGCTCAACAGGCATGCCTTGAAGATTTAAGTTTCATGTATATTTATATCAGTTTTCAGATTAAAAAGAAATATATTTTTTTTAATTTGTAAGAAAAAGTTGAATAAACTGACATTTGACCTCAACAAGAAGCAAAACGTATTAAAAATGAAATAAGGTCCCACCCTGCATTCATTATAGGGTATGACAGCTTTTCATGTCAATATTTCTAAATGTAACATTTTTGTCTCTCTGTGTATTAAAAAGAATAGTGATGGGAATTTTGTGGCTGATACTGTATTCTGTATTACTAGACCTCATATTCTTTAAAATTTACTGATTGAATAATTTTAGAGAGATGCAACTTACTCTCTGTAGTGTTTTAATACTATCCAAAGCACTATCATCCTGAATAAAACTGGCATAAATATTAGTCTGTGTCCCTGGTCAACAGAGAACTGCACTAAGATGCAGGTTGTTCTAGCAGCACAGTAATGTGTCTGATGGGTCTTTTCTTCCAGATGTGCTGCTAACTGACTCCAAATGGACAAAGCTGTATTTTGGAGAAGGCCAGGCAGCTCTTTCCTTTACTCATCTGAACAAAGATGATGAAGGTTTATACACCCTGCGCATGGTTTCAAGAGGTGGAATCAGTGAATGCAGTGCATACCTGTTTGTAAGAGGTAAATTCTTAATCTGGTTCTTGAGGAGAAATTAAAATCGTTATACAGTTTAATTTATGAAAAAATTTCCAAGTAATTACTGAAGTATGAAAGAAATTTAGCCCTGTGGAATTTCATAGTAATTTGATTTATGTATAGTAGTCTGTATGAAAAACCAGTCACCTTACATGAATGGGGAGCTTCAAGAGGAAGCTTCTGGGGACATTTTGTTTCTTTGAGAACCAGAGCAACCATGCTTATGAAGAAACAACTTCTTTCTTTCTTGTCCATCTCCTTTCCTGATAGGAAATAAACACCTTTGCATACAATCATTTTTCACTGTAATGGTTTTGGCTTTAGAGATTGGACTTTGGGAATGAGGCTTGTTGGGCATTCTTGTATCTTGTGCCTGGTTTTAGGGATACATGCAAGAGAAAGCAAAAGAAATATTCCTACCACTATACCAGTCATAGTCATGTTATTAACCAGAGGAAAGAAACAAAGTAAGAAACTAACTGACTGAAGAAATACAATTTTCACAAGAGACATAGATAAAAGAAGGCAAATGTATTAAAATAGAATAAAGGTCAGAACTTTTCATCACATTTCAATGCACAGCTCTCAGTGAAGTAAAAATAAACTACATGTACCTGTGAATAGAAATTAGTATTCAGTTTTCTATTTTTTTCACTGAAAGATAAAAATATTTCTGGTTAAGCAGTTCTTTCACTCTATTTAATACATTGGACAACATCCTTGATATGTGCAAACTGGAACAGCCCCACTGAGGCCACTGTAGCTGCATTAATTTTAAACCTTGTTCTTCTTGGAAACATATTGGAACATATGTACCTTGTGGGAGTGTCATCCAGACAGTTTGTGTGGGGTAAAGGGAGTGAATGTCTTTTTCAGAGGTTTGAAATCCAACTTCCTCACAGGACTGGTGCAAAGGCCTCATCAGCTTTGCAGTATGTCTTGAACAAGCCACTCTGGCATCCTGATCTCATTAGAAACAATTTGCTAAAGCTATTTCTATCCACATTACATTCCAAGAAAGGCATTATTCAGGTGAAAACACCCATTCATATACAAAAATTTTCTTAGAAGTTTTTGTTGTAGTGATGGGTAAATTTTAGGCATCTCTCTTGTCTATTTTATACTAAATTTGATGCCTTTGCATGCCCAGGACCCTGGCCTTGTGCTTTGTCCTCTGGAGTCTCTAGTGTTATCTGTTGGCCATTCTATTGCCTTTTTTCATGTAGGCTGTGATCTGATACTGAGCACAAACCAAACTACTTCACAACTGATTGGAATTAGACTCTATAAATTTAGACTCTCTGCAAGTTTTTTTTTTTTTTTTTTTTTTTTTTGTTTTTTTTTTTTGTTATAGAAATCTTCCTTTGAAGGGTGAGAGCTTTATTTGTTAAGAGATTTCATTAGGAGTTGTGGGTCCAGATTAGTCAATATCTCTCAAAATGAAGCCACAAAGGGTATCTTAAAGGTGGTATTTAGGACTATAAATATAACATAGCATTATAAATGTTCCAGGAGTTTGCAAAGTTTTCATTCTTTAACAGATTTTTTTTCCTGATCTGCATGGTTTTTATTGAGTATCTTGGTCTGATTGGTAACACATTGAGTCACAGCTTTCAGTGTGACAGAGAATCAAAAACACATGGGTGGGTTAAGCTTTTAATTCTCACAAAAAATAACACGTTTGATTCCTAAAAAGCTTTTCTGTACTCAAAAATATCCTTGAACAGTTTGTCTGTATAAAAGTATAGACATTATTGTCTTGAATCATTATTGCAGTGAATTAGTACATCATGAAATGTTTGGGCTTCCATTCATATAAACAAGTAGCACAATAAACTGAAAGTATTACCTTTGACTTTTTGATGTATATCAGAGGAGATGGGGTCAAAACCAATTTATTTTAATTTGTGGTCCAGATGCTGATGCATTGATCGCAGGAGCACCAGGAGCACCAATGGATGTTAAATGCCATGATGCTAACAGAGACTATGTTATTGTTACCTGGAAACCACCAAATACAACCAGTGAGAGCCCTGTTATTGGATATTTTGTTGACAAGTATGTAAACATTAGCATGTATTTAATTTTGTTAATTGCCAGAAATATGTATATACTGAATAGAGAAAAAAATACCATTATATCTTTTCAGTGTGTGTGTTCTTTGGATATATTTTTACAGATGCTTGGCACTGGAACTCAGTTACACATTGTGTTAAATTATGAGATTGTTCCCTGGAAAACTTTTGGCCCAGATAATTTAGTACATTCAGAGGAAAGTCTGGGCACAGTCTGGGAATTAGCAGGGGCTGGAGGCCATTCCAAGTAATATTTGCAGGCAGACACATTTTATCATACACTTAAAATGTTCAATAGTATGGATGTGGGCACATCAGAAAATGAGCCCTGACAGTATTTAATTTATAAAAACTAGAATCCATGGGCATCTTGAATTAGATTTAGTCTCTTTAATCTCTCTGCTGCAAAAGCTGAAACATAGGAGTTATTACATTATCATTTTATTTCTTTCTTGAATGTAGTACAACAGGAGCTCAAGGCCTGGACTCCTGGGAGCTGGCAGTTTAAATCAGACTGGCAGGCCTCTGTCCTTCAATGAGCTTTGCACTTTGCTGGGGTTCAGATCAGTGCAGGCAGCTGACAAGCAGAGGATCCAAGCACTGTTTTGTATGTTTTGCTCTCCCACTGAAGTGAATGCTTGCTCCTTGTAGCTGGAGCAGATCATCTTATCCTTAGTATCTGAAACTGTCAGTCAGCAAAGCCTTACTGAAATGATTTCATAATGTATTCTGCTCTGCACTTAAAAGCAACATTTGCAGCTCGCTGCTATTTGCTACCCTGTCATTTGGTCTAATTCAAAGATAACTGTCTGGGAAAAACAAAAAATAGAGGTTTATGAATGGTAGTCAGTATGAGGAAATTAACTTGAGACCTGGGGACTCTACCATCCATATCCAATTTATGCAGTACATAGATTATAGTAGTATTTCACCTATATTGTGTATAATCTAGTCAGATATGCCGTTTGACACATTGCTTGTATCACTGCAATGCCAAGGAGCCTTTGATCATGACACAACTTTTTCTGGTACAGTCAGGGCAAAAGAGAGTCTTCTACACAAAGGTATAGTAGTAAGACAAAAACTATATATGTACACAAAAAGCAGTCAGTATGAGGACATCACTCTGCTTCTTGATGACTCCTATACTCTGTAGCCCAATCATTCTGGGAGGGAAAGTCACAAAGAACTTTACTTGAAAATATGACAAAGAAGAGATGAAAATTATGAGGTAAATCTTGAAAATTCATCATGTTCTGTGGAGATGAATATTAAAAATGAAAGTGAATAATTTATTCTTTACATGGCAAGGAAGAGAACCAAGCAGATAGATTTGAAAAGGCAAAAAACCATGGAAGACAAATGACCTTTGCTTTATGAAAAAAACATGAATAGAGTGGGAATTGGATCTCTGACCAGAGAAGAGTGCATAAAGTGTGTGACTTTCATTAATGAGGTGTATGATTTAGCTCCTCAGCCTAGCAAAGGTGACTTCTGTGGTTCTGACCTAGTGTGGATAGCATGGGGCATATTTATTGTGAGATGATACTGACAAATGCTGTCTTCTGCTATTCCAAGATGTGAAGTAGGTCTGGAAAACTGGGTCCAGTGCAATGATGCTCCTGTAAAAGTCTGCAAGTATCCTGTGACTGGTCTTCAAGAGGGACGGTCTTACATATTCCGTGTGAGAGCAGTGAACAGTGCCGGCATTAGCCGACCTTCTCGAGCCTCGGAACCAGTTGCAGCACTTGACCCCGCTGACCTGGAGAGAACGCAAAGTAGGTTATTCAAGGCTTCTTTAAAAAAATTATTTGATTTAAGATTCTGTTTGCCCAGTTAACTTAAGGAGAAGAGTTTATTTCTTCGTTTGATTGAAAACACTACTTTGCAGTCACTACAGACTGCAAAGTAGTGTTTTGAGAGCTTCTCCATGAATAGAGTAAGCCAGCTTGCTCTGGGGAGTAGTTTGTTGATTTAGCCTTGTCCTAAACCCCTGTGTAGATTCCATATATTATGTACTTGCACACCTTCTGTTTCATGTCTTCCTTTTGGTCAAAGGGGAATTAAAGTAATTATGAATACCTTAAAGCACTGCCCCAGTGTTGCCTGTGAAATCTGAGCTGAATATGCAATTTCCTTTACATATATGTGTGTATGGTTTGTGATTAATTCTTATAACAAAAGTATAGTTCATGATACAATTGAATACTAATCTGCCTCAAAATAAAATCCATCTACTGAAAGTATGACTCTTGCTTTTTAGCACATCTTTGAATAGCACTATCTTATCATGTCCTGTTTTCCTATAAAAGTATAAAAAACCAGTATAAGACTTCAAGTTGACTCTATCTGGGGAAAGATTTAAAAACAACATTATAGAAGCAGAGGTATACGGGCTTTTGAACATGTGACAAGCAATAATTTGCAAGATTTGTAAATATATTGAACTATTTTGATAAACTAATTGAATATTTTGATTAACAGCTATTCATGTGGATGAAGGGCGAAAGATTGTGATCAGTAAAGATGACCTTGAAGGTATGTAGCATTTCTGCAATTTCAATCCATATACTCTAGGAATTTTGCATCATAATTAGAAGCATAATTTGAAAAGAAATCCATTAAGAAATAAAGACACATACATGTGAGGTTGAGAACACAAGTGAACAGTGAGGTCTAAAGGATGGGGATCATCACACTCTCAACAGCAAAACTCTTCTTATATGTTGACAGCATTTTTTCCACCCTTTTGCTTTTACTAGTGCTAAGCTGACTGAAATGGCTGAACATTTAATTGTCCATTTGATTGCCCATATTTCCCCACTTTCTAGCTTTCTGGGAGCTAAGTATAATTTTTTTTAGACTGATTTTGACTATCTGAGCAAGTTATTGCCATTCTCATAAAAAATTACACAATCTATCTCAATTCTTTAATATGTCTACCTGAATTTAGGTAGACAAATTGAGGTTGAATTGACCTGAATCGAGGTTATTCTTAAGCTTAAGGTTATAGACTAAATAATGTTTTTACTCAGGAGACTTGAAGAGATCCCTGACAACTTTTGAGACAGTTTGAATTTTTTCTGGTTTTGGTTGTTTCTCTATGGAATTATTTGGTTTTTATACTTGAATAATGACCTTCTTTACACTTAAACTGTTAAAATTATTAATTACAATGGCTCAAAATTTTAAAAAAAGTCTTTCTGCTCTCTTCCACAAAGGTTATAAAATTGTAACTCTAAAAATAAGACAATAAAAGAAAAATCACCTGGGAAAAAAAATGCAGTTTGAAGGAGAATCAGACATTAAATGGCTTTCCTGGTGCATGGACAGGACAGAGGAAGTTTCTCTACTTTTGTAATAGTAACCTAAATAAATTGATATGGGTATTACAGGATCAGAGGCACATCACAATATCACATCGTAATTGTCTTGTTTGGATTCATAGATCATTCTGCTCTCAGGATTGCCTTAGAATGATCAGGTCAAGTAAATGGCCACTCTGGAATAGTCATAAATAATGATATTTGGATTTCTGTGACATGAATGTGCATATTTAATAGAAGATGAATATTCAAATATCACTTTATGTAGATCGCTACTTTAATTTTCAAGATTGAAGACTATTTCTGAAAGACAATCTCAGAGATCACAAATGGTTTTCCTTTTTAGTGCAGGCTGATGAGCCATTCTGGCAATGATTCTGTACCACCAGGTTATATCATTACAAAGTATGGGAGCTTTTGTTTTTTCAAGAATGAAAGAAAACATGTTGAAATTTTGTTACCTGAAATCACTTGGAAGCCTTTTTACTTAATGTTGTGAAGGATTATTGTAATTTTTTTGACTATATGTCATCAATTTCCTCTTAAACTCAGCTGATTCATGTGCCTTTCTGAAGGAAAAAAATACATTTGTAGGAAATCAAATATAGAAAGCATTGTGAGAAATCAATTTTCATTGGATATGTCAATTTGCTTTAAAAAAGGTTTGGTTTTGATTTGGCAAATATAAATGATGAAATAATATCAGCGTATATTTTGAGTCTGGTTCATTCAACAGATATATATAATAATTTAAAATATCACTGCCATGATTTAGAGATTATTACTGAAATATTTTTCTATTTTTAAAAGACAAACATTTAGAGGATATATGCTCTTTTCTTAGCCTGAGAAGTGGAAAAATTTACCTTCAAAGAGCAAAGATTTTTTTATCACAAACCATAAAGATAAAATTTTTGGGTGTCTGCTGAGTTGCAATTTCTGACCTACTACCAAGTCAAAGCTTCTTCAGGGCTGTGTAGCTGTGCCTGTATAGAGGTCCATCATATTCCATCACAGGTCACTCTCCCATTTAATGCTGTTTTACCCCATTGTAATTCTTGGATAGCAGAACCCGATTTTTCTCAAGCTGCAGTCAGTGAGCATGGCCATGAAAGGCTGAGCTGAATTCTTCCTACCTGGCCCAGGGTAGGCAGGTTGTCTCTAACACTGCTGGTAACTCTGCAAAGAGTGGGGAGAGGGATTTGATCAGGCCACACTACGTGGTGGAGCCATCAGAGGGCTGGTGGCATATTTTTATGTCTCTGATTCCTAGATTTTAGAAGTGCTTCAGACTATACAGCTGATAATACCATCATGTTATAGGATATAGGGCTATTAAGTTCTGCTCCTTTACCCACTTTCCTCTTTGTTTTAAAGCTTCTTTTCTGATTGCACTTCCCTTCTAGCTATTTTTTTTAAGTTCTAATTTCTCATAATTCTTTAAACTTCTGTCTTTGATCAAAAAATGTTTGCATATAGTGAGTAGACTTTTTACTAGCAGATTGGAGTAATTCAAACGTGATCAAAGAAAAAAGTATGACAAATGCAAAGTTTCAGGGAGCACATTTAACCTTTACTGAAAGAGTAAGTAACTAGCTATTAATACTGAAGTTTTCTTTATCAAAATTTAATTGAAGTGATCAGGTAACTGCACAGATGATATCACAGCCCCTAATAGCTGAGCATTACAGTGCAGGGTGGGAAAGTTGAATCAGAAAGATGAGCTGTAGCATGAATGCTGACCCAGGAGTTAATCTGCTGTTTAACACTTGCTACATTTATTAATCTTACAGGGGATATTCAGATTCCAAGCCCTCCCACCAATGTACATGCTTCAGAAATCAGCAAAACATATGTTGTACTCAGCTGGGATCCACCTGTTCCCCGTGGCAGGGAGCCACTGACATATTTCATTGAGAAGGTACTTCACTGTGTAGTGGTGTTCTTTTGAAAGGTGCTTCATTGCTGTGTGCAGTTACACTCAAGCCATTTTCAGAACCACAGAATGAGTAATAAAACTAACACTTTCTGTGGTCTTCCAGGATTTGGAAGTGGGATATTAGAGAAACATGGATAATCAAACTTTAAGTTTTAATGAGCATTGAAATTGAAGGTCCAGAGAAAAGGATTCCCCTATGCTACTTGCTTACTGCTGTCTAAATGGGAACATTTAGTAGGGGGGAAAAAAAAAAAAAAAAAGATAAGAGATGTCTATAGTTTTCACAGTCCTACAGGCATGATTGTAAGTTTTCAGTCTCTATAAAAAAAGGGAAGTTTGTGTTAGTTCTGTTACTGTTTATAAAGGAATAAACAGTAACTCATAATTTGATCCTCACTTTTTGCAGCATCTACTGTACACTGACATTTCCAATTTATCCCCTGTAAGGTCACCAAAGAGGCAGATGCCTGTCTCAGGTTCACTGGCCCCTGGTACTCTTCATGGCTGCCTTCCTCTTCTCTTTGCATTGAAAGGAGACTCAGTGTTCACAGTAGGAGAGATTTGTTCTTCATCCACATAAGTGAATAAAATTTAGATAAATCTGTCCCTGAGCCATGTTTCCAAATTATATTGGATTAGAGCAACTTGTTACAAAGTTTTCCTAGTAGGTAAAATGGGCTTCATACCTGACCTCTAAAACACTTACAGGTCAAGCTATACTTAGTTTTTATGAATTATGCCTCTAGCACATGCACCCTCTTACCAATCCACAAATACTAAACCTCTTCATAAAACTGCCACACGTTCAATCTGAACCATGAATATTGTAGCAGCCTTTTCTCAGGCCCTTACTATGCAAGTTTTTTCCTTCACACATCTAAAACTCTGCACATTCCTCCACAGTTCATTCCCCAGCTGTCTTGTTCATGTCACTCCTCTTTTTGCAGACCCCCAGCTTGTCTTTTCCCTCTCAGACACACAAAAACCCCCTCCACTTCAAAAGAATCCCATAGCCATTTCTACACTCTTCATCATCCAATACTTGCTGGATGTTGAAGAAATCGATATAAAGTGAACACCACTCACTGGTTAAATTTTCCAGCAAGCATGACCATTTCTCCCACTCTGCCTTACAGATTCAAAAGAAGTAATAAAAATTTTCATTCAAACAAATGTCTAGTTTTTCTTTCTATGCAATGATATAACGTCTTTCTTGCATTTATTCTCACTTACATATGTCTTTGCTTATCTATAAATTTCAAGAATATAGATGTAAGGATTTTGAACCAGCTCTTGTCATGGAAGCACATTATTAGTTCCAGAATATGCAGAAATAGCCCAGATAAAAAACTCAGAAGTAGATTTTCATTGAGTGGACACCTACACTTGTTCAGCTGAATTTCATTCTAAGAATGAATTGGAAAATATACATCATCTGCTTGTTTTATACAAATAAATTTTTATAGCTCCAGAAACAGTACACAGCACTGACAATGATGAAAAAAAGTCTCAATTAAACACCAGACTTACTGAAGGAAAGTAAGAATGAGGACTAAAATGCTATTATTAGACAAAAGAGGTTCATTGTACTAATTAATACCTGAATTTAAAATCTTTTTGCATAAATAACTGATGTATAGGAATATCTTAGTTCATAGGTGAATGTTTGCTTTTCTGCTTTCCACTGTCGTCTGTTAATTTACAACAGTTTCTAATTATTTTATTTCAAATAAAGAAGATTCAATCCTGAAGAATAAAAATGTATTTGTAAAGCCTTTAAGAGACACAATATGGAAATGAGTTTTCTATGTTCTCTTGAAATACTTTTTTAACAGATAAATCAAATCAAACTGCAGAATAAATTGTGATGTTGATTCTTTATGAAAAGAATAAATTAATGTTTTTCATGGTATGAAGCAAAATCTATGGCAAAATAATATTTATTTCATATTTTACAGCTTTTTATTATGAAAATTATATTTCTTTTTTTCTGTTGAGAACACTAGGTGGGTTCAGTACCTATAAGAAAGATTTTGATATATGGACTCCAACTGTTTACATTATTATTATTTGTCTACTGTAAGTGTCATTATATACAGGGAAATTTCCAAGCACCTATGAAACACTGTTCCTCCTCTAAGAAATTCACAGTCTATAAGATTTTGTTCCTGGAATTTCTGTTCCAAAATTTTATAAATATATAAACTATATGCACTTCTCTGTGTAGAAAGGAAATTTTCTTCAATCTCTTTATTAGGCACATATGTTTTTGAAAATTTTGAAATTTCTGAAAGTTCCATGACTGATTTTTGGTTAGAATAAACAGTTTATGTGGGAAATCTAATGGACAGCAGATTTCTCTCAGAGTACTGATTTTCTGGCTCTCTTTCATGTGCAGTTGTGGTGATGATAATCTCAGCTTCTGCACTGAGAATACACAAAAGTAATTACTTCATTTGATGAATGCTTTTAGGGGACATGACCTTACTCAACAGAATAAATAAAGTTGTGAGTAAAGTAATGTTTCCCTCCCCACCTTCCTGCAGAATTTGGGTTAGGGCTTGTTTGCTTGACTCCAAAACTTTGGGTGCTCATGTGAGTTTTGCAGGACATGAAAGGAATTCCTTGGGGCCAATCACAGTTGACAGTCACAACCCTAAAAGAATGCTGGCTGTATGTATGTATTGAAGTCGAGACAGGCAAGGAGACAATGAGCTATTCAGACCTTTTTGTAGAGTAATGGAATGCACCAGCAATGAGAATTTGCATATGTTTAAGTCAGGCATTTGAGAGTGATCCTTCTCTCATAGCTCCTAAATAAATTCATGACAGGATGCAATACAACAATATGTTCACATTTTGACAGTTCACAGAAATTATTCATGGCTTTTTTTGTTGTTTTTTGTAGTCCATGGTCGGCAGTGGAAGCTGGCAAAGAGTCAACGCACAGGTTGCAGTAAAATCTCCTCGCTATGCAGTTTTTGACCTTGCTGAAGGAAAACCATATGTTTTCCGAGTGTTGTCAGCAAATAAAAATGGCATCAGTGATCCATCTGAAATCACAGAACCTATTCAGCCACAAGATACTATTGGTAAGGTATTAATTTTAAGACATTAATATTAAAAACAATATATATTTTACAAACTGGAAATAGACAACTCTCATTAGATTAGTATAACTACAATAGTAGTAGTTGACGTTTTTGTGTTCAGTTCTGTGAAGGATTTAAAAAAGACAAAGATTTTAAATTTTAGAGACTTTCCTGAATTTTCCTAGTGATCACAAGCCTTGCTACTGAAAACAATAATCAGTATTACTATTTTTAGCTATTCACTCTTCAGTGGTCTATTAATGCAACATCAAAAAATAGGTTGATCACTAAATTAGATAATTATATTTTCTGGCTCAGGTAATTATATAGTACCTAATTACCTACAGTTTCAGCTAGATAAGGTAGCCTTTCCTTTCTTTCTTAGTATTCTGAGCTGCAAATTACTGCTAGTGCACTATTCCTCTGTCATACAGATGAGTAGACTTCGGGGAAAGATACAACTACATATTCAATGGTGATTTTCCAAATAAAAATTAATTGTTTATCTCGGGATCACATTCAAAAACACAAATGAAAATTTAGGGAGCGGTTATTCATCTTGTTTTTGAAATATTTGTTTTGTTTTTGCAGTTTTACAGAAATCACACATAATAGCTTGATGTATTGATAACTGTCAATAAGTGAACATCCTACTAGTATGCTTTCTAGCAATATAAAAAATATTTACAGTATATGATATACCATAGTTAAAAAATATAGTCCATACTTTCAGCTTGATCTGTAACTACGTGACAAAGAAAAGCATCTTTTGCTTTCATATATTCTTGATTTGATGTCTCATTAATGCACATAAATTATTTAAACCATTCAAAATTCACCAAGGTAGAGAAGAAAAACACTGTATTTATTGCACTTAGTACAGAAAATAAGCTATCCCTTCAGGATTAACGCAACACCTTCTGCATAATCACAGCTTTAAATAAAGCACCATTTAAAAAGAAACTGTTTTAAAGAGAAACTTCAGGAGTATTTTCAGAGACAGAGTTTGCCACTTGAGCTAAAGTATAGCAGAAACACTTGACTCCTTTTAGTTGCCTGCATTTAGTGTCATTTGATATTCTTAAGGGTGACTGGGACACCTTCATGGGGATGGCAATCCTTACTCAGTGATTATTGGTACCTCATGAGCTGAAACTAAAGAATGGTTGGGGTATCCTAGGCTATCCTAAATGACACTGAAAGTGATGCAACTGAGTGGTAAAGAAGTATTCAAGTTTGAGGTTAAAATCTAAATTTGGGTGTTTCCAAACACAGGTATGTTATCTACACGTGCAGTAGATGCTTCTGCTCTGACTGTTGCAATTGGAGCCTAGAATATAAGGTGGCTGATGTTGTCATAAGTTGCCCCATGTCACCCAGCTGTAGAGTGTCTGTTTTGGGGTGAGATGAATAATATTCAGCACCCTACTGAGCACTGATGGAATGCTCAGTTTACCTGGCCACAGTGACATCCTTTTCAAATGCTTTCAGTTTGCCATTTCAGAGGACTGTAGGGATTATCTCCTGAGTCATATCTGACAACTCCATGAAGAAGTGACAGATGGTCCAAAATGGCCCTAAATTTATTTATTTGTGTAACTGAGTTAAGCCCTAGCCCACTATAGTGGCAGCTCAAGAATATGTGCTTGTAGACACACACATTTTCATATCTGTATGCTTTTATCCACACTCCTATTTGAAAATATGTGCTCCTATAATTGACTATTGTATAACCAGACTTAAAGAAATATACTAAAATACATATCATATAACAATATTAACATGGTAGGAGTAGTTATAGCTGTAGTGATTAAATATGATCAAATTATACAGTGTTTCATCTAGTTCAAATTATTTTTCTTTTTATGTATTTTCTAATATGTATATATTTTATCTCTTTTTCTCAGTTTTACCATCTGCACCTGGTCAGGTGGTGGCCACAAGGAATACAAAAACATCAGTTGTAGTTCAATGGGATAAACCAAAGCATGAAGAGGATTTATATGGCTACTACATTGAGTATTCTGTGGTGGGATCAAATCGCTGGGAACCCAGTAACCATAAACCTATTAAATATAACAGGTATTGATAGTATTCCTTTATTTTTGTGAAGTTTGAAAACTGCAGGATATTTTTAGGACAATTTATATGCTAAGACATAGGATTATAATTGACGGAGAATGTTGAATGAATGTGAAGAAAAACAGTCTGCAGATTCTCAGAGCCACGATTTCCAAATTGCAGGGCAATTCTCCTCATCTTTTTATTTTTTTGGCATATATTTTCCTATTCCACAACTTTGAGTTTTAAAAGCAGATTCTAGAGACATGATTCTGAGTGTCTTGGACATGAGTAAGTGCAAAATATGCCCTTTTAAAGTATAAGTTATGTTGTGGGGTAAACAGATCTCATGAGGAAAAGTATGAAAAAGGAGAGGGAATTCTACAGCTTTATCATAGTCCATGAATAACAGAGCAAAAGGTCAGGCCATTTCTGCTATAAATATGGTGGCAAAAGTGCTTTGGCAGCTGACACTATTGTGCAGAAAAGCCAAGTGTCCCATTCCAGAAACATCAGAGCTCCCTGATCTGTTACATCTCTAGATAAAAAACAGTAGACTCTAATTCCCTTGTCACGACATTAGCACTGTTTCAATTTCTGATGATTTCTTACTCCCTCCTGAAGATATCAAACTTCACTATGAGATTCCTCAAGCAATTTCCTCTGTGAAAAATCATATTTATTTTTATTGGAATCAATCACCAAATGCAAAGATTAGATTTTTCGTTTGTATTTTCTATAAAAAGCATGTAATTTTGTGTAGTGGATTATATCAGTCATTAACTGAGTGACTTTGTATTCTGATGAGTCCTTTTTTCAAGTAGTCAAGAAATTTGATTAAAAAAAAGTAGAGACTAATTCTTGGTCAAAGGGGGTTGAGAAAGCACAACAATAAGAAAAAAACATTTCATTTATTTATATGTGAACATAAATTACAATAGGATAGCTCTGAGTATTTTGTTTAGTGCAGTAATTACCTAAGAAACTCAGATCAAAACTGAAAACTATTTTTGACAACGAATATAAAACTACAGTGAAAAATACATTTTCTTCCCAGAATAGATTAGAATTTAGCAAGATAAAGTTTAGAGGGAATAAATTATATTTTATCTGACTTCACCTGCTAGATCAGTACTAACAATCTAATGAGTACTGCAATTTTGTCTGCAGTGTCCCTTCCATTATATTGTACTACATCATACCTTTTACAGTTTTCCTCTTGGAAATATTTTCCTTTGTGAAGCACTCATGAAGTTGAGCTTTTTAATTGATACAACAATTTCATGTTACAGAATAGAATGATTCCCATAAAAGATACACTAATATGTGATGCTATTTTTTTTAACCCAGGTTTGTTGTTCATGGTTTGGAAACTGGAGAGCAATATGTCTTCCGTGTGAAAGCTGTGAATGCTTTAGGATTGAGTGAAAACTCGCAGGAGTCGGAGGCTGTAACAGTGCAGGCAGCCCTTAGTAAGTGTGATTCTGTGCAACTCATCTTCTTCTTCCCCAAATGAGTGACATATCTTCAGCAATCATCTCCCTTGGTCTGATTCACTATAATAGCATACCTTGCAGCTGTCATGCACATCTGTTTAATGATGTCTATTCTCTGGCATATGAATATTCTAGAGAAAATACACTGTTTTATAGAAAAAATTTATTTATAATGACTGTTAGAAATATTGGGTAAGATGCACTTTAATGACCAGATTGCCTTTTGCTCCTAGGCTGTATAAAAGAAATTTAAATACTGATTAACTTAGACAATTAGTTTTTGAGTGACTTGGAGTGTTACAAAACATTTTAGCATGGTATCTGCTCCATTTATAAGAGTTTCAGTAAGTTTTATTTCTCTGTAACTGAACCAAACAGAAAATCTTTTTTGTTTGCTCCAGGTTGGAGCACAATCTACCTCCTCTGTTGTCCCACAAACAAAATTTCTGTGTAAGATCAGTCATGCAGGCTTCAGTGGGAACGGTACAAGTTGACTGAAGTGTTGAATAAGTATTTACAACAAAGAATACACAGATCTGGGCTATCGTAGTTCAATTTGAGTTAAGGGACAGTGTCATTTCCATACTGAAAAACTTTAAATAGAACATGTTTTCCCCAGCAGAGTCCCCTCCACCTCTTGGAGAAGACCAGTAGACATATTTGTGAGAAATAATCCTCTAAAAGATTTATAATTCAGTAGCCAATAGGCAGTAAATTTGTATGTTACTGACAAAGTTACTCTATTTGACTTTTTTAGGAGGAAGTGTGTCTCATATGGGTAGGTGGTGCATGGACACTTGCACATCTATCACCACAATATTGTAAATGCACTTGCACCTTATTTTCACTGTGTGCTTTGGAGATGAGGATTGCATGGGGTATTATCACCAAACACAGAGCATGTGGATCTTACACACACTGATAGGACATGGACAGCTTTTATCCATTTTTGTAGCCTTTAGAGGAATTTAGCAGGACTATTTATAGATGACCTAGTATTAGTGTGGCCAGAATCTTTCTGTAGTATTACTTTAAGATTATTTACAGGAATTTACTACAGTCATTCTTATTTACCAAGAAGTGGCAGTATACACAAAGGCCATTATTTTGTGACCTCTGAGTATAGCACCATATCTGAAAAAAAAAAAAAAAAGTATTAAAGGACAGTTCTGCTGATTACTGTCAGTTTTCATGGTGGTCACTAGTACAGCTACAGGATCAGGGACTGTACTAAGGTCTTTGCTAATGTATTCTCTTCTGAATGAGGTAAGTTACATTCTCTCAAGTTATCCTGGTAATTCAGCTGAAAGTATCAGATCAGCTTTAGGGACAGGTGTTTAGCTGTACTGATTGAAGCACTCCAGTGCCAAGAAATACATATCTTTGGACAGACTTTCAAGCATGGATGACAAATTCAGAACTGCTTGCTACAAGGCATGCTTGCCAGTAGGAGGGGATTAAAAAGCTCAGAGAAAGGGTTTTCTTCATCCTTAGGTGACAATTCTGTTTCTGCTACAGAAGGGAGTAAACCCATGAAAGGAACGTCATGAAGGACATTACTTCTCTGCCTCAACATAGTCTGAAAGTCTAAATATCTTCTGTTCTTTTACTAAAAAGCAGTCACACTTTGAATAAAACATATAATATCAGGACAGTACAGGAAAACTGTGGTGGCCACAAATCAGTCAGTCACATGACTCAATTAAAGTTTATAATATTTTTTCTTTTTTTACTGGATGATTTTTACTGTATTCCATATGTATTTGAGCAGCTTGTTTTTTTCTTCCTAGGAAGAGGTCTTCTGACCCATCTTAATCTTTTAGCATAATTTTTTGTTTGAAGATGCTGACATTACTATTTCCTCGCAATCATCTACTCTTCCTTCCTACCTTCTGAGAGGGCAAAACGTTAGGCATGTTTATATCTGGTGATAAAATGAATGTTGCTTAGCAACTTTACAACCACTTTGCTCTCACTGTGCAGCTAAGAGCACTATGCTGCAGAAAACAGAAGCAGTATCAAACGTGCTAAGAAACTTCTACACTGCAGTGTTTTAGACTCTGTCCTAACTCTCAGCTTGCTTATTTCCTTGTAGCTTGTCCTTCATATCCTCATGGTATCACTCTTCTGAACTGTGATGGGCATTCAATGACCCTTGGCTGGAAAGCACCAACGTACAGTGGAGGTTCACCAATCCTTGGTTATTATATGGATAAACGGGAAGCTAACCATCAAAACTGGCATGAAGTCAATTCTTCCCTTATTACCCAGACGATTTATACGGTTAGTATTTTTTTCCTCATTATATTTTTGCAGTTGATTTGAAGTTTTTCTTTGGACTTTTTAAAATATGAAAATAGAGAAATTCTTTAAATACTTCAACAAAATTAGGCACTTCCATTCAGAGTGCAGCAATGTTACACCTGGGCTAAAAGATCAGTGCTGTGAAGTTCTAATACAAATGAGACCATTGAGATAAGTAAATTTTGCAGGCAAAAGTGTGAAGCACATTTTTCACAAGGAATAAGAGGAATGAGCTATAAAATGTTTCCCAAACTATTTTTGTTAATGATCACTGTATACATCACCACTATAATAACATACAGAGAAAGGATGGAAACATTTAGCAGGACAGTAACTGCTCTCTGTAGAACTGAGGACTTGCAAACGAAATGGAGAAGGGATGAGAGAAAATGTGTCTCTGTTCTTACTCTCAAAATCTGCCTTCAGCATAAACATGCTGAAAAAGCATGTTTATTAATGAACTCAGCATTATGTCTCATCACCACCTCCACAGAGTACAGTTTTGAAATAAATTATTTCTGGTTGCACTTGCAATTTATGAAATGTTTCTTACAGGAATAGGAAAATTTGGATGTGAACTTCCATGAGGAAAAGTTAGGGAGATAAGATATAGCAAGTAATCAATCAATGTGATACTTTTTAAATTAAACAATCAGATTTTACAGACAAATACTTAAAATTTTATTTCTGCAAGTCAGCAAGTTTGCTGTAAACCTTAGGGCAGAAGTAAGTCTTGCAGGTATTTGACACGGAAGTAGAAGATAATGATGCAGATGAGCTGAGGAAGAATATTTCATGCTCAGAAAGCAGGCAGCAATACTCTGCCTGCATGCATGCATGCCTGCATTCTATGACTGGCATCTCTGCGTAGCAGATGGACCATGAATGGTGAGAAAGAAAAAAGGGACAGGTAGGATAGGAATGAAAAGGCAATACTAAGCAATGCTTTCCACATATTTTTATTTTTAATGCATTTGTAAACAAATGAGTAATATAAATTAGGGCTTACCATTGAGAATTTAACTAGGTATTTAAGTGTCACCCCTGCCAGTAACTATATTTATGCCTAAAGGTGCATCTTCATACGTTAGTTTGAATGGCTAGAATCTGAAATACTGATGGTAAACAAAACCAAGACAGCTTTTAGTAGCACAGAATATTTTATGACATACTGCCAACAGAGAATGCCCAAGCTATTCAGTACAGCACTGGAAAATCACTGAAGCTTGAACCTTGTCTGATAAGATATTTCTATGGGAACCCCACAAATATTCTTTCCCTTAATAACCTGGGATTTCAAAATCATTTTCACAGGTTGATCTGTTTTTTGTCTTGTGAGTCACACTTTGTAGCTCCTTGTCTTCAGGAAATTATGTCTAAATTATTTTAGAGCCTGACTTTTCTGTTACTTTGTTTGCTTTGGTCTTGAAATTGATGCTACCTGATATGTTTGTTACCATCACATGTTTTTTTATCATTAAAAAAATTGCACCAAAATCCTTTTTTATCTCACATTTTCAAAGACAACTATTTATTAATGAAAATCTAAAACTGGTATTTCCACTAGGAGTACCACTCTTAGCTGTCTCTCTTGAGACCTATGATTAAATATAACTGTGAAAAAATTATTCAGAGGAATCATGTGTAGAAGACTTGATTTTTTGTATTTAAGTGTTCTGAAAGAAGAAGAATGGAAGAGGGCTGCTGCCATGAGGTGCTCTGGGTGTCAAGATATTAATGTCTTCTAGTCCTCTACTTTGATCTCAAAATCTGAGAGGCTGGTGTGGGGATGGGCTCATTAGATAAATCAGAGTTCATTTACTGGGGATGTTTGCAGAAGATTATTATGGGATTCTGCTCTTCCAGTTACTTTCATACCCATTACTTTCTCACTTTCTAATGGTAAGTAACATTAAGAGAAAGATTCATACACACCACAAAATACTACTTAGAGGCTCTTGCCTGGAATTATATCAGCATATTGTGGAACTAATTGGATTGTTTTTTCTTTTATTTTTCTATGATTTACTTTTCTCCCTAGGTCAGTCCTTTGTGACCTTTTTAAGCAAAGCACAGTTTTAATTGTTGATTAAGTGAATGCCTTATGAACAGCCATTCACAAACAATGCAAGAAGGTATTTAATTTTAGAACACTCACACATATGTACCTGCTAGTGATCATTCATTGATTGGGCTCCTTGAACCTTTGCTCTAAACTCTTACAACTTTTCCTGCCAATATATGAGTGCTGTTATTCCTCTGATTATGTGACTGAAACATGGACATATAATATAGAGCTCTGCAGTGTGTTTGGTTTAAGAGTAAAGTATTCAAATTAGACCCTTCAGCACAGAAGTAAGGCCTGATAATCAATTAATGAACGCTTATATCCAAGAATTTATTAAATGAATATAAATAATGGCTTTTGATATATTTAATTGTTTTCTCCAATGAAAAAAGGTAGAGGATTTGATTGAAGATGCCTTCTATGAATTCAAAGTTGCTGCTGCAAATCTGGTTGGAATAGGTCAACCTTCAGACCCCAGTGAGCATTTTAAGTGTAAAGCCTGGACTATGCCAGAACCTGGTAAGTATATCAGTTCTTGATGAATCTCAAAGTCCTTAAAACACAGCCATGGAGTTCTAGCCAAACTCTGCAGGATGTCTTTTGCTTAATTTCTTCCATAGTTCCTGTTGAGTTTGCCCTTGCTTCTGAGATCTGTTAAAAGTTACTGCCACACATCCAATGATGACATCTATTTCCTGGGAAAATAAGTATTTTTCAATGCTGGGTAGAGTAACTATAACTTTACCTTCTGCGAGTCATTTGCCTGCTTACAAATCCCCCTCTTTTTGCCCTCTAAAACAAAAATTGCACTATTAAGTTCCAAGTTAGTTCCTTTAAATGCCCATATTTTTTGCTGAAAAACTGTTTGTCTTTATGTTTTTTAGCTAAATTTGTCAGAGTTCAAAAATCTTACCATATGGATTTAATGACAACAAAGCTGTCAATAATAAAATGTTTACTCTCCTGACCTTAACTTTAATAACATTTTCTTATAATCTCATAATATTTAGTGTAAATGCATCATCATTTGAACAATTTTTTTTCTTAAAGAAATTATCTACAATTTATGCTTGCTACAGTTTTTTCAAAACATCATTGAAATTACATAATGTATAAAGAAGTGAAAATTATCCTTCATTTTAAATGACAGATAAAGAAATAAAATGTGTTTTCAGGGAATGGAGATAGCGAAATTTCCATAATGAACAATCTGACCTTTTTAGTGTTTGGCTTATTATGTTCTCATTATTATATGAGTTGAATAGATAGTATTGCTTTCCTCCTGCTTAAAAAAACCCACTACCTGCAAAGAACATTGCCCACCCTGCAAAAAACCTCAAATCTCTGGACCTGTTAAATACTTCACAAGCCTTTTTAAAAATACATTTTTAAATAATACATATTTAAAAAAACAATGGCTTAGCAATAATGAAAAGAAATAGTTGGGATTTAAGACTGGGAGAAAGACCCTGACCCCTTTCCCAGACTTACTAAAGGTACTGAGGACTAGTGTAATGTGACTGCAATATACTCCCAAGCGTCAACAAAATATTCTTTCACCTTTTGCTATAGAAGGAAGGTTTCCTTAGAAAGGCCAAAACCTTTTGCAGGATTTCCAGCATAAGTGATGGATTCTTTGCTCAGAGTCCATAATTATTTCATCCTCCCACAAAACTTTAGTTTTAGGTGTCTCTGTGAGTTTCTCTGTGTTAGCAATAATTGTTAATGGATTATCTTACATTGCTTTAAATAAAAAGAAATAGCTGTGTCTCACACTCCTCTGAACAGAACATCCTTCATTACACTTTTCCTTGTACTGTCTAGATTTCTATCGGGTCCATTTCACAGTGTATTTTTAATTACCTGTGGATATATGGACATTCAGACTGGAATTTTTAACGAGCCCTGAGGGAAGGCTTTAGGTTCCTTGAAAATAGCATTCTTTCCATGAGAAATCTAATATTTATCTTTATAAGGTCTGCAACAAGTATTTAATATGTTTCTTTTCTGAAATGTGTTTATCCACTTTGGAGAAAAACTTCTAATTTTTCTCTTTCCCTCAGTGTATTTGCTGAATATCATCCTTTACAAATTTTATGTTCACTCATAATTGATTAACATCATGTAGGCTGGAATGGCAATTAGATTTATTTGTAAGGCTTTCCACTCAATTTTTTAATGATTATTTTAAATGGTAAGACGTGTTGTAGAGAAAATGAATATCTTGAAAACTGAGGAAATCCTTAAGTCTCAAGTTAATCCTTAGTCTTCAGCTTTCTACATATAAAGCACAAGAAGCAAGGAATATAATTTGACTGAATATGAATATTTTGTCATGGATGCTTGACATGGTAGGAAACTTATATAATTATGCTTTTACATTTATATTTATTTACTAGTGTAAGTATCAAGAGTATAAAAAAAATAACTGCTATAAGTTAGACTGAATGGCACTTCAACAGTTAGTGAAGGAGAAGGAAAGTACATTAGGAAGTACATAACCTGGTAGTTGCAAACATAAACTCTCATTTATTTGTAGAATATCAGGATCTTTTAGGTTTAAATATTTCTCCTAACAGATATCATTTATCCTGAGAAGTTTCTCTCAGCTGCAGCTATCCAGTTCACAGTAAAAATTCTTTTGTCAGGGAGCAAGAAGCCTGATCCAAAGTCCCTTGGTTCCACTGGATTTTGGATTACTTTGAAAGATCATGGCTCATATATACTAATGAAAAGATAAAAAAACCAGATATTAAATTATGAACCTGAATCAGACTCAGTGAAGCAACTTTGATGTGAGGCTGGTGGGTTAAATAATAGACAAGAAACTTCTCTTTCTTGCTGGAAAATCTTAATCTTCATGGATTTTCTACATGATTAGGTTAACCTTAAAATAAAGTTACTGGGATCTAGCTAAGCAAGTATGCTTCAGAATACTAATGTCACTCACTGTATAAGGCAGGGATTGCTGTATGCAACCATGAGGGGGAAATGACCCAAATACCACATATACCAGGTGTATTATAAAGGATGAGATTTTTGAAAGTAGATACAGTCAAAATTACAGCAGTACATTTCAGCTTCTACAGGAACAGCTTGCCAAAGTTCATTACATTGAAGTGAATTTCCAATATTTGAAATATTTTAGGTCCTGCGTATGATCTCATGATATGTGAAGTTAGAAATACATCACTAGTTCTTCTGTGGAAAGCTCCTGTGTATGAAGGCAAAAGCCCTATTACTGGGTATTTAGTGGACTATAAAGAAGTAGATGCAGAAGACTGGATCACAGCTAATGAAACACCTACTTCAAAGCGCTATTTTAAGGTAACATTTTCATTAATTATTATTAATATAAAACTGACTACTAGAAGTTCTGATTGAGTATAAAAAAAAGATATGTATTTGAACTTCAGCTTCTGCTAATATCTTCATATAAGTAAACAAAAATAGTTTAATTGTTTTTTTAAATTGGCTTTGCCCTTTATCTTGTTTAAGGTCACTGATTTACATGAGGGTCATACCTATGTTTTCAAAGTTCGTGCAGTGAATGATGCTGGGGTAGGCAAGTCATCTGAAATATCTGAACCAGTGCTTGTTGAGGAACGGCCAGGTAAAATTAATTGTTTAATCTTTGTTTCTTAAATACTAAAATATGGGAATTGAGTTTAATCAACCTAATTTGATATTATATCACATATAAGTATTTAAATAATTAAGAATCTCTTAGCCTTAAAACTTAAAGAAAAAATCATGTGGATACAGATACAGTGATTAGAATTTTTTCCTTTACTTACTACTGGAGTTATTTGATGATCACTTATTCTGGTTTTTATTCTAACAAAGGTGCTACTTGTTGTGAAACACATTTATTAATGTTTCAGGAATGATACTAAAATTGGTTTGTTTAAACATTTCATTATATCTTATTAATTTGTTTCTCAATAAGCATTTATTAGTAAAATCATTCATTTCTTTTATGTAGAGTAAGAAACTTACGAGAATGTGATGCTGAGTCAGCACATGACATAAACCTGCTTTAAGACCTGCTAATAAAATCTTTTAGGACAAAATAGATATGGGCTTTAGTAATTTATGAATTGAACCTTTACAGAAAACTGCAGTCTTCACATTTGAGTTGATTCCTATTTTGCAGGAACAAAAGAAATCTATTCAGGTGTGGATGATGAGGGTAATATTTACCTGGCTTTTGAGTGCAAAGAAGCAACAGATGCATCTCATTTTGCATGGGGTAAATCTTATGAGGAGATTGATGATTCTCATAAGTTTAAGATTGAAACAGAAGGAAATCAGTAAGTCATGCCAATCTACGAAAGGAAATCAGTAAGTAATGTTAAAAATATGAACACAGCTAATTATATTCTTTTTAATTGGTGATTTTAGTTCTAAGCTGTACTTCAAAAATCCTGATAAATCAGACTTGGGAACTTACTCTATCTCAGTTAGTGACACAGATGGGATTTCCTCCAGCTTCATTATGGATGATCAAGGTAAGGGACTTACAATTTCAAATCTTTCTTCACTGTATCTCCTCAACTGCACTAAAAATTGCCCAAGGAAAGACAGTATAGAACCCTACAGCTGTCACATTATTTCCTATGAATTAAAGAAAAACAAAAAGAACCCACAATTGGCTTTTCTTGATTACTTATTTTTCTGATTATCATAATAATGAAAGCTGGGATAACTTCAGGCAACATTTTCTAAATAAAGATAAAAAAATGGCAAATTAGAATTGTTTTAATTATGCTGGAATTACAATGGTGTTTGTAAATATCCCTTACTTTCACACCACACTTTCAGTTGTGCTTGAGGCTCTAAATGCAATTTCTCATAACTGAGATGCAGGAAATTTATGAGAAAAACAATGATGCTTTAACAAGGTCTAAATACATTGGGACAAATTATCATTTGGTTTACGTATATATTAGTTTTGCTTTATTTCATTGTAGCTATTCTTTTTCATTGAATTCACAATTAATTTTCTTCAGTCTCACTTTATTCTATCATTGAGAAATGCTGATATAAAAAATAAAGAGGAGAGTTTGCTATTTTGAGTAAATAAAAATTACTTTGGTGCTTTCCCAGTTCTTGGCTGTAATTGCTCTGGCCAGTTCCTCAAGTATTAAAATCCCTCTGCTTCTCAACCTACTAAGCCATTTAAGGACTCACAGTGAGAAACATGTCAAACCACCCTTTCCAAGTATGTGGTGAGAAGAAATCCATGTTCAGCAGAAAAAAAAAGAAGTTCTCCAGGACATGGAAGACTTATGAGCCATTATCATGAAAACTGTACTTTAGCTAAGTTTCGAAGCATCACTCTGAAATCTTTCAGTAGATCTTGTCATCATCTGCTGTAGCTTTGAATTTTTTTTTGCATAAAGCACTGAAGGTGTTTCCCATTCCATTCTTCCCCTACGTCTTTTTGGATCATATATCACTGAAAATTACAATTTTATTTATTCTGGATCTCTGCACAAGTATCAGATTTTTCATCTTAACACTGAAACCCATAATTTCATTGCCCATTTACTCTCTCAAAAGCTATAAATTCTCCTGCAATTTTGCTAAATCCTTTATCATGTCATAAATCCATGTTAATTTTCTCTGGTCTTTACATTATCTGTAAATTTGGAATTGGTAATAATGTTCATTTTCCAAATCTTTATTGGTAATGACTAGGATATATAGGATTAGTATGAAAATCTAAAAAACTAAATTCGAGACTCTCACACAGCCTTCATGAGGATTTGGTGCATTAACTAGAACTTTCTGTCTTGTTTTCAGACTAACCTGCACTCAATCTTGTTTCCTGCCACAGTAAAACAAAATTTTCAGGAACATTCTGAGAAAGGAAATCTGGGGATAAAGGAACTTTATACACTGCTTAGAAGCTACTGTTTCCCATCCTTCTTTTATGTTGCTATTTTTAAAGTATAAAATAGTTTTTGGGCTTTGTTTAGATTCTCTTGCATAAGAGAATGTGTACTAAAATGCATGCAATAGGAACATTTGCTGAATCAATTTATCAGAATTTGTTTCCTAAATATTTTTTTTCAGTAATTTTTTTAAGAGTTGTGAATTCATATAGAAGCTTTAAGAATATAAATTTGCTGATGCTGATATTTATTTTCATCAACACCCATTTGCTGTCTGCATTTTTCAGAATAAATTAAAACAGTAATATTTTTCTTATTTTCAGAATTTGAACGTTTGATGGCATTAAGCTATGAAATAAAGAATCCAAGTAAGTTGAAGATCTGAATCTATTAGACACTTCTAGAACTGCATACTAATGACTGGAGTTCCAAAAAGATTCTTCCTGAGACAATGGCAACTTCATTTTTTATGGCAGCTTCATTTAGCATGGAACACCTTGATTCCTTATCTTTTAGTTTGTTTAGAAGAATATTAGTTGACATCAAATAAAATTGTCGTTCCTAAATGTCTCTGAAGTTTGACAATACGTTATAGATTTTTACTAGTTAAATCCTTACAAAATGGACAAAGAGAAAGCTGTAAATTCTTTTATCCCTTTGGGAAATTAATTTAAAAATCAGAAAAAGACTGCATTAGAGGACTTTTACCTGTGTAAAATTGATACCCAAAAAATCCATAAATAATAGGGAATTGCTAGTATTTTACTATGATATTCCTATTTCTCACAAGGTTTCATGAATGATTGATTTTTGATTATTTTCTTTTTTGTAGCAATACCACTAAAATCAGAATTAGCTTATGAGGTCCTTGATAAAGGAGAAGTTCGTTTCTGGATTCAGGCTGAAAGCTTATCTCCAGATTCTACTTTCAGATTTGTCATTAATGATAAAGAAGTCGAAAACAGTGATGTAAGTATACAATAAGTACTATACGTTAGTAATTTTGTTTAAGAAACCTGCAGGTTTCTGTTGTTATCATAGAATCATAAAGTTATTTAAGTTGGAAATGACCTTTAAGATCATGGAATCCAACAGTTAACATGACACTGCCAAGTCTGCCACTACACCATATCCCTAAGTGCCACATCTATTTGTCTTTTAAATGCCTCCAGTGATGGTGAATCAACCACTTCCCTGGGCAGCCTGGTCCAATGCTTGACAACCCTTTTAGTGAAGAAATTTTTCCTAATATCCAGTCCAAACTCCATTGATGTAACTTGAGCCCATTTCTTGTCTTCTTGCTTGTTACTTGGGAGAAGAGGCTGATCCCAACCTGGTTACAACCTCCTTCAGGCAGTTGTAGAGAGCACTAATGGTCCTCCCTGAGCCTCTGTTTCTCCAGGCTAAACAACCCCACCTCCCCCAAATACTTCTCACAGGACTTGTGCTCTCAACTCTTCACCAGCTCCATTGTCCTCTGAACATACTCCAGCACCTCAATGTCTATCTTGTAGTGATGAGCCAGAACTGAACACAGGATTTGAGAGGTGGCCTCACCAGTGCTGAGTACAAACCCTGCCCTGGTGCTGCTGGTCACACTGTTGCTGATACAGGCCAGGATGCCATTGGCTTTCTTGACCTCCTGGGCACATGCTGATGGCTCATGCTCAACCAGCTGTCAACTGGCAACTCCAGGTCCTTTCCCACTGGGTCACTTCCCAGCAACTCCTCCCCAAACCTTGTTTTGACCCAAGGGCAGGACCCAGCACTTGGCTTTGTTGAACCTCATGCAATTGGCCTTGAGCCATCTATTGATCTTGTTGAGATGTCTCTGCAGAGTCTTCCTACGCTCCAGTAGATCAACACTCCCACCCAGCTTGATCCTTTCCTCTAGATCATTATTAAATATTAAACAATATTAAACAGGACTGGCCTCACTGTTAAGCTCTGGAGAACATAATTTCTGATATCTACCAACTTGATTTAACTCCATTCACTACAGCTTTGCCCCTGGCCATCCAGCCGGGAGCTAGTGCAGGTATCCAAGCTATGAGCAGCCAGTTTCTCCAGGAGAATGCTGTGTGAGACAGTGTCAAAGGCTTCCAGGTAGACAAAATCCACAGTCTTTCCTTTATGCACTACGTGGGTCACCTTGTCACCGAAGGTTATCAGATCATTAAAGCAGGACTTGCCTTTCACAAGACTGTGCTGACTGAGCCTTATCCCCTGATTGTCCTACGTATGTTGGTGTCTCTCAAGATGTATCCACTTCTTTATATTCCCTGGCACTGAGGTCAGGCTGACAGGCCTGTAGTTCCCTGCATCCTATAGATTCTTAATATCACAAATATTAAGGTGTGATAATACCTGAAAAGAAGGCCAATCTGTAACTCAATTATTTTTTTCAGTATAGAATTCCTGTTGCAGAGTGAGCCTATTCATACTGGAAAAAGAGTTGGACTCTGTCTATTCAGAAGGAGAATTTACACACAGACAAGTGTTAAGCACAAATATTTTAGAAAAATAGCTCAAGGGCAATGGATGCTTCAGTTTTGGATTCCAAACCAACAACCTACTGTTCCCACAGACTCTCTGAGGCTGATATTAATAGCTTTATGTATAATGTGGGAGGCACTTGAAAATGCAGCAGTGTTCATAGACTCACAATTTTTATATGGTATTATTTTCTATTTTGTTTTTTTAGTTTTGGATTAGAAACTGTGCATTGAATAGCTGTATAGAAATAAAAGGGTAGGCCATCATCTTCCCACATTTTTATAGCTCTAGGAAGACCTTTCCTATAAAAGGGCATTAAAAAAATAGGGCTGAGAAGAGAGTAAGGTCATACCTTTGCAGAGCAAGAGTATGGTTCATCTACAGGCCATAGGTACAGCACTGGAAATGTTTTCCTGTGAAGAATTCCTCTAAGTGGAGCTGTTTGAAAGATTTGGTTTATTCCTGAGAATGCGAATCCTGGTTTATGTCAGAAAAGCTTTATCAGCATTTTTATACCATAGAAAAGCAAAAAGCATTAAGTAAATTACATATTGACAAGTGGAAGAAGTATTTCTGAGTAAAATAATTCTCTGTTTTTCTTTATTTAAGAAGTAATAAACCATAGCACTGAAAACCTGAATATTCATGCCTAGGATGTATTGAAATGACAATACTTTGTCTTGGCAATGTTCATGGAACAGAATGAGCTATTTTTAGTTGCATACGTTTTGCAAGTGTTGACATCAGAGAGTCTTGAAATGAAGCTGCATTATTTCACCTCTTTAATTAGTAACCCACAGGTGACATTTATGTTTGGAGACAGATGATATTTTTGTGGAAAGTCACATAAAAGCCTAATATTTATGATGCCCATAAAATCATTGAACTTCATCTTGCTGCATAATGGCAATAGTTAGAAGCCTAATTGCACTCTAAAACCTGTCTGGAGACTGGGCTACAGTCACTGAACATGTTCAATAGACCATTATGCTGGTGAATTGTGGCCTGATTCATAACATTGGCTGAAGTGATAAATTTTTCCTGCTAGGTCCTAACAGGGAGTGTTTTTGGTAAGACTTCAAAATAAGCTTAAAATGGAATGAACTAAGCCACATGTACTCAGATTTAATTTTAATATTTTAATATTTTGTTGAATAAAACTAGAATTTTTTTAAAAAGTGTTATAAAGAATCAGATTAAAACATACCTCTTGCATTTTTTTAAACTTTTCTGCTTCTGACAAAATTTAATTTAATGTTCTCCCTGGGAACTCTTGAAGTAAATGCCAGTGTAGTCCTTGACCTCTGAGGGGAAGAGGCTGTAAGCAAGAATATGACTTTTGCACATTGAAATTTGCACTTTTTGATAGTTTAGGTAAGTTTATTAAAGCCTGTTTTTAACCTTAAATCTACTCTTGCACAAGTAGATTTTCTACTTAATTCCCCAATTAATTTTATCTTGTCTTTGATATTGTATCTTTCTTTGCACTCTGTATGGGAAATTGTGTATCTAAATTAACATGCATATCCCTTAAAACATTATTATCCTGATCAATATGTTGGCTCACTGCTTTGTCAATTCCACATATTTTCTTTTTCTTAATTCTTCCATTACCCCATTAAGATTTTAAATATATATTTGAAAATGCCAGAACTGAATGCTAAATATCTTGACTATGTGACATTGTTCTTCTGGACTTGTTATCCGTACAAGAGTGAGTCTGTTTTTGAGGCTGGCCAAGATGCGTCCCTCAAAGCTAAAGCAGATATATCTGTGGGATCATTCCTACTACTTTTGGAACTTAGAGGATTTAGAGGTTCTTCCATTCAATAAGATTCTAGAGAGCTTAATAAGTGGCATTTTTACTAGCTTTTAAAAAGTTTCTTTTTCGCCTTCCTTAAACTTTATCTGTTACTTTAGTACTATTTTTTACTTTTGGAGACCAATAAACAGGTTTATCAAAGCATTCTATTTATTAGACATCATGTCTCCTTTTAACAGTATGTATAGTAAATTTTAAAGTAACAGGATTTATAGTAATTCACTGCATATAACTCCTAGAGAGTGACATTTATTGTTCTGTGCAATTGTGATTGGAAGTTAGTGTGCAATATCCTTGGCCACATCGTTTACCTGAAAGTATTCACCAAGAAACTTCTATGGGTTATTTTTACTTAGCTTTAGGAATTTGTTAGTTGAGATGCAAAAAACATCACTGTTAGTGGGGGACATTGTCCTCATAGTTGTAACTCACTGAATAAAAGAGGATATTAGTAAAACATGGTTGTATTTAAAATAGTACCTGAAAATTCAAAACACATATTCTGCAAAGATTGTCCAATTTTCTTCTAATTTTCTGTTTCCATGATGATGCTTGACAATAATTTATCTTTCTGAAATATTTAATAAAAAGCAAACACATAAAGGACACCAACAGTGAAAAGCATATTTAACTTTGAATTCAAGTCAATATTTGGTGTTTTGTGTATTCTGCAAACACTTAAATATATCCTAACAGAATTATACCTCTCTTTTGCTGGACTTGGTCAATCCCTTTTGGGTCCCAGAAACTCTCTGGGGTTTGCAAAACTTACTTTTCTCGTGGTAATTTTCTTAAAGTGTTCTTTGAAAATTATACCTAGCATTAAATGAGAAAATCATTATAATCTTCTTATGAGAAAACAAGATCTACTATTGACTACTATATATGTCTTAGATATTTCGTAGGGATGACTTCTTGGATTTGGTTGATGGATTTATTTGAAGATCCATATTTAATATTTCCATTTCTTTCTGGACTCTGCAAGGAATAGTCCTTCTGCCTAGCAAACCCCCTTATTGAACTGGAAGCTGTAATGCAGCTAAAGGCTGGCTGTGAGGCTCTTCAAATATGCACAGTGCCATAAACAATTTTTTCAAATACAAACCAGCTATATTATGATGACTTGAGGATTCCAAATGCAGCTGCACACAGAGGTTTCTGTCATCATTGGGATCTTATTATGCAACAGTAAATAAAAGCAGTGTTTTCTTCCCTTAGTTTACAATTAAAAGGACATGAAAAAGGTTGACCAGGGGAAGGAATATAACTCATAATTTAGTAATATATGTATATATATATATATATATATATATATATATATATATATAACTCATTATATATATAGATATCTCATAATATAGTAATCATAAGTAATTTACAGTATATTGAAATACTTGTTTGTTCATTTCAGAGGCATAAAATAAATTGTGACCGTTCAAGTGGCATTATAGAAATGGTGATGGAAACATTTACAATTGATAATGAAGGCACCTACACAGTACAGATTCAGGATGGCAAGGCCAAAAACCAGTCCTCACTAGTTCTCATTGGAGATGGTATGTTCACTGAAACATTGAAATATTGAAACTTTGATGAAGTGAATTTCAATTATTCTTTGAGTAATATTGTGACTAACTCATTTTTCATTCACCTCTTCTAAAATTTAGCATTCAAGGGAGTATTGGCTGAGTCTGAGCTCCAACGAAAGGAATATCTCAGAAAACAAGGTAAGATGGAGCAGATTGGTGACTTCAGGCCCAGTTTGCAGTTAATGATTCATCCCTGGTGAATGCTAAACACTTACAGCTTCCTTTCTTTATTAGACAATATTGTTCAGTCTTAGGAGATACTTGAAACCTTGGTGGATCTTATTTTCCTACACTGTTCATTTGTATCTGAACCTTTACTAAGCAGCGAAAGGAGTTCTCACAAAAGGTTTCCTTTGCTCAATATTCATGAGAAGTCTGCCTACTGTAGGCTCCAGTCCAACAAAACATTTAATTGCATTTAGTTTTAAGCATACAAGTTGTCTGTTCAATATAATTGATAGAAGAGTAGACAGACAAGACAAGTAGTGCCTGATAAGGAAGATTAAATGCTTGACCCTATAGTTTCTATTGAGGCAAAATTCCAGGAACTAAATGTATATTTGTTGCATAGTTGCTATACAGTTGTAGAGTTTGTTATATGCTCGTTATCGACATTGCTTGCAGCTGAATGAGAAAATGACTATTGGATGCCGAATTCAGAATTCTATCCCTGTGAAATTTTAAAAAATTGACCTTGAGCTCTAGTTTGCAATTTTCCCTTTTAAGCAGATGGTTTTCAGTATGAAAGTAACAATAATTATTAAAAACTTTTTTCCCTGAATAGCTTAGGTAAGATTCTGTACAGAAGCAATATAATTCTATTTTTTTTTTTTAAGGCTGTTTAAAATTGATTTAGGAAAGAAATTATACCACTTACAACATAAAATGACAAAATATTTCAATACTCAGTGATTTAAGTTAAAGTCTTGGACTTTGCAACTTCACAGATTTGGGTATCAGAATTAAGGCCCCTGATCCTGCCAACACAAAGACATGTACATTTATTGAGATAAGTAAATAAAATAAATTTTAAAAGGCTACGTATTCAGCATGGGTAGTTCAGGAGCTCCCTCTTGTTCTTGTGTAAGGATACTGAAATTGTCATCCTTTTTCTTTCACCGGATCCTTCTGATACTCTTCATTCTACAGCATTCCTTTAAGATTGTTTTGTTTCTTAGGTCCTCACTTTTCAGAGTTTTTGTATTGGAATGTTACAGAGGAATGTGAAGTTTTACTTTCTTGTAAGGTAAGGAAATATACTTGAAAATATTATTTAGAATATGTTGATGAAGAATTGAGGTAGAAAAATGTGAAAAATTAGATACCTTTAAAAACAAAAGTTTCATATGAAAACTATTTTTTATTAATTGGAAAATTTGGGTATGAAAATTTGTGACTTACGATTCTTCAACAGTAGTGTTAATGAAAGCAAAAAAAATATTATAGGAAATTTCTAAATGTATTATTAGGTGGTCTAATTCTTTATAAAAGTTGTGAGCCATAAGAATAATTTATATTAAATATACATTCCTTAAGATGTATCCCTTTTCTTCTTTCTTAAAAATAGCTAAAAAATGCCAGAGTTCAAAATCTTTTTTTACCATTTTCTGATTTCTCTAACAAAGTGTCTTCTTATTTAATCAACTGTAATCAATTGTGCTACAAAGACTTCCAGAATTAAGGTTATAAAACATGATTTTAAAATTATTTTTGGCTGATGAGTTTTGAATATTAAGTAATGATAATGTATATTGATTTCAGTGTAACTTCTGCTATTAACATCTTTAAATGCCTTTCTGAAGTTTTCATTTGTTTTGCTCTTCTAGAGTGACTTAATTAGAGGTCTGAAAAACTAAGTACATTGAATTCAGGCATCAAACTCCTCTTCATTCTCTTTTTCTCTAATATGGACTATTTTGTATTAATTTTCTCTTATTTTGAAAAACTTTTGGCTTATAATTAGACTAACTTGAATAATTATGAGCAATTTACATGCACATTTGTGGGATTTTTTTTCTGCTCATTAACTAGGACACCCTTAACTTCAAGTTATTCTGTTGCCTTCATGGAAGACAACGGCGACCTGGTTGCAAGGAACAGCACGGCAGCCCAGTCTCCCCTGGGCCACTCGGTCTAACGACACACGCAGGACACCAATGTGGTGGACGGTCGAAAGCCTTTATTATCTTATGGGTTTAAATAGTCTTGGGGGACTCTGCTACGTCAGGAGGGGTTGGTAGGGTCTCTAGGGTTAGTCAGGAGTGGAAAACTACTGGGTTAGGTGTGGTTACATTCTTTGGGGTAATGGATAACATGTTGCAGGGTGAGAGGGGGAAGGGGTCTTTCTTTCTGTCACATCCCGAAATCTTCCGTTCGCCTGTCCCTATCTACTACATCTCCCCCCTCCTTTTCATAAATAAAATTAGGTAGTCGTAGATATAGGCACTGGAGTGAGGCACAAACTTGTAACTTGGTGAGGAAAAAAGGGGTTTTGGTAAACCTGAGTAATTCTTGCAAGGTGAGTTTTGAAGGCTTTTGCAGCTGACTGTGTTCGCAGTTTTTGGTTTACAGCATTTGTTGCTGGCCCACGAACAGAATGTTCACCCGTTCTAGACAGGCCTGAACAAACGAGACTAGTTTGTTTAGTAGGCATGGTCCTATGGTAACAGCTAAAAGCAGTATTGCCAGTGGACCTACCAAGGCGGAAATTAAAGTGGTGAGCCAAGGTGATTGATTGAACCAGGATTCGAACCAGCTCTGCTGGGTTTCCCTGTCTCTCTTTCTCTGAGCCAGTCTATCTCGGAGTTCTGCCATGGAGTCTTTAATGACTCCTGTATGATCTGCATAAAAGCAGCATTCCTCTTTCAAAGCTGCACACAGTCCTCCTTGTTGCATGAACAAGAGGTCCAGTCCTCGCCTATTCTGTAAAACTACTTCTGAAAGCGAAGAGACTGATTTCTCTAGATAGGAGATGGATTTCTTGATCCTCTGCAGGTCTTCATCGATGGTCATTTGCAGCTGAGAGAGTCCGTGCTGTTGGGTTGTGATGGCTGAGACACCTGTGGCTGTACCAGCTGCTCCCAGGCCGAGCAGCATTGCGATAGTTATACCTGTGATTATTTCTCTTTTGTGGAGTCTGTCAGGTTCTTCGAAAAGGTGGTACACTTCTTCATCTGAGTGGTACAGGACCCTAGGAACAATCAGAACTTGGACACAGAAGTCAATAGAGTCATTAAATTTGGCAAGGAACACACAAGGACTCACTCCTGGTCGTTGGCAAACCCACATCCCAGATGCGGATGGGACCACCCACTTATTGGTCTTTCTGTTGGGCTTGACAACTTTAGTGCAGAAGTTGCCTTTCTGCTTTGCTAAAGTTGCATTACCAAAACATTTGCCTTGTTCTGTGATTTGACTCAGGGTGATTCCTCTGCGGGGAGTGTCCCATCTGCACTGCTGGGGGGCACTGGCTGTGGAGTAACTGAAGGGGGTGTCTAAAGCAATGCCTTCGTAGAAAGGGGGTTTAACATCATAACAAAGCCAACAGGAGTTAGTCAGGTTCGGTTTGGTTTCGTTTGGGGTTAGAAAGGTAGCTTCTAGCATATAAACACAGGGGTGTTCCACGGGGTGGTGGAGGGTTCTATGTGACCCTTTTGCAGCTCAAGGTCGACCAGTTCCAGCAAGGCTGCCATTCGAGGCTTTGACAGGGGCCACTGCTCGACCCATATGGGGTCTGGTGATTTCCAAGTCAGTTTGATTGGCAGCAGTGGGTGTACGGCAGTGGCCCTTATTATAAATTTGTAATCCTGACTCCTAACATAGCAAGGATGTCCCTTCCTATCAGGGGTGGAGAGTTTTGCAAAATGTAGGGGTGAATTGCTACTGTTTGTTCTGGTCCCTTTTTTGTATGAAGCGTTATGGCTACTAATTGGGTGCTTTTCCAAGCTCGGGACGGCCCTCCCACTCCGTTCACTGGGGGGACTTCTTTGCATTGCCAGTGTCGGGGCCACAGCGCCTGGGGAAAAATCGAGCAGTCTGCTCCTGTGTCTGCCCAAAACTGAAGCCCTATGACATGGGGGTCCTGACTGCCATAAAGGCAGCACGTCCCCCACACCTTCGGTGGCTCCTTCCCTATTTTCATGGCCAGGGCCACCCAGGGGTCCTGTTCTGGGGCGTCCCCTGCTGACCCTGCGGCACAGGCGCTGCTTGCGGTGGTAGTGGGTACGAAGGTACCGCAGGCTGTGTTGCGAAATTCGCTGGTGAGGGTACGAAGCTGGCTGTCTCCTGTGTGGGTATGGGGTATAAGGGCGCCCCGTCCCACTGGGGGTTGGCAAAGATGGGCTGCCTTGCATTTGCGGCGGGAGGAGGCTGAGTGCAGCCCGCACGCCCCCTCCCTCTCCCGTTTCCCTGGGGCTGGGACCTGCATTCCTTAGCGAGATGTCCTTTCCTCCCGCAGCTCCAACAGGCTCCTCTTGGGCGTGCTTGGGGTGGAGGCGCCGCGGCGGGATGCCGTGCCGGCTGGGGACAGGTCACCGCGATGTGACCTGCCTCACCACACTTGAAACATGCCATGGCACTGGTCACGGTGTGGATGGCTGCCTGAATGAGTGTCAGGTGTTCTTCCCTCACTACATGTCTGATCATGTCAGCCAGGCTGGCTCTGGCTGGCAGGGAACGTAAGATATCCTTGGTGACAGAGTTGCACTGCTGGCGCAAGCAGTCAGATACCACGGGGCCCTTTGCCTCTGCCGGCAGGGTAGAGGAGTCTATTGCTGCCTGCAGGCGATCTACGAACTGCGTGAAGCTTTCGCTCTCTGCCTGCCTCACGGTGGACCACGGCGACGGCTTGGCTACGACCCGAGAGGCTGCACGAATAGCTTTCCTAGCAGCCCGAGTGGTCGCCCTGACCTCCTCAGCCCGCATCGGCGTGGCTTGTTGCTGAGGCGTGATCATATCATCGTGCTTTCCCATAAGCCTGGATAAAGTCGATCTGTGTAGTGGCTGCCTCGCGCCAGATGCTTGGGCTAATAGCTTTGTACAATTATCCTCCCATTCCTGTCTAAACACAATCATTCCCGTGCCATCAAGTATCATGCGACCTATTCACTCGATATCAAAGGGAAGCAGGTCGTCATTACTAAAAAGACCATCAATTAATGTGGAGACCATGGCCGAATTTATTCCTTTTTCTGCAATGGCTTTGACAATTGACTGTACATCTTTTGGGTTTACCAGGGCATATACCCTCTGCTGGTTCCCTTCCGGGCCAGTGATCCTCACTGGGAAGGCTTGTACGGCAGCCGCTGGGGACCATTCGGCACAGGCTATTTTTATTTCTCCCCAGTCGGTAAACTGGGCTGGTTCGTATTGTGGCTGCTTTTCGGTGCGGCTTAAAGCTTTACTTGGTTTTGTTTTAAATTGCGTTAGCTCTGTTCCCTTCGTCTTAGAGTCCCAGCTAGCTCCCGGCAGCTCTTCCGAGCTGCCGGAGCTGCTGCTGGACTCAGAGTCGGAAGTCGAATGCCAGCGCACTTCCGGGGCTCGGTGCCGTTTTGTGCGGCTCCGACCCTGCTCCTCCCCCCGGGGGTGGCACCGCTGCCGCCCCCCGGGCTCGCCCTGCCTCCTGCAGGGGGGGGTTTCTCCCTTACATGGTAGCGGCGTCAGGCGCGGCTGCCGATCGGCTCCGAGCCCTCTGCCGCTCTCCTCCTCTTTCTCCCGCACACGCGCATTAGCGAAACTCCGCGCCTCTGGGCTCTTCGCGCCGAGACTGCCCGCGCCCCGCCCCTCCCCTTGGCTGCCGGCGCCATTTTCAAAGGGGTATGGAGGTGGCGTGGGCAGGATCTCCTCCCGAGCCGCGGGTCCCGCGCCTCTGGCTTCCCCCACCAGTCCCCGCCAACAGAGCTCTGCGCGCTGCTGCACCTCTGGTAGCGGGTCACCGACCGGCGGTGGCGGGGCGGATGGGGAAGCCGCGGATTTTTGGGAGGTTTCCGCGGGGGGTCCCGGGCCCTGGCCCGGGGAGGGGGGGGACGCGCTGAGCCCCCCCGGATCCCCGCTCCCGGGCGGATCGTCCTCAGGGGTGGTTTGCGTTGCCGCTCCTACGCCTAGCTTGGGTATAACCAATAAACACGTACGCGCTGCGCTCCATGTCTCCTGCTCTTCTATTGCTCTGCGCAGGGCTTTCTCTACTTTTCCCCACGCCTTAAGGCATTTGCCGCTGCCTGAGGATTTCATGTCCTCAGCCAGCACGGCTGTGCATTTTTCCCATATCTCCTGATGCAAAACATCCACAGGGCGTTCAATTGCCCCAAGCTCAAGCAGCCTTGCTATAGCAAGATAAAAGTCTTTGAGCTTACACTCAATTCCCCATTGCTTATGAACTTCACTTACGACCCTGGCAATGGCGTCCATGACGACTGCGGGTCCTGGGACGTCTCCCTCACCAAGAACACGGTCTCACCGGTCTGGCCGCTGCTCTTGTCCAGGCGACACCCGCTGCCCGAGCGAATCTTTCCCGGGTTTCGGCACCAGTTATGTTGCCTTCATGGAAGACAACGGCGACCTGGTTTCAAGGAACAGCACGGCAGCCCAGTCTCCCCTGGGCCACTCGGTCTAACGACACACGCAGGACACCAATGTGGTGGACGGTCGGAAACCTTTATTATCTTATCTCATGGGTTTAAATAGTCTTGGGGGACTCTGCTACGTCAGGAGGGGTTGGTAGGGTCTCTAGGGTTAGTCAGGAGTGGAAAACTACTGGGTTAGGTGTGGTTACATTCTTTGGGGTAATGGATAACATGTTGCAGGGTGAGAGGGGGATGGGGGTCTTTCTTTCCGTCACATCCCGAAATCTTCCGTTCGCCTGTCCCTATCTACTACATTATTCCCAGCAGACCTGACCTGGTGCTGAAGCTGCCATTCCATATGCTCACATTTTAGGGCTCAACTTTTGCTAACACTGTACCTTTGCTGGACTACTTTATAATCTCCACATGCATGTGGCTCAGGCATGAACCCTGCTTATTCTTTCATTCACATGGGAAATTAAATGTCACTGAACCAGTTATGCTAGTGTTAATTCTCTACAAATTAATCTGTAATTATCCTTCATTCATGGACTGTAAACACTGTTTATAGCACTGAAGATGTGAAAGGCTGAGGATCTGATTATTTTCTTTTCAACAGTGTGCTTTTTGTTCACAAGGTCAGAACATTTTATGTAAATGAAATCCAGGATGTAGGCTGCTTGTACACTCATCATTTTAACTATGCTATTGACCTTATAATGTTTGTTACTGTTAGTATGTGACTGGCCTTTAGGTTCACATGGAACTGTTGTTTATGGCTGTTTAACTTGTTTTTATACATAGAAAGAGTTTGAAAAACAAAGCCTGGGTTTGTCCTTCAAACTCCACATACCTGACAAACAAGTTAGAAGTGTGGCCACTCCACGCTATTTCTGTGGTAATAAAAACAATCAAGGAATAATCCCTGTCATCTAAGGCCATATCATAATACTTGACCCACATATCTTCCAGGCCCTGTTTACTGCACCTCTGCAAAAAAAAAAAAAAATTGTCAAGAGAGTTTTTGCCTCTTTTAAGAGCCTGGGGTAATGTGAAGGAAGTATCTGTAAGAGAGGGCACGTTACCTTGACTTTTTAAATGGCCATTGCATGGCACAGGGAAGCTAGGATATCATGTCGACTGGAAGCTTGTGGAAGGCAAAGGAGAGACTGTATGATCCAGGCCCATATCAGAAATTATGTGAAAATATGGATTGTGTTATAAAAGAGTATGTCAAATATTACCTCATATATCCCTTATTTTCTATATTATCAGACCTGAGTGAGTTTTGATTGACTTAATATTTAATTATGAATTAGCTGGGATTGATGACCATATTCTTGGTATTGTAGCCCCTCAATGTCAGTGGAACATGGCTGGCCACTTGAAAGATAATTTGATGGTGTTTGCTTTTTGCTTTTTGTTTTGTGTTTATTTTTCTTCATATGCTAGCAACTATTGTCATTTTGCTTCTAGTAATTCTAAATTTCAAAACACTCAGAAGCTACTTGCTCTTGCACAACTTTGGCCCTTATTTGTACTGTGTTTGTTAAAAGCAAGATTTTTGGTGTGTGGCTAAACAGTGAAAAATGTAACATTTCATAGTAAATGCCAACAGGAAATAACTTCAACACTGCAAATTGCATGTGTCTGAAACTCAGTCTATTTATTGTCAGATTGAGTGCTAACAGTCTTTGATGAAAAACTGTTGAAAAGCATTAAAGTCTTGTTCCTTTGGGCTTTGTTCGAATAAAATTGCCACTCATGCCACAGGACTACAGGAACAGCCACTTTGTAGTTACTGGTAAATGTAAAATGCTGCTCACTTTTCTTCAGCAAGTCATTGCTTTGGGCCAGGTGGTGATCTCAAATACTGTCAGAGATCCATAGCAACCATGCTGGTTATTAAGCAAGAATAGATATGATTAATTTGAGCATGTTTGATAGAGATGTCTAGGAATCAGTATAGAAGACCCTCTTATTTGTCAGCTCTACTGAGAGCTTTCATAGAGCTGTTCATCTATGGAATGACTTTTCTAATGTAAAAGGGTCAGAAACTGGTGCATGTTTTTTCCTCCAAGCAAGCCACTTGAAAGCTATTGCAGATCTGTATTAAGTTCCTGGTTGCCCTCTAGCTATTTGTTCAATTTTTGCCTTTTCTTTAAGGAGCCTTTTTAAAGCAACTGCCTGGAGACTGAGAAATATCTTGCCAGCTCTGTCTTTCTACCAAAGCCACAATGACTGGGAATTCAGGCTACACATGAAAATACCATTGCACTTTTATGGCTTTTAGAAGGGTATGGGGATAGTGATGTCACATAAACCATAGTGTTTTTGAAAGTGAGGGTAAAAAAATATGGGGTTTCTAAAAAGAGGTGCAGTTTTGGCTTCTTTGAATTCACAGTTTGAGGAAATACTTCAAGTGTATCCAATATACAGTTTTTATATCAAAATTAGAACAGTACTTCAGGCACAGCTCCAGTCTATTTAGGTGTTGTTTCAATTAATTGCTGCTATTATAGCAAAATTTTTGCTTTCTAACTGCCCTGCATATGCACTATGGTATTAAGTCCCTTTTTGCTGGGAGAGACTGCAATATGTAGTATTCCTCAGGTCTTTGTATGTCCCATAGGACTCAATGTAGAAGGTAAAATAAAAAAGGATTTTTGGTGCAGCTCACAATTTTGAAGTCTTGGATGCTTTCAGAATAGTGATTTCAGTTGCTTCCTGCAGCTTATCCATGGGAGACATAGCTTAGGTAGCTGGGATAAATCTCCAAATTGGCCAAAGACTAAGATAAGCAGCTAAGATAGTTCTGTTACAACTCTCTGGAGTCACAGGGCAAACCCAAAAAGATAAAGGAGAGTGCAGAAGCTCTAATTTGAAAGATACTTCTTCCACAGGTATCTCTAGACAAACTAAAAGCACAGAGCAATGGTGCAAAACCATTTAAGGCAAGAGATGGCCAGGATTTTCTTTAAGGATTTTACAGGGCTCTGAACCGGTATATTGTGCTGCAAAGAAACACTGTAGGACTAAGATTTGTTTAGTAGGACTTGGTTGAAACTGGTTTTTGACTTAGCTTTACTTGACCTGTGTTATTAAAAAAATGGTTTAATATGTTGAAAGTACCTGTGTGACTTCCCACAGTGCAATATATTTCCTCAGGACAGAGCCAGGCTTATGTGCCTTTTCTGTGGTACAGGTTGCAAACACAAAGAAGGAGACTGATTTTAAGTGGTATAAAGATGGTTCTGGGGTTGATGTTGAGGAGCTGCCTGATCTGCAGAAAGGAGAATGTCACCTCAATATTCCCAAGGTACTGTATTGCCTGCCAGTTACAAATGACAGCTTCTGCTTGACACACTCTAGATTTGCCAGACAATGCAGCAAGCCAGCAATCATGATTTTTATGAACAGTTGTAACAAAAACCATATTTTCTACTCTTCAGTTAGCTGGTGAATAACTATTGCTAGCAAAAAATTATCTGTTTTTTAATCAGATCAGCATTCATACTTAAATTGCTTCAGAGTCCTTGGGTGACCTGTATCTCATTCTTTATTATTACTCCTTAATTTTTCAACTTGTTCAAGCACCTAATTTTTAACAGTGTTTCAATTTTATTGCCTAAAATGAATAAGTTTGAAGTTTATGGCTTCTTAAGATTCATCTTTATGCAAACAGGATAACTCAAATTATATCTGAAACCTTAACTTGCATAGTTGTTTCCTTTGTGAAGTGACAAAACCACCCAGAATGAGATTTTATGCTTTCATTAATGTGCATTGCATCTAAATTTTTTATTTATTGGCTTCATATTCTTCTAATTTCCTTCCCTCATTTCCCTTTAAAGAGGATCAACCAGCTTCATTTTTCTTGAGTAGACTTCTTTGGGGAGGGTAGTTTCTGCTTGTCTTGGATAGCTCTTGTTACTTGTAATTAAATTTTATTATATTTCTGCTATGGTTTATGTGCTTCTGGATTTGTATAAGTCTAAACATTAAGTCATCTCCAATCTATATATAAATGTTTGTATATTTTCCTTCAGGTTTTAAAAGAAATTAAAACAAACTACAAAATCCCTACTGCCTTTAATGCAATATCACTGTGATAGATTTCAGAATATAAACTCTCCAAGGGTAACAAATTAATTATTTACTTAGAAAAGATATAATTTCACTACTGTTGCTGTTTGAATGCAAGCAGCATGAAGGAGCTGATGTTACAGGATATAGATTTGCTGTTATGATTTACATAATTCAAAAAAATAATCATTTTGCTGAAGAAAAATTAGAGTTCTAAAGTTGTGTAGGTTGCAGTTATGCCTTGTTGCATCTTACTACAGGGCTTGTAATTTCTACTAACCAAGATCAATCCTGTCTTTTTGGAACAAGAAAAAAATCCCTCATGGTTTCTAGAGGAAATTGAATTGAAATCAGAATAGGTTTTAGGCTTAAAAACTAAATCCATAAAAAAAAGCATGAACCAGCCATTCATAGCATTCATCTCCTCTCTGGTAATATTATTTATCCAGAAGACAGTACATTGTATGTTGTTTTATTTAGAAAATTGTGCAGGTGTTGAGTAAATCTAGTACTATGTAGCACTATCAAGCTTGTCAGTAAACATCTTGTGTTTTCCTTGCAGCTGTCTCGCAAAGATGAAGGAGTTTATAAGGCAACACTATCAGATGATAGAGGTCATGATGTATCTTCTCTTGAATTATCAGGAAAAGGTAACATTCAATCTACTATAATGGAATAATGATCTCCACATGTTCTCCAGAGATGTCAAAGATCTATCTTTGCAAATGGCAAATTTGCATATATTTTTAGAATTCTTTGAATTTCATTTCTCTTATCTGCTGAATTGCAGATCAGCACTTTAGGAGGGGTGACACTGGGCATTGTTGCAATTAATCTCTAGCATTTTGACAGGCAGGAGATGAAGTATGTTTCCAACCAGACATTTATAGGAGATCACTCTGTCTCAGGTTTGTTAAGCTTTAATATCTACAAAAAACCCTAAAACAGTGAAGTATTATGTTCATGTGGGACTCTCAGCAAGGACCAAGAGTGCTTTTGATTCTAAATCATAAAACTGTTCTGTGGGTTAGCATCAGCTGGTATCTCAACCCCACAGAGGCACTTGCTCACTCTCTTTCAGTGAGATGGGGGAGAGAACTGTAAGGGGAAAAGTGAAAAAATCCTGGGTTGAGCTAAAGATGGTTTAATAGGCAGAGCAAAAGCTGTGTATACAAGCAAAGCAAAACAAAGAATTCATTCACTGTTTCCCATGGGCAGGTAGGTGTTCAGCCATCTCTAGTAAATCTGGGTTCTATCACATGTAACAGTGACTTGGGAAGACAAACACCATCACTTCAAATGCTCCTCACTTCCTCCTTCTTCCCTGAGTTTTATATAATGGGTATGAAATGTCTTTTGGGTCAGGTGAGGTCAACTGTCTGTGTCACCTCCTGACTTCTTGTGCACCCCCAGTTTCCTCTTGATGAGGCAGTCTGAGGAGAAGAAAAAGATTTTCACATTGTACAAGCACTGCTCAGGAATATATAAAAACTCCCTGTGTTACCAACACTGGTTTAGTCACAAATCCAAAACACAGCACTGTAAAGCTGCTATGAAGAAAATTAACTCTATTCCAGCCAAAGCCAGTACCATTTCTGTCCCTTATTCTGTACCATTTATGTCATGCTCAGGTCCCACACTCTGCAATATATTCTCATTAATTACCTCCTCCCTTCCTGTCCTTTGATATATATACAGATATCATCCCCTTGGTCTATGGATTTGTTTGGTATGTGTCTCCTGACCACTAGAGTAAGCAAAAGGTTCAGTAGGTCTCCCTCACATGGTCAGGGCTTCCAGTGACTATACTTCAGGTGTGGCAAAATGTGTTGTGCTTGAAATGTACAGTGAAATGCCTGTTTAGAGAATTGACAGTATCTAATTCTGTGGGTCCAGGAGACTTTGAAAATGTCAACTGGTAAATCCATGAAAACCGCATAATTAAACCAAACAATGGCTCTCCTATACGGTGGAATTGGCCTTGAAACATAAAGAATAAAAAGAGAAGTCTAGCAGGAGCTGGGAAGACTGCATATTCTGTGGGGCAGGTTACTTCAAGCTCAGTATCCACTGACATTCAAACAAAGTTAAATGCAAATAAGAGAATATAAACTGAAATAGACATATGATAGGCATTTAGAAAAGGCTTTATACGACATCAGACATCACAGTGAGATACAGCAATTATATTTACATTTAATATTTTTCATGTAAAAAATGTCAGTTTACTTTGATCCTGAGATGAGCTCAGTTGGTTAAAGCATAGTGCTAACAATGCCAAGGTAGTGGGTTTGATCCCTGTATGGGCTATTCACGTAAGACTTGGGCTTTGTGATTCTTGTAGGTCCCTTCCAACTCAGAATATTCTGTGATTCTGAGTGCATAACAAATACTGATCTGTTGCCAACATGAGTGAATTTTATTAACTTTGGTGAAGAGTAGTTCCCTGGAAATATTTGCTTAAGTCACACCAAACCGGCCAAAGTGAATCTAGATTTATCCCAACCGCATGTAGACATTTGTCCCAAATAATGAATACTTTTTGCCAGGCTCCTAGTAGATGGAGAAAGACATGTTAAAAAAAATTAACTCAGTTTAACAAAAATCTTAACATTGCTTTCCAGCATATGGAGGAAGTATCTGTAACAAGAGGAAAACATGAGTACCAGGCTGAAGTCTTAAGCTGTGGTTTATTGCAGAAGACTGTATTATCAATTGGTACTCTCCCAGGCATTTTGCTTGTGCATAAATTCTGCCAAATATTCTCTCAGAAAAAAACAAGAAAACCAAAAAACCCAAACAAATAAACAAACAAGCAAACAAAACCACCAAAAAACCCCCCAAAAAACAGCCTCATTTAGACAGTATGGTTAACACAACCCTAACTTCTCAGATATCTGAGATATATGATATACATATAATAAGCAATTAATGTCTTTATGTCAGAATATCAGTAGAAGCATACTGGAGATTGCAAAGAATTTTGGAACTGTATAATGATATTTTAGCTGAGACAAAAATGTGCATATACAGATCTGTACAGAATAAATATATAAGTAGTATTTTCTGAACACTCATTTCTCAGTCTTCCAGTTTCATAAAAATTCATCAGTGTTGAATAAGCATCCTTCAGACTTGACTATGCATTCTTTAGACTATGGTGGTTCTTTCTTTTCATCTTACATGGTGTCACTGAATATTATTCTTCTGCTATGAAAGTGTCCCTCACTCTTGTGGCCTTGTCTCTGGGGTTCTCTCATGCTACAAGCCCATCAGCTCTGTGATATTTCAAAAGCTTGATATGATACCTGCTTTATTTCACTTGCTGTTAAAGGACTTCACTTCTGTCAAATACCACCCTACAGTGAGAGGATGAAACTGTTTTCACCAAGAATGAGATAATTTCTTTTTCAGCTGCACTCTCCTTTGAATGTGAACTATTCAGTTTTAATGACTTTATTGCTTTTTGCTGGCCTAAGGGAGAGAGACAAAGATTTGGCACCAGACAGCTGACTCCACAAAAGGCTGAGATACTGAGTGACAGAGCACAGAATTCATATGCTGTACACAGTTTCCAATTTGTCTTGTACACCTGTTGCAATTTTAATGGCTTTCTTTGCTTAAGGATATGAAGATTTCCCATATTACTTTAATTAAACTGAACATAAAAAAGCTATATTCTGATTGAATTTTGATGGTACACTTTCTTCCTTTTTTTTTCTTTCTCTCTGCAGTTTATGATGATATAATTCTGGCATTGAGTGGAATGAGTGGTAAGTAAATGCTGTCTTGAATGTTCATGTAGTTTTTAGTTTTTAAGTCACATGAGGCTGAGACAGAAAACTTTTATTTTAAGTGGGAAATCTCTGAGAGTCTCAACGTTATATTATTATGGATATTATTAATTTTCTGAACAGACAGTTGACCTTGCTAATTGTCACTATTAAAAGGGAACAAAGTATTATTCCACCAGGCTTGTTTGGTTTAGATACTGTGATATTGTTGCAGCAATAATTTTCTTCCTACTTTCCATTAGTAAGTGAACCTTCATATAGAGAGAAGGAGGTTCTGAATCTGTTCCCAGTGAGAAGCTGTTCTTTCCACTTAAAGAAGAGGGTTTGCACAAGAATAAATTTTTTATGTGAATAGAATAATTATACTACTTTTTCATGGCAATTATATTATTAGATTATTACTTCACAATGGATCTTGCCCATCATGATGCTTGTATATGACAATAAAGTAATAAACTTATACTGAACTTTCACCTGATATAAATCAGCAGATGTTCCCTGAGAACTATGACAATTGTCTCTATCAGACTTGAGATTCATGACCCAGGACTTGAATTTTATTTTGTCTAGGCAGCACAAATAATCTACCCCTCCATTTCCTGCTCATTCCACTATCTCTCCTATCTGTTCCACATATGCTCTATTTAATCTAGGTAAGTCAGCCTCTCCCCTGAAGATTCTTTGCACTGAGGAAGGAATAAGGCTCCAGTGTTTCTTGAAATACTACAATGAAGAAATGAAAGTCAGCTGGTGCCACAGGTAGATGAGAATATTTTTTCAATTTTACTTGAGAAAAAATGCTGCCTTTACTATTTAATATTTACTATTCCTTGGCATTCATTAATAAATTGGAAAACATTAATGAATTTCTCTTTCCAGAACAATATATTCTCTTTTAACATAGAAAGTACATAAGGTAAAAGAAATATTAAAAGGCTCATCCAATACCCTCAGGAGGACTGTAACAGACAGAAAAAAGGAACCTACTGTGTTGTGTTCTCTTATTCAACACAAGACTGTTTGTCTTCTATTGTATCTGCTTGAGTTTTAAAAGTGACAGTCTATTCTACCATCCAATTCATAGCAGTATAAAATTAAAGAATACTATATGGATAATGTGGAAATATCAGTGTGCATATTTGTATTTATATTTACATTTACATAGAGAACCTCCTGAATATTTCAGATTTTATAACATCTTACACTTTGATTGTCTGGAATATCATTGAACAGAGGTTCTGAATGAATTCCTATATGAATACAATGACAATAAACAGAGCTGTTAAAAGATAGACTAAAACAAACCAACCAACTGACCAACTTCTCCCCACTTCCCCTCTCCTTTAAATGGGGTTATAGAATTTTTTTTTCCTGGAAGAATTGGAATGCTACACAACCCATTATTTTATTTTTTTTTCCACCAGGTAAACTTCTAGCTAGCATTAAATTCTCCATTTTCTTGCATAGCATGAAATAAAATACAAGTTCTAGACCTAGTATTCATCATCTACTCATCTACTCAGGGCACAGTGGGAAACATTATATGTTATATTTTCTAATATACAGCCATTTCTATCCAGAAATCTAATTTGGTAGGCTGAACTCAATGAAGTTATCTTAAAGAAAGGAAAATGGTAAAAATACTTTTTCACCATCGAAATAATTCTAGCTATGAAGTCAAATCAGCTCTATCTAGTCAAATAAAATGAGTGATCAAGAAAAAGCTAAAATTGACTTAATTTCTAAAAAAATCCATCTCAAGATTCTTGGGGATGAAGAATGGAAAGGAGTATTTCTGTAGTTAATGAGTGAAAGAAGAAAGTTCTCTTTGAGGCATTGAAAATGGTCTGGATTATATGATCTCATTAAATAGCTTCTTCTATTTCCTCTGTTTGGGACAGACTGTGGACTAGAAGGCCACCTGATCTGAATGTGCAGAGTATTTCTTTTATTCTTAACGAGGAAGTGATAAGTCAAGCTAATGTCATTTTAAAGAGTTTTTATTCCTTATCTACAGTTAAGAAATGTTCCTTTCTTGTTTTTATAAAAAACAAAAATGCACTTTAACTTGATGCAGGAGTAATTTTATATAAACATTTTGTTAATTGATTTTTGAAGTTAATGAAATGCAAAAGATATCTTTCCTTCATCAAAAAAGGTGTTTTGCCTACAATTTACAACCCCTATGTATTATATTTTACTGTGTATGAAGTGTACAGAGCCCTAAGCATTTTCACACAGATTCATGTATGTGCATAAAGATGTAAGCATAACTCTGTGTGAGGAGGGAAGGAGAATGAGAAAAGGGTGAACGAATGAGTCTTAGAAATGGAAACTCAAGCTAATATTATAAAAGTGTTTCATATTCCCTTACGGAAGCAAAGAGTATTCTGGAAAAATAAGCCCATTACTTGCAATCATTTGTGACTTTATAGATGATTTTCTATGGACAGCATACAGGAAAGGAATGTTCAAACTCATCTCTATGAATCTCTTTTTTTTTTCCTCTCAGGGAATCTAAGATTTCTTCTGGTGAAAAGATGAAGATTGGAGGTGGAGAAGATGTTGCCTGGTTGCAGATAAGTGAGCCCACTGAAAAGGATAAGGGGAACTACACCTTTGAAATCTTTGGTGGCAAGGAATCCTACAAACGCACGCTTGATCTGTCTGGGCAAGGTATCTTTAAAAGATCAGATTTGTATTGTGCCTTTTCATATATTATGCAGATTTTATTGGAAATAGAGGAATTACAGTAAGAAGAGATAGTCTTTGATCAGAACCAGCCATAGGTAAGTTTTATAACTGTTATTATCTTTTTAGTCTTGTATCTGTTTTCAGTACCAGCTGCATTAGTTTTCAGGGGTCTGGTTTCTCATTGTGCTACTGTGTGACTTTGTACAGGTTTTAAAAGAGCTTTTAACATGGGTATGTGTTTAACTATTTATTGAGCCCCAGTGAAAGTTGTGTTGATGGAAAATAACCCTCTCAATTGTTTTGTTGCAGCTTTTGATGAGGCATATGAAGAGTTTCAGCGACTCAAGTAAGTGATGCATCTTTTATATTTTAATGCTATAACAATAGTGTCAGCAGTGTCAAAATATATTTTATTATTAATTTTATCAATAACATTATATGTTTGTCTTTCTTTCTCAACAACTTTAGGGCAGCTGCTTTTGCTGAGAAGAGTAAGTTTATTTTACATTTTATCATAGGTGTTTTATGTGATCTAGTGTTCTTTTTAAAGCATTCATCATGATATGCTTCCATAACTTACTGAGTTCTGTGGCTACAGAAATCCTCTGTTAGCACTAAATATTGCAATAACAATAGTAATTTGTGGATTTTGTTGTCTTTAATTGCAATGGAAATGCGCTAAACGTGTCACATATTTTGCAAGCCTCCACTGTATCTTCTTGTGTCTGCAGAGATTTGGTGAAGTGTGACTTGTGTGTCATAAAAAGAGGTGTTGAGTCTGAAAGCTGCTGAGAATACTGAATATTGGGATCTATCTATTAAGTAAAAAATTGCCAGCTGCTGCCTGTTCTGCACTGCGTGCTGAGACAGACTGTGGGGAAGCTCATTGCAGTTAGGGACTGTAGGAGTACTGGAAATGATATCAATTCCCTGGTGATGACATGATGCTTCTGTCCACAAGGTCCATGGCAGAACAAATTTTTCCTTAGGTTTTGGATACCACCAAGATGCTAAAATCACCCTCCTTACTTTGCTCTGGGCCCAAAACATAAACTGTTAAGCTCAGCAGTACTTTCTAGGTTGTTACGCGTATCAGTTTAGAATGCTGTGGCACAATCTCAGCCAAAGAAATCTAAAGGGACTATACAACACTTCAAACACCTCCCAAAATATCACAAAAATTGTATTTTTAAAAAAAGATTTTAAAAAAGGCAAAAAAAAAAAAAAGCTGTGAGTCATGACTCCAAAATCATTAAAAAATTAGTAATTTTGAGGTCTAAACTTCACACGGTCATCATATTTTTCTTTAACTCCTAGATCGTGGTAAAGTCATTGGTGGTTTGCCTGATGTTGTCACTATAATGGATGGGAAGGTAAGGACAGTTTCTGTCATGCTGAGCAGTGAGAGGTTTGCTTTGATGTCAAAAGGTGAGGGAATGAAAATGGTTTCATAGAAACTGAAAGCAGAAGGAGAATAATTTTATTTTTAGTTCACAACTATTATTTCATAAGTAGAACAGACCGAAATTATCTAAAATGACTGTTGAATATAACTGCTAAGTTTTTAATATCAACTTATTAAGACTTGATTAATTATTATAATTTAATTATTAATGTCTCTTAAATGACATCACTTTTGAAAGCAATAGCAATTAAAAGTTGCCATGTTAAAAAAAGGACAGAAAGAATAAAATGCATACTAATAGACACAAGTTATTTTCCCAAAATTTTATATTTGTGTTTGCATCACCATTCCTTTAAATATCTTACAGTTAGTCTAGGTCCTATATGATATTAGTTAACTTTGCCTCCTACACAATATCACTTCCAAGAATACTCACAGACTCAGCTTGCCACTAGATTGCGCCCATAGTATGTAAATCTTCCTTCAGCATTCTGACTTTGGATGCATGAATTGTGCAAGACCACTTGTATTTGTGACCACATGCTGCTTTGGTCACTGAAAATTTCTTCCTGTTTTAATTTTACTAAGTTATATCACACCTATTCAGTCATCATCAATCAAGAAAAACATTCCTCAAAAACATGCATGGGTGAACACAGATGGACTTTCTCAGCTCCCTCTGTATCAGGATTTGGTAAAACCTGAAGGGGAATGTGGAGGGAATATAATGAAGAATTCTGGTAGAAATTGTCAGTTTGGGGTTGTTTATGCTAAGGGTTTTCTTTGTTTTATTTTTTCCTGTTTTCTTTTGCCTTTTCTTTCCTAACACAATGCTGCATATGTTAAATTCTTAAGGTGATTTTATCTAGGGCCAAATTTTGTGCACAGTGAGTTTTCAGCAAATGTAAAAAAAGTACAGACTAAGCAATGCAACTTCTCAGATATTTCTTTCATTTTTTCTGTAATCACTATACCTAAATACATGAAGCTTATGCACATACACTTAGAGCGTGGTCAAAATGGAGTTCAGCATTACATCTATAAAAATTTGGAAGAATGCTCATGAAAATTTTACAAGCTCCTTAAATCTCAGTTTGGTCCTTGAGAAATGCTAAGCTGCCAGCATGGTCCATTACATGATGTCAGCTATTTTCTGAATGTGCCTCACATGCATGAAACACATGGCCAGATGGGACACCACTGTGAGCAACCTTGTCTAGCGGAAGGTGTCCCTGCCTGTGGAAGATGTCCCTCCCCATGGCAGGGGGATGGCAAGCAGATGATCTTTAGTGTGCCTTCTAACCCGAACCATTCTATGATTTTGAGAGCACTTTACCAGTATTTATATATTATTTATTCTCCATAAAATATTTCCTCTTTTTCAGGCAGACACACCTGGAATCGATGTCCAGTGATTCATGTTATGTATTCTATTTTTAAGTGATTTTTTTTTTAATCATCTCAAGCAATAACCTCAGGAGGCCTTGGTCAGGAAAGATTTGCTCAGTTCTCCTCCCTGCTGTGTACAGGGAAGCTTCAAGGATGTTTTTAAAACTATCATTGCCTGAACCTCATGTCAGACTAATGGGTTGTCAGGAGTCTCCTGCAGGCAGGACTGCAACGACAGTCCAACTTACTGTCTGCAGACACTGCAGCTCTGAGGCTATTGCTGTCTCACAGTTACTGGTGAGATGGTGGAAAGTCTGAATCAAGGAAAAAAGAAATATTAGGGACTCTACTTTTCAGTCTTCAGGAACATGATACTTGATAATTAGTTTAATTAGCTAAGAATAAGAAATGCCTAAAAACAATACAGAGGTTAAAGAAATCTTACTGATCTCAAAATTACTTCTGTTTATCTCCCTCAGACACTGAATCTGACCTGTACTGTATTTGGAAATCCTGACCCTGAAGTGGTTTGGTTCAAGAATGACAAGGCCTTTGAAATTGATGAGCACTATGCATTTTCACTGGAACAAGGGAAATATGCCAGTTTAACCATCAAGGGGGTGACTTCAGAAGATTCAGGCAAATACAGCATCCATGTTAAGAACAAGTATGGTGGGGAAACAGTGGATGTCACTATAAGTGTGTACAGACATGGTGAAAAAATGCCTGAAATTAAGCCCGGTCAACTTGCTAAACCCAAGCCAATACCACCATCAGAAGAAGTCCTCAAACCTGAGGGCAAATGAAGATTCTGTAACAAGTGAAGCTTCACCCTATGTTTGACAAACAGAATAGAATACCTATGCTGTATTTGAGCTATTGTCACACAAAATTAATTTTTAATGTCCAAAGGGAAGCTGAGTTTTTAAGTTTGCTTAAGGAGGTAGCTGTGCTGTGGTGCTGTACACATCTGCAACAATCTCATTTTGAATGCATATAATAGAGTAGGACTTGCAAACAGTGAAAAGACAAATTCCTGCCAGGGGTTCCCGTATGAGATGGCAAGTTTCAAAGACATACAAACTTACAGTAAACTTTCATTTTCACGTTTGTCAATCCTCTGCAAAAAAACAAAAAACCAAAAAAAACAACAAAAAACAAAACAAGCCAATCCCAAACTCCAAGCAATCCAACAAGCCTCTGAGAACAAATGTCCCATCAGTAAAGGTGGTGAACTGCAGTTAGATATTTAGAGATGGTCCTTTTGGTTTTGAAGCCCTTGGTCCTGTAAGTTTATTGAGTAGTCTTGCTTTAGTAGTGATACTCTTGTTCTATCAATAGTGTGACAAATGACATTGTTCTGTCAATACTGTGACATTTTACAAATGTTCACTCTTTACTCACTGAACCATAGGCTGGCTGTATTTTGTTTTTCCTGCTTTGTGCTAATAAAACTTTAGAAGTCACCTTCGCTACTCACTACTCCAAATCACTCCTAACTAGTTCTATTTACTCTTCATTGTTTAATTATTGCTTATTGCACAATTTCACAGCTGGTAGCATGCAGTCTATCGACTTTCAATAAAGAATGCAAATTATGGTTAATCACAGTCACTAGATGGCACTTGCAATATTAATTTTATTTTTTACAATACAGGTCAAGCTTAAACTGGCACCAGAAGATATGTATACAATTCAGTCACTTAAGATAATTATGTATTTGATTCTCCTCTCAGTGAAAAGAACAAGGGAACTCTTCCATGGGTGAAGTGATGTTCTTCTAGGCAAAATTTTCAATGCATTCTTATTGTGAAACATTCAAATAGGATGGGCATCATTTGCTCACATATCTCTCATACAATACATAACTGAGTGTTTGCAGTGATGGCTTTTTTGGATCAGGTTCCCTGTTCAATAAAAAACCACCTATATACCTAGAAGAAATTTTGATCCTTGCTGTGCAGCTTCCAGCAAAGAGTTCTAATGGTAACACCTGCGATACACATTGAAGGCAGCCCTCCTCTCTTGTGACTTCTTCCAGTTTCTAGGATAAATGAGATGAAAAGGGAGCATTGTGGGAGATGGGAGCTTGGATGAGGGGTAACACACAGAAATGGCACTGCAAAATCTTTACTGAAGAAACTGGATGAAAGAGATTGGCTCAAGTATTCAGACTAGAAATTTGTTTTTGAGGTCACTGCTGAAAGCTGATGCTGAGTCTTTCATGCTGAGTTTCAACTTCTGAGTTTAAGTGTGGGAAATATAGAAAGAATTGTTCTGACTTCTCTTCCCCCTCCCCAGCCTGCCCATAGCAGACAAACTGAAAAAAAACCCAAAAAAACCAGGAAAATGGACAGTTTTGGAGCAAATTTAATTTCAAGGTTTCCTTTTTTTCTTTTTTTCAAATTGCATTTTGGTGACATAAGCCTTTCATTGTTTTGTCTGGAACCCAATTCACTTGAACCACAATGTTTTTTGTTTTGGAGAAAGATGAAAAGCAGATGAAATGAGAAACCAACTTACAATCTGTCAGATGCAGTAGGTTGGAGCACACATCTGGGAGACAAAAAAGTAGCAATCCCCTCCTTCCTCCTTCCCAACCATGGATATTTGAACTACTATTTTTGACTATTGAGGATAGTACACTAATGCTGAATTTGGTTTGTATTTGGAAGTGCTGCCTCTATTTATGTGTTTGTTTGTTTGTTTGTTTGTCCTTTACTTTACCTGTCTGGGTAAACAGACTGAAAAAGAGACTAGACCTAGGCATCCTGCCTCTCACATGAGCTTTTAAATGCTAGATTTGAGAGGTTCCTCCCTTTCTTGAATTTTTTCCTAATTTTTAGTAGTCAAGGAGGGATTGAGGTCGTGGCAGTGTAAACTAGTTAGGAACTTGATGGTTTGAACAAGTAATGATGAGAATGGATTCACTGTAGTTTCAAATTCTCCAAAGACTGCAAACCTCCTTTGCCTCACATTGATACCTCTAAGTAGTCATGATAAAAAACAACAGGCCAGCTCTGGAAAGGAAATAGCCTTTGATCACACTTTATTAAAAGATGATTTGATTTTAAATAAAAATATTTTGAAATATTTTTGTGCCCAGAGCAAATGAGCAGTGAGTTTAATATTTAAGTACAATACAAACATCTAGGAGTTATACTAAATGGTGATAAAAAAATACTTTTTCTGGGGTGAAAACTTGTGGTTAGGGATCCATATTCTGCCTCTGGTCATTGAATGAAAGTGTCCAAGATGTTCAGTGACTGAAGAACATGGTACTAACATGAAATAGCTAAGTTAGGAGATTTTAAGACACAAAAAAAAGTAAGGATTTACCATTTGAGTATTTTTCAAATAAGAAAATATATTTTTTATAGGAATCCATCATCACAAGAACTTCAGAAAGTCTCAATAAAATAAACCCTATTTTCTTCTTTTTAATTCTAATTTCTTATTAAAGGTATTTAAGATTTTCAAAATCTTATTATGGCAGGCTCACAAAACATCAGAGCCAGTCTCTGTAGCATACAAAGTGAGTATCAGCAGGAATTTAATATTATTCTTATCTCCTTCTACACAGTACACAGGTTAATTTTAGCTGACACTATCAAATTACTGCATGTTATGGCAGCTTTTCGGAGGTATCCTTGGGCACAGCAGACAAGGTTAGTCTCTTCTCTGCTGTACATTTTGCTGGCCTTCTTACTTAAAGAAGTTTCACTTATTTCCTTCCAGGCAAACAGAAATAATTTATTATGACAGCTAATCCTCTGCTGAAGTACAGAAATTATCATTCACAGGAACATTGTATTCTAAAGGCTAAGGACTTCCTAGAAACTCTTTCACATATTTCAGTGTTCAGTGTACATTTGGTTCCTTTGTACTCATTTAAAAATCTTGTTATCAGTTCCAGGAAATGAATTTGTTCCACTCTGTTTAAAAGGGACTATCTTTTTGGAGGCTATGTGCACCTGGTTGCTAGGAGGGGTAATACAATCGGATGGATATCAGAGAGACAAAAATGATGCTCTGGTAATCTATTCAGATGGAGTATGTGGTGAGGCATATTAGCGTTTGCACATGCCCTCCACAGACCTGGTGTTAGCATTAGTTTAATTAATAAACATTTGAAGGGGCAAAACAAGAAGGTTGGATGCCAAATTAACTTATTCACACTGAGGTCAAAGGAGATGGACTCATTTATACTGCATGTGAATCTATTATTTTTAGAAAGCCAGGAGCCCATTACGGTGAACTAGCTGTTTCTGTTACCTTTAAGAAGAAATGTTTCTATTAGAATGATTTTCTGTCGCACTGGTGAGTTTTGTGTTGTCTGAGTTCCATGTTGTGCTTTTCTGGGCAATGCTAGCGTGAAATGGAGCATCGCTGCCTTGTCACGGCAGGCAGATAAGATGTCAGCCAGTTGTGCTGATGGGCCAAAGCTGTAGCTGTGCCTGTCATGTTGGCATTCTGCTGCAAGGCTGGCAAGGCTGCCTTTTCTCCAAGCACCTGCTTACTTTGAGGCTGCTTTGATATGTTACTGTTTATTTGCTGGAAAACAGGTTTTATGAAAATTCCTCCTAAGGCCAGCTTACAGGTGCTTTTTATAAGAAGATGATTTTTTTAATGACAGTGTTTGCCTCTAGTATAAGCCCATAAGGCTCACTTGCATCCCACAGCTCAAAAACTTGTACACACTTCATTAATTTGCTCTTGTACGGAGACAGAGGTTCAGTGATAATAGCACCTTAAGTGATGTTAAGGAACAGACAATTTTTAAAGGCAACTTTGCAATATAAAAAAGCACTTTATTATCTTTCTTTCTGAGAATAAAGCTGAGAATAAAACCTCTAGATGGCAGCAGAAGAACAAGGTAGAAATAAGTAGGTTTTAAAAAGTTCTGCCAGCTATAGCATATCCATCATTTTGATGCAAACACATCACTTAGGCAATGGGAGATTATTAAAAGCATTATACTTATGCCAGTGACAAGGACAGGTCCAGCAAACGACTGTTTCCTGGAAATAGCAGGTGATTTTGCAGGCAATAACACTGCCTCTTAATCTTTTCATGACACACATTAAGAGGTTAAGCATGCCTTGTAAAATATTGCAAGACTCATTTTAGATCAAGTTTTCTCCTTAGGATATGAAAACCCCAGAGTATCAACCATATTTATGAAGGAAGATTTGAGCTTTAGCTCTGAATGCAAGTCTCTCAGACTTAACATCTTCCACAGGTTTCCAAAACACTGTTTCAATACTGTAAAGCCCATGCCCTGCAATTTTTATTCAGTCTTTACTAAGGGATTATTCAATTTAAAATTAACGTGAGATGTGTGAGCAAGGAGCAGTTCTGGCTCTCAGCATTGCCTCTGCAAGATTCAGTGATGTCAAGACCTGTAAGAAACTACCACTAGCCTTCTACATTAAAATTTAATTCCTCATTGGAATGTGCCTGTAACTCAGTACTAGCTTTGTCCTCAGGTAGCTCAAGGCTTATCACACTGCTGTATTTTAAAAATAGTGCACTTGTCTTCACGTCTTTTTTTGGTGAACATTTCAACTTACTATGGGTTCAGTAAAGGACTGTTAACTTGCAATAAACATGTGCCATTTTTTAGGTTAATGTAACTTCATTTTATGCTATTGTTTCTCCTCTGTTACATTCACATTGTACAGCTGACATCTGATAGGAAAAAGAGACTTAGACACTCTACTACAGTTAGAAGTGATATGGTTAATAGCTGCAGCTAAAGCCTTTCCCATAGTATTCTAAGTTATCCAGCAAGGTTACCCAATGCAGATTTCACCAAGTACCATCACATCCCAAGAGTGAATCTGCCCTCCACCCTGCTGAGGGCCTCTGTGGGAAGCCATTATCCATCCAAGGACATTGGTGCACACAGCATGGAGAAGAGAGGCAGATGGAAAGAACTACAGCTTCTGTTAAAAACTGAGCCAGTGCAGCTCTTTACCATTTTAAATCACAGTACAAATGGTGATCAAAATTTTAGTCTTCTGGCTTGGTGACCTCCACTGGACAATTTTGAATAAAGAAGTGCACTAAAAGCCAATCCAACAATTGTAAATCAACCCAAAGCCAGCCCTTCTGATTGAAAGGTAGTATGTGAAAAAGAACCCCATATAGTCATGTGCCACTTTAGCTGCCTGGGAAAAAAAATCTTTCCACATATGAAAATGGCAATCAACCTCCTGCATGGTGCTTAATGGGAGGTAAAACACAAGACAACTCCCTGGCTGGGAGTTATGAGGCCACATGCAGATATCTCCATCTGAGCTAATCACTGAAACTCCTGTCTTGGAAATGGAGAGAAACAAGTACCAGTAGCGCACAAGTCATGTCATTCCAAAGCAGGTCTCTCAAATAAGTGAGAAGAATCATATATTCTTTCCACTGTCTGTAAAGGGAGTTTTGTATAAACTTCTTGGATGGGAGACATCACATTGGCTGATGTTTCAAGTCAGGTGTGATAAAGTCTGCACCATCATTCTCTAATTTAGGTCTTTAGTTGAAGAATCTATTCAGAGATTTCTTTCTTAATGCCAGATTTTTTTTCTGTGTTTTTACAGCCTGTCTTCCTCTACTAAACTCTTGTAATTTGTGATATCCATCTAGTTTCAGTCTGTTGTTTTCCATCAGTCACTTGGTCCTAACTCAGCTGATTCTCATCACTAGGTGTCCTAGGTTGACTGTATGTTGCCTTTATCCCCAATCGTCTGCCCTGTTCATGTTGAATAATAAGTTCTACACCTTTAAGACTTGTTCCAGGAGGGAAGGGGTGGGGGGAAGAAGCGCGGAGTTTGTTTTCAAGAACTGCACTCACTCCTCCACATCCCTGCTCCTGGACTGAGTTGTCTGCGGATGGGCAGACAGCGAGACAGAGCTCTCCTTTGCTTTTTCTAGTTAGTTTTAGCTAGCTGAGGCAAAGCAGTTCCCTGGACTGTGTTTTTTCCCTTTCCCTGGACCTGCTCTGGATGAGCCCCAGCAGAGCAGCAGCAGCAGCGCCGGTGGCCCTGCGGCCGGGCCTGGGCCGCGGCATTGCCAGCACTGAGGGACTGAGCAGAGACTGAGTGAGCCCAGCTGCAGCCCGGGGGGTTTGAATTGTCTCTCTCTTGGAGTGGCAAGAAGTTTTATTGTTTAATATCGTTTAAGTTTTCTTGTTTAATAAACAGGTTTTTTCCACTCTTTCTCCAGAGAAGTATCTTTCCCGAACTGGTTGGGGGGAGGGGCCAATTGAATCTGCTTTCTTAAAAAAACCCTTTTGGGGGTCTTTCCCCAAATTTGCCCTGAACCAGGACACTAGGCCTTTATGAAGACATTGCATTATGTCTTCAAGTCTTTTAAGCATGTAAGTTTTCATCCCACTTTTTGATTGTCCGTGATGCTGCTGTTAGTGTAGGAATTGTTTCTGCCTTTGCTCCTCTCAGTGCCATCTATCTGTAGCAACTTCTCAACCAATGGATGCCATAAGCCTTTCATGGTCTGTTTGTGTCCATTAGCTAAGCCCATAAATGTGCCTTGTGCAGTTTCTCTGTTGTGCTGGCAAAGCAGACCCTCTGGCTGGAGAAGCACCATTCTGTGGTTCTGATAAGTCCAAATTCTTCTGCCCAAGGCAGCTCAGTAACTGGCAAAAGCTCTGAATACTCCTGCTTCTGGGCTAGAATCTGTCTGCTTTAGCCTTCTGTTTGCCTAGTTCCAGTTGTCTTTCTGTTCAGTTCTGTTACTCTCTAGGTTTTGTAATTTCTTGGTATGATTTGTCCTCCTCTGTCATTTAGTCCTGCTTTAATGGCAGAATCTGTCCCAGGAAATAAAAGAACACAAGGCTTACTTTTCTATTCCCTATACCAACACCCTGTACATACCACATTTACCTCTTCTAGTGCCCACCACAAACTTCAGTGTCAGCTGGAGACAGTACTTACCCACCCTAACTTCAGATAAAGAGCTGTTTAGGAGTGTGGAAGCTGACCTGCACCAAAACTTTGCTAAGGTGAGTCCAAACAAATAAAAGTGCTAGCTAATTAAGTTCAGTGCTGATGCCTTAGCACTGGTTAATTTTCTCAGAAGTTGTAACTGAGGTGTCCAAGCACCAGTAGCCATATGAAATGTGTATGTGATAGCATCAAGACTTAGTGACTTATTAGTAAGTAAATAATTAGGGCTACATGGCCTACTGGTCTAATAACCACTTTTCAGTGAGCAAGCCTGTCCTAATGAAAGTGGAATGTTTGATTCAGCAGCTCGTGAATCTTGTACTGTTGGTAGGTGAACCCAGCATTTCTAGATGTTGACCCTTTCCTGTTTGTGATGCCTTATTATCATTCACCTAATAATAATCATTCACCTTTCAACTAATTTTTGGGTAGTTTAAGGGATAATGTGTTATGATTAATTGGCACATTTATACTTGAACTCATCTGCAAGATAACAAAATTTTGCAGGCTTAAACCTTAAACTTCCTAATTTTCTTGGATTTTGGATAGACCTCCAGGTCATGTACAGTAAATACCTGTGGCAGCTTTGGCTGTTAAAGGTTATGTTCTGACCTTTCAGGAACAGGTTGGGCTCTTGTATGATCTTTTTGCTTATCTTGGTGCATATCCCCTGCTGCTGCAGTCTGGCATTTATGACTCGTCAATGGGATTCCAATTTTTCTCTTTTCCTCTACGCATGACATGCAAACCTGTTTCACTTTGTCATGAGGTCTTAAATCGACTTTTGTGTTCTCTTTAAACACATGCACAGCTCTCCTATTAGAAAGGCAGTTAAATTCCTATGAATATTATTTTTTCAGGCTTACTCATATGAAGTAAGTCTGTGTCCCATCCTTTTGTGACTGCCTGAAGTTGTCCTGCCACAAATCAGAGAATATCTCTTGCAGACCTCTCCATCTTCTACATCATTACGTGTTATGGTTTAGCACCAACTGGCAGCTGAGCACCATGGATCTGCTTGCTCACTTCCCCCAGCTCTTCACCCTGGTGGGGTGCAGAATGGGAAAGAAAATGCAAACTTTGAGGGTTGAGATCATTACAATTTAATAATTTAAAATAACAAATACCACTACTACTAATAATAATTGTAATGAAAAAGGGTGAGAGGGAAATAAAATCCAAGAGAAACAGGTGGTGCTCAGTACAGTTACTCACCACATGCTGACCAATGTCCAGACTATTACTGGGCAACAATCAGCAACACCCAGCCAATTGTCTCCAGTTTATAGGCTGAGCATGACATTCTTTGGTGTGGAATATCCCTTTGTCCAGTTCAGGTTAGCTTTCGTAGCTATACTCCCTCCCATCTTCTTGTACATCTGCTTGCTGGCAGAGCATGAGACACTGAAAAGTCCTTTATTTAGAGTAAGTACTATGAGCAACTAAAACATCAGTGTGTTACCAAGATCATTCTCATACTAAATCCAAAATGCAGAACTTTACAAGCTATTAAGAAGAAAATTAACTTTATCCCAGCTGGAATCAGGACATCAAATCACCTGTATTGTAACCCATTTAATTAGCTATGACTTCCCCTTTCAGAAACATCCTTACCTCAGAGTAGTGAAGATTCAGGAGCATCACTTTCCAAGCTCTGCACAATACATTCTGATGGGCTCTGATCAGGCCTCATGTCCATTTGATAACAAAATGTATGACTATGTCATTCCAAAGAACATAGCTAGTAATTCCCCTTCCATCAGAGCACATCTCATTGGGCCTGACAGGCTTTAATTGAAAATGCCATGGGCTAATGACTTTACAGTAGTTGTGCTCCCAAGTCTCCTCCTGAGGCCTCAGACTGTAATTAAAGATGCTCCACAGGCATTTCAGGATTGGCAGCTTACTTATATCTGTCTTTATTCTTTCAGATATCTTGTATTTTGATGTTAAAGAGACAAGGATATTCTGAGTGGCCAAAGGGACCTATGTCTTTAGTCTGAACAGTTAAACAAGTTGAGCCTCTAATGAGTAACCCATCCAGAAAAATGCAGCCAAGACTCGTAGTGCTTTTCCCTTTCAGGAATGAAACTGGGAATAATACCAGCATTAATTCCCTACAGATTGGGCTAACCTTTGGAGGATTGCTTACTCTTTTTGCAGGAGCCATCATTTGCAGCATGAGCTGAATCTGGTTCACATGGTAACAAGCTTGACCCACAGTGTGGAGACACACATAATGTTGACAGCCTAAATGAGCCTTCTTTGAGCTCTCCCTTTTTAGCAGCATGGCTACATGATGGTGGTCTCCCCTGGAGTTGGGAAACCTCTCAAGATTGTGACAGAGAGAGCTTTTACCATAAACTTGCAATATAGTAACTTTGATTTGAGTTGCTAACTTAGATTTTGGCATGTGAACTCTGATATGTTTTGAATCAGATTTCAAATGATTGTACTCTACAGTGAAAATGAACCTTGTCATGGAACTTTGTTACACCACAGCTTTACAGCATCATATTAAACTGCTTTTCCTAATACCTTTGACAGCAGTTATTTTAAGTGATCTAAATTCATGATAGATTGAATGGAGGAGGAGCAGGAAGGGGGATCTGAGGAAGTAAGTTGTCTCTTTCTGTCGTCTTCAAAACTTGTATAACTGTGGCTAAGTCAGTAAATTTTAGTTTGCACATGAGTAGAGATTTCCTAGTGGTAAAAGTGTCTGATGGTTCTGTCACACAGATCAAGCTCTAGCCAGCCCTAGCTGTGCCCTTCTCAGTATCTCTGGACAGTACTGGACCTGCTAAACTTAATATGTAGGGTGACCTGAACCTGGTATTCATGGTGAAAAGTGGGACACTCTCTTCTATCTGATGAGGCGCTAGCTGGGAATTCTTCAGTTTGAAGAGTTTCTTCTCCATACCAGCTGTTCAGATACCAGTAACAGAGCTGCCACAAACTAAAGATTGTGTTTGGGCTACATAATCTGATTTAATGTTCATTTCTGGTTGACTGGCAGTGGGATGGATATAATATAAGGCAGAGCAGGAGCTGCACAGCTATCAGTATTCTCTCTGCAGTGATTTCATCTGTCAAGCTGCATACAACTTTTTGCTTTGGTTTTATAGAGCCAAGATCTTTAATAGAAAAAAAAAAACAAAAACAAACCCAATAAGAGATTCTGTGACCTGCCAGTTGCACTGATGTGTCCCTGATTCTTTGTACTCAGATTCAGTGACTCATTGTGGCCATAACCTCACTGTTTATGTCTCTCTTGCTCTTCTGGCATGGTACAAAACAAATCTCAAGAATCTAGCATATGTTTTTCTCACCTCTAGAAGTACTTTGCTTTCAAAGTTCTCTTTTGTTTTCAGTACCTTGCCATTGGTGCAATAAGTTATTTTGTGAAGAGATGCAGCTCCACCTTTGAAACAAAACAAAAACCCAAAAAAAAAACCAAAAAAAAAAAAAAACCAAACCAAAACCAAAAAAAAAGGTGGATATTTTGACTGTAATTCTCGGATTTTAAGCTCTGCTTTGTTTTCTTTACTTTTCTGTATGATAATAAATGATTCAGTGATGAATCTACATTTAATTTGAAAGACAAGGAGAAGCTATTTCACATATCTCTTATTTTCCTTTTTATAAATTTTATTTTATTTTGATGGCTAATTTCAGATGGGATATGATTATTCCATCATTTTTTTGACAAGTATTTGATTGAGTGCATAAACTTGTAGAATATGAATCATATTGGAGAAGCTTGGTAACAGCTGCTGCAGTATTCCTTTCAATCCAGAATGGCAAAACTTTAGCTATCATTTACTAGAAGTGCATTTTATAGTGAAAAACTTTAATATATCCGTGTTCAAATTGTTCACAGAAAAGCAAAATTATGAGGATAGGATAGCAGAGAAAAGGTATTGCACTTCAAGCATAAGAAATGTCATGAAAGAAATGTCCTGGGTAGCTGAGGCTTTTAAAAAATTGAGGTTGTGACCTGGAGTAAAATTAGCATGTTGGAATGTAGGAAACTCTGACAACACAGCTCGGAGAAAATAGATATATTGTAATTTGTCCCACCTGTCGCTCTCTACAACTACCTGAAAAGAGGTTGTAGCAAGGTGGGGATTATCCTCCTCTTCCAGAGAATATGGCTTCTAGCAGAACCAAGGAAGGCTTAGGTTGATGACAGGAAGAATTTCTTCATGGTAAGGGTTATAAAGCATTGGAATGGGCTCTCCAGGGAAATGGTGGAGTCACCACCCCTGGAAGCTTTAAAGAAATATCTGGATACAACAATCAATGCCATATTCTAAAGAGTGGTGATTGATCAAAGATTGGACTTGATGAACTTGAAGGTACCCTCCAACCTAATTTATCCTGTGCTTCTGTTAACATTTAAAGAAATGTTTAAAGAAACATTTAAAGAGAACTTGAGTACTTCTACACAGTGACTAATCCACCATAAAAATATCAATTTTTGTCAGGGGTATCCTTCCCTAGAGGGATATATTTTTCAGAGGGGCTACAGCACATATACCTCTACAGACAGATGATTCTGTGTGTTATATGATATACTATGCATGAAGGCATGTGAAAAAAACAGTGTGTGAAAATATGCACAGTGCTATAATCCAGCCATCCTTCTGTTGCTTGAAAAATGACTAATGGTTAAACATTCAACACTGGGTATTATGGGGAAGCAACCCTTCTTGAGGGCAACAGAATTCAGATTGGAAGCAACTTGCTAATTTTCAACAGTGAGATTCAATTAACATGTGGGACATAACTTCAATAGCAGCTGAGAGACAGAGGGTCTTTCTGAATAGATACAGGTTAGTTAAATTACAAGTTATTTAATACTTGCTAGTCAACTGGATTTTTGTTTGTTTATTTTGTTTTTGACTAGGAGGGGAGGGGCTGGCTGGCAGTTCTTTTGTCCAGGCTGGTCACTGATTTTTCTCCTTGCTGTAAAAATCTACAAGGCTATTGCAGTAGTCCCATGTAGTCTTGTCATATTAAGTGGAACCTTAATTCTTTCTCCAGATCATGGATTTAGGGACAAGGTCTTGAATAAAAGAATGAGACCCTGTCATTTTGAAGGGTGTACAACTCAACAGCAATGAGGCATCTATTCTCTTACTGGGGAGGAAAAATTAAGCTTTTATTCACTGTAAAAGATATGTGTTTGCATTCAGAAATGGGGAACATTAAAGACCTTGAGCTGGATGTAGCCCTTTGTATATCATCAGGCTGAAATTTTGAGTCTCAGGCTTGTCATATTATTGAAACAAATGGGGTCATACTAAGTGGCACGTTGTTGGGCACTGGGAAGGTTTGGTCCCCAAGGACTTTATTTGCCAGTGCTAAAATCTGCTTATCAACCAACTGGGCACTCACATTTAATCCTGGTGCTGAAATATTCTTGCAGGTGAATCTTAATTTGTGAGCTCTTTGCATTCTCTTGTGAGTCAAGAAGTTAAACTAATTTGATATTGCACTCCCTTGATAATGAAAAAGGCTGATGAGAACAAGACAGAGTTTACAGTACTGTGAATCATTAAATCATTTTGCATTTCAGTAGCAGGATGATTTATCTTTCAAGTGGTGTTTGTGATAAAGGATGGATAAAACCCATTCAAAAATCATAGTAAAAATACAAATGTTAATTATTTTTTTTATTACAATAAAATTCAAATTTCTGCTAGAAATCATGGCTGAATGGTGGCAGAAGATGCACAAAAAGCCTCATATCTGAGGCTGATATATATCTGATGAGATGTAACGTTGCCAGTGACTGGTATTTCCACTGCATCACCTCATAATTTAGACTTGGAAGTCCTAGACTGATGCTAGTATCTCAGTTTTAATTTAAAACATAAGAATTCATTTCTAATCTGGTGTTTGTTGCTCAGAAAAGCTAAAGAACCTGAACTAGAAAAGGCATCAAATAGAAAAGTTTTCCCTACAGGGCCAGGGGAAAGTCAAGTGCATTTAACACTTCTCAAGAGAACTGGACTTATTCTGTCCACTTCAACCATATCATTCACAAGTCTGGTCTCCCCAGATGCACCCAAAGAAAAACATCCTGGAGTTGGCTACTGCCACTGGAGCAGTAGCAAACTATCTGCTATGGAGCCTCTTTCTTTGGAGGTATCATGGAGTCAGGAAAGACTGGCTACATGAACTGTCCTTGTTGGAGCTGCACTCTGCTCCTCATCACCATTTTCACTTGTTATTGTTCTCTCACAACCTGACAGAAGCAAATCAATTTATTAGAATTAACTCCTACTCTTGATTGCTGCTGAACTGGCTGAAGAGAAAGGGGTGCTGAAAGCAGCTGAACACTGAATTCTTCTTTCTGATGGGCTGCAGAAAATCCCACTGGGTGTGAGGTGAGCATCTCTGAGTTGCAATTTTATCATAAAGCTGAAGACTGATAGTTAATAATGTATGAACACAATAAGATTACTTTTATGTCAAGTGTAATTAATATGGTGTGAGGATCACGATTTTTTAGAAAAGGAACTGCTTAAAACCAGCTCCAAAACAATAATTAATTATGTGAGTTTGATTTCCAGGCACAGCAATGTCCTTATCTGTGCCTTCTTGGTCATGCTCACATAATAGTCTACTTACTGCAATATACAATAATGCAATATAAGATTCACATGACAGAACTGTTATCTTTAGCTATAAATTAATAAATAAATTCTTTATACAACAAATATGCTGTTCTTTTCATAATGGCAGCTTGCTACTCTAAAGACAATTTTTATATGCTTATTAACATAATTGTCACATAATAATGCTGCTCTTCACAAGAGCAATACAAGCTATTATTTTTCATAGCTTTTGAATAAAACTGTTCTTGAAGTACTTTTATAAAAATGAAGATTATCTGGAATTCAATTCACATTGATCTTTACTATTTACTGTTTAGAGGGGGAATTTAATATCTAGGAAGTACCTAGTTCTGCATGTGCTCATTAGAAAGATGCATAAATCAAGCAGTTTAACTCATAAGCACAGGTAGAAACCCAAACTCATCAACATCTAAAATGATCATTTATAACTTCACAAAACAAATGTTTTAGGTTAGGGGTGAAGACAAAAAGGAGAAAAAGGAACTGATTTCTTATCAGAATATGAGTAGAAACACTCTCATGATGCCAAGAGATGTGCTAAATGTTACCCATAACAATAAAATGCAGGCAGGTGCCTAAATCCCGGCTAACGACTATTTGGCCATGTGTATTTCTCTGTGCAGTGCTGCAGTGCTCATGAATCAAATAATGGCTGCATCTTTGGAAAATGCTGAATCCTAGAAATGCTAATGAGGCAGTATGCAGAAGTCATAACTGTTGCCACTGTCAAGTGGCAATGAAAATTATTATCTGTTAAGATATTGGAGACAGAGCCGCTATCCTCTAAATTCTCATGGAACTTATCTGATTCACTAACTAGTAGTTGTATCAAGATTTTTAGTTTGTCATGGCAACCTGAGAAGAGACAGGAGTAGGATGCTATCAGGCAGCAGTCATAATGCAAGCATAAGTTAAACGCCTCTAAAGTTAATGATCCAAATTCTTCATTGCAGCTGCAGGGCACACAGTGTGACTTGGGGGAGGTGCACAGATGCTGTAAATTACTTTGGATGCCAGTACCATGACCCTGGGCCAGCTGTGTATCAGACCAGACTGGTGGCATAAGTTACAATAATATAACTGCTGCTGTGAGTGATCCTGAGTGGCTGTTGTGGCAGATGTAATCTCAGTATCACACATAAATCCCCTTTTTTTTTTTCCTTTTCCTTCCTTACTCTGGTTGTAGGGTTGAGGGCAACCTGGGGACTGCTCCATTTTTTCTGCCCCACTAGGGAATTATCCCACCCTGAATAATCTTTCCATTGCTGCTGGCCCTTATAATTCAGTAAAATACTGCAAGTCATCTTGAACACGAAACAAGCCAAGGCAATATACTTTCCCTTGCTTTGCATATTTTTCTGTTTTACATTATATTTTATTGCAATAGCATGGACACTCATTTTGCTTTAATTGTAAATATTGGATCCAATAAACTGCTTTTAACAATCAAATGACTATTCACCTGGGTAAAAATGGTAACTAAAAAGCAATGTTATTGACAAAATTATCTGTCAGGTCAACAGCATCCTCTCCACAGCTTTCAGAATGTGATGTTATTAGTGTGTGTGAAAGCTGCCTGCCTGCTCTGCTGTCTGCTTTTTAGCGATAAGTTTTATCTATTATGTTGCCAGAACTTTTGGTCAAAGCCTCATATATTTTGCAGTTTTCTGAATATATCTCAAGATCTTCAGGTTTTATCATCTGCAGATAATTGCTGCAAACAAACAGATATTATTCAAGTGGAAGAACTGGAAGAAACATCTGCAGCCAGGAACACCAGCAAACAGAAGTTTGGAGGTAGCAAATGAATCATGTGAAACTAGGACAGACCTAGCAAGGAACAGATACTGTTCATCTGTGCAGTAAAACCCACTTACTTTAAGCCACAACTGTAAAATTAATGGCATTTTGGTAAGCTGCCACACCCTGGGGATAATAGTAAGTTTATGTGTCATATGAATGTAAGATTTCTTACATTCTCCTTTCCTTATCCTGGTAACCTAGGTGCTGAAGTCCTTTTTACTCTGCCCTCTTCTCTTTTTTTTTTTTTTCCCCCCATGGAATATGTCAAGACCTCTCATAAAGCAGTCACTATATTAGGAGACAGAAACTCACAAAGCCTGGGTAAATGTCAGCACCGTGGAACAACTTTCACCCCTGAAAGGTCACAGATTGCAGTTCCAGCATATTGTGGTCCACTCAGCAAGAAACCAGCCAAGCATATCAGTTCAGCATAATACCACATTATTACATTTATCCGGCCAGCATTAAATGTGCTGCAACCTCATGCTTTGTTTTCCTTGACTTGGAATGAATGAAGCAGCTTTTGTAGGCCATCCTAAAGCTGTTCATTCAAAGATTAGGAAAAGGCCATGGTGTCTCATGGGAGATTTAGACTGAGTGGAAACACCTACCCCAAACCCATGATTCTTAAACTCTCATCCAGCTTCTCCCTAATCTTCACCATTTACATTTGCTAAAAAACTGGAATAGAACATTACAGTTACCTGGTAGCACTGTAGCTGTGGTGGGAACAGGGAGCTCCTGGGCCAAGCTGGCATTTGTCAAACTCTGCCTTTTCCTCGTGTCCTCAGAAAGCATTTGCAGAGAGTGGATTCTTGTCTTTGACAATTCCACCTAAAACAACTGTAGGGAGAGAAAGCTTGTTTGATTGGTTTGTTTTGAGGGTGGAGGGAAATGGGTTTAAGAACTCTCCAGGTTGCAAATCCCAAATGGAAGACTGTGCTGCCTGGTAGTGCTGGGGCATCTACTAAGTGTAAGGTCTTTCTTCAGGACCTCTTCCCCTTAGGCTGCTCTGTGCTTGGTATAGTGTTTCTTGTGGGTCTAGCTGTCCTGCATTGGGATGCCTAAAGGCTAGGTAGAACAGTTTGATTCTTAAATTCTTGTGGGACTGGTTGCTCTGCATACAGAAAATACTTTGGAAGTCTTAATTTTCTTATCTTTTATCAAATTTGTCAATTTGTCAACTGAATTAGAAAAACAGGTGTTTACTTTGCTACAATTTGCATACATGTGCACATACATTTTTTTTTAACCAGACAGCAGCACTAGGAAGGCAGCAGAGTTGTATGTTGCTAGATCCTCCACATGCTTATTGATTGCACATTACATTACAGTAGAGATTATAATGATTCTATGGAATTTTTAATGAAGTTTTCATGACCATCACGACTGGCTTTTTAGAAGACTAGTGATAAATCACTAATCTGATGATTCCTCAGTGCTAATGACTTCTTTTCCTTGGGTGATTATTCTGTTGGAGATTATTGTACAACCAATAAAAGTTTCTAAAGCTGTGTCTTGTGTGGGTGAGCCAACACTTCATTGAAGGGGTCCGCATATTACAACTTTGCTGTTTTCTAGGGCAGGCTGCTGATCTCTGCCTTCATTTTTCTGAACATTATCAGAACATCTAATTTCTATTTCGCTTTAGGGACATGCTAAGTTACCAATTTTAAACAGTTTCTGTGGTGTTGACAGTTTTAATTTGTTCCACTTGGTATGTTAGGAGGCCTATTGTTTGTTCAAAGCAGATTTTTGTGTTTCTGAAAGAGACAGTGTCTGTATTTTCTCAATGCAATGCAATTTGTACCCATATTGCAGCTCCAGACATCTCCTTAAGGGCAAGTCTAATTGAAGTTGCTTGATTTCTGCTACCAATCAGAGTTTTTTCTAACTGGGTTTCTTTTCAACTGTAATGCTTCTCTTGTATTAGCAGGCTCACTCAGGTGTAACATTTTCACTGACTCTCTCTGCTTGACCACAGCCCTCTGGTCCACTTTAGTCAATCTCCCACCTAAAATTTAAAAAGCACATGATGAGCTCTGCGACTGATTAATACTTATGAGAATTTACTTGTCCTTTCTTAAAATGATTGCATCTAAATTAAGCCATAAATTTAGCTCTGATTCACCTTTCAGCCAGCTGTGCCTTAGCTGGAATCCCAACAGAACGGGACAGGATTCAGGGTGGATTCAAGGACAAGAGTCTAGAACTTTGTCATTCAGTAGTCATTTAAGAGTCCTTTAACTAGTCATTTAAGATAATATTTCAACAGTTACTAAGCAAGTCACTTTACTGGACCTGTGTCCCTTTTTCTCAGGAGAAGAGGAACTTGTTGCTAGTTTCAACTGTGCAGTGTGTATGCACGGGAAAATGTAAGTCTGTATGCCCTTGCATTGGAATGAATAGTTTTTAATAAAGAAGAGGGAACTGGAAAATTTCATGGTTTGTGTTATTTAAGACTTTTACTTGTCTATGATTTCAGAAAAATGGCAATTGCTTGACATCCATGTATCTCTTCTATATCCAAGCACAAACAAAACCTTGATAAATTTTATTATCTCACCATTGACAATGTAATAATCTGTGGCTTTTTGGACCTTCATGTAATGCACATATTAAATATCTTTTGTTTGTGATGAATTTATGTTAGCCTTTTATTGTAGGTGTATATCAAAATGACTTTTTATTTTCTTTCCAAGTAAATCACTAATCATGCAAAGCTTTATTTTTCTCAGCAATCAATAAGCTGTTTTGTCCATTTGGTTTTCCAAGCACACATGAGACTTATCCTCCCTCCATTTCCTCTTTCAACTTATTGATATTTTGCATTTTAGTTGAATTTGGATGTGTCTTTATGGAACAGCTGTCAGGAAGAAATACATGAAAGCAGAGAGCCAAGAGAGACTGATGGTTGGACCAGGAAATATGCACCAGCATCTTCAGCTTCCCTGCCAGGAGCAGTCTTTGCAGCTGGGGAAACCTCTGCCCCTGGCTTCGCCTTTCTTCTCCCAAAGTCATTTTTTCCCATTAGGAAAGGCACTTAATGAAGAATGCAGGCAAGGAAATTGGGTCACAGAGAAGAAGGGGGAGGATGGAACAGACAACAGAGATGGTCAGAGTGGTTGTCAGGAGAGTTGTTGCTTGCAATCTCAATGTGGTGGTATGTTCTAGCTGCAAAATCCTATCAGAGCAAACCAATATTTAATTCTTATTACAGACATTCAGTCCAATAAGTGGGGGATTTATGGGTCCTTTCTGTCATGCAGTTTCCATATGCTGAACATTGTCGTGGCTACTGAGTGTGTAAGGTAGTAGTAAATTGAAAGTTTTCTGCAAATCTGTTATAATCTTTGATTTGGAGACAGGGAAATCGAACAGAAACAATTATTTATTTGTGGGAGCCAACATTAGAAGAATTAAAGCACACCCACTGTCCAGTTTTAACTTTAGCTCATTCTGCTTTTTTGTGTCACTACATAGACTCAAAAATAAATTTCTTTTGTGAAATAAACTTAGGATACTAATTCAGACCTTTGCTAGGTGGCTACAGATGTTGTGAAGGCTTTGCCTTCACAAATATTTCAGGGAGGCTAAGCAGCAGCTAGATCATTGATGACGAACTATCTGATACTTAGACATAGTGGAAACAGTCTAGACCCAGGTCCAGAGCTAGCAAAGATCCACACAATGCCATTGAAACTACACTCCCGGATAAAGTTCAGCATATTTCCCTAAGTGGTAATATACACTAGGTACAGTATTTCAGAAATCACAGTATAGATATGAACAAAGCTGCACTTCATAAATCAATATTTATATTTCTTAATAAAAAAATATATGCATTAGAGTCCAATCGTACACCTTAAAGAATGTTCTATTTTGAAAGCATTTTTTAGAGTGCAATATTTTAATCCCATATGTAACATTATACAATTTTCCAATTAAATAAAATTATGTGTATACAAACAATTTTTACACAAGATTTAAACTCAAAATAGTAAAAAAGAAAAAGACTGAGAAATGCTATTGTTTTTGCTCCATGTAAATATAAAGTTACATAAGGAAAACTTTGTCCCACAGGATTGATGAACTTGGAATGCATTATTATGGGAAAGAGAATTCCTCAATAGAAAATGAGTATTCAAGATAAGTTCCTGAGAATGAATTTGGATTCTGGTAAATTTTTGCTCATAAAATTCTATCTATCATGTTTTTATTCAAAATAATGATGCCTTGTTTCAATTCTAAGTTGTTCACTAAATCTATGTATGCTAGAAATGCATGGAACTGCTGGTTTACTAAACATGCTAAGAAAGATTAGAATTGTTCTGCGTAAGCCTCAGGAGACCTGGGGTAGTTTATGAAGCTTTTGTTAAGCATTTTCTATTGAATTTATCATCCATTAACTGATAAAATAGATGTACCAACAGATTGCTAGCTGTGTTAGAACCTCTCATATCCACTACAATGTAAGGGAAAACTGTTGGATATTTATTTTCTTCACAGACAAATTTTCAGGAGGTCGAGCTTTCTCATTTACATTATCTTCTAGTAGAGAATACTTTCATAATGAGTATTTTATATTTCAATACATTGTAGACATACTACTACTGCCAGTGTAATGAACAGTGAGAATAAAGAGTATCATTCCTCAAATGACACTGACAGATATTTTTTCTTCCATGAAGCAGATCTGAGTAAATTTTTACTAGAAAGGCTCGTGGCCATTAATATGTAGTTTACATATAGTACAGCTCTTTTAAGCCAACAAAATGATTTATGACACATTTATTCACATTTATTCATTACTCTGTGATAATGAGCAAGGCTTTATTGGGTCAGCACATAAAATTGCAATGTATATTACTTTGTTTATTTTTAAGAAGGATTGGAATGTAGCTATTATAGTTAGAGATACTAATGATAATATAATTTATTAGAATTTATATCAGATGTTGACATTTTAAATCCATAGTCCAAATTTATTAATTAAGCCCAACAGCAGAGCATTATGTTCAGCTTACTGCTGACTCCTAGAACTTATTGAAAAATGGTCTTGTTTCACCTTATGTATCAGAATCAGTTTGCAGAAATCTTTTCTGCTGCAGAGGTATCTCTATTAAATTTGTACCACAGATTAAAAGAGAAGGAAATGTTTAAAATGTCATTAAAATTGAGTAGTAAATCTTTCACTTTAAAAAAGAGAGGAGTTGGAAAACTAATTTCTCATTTCTCATCAAAGGTAGGCAACTAATTAGTCTCACTCCAATTAATACTTGGGTTATATAAAAGATGATTGATTCTGTCTAGGTTTTTTATCCTTTGAACATATGGCAACAAGGAACACGTAAAGTTTTAATCTTTCTACATTTGTGCTTGTATCTTAAAGTGTGAAAATATGGGCTGTGCACAGGCAGTGGTCTGGTATTTTGGCTGCAGAGATAAGTGCATGCTATTCAATCACTTTTATTTTCACTGTTTACAGCTGATAAAGAACAGAGCTTGGCCATGCAGAAAGCCTGTTGATCACCTATATTGTGTACAGATGGCTTTTGAAAGTGTATCCAGACTGGTGATTCCAGAACAGAGCTGACAATATAACAAAAATGGTGACATGTAAAATTTAGTCTCACGGTAAGATGAAGAGTCTGGACACAAAATGGCCTTGCAAAAGGGCAAGCTTTCCAAAGCTTGTCTCAATTTCCTACAGCTAGTCCCATAATGCTGCCCACTCACTGCACCCCTCCCTCCCTCCTTTCCCAGATCCTGATTTCTCTCCTTCTTTAAATCTGCTGTTTAAATTTCCAGTCCCATGCACCACCAGACCCTGGCACAAGTTCAGCCTGGGAAGGCTTTGGTACTCCAGTCTTTCTCACATAGGAACAGGTTCCATGTGATCTGCCCAAGAAATTGCTTGCCCAATACAATATATAATTGTATTAAAAAATACAGTGTATATTAAAATATACAATGCTTGCCCAATACAAGCTTGTCTGGAGTTACATGAAAGCAGACCTGAGGGAAACGGGTGTAACAAAAGCTTTTGCTGAAGACAACATATAGGATGATGCAGGAGAAGGGAAATGGTCAAGCTCAGCAGCCCAGGACTTTTTCACAATGTCTTGGACTGTTCATTCCTAAACCTCAGCCTGCCACTGGTAGGAGCAGTGACAGAGAAAGTTATGCAATAAAGTTGTTACTTGTGCTCTTTTTAACAGACTAGCTATGAGTCTCTCCATTTTGGGGAAAATTTTATTCCTCTTGTCATCCTCTCAGCCCCTTATTTCAGAGGTGGTGATTTAGAAAAGGAGTTTTCCAAACTGAGTGTAAATTTACCCTAAAAAAAAAAATAAATATGGGTAGCTCAAACAGGTGGATATTTTAAGCTCTGTCATGTTCACTGTGGGTGAAAATTTCTCCTGCTTGCAGAGCTTTTGCAGGAATAGAGGGAAGATCTCTGACAAGAAGGATGCACAACTAAGTTCTCTAATTAAATGAATGCTGATCTTAGCATACTATCTTCTATCACTTTCAGTTGCTTTTTATGAACTCTCTGCCTGGATCTCTCTCTGCATCCTTTATACATTTACCTTTTTCTTCCTTTTTTTCCTTTCCTTTCCTTTCCTTTTTTTTTTTTTTTTTTTTTTTTGTTGTTGTTATTTTTTTTTTCCCTAACAAAAAACCCCATAAATTATGAGAGTATTTGGCAAGGAAATGGGTAGATCGAGTGCAAATTCTTACATATGGAAGGGCTACAAGGTGAGGAGATGCAGACAAGTGCAAGTTTCTTAGTGTCATGGAACACTGGTCCACTGCGGACTGCTACAAGCACTGTGTCAACCACCTCAGTGGTTCTCTGCATTTCTGCTGTTCAGAAATATTTGCTGGCACAGATCACAGCAGCACATACTGCAGCTCTTTGCTAACTGCCTCTGTACTGGCCTGCTGCAAAGGGAAAGTATTGCTGAGATGTGGACTTACCTCAGTTAGGCTTCTCTCTTCTGCATATTTTTCTCTTCCACATATATGTTCCATGCAGAGGTAGTATACAGGTAGGCTGTTACTTAAACACAGCTGCTCCTTGAGCCAGCAATACTGCTGTTAGGCACTAATTAGTGACCTCCTGCTCAGTGCCATCTCTCCAAAATCGAACCTATCTCAAAATATCCTTTCTAGCATGATGATGTTAAGAATGAACAGAAAACGAGGCAAAAGCAATTAACTCATCCTGAAAAAATAATACATTGCACAATTTGAGCCGTATATAATTTATCAGTTACTTCTGTTAGCATTTTGTGGCCCTACCTTGTAAATTAAATCAATTCCTGATAAAGAAGTAGAAATCCAATATCATTACTTCACTTTTCAAATACTTTACCAGAGAATTATTTTTTTCTGCAACAAAGCATATTTTCTGCACTGTTAAACAACATCCATCTTAATGGGATCTGCCTCTTTCAGGTTTGTATGTTTTCTTGACTGGGTGGCTTGCCTGCTTGAGAAAGGGATTTTTTTGAATTATGAAAATGAGAAAAATCTCCACAAACTGTTCTCTATTATATTCATTATACGATATACATGTTAATAGAAGAATTATTAAACTTAAAACATAATTATTCAGGTTTTTGCTTTATCAGAAGCTTATAAAATAGCAGGAAATACTATATTGTTCTTGTCATTCTCTTGAATCTGGGAACAGAGTATTTCAGTGAACTGGATATGAAACCATTGTCCTTTCTATTTTTCCAGCATTTCTGAAGTACTTCTGCTTTTGCAAACTGCACCTTGAATGGCACCAACTGTGAGCAGTTTGTTGCTCTCTGATGAGGCACTTTGCTTTCTTGGACTGAAAGGGAGCTTCAGGAGCCAGATCCTCAGCTGGTGTGAATTTATGAATATATGAATAGTGTAGAAGTAAATACACTGCCATTTAGGCTGCCTGCTGATGTTCCCTTTCATTTCCTTAGAGTGATGTGTGTCATCCCACTCACATAAACCTAACCATGGCTGATGTTATTCAAGATGTTATTTGCAAAGCAGAAGGGCTTTGCTCTCTGTAAGGGAAAAGAAGCAGTGGGTCCTCCATCCACTTCATTCTCTCCTCCACTAAAAAGCTGTTCACAGGCTATTGGCTCAAGAAAATCACCATAGTATTTACTTTTAAAGTAGAAAGCAATAAGCTGTTACACAAGGGCATATAAGTAAATTGCAAAAAAAATTGAGTTATGTAAGTTTACTCTGTTTTTAAGGGTATATTTTTAACACTTGACCAAGATCTGATTTTCCTTACACTGGTTTCTATTGAAAATAGCTTGTGTTCCTGGTGCCCACCAATTAAGTTAGGCTTCATTATGTACCATACATAGCACTGTACTGGCCCTTGGACTGTACTCCAAGGTAAATGCAGTAGCTTTGCTCATCATACTAAATTAAGAGGAGCTGTTGACTCCCTTGAGGATGGAGAGGTCCTGGGTAACAAGGTCTAGGTGACCCTGCTTGCACACTAGGTGACCTTCTAAAACCTCTTCCAACCTCAAATATTCTGTGTTTGTAAATAACACATTCAATGACAGGGACAAATGCGTGACACTATTTTACAGAACAAAACACCACCACCTTTGTGTCTTCTTGTTGTTAGGGTTGTAGAAATGTTCCAAAGACTAAAGTGACAACAATCACAACATGTATTTATACCACAGGTGTAAAAACAAATGTCTACAATTTTTTACACAATAATTATATTTCCCTGAAGGACAAATTAAAAGAATATCCAGCAGCATACAAAAGCCTTGGGTTACAAGTAGTGATTGTACATAAATGTGGTAAAAATAAAACTAGCTTTTTTACATCGTTTTTTCTTATGTTTGTGTAGCTAATAACACATTGAAAAGGTATTAGAAGTTTAATGGTGTTTACTATTAATTAGATTCATACTTTCCTAAAGGATAGTTAAAATTATTCAGATTCTTCTCTTCACTAAACATGTCTAAAATGAAATTAAAGAAAGCATATGAACATTCTTTCAAGGCTCCATTCAGATGTAATATTTGTTCAATGAAGCAGAACCCTTGCTTAAAAAAAAAAAAATCTAATTCCTCTGTTCTTTATTGGACTATGCAGTTTTGGATTATGCAATATTTTTATTGATTTAGTTAGGGGAATAAATTGTTTTAATTTTAAACTGATTGGTAGATACTCTGCATCTATGTCAATTGCTTGATGGAGAAAACCCCCTGGAGCTAACTAAAAGAGACAAAATAAGCCAACAAGAAACCTAATTTCATCTCAATTGTTATAAAAAGTTTGGACTCTGGTAAAAAAACACAGTAAAATTTACCACATAAAACTACTACATAAATTGACCAAAAAAAAATCAGGCATTTGTAAACCAGGACTTGTAACAGTACCAAATGTAAATTTGGAGTTTTGTAAAAGTATGGAAAATACAGTCCTGTTTTAACAAAACCCCCATAACATATACCTTCTGTGAATTTCTAAAAAGAAGATCTTTGCAGAATGCAATGTTATAATGAAAAACTGCTTTTCTGCTTTCATACATTCATATTGTAATATAGAGGAATCAAATGCATGAAATGGATACTATGTGCAAATAAGGCACAGAACAGAGGACCTTAAACTGCAGAATTGAAAATTTGGAGTCAGCATAGAGACAGGAGAAACTGAAAGTGTGAAAGACTGTGAGAGACTCCCAGCCAACCCTGCACATCAATAGTTGTCATGTGCTCTAGGTTCTGGTAGCCATTGTGGCAAAGAAAACCTTTGAAGAATATTTGAAGGAAGAAAATACAGGTATGAGGGTGACTTTTGAGTCATTTTTTATTCTGATTTCAATGAGTCATGGAAAGCTCAGCTCTCAGCCCAGTGTTTTCCTCTCTTCTAGGACTGCAAACCAGTATCACAGGTAAATGCTGTTCATGTTCCTCAGTATTTCATGCTGTACCAAAATCATGTGATTGCCAGGTATTCCCACAGACCACTGATTTTTCTGAGGTTTTAATTTCAGAAATACATTTGTTCATGTGTATTTGTGTATCTGTATACACAAAGGTATACTGCACATACTTGTCCTTGCAGCTTAACCTTTTCACAACCAGGCAGATTTTTTAAAAGTTGCAAGCCCCAAATTTCCAGCACGTACAAATCTGCTGTGATCCTCTCTGTGGGGGACTGTTATGATTCCTGTGGTACCAATGGGTTCCACAAAGAAAGTTTACCTTTCTTTGCTCTTACTGTTATGTTCTGTGGGTTCTGAATCTGGTCTTCTCAGCACTCTTGTTTGTGATCCAGCTAGCCCTCTTGCCTGGTGCCAGTGCCCACCTTGGCTGCTCTGCGGATATCTGTCATCAAACAAACCTTTTCACGGTCAATTTGTAGTACAGCAACAAAATAGAAGGACTGCCAAAAGGTTTACAGGACAACTGCTCCTTAATTTTGATGGCATAAATGCTGTGTAGGTCTGTACAAAAGAAGTAAACCACATATACATATTGCTAGTTATACTCAACTCTTAGAAATAATTTCTGGCATATGGAAATTTTCCATATTTCTGGAGTGTCTTTTCCTAAATGTGCCCTCTTTTTCTATTATAAACTCACAGAGTGCCTCCTCTAGCCCCATTTTTTTCTTATTTGTTCCCTTGTGTTTGTTCATTCCCAGCTAAATGAATAATAGAAACAAATTCACTCTGCCACAAAAGCAGGCTCTTAAAGTTCCTTTCCTAGTTCTGTGGTTTCAAAGTCTGCACTCCTGTGTAATTTTTAAGGGATGTCTAAATGGTGAGATTAAGTAGAGATAAAACAAACTGCTCGAAAGTGGTTTGGCAGCGCAGCACATCACCAAATGAGGGCTAATTTACTCAAATGAGAAGGAGAGTATGTTAGTACACAGATGCAATATGTGTTGTGGATTATCTGTGAGCTTAATTTTACTGCAGCTCATCTGCTTTTTAATCTTTTAATCAAATTTAGACAAGAACAGTAGTATTGGCTTTACTTATTTTGTATATACTAGCTTTACACAGGCAAATCGAAAAATGTGCAAGTCCTCACAGTCTTCTCAGCCTAAACAGAAATTACGATAGAATGGACAAACATGTGCATGCTGTTTAGCACTTGCAGGCAGAGACTGTTGAAACAAATTATTTATTTAGATAGACTTATCCCACAGCATCAAATTAAACAGGCAAACCAAGTCACTACACCTCATAGTTGCAATACAGAACTACATAGTATTTCCACAATGCTTTTAAATATATTATGACCTTTATGGTTTATTTGACTTGCTCTAAGCAACATCTGCAATTTAGTGTTATTTTTGTGGTAGAATGTATTTTTTTATAGAAGTCTTTTGGATAAACCTATGCCTGTCTTTTTAGCTTTACTAAGACAGTTGGACAGGTCTGGTTATAAATTCTTTATTCTCTAGCACTTTTTGTTTATAATCATTATTTCATTTATATATTACCCTCTTCACACACTTAACTGCTTTTGTGTTTTTGCCTTTTGACAAAGCCCTGTGAAATACTTTTGTTGACATTAATTAGAGAAAGAGCTGAGTAAGTTTGGATGTTTATGAAAAAATATTCAGAAGACAATAGGAACTTGGCCTTAAGTGCTGCAGTTTTTAAACACCCACATCTTAGGATGACCAGATGTTCTCATTCCTAATGGAGTGTTCATTATTTGTTGCTACCATTTTTTGAGTTGACTAGCTATTTTATTGAATGTATTTCCAAATCAGCATCTGTCAATAAGATTTAAAATAGTTATTTATGTGGAAGGAATCTTAACATTTTTGAAGACACTAAATCTTGGGACCTTTGAGCCCTCACTGTTTTTCAGCATTATTTCTGTTTCTTAGGAATACTGTGTAAACTCGAGGACCTAGAGTATTGTACTTCTTCTGAAAGCCAATGAAATACAAGTGACAAATCAGAATAACAGTAACTTCTCTGAAAATGAACTGCAAAACAAAGAAGGCTAACTTTTCCACTCACAGTACTTCAATAAAAAAAGTTCTTGAGCATTACCAAGGCTGCAATGCACACTAATTTTTGCACTCAAACAAAAGGTCAGATTTAAGCCCAGACCCACAGGCAATCTCCAAGAGCTTCTGAGCTTAACCCATGCATGCAGTTCAGGGAGATGATGCAAAGAACCATGGTTGAGAGCAAGGCTTTGCCTCCAAGCCATCCAGCCCCACTCCTTAAATTCTAAGCACTACAATACTAAGTGGCAAACAGCAGATCTTTTATTCCTGGTTCCCTGCCCTTTATGGACCATGGTTATTTGATTGGTTAAAAGTAGAATGCTGATCCTTAGAATGGTATTGTGGGAAGAAAAGGGGCCAATGTTTATAGAAAAGATATATACATAAATTAAGGTGTCATTAGAGAAGCTTCATTGAACCTCTCTCTACTGCTTCTGTTCATCAGGATTAGCTAGATATCTACCATGCCAGACCTTTCCAGTTGATTGTGTGTGCTAACATGCACTACACTGTCAAAAGGCCATGCCAGCTGGAATTTTTATACACTCTTTAGAAAAAATTTCCTATACTGAGGCAGAAACTAAAAATAGCTCTGCATAAAATAGGAGCATCTCCTAACAGTGTTACTGATACTTTTCCCAACAAACTGTAGTGAACACACAGCCAAATAACTGACCAAGTGCCCTTGTAGCACACTTGGGAGAGCTGAGGTTTCAAGGATCTAGATTCATATCAGGAGCCTCTGGTCTGTGGCAGACTGGGCTCCCCTGACAGCCAAGGCCCTGTGAGGCCACTCCCCTCCCTCCTTCCCTCTTTCCCTCCTTCCCTCCTTCCCTCCCTCTCTTTCCCTCTCCCCTCAATGGGACAGAGGAGCAAATGATTAAAAAAAGCGTGAGAAAATCCATGGGTTGAGATAAGAGGGACATAATTTACATTGGTAAACCCTGTGGGAAAAAAAACCTCAACTTGGAAAAACTAATTTCATTTGTTGCCAGTTGATATGATACCTAATTATTAATTTGGGTATTGGAAATTAGCAACAAGACCAAGAAATGAACTTTAATGCAGTGAGGGAAACCACACAACTTCTCCTTCCCCACGTTCAAAAGACACCTCCTCTGCTCCCCCTTGTTATTTCAGCAGGCACACTCTGTTCCCCCCATGACAGAATAGGGATTGCAGGATGGTCTATAGTCTGGATATTTTGCGGCTTTTTTGACACTTCATACTTCTCAACCTTTTTTGCATGTTTTTTCCTTGTGACAAAGCCCTTTGAAGTACTTTTGCTGTTATTAATTACAGAAAGACCTGAAAAAGTTTGGGTATTTATGATAAATCTGTGCTGCCCTGGAGGTCTTCCATGGCTGCAGTGTCTTTGGGAATACCTGCTCCTTCTCTCTTTTTCCTCCTGTCCCCATCCCACCGGGCTGTTTCTCTGACTTCCCCCCTCAATCATCACTACCTCTGTATCATTTTTGCCCTTTCTTGCATACACTTTGCCGGAAGCTCTCCCGCCCCATCTGTGGGGCTTAGCTGTGTCCTGTAGTGGGTTGGTTGGAGCTGGCTGGAATGGTCTCTGTCTTGTAGCAGCCAGAGACCCTGCAAGGCCTCCCTGGCAGTCACTTGCCTAAGATAAGAAATGCCTAGTCATGATGGCTGGACAAAGAAGCCCCTTTTCAGCCTCGAACCCTCATTATCCTTCTGTAAGACCTAGGTCATATTCTCCTCGACCCTGGCTATTGGACAATTTCCTAAAACCTCTGTACCCTATATAAACCCCCATTTCTGCCCAGTTTGGCAGAAGAGCTGTCACTGAAACCCGTCAGAGGAGCTGCCAATAAAGACACCGCTGTGGAACCTCACACAGCCTTCTCCTCTCTCTCCCTGCATCTGCCAAGGCACTGAGCAAGCCAAGAGCTGAAATCACTGAAGAGCTGAATTCACCAAAGAGCTGATCTCACTTAAGAGCTGAGCTGCTTGCTAAGACTGCCCGTGGCTGGGAGCCTGCCTGGGACACCTGGACAGGCTGTGCTTAGCGGGACTTCGCTATCCGGGACACCTACGGCAGCCGGGGTCGGATGGACCCCGGGAACCCCAGGCCACAAGAGTGTCTGGCACAAGGCAGTCCTGGCCTCCCCTCACAGAGCTCCCCTGCACCCTCTGCTGCTGCTGCAGCCTGGGCATGCAATGTACATACACACACACGTGCACACAAAATTATCTTAAAAGTTAGTGGGAGAGTCTCCTGTTTGCATTTCAGTTGAGGACACTGAGATGCCGAGTACCACATGAATGAAATTCTAGTCCAATTCTAAAAATAGAAATGCATAGAAGTTGAATACTTTTGTGTCTACCAGTCATGAGAACACTATACTACAGCTGCAGGTGAAGGTGTGTCTCAATGCACTGAAATCAGAGCTGAACTTCAAAGTGAATATTATCAAATGGCATTGCAAAATTCCAAGCTTGAAGCAAGTGCTTTAAAAGTGTATTAGCTCTGGTAAAAAGTAAGTTTTAAACATGGGGAAATTCAGATATGCTGAGCAACTTGTCTTCTACTTATTGTGTTGTTTCTTGACAGAGTCCTTCTAGTCTTTCCAATCCAGCTTTTATCAGTGGCTTAAAAAAAAAAAAATATCAAGAAGTATGTGGATTTGTAAGAACATATTATTTTCACCTTAGAGCCTCGGATGTTAACCCCTGCTGCTGGCAGTATTCAGTCAGTTAATATGTCATCTTCTCTGAAAATAGACTAGATAAGTTATATATAATTGTTCTTATTGGCTAAAAAGAGAAAGATTCAAAGAAATATTAGAGACTGATAGAAATATTAAAGACTATATTACACAGATATATTAAAGAAATATTGACAACTACTAAAATGGTATGACATATTTATAGAAGCACAGAACAGCTGAGGTTGGAAAGGTCTGCTGGAGATAACCTACTCCAAGCTCAAGCAGGGCCAAAGCAGGCTATCCAGGACCATGCCCAGTTGGGTTTAAGAATCGAGACTCTGCAACTTCCTTGGCCAATCTGTTCTGCTGTTTGACCGTCCTTGTAGTGAAAATTAGTTTTGCTGTGCCCAGGTGTAATCTCAGGTGTTGCATTTTGTTCCCGTTGCCCTTTCTGCCAGTGGAAATTATTGAGAAGAATTTTTTGCTCCTACTCATCAGGTATTTATGCACAATGACAAGATCCCTCCTGAGTCTTCTCTCAACATTCCCAGACCTCTAAGCCTCTCCCAATATGTCAGATGCTCCTTGTATGTCAGATGCTTCAATCATATAAATCACCTTCATGACTCTGTGGTGTACTTAGCCTATCATATCCATACCTTTCTTATTTGTTTCCCATGCCTGCTCAATCAGACAACATCTCAATATTTCATGCAGAACTGTTGCCTTTTCTTGATTTTCTGTTTCATTGAGACTTATAACTTAGTAAAGAAATTTAGTGCTTAAAAATATTATTATAACCTTATAGTAAGAACTGCTTTTGGATGCATTAAACTTATTTATATTGATTATTTATATTGTGTAGTATAATGTGGTAACCAATGCCAAAATAATTTAAAATTTTGACCTTAGAAATAACAAGAGTTCTATCAGATGAATTAAAGGCTTCTTTACTGAAAATCTCTTAATTTACTTTTTATTTTTTACAAATAACAGAAATCTACCCTTGGTCTATCATTCTAATATTTATTTATGTAACATTTTCTTTATGACCATGAAGCAAATTACCAGGCAAGTCCAGCTGTGACATGACTTTTGATGGAAAAATAAGCAATGAGGACTGTATATTCTCATGCAGAAATAGAAATATCAGGGTAAGTGTTCAGATGTCCCAAAAAAGGCACTTAAATGCTGAAAAATAAGTTAGTCTAGGTAAGAAATGAAGACAGTCTGCAGGGGAAGAATGTAAATCTTGGAAAATAAGGCTTTAAGATACCCAGAATATCCAGCTTCTCATGTTTTCCACAGTGTAATGCTGGGGGCAAGAAGAAATAATGTGATCCTTGTATAGGGAAAGAGTAGATATAGGGTCATGAGCTTGCCTCTAGATGCACTGCTGTACAGGCTGAAATGATAATCCACTACATCTGCCTCTGTAATTCAAGGAGGTTGTATTGAGACAGCTTGAAGGAAGGCACTCAAAGTGATCTATGAATTGCAAAACAATGTGAGACTTATAGCGCTCAACCCTTTGAGCTTGTTGAAAAGCAGCCTGAAAGATCATTTCACACATAAGTGAATCTGATGGGTGGAAACTTTATAACATTCCTAGAAAAAGTCAGAACAGAATTCAGTGGCTGGTGGTTAATGTTAGAAAAAATTAGCCTTAAGGTAAAATGAATTTTACTTGCTGTGCAGATAATTAAACATTGGGGAGGTGCTGGACTCACCATAGTTTGGAGAAATATAAGTTAGTTTGGAGAATAAAAACAGGAAAAAAAAACCAAAAAAAAAACAAAAAAAACTTTACTTCACCTTTTGAGATCAGTCATATGGCCCAAAGAAGGGTAACTCAGCGTTAGGACACATGGCAGTAAAAAACACCACTTCTAATTTCTCCAGGATTTGCAGGAAAGTCTTCCTCTAGGCACAGTCAAGAAGTTTTTTGCTTGTTTGTTTGTGTTTTGTGTCTTTTAGTTTTCCTTTCTTTTTATGTTGAGATTGGGGGATTTTGTGTTTGCTTTTGTGTGGTATTTTCATTGTTTTGCTCACTCTTACCTCAGAGGTGACCAAGACAGTGTTAAGGCAGTGCCCTGAGGCCAACCATGTAACTTGGCTGGGGAAAAAACAATCATTTGTGTTAAGAAAAATAAAGGCTGAGCAACTGTCAGGACTAGAAGTGGAAAGAAGTATTTTTGCCATTCATATTCACAGGGCTGCAGAGTTCCTTCTTTTTTTCCTCCTTGGCAACCTGAAGCAGAGAGTATCCTGCAGAATTATTGAAGTGCATATCCTCTCTTTTGTTCTCTGCTATCTGGGGCCCTGAAGTGATACTGAGATTTCCTGCTTCACTGCAGTGCTATGCAACAGTCTCAGCCTCTATGAAGTGAAATGCTTTAACATAAAACATTTGGGATTTCTTTTTTTTTTTTTTTTTTTTTTGTACTAATAAAAGGGTTGCTGGGTGAAAATAAATGGTCTGTGTTATCCAGGAAATCAGTCTGGATGAAGGTCCCTGAAGCCTCAAACTCCATGAAGCAATGGAAGGTTAATCAAAGCACAACATAAAATCTCAATAAGACCCATTCCTTTAAGATGGTTATGACTCATTGGATCCAAATATAAATTCTGAGTAGCTCTTGTTCCTCCTCTCCCATTAGAGGGCAATGTTTATTAGTCAAAGTTTCCATTAATGTCATCATCATCCATTTGCATATCAATTCAGGGGATTAAAAACTAGTGTCGAGTTTATCTGTTTAAACCATCTATCCATGTCTGCTTAATGTTTCCTCAAATGATATTGGAATAAAGGAGCTTGTATAAGAACAGGCATCAGCGATATTAATAATGACTTCTCCCACACCAGTAGATACAATTGTAGAGAAACTTGTGTTGTTTAGGTGTTTGTCAATGAGCTGGGAGTTCACTGTAAGTCAAAAATGCCAATAAGTTTAGGAACTGATGTTTCTAGAACTGATGTTTCTAATTAAATGTTTACTTTGTTTGCCTTGGGCTTTGAAAAGAGATAAGGAGCTGCTTCATGCTGATAAACAAATATGCATACAACACAAGGGGACAATGAGATCACTAACTGCTTTGCAATATGTGGAATTATTACTTTTTCACTTCATATAAATAAGAATTGTAATACTTAACAGAAGGTCTGTTTATACAGGTCTAGGGCATGCTCAAGGTTGCAGTGATGAAAATGGAAATCAAAGTTGATAAGATGGTCTTTTTGTTGCTTGGCAAGTTGTGACAGATAATCACTACCATATTTTCAGAAGTGTGACCTGTAAATTATTTGTAAATCCCTCAGTTTCATGAGTGCTACAGATGATGTATGTGTACAGGTTTTCTAAAGACCTCCGCTGAGAAGTCCCATGTCTTAAAAGCTTGCTCTCTTTTTATTAGTAATACCTTTTCATCTGAATTTCCTCATTTTACTTCTTCCTTATTGCAGTCTTGTATGGTTGTCTTGAGGACTTATTTACAAGGGTGTAGACTTCATGTCTATATGCTGAAGTTTGTATTTCCTTTACAGTGAAATTAAAAATAGGAAACAGTCCAGTGCTACTTGGTACTGGATCTTTCTCTTTGTTTTTATGACTGTATTTGGCATTGATTTTGGAGAGCTAAAGCTTACAGTCCCCAAGTGAAATTATGTAAGACTTGCAAACTCCCAGGTTTTTTCTGGTGTTTTTTTTTTTTTTTTTTTTTTTGTTTTGTTTTGTTTTGTTTTTTTTTTTTTTTTTTTTGAGAAGTGTAGTTCAGCAATGGAAAAGAAAATGAGAACAAAAGTCAAACACTGAATAAAAACCATAACTTTGTTCTTTTATTTATGTTGCTTTAGGCAATCACTAATGTTTTTTTCAGCTCAGTTTGATACAAGAAACTATTTCTTTTGAATAATTTGCACATTGTAAAGCTACAAAGAAAATAGAATATGTAAGTGGAGCATATTGTTTTGTTTCCTATCTTTCTCCATGCCTACAGATGACCTGTTTGGGGAAGGAGTTTTTAAAGCATGTGAATTTATCTATAAGGCTGGTAATTGAACATCAGAAAAAAGAATCAATTCTTTTCATTTGTTTCCTTTCCTTCTCTAGTGAAAGGTTATGGTATCAAAATGTGATGACAGAATATATCAGGAAAAAGATAAAACAAGTGGAATTTGATGCTACCCTTCTAATCTGCTCTCATGACCCCCAACCTGACGTGGTGTTTCAGCTCTGGGGCCCTAAACACAAGAACAGCATGGATCTGTTAAAGCAGGTCCAAGGGACGCCACAAATATGATCAGAGGGCTGGAGCATCTCTCCTATGAGGACAGGCTGAGAGAGCTGGGGCTGCTTAACCTGGGGAAGAGAAGGTTCTGAGGGGACCTTAGAACAGCCTTTAGTGCTTAGCCACTACCTAAAGGGACTTAGAGCTGGAGAGGGGCTTTCTACAAACACATGTAGTGACAGGACAAGGGGGAATGGCTTTAAACTGAAAGAGGGTAGGTTTAGATTAGCTGTTTGGAAGAAATTATTTACTGTGGGAGTGATGAGGCACTTGCACAGGTTGCACAGAGAAGCTGTGCATGCCTAATCCCTGGAAGTGTTCCCAGTCAGCTTGAAGGGGTTATGAGCAACCTCTTCTAGTGGAAAATGACCCTGCCTATAGTAACATGGCTGGACCTAGATGATTTTTTAGGTCCTTTCCAACAGAAACATGGTTCAGGCTGAATTTTCAGACCGTATTTCAACTCACACTGATAGCATCCTGTACCTCACACAATACCTCTGCAGTTACCAATTTCTTTTGAAGTTCTTCCAAATCAATGTAATTCCCTATTCAGCTTCTGTGTTCCTGCCCATGCTCTATGTGACAGTATTTGGACTATGAGAATATGGTCTTTTCTAGGTAGAAAAGCATCACTGTCTTTCCACTGAATTGCACTTTCTGCAATGCTATACAAATATGGTAACAACATTTGCCAGATAATAAGGCCATACAAGAATAAGCATGACTTTGTAAGGAAGAAAATTCCTATTAGATGGACCTTGTGTCTCCTTTTCCATGCTCACAGCATTATTCCTGGATTGTACACTAACCTTATGTAGCATCAAATAGAGATTCAGAAATGAGATACAGAGCAAGGAACTTGGGCCCATCTGAGGTTCAGGCCAACATTATTGACATTTTTGTCAAACCTAGCTCTTTTTGGTGAAACACTTAAGCAAACTCATCTCATCTCACTGGATATTGATCATGTGTCCTTACAGTCAGATGCCTCCTGAGATGCCTAATCCTTCTCTGAGACCATTGAAAATAACAACTAACTAAACAAACATGAATCTCACTGAAAGGCATAAAAGTTGTACAGTTTAACTACACCTTTTTGCTACTTTGCTAGTAGCTACTTTGCTACTTTGCTACTTTGCTAGTCAAGGAATATTTCTGCATGCTGGAACTTCATCTTGTGCACTGCCAGAGTGGCTCATGACATGCTTTTTGATCTCACACTTTCTCAAAAGATTTTTTGGCATGGTTCAGGACAAGCATGGGTCATGGACCACTCTCACTAGACAACTTGCACCCAGATATCTTATATATTGGAGGATATTTTAATAGAAATTATAAAAGTGTTTAGCCTAGACGGGTTATTCTGAAGAGTCTTGCTTGGCACATCTTGTGTACTAGTCATGGTCTTAAATATTGTCTGGGTCTCTCCCTGCTGCCTGCAAAGAATACTCACAGCCAGGGGCTCTAATATTCTTCTTCCAAGATAAATTCTTATTCAGTGAAAAAGAAGCCAAAGAGACAATGCTAGATATTTGGAAGCTCCAAACACAAAACCATACTCCTCTAAGCAGGGTAAATCTGGCTGCTAGTCTTTATACCTTTATGCCTTCCTCTAGAAGCAAAGCAAACCCTTTCATTATCTCTCTGTTGGTTTTTGGTTGTTCAAATCAGATGAATGAAATAAATTCTTGTTTTATCCTATAAACATAATCACTGAGAACTTTTTAACAGTTTCCTCCTTATTTCCTTTGTACCAGATGCACATCTGGTTCCAAGAAAACATGTGACTATCTGGATTTAAAAATAATTTTCCTTAGTTTACACATAGATGTGGGCTTTCCTTTATTGTTCCAAGACTTTTCTTGTCAAATATCAAGGGTTTATTGCAAACCAGAGGTATCAAATTTATTCTAAAATGTTTAAATAATGGTGACAAAGTATTTGTTTTGCTCACTGTACTTAAAAGTTGTTGAAATGTTTTCACCCGTGGCACACAAAAATGCCTTGGGCAGAAAGCAGAGTCAGAAAAATGGCTTTATGAAAGTTTGAAATTTGGTAAATTTGAGTGTAAGTATAAACAAATAATTTTCTAATATAAACCCATGTAGCCTCAGGCAATGAGGCTGCTACATAATGCAGTTTCTCTAAGAGGTGAAATTATCAAAGAGATTATATTTTGCTAACTTTTAAGCTAATCTTAGACCCGATGGATCCTAAGCAATAGAGGCTTATATCTGTTTTAAGATACTGCAAAGACAAGAAGGCGTTTTCATTGCTAGTAGAATGACTAGAAGCCATCAGCAGGGTCTAATTATGAAAAAATAAATTCTATCATGGACATTGTCATTGTAATTCTTTTTCCAGGAAAGGTAAAGAAGTATTAGTGTCAAAGGCACTCTTAAAATGAATTCAGTAAAGATGATTCTAGACTTCTGAGATGGTAAAAAAAATGAAAAATATATTTTATGAAAGGAAGGTAATAAAGAAAAATTACTCATGTTTCAACAGTATTGAAACTTGAAAGTGTTGTTTTACACTGCTTATTTTTCCCTCCAGCCCCCAGAGAGGAGGCAGTGATTTAGCTCAGTCAGCATCCTCTGGGTTCATCATCTGTGAAGAAGGATTAAAGGACTCATGAGTAGAATGTTCCCAAAAAACTCTTTTTACACAAGCTGCTTACTAAGTGCAGGCTTTCTAACATGAGAAAGAATATTGGTGTTGCAGTGAATGCCAAAACAGAATTCACAACTTACAAACAATGTATACCAACATATAAAAAAGAAACTGATAACTACACAACAAAGACATGAATTTGTAGGAACAAATTCAGAGGAGAGCTAATTGATCAGAGGGCTGGAGGACCTCTCCTATGAAGACAGGCTTGAGGAGAGAGGGCTGTTCAGCCTGGAGAAGGAGGGCTCTGTGCAGACCTTAGAGAACCTTCCAGTACCTCAAGGGGGCCTGCAAGAGAGCTGGAGACAAATTTTTCACAAGCGTGTGTAGTGACAGGACAATGGGGAATAGCCTTAAACTGAAGGATAGTAGGTTTAGATTAGAAAGGTTTAGAAAGTAGGTTTAGAACTAGGAAGAAATTCTTTACTATGCAAGTTGTGAAGAACTGGAAAAGGTTTCCCACACTGGTGGGAACTTCCATCCCTGGATGTGTTAAGACTAGGATGGATAAGGCTGGCTCTGAGTAGCCTGATTTCATGGAAGGTTCCATCTATGGTGAGGTGATTAGAACTAGATGGTCTTTAAGGTACCTTCCAACCCAAACCATTCTGATTCTGTAAACTACAGGAAACTGGAAAATGATAAATGTGCAGAACTGTGGCATGCCCTTGGTAATATTTTCTCCCCAAAGTAAGAGATGGTCCTGCCCTGTGTTACTCTCAATGATGTTAAGCCAAAACCACTTCTCTTAGAACTCACAGTGTCTCCTTTCTCTATATAATCAACATTACGTATGAAGGCTGGGAAGGTCTGAAAAAAGAGAGTCTGATTTGGATTTGTGGACTCTGAGTGTGCAGTGTGGATAACCAAAAGGCAAGAGCACATGGCAACTCCTCTGTGGTGTGGAGGGAAAAGAAATGTGTGCAGGAGATGTCACATAGCATGTGTCCTGTAGATCAAGTTGGACTCTAGGATCTATATGGTACTGTCTAGCTGCACACATTTTTTTTTCTGTCTGTGGTACCAAAGAGTTGCAATGCTAAAAATTTCTTTTGTTCAGAAAACTAAAAGCAGGCATTTAATCTACAGCATCAAGCAGGATTTCCGAATGTTTGGCTGGGATGTTAATCTGCCTGGAGCCCTTTCCACTCCTGACAATGTAATTAAATCTTCCTTCAGTGGTATTATAGGGAATCCTCTGAAGTTTAAGGAGCTTTTAACTTTTTTCTCAGCTGTGTGCCTTTCTTTTTGACAAGACCTCAGGTGCTTGTGGTTGTAACTTGATGTTCCAGGTAATTGAGAGGGCTAGTCATCTTATTATGTGGAGGCAAGCAAACGCTGGTGTGTGATCTACAGACACAGAATATGTTTGGGTTTTAATGACTATGGTCCTTTTCCTGCTTGAGAATGTGCTGGGAGGCCAGCTTAAATCTGGGCATTGATGAGTTTGGCTCTTCTGCAGCATAAACACTATTGTGCTGATCTTGAGAACAGGCAAGAACCATGGCAGTCAGGAATTAAACTCCTGAAGCACAGCCAAGACTGTTCTTATGAGTCCAAGTGCACCCTTCAAGGCTGATAAACACTTCTGCAAAGCTGCAGAGTTTGCCAGCAAGAGTCTGCATCTTCTCACTGCGTCACAGACTTTTCTCCACTCAGGTCAAATCCCAGAATCTAAAGCATCAAGATTTTACTTTTAAACTTGCTGTTTTCATTCCTCCAAAAAAAAAAAAACAACAAAAAAAAAAAAAAAAAAAAAACCAACAACAACAAAAAACAAACAAACAAAAAAACCCCCAAAAAAATAAAAAAACAACAACACAAAAAAAAGAAGCATCTAAAATTGATTATAAGAAAAAGAAATAATTTAATCTTATCTGCAAGAAAAACTCTTTCATGTTGTTTTCAGGGTCTTGTAAAATTTTATTAACTCTATGGGAATTTTGTCCTTACATTTGTGTTTCAAACAAAAAAAAATGGAAGCCTATAATTTTTTCCAAAATAAATGTTTAATTTGCTGCTTTTTTCAAAATTACATATACTTGTTAAAAGTTCTGCTTTCTAATTTAGCTATACAGTTATAGCTGTTAGCAACCAGTTTCTGAACTTTATTTTAACCTTCACTAAGGATAATATCTTTTGTATAGGTAATCTCTGCGGACATCAAGAATGTAAACCATTTGCCTTTGTGTGAGAATATCTTGCTTCTGAAATCCTTCTCCTCACTTCATCTTTGTATTAAATACAGGAAACTACTCAGTTCCAGTCACAAACTGTAAGAACACTTTTGTATTTCAGTGCAGTAAAAACTAGCTGTGCAATTTCTATATTCTGTTTACAGCTAGGTACACACATTTAGAATCAGAAATAGCAGTAATAGCTCAAGGTGCAACTGCAAATTAACTGCAGATCCATATTTATTTTAATTATGTTTACTGAAATTACTGTAATGACAGGAAATTAACATGTGTGTTTACATAATACAGGAATTAAAATGGATCACAAGGTGCTGAATATTGACATTTGTCACTCTCTGAATGTAGTTTGGAGTTTTTGTTTTTTTCTTCTTTGCGCAAAAAGCATAAATTACAGACTGACCTGGAATGCTGCATATGATGGACTAGCATATGACCATTTCATCAATAACGTCTGAATCACTTTTTCAATAAGCAGAGAAGAGAAAAAAATGAATCATCTGCAGGTTTGATAGATTGGAGCATTACTAATTCAATGGCATTTCAGTTCTAAACTCCCTGTCACAGCTGTCTGAATGAAGTGGAAATTTCCTCCAAGCCAGTGTAGAGACTGTAGTCCATGGCCCCATTGGCACGACTCTGCTGGAGATTATTCTGAAGCTACTGCAGTAGTCTAGTAACTAACTAAAGCTCATTAAATTAGATTTGTGAATCAGCTGGATTTCTTTCTCCCTCCCCCCCTTTTTTAAAAATATTTTGGAAAGAATCTCTAATGTCTTCCTATCACTATAACAAAAGAAAAATCAAAACCAAACTCTAAACAATGCAACCAAGACTACTAAAAATGTTTATACCAAAAATTGCTTGCTGTGTAATTCAGTTAATGTTGTGGCACTTTATTGTGCACTTGGGAGAGAATTTATTAGTGCATGTAACAGGAGACAATGGTGGCTACTGATCAATCATCATGTAATTAGAACACAAAAGCTGAATGTTGATAAGATTTCCCTTATTTTAAAATCCTTAATGAAGCTATTTTCAAATTTTAATATTAATTTGTAACCTGATCATTCCCTTATGCCCTGAAAATCTCTATTAATGTGATAGAAAATAGATTAATATATGTGAGAAAATATAATATTATTTTTCATAATTGCATCCATTTTCCCCTCAAAAGGTTCCTATTAGGAAAAGATAAAGACCATTTTAAAGTAAAAATCACTTTGCACATTAAAACATCCATGAGATACTTTAACTGTGAGGTTATTGTATAATATGTGTGCATTATGTCCTTTTTCTAGAATTTGAGGAAATTTAGAAGGAAAATAAATGTTTTTTATATTGTGGCTATTGGTCTAATATTTTATTGTTAAATATTATTTCTCCTCTGTTTTTCCTCAGACACCAAGGTGTTTCTGGATAACAGAATCATGGAATGGGTCAGGTCAAAAAGGACCTTAAGACCATCCAGTTCCAAGCTCCCTGCAATGGGCAGGGACAGCTTCCACTAGACCAGATTACTCAAAAGCCCCATCCAACCTGGTCTTGAAGAGAAGAGCTTGAACACATTGGAGCAACAGTGTTGACTATATTATTGCTCTGAATTTACTTATACCACCTATATCTATGACCAGAACATCTTCTTTTTTTCCTTAACAAGAAAGTCTTTTAATATGTGTGCTATGAGGTAACAAAAAGATGGTTTTCAAATAGTTTCTTCATCATGCAGTCCTTGTGGTCCCTTATACATTGCTTTCTCTTGCCTAAGGCCTAGAAACTTAGAAAAGCATATAACAGCTTGCTTCTTTCAAAAGAAAAGCAAAAATTTCTTGCATGTAATTTTATTTGGGTTTATTAATTGCCCACACTGAGCCACACCATCAAAACAAGCATCTCTGTTGTGGATGTGAGGATGAAGGTTTACAGCAGTAGACCACCTCCACCCACTGGGAGGCTAACAATGCAACAGGTAAGACACAGCACACATCCTGCCCACTACTGAGAAGCAGGGATCTGTGGATCACTGAATCAGAGAACTATTTGGGTTTGAAATCCAAAATATTGGACACAACTTACATGTCTTAGATTAATGTTAAAACGTATAGCAGTAATATGACATCTAATTATGTTAGAGTGAAAAAATCCCCTCAGTGTCAGCAATATTTATTTTATTTGAAATAAAATGAAAAGAGATGCAAAATACTTTATATCTTATAATCCATATTTATTAAAAAAATTCTTCTGTAGCAGATAACTGGCATGCTGTTATTCAAAGTCTGATACTTAAGTACTGGAAATTATATTCTTGTTCAATATTTAAATTCAAGCACTTGGATTGTTTTTTAGTTCCTGCTATTCAACTGAAAGAACATGTTTATAGTTATCATTGAATTATAATATCAATTTAAAGTAGTTGGGAGCTTTCCTTTTAGAACAGATATTTCTTAATTTGAATAATTTTTTGATAAAGGTTAGATTTCCTTAACTTCAGTTCTGCTTTGGTCATTGTAGCAGAGAATCACATCTCATTGCATGACTTTTATGTCTTTCGTAATATAGTATCAAAGACTTCTTTCATATTAACATAAAAGCTCTAGATTTTTTGGCAAGCATTTTAGGATGTTTATGTTTATATGAATTAATTGTAAAGGTTATTTAAATGTGCCTTTCAAAGCTTTTCTCCTTTAGGATATTACATAGGTTATAAAACAATAGCCAGTTTCTGGCTGGCCTAATAACAGGTAGAATAAACTAAAAAAAGTAAAAATAACAATAACAATAGCAATAATAACTTATCAAATAAAAAATCCCTATCCTAAAAAATGACAATGCAGAATTAAATCTAATACCATATGTCACAGCAAAAAAAAAAAATCAATAAATAATAATTTAATAAGAAATTTATTTTAGGTTCAATATAGCTTGTGTCAGTACTAATACTAGCAACTGAAAAATAATCAGATGTATTAAATGCTGCAAAAATCCTGAAGTCAGACATTGTTGCATCTATTTCAAATTTGTTTTAAAAAATTTGTCCCAGTTTACCTGCTTAACTCTTGGGATCTCAGTAGACAACTATTTTAAGTGACAGGAATTTTTGCTGCTAAATGGTAAAGAGATGGAGTGAGAAGAGCTGTACTGACATGGTATGTTTAACTAGTATTGCTATTCAGATAAAATTATATGCTCTTATCTGCAAGATTTTATAATACAATCTTAGAGCTTGCTGCTACATTGAAATGCTCCACAAAGCATAATGTGGGTAAATTTGCTTTCATTGAGGATGTGCAAATGTACTGGTCAGTGACCTGATTTAAAAGCCATTAGACTGAAAAATAGATACAAATCAAATAGCATTCCCAAGTTTTGAGCAACAGTATAGTCTCATTAAACTAATTAATAGTTATTAATAGTTTGGATTATTAATAGAAATTAATAGTCCAAACTGTTATTTACAAGAATTATATCTTATTTCCCTCATAATTATAGTCGAAGTATTTAAGACTGAATGAAAACAAAGTTAAAAAAATAACATGGAGCAGTGTTCTGTTTACAAGGAATGCAGCTGGGTGGTGTTTAAAGTTTTGAACTGACACTAGATATTGATGTTCCTCTGTTTCTTAATCTTTTACATCAGAATATTCCTGCACACTCTGAGGTTCTGAGGTAGATAACAGCTACTGACTGAGAAGATAATATCTTTGATCCTATCATTGATTTGAGGAATGTTGTATGTAAGCATGTTGTATGATCAGAGGACAGATACAATCAAATGGCTGGTGCTGAGAACCTGACTTCCACACTGCTCTTTTGAGTTTTCTTCTGGAGCAGATCAAGAGTGCTCCTGTGGACTGCAAGAACATTAGCAGCTGGAAAATGTTATGTGCACTCAGGAAATTTAGTTCCATCCAAAAGTAATTGAGTTTATATGCTCCAGGACTTCTCAGAGCATGAAAAAAGTATAGCAATACAGGAAATGGAGAAGTTGGGTTTGAAAGCTTGCTCAGTCTCTTAGATAAAAAACCTATTCTACCCTAGAGATGATGATTATTAATATAATGCTGATAGTCTCTTAGTGAGACTATCATGATGTGAGTTTTCTAGGGATCACAAGGCTTGTTCTCTTCCAATCAACTTTATTTTTCTTTAGTCTTTATTTTACATGTAGCTGAATGGAAAGTGAAAAATCATTATTCAGAAAAAATACTTATGTCTTCCTGTTAACCACACTTTTACTGAAAATATGAAACAAAGTGTCACAACTGAAACAACCTCCATTATCTAGCTGCTGTTTTCCTTACTTGGTTCAGGATTCTTACTGCTGTGCAGTCTCATTACAAAATAATTGGGAATTATGAAAATCAAAATTTTAACTTCTAAAAGGTTTGTTTTTAATCTTCTGCATCCTGTGGGCTCAAACCTATTTATCATTCAGCCTCTTGCAGTGGTCAGTACACATACAGAAGGATAGTCTGCATAGCTCTGGTGATTGTCTTCAGCATTTATTCAGCAACAAATTATTCTAGTTTTTCCTTCCTTAATTGGAAGAATATGAACCACTACACTAACATCAATAGACACCTCTAGCTCTGCCTTATATATGCCTTACAAATAATATATATTCTTAATTTCAGGTCTGAATGTTTTGCAGACTTTCAGGCTACGGGTGTTGAATAAAATGCCAGAGGTGAGGCCATCTGCCTTCTGCACTGTGCCCAGTTGTTGTCAAAGGCCCTGGGGAAATGGACCTTCCCCAGACCACCTGTGTTGCTAAAGTTCTTAGAAATGCCTCTGCCTGAATTAGGGTGCAAACTAGACCATATGCCAGTGACAATAGTATGGATTTTATTTGGTAGTAAATATGAGAAGAGAAAGAAAGAAATGGAAAATAGGTGGGGGAGACAGAAAGTGACAGAAAAAGGAAAATATCACCACTCTGTGGATCCCAACAATGCTTTGTTGATTATTTCCAGCTTGTCTTCTTGGCCCACCCCCAAAACCACAGAATTCAATGGGTTAATACATGCCCAGGCTAGGTAGGAAAACACAGGCACCTCCCTGGGGAGGGGAGTTTGCCATTGTCTCACACAACAGACTCTGGGTTTGTTGCATCATGTGCAGTCCTGTGGTGCAAGGCTTCAGGAATGACTCTGGGGAGGCACTCTGGAGGGTCTTTGCTGGATTATGACACCCTTTCAGCTGCCTCTCACGTGCATGTCCCATGGATGTGACCTGTGGGGTTGGGGGTTCCACAGCTTGGCCAGTTTATGTAAGGGAGATTGGGTGTTCACTGCCCCTGACCAGAGGTTTCACCTTAAACCTCCCCTTCCTCATTTTGGGGGAAGTAAACCTGGTCTCTGTGGGCTGTGGTCTCCCCCACCCCAAACTCAACCAGGGAAGAATCTCTGCTGCATTCGGCTTTCACAACAAACCACTTGTGAACGCATTCCTCTGCTTCAGTCATGTTTGTTTTTCCCTAGGCTGGAATGATTGGACAGCAGCATCTTATGGAGCTGGTTTAACGTACAGTCCAAAGTTCCAGTCAGGTGTTTGCATGGAGGCTTCTTTGGTTGCAGCTTCTTTATACAGTTTGTGTTACAATGGGCAAAACTCTTCTATATCAATGTTTGAGGAATTAACTATTTCAGTCTCTGGGTCTTCCTTGGTTCTAGCCTGAGCAGTCAGTGGACCTGGGCTGAGAAGGAAGATCAGGGAGGCTGGATAGGAGTTAACTACACACATGTTTGTAGAGGGCTTTTGATTTTTTTGTTTGTTTCTCACAAAAGTGTTCTTACCATAAATACTAGCTTGGTCTCACTGCAGTGCATATGAGTTGCCAGTGATAGAAATAATTTTGCTTTAATAAACTAAATTTAGTTTAATCATGATGATAATTGAAGGGCTGGGATAAAAAAGTAGATTAAATATTTTCTTTCTGCATCGAATTTCTTGAAAGCAGAAGAAGTTCAGCCACTTAGATGGGCTTGTTTACCAGCTATTTTAGACAGTGTTTCTGGTGTTTGTGTGTTTGTTCATTTTACTGTGGACAACATTTTGATTTCCCTTAAAGAATATATTATTCACTTGGGAAATGGGGCATGTTTTGAGTTTACTCAAGTTTTTTCTTCAATATGTCTGTTTTTTCAAATATTTCATTTTTGTTTCTGCTTCTATGATTTCTATTCATATTTGTGTTTAATTGGTTTCTAATTTATTTTGGTTTCCCTCCAATGTTTAAAGTTTTCTTCACCATTTTTTGATTGTCTGAATAGATCTTGGCAAAATTGCTTCTCTTCTAAATACAGTTTACCATATGAATAATTTTACTGAGTCAAAATTAAATTATGCATTTGATAGCCTGTTTACAATTTCAAGTCTGCCCATGAATAATGGCCGCATTTCAAAAAAGGAGTATCCGGGATTTTTAAATGTGTCTATTCTATTCTTTGAGATTTTTACTCTTTTTGATTCAACCTGAATCTTTGATTTATGGGATATATATATTGAAAATAATCTATGAGTTAGCCAAGTTCCCACTGGAATGCACAGACTGACAACATACTTTTACTGAGAGTTATAAATCTCCACTATCAGATAATATGCTGAAAGTATGCATAAAGTCTAGGAACTAAAGTTTGCATGATATAGCTCTCAAAACAAATGTCTAATTCAGAACCAAGGATATTTGGCCTGACCCTAGAGGGGAATTTGTTCCTACTTATTCTGTAGAGGTGTCAATTAAAAATATTTTTGATATAAAGCATTTCTCTGATCATCTGTAAAGAAAAGTCAAAGGAAGAGAGAAGAATGGGCATACACAGACCTTCTATCCATGGCCAAGTCAGGTTACACAGAGCCCTAGACCAGGAAAATGAAATGGTAGGAGTGAGGAACTCAAAAAAAAAAAAAAAAAAAAAAAAAAAAAAAAAAACACCAAAAAAAATCATAGGTGATATAAGGATGTTTGTGAAGAGATGAAGAGAAATGGTGCTTATGAAATAAAGGAATATATGGAACTCCATAATAAGATGTATCCAGGGACAAGAAAGTCAATAGAAAGGAGTGGAGACTTGCAAACTAGATTACTAATGTAACAGGCCAGAGACCATCCTTTGCTTCTGAGATCAAATGATATGACCTAACTTCCATTCATGTGCCTCAAAACTTTTCCTCCAGATGAATTAATTTCATTAATTAATGTCTCCCAGGAACAGTATCTAGGACATTTATCAGCCCAAACACTTTACAAGCTTACTAAACTCCACCATAAAACTGCTATTTGCATTTCTGTATCTAAAGAAAAGATATTCCAGAATCTTTCAATTTAATCTTTTAGCTTGGAAAAAAAAAACCCTATCAAGTTTCAGCATTCATTCATGGTTATATCAGACTAATTTCCTCTTATCTTCAAAGTTAGAATTTATTTGCTTCCAACACAGTAGCCATATTCCAGTCTTCACTTGCTGAAATAAAACATTCTAATTTCTTAGAAAAAAAAATTTGTTTAAGTGTGATTTCTTAAAAAAGCCTGAAAGAACCCTCTTTCTTTTAGTATTTAAGCAATGTAAAACTCCAGTGAAATCCTGCTGCAGGGCTGCAATCTCTTGCCATATTGAGTACAAGTAAGTAATGGTAGCAGCAAGGATATTTTTTGTGTTTATTATGTTTTAAATTTTAATCTTTTTGATTTTGAGCAATGTTACGTAAACTATGAACCAAATGCATTGTATTTTGTGAGGGATGTTGAAAATTTCTCTGAAAAGACATGAAAAGCCACAGATATGTTCAAAGACCCAAGGTCTTGAATCACAGAAAAATGAAGGTATCTAACTATTTTTTACTATTGGCAAGAAGATATGCATGAGTTTTGAAGGAAACACATCAGATTAAGAGAGATGGAAAAAGAGCATATAAATGTGGTTAAAAGAGATTGGGAAAAGGAATAAGGTACATGTGCTCAGGTCACTTGTGGAAGATCACCATGAATTCTTCTTTTCCCTTTGGAAAGAAAGTCGCTTAAATACTTGATGCTGAATTGTTGCTAACGTGCTGATGTAAAATTCTTTCTTAAATTCTTGATTAAACCTTTCCAAGGGGAGGGATAGTCTGGTGGATTAGCTGTATGTCTCAGCCCTTTGAAATTTTTGTGAATCTTGCAAACCTCTGGGCACTTGGAGAACAAACCAAATGTACTGATAGTCCTGACAAATATCTAAGATTGCTTATCCTTAAAGATTAGGGGAGATAACTTCAATTGGAAATGACAAGTTAAAAAAAGTAATACTAGTAGGAATACAAGTGCATGGGTCTGAACAGAAATTAAAAAAAGGAAAAGAAAAAAACCCCGCAGGATTAAAGCACAGCCTCTGGGATTTTGGACACAGGAGATAAAGTTTTATGGAGAAATGTCCAGTTGCAGATAAATAAATATTTGATTTGAATAACATTCCCTCCATTACCCATACAAGCACTAGTATATGTAAAATAAGATAGCACAAGTTGTGTCCTAGCTGAGATAAGCATTTTAATTACTTCCACTCCATCTTAAAATGTTCACAATCTGGCCTGTGAGCCTGTGATTACATGAGGAGTCCATGTTTCTCCTCTCTGAATATAGCCCACATGGTGATTGTTCAGCTGCATCTCTTCTAAAAATGCACAAGAGATATATTAGCAAAATCATCCTCCTACCTGTATCTATCACAGTTCTCATTCTCCTTTTCTGTCTTAATTGCTTAAGCATCATTACATTTTTGGTCTATTCTGAAGCCAATTTATATCCCATTATATTAATATACTTCTATTGTAGAATTTCTAAAAAATTTTACTTAGGTTTATTGTATCACATATTTGTCTGCAGATAACTGGATGGACTTTAATAATATTCTATTAATAAGCTTACATCAATTTTCATCAGTCTCCATAAATTCAAATTTAATCTCTTATTTAGCTCAGTTCTATGTTGAGTGCACACTTGCATTTTATCTTCATTTCTATCAACCCCTTTATGGTATTCTTCCTTTGCTTTATCCTGCTGTGTTTGCCTTTTTGTGCTGTGTCTGACTTGGCAAATGTTTATAATTTTTAAAAACCAGTCCACTAACAAAGAGTCATACTTTGTTCAAATTCTTTCAGTATATGACCCATTCAATTCCAAGTAACCCCTTGTGGATTATATAAAATTTCTCTCTTTCTATCATTGTATTAAGATTCAGAAATCAAATGCATACTGGATGATTTCTCTTTCGATATCACGTTCTCTTTTTTTGATGCTAACATTTTCTCCTTCTTTACTTTCATTAAACTAAAAACACCTTTTCCTCTGAGGGATACATCATTCCAGGTCTTCAGTCTCTGTTTTATTCTAGAAGAGAGAATGGACTAAGGCTCCCTAGGCTGACCTCAGGAAGAACAGCATGACATAGCATGGATTGATATGGCTAAACTTCCCTGGCTCCACAGATGGCAAAAAGCATCAAAGCCTTGTCTTTACTGCATTTTAAAGGGGGGAATCTTGGCCTGAGAGGAATTTCTTTCAAGTAGTGTGCTAATAAATAATATAGATATGCTAGCCTGGCCTGTTGTCTCGACAAGTTTGCTGCTTGCCACTGGCTGTGTTAAGGGATGTTGTGGAGAGACTGCTGAGCCCTGTTAAAACCTCCCCAACTAAAAATACCCTGTTTTTCTGTATGGGCACCAGTGGGAATGCTAGTGGCACCCTGGTGAGTAAGGAAAGTGACTACAGAGGTCTGATGGTGATGGTTGGGGCTATACAGGACTGATAGTGTTCTCCAGAATTCTGCTGGTGAGGACAAAGGGTATAGGGAGGAGGGCTGTGGGTCTCAGATTCAGTCAAAGAGAGAAACTGAGAGTTTCTAGCCAGGAAGAAGCCTGGAAAAGAGCTAGAGAAGAATGTAAATAATTCTTTATCTCTCTTGCTGTTCACATTGTTTATAGTTAAATTCTATCACTGTGCGTCAAGCACTCTGCACCAATGGTGTGGGTTGTTTTCACTTCAGGACCAATGGAATTGGTCCTCATGGAGCTCTGCATAAAAGAGTGGTGTATTTTAAATAAATCAGAGTTTTACTCTCAGCAGCCTTCTGAGTCAGTCTTCTCATTCCCATCCTGCCTCAACAGTGACAGAGGGCAGTGATTCAATGTGTTAACGATTGCAGAGCTAGTGCTGGGAGCAGAATTTTGTTTTCTATCACCATGATCTATTTGAAGATCAAAATCTGCTTAGTAGAGATGGGACCCATCTGACTAACCATGGCAAAAGTATTTGCCAGCAGTATGGCTGACCTGGTAAAGAGGGGTTTAAGTTGGAATTTCAGAGGAAATTAAGTTACCAGAAGATCTGGTGGAGTTAGTGAAGTACACCTTTGATGCCCAGAGCCTGGAGCAAGGTGAAAAAAAGGGAAAGTAAATACAAAGAAGCACAGCTGAAGCAGGGTTTCCTCAGGAATCTGCATGTAAGCCAGGTGGTGACTTCAAGGTACAAGACATCAGCATGAGTTCAAGCAAGAGAAGTAAATGCTTGACCAAGCTGATAACCTTGCATGATGAATGAGTGTCTTGGTATTTGAGGTGTGAGCAGTGAATATCATCTCCTTTGATTTCAGTAACTTTTTCAACCCTGTCTGCTGTGAGATAGATTCTCATAAAGAAACTGATGAAGCATGAGCTGGCTGAGTGGACAATGATGTGAAATTAGAGCTGGTTGAATGACTAGGCTCTAGTTGGAGGTCATAACCAGTAGGGTACCCCAGTGGTCAATACTGGGTGAAATTCTCTTTAATATCTTTATTAATGAAATGGGAAAGAGAACTGAGTGCACACTGATCAACTTCACAAATGGTACAAAATTCAGAGGACTGTCTGATAAATTAGGTGGTTGTGATGCCTTTCACCTGGATAGGCTGAAGAATTGGGCAGATAGGAACCTCATGAAACTAGACAAAAGGAAATACCAATTCTTTCACCTGAGGAGGAATAACTTATCAATGTCTGTAAATGCCTGAAGGGAGGATGCAAAGAGGACAGAGCCAGACTCTTTTTTAGGGATGTCCAAATACAGGATGAGAGGCAATAAGCACAAACTGAAATTCAGGAAGTTCCATCTGAACACATGGCAAAACATTTTTACTCTGAAAGTAACTGAACTCTGGCACAAGTTTCCCAGAAAGATACTGTGGATTCTTTGTCCTTAGAGACATTACAACTTGATGGCACACAGACCTAAGAAAAACTGTTTTGGCTGACCCTGTTTCTGAACAAGGGCATTGGAGGAAAAGCTCTCCAAACTGTATTTTACCTGCCCACTAACTTGAAGAAAAAGTGATAATTTTTAATCAGAACCTACAATTTTAGAGATTATCTTTTTGCCAAGTCCAATAACAGTCTTTGTTGTTTATTAAAGTTCTTGTATTATCTTTGATAGCAGCATTATTTAAAGAGAAAAAAGGAAACGAAAATAAAACTAGTCGTTTCAAGTAACCAATTTCCATAACAGCTCTGTTTTTTTTTCTTTGTTTTGTTTTTTTTTTTTTTTCAGAAACCCAGTTATATCTGAGTTTGAGATAAGCCAGCTCGTACTCTTTCTTAGAGAAGATATCTCCAAGTATACTTATGCCTGTAAAGCCCACCCATTTTTATACTTTATTATTGAATTAGTTAATGTTTTATAATTTGGAGGAGAAAAGTACTTTGGGATTGTTGTTTTCCTTTTGCAACCTAACTCCCTGAGGTCTGGCTGTTTTTGAGTAGAAAGAATAGCCTTGGCACTGTTTACTACAGAGCCAGCTGGGGCCTGGGCTGTTCACAAATGCAGTGAAGGTAGATGGAGTTGGGCTTTTCTACCCTTCAGGCTGCATCTGTGGCTGCCCAGTAAAATTATAGTGTAGATGTAGCCACAGCACCTAGAGTGGGATGTTTTGTCCCACCTATTTTTTCAGATGAATATGATAAATGCACCAGTGAAAACTTAGTTCAGAGATCTGAGCATAAATCAGAACAGCAAAACACCAGATGCGACCAAGCCAGAAAGAGCACTCTCTCAGAAATCAGAAACATTTATACCCCCCTATTTTTATAAGAAAAAAAATCTACTTAATGGATAGGCAGACAGCAAGGAGACTTCTCAATTATTTGGCTAATCAAATGAAAAAACATTCAGAAAATATAGAAGTGGTTCAGGACACTTCATATGAAGGAAAGCCATTCCTTTGCAAAGAAGACATAGAAAGACAGAAGTCCAAATAAGCAGCTATATCAGGGTGTGGTGCTCTCTCTGACTGGCCCAATTGGTGTAACTGGAGCTTGAGGTCTCTGGAACTTCCCTCCCAAAAGAAATGGACAGAACAGCAGAAGAGAGAATGGAGGAGACACTGTCTCTCCTGTGCTTGCCAGAGTGATTGTAACTAAACCAAACAGAGATCAGTAGGAAGAAAGGACAACCAAAAATGCCAAAAAAGAGGATCATGGGGAGTTTAGATGAAAATATTTGTATACCTTCAAACAATAAATTAATATGGATATGTGAACTTGTAATAGTGCTGATTATCATTAGAAAGTAGATCTAATTGTCAGGTCTTGATTGCTGAGTCAACAGGGCATAATTTCTAAATAAGAAGGCTGCTCCCTACTTATGACATCAGTATAAAAAGCATGCAACCTGATGTGAAGGAAAGCAAAGTTTTCTGGAAAACCATATGGGATGTTTGTTTCAAAAAAATTTACAAAGATTAGAGTAATGAATTTGAAATCTTATCATTTCTATTTCTTTTCTTGTCAAAACATCATTGACCAGGGATTAAGTTTTGCTTAGCATACTGCATCCTTGTTGCAGAATATCAGTCTTAAAGTGATCTCAGTTATATTCTCTAAGTTAAATATTTTCATTTTCTGTAACAGGTTAAGTATTCATATTACTGGATAAAATTATTACCCATGGGGTATTCTATGCATGCACACATAGTTATGTGTATTAATATGTCTCTGATTTCTATAAAAAAGTAACCAAATCTTGTTAAGAATGTGGAAATTTAAAGTAGAGAGGGTTTAAATCCGTGGGTAAGGATTTCTGGCTGTCTTTGGTGTTAACTTTAACTATAGTGTATATAGGCATATAAAGAACATGCTTAACCTTTTCAGTTTATTAAGAGATGATACAAGATTCCTAGAAACATATATTGAAATGAATCCCTTATCCATATCAATAATTTTCCTGAGGATTTAATATTTTTAATAATAAACTTTCTAAAATACCTCTAGCTCTTCCTTCAATAACAAAACATTAACATGATTTTATTTCACTGTTATCTTAGGAAAACTTTAATAAATGCATCTTAAACTGTTTGCAATTGAAATTCTTTATGTGCTGTGATTAATAATTTTGCATGGTACTTTGGTCACATTTTACTGCTTGATGAAAATGATTATTTAATTATGATCATTTGATGAGGCATGCATTTAAAAAACTCTCCAGAGTTGTTTTTTTTTTTCCCTTAAATTCTTGATTGGGACCATGGTCATTGTTGAAATGAAAGGTTTTTTGTGAGTAATTTATAGCATATTTATCTTGGTTTGAATATTCAGATTTCCTCTAATTTTGAGCCATTTCAAACATTTAAATTTTATATTTATTGTGGCTTTTTTAGTGTTCAGTTTTACAGCGTAGGCAATCTCATTAGAAACCACAAAGTTTTTTGAAAATTAATTATAATGGGAATTTTTCTATTCTTTACCATTTTGAAAACATATGCTGCTCCTGTGGACTTGACCATCTCTTGGTCCCTCACAGAGGTAAAGATTCTGTTAAGTCAATATGAGGTCAGGGAGAAAGGTTAGGCAAAAAGGCAATATTTACTGATGTTACAGCTTTGTGCTTCCTCAGGGGAAAAATGACAGCAGAGCTGGTGGTAAGTTTTGCCTGTGGATATTCAAAATATCTCTTGGAGCCAGAAAATAATGTGAGATTTTTAACTTCCTATTTTAAAAAGAGAGTAAGAGAAAATTATAAGTGCTTTACAGAGCTGTTTTGGATAAAGAAAACTAGAGAGCTATGGCAGGACTCTTTTTGGGAATAGCTAATAAAGTGATCAGGAAGTTTAAATAGATGAAAGGAAAGATAAATATTGTTACAGTGTGCTCGGGCTATGCTTTTCCCCATTTCCAGGGACCCTGTGACTCTGATCAGATAAGCCTGGTCCCTTCCTTCCTGCTCTGATGGGGTTGGTGGAGAGCCAGAGAAGCCCTCCCTGTCCAGAGCCTGGATGAGGCCATGCCCCTTCTTGTTTGCCCTCTTTCCCCCTCTTTCCCCTCAGATCTCATGAATAATGAGCTGGACAGCCACATCAGGGTGAGAGCCTCTGTTGAATCTTTGCCCTGATCTCCTGATGTTCCTCCCCTCAAGGCCTCGTATCTCTGGGCTAGCCTGATAATTTGGGGCTGAGAGAGGAAGAAGCATCAAAACATGGCAAAAATAACTTGGGGGGTTCAGCTACCATATCTGCATACAAAGAATGATGACACGAAAGCTTACACCAGTGAGGAGCTGAGAGAGAAAGCATCTAGACAGTCATCTTCATCGTATACTGAGTTTTTCATGGTCTTGATGAATTAACCGGAAAAAAAATCACCTTTTGAATAATGTCATACAGATTTTCATACTTTTTTAATGGATCTATATATAATTTCTCTGGAAATGTTGAAAAATAAAACACATAAACCCCCCTGATCCACATGTATTATGCACAGAAGTTGAATAGATTTCTGTAGAAAGGTTAATTTATTAAAAAGGAAAAAATTTTGAGATTGAATCAAAAATCCTGTTCTAAAATTCAAAAAATGCCCAGTCTCATTACCATACCACTGGCTTATAGCTGTGGCTAAAAAATATTTTTCTTTATTTAAAAAATGATTTTTACTCTCATGTCTTCTCTGTCTTCAGTCTCTGTTGAGCTTTGAGATTACATTTGAGTTTAGCATCTTTTTTATTTTCTCTTTTGTCCTCTCACTGGTCCCCAATCAGTGTGTCCTTGGTGTTCCACTGCTTCATTAACTACTATTTTCTCATGTAATTGAATCAGCATATTTCACACTTTTCTCAACACAGTGGAATATTTTCTTAAATACTTATGAAGGCTGTCTCTTTTCACTTCAAATCTGCTTTTTCTGTTCAGTTCTACCATCTGTTTACCTAAATAACTATTTTCCAGCTACTTTAAAACTCCTTAGTTCCATCTGTTTTTCCCCACCATTGACTCACAGACTTCAAACCTTCTTCTGCCTTCTCCTTCCCTCCCTGCCTCTCTCTCTCTCTTTCCCTTCATCCATCTCTCTTTTTCTCTTCCCTGTGCAGAATCCTGTGGTTTCTTGCAACATGATATTACTGAAATGCAGCACAACTTTCTTATATTTTTTTTTTACCTCCTCCTTTTCTTCCTGACATTCAGTTTTCCTTTCTCCCTGCTGATCTGCATATTTTCTAGCAGGTTCTCCCCTCAACTTTCTCTTGTTATTATGACTTCTCTTTAACTCTGAAACTCTTCCACACAACTCTTACCTTTGCATTTTCCTTCCACATAATTTCTCACTAGTTTCTGTATCTTTTGTTTAACAATGTAAAAAGGGCAGCCTTTGCTCTTTGAAAGATATCCCACCTTTATCTTAAATTTATTCTCATTTGTTTTCCTATCTTGTTCATCCCTTTTACTTCAAGCTCATTAAATGCAGACTGGTTTTCCCCATTTATTTATGCTCAATTTATCCCTTACATTGAAGGGTACTATTTTTGTTAATATCTTTAGTGACATTTCAGCAAAACTTCAGACTTTCACAATATTTCTTCATCATCTTTGACCTCTAAACTGCCTTGTATTTCACCTGAAATAATTTTCTGTCTTTGCTTCTTTAACTGCTCTCTCCGTGTCGCTCTTTTTACTTGTCTAATCATTCTGTTGATAGATCATTTAGAAACTCTTCCATATCTCTGCTTCCTGTAGGTTTCCCATAGGTCATGTCCTCCATTCTTTAGATTTATGTTTCTATACTAGGAAATCTTTCTTTCTGTGCAAACTAAAGCTAAATAAAACTACAGCCTCAGCCAAAAGACTACGAGTTTCTTGTGTTTAGATGCATTTATTCTGGGGAAAAAAACCCTCCAGCAACACATTAAGAAGTTTCTAGAGACTGAATAAAACACATAATCACTTGATTAAACCTAGCAGCAAATGAGATTTTATCATGCTAGATTTTCTTGTTTTGCTTAGGTTTTAAAGAATGATACTCCATTAAAAAGCTTCATTTACCCTTAACACCACATTGTAAATTGCCAGAAGAAAGAAGGAGAAAGCTTACCATAGCTGTCAGTTGACTTGATACTCTTGATGAATGATTTTCAAACCCCATTCATATCCTAACGTAAAAATGTGGGGAGGTGAGCTCTTCTGGACTCTGATTCAGAGGTATACAGAGCTTTAAGTGACTAGGACTAGAGTCAGTTTTGTGCTACTGAAGTCAGAGGGCTGTTCAGAGCTCACTGATATTCTGGCAGCTTCTTCAAGAGTTTAATTATATAAAAATAAACAGATTAATTGACTGATAGCCAGTTTTACTGTCTGAACATAACTTTCTGGTTTTACATAGAACAGTGTATAGTGGTCAATATCAAGAGCTCTTGAGAAAACTTGTAAGGAAAGAGGAACAAGAAGAAAAGTAAAAGCAACAAAATAAAAACCATCAATTAAACTCCCTAATAGAGCAAAGGAGCAGAAGCCTTCAGAGAGGAATATACTGAAAAATGGGTACTCTAAGGAACATGGTGTGATTCTTGGGAATGTTCCTATGCAGGGTCAGAAGTTGTACTCAATGATCCTTGTGGGTCCCTTCCAACTGAGCTTATTCTGTGATTCTGTAATAAAAATAAACTGAAAAATGAAAAATCTAGAAGAGAAAACTGTTGTGGCACATGGATGGAGTGAAATTTTTCTCAAAAGTGGGAAGACAGCCTGGACCCACCCCTCTATCCCAAAGCTCCCCCTGAAATCAGAGTCCCATGGTTTATTGAGTTGCAAACAACAAACCATAGAATTAAAAGAATAATCTCACTTCCAGGGCATGCAAACATCACAGCTTTGGTCATAGACTTTACATTGTGGGGAAAGGAGATTATTACATCATTTTTAGGTTACACATTGTAATTATTGTCTTCTTTCATATGTCATAAACTATTAATATATCAGTATTCACAACTACTTTAACTATCAGAGATCAGGCCTCTGTTTTTATGTTAAGTGTGATAACTGATATCTCATCACTCAAAAATAAACTGGATGTCTCAAAGAAGGCTCTGAAACTTTTGTCTTCTTTACAAAGAATTGAGAGTGCAGAAAGCAGATGTGAGGCTACTATATACTGCAACAGAGTGGCATAGTAACATAGACATGTAAATATATTTGCTAATTTATTTGTTTTTTCTTTTTTTTTGTTGATAAAAAAAGAAACTGTAATAAAATAATGGAAAATTAAAATTGGAAGTCTTTATCTCACACAGTTTAAAGATGCATAAAATTTTATTTGACTACCTTGAAACAACTTTTTTTTCAGAGAAGGACAGAATAAATAAATATTTTATTGTCCAGTCTCTTTCTCCCTAAATCACAAATCATTAGCAGTTCTTTTGGTCAGACAAATTCTAATGCTAATATTAATTTAACTTACTTAACAGCAGGCCCTCACTATTGATGTCCTCAGTTTGTATTCCAATCACAGTAAATACAGGACTATCCAGAACAGGGCAAAATACAGAGATATTTAATTTTAATCATTTTTTGTCAAGCAATAGAGGAAAGAAATAGTATTGATGTAAGCTTTCAACTACAAGTGTGTGTTTGCTTATGCATTTAAACTATCTTGCAGTATTATTAAGTCAAAATTTATTTCTGGCATCAGACATTTATGATGTGGGCCCAAGATTTTATTATACCACAGGTTTTAGTCTGCCTTCTGGAAGAATGAACTAACGATAGTCACAAAATAGTACTCTTAACTTCTGCCTATAAGCAGCACTAGAATATTTATTAATGACTTTAGGGGAAACCATAAAATCTAGACATGTCTTAATGTAACCTAAGTTATATTTTTATTGAATCTCTGCCTTTATAAATTGACCCTTTTTAGCAATATTAGAACTCTTGATAAACGTAGTGGAGTGACACTTTCTGCTTGTCTGTAACTGAAGCTGATCAAAGAGTCTCAAACAAAGCAACTTTGTTACTCTTTTACCATATGATTGCATACAATATGTGCATGTGAAGGTATTTCTGAACTTAGATGAATGTTTCAAACAGACAGTGAAATCAGATGCCAGAGAGTGTATCATTTCTTCCCATATAATTTATTTTCCCCTGATGTCTAAAAGCTTCCTGTGGAACCTAGTTGAAAAAGAAATCCAATTGAAAAATCAGATTTCTGGGGAGTGGGAGGGGAGCTGTTTCAGCTTTCTTTATGCATTCCAGAATTTTGGTTGAGCACAGATCTTGAAAATCAATATGTGTACTGTCTTTTTAAAGTCAAATTTTAAATCAATATATTTAATCAAATGATGTAATTTCTAGTTTTACAAATTCTCAAAATAATCTTCACATTAACTGTCACACCATTTTACTTGTATTTAAATATGATAAAGAGATAGTGGAATTTTCTTCTTCCTGCCTCTTTTATATTCTAGTACTTATATTCAGGCATTTTATAAGTAATGATCCCCAAACAAGTCAGTGTTGCAATTCCTGGTTTTATTCCTATTACTTTTAGTCTATCATCTCGGTGTCCCATCCCAGTGCATAGAGAGAATAAATCATTGGCCAGGCAAAGAGAGCTGAGAACAAGCCTTGTCCTAGGGCTGAAGCTTGAGGCCTCGGCAAACTTTCTGGAGACACAGCAGGAATCCCCTGAAATACTTCTAAACTTGGATACACAGGTTGAGTTTAAAATAAATTTCTAGCGCAGAAAACAGTGCATACCTCAGTGAGTAGATCCTCTTCCAAGTTCACTATTTTTGCCTAAATTTCCTACAGATTCTTATATTTTTTGTCTTAAAAAAACAATGTTTTCGTAATTGTTTATAATTCTAATGAATTACTGCTCCTATAGGCAAAAATATTCACAATTTAATTTTTATTCACCCAAGAATTTTATGAGGAAGTTGGCTTTGGCCCAGTTTTAGCCCTGTTGCATCACTTCTAATGAAATCTGTTCAGATACACATTTATTCTTAAGCATGCCTGAAGTCTGTGTGCCCCATTGTGCTAGCAATGTGAGATCCTTTGAATTTGCATGAGATCCTCGTGTCTGCTCACATTTAACAAGACTCAGGAATATCTACTTCGTGCCAGGATGGAATCATTCCTCCTGCCAAGTATTGTGTGGCTATCATAGTTTCTTTTATGAGTGATATGTAACTCAGGTAATAGAAAGGAGTATTTATAATTGCAAAGAAGAGGCAAATAAAATACACAGCATAATTTAGTGAACAGATAACATTACACACCCCTTAACTCAAGAGTTTTAAGCAAGATTCTTAGTAGTACCAACTGAAAGAATGGGAAACTACTAAATAATCATAATTTACCAGTTACTGTGTTCTTTGCTGATTGTCACACAGACAACTCACAAAACTCATATATTCCCTGTGAATCAGGAACAAATTTCTACTGCATTTCTAGGAAGAGCCTGATACCTTTTCCTGCCTAAGAAAATATCTGTCTCATTGGTTTTTGGTTTTTGTTTTTTTTTTTTTTTTCACTTTTGAGGTGTTTATATTTTAAGATTTTCCTTAAGGAATAGTATCTGTTGTTGCTGGTTTGTTGGTTTTTGTGGGTTTTTTTGTTTGTTTGGGTTTTCTTTTTTTTTGTTAAAAAGATATTTCTATATTGTGGCTGTCATTCTTGCTGTTATTTATGAAATTTCTTTGCTGACACAACAGAAACTCTGCATGGTCTGAGAAGGAATTGTTTTACAGATGGTGTTGCAGACAGACTAATTATAATTCCAGTAGCAAAGCCCTGGATCCCTACAATTTACTGAATGTTCTACATGGCTTTAGAGCATAAATATCTGCCTTTATAGAGTGGGAGCTATTAATTAAAAATCAGCCATTTATCTTACCATACATTTTATATTAAATACCATGACAACCACGGGGTTTTTTTCATGTTCTGTTGATAGATTTTATTAAAAAGTGACTCATTGCCATTAATGAGTCCTTTATTCATACGCCAAATGAATTGAGATTTAAAGTGTTTACTTTGCTTTTATAATTTATAATACACATTTGATGCTTACTTACTCATCTAAATGGAGCTGAATGTGACAAATTTGATCTCTGATTTAATGCTTATGCTACCTAGCTAACTAACAAGAAATGTTAGTCACATGAAATGATCTGGCTTTCTAGAAAGACCTGAGCAGTTAAAGAAGTCAGAACTCACTCAGAATCAATGGACATATTCTCTCCTGCCTGAGCAGATGTCCTGGCTGGCATCACAGGCACAGGTCCCTTCCAGCTGAAGTGGTCTTATTCCATCAACCTAGCTTCCTTCCCTATCTGCCAAACTTTGTGGATAAAAGCTGCCAAAAAGAACGGGGCTGAAAGCAGATATATCTATTTATACCTTTTAGTGTACTTAGGAGGGGACAAGTTGTTTCCAAGTCCTTTAGCGTAAAGCTTCCTAGGTAGCTTTATTTGGTAGCTTTACACTTCAGTGTAAAGCTTCCAAGGTAGCTTTACAAGTTGCTTTTGTGATAAGCAACATTGGGAGAAGCAAAGACTGCTGTCCAGTGTTTCCTGTTTGTGCCTCTGGCAGACTAGGTATGGAGAGAACATGCTCCTGCTGCAGTTGTACCATGTGGATACCCCCATCCTTAGGAGAAGAGGATCAAAGTAATACAGAATCAGAAAAGGTGGGAAAGCTAAGAAAGGAACTTAAACTTCTGAAAGGATAAATGCTGATGACCACTCAGAATTTGTAATCAGATTAATGAAAGAAGGATGGAAAGGGACATGTTTTGGAAATGAGGGAAGAGAGCTTTCGTCACTGAGCAGGGTACCCAGGAATGGTAGGAAATGGGGGAGTTTGTTGGGAAGGATGATGAATTTGCCTTCTGTGTGGGTGAATATGAGTCATTGTCACACACCTTGCAGATCAGCAGAGTACTTTCAAATATTACACATATTGTCCCAAATATGAGTTGTTTTACCCTGTGTGCAAGATCCAAACTGAGTTGAGATACTTGATTTTATTATGGTTCTGCAGAATAAGATGCCAAGCACCTAACACAGCTGACATCCTATAGGAAACAAGCACAGTTTTTTATACAAAGAGAAAACAAAGGATGATGCAGAAATAGGTGATTAGTCACTCATACTTATATAATAAAATTCCTAATGCGCATGTAGCAGTCTTGGTGCAGTCATTATACTATCATCTACATACACAAATTTCTGTGGGGGTGTGTTTTTTAGCAATATAATTACCTAAGATAACTTGAAGTTATATTTCCATCCTATCAGGTACCACCAAGTAATTACTTAACCTTATTCTCTATTACAGTTTCTGCTTCAATCTATTCAGAACAATTATTTGTCAACAAGATAAGGATTTATAGTATTCTGTTTGTGGGGACTCTTCACTTCCCCTGTCATAGTGTTTTCATGGTTTCAAGACCAACCCATAGTTGCTGTAAAATTCTGTGGATTTTTAACCTTGTCTGCCATGACAGATACATGGCTATAACAGAAGAGTCTTTTAAAGAAGATCTTATTTGTATTGACAGTTTGGTGGTTTATTGTTATCTGATTGAAAAATTAGGATCCTTTAAATTGGTTAGACTACTCACCAATCATAGAGACTTTGAATAACCTGAAAATAATTTTATTCTTAGAATGAAAAAAATTAATCATTTTCAGTGGTCATATTTTATGCATAAAACAGAAACTTTGCTACACATTGATCAAAACTTAAAAATCACAGTTAAAATAACATTTTATTAGTAATGTTAAATTACACAAATCAATCCTATGAAACAATTTACGGGCCCTAAATATAACTACAAAATTAATTTGGTAGGAGTTTGTTGTTTCTTTTTTCACATTTGAACAATAGTGGCTGAAATTTGAACTCAGTGAATTATGGATATGAAGTCTGTATAGTCAAAGACAAGAAGCATCCTGTTCAGTACCTTTTAGGAAAAAGAAGAGATAGTTAGAAGATAAGTTTTACTAGTGCATTATTCCATCATGACCATGACTCCATAGTGTTTTTCAAGGAACCATGTAAAACCAATATCTTGGTAGATTAGTGTTAAAATGAAACAGTGAGCATCTCTATAAATATAGTACCACTGTAAACCCATAGAGTGTATTTAATACAGTTCACAGAAGGAGAACAAACTGCTTTCACAGTACCTCAAAAAATAGCTCAGGAAGATGAATAGACAGTGATAAGACTCAAAGAAGGCATTTTCTCATACACTCCAAAACCTGAAGTCTGATATGACTTCAGTCCCAAATCACTACCTGCTCTTGCTGCCTGTCAGAATAGACTGGCTTGGAGTATGCTGAGAAAAATACTCCCCTTCACTACCATTTTCATTCCACTGCACTGAGCAACACTGTTAGTAGAAAAACTGCTTACATGGGAACTCTTTTAAAAGATCACTTCAATAGAAAATAACTTATTCACACCTAATCAGTGGCATAATATTTAAATAAAACATATAACAACCATCTGGAAAAGATATATGTAGATTTTTGATTTTGGCAGCCCATCTTCCGGCAGTCATTTATCAATATTCATTTTGAGCTGAACTGAGTTTGTAAAACCCCTTGGCAAGTGTGAAGCAGGTGACTGTATAGGAAAAAAACAACTATTCTTGCATATAGACCAGGCAGACTGTTTTCCTAGGTTATTGAAGATTGGGAAGCTGATTAATGCTGGAGGCCGTCTGAACAAAAGCTCCATTTCATTTCTGCTTTGAGGCTGTTAGCCTTCGGCAGGAGACAGGGATAGCGTGTAAGTGCTGCAGACCATTTTGGGAAGCATTCACCTCAGAATCATAGAATCACAGAATGTTGTAAGACTGGAAAGAATGACAGTGGGTCATCTAATCCAACCTCTTGCTCAGGCAGGGCTGTCCTAGAGCACACTGCACAGGATGGCATCCAGACAGGTTTTGAATATCTCCAGTGTGGGAGACTCCACAGCCTCTCTGTGCAGGCTGTTCAAGTGCTCAGTAGACCACACAGGAGACTTGTTCTCATGTTCAGGTGGAGCTTCCTGTGCATCAGTTTCTGCCCATTCCCTCTTGTTCTGGTGTCCTGCTGCTTGGCACCATGCCTCTGGTCCTGTTTCTTGGCCTCCATTTGATCCAGGACTTCTTTCATAGAGAAGATAAGCAACTCTTTTCAGGCCTTTGTTCAAGCCCTTGTTAAGGCCTTTTTTTTTAAGCCCTGTGTTCTTATTTTGACTTTCACCAAATATTCTCCCTGTTAGATGCTCTCATAGATTCATACATTTTTGGGAGATGAAAGCTCTACCTCAAAGCATTATTATAATTTAAGTAAAATCTAGACTTTTGTTCTTTCAAATTGAGAAGTTTAGAAGCAAAAAATGTTTCCTGTTAGAAATTATTAAAAAATGACTCAGTTCTCTTTTCTAACAGGCTGATGTATACCCTATACACTCAAGGAAGTTCTGGAAGCCTAAGATATTTTAATTTGAAGAACATGTAAAAGTGCAATTAAAAGGCTGAAAATTGCTTAAGAGATATTATTTAGAGGTGTGTTTTATTTCAGTACAAATCAGTAATGACAGTTAGTGGGGCTCTAGATAATAAGAATCCAGTGATTTGAGAGATAAAGACTCAGATGAAGCACCATAACCACCCTGAGCATCACCATAGCTATCCTTGAACTAACCTTTATCCTAATCCAGAAATGTAGGAACACTGGAATACTTCCCTGCCTGGTTGTCTAACAAGCATTTAGCCCTCTAAAAGATGCAGGGTGTAGTTTCTCATCCCATAAATCATCCAGTAAGCATTAGATAATGCTGATTTTCTGGCATGACACAAACTTAAAGCCAAATAATCTCTTATCTAATCTACCTGCTTGCTACTATGGCACTCAGCAGTATAGTCAGCTGCAAAAAAAAAAAAAAAAAATTACCTAATGGTGGTCATTTGAAGGAAACTGTGTATCAGTTCTTATCCATCTCTAAATTTGTTTTGAAATAAATCAGTTCTGACTTTTAAATTATTATAATATACTATTACTATAGGTATAATTAGAGGAAAATAGACCTTGATGTATGATGGAGTGATATAAAGGAAACTTTTAAAAGTTTTTAAATTGTGTTTTTAAAATCTAATAAACTATTTTGATGTGATATTTCTACTTATTATGGTCCTTTACTGTATCCTGTTATTATATATCCTGTGTATTATAATGTTTCATTAAATAGAATTTTTAAAAGATTCTGAAATGATGAAAGAGTGTAATCACATGAGTTATTACATTACTTCACCATTTGAATGAAGAAGAACAGTCTTTCTGAGATGTGAAAATTAAGGATTTTCTTTTTGTTGTACCACTTCACCACAGACATCCAGGTGTTATCCCCTTACAGGTTTGTTGCCTCTCTTGTCCCTTAACAGTAGGACAAAGATTATCCTGGTGTAATAATGTTGTAAAACTAACAAAAAATACTGTAGGCATTGCCTATTTAAAATTATCCTTATTATATCTTTAGTATAGACAAAGCTAGAGAACTGGTAGACTTCAACAGTTCAATGTTTGAACTTAGCCAAAGAAAATTCTACGCTGCATTTGGACGTTATGGCTGCACACAGTCAGCATCAACAAACACCATAGGTTTATGAAATTTGAATAATTTGCAGAGTTGCACAATCTGCAATATTTTCTGATAAATTTGACCATGAGTTTTCCTTTTTCATCTGGGATGTGGAGAAAGAATTCTGCAGCTGCTAGAACTGTTTAAAATATTTGAATGCAATCTAAATAAAGCCTTTTGAATTTTTGTTGAGGGAACAGTAAAACTATATGGATGCATAAAGATGCAAATAGGAAAAAACTCAAAAGCTCAAATAATTTGAAATTTGAAAAGCCCTCTAGACACCTAGTTACTTCAGTATATGCTTCAATATTTATGGAATATTGGTCTTTACCATATGTCTGCCCAGTCACACATATAATACTACCACTACTATGCCACACAATACTTCTACTGTACTATACAATACTACTAAAACAGTACAGTTATTACCACTTCTGCTGCTGCTTCTACATCAAGGGAATACTAGTACTACTACTCTGCCATCAGGAATTTTTGAAGGTTAAATACTGTGTAGATTATGATGGGTAAAGTTATTGTGGTAATAACATAAATATAGGTAGCAAGCATGCCTACAATATAAATGATGGAGATTGAGTTGGCACTTCAAACTTCTAGGTGTGTCTCACAAAATACTTAAGGAATAATGGCGCTCATTCTCCCCATTTAGATTCTCTCAATATTTAAGAAATTAATTTCAAAAAAATCAGAGAAAAAAATGGATATTTTTAACACTTTTGAGAGGCAGATGGTAAAAATCCCCATACCATCTGAGACTTACCATCACTACATTTTTGCTCTGATTCCTAGTTTTATTTATTTATTTTTATTTATTTATTAAATGTTGGGATGTACAACTATAAGTCAGTTTTGTCTGTACAGAAAGTATGTTTTGTGGTGGAGAAGTAACACATGCAACTGAGGAGAAAAGACTTTGACTTTGGTTTGCCTGGAAATATCTTTTTTTGTTGTATAATCCATGGCTCAGATAAACTCCCACCTCACTTCATCTTATCCTTGATGAGGACTTAGAGATAATGAATCCTAATATAATCAGTAAGCTACAGAGAAAGGTCCCATTATCAATAAATCTCATTAATATAAGCAAAAAATTCTTTTCAGATTGGTGTATTATAGATCTTGCCTGCAGTATGAGTGCCCCATAGACCCTTAAACTCAAGCTGAATGAGAAGGTCAGATTTTGTTGACATTCAGGAACTGATAAAATCCTGTCTGGAATCTGTCGCCCCAGGCTGTCTCCATACTGTACAACAGAAGAAAAAATGTTTCCAGCTCTGTAAGACACTGAAACAATCATGTCACCTCTGGATCTGTATAACAAGAGAAGTTATTACACAGTTTGAAAACTGAGAAATTTCCTAAAGACCTTCTAACTTGCAATCAGCTGCGTTCATTTCAGCAATTCTAGAGAGCCTTCTTAAAACTAAAAGGTAGAAATAGTGACGTGGAAAGAGGACATGACAGCCAGTTCTCCAGAGGGATAATCTCAGATGCTTTCCCCCTACCAGAATATAATATTCCTCCTCATCCCTTTGTGGCAGCAGCTGTGGAATGGACAACCAAAGGAAGAACATAGATGCTGTGAAGCAGAAGAATTAAGATTTTTAGAGAAGGAGAGCAAAAGCAAAAGATGGAAATGAGGACAGGAGGAGGACAATTTTGGATCTCATGCTTTGTCTTCAAAACTGGAATAGGTCTAACTTCCAGAACAGTGGCAGAATGAACATTTCTCTCTACTCCCAGAAATGTACTTCTTAATATCTTTTCCTCTGAGAGAAAAAATTAAATCGTGTAAATGAGGAATTAAGGAGAGTGAGTGTATGAAAATGTAATAAAAGGCAAATCCATTGTTACAATTATCCTATGGAGAAACAGTCTGTTCAAATTTAAACACATGCAACTATGATATATGGAGGAGTAATTTCTATTTTAGTCAATACAAGAAACATTTTATGTACAATATAAATAAATATCCTGCAGATAATTGCTAGGATAATTAACAATCAAATTGCCAGCGATGAGTATACATTGGACATTATCTTTGAACAGTCATACAATTAGTACAGAAAATTTCCTTTGAAGTATTTAATGAGCAGCTACACCAAAAATTTGTCTTTACGCTCTCAAGTCAAATAATCAAAGATAATATTGCTTTTAGGAATTTATGATATAGTGAATATGTGATGCAATAAATAATCACTTGTTTGCAATGCCCAACTCTGGAGTGAGCTGTAGTAAGAAAGTGAAAAGTAAGCAATCCATCGAATAAAGTATGTAAAGAATTTGCTTAACTAGGTACTGACTTTCACTGTACATTAACATATCAGGCTATTTTTTCAGTAAAAGTTGTTCTCAAATCTCATCTTCATCAGTTGAAGCAGAAAATAATGCAGAGAGAATTGATATGGTTACATATTTGTGACTTGCTTAAAGCAGGTGATTATGAAATAAGTTTTGCTTAGTTTAGCATAACTGTTTGCATCAAAATTTAAGAGTCAATAAACACATATTTTTTCTTGCAGTAGTGACAAAAGTGTCTCCTGCATATGCTGCTTAGCATTTCAGTGGTTGACTAGAATTTAGTTTCTAGTAAAATGACACATCATTCATCTCAGAATTTTTTCTAACACAGATAATCAGGTTTTACAGGCCTCCAGTGCCCTGCATGTGTGTACTAACATAGAAGTCTTAGCTTTTCCTTTGCACTTCAGTTATCTCTATTGTGCTACTGTGTTGTGTCTTGTGCTCCTATTTAATATTTGCAGTGCATAATTAAAAGTAATTCAGGGAAAATATTTCTTAGCAAAAGTCCACTTATGTATTTGCTTCCTCAAAGAGGAAACAATTATAAAACAGCGTCTTTGTTCTCAGCAATTCATGACTGCTTTGGGTCATTGGTTCATTTTTCTGAAATCTAAGAATTTCAAGGGTTTAAATATCAGTTCATAGCTCTTAGCTACATTTTAATTACAGTACCCTGCCTTTTCATCTATTATCTTTTCACTGTGAAGACATTTCTCATATCCTTCTCATATTCTTGATGGTATCCTGCAGTGCTTCTGGGGTAATTGCATTGTAGGTCTTGGAGCTGGAGTAGGCTGGACATAGCTTAATTAATCATAGAGCAGTCAGCCCAGAAGTAACATATCTTTTAAAATTTCTTCTGCTTATGACTAAAGAGCATATCATTTCAACATATGTACCTCTTTAAAAACTTCCCAAGTTTGTAGCATGTTTTGTTATTTGTTAGCATATTTTGGGAAGCATTTACCTTACATGATTTCTGTAGTACATGAATTCTGTTAAATTCATCCATAGAGAAATAGCTAACTGGTTTGCCATCATTCATAATTTCATTTTTAATGAAATTAAACTTAGAGATTTATTAAGCGTATTCTGGTTTTAAATATTGTCTTGGGATGTGATGCAAAGTTCAAGGGCCTATTGTAATAGAGCGTAGGGAGTACATGTAACAGAAATAATTTGGCTGCATTTTCCTTCCACTCAGTAACTTTACCCCCTTCTCAAATATGTTATCACAGAGGCTCTACCACTGCATTGATGGGCTTACCTTTGGCCAGTTACATGTCTGTCTTGGAGCCATCTGGCATTGACTCTACTGGATATAGGAGAAGTTTCTGGCAGTTTCTCACAGAAACTGCTGCTGAAATGCTCCCTTTGTCCCTCACCCTGATGCTAGTGAAAGTTTGCCACACAAACCCAATACGCCTGGAAAAAAAGCAAGACAAATAGTGTCAAGATATGTTTGTCACGTAAATGTGTACACACACAACTTCAGTAAGAATGCCTTGAGTCCAAGATTTGCACTGTATACATTCTCAACTTGTCTTTCTAACCAATTTGCTTTCTTGTGTTTTGGCCCCAGAGGAGCACTTTGAAAAGAACAGACAGTAAACTGCTTCCTTTATAATTCTGGACCCTAATAGAAGTGTCAATTGAAGGTGATGAGAACATATTACACTCTCATAGTATAAACCCCAAGAAGCACTTTGTAACAAACCGAAAGTCAGCTGGTAGAGAAGGTAGTGGAGATATTTTAGTTTTTCTGAACTTATTGCCACACATCCTAATAGACATAGCATGCCTTCATAAAACATAATTATGCACACTAATACACATTAATATAAGTTAATTGTATGTGTCCACCGAGGATTCCAGCATTGCTTCCAGAACTGTGACAATGTGGGCCTTGAAAGTTAGGAAAATGCAATGATATTAACAGTTCTAAAAATTCCCCTAAAATAGACTGGTTTAGTGAGGGTGGAGCCATTGCTGGCATATTAATTTAGCAGGAGCAAGTAGAAAATATGCCTGACTCTATCACTGATATTCATCCCAGCAACCAAGAGCTACCAAAACATGGCATTGGTACCTGTAGGAGGGAGAGGCACTTCCAAAAAGAGGTTAATCACATTTTAAGATAGCTAATTAATCTCTGGAATGAATCACCCTTTAAAAAGGTTAAAAATAAGAGAAAGAGAGAAATTATTCAATTAGGATCATGTGCATTATGTAGTAAAAAACACAATAAAATTTGACATTAAATGTGAAAAAATCAGAAGTAAGAGATCAGTTCTCAGAAAGATTGCAAATATTTGTGAGATAGTATCCTAATGTTTCCTCTTCCAAATCTTAATTTTCTTTTAATTTAGGCTTGTCCATCTTGTAATGGAAAAAACAAAAAAAAAACTATTCATCAGTAAAGTATAAATGAAATATGCTTATTTTCTCTTCAGTGGGACCCAGTGCATCAGTGTTCTGAATACTTGAAGTGCTTGTTCATACAAGAGTCGTCAGATATTAGTGGGACCACTTCTGTCACTAAATGTTGATGGAATTGGTTCGAATTTCCTTGAAATATATTTATTTAATTTATCACCACTTGTTCAGACCTCTATAAAATTATCTAAGGAAAACCAAAATAAAAGAGTAATTTACTTACAACGTTTCCTCAGTGGTAAATTCCTTGCCTTACTAAAACTCATTTCAACCTTTTTCTCATCTGTCAAATATATATTACTGCAAAAAGATTTCCCAAAATCCCCTAGAACTTTTACAATGATGTTTGCCAAAACAAAGTGGAAAAAGTATTCACTTTGAAGTGCATGATGCAGCAAAAGACAGCTGCTGATTCATCTTTTTTGTTGTAAACTCTATTATTTGAGAATGGCCAACTCCATCTTGTTGTGCCATCAATATAGTTTTCATTCCTGACCAAATTGAGACACTAGTATCTTTTTTTTTTTTATAACCTAGAATGAAACCTGCATTTGGCCTATCAACTTCACTACATGATTATGAAAAATCATTCACTTTTTTCATCCAACATTTAAATTTTAGCTATTTTTTTTCCATCTGGTTTATCTTACTCTTTTGTTAAATCTCAAGTATGTGTTCATTTTGTGGGTCCTGAAATAATCTTTCTTATTTAAATAACTAATTTTTCTACTTTTTCTTTATTTGTGCTATTTGAATAAACATTTCTCATCTGGAGACCATGATAAATGTTGCTATAAAAGGGGAGCAAATTGCATCCCCATACACCAAATAATAGTGCTAATCATCTCAGCAGCTATTCACATGATTTAAAAATCCAAAAAAGCCAATAGAACCATTTATTTACAACTAGAAGGTGCTAAATCAAGAGTTACCCCTAGCATTTATCATGAAAGAAACCACATAGGAGGAACTGATTGCAACACTTGGCATAAAAATTCAACTTCTTGATGAATATACAGCTAGTGAATGTTCTGGAGGATTGCAGAGACCACTCTATAACCACATTATGAAAATGTTAAAATGGTGGGGCAAGATACACACAATGGCCAGGATAATGACAGGAACTGAACAAACAAAGCTGAATTTTGCCTGTGTTGTCTCAGTGCTATCTTCCTTGTGGGTAATGTAAGGGCTCAAACTGATTCATTTAGATCTGACCATGTGCTATGGCTCCCTGAGCTCTTATTCAGAAGGATTTATATGCTGGATCACTCGTAAAAGGGGAAATAGAATGCATATGGTCAAAAGGGAAGGTAAGAGAAGACAGCACATGGTCAAACTTTTTCTAAAGGTTGAGGTCATATATCCCCTCAGAAGAGTCCAGGTTTTCAGAACCTGTTTGAAATCTTTAACACGTTTCATCATGATGCTACTGTCGTCTAGAATTGAAAGACAAATTATTCAATCAATATTAAAGTGGTAACATAAAGAGCAGTCCTTTAGTGAAAACATTCACGCACTCAAAATATAGCTATGCCCACATCTGACATCAGATTTTTACAAAATTTATAAGTTTAACTACTTAGCATATCTAGCAAGTACATCCAGTAGGGGACCAGATGCCCTGGTAACCCACCCCAAGGTCCTGCCCAAGTCTCTCCAAGGGTGCTTAGTCCTGTATTTTGTTATGTCTCCCAGGTGCTGGTGCTAAACAGGGTGTCCTTGTTAGAAATTCTTTTCTTGAAAATAAGATTAAACAGAATTTCAATATGATGGCATAATGTGTAAGAAAGGGTAATCTACTATTCTAAAGTGTAAGAAAATGCTAGAAACTATACAGGTATATATTAAAAATTTACAAAGCTACAAATACATAAAAGTATATGAAAAAAGCTAAAAATCATTAGACATCATTACAAGTAAATAAATATCTCATTTAGGAAGGTGAAAGAAGAAACAGTTTAATTTTATCTCACATGCACTACCTCATAGACTGTCCAGATAAATTTTCTCTTTATGACTTAAACAGCCAAAGTAAGTTAAACTTTCAAGATTATGAAAATATGAACGAATCTCAGTGATTTGCCTACCTTGGAACTCTGTAAAATAAAACCAACTTATGTTTTGATCAGGAATAATTCTGTAACCTTTGCATTTCTGAACTGTAAATACAGGATATTCTCAGATAGTGTAATTTCACTCTTGCAGGATCCTATTTAAATTAGTTTCCAAAAATCAACTAATTTTAATTTATTTTTTGGGATGAAACAAATTCAAGGATGTCTCTTTTTCCATTAATATGCCCAGTCTCTGGGCCTTTTCTACTAATCTCCTCTGTTTAAAAAATGCATAACTATGAAACTTCTTAATATTAAATGTTGTTAATGGTCTATCTTAATTAAAATATTGAGTTAAAATCATCCTCAGATAGAAAAGTTAGCTAAAGCCAAATAAATAATTGGAATGGTATAGATTACATTATATAAATCAATCAGAAATAAAAATTGTGCTTTATACCGTTAATAAGTTGCTTTTAATATAAAGTTTCAAAAATTATATTTGAATCATCCTTGAAAAAATTACCTTTAAACCAAGAAACCTATGATACTTTCATGCTGCAAAGAAAGTAATTCCTGCAGAAATACTTCATTGGAATAAAACTGAGCAAAATTAGAATTCTAATGCCATCTTGTTTGAATACTCATGTTTTGCAAAGGATGACACAGACCCAACTTGAAATTCAAGCAATAAGGTTTAAAAAAGAAAAAAAAAGAGGTAAAAGGAAAAAAATAAATAAAAGAAAAAAAGAAAAAGTAAAAAAGAAAAAATTGTTTTGATGGGGAAGAACATAACCTTACCTCACCACAACCTGGTGGCTGGGCGTGGGCTATCTATAACTAATATTCCTGAAAGCAAAGCTTTTGATATATATACACATGAAATACAAAGAAAAAAAAAGACATTAAGAGTATCAACAGCCACACTGACAACACTGTGGCATCTTATTAAACAGATTTTCACTGAGTCTTCACATCCTTTACACTGAGCAAAAGGAAGTGCATATATACAAAACTATTGTATTTTCTTACCTATGAGAATTAAGCCTTCCTACCTTTTGCTAGGAGTGAGTAATGCAAAAGGTATGGTTCAAGCAGGCTTCTTTCTAAATATCTGTCAATTAAAGTTGTGGTATAGATGACTGCACAGGATCTCTTATTTAGAGTAAGCAATGCTCTAGTTTGGTGAAACTTTAACGTGTCTTGTTAGGAAGTGAATTGGGCATTTATAACAACAAATATTTTGACCTCTAAGAGTCTATTACTTTTGCTCAACTGGTAGATTTAGCTGCAAGTTTTATTTCAGGGTCCTACATGAAGGAAATGGCTCATATTATTACCTTTCCATTAAGAAGTCTGTTCCAGTAATCTGAATTGAAAATACTATGCATGTTTTATGTGCACTTTATACTGTTGAATTTTATGAACCAAAATGTATGTAAGCAGTAATAAAAAGTACATGCCATACAGTAAGATGAATGTAAAGGCCATTCTAATTTTTTTTTTCTGTGTGCATTCTTTCCTGCTCCCTGCTGAGTAGCTCATTTTGCCTATCAGTACAGAATAGTTCATGAATTGCAGTATATTTCTAATGGTACCTAAATTAAACCTTTGGATTTTTCAGTGCTTTTCTCCTTGAACACAATATGTAAGGACAGAGTTTTCAATAATCCTATTACTTGGTGCAAAAATAGGCTAGGGCTAGTGGAGTGTCTGGTGCTTTCAGCTTCCAATTAGTGACTGCAGTTCCTGCATATAAATTTGCAGAGTAATTTAGTTGAAGTTACATTTATCAAACAAGAAGAAGAAACATTGTACACCTCCCAAGAATCAGATTTTAAAGCTATCACCTATAAATTATATTATTTACTAAAATCTGCTTCTCATCAAAAATTCTGAATATAGAATACCTTGTGCTTCTTTAAGATTATTTGCTAAGGAAAAAAATGAGAATACCTCAGATGAAGCAGAACTTATTCATTACTTTATTTGAATTTACATGGCTGCATATACAAATTAGATTGTGCTAATACCTTTTATTCCAATGGTATTTAAATGACTTTTTTTTTTAATTACAGAGTCTAATTTATGTCTAGAATTTGACAAGTATCAAGCACTTCAAAACTCTCTCATCCTATCTCCTAGATACTCAGAGACATAATTTCTTAGCAAGGAGATGAGTAAAAGTAAGAGATCTCAATTATAGGTAAGCGTATGTATGAGCAGAGGAATGAGAAAACTGAATCTAATCCTCATATTTATTGTTAAGTATCCAAGAAAGGAATAATTTGTCCATTTGGAAGTGATGCTGTTAGCTTGTGAGGAAGCTTTGCAACTTGGTAAAATCTTCTAGGGGGATTTTATTCAGTCCATTTATTAAGATAAAACCCACAATGATTATTTCTAGTAAGATAAAACAGAGGGGGGAAAACACAGCTTCACACATAATGAACACACAGCTGAAGAAATGTTTAGAATTTTTGCCTATATGTTGGTTTTGCTAAAGCAGCATTCAAAGTGTATTTCATGGGGCTCTTACAGTGTACTCCATAGAGCTTGCAACCAACAACAGGCCTGCTCCCAGGGGAATGGGCTGAGTGGAGTACAAGGTGCACAGATCTGATGGAGGGGAAAATGGAGATGAGTTGGGTAAATATGGGGGAAATCTGTGTCCCTGAGATAGATAACAGGCAAGGATGTTCATTTCAGAATGTACCAAAAATTCAGAATGTCTTGAGAAACAAGAAAAAACTCTTCAGGAGGTGCTGTAATTAGTGTGACTTGTTCCCACCTCTGTACAAAACAGGGAGTCAGAACTAGACAAGCTTTCTATTGATCTACAGCATACAATTCAATGCCCTGCATAGACATGCATGTGGTAACATTTTTTGAAATGTGTCCAAACTAGGTGTTGAAAAATCACCTGAGTCTCAGCCATTTGTGGCATACTAGCCTTAGTCAGTAGCCAAAACACCTCCTATGTGCTGTCTCACACACTCTCAGTGGGACCAAGGGGAGAAAGAAGGGAGATGGGAATGAAAAAGGTCCATGTGGAGAGAAAGACAGGAAGATCTCCTATGAGTAACACAAGGGCAAAACAGATTCTACTTGGGGAAAAAACACTTAATCTATTACAAATAAAAATAAATATTTAATTAGTGACATGAGTTGAATGAATCAAAACCACAAACATTAAAGCAACAGCTTTCCTGATGCTGCAACATCTTTCATGTGACGATGACACAACAACAATGACAATGAAGTTTCCCCTCGCTCCTTTCTTACATGTATTTTCCCAGAATTTCCCCTGCTTTGGCTGTGGGCTCAGCTCTGCCCTGCAGTGGGTGGGTTGGCTCCAGATGCATCCTGCACAGCGAAATCCCAGACTCTTCTCACAGAGACCCCCTTCAGCCCTCACTGCTAACACCTGGGTACTTGCTCCCCTACAAAATTGATTCAGGTACATGAAATAAAGGCAGCTTTGGTCTAGCTGTAGTGCAATCACAGGCACTTCATGGACTTTTGAATGCTCATAATTTAAAAAATCTAACTAGAAAGGCTACCTGAAATATGTAACAAATATTTCAGATATCTCAGCAGATAGGTGTGTCTGAAGAACATTTTTTTCTCACATACACTTACAGAGTAACAGAACACATGTATTCCTGTGTAACAACTACTGGTTGTGTTGAAATGCTGAAGAGTCAGACAAAGTAGAGCCCTGGTGTGGTTAGTGATTTTCTTCAGCTCTGGAAGCTGTGGCACTATTAAGTTCCTCCTTGACTTCCTTCAGGCAAGCACAGAATCGTTCATATCCCCTTTAACAGCATCATGTTGACTGCTGTTCTCTCCTGATTATAGTGTTTCAAACTTAGTCTCGGAGTTACTCTGAGTTCTGCAGAATTTGGGAAATATTGGATTGGAACCTCTGCAAGGGAGTAGGTAATAGACCTGTAACACTTCTTTCTTTGCTTCTAACACAGGAACTACTGGGGTCCTTCACTGCTTTTGACACAGGAAATATTTGGATCACTTTTCAAAGCTTTCCAGTTATTGGGCATGCATGAACAGAAGTTTCATCCATGTGTCCAGAACCCCTGACAATATCTCCACTTCTCACTGTTTCTCTGCTACTCACAAAGTACTTTTAAACTCAGAGCTTTGAGAAACAGAAATAATTTCAATAAATGTCTCCTCCACCCTACAACCTCTATTGTTTGATCAGTCTGAGGAGTTTTTAAGGGAGATTCTGTTTTATTTTGAATTAATTGCCTAGTCTCAGTTTAGTTTCAGGCAGGAATGCAAAATACCCCTTTCTATGGACACAGAGATCCTTTTGATGCTGGATAATCATCCAGTAAATGGGTGCTGGCCACTCTTCTATTTTTTTTTTCTTTCAAAACATTTTTTTCTGAAAGCTTAAAATCTTTTATCAGTCAGGTAGATAAATCTCATAGTTTCAAACTGGGTTGATTAACATAACAAGTTTGGTTGGTCTTTGGAATAAAAAGCAAAGTATCTGCTTGTCTTATTAAAATTGGGAACCTAGGTACTAAGAAATTCTTCATTACTCAAGAAAGTATCTTATAGATTGACTGCCAGTTGATTGTCAGCCTATAAAAGTACCACATTAACTAGCAGAATGAAACAAAATCTTTCTAATAAGACTGACCTTCACATGCTATTCAAAAGTGACATTAGAACCAGGATGAACAAATCCTTGGGGAAAAAGTCTCATGAGAAAAATTATTCTGCAGGTAAACAATAATGAGATATTTTTTTTTTTTAGTGAATAACCAGCAAATTACGTGTTCTGAAGAAATTGTCTTTAACATCAGCTGTAGGGGAAGCTATTTGAGGATTTTATTGTAAGCAATAGATCACTCACTACGACTTACATAGACATATCAATATATATTTTCAAATTTTAAAATGTTTTGGAGACATGGAGGACATCTGTGAGGTTTTTACATTGGAAAATCCCAAATACTTAGTGATTTTGGAGAACTACATTTCTCAAACTTAGCTTGAGCTATGCATCTATATGAAGAATGTTAAAGAATGGGATCGTCCATTGAAACTCTGAATATGATGCAGCTGAAACTGCAATAATCAGATGGATTCCTGGTTTAACAATGACATCTTTCATCATTTCCCTGACTACCTCTGGTAGACTAGGCATGGTATGCGAACAGCGGTCATTTGTGCATATAGAAACTCTGAATAGGGAGCAAGAAGCCCAAAACCAGGGCACAAAATTTCCTGTTTAGGTTCCCTGAGGATATTCTAAATTGGATCAACTAGTTGCTTATTTAAACTCTTGCTGTAATAAGCAACAATAGTACACACAAACAAAGGAGGTCTGACACATAAACTACTAACCCAGACTGCCTTTTTATGGAATACTGGAATTAATTTATTCCCCATTGCATGTCTATTTAGCTGGATTCATTGCTGTCACTCTCCTTCAGTCATTTTTAATCACAGTGTCCTCAGTGGTACCACCTGTAGGGAGTCTTCAGTCTCCATGATTTCAATGTGCTAATTCTCTTGTGTGGAAGGAACTGAAGTGTACAGACACACACATACACAAACACTCCAAAACCACCTGTGGTCTGAGCAGAGATAGTTTGCAATTAGTTGGGGAGCACAGACACGTGGTAAATAATTGAAAAGACACAGCATTTTAACTTCAGTCTGTTGAACTCCTGAGCAAGAAGGAGACTTAATAATTTTTTTCAAAAGAGTAGAAGCAGAATAAGTATGACTTAGGGAAGTTTTTCTACGATGGAAATTTTGAACGTAGTTCAATGAATTCTGAGTCACATCACTAAGGTACCTAAGTAATCATTATTCAGTTAGGTAAATCAAGCTAATATTCTAATTTCCGGTGGGCAGGGTTGCAGAATTTTGCAATAACTATTGGTGATGAAATAGTTCAGTCTTTTGAGTTCTATTCAGTTAGGTAAATCAAGCTAATATTCTAATTTCCAGTGGGCAGGGTTGCAGAATTTTGTAATAACTATTGGTGATGAAATAGTTCAGTCTTTTGAGTTCTGTCTTTCTGGACAAAAGGTATAAAAAGCATGTTAAAAGGTTATGTGAGGAAGAATTATGACAGGTTTATCTTGTATATCCAGAATTATCTGAGAGGAATAAAAAACTCATTTGTTAAACCATCGAAATGTTTTCAGGGTGTCCAGCAATAATTAGAAGTTAAACAGGTGATTCCTAGACATCTAAAAGCTGGTAATAGTGACCAGTTATCACTTGAAAAGAATAACCTTGCCTCAAAAAGATAAATAGAGTTCTTCCTTTAAATTTCCCTCTTTGTTATTAGTCTGATAGTATATGTTACACCATGCTAATATTTTTAATCAAAGCTAAAGCTAAGATTGCAGAAATAGACTGAAAATTGAACTTGTATAGTCATAGATGCCAGAAACCTCTGGAAAATTTTAACTATTCTGTTTCACAAAAATGACTGCCAAAATCTTTACACAGAAGGTATAACTGGCAAACCTTGGTTATCCAAAGGAATTTATGATTAACAGCTTGGGCAAGGAAGATGGTGTCTGGTGGTTTATTGTCCTGAACTGGAAGAAGTAGTGTTGTACCTCTGGGTTGGAAAAGTAGTGATGCTATGTTGCTTCTCTTTCGACCGCCACTTCGCTCTCGGGGGTTTCTCACTGCTGTCCCCCGCCCCTCCCCGGCCCCCCGGGACCCTCCGGCTAGCTGTCCCCTCCGGGGCCGGGGTTTTGCCGCGGTCCCGCTGCCCTGGGCTCACCAGGCAGCGGCTGGGTTAGCACGGTCCGAGCTCCGGCGCTGCCTCAGTCGCCGCAAGGAGTTGGGATAAAGAGACCAAGAGAGACCAGTGGTATGCTTGTCCAGAGAGATTGTATTGCCTGAAGCATTGCAGTGACCAAAGGCCCTGGGCTATTGCCCAGATACAGTTTTATACAGCAAAATTAAGAGATAAGGTCTTAAACAATAGAGACAGTGTTCAACTAAGGCACATCAGAACCACCCCAGGGGCCAGGTCCAATGGGAACTGCTCAGGGGTGGGGAGAAGGGGGCCTACAGAGGAATGCTGAAGCGGGACTTTCCCGAGACAGTGGAGCATACATAAATGTATCTTTTCCCTCAGTTTCTCATTCCCAAAGCCTTTCTAAAACAATGGGGCATACATGAATGTATCCTTTTCCTCAGTTTACCATTCCCAAGGCCTTTCTAAAACAATCCTCTATGCTACCATGCCAGCATGACTGCAACAATGCTATAGAATAATGAAATTATCAAAAAAAAGCTGGGATAAGAGGGAGGTAATGAACAGGCATCTGGAGAATATCAGCTAATAAAAGATCAGGCAGATACTAGTCTGAGTAACTAGCACATATAGGATTACAATCAGCCCTAGTGTTTGGTAAGGCAAGTGAAGCAGATGAGAATTACGAGAACCACTTGCAAAAGAGGTTATCTCTAAAAGTCCTAGATCATCCTGACAGTGATTGGTAGGTAACACTTTCTTCTGAAACCTGAAACAAAGACATAAGATTCATCAAATAAAGAAGAACATGACTGAAATGAGATGCAAAAATTAGGTTGTGAGTATTGCTAAGGTCAATAATAAGGGAAAGCAGAGAAATTACAGTGTCACATCAAATAAGCCATGGAAAAAGATCCACAGATCATTCAGAGAGATATGGTCTTAGTCTTTATCCCTAAGGATGAGGTGCAAAGTACCCATTGAGAGTGGAACTTGCAGAGTCCTGTAACAAGAAACATTCTGCAAAGACATTACTGATTTTTCATACTCTTTCAGTCCATTGAAATCCATTTGTACCAGAGATCTTAGCTGCAGAGTAGTTGTGAGCATACAGTTTACTTAGCAGGCACTTCTCATCTAGATTTATAAATTAATGATTCTATGATACTGAAGGAAGCTTGTGACTGTAAAGTTCGGCTCCTATGTCATCAAGCTTAATGATTCATGTATTTAGGGAGACTAATGGGCTTAAATTGCCACAGCCTAGTTGTGGAGGACAGTGGCTGTTAAAGAACAGTATAGCAACGCCTTTAACCTCAGAAGAAATAAAGCCTAGTGCAGCAAAGCCACATCAGTCACCATGGAGTGTCACACAGGAACGCAGGTGCTATGAGGGGTAGTCTGCTTGCTGAACAGCAGTATCTCAGTTTTGTTGCCACAGGAGATAGACACTTACAGACAAAATACTTCACTGCATTATGAGATTATGTTGTGTCCTTCCCAGAGGGAGGAAACTGTGTGATAAAATGAATGACTGTGAAGTATCCTTCTGTGACAAAGGAAGCTGTTGCTTTTCAGTTCAGATTTAGCCTAATTTAGTCATGATTTCAACCCTCAAATAATTTAACCCCACAATTAAGGGAAAAGTTCCCAGTGGTCTTACTCTTCCAAACCCAGCAATATTCACTGTTGAGGAATTACTGCTTATTCCAGATTCCTTTAAGAGATGCATTCCAATACTACAGCTTTTTAAATGTGAACTTTCTTTCATTATAAATATCCAGCCAAGGGCTCTAATTAGGCCCATGCACATCTGTGAAGGACAAATCTTTAAAAGGGAGAAAAATCTTAGCCTCTGACACAAAGACACAAACGTAAGAGAAGACAAAAAAATATTTTGAAGATTGTTATAAAAGTTATTTCTTTTTGAGGTAGCACAGTAAGAATTGAAATGGAAAGTGATTTTCTATGAAAGGTTTAGAGAAAGAAAGACATTCCTATCAAAGAAAAGGTTACTGAGAACATATTTCTAAGCAGCCCCAGGAAATTTTAAAGAGAGAAGTTAAATCCCAACAAAATTGGTAACCAATTTAGCCCTTGCTGAGTGTTTTGACTAGAGGATAGACAAAAACTTTTTTTTTTTTTTTTCAGGGAGACTCCACTGGGCTGTGTGTTAGTAAGAAAACAGAATTCCCTGCATGGTGCTTTAGTCACAGCCCCTGAACAAGAACCTCTGGCAAGCAAGCTGCTCCCCAGACTATAACATGACATGAAGAACAGAGAATAAAAGAACAGCACACTGTGGAGAAAGCCATGGCAGTACTTCTTTTGGGTGTTTTTAAGGCTCATCACTAAGCATTCAGCACCCATTAAGCCAAACCAACCTCATTCTGAAATCTTATACAATCACTTCTTGAAACTATCAGGACATCTTTTTGTTAGGAAAGTGTCTGTTCCAGAAATAAGAAATAGTGTGAACTAACTCATTTATGGTCAAGAAAAGCTCCAATTATACCTTTCTGTTTCTGAAATTTTTGCAGAAGTCTCATTGTTGTGCTATACTGTGGGGGAGGGACCATCTTTCAGTTGGTTTCAAGGGTGTAATCAGTCCAGTGTGTTCCCTGTAAAGTGGCTGCACTGTGATCAAAATAAAAGAGGGATGTGGTTGTAATGTAATGCTTCTAGTCTGTTAAAAGAACAGCATGAAGACTGCCCTAATGTTTTTCAGCATACTTATCGTTCCTGCAGGACAAACAGCCAAAACCTGCCTGCTTAAACTGGTACTGGAGTAGAGAAACAAAGGTTTCTCTTCCTTTGATACCTGGGTATCTGCATGAAAAAGCAGTTGTTCTTCCAGAGCTAAGTTCTGTGTACAGTCAAGACATAGCTGTGCGTACAACTAGTTTCTGGAGAGAGGTGAATTCTCAGGTCTCCTAGCATAAGCATACCCAGAACATACTACTGTCCTAACCTGTTCTTTTTCTGCTTTCTATTGCCCAGGCCTTTTATTTGCTAGGAACCTTGGGTCAGTGGGAGTCAGCTGTCCTAGCTGTGATCCCTCTCAACTTCTTGTGCACTTCCAGCCTCCCCTCTGGTTGGGTGGTGTGAGGAGCAGAAAAAGCCAGAAAATACTCAGCAATACTGCTCAGCAATAACAAAACCATCCCTGATATGTTTGGCACAAATCAAAAAACTAGCCCCCGCCCTACTAGATACTATGAAGACAATTAACTCTATCTCAGCCAAAACCAGCATGGGAGGAAGTGTGGTAGAAATAATATAGCACCAACAAGATATATTATTCTTGGAATAATGAGGAGGAGCAGTAGGTCCTACAGACATGAACAGAGAGAATACATATGCTCCTTCATTATTGGCAGGTAGCAACATATGAAAATCCTCAGATATGAGCAATAGTTTGAACTTTTAATTTGAGTGTTTGGATTTAGTTTCACTGAGAAGACAATGATCTTTTTAGCAAAAAATATGCCAGGCTGAAGAAGAGTTTTTTAACCTGTTTTCACTATCAGCTGTTTACACATTCCAGGATAGGCATTCTCATCTATGAGATGTATGAGATATCTATGCTATGTAATTTTAAACATGTATGTGCTGAGAACACAATATAATCTCACCTGTGTTCCAAGTACATGTAAATTTTAGATAATGTGTTGCCACTTACTGGTTGTAAAGTATTGCATTGTGCCATTGCAAACCTGACACCCTGATTATCCATCTAGAAAGGGGGCCATAGATTGTGCTGTGTATACCAAACACATCTGACTTCCAGTAGAATCCAGAGCATGTGGTGAAATGTGAAGATAAGAATCTTCCCTGGATTTTATCAAGTGGAGGAGTCAAAACAGAGAAGAAATGCAGTATACAAGGATAACTTCAATGGCAAGAAGTCAAAGACTAAAACAAGGCATGAATGCAGTATTGACTAGGATGAGATTCTGAGAGTGAATGGAATTAAACATTATAAACAGTGGAGACAAATCCCAGCAATAGAAATATCTCAGGCAGAGACATCTTGAGCTGCAGAAGAGAGGTATGACAGAGAATTACAGCTGCAGTACCTGGAAAATCTACAGTTTGGCTTAAGGATGTGTTTTAAGATTGTGTTATTCTTTCTATGTGGCTGAAATAAGAAAGATATTTTTCTTCTTTAGGTGGAATTAGTTGAGAGAGGTCTTGAACAATACCGTTTCCAAATTAAGAGGAAAGTCACCTAGTAATTTGATGAATTAGAAAGCATAAATTCAAAGCATATTTGTTGTTCACCATATTCAGAAAGTCTCTCTGTACCAGAGAAATCAAGAACTCTAATTTCAGTGACAAGGTAGACTGGGGAACTTAGATCAGTCTAAAGGCCAATTCTTAGGCTTTGGCTAATAGAGGCATATGTAAGCCACACAGGAGATGGACCCTGTACTGGGCTGTACATTGTCTTCCTGTACTGGTGGACCTTGACACATTCCAAGTTATAAATTTAAGCAAATATGAATAAATTACCCTAGAACTGTTTAAACATCCTTTGATAATATGTCTTACTTTGGCTGAAATGGAGTAGAGAATGCTGGTACAAGGGAATTGCATGGCAATTCATTGCATGGATTGAGCAACTTGGTAGCACGTAGAAGAGGAGCAGGGCAGCTGTCGGAGAAAATGTATGACTGGGGGCATCAAGCCCCATTTTCTGTGAGTTCTGTTAAAGAAAGTACTTTCTTCTCTGACAGAGGATAATTAGAAAGGGCCTGATTACAGAATGAGTTTTTTCCACAGCTGCTGCAGTTTTCAGGCCATGAGTTTGCTTGCAAGTTTTTGTGCATTGGAGGCTGAAAATACCAGAGAAGGTGGGTGACCAGCTAAAAAAGTGGATATGAACTGAGAGTGAACAGAAGATCTCAACTCTTATGGTGTTGGAAGCACTGTGAAGTCACAATTAATAACTTTAAACCCCCCAAATTTGTTAATGCTTTCTTTAGACTTCAGGCAAATAAATCACATTTGTTCCTCCTTTAAACAGGCACAGCCAGGAACAGGCACAGCCAGGCTTGTTCCTGACTGTTGACTGGTACAGTAAACTTGTGCTGTTGAAAGCCATGCACCATGCAAGAAATTGCAGCAAGTCAGATTTTGAGAAAATGTATGGTTCTCATGCTGCCTTTACTCCTCTGATTAAGAAAAGGAATGAGGCTGTGACTTATTAATGTCTTGGTTTTTCTTTTTTCTATTTGCTTTCATAAGCCTTGGAAAATCTTCACTATGGAATCCTGCTTCACTAGAATTTTGATTTTGAGAATGAAAGAATTTATTCATTATCGGATGAGAGTAAGAAAGGCAGAGATTAGAAAAAAGCACATCATCCCCCTTTTTAGATATCATTTTATTGAAGAAAATTTGAACAGTTGGCATATTTGAATAGAAGATATTACGTTTCTTATAAAAATAAATTTTACCCCAGGCAAACACTGTACTGTTTGATAATCACCATTTTGATTAGCATTACAGAAAGAATATTTAATGTGGAGTTTAAATACAATACATTCATTTAGTAAAATTTAAAAATGTCTTTATTAATTTAAAACATTAAAAAGGGATTAAGACGTTTATACTTTCTCTTTTATTTTAGCAGAAAATGGTCCATTTAGTTTTTTTTTATTTCTCTGGAGTAATATTTCAAGCAGATGATTAGGTACAGTAGTTTTGGCATTTAACCTGTGATAAATACAATAAAACCAACAGTCTTTGATTTTTAAACCACTGCCAGGCAAGGTTTAATTTGAATAAAGTGAAATAAGACACAAAAGCATACAAGAGAAAGACTTGATATTGGCTCAGTACAGGTAGAAAATGTTCAGAAGTTATACTTGGCCCTGATCCTCTTTCTTTAGAACAGGATAACTGATCAAAAGCATTGTGGTAATGCAAAAAACAGCTAAAGGTGATAAAAAAAGAAAAAAATAATAAGCTCATAATAATGAATATAAAGACAGACATAATGGGTGAGACCAAAGTGCTTTTCACTCAGTATTTTTTATTCCATAGTTGTCCAAAACAGGTGCCTAGAAAAGGATGTAAGGACAGAAATTTACACGCTAATCTCCAATTTTCAGTCTGTAGTAGTTTTCCACATAGAGCTTGTGTCCAGGTGTTTTATTGTCCCAGGAAGTGGTGCCCAAAAACCTACCTCACTAAAAGGGGTAGAGAAATAAAGCATACAGTGTGAATGGACATGTTGGAGAGGTTGTTGTTTTTGTTCTGCGGTTAAAGGAGGGCACCAAAGTGTGATGTGTTTGTTGTATTTAATGGGGAGTTAGAAAAAGATATCAGTTTTCTCAGAGATGCATAATGCAAAGGCAATAAGTAACGAACAATGATCACAACTTGCAGTGAGGGAAATTTCAAGTAGATGCATGGAAAATATTTTTACTGTAGAGTTGTTGAGAACAGCTTCGTGAGAGTGGTTGTGCAATCTTCATGCTTGTACCTGAGAAATGTGGAAGTTTACTTTTAGCAGAAAGTTGGACTAGATGATCCTCATGATTAAACCTCAACTGTTCAATGATTCTGTAGATTTGTGATTGTCTGAGTTGAATTTGGTTTTCACATTGAACTACAATAGAATACTGTACTGAATTTGTGCAGTTTCCTTTGAATCTGTGTGAACCTTCCATATTCAAAACAAGCACTTCCACTTCCTTGGAGAATCATCCCTTTGGCTGTTTTTTTAACTTTTCTAATGGCTTCATTTATTTTCCTGTGTTCTAAAAGGAGAAAATCACACAGTAGCCACTCTTTCCATCAGACTTGTGATTGTACAGACTTGTATTTTTTTTATTTTCAGCTTTGGACTCAGTGTAGTCTAATATAGTTATCAGCAGTCTCTAGGTAAATATCTTTATGATGCTGTTAGGTCATGGTGTTGTATAAGCCACTGCTTATTTTAAATCAAAAGAACTTTGCTGGATTCTCAACAACAACAAAATCAGGACTGCATTGCACCTTAGTATTTGTTGCTTTTTACATTAATCTTGAAATTAAAGTCCAGGTATTCATTTTCACACTTTAATGCCAAAATGTAAAAAATACTGAGTTTTGTGTTACCTTTTGGTCAGCCTTTATTGGATTGCAGCTTTTATGCAGTACCTTAACCTGCTAGTAGTTGTAGCAAGGTTAATGCTAGAGTGGTAGCATATAGATACAGGGTGCAGTTCTAAATCTAAACTGTTCTAAAAGTAAATCAGTTCTAAATCTTTCTGAATCTAAAAGAGAAGCTGCTGAATAATGAGAAGGGAACTTAATTAATCTGATTCTATGATCTTTACTACATGGAAAAAATATTTTTCTGCCTTTGCAAGAGGTCCTGGTTCAGTACCATTGATTCCAGCGATAAGATACACAGCCTATCTTTCCTGCCTATAACAAATTCATGGCAAGGCTACTTGAGCTTTATGGATTTTCTGCAGTAACACTAAATTGAATTTTCAATTAATTTCAGAAGGAAATTTTATTTGTATTTTTATCTCTCAGGTTTATACGTTACTTCAAATCATTAGTAATTTAAATTTACTGCATCTTTTTTCATTGGTTTATTTTATTCCTTTACAGATTGTTGGATCAGTACTGGTTCATTAAAATATACCTTTATTGCTGTCTTTTCTTTGAATTTCTAGAGTTTACTCTTGCAAAATTAGTGCAATTTGCCTGCAAGGAAAACAGCATTGTTATTACATTTTCCCAATAGACGTTTAATATCCTACTGAATTTGCAAGACTCATTTCTTCTTATTCCAAGCTTATATGAAAACAGTTCACCAATCTCTACAGAGACACAAAAGCCCAGATTTCTTCCTCCTAGGTCAAGCAATAGCAAGAAAGAAATACATTTAAGGACTTAGTCACCCTAAATTCTTGTGGGCAGTAGAAGGTAGTGTCTCCTCTCTCCAGAAATGTTGAAGATCTTCCAAGATTTGCATTTAATTCCAGAAGTGATATGGAGTCAGTCTGGGCTTGAGTTATCTTGTCTGTGTTTTTCTCTTCTATGCAAGAAAATAAACAGCTGCTGCACAGAGACTGGGGGTCTGAGTTCATTCCAGAAACCTCTATACTAAAATAGGAAAGTGTTATGATGAAGAAATACACTCTTGAAATTTGAAACAAACCAGCACATTATTTTGGCTCATTGTTTTCCTGGACTTCTACAGGCATAATAAGTAGAGTTCATCCACCTACAAAATATACTTATCTATAACTGAGCCTGTCACCTTAGGCTTCCTTTATATTTAATGGGAAGAAATAGTAATTTTTAATATGCGACACCTCATGAAGATGGGTTTTACTGATGCATAATTAGCTAGATTGATGCCATTTGTTTTATCTTGATTGTTCCTTCTGAATCAGTGGGGACAGAGCACAGCTGGAGAAGTGAAACAAGTCAAAATGGACTATTGCCCTCAGCTGTTGCAAGAGTTCTTTGTTTAAAAAACTATCTGTTGCTTACTCTTTAAAGATTATGGATTTGTCCAGATTTAGGGATGGAAACCAGTTCTTGTCAGATCAGAATGTCCTGCTTCTCACAAGTTTCTCTCTTATGCAGCATGGAGAAAATCAAATCTGTCTTGTGTATCTTGCAGATTAGTCGGTTTATGAGCCTTGGAACCAAATACTGGAACATTGATCTCTTGGAAACTAGGGTAGTGGTATCTTCCAGTCTCTGCACATAATACACTAATTTATATGCCAAATTATATGTCCAGATAATAAAAGCATTTAGTTGTAAAAATAAGTATCATCATCCTGTGATATAACAGTATATATATCTCCATTTTGATAGATTAATGAAAGACAATTTTTAAAGAGTTTTTAGTCAATAAAGTTTAAATATTTTAGAAAGTTTTAAAGAGATGTGGGGAAAAGTGCTGAATTTATTTTACATTAATATATGCTTACTGTAATTCCAGTTACAAAATAAAAGACATGATGTAGACATGTGATAACTTCCCTCTCTAGCTCAATATTTAGCACAATCATTTGCATTTCACTAAGATGACCATCTCCTTCCAAGAAAACTTTATTAAAGGAAGACTTATATGATGTATTTTCCCATTTTCCTTTTAGCAGAGAATATTCTAGAGTTAAGTATTCAGTAGGCCCTCAACACAGAACTGAAAACAGTGGTCATTCTCAGGCATTCCTTTATACCTATCCCTGAACTAAAATCACATGATAAAATGTAAATACATTGGGCTTTAGATTTTTTCTACAGTCTTAAATTATGGACTATTTAAAATAAACACAATCTCCTTATAATAAAATTGTACTTATTTGCTGATAAATACAACAAAAGCCTCTCAGTCATGCTGCAAAAATATCTACCCTCTTTGAGTGGCTGACCATAAAAATGAAGCATGATAAAATTAGAGAAGAGATTCAATTGGAAGCAGTTGTTTGCATACAAAACATTTCCAGTTTCCATTGAGTTACTGCTTTCTTTTATACTGGTGTCTTCATAAGACAGGCAGTCACAAAAACGAAATCTGAACTAAAATCCAGTCCTAATATCCATTGCTCAATAGGGGAACTTGTTTGGGGTCCCATATTTTGAAGTGAAGATGTAGAAAGTATTTGTGTTTAAGCAGCTTATGTATTTTCACACTTGATGCCTAGGGAATATGATCACTAGTCAATGAGGGAGAGAATCACTTCCACGGCACCCCTTCATGTTAATAGTAGTAGCTAGTCTGAAATCCCTTTGCATTAGTGGTTCAAAAGACTAATTAATGCTCCCATTATAATTAACTTAATTTTTACCACCCACATATTTCACAGCCACTGACTCAACTGAATTCTCATTATGGGCTGGCTATTTCTTTTCACCTTACTTGGATCATATTGAGCAAGTAGATGATTTATTCCCCAGTAGACTTAAGAGAGTATATGTTGATAAAATGATCAGAGAAAAAAAAACCTATTGAAATTTCAATTAAAACCAACATTTTGTGCATTTTCATTACCTAATGATCAAACAGACCAAGGATGTAACCTCTTGGCTTGATTGCTTTCCTCTCAGTGTAGCTTGCCTGACTTCAACAGTGTGGACCCTTTTATACTTCAGTACAAATCAAAGCAGAAACATGTTGATAGCATTTACATTTTTAATTTTATATTGTGCTTGGCCAAGCTGCAGGTGCCATAAAATGTTAATTTCCAGCTTCTCGCAAAGGTAACTACCAATTTAAATTAATAATCTACTGATGCAGGAAAACTCAAAAGCAGAATAGAAAAGACACATGATACAAATCTATTTTTATGTTGTAAACAACATGATTACTCTTCCCTTTTCCATGACAGATTCAATAAATGTTGATTGAATTATCTAGGATTAGCTGAAGTGGACGTGAACAAAATAAGCAATAAGAATCCACAGTAAGAATCGATGGAAATGATTTATTTCCTGGAGATCAAATCAAATAACAGGGAGGATCAAATTAGCTAGTGATCACATTAAGTGGAAATCTTTGTACTAGTACGCTCTTTCCTCTGAGTGGCTGTCAATAGTCTCATAAATACACAGTGGCAAAAAATCTTTTTCCTTTGTTTATTTCCACTGAATCTGAAGAACTGCATACCCCTGCACACAGTGAGACACACAGCTACCAAGCCAGAACCACCAAATATGGATGACTTCTGATCTACTTATTCACCACCACCCCCCCCCAATTTTTTTTATGACTAGAAAACCCTCTTATTCTCTACTTCACACTTACAAATCCACTATTTTCCAGGTCCAGACAGGAAATAATAAGCATTTTAGAATACTCTGAAATCTAACACATCTATCACTTCAGAAGTGCTCAAATCTAAAATTCAAGAACAAAAGTATTACAAAAACTGTAACTATACCACTGTAACAAACTGATTTTATATTCCCTCAGAACAAACTGTAGATATCCATTTGGATCCCTGGAGTGTTATCCCGCCAAGTCTCAGTTATCCGTGTGAAGCCAGAGTTCTGATTGTAATTCAGAATCAGCTTGTGGTTAATTCTAGCTTTGAAAGATATTCAGTTGCACAAAGAGACAAGCCGGGCTGCAAAAGCTTGTGATATTTGATATTCAAAAAGCTTAGCTAATGAAATAAACCATAAAATCTTAACACTGCTGTCAGTCTGATTCCTCTTTCTCTTCCATCTTTAGTCTTGACATCATAAACTTTGAGTAAATTCTGAATTACTTTTAAGTTGTCTTGACATGTAACACCTGGTTAGTTTAGGATTATGCACAGAAGTGTGATAAACCTCACAGTTTGCCCAGATAATTTCTAGACCAGAATTCAGATACACACAAGCATCCAGGCACAGATATTAACTCCACAGACCAAACAACACTGATAGCCTTCCCTTAAGGAGGTTTTGCAAAACATTCACATAACCAAACCTGTAGTCCTCTCTCCAGTCCCTCAAAAACAGCCGACTTGGGTGTGGATGTAGCAAGACTGGACTGAATGCAGGAGAAGTAATTTGAAGCAGGCTGTTTATTTGGGAAGAGATAGGGGCAGAGAAATGCTGGATGTGGAGGGAACAAGCATAGGAAAGGAGAGAGAGGGGAATGAAAGGGGCAGACATGTAAGCAGCTAGCTTATGCATTCACTAGACATTTTGCTGTGGGAATGCACAGTTCTCTGCTCTCTGTGTGTATTTCTGTACTAGAAGCTTGGAGGCTTTAAGACAGACAAACTGCCAAGCAGTTCAGGCAGTCTGGGAGATCTGGAGGAGAACAGAACCCTGTGGTGGAGGAGAACAGAGCCCTGTGGGCCAGCTCCTGTAGAGAATGATGTGTTTCTGTGAGACAGCAGCACGTCCATCTGGATTAGCCAGTAGCTGTGGGATGAGATTTGGGGAGTGGCTGCAGGGAAGTCTAGGCCTGCTACACAGTGCGGGTGTGTGTGTGGAGGACATGAGATCTACTAGCAATCTTTGAGTCTGGTTTGTTGGAAAATAGGAACAAGATGGAACCATTTGATCCTCTTTCATTTAGTTCCAGTCCTGATTAGGCTACTTTAAATTTATGTCATTGCTCTTTCTGGCATCAGCTCTAAAGGCACTATTTTCATCTTGGGACGAATCTGCTGCTTTGGTCCAGAGTGTGTATATAGCACGCAGAGTGTGTGTTTGTGTGTTCAGTCTCAGTGCTCAGACTGGACCTGGGCACCAGGAACTGCAGCACCTTCCTGACTAGCCCACCAGGGGTGAGCACTCTGGGTCTTAAGTCAGGTAAATTTGTTTTAATGGACTGAGAGGGGAAATCGTGTTTGTCTCACTAGGCACATCGTGCTGATTTGGCATGGTCCTACACTAGGTTTAGCTACTATTTAGCATCCTACACAATTTAATTATGAAGAAAATGCCTTTTGGGAAAGAGGTAGTATGGAGAGTGATGAAGAAAATGTTGCTCATTTTTCTGTAGATATTCCACTGTTTAAACAGAAAAAAATAAAGTTATTCCCCAGGTTATATGCAGTACTCATTATTTTTTTAGGCGAGTGATGAAAGCTTTGGAAACAGCCTCAAAGCATTTTGGTGTGGTAGGAAAATTTGTGTCCCATTTTTGAGATAAGGGACTGGGATTTAATTTTCAGACAGGAAAAGCATTGTGGAAAAAGACCTAACCAATCTTTTAAGAAACTCATTCATAAAAACTGATGCAAAATTACTGATCTCCTGAACTGCAGTCTAACCACTTAGATATAAAACCTGTTTTTCCTCTGCCATTCTTTGCTACTCTTGACAAAGAGCAATCAAATACCGTTGTGGTAAATATGCTATTGCAACATTTCCTTCTCTTTAAACATTCAGAGTCAAACATACCACTGTGTACATCATCAAAAGCTGATTTACACAGCTGAGTTTCTAGCTCCTAAGGAGAAAAGCAGTAGGAAGAATATTCTAATTAGCATTCAAAAGTTGATCAAAATAGCAAATACGTTTCTGGAACAACTGATTTAAATAACTTGCAATTGAAGATACCCATTTCCAGAGCCTGAAGGGTTGTAATAAAACCGAGAACAAATTAAAGCAAAAGAAAACAAAGCTAGTCTTACACAAGCAACTATTCAGGTTCAGAATATCAGTAAATTGTTCTCTCTTCTGAACTCTCATTTTTGATAACTTTCTGGAAAAGTCGTTTTTTAGAAAGGATTTTTTTACAGCAGTTGTCTACATAATGAAGGTGATAAGGTAAGAGATTACATTTTGCTCTTACACTGGTCTGATATGCAAGATTTCCTCCTGTTCTCTCATCACTCCTCTTCTTTCTATTTGATGCCGAGGTCATTTGCTGAGTATTTAACAGTCTTTAATCACATGGTCATAAGGCCATGTTTTTCCAAGCAAGACTCATTTCATAGAGAGTGAGAAAACCGTGAAGTGAATAAAACCCTCTGATAGTATTCTTTAGCTTTTACAGTTTAATTCCTTTGAAAGACTCTAAGTGTGATGAAATAGTCTCCTCACTTTCCTGGGCAAGCAAAGCATATGAAGACTCACCTGGGTAGGTTAGTGACACATGCTCCAAATGCCAGCTATTTCAGCTGTTAAAGTGGATTTTCTACACACATGCTTGTAACAGGAAATTGGAATTTTCCGTTATTCGATGTGGAGACAGAACAAGAATTGACCTGAACCTTCATTCTAGACTTGAAGATGGTGTTTAAAGGATTATTGTGGGTCTTGTTCAAATGAACTTGGTTCACTATGTGTGCCTCCTTTTCACAATGCCTTTCAAATGAATATTCAGAGCAGGATGCTTTTCTGGTATGAATATACAAAGAGAGGTAATCTGAGATTTATTCACAAAGAGTAGGGGGAAAATATCTCTCACTTTCAAAAATAAAAGTAGGAAATATGGGAGATTGTGGGATGGAAAGGGCAGGGTCCACTTCCCACTTGCAACGTGCTTGATACAGAGGAAATTAAATGAGCTAGAGAAAGAGCTAACATATAAACTGGAACATCCTGTGCAAATGTATGAACTGCAAGCAAACAGATGCAGTTCCCTGAAGTAATTTGCAAGGGCTTACGCTAAGGTCTTCAATTCTACTCTGCATCTGGCTGCTAAATATTGTGATAGCAAATTTATTTCAGGTATGACAACTTAAAAAATATTTATAGGACACAGAATCAATATTTTAAACACATTTAAAATAATGCATTTCTGCTTACTCTCCCAGATATAGTCAAATACCAGCTCTTTTCTTAAACTATAGTTTTAAGAACAGTTACACTGAGAAAATAAATAACATATATTTGTAATGGAAATAATACCATAATACAAAAGTGCATAATACAAAATGGGGCTTGATTAATCACACAATGTATTTGCTATGAATTATTAATTTAGACACCATTTAAATTAAGATTTAATAAGTGAGAAAAATTAGGCAGTTTCTCTTTGCTTTCTTCCTTTAATTTTTCTTCCAGAAGAGCTCTACTGCTTCAGAAGAATACAGGAACTATTTGTGCAACAAACATAAAAGGAGTAGAAGTAAGCCAGAAGTTTAAGGAAAGTTTCATAGAGAAACTTGTTACAAAATGTTGTGGTGAGTTTGTAATTCAGGTAGCTTCAGAAATATGTGCTTCAAAGAGGCATCCAGATGTTATGGTGCTGATGAGAAATTACCCATTTTGTTTGCTGGTGGCCATTCACTGTGGTCACACATTTTTTAAACATTGACCATACCACACATATTTTGCTCTAACCTCTTTTATAGCTTACCATTTTCACTAAAGACTTTATAAAGAAAACTGAAACTGGAACCATGTCGAAGCATTCCTTGAAAAACAGGCAGTTTTCTGTCTTAGAACAGTGTGAGAAAATCTGGCAATATACCCCAATAAATAATAGAGTTCCATGCCTGGGAATATTCCCTAGAACTCTCAAATCTACCAACAGAGATATAACTAAGGTAGACTGTAGAAAACATTGTAACATTTGCTGCCTTCCTTGAGAAAGAAGAAAGAATAAAGAAACAACAGAGTTGTGATAGACTCAAATATACATCTGCAAATGAAGGCTGTGACAAGTCAGGCTCCTCTGACCTGAGATGTTAGGCTGATGCTGTTTGGTTTTTACCTTTTTTTCTTCCATCTGTGCTCTGTATTTGCACATATATTTGTAGTTCTTTAATCCTATTCTATTAGTGGCTAGTTTTCCCAGTACTTTTCCATGGTTTTTCTCTAGGTGGAAAGACAAAAAAAAAAAAATCCAGAATTCCAAGCCCTGGATACCTATGCTATCTTGGTTCTTCCTGGGAATCAATGCTGAGAACAACTCTTCAAGATACATTCTCATGGACAAAGTACAGCTCAAGAGGGGACTCCAGAGAAGGAACTTGACCTGGAGGGGAATTGCACCACTTGTCCTCCTAATTGGTGCTTTTTATCCATCATGCTAATTTCCTAAAACCTATAAAAATGTACTCACCCCTGGGGTACTGAGCTTTTGTGGTTATCTTTTCATAACTGCTCCTGAAGGCCTTCAATTAAAGAGCTACTCTTATAGTACCTTCTTCCTAAAATTATCACAAGTTTCATTTCCAGGTTGGGAAAAAGGCAACAAGGCAACAGCCATTGTTTTTTAATCCTAATCAGTCTAGATCCTTCTGGTGACCTGAGCAAGAATGCTCTCTTGCTGCTAAAATCTATCTAGTCAAATAAATTAATACATGCTTTGTCTTGAATACTTTATCATCTAAGCAGGCAGAGCTGAATTAAAGGGAGTAGACAGAAATTACTTTCTCCATTTTACAGGTGGAGAACTTAAGTCACAAGGAAGTTCTGTTTAGACTTAGTCTAAACAGAAATCAGAAACTTTACAACAAAAATCTCAGTTCTTCACAAGCAACTTAATTAGATAACCAAATTTTTCTTGTAAAATAAGAGGAAACTCTTGCTACATCCATTGGCTAAATTCATTGCTCTGAAATGAATTATAGCTATAATGCAATGATAAAACCACAAATCTATTAACAGAACAGATGTTTACATCCCTGCACTCTCCCCTCCACATGCCTGCATGATTTTAATGATAGAAATCTCAATGTGTCACCATTATGAATTTTTTGAATGCTGTCTTTCTGACCTAGTCTACCAAAAGCATTCAAAAGCATTTCACAAGAGTTAGATTAGCCTGCAATTTTGTAACATGAGAAATAATATTTCTCAGGAATCTGCATTCATCCTCAACAAAGGGGCCAGCATATTAAGACACTTATCTGGCAGCCTGTGCTGGTTTTGGCTGCAATAGAGGCAATTATTTTCGTAGGAGCTGGTATGGGGTTGTGTATTGGATTTGTTCTGAACACAGTGCTGAAAATACAGGAATATTTTCTTTATTGGTGGGCAGTGCTCACCCAGAGCCAAGGCCTTTTCTGCATCTCCCCTCAGCTCACCAGCAAGGTGGCTAGGGGTACACAGAGCTGGGAGGAAACACAGCTGAGAGTAATGATCCCAAATGACACAAGGAATATCCCACAACAGATGGTGCCTGCCATGCTTGGTATATAAAGCTGGGGGGGAAAAGGGGGAACTTGGGAGCCCTGCTCTTGTTGAGATGGCTGAACACCTGCCTGCCCATGAGAAATAGTGAATTAATTCCTTGTTTCACTTTGCTTGCAAGTGTGACTTTTGCTTTATCTGTTAAACTGTGTTTATCTCAGGAGTTTTCTCTCTTTTGCTCTCCCAGTTCTTTCCCACTGCAGGGGCAGTAGGTGAGAGGCTGTGTGGTGCCTGACCACTGTCTAGGGTTACACCATGACAGTCTGTCATGCTTTCTATGAAAAAAAAAAAAATCTTTGCTTATATTGTAGGAAAGCTCATACCACTTCTCAAGCCTGACTCATAAGGATAAGCTCATGGACAGTAGAGTCCATTTTATCTGTTTAGAATTAATCTAGGCATTTTCTTAGGTCTTGTCACTATAATGTAGCATAGCATATAAATAAATATAACTAGTATTAGGTGTGGATTTTTGCCACTACTGAAAAATAAAGTGAAGGACTGTATCAGATGTGTTTTCTCTGTTCAGCTTGAGGTCAGTGACTGTGACAATGTTAAAATTCCATTGCACTGTTTTCTCTAGAGATTTGTAATTAAACCTTTGAAAGAAGAAGTGCCTTTTTATTACTAGTGATCTAGAAATAGATTCAGAAGCAGAAAAATATGCAGTAGAATATCATTATATCTTCATATAAATTAACATTAAAATGTTCTGATTCATATCTCTGCAGGCTTTTGTCAATCAACAGTATTCATGTATTTCTGAGAAGAGCACAGGGTAGAATATTTCAGGGAACAATGAAAGCATTACTGCTTATTTAAGGCACATGGTTTTGGAAAACCATTCTTTTTTCTCTGCTTGTTTATGGGTTTTATAAGATTTTGAATTTGTTATTTTCAGGTAAATATTAAGAAAGGATAATGACATTGCTATTTTTAAATTAAACTGAGCATTACAAAGCATTTTAGTCGGGAATATATTTTAAAAATAACAAATGATAATTTATTTTAATTTTGCCTGGGAATTTTTATGCAATACATTTATCTATATAGAAGTGCTAGTTCAATTTGCCAATTTCTATATACAAGTGTTAATTCAGTTTGCAATCCATCTTTCAGCCTTTTTAGAAGATCTGATTGTAGTGGAAGATAGATCCCTGTTCAGCCAAAGTTCAGAAATATTTTCTTCTCTTTTTAATTCTTCTTCTAAGAATTCTTCAAAGAAAATTGATAGCCAATGACAGCAAATCTGAGGGGGTCAGTTGATTACAAAATGACCATTTAGTCAATCAAAAAGAAGTCAAAAAGATATATATGCTTGCTTCTGCACATCGGCATTCTGCAGCTGTCATGCTTGAGGAATTTAAATGGAGCAAAGTTAAGGGCATCTCTCGTTTACCTGGTATTTATAGATTGTCTCATGAGATTATAAGCTGAGTCAGGGACAACGTGAGGGTGAGGAACACTGATTTTAGAAGAGTGAAAAGTAAAATCAGTTACAAGACCAAGACAACATGTATGTTTGTGCGTATATATGTGACTGTATATTTACACATGAAGAGAAACAAGAAACCTTCTGATGGAAAGGCTATGGCACCACTAGGTGTCATTCTTGTTCCATTTTTACTGTTAGCCATATGTCAAACAACTAGGCAATAGGGAGTTTCTAAAAATTTTAAGTTTTTATACCCCTAACATTTTATGTCTGGTAGTTTTATTATGTGCACTACTGTCCACTAGGGCTTATACTGCAATACATTTTTTCTTTCAGCCCAGATTATTATTGTTCTTGTCAAAAGTCATCACCTTACATAGCATTGATGCTTTCATGAGTTTTCTAAAACATTTTCTTTAATTATAGGGTTTTCTGCTCTTCTATTCAGCCTATTTTAAGTCAGTTTCTAGGTATCTGTTTTTCCATTTGTTTCAATTACCCTTGTTATTTTTCATCTAAGGTTCATCAACATTCAGTGTTTAAACAGGACAGAATGGCTGCTGTGGAATCAGACAAATATGACAGGGTATTAAAATGATATTGCAAGGTAACAAACATATCCTGGTATTAGAAAAAAGCTGAATACTGTTTAGGGTGGCTTCTCTCCCCGTATATCCATGCACAGCTGGTAAAAAGACTTAAGATACCTTTTAGACCTTCAGAAGTTTCTGGGGGTTTAAAAACGTATTTCTGGCACATCAGTGATTTCTTTTCTAAGGGCAGTCACATCAGTATTTTATCCAGGTGAAACAATCTGCTTGCATATGTTCTGTTTACAGATTGTCATGACATCCTTTAAGGTTTAAATTATCTACTTGATATTCTTAAGTAATGGCATAAACATACATTTGATAACATCCAGCAAATTGAAGAACATTCACTTTAGCTCAATAGTTCCCTTATTTCTGTACATTTAGATGAATGAATGATAAGCTACTATAGACAGTCACAGTGCAAAATGTTTTTGTATATATTCTGAGCTCTTTGCTGCTGCAGAAAAGCATAGCTGTTAGCCCTGGAATATCAAGGAAGGGGTTTGGCAAGGGAGCAGAGAAAGGGAGAGAGTAAGCAAAACTCAAAACATGCTCCTTCAAACTTAATTAATTTTATCTACTGTCTGTTTTTCAAAACTGTAGTGAAATAAAGCTAGTTGGAACACAAAATGCTGAATAATACTGAGTGAAGGTATTGGGTAGCTTGGATTGCAATTCTGGTGGTTTACTGGGAATAGCTACCACAGAAAGAAATTAAGTTTTATTTGTTATTAGAATAAGCACAAGTAGAACAAGTTGAACACTAAGGCTGACCATTCTTATCAGGTTTAAAGCACTTCATTAGAACACCAAAGGGAATTCAAATTGCGGTCACTTACCCTCATCTATTCTCTGTTACAATTATACCTACTTTAATTAGAATCTACAACTCCATGAGAAAACAAACCCATTCATATTCTAAGTGAACTTTGACTTGCATTTTAAGGAATTGTTTTAAAATATGTTAAAAAACAAGTCCAACATAGACCTTAGGTCTCTTTGCAAACAGCTCCCGTGTCATGAAATTTCTAAATGAGTAACACTGCTCCACACTTAGGAAGTCATTTGTGGATGTGAGTGTTTGAACACACGGTGTATGTCAGACTTGAAAGACACAACTTTTATAATTTACTATCTTTTCTTAATGGCAGAGACACTGTTCTAAAACAAGTATCTGAAAACTGAAACACAGGTGCTATTTAATTGTGCCACACATGCATGAAAGCTTGACATACACCATACAAACCATACATCTCTGATGACTTATTTCTACCTCTTCTTGCTTAGATCATCTTCGTAATTTGCCTTCAGGGCCCCCATATTGAGTAAAACATTTTTTGGGAGGTGTATACATCATAAGTATGGGTGGGCTACTGCTTTATGCAAATATTTCTGCAGCTGCAACTCTGTCTGTCATACATTCTCACACAAGGTACACTCACTATTCTTTTTACCCCATGAAGTTTAGAAAAGATTCAGCCATGTTGATGCAATTTGCTTCCAAGGAAACAGTGCATGTCAAAGGGAGTGCCATGGTTTTTTCTGTTTCACTTGCCATATAGCTGCAGTTTAAGTTGGACCATAAGGTGAATCAATCTGCTTGCTTGTTGCTCATATGAGGTGTCCTGAATCTGTAGGAAATATATTTGTGTTCTCTTAATGTGAATGAACAACCTTCCATACAGACCTCTAAGTAAGTGATAAAACCTGAGTTAATTGCATGCTCATTAACTAATAAAACTGGCTCATTGTGAGATAATTTCTTACACAATGAGTCAAAGGAAGCAGAAATTCAGATATGATCTCATGTCTGACCTGGTGGAGAAAAGTTACATCAACTACTAAAGTGCCTGTATCATTCTGAGATTTTTATGTGATGGCTAGAGTAAAGTTTTTGGTTTGTGGTGGTGTGTTTGAAGCTATGCTGTCAGCTCACATTTGCTCTTTAAAGACACATCTATCCAGAAGCCTTTTCCAATGGGTACTTATCATCTGTATAAACCACATTCATCTCTGTGATACATGACATTTTCTCAGCATTAAATAATTAAAATTTTGTGCCACATTTAGTGTAGTGAAGCAGAGCATAACATGGACAGCTGTTTGACTGAATTGTTTGCTTCATAGTGTCCAAGACAGTTACCTACAACTTGCAAACAAGTGGAAGGCTATTAACTTTTTATTTCTGTAATAAGTTTACTTTTGAGTCTCAAAGGAGTTAAATTAAAATTAAATTTTAGAAGGATACAAATCTCCTGTCTTAAATACATTGTACAGACTGGCATGTAAACTTGCTTGTGTAAACTGTGTAACATTAACAAAAAAACTATTAGGACTTTTTGTGAACCTTTTTTGATGAACAAAATCTTTTGAGTATTTGAGATGAGATTTCCTAGAGGCAGATATAGAAAAGGCAACAGAAGGTTACAGAAGTGTTGATGATGTGTCATGGATGGGGGCAGAAGGCAATTGTCTGTCAGGAAGAGACTCAAGCATGCATAATTATATCTTCACACCACTCCTAAAAGCTGAAATATTGCTGGAAACCAGATGACTGTGGATGCGTATCTTTATACTGACTGTATTTCACATTAGGTAATGACGGACTACTTTATACACTCCTAGATTTATGGACTCTGAACAGTCTGTGTTGTCTTCTGTAGGGCAATATGTAAAGCTAGAAATGAAGGGATGGAGTCACCTGATGAATTTCAGGTGCTTATGTCCTTTTAGTAAAATAGGGTAAAACTTTAATAGCATTTAATAATATCTCTAGAAAATAAATTTCATATTTGAAGATACCAAAATAGGAATGTTTAGTTTCTGACATCTAGAGATGTTAACAATAAATATATGCTCTCCTAAATTTTGTATTTTTTTACATTCCTCTTGCAGCTTTTGTTTAACTTCAAGCTCCATCTCTTCAAATTCCTTTGCTGATTCTCTGCCTTTGCTATGTCTAGAATTTAATTGCTGTAGTCTGGTCTCCATTTCTCATTGAGAGTGAGACGATAGTTGAGAAAGACCAACTACCAGTTATTCCTGCCAGTGATTTTCTGCTTCTCCCTCCAGTTATTCTTGCTATATGGCTTTGCATTAGGCTTTGGGTAGTGGTTCAGCAACTGTCATATCAGTGAAATCATGTTTAATTCTATGGATCTGCAGCAAAGTAGAAAGAACTGTGGGAAAATATAGCCTTCTTCTATGATGTTTGCCTAAATTAAAATGCATTTTATAGGAGGTAGTTCTTGCATAAAGACAGAAGTGGAAAAGAGGAAAAATATTATTCAGTTCACTTTTGTTCTGAATGTAAAAAAGTAATAGCTCATTGGGGCTGTATAAGGAAATATAATACAAAACAAAAGCAAAACACAGAGCATACAATGTCTATTAATACTGAAGAGATCTACTGGGCCTATAGTCTTTAATTAGAAAACACTGTACAGAAATGTTAAATAATCAATTGAACATGAAACCATTTATTTTTTTAGCTACTTGCAGACAATTTTCCACTGTTAGCTGAATCTATAGCACAGTCTCAAAAGAATTCACTACCTTTGATCTCCACTGAAATTAGAATGACAAATTCTGGTGTGCCGAACCATGTATTAAGTAAGGCAATTAAGCCCAAATTACAAAACTAACTGCTGCTAATCACTATCAAGACTGGCAGTGTGGTCATTGATATAATAGATTCACACAACAACTTCTGTAATCACGGTTGTAGCTGAACAAAAAGGTCTTTGGTCCAAGGACACCTTTATTTAAGATTTGGATCTGATGTATCTCTTCTATGAGGAAAAGTTGAGACACCTGTGATTGTTCAGCCTAGGGAAGAGAAGTCTCAGAGGGATCTTATCAACATATGTAGCCACTTGAAGGGGGATGCTGAGGAAAATTAAGCTAGGCTGTTTTTAGTGGTGCGCAATGACTAGAGAGGCAAGAGACAATGGGCACAAACTGAAACAGAGGAGGTTCCATCTGAACATCAGGAGACACTTTTCACTCTGAGGGTAACTGAGCAGAACCACAGGTTGCCCCAGAGAGATTGTATGCTCTATCTCCTTGGAGAAACTCAAAAGTAGTTTGGACAGGGTCTTGGGCAACTGGCTCTAGGTGGCCCTGGTTGAACAGAGAGGTTGATCCAGATGATTTTTGGAGGTCCCATCCAATCACTACATGATTCTGTTGTTTATCTATCAATTTTATTTTCATCAATAATTTCTGTTGGTGATATAACAAAGGGAAGGTTAAGGTGAAAGCTTAGAAAATGCAACTTCACTGCTTATGATAGAACTTTAGTGATATTTATATTGACGTGTAAGAGTTGATTGATTCTACTTTGAGTTCTGATCAGCCAGTTGCCGAATGTCTCTTTATTTAAAAGCTCTGTCTTACCTTATGCAAAATATAAGTGATGATTAGCTACACAGTGATAAGCCTAGGCCTATCTCTAATCTGTTCCTATACTTTCTAAGCCACACAGATTCTGCTGTAAGAGAAAATATTGCTGTCAGGGTCAACAGATGCATTAAAAGTGATGTGGCCATGGGAACAACTTAATTTCCTTTATCTTTGGGGCAGGAATATGATGGAGGCATGGACAGAATTCTGGCCATGCTCTCTCTAATTTGTGAATGGATGGGGCATGAAGGTCAACCTACTACCTTGTGTGTGCATTAAATTATATGCAAATAAGTACTTGCCAATCAAAACCTACCAGAAACCTTATCTCCCACCTGTCAAGTTACAGAAAATACATCTCCAGAAAGCATAGTTTCCTGCAATTTAGAAGACATGCTAAATTTGTGGTTATTATGTTCATAATTAAAAGATAGAGAAACAGACAGAAATACTGCTTTATTTCAGTCTCCTGATGGAAACTACTGTACTGGCTCATTCCTAGGTGCATAAGTTACTTTAGATGAACCATTGGGTATGAAATAGCTAACAATTCTAAGAACAAAATCTCTTAGGAAGAGTCATCCTCCAAGATGACCGATAAATTTATCCTGAAGCATCTCCATGAACTAGGCCTTGTGGTGTATACTGCCTCTTTTAATCCCATAACAAATCATATTTGTTTAATTCAGGGAAAGTTAGAAGAAAAACTAAATTCTTCCTGTATATTTATATTTTATACAGCATTTTTCTTTCCTTGGAAATATTCTTTACTATTATATAAGCCCTGAGGGTTTAAGAATAAGCCCTGAAAAATTTAGAATTTTACCAGAATTTCACTGCTGCAGAAAATTCTGGTTCACTGTACTCTATGATGGCAACATCTCATCATTCATTGCTCATTTTAGATCAAAAAAAGTTATTTTGGAATCTTAGCCAATTAGCAACTCTACCCGATTCAACCTACTTACTTAATCTAATAATTACTGTATTTAGTGGAACACTCATGAAAAATTTACTTTTTAATATTTTTGTTCTTTCTTTAAAAAAATATTGATATAGAGATGGGACATAATTTTCAGAATTTTTATCATGTACATCCTGCAGTAATATGCAGGTAAAACTTCTAAATAAATATTAACGAAATAGATTTTTACAGGCTTTATAATTCATTAGAGGCTTGCTTTTTTGTCAAGAATGCCAAACATAATATTTTCTTTTACAAAATTTCAATCAAATTTTGAGAAACTTGGAAAATAAAAGCTGCTCATGTATGATTTTATATTAACATAATCTCTTCTACAATGCATTTCTAGGACACAATTAGCAGTTAATAAAACCTGAAAAGAAAATAAAGAATGACAATATACTTTTATATCAGAAAATTTTGTGATAAAGTTAGAAACACAGTGACTTTTGATTTCAACTCACTACTCTTCATGTATCCTAAAAAAGTGCAATTACACAGATCCTAAAATGTTCAGCTCTAGGCCCTCTATAGGTTAAGCATTTAACATTACTAAGTTACAGAGCGTTTAATTTCTCAGACTACAGATTTACAGAATGCTTGAGGTTGGAAGTGACTTATGGAGATCAGCTAGTCCAATGTATCTGCTCGAAACAGGGTCACCCAGTGATGTTTTGTCAGGGTTTTCATCCTTCAAATACAGAAGATTCTGATACCTCTTTGGGTAACCTGCTTCTGTGTTCAACCAGTCACTCTCACATGAAAAAACATATTTTTTTATGTTCAAGTGGCATCACCAGTGTGTTGTATATTTATATGGGTAGGATCCTTCTGTCCTTTTGTTTTCCAGGCTGGAGAGTCCGAACTCTTTCAGCCTCTCCTTGCATATCAGATGCTTCAAAATCCCAGTAGTCTTTTGCTGGACTTGCTCCAGTTTGCCATGACTTTTACATTGGGGAACTCTGAGATAGGCAGTCCCAAATGTAAAGTACTAATCACAAAATTCATTAACATCCTCTCCTGTTACGTTGTAATTGCCTTAGGCCTTCTAAATAACTTTCTTATGAATCACTTTTTTGTTGCTGTTTAGAAATGGGAGAGCTGAAGGGCTCTTGTTGGTCCAAAGTATCCTGATTGGTCCTTCTTTTATTGTTTATTTCTTTGGTTTGGTTTTTCACTTTTTTTTTTTTTTTTTTTTTTTTTTTTTTTTCATTTCGGAGGAAACAAATGACCCAATAGAAACTATTTAGCATGGAATTCCCCAGCACATCAGGACTCACATATATGCTGTAAATATATATGTAAATATATGCAAAGCCTCAGCTAGAAAATATTTATCATCCCACATGAAGCTACACCTACAGGGTCAACAGATCTAAAAAATAAGTATGGATGTGCTGAGCAAAATAGGGAGTGGTCTTGACATATTTTCAGGGAGTTTCTCCACTGACCTAATTCTAGGCTTATCCTCATTATCTGAAGGATGATTTGCTTCAGAACAAGATCAAGCTTGTGAACGAAGTAATTTTCAAGTTTAGTTTTGTGGTAAAAAAATCCATTTCATGTGTCCCAAGATAGCTGTCAATGTGAACCAAAGTAAAGTAGGTGGAGATATCTGGGATGTTCACTTCAAAGATGTAAACCACCTCCAAGACCAGACTTAATTCAACTACAAAGGCCTAAGGACAAGAAGTCTAGGTCACTTGATGACCTTTTCATTCTGAAATTTAGCTTGTAAGACAATTTGAGAGGAAATTAGCTTCTGATGCATCATCCATTGTTTGTTGGACCAATAGTGATGGTACGGTAGTTTACTGGGAAATTAAGGACTTTTTTTTTGCTGGAAATCATTCCTTCTGGCATCATGTCGAATTATTGGAGTTTCAGACAGAAAGTTTATTTGAAATGGCTGAACGATGACATCAACTTGCATTAGCAGTTAACTGACTAGAAATTCACATAAAGGAAGTGCACATTCAGAGACATTTCCAAGCCAGTAATGTAACTTCTATTCTCTAAGTATTTTTTTCTTTAATCTGTGCCCTTATTGAAAGGCCACCAGACTAATGGGTGACTAGTAACTTCAGTAGTTTACATCAGACCTTACTATTGAGTCTTGCTCTGCAGATACCTTATGTAGGAGCAGAAATACAGCAAATATCAGCAAGACTTTAAAGATGTAAGGAATAAGGCTGCAGAAGTCCGTAAAAATCCCCACAATAAAGTAAACTTTTTGTTTATTTTTAAACTTGTGAATAGTTTGGTATGCTAGACACACAGCTACATACTGAGAGCAGTAGTAAAGCCGGGACTATACATATCAGAACAGAGATTTATTTACTGCCTTGCTCTCAGCACAATAAGCCTCATTTCTAACAAAAAGTATTATATCTTTTAGTTAGCTTTTTAGTTAAAAAACTTCCAGTGAGTTGTAATTCTACAGACAATGTATATCAACAGTATCATAATAAATAATTAGCAATTTTCAATGATAAAATCCCATATAAATCTGACATTTATATTTCCATTGAATCAGAGAACTCTGGCTTATGAGATGAGTCAGGATGCAGGCATTTTTAAAAATGCAAATATTCAAGCATTTGTTTAAGCCTAATTTAATTCATCATCAGTTTCTATAATTAAATATTATTTGTAACTAGATTATCATTATATAGCATTTCAATATCTAATAAAAACATAAAACACAAAAAACAAAACTAAGAGAAGAGCAAAAAGTAAATGAAGACATTGCCTGTTGTCATTCTATGTGAATGTGAGGTTCAGAAGGTCATTTGTCCTTCCCACATTATCATTCTTAGGAGCTGGCCAGAATGGTGTGATTGTGAATGAAAATACTACTGCAAATAAAATCTCCTCTTCTTCAGGAAGATGATTTTGTAGATGTAGGTGCATTAGCACACCTACTATTCGGAGTCATCTTGCATTTTATTAAAACATCAACACATGCTCCATGAACATCAAAGTCTGAATTTTTTTCTTATCACTTCCTGAAGCCAATTGAGCTGCTTTGGTTATCTGCTGTCTGAAAGGGTTTTCTCAAAGTTTCATCTTTAAAGCGCCATGAATCCTGGCATCAGATACTGGTTTTGACTATATCACAGAATGTTTCCTTCTTTCTTTTAAATATTTTTTTCTCTCTCCCAGAAGCAGAATACCATGGACAGACATCTAATAACTGCAATGTATGGCCTCAACATTCTCTGAGGCTATGCAGTAACCTTATTGAGTGTCTCATGGCTCCTAGTAGCTGGATGGGTGCTATTGAAACTATAGTTTTCAACCAGATAACTATAGTTATCTGGTTGAAAACAACAGATAACTTTTTATTTTTATTTGCACTCCTTCAGGCCTTTCACTTCCTATCCTACACCTCTGACACTCTTTGTACAAATTTTTCAGTGAGAATTAACTGAGACTCCAACTCATCCAAACTACTGCATCTGGAAAATGTTGCTGGTATCACCAACATGTTGCATAATGATACTATGAGAATTAGAGTACTATAAATATAAAAAAATATAATCTTATTACCTTCTATTTTCATTTTTAATAGAATAGTGGTTAAATTATGTGAATATACCAGTTTTAAACCCACAAATTTGGAAAAAAAACATGCACAGTTCTTTCATAACACTAAAATTTTCTAGAATATCCTAGAATTTACTTTGCAAATGCACTAACCCATGAAGACAGTTATTTTATATGTTTACTCTTTTATTATGAGAACTTAATTGGAAGTTTTCTCATCAGACTGGGCAGAGTTTAATTAAACTCAGTGAAGAAAATGCTGAGAAAAAAAGAAAGCAAGCTCTTAAATGTGCTATTTTTGTTCTAATTTTAAAATGACATTTTTCTCCCTGGTTATCCTATCTCATATTAATAAACAAAACAATAAAAACACACCTCAGGTTTCTGCTAATTTAAATATTGGTAGCTTTCAGGCTTATTTTGTATTCTCTAGCACCACCAAGAGAGCCTGGAGGGGCTCTTTTCATTGGGCTTCAAATCTCAGGCACATGGAAAATATCCTTTATTTGCTGCTGTTATTTTGTGACTGGGGAGAGGAACTGCTTGCTCACTGCAGCATTAATATCTCCTTCACCAAAGTTAATATGAATACTAATGCATCAACAAAAACACAGGAGAATGTACCCAAATTTTATGTAGAAGGGAATTTGTAAGATGATGTTACCCATTTATACACATTTATGTCTTATAAATGGAATCTGGAAATGAAAGAAATAACCTAATAGTGTGAGACCTAGGCACTTATCTGGTGGTCCCATGGAATCTCACTCCTCTTGATGAGTATTTTTTCATCTCAGTGGCAATCTTCCACTCAGAGTAAGCATATGCAAGGCTTAAATGATGATTTTTTAGTCAACATATTGAGAACTGTTTAACTGTTTCTAGTGTTAATAAAGTTTCTGTACCAGTGCTTTTCCACCAACAGATTACCCACTCACATTGTCCATCTTTTAACTTGGGGTGCACTTAACCACTTCTGTGGCATCTGTAGACATCTCCTTTGCACCAGCAGATCAGTGTTAGGCATACAAAATCTTTCCATTGTATGGATTGGATGTAGCAGTTTTTCTTTTGCAAGTAAAAAAAAATCTCCTATAAGGCTTTTGGAATGCTGAAAATCTTGTCAGTTTGTCATGGTTTGACACTGGCACAATGCCAGTGCCTCCATGAAAATGCAATCTCCCAATTGAATGCTGTGAAATGCAATCGAGAACAGAGCAAAGCAGGCCCAAGCTTAATAACAGGAAAAAAAAAAAAAACTTTATTAAGCTACTACTATAAAAGAAAAAAATAAAGGAAAAAAAAGCCACACAAAGATCAAAATGAAAATCTTGCAAACAATTTCTCCTCCCACCACCCAACTCCAACAAACCACAGCGAGACACAATCTGGACCCCAATCAGGTTTCCACCCTCCAGACAATCGATACTCAGTCCATCGAGGGAACAGAGTCTCTCCTGTGCCACAGACCCCCCAAGAAACACAGCTTCGCATCCTGTGTTTCCATGTCACACATGGCACCGCCCGGAGGAAAAGTTTGCCATGGTGACCCCTCTCCTTTCCATGCACAGTGCTCTCACCACCAATGCATGGGTGGACAGACTGCTTTTAGGATTTTTCCTTTCAAGGAAGCCCTGCCAAGAGGGGTGAAAAAAACCAACAGTTCAGTTTTTCATTTTTTGGGACCACAGTCCCCCCCCGCCCTTTTCCCCCCTGGGGCCGAGGGTCCAAGAACAGAGATCTTCTTCTCTTCTCCTTCTTTGAGGACAGAGGGCACCACCACAAACCCCCTAACTTTTCTCTGTTCACTCCACTTCTGTCTTTTCCCAGCTGAAGCAGGTCTCTTGGCTCACCAGCATCCTCCTAAAATACAGTCTCTCTTGGAGGAGAAAATTTGATTCAGTCTATGGCTACCAAGGAAAAAGTCCAGCCAAAAAGCCACTCCATCGTCCCTTCCCATCTAGATTTCCTCCTTCTAACATCCCAGGGTCCAAGCTGTCTCTCTTCCTCTCTTTCAAACCGAAGAGGAGTGAAATTTCACAAAACTTTAATTTCTCAGGAAGGGTTAAAAGTCCTGACTCCCACGGATGGCTCAATGCCCAGACTTCGGCTCCCACAGGCAGCTGGGCACCTTGCGCCCCCCCCCTGCCCCCCGCTCTTCTTCCCCAATTTCTCCACCCTTCCATCTGCAGGGGTTCCAGTCCCTCCATCCTTGGGCCCACCTCATTCAGGCCATGGGCCTTCCCCTCCCCACCCAGCCACAGCCGGGCAGGGGAGAGGCTGCACTGCGCCTGACCGGAACCAAAGACAGCGAGTTCTCCTGGGAATTCTGCTTTTAACCCCTCTGTGTTCTCAGAGGCGTGTCCACCTTCAATTGGTCAATATCCAAATTGACCTCTTCCTTCCAAGAAAATTCTTTTTCCGTTTCAAACCACGTCACAGTTGCATACTTAAATCTAGACATAACACCAAAATTACTGTACAAAATCCATACTATAAATAAATAAATGAAAATAGTTTGATCTCACTTTAGGCCACCAATAAGGTTGGGTGTACACTGTCATGAGATTAGAACTTGAATAATCATTTACAAATAAAAGAGAATGCTATCTTAAAATTTTTGTTAGCATATAATTCTCAGACAGCTACAGCCTGCAGCTTATAAGCTCTATTCTTCCTATGCCTTGTAGGAACATGTAAAAGCCTAGAGAAAGGTTGTGGGTTAATTTAAAAGCCAGAAATGCAGGAAGAAGGGCAAGCAAGATGGATAGATAAAAACAACATATAACTATGTCGCATTGATTCTTTAAGACTGGTTGCTTGGAAGGTAAAGAAAAAACCCTCCAGAGAAGTGGAGAAATCTAAAGGCAAAAGAAAAAAAAAAAAAAAAAAAGAAGACAAACTGGAATAGAAATGGCTTCAGGACCCAGGGATACACCAGCAGAAAACAAAATAACAAGGAGATGATTCTCCACAAGAGCATAATATTTACATTAATTTCAACATTTGCACACTTAGCATTCAGCTACATTGAAGCAGCAGAAAAGAGTAGATCCTTAACATTAAATTTTGCTTTGTCATACTGGTCGAAATTGATTTCAGAGAAAAATAAAAGTGTTTATGATGATGTAAAAAATGAGCTGTCAGTCATATTTTCAAACTTATATCTCTCTTATCTAACATTTACAAGAGGCAGCTTTTTAATACAAGCAGAATATATAGAAATACTACTATCACACCCATAATGAGATGCAGGGAAGACTCTTGTTGTGTAGGGAAAAATGACAACCTAAAACATTGCCAGTATTTGCAATAAAAAGAGGTTCATGATGGAGGAAAACATTGAAACTTTCAGCAAAAAAAGATAAAAATATACCTTCATTTTAGCATGGAACTGGATCTGATTGACTTTAATCTTTGAAACTGGTAAGAGAGTGTGATCTCTGGAGAAACCATGTGAATGTATGAGAGAGGAACTGGGAGGCCAAGGGTGCTCACTCTGGAAGCATGATTTCCTCTGCTTCCAAAAAGATACTGCTGATCTCTGTGCCAGGGGATCTATATGTTTGCCAAAAAAAAGCAAAAATGCTTTGAAAGAAATTTGCTTCTTATTTTCAGTCTATATTTCTGGAGAATTCAAGACCAAGAAGAAATGAAAATGCACCTTCTCAAATCAGCATTGATTTTTGTTGCAAGGAAGTGTAAGATTAGTTTCTAAAGCTTGTTTTGTGTCCCAAGTTTTTCTTGAGCTTCCATGATTTGATAATTCAAAATATCTAAGAAACACATGTACAGAAGAAAAGTAACTTAGTCTCAACTGCAAACATCACTGGTTTAAAGCAGAGGTGAAGAGTCACAGGTTTCCTACAGGGTCTACAGAACAGAAATGCAACTGATTTACACAAAAGTCTATTCTTGTCTTCCATGTCTCTGCAAGGAAGGTGTTCTAGTACTTTCAGTGATTTTCAGCAACCTCTGGTTTCCACTGTAATAAATATTTCTTTCTGTCACCTTGAAGGCCTGGCTGTCTTCCCGATTCCACTCACTGGACTTTCCCCAGTTCCTCAAAGAACAAGGACTGCTGGAAAAGGACAGGAATCAGATAAAGCAGAGGTAGAGCATATCTGTCAACAGCCTTACTAATTTAGCCAGTAGCATTTAAACTTTTTTTTTAGAGAGGTATTGGAGATTAAAGCAAAAGGGAGGAACAGCGGACTGCAGTTTGAATGGGAGTCAGTAATGGACCCTTGTAGTATCCTGGGGTGCATTAGGGACATCACTGCCTGCAGTGATGGGAAGTGATCCTGTCCCTCTACTCAGCCCTGGTGAGGCCATTTCTGGAGGCTGTGCACAGTTTGGGCTCCTTAGGATGTGGAGCTGCTGGAGAGGGTCCAGTGGAGGACTACAAGGATGAAAAGGAACTGGAGCATCTCTCTTATGAGGAAAGGCTGAGGGAGCTGGGCCTGTTCAGCCTCAGGAAGAAATGACTGAGAAGGGGCATGAACAATGTATATCAGTATCCCAAGAAAGGGGTGGGAATGGAGCCAGCCTCTGCTCAATGGTGCCAGGTAATAAGTCATGACACAAGGAGCAGGAACTGATGCACGGGAAGTTCCACCTGAATATGAGGCAGAACTTTTCTGCACGCGTGACTGAGCACCAAAACAGATTGCCCAGAGAGGTTGTGAAATCCTGTGGAATGTGCTGTTGGATGACCCTGCTTGAGCAGGGAGGCTGGACCAAATGACCCACTGTGCTCCCTTTGAACCTTACCAATCTTCTGATTCTGTGATACTGGGCCAAATCAACAAAGTGAAGCCAGTTCATTAAAGGCTTACTCCTTGGCTCTGCTGAGACAACCTTAGAAGAAATATGTTCAGTTTTGCATTTCTCTGTAAAAAAGAAAGTCAAGAATACCAAGATGATGAAAGAGCATGTATGAGACGAGGCCAAGGAAGTTGACAACTTTCAGCTTAAAGAGAAGGCAAAGGAATTATCTAATGCTCTCTTTAACTACCTAACAGATGTTTAAGGAAAGAACAGAGGTAGACTCTTCTTGAACATTATGAAAGAACAGCGGGCCATGGACTTTGCAACAGGGAATTTCCAGGGAGCTAGAAGGAAAACTATTTCACCACATGGGTGAGAAAACACTAGAAGAGGTTGCCTGGTGAAGTTGCCAAAGTAACCTTGGCGGCACATGAAATGGGTGAAGGTTCTATAAAAGCTGATCTGAATTCAAAGCCATTCCTGTTTTGAGTACAGATCTGACAGCCAGTGTTCATTCCAGCTTATTTTGTATTAACCATCATTGAACTGAACTCAGAAAGGCTTAGGCTGTTGAGGGAAATAAGATAATTTCCTTTTTATATTTATGTTCACAGTCCCTGTTTGCAATTTTCTGTTGCCTGGTGCTCAAATTTGCAACAAAATGTTTCAAAAGATGAACAATTTTATTAAATCCTAATTAAAAATACTGTGGAGGAGAGAACAGAATAGGAAAAAGGAGTTGTAGTAAGCTGATGCCTTTATACTTTCATACCTGAACACAGATAAAACTGTCTACAAAGTATCTTTCATTTATTATTTCATTTATGATTAGTCTTTTGAAATAATCTACATCTATTTCCTTCTGAGCTGCAGCAATGAAGGAGCTGATTTCATTGCTGCAAAGAGCACATCTCATACTAAGTAGAAATGGTATAATATTTTAAAGGTGCTTATAACATTACATCACTTTGACTCTTTCTTTTATTATTTTCCATATTACTTTTCTCAGTCAGGGTTCATTCTAAGTTCTTCTAAGTTCTTCCTGGATATTTTATAACTTTGATAGGTTATTTTCCTGCTTCAATTATTTTTAGACTTTCATGTACATCCCTACTGACCTTTTTTATTCTTTCAGTATTTATTACTACATGACATGCATAACCTTTGGTTATTCATTAATTTAGCCTTAAACACTCTCTATTCCCTTCCCTGCATTTTCGTCATGTTATTATTCCTCTCAACTTGCCTTGAGAATTTCAGCTTTTTCAAGATATGAATTCAGTTATACATTCTTGCAATTTCTTTAGTTTCAGTGTGCTATATTTAACCTAATTCTATTCATTTCACTAATCCTTAAAAACATATTGAAATAATATATATTTTAAACAGTTTTCAAACTGTAGGCAAGGGTTGCTCCCTTAGATTTTGTAGTTATTAATCTCCACTTAAACATGAAACTGGGTTTTACTCTATAAGGTACAAATGATAGTGTCCATATCTTGGCTGCAAGACCAAGATGTGTTATAAGACAATTAATTATATCAATAATACTTGCTAAATGGTTTGATTTTTAGTTATGTATCCCTGAAATAAAGTGTTGTTGGTATCCGGGCATAATTTTTTGTGCTGAGTTTACAGGGTTTCAGGACTGAGACAAGAAAAACAGCTTTTCCTGACCTGCCTGCAGTTTGTTTACAGCGATTTAGCAGTGTTAGCAATCTCTCTGAGAGACCAGGTTGGGTCATCCTGATGGGAGGACCACTGCCCACTGAGGAGATAGTGATCCACACAGCAGGTAACCCCTGTATGTGGGCATGTGCTGTGCTAAGAGTGTGTCTTTCCTGCTCCCCATTCTGTGGCCAACAAATGTAGATAACACCCTTTGCAGACATTGTCCACAAGGACACAGCAGCTCTGATGAGAGGAATTACAGCAACACAGACTGACAAAAGGTCAAGTAAGTTCATACTGTCTTCCCTGTCCATGTAGCTGAACAATACTTGCCATGCAGCTTTGGCTCCAGTCCTCTTTGTTCTTCTCATAAACCCCTCAATTTTTTTTTATATACTTAATGTTTGCTCCTCTGTGTCAAATTTGTGCTATCACTTTACTTCTTACTCATTCTCTGAAAAGAAGTTATCTCCCTAGCCTTCATTACCTTCTGGGTAGATATAAATTGCAAATATTACATAAGAGTGTTTGAATAGGTTTGTACATATGAGTATATTCTTACACAAAGTAAAAACAGGAAAGAGACCAGATATTCAAAAGTTAAATGCTTGTAAATAGATATGAATGTAGACTGTATATATATATATGTGTGTGTGTTTATATATTTACATACATGCATATATATATAGACAATATATGCAAGTGCCCATATACAAAAAATGTTTATGTATTAAAATACAGTCCTACAGCACAACATTTGTAAGTTAACGTGCAGTGCAAAAATTAGGAAAAAAAATATTATGTTTGTGATCAGTTCCTTATGAACAGTCAACAACTAAAACATAATTTCTCAGCCAGTTATTCTGTTTCCTAATATCTGCCTCCCACAGTCTAATGTGTTCTTTTTTATATGCTATCCATATATCTACTAACTCCTTCAACTTCAATTAAACCAATTACAAATCCCCAGAGCACCCTAATTAGTGAAATATACTTAACCAAATCTATCAATTATTATTTTCAACATCTCATAATATCACAGCTAGAAAAACACTCAAGTGAAAACTAATTACTATCAACCAAATAAAGAGATCTTTATATCTTAAATACCATCACACACATATAATTAGCAAATATATTTTAAATGGGTAAATTACCTGGTGGAAAAAAATATCAAGCAAAAGGTAAGTGTTAAATCACTCTTGCAGTTAAGTAATCATTATGAAAAATAAGACACTAATATAGGAAAAAAAAGCCCAATAGACAAAAGAATAATAATTGCAACTGATGCAGTTGTGTAGGCATTATGTACTATGTCTTTGCAGGAAATATTTGGGCATGGGAATCAGAAATTCTCTGTCCCTGGCAATGTGAGGGAAGGTTTGACCACTCAAAAGATTTGTCACTGGTGATTTATATATCTTTGTGATTTTGGGAATAAGATTAATGAGAAATAGAATTTATCACATTTAGAAAAGTTCACCCTAAATATGGGTAGGTTCTTACAGTAGTCAGCAGGATTCCATTCTCATTAATACAGTCTCATTGACAGATTTGAACACTAAAACCAAAATTGAAATTGTTGTTTTTGTGTTCACATCTCCAATAGTTTCTTACTAATATTTCTGTTTACACTCCATTGACCCAAGATAAATAATGGATCAATATTCTCAGGTCTCAGTGATTTAACAGTGGAGAACAGGGGAGGGAGGTAGGGGGAGAACATGACTTTTAGAGGCAGAGGTGAGCCATTCACTTAAAGAAATATTTCTGTCTCAAAGCCCTGAAAATTCCAGTGGCTTCCAGTTCCAGTATATCCTTCCTCATCTGCTGCCACATCTGCCTGATGGAAAATCCTTTTTCTATCAAACCTATTCCAACTGAAACAACAGGCTACATCCAGGCTGTTAATGCAGATGCTGTATAGGGAGATTTTAAAATGTTAGTCAAAGAAAATTTTATTCCAATAATGACATTTACTAGCCTAATTCAAACTTACTTCTCTTCCTTTACCCTTATATCCTGTTTTTCTATTTTAATTTTATGTTACATAAATGCATTTACATAATTCTACTTTTTTTAATCTCAATTAAACTTGCAGCTTTCAGCCTTTTCCTACCTGCACACCTAGCAGATGAAATATGCCACTGAACATTAATTTAGTTATGAATCTGGAAACAAATTCTGCTACTGAGTTGTGCAAAAGAACCATGTGATGTGACATTTGTATGCAAATGTAATAAAAAAAATTGACCATAAGTCTATCAGAGGCAGAGTACTAGGGCAATGATAATTACCTAATTATAAAACCTGTTGGAGGAAGATAACATTAAAGAAGGAAAGTATTGTATATGAATATAGACTGGTTGGACTTAGGCTCAGACAAATCTCAGATTTCTTTTAACAGCTTCCTGTTTGTCAGTAGTATTTATCTAAAATGGAGTTAACACTAGAACTAAAGATATGAGCATGAAGTTGAGTCTGAATATGTTGCTCATGAGAACTTTTCACACTTACTTTGAAGGACTGTGCAATAATTTGACTTTATATTTGACAATCTGCAATAATTGAGTTGTCTGGTAAATTTAAAATGAGAGTATATATCAGAACTGATTTTGTTTCCCCTTGCATTAATTTTGCACTGAAGTGATACAGCAGATGAAGACTGTATAGTTTATTTGCTGTTTTATATTATACAGTTGTCTTCATCATCTTCACATGAATGAAATACCATGTAATAGAGTTTGTTTTATCAGAAACAGTGAAATAAAATTAAGGTTAGAAGATGCACACCTCATTTATAAAACTCAATTTATAATTATCATAGTTTAAGCAAATCCCAGAAAAAGATGACCATTTTCCTTTGGAACTTTGAGAACTGACAGTCTGAAACAAAACTTTAGAGATGAAATGTAAAGCAGAGACAATACTTTGCTAGAAGAAGATCAGATTAAACACGAGATAATTGATGAAATAAACATTGGTTTATCATGATTCTTTTAGTTAGGGAAATTATTAAACAATCATACATTGTTTTGGTTCCTACAAAATCAGAGAACATTTTTTTCCATTGATTTCAGATGTTTTCTGGGCATAGAACCTAACTCCACTTAATCATACAGTTAAGTCTGGGTTTTAGTTTTGTAGTAATGGGAAGACACTCTGGATAAAAAGATAAAAATAAAAGAAAATAATTTTTTTATACCTGAGCAATGCTAAGATGTTCTCAATTTTTCCTCAGGGGAAGACCTTTTTCTTATCTGTCAATTTCAATGGCATTCCTTTGCACCATTATAGACTGTAGTTTCCCTGCACTGAATCGTTTATATTTCATACAGCATGTCACAGCCCTATCAAAATTGATCAAGAGAATAGGAAAATCTAAAATCTCCTGCCATTCTCAACTGCTACTCTGAATCCATCATTTGCAAATGTGAAGAAAACTCTGGTGTCAGTATACCAAAGGAGGAACCTTACTCAGCTTCTGTGGGAACTGCATATTTTCTAGTGATGTGCCACCTGTATATATAATGAAAGGTCATGTGAGGAAATTGTTCTTTGCATTGGAACTCACTTGAAAAAATTTTGATGGAGGAAAAAATGCAATTTTTTTTACAGTTCTATATAGATGTTATACGAAGACAAAGAGATTGAAATCCTGTAGTTTTTTCTGTTGTCATGTCTATTACAGTATGCATTATGCATTATGTAGCCATTTTAATGCAAATTTGATTGGTGGCTAATTCCACTAGTTCTGTTAATTATGCACTGAAAATTCAGTCCAATTCTTTTTCCATTCAGTGCTCCCTATACCCCCAAAAAATAAAAATATAGAAATAAAAGTATGTGTAAGTAGCAGAATGTTTATAAGTCTAGGAGGATGGTTATTCGAGGCTTCTTGACTCTTGGTAAAGCTGAGCTAGTCTTATTGACTTGATGACCAATAGAAATCGCGAATTCATAGTATGATGGCTCAAAGTTGACTATAAAATTATGTATAATAGAGAAAACAGTTAAAATATTCAGTTTGCTGTTTAAAAGAAAATAGAAAAAGAAGGAAAGACTAATAAGAAATGAAGGTGGCAATGTGAAACTGTTGTGAAATCTCTTAGAAAAATGGCTATTATGTGATTTTTTTCCAGTTTATCAACATAAAAGCATATTTATGGATAAAATCAATCAGGAATTCTATAAGAACTGGAGTAAGATTAAGAAATTTGAACATTTCACAATTTTTAAGGAAATCAAGTCAAAGAGAGTGGAAAGAATGTTAAAGAATTGTAAAAGGGAGGGGAAAGAAATATTATGTTGACATATGCACAATCACATTAAAAATCTGATGTGTTCCTGTAGATTATGTAAAAAAATTAAAATAAAGAGAGGGACAAATTGATGTAAAATAATGAAAATAATTTTTTTGTTCTTAACAGTTGAATTACAGTAATTTCCAGAAGTTCAAATGCAGGGTGAGATTTTATGGAGAATGTAAAAAAATCAAAAAGGTCTAGTAAGCAGGTATTGCCATACAGATTGTCCAGATTTGCTGCAAGACAAAAAAGAAAAAAAAGCAGCCAAAGTTTTGTAGTGACATGAAAGTCATCATTAAACTGTGTAGATGAGTTAGAGACAATATTATTTTAAATAAGTTGTAGGCCAGACAATAATCCTCAACTGAATAATCAGAGCACACAATCAGAAGTTTGAGAATTTCTCTATTTCACTCAGTCCACCCGTTTGTTCAAGGCCAGATTAACTATGTGTTGTGTTGCCCTGATAGATGTTTTGCCAACCTATTAATAAAGATAGCCAGTTCTCAAAATGCCAGGCAATCCATCCCAGTGCTTCACTATACTTCTTAGTGTAATATTTTCCTTCATATCCAACCTAAATCTTTCTTGCTGAAATATGTACCTATGAATTTTGTCCTATTTATCATGATCATGAAGAAGAGATTATTCTTTTTTCTCTGCAGTAATCTTTTTTGTTTGTTTTTATATACTTGAAATCTATTGCCTTATTTCCTATCCTCTTCCGTTATAGATGCTAAACAAAAGAAATAAATTCCATTTTCTATCATAGATCACATTTGCAAGACATCTTGAATATTGTCATTGCTCATGACTTCAAGAAATCTATATCTTTCCTGGAATACTCTTTTCCTTTTGCTTTAACCAATAAAAACATTGTCTTGCATCATCTACTTTTTAGGCTAAACTACTAGGCCATACAACCTAGAATGGTATTAAGGAAATTGTCCACTTTGTGAGTTTTTTTGCATAATGTGTCTAGTTCAGACCTATCTTGTGCTCCACTAGACCTAGAACTAATTTTCTGGGTGAGTCCTGGTCGTAGAATCATAGAATGTCCTGAATTGCAAGGTACCCACAGTAGTCACTGAAATCCAGCTCCTGGCCCTGCACAGGACAGCTCCAAGAGTCACACAAGTGCCCGAGACTGTTGTCCAAATGTTTATTGAACTCTGTCAGTCTTGCTGCTGTGACCACTTCCCTGGGGAGCCTGTTCCAATGCCCAGTGGGTGAATAAACTTTTCCTAATATCTAACCGAAATTTCCCTCATCACAATTTCAGGCCATTCCCTTGGGTCCTGTCGCTGGTCCCCACAGAGAAGAGATCAGGGTCTGCCCCTCCTCTTCCCCTCACAAGAAGCTGTACCTGCAGGGAGGTCTCCCCTCAGTCTCCTCCAGGCTGAACAGACCAAGTGCCCTCAGTCACTCCTCGTACAGCTTCCCCTCAAGGCCCACCCTTGAGAACCTTCATAGCCTTGCTTTGGACGGTCTCCAATAGTTTAACATCTGCCTTATATTGTGGCACCCAAACCTGCCCCCAGCAGTGGAGGTGAGGCCACCCCAGTGCAGGGCAGAGTGGGACAATCCCCTCCCTTTCCCGCTGGCCATGCTGGGCCTGATGCCCCCCAGGACAGGGTTGGCCCTCCTGGCTGCCAGGGCACTGCTGGCTCATGTTCAGCTTGTCACTGACCAGGGCCCCAAAGTCCCTTTCCACGGTGCTGCTGTCCAGCATCTTTCCTTCAGTCTGTGTGAACAATCTGGTCAGTTGTTCCTGTTTATACGTTTAACTGCTTCTGGCTAGGATCCTCGCACATGATCCCACTGAATAGCACATTTTTTACACAGAACAGCCTTCCGATTTTTTAGAACAACATTGAATTCAGTGCAAACTTACTGGTGTCATAAAAAATAAGGTATGTCTCTACTACAATGAGCATTTATTTATTTCCAAAAGCCAGAGCAGATCTCTTTAGGATCTCATACACTAGATCCTACAGGATGCAGTTCTCCAGTTTCTATACACCTTCTAATCTTTTCACTTAGTTATTCTTAAGAATGTCATCTGAAAATATCAAAATGCTTTATTATATTCGAGACATAGCTTGCCTACTTTTTCCCTTTATCCAAAAGGGCTAGAAGCCTGTCACAGGAGGACATATGACTGGGTTGACATATTTGGTTCATAACAAATCCCCACTGGCCATTACTCATCTCCTTACTCTGCCTTAAGTATTTCAAAACAGTTTGATTGCTTTGCTCTTCAGCTGATATATACAGATTCAGATTATATAAGTGTACCAGGAAACTCAGATAAGCATTTGATTTACTTTAATACTACTGCTACCTAAAAATGGATTGGCCAAGACAGACAGCCTCATATATGCAGCATTTTCGTTTTAGATCCTTGACTTCTTTTCCATTGCTCTCATGGTTAAACTGAGCATCATTAATTCATACGTTTGTTAATTTTTCAATTTCCTTTAAAATCTCTCATCCTTAAGCCAAAACATGCAAAATTATTTCATAATAATAGTTGCATCATATATATACATATATATATATATGTATATACTTATATTTAAATAATATGATAGTAATCCCATTTTATTTTCTCCCGAATTAGGAAAATGCTTAGAATTGTAAGAGAACTGTATCAAATTTCAGTGTTACTTGACCAACCAGAGCCATTTCCAAAACCAGACTTGCATTCAGTCCTGATATCACTTTGAAAAGGACTCAGGAAAAATTAAAACATTGCACCTCAAAGATATAGAAATGCTAAATTTAAAGTCTATCTATTTCTGAGACTGGTGTGGTCATTTTCATGGATCTCACACTGTAACCATAATGGGTGAGCTCTTGTAGTAGAAGACTTTTTAATAATTCTGTGCCAGGCAAGATCATCAGCACTAGATCTGTGTATTTATTGCTGTGAAAGAACTAAGAAGAGGATAATTTACCTCACACTTAGGCATACAAATTGATCCTGTTTTTTTTTTTTTTATAATGTTTCTAATCCCATTCATATATGCATTACGTATTTCCAGGTCAACTTGATTTTGTTCTGATATTAGTTTTGAAAGATTTATAAAGTACATGCAATACTGAAGAGATAGCTGTATGGATTTGGGGTTTAAAATTTTAATTTACTGAAATCCTATGTAAAAGGTCATCATGCCTTGAAGAAGCCGGTATTTGCATGTGTTTATTTCAGCAGTACACCTTCACAAGCCCATCAGTCACAGACCAGACAGAAGACACCCTGGAAAATTTTCAGTGCTGCTAGAAAGCCACTGTTTGAAAAAACCCCAGTAGTATATTGTGCAAGTTGTTCTGAGTAAGAGGTCAGTAACAATGCATAGTTAAATGGAAGTCTGTCAGGTTGTCTACAATAAAAACACTTCCTAATTGTAAACCTTTATATAGAAACCCCCAAATTAACATTCCCAGAATATAAATTTTGATCCGGTAACCTACAAGATGTTAGTGTCACTAAATACTAAATTATATAATTTATTGAATTTAACTTCTAAATTATTTCTTTGTGAATCACAGTGTACATAATTCCACATACAAAAGCCATCAACAGAAGAAAATACTAGTATCTGTAAAATCTATTACCACCACCTTATTGCAATTTTCTTGAATTTTATTTTAATTTTTGCTATCCATTGCCTAACATTTTTGAGAAAAATAAACAAATGATGATCAATTCACTTGAGTATCAAGACAAATCTGATAAATTTTTGTTCTGGTGTAACTCCCCAAAGTAATTTATAAATGTAACCTCCACTTTGGAGTTTCCTTGAGAATGGAGAGAAGGGTCTACTTCTTAAGTGTGGTCTGAGGTTAAATGTTTTAGAGATTTTGAAGCACTTCACTACTGTGACCATAAAGAAGCTGATACATCATATGAATATAATGGACAAACAATATATTTAAAAAATTGAAAAAAAAACCCCAAACCCTGCACCTTTTAATTAGTTGTGAGTAACCCAGGAAAATAAGAATTATAGCTCCAGCTGAATCTCTTAGAAGCAGTATGACTTGGGCCATCAACATTTATAGGCAATTTCAGACTATATCCATTACAGCAACATCTAAGCTGTGATTTTGGGTCAGAGTTTTTAAGACCATGTGACTTTAATGTCTACTTGAAGCTCAGTGGGAGTGTCTTGCATTGTAGAAGTCACGTATGTCCACTCTGCTTTAGATGCTCTCCAACACAGCAACATGCCACCTGCTATTTAAATGAGCATATTTAGGGGCCTAGTTTAATCAAGATAGAAATGAGCAACAAAAAAACAGGTTAATCAGCACTTGACCTCTCTGCATCATCAGGATCAGCTGATTTCTGATGATAACATTTCTCTCCAGGCCAACAAAAAATACATCAGATTAATTTTTCCAAATTACTGTACATACCTGTACAAATACACAGGGTTTGTAGTCTTTTAATGGTTTTTTAAGGTCATACATTAATTTCAGGACATATTTTTAACATGCAAAGTACTGAAATCAGAAGATATTATTCACAATCTTCTCTGTACAGTAAATTGGAAGTAACTGGACCCTCTTTGGAGCCCTGACATGAATGCTTCTCACCCAATTCAGTTTATTAATGTAAATAATTACAAAAAGATTGCTAAGTTCTCTGAAAGGCCTACCAACTTAGAGAAAAACAAAATATTTGTCTTAAAAGGAGTTAAGATTTTAAGGGCAAGGCAGGGATCTCTTCTTGCTCCCCAAACAACTACTTCCATCCGTAATACAATCCACACTACTTTCCACATCATTCCTTTAAACAAGATGAATGGCTTCCATTGTGTGATGTCCTCTTATCTCTCTTTGCTCTCACTCAGCTTTTCTCCCTTCCCCTGCATCAGCTGTGGAGGTCATCCCAACCTGGCTAGTAAGCTGAAATAGCAGGACTCAGCAGGCACAGATGACAGAGCAGTAAAGAGTCATTTCATTTTCCCCATTAATCTGTCTTTTCTGTTCCAGCAGGGTTCCCTCTGCAACAAATAGCTGTTAAAAAAGACAGCAGATGGACTCAATAGGAATAATTTTTGGTTAACCCACACAAAGGAGAGATTGTGGCCTAGTCTGGGCTACAGAAGATCTTTGCTTCAGCAGCACTGCATGAAAAGGAATATTTACTGCTAGAAGCTAGATACAAGGGATATGAAAAGAAATTATCTAATTCACTAAACCATGATAAGGAATCCTCTGTGTCACTGATATTTTCATCAGCTCCCTCTCACACATATATTGCTCCACTAAATGTTCAAGCCACCATCATGCCACTCACATGTTTTGTAAATTGATTCATACTCAACACCATCTATAAATGTAATTCTTTAACCATTAAAATGGTAAAATACAACCTTTTTATTATAATAAGTAACTATCTCTTATTACATAAGGGTAGGTACAAGTAAAAACTCTGTTTTACTATAGCTAATAAAAGTCTAAGATACTCAATAGCAGTCAAGAAGACAGAAATCAGAATCAGTTACAAATCTGTAAATGAACATTACAGCCTGAAATTTTCCTAATCAGCTATTACAAGTTAAAGAAACTTTCTTCTTTTGTTTCAGTTGCTACTGTTTGTTTTCTTTGTAATTCATTAGATAAAAAATGTGAAAAGAATTTTTTTGTTATCGGTGATAACAGTACAAAACTTACTATGCACAAATGAAGAGATCCTGACATGCACAAAGAAGAAATTCTGAGCAGTAATGGCAGTATGGTTTATAGCATAGAATCTGCTGGAAAAGGAATTCAGGGTTTTTCAGTCTCTCTGTATTTTGTCCTTTATCCTGAGGTAAACTGTTAGTGAGGAGATTTTAACTTCAGAGACTTTAATTGTGCCAGAGCCATACAGATGGTGGGGGCAAAGACACCTCTATCATGCTGGCTTGTTACAAGACGTCCAATAGCAATCCATCGGGGCACACAGGAAAGATTGAGAGATCTGTTTGCTCAGTATGAAGATCTTACTGTATTGCCTGAAACCACCCAATGCAAGGAGGGATGTAGTGAAAACAGACTCTTCACATCGTTGCATGGTGACAGGAACAGGCAGCAAACGCAGCTTGGACATAGAGGAGGAAAGGATTTTTCATTGTCAGATTGGCCAAACTCTCACAGTTTGCCCAGCGAGGCAGTGGATTCTCCATTGTTGCAGATATTTGGAATGAGACAGGATGTCTCTGAGCTGAGCAATGTGATCTCCCTCAGCTGTGCTTTGAGAAGCTACAGTTTTCCAGAGTTCCTTATACCTGTTTTCTCCATATCAGGGAAAGATGATCCTGACTGCAAAGCTGAAGACAGCATGATTTTACCCTTTGCCAGAGCTGACTTCTTACATTGCCTATCTTGTACAAGTAAAAGGAAAGGCAATGTTCATGTTTAGGTTCTTCTAGGGTGCTGCAGGAAAGGCAACAGATGCCAGCAGCCCATGGGAAAGTCCAGGACCAAAGCGTGACTTTATAAGCTATTGTGTTGCCCTGCAACAGCCTTTTTAAACTTCTACTAAAAGAAAAAAACTTTGAAAAACATTTACTCTACCAAAGCCACACCTTCTCAATTAATCTTCTAGAGAAGAGGTGGCTTTTCTAATGTCTTTAATCTATAACAGTAGCTATGACCCCAGCCAAATATACTGTTTATTCTGCTGTCTTTTGCCTTCTAATTTGGAACTTTAAGTAATGCCACTCTTGCAGAGATTTTTTTAAAGACTTCATAAAAAACTATGATCATTAGGTAACAATATTGGGCAAAAAAATACATACATACAACAGAATTCAAATTATATTCCTAGTAGTGCTAGGAGAAAATAAGACTATAATAAGGAAGAAAATAATTAATTGCCTAACATACACTCTGATGAGAAGTGTAAATTTGAAGGGTGAAGTCAAGAAGGGTGGAATGAAGTTGTAGGAATTCACATATTAGCATTGTTTATTTGTATAAATGTGTATATATATACATATACATATATATATATATATTATTTAGAGATGAAAATATTTCCTCTTTAGAAATGGCACCCCGAAAAGATAGGTACAAAGGAAGACAAGGTGCATAATGATGAGAGGCAAGGAAGAGTGGGCAAAAAAAGGGAAATAGTGAAAACAAAGAACACTGTAACAAATTACAATGATGTAACCTAATTCCCAATTTAATATAGTTTCCTTTAGCCTCCTCCTTCTATAAAAAATATAAAGAACTATATAAGAATTTTTGTAAGGCTAAGTTACTAGCTAAAACTAATAAGATGATAATCAGGTTTTAAATTAGAAACTGTCCTCTTGAGAAGAGAATCTTGTTTGCAATGAATTTAGATGGTAAGTGGGGAAAAAGTTACTGTGCTGGTGGTTGTGCCCAGTCCTCAGAGGTCTCATAAGCCTCAGTTCTGATTTGCTTTAATTGCAGTGGAAGATGTTAACTGCTTTGAGGGATTGGAGTCTCTCACTGTGATATTTATAAAACAGTATCTTTGATTAAAAAAAAAAAAATCCTAACTATCTAAATAATCAGAAAGTCCTAATAGAGTAGCCTACAAATATCTTAATGTTAACTGATAATATTGGGCTTATAGATGGCATTGTTATATAGTAGTATATTTAGGCTCTGGAAAGGCAGTGTTTTTTTTTTGCCCAAAGAATAGCTTACAAAATTCATTGAGTCATTGACTTCTGAGAAAGATGCTCAGTTCTCATAAATTATGTACCCTGAGGGATAATTTTAGCAAACAACTCCTCTCAACCCTGTGGTAGTTATTTCCTATTTAGCAATGTCTCCTCCAATGTTAAGAATTTAAACCAGAATTAATTGCTTTGGGACATTATAGATATACTCACTTTGAAATTAGGTGGGGCTTATTTTCTTTTTATAAATAAATAAATAAATAAATTCACTTGTCTTTTGCTATGAATTCAAAGGTTGAAACTATAAGGTTGCCCTTATAATTTCTTCAAATTTAAGTAAGATGAGCTGAAGAGTGTCTCAAATAATTTTTGAGGAGGAGAAGATAGTAAAAAAATCCCTATCAACAGAGTTATAGCCATCCATTTCTGTCTCCAAGTATACAAATAATATGGAAAGGATATAGAAATAATAGAATTAATAAAAATAATTGTATTAATTAGAATAATTATTAAATAATGAAAATATTTTTTCTATATTATAGAAATAATATGGAAAAAATACGGAAAATTGAGTCAATTAACCCAGTCTTCCAGACTGCCTCATCCACCCTGCTTCCTCCAGTTTGCATAACAGTAACTCCAGCTCCTTCTGATGCTCATATAGCACTCCCTGTGTCTGTCTTCAGGCCTTGAATTTGTATTCAAAACTAGTTATTTCTACAAACTTTTGTAGTTCATGTTGTCTTTTCTTCTGGGCATATTTCTGTTATCGAGGAGAACGATGCCAAACTAACAAAAAAAAAAGGATGTGTTTTTTTCTGTGTGCTTCCTTATTTTATTTTTCTATGTCTGTTACAGCTAGCCAAGGATTTATAAACAGGGAAGAATTCAGAAGTTTTCTGTCTCCTTGCTTCAAAGTTTAACCCAGAATGTGCCAGCTTTCATAGCACTGTTGTTATGCAGGCAATGGTGACAGTGCTATCCATACAACAAGTAGCTATAGAGATATTATTTAGGAAGATCAAAAGTTTATGTTGAAATATCAGTGATAATGGTTGAGGGTTTTGGCAGAATATGCATTATTTTATTCTCCCAAGCATGGAGTTCCATCACAGGAACTATTATAAAAAATTATTAAAATGAGTTTTCCAGAACAGTCTCTCTAAGAAACCATATTGTAAAGGATATTTTAATATAAGCAGATACATGTGTTTTATGTGTTTTATATCTAATATATGTGTTTTATTTGCAGTCACATAATTACCAACATATCATTATATGCCCTTAAATTGTACTGATGTGATGCTTGAGAAGAAACTTAGAGGTAATAATATTTGAAAATTCTTTAAGGAATATTATTTACCAACAAACAGCAGTTTAAAACTACATGATGTTAAGGAACTGTGAATGTTGTAGCTCCATTGCTGCTGCTTTTTCCAGTAGTATTAATCACAAAGTTGAATCTTGTTTCAGATCATGATAGAATAACTTTAGAAAAAAGTAGAAAAAAAGAGAAACAAAAAGGGTTTCATAAGTAGAAGAAAGGATGATCATGAACTTCAGGCAGGAGCTGAACATGAATAATTAAATACAGGTGCTTTGTCATCAGCATTTACTTATGAAACCTGGGGACATCTGAATAAGTTCATATTTTTATAAAGATTGAATAGAATTAATGTTTTTACTCATATAATTTCTATGAAATTTCATGCGACAGTAAAGAATCTTACAGAAAAATAAAAATCACCATTTAATGATCTGAGTTTTACCCTGATCAAATATAGAAGTTCACAGGTGTGCTATAGGATTAATTTACATTAGCTAAAACAATAAATGCATTCCAGTGGTTTTAAAAATGTCAATTCATATAAATCAGGCAAGGGTTGACTGTCTGATATTATATATTTAAGCCTCTGAAAGGCTATTCAAAGGATCTTAGTTGCACCCCTATTCAGAGGGATGCAATTTATATTCATAAACAAAAATTTATAAAACCTAACAAATATTTATAAAATATATGTTTATATATTTTGAAGGTTAAGAGTTGTAATTCAGAGTCAAACTTTCATTTTATTACTATTTAACTATGCATACCACAGTATTATTTTTTAATATTTCAAAGTGAAGCTAATTTTATGCTTTACTTGCACTTTTAAAATTTGACTTCCATTGAATTATAGCTCATTTTCCAAAATTATTTTGTTAAGGGTGGTTTTGTTAATGACAGTGAGGATTCTAGGAACCATTCTTCTTTTTATTTCTCTTCTATATTTTCTTAAAAGACTAGTTATAAAATAGAACCATGCAAGAATAGAGCTATTTGTGATGTATGTCCCCTACTTTATCATAATGAAGAATGTTCTCTATTTGAACTAGTCAAGACTAATAACACTCATACATCTCAGCACAGAATGATATACAGCTGCTGTGTGGTTATTGGTAAATCAAATTCTAACCTACTACAGGAATCTGCAAGGAAAACTGTAAAGCCCACATCATCTGCTGTAGGGATTGCTAACTTAGGAGCCAATGAAGCACCATGCAGATTTATCCTCATGAAACTCATAATAGTCTTTAAAGTAACTGTGTTTAAAGTACTTTGTTACATATGAATGCAGTGTACTATTTATTAGAATGAGAAGCATGCTCTGCCCAGAGAGACAGCATAAAAACTGCCCAGAATGAGTTTGATTTTTATAGGCTGAAATCATATCATATATGCTATCTATATAAGGAATACAAATGAAGAGGTGCCAAAAAAAAAAAAAACCCAGATAAACAAAACCAGTTAAAAACGAGATTAACTTGATCAATTCACCTGAGTCATCTTTTGCTGGAGAGGGCTTTTGGTGCTTAATTCTCACACGTGAGGAAGTTTCTTCAACTCTGAGTTCTTTGATGACTGTTCCCTTCAGTAGTACTGCAAAGGGGAATCTTTTCTGCTTTCAATCCCTCTGCCATGCAAAAACCATGGATGAGGGCTGGAAACTATACTTGTTGCCTTTTATAGATCATTCTTCAAAATGAGGATTACCCGGGAAATCAATGGTGTAGGAGTGTTATATAAAAATTCTCAAGTTCTTTCAAAAAATTAGTTCTATATTAAGTAGATAATCCTGTTTCTATAATTAATTTTTATAATAATAGAAATATCAATTCTGTGCATGAGTGATGGAGTAACACCCAGCTGTGTGATATGGTGTGAACACAACATAATAGGTAGTCTTTTTGTGAAATACTAGTAAGAATTTCTTTGAACTGGAACTGCAGTCTGTGTGGCATCTGGGAAATAAATTTTTAAAAAATGTTCTTGGAGTCCTTCTTCTTTTAAGACAGTAAAGTGATTGGTTTTGGCCTGTTTGTGTTATTTTTCATTTCACTGAAATGGAACACATAATTGCAATAGTATGTCTAAGAGCACTGATTAAAAGAATGATCATCTGGCCTTGATTCTTTTGCTTTGGGTATAACATGGACCTTCCTTGTTCTGCTTTCTTATATGCTTCTTAGAAATATGGAGTGAAAGAGTCTAAAAACTTCTTTAAAACTCAGTTGGAAAATTTAGAATTTGAGTACTTAAATGAAGATAAACCAACCAGAAAATGTTTGTGATTAGTTGTAAAATACAGTGCCTAAATTTTGGAAGTATGACTGTAAATTTAGGTACTTTTATCTAGGGCAACAAAATTGTCTTTCCATATACAAAAAAAAAGAACCCCAGCTGCACTTAAGTCTTTGAAACACCACAGTTCAGTAGGCACTACCAAATTCTGTGGGCAGTGCAGAACAAGGCAGAAATATTTGTCTCATTTGAAACCAGAGCCAGTGGTGAATATCTCCTGTATTACAGTTTTATGTGAATATTTTAAATTTCTTACTGTTGCATTAGCTGATATGCTACTGCACAGAGGCTTACTTCTTGCCTAAACTATCTAGGTTTTACAGTTGAGAGTAAAAAGTTAATTGATGAGTTTGGGAAACCAACAAAGAGCCATATAGTGGGCAGGTTTTCATTTTCACAGGAGGTGAAAATACAGTAATTTGTACCTGTATAATTCTTCTGTTTTTATGAATAAGAGCAAAGTATATTAAATTACATCACTGAATATCAGTGGAAATCTGTGAAAATCTTAGTAGTGATATTTGACTGTCTATAGCAGCAGTTACCTAATGTTTGCCAGAGTGTCACTAGGACTGATGAGATGTAAAGCAACATTTATTTGACTGAGAATTAACTTGTGGTGAATGAAGCTTAGTTAGTTCATGGCAAATAGTCACTGCTGAAAGTCTTTTAAACTTTTAAGAAGGACAGTAAAGAGTTGAAAATGTGAACTCTAGAGCAATGTATTCATTCTAACATTTTAAATCCCTTCTTTGCTTTTCCTTTAGGAGAGAATAAAATAAGTTCCAGTGTTTCAGGAACTCTGTGTCACCATAATAAAGATGGTGAAAGATTTCTACTAGATTTGGAAAAGGAAGAAAAAGTAGTTGAACTGAAGTGGTATTCTGCAAAATTTAATTTGTCACAGGAATGGTTTCTCAAAGACCAAACAATAGGTCCACACAGTCTGAAGACAGAGAAACAGATGGGAAACAGATTACAGATTTTTTAATCTCTGCACTAAGGATAAGCAGGCAAACCACAAAGTACTGTTGGCCAAATAAAGATCTAGAAATATTATTCCTATTTAGGGTTGCTTCTTATAGATGATTTTTAGGACCAATTCACAGCTAGAGACACCTTTGCCTGGCTAAGAAAAATTTTTTAAACAGAAGGAAGAATAGTGAGCTGAAGAAAAAATATTTGATCAGAGAAAGGGACATCAGACAAGGGATAGAAAAAGAAAACTAAATCTTACATTATCACATGCCAGGTGATGCTGTCTGCACATTTCATCAGAAACTCCCTAATTCTTGTATTATAAAAAAAATAGAAATCAAGATATAAATTCTCTAGGATTCTTAGATATTGTCATTTTCCTCATTCTTCTCTTTCTCAATGCCATCTTTTGACATAAAGTTTAATTGTGCTACACTATCTCAGAGAATTCTAGAAAATATTTTATTTATTATGGCAATCTGTTCTCCTGGAGTTACTGTCAGAAAAAAAAATCATCCCTCCTCCCAAGATTATATACTGGCTCATTGTAGTGCTGTGTTCATCAGATAAACCTTAATTACATTTCTGGCCTATATCACAGTTAGTAGCTTGATTTTAACATGCTGCTTTGGTGGTACTAATAGATTGTTTCCTTTGATCAATTCTATTTCCCACTTTGTGGTATTTGTTGGCTTCTGCATACTAGAAGAGTTCTGCATAGTAGCATGTGTGAGCCTTTTACTACCTGGCACAACTCAGTGTTCAAGCTTCCCCAGAGCTTGATTTCCCTGTGTAATTGCTGCTTGTCATCAGGGCAGGACAAAGAAATACTGTGAATGGTGGGGATGAGCACTTTGAATAGACTGGAGACCAGTGAGGAAAATTTCAAGAGATATACGAGTGTGTATTTTCTGGAGCGGGTGCTTGTTAATTATTTTTGTTTTGTTTTTACTCTGATCTTTTAAAATAACACACAGAGAAGGTTGTAGAGGGGATAAAAATAAGAGGGAACATCTTGGTTTTGGAAAAGTAGTAAGGACCTATTTGAAACAGCGAGAAACAGCAGATAAGTGGTTGTCTTTTCACTTATTTGCCATGTTATTTTACTGCTTTTCCCTGTCCTTTCACTTCTTTGCCATGTTTCTTCTTCTGCTTTGCAGGTTCGGAGAAAAATAAATGTAACAACCAGGTTGTGTTCTGCTTGCATTCAATTCAAGCAGTGTACCAGTTTGTTTCAAACTAAAAACCCTCCTTACAAATCTGTTATTTTGTTCTTTGAATGCCTCACCACTGTTTAAATTGGTTTTTGCTCCCAGTGTGCTCACATTTTCCCTTTGTTTGGATCATATTTTATGACTTTTTAAAATGCTTGTATCCTCTAGGACCCACTATCATCTAAGCTTTCGCTTTTTTCTCTTCTTTAAATATATGTTTAGGAGTTTAATTTTACATCTTTTGTTTTTCATTCATCCCCTTATTAAGTTTATTTGAATTCAATGTTCCTCAGTACATTTCAGATTTTCCTTCTTATGGGATACAAGCCATATTCCCTGCTGCATTTTGCCTAAGAGTTTTTTGACCTTTGAAGCTGCAGTTCAGAATAAGATTATCAGGCATTTCCTGCTTTGGGATGCAGAATTTATGTTCCATCCATACTTATGACATCTAGGTAGTCTGCTTCTTCATGTCCACTAAATCAGATGGTGCAGTTGCTGAATATTAATAGTGGAATTTAATTTTTTAGAGTTGTTGGTGTTCAGCTCATAGTGCTGTATACAACCAAAAGGATGAACTTTGTCAGGGTAATTAAGGTACTGTGCCCTGTCCAAATTACCCATAGATATTTCAAAGCACCTTAAGAGCTGCCCCAGTTTGTCCCAATTTATAAATACTTTCCAAGGGAAAGTATCTGAATCCACTTAATACTGTTCATCCAGTCATTTCCCCTTCACTATCACCATGGCTACTTCTGCTAAGTCGCAGAGGCTGTGCTGGTAGCTGTGGCAGTGCTACAGCTGCATCAGGACTGCCTTTTTCAGGCTATGGAGGCAGAATAAAATAAAGAGTTTAAGGTTATTATAGACATTTCCTGTTTGCTTTTCCCATCAGCTGTTTCAAAGAGCTGTATTTGGCATGGGTATAGACAATAGGGGAAAAAAAAGTTGAATATTGATGTATTTTGAGGTGCTTTTATATGCTTTCCCTAAGTTGCTGCTTTCATAGATAAAAATCATAAATGCACGTACAATCCAGTTCATATATGTAATTTTGTTCAGATGACATGACTGCCCAAGTAAGCAAGAACTGAAATAAATATTTTATTTTTGCCTCCACAGACCAATTCTTTCTCTCCCTCTCTCTTTTTGTTGTTGTTGTTGTTGTTTTTGGAACTAGATAAAACTGAAGTACTCTCACTCTCTTTTGCCTTTCTGGAAACAGTGCTGTGGAACAATATTTGAGAATCAAATACAGAACAGAAATTATTTTCTTGCCATTACTTATTTATTGGCTGCATACATGGAAACCCTACTGTGAATATCAGTCCTGTAGTGGCAACCTTTTAATGGGTTTATTTGTATATTGAGCACTAAGAGTCTCTGGCCAGGCTTTTAAAAGGGATTTTGACACTGGAACAAGCAAATAGCCACCAAAGTGCACCAAGTAGGCACCAGTAACATACTCAGAGCTGGCACTGATCTCCCTGCATGCCTAAGCTCCCTAAGGCATCTATGCTTCTACAGCTGGCATTTTCACAGAAACCTAACTGTTGCTGCCAACAAATGAGCTGTTGAGAGCCCTAGCACAAGTAGAAACCCTCGGGGCCTTGGGAACAAGATTTGTAATGTAGGCAGGAGAATTTCCATTTTGCCATTAATGTCTGATTTGCTAACTATCCTCTGAGCCTGCTGAAGAGAGGTGAATTGTCATGAGTGGAACAGACAAACAAGATAGACTGCCCAGAAACCTCCTACTCTCTTGGAATCACAAAATGTGTTCCTGACATCTTAGGTCTCCTCACAAAACACATGCTTCATGTACTTGAGAAAGAGCAAATTACATGATGGGTCACATGCCAGGGCTAAGATGCTACTGTGGAAAACAGTAGTGATACAACATCCTTCTGTGTCCTGCCAGTTCATCTCTTCTCTGGCAGCTTCTACACATCTGAGCCTGCCATGGCACTGCTGCTAGATTCAGGCATTGTGGAAGAACTGGATACCCTTATCAGAGAGTGCCAGACTGAAGCCTGAAGTGAGGACTGTTCTCAGTCTGTGCTTTGCTCAGCTTCTGAAGGTCACTGATGTCCATGATTTTTAGAATTAGTAGCAGAAATCTTATCTCATTTCTTTTTCTTCCACAGATATATTATCTCACTTGTGGGAAGTAGTCCTATGTGGTGTGCCATCTTGCTCCTTTTTTTGTTTGGTTGTTATAGCAGTATTTAGCTACTGCCACAGAAATATCTATTTTGAGTATCGTGTGCTGTTAAACCACAGGAAGTGGAAGCAGCACCCATGTGAGGATGCAGTGATTCCTATCTGGTACTTGGCAATCACTGCCTTGAGTCTACCAACATGCCTATTTTCTACCCTTACACTACCATGTCCATCTTCGTTTCCTTTATGGAGTTGATGATGTCCCTTGCAATTTTAAAGGATTTTTTTTTTTTTATATTATTCAGTAGGTTCTAGCAGTGAACCAGACACAACAAGTGCCATTGATTATCTTATTTTGTCTCCATGAAAATAATTTTTCCATCTGTTTCTGGATTTTTTCAGAGACTTGCTAGCTCTTCAAAGTTGATATTGGTCAGCATTTTAGCTGATGGTCCTGTAGCAGCAGTGGAATGGGTATTCTTGTACTGAGGACTTCTATCCAAGGCAAAAAATGTTCATTCAGTGAGTCTGCAAAAATAATTTATACTGTTATTTAAATGGTATTTTCAGTCCATGAATAAAATATCTCATCATGCAAATATAAATATTTTAGTATTTTTAAAAAGTAGACTTTGACCCAAGAACAACAATTCCTACAAAGATGTACCTTTTTTACCTTTTGGAATTCTTAAATTATTGACTTAAAGTTTCATTTTAAGAGATACTGTAGATGCAAAAAAAAAGAAAAAAAAAAGAGCTTAAGTGAATATGTTCCCCACTACTCATCTGATTTTAAAAAAGGAACATTTTTTCTCTTGTTTGTGTCTAAAGCAATCAAACAAACATATCCCGATTCAAATCTAGGAACTGGAATTCCAACTTGTAGCCTGCAGCACTTTTCTATAATCAATTAATGAGCTTCTGAATTTCACCTGTTAAAGGACTTCATGGTCTGACATATTCTTCCCCTTCCTTTCTCTTTTTCCTCATTTCCTCCGAATTATTTTATATCCAATTTAGACTCTTTTTCAGCAGGGGATTTTGCATATGAATTTTGTATGGCTTTAAAACCTTCCTTTCTCTGATGCATATTTCATGACTTTCTTGTTCTCGAAACCCCATCCTTCTTCACAAGAAGGCCTGAGCACAAACTACAAGCCCCTGTGGTATACCTATCAAAGATAAAATAGTGACTTTCCAAAAGAACTTCCCATATTTTTCTATGAGTGATGGAGAAAACAAAAAGAAAATTTTAAGCAATTTTGAAGACAAAAAAGTATGCAATAAGGCAGTAATTCTTAGAGCTATAATCTTACAAGAACTTTAGTTGGAGAAATTTAAGACTTTCATAGGTTCTTAACAAGGTCGCTTCTATTCCTAAATTGTCATGTGGAATTTTTCTAATGAATTCAGCAACCCCCAAATCTCACAACATGTTTGATTATTGATAATATTTAATGGCAGAAACTCAGGTCCTGACCTTGTATTTGAAAAAAAACCCCGAGTTTGTTGCTGCTTCTATCCCAATCTTCCAACAGAAGACAAGACACTTAATGAATATGTGCCTATCCTTAGGTATCTAAATTAGGTCTTGAGTATCTTTTCATCAACAGATAATCAGTCACTGAGAATTAATGCATTTATCTTCCTCAAAAAGTGTTAGGGGATTAATGAATGAAAATTGTGATAACAGTAACTATTAAATACTTAAAACCAAACCAAACCTTTTTTTTTTTTTTTTTTTTTAATTAGAATAACTGGGAGGGTTGTAATTGGTTTTAAAATAGAACAGAATCTACCTCAGGAAATGTAATGTTACTAGGCCACTAAATACATCTATCTGATGTTATAAACATTTATGAGAATAAACATTTATTATTTCAATGATCTAAGACCAATGTCTTGAAATAAACTCATTGCCTACTGATTTCTGGAAACTGCTTCAGAGTTTGAAAGCCTTTACTCAGAAATATCCTAGAGTTTAAAAGTCTGGCTGACTTGTCAGCTTGATTTAGGTCAAAGCCAAACCAAAGCAGGGCTATGCCTCTCACAGGCTGTCCTACCTCACAGTTTCATGACCTTTCATATGGCAGAATTTGTAATTAGAGATGGGAGTAAAAAGGCTGTTGTGAGTCAAAGTTTAAGGCACTCCTGATTTGAACAATGACACTGTTCCATATTCATTATGTCACAACAACTTCCATATAAAATTTGAGCAGTTCACACTTAGAGTCTGCATGATCCCCAACAGCAGGCCCCACAAAGTTATTCAAGGTTACAGATTTCAATCTGCTCTTTCTTTTTTGCCTATTGCAAATAATTTATAATATAGCAAAATATGCGTAAAAAATGTTTCTTTCTTTCATACCACTTTATTATCCTGAGTGATATCACTGAGGAAATAAGATATGGATCAGGACCTTGGACTGGTTTATCTTCTGGTTTATTTTTTGTCTTTTTTGTTTGTTTGTTTGTTTGTTTGTTTGTTTGTTTTTTGTTTGTTTCTTGTTTTTTGGTCTAAACCATGATAAGTAACACATCACATGTCAAAAAAGCTGAGGACTAAATAGTTGAGCAACAGTTTTTGTTCCCTGGCACTACAGTTATGAAGCTGTGTAAGTGTAAGCCATGAGTTCTCTCAACTAGGGCAAAGTGTTTTACAGAGAATGAAGGTGAAGCTGACACTGCCAGCAGATGAATTAATCTCTTGAGCTTCTTGAGCTTCAACCTGGATGGGAAGAACCCTCTGAGTCAGGTATAGCCATTACCAGCCTGAGCTCCTATTTGTCATTTTGTCACTGATGAGATTGCCTCAGTGCTCATCTCTTCTGCTACTGTACAAAATCAGAGACTTGTTTAAACTGTTGTGGCTTAATCTGACCAGTCTGACTGTTCCCCTGCTAGCTAGAAGCATCCACAGAAGTGAATGACTGAGAAATATAGCCAAGAAGGACTACATCCTTAAAGTGTCTCACATTTGTATTGACTAGGTGATTCCAGTTGAAAAATCAAACAGATTAAACAGCTGCTGGAAGTGGTCTAAGCTTACTTGCTTGGCTTTGAACAAAGATGAATTAGAGAGGATCACAGGGTTACATGTGCACTCAGAAGTCTTCAATTTCCACTTAATTTTGTTTCCTCTCCTGAATCCAAGATATGTTCACCTTCTTCCTGCATATATGAATTACATCTACTTTGAGATGCACAGTTTTGGAAATTCCTAATATTGTAGAAAAAGATAGATTAATTCCTAGTTACTCCCTGATTAGACAGAAGCCCTGATCCTAAGTACAAAGGGCATGAAAGGATCTCTGCCCCAGAGGATGGTATGTAAATAAAACAGAAAGCTTAGCCAAGCAGCATAGACAGAAAATTCTTTCTGTTCAGTGAGCCCTCTGCACTTCAGACAAAAATTTCTCCTTTTTTTGTAGCCCCACCTTCCCTTTCTGATTCATAGGCTTGCACACAAGTGTTTTTGCCTTTTATATTTCATCACGACATTTTCAACAGCACCTGCAGCAATAGGGCTCAGTCTTCTGCATAACCTCCCTTTCTGTATTGATGCACCTTGGGTGGGTAGGGTTTCTCTCTTTTATGTTTCTTTAAATTAGGAAGTGAATGTATCCCAATCAGTTAAAAAAGTGTAGCAGTATAAATTTGGTTTAGAAGTGCACTGATAAGAGTTCATTAAAAAAATTGTAAAATTGCTATGACAAGGCATATTCAAAGATACCAATGTCATAAAGATACAATGTCACATGCTTTTGTTTGAATTAGGAATTCCTTTATGATGTAAAGGGAATGTTCTTCAACGTCGTTCCTCCTTTGGTTGTTTTAAAAGTCCTTTGGAAAAGACCTCTCTCCATACTTTTCTCACCATCTTTACCAGCTGTTCAGCAGATTTTTCATATAGGAAGGTAGCTTTCTCCTCATTCCTTGTGCAATGTCAAAGGCATGGTAATTTCCTACTGTTTTGCACTCAGGTGGCAATTCTTTTGGGCACACAGTAAAAAAGACAACATTTAAATATTCTTAACTATTTTATCAGTAAAAGATGAAAAATACAGAAAAGGTGATAGTAACCTCACATTCTTCCTGATAATGGGAATCCTAACTATTGTACCACTGGACAAACACCTCCTCATATATCATGACAAGCTGCACAGAGTTCTCAACTCTGGTGAGGTTCTCCAACTCTAAATTAACTAGCATTTCTATAGGATCTTGCTCACATTCATAGTTCAGTGAGAGCATACAAGTTTGAATTGTAAACTGAGACTTGAAGAGACCACTGAACAATATATACTAACACCCCTATCTCAATAAAGTTACTCAAACAGGTACAAGTAACATTTTGGTGCAAATCCCAGGCATGAGTACAGCCTGGGAAAAGAATTGAGATCAGCCCTACAGAGAAGGACTTGGGGATTCTCATGGATGAAAGGCTGGACATGAGCCAACAGTGTGCATGCACAGTCCAGAAAGCCAACTGTATCCTTGGCTGTATCAAAAGCATCGTGGGCAGCAGGGCAAGGGAGATGATTCTGCCCCTCTATTCCATCCTGTGTGACCCCACCTGGAGTGCTGAGTCCAGCTCTGGGATCCTCAGGACAAGAAAGATGTGGACTTGTTAGAACAGGTCCAGAGGAAGGCCATGAATATGATAAAGGGATGGAGCACCTTCCTTACAAAGACAGGCTGAGGTGGAATTTTCAGCCTGAAGAAGAGAAAGCTCTGGAGTGACATAATTTCAGCTTTCTAGCACCTTAAGGAAGGAGAAGGACTTTCTTCATGGGCAGATGGTGACAAGAAAAGGGGCAATGGTTTTAAACAGAAAGGGTGAAGATTTAGATAGGTCGTTAGGAAGAAATTCTCTGTCATGGGAGCACTGGAACAGGTTGCTAAGAGAGGCTGTGGAGACACTATCCCTGGAAGCACTCAAGGCCAGGTTGGATGGGTCTCTGACAAACCTGACACAGTGACTTGCATCCCTACCTGTGGCAGGACAGTTGGAGATAAATGACCTGTAGGGTCCCTTTCAACCCCAACCATTCTATGATTCAGTGATTCAAAGAATCACTCATCTCATTTTGAGAAGACAATACTATGTACTTATGCTTGAATGCACACTAAATGCATGTAAATATATATAAATTGATTAACTGTGCACTTCTTATGAATACATTGAGTAATTATACTATTTTATAGAGCATTTCCATGGTATACATGAAACTGGGCAAACACCATGGATTCTCTGACATAGATGGTTGGTGAGTTGACACACATTGTTCAAATTATACCTGTATACATAAGAAAGCAAGCACGTGGATCACTACCTCTTTGTACAATAGGCTAATAGCTGCATCTCTACACCTAAGCAAATTTTAGCAAAGACAATAAAAAATGCAAATGAAAAAAGTTATTGAAAAGAACAACAAAAGGGAATTATTTATCTAGCAAAACTCACTGAAGCTATAAGAAAAGCCAATGTATTCTTCAGTTATAATGACTGAGAAATATGTAGTCACCTAAGCTGGTGAAACTTACAGATGCTAGAGGCATTTACTTTAAGCATATATACCCAACCAGGAAGGAATAAAAGAGAAATAAGAAATGCTTTTTAAGCAATGAATTAGTCTTTGATGAATGAACGAATTAAGAAAGAATATGAAGCTGAGTGGTCAAGAAGGAGGAAAGACAGTGTCAAAATAAATAATGAAGCCTCATGGTGTGAGGACAAGTAGAGGTCAGCGACAGACAGTCAGAGGGGAGGCAGACTGATGAAAAGCCTCTTTCTGAGTATTAACCATAAAAAAGAAAATGCAATAGTTCACTCCAGACACATTGTTGGTTAATCACTAAAGTAGTTTTGAAGATGACTGGGAAGTACAAACACATTTTTCAGCAATCTCTACTGTGTATGCATTCAAATACCCTGTTTTATAAGATATACTGTATTGAAACTGACTGATACTAGAATATATGACCACAGGGTCCCATGTCTAGTACAAGTGAAAAGCAGAAACTCACACATTCAAAGAATGCAGAATTAGATGAACCTGACTTCCTTAATGTACTTTGCTAAATATTACTGGGAAGCTTCCTTTGAGGATGTTAATGTAGACCACAGGCTGCATTCCTACCTGTGACAAATACCCATAATCAAAGAAGGAGACTGTGAAACTTTCTCTAAGATAAGAAAATGTTATTTTGAGACTAGGCGCAGAAGTCTCTGTATTTTCTGCTCTACTGATTAATTGGGCAACTAGTTTGCAAAGCCACTTTATCTCTGATCACTTCTGAAATAGGTATTATAAAAATGACAATATTAGGTCTTCATATTGTCAGAATAAGCTTATTTACACCAAGCTTGTACTTCTGTCAGTTGTTTTCCATCCAGATGGTATTTTCAGCTAGTTGCTGAGATCCTAGTTTTGGCTTTTTATAAATATTCAGTTATCTCTATGTTTCTAGTGTTTAAGCTTGTTTATCCCAAAATACATTTAAGTACTAATAGAATGATATTAAATAGGATAGTAGTAAATCTTACAAAGCTCCATAGTTGAGAAGGTGAATGGGAGAACTCTGACTATAATAATACTTTAAGATAAGTTAGAGAAAAATATTAGCCTTTTATAGCTTTCCTGCAGCTTTAGAAGTGGGGCCAAAATATCTATCAATCACTATTACTAAACACTAGGGAAGGTCTCACAGAATGAGAACCATGGGATTTCACCATTAGCTCCTGCAGTGGAAGAATTGATCTGACCTGTTGTTAAGATTGGATTATAAATCTACCTTACCAGGCCTGGAATTAGCATCTTCCTGTTGTTGCTCTCTGTGCTTATCTCAAGTTCCAACTGTGGGAATTCTTTGTTTGGTGGCTTATTTTATGGGAAGTTTCTTCTGTGGCTTTGACAGTGTTTTGAGAGGGGAAACTGCATTCTTTAAGTCTTTACACCTACACCCTCAAAAAATTTGAGAGATTTATAATTGTTGTAATTACCATCCTGTGTGAAATCACATGTAAATTCCTTAAATTCTTGTATGAAATGCAGGAGAATCATTACACATTAACTGAGCTGTGGAATTTTGAAAGTACACGTAAGTGAACATTCATGCCTCTTTGTTTTCTGTGAAAATAAAATACATGTCTATATCTGAATGAGCTGTGAAATGTTTATCTCTGCACTTAGATAAGTAAAAAACGTTAATTTCTAGTTCAGGTAGACCATATGCATTCATTTCAAAAGCATTCTGTACCATAAGGCAACCTTTATACTAAGCATAAATCTGTGAAAGAAACCATGAATATTAACTTAAAAATATAGACGACAAGAAGAGCTATTACAGTAATAATAATAATTTGTTTTCTTTATACCCTACTAGGGGATCACATCATTAATCTGCAACAGATAGACATGTAATTGAGTTGCTCTTGGGCCATCTGGGATCTGGACCAGTAGATGGCACTGCGGGAATTATGATGGCTTTTGGAGGGCGATGGGTGTTAAGTACCTCATACTCCAGCACACAGACTACTGAACAATTTTTGTCTCCCACTGATTTCACCAGTTTAATCCTATGAGTCAGATTTTCCAGGCTTACTTACTGCTGCCAGTGAAGGATATACTGAAACTGCTGACACCAAGTACTTAATGTAGTTTATGTTATAGAAATAGTAATCTCCTATATTAAATTACTTGCTCACAGAAGATACCTTTTCCTAGCAAGTTTTCTGTCATAATATTTACCTTCAGATCATCAGCTCACTTGTTTGTTTGGATGAGTTGTCAAACTGACACAGAGATAACTAGGACTGCCAGTAGTATTCATTGTGAAATTTGAGCCAGCCCTTCCTCTGCTGGCCTACCAGTGAAACTATTCCCTTTTGTGAAGAGAGCGTCTTCTTCTACTTAGGCATCACACTCATTTTCACAGCCCGGGAGCTTGCCTAAAGAGAGAAATGTTGCAGTTTTTGAAACTCAGTCCAGGCTCCAAAAGGCAGGCAGGCTTCTTTCCACACCACAAATCATCAACAGTAACAAAGTTTCCAATGGCTAAATTATGCCCTTAGTGGTACCTCTGTGATTGTTTTGCCTGCAAGGTTTTTGAACAGGTGTAACTATTGGGATTTAGTGCGCAATTCTGCCGATGATGCTCAAGATGAAATAGTATCCAGCTGTCTCAAATAGTTATATTACCTCTGCAGGGCTAAGAGAAATCAACAAGCAAACAAACAAAAAGGTGTTTATTTTTGTCACTGAAGTAAGTAGATATGCATCTAAAAACAAATGTGATTTGATATATTCAGGAAAATGGTTCTGTTAGTGTAATCCTTTTCTGCAGGAAAATGGTTCCTTTTTTTTTTTCTTCCTTTCATTCTTTGTCTGAGAATCAAATTTTACAAAGTATTATATGCATCCTCTGATGGCCTTTGACACACTTGGATGATCACATCTGCTTACAGAGGGTTTTTAAATTCAAAGATTGAAAGCATTACAAATACTATCCACTGGAAGGGTAACCCAGAAATCTGAAAAGCCTGATGGGTAAATAATAACAAGGAATAACATATCAGAAAAATGAGACATTGAGGATCTCAGATTTTCTGCAGAGGGCACATGTAATGAAAAGTAAATATTTTTCTCTAAAACAAACTTTTGGTACAATGTATTGTGTTCAGGGCTGTACTGAAATATGGGGGTTTGTAGGTGGCAACCTGTCAATGTGAAAAGTAAACTAGCCATGATATCTGTGCTATATTAGCAATCTAAATGGCAGAGTAAAGCCTAATTGGGTCCTACAGTACTTTTACTGATGGATGTCAGGACTAAATTTTCTTCACAGGCAGAGGTCAAAGATCCATCTAAGCCCAAATTGTTCACTGGTTTAATTGGTTCAGGCATACCAGTTTTCTAGCCAGCAAAACACAAATGTGTGATAAGGACAGAATCATAATTGACTGCTTTTGGCTTCACAAAATAAGCAATCAGGCACCCATTTATGGCTGGGTCAAATGATGACAGATTTCAGGAAGAATTCAGAATTTTCAGTGGACAAGACGGTGTTCAGAAGGATGTTTTAGTGACTGGCACACAGCTGCTGTATCCATTTTGGTATCAGTCATAACTTCAGTCCTGCAGTCACAGCTTTTTACCACCTACAGTGGCCAAGTCACAGTATCATTCGTTGATCCCTGATTTGGGGACCAGATTTATACCAGACTCCATCTGATAATAGGTCCCAGAAGAGCAATAACACTGTGAGGAAGATTAGAAAATAGCCAGCACCAGCCACAGTCTCAGTGCTGTGGTATGTCTCATTTGCAACAGAAATGGTGGATTTTGTCCTGTTTTGCTGCTAAAGACCTTTTCCATCTGGAAGATGGCCTGTGAGCTGGGGCATAAAAAGGAATTGACTTTTTTTTTTTCCCTGAATCAAGAAAGCCAGCCAAATTAATAGGCATAACATATTTTGGATGAAATGTAATTTGATAAATTTAATTTTATTTCACTTGATAAAACCCCAGAAATTAATCTTCCATTGAAAGAAAGTGAATCACATATACATTTGAATGTTTATGTCTCAGTTGTTTTAGAAACTGTCTCTAACATGAATCAGTCTTTTATTAACTACTGAAAAATTAATTAGGAGAGTCTTCCTGTTTTCTACTGAATGTAATCAGAATTTATTGAAATTTCTGAATAAAACATACGTAGAAAAATTATTAAATAGGAGATGCAGTATTTCAAAAGCAACAACTCTCACTTGTTACTTTGTATCTCCGTAAAATGTTCTAACAAATTGCTATAGTCTTTGTGATTTTTGTGCACTCATTAAACACAAACCTTTTTTTTTTTGGCAATTAGGTTTACAATTCCTTCATGTACAATTTCTTTACCCTATGTATAGTATTTAGAAGAAGGTGGAAGAGCTCCTGTAGCTTGGTACAAGATGTGCTAGGAATGCAGTCGTACTCCTGGTGACCAATGAGCAGTGACGCAATGGCTGGCATCAGGGCACACTGGAGAGGCTTTTCGCTCCTCTCTGCCTCAGTGATTTCCTCCTTTCCAGAAGATGTTGCTTCTCTCTAGCTCTATTCTGCCCCTTCAGTTTTGAGTCCCTGATATGTCCAGTGTTTGGCATCGAATGGTTGGTATAATAGTGATGCTTTTCATATTATGCTTTGAAGTTATCATTTTGACTCATTAATTCTGAAAATGAATGAGTCTTTGGCTTAAGGACCACACCTCCCAAAACACTCAGGTGTATCTTATTTCAAAGGGTATCAACAGTTTCAGTACTCATAATTCCACCTCTTACCTTTCAATTTGAAAAGATATTCACAAGTGAACTAAAGAATTATCAAGATCAATTAACTAAATCTTATTTTTAGTAAATTAAGGAACTCCACAGAACTCTGAAATTCCTTGCTAGACAATTTCTGGACACACCCATTAAGGATACTTGTCTGCTTGGAGCATGACTTCACAGTACTGAACCAGACCCAAGGTTTATTTGGTTCAGTATCCATAACAATCACTCAGTTGTCATGACTTCCTGTAATTTTGATTTTCCAACTGTAGATCTACATTATGCATCTCCAAATATTTTAATTTTTAAAGTAGTGGTTAGATATTTCTCCAAGTTCTCTTAATGATCTTTTAATTCTGAATCTTGTTGAGCCTTTGTGCAGGGTTTCTTTTCTTCCTTCAAAGATAGCTTCTATTTATCAATACTCAATGCAAAAAACACTTCTACTTTTTTACTTCATTTTTTACTGTCATCACAGTGCCCATCCTTTTGGCTTCTCTAGGCCCCTGTGAAGAAACTAACAATTCATCATGGGCTTGACCCTCTGTGGCATCTGCCAGTTTCTTCTCACTACTCATCCCCTTCCCAGATCATTAAGCATGGTGACACCTACTCTTGAGCCTTGAGGGCCCCACTATTAACCTTTTGCTAGGACTGAAAATTGATCATTTAATCCTACTCTCAACTTTATGTCTCCAAGCTAGGTTTTGATCCATGTTACAAATCTGGGCTTTGACACATCCCAGTGAAGTCAATGGGTGTACTATAAAGCTAAAATCTTGATATGTGCTCAAGATTGCTGTTGAACTCCAGCAAACAGAAGACCTAACTTCTAAATTAAGGAACAGCCTCAGGTTATGGAAAGAAGTACATCTGAAGAAAAGTTTCCAAAGCAATTTGAAAAACATTTTGGGGTAATTTTTTTGTTGTTGCTGTTGGGTTTTATTTGCATTATAAGAATGTCTGTATTTAACTATGGCAGTAAAGTGTCTACTGCTTCGACAGGTTAATATTCTGATAGTGAAAAACTAATCACTATGAAATAAGATTTTTTCTAAGGGTCACTATTGTTATTACTTAAGGAAATAAAAAAGAAGAAAATATGTTCAATTTTTGATAGTTTACATGGTTATTGCAGTATGTCAATGGTAAATGGCTTGCAGATAACATCTAACTCAACAGTTACTACCCTACCATTCTTCTCCTAAACTACCCTGCCTCCACCCTTGTCCCTCATCTTTCCCATAATAACTTCAGAGACAACTTCCACATTAAAGTATTTTTCCAGTTGATTCCTTACACTGGCAAAACATCTGTATCTCATCTTTATTATCTGGGACTTGAAAACAATTTTTGTTGGGATCTTTTTGTTAGAGAGCATTTTCTTTCTGGAAAAGTCCATACATCTGGGAAGGCCTAATACTTCTGAACTGCAGTCATTCTTGTACCAAGAAAGGCTCCTTGGTACATTAACAGAACTGATTATTAAGTAGAATAGCCTGATTCTGGCTCTGAACCTGTCTGTTAAGAGTCCCTTTACAGTGAATAAGAGGATGCAGAATCCTCTTCTGTGTCTGAATTTTCAGTACCAATGCACAAACAGCAGCATTGTCTCTGTCTCCAGTTCAATGTTTTAATGCAAAATTTTTGTTCTTTCATTTTCTAATTTTAATTTCATTGTTTCCTGGAGAAGAGCATTTTCTTTCTATTCCCTTTGTTTTCCCTTTACTTCCCCATATCTAAGCTTTTCCATTACTTACAGTAAGACAACTCAATAGTGTCTTTATAAAATAGTGCCTTTATAGAAAAAGTTAAGTCTATTATATTTGAGTTTCTATATTTCATATGTGTCTTTTGACTGAATTGTATATTATGAGAACTGAGAAGAAGTCTTTTTTCACTCATTAAACTTATCTCTTGGAAACTAGGAAAATGTAACAGTTTCAGTAAATTTTAAAACTCTGGTTGCTTGAAAGATAACAGATCTCCTATGCTAGTCAGCTCAGTTAACTTGATGTTTGGTAAACCAGAAAATTAATTTTTCTTATACTTTATATTTTCACTGTATTTATTAATATGATTGCATATTTTAAGACTGTATTTAAGATTGTTCAATTTTACCTAGAAGTAAAGCACTTAGCATGGGACCAATAAATTACAGTGATTTCTTCCTGACAGGAGAAATCAAACCCATGGGACCAATAAATGACAGTGATTTCTTAACCCTCAGAAGTTCTAGACAGCTCACAAGAATATTATAGATGTAGCTTTCCAAGCCACTGAGTATTATGTGCTGGTCTCCTGGATAAATCTCTGCTGAATGTATTTTTCACCCAAGAAAAAAAAAAGCAAAAGAACTATTTCAAGCCCCAGAAACCTCATATTTGGTGGCTGAAGAAGCTGTTGATCTTTACTATGATTATGCCCAGAAACTCTTGTTAAATAAAGAGGCATTCCTAGAAGCAGATACATGCAGCTTAAGGAAGGCAAAGGCCACTAGGGCAAGTAGTCTGCCATGAAACTGGTTTGACTTGGTTGCATTTCCATAACTCAAGAGGAATCTAGCTTAACCTGCTTATCTGACTCTGCTTGAAGGAAGGCATAAGGTGAGACTGGGTATGTCTGCAGTCTGATTGTTTAAAGTGCCCTTTGCCTGCCATCTTTTTTCCAATTGCTGAACACACAAGCAAGCAAGCAAACAATTTTGCTTTAATAGCTGCTGATCATCAATGTGGCAGTGAAATTTGAGAATGTGAGTGTCAGAGGCAATCACAGGGGTAAAGATTTACATGAATGAGAAAAAAAGGTAGAAAAGGGTCCTGTATCTATTTTGAGACATGGATAAAATATTCAAGATTCAGCCTCTAATTTAGAGAGAGAGTTAAGCTGACAGACTGCTAAAGCCAGAATGGAACTGTGTCACTCACTTGCATGCCCCATTTCTTATAATCTTTCCCTCTCTTGAGCACTGCTGGGCATGGAATACTAGCTGAAGCGCCTTGATATGACTAGATGTGTCAGTGCTTTATGCTCATTCTGACTGATTTACAGAAGATTTAAATTCTCTCCAAAGACAAATAAAGATATCTAAATTTTCAGGAGTGTATTAGGAGATACATAAAAGACAAGGATAGATACATCTAGATATGTGGCAGGGGAAAAACGCCAAAATATTGTTTTAACATGTTCTGTTGAGGCATGCTAGTACGTACATTTCTACTTCACGACACACTGCCTCTACTGTTTGAGTTACAAAGCTCAAATTGCCCCATCAACCATAGCTGTTCCCTTAATAACGTTATAATGCTATCTTTCACACACATTTTTTTTCTGTGCTCTACATTATATTTTAGTAAAGCCTCAACTCTTTGGCCCATAGTTTCTCAACTAGAAATGGAAAAATTATTAACACCAGTTCAAGAAAAAGTCACACTGTTAGAGAATATGGAAATTAAAACCTGCCCATCTTCCTCCTCACCAGTAAGCCACTTCTTCTGGAGCAGAATATCTAGCAACATCATGAAGCCAAGCACAGGGAGATTAAAAAGTTTTATCACATCTCCAGCCATGTGCACTCAGAACCTTCATCCTACTCATAATTTATAAACCATATTTGACTTTTATCTTTTTAATCTAGAAGTGGTGTACTTTAAAGCAGATGGTGGAGAAAAAGTATATTACTAAAGTTCCTATAAATGGAAATATAATTAAATATGGATTCAAATGAAATTTTTTGCAAGGTCAATGCTTTTTTTATGCTATTCAAATAAATGTGGAGAAAGTTGTTTTCTATACTCAAAGTAAGAGAATGAGGCATTCATTTTTATTTAGATGGATACAGCTATAATAAAAAGTCACTTCCTCTATGTTAAAAGCTTTTTATTCACATAAAAACTGTAGCAGCTTGAGAAGATAATGGTATGTACTTCAGAAGGATCAGAACTGACCAAAATGATGAATAAAGAACAAGAAAAAACAAAAATATTTCTTACAACAGGATAAAGGAGCATAGTATAGCTAAAACCTGCAGTGTTTATATGGCAAGGGACTACTTCTGCAAATATGAACCTAGACAGTTCACTGGAATGAAAAAGACTTTTCAGGTTTGAATATGAAAAAAAAGTAATATTGATGCTATACTTTTGCACAGTTCACCATCACACTGCAGTAGTCCATGGTATTGCATATATACTGTTGCTTTCAATAGGATTTCTAGATTAATTTCATTGCATAAACCCCACCATTTTAAACATACAAACAATTTGTAGAAAATAAATAAATAAGAAATCTCTGGTAGGGGTGGGGTGCATGTGGTGGTGTGTGTGCTATAGAGGCACCTTCTATGAGAAGCTGACAGAAACCCACCCTCCAAGATGGGCCCACAGCTGGCCAAGGCTGGGCCTGTCAGCAACAGTGGTAGCACCTCTTGATGAAAAACATAATTAAGAAGGGGAAAAAAATTGCAATAGCAATTGTGGCCAGACAGAGGAGTGAGAATATGTGAGAGGAACAACCCTGCAGACACCAAGGTCAGTGCAGAAGGAGGGGCAGGAGATGCTCCAGGCACCAGAGCTGGGATTCCCCTGAAGCCCATGGTGCAGCCCATGGTGAGGCAGCTGTGCCCCTGCAGCCCGTGGGGATCCACAGGGATGCAGAGATCCACCTGCAGCCCATGGAGGGGCCCCACACCAGAGCAGGGGGATGCCTGATGGAGACTGGGACCCCATGTGAGTCAGGACCAGTGGCCCTGCTGAGAGAGGAGCCCAGTCTAGAGCAAATTTGCTGGCAGGACTTTTGGCTCTGCAGGAGACCCACACTGGACCAGTTTGTGAAGAACTGCAGCCTGTGGGAAGAATGACTTGCCCTGAAAAAGTTTGTGGAGTGCTCTCTCCCATGGGTAAACTGACCACAACCCCCATTTTCAGTCCCCAGTATTTAGGCAGGAGGAGCTAGAAAAAATCAGGAGTGAAGCTGGCAGTTTCTTTGGGTTTCTATATTCTGCTATTACTCCAGAAAATTTTAGTTTTTGTTGCAAAGCAAAACTGTTTCAGTAGGAGGGGATGATACTTTTCTAGTCACATGCAGAGAAGTGTTTGCAGTCTAATATTTAGGACACTCACACAGGAGGTAAAAGATGTGAGGTTAAATCTGCTCATGCTGAGCAGAAAAATGACCTTGGGTCTTTTGTTTGCAGAGTGAGTGCTCTGATCAGGCAACTATAATACCAAAGGTCAGCAGGAGAACCACAGTTTCTTCACTTTTAAACTTTGAAGAAGGCATAAGCTTCACCTGCTTCTTTTTTTTTTTTTTTTTTTTTTTTTTTTTTTTTTTTTAACCTGTATGTGCTATGAAAGCACAGTGTATGCACAGTAAGATTAGGGGATTCATGGGATATTTGGCATATGGGAATCCAGGTCCCATATCCTGACATGAATAATGGAGTTCAACTTCCTGGGGTGTTGGACACACATGCTGATGCAGAAGTTGGAGTGCTTTCAGGAACTTTCTCATCAAAGAGGGATATGCCTGTAGCCCTGAAGTGCTTCCAGAGCACAGATCTGCAGCTATGCACTTTCTTGTCACTTCTTTTGTCTACAAAGCAAAATCTGTTTAATTTTCTTTTTTCCCTTACCTGTTGAGGTCCTGCCCCTCACTGACTGTAGTTGTGTATTCTGAAATGGAAAATGGTGCAGAACTGGGGCCAAATTTTTCTTGTGCATAAAGACTTGACAAGAGAGTTTGTTATGTCTGATTTTCCTCCTTCTCTTTTGTCCAACTTCACACTTCCCCTTTTGGCTGTTTGGGTAATACTGATATGAACAGAAATTTATGGTCATTTAGAGCAGGTTTCTAGAAAAAAGGACAAAGATAGCAGTAATTGCTACTATTTTATCCAATATGCTGAATTGTCTTTTGACACTTCATTTTGGAGAGTGCAAGTTTTCAGTAAAGCCACTAAAAAGTGATTTTGATCTTTTCATATGCAGAATAACCTCTGAAGTCAAAAATCAATACTCATGCAATGGGCAAATCAGACTGTTACTGCCCACAAGTATCTGCAGCATTATGTTTTAAGCAGATGTTGATTTAATTCCATTTGGAAAAATGGCTTGTCTGCAGAACAGTTTATGCATTTATGCATGTGGTAGTTTACATTGTAGTGCAAAATGTCAGAGTTTTAAAACCATAATCTAAAATCAGGGATGGGAGAGATTTCTAGTTTCCAAATGACATTTCCACATATAGTCTCAGAAAAGAGTAGTTCTAGCTTGTCTAACAGCAGAGATATTTTAATGGAGACTGTTTTAAGAACTTTTATGAAACTGCCTCTGTTTTAGGAAGTTGAATACCTGGTAAACATTGCAGCTGGTTTTATAGAAAAATGGGTATTAAGGACAGAATTCCCCCCACCATCAATAAAAATAAGTATAAAAATAAATAGATCCTTGAATCATATTTCTGTAACACTTCAGAGTGAGTAAGCCCACAAACATGATGTTTCCCATAAAGTTCATACTTACATTCACTCGGGATAACCAAGAATAGATCTTCCATTAGTACATGTAATGATAATTTCATATTTGTGTAGCATTCAGCACAAAACCATCACCTAGATTTGACCTCACTTCACATCTTAAATCAGAAACAAATCCAGTAATATGGATAAATGGATGCATTCATAATTCACACATGAAAAGGCATGCCTGATGCAGACTTGGATCAACATCATATTAGCATTAAGAGTGTACATAAATAGCTTCTCATATGGAAACAAACAGCAGTAAAGAACAAGAGAAACAGAAATTCATTTATCCTTAAAAATCCAGCAGCTATTTATGTGGGTCATTATTTGCAACTTGATTTATTAGATTATATATCCATACATATACATATATATGTATATGTAAATACATTAAATACATATATACATCTTATGCATATATATCTTATATATATATATCTTATAGATATATATGTGTAAATAAGGCCTAGTGGCTATTTTGAAAACTTCAGATATGCATTTTGACTCTTTGGGAAGGATTTCTAGAGGTTTTATACAGTGATCTTTGTAAAACCAGAAAATTTGCACAGCCTCTTCACCTCTAGGCCTGTATGCAAAAAAAAAGCATATAAACCCTGTAATGAATATTTTAAAATTACTAAGATATACATACGATACTACCTTGAACCAGACCTAGTGTAACTCATACTGGTCTTGTGGTCATTAGGTAAGCTGCTTATTTTGATGTTATTAAATTATATATTCGATTTCTATGTGCCAGCACTGCTGCTAGGCTCCAGGTGCCAGTGACACCAGGGCTGGAACCACTGAATAACATTTGGTGAAATAAGCTCCCTTTATTTATTTATTTATTTTTTATGGTTATTGGGCTCCTCTGCAAGTAGTGTGAACTCGAGAGAGACAATGTTCCATCAATGGTGTCCAGTTACTGGCACAGCTGGCATCAGCAGGACCAGGGAAAAGCAAAGACAGATGGAAGTTTAAACGACAAGCCAGAGTCACTGCCAATCAATAGCAGAGTACCAGCAATTGTAGCAAAGTATGTCTAGCATCTAAGGCAATGAAATTAAAAATGACAAATACACCTAAACGTAAGTAGGAGACTGAAATCTCAGTCTGAAAGGAAGCAGGCAGAGCAATACAATGCTGTAGAAATCTGTGTCAGTTTTCCTGCTACAAATTAAGGGTATAACAAATGTAGCTGGAGGCTAAATTCAGACTGAGGTGCTGCTGAGTACAGGACAAAATGTTCAGAAAGAAAAATCAGCATCATTAAGAGGAGTGGTTGACATTGTATAATTTTGTTGTGTTTTTAATCAGCCATGAAGGGACTTTGGTAAAGAAAAAGATGAACATTTTTAGAAAACTGTTTTGTATTTGCTTGCATTTTGTTCACAGTTCAAGATATACTCAATTTTGCCAATTCCAGGCGTTTTGGTGAGGGGTTGAGTGTGACAAGTCTCTCTCTTTTGTGTCAGTTAAGCACACTCAGAACCTTGTGAGAGAGCTCTGCACCTTGGCAGACTAAGCCTCAGGGCCCCATTTTCATAAAGCAAGCTTCAGCTGGAAGCACAGACTAAGATCTGTCTGCAGCAGTTCAAAATGTCATTAATATTATCACATAGTTGCAGTTCTGCTGTCATGTAATTCCAGGCCTTAATTAGAAGTGTATTCACCTTCTTCTATTCCTGCAAGAGTAGGTCTTTTACTACAGCCCCCTTAATGGAGATTAGTTGCCTGAAATGATGCATCTAACAGCCTGGAGGCAAAGAGCTGCTGCTCTTTCTGTTTTCTTTACCTTGCGTGCAAGCTGCCTGTGAAGCAGACCACTGTGCAAGGGAGGAGGTCTGCCAGGCTCTTCGGCCATGAATTGTGAGCTGGGAGCAGAAGTTCAGCCCTTCTCCAAAGGCAGCTACTTCACAGCCTGTCACGCAGGGATGAAGCTTTTGATCCTGCAGCCTGCTTGAATACAGGAATCTGCTTGTTTCTATATACTGGAAGCAAGCATACATTATTATTTTAGATTAAAGGTAACAGCCAAACAAGGAAGAATAAAAGAGAGATCTCCTAGAGAGAGGAAATCTTTATGCCTGGAAATGACCTAGCATGCTTCTGAGTGTTGTGTATGAAAAAAAAGGAATATGCTTTTAAAACATCCTGCAGTTGTGGTACAGTCCATAGGCAACAGTGTTAACCATTTATACATTCAAATATTTAAAAATTTGTTTAGCTATTACTTTAATTAACTCTATTTGAACTGTTTTGCTAAATGAAACTCTTCTTTGTCAGTTAAATATACCTAGATAAACAGCACATAAAATATATACAGTAATCAGAATTCAGGAAAAAAAATTCCAGTTTTCATTTACTTTTTAATTCCCCAAATGAAAGAAAACTTTCTCTGTAAATACTATCAGAAAATGATAACTGACTCATGTAACATACTTTCATAATATTTCTAATATGCATCTGAAGAATGCATTGATATTTCCAGGAAGCTTTCCTTTTTCTGAAAAGAATACACAATTAAATCAAGAGAAAAAATTAAGTCAGTACAACAGTTGTGATTGTTGTTGATTAGGCTTTGCTTCTATACAGGGGCATGAATTTTGCCTTAAGTTCAATTTTTTACCTTTGCAGGTATGATGCTACACTATTACATATGATTCATGAGGACTGCTGCAAATTACCACCATTTGACAGAATTTATTAGAATTGACAAAATGTATTAGAAGAATTTGGAACAGTTTATTTAAATCCAAAGATAGATGGATTCAGAACTTTATTTGCCATGAGCATTTTCACAACATTTCCTCTGTAACTACCTATGCCTTAGCACACCATTATTTACAGATGCTTTTGACAGAGTATTTGGTCTTGACAACTGAGATTTATACAATCAGTTTCATTTTCACTTGTGTATCCTTGCCTTTGCCCTTACTCATATTCCTATAATCTTTATGTGTATGGAGATGTGCACAGTTCTGTGGCTGCAGTCAGTATGAGACAGGTAAATGGTTCCTGTCATTTAAAATGCAATTGGTGTAATTTTGAAACTGGAGGTTTTCATTATTCAGTAGTTAATCATGTGTTAACTTATAGCAGGCACTTTTTGCCCTAATTTAATGAAAATTCTCCAATATAATGCCATATTTTAAGATAAATATATTTTCTTCTTCCCATTAATGGGTGAAAACTTATTTTCGTGCTTAAATTTTAATTTTCAAAGGGAAAGACTATAGCTGCCTTTCTGACTTTGTGCATTTTGTTTTGTCCAGAATAGCAACAGGCTTGATAAAACAGATGAATATAATCCCGTATTTCCTTAATTCAGGAATATTTGCTCCTCTGCCTTTTTCTTGCTCTTTAATTTAAACATTCTCAATACTCAGCACTATTCATCTGCTCTGCGAATGGGTGAGTTATATTTAAAACTCTCTGCATTATTCTTAGATTTTTTTTAAAGAACAAATGCACTTTTTCGCTTGTCAGGATCTGCTGAATTGGTCTATATTATTCAAAGAGTAATCAATACAATCTTCAGAAACACTATTTCTATTAATCAGTGATTTCTCCCTGATTCTAACTAGTTTCCTTTGAATTATTTCCAAACCATATACTTTCCCAAGTGAGTAGTAGTGGGACAAGTCTGATTTTTTCTTTTTCATCATATTGATAGTCTTTGCTGAATAGTGTTGAAGAATTGACTAAGCCAATAAATGAATAGCAAAAAGAGGTGCTTATTTGATCATTATCATTGTAGTCTTCTCAACAAATTAACTATACTTAGATTTCAAATACAATCTGACAAAGTACACAGGTAGTTTTATTCATCTTTGTGTTTTATATGTCCAGAGTTTTCATAAGCTCATTGTTGTCTTAGTTGCTAAGTCATTAAAATAAAGCTTTCATGACATTTACGTAGGCTATATACTTTCTGCAAGTTATTTATGGTGGGTGACTTTTACTGAATAAGCACAACAAAGCCTTAATCCTTAAACAAGTGTCCCTATGATTTGTATTATTAAGTTGAACAAACAGAATATAGTTTTAAGTTTAGCCTTTATTAACAGCTTGAAAAGTATAGCACAAAAATCTAGTGATCAAAAGTCTATGCTTTTATTATGAGCTTCATAGTATGAAAAGGCACAATCATAAAGGTCTCATGAAAAAAAAATCAAAGAGTTTTACTAGAAGACTGAATACCTACTGTATATTGCATTTACCCAGGGATTTTATCTAGCTGTGATGTGGAATTTTCTGATCTTAAGGTAAATGTAATTAAAAACTGTGAGGAACATTGAATAATTTGAAAAGATGTAGTTGTTGTTGCTATTGTTAGATAACTTTGGTCTCACTAAGAATTCAACCTGGTCCGCAGAGCTGCTGAGCGTTTTGAATATAACCATAACATTAAATTGAGAAGCTGAGTGTGTCGGCCATGACTTGGCAAGGACTGTGTAGTTGTGCCAACAGTTGGCACCCATGGAAGGCATAAAAAGCAGTGACTTACAGAAGAGGACATCTGTCTGTGAGGGTCAGGCTCAAATATATGCCAGTGATTATATAAGAATAAATTAGTGATCAGAAAGCTCCTTCTACCAAGGATTCACTCTCCTTCGGATATTGAAGATAGCCTTATGATGCTGATCTATTAAAAAATGAAGGGATGAAGCAAAAAAAAAAATCTTTGTCTTCCTCTTCTTCACCATTATCATCATCATCATTATTATTACTATTATTTTAAATTAACTATTGTTTTAAATAGTTCTCCGTAGCGAGAGTAAGGGCTTGAAGCATCAGATCCTTCTCAGCAAAGCCCTGCTGCAGTTTGCATGACCAGAAAGAAGGCAATATTTTTGACTCTTATTGAGGATGAAACAAAGGAAAAAGCACTGAAAAATACAAATGTCTTTGAGATACTTTGCATGTTTGCCAAATATCTCTTAGGTTTATTGAGTAGAGTCAGGCTGAAATCCAGAAGTCTCCATTTCATCCCACTTTTCATGCAAGGTCTTAACTCAAAAGTCTAAATATTTTTTACACTTCTGCTACATTTTCTTCAACTGAAAACTTCACTTGGAGCTTAAAAGGCATTTTGTTTGTAGTAGAATTCATAAGATTCATGTCAGTATCAAACTGTGAAAATTCATTCCTTGGCAGAAGTACTTTCCATAGCTGGACTGAAAAATGCTGCCCTTTAAAAGTGTTATATAAATCCTATAACATTTGTATTTGTAACTGAGACCAGAACAGAAAGAATATTTAATCATCCAACTCTTGTCCACAGTGTATGGGAGTTATGGGACCAAATACTAAGCACTTAATAGAACTCCATTTTGTCTTTCATTTCCCAAGTTTCTATTTCAATGTTTTATCTTCATTTCTAGAAGTGATCTCTAAAATGGCAAATGGTTATATCCCGCTGTTTTCAGTTAGGTTCTTCCTGTTGCTGGGGCAGAAATCTTTTGATGATTACTGAACAATACATGATTGTTGAGCATCTCTCTACAACTTGTCAGTACAGCACGTCAAAATTTTTCTCACCAACTTTTCAGGCCCACAGTTGTCACATTCTATAGTTCTTGTGTTTTTAACCAATTTTTTTACCACCCCATCCTCTCATTATATTTACATATTTCTGTTACACATAACCTGGGTTTAATTTCATTGAGTTTTAGATGTCTACATCCAGAGTGACAGAGCTAACCCCTCCTAGTTATTGAAAAGCAAGCTCTGGAACACCAAATTGCAATAATCTGTTATAAATAACACAGCTATAACTGATCTGATTTTAATTCAGGGAATGGAGTAGATAACCTCTGTAATTTCTCTCTGCTTTTATCCATTGTAATTCAATACCAGTGCAAGATGATCAAACTTGTCAGATTTTGAATCTGAACAGCAGCAGAATTTGGGATAGTGCAGGAGAAAAAAAATTAACACAAGTTTTCAGGTAAGGCAAGGTTCTAATGGATAATTTTCTTATTAAAGTACTTAAATACTGACTAGTGTAGGCATCTATCTCTCAGGATATGGTTCAGTGACTTTATTTTATATAGTGGACAATGATAGTAATTTACACTAATACTAGTTGTAAGTGTATTTGCAAAAGATTGAACAAGTCCCTAACTTGTGCAGATTCATGCCTTAGGAATTATAGGCAAAGATTGATAGTAAACAATGATAAGCTGATGTTGGATGCGTGATTTTTTACAGGTCTATGATCAGTTCTATCTAAACTAGACTATTCTCCTGTGCAGAATAATATACTATGTCATTAAAACTGGTTTATGTACTCAAATAGAAAGTGGTCTTTTACAAATAAATAATTTGTAATTCATTGCTGCTGCCCAAAACTAAAATTAAAAAGTATTGCCAAGAGACTTGAGCAGGAAAAAACCTTCATATAAGTAATTGTGCCAGTATTCCTTTTTTTCTCCCCTTTTATGATTTCAATTTGGCATAAACTTGCCTTCTGACTTGTTATCTACATCTGTGGTTTTGCTTTCAGGTGTGATCCACTGAGCACTGGAAAGCTTAATTATTCTACAAGTGGACAATGCAGGTCTTCTCCAAGTAATACTATATCTCATGATGGGTGTCATGGAACTGAACAGAAAATATGATTGTATACACTAGGAAATATTTCCTCATGTTAGCAAATATATGTAATCTGTTTGGTGGTGTTATGGTTTCGTTTTTTCTTTTTTTGTGTTTTTTTTTTTGTTTGTTTGTTTGTTTTGAGGGGTTTTTGTTTTTTGCTGTATTGTTTTGTTTTTAATATTGTCTCTTATACACAAAAAGGACTTTGTATTACCTGGGAGGTATAAAATCATTATATCTTTTTCTCTCCTGCCATTATTTTTCATTTTTAATGTGGCAGAAGTGTCCTCTTAGATCATAACTTCAAGTATATTTTTATTCAAACAGTGAGACATCAACTCAAAGGTCTAAGGCAGAGCAGTGTTCATTATCATCTTGTTCTGTACTGTAAATAACAAGAATCCTGTGTGTTGTTCGGAGGAGTTATATACAGTAGAGAAGAGAGGAGAAATATAGAATGATGTTAATAATTGTTCAAATAATTGAGAATATTGTGAGGCAATTGAGAGAAAGAAGATTTTACATATTGGGATAACTAAAGTATAACCTGGAAAACGTATGAGTCACGAAAGTCACAACTGACTAATCAATTGTTTATGGTACTGTGGAACTCATACTGGAGGCAGTACAACAGCATAATGAAAAGCAGAATATAATACTGTTATAAGAGCAGACATCATTAAAAAAATATTAATCAAACTTAATAATACAGTGGGGAAAATAACAACATTTTGCTCTCACTCATATAAATAAGTCCCAAACTTAGAGAAAAAATAGATCTTTAAATGCATTAAGGAAAGAGTTATAAAGCCATACTCTAAAAATATAAACAATATTTAGAAAATACATTTAACATTATTAGATGTAGACATATATTTTCAATACTTGCAGAGCCAAAGGTAATTATGCTAGGTTATATGATTTAAATATAATAGAAAAATAACAAAAGAGCAACTAATAATCCTTTCCCTTGTATCATTGCTACATTTAAGCAATCTGTAGTTTAAAAGTCAAACTCAAAAAGTCTTTGATCAAGATATATATATGCATTCATTGTATAAAAAAATAATTTGATTATAAAGCCAATACGTTAGTATGAAACACAGCATCTAAAATGTATAATTCCATGTAAAATTCTTGTTTCAAGCTGCAATTAGGAAGAAGACAGTATTATTACTTCCTTATTTGATAATACCTTAAATTAAATACCTGTTTTTACTGATTCTAACTGAATTTGCTAAATTCTGGTACTTTAAAATATTTTTTTCCAACAAAAAATTGTTTCTGAGTGTTATAATGAGATTTTTATTTTGACTCAGTTACTTAAGTACATACTATACTTAAGAACAGTCAATTCAACTATAAATGTGAAAAATATGCACTTTCTTCAAGCTGTTCCTCATTTTTGCTCCTCTTTTCCTGGTAGACATGAAATTCTAGTCCCTTGACTCTCAAGATACTGTTAGACAACAGGAGAAAGGACAAGAAGGAACCTGTTAGAATAAAGAGAAGAAGAGAAATTAAATATAACTTTTAGTAGCATTGCCTAATACATTACTGGAACCTCTACAAAAATGTTGTATAGGAATTTTTAAGTGTACAACATACTAAAAGTTTCTTAGAACAAGAAAGATCAAGGAAAATGAGTAATTACAGAAAAACTGGGCATTGTTATAGTATATTTTTGGTCCATGGCACAGGTAATAACTTGTAAAATGTTTTAGTAAATGGAGGTAGATGCTTCAAGGGAACTGTGGCACACATTTTCTCCAACAGAGGGGCAAATTTATGTGCATGATCTAGCTAGGTAGGTTACAGTCCCAATACACAATTTTCTACTGCAATGAGACAAAAAGTAATGTCTGTCCATAGCTGCTGCAAAGCTCAATTTATGAATTGCAAAAAGCAAGAGAGGAGGTGTGTCAAGAAGAGCTGGGTGTCTGTCCATGCACACGCACATAAACGTGGAGAGAGCTGGGGTTAGCCAAGAGCTGCTCACCACAGCCACTGTGGTGGGCTGGCACAATCCAGCCTGGGGACACATGGTGCTTGTCACAGTCAGGATCTGGTCAGTAACTGGACCCTGACAGAGGCTCTCTGTTCATAGACCATGCCAGATGTCCATGTAGTAACATTTCCTCCAGTTATTTTTCTTGGAGGGGCCTTTGTAAGCAGATACTGGCCCAGGCAACCAGCTAACCTGTCCATAGTGATTTTGCACTGCACCTTTTTAGCGGTCTCAGGTGTTGTTTTCCTGTCATTTGCATTTCAACACCCCTACCAAGGCCCAATACATCCAGTTCTTAGCTGAGTTGCTCTGTCAGCTGTGGCTGACAATGCTCAGTCCTCAGTTCTTGGTCTCAAGGTCATGATGCTCCCCTGACATTGTAATTTGCCTATTTGGGAATTATGCCCTATTCTTTTACCCACCTGTTCCCTTCTACTTCAGAGTGTGACAAAAAGCTCATTTGACTAAGCAGATATGAAAATCCTGGATCTAGGAAACCCATAATGATAGTTGATTGACTCTCAAATTATTCTGAGATTGCTGTTACTAGGAAAGGTATGTGATCCCGACAGGATCAGAGCTCAGCTTAAATCTTTAAGTCTTATTATTAAATCTGTAATTAAATGAACACATTAGTAGGGATATCAGCTAACAACTAGTACAATCTAGGAAATTTATATTCTACTTCCTAGGCAACTGCAGACTCAGCCGTTATCACTCACCAGAGGCTGAGTTGAGGTTGCCTGAGGATGGAATCACAAGTGAGTACCACAGTATACAAACACTTTTGATTTTTCTCTCTCTTCTTTGCTGCAGATAACAGAAGGCTTTTGCTTTGTTCAGGTAAACTTCTGTATTTTCTTTATAACCAAGCTTTTATCATTCTTATTTTGTTGCAGTCTGACCCAAAGGCTTTTTTGGTTATGGAAAACATGTTTTATGAAGTGAAAGCTTTGTGAAAATAACTTATTCTGTCCAGATAGAATGTTAAGGGTCATTTCCCATTGCTCTGACAGGTAATAAATGCTTGCTTCCCTTCTGCAACACATAAGACAATGAGGAACAGTCTCAGTGTATCTAAAGCAACAATGACTTTTCTAAGTAAGAAATTATTGTCTGAGCATCTGTTGCACAGAATAACTGCACACAGCATGTAAAGAATTCAACTCAGCCATAGTACAGTTAAAATGCTTTTACGATAAATTATAAAAGCCAGAAGTCGCACTATTGTGAATTTATAGACCAGTTATTTTAATTTAATATTCATTATGTATCATAAAAATAGACTGTCTGCCAGGAATAACAAAATAAAACAGAGAAACTTCAAACTCATAGTCTGTATTTCTGGAAGGGCTTTATTGATTTTCTTTGTTATAGTATTTCTGGTAGAACTGAATTAATTACTGATGCATCCTAAGAGACAAATAATTTGTCTGAAATTTGTTTTTATTTTCTTTTGGAAATTTATTTTCTAAAAACCCCTCAAATTTGAAGACTTCTGAGACTATCACAGTTAAATGAATGCATTATCCTCACATTAATGTGAAGTTCTGCTCTATTTGGGGAGATAAAAAGTGGCTTTTTTTTGTTAGATATAGAGCATGACATTATCCAGTGGGCTGTTAGCTTTGCATTTCCCAATGCCTTATGAGACTTCCAAATTTAGATGTTTTTAGGATAGCGAAATCAACACTTTAATAGGGGATGAAATTCATACTATTATGTCGCAGGGGGCTACACAGCTTAGTTATATATCCCAATAAACAGCAAAAAAGCTTGGATTCTCTGGAATAGGATTCTTCCCTACTGCTTTTGCTGCCAGTTGCTATTAATTTCCACTTAAAACTGCATGGGCAAAAGTGGAATGCTGTGAAAGGTTTGAGTATGAACTACAAAAGTATCCACAGAAGAGAAATTAGAATAACTGGAACACTACAAAGACTGATATGTAAGCAGAGATTGAAACATCTAGGGTTTATTATTTGAGGAAAGAGAATAATGATTGATGGGCATGTGGTAGCAAACCTATAAGTACATAAAAGATAATTATGCTATAAGATATGTATAAGTATGCTGTAAGAAGAAAACAACTTAGTATGCAATTGAAAAAAAAAATGGAGTTAAAGGATTTATTCCAACAATTAAAATGTATGTTCTATTTTAGAAAAAAAAAAAAAAGAAAAAGATCCAAGTAGAAAGATCCAAGTGAAAATGATAATGAAGCACTGAAACATCCTGCCCAGAAATTCTGGAAGCACCCAACTTCAGCAATGGATTAGACAAATATTCCTGAAAAATGAGTAGTAGTCTATAAGAATCCCTTTTTAGATTACTTTGTGAATCTTCTCAAAGGTTTCTTTTAATTATTTTATTTTAAGTCCTTCTCTTCAAAAGCACCTCCTTCAGAACAGATGAACTGCAGAAGCGTTTTCTAAGACCAAATGGATGGGATATATAATGGATTCCTGTGTAGGAAAGAATGGCCTAACCCAACATTACATTTTCCCTTCCTTCCATCCTTGTGGTTTAGGCATACATGATATTAAAAATATGATTTTAGACTTACTCTAGACTAGGCTGACCTATTTCACTGTATTCCTGCTACAGTCTAGGACACTTTACTGATGAAAAAGATTTTCTAAGTTTTGTCTTCAGGGTTAGGCAGCAACACTTCAAAGCATTAAGAAAAAAGCTTTTTCTCATTGATTCCTGAAATTATAGTCAGAAGTTTAAGCTATAAAGATAGCTAGAGACCATAATAATTTCTTTCATTTATAATATTTTTCCCCCTTTAAAACCAATACTGAGTTTTGAGTCACTTAAAAATACTTGAGATTATTGATCTGTGGGCTGCTGATTTTTGCATACATAATGAAGAGCCCCCTGACTTGGTTTCAGTGGTATTTTGCTTAGAGAAAGCAAATTCAGGATCTCAGAGTCTCATGAAGGTGCTCAGGGTAGTCTGACATGACTCAGGTCAGAGACACAACTCACACATCTGCTCCCTGGCATGACATACTTGACAACTGCCAGGTCTCATCTCCTCAGCCAGTGTGCTTTATAAGACAACCTCATTTGTCATACATCAACAGCAAAGAAAACCTTCTTAGAAAATTCTAGGATGTATAAAGTTTTCTGCAGTAATTTCATTGCTGTGTTTTTGCATGTGTTCCTTGGTGGCAGCTGTGGGTGGAACTTCTGAGTATGAGGCAAGAAAAATTGACATATGGTTACACACAGTAGATGTATAGTGGGGCAAAATAGTTTATCTGAAAAGGGAAATCCTGTTTGAGAAATTTTTTAGAGTTAACTACTATGTTACTTTCTTCTATTTGAAAGTGTGACTATATTTTTGATATCTCCACTGAAGCAGGAAGGTGGAAACAACTTTAAAGAGGTGGAAAATGCTCTTTAAAAATACAATCTAAGATTTATCAACTAAATATCCTCTTACCGGCAGACAGGAAGTCAGATGACAGTGAAGGGTGCAGCTATGCCAGATAAGATAAAAAAACCAGCCTCTTCAGGTTTTTCAGTGCGTAAAGGTAACGAGCACTTTTCATATTAGATATGTTCCCCAGTCTGAAGCAAGATTTACACTAAAAAGAGACTCTGGTTCTTCTGAAGTACTATTGAGCTGAGGCAGCCTGGAGACAGAAGAGTCTTCATGTAATCAATATTTTCCTTTAGAGTTTGGCATCTTTGTTAGCAATGTTTCTCCCTCAAAAGTGTGCTCAATGCATTGTAGAAAAAATATGCTTTATAAGAAACACTGTAAAACATATATATTGTGATAAAACAACCTTGGACAACTTTTGTCCTTGTTTCTGATGATGTTTAAAAAAGAATGTTTTGCAGGAAATGGATCTAGTCTGGCACACAAATCTAACTGCAATTTCCATTCTCACTTGATGGCCATAAAGACCTGCCTGACTATTTGACAAAATAATATTGCAGATGTTTTAGAGGTTACCACTTTTCTCAGGAAAAAAATCTTAACGTGAAACTATTGCAACTGCAAAGGGCAGACTTAAGTCAATCTAAACTGTATGTTCAAATTTGAGTGCAATTATTCTGAAATAAAATGAAAAAATCAAACAAACCACATTTTAATAAAAATTATGATGGTAAACAGAGACATTTAAGAAAAATAATTTTTAATATCAATAATTTATAAAAGTAACACATGAAGTGTCATTGACAGCACATTTTAACAGTCATACAATTTAAAAAATATTTTGTTAAATATTTGGATTTTATATCTGATTTTGTAGGTATATGCATCAAGCATTCAAAATGCTTGTACTTTTCTCATTATTAAATATAAATGTATTTGTGAGGTAAATCAAATGGCTTTGCTTTTACACCCCATCTTTCACTCACACTTCAAAAAAAGAAGCCTTCCAAAGGTAAAAGGGGATAGTAAGCAAAAGGAATTTATTAATGGTAGAATCAGTAGGTTCTAGTCCTTTTCAAATGCCAACTAGAAAGACCCACTTTCAAGACAGATAATTATTTATTGTTACAGTGAGGGAAAAGGTGATAGAAAGTTATAAAATCTTACAAACCTTTTGATGCAGGGAAGCCAGCGCTATTGCAGCATTGGGCAGACCTCCAGTCAGGGAACCTAGAGCAGGTTACACAGGAAGATGTCCAGGTGGATCTTGAACATCTCTGGAGAGGGAGACTCCACAACCTCCCTGAGCAGCCAGTTGCAGACCTCTGACACCCTCAGTGTAGAGAAGTTCTTCCTCATGTTGAGGTGAAACTCCTTGTGTTTGAGTTTATGGTCTTTGCTCCTCATTCTGTCACTGGCCACCACTGAAAACAATCTGGCACCCTCCTCTCGACACCCAGGTTTGAGGCATCTGTGTGTATGGATGAGATACCCTCTCAGTTTTACTCTTCTGTAAACTAAACAGGCCTAGCTCATAAGGTATTTTCCAGACCCCCAATCACCTTTGTAGTCCTCTGCTGGATTCTTGTATTTCTTCCAGTGTGCAGAGCAGAACTGAATATAATACTTTGGATGTGGCCTCAGGAGGAGGATCACCTCCCTTCTCATTATCACTTGGATAACAAGAAATGAAAACTAAATTTTAAAACACCTTCCCCCTGCCCCTTCCTTCTTCAGAGAAAGTCTGTACTCTGAGAAAGTCTGTACTCAGACAAAAGACATAGATGACAAACAAGAGAGCTTCATCAGTTTGGTTATTTTTGCCTTGTTTTTGAGTAGGGCCAGTCATTTAAGGTACAGTCAGATAGACCTGTACTTCCTTCACAGTCTTGAGAGTGCTACTTTGTTGGAAATGAGTCATAGAGTGGTTTGGGTTGAAAATGGACCTTGAAGAGCATTTAGTTCCAGCCCCCTGCTGTAAGCAAAGACACCTTCCAATCAGAGTCCTACCTAACCTCACGTTGAACAACTCCAGAGACAGGGCATTCACAACTTCCCTGGGCAGCATGTTCCTGTGCCTTACCACCCACACAGTAAAGATTTTTTTTTCAATATCTAATCTAACCTAATCTAATCTAATATCTACTGACTTTCAGTTTGAAGCATACTCCTTGTCCTGTCACTACATGCTCTTGTAAATAGTTTTTCCCCATCTTTCCTGCAAGTTCCCTTCATGTACTGGAAGGCTGCAATTAGGTCACCCCAAAGTCACTTTTCCAGGCTGAGTGATCCCAGTTCTTTCAGCCTTTCCTCATAGAAGAGGTGTTCCATCCCTCTGATGAACTTGGTGGCCTCTTCAGGACTCACTCCAACAGGTAAATGTTGTTACTGAGTTGGAGGGTGCAGATGGAACCCCAGAGCTGGATGCAGCTATCCAGGTACTGTCTCACCAAAGCAGAATCCCATAACACACTGCCAGCTCCTGTCCAGCCTCTAATCCACCACCACACATAAATCCTTCTTGGCAGGGCTGCTCTCGATCTGTTCATCCTCCAGCCTGGATTGATACCTGGCAGTGCCCAGACCCAGGTGGAGCACCTTGCACTTGGTTTTGTTAAACTCATAGGCACACTACTCCAGCTTGTCCATGTCCCTCTCCATGGTGTCCAGCTCCCTCTGGATGGCATCCTGTACTTTGGGTGTGTTGACTACAATACTCAACATGGTGACATCTACAAATTTGCTGAAGGTACCCTTGATCCCTTTGTCTGTATCATTAATGAAGATATTAAATAACTCTCATCTCTAAGGATGGAGCAGGACCCCTAAGGGACACCATTTGTCTGACACCACTGATGCCTATTGGGAGTTTGAGCCATTCACTACTAAACTATGGATGAGACAATTCAACCAATGCCTTACCCATTTAACAGTTTACCCATCTAATCCATCATGCTCCAGTTTGGAAGAGAATTGGTTTCAAGGCCTTTACAGAAGATCAGATAAATGACATATGTAGCCCTATCCCTTGATCACTTGATGAGGTCACTCCATCATAGAAATTGACTGGCTTGGTCAGGCAGGACTTGCCCTGGACTTGCCATGCTCGCTGTCTCTAATCAGCTCCTTGTCCTCCATGTCCCTTAGCATGGCCTCTAGGAGGATCTATGACATGACCTTTGCAGGCACAGAAGTCAGTAGTTCCCAGGTTCTTCCTTTCTATCCTTTTCAAAGATGGGTGCTTTTGGGAAACAAAAATGTTTCCCTTTATCCAGTCACTTGGGACTTACCCTGACTGCCATGACTTCTCAAATATCATGGAGAGTTGGCAACTATATCATCAACTTCCTTCAAGACTCTGGGATGCACAGTTTTGGGTCCCATAGACTTAAGCACATTCAGCACATTCTCAGCTGACCATGAACCTGATTTTTGCTTACAGTGAGGGACTTTGCTCTCCCAGTTCCCATTATGCTGTCATCTACTTGAGATGTGTGGAAAGAGAGGGTTACACTGAAGATTGAGATTACATGAAAAGTACCTCAGCCTTCTCCTTATCTGTTTTTACCTGCTCACCAGCGTTGTTTATCAGAGTATATACCTTTGACCTTCTTTTTCTGATTACCCTACATGTACTTTCTGTTACTTTTTGCTTTCCATTGCCAGGTTCAGTTCCAGTTTTGCATTGGCCTTACTCATACCTTCCCTACAGAATTGTATTTGTCTGTACACTTCCAAGGTTACCTGTCCTGGTTTACACTGCCTATCCTCCTTTCCCATTAGTTTGACAGTCATGCCAGTCTCCTGCCTTCCTTGCCTGAAATGGACTGTAAATGCAGCCTCAGAACTTTCTGTTACCTAAATATACAGATATTCAACTCCCTTCCTCCTTATCAACAGGTATATGCAACCCTAACACACAAAAGATGAAGGAATTCAAAATATGACTGAAACTATTGAGTGTATTAAAATGTTCCTCAGTATCAAAACTATAGCCCAAAATAATTTACACCACACAATGTACCCTGCTTTCATCCCTGAGTAATAGCAGGATGTGGGGGAAAAATGTGTGTTACCTACTTAAGGAGAATCACAAAAAGCTTTATTTAAAACTGCAGCATCTTGCTACTGCAAACTTTAGTGTCACATCATATTAAATTAGTCAGTCAGCAAGCCCTTCTGCTAGACATGCCTTCAATGCTGGCATTAATGCCTCTTTACCTTCTGATGCTGAATGCATCTTTTATACTGCAATTTAGAAAATGATCCCTAGTAGTGTTTTACATCCAAGGACTCAGTTCAGACAGGCTTTTGTCTAATAATAGTGTGGCCACACAAAGTATGATATTAGAAATGTCATTTTAAATTAGTAAAGGGTCAACTCAGAATAAAGCTATTGTCATCACTGCTAATCAAACTCCGAAGTGGAGCTGGAGTAACACTGGAAAGATTAAATCAGATTTTTTTTGTAAAATGATTTGATTCTGCTTATATTCCTTTTCTATTATCTTCTTCACAGCTGCTGACAAGAATACAAATACAGTGTCTGTATCTCAAAAAAACTAACATAGAAAGCTCTGGAAAAAAAAAGAATTAAATAACTGCATCACTATTTGAACAGGGCAACAAGATAACAGGATGCAAATTCAGGAAAAGTGATTTTATGATTACGCAAAGACATCAAAATATAACAAGATATGTTGATATGGAGCTAAGACACCCAAACAATGTAAACTCTGCATTGCAATGACCCCATATAATAGCTATACCTTTGAATTGCACTGTATTAATTTAAATTATATCCATTCCCCACAACAAGGCATCGGAAATGCTTTAGAATAAATCTGTTGTTTTCAGATATAGGACACTAGTTGTGATGGGTTTAATTAGCTCTGTTGTTTGGCTATTCACATAAGATTTACTGAAGTGGTGAGATGATATTTTCTTTACCTTATATGAGCATTAAATTTGCTTGCTACTTTCTTTATAACTTGCTTTCAGGATTTTTACTCAGATATATGTCTATGAATAAGATAATTATGTAGACAAAGTGAATGGAATGTAAATTACTATTGAAATAACTAGTGTTCTGGTTCTGGCCAGGACAGGGTTAATTTTTGCAGTAGCCAGATGTCATGGCTTGCTACTGTCCCAATGCCGGGCACCCACAAAAGCTGTTCACTTTCCCTCCCCTGCCACAGCTGGGTAGAGGAGAGAAAAAAAAACTAATGAAGGGTTCATGAGTTAAGGACCAGGAGAAAATGCTTCAAGGGCAAAACAGGCTCAACTAAAAGTTGTGAACTGAATTTATTGCTAACAGAATCAAAGGAAGATAATGAGAAGTAAAATAAGCCCTTAAAACCAGCTTTTTTCTGCCAGCCTCTCTCTCCTTCCCACCAACAGTGCAGGGAAACAGGTGTCCTGGGGTGATCTCAAAAATGGGACAAGAGGGTGTGGGGGTTTTGGTCCGTTTGTCACTCAAGCTTTTTCTCTGCTGCTCTGGGAGAGAAATAGTTTCTTTGTGAGACCCTGACAGAGGCTGTGGGAGACCTTCTCCCACAGTTCTCCATTAATTTCTCCAGTGTGGGCCATTCTCATGAGCAGCATGTGAATGCAATGTGAATTCCACCCACAGGTAAACAGTCCTCCCAAAACTGCTGCGCCATGGGTCACTGTTCCCTGGGGTGCAGTCCTCCAAGGACAGGCTGCTCCAGCCTGGAAGCAAGGGCTCTCTCTCTCCATTTGTGATCCATTTGGGTCTTTCACTAGATCACAGCCTCCTTCAGGAATCCACCCGCTCTGGCATGGCCATCTCCCCCACAGCCTGCAGGTGGATCTCTGCATTCCCCATGGATCCCCATGGGCTGCAGGGGCATAGCTGCTTCACCATGGTCATCACCACAGCCTGCAGAAGAATCTCAGCTCTGGTGCCTGGAGCACCTCCTCCCCCTCCTTCTCCACTGACCTTGGTGTCTTCATGTTGTTTCCCTCACATGTTCACACCTCATCCTCCTTTCTGACTAGAAGAAAAACTGCACCCTTTGTTTTGAGTTTCTTCTTAACTATGTTATCCCAGAGGTATTACCAACCTCTCTGGTACATCTTTGGCCAGCAGTATGTCCCCATCAGGGATTGGCTCTGCTGGACAAGGTGGAAGATTCCAGCAGGTTCTCATACAAGCCATATCTGTGGCACTCTCACTACCAAAAACCAGGCCATTTAAAACCAACACACCAGGGAAGGGCAGGTTAGGACCCAGAGGTTATTCTGGGTCTATGATGTTTATTCTGACATCATATATAGTCCATGATGGCTATTCTGCTATATGGCCAGGTACAATGAAAAGGGAATCTCCTCCAGGGAGAAGGTATCCCTTCCAAATTGGCTTAGAATGGCAGGAACCATAGGTCATTGTTGCTTCCATGTTAATAATTTGCCTCTTTCTTGCACCCACTGTCATTAGTGTTGGTGCTGTTACTCTTGTTACTCTTCATTTTCTTATATCGTTGCTGTTTCCAGTAAATTGTTCTTATTGCAACCTGTGATCTTTACCTTTACTTCTTCTCTCCAGTCTGGAGAGGCAGGGGGAGGAGGAAGTGGGAGGGAGGAGTGGAGCAAGTTTCATGTGATTTCAGTGGGTGCACTAAACTGAAGAATACCACTCCTAAACCATGACAGTGAGAAAGAACATACAGTAAGAAACCTATTATTTACTCAGAAATATTTGGCCTTCCCAAAGTTTCTAATTAATTTTAAATGCAATAATTGAAAAAACTAATTTTTCATTATTTGATGAAAGCCCACAACCAGATAGGTGTTATTTAAAAGAACATACTATGCTTTTTTATATATAATGAAGGTGTGAAATCTTTTCTTCATCATGGTTAGATTTAAAAAGTGGGATTTTCCAGTTTCAATGTGGTCTTTATGCTCTTCAATCATCAAATAACTTTTTTTGTTGATGAAACTTAATAGTTCATTGCATGTTACAAACTTTCTATATTCTCTGTCGGAACAATAATGCTAATACAGCAACTGTGCAATCAACATAATCAAGTGTGATTCATGGCATGGGAAAACATTCTCTTTATTAGACTTCTCAAATTAAGATGAAAATGTTATGATTACATAAGGTACTTATGATTTTGTCTAAACTTCCCTTTGCATGCAATATTCTAAAGGGTATTGGAAGGTGAATGAAGAAGGACTCTTTCTGATATGATGCATTTTCGGACATGAAAAAAGGGGGTTTCAAGTGACAGTTTTAGATTAACTCTTACTTTTGGTAATCTGTCATTGAAGAAAAATGTATCATAGAGCAGTAGAAGACTGTGAATAGTGCTAAAAATGACAGAAACATCAATTCTGGGAAGTTTTAAGAAATATTAAAAAAAACCCTAGAAATAAAATACCTATCAGACTCAGCTATCTATGATAGTCTTTGTAAGGTCCTGAACCTAACTTGGGACAATGCCAAGCACAGATAGAGGCTGGAGGAAGAATGGCTTGAGAGCAGCCCTGAGGAGAAGGATGTGGAGGTTTTGTTGAATGAGGACATCAACATGAGCCAGCAGTGTGTGCTCACAGCCCAGAAAGACAACTGTATTCTGAACTTCATCAAAAGCAATGTAGCCAGAATACCTACTCCACTCTCATGAGCCCCCATCAGGACTGTTTTGTCCAACTCTGGGATCCTCAACAGGAGAAGAATATGGACACACTGGAGTGAGTTTAAATAAGGAACTAAAAAGGTGATCATGAGGCTGGAACACCTCTGCTATGAAAAGAATTGGAGTTGTTCAGCTTGAAGAAAAGTCTGGGGAGACCTCAAGCAACCTTTCAGTTCTGTTGCAGTGTGAGTTGATTTAGTCAGTTGGCTTTATCAATATCAGTTAACCTTATGCTCCCCCATTTGTCCCCTTACCCCAAAAGTTCCTGCCACTTGGCTCCCCAGTTATATGTCAATCATCTCACCTCTCCCTGTTTTCTCCTTGTTTGGTTCCACCAGTCCAAATTTCTTTGTACCCCTTTGGCTCTCAATCCTGTAATCACCCCCAGTTTCTTCCAGAAAGTTTTGTACCAATCACTCCAGCTTAGCTTTTCTATTTGTCCCCTGACTTTGTACCTATCCCTGTCACATTATCATAGGTTGTTGTGTCCCTCTTTGGTTTATCCCTGTTGGGCAAGAAAGGTTTACACCCCTGTCTGCCCACCCCCTATTTAAGTTGCTGCAATCTTTGATTTCTTTGGCATTTGTCACTGCACCCACCCAGAGGGCACCTTTCTTGCCCACCTGGGGAAATAAAGGACTCTTTGGGCTGGCCTATAAGTGTCCTCTCTCATCCCTTCACCTCCTCTCAGCGTGCAGAGTTGCCCAAGCTGTACCCAGGAGCAGCTCTCGGCACCATCGGGGCAGAGGATTCTCCCTCACGGCCTCACGTGGCTGTGCCAGCCAGACCCTTCCACCCGCCCGGGGCCCTGGCAGGAAACCACCACACAGTACCTAAAGAGTGCTGCAGGAAAGCTGGAGAGGAACTTTCTACAAGGATATGTAATGACAGGAGGAATGGCTTCAAACTGAAATGACTAGTGAGTGCCATGCTTGTTCGTGGAAGGGGGTTTGGAACTAGATGACCTTTAAGGTCCCTTCCAGGGACTATACTTCCAGGAACAGGGCATTAACAGCTACTCTGGGCAACCTGTTCTAGTACCTTGTCATTCTCTGAGTAAAGAATTTCCTCCTAACAATTAATATGAATTTTCTCTCTTTTAGTTTAAAACACTTCTCCCTTGTTCTATAAATAGCTAGCCATGTGAAAATTTACTCTGCATCCTTTTTATAAGCTCCCTTTAGGCATGTCCTGCTTTAAGGAAGGATGTACTGAGGAAGAAGAAAAACATGATGGATTCCAGGGCAGCCCCTTGCAGTAGTTTGCTTGATACCAGTCACAAGGTTGTGTAGGTCTTTTAATGAAGATCATCTGAACCTTCAATCTGGTAATCCAGTCTTTTAACAATCTACTTGTCTACCCATCCAGACCATAAATTGCAACTTGGGTACAGACTCAGTGTGGAAATATGTCTCCCATGCTATAGAGGCATTTGTGAATTTATAAATAACAGGAAGATTTATACTATACCACTAATGTTAAATTTGATGCATTTGCATGTACAAAAGCTTATAGCTTCCCCTCCTTTTTTTTTTTTTTTTTTTTTTTTTTTTTTTTTTTTTTTTTGTGGCAGGGGATATGAGTCAAAGGCAAATGGCCAAGTTTTCTATGGTGCTTACATTCTGAGTATGTAGTCTAAAACACAGGAACACAGGGAGGATCTCAAAGGTTTATAGTTGCCTAATTTTTACTTAAACTGAAACACAATATGTGGCTACATGTGTCTTTTGAAAGCTAAACCAAGATAAAATATATGCCAGGACAAGCCCAAACAAGTCCTGAGACCCTGCCCCATCAGGTGACAGATTGTGTCCCTTATGTAGTAATGAGATAGTTTCAAATTTACTGGAGGACACATATGGCTTCAGAATGACTTGGGTTTTTATCTGGCCATATCAGAGGCAAAGGAATATGCCCTTCCCAGATTTTCATCTGCAGGACATGATGGATTTTGTGGGGCACAATGTGGATGTCCCAAGTGACAGTCAAATACCCTAAAAAGGTGCATGGCTTGAACTTAAGCACTTCCACGTATGAGGAGTTACATATTACCGATTCTTCAGTAGTTTGGTATGCTTAATTCCTAAGTGTTATGCATAGAGGTTTGTTTTTTCAATGCCGTAATCATCTGGAAAGAACATTCACTTCCAACAATGAAAACATAGTATGAATTAAATTCTGCTTTATACTTTTAATTAAGAATGCTACAAACGATAACGACAACCATCAAGTTGATTTGGAATTTCATCAGTGAAGTGCAAATGAGAAACATATGGAAAATAGAGTTTAAATTCCCTTTACTAGGTTGCACATCTCTGTCACCTGTCAAGGAGTAGCAAAATGGATGATACAATGCGCATTGTAAATTCTGCTGAGCTGAGCAGCAATATCTCACCCTCTGCATGTCTTGCCAGCTGCAGGAGGAGCAACAGTAAGTAGCAAGTAGGTGGAAAAGGATCAGCTCATGACAGTAATGGAATTCCATGCTGCTGTACAGTGAGATCTGTCTTGGAGAGATCTTTCACAGGTAAAATTTTACCCAGAATAAACAGAGACATTTAACCTCACTGCTAGAGATTGCTTTATGCTTGGCCTTTCCTTCCAGATAACTGAGCCACAAAGTGTTTTGAACTGCCTTGGATGAAAGGTCCAAGTGCCCTTGGAGATGACATAATTTAATTAAGAACCTGTAGTTTCACTTATCTACCTGTAGCAAGCAAAAAAAGGCTCCTATTGAATGAGTGGCATACTAAATACAGTATGAGAATTAAATGAACATTGGCTGTTATTGTCCTTGGGTATGGGCATTAAACTGAGTTATATTCATGATGAAAAAGGTGTGGGTGCATTTCAGGTAGGATTAATTTAACTAAACTGCAGTGAGAGTATATCTCATCTACAGTTATTACCCCTGGGATTCCCATTACTGTCAATAAAGAGCAATAGACACCTTGAGGAGGCAGTTTATCTCATGCTAAAGTGCATGCCTGAAATAGGCTGAGTCATGCCCCAAAAGGTTTCCCACTCAGGATGAAAATTAAAAAGTTTCGTTGCAGGTAACATGAAATTCGGTAAAAACAACACATGGGCAGCTACTAAGAATTAATATCCTGCAAGTGCAGACTCACTTTCCACACAGAAACCATACCTGTTGCTTTTCAAATGTGTTCACACTCACAGCAAGATTCTTCCTAAGAGGTGTCTCAATCTCAAGAAGGAAACTTGATCCAGCTCACTCCTAAGGCTGTGGGGAACCAGTACAGGGGTTCCGAGTTATTCCAAAAGGATAGTCTAAAGTTGCCAAAGAATTCTACTGCCCCTTGTGAGGTGGAAAGACATGGAGGCCATGAGTGGAATGGGGAAGAGGGCAGAAGACTTTTGTGAGGAGATTTTAAGTTATTCATGGCGATGAAAAAAATTAGTCTGAAAGGTTCTTTCCATTTATTTTTCTAACAGTGTCACTCTCACTACAAATTCTCTTCCCATGATGCTCCTGTTTTCACAGTTTTTCTTACTGGGTTGCCAGTTTTTTCAGGAGACCAACTTCTTTCAGCTCTGGTAGGAAAAATCTAGTCTTGCCTTCCTTTTTGTGCCATGAAGAAGCCTTTATTATGACTGCTTAGCAGCTATGTTGGGGTATCATGAGCAATGTTGAGGGCAATTCTGCTTTTTCTTTGACTGGTGCTTTTCTCTATTTTCTGAGCTTGAAAAATCTTTATCTCAACACTATGCACAGGCCTCCCTCCAACAGTGTTGCTGTGAGTTCTAAAATATTAAGAAACAAACCCCACATTCTGAGAAATCCTATAAAATGGATTTTAATGTGGAATGAATACTTTCAAGCTGCTGTCTAGTACTGACTCAAAAAGAAAATCAGCTTAGGTAGGTAACAGGTAGGGGTGTCAAGCAGGGGTCTCCTGAACTATTCACACTGGTTCACAGCCAGCTCCCACTTTTGTGGATTTCAGACAGGGGTTGTCCCTTGGCATTACTGAAGCAGTATGAAGGATAAGGGCCATAACTTGAACCTTGGTCTTCACCCTACAATATAGAATTGTATTTACTGTATTAGAAAACTTTTTATCATTACTTAATTTGAAATCTAAATCTGACTAATGATCTCTTTAAAATTATTGCTTTTGACATGGATTGCAGAGATTTCAAAGGCGTTAGAATTCTACAGTATTTCCATTTCTTAATATGAATCTGGGTGCTTTTAGTACATTGAAGGATCAGGATATCCAAGCGCAGTGCAGAGTAACTGATCTGAGATGACCACAATTATGTAGAACTATGTCTTCTAAATACTATTTCTGCTTGATTATACAGTTTTTGGCTGATGTCTTAAGGCTGAAAAAATCAGTGCTTCATATTCTAGCTTTCATGTCATACTACATTGCTTTATGTGTATTGCATAATAGTCTGCTACAAGGAAACACAGTACAGTAAACTTTTGCAGTCTATTGCCATTATTGCTCATTAGTTCCTAATATTTGTGATTGGAGACATTACTGAAGCATTGCTATTCTTGCCTCTGTTTGAATTTTATACAGCTAGTGTATTTTTTTTAATCTGTGTCCTTTAGCAGCAATAAGGGCAGCCAAGGTTATAGAGTTTAAAGGTTACAGAGTATAAGAATTACTGATGTACTGGCAATATTGCTGCTTTAGCTAAACTAAATAATACGGAGTAATAAAGGTAGTATTTTTTTTTTTTCTTTCCATCTATTTTATACAAATGAAAGAAACTTAAATTGTCTCATTGCAACTATAAATGTGCTGTGGAAAGCCTGTGCAGGCATCAGTTTCAAAATAGTGTATGATCTGCAGTAGCATTACACCAGGTCTGCTGAAAGCTACAGTGAAATGAACATGAAAATGAAGTCTCAAGTTAGTGAATATCTGCCTGAGTAGTTGCCTGAATTTGGCAGGATTCTAATATATGCAGTCAAAATCTTGCTGGACTGAAGTTTGCATCTGTCGTAACAGATGCAACAGTGTATTACTTACTACAATAAATAGTGTTAGAAAGAAGCCTGATGGCAAAATGTAGAAAGAAACTGGATGTTTTTTAGTTAAATTATTTGTTATCCCACCTGGACTTCAATTGCAGCAGTAAAGAACTTGCAAGTTTTGCAGAAACCTCTTGCTGCTGGCACCTGGACACATAAAGTGAAATTAAGATTTAATTACAATAGATTTTAAAATACACTTCTCAAAGTATTTCTGATTGATGAAATTCAAACTTGATACCTTTACAGAGAGGAGTACACATTATAGGATAACATAAAGACACTTATTAAGATTGTGATTATACATCAATTTCCCATCTTCAGGGAATTAAATTGCCTTAATTCAGGCATTTAAAAGCTTTCTATTTAAAACAATTGTTTAAGAAGCCTATTGTAAAAATCATGGACTTTCTGAAAAACCTAACAGATAGCTTTCTGATTGGCAAAAAAAGTAAAAGTAATATTTTTGTATCTGGACTTTAAAGTTTAACTACAAAGCAACAGGATATCCCTTTATATTATTGCTGCAATTAATTTCAGTTTCCAGCCTAGGAGGCTTTGAAAGTACGATTTATGTCATCTATCAGCAGTTCTCACTAACTGGCAAAATTCCAAAAGACTGTAAATTGGCAAATATAGCTCCCATCTACAAAAAGGATTGGAAGGATGATCCCGAGAACTACAGTTCTGTCAGACTGACTTTGGTTCCAGGCAAGGTTATGGAGCAGATCATCATGAGTGCCATTGCACAGTACATGCAGCACAATCAGGACATCAAGCTCAGCCAAGATGGATTTATGAAAGGTAGATCTTTCTTTACCAACCTGATCTCCTTGTACAACAAGGTGAACTGCTTGGTGGATGTTTTCTATCTGGATTTCAGAAAAGCATTTGACACGGTCCCCTGCAGCATTCTCCTGGAGAAACTCACTGCATGGGGTGTGGATAGGTGGAATTTTCTATGGGTAAAACCTGCCTGAATGGCCTGGCCCAGGGAATTGTGGTGAATGGAGCAAAATCCAGCTGGTGCCCAGTCACTACCAGCGATCCCCAGGGCTTAATTTTTGGCCCAGTCCTGATCAATATCTTTTTTGATGATCTGGACATGTGACTTGAGTGCACCCTCAGTAAATTTGCAGATGACACTGAGCTTGGAGGGAATATTGATCTTTTTGAGTGTGGGAAGGGTCTGCAGAAAAACCTGGACAAACTCAGTCAATGGACTCAGGACAATGGCAGGGGGGGGTCAAAAAGGTGAAGGCTCCTGCACCTGGATCACAGCAAAGTCCATGCAGTGCTACAGGCTTGGGGTCTGAGACCCTCGCTTTAAAAAACACACTGAGGTGCTGGAGTGTGTCCAGTTTAAGGCAATGAGGCTCATGAAAGGACTAAAGAATATGTCTGATGAGTAGTGGCTGAGGGAGCTGAGTTTGTTTAATCTTGAGAAAAGGAGACTCAGGGGGGACCTCAGGACTCTCTATAACTACCTGAAAGGAGGTTGTAGCCAAGTGAGAGTTGGTCCCTTCTACATGGATGCAGTGAGAAGACCAGAAGGAATTGCCTTAACATGAGACAGAGAGGATTCAGATTAGATATTAGAAAAATCTCTCTGTTGGGGTATTTGGGCACGGAAACAGCTTTCCCACAAGGTGATGGAGTCACCATCCCTGAAATTGTTCAAGAGGTGTCTGGATCTGATGATGAGTTGTGATTTAGCAATTATGGGGTTACAGTGGTGGCACTGGATTGGACTGGATGATTTTAAAGGCCTCTTCCAAACTCAACATTTCTACAATTTTATGAAATGCTTTTGAATATTTTCTTTAGTCCTGGTAGCTATGCTTAGATCAGCAAAAATCAAGGTACATATTTGTGGGATAAATACTGGCATATCCATATGTACACAGATAAACAAAACCATTCTATTTCTCACTATGTGTCATATGCAAAACACATAATACTAGCATTTGGTGGGTGACTGAGTGTACCACCCATTTTGTGTATATGCTTTATGATAGTCATAAGTTCAATTAATATACAAAGGAATTTATGAGTAATAACTCATCCAAATATATGAATCATATAAGTCTTCTGAGAAATTACTAATTCTTAAATAAGGAGAATCCCATATATTTTCACTATTTTCTACGCAGTAGTAATTGAAGATTCTTTCTGGAATTTAGTGTAACTCTGGGTATGTAAGGTTTGTCACTTCTCAGAATCCTCCCTTCTGTGTTATTTGCTTGTTTTGTTTCTTTCCTTACAAGAATAATTGGACTTCAACTAGACTTAAGTATGTTCTTTCTTTCAAATATAATTTTCAAAAGAATATATTAATTGTGCTTAACCAAATGCAGTTTATGTATTATGAAGGATCTCAAAAAAATTAAACATGTATCTACCAAATGCTTTTGCATTTGTTATGCTTTTCTCTTTATTTACTTTGTTAGAATCAGATTTTGACAGAATTCAGATCAACCATATTCAAATTATCCTCATCTGTAATTGACACCAGGATGTGCTCTCTTGTTCTTTTTCACTGTTTTCAGCTGCAGTGGCTATAACCCTCAAAGGATAACAACAAGCAAAAGAGCAGTGCTAAAACCTAAGATCACCATATTTGCAAAATGGCTGTGTGTTTGAGTCCAGTTGTTTTCATGGACAATTTCAGCATTCTAAATTACTCAATGGTAACTTGAATAATTACAGAAATACAAATCTCTTTTAGCATACAGAATACTTGGGAGCAATTTTCAAAAACCATTTTGCATATTCTGCATTCCAAATTTGTTGCTAGTGCTAAGACACAAGACTGTTTTTATTCTATGACTGGATGTTTTTCAAGCTTAAAGGGCATTTAAAATTGTAAAAAAGAACAATTCTGTTTTGGACATTTGCCCTAATACAAACTGCATGCCTTGAATATTCATTGAGCTTCTTTTTCTATGGAAGATTTAGAATGAATATTGCCTGATAAAAATATTTTGTAGAGAGAATCAAAGAGGTTAAAATGCCATCATACAAAATTTGCAGAATTTCCTGTCTCTATACATTAGCAGTACATCTCTGCAATATTTGACTATAATTATAAGATTACAGGATTCTGACCAATGTGTTTAATGTTAATTTTCAGAATTCTACCCTCAATTTCATTTGGAGCTCAGCTTTTGTGAATGTATCCATATTTCTCCCTGTCTTTTCACTAATTTTTATGTCTTCTGGTTGACATAAAAGTCAAGGAACTAATTTTTTCTTGCAAATTAGTTTAGTGCAGTTTAAAATGTGTTGATAACTTTGCCCTTTTTATTCACTTAACTTTCTGCTTTTATTTGTCAGTGTATTGTAGTATATTTTGTCTATACATATAGCTCACTATATTTTTTGAATAAATGTAATACTTTACATTATAATTTGAATAATCACATGTATTCATGAAGAGCTCAAGAAAGCTGCTCTTTTATGAAAAACCAGAAATATATCTACATGTATTTAGTTACCAGTTTTGTTGAAAATACATTTTGAAATCTTAGGTGCTATATAATCCAAATGTCCATGATTTTGACAAACTCTTTCATTATATAAGCTAAACTTTTACTTCTGAATGAACATGTGACATATCCAAGCAAAATAAAAAAGATTGTATGAGATTCATGACAATAAACAAATAAATTACTTAAGATAATTTATATGTTTTCTTTTAATTTTTAACCAGCAATGAATCAGAGATCCTTATCCTTGATTCAAGGCAGGAATATTTATCTATCTACAAACCATCAATGTATGTAGCGTATATATAAAAAGACACATAAAGGCACACATGGTAACCCAGATTTACATAACCTCCAGTAATGAAGATAACTCACTTTGTGTTGCAGCTGTAGCTGGCTTCAGTTAAATTCAGCTTCAGTTTTTGTCACTGGGAAAATCTCTCCATGCTGCTTCTATGCAGTCTTCCATGCTGCTTTATTTTTTGTGCTATTTGATATGGACACAGAGAAAGGATAGCTTTCTTGTGTACTGAATCTTGTTTTCTGTCTGAAAAGTATTATGTTACATCCTGTCTTTCTAGAAATACGATGACCAAAACAGTACACTACTTCCAATGATATGTTGCTGGAACCTAGTAGAGTATTGGGCTGTTTAATGGGTTTTATATCCCATTTTATTCATGTAAATATGATTTTTTTTTCCCTTGCACAACAGTATGACTTTTCAATTCTGTGTTCAACTCATAGCATAGGATAATATTTATTCTTTTTTTGAATCAGAACTGTGACTTGCATTCCTGCAGCAGTGTATCTTTGCATGATTTTAGTATTCTTTATTTGTCCTCACTGAACAGCAAATTTAAGAAGCATATGAAAATACTGAATAATGTTAGACCTAGGACAGAACTCTGGAAAGCCCTACTTGACACAGCCTTCATTCTGACATCAAAACATTAATATTGTCTCTAGTCTGTATTATTTTCATCTAGATTATGTCTCCCAAGGCTGCTTATGAGAATGTCTGTCAAAGCCTTGCTCAGGTCAAGATATATGTAATCTACTTTTTCTTTTCTATTCACAAGTCCTGCTGATCTCTACTAGAGGGAAATTATGTTTTGGTTGACACAATCCATTCATGACAAATCCATATAACATGTCACTCACCTCCTTATATTCTTATGTCTGCCACTAGTGGTTATTATAACTCCTGCAGTAGAGTTATGATTTGAAAATCAGTGCAGAAGAGCAGTAAAGCTTCCTAGCAGCAGCAGTGTGACCTTTTCCTTTGTTTTTTTCTCTTGTATTTTACTTGACATTCTTTTTGTCCTTTGCTAATTGCTGTTCCTTTTTTTTTTTTTTTTCTCTCCCTATGGTTCTCATTTTCTCCCTATATATTCATGCTATATATTCATGTTCATTCTCATTAGGCTGGCCTAGTTTGCACTTCCTTTTTGCTCATTTCATTTTAAATCTATGAATGCTCTTCATTTAGACAAGTAGGTCCCTTACAATATTTTCTGTCTTTTCTCTTCAGGGGAATAGCTTGAACTTGAGCCTTTTAAGTCCTTTTTTAGAGAACTGCTAGATTTTTAACATATCTTTTCTACTCAGACTAACCTCTCAGGATATGCAGTCCAACAGATCTCTGAGTTTACTAAGGTCTTCTTTCCTGAAATTGATTGGTTTTACTTTGCACATTTTTATGGTAAAAAAATTTGTTTCACTACCTTATGATTTGTTCCATCTCAGCATCATACAGTTTGAAAGGCAAAAGAAGCCTGGAGAATTTTTCTCTTTGATGGTTATCTCCACCAACAGTGGCCAAAAGTACATTCAACAACTTGTTTGGTATATATCTCTTCTCTTCCAGCCGGGTGTCACGTTAGCTGGGCTACAACCCTGCCAATTGCTTAAGAAAAACTTCACTTTGTTTTTAATTTTTGTTTTGTTTTTTCACTTTTTAATTTAAGACTATATCAGACTCCCTTGGTTGGTGGAAACTACACTGTTATATTTTTAAGCACTACTGAAGAATATTCAGTGTTGTACTTACATCTATATTCTGGTCCCCAGAGTGGACTATTATATGTAAACAAACATTACTTTTGCTGTTCCATGTTTAGCATGTTATATGCTTTTTCAGTAATGTCCTACTATTCCAAATTGAATATGGCACTTGCCATAAGCAAACTTGTAAAGTTTAGATTCTTGCTCTGATTATATAGAAAGATGTTGGGCTCTGCTGCTTACTTCTTTTCAAAACCTTGTTTTAGTATGTAGGTATTTAGGATACTTGGTATGCCAACCCTGTATATTCTTTCTTGGTCCTTCTTTGGCTCTGTTGTGCATATTCACATCTCTTGGTCGATTAAGCCACTTTTCATGCCTGTAGAGCTGGATATTTAGAAGCCTTTGCAGATATGTGTTTTATCATCATGATTGTTATGTCGTTGACAGTAAGAAACTCAAGATATTTTTCTATTTCCAGTGGTATAAATATGAGCTATTACTGAAATTTCTAAAGATTTTGGGTTTATGACCTTTATCCTTGTGTTTCTAACAGCAGCAATAACAGCATGGGGAATGATCCAAAGCACATGGCGATGGCAGTAATGGAAGAAAGAGATGAAGATTAGAGGGGGGCAAACAATGCCTCTGTATGACATAGAGTGGCAAACCTTCCAATTTGGCTGGAAACTGCATTCTTTCTTCACTTTGTGTATCCCCTTATATAACCCTGATGCCACTAAGCTGTTTTCTGATAACAGTAAAAAACCCTGTTTAAAATCAGCACCAAATTGTCATTTAGATGAAAGAAGCATTATCCTGCTCTTCAGTGGAAAGGTCCTGTTTCTCTGATCCTCCTCAGTAACAATTTCAAAAAAAGGTACACATAACTTTGTGTCTTCTGTTAAGCAGCCAGCAAAGAAGCTCTGTAAACACAGGGATTTACTGGTAAATATGCTGAGGGAAGTCAATGGCTTTGATAACAACCACTTCATATAATGCATTGTCAAAATAAAAAATGTAGCATAAACTTTCATGACAATCCAAATAATTTGTTTAACAAAGCCATATAGGTCAAGAATACTTCATGACTAGTTTTGTGCTTTAATTTAGTTGGAGATAAATGGCTCAGGTATTACATTTTGTGATTTGTTTAAAGCAAAACAAAAAAAAGGGCCTTAATTTCCAAAAAACTGTAGCTACAACTTTCATGTTTTTAAAAACTGCAAGAACAGCTGGGTTGGCATACAGGCTACAACTTTGGGTTCTTTTGAATGAGCCCAAATGTTACTGCTTTTTGGTAAAAAATAGAAAATTGTCTAACTTATTAATTAATAGTCATACACTTTTAATTAAGGATATAAATCACAGCAATCCATTTGAATCTAATTGTTTATATTCTTATTCTTTGAAACTAAGTTCTTATCAAACTAAAAATTAAAATCTATGTTGGTGACTTTTATACATTATTGTTGGCTTATAATAAAAATGAAAGCTATATAGCTTCACACCAAACAAAATTTATATAATTCTCTGAGCCATATTTCACCTGTACACATTAGCACATTATCAGACACCCTTCCGTTCATTTGCAATCTTCTGTTAAGCTCATAAAATTCCTTTCCTCCTGGCTAATACACCTGTTGCCTGCTGCTGTCAACAGTTCCTCAGGCTGACCACTTCTCTGCTGTGACTCTTTTCTGATCTGCCCTGATGGCTCTAAATGTTCACTCTGCTGAGGAAGATCTTCAAGGGAGGAATAACCTCCTCCTCCTCTTCCTTCTTCTACCTGAGTTAGGATGTTAGAGTCTGGAAGGGTGGACTCTAAATGAAGGAACAGAATAACCTGCAGAGGTTCATGATTAATTAACTGCATTCTCTCTGGAGCTTGGTAAGAAACCAATCAATAGAAGGCTTTGTCCTGAGACCTGCCCTGTTAAGATCTTCCTCAGTAGCTCCAAGGAAACAGCAGAGTTCCCCTCTTGTTAAGATGCCAAATCTGAGGGAATGGGCTCTGCTCAATGGCAGAGCTGCCATGCAAAGGGACCTAGCCAGGCTGGAGGAATGGGCCAGCAGGAATTTCTGGAAATTCAGTAAATAACAAATGTAAAATCCTTTGTCTGGGAAAGAGGAGCAACTGGTAGAAGTTGGGGCATGACTGGCTGAATGTTCAACAAGGCATCAAAGCTGTGATGGAGAACAAAGTCAGCATCGGTTAGCAGGGCTTGATGTAAGGAAAGCCATTTTCACTGTGGAGAGTGAGTAGCCCAGAGATTTTACAGTCTCTCTAGCTAGAGAGTTTTGATATTCAAAACCTGACCAGCCTGGTTCAACCCCATAGCTGACCCAGCTTCAAGCAGGAATTTAGACTAAATTGTAAGATTCTTTATTCTAAGGTTCTAAGATTATTTAGACCAAGACCAAAGATTCTGTGGCCCTGTGAATTTAGAAATGCCTTGATTAGCTTGCACATGTCAGGAACACTATTTATCCTATAATAGTATATACAACTGATTGTTATTTTAGAAAGGCCTATGCTAGAATACAGTCACAGAAATATTGTTCTTGTATTCATAATGATATAAAATCTTGTATAAGCTTGATAATGCAACACTAATTGCCCATCATTGCTAGAGAAAAAAATATTTCATACAGATGCGGGATAAATACTAATGAGCTTGCTGATAGTTTTATAATTTGTTCTGACGGCAAAGCTATGTCAAAATATACATCTGACAGTTCTGGTTTGGTGGTGTGTTCTGAAGCTGGTGGGACTTGTAAAATGATGTGCCCTGTTTTTTGTTTTTTGTTTTTTTTTTTTTTTTATAAAGACAGAAAGACAATAACAATTGAAGGAAGCAGGTAAAACAAAACAGTCCATTTATTAGTGGTTTTCAGGTAAAGCTTAAATCTTTGCATTTCCCTTACTATCTTCTTCCTCATCCTAATATTCAAGCAGTAACAGGAAAATACTGTTAAGTCCTTCATGAGCTAGAATCTTCAGCAAAAAAATCCAAATGTCAGATATAGAACTGCAAGCCATGAAAGACTATTTTTATTTCAGGACTCTCCAGTGCATGTATGTTTCCTCTCCTAAAGATTTTATGTGTTTTAATTTATTTTCCTGCTTTATAGTACATTCAGCTTTACTTCACAGCATTCCATATAATTGCAAACTCATTCTGATGCCACTTTTTTAAGACTGCTATCTGAAGGGACTCTATCTCAAAGTGTTTCTCTTTCAGATTAAGGTTTCTGCATGGGTAGTTCTAATGTTTTGAATTTAATCAAAATTATCACAAAAATAATAAAAATACCAACTCTATGCACATATATCAAGGATTTGAGCATGCCAGTGAGAATATCGTACAATATTTTCTAAACCAGAAGGCAAACCTATTAATTTATTTTTTACAGTCCTCTTTTGGGCAATGCACAGCTGTTTCTTGAGAAGCATTGAGCTCCTGTCTCTTGCAAATTATCAGCTTAAGAGGCCTCAAGAGTGTTCTGCAGGACAAGGACCTGAAATTTGTATGCTATTCCTTCATTCCTCAAAATAAGAGAGAATAGTTCTTCAGTACAATGAAGTTGTTCTGTGTCAGAATTTTAAAACAAACAAATATAGACTTCTAACACCCTTCATGGCAGTAAATATTATGGAGAGCACCCATATGAGACATTTGAAGTTTGTCTCAAGAGACTGTGTGCAGTGGGTTTTACTGATTATTAGGATAGTGAAGCTATTTGATCAAGATAATTCCAACTAATGAAAATAAAAATGAAAAAAATTACTAATTTTTTATTAAATCATATAATAACTGAAATAACAATTCTCATTATTTATCCAAAATATTGTATAATTATTTAAAATTATATTAATTGTCTAAATCATGGCTTATTGACATCAGGAGGAGGAATTAGATAGATATCAGTGATTGTGGGATCAGAATGTGATACTCTACATTGAAATGATGGCCTGAAACTATTTACTTGGACTAGTTTTTAAGTCCAAACAAAATAAAATATGCCAGCAAGTTTTAGTGGCACACAAATTATGTCATGTCTTATATTTTGGTCTACTAGATAACAGATACCTCCATAATTAAAATAAGCATACAGATATACCCTGCCCAAGCTCCCTAGGCTCTGGATGACAGCTGATGAATAGTGAATTTAAAGATCAGCAGCCTGAGAAAGAAAGTATCTGCAATCTAGAATAGAAGGATTTAAACAGCTACATCCTAGTAGTTCTTATCATCTTATTTCCAAACATAAGAATCTGAGTTTAACAGAACTTCTTAGAGCTTGAAAACATGGAATAATATGGAGAAAAATTTGCTCTGCCAGAAGGGAAACAGCGATGGTTGTTTCCCCTGCCATTTCCAGTAAAAGACTCATACTGGGGGCATTTGGCCAAGAATGGATGATCCATATTTGATTTCCTCTTATATCTGACGGGATGTAAATCTGTTTCCTATTTCCCAGGTGTCAAGGTATAAATTGAGAAAGAGAAGAAAAGGGCTATATACACATGCCAGAAGAGAGGAGACCTCTTTTCTGCTTCTGGGACTGTTCATGAGTTTTACAAAGTGAAGTGTAGCATTAAATACAAAGTGAGTTTGGGAGTTAGAAGACATGATATTTTTCAAAGACCTGAGAAACCATTGTGACAACCATAAGCTGGTGTTTCTACATCCATCATAAAATATGGTGTGCTCACTTTTTGAAGAACAATCACCATAGGTGCTGTTCACATCTTACATATTACCCTACTCATTAAAGGATTCATAGCAAAAAAAAATTCAGGTAAAAAGTTCAAGGTGAAAGATATTTCAGCTTTGAGTTTCTTGCACTAAATTTCTTGAACCAAGACATAAAATTTGAAACTGCCCAATGTGAGAATGAAATTAGCAGAAAATTTCCAGTCTCATCTTGAATGGCACAGGTGCCAGGAAAAAGAATGGTACAGCAGATTGTTTCTTCCTTCTTTAGACACTTCCCTTTTTTTTTCCTTACAGGTTGATGTTCCCAAGAAAACAAAGAGGATCTCTGGATCCCACGAGGGCAAAATTAGGTGCCTAAACTCCAGAGATGGTTGTGATTCCTGGTCTCTCTGGGTTTGGTGTATTTTATGATAATGGCAATTCTTAGTTTGTATACAGAATTTTATAACTTAAGTGGAGAGCATTTCCTGTACATAGACATGATAGGATACCTACTGGGACATGGGAACCAAGTGCACAGCAAAAACTGAAAGTACTTAATGAATTTCATTCACTGATTTCATGAAGAAACAAAGCCTAAGAGAACTATCAATATCCAGCATTGAACCCTAATTGCAATTTCTGTTTACTCACTGCCTTATGAGAGTTTATAGATCATATTTCCCATCATCCATTCCTTCTTGTGGGGCAAAAAACCACTTGGTATTCTCACTCAGTGTTTGTGCTCTTTATATATGCCCAGTACCATGCTATGCATTTTTATTATCTGTGCTGTAATAGAAAACAAATAAAAAAATATTATAAATTCAATAAAACAATAGGGGAAGATACAACATAGGACCCTGGAGAAAATGCCTGGGAATAGCAGGCAGAAACTAAAATGTGACAAACATATTGATCTTTTTGTTATGCTTGAAGAATGCAGAGTGCAAAAACAATGGAGGGAGGAATGGATGTGTGGGTCTTTCCTATCTGGCATGACTGATTTTCTGTAGTCACCCTTCAAGCAGCAGACAAGCAAAGGTACCACTTGATTGTCATCATTATGAAGAGTGAATAGCCACTGATAAGGATAAAATTTAGCTTTGCATTATGATCTTGTGTTGAATTTTTTCCTAAAGTTTTTTAAAATAGACAAACTTAGGAATGACTGGAATTACATGAAATTGCCATTTTCAGATGTTTTTTGTCTGTAATGAGAAAAACAGAGCAAAAAAAAAAAAAAAGCTCTCAAAAATTTTTAACCCAATATCCCATTGAGTCCATAAGGGATGGAAATTTAACTAGTGACTTTTTGAAAATATCTCTTAAATTTATCATTTATAGACCATCTTTATCTTGCAGTGCTTCCTGAAAAATATCAGCAATTGCCTCAAGGCATTTCAAATAAACTCTTAGTCAGACTTCTCTTCCTGTCTTCAACAAGTACAGCTTCTTCTTGCAATTGTTTGGTGACACATAATGGTGATTTTTTGTTGTGACCTGAATCCTTGAAATCATTATTTGAAAAATGTCAAAACTTCTTGACTATCTGTATTCTTTACAATTTTTCGTTCCTTTAGCATCTCTTCCTATTGTAAATACAATAAAAGAGGGCAGTCTGCTAATGTCATTGTGAGGTGATGTGAGACATAGGAAGAGAATGAAACTTCTTTTACTGATTGTGCTGCTCATGACCTGCAGACAAACTGTTCAAGGTACTCACACTTTCTTCATGCTCTTCTAACACTGTATCTAATGTATTTCTAGAAGAAAATTCTGTTTCAGACTAAGTACTCTCTACAAGTGAAAAACAAGTTGATTAAACCTGAAAGATTAAAATTATGGTGTCTTTTAACTCAGTGAAGTACCTGCTTGAAAGCAATGGCAGAGATTTATAGGATTACAGACAGTAACTTCTAAACCAAAAATAAAAAATGTTGTATTACGAAATTCCCAGTCTCATACATTTACCTATTTTCTATGAAATGAAAATTTTCTAAAGTCTTTTTGTTTTCAAGAATTTTTACAAAATTTAAGTAACCTCCACTGTGATTCTGCCTAAGATCCGACATACTACAGTAATAGAAATATATCTTAATATTGAGAACATATCTATTATTTACTTGAGCTACAGCTTATATCCTAAAACAGTGTTCCTTTGATCCAAGTCAGTGAACTAAAGATGTTCATGGGAATATCTTTTTTCCTTTCACTTTCATTACAGAAACATATTTTGATGTGTGTTTTTATAGAGTAGCTTTAAGTGGGGTTTTATTTACTCCCAAAAGAAAAGTTTTTCAAGATAATAGATTGACAAAAAGCACTAATTTCACAGCTGATAATTTAAATAATTTGTAGTAAAAATGCATATTTTGTTTCTGCCAAATACTTCAGTAAGGAAAGTAATGCAAATGACAATCATTTTCTACTCATTCTAGACAATATATTAGATATGGTAAATTTAGAAGGAAAGACCTTAAATAAAACTGTAAAATTATTATAGATATGATATGTTAATGTTGAATTTACAATAAAATCAGCAAAATTGATTAAGCAATTAGTCATTATGAAGCTAAACATAAAAGAATATAGTGTTCTATAAATTTTAAAATGGTACTTTACTATGTTTTACAGTCTATGGAAAATGTTTACATGCTTATTTCTTTATCAGTCTATTTGTTTAACTGAATTTTTCAGCCCTGAAATGAGAAACAAGCATCTAGTATCTGGGTACAATCACATTAGTAGCAAATTAATACATTTTAGCCAGCGCCAGTCACATCATGGATCATAACAACACAGAAATATAGTAAAAATAATTATTCTCTCAACAATGCATATATTATTGTTTTCAAACTTTAACTAACTGCTGTGTTTTAGTAAGCATATTCAAAATATGGTTGATTTCATGGTATGCACTGAAAAAAAGCAAGCAGACTCCAGATGTTACAAATTAAGACAGGAAACAATATCAGTGACAGAGAAATGGTAACAAAAAAGACACCAACTTCTTTTTCTTATATTTACTGAAGTTCAGGTGAGCTTAGTCTCATCTCAGAATTGCAGAAATGCAGAAGATAAAGACTCTTGAATTTGTTGGTCTCCAGCATTTACAGACCTAAACCCAAACTGTAATATTGATATGACATATCCAGCAGCAGCTAATATTTATGACAAAGCACACACCTAATATGATTTCATAAAGAAAAAGCACTGCTTAGCAAATGATGCACTACATCTAGTACCAAAAATATGTAGCCCTTTTCTACTGTACTAATATAGCTTTAATCATTAAGTGATCAAGGCATGGATGAAAATGCAAGGCTGCTAGTAAAAAGAAATGAGCCTAGGCTTTAAGTTATCTGTAAACTAGAACAGCCATTCTATCTATAACTATTATATTATCATATAGAAACAGCAGAAATAACTTGGAAGACCTGGAGATTTCAAAACTCCTTAGAATAAACTAAGGACAAATGGATCTGCCTCTGTTACTGGTATTACCTGTCTTTTAAAGTGCTTTTCCAGTCAAGTCTTAGTACACAAGAGTAGGTATGGGAGACTTTGCTGGTCTTCATTGAAGCCTTAAGTTTTTCCAAACCATATGGTTGGCATTGCTTGTATTGTTCTTAGATAGCTGTAAATGCTACATACAAAAATTAGAAAGGAAAAGCATCCTGAAAGTAGTTGTAGAGCAGAACTCAAGAGTTGATTGTTTTAAGGTGATCTTTAGTTTTTACCAAGTCCAACGCATAATTTATAGCAATTAGATTTAGTAAGACCAGATATGAACTTTCAGCATTTTGAGCTGTAGTTTTTTCTTATGAATGAGGCAAAAGAGAAGAAAGTGAAACCATTGTATTAACCATGCATATAAATATATGTAAATACAGTAAATACAAAATGAATTATTTTTATCTGGAATCCCAGTGTTGAAGGAGAAGGAGGGTTGGACTTTGCAAATTAGAGTTATGGTATATAAGTAGTACATATGGTACAAACTCCAATAGACAATTTTTTCCTGTAGGATTAGGCAGTTCCTTAAATATAATCAATAAGGAAGGTTCTATAAATATTTTTAAAGAGTAAGGCTTTTGACACTGTCTCCCATAAGGTTCTCACAGAGATGCTGTGTCTGTGTGGCTTGATGAAAAAACAGTGAACTGAAAGCAGGCTGAAAAGCTGTGCCCAGAGAGCAGAGATCAGTTGAAAGAAATTTAATTGGAGGCCAATAGTGTACCCTAAGAATCAATATTGAGTCCTATCCTATTGAACATTAATGATGATGAGATAGAGTGTATGCTCAGGAAGTTTGCTAAGAATATGAAACTGGGAGGTTTGGCTGACATGCCAGAGTAATGTGCTGTCATGCAGAGCTGGACAAATAGGATGACTGAACCTCAGGTAATTTAACAAAAGGAAGTGCAAACTCCTGCACCTGATAAGGAGCAACACCAGGCACAATATAACCTGAGGTGCAACAGGCTGAAAAGCAGCTTTACAGAAAAGGACACAAAGTTAAACAGAAGTCAGGAAATTTTTCTTGCAGCAAAAATAGAGAACTGGCATCCTGGAATGCAATAAACAAAGTATTGCCAGAAGGTTGAGAAAGGTGATGCTTCCTCTCTACTGAGCACCAGAGAGGCCACACTTTGAGTACTGTGTTCAGTTCAAAGCTCCCCAGTACAACAGAAATAGGAACATGGTGGAGAGTCTAACAAAGTTCCACAAAGATGTTACAAGGACTGGACTGGAACATCTTTCCTGTAAGGAGAGTCTGCAAGACTCAGGAATGTTCACTGAAAGGAAGGGAATGCTAAGGATGAATTTTGTCAGTGTATGTAAATACACAAAGGAGGAAGATGGAGCAAGGCTCTTTTAGCTGAGCAAGGCCCTTTTAGCTGTGCAGGTGACAGGACCAGAGGAAATGGGCACAAACTAAAACACAGCAGGTGCCATCTGAACATCAGAAAATATTTTTTCGCTGTGATCAAGCACAGGTTGCCCAGAGAGGTTGTGGAGTTTCCATCCTTCAAAGTACTGAAAAGTTGAGACTTGGACCAGATGGTCCCTTCCAATATCAAACACTGTGATTCTGTGATAAACATAATTTTTTCTCCTTTAGTATCTGAGATGCAAAGAATATTCTACCATTACTGAATCTAAATTATCCATTCTGCTGTCTTCCTTTCATTTAATATATCACTTTCTTTGGTACCCTGTAAATTTTGAGGGGCTAGGCCTAATGCAAAAGTTGTTGAAGACAGGGTCCTAAGTGACTACGTAATCTCATTTACACACTTTTGTTCTAGTCACTGCACATAAGAACATGAAAACATTAAAAGAACAGAATGAAGACAAGGATTATGTGGGCACTTGGGAGGAAAATGTATCTGGTTCTGCTTTCTTTAGAAGCTAATACATAATTATTTTATTCAATTAGATAAAATCAGTTAAAAAAGTTAACTAATCAATAACAGGGAAAAAAAACCACTGAGAAAAAAAAGGCCCTGAGGACCTTAATTTCACAAATTTAATTTTTACAAATTAAAGAAAGAAAAAAATAATATTAGTTATGTACTACACACTATAAGAAAACTTCCCTCTTTCAGAATTTTTCTGACTGAGCTTGGCTTCTCTAACATCACCTTTTAGTTCCTTTATGAATGTTAAAATACTGGTTCTAGTGCTTAGGCATGAAGGCGTCATTTCCCATATTTTTGCCAACTTTCACCAATAGTGTTGTATAAACTTCCAAATAAAAGACTACCAGTAGGGTGTCTGCATAATCTTACAATACTTGGAACCAGAACTTTTGAGTATTTTCATCACTGGCAAGGCACTCTAGAGATTTTTCTTTCTGGACCACTGGCAGTGGTGTTTCTAAATTGGCTGCAAGATAATTTTCCAAAATTCATCTGAATTCCTTGGCTCTCTTGGGCTTCAGCTCTCACTTGTACAGTGAATAAAGATTAGGAAAAAAAAAAAAAAAGAAAGAAAAAGAAAGGACAAGGTAAGCTAAATTTCCTCAGTTTATCTGTTTGTATATGTTTGTATGTCAGCTAAGGCCAGAAGAAATCAGTGGAACTTCTTAGTTAATTTCCTACATAATAATCTACCAGATTGCATCCACTCTGTGTATGCATCAGTAGCATCAACTGTTTTCATTGTAGTATATTTTACTTAAAAAATACCTGTTTTCAGATAAAGGTCTTTATTAGTAGAGTCTATTTTCATTAGTATTCTGTTACAACTGCCATTACTACCCAGTTTTTACCTGCTGACAATTTATTTCCTAAAAAAACCATTGTCATATATATTTCAATTTGTGCACCTTCCCTTGAAGTCATTGTGTCTTTCTATAATTTTTGCCAGTAGATCTGAAAGTAGGAAGATGCTATTCATTGAGACAATTCTCAGATTTGTATTCATGAGGAAAGCAGAGATATGTTTAAAACTTACGTAACAGGTTATAGCTGCAAATATTTTACAGATGCAGATTCTCTCCAGAGCTATTTCTCCAAAAATTCAGTGATCCTTTCTGTCTTTATTTCTTTCTGAATACCTATGCATTTCCTCACCTAAAGATGTTAATGTATTTCATCCTCACCAAAGTTTAACTATGCAGAAAATTTACAGGTAGTATTTAGAGGTTTTTTTCAGTAGTAATTTTGTGTTTGTTTCTAGATCATTCATTAAAATTATGATTAGTTGTGGCAGTACATTTCTCTCTGTCTCAGGACTTTTCATAGAGGTGCACAGAGAGACAGAAAGAGAAACCAAGTTCTATTTCTGCTCCTCAGTTTTCCCATGTGGAATGTGCTTGGAGAATTTTTACCTGGAGTGATTGCTTGATTGGATTCTGGTGAGGATTGTTTGAGCCTGATGGCCAATCCAATCCACCTGTGTCTGGACTCTGGCGAGAGGGTCATGAGTTGTGTTAGAGATGATAGAACAAGTAGGTTTGTAGTTTTTAGTATCTTCCTTTATATAGTATATTAATGTATTTTAGCATAATTATAATAAAGAAATCATTCAGCCTTCTGAATTGGGTCAGACATTGTCATCTCTTCCCATCGGGTTTGCCTGCATTTACAACAAATAGTCTTAGGCCTAATTTTGATTCCTCTAAAATAACCTCCCTCATAGAAATAAGTCCATAATGCCATTTCATTCTGTCACTTGCTATCATATAGCTGCCAGGTAGCTGGGTTCATCTAAAATGCTCTTACCATAATGTGTTCTAAGTAATATGCTATGCAGTAATTTAAAAACCTAAACTTTCTGCAGGGGTTTATAAATTATAATAATAAAATAACCTGTATATATCATTTATTTCTATGTGTTTAACCTATATTTTTTCTTAAAGTCTCTGTTATTAACCCCTATGTTAAAAAGCAATGTGAACTGTCTGTCCTCATTTATATGTATTTTGCCGTGAGCTTTTAAGCTATCATTGTGAATAGAAAAACTGATTTGTCTTTAATGTCACTTTGTTTTAACATCACAATCTAACCCCTTTTAAATCCATTTAATACAAACCATAGTGATTTAATATACATGGTTCTTTTCCCCTCAGCATGTTGTGTCAAACTGTATAAAATACTATACACAAAACAAATCCAAACAAATCAAAACAGTGGTCTGGTTTCAGCTTGGATAATTATCTTGCCAATAGCTGGTACAGTGCTATGTTTTGGATTTAGGATGAGAATAATACTGACAACACACTGATATTTTTGGGATTGGTGAGCAGAGCTTACACAGAGCCAAGGCCTTTGCTGTTTCTTGCCTCATCTCACCAGAGTGTGTCACTTATTTTGTATGTTCTAATATTTTTACCTGCTATTATTATTATTTTTCTCCTTTTTTGTCTCATTAAGCTTTCTTTCTTTCAACCCACAAATTTTACTTCTTTTTTCCAATCCCACCTAGGAAGTAGGATATTAAGAGAACAGTATTGCAGTGTCTAGCTGCTGTGTAGAAAAAGCTGTGACTAAATAAAAAAATTAAATTCAGCTCATTAGACAAAACCTAGTTTATATAAAGCTTTAATGGCCTGTAATTAAGTACCTTCTAGTACTTGACTTTTTATCATCTGAGTTTTGCCATCTTTATCTTATTTTTCTAGGGTCTGATGTTGGACCTAATTTATTGAGGGTTGCTGTCTTACAAGCACAGTATCAGCTTTTGCAGTCTTTGCATGGATCTTCTTGACTGCATCAGCAATAATAGATTTAAAGAAAAGCTGTGATTGGAAGGGGCCACTGGAGGTCCAACCCCACCCCTTTCAAGCAGGACCATACAGAGATGCTTTGCCAGGACCACGTCCAAATAACATTTCAATATCTCAAGAATGGAGACTCTGCACCGTCTCTGAGCAAACTATTCCACTGATCAGTGGCAGAAAGAAAATATTTCATAGAATCATATAAATGCTTGGGACCTGAAAGTTTGAACCCCCCTGCACAGGCAGGGACACCTTTCACTAGACCCGATTGCTCAGAGCCCCATCCAACCTGTTTTTGAACACATCCACAATTTCTCAGGGCAACCAGTTCCAGTGCCTCACCACCCTCACAGTAAATAATTTCTTCCTAATATTTAATCTAAATATGTTCAGGTTAGAAATGTTTTTCCTTGCCTACCACTTTCTGCCTATGTAATGAATTTTTCTTCCTCTTTTTTTATAAACCCTCTTTAAGTTCTGGAAGGGCACAATGTACAGGATCTCTGCAGACACTCCAGCTCTCAGACTATCTTCATAACAGAGGTATTCCATTCATCTGAGCATCTTCATATCCTCCTCTGCATCTATTTTAACAAGTCCAAGTCTTTCTTGTGCTGGGGACCTCAGAGGTGGATGCAGTACTCCAGGTGAAATGTCAAGGGAGCAGAGCAGAGAGGCAGAATCACCTACCTTGCCCTGCTGCCATGCAACTTTTGGTGCTTCCCAGGGTGTGGTTGGCTTTCTGGGCTGTGAGAACACATTGTTGGTTCATGTCCAGCTTTTTACCCACAAGAACCCTCAAGTCCTTCTCCACAGTGCTGATCTACATGACTTCTTCTCCCAGTCTGTACTCATGCCTGGGGTTGTCCTGATCCACATGCAGAAACTTGCAGTTGTTGAACCTCATGAGGTTCTCATGGACCCACTTCCTAAGATTGTCCAGGTCCTTTTGGCTGGAATTCTTTCTGTTGCATCAAATGCACTGCTCATCTTCCTGTCATATCCAAACTTGCTGAGCATGCACTGGATCTCACTGTATCCTTGATAAAGATATTGAAGAGGAACATCCCCAAGACAAGGGCCTTGAGGAGCATGACTCAACACAAGCCTCCACCTCATAGAGGTCATAGAGCTATTGACCACAACTCTCTGTCTATATCCACCCAGACAATTCCTTATCCACTGCATAGTTCACCCTTCCCACCCATGTGTCTCCATATGGATGTCTTGTTAGGCATGCTCAACCAGCTTCCAACCAACACCCCCAGGTCTTCTCCTTTGGACAGTTTTCCAATCACTCTTCATGCAGCCTGTAGCCCTGCAAGGAGCTGTTCTGACCCAAGTACTGGACCCAGTATGAGGCCTTGTGAACCTGAGATAATTGGCCTTGGACCATCAGTCCAGTCTCTGAGAGCCTTGGTACTCTCCAGCAGGTCAAAATTCTCACCCAATTAAGTGTCACCTGAAAACTGACTGAGGGTCAACTCCATCGCCTCATCTGGGTCGTTGATAAATATATTAAACTGGTCCCAGTACTGAGCCTTGGGGAACATCACTTAGGACCTGCTACCAACTGGGTGTAATTCCAGCCACCACCACTCTCTGGGCCTAGCCGCCTACCGATTTTCTTGCTCAGGAAAGAGTGCAGCCACCCAAGCCATGAGCAGCCAGTTTCTCCAAGAGAATGCTGTGAGAAATTATGTCAAAAGCTTTACTAAAATCCAGGTAGACAGCATTTATTGATCTCTCCACACAGATGGAGAGAACAAACTGTTCATCTGTAGCTTTTTCGCATCTCTTTCACAGTATTTGCTGATCAGCAAGCTTAGGCACCTTAATAATAGATTACAAATTTACTTCACTGACTGGACATTGTTCAGACCTTTAAGATTACTTATGGAAATATTTTGGTTTCAGGCTGCTTTTTACATTAGGGGTAGCCTAGGAAAGTAATAATAATAAAATTAACAAAAGGCTCTTCATAATAGTGTTTGCACTTTTTTCAAGATTCTCAGTAACAGAAAAAACTTAGTGGAACTATTGTGGGAATTGCAGCGAAAAAGAAAAAGCTGTCTGTTGTGATCCATTCTAATCACCTAAGAGCAAAGGGAACTCTGAATAAAATGGATCGAACCCTGAAACATTTGACTATATCCAAAACACATGATTAAAAACAAATAAAGTTAGATGTTGATACCAAAAAAAAAAAAAAAAAATTTAATAGCAAAAGAGGCAAAGAGAGAAAAGAAAGAAAGAAATAGTAAAAAGAGGTGTGTTGAAGAGGAACAGGGAAAATGACAGATATTAAGTAGAAACATATCACCCTCCATGGGTTCCAACAATGTCTCTGCTTCCCTCTGTCTGGTCTTCTTAGTGGTGAGGATCCCCCACTGAAAAGTATCAAATCCAATGGATTGATATACATTGTGGGGATCAGGTTTGACACTGTCCCTCGCAACATGGTAGATGCATCACATTACATCAAGTGCAATGCTCAGGGGCAGGATCTGGGGACCCCTTTGTGGGGGCCTTTGATGGGCCATGACATGCCCTGTGCCATCCTCACGTGGATGTCCCATAGGTGTGGCTTTCCCAGGGTGGGGGGCCTGAGCCCCTGGGCCGGTCTGCACAGGGTGGGATGGATGTTAACTGCCTTGGACCTGAGGCTGTGCCACACCCCCAAAACCTCTCCTCCTCCCCCTTTATCTGCAAGCCTGGCAGCAAATAAAGCTGGGGCTGGGGCCTGCTGTGGGTGTTTGTCCAGGTGCTTTGAACAATAATGTCATTTTCCTAATCTTAAATTGCCTTAAGTTGTTTAACCCACAGTTCAGGATATCAGTCAGGGGCCCATTCAGGGTTTACTTTGCTGGTGCAGCTTTGTTATACACGTTTGCTATAATAGGCAGAAGTCCTTCTTTATGAAGACATAAACCATAAAACTGACACTGCCAAAAGTGATGTATTATTTAAATAAAGAAAACTATCTAAAGGTTCAACTCAAACATCTAAGTTCATCAGGATAAATTAATGTGTATTACTGACCAGTTTACAAGAGTTTAAGCAGCAATAGGGGCTGGAAAGATATTCCTGAGAAAAGAAGTTAAAAATATGCTACTGACTAAAAAGCGATATTGCAATAGAATTTCTCTATTTTAAATTTAAATTGATTGTCATCCTGGGGTGTGTCTTTAAATCCTTGCATTGCTTTTCCTTTTTTGCCAGCTCTTATAAACTTATGTGTTTCTATAATTTGCAAGCTGTACTTTTTGTACACCTTCCATTATTTCCGAAAATAAAAACGTAAATGTATAATTAGAAATTAACATAGTGCTTCTTTTTGAAACATCTAGTTACTTTCTGGCAAGATTTATTTTAAACTAGTAGAAAATATCAGGAAAATGCTAGGGGTGCCTAGTAAATCACCTGGAGGGACTTCAGTGATGAGAAATATAGTATTCTCCACCTCAGGATTTCATCTAAGCTAGCTGAGATCAAGTGATTCATTGCATTCTCCTATGGGAAATTATGTAGGAACCCCAGTGAGGTAGAGATTAAAGCTGCCCACTTCTGTCAAAGTGGTTGACATGCCTAATAGTATGACTTAAATATCTTAAATCAAAAAATATCCAGACTAATTTACATGAAAAGAAATGAAATAAAAATACCTTTCTTCTGGCTTAGATATAAATTGGCATGTATGAATTAATAGAGATATGAGTGCTGTGAACTGAAGGAGTTACCGCCAATTTTTGAGAGCAATATTAATCCCTGTGGATGAAAACTGACAGAACTGTGGCTACAAGGGATTTCTGTCACTAATCACTCACCTATGTATTAAAGGAATCAGAAAAAGAAATTTTATGTTTATCTGGTAATTTTTTCAGGGTTGGCTCTGCTTAAGAGTAAAGTGTAAGTATATGAGCTAAAACATTTCCTCCAAAGCAAATGTTCAAGGCAGTGCAATAAACAAAACTTTACTTACCAGAAACAGATCTCTGATTTAATTTTAAATCTATTTAAAATATGCAATGCAATTAGTTTGTTAATTTAGTCCATATTTACAAGAGTGGCCATAACAAGATGGACTGCCCTGTGTATAGTTTTTTTTTTTATATGAGAAAAAATCCAGCTAAATAAAGCAGATCAAACAAAATTGTTGTACACACATTTTAGCCAGAACAACATACAATTTTTCAAAAGATCGGGATAAATTAAAATAATGCACTTTATGCATTTAAAGCTTTGGAACCTTTGATAAATGTTATGCCAAGAAGAAATATTTTTGTCCTCATTTACCCATAAGTTCTGCTGATCATGATTCAAAAAGCAAATAATCTATAAATAACATGATCATCATTATTCTGCCTTCCTGCTCCAAAATACACTGCATTTTTAATACACAAGTTTTGCAAAGTGTATCAAATCCTTCCTTTACTTTAGACTTTGTCTTATTTCCTTGTTGTTTTGAAAAAAGGACCATTCACACTTTTAAACTTTCTTTTTGAGTGAGTTGACAGATTCGTAAATTTGTTGCTTACTCCTCAGGTCATCTGCAGAATGCTCCACAGGCAATGATGAAAGCAAGACCTAGAAAGTGAGCTTTACTGCTTTCTGCTCTCTCCATTTCCCATCAGTTAATTCAGCACGTGTCTCCATTTCAGGTAGCATAGCTGTGACTGTTCCCTCACAGCATACTCAGTCAAGTTAGATATCCATGTATCTTAAACAGAAGGCTGTGGGGTCCTGCTATCGTGGAAAACAAGTATAGAAGACAGCATGCAAAATGATGGCCCCAACCTTTGCTGCACAACACTATTGCATATCTGTATGTAGGACAAATCATGATAAGGTACAGGTACAGTAGCAAAATATGGATTTTCATTGTCATTGTTTTGAGTGATGTGAATGTTACTTAAAGAAATGTTTGTCTGCATGAAATACAAGACATCAGAATTTTGCAGAGTGCATGATTGAGTTCTGACACTAAATCCCATTATGGCTGAGCAGAATATAGATACACAGATTGAAGAGCATATCACAGAGTATAATTCCTAAGTAAATAGCTCAAAAAGAAATAAGGTATGTGAGAAAGACAAATTATTTTGTAAGACAGACATGAAACAATGAAATTAGACTAGTGATGAAAGGATCTGTCTTTTGTCTTATAAAACATAATTAGAATTTTTCTGGAGATTAGAGATTTTTTTTTTCTGGAAGATAATCTGTATCTCTGAAGAAAAAAAAATTGTTTAAAAATACATAATTTACAACACAGTAGCATCTCACAAGTCTTGTTATCTGATGCATGTGTGAAATGTGACCTTGACTTAAAGTCCTGAGGTCAATGCTGTCCTCAGTAACATCTTATGCTCCCTTTGAAGTCAATCAGTCAGTAACCTGAGAGAAGCTCCCTTCCCTTCCCTTCCCTTCCCTTCCCTTCCCTTCCCTTCCCTTCCCTTCCCTTCCCTTCCCTTCCCTTCCCTTCCCTTCCCTTCCCTTCCCTTCCCTTCCCTTCCCTTCCCTTCCCTTCCCTTCCCTTCCCTTCCCTTCCCTTCCCTTCCCTTCCCTTCCCAATTTAAAAATACAGCAGTTTTGTTTTAAGCAAGGATCTAGCCCTCATTGGATTTTAATACCTTATACTGTGATACAAAAGAGGAAATTAAGCATAATTTCATAACTTTAAAGCTCATAGGAATCCATGATTGAATGCTGAATGAAAAGTTTGCTAGTATCCAGTTTTCCAGACAGAATCTTCACAGCAATTCATCTCCAATTAGAAAAAATAAAGCAGAGGAGAAGAAAGCTTTGCCAAGTGCTAAGTAGGTGTACAGGAGAAGCTACTTGCTAGAGCCCTAATGAAAATCTAAGTTGTGTTTAAGGGGTGCAATGCAACATGGAGATGAGCTGCAAGTGAGTAAGGACCATAAAACAGTCAGAGAGGCTCAGGAGTGGGGTGGAGGGTCACAATGCTGTGCTGGGTGCAATAGCTGGGAGTGCTGAATAAAGTCCTCTTCATGTGCCAGTTCTGCTTCCAGTTCCAAGGCAAGATAGTAAGAGATGACTTAAGGAGAGGCTGAACTACAAAACACATTGGGGTCCATTTGCCGATGAACTTCAAACACAGTGAAAAGACATTTTTAATTTAATTTAATTTAATTTAATTTAATTTAATTTAATTTAATTTAATCTTAATTTTATTTTATTTTATTTTATTTTATTTTATTTTATTTTATTTTATTTTATTTTATTACTTATTGTTGTATTGTTACTTCAAGTGTGAGATTTTTCAGAAGTCTTGGCAACTATTTTGAAAGGAACTGGAAGGATTCATGTAGCATCTCTATGTTTCATGCTCACTGTGAGATACAGGGGCCAGGTTTATACATTTTCCCTTTGGAGTCACATAAGAGTTGTATAAACACAGCTGCTCTTCCAGACCAAAGAAACAGAAAGAACCCTATTGTTTGTAAAAAAAAAGTAAACTCCATTCCTTCTGCTAGGTACCACATGATTTTTATTCTGCTTTAAAAACCTGTGTATTCTTTAGTCCATTATTTTCATTGACAAGATATATTTGCCTAGATAATTCTTTATATTTTTGTTAAAACTTCAATTTTTAAAGAAAATTATTTCCTGTTACAAATATGAATATAAATTTCACACATTTTATACATTTTCATAAAAGCACATAATGCATTTTCAAATTTGGGAATTATTTTGAGAATTTTTCTGCATGTATCCTAAAGTTAGGGAACGGCACAAACATATTCCTTATAAAATTTCAGGTTCCAAGAATAATATTTCAAATATATTTTCAAAACAAGTGTTTAGGGCTTTTAGTCTTCACTTCCACTTTAAAACTCAAGGGAATATAGAATACATTTCTGTCCAGCAACGAGAAACTCTCTTTTTACTGTTAAAATATCTGAAGGGGTATTTTAAGATATTTTTCATTCAGGAGGCGAACTGTAAATCATCCACAGTTTTCTGCTGAAGTAGTACTTGCTGTTTGGATGCCTGCAGTAGTTAAATTTTAATACTGTGAATATACAATACATATTATGGAGGTGGAGAGAAGAATGCAAACTAATAACCTGGTGCAGTAGAATTTTAGTATAATTAAAATGCCAAGGCATGCTTGTCTTAACTTTGCTTAACACTAGAAAATTTGCTCATGACAATTATATGTGAGGAAGGAATCTGCTGAATTATAATTTTTAAATTTATTATTTATATGAATAAAAATCAGGATAATACATAAAGTTAATATCTAATATATAAATAATTTTATTGTTCTTTTTGCCCAGTAGAGTCTATGTATAACAAACTAAAAATGCTGTCCCTACAACTTCCCTCTTTTTAAAAGGTGGATGACAAAATACTATTTTTCCCCTCAGCCTTGACTGACAAGATATATGAAATGAAGACAGGGACTAAGCTCAGAAATAGTGGAAGTTTTTAGAGGAATAGAAAACTCTCACACATTCAATTAAATGCATCTTGGGAAAAACCACCATCAATCATTCTTTTCAATGATCATGAAAGATTATTACATAAAGAAGTACCAGTCCATTAAAAGCATAGAGGAAGGTATAAAAAAATAAAAAATAAAAACAGGCTTATTGTGAACTCGGAGACAATCTGAAAAATTGATGGCAATCAATATAAAATTCTGCCATAACAATGTACAAGATAAGAAAAAAGCAGAGCTTTAAAAATGCAGGTAATCTTTACATCTAATCAAGTAAAAGTAAAGCTGGTATTATATGGATATTCTGTGTTAACATGTTTTTATTAAGGCCACAGAAAACAAATCAGAATAGCTTATCCTGAGATATAGTGTCATTCTGTACTTTATTTTTTTAATTTAATGTATTTTTTAGATGTTATGTTTGCTGACATTTTAAGATTCAGAATATTTACTGAGCAGTAGAAATCCAAACTTTGTTTTTTTCACAAGTACCATAAACTTTATAGAGAACACATAGTTTGGAAAGACATATTCATTCTAAGTTTAAGACTGATAACATTCAGTGAAATAATTTGCCAAGATTACTATTGTAAATTTTTTATTATAATTTATTTCTAATAACACACTAATTTTAATAATACTAATAACAACAATAATATTAATATAGGAAATCAGTATAGTAATTGCCTATGCTAATTTGTGAGGTCACGCCTAAGAACTGATGCAAAAAGTTACCTCATGTCCTTAAAGTGTTTTCAGAGGAATTATTTTATACTCCAGAAAGTGACAAATACCTACTGCCATAAGACCAGTGTCACAAGTCTGCACAAAGCCAGCTGTCACAGTGACAAATGCTGCACTGACTTTGGCAGGTTTCTGAAGTCTGCTAAAATCAGCTCCTTTGAGTTTTGAGATCACCTTGCTTTCTGGACGGAGGATGATGCCACTGACTGCATAGAAGGATTCATGACTGGGTGGCAGCTGGTACTGACTCAGAATTGTTTTGTGTATCCAGTGTCTCTATTGGACATGAAATGAGCTTGGTAAGTTCAAAAGGGAAAAAGAGTCAGTTTTATTTGAACATCTGGTATTTATAGAGTTCTAGAGGTGACTGTGGATTGGAGGATGGAATTACCACCTCTCCAGCTACACTGGTCCAAAGATCAATCAATCATTTCTCTCTACCTACAGAGAAATATGCAAACAATTCTATTTATACATTAAGTTTTGTGGGAGCTCTGACTCTCAAATATGTAAACGTTATTAGAAGGCTAAAGAAGTTTTATGAGAACTTTAAAACTTTCAAAAGAACTATAAAAGAAAACTTAACACTTTTGAAAATCAGGGCAACATACCCAGTCTGATTTTGTTCTTGGACTTTCCTCCCCTTCTCCAGAGTTCTGCAGCTGTAAGTAGCACAGAAGTTGGGCATACTGTTGTCATGATCCTACATCAACTTTTCTCAGGAGCAGTACATCTCATATTAGTGCATTTATTTCTGGGCCTCCTTGACGTGCTCTGCAATGCTGGAGTTGTTACTAAAAGAGGAAAGGCAGGGAGGGTTATGTGGACATGTTGGGCATTGCACCACCACCCTTTCAGTCCTCATTTCAGGATGAGAGGGGATGACTGAATCCCTCTTTAGGACTTTTAGGGTTATGAAGATTGTATCTTCCACTCAAGAACATTGCTGGGAATTGACAACCTGTAAATTAATTTCTTCCATTACTGAAATTTTGTACTTATACAGCCATGGAGAAGTCATCCTCCTTTCCATGCATTACCTGCAAAGTAATGATCAGCTTTTGGAGAATGGCTTTTCTACTGCTCAGAACTTAAGATTTAATTTAATTTGCATCAATAACATGAAATTATTTTTTTAAAAATACCAGTTTCAAATCATCATAATAAAATCCTACCAAAAAATGTAAACTAACCAGTGTGACACTGATACTCTGGTTTACCTTGTTTTAGATGGGTGAAAACAAACAACTATAGTGCTGACATTTAAAACTTTTGAACATTTAAACATAAAAGGCCTACTGATATATGCCTGGTTGCAACCTTGTTTGGAATAGTTGTTGATCACAATTTTTAAGAGGTACCTTCTCCACGGCACCTTCTTGAGCTTATGTTTTGTGCCATTTAGGATCTGCTGTTACTTTGTTAAGCAGTGATACAATATAGCTACTTCATCATCTCAGCATCTATCTGTTTGCTGAAACAACATACAAAAACAACAACAACAACAAAAAATCTAATTCAGGGATAACTGCTTGATTTAATAAAGATTCCTTGTCTGGGCTGCATCCAGCATGCCAAATCCGACTGCTGTAAGTAATTTCTGTAGTGTGAGATTGAGAAAAAAGTTTGGAGGTAGCGGAGGAGGAAGCCTCTTCCACACTGACAGACAGGCTTGTCCCTTCCATGTACTGTGTGACTGCCTGCATTCCTGTCTGTGGCCATCACAAACAGGTTTTGAATTGCATAACAACAAATTAGTTACTGTGGTAGTAAAACTGGATAGAGGACTTTGGAAGACAGATTAGTTTCAATAGTTGTAAGACTTGGTGTGCTGATTGTGGCAGCTGTGGTACCAGCTGACAGTTTAGCTCCTGCTACGAGTCTGGCAAACTCAGTCTTATCAAACATCAGAAAAAATTTCACTGAGGTAAATCCAAATTACTCTTTCTTGTATAATTTCAGGCAATTGGCATACCTAAATGTCACATATGTGTTTAATTTAAAAATGGGAAATAGACATTGTGGAGTGAGTAATGAGGAATAAGCCTGATCAAAGGCTACCAGCTCTGAAAATAAATAGACATTTGGAAAAAACTTACTTTTTCTTGAAACTTATTTTCCTTAAAAAACTTTATTACTACTCAAGCACTTATAATTTTTCTTACAGTCTTACAGAAACAATTGGATTTTGTTTTCCAATACTTGAGATTTCAAGCAAATTTTATTTTTAACCATATATTTGGCTTAAGCACTATTGGTTTTTACATAAAGAATGTAATGGCCTTCAACTGTGACTGTCTTCCTTTATTACTGTACAACCAATGTGTTATCAATGGCAATCAAAATCTAAAAATAGATTAGGAGAAAGTAGAAAAAATTTCTTTTATTTTATTTTGATGTGGGATCTAGTCTTTGTTCCCACTGTTTTTCTTCTTCAAGAAACCATTTCAAAATAACAGGTTTATCTCTTGGTCTAGTTTGACAAAACACTTCATGTTCAAAATTAAAGGCAGGAGTAGTTTATTATGGTTTTGTTTGAAAAATATGAATAAACATAGACTTCAGTCTTATGTAGGAGATGACAGATCTCTCAACCCACAATATTGCCTAGTTCTGTGAACTTCTCTACTCCAGTGAACCAGGAGACTATATGAGGCAGACTGATGACAGAAATGCTGGTTGAAGCTTGATGCTCTCAGTGTGCATATAGCACAACCCTGGTAGATCTATTTGCTTTCCAGGTCAAACCTTGAATTATATATATCCAGAGGCAGATTTATTCATTCTTCTTTGCAAAATAATATGTAGCAAGCTGAAGAATTCAGCAAGTGATTATAAAAAGTAGGGTATCTTATGCATTTATTTATTATTTAAAAATGTATAGATTGAAATAGTGACAGTAGAAGTTAGGCACACAATACAGAAAAAGGTAGAAATACTTAAAACCAAAATGAAAGTACAATGATTGGTGTACAGGTTTCTTTGTGAATTACAAAATGATGTTGCAGATATGAATTTCCTACAGATTCTGCAGATTATTAAAAATCACACTAATTACTCTGTAGCAGTCATATATTACTTATTTTTACCATTTCACAAGATCCCATATTGTGATCTCCCCTATTTGAGTGACCTGGAGATAGACACATTTGGAAGATGTACAGATGAAGGAAGTGGTTTCCTTAGCAACAGGAACTTTGTGTGAAAACTATTCAAATATTGCTGTCTTCCTCTTTCATGTTAGTGCCTTGCTCAGGTTTTTTGTTAGTGCACTGCACAATTAATCTTTTAAAGCACTATTCTCCAAACATTTGCAATGCCAATATGCAAAGTACCCCCTTGCCCTGAAAAAGCCAAATGCTCCTTAGAAGTCTTTCCAATTAAGTTGAGTAATTCACACAAATAATAGGCATTGTAAATTTCAGCATCTTTCCCATAGATGCTATTCTGTGAATTATTTAAGATCTAGGTTATAGAAATAGCCTTATTCACAAAGCTTATCCCAGAGTTCAATTTAATTTCTTTAAAATTCCTAGTTATGACAGATTTAATGGATAGCTCAGGACTAAAAGTTTTCTTTGCCCTCACACACAGACTCTTAATATATGAGCGTAAACCAATGGTTTACTAGAGTAGTGAATGGTCAGCAATACCATGAATCTCCATTAGCTGACTCAGAAAAGATTGCAATGCTTTCTCATTTATGCTGTCTTCATAAAATCCCAGGGAATAGCTCATGTAGGGAGATGGCTTTACTACAACTGTCTTGATGGCTGCAGTCCACATGCTCTTGCTACCATTATAATACATATTTATGCATAATTATGGTCTTAATATTTTCCCAGAATGAGAACATAATAAATCACCCTTATTATTTTTAATCTTATTTTATTGCTACTTTTCACGTTATGTCAAATTCTTGGACAAAAAATGATCTTTTGTCTTGAACTCTTGGGATTTATAAGACCTGTCTCTGGGAGGTGTGGGATTGTAAACAGTATTTAGTGAGGTGGTCTGTGAAAATGAGTACACTAAACACAGAATGGAATTCCTGATTTTGGTTGACAGAAACAATACACTCAGAATGGCCTTTACACAAAGATATTCACCTCCAGCCTGTGGAGGACTCCACACTGGAACAGATGGTTGCCCAGAGAAGGCCATGGCCACATGGAAAACCCACGCTGGAGCGGGCTCCTAGGAGAAGCCTGTGGACCTCTGGAGAGAGGAGACCACACAAGAGTAGATCTGCTGGAAGGACTTGTGATCCCACAGGGGACTCAAAATGGAACAATCTGTTCCTGAAGGACTGCACCCCACAGAAGGGAGACACGCTGCAGCAGTTTGTGAAGAACTGCAGCCTGTAGAAAGGACTCGCATTGGAGAAGTCCATGAAAGACTGTCTCCTATGGGTGGGACCCCACACTGGAGCAGGAGAAGAATGTGAGGAGTCCTCATCCTGAGGAAGAAGCAGCTGTAGAGACATGTGATGAAGTGACCACAACCTCATTCCCCATCCCTCCTGCTTCTGGTGGGGAAAGAGGGGAGAGAATTCAGTGATGGAGTTGTAGCAGAAGGACGGTGTAGGGGGAAGGTGTTTTAAATATTTGGTTTTATTTCTCATTACCCTACTCTGATTTGATTGGTAATGGTTAATGGAAATTATCTCTCTCTGTCCTCATCTTGACCTCTAAGTCTTTTGTTATACTTTCTCCCGCTGCCAAGTCGGGGAGAGGGAGTGCTAGAGTGTCTTTGGTGGGTACCCATCATCCACACAGGGTCAAACCAGCACACCTAGAAACCCCTGTCTGATTGATTATCAAAAATAAACAGAACATCAGTCTGAATGATTTTAACCACCAAACTGTCTTACCATTGCTGTCTTAGTTTAGTAAGAAAGGCACTATCATGATTTGATGCTGGCCAAACATCAAATACCTACAAAAGCCACTCACTCGCCCCTGCTACAGCTGGGCAGAAGAAAGAAAAATTAATGAAGAGTTCTTGAATTGAGATAAGGACCAGGAGAAAACACTACAAGGGCAAATCAGGCTCAACTTGAAGATACAAGTGAATTTACTCCTAACAAGATCAGAGCAGTAGAATAAGATATAAAAGAAGCCCTTAAAACAGTACAGGGAGATGGCATAAGGGTTTGGTAAGTTCATCACCCAAGATTTTCTTACACTGGTCAGGGAGAGGAGTCCTTCTGTAAAACTGTGGGGTCCTTCCCACAAGAGACTGTTCTCCGTGAACCCCACTGACATGGGTTCACTCTCACAATTAGCAGTCCACCTAAAACTGCTGCAGCGTGAGTACCACAGGCAAACAGTCCTCCCAAAACTGCTCCAGCCTGGAACCAAGGGCCTTCTCCCTCCACCAGGTCTCCCACTAGATCACAGCCTCCTCCAGGTGTCCACCCACTCCAGCATGGGCACCTCTCCCACGGGCTGAGGGTGTATCTCTGCATTCCCCATGGATCCCCATGGGCTGCAGGGGCATGGCTGCTTCACCACAGTCGTCACCATGACCTGCAGAGGAATCTTGGCTCTGGTACCTGGAGCACCTCCTCCCCCTCCTTCTGCACTGACCTTGGTGTCTCCATGTTTTTTCTCTTACATATTCTCACTCTTACTCTGGGTGGAAAATTGCAACTGTATCCCCACCTTTGTTTTGATTTGTTCTTATATATGCTGTAACAGAGGCATGACCAACCATCTCTGCCCAGCTTTGGTCAGCGGCCTGTCAACCTTCAGAACCAGGGATTGCCTGTGCTAGATATGATGGAAGATTCCAGCAGCTTCTCACAGAAGCCACTCTGTGGCCACCCTACTACCAAAAACCAGGCCATGCAAAACCAACACTGGTACTTAGCACAGATTTTGGCTCAATTTTTTATGACTGAATCCTAGAATATCCTTGTTAATCCTTTATGGAATAAGACTCCTGCAAGAGCTAGAGTCAGTGCACGTATGAATGAATATGAGATGCTTGAAAAGACTCAACACAGTCTCACAAAACTTCCAAAATTGTCCTTAATCATGTTGATAAGGGAAACTTGTTTGATATTCTGTAGCAGAAAGTACAAAGGATGCAAAGAGGAAAAAAGGAAGAGCGGGGAGGTGGATTGCTCTATCAGTGGCCTCTCCTGATTAAGCATGTGGCATGCACATAGCTGGTAACCTACAACAGGTCCCCAAACTCTCAGTGGCAAAAGGAGTAACAGCATTCACCTTTGCTTCTGCAACTCATCAATCATATACACTATAGTACACATAATAAGCAGGTTAACATTTTAAAGACTAATGTGTATGGCTCTGCTGAAACCTTCCCAAACACAGAGGGGGATGCTTCTGTACCACTGAACCAGAGCAAATTTGGATACAATATGCCTATTTGGCTTTGCTCCATACAATGCCAGTGTAGTTCTCAACAGCAGTGAGAAATATATGTTCAAAAATATTAGAATAGAAGGGAGAATGAAAAAGCTTTATTGTAAGACTATTAATCTACATCTTGAACGCTGTCTACAGATGGCCTCCTCAGCATCTGAAAGAGTAATGTAGAACTTAAAACTGGAGGAAATATGATCATAAGCATGGTTCAGTTTCAGTGCAAAGAGCTAAATATGAAAGTCTGGAAAAGAGATGAAGGCTACAACAGGGTGGTATGAATGTCATGGACATGCATGCATAGGTCTTGAGGATTCAGGATTTCTTGCAGTGAGAGATTATAGACTATATCAAAAAAAGCCAGATCAAAACAAAAGAAATAAGATTGTTCTTCTGAAGGATGGAATTCTTCATCAAAGGGCACAGAGGAAGTACGAATTTGCACGTCTAGAGAAAGAAACACATCAGTAAATATATAGAAATCTTGACTAGATCAGCAAGTCACTGAGCTGAAATAGGACATTAATCTAAATTATGTTTGCAGTTTACTCTTGTCTAAGTACTGTCTAACAGCCACTGCTGGAAAGAGGACATGAGAGAGACACAAAGCCTTTCTTCTTTTATTATTTATCTGCAGAGACTATTAAAAACTTTTATATTGAATACTTATGCTATGTACTGATAAAATCCTGAATATCTCATTCTTATTTCCTTACATTAATCACTCATTTGTTATTCATGTCCTCTTTGTGAAATTTTTACTGTCTCCAGTCACTCTTATCTAAAGCTTTCATATTTATTCAAGAATCATACTCTTTAATTGAAGCTGAGCTTGAAGATCTCTTTCTTTCTGTTTTCCTCAGAATATTTCCAATCTACTGCTTCTATGGGATTTTTCTAAGTGCTATTAAAACCAGTGAAAAGTTAAAAGAAAAGTAACCAAAAAATCTAAATCTGATTATTTAATTTCCCTCTGCTCTATAATTTGGGCGTCATGCTGAAATCTTTTCTTTCATTTTTCGCAATTTATTTTTTAGGCCATTCTTATATCACCAATAATTTTATGACTCTTAAATTCCCCTACAAAATGAAAATTTTATACATTCACATTCCCTGATAAGAAATTAATTCAGCTGAGATAATATCAAGATATTTCTTAAGTTTTAATGCCTCAAAGACCACTTTGTTATAAATTACTTCTTTTTTTGAAAAAAGTTCACTCCTTCATCTTTATCAGTTGTTTCTTTTCCTGATTTCATACTATAGTACTATAGCACCTTTATAGATCTTTATGACATTGTGCTTGACTCCATATTTGAGATATGAAAAAAAAAATGCTGTACACCTAGTTTACCTACCATTGTAACAATATTGTCACTTACCATATTATTATTGGAAAAATACAGTAAAGAAAACACATTGTACTGACTGTTTATATAGTTATAATAATGCTAATTGTTATTTAAATCTTTGAGAATATTTAATGGCATTTAAATTAGTACTTTAAATTTCTCCCATCTGTGCTGTGGCTTTACCTGTGTTGATGAAAAATCTTTTAATTTTCATCTTAATTTTTTTTTCTACTTTTAATTTTTTCTCACTATTTTTCCTGATAAGTGTTAAGTGAAAGGCCCCAAAACCTTTGCTGTAGAATTTAATTCTCCTGGGAAACATTTTGAAGGCAGGCGGGCCTTGCACCTTTAACTGAAGCATTTCATAATGCCTTACAAAATTAAAGTGTAGCCCATGTAATTTGTTTTCATTGACTAGAGGTATTAAATATTATCAAATATTTGTAAAGGCAGACCTTGACAATCAGTAATGTCTGTTGTTATATAACTATAATCTTGTATATAATATAAATTGAATAAGCTTATTATCAATCAATCTAGTATAAATTTCTATCACCACCAGAACCATCATTAAAAAAATAATCTCCTGTTTGTCACGTGATTCTTTGAAAATATATTTGATAAAATGAAAATTGATATATCTGTCACTGTTAAAAAAAATATGTTATTTTTGTCCAAAAATACTGTTTATTATATTTTGGCACAAGAAAATATTTTTATGGAGGTGCTATAGAAATATCTGTGACAACTGAAATCCAACCATAAGCATAATCTTATCATTAAACCTAACATTAATTTGTTACTGTGTTTGTCAGAGACCACAAAAACTGATCTCTCAAGACATTTGGGGATGCCTGTGGAAGCAGGTTGGGCAGGTCAGGCCTTGCCCTGGCATGACAGTGCCTCCCCACAGCCTCTGGAGCCTGCATCCCAGCCCACAGAGCTGCCAGTCACTGAGCCATGGGCACTCCAGGGCAGGGCTCCTCTCTCCCCTGACCCAGCCCGAGTGGCTGAGTGCCCCGAGCTCCCACCCCGGGGGAGAGCCCACAGGGGCACAAGGGTTTTTAAGGCTGAGCATGAGGCAAGCAGGTGTCTTGATCCTACACTGCCCTTGGAGTTTCTGTCTGAAAATGCTGGGAACTCAGGAGTTAGTTGGCAGCTATATGTGTGTTTTTCTATATATTTTTTATCTTTTTGCTTTTCTCTCTTGTCTTCCATCTTCTGGGAACTATTCAAGTAATTTAACATCAAACAGGTTTAAAGTTTGCTAAGTTGAATAGGCCAAATTAATGCTGTGAGAATTGTTTATTGTTGGTTGGATGTTGTACAAAACTTTTTGCCAAATTTCTGATTTTGTGAAAATATCTGGTTGGTATTTTTCCTGACCCTCTGACCCAGAGTACAGGAACCTCTGTAAAGCCCTTTCAGCAAGTTGTTGGTCCACAAAAATATTCAGTGTGAATATTTTATGGTTCCTTATTATTCCATTACAGTTTTTTGTGTTATTAAATTTGATACCCAGATTATTTTTCTTTGTAAATATTTTTGAGAAGCTTTGGCCATGCTGATATGGCCAGCATGGCCATATCAATGACTGATATAATTTCATTCATAAATTTACCCTGTTAATGTAATAATTTTAAGATGCTTTTCCAGGTATACCTGTTGAAAGAGATATGATCCATGCCTGTGAACCTTATATACTTTTTAACTCTTTTAGTTTGTATCGTGGGTAGTGCACAGAATGGTTTTGTTTTAGCACAGGAGTTCTTTGTCACTGTCAATAAGTCCAGAGGTACCATAAAAACTCGATTTAAAAAAAAAAAAAAGAATTTCTATAAGACTAAATTAGTTTGCACCTAAACGAACAAAGCTGTTGCACTACCAAGGGCTTATGCTATCACACTTGGTCTTTGTTCTTCTGGTCTATGCTTATACTACAGAATTAATATTTCTTCAGGAATTTCAACTCTTTGTAGCATAGGGGGTGCTTTGGCAGTGAAGCATGTACCTTTTGAACAAGGCATTGTTTATTTCCATTCATGTAAAGGGTCTCAATGCAGAAAGCTCAAACTGCCTATTTCAAAACTAAAATTTATCCACTTAAATTGTCAACAGTTTATTTAGCTAACTGGATTTAAAAATGGCTAAACTGAAGATTACTTGATTCATTTCAGAGGAAAAATGGAATAAGAGGAAATGTATATTTAATGTATAGATTTGCATTGAAATAATGACTGTTTGTTCCCGCTATCACTTCCTGTGACTCCATGTATGGTTTTCAATTTACAGATTTACAAGGGAATTTTTTTTCTTGATAAATGTAGTGAGTTTACCTTGGCTGGATTCCACGCACCCACCAAAGCCTCTCTGTCACTCACTTCCGCTGCTGGACAGGGAAGAGAAAATTTAACAAAGGGTTCATGAGTTGAGATGAGGACTGAGAGGAATCAATCATCAAATACTATCATGGGAAAACCAGATTAAAATTAGAGATATTAAATGAATTTATTATTACCAAAATAAGAACAGGATAATGAGAAGTAAAATAAGATCTTAAAAACAATACCTACCCCCCCTCCCCCCCCCAGCAAGGAGACAGAAATGGGTGTTAAGGTCAGTTCATCACCCATGGCTTCTGCAACTGCTCAGAGAGAGGAGTCCTTTCCTACTCCAGCACAGGATCCCTCCCAAAGGACGTAGTTCTCCATGAACCTCTCCAACATGAGTCCATCCCAAGGTAACAGTCCTCCCCAGACTGCTGAAGCCTGGATCACTCTGCCGTGGTGTGCAGTTCTTCAAGGACAGGCTGCTCCAGGGTGGGCTCCTCTCTCCACAGGCCTCCCAAAGTGTCACAGGCTCCTTCCAGGGATCCTCCTGCTCTGGCAAGGGTCTTCTCCACATATTGCAGGTGGATCTCTGCGTCCCCATGGAAGTTGTGGGCTGGAGGGGCACAGCTGCCTCAGTGATAAGGACAATAGAACAGAGCAGCATAATGATTGATAGTAGAAGAGAACAACATTTTGCTCTTACCAGGATCAGTAGAACAGAACAGCACAGCCATGAAGAAGAAAAGGATATAACTTTGGCAAACAAAAGTCATGCAAAATGCAAGCAGGATGCCAGCTCAGCTCTGCAAGATGGACAAAGTAGAAATTATGCAAAACAACAATATTGCACTTACTCCAAAGCTGGAGTCGAAGAACAGCTACCTAAAAAGGACACCAGACATGAATACAGGTGTGTTGCACGATGTGGTTGTTCCATATCTCCCCCTCGCCCCCTGGAGCCTTGTGGTGGTGGTCTTAGCCTGGGATACTTCCTCCCCTCGCCCCTCCCACCCACTGTGCCCCACTGGCTGTGATCCCTCGCCTTCGCTCCCTTCTCCCCGGATTTAAAATCTCCTGCCATCAGTCATTCCCTCTCCTGCCCCTCTGGGATGCCACTTTCTTTCCCAGGCGGCTCCTATCAAGGAATAAAGTGGGACTCTGGTCCCAAGAGGAAAGTGCGCCTCCAGTCTTCTACTTTTGTCCTTGTGAGATTGACAGGGCAGGAGTCCAGAGCTAGCCAGATTGGACCCCAAAGGCCCTGGGGATCAATCTTACAGACAGACCCCAAAGAACCAAATAAGGACTTCTGATAAGGGGTGCGACTATGTCAAATAAAGTCAAAGGAAGTGGAGATAGCTGATGAATATGAAATCAGAGTCTATGATAAAACTGTTCACTTGCTGCTCAGGGGACTTGAATGAAGGAAGGATCCCACAAGAGACCAGTGCACTGCAATAAAGAATGCCTGCTATCTAATACTCAAAACTCTGTTAGAAATTTTCTAGACATCTGGATTTGGTAACATCACCAGAGGCTGCAGGGGAACCTCAGCTCTGGCACCTGGAGCACCTCTTCCCCTTCCTTCTGCATTGACTTTGGTGTCTGCAGGGCTGTTCCTCTCACATGTTCTCACCCCACTTTTCTCTGGCCAAAATTACAACTGTGCAATATCTATTTTTTTCCTCTGTCTTAACTATATTACCATAGAGCAATTGCCATCATTTCTAATTGTCTCACATTGTCCAGCAGCATGTCCAGCTTTGGAGCTGCCAGACGTGGAAGAAACTCCTGGCAGCTTCTCACAGAAGCCATCCCCATAGCCCCCTGCTACCAAAGCTTAGCCATGAAAACATAATACAGCAACATTAAAGTTTTTTCCATTTATCTGTTTGGTCCAGTCATTTCCTTTGATTTTAATCATTAATTTCAAAGTAATCAGTCTTACATATTTATTAGTATCAGTCTTCACTCAAGTGATTCCCTGAAGAGCAGAATGTCTTGCTTTAACCCATTATAATTTAATAACAGCAATTGTCAAATTTCAGTAATTTCATCTTCCAGTGCCTTTCTTAAAAATTCCTTAGTGCAGACACTTTAGAAGGTTTCTAAATTAGATTAACACTTTAAAAGTAAAGAGAGTATTCTGCATGTGTCAGAAAATAAATCTAATCTATTATTTCCCCCCAAAATTTAAAAAAATATTTGACAGAATCTTCAGATAAGCAAATGTTATTTCAGTGGAACAAGTGAGAGTAAATTGTGACAACAGCTTATGACACAAAAAAAATCATACTAAAATAACTGTACTTTCTTCTAGTCACTGTAAATATAGCATTCAAACAAATATAATACCAGAAATATTCAGTGTTCTGAAGTTTGCCTTGATTTCTTATTCTTCTTTAATACTAAACTCTTTTCCTATTTTGAAATTCTATGGTAGGTCAAAAAGCTAAAATGAACATCTTGAAAAGAGTTATTTAATCTCATCAAGGTGAAACAAATTTAAACATATAATTTATATAATGGCTGGGCTTCTATAAAAGCTATTGAGCTCAAAAATCAAAGGGTAACTGAGTGAATCTATGTCTCCCCAGTGAGGTAATAAATGCACTTTAACACTGACATTTCTTTGGGCAGTACCCTCAAGAGCTATTCAGTCTGCTTAAAATGCTGACATCAGTTAATCCATTTGTTACATCACAAATTTGGGCATCTGTTACATTTTTTGCTTGATTGCTTTGTTTAAGGCTCATAGATCTATGTACCATGTCAGATCTCCTGTGTATGTTACTTTATCTACATGGTGCTTTTACACTTCATAGGTTAATCAATTTTGGTTGTTATCTGGAAGTACTATTAGCAACAGTGATTTCCAAAATTCTTATTAATTCAGTTTCACACAAAAATGGAGATTTTTTTTCTGGACTATAAACATAATAACTCAATTTAATAAGAAAAATTAAATTAAGGCTGGCTATCCTGCTTAGTGATAGATGTAGCAATTTGGTCATGAGGCAATAGCTGCTGATCAGTTTTTTTGAGAAGATGTCTTAGATGTGACATGAGATATTTCAAAACATGGCAATAAAAACTCATCTCCAGCAAGCAGCATTGTCACATCATATGGAACAGAGCTCTGCTGGAGTTATTATTGAGGAAAAGAAGGAAAAACAAAATGTCTTTTGTTGTCCTGTCTTTATGAAGTAAATTCGTGAGGCTAGGTACAACCATTCTTTGATCCTTTTTTTTTCCCCAATTAATATTAAAATTATTTATACAATTGGGAAAGATTTTAACAGAAGATCGTGAAATACGTATTTCCCTCCCTGACTGCAGTACAGTCATTCTGTAACATGATCCAGGGTAATGGGAAAATGAATATCAAATCCTTTAGGTTTCAGAGTATAGCTTATAAAGTGAAATCTGATGGAAAGCAAATACTTAAGCTCAAGACAGCCATTCAGCCTGTGTTACCCAGACATGCCAAGCCTTGAGATGCTTGGCTGCATTCTGGACAACCAAGCCAACCCTTCTACCTATGGACATCTACAGAAATCAGTATTTAAACTTAGAAGTGTGCACTTGTAGTCTCAAGAATTTGCCTTTATGTTTGAGCTGGAGCTTATAAGTTTGAGCAGTTTGGAAGTAGTCGAGAAGACATTTATATACCATTTTAATCCAGAAGGAATTCTTGTGCATTGCAATGTTAATGCCTTTCTATTTTCACTTTGGGTATTTGCCAAGGTATTAAACTCTGCTAAACTTTAGAGAATATAACTTTTCATAGCTAGTTCATGTCAGGCAAAGGTCTTAAATATTAAGCTAGATATTAGAAAGGGACAGTGAATAATGTAGTCACAAAGCTAGATAAAATTCAATATCAGGGTGCAGTTTTGTAGATCAGTAGAATGAACAGATGACTAGGAAACCAGCAGACTATAATTTTGGGACTGCTTTTGCAGTTTCTGTGGTTTAACTCCAGGTAGCAACCAAGATCCACACAGCTGCTTTCTCACTCCCACCAGCAGGATCAGGGAGAGAATTGCAGAAAAAGTTGTAGACTTGTGGGTTGAGATAAAGACAGTTTAATAGGGAAACCACACAAACAAAACATAAGAAGGAACTAATTCACTGCTCCCAAGAGCAGGCAGTTGTTCAGGAGATCAGGTCCCCATCACATGCAGTGGTTAGTTGGGAAGACAAGCGTCATCGCTCCAAAATGTGTCCTCCTGCCTCCTTCTTCCCTTCACTTTCTATACCAAGTGTGAAGGTCTGGAATATCCCTCTGGTCAGTTTAGGTCACCTGTCCTGATTGTGTCTCCTCCCATGCACCCCCAATTTCCTCACCAGCGTGGCAATACAAAAAGCAGAAAAGGCCTTGGCTCTGTGTAACCCTTGCTCAGCAATAACAAAAACATCTCTGTATTATCAACCTTGTGTTCAGCACAGATCCAAAACACAGCCCCATACTTGACACTGTGAAGAAAATTATCTCAGACAAAACCAGAAAAGTTTTAGTCAAATTTATTTATAAATTAATAAAATCTGGTAACTCAGTGAGGCTTTTAAATATGCAAGTATATTTTAATAATAATGGTGCTTCTAAAGGTTCTAATATTATTAATTATCTGCCTTTTTATGATGCATTTTAGTTTCATCATAGGACACTACTTTTGATGCACTGATAGCATCTACCACATAAAAGCAATTGCAAGCACAGTAAAAGCATGCTGAATACATAAACGTAAAGTAAATCCCTTTTAGTTTTTTAAATGAATCTTTGAGTATAGGAACAATAGAAGAATTCTAACATTTTGGTGTGTGAGAATTTAGCATAATTTTGATTTGACAGTGAAAATTTTTGAGGAAGATAAACTTAATACATAAGTTATAGCTATCCAGAGAATAATTAATTTTATTTTACAATAAATGGTTTTGAAACTGGGTATCTCAGACCTGACATTAGATAATAAGTCGTTAAATATTTATTGATGTTTTTAAATATTAGCTAGATTTTATTTCCAGATAAGAAGCAAGCAGAAATTAAGTGAAATGTTAAGGCCATATTGATCCACTAGCTAGAAATAATTTTATCTGTCATTTATCCTCCTAATATTTAATATTAGACAATACACCTGAAACAGGCTGAGCTCAGTGCTCTGAACTAAAATCTAGAAGTCAAAACGAAGGATTTCTTTTTCTTACTTTACTACATAAACCCTTTGTGGAAAAAATAAAATATGTTTATAAGTTCAAAGATAAATAAATATTGATGTAAAGTTGCAGCATATTTAATCTACAAAAGGCATATACTACAATAACAAAGCCTTAATTTGACTAAAGAGTGAATAATTTTTCTGATGTCAGAAGGCTTTAAGTGTGAAAATGGAGGACCTTCTTATTCAATGTGTGAGGTAGATACAGTTTCTATTCCCTTTTGTGAATGTTATCACTAACAAAATTACAGAACAATCAGAGCTGAACTAGTGTCTGTGCTCTGTAGACGGAAGAGTGTGAAGACCAAATGAAATCCTCTGTCAGAGTACATTTCCAATGACTAGTGTTGAGTACATTATATGGAAACACACAAATGTGTTAACCAAACCCTTCAGTGACAAAACAAAATGAGAGCAGAATAAGTCTTTTGCAATTTCACAGTTTACCTACAAGTAAAATGACTGCTATCTTCAAAGCTCCTAAGCCCCTTAGCTCCCAAGTACCACGCAGTTATCATGCCACTTACACTAGGATTTGGTATATATACCACTGTGGTTGTCAAAAGGACCCCAAGCAATCATTAGGTGTTTGTTATTTTCAGCATAGATTATTATGGCATTTTCACAGATCCATTGTCTGACCTTGATTAAAATTCAGGAAATGTTAGCCCATTGTCTATGTTCAGACCGAAGAACAGTATCTCTATGATACCTTTAATAAAAGAGACATTTCATTTATCTTTGCAAAATGGAGTGAGATTGTGGTTTATTTATCCTTCATGCACATTTCAGATGTAATTGGCAGACTTGTTGAAGACATATTATTAAGCTATTTCAGCTCTACATGTCATTCTGCAATAATTCAAATCATAGCAATTTTGAGCTGACTGCTGGCTACAAAATAATGGGAGTGCCTTAGAGTCTACAAAATATATTGTTGGTATTACTCAATTCTCATTTTACATTTTAATTTAAAAAATTATCAAATAATGATTCTAGGCCAGAAATAATAGTTAATGAAATTCTGGAGATCATATCTGCTCCTGTATCTCTAAATTCTGACTATTCCAGCTGAGGGATAAGAGCCATCTACTACAGTTTTTCTATCAGAAGATATTAGAGGATTCAACAGACACACGTAGTGGATATACGGTGCTCTTGAAAAATGCTGGTTGGTTTACCTGAAAATGGAAATTTTCTACTGTATGATATGGATAATTATTAGTGGTATCATCATCTGAGGTTTTCCAGGTGTGTGTGAAGTCCTGCCAGAATGTTTCCCATGGGATTATGAATTATAAATCCAATAAACAGGATGAGGAGATGAACACTTATATTGCCCTGCATTGAGCAGTGCAGTGGGTAAGGTAACCTCAGGTGTCCTCTCCAACAAAAAGCAACTCTCTAACTTAATGAGCCTGTTTGTCCCAGGCAGTGCCTATGCATGACTCAGGCACTGCTCTCAACACCCTACAATGGAACATTTCTTTTTTATGTAGAGAAAAATGAAGGCAGAGTGTTATTTATATGATATATCATCAGCCATCAGATCTATCTTTTGTGTATCATCCCTGAGAAAAAACGTAAGCCTATAAGAAAAAATCCTATATATGGTGTTTTATTTTTTTATCATTACCTCTAAGGGTAACAGACTTAATACAATTGCCTTAAACACTGTTAAAGCCATTGAAGGAACTTGCCATAAAATAAGCCACCACAGCAGGAACTTAAGATAAGCATAGAAAAGAGGAACTTGCAGCAGGAAGGCACTAATTCCAGGCCTAGTAAAGCTTAGGTCTGGTTAGCACACCTTACTTCGTGCATCCAGGTGAAAAATTCCCTCAAGGCAGAATGTGGGAAAGGAAGCAATTGCTTATACACATGCCATCCCAAGTTATGAGAACAGCATCTATGCCCTGTGGATACCCATAACTTGGAATAAATATATAAAGGTGTTGCCTTAGAAGAACCACTCTGGGACCCCTACACTGAGAGGACATGGGTGAAGAAGGACCAGGGAGATGCCACAGGATCCACAAGTTATCTTCTGCTTGATCTCTCTCTGTCCCTCCCTCTTCACCCCTGCCCCCTTTCCTATTTCTTTCTCACTTTTATAGTTAATTAAAATCTGTACTATTGATTTTGGCATTTGCACCTTAATTTGGGCAGTGGCATCTCTTAATAATCAGGTCATGACACTATGTTATTTATAATATCATGGAATTGTAGAATGGCCTGGGCTGAAAAGGGACCTTAAACATTATCTAGCTCCAATTCTTACATCATATGGAGGGTCATCTTTCCCTACCACTGGTTCAGAGGTCCACCCAGCTTGGCCTTAAATACCTTAAACACTTACAGGAATGGGGCAGCCACAACTTCTCTGGGAAACTTGTTCCAGTGCCTCACCATCATCATAATAATGAATTTCTTCTTAATATCTAATCTAAATCTGCCCTTTTTCAGTTTGAAAATCATTTCCCCTGGTCCTTTCACTAGGTGATCTGGTAAAAATTCCCTCTCTGTCTTTCTTGTAAGCTTCCTCCAGATACCGGAAGGCCACATTTAGGTCACACCCAGCTACCTTATCCTAAACTGTTAAGGAAAGTGTTTTAACACTTTGATCATATGTATTTTGGTGCATTAAGATGAATGAATGATTATCAGCCAGAATTCCTAACAGTGCAATCAATGCCTTGTTAGTTCAGTTTTTAAGAAGAACATAAGTAAACATATTGGTAATCTTCAGGCTCAGCAAACAGAAAGGTTTGCTCAGTGTCCACTCACTGAGCCCCCACCACTGTGGTGTTGGCTTTATTTGTGTACCTAGCCTTTTATTTATTTAGGCTCAGCCTAGGGACATGTGATGATTTCTGAATTTTTATGTGTAAGTGTAATAGTATACCCAGCTGAAACAGCATTTTTGTTCTGACACATTTGTCCCATGGTGCAGCAAAACAAATGAAACTGTAAGAGCTCCTTTCTCCGCATAATGTGTTTTTCCTATGCTATGCATTCAGAAGACAAAGTTAATGTCAACCTTAGGTTAACATAATAAAAAATGATCTGATTTCAGATGTTGGGAACTCTAAAATGGGGTGTTTTATTTGTTTGCTATTTTAATTGCTTTCATGCACTTACCTGCAGGCTGTAGATGTTTTCTTAAACATTTTTGCATTGGTTTGATGATGTAAGATTGATATAGTAGTGACAATAGCAAAACTGCATAACCTGTATAATAGAAACTCTTAGTGTTCATTGTAGCAAGAACTCCCCTATGTTCACATATGAGTCATGAGAGTCCATCTACACTGACTTATAAATTAATCAGACCTTCTTACTGTGTGCTTACATTATGCAATGCTCAGGTGCAATAAAAGAAGCGTACCAAATAAACTAAATTTTTTACAGGGAAAAAATAGAAAAGGAATAAATAAAATTAAGCAGAAATATATCTAATTAAATAAGTGTTTAGATAGGAACTGGTAGATTTGAGACTACTAAAAATCTGATCTATAAAACTGAAATTCAAAGTGCTATTTCTAATATTGCAATTACTGAAGAATTTTACACTTGTCAGTCCTGAATTGAATTTAAAAATTTAAAATGCTTTTCATATCCTAATGACTATAGTTATAAGCAGGGAAAGGAATTGAAAAGAGTGCACTCTCTTGTATTTCTTGATTCTGATACACGAGAAAGTACAGAATTTCATGCATTGTGTTATAATAACTTTTTCATTTTGCCAGAAAAATATGTCCAATTTCTGTAGATATCAACACAACAAGGAAGAAATCAGTAAGCATCATCTAAGCATTACATTTTCCACATCAACTAAAATTAGAATTCAGAATCTGACCTGAAAAGTGTTACTGAGAAAAGCCAAAGTATTTCCATATTTTCCAGGTTTATACATGGATACCAAAGATCAAATTCCAACCCAGACATCTTCATAGTGATTTTTTTCCCATTTATTTTCTGAATTTTAGATCTTGTTTATTACAGGTTTTTAAATGTTTATTCCTTGTAACTTCTCACTAAGACAAATATAGATGTCACATTTCTAGAATACTATTCTTTTTTGAGTTTTACTTATTAAAAATAGCTATTTCTTTGCCCTTAGGAGGGGGACAATCACAATGATTAAGTAGACAAAACCCCCAAACGAACAGTGTTGATTAAAATTATCATAATTACAAATTTCTTTAATTTTCCCAATAACATCTGCCTGCATCAAAAATTTCAACTCCTGTCTGAATTTGTATCATCATAGATTTAGATAGTGTCCTATTGTTATTGTTCTGGAACTATTCCATTATCATGATTTGGATTCACATAGATGGCAAATAAAACAAATTATTCATTTTCTTATAAATTGTATATCACTATCTTGCAGAAAGGAGTGAAGATCATTTTCAGATAGTTGTTTAATATCACAAAGCCATCAAGTCAGCTGGCAGCCAGAAGTGCAATAGAAAAAGCAGAATGAAATTCTGCTAGTTTAGAAATTCCCCAGTGATGGTAGATAAAAACAGTCTGGTTATTTGGCCTCCTCTATCCCCACTTGGTAAGAAGAAGGTGTGCAACAATTGACCTTTGAGAGTGACTTTATTTTCAGATGATGCTGCTTTGGCCACATAATCCCTAAAGAGGATAGAAACAAGATATAAAAATACTGTAGAATAATACTGGAGATGGATTCTGTTGTAAAAACACAGACATTCTGCACTACTTGTGTCAGGAAAATTATTTCCTCCTAAGAATTCCAAAAAGAGTATTAAATTACAGTGCATTTAGCCATTGAAGAGGAATATGAAGCTTTACACCATCACCTCCACTGGTTGAAAAAAAAGGGAGTTGAGGATGCTTTTCTGTGGGTAATAGTGTAAGATGATTACTTAACACAAATTTCCTGCAGAAAAGTGGTGCTGTGCATTAAGTAAAAAAACACTTTTTATAACAAGATATTCCTTCTATTTATAGTTATTTTTAAAAAATGCTTTGGCTCAGACAAGACATTCTTCCTTAGAAAAAGTATTCATAAAATAAAAATATATAATAATAAATTAAAGAGTATGGGATTTTTATTGTTGACAGAAATAGAGAAAAACACAGATACTTCCAGAAATACAGGCATCTTAAGAGGGCAATTCTTATCTGTTTTTGCCACATACTTCAGAGTGACATGACTATCCATTGTTTGTTCAGCCAGCAAAGTATTACTGGCTTCGACTTAGACATCCAAGCCTGTCAGGCACCAGAGCTAGGTCATCAAGACATTCAAACAGTACTACTATCTTAACTCATGCTTTATTATCCTGTGCTGTGTTTCCTCCTTAGGCCTTTTATGATGCCTGTCTGAATTCTGAATATATCTATTTTAAGCATAATTTGTTATATAATTTCAGGCCAATTTCAACGTTGACCAGTACATCACAATTAGAAGTTCCAAATCAAAGAAAAACCAAGTTTTGATGAAAAGTTGGATGAACTGAAGTATTTGCAGTCATCAGCCTGTGTATCTGGATGAAGACAATGCATAGTTCTAAAAAAAAAGCATAAGGAAGTTTCTCAGGCCATCTGATATATTTAGGGCACAAACTGCTAGAAACATGTCTTTTCTTCTAGACTTCCCAGCCTGAATAATGAAAGAAATGAATTGAGAATTTTTAAATTATGAAACACAAAAGTACTAAGAAAAGATGTAGTCCAGGAGGAATATTGAAGAGAATACTAATGATTCTGAAAACTGTAAGACGCTTTTGAAATATGAAAGGTGAAAGAAATCAAAAGTTAATATATGTGCTGTACTGTAGGTACTATATATTGTTTTCTGAGCAAAAGAGGATGGAAGAATGATTCCTTGAAAGAGTGTGACTTTCTAGTTTAGTCTATAAATATGAAAATAAAAAGTATATAGTATTGAAATATCAAGTATTCTGTACAATATAGTTAGAAGTTATACATGTATTTTTTAGAGTACATATATTGATTATACATCTGTTGCAAATAGTTTAATTTAATACTTTAATGAAATCTAAATGTGCTAGGATCAAACATAGATACATGGGGAAAAAAGGGGAAAAAGGGGAAAACATTATCAAGAAAATGACAGTTGTTCCTACCCCCTGGCAGCAGTGTGAAAATTTAGATGAGGACAGAAATTTGGTACTTTTCTATTTCTTGGAACATTATCATCTCGTCTGCACTAGAAGACCTTTTCATCAGGAAACTTATACTCTTAAGAAGATCTGATTTTACCAGGTACAGACCAGATACTAAAATTTCTCTCATATTACTCGGTCATCCCATATTTTCATTCTGGACCTTCAAACTAAAATTTTGCAGTCATTACTATTAATATTTTTCCCTAGATATTATCCATATAGTACTACTTTGTTATATATGGTAAAAAATGTGCCTTACAAATTCTTTTAAATATTTTTAATAGGAGCATCTTAAATATGAGAGCAGAAGTAAAATCATCAGTATAAAATCATCAGGTCTAAATCTGTATTATATAACAATGTCTCAAAAAATATTTTACTTATTTTATATTGATTAAAAGTCAGCTTCTAATGGAAGTAGAAAGTGAGTCACTATTGCCCAAGGCTATACGAGGCAACAATAGCCTGGCTGAGAAGACAAAAATAAACAATATACCTTTTTTAAGGACCATGGACCAACACCTGAGTTAGCATGAATCCACATGGCTTCATTTAAGGATGTGAGTGCTATGTTGCACATCAAAAACCTTTGAAGTTAAAAGAACTCACAAACATAGATGACTACCAGAAAGATAGATAACAGATGATTCCCAGAAAGAAACAAAATATTTTTTTCTCTTAGATTGAACTAATGAAAAAATTGTAGAAATAGCGTGACAAAGAAAGCCTGTTCTATGTAAAGCAATTTGACAAGATTGCACACCAAGTCAGAAGAGAAGAACAGAGGGACAATGTTAGGTCACACTGAAGAACAATGGAGTAAAATGGGACAAAGAGATAGTAAAGAATATAATACCTGGAAATGTACCAATTACAACATATTCAGAAGAGTTATTTAAGGTGACATATTCTGAAACCCAAATTGCTACATTTAACCCATGTTTAGCTCAACATTCAGATGTGATAATTACACTGTTTTAAATACAATTACTATCTCCATTCCTTGCTCTTAATATTGTCTAAATGAGTATTTGTTTAGGGTTTTTTTTTTTTCTGTTGTTGTTTGTAAAGGGAAAGAATATGTCCAGATTGTTTACCATTGCTTTCTATTACTGAATTCTGATTTAACACTTCCACTCTACGCTCAAGTTGCCATTGGTGTGACATCACATGCACAGCACTGGCACAAAGCTGCTATGACATGGCAATTAAATCAAATATGAAGTAGCAAGAAAGAACTGGAAAGAAGCTACTGGGAAGAAAAGCATGAGATCAATAATAAATTAAATTAAGTCCTAAATAATATATAGAGTAAACACCACCATGAGATAAAATATGTTTTTATCTAGCTCTCATCCATGCTTGAGAATCATGTTAAACTACAGAAACCTAAATTATTTTGTGTTTAATTTGCCAAATTGTGTTACTCATATGCTAAATGTATTCTGGTTCACATTGCAGATCTGCAGGATCGTTCAATATTTTTCTGTCAATCTATTCATATTGTAATTTGTTGGCACTTTTCCATTTAATACATTCCTTAGGGATAAGTTGCTATAGACACAGCACCATTTTTTCTACATATACTGCACTTAGCAAAACACTCCACTTTGAACTTCTTCTTCATTAATTAGACTGCAGGAAATAACCCAAATAACTCATTTCTACAGAATTAAGGCAATGATTTTTAATTACCACAATTAAGACCTATTTTAAACCTTTACTGTGTGAAACTGTTCCTTGATAAATATTTTAGAAATTTATTGCAAAACTGGGGATAGTAAGAAGGGCTGAGTAGGTTTTGTATTCTAACCCTGAAAAGAATATCTCTGATAAAAGCCCACCATTTTGCTGGGCAGTGAAGTGGTTTTTAAGAACAAGCCTTGTGCAATAGGGAAACAGTCTTTTCCCTGTGCTCCAACACAATATTTCTAACAGCAAGAAGGCAGTGAACAGCTGTTTGTTTGAAAAGGAGGTCTGATGGTGAATGCCCATATCAATATCTAATCTAAAGAGTTTCATTGCAGAAACTGTTAAAAAGTAACCCCCCTCCTCCCCCCCACAAAACCAAAATCAGCCAACCAAAAAACCCCAGGCACTTTCTGTGTTTCAAGGACCTATAAAGTACTTTGTACGTTAAAATGACTGTGAGGGGACTCTTGTCTAAAGTTTCGTGCTTATTTCACTACATGCACCATCCATGAAAGTGTAATGATTGTGCAAGCTGGTTCTGGGAAAGATAAATAGCTATTGCAGTTACTCAAGGGCTTTTTTTCTGGTTTTGCCCCTCTGCACATTGTGTCAGTGTACTGCAAAACAGTCTGACATCGCCTATATAGAGATTAATCTGTGACAAATATAACTGTAATTTGGTTGTCTTAAAAAGTAACAGTTTTCCAAAAACCTACTAGACAATTTATCAGAAATTAGTATAGCCATATCATGGATTTTCAAGTTGACTGTGTCACTGAAGAAATAAATAAATTTTATTTTTATATATTTTATATTTTTATATTTTATTATTTTATTCATAAATCAATTTTATTTGATTGCTAGCAGCACATCCTAACATAACATTTATAACAGTAGGTATTGAAGATATGAAGGCTGTTTACATGTATACATGTGAAGGTCTGTTTAATTCCATTATTTTAGGCATCAAAATCAAAGTATTGAAATTAGGAACTTAGTTACCTAAATTATCTGTGCAGGAAGAAGCACCTACAAGGTGCTTACCATATCTGAGGAAAAGATATATTCTTCTATACCTACCATATACCTACCTCTGTACTATAGCACCTAAACAAGGTATATCTTTGTATCTGTCTTCGCAAAGAGAATAATATATGTGAATCTAAATTCTGAAATCCTCATTTTCTAGGGCAGCTTAGAACCGTCGCTTAAGTGCTTCTGTAGCAAACTAAAAAAAAAAAAAATCCCACCAAAACCAAAATCAAATAAAATACTTTGCACTTCTCATACCTCTAATTTCTGTGCTTGTTCTGTGTTTTTTCTCTGAAATGAGTTTCATGCTTATATTTTTTGTGAAAACCAACATGTAATAGGCAGGTTGGCTACAAAAAGCCAACCTGATATTCAAAGTAGGGTGATTTATTTGGTTTTAATATTGCCTCAGTGTTATAATGCGGGCAGCTCCTCTCGCCACGATAACTCAAGTGGCGTCGTGCTGGGCGGCGAGGGAAGAGAACGGGCGGCCACTTTCCCCCTGGGAAGCTCTGCAGTCCCAGTCGGTGATGTGGGAACACATGGAGGTAACACGGGACTCAGGGGTGAACAGGATGCTTTTATTCAGCGAGCCCCAAGACCCGCTGGGGAGGGCGAACAAAGGTTTTATACAGGAACTCAAGAGGCGGGGTATAGGAACAGCAACCCATGAGGGCAGGGCTGGGGAGGAGTCTAAGGAGGGACTAACACATCACAAACCTATCAGGGGAAACAGGGGAGGGGAGTAACACAAAGTAACCAATAGGGTGTCGAGCCTCACTAAATAGACAGGGAATTCTCTGGAAGCAGGGGAGGAGGCTGGGAGGAGTGACAGGGAATGTTCTGGGGAAAGGGGCAGGGAAAGGGAGGATTGACAACTTGGAAAGAAGGGGTTAGGGGGAGCTAGGGAAGATTGACAATTGAGGGAGGGAGGAGAGTGGTGGGGGGGTGAACAGACACTGAACAAATATCAAAATAAAGAAAAACACACCACAACATCTCAGGATAAAGTAAAGAATGGAAAGTGTAATCTACAATGATCAGAGAAATAAGGAGGGTAGCAAAAGTAGAGGTTATTCCTGTAATCATGTTATATAGACAGTAAATGCCATTTTAGTTATATTGATTCCTGTATTGCCATATGTAGTGATGCCAGAGAGGAGAAACATTAATGATCTGAATATTTGCTTCTAATAAAAAAATAAAAATCTTAAACAAATTGGTATTTCTTTTCTGTGGCAGGATTCTTATACTCCACATGATTGAACACTTTCTCCTTTCACTGGATGACTGAAGAGCTCACAGTTATTACTAGTTATTAAAAGTTTCATCTGAGAATGAAATACACTCCCTTCCATCATCTGAATTTCAAATATATATATTTGCTCTCTTCCAAACAGGGAAACTGGGTTGCTTTCTGTAGCTGCACAAAGGGAGAACTACAGGAATCATATTGTTCCCTGTAGAACTACTGAAACAAATGAATGTGGTGTGTTGGGCTAAAGAAAATCATAAATGTTGTAACAGAAATTTTGCTACATTCCACCATGGATACATGCCTAATTTCACATCCCCAGCTGAGATGAATGGTGTGGTTAACTGGAGTGGTTAACACCTTATAGAATTTTGTTTCAGGCTATTTTTGGACTCAGGCTGGACCATTGCATTGGTTTACATTTCATTTCATTATTGCAAGGTTTTCTGAAAGGAGAGGAGCAGAAATAGTGAAAGGAAAATGAACAAAAATAAAGAAAGGGAGAAAAAAAAATTATAACCTGGAAAATATATGCCAACCTGGCCATGAGGGATTTTTATGGAATGTTGAGAGCAATATATTTATTTCACTAAAAATATAAACATGCTAAAGAGAAACTGATGCAGTCCTTTAACTTTAATAAATATAATACAAATAATAGTAAATTTGTACATCAAAAAAAAATGGGAAGAAAAATTATAAATCTAAATAATATTGCTATATTATGATTTAAATAATGACCTATACTTCATGTCAAATCCTGACTATGAAATTAACCCTTCCTATAATCTCTAATAAATTATTCTTTTTATCAGATCTTCCCTTTATTACCACGTATAAAATGAACAAAATATAAAAAAACAAATCCATACAAATTATTTAGAAATTAAGACCTCATAGAGCACAAATATTCATATTCAGAAAGGTAGCTACTGTTATTGTACTGTTTGTACAACAGTGCAAACACAGGATGGAAGTTTTCCAGAGAGCTGAAGGTTCTTGCAACTGAAACTGAATTTTGAGTTATACATTTTGGGCAAAGCTGCTCTAGAAAGACACTATGACAAAGGATTTTGTCCTTCAAGATTCACCTTCTCTCAAGTCCTCTTCCTATTTCCTTCTTCAAATCTATCCTAGGCCTATTATTTTTTAAAAATTTTTGCTACTGGGCTCCATACTAAGTAGACTTAGTATATGTCTAAGAAAGCATATACAATCTCATAGATCTCATCCAAAATTTTTAAGCACTGTGCATGGCAATAGGATAATATTAATACATTTTTTTTAGTGACAGAATAATAACTCAAAAATTCCTGGCTTTCAACTCTAGTCAGTGACTCTGCCTCCTCCTCTTTATTCAATAAGAAATCATAGGCTTGCTTTCTTTTCTTTCTTTCTCTTTCTTTCTTTCTTTCTTTCTTTCTTTCTTTCTTTCTTTCTTTCTTTCTTTCTTTCTCACTTTTTCATTTTCCTTCTCTTTATATTTCTTTCAATAGCCAGTTACAGAAGAAAGGGTTTTTTTTTTTCTTTGAGAAAAATATTTATTCTCTTCTAATTTCTACACCTCAAAAGTTTCAATTTTAAATTATTTATCAGAACCTTAATGTGCCTAAAGTAAAGAAGACCTGTGGAGCTAAAAGTAATGAAGTCATTATTGACACAGTAATAAATGAGTTAAGCATTGCAAAGTACAGGTTTATTAAACTATTGGATAGATAAACAGGTTTATTAAACTGTTGGAATGCACTGGGAGCTAACACTGTAGAAGATGATTTTTCAGCCTTTACCAGTCAGATAATTCTTCTTGTTAGGCAGTTAAAATAACACTGATCAATCATCAATACCAATTTTATGTTTCTTTGTCATAAAGCAGACATACTGCAATTCATAAGGAATGATCTTTGTTGTGCTCCAATCTCTCTTTATTTTTAAAACATCTAATAGAGGCAAGATGTAACAGATATTCCATGGATTAATCTCTTCAATTACGTATGAACAAGGCATTTATGGATGATGTATATGTGTTGACAAAGAAACACAAGCCAAGTTTTCACAGGTGTCAGCTTTGTTTTGGAACTTGAACAAGCAATTAACTGGGGCACTGTGGCTGCTCTAAGCTTCATTGGCTATTCACAGCTTTATGGTGCACTACATCATTGGGTGGAGGCAGCACATTATGGAGCTGTGTTCTGCCAGAAAGCTTTCTTTATGCTTCATTGGAAGGCATATACAAGAGCAAGTGATCATACAGAAATAAGTGGCAAATCTGAGCCTTGAAAAAGATACACATTATCTGGGAGACAAACACTAAGAAATTGCAAGAGGTTTTTAAAAACTGTGGTAGAATAAAAGAGAAGAAAAGGGAAAATGGAAGTTTCTAAGTAGAATGAAGAAGATAAAACAGAAGTGTCACGGAATAATTAAGATTGGAATTGACCCATGGAGATCATCTGGTTCAACATCATTTTTAAAGCAGATCAGCTAGAGCAGATTGCTCAGGGCTGTCCATTCAGGCTTTGAATCTAAGTATAGATAATCTGGATGAGATTACCTGTAGGTAAATTATTTAGAATTTCCTGCATGTCAGTTTGTACTCATTGCCAAACAGCATTTTCACTGTTTGTTACCATGACGATTCTGGCTGCACCTGCTTCAATTCTTTACTTCATTTTGCTAGAAACATCATAAGGAGATTCTCACTGAGCCCATTCTTCTCTACCTAATGTAGTTCAGGAACTTCCTAATGCAGCTCAGAAAGCTGTTAACCTTTTATTTTAAGGCACATTGCAGGCTCATGTTCAATTTGGTGCTGACCAGTTTCCCTAGGGTCTTCTCAGTAAAACTGCTTTCTTGTCAGTCAGCACCCATAGCATACTTGTACTTCAGTCTACTCCTCCCTGGGTGCAGGAGTTTGCATTTCCTTCAATTCAACATTGAGTGGTTTTCTTCATCCATTCATTCTGACTGTTAAAGTTGCTATGAATGGCAGAAAAATAATTTAGTGTATCAGCCACCTTTACCAGTCTTGTATTGTCTGCAGCCTTGCTGAGAGTACAGTTTTGTGTCTCTAGTCAAGGCCATTAATCAGGACACAAATTTTGACCTGTGGAGCAGTGCTGCAGGAGTGAATGGCCTCCAGGGCCACTGATTACAATCTTCTGGGCGTGGCTGCTCAGTCAGCTTTCCATCCTCCTGATTTTCCTTATATCTATCCTGTATTGTATTAGTTTGTCTATGAGTATGTTATGGGAGTCAAAGTTAAAAGGCTTACTAAAATCCAGACAACCTTTTATTCACCATCATCTGTAAAGTGAGTGATCTCATCATAGGAGGCTGTCAGATTGGTCCAGGATTACTTCCCTTTAATAAATCCATGCTGACTACTTCCAATTACTGTTGTGTCCTTGAAATGCCTGGAAATGGTCTCCAGGATCAGCTGATGAATCACTTTCCCAGAAATCGAAGTGAGCCCTGTAGTTCCTCAGACCCTCTTTCTTCTCCTTCCTGAAGGTAGGGCTGGTATCTGCTTTCTTCTAGTCTCCAGGAACTTTCTCCAGTTGCCATTATATTTTGAAAAAAATTGAGAGTGGCCTCACAATGACACCAGCCAAGTCCTTTGGAACTTGAAGGCACATACCATCAGGCCTCATGGACTTGTGTGTGTTCAGATGTCTAAACCTCCCCTAACCAGATTCTCCTCCACTAAGAGTAAGTTTTTAGAATTAGAGAATCACAGAATAGTCTGAGTTGGAAGAGACCCACAAAGATTGAGTGGGCCTGCTAGATTGAGTCTAGCTCTTTAATGAATTCCCACAAAGGAATCAAACATATGGCCTTTATATTATTACCCCCAGGCTCTAATCTCCAAGTTCCCCTCCTGGCCTGAAGGACCTGGTATTCATGAGGGCAAATTCTACCAGAAAAGAAGTCATTAAGTATCTCAGCATTTGCTGTCTACTTTTTCATTAGCTATCCTCCTCCATTTTGATAATCTTTAAAGGTCTTTTCTAACCTCAGCTGTATGATGACTCTGGGACTCTGTAAACATTGGCTTTAACTACTTAACACATTCTTTTAGAGGTATGAAATTCCAGGAAGAAAGGAAAGGTTGTATTACATCATACAGATTTCCTTCCTCAGAGGCTTAAAAGGCCATTTCTGTTTTAAAACAGTGCTCTGTCAAGACTTCACTAAGGAACAATTTTAACATCATTTTAATAATGGAGATTACTTGGTCAATGCTAAACAGCCAACTTAAACACTCACTGAAGAGCAGGGCATGCCCTCATTTCTTGTTTCTAGGACAAACTCCTAATATCCCTACTGGAAATTGCTGTCAGATTAATCACATGAACCATGCTATACCTTTCTACTAAGCTAAAAAGTCATTTGAATATTCAATTATTTATATTCCCTGAGATATGTACATTTTTCTAACATTGTTTAAGCAACATGAATAGACTTAAGAAAATAAGAAACACTGAGAAAAATCGTAATTTCTAAATATTTCTGAAGTAAAATTATATCTCAAGTGCTGCTAGATATGAGACAAGAAGAATGTACAGCAAAATATTGCTGGGAAAAAACCTAGCAATTCACAAGTTGGTACTGAATGTTACATGATGATATAATTGAAATTTCTGCATCCAGCATGACATAGACCACTCCTAAGGGACTAGAGTATGTAAAAAAAAAAACCAACATTTAAACATGTTAGAGATGTTCTTCAACAGTAAATGCTTTTTTAAACTTTTCTAAAAGAAAAAAAGACAATCTGAAATTATTGTCTACAATTTATAGCAATTTTCCTAAAGATTTCTCTATAAGGAGGAAGATTTAAATTCAGTAATCCATAAAAAGAATAGCTTTTAGTACCTGATTTTAATTTGTTTTCTTATTTTTTTCACAGAACTTGGCTAAATATATTTACCTCTGCTCTCCTCAGAATGGTGGGGTTCAGTTAGCCTGACTAAAGAAACTCAATCTGTTAGTTAATTTAAAAAATCAACACACTAACAAATTAATCCAAACCATATTGCATCCTAGGAATAAATTCATTTGACTTATCAGATGTCTTGGTAGAATAAAGCTTACTGTTTCTTATTCTCTAGATTACGCAGTTTTAATAATACAAAAAAATATATTATAACATAATTACCATTATTTAAAATTAAAATAAAGCACCATGTAGGAAAAAATGAGACTTTTTTGAATCCACAATTCTGGCAAATGCATTAGAGAAATAATGAATAATGGTGTTAAAATAAACTTCATCAAGGATACTAAAAAAATATTGCGATTTAAGGATAAAAATGTTGAAGCTTCCATTTCAGGGATATAATAGATGAATAAAAAAGAGTTGTCTAGCAGGTATTTAGCATTAATAACTCTGTGATTTTAAGAAGAAAAATAAGATCACATCATTTATCAAATTAATTCATTAGCTCACTTCTCTCTCATAGTAGTTTCTGAATACTGTGAATTGTATTGTGGATTGTGTTGTGATTATCCTTTAATCTCTATGGTTTATAAGTTTATATCTGTTCTGATACAAAACTGGTGAAATGTAGAACATGGTGAAGCATACAGAAAGAAAAAAAGCACCAAGATAAAAATAATACAACCTCTTCAACCTTTCCTTATTACATATTGAAGTAATTGAGGCACACATTGTGATGATTTGAGTACTGCAAATCAACTTAAAAATTGGGCAAACCCTTGAGAAAAAAACATATATAAAAGCGAATAAGGACAAACCAAGCATGTATATTCCAAGACTAGACAGAATAGTCATAATTTTCACCACTCTGTTTTTCACTAAACAAATAATGCAATTTCATACAGACCCAGAATACTTAGAACATCTATCTTTTTCTCAGAATGATTTGTGTTACTAAAAAAATTCATTTCTCACAATTTTGCTACTTTGTCACATAAAAATTGATCACAGACAAATAACCTCTATCTCCATGTTCCTTGGCATTTATTGAGATTGATTTTTGGATGCGTGTCAAAAATTTTGAAACAAAATGAATTCTCTTAATAAGTGGATAAATCTTGCCTGTCTTTGTTTCTTGAAGAGGATTAACCCAGAAATGATAGTTTCTTACTCCCACAAGACAGATATTTGAAACAAACAACTCAGGAGTGTGGTATTGAGATGTTTTGTTTCTCTTGTTGAGATTGAACTCAATAGAGTTACAATCTTGCATAACAGCATTGTCCACTTTATTTTCCTCTGCCAAATGCAGAAGACCCCAGCTTTTGTTTGTTGTGAAACTGCCAGTAATATCTAACTTAGAATGCAAGTGGTGTAGCATAGCACACACATTTTCCATAGAAAGGCAAAATAATGCTACATATATCCCAGTATCGTGATTCTCATAATGGAAAAGAATTTATTTGGAAGAAAGAAGTGATACAACCATAGAAAGCAACTGCAATAATTTTCTGTTGTAACAGGGGTTCTCTCAGAGTCTTTATGACAAAAAAAGATTTGAGTTGAAGATTTAAATAAATACTGTGGTTATCTGAGCTGTATGTCTTATGCCTAAACAGACTTTAAAAACATGAAAGTTTTCTCTGGAAGTTGTTAGAACTATTTTGTAATTATTTTATGAACTTATGGGTTCTTTCAATGAGAAAATTTGAACTTTTTCAAAATTGCATAAGCCTAGTGACATGTTTCTGACGTGTTTCCTAGGCTGGCATTTATAGCAAGGCCAAAACAATGGAGGAGCAGAGTGAGAACCCTTAGTGCCATCTGCCTCTGTCACCATGCTGAAAGTTGCTGGAATCTGTCTTTCTCAAACTCCATAGTCAACCTTCTACTGAGCATCCTGATAGTTGTCTTTGATTCATCTGCCACTTCCCTCTTAATCACAAAAAAAGAAGAAACATTTCAACCAGTCTTGAAAAGACAGTATTTACTTGTGTCTGATTAGGTTGCAGCAGTATTTTAAAAACATGAAATGTATTATGCAATACATTTTCCCCTCTACTCCATTTTGATCAGAATTATTTCATTACATAATGCACTACATAATATATAGTCATAAAATATATGAGTGTTAGATTAGTCACTTCCATCTGTACTACTACAAAAATAATTTTTATATACTTAAATTGTGCTTGTTTTGAGACACCATGAGTTCAGCTATGTCTTGAAACAGGTCTAAAATTCAGCTATTATGGTCATGAAATACCTTCTGGTTGTGTTTTTAGAATGTATAAGGAAAATGTATTATCCTTTAAATTGCAATATTAAACATTTTAAAATATTTTTGTCTATAATTTTAAAATTATTTTTTGGTTTTTTTTTCACAGATGAATCTTTGAATGTTTTAATCTTTCTTATCATCAGCCTTGAAATCTGCTATTTTCTACTATCTGTAGTTAATTTCCATTTGAAATAATGGAAAATCATTGTAGTAATTGCAGTGTAGTTTTGCTGGTTTCCTTTTTCTGACTAAAAGAAATTCATATCATGTTCAAATAAGGGCATTTCTTTTCAGATAATAATCTACTACAAGGTATTACAAAATATATTTTAAAAATTGCATAGACTTTGTGAGAGGAAATACTGTCTTATCTAACAATATGTGTAGTATTTGCATCAAGTTTTATTACTGCCTTTTTTTTTTTTTCCTAACACAGTACTTGAAGTTCATAAGTTCAAGTACATTCATTCTTTTGTACAAAATAAGATGCACTTTTGGTGAGACTGAGTAACAGGATGACTATAATTCTTCTGTGGCATCCTATAATGATATGTTTTGTTCTGACTTTTCATATATTTTATTTCATGGTAAACTTTTCTTTCACTTTCTTTTTTGGGCTTAATGCTGCCATCACATAAAAGGCCATTTTTTATATCTGACAGCAGAGTTTGACTGCAAGAACAGTGGTTCATGAAAAAGAAGTTGAGCTTCCTATTGTTGGTGTCTAAAATGACAACTACATTTTGTTTTGCCATTCCACTACTCAGACAGTTGCTGTCAAAACTTTATAACTCTCTGGAGAAAGTTAAGTGTAAGCAGACAGAAAGAATTTACTTCCACTAACAGAAGGAAAGACATGCTTTCCAGGTAGTTTTTGAGATGTAAAATATATTTGGCATTGAAAATTCATCAAGAGTGACTTTCAATTGAGTTATAGTTAGAATTTTCATGGAGTATGCCTGCTTTGGTTTTATTTTCTTCTTTTTTAATTTGCTTACTTTTAGCAATTCAAGGCAGCTGATGTGCAATATAACCTTTGATGCTACATAACCTTTGTGCTATATAAGCAGAGAATCACTGTATCTAATTAAATCTCTGAAGTAGATCTCTCTTTACTATGTCTCTTTTTATGTTGTAATAATTCTCTCATCTCCCTACCATGCTTATTCCACTTGGAACTTCTTGGATCTCAGCTGTTAACTTTTCGTAGCTTCTGCTGTTCACTGTTAGGAATCCAGTTATCTTTGTAAATCTAATCCAAGTAATATCTAACAATAGGATTTAGGTGAATTTTAGACCTAGATATTTAATTCAACTTATAATTCAAATACAATAAGTCTACTGAATAGCTGACATGCTGTAGAACAAAGATTAAAAGAAAATTTGTATAATTTGCTTCATACTCTTTCCAACTCCTTTACTGAGCCCTGTAAAACCCCTCAGAGTAAACCATGGGCAATAGCAGGAAACAAAGTTATGAGTGTTCTCATAAAGTTCTGGGTTTGTCAAGACTTAATCTGCTTCATACTAGGTGGTCCTGGGGCTGGTTTTATGTATTTTTCCTGAAAGCAATGCTGATAATACAGAGAGTTTTCATTGTTTTTGGGTGGTGCTCACACAATGTCAAGGCTTTTCCTGCTTCTTATACCATCCCACCAGTGAGGAGGCTGGGGGTGCACAAGAAGCGGAGAGAGTACATGGACTAGGATAGCTGAACCCAATGGCTTATCATAGAATCACAGATTCATTGAAGTTGGAAAAGACCTTTAAGAGCATCAAGTCCAACTTTGTTGCCCTTATTGGAAGGCCAAAGCTGAGCCTTCCAGTGCCACTGTCTCTTCCTTGTAGTGAGGGGACCAAAACTAAACAAAGGATTTGAGATGCAGCTTCACCAGTGCCAAGCAGAGAGGGACAATCACGTCCCCTGTCCTGCTGGCCACACTATTTCTGACAAAGGCCCAGGATGCCATTGACCTTTTTGGCCAGCTGCTGTTGACCAACATCCCCAGGTCCTTTTCTGCTGAGCAGCTTTCCAGGCACTCTATCCCAGGCCTGTAGAGCTGCATGGGCTTGCTGTGACCCAAGTATAGGACCCCATACCTAGACCACATGGCATCATATCGCTCATGTGGCTTAGCATATAAAACTGGGGGAAGTAGAAGGAAGGGAGCAGTGTTGATACTCTTTGTCTTCCCAAGTCATCATTATGTGTGATAGGGCCCTGCTGTCCTGGGGATAGCTGAACACCTGCCTGTCCATGGCAAGCAGTGGTTTGCTTGGTTTGCTTGTTTTGCTTGCTTGCATGCATGGCTTTTGCTCTACCTGTTAAACTGCCTTTATTTTGACACATGCATTTTCTCAATTTCTATTCTTCTGATTATCTCCTTCATCCCACCTGGGGGCGAGAGCAAATGCCTGTGTGGGGCATTGTGAGAACCCCGGCCTTGCTCTGGGGTCTCATGTGGTGGTGAAATTCCTCCTCCAACCCGTGCTTCTAAAGAAAAACTCCGCAGGCTTAGCTGTTCGGTCTCAAGGCAGTTTATTGCTAGTTATCTAACAGATTATGTTCTTGGACTGCGGCTATTTGATCAGCGGCCTGGGTAGAGGCACACACACCCCCTGACATCCTCTCTATCTGCTGTCTTCTTCGTCTCTCCCTCCGCCCAGGGCTGCTGCTATCTTTTATAAGATATATTACGTATAACATGTTTACAATTATTCCCCAATACCTACTACCTACGTTGCCAAGTGTTTTTCTACTCTAAACCAATCTGTGAGTGCCAACATCACCAAGAACATGGAGGTAAGGAAGAAGAAGGAGGAAGAACAGGATCAGCCCACTTTCCTCCATCTTAGAACTTCTGACCCCCATGTACAAAGTGAAAACCCCCCTGTACATGTGTTAAAACCCCCCTGTACAATACTAAAAAAATTTCCCCTCTACTTCGTAACTACTTATACTATACTATCTAACCTTTTGTGACTGCTTGTTCCACCTCCAAAGTTGGTAATTCATTCCATGGCTCAAACTCAAAATCACAGTTGTTTTTCAGCTGTCTGCCAGGGTCTAGAATGCTTCTGACCAAGGCCTGGAACCTCTAAAAATGTCTGAAAGACATTTTGAGTTCCCAAAGGGAATAGCTGCTGGATGAAGTTAAACCACAACATAGTGAAAGGATAGAACTAAACAGAAAATCTGAAATGCAGAAATATCTGAAATGGCAATGGAAACACACCAGCACAATGTAACAAAATAAAAATCCTGTTTGCAGTTGTTGCTTTTCATCATGCTTTATTATTGTGCAATAAATAGTAAAGGTTTGTTACTGCTGGGCAAAGGGCTGGGGTATACATAGATTGATTGTAAAATGGCACACAGTCCTGACCAAACACATAGTAGTCAGAAAATATCAGACCTTTGTGCAGTGTTATTCATTAGAGAGTTCAAGACCATAAGAAATTGAGGATCATCTACTCTAACCTTTGGCGTGTTGAAAAACTTTACAGTCCTCTAAGCTAGTCCATATTCATCTTACTAATGTAGCACTGAAGAAACCTATTCTTTGACTTGCGTGCATCCACCATGATAACTTCCATGATGTCTTAACTACTTACATGGAACATTTAGAAGAGAAATCTTTTCACAATACCAATTTCTTTGATGTAAGAGAAGACTTTATGACAATAAATCTATCACTTTCTTGTTCTAAAGAGGAAATTAAAATTTGTTTATAGAAGACTAGAATATTGTCAAAAAACTTAAGTTTCTGTTTAAGTACACTGAAGTCGGAACCTGAGCTTTCCAGTGCAAAGAAGATGAAAAGGTAGTTGTATTCAATTTGGTTATTGGCTATTAACTAATTCTTGACAAATTTGATGAGATTTCAGCAGTGGTAAGAATCATATAATTGTTCTTCATGTTAAAAAATAACCGTGTAACATGGAAGATTTTATTTTTATTTTTATTGAATCTTTGAAACATATTCTGCTCTGAAAAATTTATTGAATAAATTTTGAACAAGTATCAAACTGTTTGGTTACTTTTCTAAAACATTCTCTCTATGAGCATTGATAAAACCAAACCCTAATATTTTAATCTATCTTAACACATTTTGACTCAATATTTACAGGCAAGCTAATCATTCTATACTTTCCCAGCTTCTCCAAGTATCCAAAATATGAGTGCATGACACTGAGACTATAACACTTTTGTAATAAGGAATGAGACAAATAAATTGGTTATACAGTTAAATTATAAGGGTGAATATGGTGTGTATAAACTTGAAAATGTCCTTTGATAATGTTATAAAATTAACGCAATAATTACAGTGACAATGTGATGAAAAGAGCCTTAGGTTGTCAAGAAAGTGCTGTAAAATGCAAGTTGGAATAGATTGCAGCAATGCTGTATGCTTCAGTAACAGGGTATTGATCATGAACTGGCTTATGATGAAGAACATAGTGGAGACTTTCAGCCTGCAACACTAAATGATCCTCGCATGGGAAAGTGAGTATTATTTCGTATGAACAGAGCAGCCCTTCCTTGAGGACTTATTTCTTTTAAATATATAATAATATTCTTTCTTAGTAACATACTCTTGTTATGCTATATTTATGCCTGGAGTGTATTTTCTTTGGCAAAAAAAAAAAAAAAAATTAACTCTGGAATACCAATGAAATTTCCTGAACTATGAAAATATCTCACTAAACATTAGAAGTCAGGTTTTTTTCCCCAGAATGACAACGTGTATGGTTTGTAAGAATAGAGAAAACCAAGCAATTTCTTGTTGGACTTTAGTAGTTAAACATACCTTGATTTTCATTTGCTCACCATTAACTGAATTCTGCTCTGTGAAATACTGCGTATTTTCAGAAATACATGTGTCATTGGAAAGCTCACTTGTGATTTTTTAGGAAAACTAGTAATGAAGTGAATAGCAAGTGAGGTCAAGAGTTATTATACGTATCATGAATTACATAGTATATGCTCAAATCTAGCAATTATTAAACTCAAGGGGACTACACTGATGTATAAACTTAAACCCTTCTCTCAGGGACGATTAAGTCATTTGGGAAGCTGACTTCCATAAACACTTCAATAGTCTTCACTTCTGTCCTGAGGATGACTTTTAGTGAAATGAATGTTCTTACTGTATTAATGTGACTAGATTTTTTTCATAGTAAAATTTTATTACTGCTTTTTACTTTTTTATAAAGCTGTGCACTAATTCATTTGAAAAGAGAAGCAATGCTACTGATTCATTGACAAATGAACACTAGCAATTTTTCATCTGATTGTACTCAGGAGTTGCAGAATTCCTTTAATAAAAAAGAAAATAAAACATTATAAATATGTCATATCATGTCATGTCATGCACAGAAATGCCCAACTTTTTTTTTCAAATTTGGGATTGTGTAGGTATAGTGGCTTCATCCTGGGCAGCACTCAAACTGACTCCCCTCTCCTGTGGGACCTGGAGAAAACAGAAGGAAGGCAATAATACTATTGGGCAGAGATAAAGTATACTTTAATTTAAAAAGCAAAAGTTGTGTGCTAGCCATATGAAAGGTTGGCATTAAATAAGTTTTTTTTTCAGTCTGATGAGCATATCTTTATGCTTGAATATATGAAAGTATGTGGAAAAACTCTATTGTTAAGGTAAGAAAACCAAAGTACCACATAGCTTGGAATCAACAATATTAAAAGATCTAGACATATAAGTGAGCGTTTCAGGGGTGAGGCCACACTAGATCTGCTGTTTACAAACAGAGAAGGGCTGGTGGGAGATGTGGTCAGAGGTCTCCTTGGGCACAGTGTCCACAGCATGATAGAATTTGCAATACTTGATGAAGTTAGGAGGACTGTTGATAAAACCTCTACCCTGTATTTCCAGAGGCAGACTTTGGGCAGCCTCAGACACTGATTAAGAAAGTCCCTTGGAAAGCAGCCCTTAAAAACAAAGGGGTCCAGGAAAGCTGAACATACTTTAAGGAAGAAATCTTGAAGGTGCTAGACTAGGCCATCAAGACAAAGAAATGTATGTATTATCTTGTTAGCCAGACTACGAAATTTGTTTCCCATGTAGGTCCTAAAATCTATTAACACGGCTAACAGTCCTGCTTTTACAAGATGATGGATTAATTATCAGCTGTATTTTTAAAAAATTGATGCAAAAGTACTCCAGCATGCAGAGAAGGTACAGGAGACCCATTAGCTCTACAGTGGGAAGTACTGGACTGTGTGAGTCTGTTCCAACCTCCAGACAAAAAGGAGACTAAGCTGACACCATAATCTTTTGATGATTTGCTGTTTTCTGGTTACACTTTGAAAGATCATTACTAATTTTCAAAGGAGCTGGTAAAAGTCCCCTTCAGTACACAGTGCTCTAAAGACCCTTGAGGAAAGCATCTTGTGTTATCATGCAGGTTGTCCATGCATGCTTATTAAAAGGGATTCTGCTATTGAGAAATCTGGGTTAGCATTTCAAATAACCACAAAATGCACCACTATGAGATCACAAGGAAGTAAAAACTGTTTTACTTACTCACTGACCCTGACTCTGTGAAAGAGTAATTTGACTTACCATGAATTAATGACATTTTTCAGTGGTTTGTTTGTAGCTGTAGTCTCAGGCTAAGTACATTAAGTCCAATTAAGAGGTGCAGAAATATTGACCAGATGTAGGATAAATGTCTGCAACATTTTCTCTACCTGCAAGTGGAAAACCTCAGTTCAGCCATTTCAGCCTGGTCAGACAAATTGTTAGCATCTGTGCTTACAGCTAAACCTGAAGACAATAAACATGACTAACAAATGGATGACCTACAGAGTTTTGATATGGAAGAAATATCCATCAGCATAATTTCTGACTACTTACTTCATTCCTGTAATTTTAAATACTAAATAAACCCTTATGATATAGTGGTGGAATAGGTCAGAACCTTATAAAAATACAGCCACCCATCTAATAAAGTACAGAAAATTCATCACTTGTGTAACTGTATCCCATGGAATTACTGTAGGGATGAGCAAGCCAGTATTTTGATAGTAGTGTGGTCCACTTGAACATTTATAAATTTCTATTGAGCTAATGAGGAATTATAATTTCAGTTTTTAAAAATGAAACAAAAACTGCTTTTCACATGCTGCCCTCATGTGTTGCTGCTCACATCTTCCCTCAGCAGAGCCCCAGATCTATTCCAAAAAAGCAATACATTGTACACAGGAAAATACAGAATTTATAAGCATGTAGATTCCAAAGACTAAATTTGTGATTTTGTGCTAAAATCAGGTGTATTTCCCATCAAAAATTGGAAACCTACACTTTCACCTCATTCTGCTCATATGAAGATAAATTATTTTTGATGGGTACTGCAGGAGTACTGCATGGCATTTCCTGTTGATTTTCACAGATAAGCAGTGGAGCTTTTCCTTCCTTGCTGTACTTAGCTGAATATTTAAGAAGTAATACACCTGTTCAGGTATGCATGCACGTGAGAGAAATAAAAGAAGTCACTCAAAGCTAAGGAATGAATGTATTTTTGGTATGGAATTCTGTGGTGTATTTTCTGGAAATGAGTGTGATGTAAACATTGAGATAGCCACCAGTCATTATAAAAATGTTACATTCTATTAAATTACAATAATAAGTAATCCCTTTGGAACATATTTATTGGTTTTAAGCACTTTATTCTGTAACTACTATGTGAATCTGGCACTCCAAAGTACAAGGTATGTGACTGCAATGTTCTGAAATGAGACATCTTTATTTCAGCTACTGCATCATTTTATAGCAAAACACACATACTTGAAAAGATTCCTTTGCTCAGGATTGCTTAAATGTGTCTTATTTTACTCATTTTTCTAATGCTGACGGGTGTATATTACAGTCCAGAATGATTAAGCTACCTCCTTCAGGAGTTTGTATGAGTGGAAGAAGAAGCCATGTGTAGTTACAGTGTTCTGGCACTTTTTCTTTCCTTGTTAGAGGCATTGATAAATGGTTAAATATGAGCCTAAGAGCTGATAAAACTATCCTGGTTCTCCCAGAAACTACTGATTACTCACCTATGGACAAAATGTGTCAAAATGATGGCTGCCATGGCTTAAATAATGAGACATGAAAATTGTAAATTATGTACCAGTCTAAATTAATTTACTGGAAATGAATGTAATTTACAAAGATCTACTAGTTGTGAAATAGACAGTTGAAAGATCTATTGTGAGAAATTAAATTTTTTCTTTTTTCTGGTACTTATTCAGAGACTTCTGCTTTCTTCCAAAATTAACTCAGTAATGATCCAGGAGTCATTAAAAGAGGATCTGGCTTCTTCAGAAGCTACATTCTCCTGAGAAACAATAAATACAGGATCTGAGACAACACTAAGCTTTACTCTTCTTCCTCTACCACCCCTGTAATTAGACATAGCAAATGACAGAAAGGGTGTAACTAATTAGTACAAAAAACTTCAAAAAGCCTGCTTCACATTTGTTAAATCTTAGGCCTATTTTGCTGTATTAGCTGCTGTAATTACAAACTCTGAAGCCATTATAATGCAAAATGAAAAGAAGCAGTGTTTATGGAACAGTGTATCTGACAGAGTGAACTTATGTGCTTTAAGGCCTAATCTAAAATTTATTGAAATAAGTGTAAGCATTCTCTCAACATTTGAGTATGACTTACTGACAAATACTACCCAATCACAAATCAAGCAGTAGTAAAATGACTTTTTTTTTTCCTCCATGTGAGTAGGTCAGTGAATTGTGGTTTAAAAAAACTGGTTTTGACCTTGTAATCTTGCAATCATTTTCCTTCTGTTTAGTCACATAATTGGCTCTTATTTATATACAAATTAGATTTTCAAGTTTAATATACTGATCTACTTTTTTTTTCTCAATGTGAGTAGGTCAGTGAATTGTGGTTTAAAAAAAACTGGTTTTGACCTTGTAATCTTGCAATCATTTTCCTTCTGTTTAGTCACAGAATTGGCTCTTATTTATGTACAAATTAGATTTTCAAATTTAAGATACTGATCTACTGAAATTAGTTTGCATTCTTAGTCTGGTTTATGATATTTGGATAAACATTAAGATCAATAGTTTCTTTCCACAGAAAGAAACTATTGAACTTAAAGTTTATCCAAATGTTTATTCTTTTCTATCACAGAAATGAAATTTCCTTTTATTTTCTGTGATATGGATAGACCTATTTTGTTCTGACAGTAAAATATTTTGTTTGTTCTCAGATATACCCAATAAGGAAGATTTTACATGTACAGCAAAATTGTTGATATTTCTTATATGACATGACAGATAAAGAAAGCAAAGCCTAGAGCAGATATACAGAAAAAAATTCAAAATAGACACAATGGAGTAAATAATATTTTTTATCCTATTTTTTTTCCAAAATATTTTTATTCTGAAAAAATGATGTGAAAATACACTGAAATTGCACTTAAAAATAATAAATGTCCATGTCAGTAAATAGCAATTTTCCCAAGTCCCAAAAGGATCTTCAGCTGTTTTCTATTTATAAACAGCAGTCCAAATTCTGCCCGGATTATGCCTAATCTGCGAAGTGGACATCTCATCTTTTTTGGTCTAAGGTATATTTTATTTAACTGCAATGAAATTTTCTTTTTGTGTACATATATATATATATATAAATAGTATGGTTTGGTAACAAATAATATCACATGAATTATTTTATTGCATGCATTTGCTTCTTGCAAAACAGCATCAATTCAGTTTAATCTGGCACAGGAAACTGAAAACATGTAGTAACTCTCCTGTTTTATTTTGATCTAATTTTTAGGAACACTTCCAGAGACAGTAATTTTGTATTTCTTACTTCTTTTACCTGGAAAAAGACGAGGAGTGTGCAATTCCAAAGTTAATACTTTATAATCTTTTTTCTGATTACACACCTTCTCCTAAAACAAAATTTACAAAGTTGTGTGGTGCCTGGTTTTACCCTATCTTTTATCTCATTTCTCAGGAGCTGTCACATACACTGGTTTGTGTTTTTGCCATTTGAAAACATGAAAAGAAATGGGAAATATTTTCATATGGTAGGTTGCACAAGTGCAATACCTTGTTCTTCTACTAAATCATTTCCATCAAGGCCTAGAAGTTTCCCCACAGTCATGTTCAAAATCAGAACCAATAGTTTCTCCCTCTGATACAGAAATCTCTGTATGAAATTGTAGAAAATGACACTAAGCAGAAAATGACACTGCACAGAGGGCAGTTAGGGACAGAACAACATCCTGGTGCCTAGGAAACCGTGACCAGAACTTAATCAAATACCAGACTAATTTAGATTTGGGTCTATGTTCTAGATTTTCCTTTCTGATGCATCAGAAAATAAGATTTGCTCCTTCTTTCACTTTGAAATGGCATTGAGTCTCTATGATCAAAACATGCCATGTTGTAATAAATATACATTTTAAATTTTACTCCTTGATATTTAAGTTAATTTCTCTGCTGTCCACATTTCTGTCTTAGTCTTCTAAATGTCTACTGGGACATGGTATTAAAATGCTAATGCACACCTGTTTCTTTAAAGAAAATGGTCATAAAGATCATTAATTCATTCTGAGATAAGAAACAAAACCTCAAGAGATGTTCTGTTTAATATTCAGATATGGATTGCTTTGATAGAAGTGCTTTATCACTTATAACAAAACATGCATGGTGAATGTAAGAAGATTATAAGACATCAGACACCTAATAATGAAGGTTATGTCATGGATAGCAAAGTTACTGTAAGTATTTGAAAAACAGAAATAGAAGTGCAAATCCTCAACTAGATTTAGTCTCAAGCACTACTTATATGTCCTCATATTATTGAAATATGAATACACAGTATTAAAAAGGCTAACATTCTCTTATAAAAGTCATCTAGCTGTCAGGGTGCAGTCAATAAGAAAAATAAAAATAAAACATGAAGAACTGTGATCTCTATGGCACGCAGTCACTCCGTATCCTGGGAGAACTCTAGCAATAGACTGTAGCAGAATCAATCTTTATATTGCTTTTCCACTGGATCAAAAGCAGACAATACTCATTACTAAAGGAAATATTATCCTGAATTTTTAGAAAGGAGGGTTTTTTTTTTATTTCTATGACCAATTTATGACTTCCCTGACACTTAAAGAAAATGAGATTACCAATATGAAATGTTCAAAATAAGTACAGTATAAAATCTTAGAGAAGTAAGTATCATAACTAGAGAAAAATTCTCTTCCTTTACTTCTCTGATAAAGGTCAAAATTGCAATGGATGACTTTTAATTTTAGAAGCATATTCTTCAAATAATACCAATGTGCAGAGGTGAAGCTTTGCCAAAATCCAATAGATACCTGAAACAAAGCATCTAAGCATCTCTCATGATTTTAACAGCACCATTATCAAACCAAGGTATTCATATGTTGGTGTGATATTACTTTTACATGACAGTTATAGAACATAACTGATGATTGCAGGGCTATAACCCAAGCCAATGTTAACAGTAAAAGAGATGATGTTCCTTAGCATCACTCATCTTTCCTTCTCTGTCACTGCTATGAACCTGAGAAAGAAAAACACACAGAACTATCAAAAAAGAAATGCTAAGACAGTTTTGAAAAGAAATCAAATGAAACCTGAAAAAATATCTTAAAAGGTAGAGCAAAGATATCACATTAAAGAAACGTGTTTCTTATTTTTTTTATTAATAGAAAATAATTACTTTTTCTTTACCAAAATACATGAAACATTTTAATCACATCACCTCTCTGGTTTCTAGGGGAAAAATTTGCTAGTCATGCTACTGACATCATTTACTCTAATGAAGTCATTCCCTTCACCTTTGCCACCAGTGCTGCAAAAGGAATTTACTTTCTGAGAAAGAAATTTTATTCTGCTAATAATATGTCAAAAGTTTGCAGTGAGGGATCTCCAGGATTTTTTTGATGATTTTTTTTTTGGGATAAATAAAATAAAATAAAACCTCTTCTCCTATCAAGTGTGCAATGTTGGCAGTTTTCCAGAGTGAGCTACACTCTGAAATGGCAAATCAAACCAAGCAACAAATTCCCAAAAACAACAAATGCCCCCTCAAAAAAAGCAAAACAAAAAGCCAACCAAACAAAAAACCCACCAAAAATCCACAAACAAAAAAAAAAAAAAAAAAAAAAAAACCAAAACAAAACAAAACAAAAAAATCCAAGCAACAATAAAAAATTCCAATGGCTCTATATTTTTGTTTCTCTTGGCTAATTATTAGTCAGCTCACTACTATGATATATCAATTGCCATCAAAGAAAGTAAACATAACTTAGTTCAAATTTAATTTTCAAGTGTCTACTTTAATTGGTGTTCCAGCTCTGCAGCCTACAATAATCTTTATCATAAGACTTTCTGAAGTAGCACAGATATACAACTTTGCTAGATGTTGCAACTTGACTTGTACAGTGTATAAAAAAAGGAGAGTTCTCATGCTCTAGTTAATTAATTGGATTATGCCTTCAAAAGGATTGACACTTGGTATGCCCTTATTCTAAGCACTTTTCAAGAAAGTTTGCAGAATACACTCCAGAAGAATAATTTACAGATGAACTTTCAACTTGTGCTATACCACAGTTTTCTTTAGAAAAGGTAGTTTTAGAGGGCAGGAAGAAATGTTAAGGAGAAGATGATGTGCCACACTTTTATGAAGTGTGGCATCTAAGGAAGAGATATATCCTTAGTAGGTCTTTAAAACTGTTGCTGTCATGATTCCTAATTTTCTTGTTCTGTGAATGGCTTCTTTTTTCTTATCAGGTAGACTTCAGGCTAAGGGATTGGTCTAATATACCCTGGACATCTGTAAATATGAAGTATTTTACATAGCATTATATAAACATTTTTTCTGAATATTTATATTTTTCTATTCCTTAATACATCAGTCTTCAGTCCTACATCACCTTAGGAATAGTTTGAATATTAATTTAGCACACAGAAGTAGAGATGGACTAGCATAAAAAAGTCTGCCTGAAACTGAAATACTTTCCCATCGTGGACAGTAGAAGATCAGTCCTTTACTCATACATGTGGTCATAGTGTTCTAAAAAACTCTGACACAAAATTTAACTTATTTTCAGTTTTTTGTATTTCTATCACATCATTTGAATAGAACACATAGGAAGAACTAAGGGAAAGATCAGCTATTTTCAAATATCTTCAGACCAGTAAACATTCCAAATGCACACCAAAACATAGCCAGACAAAAACTACCAGAAATATTGAAGACTGTGATAAGCTGAATTGATAAACTGAATCTTATATTTAAAAGTTTGCATTAATCCCAGGTTTAAAATAAATTTAACTAGTGAAAGTTTGTAGCTTTATGGAAATCAATAATGATTTCTGAAGAATGAGAGATTTATAAAAGTGCACAGTAGTCTGTAAAAGGATTTCATCTGAATGACTGACTAAATTGACTATTTGGCCTGTTAGATGTCTACAGGTGAGGAGTCTGTGAAGGGTGTACAGATGTGGTTAACCATGCTCCACTCTGACAGTCCACCTTTGAACTATCCTTTTTTCAGACCCCAAATTTCCCTTTTTCATGGTGACACGCAGATACTTAGAAATTCCAACGATCAGAAGAATTCTGGTACATTAGGCATGTCTTAACACATGATAAAATTTTATTTCTTAGATGCAGCTACCTACCATTAGCCTGAGGAATATTTTCCAGCTATGTGATTCTGGGGGAGGTGACTGCATAGAATGTTTATTTACAGCTATACACATGCAGGGGATTGTCGCACATTGTCATATAAAAATGTTCACATATCAATGGAAAGAATATCTCAAATGAGATATAAACTTGCTTGAGGGCAGAGGAATAACATTTTTGCTTAACCTTTTGTTGCTAATTCTTCTCTTGGGAGGGAAATAAATGGGGTTTGATGTTTCAAGCAAATGAAGTACTTGATTTTTACTTTTACTTTGTTGACTGTAAAATGCTTGGGGGGCAGAAAAAATGGTGCTTTACAACTCAAAATTGTTTCAGGATAAGAAAAACAGTTTTATAATAAAAGTAATATTTAATGATACATATTTTATGCTGCCACAAAATTTTCTATTTCAAGATGTGGAGTCTTCCCCTTCTGAGGAGGTTGTAATCTGATTTTATGACTCCTCCCATGGGACACCTGATAAAACCTCAGGGCCCTGGGTCTGTTTCCTCTTCGCTTTCTCTCCCTCTCTTCTCTCTGGGCTTTGCTCAAGCTCCCAGGCCTCTGCCCCCCTGGTCCCCCCGGCACAGGGTGGGGAATAAAATGCACTCCCCTGCTAAAAAACACAGACTTATCTCCTCTGTTTTCCCTGCTCCTTGTAGTGGCCTCCCTGGATCACGATCTTCACTGTAGCCACAAGCTGTTACATCAAGAGATGGTTTAAATCTGCAAGCATACACATTATTCCCTAACCTGACATTCAGCATGAAGAAGAAAAAAAAAGATACTTCCTTGCCTCAATATTAGAGGCATGACCACCCAATATTAATTTATCTGCAATTCTGATGAAAATATGACCGATACATCTGGTATATAAGTCCTTTTTTTCAAACACTGAAAGATCAAAATAACCACCAAGTCACTAAGCCTAAGAAGTACTTGTAAGCTGAGAAAAACATTAATAAAATGATTAATATTTAAAATTAGTCCAGAAAGAACAGTCTTCAATATTTATATGGTATCATAAAATTACACCAGAAATGCTGAATACTGCAGAAATATTTAAAATCCAGAATGCAGGTCTGTGTCACGAAAACCCTTTTTCTTAGACAGCTTCATTGCAAATTCTTTTTTGCAAATTTTTACACAGAAAAACCTTGCCTAGCAGAATTCCAGCTGAATTGCTTAAATTGCTGTTGCTAAGCATCAAAGATATGTATCAATTATTACTATTATGCAACTTCTGAAATTACTATTTTGTAGCCAATTTGGTTTACAGAACAAAAAACAATAAAAATTCTCTTATTTCACATTTTTACTTGAACCTAATAGAAAATAAAAGATTTCATAATGGGCTTAAAGATCACTAATTCAGACTGATAAACATCTGATTTGTCTCATTAAGGAAGCCAATGAATATGAAATATAAAAGCCAACAGATTATGCAGTGATCTTCTGTCCCCACTTTCTGTGTTTTCTGACTGCTACATAAGAAGTGATAGTACTAATTTGATGTTGTGACCTCAACACCTGTTGATGCCTCTGTGAGCTCACCTTGAGTCGGACATCTTGGGGGCAAGACATTGTTATAATGCCTTTAATGCTACACCTTTCTGAAAACTTTAGCTAGTAATGGAAATAACCAAATCACTGACTTTGCACTTATGTGTGTTAGGTAGGATCCACACAAAAGCAATGACATCTGATGAGAACAGGAAGTCTTAAATCTTACTAATTTTGTATTTGAGGACCGTACTGGGAAATACATCCATGCATTTGAGACACAAGCAATTTCCAAGACAATGTTGTTTCTTGGATTTGGTGTTTCCTATGGTGTCTGTATCTGACTTCTCCTTTCAGTTTCATGAGGAAATCCTAAATTTCATCACATCATCTTTTTCTGAAACCAGGCCAGGATTATGTTGCTCTTACCCTGTCCCAGAATCATGTTGCTATTACTTGATCCATATGGATGTGTTGGTGTAGTGTGCAGGTTTGCTCTTTCTCAGTCCTGCGCTATCAGTCAACTTGTATGGGAAGAGTGGAGCATGAAAAGGCCCCAAACACAAAGAACGTTCCCTAAAATTTTAAGTTGCTCAAGGCAAAAATATAACTAAGATTAATTACTATGATTGATGATCTGCTATAGCAAAACATAGTAAATTGCAAATCTAAAATTAGTGCTCCCTTCTGTACCAAGAAGAAACTGAGGAGAAACAGCAGCACTGCTCAGGCAGAGTATGCTAAGCGAGGAGAAACATGACTATGGCAGCTACTCTCTCTCTCTGGGTTTTTCTTATATGGGAGGGATCTGCCATTTAGGCTTCTGCGTTTTCATCAAATATAGGATGTTTGCATATGTTGGATGTATGATTTTTGTTTAACTTAAACTAGTGCTACTCAGCTCCCAGTTTTCCTTTAGTGATCCAAAATTGTGCAACCTGTGTTTGAAGTTCTGCAACTGCACTATGAAATGTTTCTAGGTGCAGTATTTAATTTTTAACTTATTGCACAGAATTTAAAACACCTAATTTGTAAAAGATGATTAAAATAATTTGTTTTACCATCTCTGTTCAAGACTATGTGCTGGTATTCAAACCATTCCATGAAAATAGATATTTTTTTGTTTTCTTGTAGGCCTTTGGCTCTTGGTGATGACTGCAGTGTATTTGCACAAGTGAGAGTTTACTCATGGAAAACTTAGATACCAAAGTATAAAAATCAAAATTATCTCTAATTTTGAGCAGCTGATATTAAATATCTAAGGATGTTTTTCCAAAGTTTTGAATTTATGTATTTAATTATGATTTCCATTACATATCCCTTCAAAAATCTCGTAGATAAGAAGCCAAAGTCTATCATTTCAAGTCTCCAGGAAACAACACATATGGTTTCCTGACTATTGTGAAGTTTGAAAAATATCTCCAGATCCAACTCCAAACTTAGTTCACACTAATAATAATGAGGCAGTAATAAAGAAGGCCTGTGTTTGAATTCTGATTGTAAGAATAAACCTTATCACACTATAATCCCATTTTTTTCCTTATAATTGTCTAAAATACTTTTAAACCCTACCTACTTAGTCCCACTTAGACCCACTGTTGGTCCTGAATACCACACACAATTAAAATTTTGATTAAAAATTGTGTATTTTTAATGCAATTAGGTGTTTTCTTTTATCTAACAGATGAACGAGTAATTTAAAATATCTTTCTAATGGTCAGATGATAAGGATTGTATTAAATCTTCCAGTATCCACTATCTAGTGCTTGTGTAGATGGACAATGCTCTAGAAGATAGTATTTATCTTGCACTCCGAAACTCTCCCTTCATGACTTTACTATCCATATTTCTTTCCCTGGAAACTTGCAGTTTTTTCACTAAAAATATTTCTACTGAAAATAAATCTCTGTGAATGCATGGCCTGCTGATGAGAGAGATGGGGTATGGTAGGCAGGACAAGACAACCTAGAAAGATTGCCATATCCCCTCCTCTCTCTACTAGCAATATTGCTGTTCTTGGTAGTTTTTTCCAGTTTTGATTACAAAGAAAGTAATTGACAAAATAATTCTTAAAATCACTAATATACTTCAGATACTTGATGTCACAGTATAACAAAAGCAACTTTAAATTATTAATTTTTGCCCATTCTTATGATTAATCCATTTTAATTTAATGACCATATTTTTAAAAGCCATTGCAGACATGCAAATACATGAAAACTTTGTTAGAAACTCAATGAGGTTTAAGTACAAACTATAATCTGACAGAAACAATAGTGTTTAAAATTACAAGCAGATGGGAAAAGAATAAAATAGAAAAACAATTTTCCTGCTAGGACACTATATTGTTTAAAGTTTGGTATAAATTATGTCTTTTGTCAGAATCAGGACACAAATTTTAAAGATAAACAAAACAAAAATGTAAGTTATAACAAAAAGTAATTGGTATTCTGTGCTTGGAAATACTCAATGATCTGTATTTAAATATAAAACATTGAAATCTGCTAAGCTAGAACTTCATTCACACAACTAAGATCTTATCATATGGAATTCAAATTTTTAATGAAGTCTAAAAAATAGAAGAGTAATTGAAAAAAAGCTATCCTGCTAAAATTTTAGGCTACACATATTTGCTCTGTACTACATGACGAATTTGCTAGATGTGGCAAATACAGAATAATTTTCAAAGGGCTCTGCCTAACAAATCTGTGTATCTGCTTTACTTTTTATTCATTAAAAAAGTATCAAATGGCCTAAACAACTTATAATTGGACCTATGAATAGATATAAAATAGGTATGAAGTTGTGGGAGGATGTATTATAGGAGAATAGAGATAGTGCTGAAGGCAATCTCACCCCTGAGCAGTTGCAACTGGACTAATTACCAAAGAGTAGGAACAGGCCTGCCCTTAATAGGTCACAGCTATGTCCAAAAAGGCCTGCCCCTAACAGGATGTTCCAATAACGATGGTGTTATAAAAGAATGGATTAACTGGTTGAGAGGAGAGTTGCAGTCAGTTGCCTATGCTGCTGTGAGGAGCAAGTATCAAGTGGTTGTGCTAAGGACAGAAGGGGTTAGTATGTGCTGCCAGGGACAGAAAGAGCCAGGTGTTTGTGATAGGGACAGGTAGAAGTCAGCCAGCTGTGCAGAAGAAAGAGAAAAGGAGTCAGATGTGCAAGAAGCTGCCTGTGGGAACTCACAGAGAGAAGGTATGAAAGCTTTACAGTAAGATAATAAACTAATGGTGACAGTCAGTTCCCATCCACTGTTGATGTGCCAAGCACTCATGCCAACAATTGGTGGCCTGTATGGGGATGGATCCAGACATGAAGTAACAATGAAATCTTTGTTTCACAATAAATGCTTTTATCCTATTCACTAATATACAATTGTTTTATTATCTTGCAAATATTTAGGTTTATGTAGGGTCCAATTCTGGAAATATCCTACTTGTACAAAAGTATTGTGTATAAAAATACCATTTATGTAAGAAATATTTTAAAGGCTAATAGTAAAGAAACTAAATATACTTGAATCATAGAATGACAGAATTGTAGAATGGTTTGGAAGTGACTTCTGTAGTCTAGACCATCTAGGTTCAAGCCCCCTGCCATGGGCAGGGATGCTTTCCTCTAGACCAGGTTGCTCAAAACCGTGTCCAGCCTGGCCTTGAGCACTCAGGTTGCTGATGCTCCACTTGATACAACTGCAGAGGTTTGACCAGGAAATTTTTATTGAATCAAGTCAGCTTCTGGTATCCCTTGTGCATATTGTTATGCTTGAGTATGAAGAGCTCTTCTACTTTAAGAAAACTGTTCTCAAACAGCTGCCAGCTTTCAGCCTCATCCCCAGGCTGTCATTAGTGCAATGGTTATGGTTAGGGTTGAGGGAGAAGAAGGGCATCTAGATCCAGGAACTCTGTACTGGGACAAACACACCAATGGAAGCTGTCCAAGGTTACTGTCTTGGGACCTTTCTCATCTCGGCCCCCTCATGTACTGGGGGACTCTGCCACAGCCCCAGGCTGCCATTACAGCTAGGATTAGGCACCACCAGAGACCCTGGAGGTGGAAGAGGAATGCCAAGCATGGCACAGTACTGCCTAAGCACTGCTCCCACCACAGCTTTTGACCCCAGTTTCCCTGAAAGTGTAGGATCTCTGAATCCTAACACTAATGACAACTAAAGTTTGAAGTGCACCCATGGAGCAAAATGGGTGTCCCAGATATTTTTTTTAATGTTTCAGTAAATTGAAATAGCGCAAATATGGATCTCCTTTATCATTTTTTGTAAGCCATGTATACTTGAGTTTAATGGGGTTATGCTGCACCTCGTAAAGGCAAGGAATGACAAGAAGTAAACAAGGAATATTTAAAATTTTTTTTCTGTAGGTCTGTGGAGTAATACTGGGAAAGAAATAACTTTTCCCACAGAAGTGGAAGGATGCATTGTAGAATCTTGCATTTCTGTGGATCAAACAGCTTCTGAGGGCTGCACTTGGAGTGCACTGAAGAAAAAATCTTTCCCAAAGAGAATAATAAACTTGCAAAAACTGGAAGAAAGCTTTTCTGTAACTTAAATGTACAAATTTATAAATTTGCTTAACCTTTATTGCAAGTTTAATTTAAGAATTGTTTTTCTTTGCAACTGAATAATTTAAAATAATATTCAATTGAAAAAGAAGTATAACCCATTATTTAATGCAGCTAGTCTAAAAATCTGTCAAGAAAGGGAGTGAGAAAGCCCTCAAAGTTTGAGTAGGCCATTTTGGTGACACAAAATACTCAAATTCTTTTAAGGACATTTTGGTGACACTCACAAAATACCCAAATTCTTGCTAGGTAACCATCCAGTTGTCCGAGTGACAATGTTGTGTGTGTCTCTGTTAATATGAATGGGACATACTCCAGTCCCATTCTACTGGAGTCACAGGTAGGACAAAAATTCATTTTTTTTCTAACTTTACGGCAGCAAAGCCCCCACAGAAAAGTGTAGAATAAAAGCAACACAAATGGCATAAACATTACTATTTCCTGGAAACATGGGAAATGTCACATATTATGATTTTTTGTTGTTGTTTTTTTAACCATTAGAGTGGTAAAATTCTGTAGCAGGTGGCTGACAGGGCTGTAGGATCCCTGCCATTGGAGAGGTTTGGCGACCTGCTTGGATTAGACCTGCTTTGAGTAGGGAACTGGATTAGGTGACCTCTTGATACTCCTTTCAGCCTCAGATTTTGGTTCTGTGATTGCATTATTCTGATGAAGCTTTGTTCATCAGAAGATTTGTTTTCAAGCTCTTAATTTACACTAGAAGCTCTCTCTAAAACTTCCTGAAAAGAAGTTGCAGCCAGTTGTGGTTGGCCTCTCCTCCCAGGAAACCAGTGACAGGACAAGAAAACACAGTCTTAAACTGTGCCACAAGAGGTCTTAGTTGGACATTTGGAAGAAGTTCTTCACAGAAAGGAATTGGGTATGGATGGAGTGGGCTGCCTAAGGAGATGGTGGAGTCACCATCTCTGGAGGTGTTTAAGATTGGATGTGGCACTTAGGGCTGTGGTTTAGTTGACAAGGTGGTGTTAGGTCATAGACTGGACTTGATCATCTCAAAGGTCTTTTCCAAGCTACTTGATTCTGTGAATCTGTGATTATTATTCACAACAGTGCCATAGGCTTTGGTGCTTTCTCTACTTAGCTGCATCCTCTGCTATGATTGAATAACACCACACTGGAGCCATGTGGTTTTTTGTGCTCTGGTGTCTCAGACTCTTGCTTTTAAATGTATTTATCTCAAAATGGTTTGTCATTGATCATTCCTCAAGTATCTTTACTTTATTGTAAATAAATAATTCTGTCTGTTATAGGAGGTCAAAATTTCTACAATTCTGGAAAAATACACTGTAGATAATATTTGAATACTGATGGTTACTTGAAGTAACATTAAATAATCTTTCAACGTATCTTCTCAACAAGTAAAGTAAATAAATTATAAGAATGCTGTTCAAAGCTCTTCCTAAAGAAAAAAAAAAAACAAGAATTAATGAAGTTGAATAATTTGGAAAAGAAATTTCCTTGATCCCATTTGAACGAGCATAGACACTGCAGTGAAATTTCACTCCCAATAATTCTCAATAGCAACTTTCAGAATCACGTACAGCTGTGCATGCCTGATATATATGTGTACATGCACACACACACACAGAGAGGCAAAAGGTGAGCTTTACCCTCATAACTGTTCTTCCAGGATGACTGGAAGTATGCAAATAACCAAATATCAAGCAAATCATTAATAAGATTATCTAGTGGTTAATTTTCATACACATTTGTCTATTCCAATTTTGAAAATATGATCTACAATATTAAGTTCTGTATGTTTTCAGGACTATTAGATTTGAAATAATGTCATTGCTAGAAAAAATCATTGGAAGTAAAACCTCTCATCATAACAGTAAAACAAACTGTGAGGAAAAAAAAAAAGCCAAAGAACTTTGATACAACTCCTACTAATGACAAAATGCTCTAGAACATGAGAGGCATATGATACATATAATCCACTGAGATTCTTTAATCTAATTAAACTTGCCTCATTTAATGCTTCGGATGTTGGAAGTTTTGCTCAATAAAAAAGCAGAAGTCCAAACTTGCAATAGGAATTTCAATTTAATATATTTATCATATTTCAACAGAACCCTTCTTTATTTCTGGAATGGATTATACAAAATATATCAGCTGAATGATAAAGGAAAAATTAAAATTATGGTAAGAGATTAGTCGTTATTGGCATATCTATTTCGACAGAAAAACATTGAAAGATAGCTCTTAACATGTTGAAACTAAAGACTTTACTGCATTTTTAGAAACAAGAATGTAGCAGGAATATTTAATACTCCTTACAAGTTATTTTCTTCTGCTTTCGTGCATAATTTCTTTCCTTAATCTCTGAAACATTAGGCATTGTTCTATGAAATGATGCAATCATACCAAATTATTTTGGAACATAGTAGCTCAATACTCACGTACTGATTACTCAAAGGTATTTTTCTGTTTGACAAGGCCCTTACATGCTACTTACATGTCTATTTTAAGAGAATAGCATAAGTACACAGAATGTCTAATCTAATGTCAATGAAGTGAGCAGAATGAGTCCAACATATTTCTTTGGATGAAGCCATAGCTCATTACAGATATCTAATATTTTGATGTTGAGGAAAATTTTAATCAGACAAATTAAGATATTCATGCTTCAGCTCTAAGGTATGAGACAACTTAATGACAGTGTTTAGATTTTCAGTGAGAAAAGTATATCTACCAACTTGAATTTTAATGACTCTAATACTGTCAATGAGCTTTGAAGAAGTCTATCTGCTGGATTGGTAAGGTGTGTTATAACTCTAAAATTCCATAGAGATAGTAATGTGGTATTTTTCAAATCTTTACACAGAAAAAGAACCTTCACTATACTATTTTTCACTGAAACATCAGCTTTTAAGACGGAAACACAGAGGTTAAATTAAATATTAGAAAAATGGTTATGTTAGTGTCCTTCTATTGATCTCAAGCTGTCCATGGAAAAACTTAGCAGTGACTCCAGGGGCACCAGGATTTCAAATAGCATTACTAGATAATTCTTGACATGTTTATTTTTAAAACATCTGAGAAAAGAGGGGGAATAAAAATAATTTCCACACATCACTTCCAATGTACAGCATTCTCCACTCCTTTGTGTTTGAAAACATCTGAAGCAACCAGAATTTGTGAAGATTGCTGAGTCTACATTAAGAATGGTTGAACACCCATAAATATCTGGCAATATCAAGGGCATTTATTTTTCCAAATTTATTTCTTATGTGAACTATCTGGAAAGCAGTCTAAGCACATCTAACCAGTGGAATGACAATTAATATATAAATAAGTGTATGCAGATACTAAAACTAAGGAGGAGAGAGAAAGAGGATAAAAAGTTTATAATCATAAACATCAAGCATAATAAAAGTAAGATGAAAATGTGGTCAACCCTTCTCTACCCTCAGAAATATGTATCTACTCTGTAATAAACCTGCTTGAATGACAGGTATATTTATAAAAGATGCACAGAAATTGAACAAAGTAGTATTTGAGAACTCTAGTCTTACATTCCAGGCAAAAATTTGGGTTTTCAGCATGTGTGTGGAACCTGCCTCATAAAACACTGAATTTCATGATCTTATTTTCTAATGGGTTCTAATGGTGTGACATGCAGAGAATCATAAAATTTTTTAGGCTGGAATGGACTTTTGAAGAGTGATCATTTAGTCCAACCCCTCCTCCAAGGGCAGGGACATATTTCTCTAGATCAGGTTGCTGTCATTCAAGCCTGACCTGGAAGACTGCTAGTGTTGGGATACCCATAACTTCTCTGAGCAATCCTTTCTGGAGCCTCACCAACCACATTGTAAAAAATATCTTCCTTATATCTAAATCTACCATCTTTCAGTTTAAAATCAATTCCCCTTGTTCTTTCACCACAGACCTTAAAAAAGTATTTTTCTGACTTTCTTAACCCCCTTTAAATATTGAAAAGACATTGAATGCTCCATAATCTGACCTACACTTTTATCCAAGTCACAGTCAATGATGGCTGCTTCTGAAGTCTATCGGGGGAAAAAATACCACAATCTTTCAGGAAATATCTAGATATGAAAGCAGGAAGGAAAAAAAACTAAACAAAAGAAAAGAGTTCTTCACTTTCCATATTTTTTTCTGTGAAGGGATAAGTATGTATTGTAAAAAAAGCTTTAAAAACCTTAAGGCCAGACACTACATGATCTCACAGCCTGTTTCAAGGATTTTCTGCCTTCAAGATGAAAAAAAATCTTTATAGTATGCCTGAATATCTCCTTCTCATTATGCTCCTAGTCTTCCACGTGCTGCTGCTGCATTGACTGTCCTGCGTGGAGCACAGATTGCCCTGCAGCCCATGAGGGACGCCACGGTGATGCATGTTCTCTATCTGCAGCCCATGCACAACCACAGTGGAGCACAAATGCACCTCACATCTCATGGAGAACACATGCTGCAACAGCTGTATACATCCTGAAGGAAGGAAGGTGCCACCCTTGGGTAACCCAAGCACAACCAGACTCCCAATAGGAATTGCATGCTGTGCAGAGAAGCCCACAGAGAAGCAGTGGTACAAACTGGAGGATCCACATTGAAATGGTCTCTTTCTGGTGGACTGTACTCCACAGGAAGGATTCGTGTTAGATCAGTTAATGAAGAGCTGTCTGCCATGAGAGGGATCCTATGCTATAGCAAAGGAACAGCCTAAGGGAGAAGGAACAGGAGAAATGAAGTGTTATAAGCAGACTGCAATCCCCATTCCCTGACGCCCTTCAATGATGAGAGCAGAAGAAGGTCTGTAATACCTAGTAATTTACCAAAATCCTGTGAGCATGATTTTTCACATGGCTTTTGCATGGTATTACCTTGAGAGCTGAACTTCTTAGCTCCCTTAGAAGTCTAGTTCCCTCGATGACTCTCTTCACATTCTATCACCTACATGAAAGTTCCTTCTGCAGAACCTTTCTCCTTGAAATATTTTGAATTTGTGTTCAGTGAAAGCGATTTGATTATTGATCTCTCCTTCATTGTTCTGTTCTTTGTGGCAGGTAAGAGAAGCCAAGAACAAAAATATGATATCCTTTCATGTACTTTTGGAACCATTTCAAAAAATTCACATTCCACAGAGATGGGAGCATATTTTGATTCCAGAAAAAGGGAGAGAAGTAAAAGTTGTTGTCAATAAAAGATCTTATTTTTAAGTTTCCCTCCAAAAAGGAAAGAAACTTATTACTTATACGGATATAATAGGGAAAATTTATTTTGTTTTCTTAAGCTTTATATTCTATAGGAAATAGATGACTAAACCCAACCCCAATCAAAGCTTACAAGCACAAAGTACACAAACAGAAAAAAAAGTGTATACAAAGGAGAAGAAGAACTGTTACCCAGTCAAAGCCCAAGACATAACAAATTAGGAGTATTTTCTAAAAGGCAACTGTACATCTTTTAAGAAATTGCTGAGGTGATGCACCTACAGCAGTTATAAGAAACTCTATTTCTATCTAAGAACCATTAGATTCACTCTTCCCTCTAAGTGCTCTGAGAATTTCTGTGCTTCTGTAATATTTTGGTTTCAAAAGAACACTAGCTCCCACTATCCACAGGGATACTTTAAAAGGCAAGATGGTTTACATAAACAGAACCTAGCAGGAATATATAGGCAATGCTCTAAATACATTTCATTAAGTGTAGAAGTGATGAACTTCATGCAAGATTAGGAAATATTCAAATTAAAAGGTTAAAGAAAGAAAAAAAAATCCATTAAAATCTATACAAATTTTTTTAAAGTATGTTATAGATGAACATTTTTTCCTATAGATTCACCTGGTATAGGAACTAGAATAAGCTCAACAGGGGTTTTCAGATTATTCTACCTGACAAAAGTTTTCTTTAAACATAAATGTGTTGAAAAACTATTTGCACTTGAGACAATATTAGTTGCTATTTGATTATTTTATTGTACAAACTTAAGCAACATTAAAGAAAATTTAAAAAATTACTACTAGTTTAGGAAATATTTTAAAGTATTACTGAAGTCTTTTCCCTCTGACTTGAACTTCATTAATTCTAAAAAAGTACATCTTCTGACAGTTGTATTCATTATATTTAATCTAAAATTTTGTTTTAAACTAAGACACTCTCTATTAATTGTCAAAAGGTATATTAACTTAGTTAGTGATCCCACATTTGATAGATGTTCTTAGAAATCAAATTCCCTGCTTGCTAAGTTAGACTGGGTAATTTATGTTACGAAAAATCCATGCTTTTTAGATTTACAGCAGACTATTACATTTGTATGCAGGCAACATTCTTTTGATCACTTTTTTTTTCATTAAACCTATAAATTTTTCAAGTAAAGCTGTGGAGTTGCTGCTAGAAACCAATCCCTTATCATTAAATTTAATCTAAAAAAATTAAGTAAGGATAAACTCCAGCATACATAATTCTGGCAATAATTTAGCAAGGCTGAATTCTTAAAAATAAATATCTTCTTTTATACTACTGCTTAGAGTAAAAATAGAGTTGAAATAGCAGTGGTAGATTTTCAGACTTCCCCAGCTTTTCTATCACTTGTTTCTTTAACATTCTCAAACAACTTGGTTTCATCTGGCTACTAAGAAGAGTGGTATAAGTTTCAAAATCTGTATCTTACACAGGTAAGACCCTTAGCTTGTGTTTGAAACATTTTGAAACATTTTCAAAATCTGTGATATTTCACCAGTCTGTGCCCACAATGCTCTGTCTCACGTTTTGGTGCCTAATTCTCAGAATTTCTAAACTGGACACTCAAGTTTACTGTTCTGCATGGAGAGAACAGAGAGCAGCAGAGTAGCCAACTGCATGCCCAGCTAAGCATCAGGGAAAAAAAAACCAAAACATTTTCTGTGGTGATTCTGGAGAAGACATCTGCAATTCTCCCGAGACTTTGCTCATAAGTCTTTAGAATTGTGTAAGCCTAAGTCAATTGCCTTGTTCTTTTAATTTTCAGATGAGGAAAGAAGAAGTTAGAAAAGGAACTCCAGTCCATTATTCCCTTTCCCAACCTGCAAATTTTAGTGCTGCATGCATTGGTTTCAGTGTTGCATTCCTTTATATCAGTTTTAGTTTTGTTTTTATGGGTTTTATTTCTGTTTGTTTGTTTGTTTATTTGTGTGTGTGTGTGTTTCCATAGATAATTTGACAAAGGCCCTGGTTATGATTCTGTAAAAAAAACATTTGGTGTCCAATTTTATATTATAATTCTTTCATATTTGGAAGTCAATCAGCTTGACTACCCTGAACTCAGATATGCTGTTTCTATGAGTGAGAAATAAGAATTTTTTTTAAATGGTGAGAGAAAAGAATGAGGAAGAGAAGGGATAAAATAACATCTTGGAATAGAAAATGGTTATGATGGATCAAAGGTGAAGGATAAAGGTGAAAGTGTGTAGAAGAATGAAAGAGAAAATAATGTTAGCTAGAAAAACTCACTTTGAGGAAGTTTCAGCTAAATGATCAGAAATGCCTGTTCTTTCACTTCTGTTTAGAACTTAAAATATATTGATAACCTCTTTATTTTTCTAAAATGTCTGTACCTCTATTTTTATAATTTATATTAGGATTTCTTCACAAGAAATAATTGCAGTGAGAAAAAGAAATATTTTCTTTGAGCAACATGTCTGTTTTATAGTTAAGTTATAGTCTTACCTCTGTTCTGTTTGACCACAAAGAAACAGTCATTTATCATGTCATTGATATTCACAAAAGCTTGGTATGGGTTCATATAATCATCTTGATCTCAAGCACACCTACCAGATGTTAGTGATACAACTGAAGTTTCAAAACATTGAGGGCATCCTACAGGAAGGTTGCAGCACTTTTTACAATGTCGCATAGCAACAGAAGAAGGGGGAACAATTTTAAACTGAAAGAGGATAATGTTAGATTGGATACCAGAAAAAAGTTCTTTTCTGTGAGAGTGATGAGGCACTGAAAGAGGCACCCCACCCCTGGAGATTTTCAAGGCCAGGCTGGATGGAGTTTTGGGCAATGTGGTGTAGTGAAAGGTGTCCCTGACTGGTACAGGGGAGGGGAGTTGGAAGTTGGTGTTCTTCAAGGTCCCTTTAAATTCAAACCATTCAATGATTCTGTGATTCTCTTCTATGTGGTACTAAGCAGCAGGAAACTAAAAAGGAAAAGATGTGATGTAGGCTTTATGACAAAACACATTATTAAATCTGTGATTTATGCTTGTGAAGAAGATGTTATAACTCTTTGCTGCCTCATTATCTATATACCATTATGTTAATAAGTGGAACATGTAGCTTATTCCAGAGGGTCTCTAATTCATTCAAAGAAATGATGACCCTAAAAGTGGTGGAGGTAGTTGCTGTGCAGGCATTGGTTGATCCCCATGCTGGTGTTTCATGGCACCATGTCTGGTGCCAGCATATGTGCCATCCACATTCAGTCCCATTGGGAAAGGGGACTCCCATGGTCAGAGTGATGTAGGTGAGTGATGGAAATGGTCCCAGCTGACTCCATGAAAAATGCCACCCCTATACAAATGTGCAAATAACCACATACAGGCTCTATAACATGTGATAAAATAAATTCACTCTTGCTGAGACTTTAAATTCATGTTGGGGGAAAATGAAAATCATATATCACTATTATATAATTTATTTTCTACAAATAACTAAAGGGGATATAATTTTTCCATCTCTTACCTTATTATGAAACATTTCAGTCTGATTGTAAATTGTGTTCATGGCTATAAATGATTCAGAACACCTTCTATCAATCCTCTTTCCAAAGAATTCTCCAGGAATCGAAGCAAAGAGGACAAGTATATTTTTTCTGTGAATCAGTATTCTGAAGGTCAAAAGGTATTTTTGAAACTATTTTTAGACTCAAATTTAGTTATTAGTTTCAGTTTTGCAGATTATATCTAAAGAATCTCTTCTGTGCAGAAAAGACAAATCTGATTAATATATGATGACAGGGCACTATTAATCTTTTCAGGCTTCATAGGGTTTAACTAGTATACATTTTCAATTTTTGACTAAAAATATTAACTATAAACAGATTTTTCTTTGATTTTTACAGATGAAAACCTTTCCTCAGTTTTGTATACAACAGATTATCATAATAATACCTTTTTCCAGCTTTACATCTTTTGTAGACAACACATTTTGCAAAGAAACGTTTTACATCACTTTATCCTTGAATATATAACAGGAATAATTCTAGGTACAGTAAATGAGCTGCTGCTATGAAATGAATTTTCATATTAATGATTTCAGTGCTATCACTGGGATCATTTGCACTTGCACTATATGAGATCATAATTATTAACATTCTCCCCATAATCTGACCTCAGATAATCCTCCTTCTTCTCTGAAAGGATTCAGAGGAGGAATTAAAAATATGTCATAAATTTGTGGAGTACTAAGCATAGTTGTCCATTTGAAACTACCAGTTTCTTAATTTTTTTATGTTTTCCTACAATCTCTCACTATCTGATTTCTCAATAGTTTTGTGACTTTTGGAACACAATTGAGAGTTTGAAGTTTTTGCAATGAGTTTGAAAAAGTGTTAAGAAATTCTGGATTAATTTCTTTTTTCTGTGAATTCTGGTAGAAATTATTTCCCTATACACTACAGAAAATTCCATGATTCCCAGATCTTTGTAACTGTTGAGTGCTTAAAAATGTGAGTAATTTTTTCGTATGCTTAACGAATTAAGATCTTGACCTAAAAAATCCTACATATTTATTTCTTAATTATCTTTTTCATTAATTATTTGTACTGGATACTGGTTTTGCATGTCTTGCAAATTCTCCCTCACTCTGCAAGGATACAAATATAATTGCTACTACTTGCTTTCTTAAAACAGACAAGGTGAACAATATTTTTCAGTTATTTGCCTACTTTAATTCTTATAAATTATATGATAATTTGAAGTATTTTTATATAGAATATATTCAATCATATTTATTTTATAAATCTGAGAACAGTGCACACTCCAATGCATGTTGCAAATGTCTGCATTTTTTAACTACAATTTTCCCCATATTCAGGCAGTGTAGTCTAAAAAATAGCAATAAAAAGATTTCTTTAAGAAAAAGTTTGTAGAGATTTACAATTTTATTTTATGTGAATATATTTTGTGGTTGTAAAGAGAAAGACTTTTGGAATTCCTTGGATTTTTTTCTCATTTCTGGTAACTGATTTCCCCCTGTGTCTTGAAAGAACCTCTTAAATATTGAACAGTGTGAATTAAATCCTCTTTTGCAATAGGGATCTCATAGATAGGGACTCAAGAGGGATCTTAAAGATAGTAAGTTTTACAAAGACAAGACTTATCAGAGTGACAGAGTGAAAAAGAAGATAAATTATACACAGTTCATCATTGTTCTTTCACTATGAGTATGAGTAATAATTTATACTTCTTTGTGACTGTAAAATCCTATCTATGACAACTAATTGTTGGCATTTTGAAGTTTTAAAAATGCTAACTAGGCATTAATATAAAAAGTAGTAGCAAAATTCTTATGTATGTCCACTGTTAACTTCCTAATTATCCATTAAAGATAAACAAATTTCATAAATATAAATACTGATCTTAATTTCTTGTTAGTTTTGCACTTTTATAGGAAAATAATTTTTCATGGAATCAGCATCTTTTATTATGTATGAATGAGACAAGACTTATACCCATCAATGCTTTAAAATATACACAATTAGTATAACCTATATATATATATATACACACAGAAAGAGACATATTTTTGGTAGGCTGTTTTGTACAGATGGTGTGAAAGCATTTGATGAAAAACTGTCACACAGACAACCATTCAGATACTCCTGAGAGAATCTGAGTTGTCTTGGCAATCCTTGCATATGGGTACTCTAGCTGTTGCTCCCTAAGAGTTCACATCAGGATGCATCAGTACAGCTTTGAATTTTATCTCCAATTACCACACAGGGTGTGTTCCTCTGAACTGGCATAAGGCTTATTGCCACTCTCTGAGCAAGGCGTGCCCATGTCATTGTCACACTCATTCAAGTAATGATGTGAGAGCCCATGCACATCAACAGAAAGTGCTTTTTAAATGTGATAACACTGATAAGTCGTTTCGCAAAACTGTTCATAAAAATGTTTGTTGTGTGTGCCCACTGTTCACAGAAGATGATGGAACCTTTAATTCATGGCAATAGAGTGACCATCCTAATGAGAATAGATAGAAATAGTGTTCAATATGCTGGGCAAAAAGTGCTAATTGAATGTCCCAACACAAAATAAAATGAAGTCTTGCACTATAGTCCTCTAAAATTTTAGAACATTTTTATGGAAATAAATATCTTTTAGATAAGATTTTCTTCACAACTAGTCTTTACTAGTTGTTTACTTGTTACTTTACTAATGTAAAATTGGATCATAATTCTTCTTGGACAGTGTTGGCTTCCTGCTGTAGCATAATGCATGTGCTCATAGAGTTTTTTTCCTGCTATCATAGGTCTTTCAAGAGATACTAAATCCCATTATAAATACAAACTGGAATAGGAGTGAACACTACCCTATTATTAACCTATTACTACATATCCTTTTTTTTATTACCTGAAGAATTAACTGAGAGGCAGAAGTCCATCATTATGGTACAGAGCGTACAACAGAATTAGAGTGTTAACAGACACCTTCAAAATGCATTTAATCCTTTTTCTACTATAATTAGCTATAATTACTATTGTAGAATAGTTCTGATAATACACCAATTCCTTTAACTACCAGATACTGGTGGCAAGCAGTTACCAGAACATTGTATAATTATGTGCTTGTGTCTGTAAGTATATGGGACTTCCAGTACATAATTGTTGGAATAGAACTAACTAACTAAACTAACTAAAACTAACTATTAATGAAACATTTATTTCAGACAAAGCTGTTCTAATAAATGTTAACTGCAATATCAGGAAGCCACAGGCTGAGGACCATTACAGAAAAAAAGGAATTTATCAGGGGTCCCCAAAAGTACAAAATTAAATGGTAGCAAAGGCATTTTAAAAAAGTGATTAATCCAGAGACCCCTTGCCCCCTAAACAATGATCAATTACTGATCATTAAAGAAAATAAACCTTGGGAGTTAAGTAGAATTTGTTTCAGGAATAATAGAGAGAAAGAGGGAAACATATCCAAGATAAAAAGTAAGTCACACCATACATGGATTTAAAACTGTGTGCTGAATCCATGAAGAAGGATGCTAAGGTGTAATACATATTACAAAATATAAAAAGAAATCACTCCAAGCAGAGTAAGGAGTAAGAAATCATCAGGATTAAGTTCTTTTGGGAAATAACTTGGGATGCTAATGACTCACTCACACCCTCTATCTTCCTTTGAACCCAGAGGACTGTAGGAAGTGCGTGCATAAACAAGATGAAAGAGAAAACTTCACAGCAATTTTAATGGTATAGTTATTGGAAATGAATGCAAGAATTAGAAAATTTGGACTATACCTTTGTAACAATAATAATAATAATTATTTGATTGGATTTTTAAAACTTTAATTTCACTTAGTACTTGCCTTTGCATCTAAGATGTTTGTCGTCATCCTACATAAAGTCCACATGTGATAACCTACCACAGACTGTTAAACCTACATTTGTTTCTGTCACCTTCTAAGTGTTCCATTCTTGAAGACAAGAAGCAACAGCTCTAGATTGTCCACGGGTTCATTTCTCCAACATTTTCTACATGTTTGGTGTGTTTCATTCCCCTGTGTGTTTCCCCCACCCAAGCCTATTGTGTTACAGAGAAAAGGTTACATCCTTCATTTTTAAAAGCAGCAAAATACTCTCTTCTTCTTAATCTTGAAGACTGTGGTGGTATGCTGTAAATAAGAACTTAATCTGCTTTGGTTCAATGGCAACCCAGTATTTCTTCTTAAGCTGATAGTGGACAGGAAAACAGTTCATTTTATTGAACTACTGAACATATTTGAAAAATAGCAGAGAATCCCATTAGTTTCTAGCTAGAATATTTAAAGTGGCTTTTGTCAGTCTTACTCAAAAATCAAAATTTCTAGGACAGTGATCACATGCATTGATCTCCTCTAAACTTTAAAAAAATTGTTCACATCTTAGAAATTCACAAGCTGTAATAAGTTTCCCAAAATGTAACACAGTTTCTCAGGAGAAGTTTTATCACTGCTAAGGATTATCTTTAGGTTGTACTCTTACACATTCCATAATGGCATCTGCATTCTCTGCAGCAGTATAATCTTCCTCATTCACAAGTCCTCTGATTCATACTGCAAGCTTTTTCTTCAGTATATCTTTTTCTTTTTTCTGCACTGCTATAGACAATTGTTTTTGTACCTAGTAGTTAGAAGTGTAACTTAATCTTAAACACATTTGTTATCCTTTCTGTCTGGGAATTATTTGAAGCTCCTTATAACATTAAAAATTTAATCAATAAGAATGAATTCAACACATTCTCGTGTTGATTTACACAAGAATGAACAGTAAATATGACGCCAAACTTAGCTTTTTACTAATTTTACAGCAGTTTTCTGCAAAAATTTTGCAGGTAGTCGCACTAATCACCTTGTCTATAAAACTGCAGTCTGGGGTATATAAATAAACTACATCTTAGATCGAAACTGAAACAAAGTAAAGCAAATTATCACATACACTTAACTCAGTTGTAATAGCAGTTTACTGTAGGTCATAAAATCGAAGGCTTAGAGTAAACTCAGTTCACAATTTGACAAAATACAGGAGCTTTCCAGAGAGAACATGAAGAGATACATTAGCAAATCTAATCAAGTCATCAGTATGCACTGACTTGGTAAGAAGTCTTTTAAAATCATTAACCAGTGATCTATAATTCATATCTTGGTTGACATCTACACCCACATTGCTGTGAGGGAATTCATAAGTATAAATCTCTGCAATGGAAAGATGGCAAATATTTTCTCATATCATCTACTTAAATGTAATGCTGCAAATTGGTAAAGAGTATTTGAAATATAATGTTAGGGATGTTTTCTTATATCAACATCTGTACCATTCCAAGAAATCAAATCTTTAACTATTTCCTTGAGTCAATTCTTTGACCCAAATCTTATTGCTTCATCTGCTAGAGGTAGCAATGACTGTGATGTGAGATAATTTGAGGCTCTGGGCAAGATATTGATAAGACTATTTTAAGTTCTTCTCAAATTTTGGAATTCAAGCCATGCAAGAGGTGGGATTGCTAGAACAACTGCACTTCAGAGAACGACATAAAATTCCGGATTTGGAGAAATGTGAGATGCGCAAAACCAAACTTAGTATGTGAATAAAAGACTTAATTAAATTGTCTAAACATCAGGCATGAGCTGTGATGCTCCAAAAGAGCTGAGAGAACACATGTGGTTGGCAGATATAGCACCATATCTACAGGGGATCTGCAGCTGTGCACAAGCTGGCTGAGTTACCTAAGATTGTAATAAGTGGGATATAGCATCTGTGCAGCAGGCAAGATCCAGCATATTGATCTTTCCTTACTATAATTGGAATTTTAAGATAGCAAACATATAGATGTCTATATTTGATCTTTACTTTGTGATCTGAATCCTCCCATGTTAGACCTGTGAGTTGAATTTATTAATGAATTGCAATCTTAGAAGGGACCCATCTGGCGTTTTTAGAGCTGTTGTGGATTTCTACCCTGTTGTGCATCAGGGGAAATGTTTTATCTAGTCTACATGGGATCACAGAAAATTTCTTCACCTAATCTCCTTTTTGTAATTGAAGGAAATTTCTTCTCCAGCATGTTTTGCTACCTATTTGTTTTAGTGCTTCATTGACAACTGCCAGTAAGTGAAAAGTCTTGTTTCGCTCAGTATTTGGTTTTGATAGCATTTATATAGACTTTATGAACCATGAGAAGCATAGAGTTAATTTAGAATATCACATATTCCTTCGTGGTCTTACAGTCATTGAAATTTGCTATTGTTTCAGTAGCTCTTTACCCTAAACTAAACCAAGAATACTTGGTTCAGGAAATTTGGGTTCAGTCACTGTCCAGAATGTCTTGTTGAAGAATTTGGAGGACATCTCACCATGAATGTTTTAGTACACACTTTAAGAAAGGTTATGGTACTGACTGGAGGCACATTGTTAGTCCTGCAGTACTCGCAAAATCTAGGATCATTGTGAGACTGATTTAGACACAGGGATTGACCCCTACATGGAATTCAATGTCTAGCGCATTCAGTTTATTCAGATCAGTGAAAAGACATGCCAGTCTTGGCTTGTATGAAATCATAATATAATAAAATCTTTTTTTTTTTCTTTTTAAACAGCTCTCTCTGCCTTCTCTTTAACATCATCTTAATTTTCTCTAGACAACTGTCTCCACAGGTTTGCTTGTTGGCATTAAAATATCTACATCTCTTTACTAAAAATAGAGTTTTCATTTGCAGCTAAATGATTTTAGCTGTCATAGGCAAAGGATAACTAAAATATTGAAGCATATTGATTCTGCACCTTACATTAAAATTTTTAGAAAATAATGTAATCTTTTAATAAAAGAAATAATAGAATTATGGAAAAATTAAGGTAGAAAAGGACCTGTATGCTGGTTTTGCACAACAAAAAAAATCTGAGAAAGATGGGGACATTTCAGAGTTAGGGTGTTGATCTTCCTAAGTCACTGTTATGCATGATGAAGCCCTGCTTCCCTGGGGATGACTGAACAGCTGCCCACCCATGGAAAGGGATGAATCAATTCCTTGGATTATTTCACATGCAACTGTGTTTTTTGCTTTACATATTAAATTGTCCTTATTTTGACCCATGAGTTTGTCACTTTTACTCTTCAGATTCCCTCCCCATCCCACTGTGAGGGAGTGAGAGTGTGCTTATGTGGGGCTGAGCTCTGGCTGGGATTAAACCATGACAACCTCTTATGGTCATGTGGTCCAATGCCCTGCTCAAGCAGAATCACGTAAAGCCAGTGGGCCAGGATTATCTTTAAACACTCCTTCAGCATCTCCAAGAATTGATATTTTAAAAATCAGCAGATGATCAAGTTGTGACAGTGCTTGGTCACCCTCACAGGGAAAAAAAGCGTTTCCTGGTGTTCAGAGAAAACCTCTCTCATTTCACTTTAAGCCCCTTGCCTCTGGTCTTATCTTTGGGTAGCACTGAAAGAATCTGGCTCCATCTTTCTGCAGACCCTCCCTTTAGTTGTATGAAAATAAAATAATTTCTCTCTTTGAAGTCTGTTATAAATTTATGGGCACTTCCTACTTTTGTTCCAGAGGTGTTCAGCAAAACAGTTAAAAAGCAAAATCCCTGTCTTGATAAAAGAAATATGCAAAAAAAAAGAACTAAAAATCAACAAGGAGCCAACTGTACCACATATTTTAGACAGTATTTGGCTTAAATTTTATGTTTTCAGCACAGAGAAAAAACAAATTTCTCCAAAAATAAGTGTCTAATTTTCACTCAAAACAAGAGAAAACAAGGCAAGAAGCCTCTTGAACTGCTTTTTTCCCCTATATGTAATTGGTACAGCATATATTCAGGAGCTTTTGGACATCCACAAGGACTCCTGGTCTATTATAACTAGCCGTCTTCTGAAGGTAAAGAGCTACTGAATCACAAGTAGATTCTCCTCCTGCCTTTTTCAAAATTTTTTTTTAATAAGTATCCAATATTTTGAGTCCTCACTGAAGTTTTGACATAGTCTGATGGAAGCAAGACAATATAAAAATGCATGGAGCAGATAAACAGCAGCATGGGACATTTTTTTGTCTTTTGCAATGGAGACATTCTGGAGGGAAGGATCAAATGGTCATGAGACCAGAAAGATCTTTATTCTGACATATCTGTGAATGAGAAAACTAGAGTCCCAGTCTGCTCCCTAAAACAGCCATATGCTTTTCACTAAAAGGTTTAACACCAAAGGGTTAAAAGTGGTATAAAAATTGCATTTTTAATTGTAATTATATGACACATTCTTTTCTTCAGCATCTAACAGAGATGCAATGAAAGCAGCCATACTTATTCTGACTGGGATGAATTTTCCATACCTGGCTAGATGCATTTTCTCTTAAGTCATGGCACTTACTGGCCAATGATAAACTTACTCCATCAGCTGAAGAGTTTAAATATAGTTTTCATTCCATTAAAAATGTCCAATGCCAACCTGTTAACAAAGTATATAAGTTTACAAATCTCTTCTGAAGGTATTTGAAAAATTTTTGTTGTTCAACATTCAAATTATATTAAGGGACCTTTCTGCTTATACATTATAGTATCTCTATTTCTCAAATGAAACAGTATTTAAATGTATTACTTGGGTTAGAATAATATGTGAAGAGTCTGAAGAGAGAAAAAGCTGCAAAAACAAATCTCTGGAATCCTCTTAGCCTAGTTTTCTTGATGCAAATACAAATTTACAGGAACATTTTTATAAAGTAACACAATGACAACCTGACACTTTATAAGAAAACAATCTTCACCATGCTATTCTTTTCCTCTTGGAAAATAATTACAGACTTATTATTAGACAATAGACACTTTCTTAGACCAAATATAAGACAATAAAGAGCTAGTTAATTTTTCTGAATGACTGGCAAGTTTTAGAGAACAGAGCTGTGAGAGTGCAGCAGTGATAAAATTTAAAAGACCTATAGTTTTGATGTTGAATTGTGCACATTATTCATAGGTAGTAGATAACAGAGTGGGGAGGGAGTTTATGAATTAGGTTTATTTCCAGAAATCAAACCCAGATTTTTAAATTGTTGATAAACTTATTAAAATTCCAACTCTGAAATAGTGGTCTATAAAAATAAGATTTGAGTCAGTAGTATACAGTTTATTTTACTACATTATTATATAATACGGTAAACAATTGTTTTATTTTAAATATTTACAGGCTAATTTTATCCTTAGTTCTCTTCTTACAGCTTCATAAGTAGTTACATGACTAAGAGCTGAAAGCTAGTGAAATGGGAGACACTTTAAATCAACGACTTGTCCAATATGTAAGATTAAAATAAAACAGTTCTAGCAAGAACTCTGGTCATTTGCTTGGCGTGTATAAAATTATTAAGGTTTCTAACCAATATTTTTTTTTCTTTAAAAGACAGTTTAATATTCAATGTCTAATAATATTATTACAGGACCTTGCCTTACCTTAAATCTGCTGCAATATGTTCCAAAACATTACCAATATTAAGATGTAATAGACATGATATCTGAAAAGCCTCTCTTTTCAGTTCTTCTTTGATAACCATAAGATCTTTGATTATTTTATATAACACAGTGGTTTAATGTTCTCTTCATTTCTGAGAGTTCCATGTTGCCTCATGCTGATTTCATCACTATTGTACAAACGTTTATTAATAATTCCTCTTGTAATTCTTGCCCCATATATTCTCATTAAAAAGCTGTCTACCTTATTATTGCCTAGAGAGCTTTTACTTTTTGTCTAGAGACAGATATTTTATCTGCATTTTTCCAGTCTTAGGTACTTATTTCAATACCTATTTAAGTCAGTTTAAACAAAACAACATTGCATTTAGATATTTGTGCAATAAATGAATATTTTTCATTACACTCAATTTTCCATCTTTTTGATGGTTCTTGGAATTTTGCTAACATATATAACATGTAGATTTTCATGATTGTGCCCAATAATCCTTTAAAGGTCTTGCTGCAATACAATCCTGACCTTAATTTCTTTTACCTGTAATTTCAGGTTATTGTTTCTGGAATATTTACATTCCTCTCTTATAACTGATTTTTCTAAAACTTATGCTGTAGATTTCCCCATGTTACTTTCATTCTGTTCATAAGAAGAACATTTCAATCCTGTTTCTATTTCATGATCTGAACTTGATAACATAATTACCCCACAACTTTTCTCAGTTAAATACCTGTGATGATTAAAGCAAAAAAAAAAAAAAAAAGAAATCAAGCATTAGTACTTATTTCTTTTTAAAATGTTCCCTTTTGTGTAAAGCAAACTGTTTTTTTTATTAGAGTCAATTGCCTGTATATCTGAACCTCACAGTACTTATTTTCCAATTTTTGGGGATTTGAGGGAGGAGTACCATTTCCCTCTCCTGATAGTGAACATGTTCTTGCTTTATTCAACAGTTTTAAAAATCAGAAAGTAATTTTAATTAAGAAAGATATTTTTGAAGTGCAATCAATATAATTGCTATTGTTTTACCACAGATGGGAGTTATTTTTCATGTACAGATATATCAGTTTGTTCTCACTTCCTTTCCTTCTGTCTCCATGGCGGCCAGTACTTTCACTCTGGAGAGTATCATTTCCATGGGACTTAGAGATGTTGTCTATTTCATATTGCAGTTAAGAAATATGAATCAGGAAATCATGTCTGAACAGTTGCTACAAATAAAAAATTAAGAAAAAATCAAGAAGTTGCAACTTCCATGTTAAAATATCTAGAAATTAATAATGAATTAGTACTTTCTTCAAAAGATTGGCTATCTATTGCACAGTAAGAGAAGAAAACATCTAAATTTTATGTAACAAAATGTCTTAGAAAAATACATACTAACAGCTCTCTATTTGAGTATAGTTTTCATAAAGATTTATGGCTTGGTAAAAAAATATCAATGTCAAATGACACCCAAAGTAAAAGAAAATCTATGTGAATTTATCCAAGAAAATTACAGTAGATAGAAAACTGATGAAGTGACATTTAGACATAGGTTGAAAAAAAATGCTTCAAAGATCAAAAATATTCCATAATCCTTTTAGGATTATATAAAAAATATTTAATCTACTTATAATGCATGATATTGGCATCCTAGCATTTGATTCACAGCATAGGGTATGTCTATTTACTTTAAACGTTATTTTGTTTAGAAACCCTGTGTGAGCTTTAATTTAAAAAGTAACTATGCAAAATTTATTAAAATAAAATATCTCAAAATAGCTCTCTGTGTGAAAATTTGTTTTAAAAAGAAATCAAACTCTGTTTACCATATGATCCCCTCATGCAGGGGTTTGTAATTTTCCCTTCTTCCCCCATTCCCCCTCCCACCTTCCCACGTGTTCCCCCTCCCTCCCGTGGTCCTTTGTCCCATTCCTGTGTTCCCTTGTCCTTCCCCCTGGCCACACGGTCTGTCCCTGTCCCCCCCACCTTTCCCATTGCTGTCCCCAGGGTTTCCCTGCCCCTCTCTCCTGTCTCCCGTCCCATTGGCCACAGCTCAGGTTCCCCCCGCCCCCGGCACGGGGTATAACCGACCCCCGGGTCGGTGTCCCAGTGTCTCGGGGACACGCTCCCACAATAAACACGTGTTTGCACCCGAGTCCCGTGTCGCCCTGTCGTCTGTTCCTGCGCTAGAACTGAGCCTCGCAGAGACGAAGGGGAAAAGCGGCCGCCGCCTCTCTCCCCCTCCTGCTGTGTCCCACCGGCGCTCGCCTGGAGTCGGTAGCAAACAGCAACAAATGGTAGCAGAGGATGGTTATTCCCATCGATTTGTGAAAGGGGGGAGAGAGAAGGGAACTCTGCCGCCACAAGAGCTCTGCAGACGCTAAGAGGAGTTGACGCGCCGGGCGGAAAACAAACCCGAAGCTCCGGAACCCTCTTTGTCCTTGCCGGCGTGCTCTCTACCCGCCCGGGAGCGGCCGCGCTGCGGGGGCAGCCGGACTGCAGGGGCCAGGAGCTGGGTAAACTTACCTGAGGACAAAGAGGAGAGTTTGGCAGTGGCTTGATGGACTGAGCTCGAAGAGTGACCTGTCAGGGAATGGCATTTGAATGGAGACCAGAGGCTGACAGTGGCCGAACCCAGAGATTCAGGGGTGAGCTCTGGGTTAATGGGAACACCCAAGTCTCTGGGAGAGCCAAACTACGAAAGAATACCTCCTCAGTTCAGTGCGATTTTCCACCACCGAGGAGAGAGATAGAGATTTCACCGCCTGAGCCCGGAGGGTAAGTTGGGTCAGAGCAGGGTGTGGGACCCTGGCGGGCGGCTGAGCTACCTTTTTTTCTTTTCTGAGTTTTAACCACCGTCTGCGTCCAGACAGGGGCTGTAGCCTTGCATGTCCCTGGCGGCCGGGAAGCTTTTCCTTTTCCGAGGAGGACGCAACTTCACTCGATCTTTTTGGGTAACTCATACTGGAAAGCTCCTTCTCTTTCTTGGAAAGCTGCCTTTTCTACCCTCTCCTCCCTATTCTGGGCTATGGGGGCAGGGGGGGTCAAAAGGCCACCAATGGGACAGAATCATAAATGGCGACACGTCAGCTATGGGAGAATTGTTAACATCCTAAGAGAGGCCCTTCACATCTACACATTTTGTTGGCTTCCAGCTGCATCAGGCCCCTCTCCTATAGATTTCCCCCTCGGCTTCTGTGAAGCTCCCCCTTCCCTTTTCCCCACAGACTTCCCCGAACCTCCTCCCTTGGGGATGGCAGCGGCCAAGCTGCCCCAAGCGCCCTGCCGGACACTGTTATCCTCCCTTAGGGGCGGCATTGGCCGTGCCTCCCCGGGCGAGATGCAGTGCACCCAGCACCCCTTTCCAAGATGGTGCTGGCCACGCTACTTGGTGCCCGCTTTCCCGCCTTGACCCTTCTTTTCCGCCCGTGGTTTCCCGCCAGCCCCATCCCTTCCCCTAGAGCCCTGCACCATCCCTGCATGAGGCTAGTCTCTATTGGGGGAGGCGGGGTTGGATATTCCCCAATCCTTCTTCTGGCTCTTCCTCTGGGGGGAAGGATTGGGAGGGACCTTCTTCCGAGGAAATGGAGTCGAAACCCGGGACTGGGAATCCGTCATTTTGTTTTCCCTCTAAGATGATGGCATCCTGGTCCACTCCTTACTGATTCCCCTTATTATTCATGACAATCACTAATTAAGTGATTGTTTGATGTTCCTATCATATTCCTTAATGTACCCTATCCGATGTTCCCTTTTATTTTCCTACAAATTCTTCTTATTGGTTTTGATTATTTTTGGAATAATCTGTTTGTTGAGTTATATGCTATAGAAGGAAAGATCATCCTCTGTAATTACTGCTCACAAGTCTATGCCAGCTTCGCAACCAAATAATCAAATTGGAGAAACCACATCTCTGTTCGCTGCCTACTTCTGCTCTGCTAGAATTTGAAAACCACAAGCATCGCATCATGAATCCTGCTTTCATCCTCAATACAGAATGTGTTTATGATAATTTAGTACCCTTTATCTTCAGATGTAATGTAAAGATTTTTGCCCCATTCATTAAGTATGATTGGTGTATCACTTTCTGATGTCTCTTTGCAACATTGCTAATTTGTTTTTACCTCAGAACTCCCTTTCCTTTATGTTAATATGAAAGGTGAGCTGCGGGGGTTTGTAATTTTCCCTTCTTCCCCCATTCCCCCTTCCCGCACGTTCCCCCTCCCTCCCGCGGTACCTTGTCCCATTCCTGTGTTCCCTTGTCCTTCCACCTCGCCACGCGGTCTGGTCCCTGCCCCCCCCACCTTTCCCATCGCTGTCCCCGGGATTTCCCTGCCCCTGTCCCCTGCCTCCCGTCCCCATTGGTGGCAGCTCAGGTTCCCCCCGCCTCGGCACAGGGTATAACCAACCCCTGGGCTGGTGTCCCGGTGTCTCGGGAACACAATCCCACAATAAACATGTGTTTGCACCCGAGTCCCATGTCGCCATTTCGTCTGTTCCCGCACTAGAACTGAGCCTCGCAGAGCCGAAGGGGAAAAGCGGCTGCCACCTCTCTCCCCCTCCTGCTGTGTCCCACTGGTGCTCGCCCGGAGCCGGTCATGAACAGCAACACCCTCAAAAGAAGTAAAATTAATATGAGCATTAAAAATAAAAAAAGAAAAAAACCTCATACTTTTTCATCTTAGTTTTTGCAAAAGAATCTTCTACCAGTACAAGTACACCTTACTTCATGTACATGTTAAATATGTAGTGGGACAGTTCTTAAACAATAGAATCAACTGTACATGACCTTTCCCAGAAGTTAACCTGTAAAAGCAGCACACTAACTTACATCTGCATGGATAATAAACACTGAGAAAATATTGCTCTGGATGACGTTGGATTTCAGCATGTAAAGATTTAACACACAATGGGATGATTTCCCAAGTGAGTAGTCTCTCTTTTCCTCTGTGTTAAATGGTGGCTGTCAAGTCTTAACATTTTTCTTAACAAGAATTTTCTTATTTCACAACAGGAAAATAATATATATATATATATATATATATATATATATATATATATATATATACACATGATACACAACAGTACTATTAATTAATATCTATAATATTATTTAATAAACACCAGTTTATTAATTTCTGGTTTTAACTTCTTAGGCACAGTATGAATATGATAGGATAAGAAGAGGAAAAGTAAGAAGATGAAAAGGAAGAGTATAAATCTGCTGTTCCTGCCAATTTCTTTTTTTTAGTGCAGAGCAAAAGAGATAACAGTAGCATAAGAATTACCCAATAGATTGTGGATCAATTCAGTAAAACAATCCAAAGACAATATCACTTTATTTCATTGTTACTGAAAAGATAATAACATTACAATGTTAAAAATAAATGAGAGACTGTTCTTACCATAGATTTCTGTGTTAATTTTGAAAGCTTTTCTCTGTTTATAAGCTTACCTAGAACATGTAGGGTGGAACTAATAGCCAGAGAAGCCAAGGACTAGGTTGCAAGTGAAGTTTAACTCAGCTGGAGTGAACTAGAACATGAATAAAGGCTACAGATCTGCAAAGGTAAAAAATATCAGTCTGTTTCAGATCAGCTGAAGTGCATGGTTTGAAGAATATCCACGATTAATTTAATAGTAAATTAAAAATTCACACATAAATTCATATTGAACCTTAATATTTAGAAGTACAAGGAAGTCACCACCACCAATATCTTTCCCTGCCATAATTTGAACAAAAGTCAAGAAAAATTAAACAAGAGTGGTAAGTGTAGGAAGAATCACTGCAGCTGAGACTATAAAATAAAATACAGCAACTTGAGACTTTAATAGGGGAGAAATTATCAATATTTTAGTGTACTACTTCCCTAGTTCAAACATGGATGTTACATCACATCTAAAATAGCATATCTCATGATATTGTTTTGTTCACTACAAGAAGATATTTGCATAATTGAAATCCACTTAATTTTCTAACAATATTGCATTTTGGGGGTCCTTGATAAAGATTATGCTGTCAGCTTGTTTATATGTCTAAGAATCTGATTTCTTCAGGGATTTCTTCATATACAGTGGAGTTTGTTTCTAGTTTTTGTTGTTGCTTTGAGAAGCATATCTCCAGAGCTTTCAATGATAAATGAAATATTTAATGAATATAATGGTGGTATTGATGACAAAATTCACACTGTTGTCTGGAACGACAATTTTATGTAAGCCAATGTATTAAGTGTTAGAAAGAGCAGCAGCCAAGCCATCCATATACTGCTTAAAAAAAAAAAAATAATCCAAGAAATAAAATCCCTAATAGGTTTTTTTTTTCTTTTAACCTTTTTTTTTTTTTTCCCAAGAAACAAATGAAGGGGATAACATAATTATACATGGCATAGGAAAATATTAATGAGGACTGTGTCCCTTGGGAGGAATCCCATACTGGAGTAGGAAAACAGCAAGGAAGAAGGTGTAGCAGAGGTGAAATGTTACTGATTTCAATTCCTATAACCTATCCCCCTAACCCATTTGTCAAAGAGAGAGGGAGGAGAAAAATTAAGGGTGCAGAAATGAAAAGTGAAGAGTAACTTTGGGGGAAAATGGGCAGTAGGGGAAAGGTACTTTTAGTTTTTTTTCTCTATTTCTTACTATCCTGATCTGTTTTTATTGAAGTACATTAAATTAATGTTCCCCAAGTTGAATTTGTTTTCCTTAAGCCACTAATTGAAGAGTTTTCCTCATGGACTCATGAAGTTTTCCTGCTTATTTCTCCTGTCTATCTTGCCGAGGTGAGAGTAAGAGAGCGGCTGGGTGGATCTGTTAGCCAGTCAAGGTTAACCCACCCCTCCTGCCTTGATCTCTCCAGCAGTGAACTCTCAAACGTGCTGCTCTCTCTAGTACTCAACCCAAGCTTTTGACCTCCCCAGTATTTGGCTCCCAGAACTCTTTCTGCTCACTGGTGAGTCTGATTTTCTTGCAGTGACTGCCCACATTGACCTACACAACCACAACCTATGTATATTTTACTAAGTATATGAATAGACAGTAAAACTTCTCAATTTCAGAAGACTTATGCAAGAACTTAAGTTATCTAAAGGGAGTTCATGTAGCAATCTCAATTACATGAGATATTTCTCAGCTGATACAAAAGACATTCTATATTTGTACTTTTTATTTCTGTCAGCTAGTTTACTATGACTCATGAAGAATTATAATCCTCTTTTCTCTGTAAAAAATGAAGTTGCTGATAAATTTGGAAATGTGAAAAAAAAGTGTAAGTAGCATAACACTGGACAAGAAATAACTTGTTATAAAATGCAGACATATATATGTTAAAATAAGAACTCTCTAGCAAAACCTGTGACAACTTTTCTTTTCCCTAAAGATTTCCACTGTTTTAGGACTTATCTTAAAATAACTTAAACATTTCTAACATGGATTTATGACAAACTAGATAATAGTGATTGCAAGATAAAACCTTTTATCCAGAAATCTTAGTGTATTGAACAACATTACAAAACAAATATACCAGCCCTTTAGGCTTTATTAGCTTTGTCTCTTAAAAAAGTAGAGAATGGATTTTAATTATTTTCCATAACTTATATGCCAAATGTAATCACTATAAAAGAAAATATTTCAGTTCTTTATAGACATATTCAAGTATTCTGAACTATCCACAGGAATTCTTGAAGATAACCCTTTAAAAGCCCCCACAAAATCTTGATGTTATCTACAATGCAGTAACAAGAAAATACTTGAATCAGAATTGAAAACTGATATATATGACATATGGTACAAACACCTTACAAGTCAATATTACCCACCATTCATGTAGTTATCTAAATATCAGCTTCTTTGAGAATCTCATGCTGGTTTGTGCACATCAAACTTTAATCTGGATTTACTGGTTTGCTTTGAAGTTCAATAAATTTGAAAATTAACTCAGTGAACAGAATTGGTTTTATAGTCTTATGATTGTATGCAGTCCTGAAGAAAATCCAAAGTATTAATTTCGAAGTTCAAACTATAAAGAAAGAAACCAGAAGAAACAGCTTCCTTTTTTTTCTTTTTAATTAATGCAAGTAAACACAATGGAATAAAATTGTGAAATTCAAAATAAAGAATATATAAAAAGCTGGACATTGCTTAACCATAACTTCAAATCTCACTTAAGCCTAGGCATGTGAGCTTTTCTCCAGATTCTCCAAACACTGGTGATTTATTCTGCAAGTGAGAACATGTAAACTTCTGAAAATAATGAGTGTTCCCTTATTTCAGTCTAAATAAAAAATGTGGAATAATTTTGATTTTCTTTCAGAACACTTCTTTTGGGAATAAACATTATTAATATCAGTTAGATTCAGGTTAATGGTGAAACAGATTATATCAGAAGCATTGAAACTCCAGAATAAATCTGGAGACAAAGAAAAAATGTAAGTAAAACATTTAAGTAAAGCATTTAGGCAATTTGTACACACTTTTAAACACATGTGGTCCGCCAATATTTAACTGTGTTTTCATCTTGGGTAGTACTGACATATCTCGAACTACCAAACAAGGGAGCATTTTCACTGTACAGAGGCTTTCAAAACTGTATATTTCAAACCTGTACAGTAAGATAAACAAATCTTACAGTAAAAAAAAGGCCCTTGCCAAAGCTTGTGCTCTCAAATGTCAAAGATGTCTTTATAATGCTCTTTTCCCTGTATATCTTACAATATTTTTTAAATTTGATAATACAATAGTATGAATTAAAGTAAAAATAAAAACATATAATTTTAACATTAGATTTAGTCTCCATAATATTGTTCATGCTGCTGGTGTGTTTTTCTGTCTTTATATACCTTTTAAAAGCCATTACTGTAATTCTGTGTTGCATGGCATTTTGAGTGGCCTTTTACACCTGTGAAAATGAATGAAAACTGAATGTAATTTTATTAGCTTCTGATTAATGCATTGCTTGCTCAGCAGTAAATCCTCAGAGAGGGGACAGGACTGTGAATTGTCATGACAATCATCTTTGTCATGAGAAGGGTAGAAGTGGTGAATAAGTTTGTAATGGGATTATCATCATGTCCTGTCTTTTATACATTTTTCTCAGTCTCAGTTTCAAATGGTTTTAGCTATCTTATTTGCATTAAAGTCAGCTGGAGTCATGTGGTTTTAATCCCACATGCCACTAGGCAATGCAGGTGAAATTATTATGGATAGTATAATTGCATAAGAATTTACAGAATCACAGAATATTCTGAGTTGGAATAGACCCACAAGGATCATCAAGTCCAACTCTTAAGTGAATGGCCCTTATATTGCTTCCAGTAGATTTCTCATCGGTGTTATATGTGTAGATTTCTTTGTGTTTAAAATCTGATTTCTCCCTGGTATGAAACAAATTAAAAATAACCAATTTTGGAAGTACTTTTATAATGAGTATGGACAGTTTTTTGATTCTGGAAGGCTAATATCTACAAAATTCTATTAAAACTACAGTAAACAGGTACACTAGAATGTCTGGTGTAATAACTGAGTGACAATAGCAGCAGGATTCTGCTATTTGATGAGGTTATGATCCTGTTCCCAAACTATGAGGCCAAAGAATGAAAACTTTATTCCAATGTCAGAAGTACATTATTGCCTCATGAACAGTGCAATAGCACCTTACTGGTAAGATATGATTAGTATTAGTGTTACTGTAGCTTTTTGTACTTTTAAACTGTTTAGGCAGCTTAGTGAAAATCTGATCAGAGCTATATGTAATTTATGGGTGTGCAGGGTGAGATGGTAATGAGTTTGGTACTGGATAAATACCTAAAACAACACAAAACTGCAAGAAACTGTTCTGTCAACTACTACTTTGATAATATATTCACATAACTTTGGAAGGAAAGTTAAAAACAAGAGTAATAACACTCTTTTTCTGTTTGCATACAGCTGTGGGACTATTGACTTACACTGTGCCTTTAGTCACTCAGTGAAGTAAATGTGTAAAGCAGAAAATGCTGCCTTAGGGTTGATCTGCAAGCATCTACATGTTTCACTACTCGTGAATAGTCATAATGAAGTCAATGCAGCTACTCAGATATGTAAATTTAGCCATACATATTACGATTCAGGGTCAGGATTGTAATTCCCTGTTGATCTTTGAGCATTTTGATATTAGTAAAAATATGAATAAACCCTTCTCATTACCAAAGTAAAGCAAAATGAACCTATATGGAAGGCAATCACTGGCTGTAGATTATCCATGGGAGAGTTACACTAAAGGCCAGTGCACAAAGCAAGTTACATACAGAGAATATGCCATATGCCTTTCTTGTCACCTGTAGGCAGGCTACACTTCATTCTTAGTCCAAAACTTTACTATTTAATTATTTTTAAAATAACAAAACCCTTGGCCTTTCTCTCTGTGCTGGAAAGCTACTTTGCTATACCAAAATTGTGCTTGTGCCTTCATCAATACTCTTTTGATCAGATTTCTTCTGCTGTCAAGCAATTAAACATCTCAGAAATTACTAGTTTCTTCTCTAGCTGCTTTTCAAAAAGTGGTGAATACCTAACTGGTTGAAGAAGAATGATAAAAATCTATTTCCATCTATAATGAAATATGAGTTTTTTTAACTTAAATATGTATTTTATGCATTATGGCATCCGTCCAGTTCATGAAAGATTTCACTACAAAAAGAATTAAGTATAAAAAATTGTGAAAGGATGAGCTACATTTGAGCACATTTTCAATATTCAGAAAAAGAAGAGAAAAATTATAAGATGATCCAACCAACTAGCGTATTTTTTGCATTATATGGCACAAAAATTTCTCTGAGAACAAATCTGTGAGTCTAATTTTTTTCTTTTGTATGACATGCACTGCTCACCCTAAATTCTGTTTAACATTCTTCAGTCTTTTTCCCATGACCAGCTTACTCAAACTGCACATAAGATATAAATTACTTAGAGTTAAGCTACTACTGTGGAAAATTAGGGTTTTTTTCAGCAAAAACAAAATGCTGGTTACTGCTGACACAACAGACGCTGTCTCTTTTCACCTTCAGCTAGATGACAGTGTCATATTTCAGTATTTGTGAAGGCAATAGAATACTTTGCCTTTTACATCAGTGTCTATTAAATAATTAATCCTACACAATCCCTGTGAGGTTGATAAGTATTATCCTTCTCTTATAGATGAGACAGTAAACATCAAAAACTAAATTCTACTGACATCAGAAGAATGTTATTAAGGATTTTGTAGATCACGAAGTTAGAGTCTCTATCTCCTAATTCTGTGGCCAATTGAATGGCCTAAACTAACTAATAATAAACAAATTTTTAGGGCTTTTCTTGCAGAACTACAGATGATCCCCAAACATACCAGATTCAAAAGGGTATAATTTATCTGCTGCATTTGATCTCCTCCAGGAGGCTATAATGACATGCACTGCTTAAGTTTTCCTCTCTAACAGTTATATTTGCCAGTTCTTTCCTTTTTCCATTGAAGGAAAAAGCCATACAGCCTAAAGCGCATTTATTATTTAGGAGAAGTGAGAAGTTATTTTAATCTCTGTCTGATTAATCCTTTTTAGGATTTATCATTCAATTACTTTTGTGCTATGCGGCATTTGCCTATGGTAAGATGTAATACATGCAATTTGGCACATGGCAAATGTAGAAAAACAATAGAATTCTTAGTATTTTAGCATGTTATTCAAAAAGCAGCACTGCAAGCTGAATGCCAGATGCTAAACATCAAGCTGGTGAGACAATGATAGCTGGGAACTGGGTGATATAGGCCTGTAGAAATCTGATTCAACATGTAACAATTTTAAAGTGTTGTCATACTAATAGTATACTGATCAAATAAAAAGTGAAATATCCTACACTTTATCCTGCATTTCCAGAATATTTTTATTACCTTTCTACCTCTAACAAACACTCCTTTCTAACAAATCTGACCTTGCCAGTAAATTTAAAAAAAAATATGATCTATTAAGGCCAGCTGACACAGAGGGCATTCATGGAAATTCTTAGTCTCCTAAGTAAATAGGAAACATACATAAATTGTTTATCAGGAGTTATCTGTGGCCTAGAATTTTTGGCAGGGTTTCTAATTGGGAAAAGAAAATTCGGAATAATTTTAATCAGTTGAAATCCAGCATCCAGCATGGCTTCCGGCTTTAACCTACAAGCATAAATATAGCCAAAGGAACCAGTGACAGATGTCACTATTCTGTCAAATAAGATTCTGTCCACATTCTACCTGCCTACCCAATTTGTCTGCATGAGTAAATGCAAGATAGGATTGGAAGATCTCTGGCTGAGAGGTGTTATAGCAAGTATTAAGTGGATCTGCATCTCTAAACATGTGTTGTTGTGCATCCAGTTAACAAAACTACCTTATTAACATGAAAACAAAAAACAACTAACCAACCAAAATACCCGGGATAACTCAGGTTTTGGGTGCCATTTTCTTACAGTTATTAATCTTTGATTATTGCTGATACCTTAAGTGTACAGCATAAGGATGGGTGTTTCATCCCAACTCATGCTAGATGTCTGCAGCATGCCAATCATCTAGATTCCCTGTAAAAAAACTGAAGGAGAGAAGGGGAAATTTTTTTTTAGACCATGAGTCATTTTGTCCTCAAGTGACTGCTAAAATCAAGTAAAATCAGACTGCGTTGAAGAATCTATATCTCCCTAATGTCCACTGAGAAGATCTTTATACAGGATAAATAGATAGTTGCAGAAATCTAAATATAAGTGAATTTAATTTTCCTCAAGGAGTCTGGGCAACAAGATATGATTGGCAGAGTACTTTGAACAGTAGAGGGCATTGCTCTGACAGGGAAAGGAGCTAAGTGCTTTCCTGACATTGGTTTTTGGAAAAGGTATTTGATTTTCAAGGCTTGTATCTGGACCCATGTTAAATAAAGCATTGCAGCAAGATATCTAGGGAGTTAAGAAAATGTATTTCTCCATCTTATAAATATACTAAGTGTTAGCGTGTCTTTCAGCAGAGTTCTTTCATCAAGCTTTTCTGGTTTACACTGTTGTAACAGCTGATCTGACAAATGCTATTACCTTTCCTTGGTTTGTGTTATTTACATAAATACTTTTACTATGAAATCTGCTGTAGCCTCATTTTCCCACAACCATATTTTATGTCTTCAGAATTATTCTTGAGAATTTTGTAGCCTAATGACTTTGATTTATTATCCATAGAGGTGTGTATATTATGCCAATAATAAAGGAAAAGTCAGTCCAGAGAAACACATAAAATGTTGTAGTACACAGGGGGGACCATGTTGAGATTCACAAACAATAAATTTATTTTCTGACTTAAGGCAAAGCAGCTCTATTCACCCTATAGAGAAAGGCAGAGGGAAAATAAATTCAGTACTTTTGAGGTATTCAGTCTAAAAATCTTTAAGAGTCCATTTATGATTATGAATTGAAAGAGAATTTTGCAAATAATATAACTCACCCAGATATGTATTGGAAGCATGGTAGTAAATTATCCTTAAAGGTCTCTTCCAACATAAATTACTATATAATTCTATGATTCTGTGATAGGTAGAGTTCACAACACCAGTTAGACTATTATGTACTGCACCCACAATGCTGGAAAATGGAATTTACTGGAGCACACCCCAGATCCTTCTCTGCCGTACAACCTAATCCACTCTGGAGATGATGATGATGATGATTATTATTATTATTAATATTATTATTATTAATAGTAATAGTAATAATAATAATAACAATAACAATAGTAATTTTAAAAAGAACAGGAACAAGGACTTCAGGGTGGGTTGTGACTAGACAGAAGATTAAGACTCTTCCATTTTCTGATATACATTTGCTATGACTATGTACTGGAAACTGAATATTTATTACTGCTCAGGCTCCTGATTCAGTTACTGATACTTGAGGCATTACCACATGTGAACACAATCTTAGTGACAGCATATGTGAACACAGCTCATGGCAAATGTAGGACAAAATGAAGTACTTCAGTCACAGTAAAATGCTTTAACCAGCTTGGTTTTCTATGGGCTTTCTGCAGTAAGGAAGAGACACAGTTAAGTAACTGCAGCTCTATGGATGCACAATAAATTTTTAAACTGCTGTAGCTCCATTGCACATCTACGGCCTCAGAAACTGAGTTATAAGTAGGATAGTCTTTATTGTGCGATGAACTGTGAGGAAGGATCTTAAGTATAAGTTTCCAAAATAGAACTGACAACAGAATTTGATTAAAAATACTGCCCTTTTGTCCTGGCTTAGGGCAAATTTGGGAGGAAACCTCTGAAAGGGTCCCTCTAGGAAGCAAATTCAAGTGGCCGTTCCACCCACTGGTTCAGGAAATAAAATCTCCTTCAAGAAAAGCAAAAAAAAATTGTTTATTTAACAAGCAAAGTACACAGAAATATGAAAAAATGAATAATCTTACAATGGAATCTCTCACTCTTCTAAAGAGATGGCAAATTCAGAAAGTCCTTTCTGTGGGATGTAACTTGGTTCACTCAGTCTCTTATCAGCCTCTCCAGAGCAGGACTCATCAGTTCCAAGAAAAGCGACACTCTGGGGAACTTCTCTGCCTAAGCTAGCCAAAAACTGACTAAAAGCAAAGGAGAGCTCTGTCTGTGCTACAGAAAACATGCAGTACGAGAAAGGGAATTCTGGGGGAGTGAAAAATCAAGCTTCTGCACACACAAACTGTGCATCACTGCTTCCCCCTCTCTTCACTTTAGGATCTAGTTTTAGAGGTGCAGAACTAAATTTCTGTTTCAGTCCTGATGCAACCCCTAGTACGTGAAAACACCACAAGGGATAAAACCCATAAAGGTGAAGCATTGGTATATAGAAATAAAGTGTTGATTTGTTTAACTAAAATGTGTAGAGTCAGATCAGCTGCTGGCTGACAAGGACTAAGCTTCAGCTTTCTCTCCCTTGCTCCTCAATTTAGGGAATTCTTCATGAGAACTATTAAAGTTTACTTCATTTACAGTTTAGAAGGGCCATGTTGGAGCAGCTGAAGGAGCTGTGGTTATTTAGTCTGGAGAAAAAGTGGTTCAAATTTGACCTTATCCCTCTCTACAACTGCCTGAAAAGAGGGTGTAGTGAGGTGAAAGTCAATCTATTCTCTCAGGTAACAAGCGACAGAACAAGAAGAAATGGCTTCAAGTTGGGCCAGAACAGGTTTAGAATGGATATTAGGAAAACTTTATTCACTGGAAAGGTGATGTTGAACGTGGAGATATAGTCTAGTGGTGAACATGGCAGTGCTGAGTCAACAGACAGACTCGATGGTCTTCAAGGTACAACAACAACAACAATAATGATAGGAATAGTAACAGCAACAGTAAAACTCATTCAGAAACTTTTTGAATCTGGAAACCAATTTACTAAACTCATTGTTTCAAGATAAGGGCCTTAGTAGGAATAACAAGACAGAGAGAGTTATTTGGAGAACGTAGTATTTATATGAAAAGATTCAATGTTCTAGAAAAAAAATCTTGACTTTGACTTTTCTATAAAAGTAAAGATTAGAGCATTTTGCATTTTAAAATTATTTCTATTTTTTAAAAAAAATATACGTAATTTGCCTATTTACATACGTTTACTTATTTATGGCATATTTGTGTTAAATGCAGGTTCCAATCTGTGGAATGTATTCCTTTCAACTCAGAAGACTATTGTAAATGAGAATAAAGTTATAAATAAAACATATTTTCACAAGACTGTGATTTTAATTTGTCATTGTAGTTCTATTAATGTGAAAACTCCTGGGTTTAGTTTTGACTGTAATTAGATCTAAACTGAAATTGATGTTTTGCAAAATGATCAGTTATGTCTATGAAGGTGCACCTTAATGAAGCATAATCTTTTATTCCTTACTAATTACAATTAGTGTTCAAAGTTCCACTATGAATAGCATTTGATTATCACAGTGCTTTGTGAATAACAATAAATAACTTAATTTGAAATATAAAACAATAGATAAAAACAATTATTTTTTTAAAACATGAAAAATGTATAGAATAGGAAATAATTAAAAGAAAAATAATGCTTACCTTTATATCCTTTTAATATCACGCAGTAAAACTTGAATGTGCTTTCATTTACACCAAAATTCCATTCTGGAAAAACATCTAATTGTATTTGGATCCAAACATTGTCACAAACTTTATTTGGAATTATTCTGTTTGTGTCAATATTATGGATAATATTGTTTCAAATCCATCAACAAAAATCGTCACAAACTTTTCAGTTATATACAGACATTTGGCTTAAAGGATTGGTAGGGGAAACTCTTACTACTCTACCTGCTAAAACTACCTAGCTGTAAACTCTGAAGGAATTTACAAGGCTCACAGACATAGCAAAGCTATGTAGACCATTATCAAAAGCCAGGTATTTCACCTCTTAGGGATTTCTGGTATTCAGTCCTAACAATCCTTTGCTTCTTATTTTATAATATAAAAAAATAGATTCTTTCAGCTATTTAAAGGCTGATTTTGTGACTGTTTTAAAAACTAAACTATTGCTTTTCAAATATACATAGAAGAAGCCATTTTCTGCACCAGCTTTCATAGAATGGTTTGGATTGGTAGAGATATCCATCTAGATCTTCTAAGTCCTAACCCTGCCACAGGCAAGGACATCTTTCACCCCATCCAGTTTGTCTTTGAACACTGCCAATTATGGGACATCCACAATTTCCCTGAGCAACCCATTCAGGTGTCTTACCAACATTATTTTTAAGAATTTCCTCCTTATGTCCACCCTAACTCTACAGTTTAAAAATATTGCTCATGGTTCTTTTACTACAGCCATGTCAAAAAACCTTTCTTCTTCCTTCTTATAAGCACACTTTAAATATTGAGAGACCACAAAAAGGTTTTACCAGGGCCTTCTCCTCTCCATATTGAACAACCAACACTCTCACAGCCTATCCTCAGAGGAGAAGTGTTCCAGTTCTGTGATAATTTCTGTGACCCTCTTCTGGACCTGCTGTAATAGGTCTGTCTTTCTTGTGTTGGGTGCCTCAGAGCTGGATGCAGCACTGCAGATCAGATCTTATGAGAAAAGTGTAGAGCAGCAGAATCACTTACCACGATCTCTGGGCCATGTTCTTTTGATGCATGGAGATGATTGGCTTTCTGGACTGGAAGCACACAGTACTGGGTCATGTCCAATCTTTTATTCTTCAGTACACCCAAGTCCTTCTCTGCAGGTGTCTTTTTGATTAAATCACCCTCCAGTCTGCACTGATACAGGGGATAGCTCCAACTCAAGTGAAGGACATTGCACGTGACCCTGTTGAAGTTAATGAGTTTTACATGGCCCTGTAGAAGCATCGACCCCTGCAGCCATCCTGGCCTTAATGAGAGTCCTGTGTAGAAGAGCAACTTGTCACTATTAACCTTGATAAAGGCCTTCTGTTCTCTTGAGAAATATGCATACCAGAGGAATGGCTGCAGCCATAAAAACCAGGTGTGAATGTTTCTCTTTTACCTCCCAGAATGCTGGGAGGTGGCTTGAGTGAATGGCTGACAAAGGGCAGAAAAGTCTGCCCTGCCAGGTGTTTGCTGATTTGGCTGTTTTTTTCTTTCCTTCTGTGAATTCCCAAGACTTTCTTTAAACTTTCCCATAGTAGAAACATGTAAATATTAGAGTGTGTGTAATAAAGGTGGATCCTGCTAGAAGAAGCAGTGGTGTCTGTTTTTTTCTGAGCTACTGCAGGCCCCATAATCTGTAAAGGTCCCTCTGGCTGACATCCATTCCCTCTGTAGATGCAACTGCACCATACAGCTTGGTGTGATCTGTAGATTTACTGAAAAGAAACTATGGCATAATAAAAATACTGAATACCGTTGGTCCCAGTTCAGACCCTTGAGGTGTGGTAGATTGACCCTGGTTGAATGCAAGGTGCCCACCAAAGCTGTTGTATCCCACCCAATCAGCAGGACAGGTGAGAGACAATGTAATGAAAGGCTTGTGGGTTGAGATAAGAACTGCAAGAGGTCACTCACCAGTTACCATCAGCACTGCCATTGGTTTCTGAAGAGAAATGTATCAATGCAGCACTTCATGTGGCCTTAAAACCTCTGAAAATAAAAAGGCATGTCTGGGAACAGATAGCAGATGCCTGCCATCCTTTAGAAGTGCTTCTGATTTACATGCATAAATATTTTGATGTTTCTTTTCCCTTAAAGAAATTGAAGTGGGGCTGCCCATGGGGCTGATAAGGGGCCTACCAGAATCCTGCATAAGGTCTGGGAGTAAAATGTGAATAGAAAGATTTTAACCTCTAATTTTTTAAAACTAGTTGATCATGGCATAGGGAGGTTTTCTTAAAGGAGATAACAAAAAAAAAAATTCCTTCATAAAATGAAAGGTCAAAAGGGAAAGGGTTATTTTCTGTAATCAGATATTCTCTTCACAGAGAAGTGAATACAATTTTCTAGTAGAGTAACAAGCATATTGCAAAACTTCCAGCTACTAAGGGATCAGAGCTAGGCCAGTAAATACTTGTAAGCTTTAGGTTGGTAGGTAAGCTGTTTCACATTCTTCACCTCCTTATTGTTTGGTTTCTTCTATTAGTATGTACAAAAAGACAAAATATTAATATTTAATGTGTTCTGTATATTATCCTTACTTCCTTTATTGAGGCAAAATATTCACAAAATCACATACCTCAATACAATCAGTATGATTCTTCCAATTTACCTTTACTCTTCTGTTTCATGACTAAAATAATTTTTCTTCAAGTCTATGAATTAAACCATCACTAAGATTGAGGATGAAAAAGACCAAAAAAGAAAATCAGTGATGACAGCATTCTTCCAAAATCTTTGTTCTTAAATGATAAAAAAATGGCAAAGATCTTGAATCAATTTAGTATTTTAGAGAAGAATAAAAAGAGGCAGATGCTCACAAGGAAACAAAAATACAAAAAACAAGTTGAACATGAGAAACTTTGCAGTTGCAGTCTAATGCTGGACATAAAGACACTGTTCTTCCTCTGTTTCTAGTAATTATAGCTATTGTGACATACTGAAAAATAATACACAATTGAGTTTTTGTAATGTACATACACATAGACAAATATCTATTTTCAGATATGGATCTTGTACTCTATACCTCACAAGAAGGCTTGGAATAATATGTGCCTCAAAAAACTATCTTGATATTGGTAAAGTGAGCTCAAATCCTTTGATGGAAAATCATAGGTTGCTGAAAGGTATAAATATGTATCTGGAAAGATACTCATTAAGTGCTTTATAAAGTTAATGCATGTTGAGGATAATTAAAAATATTATAGAAGTGTTTTTCTTAGACTATGTAGAAGAGATTTTACTCAGTTTTGATAATTTTGTGTTCTCTACACTAGAATAAATGCCATGAAATTATGTTCCTATGTCAAAATTTCCCTAACCTCAGCCAAAAATATGTCTGCATTACAAATTTTTCTAAGATTAGAATTAAAGCATCATCTTACAAAATATTTACACTCCATGATTTTTTTTTTTTTGTTACTTTTAACAGCTATTGATCTACTTGGACTATGTCAAAGTTCTGCAAAAACTGAAAGAGTCAGCTTGTAATGAGGTGTTGAGTGTCTAATTCATGTTTTCTGTCTTTTGCTCCTGAAATATTTTCTTTTGTCATGTTTTGATTTTTAGTTTATACATTTCAAACATCTTATGCATAATATTAGCCATTGGGTAAGACCACAGGACTAGAGCAAGTTAATATCAAATTTCTGGTGTTTCTCTAATGGACTAATGATTTGTTGTCTGTTCATTAGTAAACTAGCGTAAACTAATCAAACATTAAAACAACATCTCTTAGTAATCTCAAGATATTGATTGAGACAATAACCTGTGTTATCCACTCCATCCCTCGAATTCTTCATGAGAGATGTTAGGCAACCATCCTTTGGAACTTGCTGCACAATTTTCTCTTTGGATAAAAGGATGAAACTTGTCATTTACTATCCTTTCCAGTGAGAAGGGTCTTTTTAATTTCCTGGGAACAAACATGTTCAATTTGTTGAATGTCAGAAAAAAATAATCTGTTTAATGAAAATTTAATTGCTTAAAATATCAGCTTAAAAAAAACTGATGAACTTCTGAGTTCCAATAATGTATTTCTGTATTTTCTTTAATAATAGCACACCCCTTTGTTTTCAATTTTGACACTGACCTGCAATTCAAAGTCTATCATCCGAAATCCATATTTGAAAAAAATATATACTTGTACTACAGGGAAAAATCAGATTCACTTGAACCATCAGAATAGCACAACCTTGTTTTTCAGCAAGTTTCAGAAATCTATCTTAAATTTGTGAGTGACATATCAACTTCCACTCAGTTACTTGAATAGCAGCATATCAATAATATGTGACTTCAGAAAACCCCAAATGGCACCTCCTTCACAAAATATGAAAAGTATCTCTCTTTGAATAAGCAGTCTGTGTACATGTTCACACAGCTCCATGTTTGTCTCCAACAATAAAGTTTTATGTTTTCAAGTGTGCATTATTGAATACATTACTGCATTATTTTGTCAAAATGGATTAAGAATCAACTTCTTATTTATACAGAAAATCCCATAAACCAAATTATAACTAAAACAAAAAAAGTGATAATTAGAAGTATGCAAACCAGTCCAATAATATTATAAATACATTTGTGGATTTGGGAGAGAACATTTTTATATCCTATACCACAAAATCTTTGCAATGGATGGGAAATGTCAGGATTAGATTATCCTCTTTTTAGTTGTCATCACTCCTGTAGTGACCCAGATATGTCATTTTCTGAGTATCTAAACACAGGGCTGAGCTGTGAACCTTCCAAGAAACAATTCTCTTCCAAGCTTCAGATTTAAAATTGTAGTAAGCAGTTTTTAGAACTGTCTATCTTGACAATACTAGATACCTAAGAAAGATTACATTCAGAAAAGAGGAAGTTGAAGAAATAAAATACATAAGAAAGAAAACTTTGGACTTTTTTTCCTGAAGGAAAACTGCCATTTTAAAAACCAGGTTAAATTCATTTCTGCAACTGATAAAATAATTGGAAAAAAATTCAAATAAAGCTTAATCACTTCTCCTTGAGTGTCACATTGCCCACAGTCCTTTTAGTGAATTAAAGTTTTTTCTCCTGCATTGAATAGCCTAATAATCACTTATACCTGACATATTTGCCCCCAGTCTTCTGTTGAGACATGGAACATAAATTGAGAATATTGGTCATTATTTTCTCATTATTATTTGATTAGCAGTAACAGTTTCTCTTTTAACCAGAACTTACATGATATATAATTGAAGAGAGAAGATCCAAAAAATGTCTCCAATTTAAGGGAATTGAAATTGGGTGGAGAAGATGAAATGGAAACAGATGCTTAATATGGTACACAGATCTTCATTAAATGCATTAGCCTTTATTATTAATCTGTTATCCCAAATCATGATTATTTTTTTCTACTCTCAATATACAATTTTCAATTTTTCATTGTAGCAGTTTAAAAGGTTTTTAAAACTTTCACAGATTTTTCTTCAGTTATCTGATGCAAACTATTCTCAACACTCTCAGATACTGCAAATTTCAGCACAACACAGTATAATCAAAATAATTTCTCTTCATAATTGTATTGCTCAAAAACACATTCTTATTCTCATTGCATTTCAATGCAGCTTGTTCTGAAAATAACTAGTGTCACACAGAGGTCAATACATCTTTCATACTGGATTATAATTAAATTTTATAAAATATTAATACCCAAAGCTAAGTGAGAGAAAAACATTTACAGTCCATTTTGCATGTTCCAAAAATTAAGAATTTCTACATAAATTATGATTCCATTTCACTCAAGAGCTCACTTTGATCTCCAAGTTGCAAGACTAGAAAAAAAGAGTTGGAGACTTTTAGCCTACGGATTAATTTAAAACAAACAAACACATGGGCACACACACACAGACTCAGCCGTTTATACTTAGAAATAAAAAGTGCAAACCCCAAAAATCTTTCATTGGCTTTGAAGAAAATATTGAACTCCTCTATCTTTCACCTACCATCCTTATTCTCAACATGATTGTGGTACTTACAGGTGTGCTGTGTTGATCTTGGCTGGACTTCAGGTGCTAATCAAAGCTTCTCTATCACTCCCCTACTCAGCTGGACACAGGAAAGAAAATATATGGAAAAGCTTGTGGGCTGAGATAAGAGTAAGTAGAGGTCACTCACCAGTGACCATACTGGGGACTCATCTTGGGGAACTCAACTGAATTTTTTACCAATAAAATCCAATCAGTATAATGGGAAATACTACCAAATCTTAGAAACACCTTCCCCCCCTCTATTCCTGTCCTGCCTTCTTTCTGGGCTTTGAATTTTCCCTATCTCCTCCCTAAGAGCAGTGCAGGGGGTGTGGAGAAAGGGTTTTGGTCAATTCATCATACACAGCTGTTTCTGCCACTCTTTCTTCGTCAGGAGGATGATTCCTCACACTTTCCCCTGCTCCAGTGTGGGGTCACTCCATGGGAGACAGTATTCTATGAACTTTTCCCACATGGGTCCTTCCCACAGGCTGCAGTCCCTCATAGACTGTTCCAGTATGAGTCTCTTCCATAGTCAGCAGTCCTTCAGGAACAGAATGCTCCAGTGTGGATCCTCCATGGGTCACAAGTGCTACCAGCAAACCCGCTCCACAGTGGGCTGTCCATTGGGTCACAGTCTCCTTCAGGCATCCTCCTGTTCCAGGATGGGTCCTCCAGGGGTTACAGGTGGATACCTTCTCCACTGTGAACCTCCATGAGCCATGGGAAGAGAGCCTTGCTTACCATGGTCTTTGCCATGGGCTGCAGGGGAATGTCTGGTCCAACACCTGGGGGACCTCCTCCTTCTTCACTGATCCCAGAGTCAACAAAAGTGGACAGTTTGTCCACCCCTTGTCCCTTCACAATTACAGCAACAGAAATTCCCCACTATGTCTACTTCCCATCCAGAAGGTGATGTCCAGCTACTTAGTTGGAAATAAGGCCTCATCTTGCTGCATTTGCTCTAGGATAAAAATGTTGCAAATAACAAAAATCTTCATCTCAGTCAGACCAAATACACAGCAAAATGAAAGTTAGCCCATGTTTTGAAGCTGAAATTACAAAATCAAGTGTCTCAAATATGTTATTTACCAAATCATAAAGCAATAAAAAATTATTTTTACGCATCAATAAGCTAAGAGTTGACATGTTTTCAATGTATTAAAAAGAATTAATTTTTTTCCAGAATTGCCCTTAGTTAAAACTCACTTTTTATTTTTGTATTATTTCTTTTGGGTTTGATTTTTCATTTTCAGTATTGGGAAAATCACTTTAACATGTTGCTTGAGCATCTCAAGAAAATCTACTCAAAGTCTAAAAAAGTTATTATGTTTATTTAACACTTCAATTTTTCAGATTATTAAAAAAAAAGATTCTGTGAAGCTTCTCTTCAATTGATATTTGCATATACATACAAACTTTGGTTCCAATTATTAAGTTTCTACTTTGATAAATAAAAGCACATTAGGAATGAGGCATTAACAAGATTCAATCAGTTCTAGAATGGTCTGAGTTAGAAGGCACCTTAAAGATCATCTAGTTCCTCTGCCATGAGCCAAGATGCCATCCACTATATCATCTTGTAAACCCAACCTACCTTTGAACTCTTCCAGGGATGGAACATCCACAACTTTGCTGGGAAACCTGCTTGAGTGCCTCAACATAGGGAAGAATTTTTGCTTTATACCTCATGTAAACTTGCCCCCTTTCAGCTTAAAGCCAGTATCCCTTGGCCTACCACAATCATGATCCTTCAAGAAATCCCTCTCCAGCTCTGTTGTAGGAGTTCCTTAGATATTGGAAGGTGCTCTAATGTCTCCCCAGGGCCTTTTCTTCTCCAGGCTGAACAGCATGAACTCTCAGCCTCTCTTCAACAGAGAAGTGCTCCAGCCCTGTGATCACCTTCATCACCTCTTCTCCAGACTTGTTCCAAGAGATCCCATGTCCATCTTATGTTGCAGACCCCAGAGCTGGATGCAGTACTCCAGGTGGAGTCTAGAAAGACTGGAATAGAGGGGGAGAGTGCCCTTCCTCTCCCTGCTGGCCACACTGCTTTGGATGCAGCCCAGGATTTGATTTGTTTTATGGGCACATTGCTGGGCCATGTTGAGCTTCTTGTCAACCAGCACCAGCAAGTCCTTCCAAAAACTAGCTCTGCCAGGCCTCAGTTAATTTCCTACACAGCTCACTCAGGTGTCTGTGCACTTTCCCTGATCAACCAGTATGGAGAGACAGGGCAAATACTTGAATATCCTGACAGAGATAATCAAGCCTAGCCCAATTTGCTGAGTATCAGCATCTGTAGCAGAGCTGATTGAGGAGGAGGAGGCAGTAAGATCCCTGATGAAAGGAGCTATGCAAATAGGCTTCATGAATCATGGGATGCTGCCTTTAAAAATGTTGGGAGACACTGGATAAGATGTGAATTAAAGGACAGCCCAAGTGGAATACAGACAAATTAAAATTACAGTAAACTATAATTTTAGCATAAGCTAATTGCATAAAACTTGAGTTGCTTGAATGCAGATTTTTTAGCGCATACAGCATTCATGTAGGAAGTGAAATGCAACCTCCAAATTGGCTGAAGAAATCTGATGTGTTTGTTATGATTCCAAACAATAAGGCTGTAATTTATTTTGGGAGGAGAATAATGTCTCTTATTTTTATTGAAGCTCTGTACATGGATAAAAGAATATTCTGGCCAGGAGGAGAGCAAGAAAGGTGAAACAGGACCAAAAAAATGTTGCCATATAATAATGAACAATCCATTTATGTGCAAAACTCACCAGGGCATGGGGGTGAAAGCAGTGGATGGGCACCACAAAGAATCCTCAACAACGTGTCCCATCTCTTTTTCCTTACATTTGAATCTCTGTAAAATATGCACACACAAAGGAACAAAAAAATTGAAATGTTATAAAATTATCTTTCTCATATGACTTTTCTAAGCCTCCTAATGGCTAAAATGTATCAAAAAAATCCTCTCTTTAAAATTACATTTACAGACAATATCTATGTCAATCAATGTTTTGAAGGTCCTCTCTTTGTTAATATGGAAGAAGTTGAGCTTGCAGTGTCATTAGTGTTGGCAATGCCACTTCCAGTGTAAATATTAGTGCATATTAGCATGTTCACCACTGTTACCAGCCTCACTGTATGGCCACATTCAGTCTCTGTGTACAGCACCTCGAGAATACATCAGATGGTGCTAATAGTGCCAGGATCATGTGTTTGATCCCTGTGTGGACCGTTACTTAAGAGTTGAACTAGATGATCCTTGTGGATTCCTTCCAACTCAGAATATTCTGTGATCTGTGACAGAGATAAAAACTCAGAATGTCCATCTGGGGAAGGATGGCATAAGACAGAGAAAAAATAAAATAATATTTAATATCAGTAAAATATTTCAGATTAAATTTACATTCTCTACTGTACTATTGAAGATAATTAATAATGGTACACTACCTTAGTATGTTTTCTGTCTGATGTTTCATGCTGTTTGTTTTAAGAATTTGAATTATATTTGGATTTAATGAATCCATTTACTGTATTACTTTGTGTTACTTCAATGCAGAATTTTCCATGAGCCCATAGTGATTAATCATATCTACATTTATGAATTTCCATTCTCTTTTAGAGAAAAAAAAGTGACTGGTACCAAAAACAGCACTAAAAAAAGAAACTTGTCTCATAAATTGTCTGCCTTATTAAATTGAATTATTTTAGCTTGATAAACACGGTGTCAAAGTTAATACAAAAGTTTTGGGAGCATCTCAGTAAAGTTGAACTTCAGTCCCTGGTTATTTTTTTTCCCTCTCTGTTAATTATGTATTTCCTTCTAGTCAGGCTTTTCCCATGACATTCTACAGCTGCATCATGTCTAACTAGAAATAATTACTGAGACAAGAAAATTGCACTGAAACCTGGGTTGGAAATGAGATGACTGCAAATATGGTCACCCTTGGATTTTTACTTATTGGTTATAAAACTGAAATATTTTGAGGATGATTTGAAGAGAAACTGGAAGAAACTTATTTAGGCAGAAGCTAAAATCTCAGCTGTGGGAAAGATTAAAATGTCAAATATCACAATATAAATTATAATCTTGTCTCTACCTGCCAGAAACTAACTTGGTATTTGTGAAGGACATATCCAGCCCTAAAATTTGGGCTTGATAAATGCATGCAAATATTCCTCTAAACACATGCATGTGCCTACACACAGAGAACCATGAGGAGATAGTTTGGGGCAGGAATGTCTGGATCTCTTACAAGAATGTGGGCAGGAAAATAGCAGAGATTATTCTCATAGGACAAGAAGAGTTAGTAATTCTTCCCAATCATAAGGGGATAAAGGCAAAATCCTAATCTCATGAAGTCTTAACATCTCATTTCTCTGTTCATTACACAAAAGCACACATATTGTTTGAACCACATACTCTGAAACAGGTGCTCAACTGCAGGACAAATAGGCTTCTAAAGCAGAATTTTAGAAGATGGAAAAAGGACAATATTTATTGTCTTCAGCAATTAATTGCTGAAGTCATCTGCAGTAAAAATGATTTCCTTTGATGCTGGTCATATCCCCTATAAATTAAGACTCAGCAAACTTCAGAATATGACTACCCTCTGTCATTGACCCTGTTTTCATTCCACTTCTGTTCATGAGGAAAAAGTAAAATGACTTTCCAGAGGCACTCACTCTCTGGGTCAATATTCACCTAGTGCTTTTTCCACCAAAAACAGCATACAAATTTGCTTGGGCAACCAAACGTACATCTGACATCTATAAAATAAACAGCACAGTTACCTAATATTAATCACAAACCTTCTCAACTTCATCTGCAGAATTTTATACTGTATTGCACCTTGTGAGACATTTATTATTTCACATCTAAATGGCACAAATGCCTATTTTTTAAAAATATTGAACAAATTACATAAAGACAGAGAATATACTTTACATACACTATTGGATAATTAAGAAAACCTGGCTTTTAGTACATAAGAAGGGCAAAAGTATCAGTCTTTAGTGAGAAAGTTCTCTTGTAGTCTGTTTTTTACTGGTGCTCCTCACAGTTAGGAACAGGACATTGAGAACACTCCTAAGTTATTAGTGAAGGGGCAACAACTGATTGCACAAGCCGCAGTTAAAGACTGAGGAAAAAATTTCTAATCCCAGTTTATGCAGTTATCATAACTCAGGAATTGCTGTGCTCCAATATTATATACCGCAACCTTAGATAAAATAAAATGTAGTTTATAAAACATATCATATTTTTCTACATTATGATTAAAATAATGCACTTTTGATTTGACAGAAAAACACATCTTGACTAAATAAAAAAAATTGGACACACAGTGTACAGTTTTACATTATTATTTTTTGTTTGTATGATAGATAATTTTTTGGTAACAAAAGATCAGAACTTTAGAGCTGTTAATAATTTGAAATCACATTCCACTTCAGTTTGTCAATAGGACAAAATTTTGTGCTGGATTTCCCTAGGATTTCTAAAAACATATATTTACAATCACAGAAAATTAAACAATGCAGGTCTATATTTTCTCAGCTTTTGGTATCACATTTACTGAGTATTTGATGTCTAGTAAACACTTTTTAGTCTTATTTTGTTTAGATATTCACCAGTATATTGCATTTCTTATTGCATTAATTAATTAACAGGTTTAATTAAGGAACCTGTAGCTGTAAATAATTCAGTAATTCATGTATAAATTCTTTTATAATAGAAAGCTTGGTAAAAAAAAAATAGAAGAGAAAAGGAAAATAAATATAGTATAGATTTTAGATTAGAAGTAGCAGATATAACTTACAAGAGTTGTAAAAAACTCATGGTCCATACTTCATGCTCCAGAAACAGTGTGAGTTATTTTCAAGTTCTGTACCAATGTAAGCAGCAGAACACTTTGGGAATGGGTCAGCATCTGTCACTCACCCTTGTTTTATTTAGAGATTGGTCTTAAGGCAGTTCTAAAATTTATGTTTTTCATAAGAACCATCAGTTTTAACTACCTCTTGCAGTGATTCATGAAATGCTTTCTTACTGCTATTCTTTTTAAAAATAAAAATATTTTGAGTTACTGCTTGTTTATTCTGTGTCTTTCCTCAAAGTAATTCCTGTATGAAGTACAGATAGGTAAAGCCATGAAAACATAGTGCTGGATTTAGTCCACTATATTGAATAAATGAACACATGTTATGTTTGAAAAAACAGAGTAGTTCTGATGTACATTTCTAGACTTGGCACAGGGAATAAGACTGTACAGGCAAGGAGAGAACCACATATTCATCTTTCTTACTGAGCAGCAGGAAAGAAGTATTTCCCAGGAATAATACCAGCATCTGTCTGAGATTAAATTATATGTGGAAAACTAAAACCACGCAGAATTTTAATTGCTTCAAAAAGCGTGTTTAAAAGACTAATATCAACTTTTTCAATCTAACCACTCAAACTACAGTTATTCTTAATATATCAATTGTGAAAATTTAGAAGCAAATTTATAGGAGGAAAGCAAAGGTTATAATCAGATAGGCTGAATCTATCCAAATACATTTTTTAATGCATTTTACATTGTGATTTGCAGTGCAATGATTCTTAACAAAATCCAGCAAAATTAATTGTTGCTGCCTGAGCCCCCTACTCCCTTCCAATTCCAAGTAACTTCATCTTGGATAAGTTTTGCAACAATAAGGAGGTGCTTCATCAAATTCAGTTGAGACAAGATACTAATTCATTAAATTACTCCTGTTTTTTTCATAACTGAAGTTGGACTTGAGCTTGGAGAAAAGGCAATAGTGCCCCCAGATACAATATTTTCAGACCTGCATGTAGCATTATACCATAAGGAGAACTTAAAGAAGCGATATCTACATAAGTAGAGTAATTAAATATTCTTTCATAAGTATTACTAAAATATCATATTTGGAATTATAATGCTAATTAATGTAAAAGTTTACCTAAGAGCAATTTTGCTAAAGTACCAAATCCCTTATTTATCTAATCTTCTATTTAAACTTTGCAGAAATAACTAGAATCTACTACTTAATTATCATTGTGCTATATTCCATCTTAGCTGTCCTATTTTAAAGCCTTAATATTTTCTTAGAAAAATGAAGTTGACCTTTTTTAATAAGCTTCTTTTGAAAGATCAAATATATCTGTAATATTTTCCCAATTTCTCTGATTCTGATACCTGTGCTTAAACACATATGAATATCAAATTCTGTTTAAATTTAGGTTGACAAAAAGCACACCACCTTTCTATAGTTTAAAATATGCAGAAAATTTGGCTTATTTGTGTTTCCCCCAATATGCGTAGCCTTATTATTTTGATGGTACAATATTTTGTGACTGATCATGCCATTCAGTTTAGATATGTTCTATGTAATGTGTAAATCCTTCTTTTCAGATAAGACTATGTTCCTTTATAAATTTCCTTTTGATTCCGGTAGCACAGAAAAGTAAGTATAATCTTAGATTTTTTTAAAGGACTCCCTACTAGTTTATTCTCCTTTTATGTAAAACTAATCTACTCCAAATATTTATATTAAATATACTTTTGTAGTGAACTAAACAATTCTTTCAAAAACTCCACAAGGCATGGACAGTGACAGTGTACACAATAGTGCTATTGTTCCACCACATAATATCACCTTCACTTACAACCTTCCCATCTTGTGGATCCTTTCCAGATGCTTTGAAGGCATCTTGCTAGGATAACGCCTTTCCCAAGCAGGACCTTGAGGCCAGTTGGATGGTGGGGAGGCTAAAGCAGAGGTTTGTGTCATGGTGCCAGCTCTTCTCTGGCATTTCTGAAGTGTGGATGAGGCAGATGAGCTGGGATTTGTGAAGAGGTGAAGTGCAAAGAGATCTGGGGTGGCTTTCATCTGTGATGTGTTCCTGCTGATATGCAGGGTGGCTGTGACTCATCTGCCCCAACAGACTCAGAGCTTTCTCAGAATAGTGATTGACCCGTCTGGTCCCAGAAACACAGCGTACTTTCAGGTCACCTGAAGGATACAGAAAGTATAGAAAGTCTCCAAAAGGAGGAGGAAAAAAAAGAAATCCCAAACACTGCAGAGTTCCTCCTACCCCTTCCCAAAGAACAGACTTTTAGGCTGCTAGACGAGCAAAGCCATGTACAGCAGTTGTGGCAGAGATTTTGAATGCCAGCTAGGAAATTTATTTGACAAAGCTTATTGATTTCTGCAGACAAATCTCTCAAAATACCTTAGTCTCTACAAATCATTCTGTCTCTGAGACTTTCTGCCTTCAGGTTATACTCCCATGCAATCTAAAATCTTAGTCCTCTTTAGAAGAGGTTCTGCAGCGAAACATCTTAATTCAATTTGGAGTTAACAGAGGTAATCTTAAATTCCTTAACTGAATTGAAATGATTCATGATTTATGCCAGTATAATTGAAATTAGAATAAAACTTTAAATAATGAAGTTACAGGAGACTATTATCCAGCAGGGGAACAAGGCAGATATCAAAAAGGAAAAGTTACAGATGTGATCTACTTGGCAAGTGTGTGGAAAATAACCTGCTACTGAGCCTAGATGGTATAGATTGAATTAGGCTGAAAGATAAACTTTCTTGTGTTCTTGGAAAAAGCATATTCTTTCCTCTCAATTTTGCTCTGGTCCATAAGTTTCAGAAGTTTTATGTTTTCACCCATTCTGAAGGCAGTATGTGCTAAATATAGGTCCACAAAAATTCAAATAATTTAAATGTTATTGTTTTTTGAAAAAATCACTGTTTAAAGTACAATCACTGTCTTAGTCACAGTTGTCCATTTTCATGCCCTATTATCCATACTGCTATAATTGTACAGTGAATGAAATTAATTGAGAGTGGCAAAGGGAAAAATTATACCACAATAATGATGATTATTAAGCTAACCCATAAGACAGACCCTTTCAGAAAAAGAGCGAAGACTTTTCTTTGTTGTACATATGACGTAACTGTGGATTTCAACTTCAGTGTCTAAACCCATCTGAGTGGAACATGAGGGTGTACAACACCAAATACTCTGGACATCATCTGGATTTTCTGCAATTTCCTATTATGCACTGACAAGGCTTGGCTGAGGGCAAAGCTGGTAGATGGCATGGGACAAGTGAATTTCTCTTTGTAAAATGGAAACAATTGAAATAAAAAGTATATTTATTTGCTTTTGCCATATTAGTTATAAAATAATGCTTTAATTTCATGAGAATATCTATGAATTAAGAATTCAGTCTTTAAAAAAAGCCAAATGAGTTCCCCAAATACTTAAAAAGATTATATAGTTTAGTAAAAAGTTTCTCAATGGATATAAGAAGTACATCAGGAGCTCATCTTTGATCCACTAGCACAATACCTTTGAGGTCTTGTATTGACCTTCAGAGGCACTGGAAACAGATTTATTTAAATATACAGGTATTAATTCATTATTTAAAGAGAGTTTCAAACTAAATAACATGGTATAAAACAACACATATAACCAAAGATCTTTTCTATTGCTCAGTAGATGGCAAGCTTGCTACACCTAAATTTCAGAAAACATTCTGCTAACATTTCACATACAACTGTTATGTTGTACATTATTATTTATGGTATCTAACAATTAATAATATTTAATTTGATGAATTGATGATTTGTGTAGAAGATAGTCTACAGATGACACAATTTCTAAAACCAGTCTGAGGAAAAAATATATGTATTATATGGGCTTATGTTCCTTGGCTTTTTTTTATCCTGAATGACTACTTGATTTAAATTTTTGTGTTTCTTATTTTATTAACAAAAATACCTAGCTTGTTGATGATAGGATATTCCTTAGTGTTTTATAGTTTCTGTATTAAACCTTCTTTTTTTTCCTATCAGAAACTTTGCTCAAAGCTCTTTATATGGTTTGCAATACACAGATAGTAATCAGGATTATCTTTAATACTTATCAGTGCAAACCACAAAATAGCAATAGGAGTATGTTTGGTATACTATACATCTGCAATTATTCCTTGATGTCCTGGGCATCTAGCTTATCTAATAGTATATTAATCATATTTTTATAGGCAGAGTTTTCTAGGCAGACTAATCTGCCTAAAGAGAGAAAATTAAGTAAATAGAATATAAATATAAGATAATATAAATACAGGAGAAGAAAAGCAGAACTAAATTCTTAAAGACATTAATAAACTTTATTAATGTCTTTAAGAATTTAAAGACATTAATAAATGCATTAAGGAAGGTGCTTGGAGGACTGGGAAATCACAATTTTTGATTGTCTAAGGCCAAAGTACACATTGAGTTAGTTGTTCCTCTGCTCTATGATAGTTTGTCTTGCTTTCTGTCTTGAATATTCCTGAATGAGCATGAGAAATCTACATTCATTTTAAGTAATTAAATTTTTCTCTAATATTAGTAGGGGGTTGTTGCAAGACTGACACTAAAGTTCATTTACACAGCTTTGGGAACAGATCCACACATTGCTATTACCTGACCTTCAGACTTCATGTAGCTTTGCAGGGGGAAAGAAAACTGGAATTTTGAGATTTTTTGTTTGCTTTTGTGGTGTATGTATGTGTGTGTGGAGTATGTATGTGTATGTCTATATGTATTTTGCTGTGCTTCTTTTGTTTGCTTTGTTTTTTCCAGAGGAAATTTCTGTAAATATGTAACACAAAAGAATTTAAACACAATTGCTTTAAGGTGATTAAAAACCACAATAAAAATCATGTTACTTGGAATAGCAGGATAACTTAAATCAGAAAGGCTTTTTACAGGTACAGGGTGAAGAAGGGAAAAAAAAAATGTTAAAGCTGCTGAAACCAGGACAGTAATTCAAGGGCTAAATTTCTCAGAGGCCATGGAAAGGAAAGCAGGATTTCTGATTTCTATAAAGATATGAAAGTCATCCTTGTGGAGTTGCTGCTAGGGACAACTTAGCCTAAGAGGGACACCAAATAATTCTGATTAACAAGATTATGAAAAAGCAACAGATCACTTTCATAAAAGTAATCTGAAGCTGTTAACTATATTTTTAAAAATTGATTGCATCCTCACTCTTTCACTAAAAGATGCCTCTGCCAGGCCATCATTTGTTGTTAATGCAAACATAGACCACAGAATCTCCATTTTATTATACATACCTCATCAAAGAGATGGGCTTCAACTACACATCTGGTCTACATGGCCAGTAAATGGGAAAACACAAAATAATATTTTTCATTATAACATTAAATACTTGTCCTATGCTATAAAATTTAGTGAAGTGAAAATAGTAAAGTACAAGGAAAACAGAACAATATACAAACACACATGCAAGCAAGATTGAAAATCTATTAAATGCCAACATAATGGAGGAATCACAATGAGATCTCAAGGTTATGGCTGGTTAACATATCTTCAAGACGATCACAGTAGGGCTGAAAGTTTTTTGTGGTTTTCTCTTTTTTCCCCCCCCCCCCCCGTGTAGCACAGAATAAACTTCCATGGTATTGCAGCTGTACTAGAGCAACAATCAGTGTATCAGAGACAAATTGTTTCTTCTACTGTAGCCTCAAAAGCCTTTTGTATGTCTTGTTACTTTCTACTTACTCTTCAACACTACAATAGGATTCTCACTTCTGGCTTTATTTCACATAAAGCAAAGTGAAACAGAAGTTTAAAGATCTTGGTTTTCTCATAATATGTAGTTCATGGTATGAAATATGCAAAAATAATGTTTAAGAGTAATCTATTTTATACTGTCTTTCTTTATGAAATGAAAAGATGTAAAAGTGAAATTCCATAGCTGAGAAATTCCATACCAGATATACAAACAATTTGCAAACACTACAAATTTCTTCTGTCAAAGCTATCTGCTAAATAGAAACATTTTATATAAGGGTCAGAACAATCATGTTACCATTTTGAAGCATTAAAAAAAACCCCAACTATAGAACAACTAGTCCTTCTTTAGAAGAGGATTAAGTAAAATAATTTGTTCACATGCACACACAAATAGATATGGCTTCTAAGATAAAAGTTTTCAATGTGTAATTTTACGTAGCTTTTTCCATACCCTAGTATATCTAAGGGGACAAATCTCTCATTAGCTTATATCTGTTTACCTCCAGTAATTCCAGTGTGGTTTCAGAGTTGATCTGACCCATGCTAACAAATGAAAACTATATTGTGTAACATATTAAGCAAGACTAGGAAATGTTTCCTAGGATAAATTTAGAAGAAAAAGATATTTTAAGATATCTTTTTGACTTGTAGTTACTATAGTAACAACATATTCCTTTTTTTGCTGTACATTTCTTTACTGTATACTCAGAGCTCTACGTGACAAAACAACTATTTTACAGTCTACAATTTAGTCTCAAGAAAAAGATTTTCCCCCTCTGGGAGAAGAAGATTAGACTGGAGCTTACTGAGCTTCTAAAAGTTTGGGGTCTGTCAGCATTTCTGACTTAATTTCAGGGGTTTATGACCTACTTATAAAACTTCTTTATGGAAGGAATCTTAGCACAGTTGCCTCCTTCTGGAAACATTCTTTAGTGTTTTTAATCAAAAATTTTAAAATCCATTTCACAGCTTAATTTATAGGCAAATTAAAAAACAGTTGACTAGAGTAGTGACTTCTGATATCAATTGTGCTAGAAATTAGATAAAAAGCTGATAAAAAAGAACACAGCATCAATAAAATTAAAGAAATTATGTAACTGAGTTGTTAAAAGTTGAATAACTTTCTCTGAGCTTCAGTGAGCGTTCTCCATGTACATGTTATAGCACACCAGCTTGTTTGTGTAACAATGTCAAGAGTGCCTATTATATATAGTATATATACTATTATATATAGTACATATAGTGCTTATTATATATAATATATATTATATTCCATTATATTATATTATGCTACAAATATTTCAGATTTATTTTCAAAAGCAAATCAGAAATTTAGTTCTCTCACAAGTAATTTGGTTCTTGATTCTCATTCAAATTATTAGAGGTTTATTGCTAAAATATATATTAAAATTTTAGCTGAATATATATAAATGCTTAACAATAAATAAAAGGGTTCAGATTTTTCACTGACACCTCTGAAAACCTGTGACTCCATCTGGATCGATGCTTCTGAAATTTAAATCAGATTATTTTTTTCTATCATTAAGTGTACAAAATTATTCTGAATCCATTCTAACAGGTTAAAAACTAGAATGTGCACTATTGATGTCTGAATTTTTTAGCAGGAATAAATGGTTTACATTCAAGAAACCAAGCTATAAAGCCAGGTCTGGAAAATTTCCATATTTAAAACACAGGCATGGCTGCTCCTGCATGATCTGCTGTATTTCTTTTGGGAGGAGCTCAACATCTTGGGCAGAGGTCAGCAACAGGCTGCTACAAATTGTGGGTTTCCTAAAGTAATTACCTAACTACAGTGTGAACATATCTTAGGTTCTTAAATCACTTCATATCCTGGAAAATATACTTTTCATTCTTCCCTCCTATTTTCTTTGTAAGGTGAAATGATATACTTACATAAACAGACAATCTGGTGGGTAATTTTTTCAGTTTAAGAATTATCTCATTAAGTGAAGAAATGTGTTTGAAGAAAACCTCAGAGCCTACAAACAGTCAGCTCATATAACACAGATGTTTCACTATAGACTCTTCTTTACCAAGAGTGAAAATTCAAAAAGGAGAGGTTTTTCTGTAGGCTTTTTTACACAGTATTTCAGTATTAGGTATATGTTTTTCAATACACAGCTAAATCCATAGCAATTTCTGGCTGACCAGACTTTACACAAACTAAATATATTACCCTGCCTTTATCAACTGAAGTAGGAATATGATGTCATTCTCTAAAATCTGGCTACAGTGTCTTCTGTCCCATGTCATAAAGAAGTGAAAGTCTGAATGATGTAGCATTTCAAATCATTACCACTTTTGAGCAGATATCTAATATCACTTATTGAGGGTTCAAACCCCTCAGGAACGGCAAAGGCTGACGGAAGAGAGTTATGAAATTAGAAATGGCAGCACAAGATCAGTCAAGGCCATTTATCTTCACAGATGAATATTAGGTAAGTTGGTGAGTCCTTAACCTAGATCATGGCTTCTAGGTACAGTAAAAGCACAAATAGCAAACTGTGCACTGACGTGTTAAGCATATGCATAGTTAAAAAAAAAAGAAAAAACAAAACCAAAAACAAACAACCCCCCCCCAAAAAAAAAAAATAAAAGCCATAAAATTCAAAATTGTAGCACAAATTATTCTGTGTGACATTGCTTCTATTTCCTCTCATCAAAATGTCCTGTTTCCAATGAAGTTTTAAAGTTCACACCTCAGTGAAGTGAAAGGGGCATAGGATATATGAGATTCCTGCTTTGCTGCTGTTGTTTGAAATAGAAGACTACTCATTAGTGCTTTACTAATGGTTGTGATAGCTGTGACTTTGCAGTGGAAAAGGTCATCTTATTATAAAAACAGCAGGCACAGCATTTTCTGAACAGTATTGCACACAGCCAAATCCACCATCAGAGGACTCACCACTTTTTTCCACCTGCAGTTTTCTTCTTTTATTGACTTTTATTTTAAGCAATCTGGACTTTTTAAATTATTGTATTAGAGGTCTCAATGAGTGATTTGCAAAATACAACTTTGATCCTGGTGAGGCCCCCTGATCAGAAGAGTAGAGGGAGCATGCAGACCTTTCTCAATAATAGCCCTTTGACCTGAGTGCTGATGTATATTATCAGATGTAGCTTATGATATTTTTTAATTGATGCAAATGCTGCTTGGTTAACACAGTTTCAAGCACTCTTTTGCTGCCTTGATATGTCAAGGAAGCGAAGGAGTAAAGTCACAGTAATTTGCCTTACTTTTGTTTAAAGTATTGTAGAGACATACTTCACCTGATACAGCTCAGGAACCCTCTGAGACACACTCTCATGGGAGAGAGTAGGACACAAAACTGCTTCCTCCCCATCTCCATGAATATTGCAGGTTGCATTCCTTCTAGCCCTACTCTCCTATGAAGGATGTCACAAGCCAGTTCTTTGAAAGCACCATAATATATATAGAATACCAGTAATTAAATATCATTTAAGCTATTTGGAAATTTTCTTGATTCATTGTTCCTTTCTTACAGATTAATCTTCCCAGTTTGATTAATAAATAGAAGTTACAATAGGAAGAGAATTGTAGAAAAGAAACATTGGGCTAGTCACAGAAAAGGAAAATATTTTTCTCATTTTTATAAGACATCTTAGTTATTGACTGCTTCCTTAAGGCAGTGCTCTGGTCTAGAATTTGACTATAAAACTTACATCTTGGGGTTCTCTCTCAGCGACTTCAGTCTTTTGTGATCTCATTTTCTCAGCCTTCCTTTTCCTTTCCCTTTATATTTTTTTTCCTTTTCCCTCATGAATGCCAGTTACAAGAACAAAATTGTCTTTTTGATTCTAGAGACAACTTGAGGTTTTTCCTAGGCACAGTTAAACACCTGCAGTGGAAAAAATGCACATATGGTCACTGTTTGACTTAGAAGACCTCAAAATGTAGTCTAAAACTCTAATGGCATAAATCAGAAATCATCAAATATTGCACTCCTGGAAAACTTCAGTAAGCAGAGACTGTGGCCCAATATACTTGACAGATGGAATGAGAAGAAGAAAATCTGACCTCAGGCTATGCTTGCTGAAATGACAGTTGGAAAAAAAGAAGCCAACATTTATAGTAGGGGGAAATCATAATAAATTGTAAATCCAACAAATGACATCCAGAATATTTTTCTACTGAACCTTTGAAGTCACTCTTAGGGAATGTCTGTTTCACTTACCTTAGGCTAAAGGAATGACCTTCCATCACTCGTCTCGTACATTGCAGACTGCAACACAGCTATCCACACTACAATCTTTGTTCTTCAGGAAGAGACTCTCTCATATCTATTAGTGGGAAACAGATAGCAGTAATGATACAGGATGAGAAATCAAGACTGTAGAATTGTGGACATGTTCCAGATAGATTTCTTGCAATCTATGGGACAAGAAGTCCCAAAATCCTGCAGAGAAAAGGGCTGTGAGATGGGCAGAATATTTGTCTATGCACATTGTGTTTAGCAAACCTGGACTTTTGAAGGACCATGGAAGTGTGCTTTAAATGGCAAAAATCTAGCCCAATCCTTGTAAACTTCCTATTCTTAAAAAAGTCCCATAATGAGTTTAAGACACCTTTCAAAGAAAGTAAAACCTCTAGAATTGTGCAGATCTACCATCATGAACATTTCCTCATGTTATCATGTCCTGGTTAGGAGTACATTGTTGAGAGCTCTAAATACATAAGTTAGGTTCAGTTCACACCCTTAAATATTTTTAGTATTGAAAAGTAGTATTGAAGGTTTTAAGAAAACCAAAATTCATCTGTTATTTGTATCAAATATGTCAAAAAGAAGTGCACTTCACAAGTAGTTGGAAAAAAAGTTCTGTATCTAGCTCTGATAGCTCTAGATATTGATTCATGACAAGGCAGTGACTTTTTCTTTCTGTATTCCACAATCAAATTAAAATTGTTAAGCTGTTGAGATCATAACATGGTGACAGTTCTTTTTAGATCTCATTAATTTTTTTATCAAAGGATCAAACATAAACAGGATAAAGATGAATTCTGAAGCCCATCCAGATTCATCTATCAGGTGATGACCCAAACAGCTTTACAAAATGATTATTCATCATTATGAAGGAAGAAATTATACAGAATTTTTTTGCCAGTAGTAAGACATACATATATACAAGAGTCACTCTGAAGATTTAACTATAACTCAGATGTTTTATGTTTCACTATTTTTCTGTCCTCCTCAAAAGCAATTTGCAGTACGTCATTGATCTGTTTAAATAAACTTTCTAGTCTCCACAAGGGCTGGAAGACTTTGCTTCCCCACAACAGAAATAGACTTTCAATGGAAGAAAACAAACCTTGCTGTTTTTTACAGTCTAGGGAACCTGAGTTTAAAAATTCACTTGGTCTTGTGCTCCCAGCTTTGTGAAGGCCAGACTCCATCTCTTACCTTGGGTTGTATTTGTTTCCCTGCACTGTGGTCTTAGACATTAGTCTGTGCAGAGTTCTTGCCCAGGAAGTCAGATACTTGATCTAGGTCTTCCTATCTCCCAGAACTGCCATGTGTGTTGTCCAGGACTTCTTCAGTGACCACATTAAAATAGTCCATTGAATAAAGAACCTCTCATACCATGGCAAATATAATGGGGTATTTCTTCTTGGTTCTTTTGTTGTATCATAGGTTTTCATTCTTGTGTGTACAGCAACCCCTCTAATGGAAAGAAGTGCACAGCAGCCATATCCTTTAAAGTTTTTTTTAGCCTTAGGAATAGGCAACTCTTGAAAATGAGGAGCAGAACGTATAGAGCACCACATGCTAACCTGATACATAATTCACTGTTCTACCTTGAAAGCCTTTGCCAAATAACTTTCTGCTATGCTATAGTTGAGTTCCAACTTCCCCATTAACAATGTCACCAATTAATTGTTGTACTCTTAATGATAGGAAACATGGTCATGATGTTCTTTCTGAATAAATTCTGTTCAAGATTAACCATACATAATGGAACAGTTTCCCCACAGATCATAAAAGCTGGATTACTGTCTTCCAGTTTGAACCATCATAAGAATATGGGTAAAATCTAGATGTCAAGCTGGTAAGACCACCCTGCATTTAAGATTCCTCATAACTATTAAGAGCGTGAAAGTTGTCATTGAAAATAAAAATATAAAATAATATCTGGTTTGTTGTTTTGATGTCTTGTAGACAGATGTTTTAATATCTGTCTTCTCTTTGACTACCTAAAAAGCAATATGTTTCCTTCCAGGTAGTTCTAAACTGATACAGAATCTAGAAAATCCATCTTATTTCATTAATTTAAAAGATTATGCTCATCTAAAATGTACACATGTAGTAATATCTTGAATTAGTAAAGTTCTGAAGGTTAAATTCCAAAATAGAAAGTTACAGATATAGTAGTCTATAATATTCTTTAAGAATTTAATGTACCTGAAGAAAACTAATTTCAAAAAACTTATATTAATACTACTAGAATGAATCTAACATAGAGTATACAACTTTTAATAAGTGAAAGTACAAACTGAAACTAAATGTGTAAACTATGTCTAAACCCAAAATTTTGTTTGTTTCCAGATAGAGAAAAGCTGCAGGAAACTATAAAACACAGTAAAACAATATTTATAAAAATCTTGGAAAGCAAGACACTATTTTTTGTAATAGTGATTTCTTACTCTTTTGAAGAAACTATCAAGAGCAACAAAATATTTGTTTTAGTAGAGATTTTTACTGATTTTTAAATGACCCATAACAAAACAAAACTAATGTATAAAACAGCAGTAATTTTAAGTTACCAGTATGAGGGAGGGAAGAGGACGCAATGTGATGATGTGATAAACCATGTTTTATGTTGCAGTTCAAAGAGATTGCTATGAAGTAAGTGCTTATTTATCACAAAAGAAGAGTTCATCTGACTACTGTGTTCATTGAAGGACTAGTAGTTCACTATAAATGGAACTAGCCACTCAGTTAAAGACATGGCATTTAATAGGATGTCAAAAGCTAAGGTTAGGAAAAGTTCTCTGTTTTTCTCTATAAACATGAGATTATGTCCTATTGTTGCTGCTGTTTCCTTGTAGCACTCTATCTTGATCCACATTACCCCAGTGTACATTTGTAATGCGAGAGAATTGTAGCAGTATTATAATTAGTTATAGTAATTAAAATTCAGCATTTCACAGAAATCGTTGACAGTGTTTGCATACGGTACTGTTATTTTCTCCTTGTTATTTCAGCCATCTTTTTGACTCACTAAATTTCCCTGAAAAAGCATTTGCTCTTAGCAGATTGAAAGATAAAAGATTTTATAAAAGGCTGTCAGTATTGAAAATGCAGTAGATGTAGGGAACTGCTAATTGCATAATATGATGCTGCAAAACTAGTTAATTTTCCTATTGAATTCCATAAAGTAGTTTTCAAAAATGATCAGAACAGGAAATCTTGATGTGTGACCTTTATATGGAAATCACTTCTGAAACAAAGAGGAACTAAAAGTACAGGAAATGGGTCCTGGGCTGTGGGTGTGTGAAGGAAGACACCAAAGAGGCTGGACAGGGACAGGCATGCCCATTACTGTCCTCAAGGACTTGACAGCATCTATGTGGAGCCTCTTTCATGCTCTCTCTTCAAAGAAAAGAGCAAATCTGCCATTTTCACCAGAAATAAAATAAATAAATAAATAAAACAACCAAAAAAATAGGAAGAGTGTTTCAGAGTCTGAGTTCCTGTTTGACACAAGTGCCTAAGTCATCTATTTCAGTTCTTAAGGAGCTTGACTGTGTAGCTCTTTATATAATCCCCTGGAACCAGCAAGGAACAGTTAAGATATTTGCAATTCAAATATAGAAATATCCTTTTTGGATCTGCTTATTTTCGCAAAAGATCTTTAAAATTGCTTCTGCCATCTTATACACTTAGTTACTAGCTTTAGTATCGCTTATATAAATATTCTGAGATAAGAAAACACTTGTTGGAAATCTAATGTAAAATAATATTTTTTTAATGGAATTTTAAAATATATTATTTTTATACTTAGGAGAGTAATTTCTTATTTAGTTGCACCATACATTTACCCTTTCACAACAGTTACTGACAACATATATATCCTTGAAATATAAGATATACCTATTGTATTTGTAGTCAAAATCATGTACAAGTAAACTGATACATAGTTGAAAACATTCTGACAGAGTATTATTATGTGTATTATATCAGACTAGTGGGATTTTCTGCTAAATATTAAATAAATAAAGTTAAATACAGTAAAATATTAACCTATATATTATGCGCTGTTTGAAGTAAAATGCTTTTGACTGTCTTCTAATTATTTCCATGTGTACCTTTTTCCTCCTGGCAAATAATGTGAAGTTTTTTACTCCATTTTCTGTCTTTCTGTTGTTCTAAGCTCCTTGGGTGGTGGGTAAGGTCAAAATTCTTCAATGAGACATAGCACTTCTCTTAGCTGTTAAATACATACAGAGGAAAATGAAGTTGCATATCAAACGCAAACTTTGCCATTTTTCTATTTTCAAATAATGGAGAAAAATAATCATCACCCAATTACTAGGGTAAATCTTTTGATACAACTCAAATTTAATTACTAATATAGAAAAAAATCCCAAACACTACAAAAATTATATTTTGGGAGTAAGTAGTTGAAAACAATAAACATGAGGTTGTTGTGGTTTTCTAATGTAAAAATAATTTTAATACTAAAAGTTAAATAATCACTGTTTTGTATGGATTAGACATAACTCTAGGAAAATCATGCCCATAACATAAGCACTTCTGAGTTTTTATGCACTTTGTAGACTCATATGTTAATTTTCTAACCTAAAGCATACTGACAATGACTTTCTAGAAGGTTCAAAGGCAAGCTTAAATATCACTCAGTGTATTTTTTCCAACAGAATACCAGAATTACACAATGTTTTAGTCTAATAACAGCTTAGTGTCATTATAAAACCTGTGATTTATGGTGACATGCATTTCACATTCTATTTTTTCTGGTGAAAAACTGAGTGAATATAATTCTCTAGTGGTCAGCAGATTTGCTGTAAACCAATTTAAAAAAAATCTGAAAGTCTCACTAAAGTATTTCATTAAATACTACCCAATTAGCCTATTGTTTTCTTTTAAATATCCTCTATTTGATTTTTTTTCTAACAAAGAACATAATAAAAGATAGGGGAATTTTGTGAGGAAAAATAAAATCTGGTGAAACTCAGCTGAGTTCCAGATTTATGTCAGGTATGAATTTGGATTGATATATTGTCTGGATAAAGCAGCTGAAGCAGAGATTCTCCTGAAATATTAATATGCCATGAGGAAGAGAAGATATCTAGTGCTCTGGAAACCCATGCACTCTACAGGAAGACACAAGGAAGCATTTCAGCAGAGACCAGGGAACATTTTCCCCATTAACTTTTCCTTCATGGTCCCTCTGTGTTTATTTCACATCACAAAACAGAAATATCTCTTTTAGATGGTTATTGGTAGTGGCTGTAATCCCTCAAAATAGACAATCTTCTCACATTCTTTCTATGTTTAAATTCTGTAGATTTGACATACCAACATTGCTTCTGTCAATAATCATGTCTGAGCTACTGCTGTGCTACATAATTTGTATATGGGTGGCTTGCAGCAGCTGGATTATTAGGGAAAAACTACAGAAATCAGCTGTAGGCAATTTGGTGAAATTGTATTAAACTTTGTGTGAGTTCTGAAGACCTTTAATTTGCCTTTCACCTTTTTTTTTTCATTTCACTTGAGGTTTTTTGGATGTTATGCAGTAAATAAGAAGAAATAGAAGCTGAAAATCAACCTGTGCTGTGTAAGCGTTCTTCACTTGTGAAACGGATTGCTCTTGTGAGGTCATAATACTTGAGAATCTCAGAAAAAGTTATTCTACAGTAAAGTTTTAAAAGATCAGTCATGAAACAAATGTTCAAACAAAATATTTTTTAAAATGCCATCTACAGAGAAATTTTTTTTTTTTCTCGGAGAGTTTATTAAGTGTTCAAAATCTCAGCTATTTGCTGAAAAATCACTACTATCATACAGGTTCTGATCTTATTCTGTAAACCTCCCAAACTTTTAAAAGCAAGTCATTCCTGTCTAAGTAAGATTTCCATAGGAGGGAACCAAGAGATATGTTTTTGGTTTTTCAAAGACAATGTTTAGTAGATAATGGCAGGGGGAGAGGAGTGCTTGAGGTCAGAGAAGAGAGTAACAAGGCAAAAACAGAATAATTTAGTTACTTCTTACAGTTTTCCCACTCCATATAAGAACTATAGCTGTTCAGGTTATGTCCTCATTTGAAAATGTCTTGTTTCAGGCATGTCTTTTCTCTTGCTGAAAATCTTGTTAAAGCTACTTAAAAATAGAATTTGTAAAATAAATCAGTTGTTTAATTATAGTGCTTGTATCTTGACTTTTGGTTTCTGTCCAGGTCTGCCTCATTTTCTTGACAAATTTTGCCCTCCCTTAATATCCATTATTGCATCCAATGTAGTTTGGCACTGGGAATACTTTGCAGATAGAAACATTTCCTCCCATTACCCCAATAGGTTATTGAATAAGTATAGCACAAGTGACCTTGTCACTCCCATATTTTCAAAAGCTCTTTTCATCTGATCATTAATAAAAAGACTCTATTTTTCCAAATCTAATAAAGATATCTTTATCTTAGATTCTGAGCACAACTCAGATAATAATAAGAGAACTGTATTTTGATTATTTATTCCAGAATCCAATTCAGATTTTAAACTAGTGCCTATCTAAGACCAATAAGTTTCAGTAAAGTGCTGCAGTGAGAATTAAATTAAACAATATTTCAGTACTAGGATTTCTTCCTTGCATTGACAGATGATTAAGCCTCCTTAGATAAAATCTTTCGAAATAAATAGAGGAAAAAAAAGTATATTTTAGTAACATTTAAACAATTTTTGTCCTAGATAAAATGGAAAATTTCATGTAGGAAATTATGTACAGCTGTGCACATAAAAGTAAACACATGAACAAAAGTAAATACATGTTCACAGCAAAGTAAGGACAATTTCTTAGAGAATTTAAGTATCTATATTATATGCATATGATGTTACTCTTTTATTTTATTCTCATTAAACTAACATTCAAATGAGGCTTAAGTGAGAAAATGTCATTGTTCTAGGTTCATATCAAACACATTCTAGAAAAATGCCACCAGCTTTTGTTTCTTGCCTACTTGTAGTATGAATAATATCCTTTCAGTGATTTTGGTTTAGATGGGCTCCTTCCAAGAATGTAGTAACCTAACTAAATGCACACTCCTATCTCTGAGTAGCCTGTATAGACAACCTTTGCATTCTGCAGAGGAAAAGAGAAGGACATGGAGGCCTGGTGGACAAGAAGTTAACCATGAACCAGCAGTGTGCCTTGTGGCTAAAAAGTCAAAGCAGTATCCTAGGAAAAGCTTTGACAGAAGATAGAGGGAGATGATCAGTGATCCTGCCCCTCTGCTCTACCCTGGTGAGGCCACGTCTGGAGAGTTGTGTCCACTTTTGGGCTCCTTGGCTCAAGTCAGACAAAGAACTACAGGAGAGGCTCCAGTGGAGATCTGTGAAGATGATGAAGGGACAGAAGCATGTCTCTTATGAGGAGAGTCTGAGAGAGCTGAGCCAGATTATTTTTCAGTAGTGGCCAGTGACAGGAAAAGGGTCAAAGGGAAGAAACTGGAACATTGGAATATCCATCTGAACAGGACAAAAACTTCTTTACTGTGAGGATGACCAAGCACTTGAACAAGCTACCCAGAGATGTTTTGGAGTCTCTTCTTTGGAGCTATTCAAAATCAGCCTGGAGATGGTCCTATGAGGTCCCTTTCAACCTCAACCATTCAATGTCTGTGGTTCTGCTTTCTATTATGTTTCATCTCAGGCTACAGCTGACATCTAAGCTAGGTCCATTAAGGTCTGACTGAGTATATCTGTTTCTCTCTATTGAGTATAAAATGGACCCAGACCAAGTAGTTCAAAAGTATATGCATATTTTTTAGGCAGTTAAATGAAATAAATCACTCAAATCAGATTTAAAATAATTGGGCAGATGATGTCTCTGGTGCTCTAGTTTAGTTTAATTTTGCTGTAATAATCTGAAGCATTTGTCCCTTTTTTCTGTTTCAAGATTTTGCCTTTAGTATATAAATCCACAGAATAGAAATTTTTCTCACCGCACTGTTGCTCTGTCAAGGGTGCATTAATATTTTTCATTTTGCCAATTCCATAGTTCCAAACCATCCCACCCCCTTGATTTACAAATGGCCAAATAAAGGATAATTTGTCTGTTGAAGAATAATAATTCAAGGTTCTTCTTTATTGTTTTTAAGCCTGGAAATCAGCATTCTTTGTGTGATCTGTCATATTTTACTGTTGTTACCACTGATATCAGACTATATTTTAAGTTTCCAAAACTAAGAGGTTTATTATAAGGAGATATTTATAAATAAGTACATAATGGTACTGCACCCCAGGGCCTTTACTTCCTGTTCAGTAATATTTTACTATGATGTGTGACATTTCTCCCTCAGTATTTTCTGAAGAAATAAGAGCTACAAGAAATTGAGTGATATTTTTCCAGCATTTGAATTAATCTTTTAATTGCGCATTTGCATTTTATGGTCTGTAGTACAATATAGTCTAGAGCTCCATTTGGTTTAAACCCAAAGGAACTGCACTTAAAAGGTAGAACTCCTGTCAGCACAAGGGCAAGCCAGACTCATTTTGTTTACTACAGCAATTACACTGCCTGATTAAAAAATATAAGCATCTTATGAATCAAGATAGTGTTATTCACTTTCTTTATCTTAAAAAATATTTTAATTACATGTGATTATTGAAATTGACTGAGTCTCTCAACAGTGAAATATTGACAGAATTTCAATAGCACTCTTTGGAATGCTTGAAAATGTACAAATTATTTCTCCTTTACTTTCTTAAGACTATCCTCTCCCTTTTATACATATTTTTTTAATTCCCTTTTAGATTTCAGACATGGCCTATAAGTATGCATCTTGCTCAGCTTAAGTATAGACTGTTCTATTATGTTCTCTGAACTGTTTTGTAGCTTGTTTTATGGAAGCCTTTTATACCTGCTTCCCTTGTGTACTCGTTGTAATTCACTTTCATTACAGCAGTTTAACAGTAAATTGTATCTTTCAAGCTTGAAATTCTTTTTAAGACTCCCTGCAATAGTCACGTAATGTTTTTTTATATTGCTTATTAGCATGAATTCAGTACTGACCAGCTGCATGCCCCCAGAAGCACTTGGTTGCAAAGAGCCCATATATCTTGATCTTATCTATGTGGAGCTATTTCTACAGCAGTAGGTAAACATGCATTCATTTAAATATGCAGTCTGTTTAACTGAGCTCTCTCCAGGCAAGTACTAGTGTGGTTCAAGAGCTTGATACAAATCTCACTCTTCTTCCATCCACTAAAATAGAAAAAACTCTTCTTTGGTAAGAAAGCCTTCTAGCAGCATGGATGAACAGTCATGCTGTGCCAGGGAAAGTCCTTATGATTTCATGGCATTGAAACATTTACCTGATTTTCCTTATGGATATGGAGACACTGTTTTCTATATGACAATGTTCTGGAACTGGTGGGTGTGAACCAAATCATTAGTGAATCTGCATAACTTGTCTGTGAACATGTTCTGCAGATGAAAAAATTAATTTGTTTGAAGAAAAGCAAGATCTCATAAAGATTATTTTTTTTTTCTATGAGTCTCTACTACCTTACAGAAATATTCACAGTCCTGCACTTCTAGCTGCTTTGGGTTGAGTGATACTTCAGCTTGGACCCAGGTTGACTGTCCTCTGGTTTTTCTATTTTATTCAAGGGTATTTTATGTTGACTATACATCCTAGTAATATATCTGATTTTAATATTTGAAGAAACATCCTCCTTTTTCACATAACACCACAGGAGCAGAGTGTTTAATGACAAACCAATACACATGTGAGTTTCTGTGCTAGCCAGGCATACATTTACAACATCCCTATTAATTTATTTTGCTAACCAGAGATCTATTTACAATATATTGATATGCATTGAAGCAGAGGATGATAACTCATCAACTGCTTGCTTCTACCCAATAGCCCTATCACAAACAGGTAGATTAAAAGATTCTCCTTTAGTAGGGCATATTTTTCCCACTACATTCTATATTACAGCAGAATTTCAGAAAGACTTATTTCAATTTATAGAGTTGTACTCTGACTATTTTTAATACGGTATTTATTTACAATATTATATATGGACAGAAGTATTATAGAAAACATATCCAACCTACAAAGCATATATATTTTCTACCTCTGAGTCAGTTATGGCAAAATCAGATTCATAGGAGAGGATGCATCTGACCACTTGTGCATATCTGTCATCACACATCTATTCTACATAAATTGCACTAGGCCCTCTCAGTAATTGGTGGAGAAAGTCAGGCATTTCCAGAGTGTGATTTATTTATAATTATGGGAGAAGTGTCCTTTAAAGTATAATGAATCTTACAGAAGTGCTTTTTTTTTCTAGCTACAGAGTGCAGAAGCAGTTTGGATAACCACCTCAACTATAAGCAATCAGATTAGAGACCTTTATATTTCTACAGGTGAAACATACACTTTGTATTTAGTTCTGCATGGTGTTTTCCATTTAGCTGGGCATGAATCTTCTAAATCTCAAAGATTTTAAAGCCTTCTAAAAACAGTTTGTACACTGATTTTAAAATATGAATAAAAAGCAAAAAATATCATGTAATAAAAGTATCTAAGGCAGGATAGTAGGATATAGCATACTAGGAGACAGAGAGCAAAAAGAAAGCATGAAAGAATGTGGTACTTGAGAATTAATTACCCTATACTGTGTTCCACCAAATATTTTTATATTTGACAGAAAAAGCACTGTATCAGAGCTGTAATTTTTAATGCCTACTTGTTTGTGGTGTTGTTCAGTGTTGAGCAGTTCATTATGAAACATGTAAAACTGCTGGTAGTTTGAAGAGTATTTTATTGACAAGAAAATAATTTTAGTAGTCTGAGTTTTTCCTTAGGAATTGCAAAAACATAATAAGAACTATTAATCACATGGCAAATAAGACAAATTTTCTGCAAAACAAACTGCAATGATAATTTATTTGACAGGGAGGCATTAAAAACAAGAAAGGCCAAAAGACACTTGGGTGATTATTTAGGTGTGCAGAGTGCAAAAATAGATAATCTTTAATCCATCTGTAATGAATCTCAACAGTACACTTAAATGAATTCTTATTTGATATTGATTTTAAGACATTAATTATTTCTCTAAAGAGAAAAAATATTAGAATAAAACTTTTAATTTTAAATGAAGATGAATTAGTGCATCTTAATGAAGCACCATATTCATATTCTAGGAACTTTCTTTGACACATATTTATTGCACATATCACTAATTCATCCAAGGAGACTTGCAACTCTAAATGGTGCAGAGGCCAAAGTATAGTTCCAGTAGAGGCTTTAAGCAACATAATGTACACTGTATAATGACTATGATTTCAGCATCTTCCGTGGTACATTAAGTGCCCACTTTCCAAATAATTTGTGCTTGAAGAGATGCATTCTTCAGAATGAGATTCACAATAAACAGTAATTGACAACTGTAGAGATCAGTAGACTTTATAAATAGATGATTAATGTAAATATCTTAATTCACATCCTGTAACTAGTTCCTGCATATCAGGCTAAGTGCCAGAGTCACCACTTTTTTCTGTTGATGCAATTAAAAGCAGAGTGGTAGTTAAATTATTACCTAAAGGCATAAAAGACATAAAGAGTAGTCCTTGTATGTTCAAAGTCAACTTTTGCAGGTCCTGTTTTTGAGAGACAGCCTTCTCAATTCTTATCTCACCACATGCACATTTTTGAGCTGAATTTCACAATTCTCAGAAGATTGTCCAAACCAAAAATATGTAGACTTTGAGGGTAAAAACAGACTGAGATTGTAGAATTAAAGGGGATTGGGACTTGTAGTTTTCTCCTTTTTAAGCAAATTTGTCTGGGATAAAATGATCAATAATTCATTGGGCCAAAACAAAGAACATAAAATTTATTATAGTGATTAGGACAGAATGTAGGATTCCAGAGTTAATTTTTTTTCTTCAATTATTTTTGGCACATATTTCATCTAACAACTGATGCATCAAGTGCTCCAGCTGACCTCCAAGGTAAACATCTAAAGAAAAAATCTTGTTTTAACTTTAAATTCCTTGTGCAAAACAAAACACTTTTCACAGGAGAGCTCAACAAACCACTAACAAATGAATCACAGTTACTTTTATGACAGATTAATTGCCTTGTGAATACAAGAGAAGCAGAAGATATATCTTAACTTTCAAAAGTCTTTCATAGTTCAGTTTTTATATGCAAGCTAGAAAAATATCTAGATGAAATAACCATATACTGAATGTAAAATGTGTACCTATGGAGTGAAAGAACAAGACAGGATTAACCTGGTTTTCTTCCTACCCTCTAAAAATTACTATTATAACTATGCCTGGACTGATAAATTTGTTGACTTTTGTTGAAGGTAAAGTTTTAATTTGTTGGAATAAATCTAAATAATATATACATTAGTTACAGTACACTAGATAGTCCAAGAACAATCTGCTGTCTCATAACTACCAAAGAAATATATATAACTGGACAAGAACATAACTCTTTACATAACTATAAATTACATTCAATGCTGTAGGGCTTAAGACTTTCTGGCCATATAGTAAATGTTACAGGTAACACCTGCACTGTATTTAGCTTTTCAATCTCACTGGCATAGGTCTTTTTTTCTTGGTGGTGGATTTTTTTTTTTTATTGGTTATTTTTGAATCTGTTTCTATTAATTTAAGTAAGACAAAACTAATGAGATTAATCTTGTGCTTGGAAAAGCAAAGAAATACCTTTCAGTAACATAGTTTTAAATTGTGACTAGATCTTGAAAATAGTCTATCTTCTAGATTTTTTATTATTTCTATTGAAAGCTTCGGTCATGACAGGGGATTAAAATATCAGCCTAAGTATTTATTTAAAAACCATAGAGAGCCTTTGATCTGATCCCCAGACAATGAAGTCAGTAAAATTTGTACTGAGACAAGGAATTCAACTAAATTCTGGTCCAGAAAGTGATCTGACAGCAGATTTCACAAATCTCTTGTATCCCATATTGTTGAATTAATGCTCTGCTGCCTACCAGCCTAGATGGATTTTTTCAAAGCATTGTGCATGGTAAATAACATTAAATATGATTGAGAGTTGCTATATAAGGACTACTTGCAAAACATAGAACCATAAGTACTGCTGAGTTGGTTTCAATGTTTTGTCCTAGTGCAAATTTAGATAATATTGTGGATGCAATATTAGCTTTAATTATATTGATATGTAATGTTAAATCTAGCTTAATACTTTGCATATTTATAAGAAACTAAAACCTTGCTTGTGGGCAGTAGCTGTCTACAGTTGAAATGTTTGAAGGCAGGTGTTCTCTGTTTCACAGGGACAGCTCAGTATTTAACAGAATATTGTATCCTTTTCTTCTCAGGAGGGATCCTAGTTATGCATGACTCTCTCCTAATAACCAAAAGATGAACTCATAACTTTTAGGCTGTGGATCTTCCAAGGTTTCAATGTATCTTGATTAATGAATATTCTGAGTTCTGGAAATGTGGTTTGTTGTTTACTGGATATAAATAGAATGGACCCATGATGTTCAAGATGAAAATTCCCATCTGCATTAAGACCTCAGTTCTGTTGTAGAGTGTGGGCATCCAGGAATGATGAAACAATATATATCTCCCTGTAACTCTCTGGGGTTGGATTTGGCTGGGCTAATCAAAGGCATGAGGATGGTTCTCCTAGTCTACAGAACAGTTACAGTATTAACTTTGAGGAATTAATCATAATTCATATTGTACTTATTATCATTCATGTTTTCTCTAGCAGTACTTGAGCTAGCACCTGTCTCACTTTATCCTTCCTATGGTGGCACAATAATGCATGCTACTGTGAACACTATCAAAAAAATGGGGTTAATGGAGGCAAAATATGTAAATGGAAGATGCTAAAATACAAAGATTGATTGGATTGTCAGGTCTTTATCCAATGAGAGAAATATCAAATCTGAAACCAAATTTTGATGAGACTGGACTATTGTCTTGTTGAGTCCTTCAGATGTTTTGTGACAAAACTAGTAGAAACATATGCAACTGTGACTTTTGAGCTGGCTCAGATTTATTTTTCTTTCTTGAAAGCTCAAGGTTTTGATATTGACTCAACAGTAGGTGAACAAAGAAAGACTATGGTTTTAATTGTCCTTGATTTTAAAGTTAGAATCAAACTCAGCCTGCTGGCTTAACCATAAATAATGTTTAGAAATCCTCATGAGGTAAAGCAAGAAATGGTTGGTGTTTTTTCTTCTCATATCCTTGCCACATGTAGATTCTCTTAAAAAAAAAAAAAAAATATTTCCACAGAAGGTTATGGGCATCAAGCTGCATGTGTTTTTATACTAACTGCAGAATAATAGAAAATACACTATTTAAACTTAGATAACATTCATGTTTATTGCTAGAGTTCAACAGATAAATTGGCAGAAACAATAACAAACATAAGATATAAAACAGCTATCTAAAAGACTTTGTCCAATGCCTTTTGAAAAGCCATTCAGATATGTAAATTGTAAACAATTCTATGTTTAGTTAATATTTTTCATTTGAAGAGACAATGCTGCTGAACTTACTTTGCACTGGTACACATTTCCTAGATAGCAAGAAACACTACACATATGCAAGTTATAGCTGTTGACAGGATATAATGAATAATGCATTATCGGCTTAGTATTCAATTAATACCAACATGACCCATTGGAAATAGACAAAGCTTATAAGTTAGTATGCATTGACGTAACAATAAAGTGAGTGAGGTCTAACTGAAAATTAATAAAAGTGCTCAAAGTGATAATTAACATTCAGGAAAAGATTGCATAGAAAACAAATGTGTTGAAATGAAAATGAGTCAAGTATTCCAAATGTTATAGGATTTGGCAAACACTGCTATTCCAGAATGTACTGCAAGTAGGTGTCCCTGACAAGATCCTTCCTATTTAGCATTATTCCATCTTTACTGAAGACATCACTAAAGCAGAGTCAATCTCTGAAACATGTTCTGTCATTGAGCCAATAACAAGATCCTTACAGTTAAAAGTCCTTGAGTTTGGGTCAGAATGACTCTCAGAAAGTGCTTGCTACCAATACAAAAAAATTCTGTAGAGGCAAGTTCACTTACTGAAGAATAGATCCAGAACAAAAATGTAAAATGGTCCTTAAATGAATAAGCAGTCATATCATGGTTTAAAAAATGGCCTACAAATTGACGAGGTATAAGCTTTAATATGATGCTAATAAAAAGAATAGATAAAATTTTGAAATATATTTAAAAGAATGTCTTAAATAAGACATGAGATGAATATTCTACTCCTTTTGATACTGAAAAAGCCTTAAGGAGTGTCTGATAACCACTTTGGGTCAAAGTAGTTTAAGTGTAAAACAAATTGGAAAGCCAAAGGAGGGTGACAGAAATACTTTATCATTTTAATTTTCATCAAAAATGATTTAGGTGTCATGCAAACTATTTTTATTACAAAGACAGATATGCACTAGAATATTTTATTTACATAGAAATTGCAAAATACTTTTCAATGAAGAATTTTAGAGGTGAATCTGTGAAAGAAGCTGGGATCTCTTGAACATAGTTTAAAAATATGAAGATGAATAAACTTTGGAGGGATTTGTATTTCCATGATTCTACAATATTTTTGCTTATTGTCATCTTCTTCTCTCTTCTGAAATGTTAATGCTTCAGTGATATTTCTAGTATTCAAAAAATGTATGAAGAGTTTTTTGACTATATCTATTTTAGATATATCATCATCTCTATGAGCTTGTATATGACACAGAACATAAAGCTACACCAGTGGTATGTTCTTTGTTGCTGAAATGTATTTGAATTCTGTATTTGAATTCCTGCAGATATCAGCAGGTTGGTCTGATACATTTAATTAATCCTTTACACAGCTTTGATTCTGAATTAATCAAATGAATGCTGCCCCTCCACCAAGACTACCTCCAAACTTATACAGCTCTCTGAGCTACTTCAAGTGTATCCTGTATAGCTAATGAAAAAGTACAAGATAATACTACATTGTAGGTTGGTCTAAAGATCAGAACAGGGAAAATGTAGTGTCACACTAGTGATAAGTTCAAAATACCATCCCAGACACTTCTGAAATAAGACCATTATGCTAAAGATTAGTTTTTAGCTTTCTATTGTGATACAGACTGTAGGTTTGCTCTGTTCACTCTCCATTTTTGCTATGTTTCTTAAGAAGCTTGAGCCAGGAGAAAATTCCTATAGGAGGAGAAGCAATCTAATACACCTAGTGAAAATTTGAGATACTGCAGAGTGAGGCAGAGGATTCTACAGCCATGTTGCAAGAGGCTTTGGTTTAAGCATAGTTTTAACATCTGGGAAGAGCTTGGCGGTTCATTGCAAATAAAAAAGTTGCTAACCTGACTACAACAAATGTTAGATACCAAAACTTACCAGAAAGAGAAGGGAAGGGAGGGGGGAATGAAAAAGAAAAGGCAATTGTTATTAATTTTTTTGGATTAGTTTTTCTCTAGCAATTTTGAGAGTTCAGTCAAGAGACACTTAGAAAAATAAATGGGAACATATGACACATTTCATCCACTTACACCCCATATTCTCCCAGCTGTTTTCAGGTAAAGCAATTTCCTGACCTTTTATTATTTGCATATTTAGTAACCACCATTGAATCTCTCTTCCATGTTCTTGTTAAGCCACTTTCTGAACCTTTTAAATTATCAATATAAAAAAATCTATTTAATTTTTTCTAGATTATACTACAATAAAACCTATTTTTTACAGGCTCAAAGACTTCTTGTTTTACCTTTGGTTCAATAAATTTCACCACTGCAAATTATCCTGATATTTTCATGATCCTGTGCATTAAGCAAAAAAGATATGGCCAGACACAATTGAATATCAAATAAGAAAATAAAACACTCATAATGATGATGATGATGATCATACTCAGATGAAAATGGGATCATCTAGACCATCTAAACTACATTTTAACTAGTGAATTATTGTTCCTGATATTAAATTTTATGTGTACATTCAATCTAGATAACATAATACTTCATTTTTCTACAACAACTTCTGGGTTTAACCTTATTGTAATGGATTTCCTAAGAGGCTGTTGTTTCTTGATCCAAAGCTTTATAATCAATGCTATATATCTCCTTTACTTCTCTTAATCCCCAAGAACCCTAAATCTATGAAAAAAATAATCTGGAATGCAGCAGTTAAAGTTTTCTGTTTAGCTTTCCATAGGCTGAAACTGTAAAGAAAGAGCGAGATAAAAAAAGGAATTTAAAAATGTCAACTTTTTTACATTATAGTTTGTTTTCATTTACTTGGTTTTCTGCACAGAAGGAAATAAAAGTTACATGTAATAGAATGATTAAAATAATAGGGGTATGTGGTGGGAAACTGAACAAAAGCTTCTTAATTTGCTTCATTTTTGTGACAAATTGTTACTGAAGAGTAAGATCTGTTCACTGTCTGTAAATATAATAAAATTAATCCTTCTCAATACTAATAAAAAAAATACATCAAGACGAATTAAAATAAGATACTTATTGAAGGAAATTTTGAAAGCTGCTTGTTTTGTTGAACATTTTTTTCATAGAATCACAGGATGATTTGGGTTGGAAAGAACTTAAAAAATTATCTCTTTCAATGACCCTGGCATGGGCAGGGGCATCTTCCACTAGACCATGCTGCTCAAAGCTCCATCCAAGCTGGTCAGGAACATTTCCAGGGAACGGGATCCCCAGCTTCTCTTAGCAACCTGTTTCAGTGCCTCACCACCTTCAAAGTAATGAATTTCTTCCTGACATCTAATCTAATCCTGCTATTTTTCATCTTAAAGCCATTCCCCCTTGTCCTATTACTGCATGCCCTTGTAAAAAGTCCCTCTTCAGATTTTTTGAAGGCCACCTGAAAGTACTGAAAGGCTGCTCCCTGAAGGTTTCTCTTCTCCAGGCTGAACTGTCTTAGCCTGTCTTAATAGGTGCAGTGTTCCAGCCTTCTAAACATCTTCATGGCCTCCTCTGGACACTGGGTTTTTTGGTTTTTTTTTTACTCCTTGGATGTGCTGAGTGTAAGAGAAGCTCTGTCTTGGACAGAAGACGGTTCAGCCCAGTGTTTCGTACCACTGTGAACATAACTCTACTAGAGGAGGAAACTTGATATTTGGATCATATCATGTTGATATACATTGAATAGGTAATAGTCTTTCTTCTGCCAGAGCAAGTTTGGGATTAGGAAGACTATCAGTTTATGGAAGCTCAGTCATGATGAAAGAGAGAGGAGGCTTGAGGAAGCTGTTCATAGTACACTGAATCTGGCAGGAAAATTTCTTCATTAAAAACAAGTGGGACCACATGAGAGCTCTGGTGTGACAGGGAATAATAATATGTTGCTGCAATGATAACGTAGTGTGTGCACTGTAATGCATACACAAAATATGCCATTTTCACAACATTGACATACTTATTGAAGTCAAATCATAATGCTCTAATTTGAGTCCCTGCCCTAGGACAGAATCCAGGAAAAGAAGTGAGAATAACAGACTTTTAGAAAACATGATTCACAAGGAAAGAGTGAAACAGTTTATTCTGCTGAAAGAAACTCTGATTGGGATGCAGTCACAGAGGAGGTAGCTACAAATTGGAAGAAACTAACCTGTTTCCATGCACGCTGCTAACAGAAAGAAAAAGATGAGCATGAATTTACTTATTATCAATAGAAAGAACAAAACTATTAGTTTCCATTGTTAGATCCCCTTAAAAACAAGTGTATCTCTAAAGAATTATGCAAACATGGTCAATCCTACAGGGAAACTAAAGGATTGGCTAGCTGACTTTTGAAGTATTCGTTTCTTTCCAGACATATCTGCCCATTATTTCTAAGTATATATATGTCTTCTTTTGGTTCAGCATTAGTTATTTCAGGCTCTGTGCTGGTTTTGGCTACAGTAGAGTCCATTTTCATCACAGTAGCTTGTATGGGACTGCATCTTGGATTTTCCCTGAAAGCAGTGTTGAAAGCACAGGGATGTTATAGCTGCTGCTGAGCAGTGCTTGCACAGCCAGAGCTTTTTCTGCTTCTCACACCACCCTGCCAGTGAGTAGTGAGCAGGCTGGGACTATGCAAGCATCTGGGAGGTGACACAACTAAGGACAGCTGACCCCATCTGATCCAAGAGATATTTCATACTCAAATCCCTTTCTGAGCATATGGCATCACGCTCAGTATATAAAGAAGGGGGAAGAAGAAGGAAGGGGAGGGAATGGAGTGATGGCATTTGCCTTCTTCAGTGAACATCTAATGGCACCTGGCTGTGTGGAACTTGGTTTCTGACTGTGGTTAAACCACAATACTCTTGCACAACTATCAGCAGAACAGATATTTTCATCTGCTCTAGTACCTGAGCCAATAGAAACAAAATGCTCTCTAAAGATCCCTGAAAACCAAGCAAATGAATGACATTTTAATTGCATATGCACTGTAATCTAAAATATTAATGAATGTGTATAGCTTAAGGTGTAAGTTTCAAAACTAGAATTTTTTATCTAAAAATGGTCCAAAAAAGCTGACTTCCCTAATTCTTCACTTATTTATGATCATATGAGTGACCTAAACAACATTTTTATATTTTTCTGAAAGATTATATGTTTCACAAACTAGAGATTGATCCTTCAAGAAAACCATTATGTTTTCTTAAGGAGAGTGCCCGGTGAGAATTTAGGCTTAGGACTTAATATAAAATAGAGATTTATTTATCTGCATTTTTGAGGCATGTTACATGAGACAAGATAAAGGTAATATTTCTATGAAATAATGTATAGACTCAAGTTGAAACTGCTTGAAAATACCTTTTTATTGGTTAAATCTATTAGTTGTCAAAGATAGTAAACCTTGGTGTTTATTTGAACCAAATTCATTCTGACCTGTTTTTCCAATGTCCTTTGCAACATATTTTTCTGTATAGCATATTTTCACTTCTGTCACATTTCTCCCTAATTATTTTTTAGGAGAAAAATAATTTACTTTGAAAGTAAATATTCTTCTCTTTAGAACACTTTAACTTGCTGTCTAATAAAACTTAAATGGCTGACACACTAATCATGGCTATAGGTATAATCCTATAGTCATCTACAAAGTAACTGTGCTTACTAGTCCATTGTAAAACTTTCCTATTTGTAAAATATTCTTGAAACTTTGAGAATAATTGGCACACAATGTTGTAGAACTATAACCTCTACATATACTTGAAAACCCTAGTATGATAGATGGCAGAGCCCTTTAATTCTGCCTATTAGTCTATTCTGTTGACACTTTCCTAGTTAGTTCTTTTCATACTTGAGAGAAAAGATCAATATTTATCATGTTCCACATGAAATCTAAGATAAATGAGACCTTGGAAATTATGGCTCTATGCCCCCTATATATATTTTTAAAATGTGAAAATTGCAGCTAGAGAAAAGTTATTTCTAGAGATTTTAACTTACTTGAATAAGTAGCTCCAAGATAGGAAGCTCCAGCCTATGAGTTTGTTACCACCAGAAGCTTACTCAGTTATATTTGCAAATGCTCACAGAGGTGTTTCTTTTAAAGTTGATTCATACACATCAAATTCCAGTTGAGCTTAAACACTGTGTGAAACACAGGTCTCCATGGGCTAAAGAGAACAAGTTGTTGTTTTCGATTAGGTTTTGTGAGTTTCTGGAAAGGTCTATGTGATAGAATAGTCCAGTTTTCAGGACTGAGCTGTTGCAGTATTTCCTACCTTGATTTCTTAAAAAAAATTGATTTTGTATTTTTCTTTTGTGTGTATGCTTGAAATATATTATATGCATAGTGCTTCTATTAGACATCAAGTGGCTAGGGAAGAGGAAAAATCTGTCTTGATAAGTTACTGGAATGCAATTTTTGTTCATATTTGTTTACTTTTCTGTCTTTCTTTGGCAGAATGTAAATTAACAGCTAGAGTAATTATCAAGTTGAAGAATAGTGTGCTCATCTCCACTGATTTGTTTTGTCTTGAGTTAAGCTGATTACCACCATATCTGTGCTTAGTAAGGAATTCTTTCCTAGGCAGAAATTACAGTTGTTCTGGTTTTGGCTTGTTTGATGGTCTTTTTCCTATAGGAAAAATGATCTCAATCATTATTTTCCTCTTTGGAAATGTCATATTTCTAAGTCTCTGTCTCTATAGAGGTCTTGTAAAAAAATTGTAACTTTGATGGCTTTGATCCCTTTAATCCAGATATCTTGTGTACTGACACTGTACACCAATGTCTATAGATGCATCCTACCGTGGGTGTTTCTCAATAAAAGTCAATGGAATTTAATCTTCTGAAAACTTTTCTTAACAGGAATTATATTTTTTTAGCATTCCAAAGATTCATTAATTTTTAACATAAAATAAATTACCTACCTAGTGTTGCATTAATACCATCTTCTAATATGAAGCTTGTTACAGGTGTCAAATTTAATGAAAAAAAAATTCACATCTCGAAATTTGTTGTTCTAAATAGAGTACTTAATTTTCATCTAATGTGTCACTCAATAGATTACAAGGACTGTCTGAGAGAATTTTGTTCCTTTATTTTGATAGTAACAATTTTTAAAAGTTAATTGTGTCTTTCAATGACCTATTAAATCATTAATCTAAGTAATTCATTTAAGTAGCCCCTAGCTGTTCAATACTAATGAAGCAAATCTCTTCTCAAAGACTTCTTAGAACTTTTTACAGCATTTGACTGACAGTATTTATGTTTTTTTTCGGAGCTTGTGTGAACAAGTGAAGCAATAGGCAAGTTGGACCCTTCCGGAAACAGGAAGGAGAATGTGATGTCTCGAGCATCTCTTGGGCTGCTTTGGGGGAGAGCATGTCAGAGGCTGCTGAGGAGCAGAGAGGAGGCAGGCACAGCACAGATGGAGCAACATACACGGACTCAAGGTCATTGAACTGAGTGGAAGAGAAGACTTATAAAGGAGAATTTAGCAGGCAGAAGAAAAATTGATTTAAAATAATTTTGATTTCCAGAATGATCCTTTGAATTTTGTCTGTTTTAAAATTTAACATTTTTAATTCATAATCTAAAAGACTGTTAATATTTGGGAGTTTTTTAGGAAGGCTAAGGCCCACACACTGACAAAGAACCTGTCACAAAGAAGTTCTGCTCTTTTTGACTCAAGACACTATGAACTAAAGACCTATTTTAAATTGCATTATAATAGTTATTTTCTTTTCAGAGGATTTCTTGGAAATAAAATTAAATTTGATGAGACAGCAGTAGAGCTTTCAGATCTGACATATGTGAGTACTGTGAAAATCAGAATAGCAGCAGTTAAAGATTAACCTCCCCTGACTCAATGCAGATTGTACTGCTCATGCTAAATAAAATTTTATCTTTTTGATTCATATCTGTCACAATTTCAGTTGTTGATTCAGACATCACATAGTGTATCTATGATAGGCATGTACAATAGCCTCACAATCATCACAGCAGATTGACAACCCATCATTCTGAAAAACAAGAAAGGGAAAAAAACCCTTTGCTTTTCAAGATTAAAAGAAACGAGGGTTAATTTCCTCTGAAAAGTGTCAAGTTGCCAGAATCATCAAAGCATAAAGTAATATACTTGATTGCTTTTTAGGTTTTGAGTTTTTTTTTTATTTAGTGAATTGTAAATTTTGTGAGGGATTAAAATATTTAAAGCATTGTTGATTCATATTATTATTTTTAATTTTTTCTCTGTAATGTTTAGATAATATTTCTAACCATCCCTGAATTATGGTGGCACCAAAATAATCTTAAAAATACTTTCAAAATGTTTAAGAAATATTTTAGAATTATATATATTTCAAGACTGAATGTTTTCACAAAATTAACACTCAGAGATGCATCTTTTCTTATTTTATATGGCACCATCTTGACATTTTTCTTGACTTCCTAAATAATTTTTAGTTTTCAACTTTATTTGCTATATTTTATTTATTGACTGTAGATATGAAAATTCTCCATTCCAAACTAAACAGCAATACCTAAAATAAAGTAATTTCTTTTGCGTCTTGGTGCTGAATTTCCTTTATAATCATGCACAGTGAGGAGATCTGCACCATCAGAACCTATCACAGACTCAGTCTTACATACATGAACAGTTTCACATATGAATTGGAGATTATGTCTCTTCTATGGTCCTTCTGAGTTCTGGGGTTTTGTTTCAAGCTCTTCTGGTCATACAGAGTTTGTTTAATTATGTTGACTTCCAAAGTCAGTGAACTGAAAAGTTTTTGAAATATGTATTAAATTCTTGTAGGTGTTTTTTTTTTTTTTTTTCACTTTGTTGGAGTAGAATGAAATACGGTGCTTTTCACCAGAAAATGATGCGTACTGTCCATAGTACCATAATAATCATTGTTTTGCCAAAAAGCAGTAATAAAGATCTGGCAAAGAAATTAGGAAAAAAACAAATTACTTCAATAAATATGAATGACTAATTCAATGAAAAGCACATAAATGACCTGGAGAGAGATTGTTTTAGAACTTTCTTAATCTATGCCTATTAGACTTTTCCAAAGAGTAAATGAGAATATCAAATTATTCGTATTATATCACCACAGCAAATTCCATATAACTTACAATAACTTTAGTATTAGTATGGCTGTGATCTGACACATCACTACCTACTCAAAAAGCCTGAAGTTTTCTATTTATCAGTAATTCTTTCCATGGGTAATACAGATGATATTAAACAGTCCTGCATGTTTCTCCGTTAAATTTGGGCAAATGACTGATCTTTCAACCATTTTCCCGAAACACATATACCATGTTATTGCCATTTCCATGGCATTTAGGATGTATTTGTGCTATCACACAAATACCAAGTTGACCTTTCCAAATGGTATTTAAAGTATGTCTTGGATTTCTCTTTCACAGTTTTAGACTTTGTTAGGCACAAATGCCATACTTATGATTAACCTCCTAGTAATTAATTGTATTGGTATACACTGCTCACAGATCCAGCTTATATTTTTGTTACTTGGTATGAATCCTGGTCCAAGGATATATTGTTAAATAGGGATAAGGCTGGAGGACATATAGATCTTTTCCTTAAGAGTAGGCATTTTAAGAATCACTAGCCTTCAAGATTAGACTAAAGCAAGAATTCAGATAGGCAGAGTGCTTATTTTTAAGAGTATACAATCATTAAAAAATTGATTTTTTGCTTAAGTTCAGCTGTAAATCTGTAGTAAAGTAAATAGAGTTAGAGTAGGCATTCAAGCACTGGATCACTAGTGTTGTTTTGCATAACAAAACTAAGAAGATATAAAATGCCCCAGATAAATTATTTGTACAGAGCCCTGACATTAAAAAAAAAAAAAAAAAATCAGAAACAAGGATTATCAAGAAAATTCTCTAATTTCTTTTATTCCTGTACTATTTAGGAAATTTGAATTTTGGGACAATAAATGCATATATGTGCATGAATAAATGGATTGTATATCTAATTCTTGTTTCTATTTTATTTCCTTTTAATGTAAGCAATGTCAATCTGGAATGGAAGCAAGTCAACTATTTCAGATATAATAGGTGTTTGGAAGACTGTCCTAAAATTAGTCAACATCAATAATCATTTAAAAAACAAATTTCAGTTAATAAAATGGAGTTCACATCTCCTTTGACAGGTAGGATAAACATTTCTAAAGACAAAGAGCAACATTCTACATACATGAGCACAGAAAAATAAGGGTGTTCATTTTCTCCCAGAAAATTACTTTGAAATAGTATTTTAAAGACTCAAATGAAAATATAAAACTATTCTTCAGACAACTGAGTGCATTTTATGCAAAAAAAAAAAATTTGAAATATTTTGGTATTAAACCCAGATCCATCTGACTGACTTTCTCATGCTTTCACTCCAGTGTGAACATAAGGAGGATCAAGTTCAAAGTAAGTAAGTGTATTGCAACTCCAGCTGGATATTAGTTTTGGAAATATGTACACTTGCCAATCAGCAGGTTTAATTTTCTTTTCTAATGCAACATAAAAATATTCCTAAATTTGATAATAGTGTAAGATAGATTTGTAATTTGTCTAGTCTATCTACTATACATTTTTATTAATAGATTATATAAAGTACTTGTTTTTTCACTGTCTGAGGGACTGTTGATTTCTGTCTAGTATCAACACCTCTAAGGATGTTTTTTAGTCATTCTATATTCTCCTTGAAGTTTCATTAAATGCACTTTTCACTGAATCTGAAAATTCTTTAAAGGGATTCATAGTACAAAATAGAAAATGCATCTATAAATAATAGAAGTATGTAGGCCATTGATTTACAACAAAATAAATCACAGTACTAGATGTATATTGACTCCTAGATATGCAATTAGGTCTATCAATAATAGATGCTAATATTAGATTAAAGATGGGTTACATAAATAATGCAAAAGTGTATTAGAAGGAAGTGCAATAAACCTAGAATTTCCACATATGTAGAAGTCATGAATCTGCAGAACTGGGAATAAGATTGCTAGGGAATCTGTGAAGTTGGATGGCAAATACAGCTGAAAGCCTGATTTTAGACTCCATATGTTTTGTGTCTTTCTGCTCACAGCACGTTCTCTTAACTCTGTAATTTTTCTACTCTAATTTTCATTTTACTGAATTTTTATTTTATGTTTGACTAAGTGAATGGTTAATAATATGTGAAAGTGACATCAAAAGCTCACTTTGTTTATGTCATATAGTGTAGGAATCTCTTTATCTCTCAAAACCTGACCCTTGTGCACAATTTTAAATTCCTTACATAAAGACTCTTATCTAAAACTTTTTTGTCTGGAGTTCAACTGGAGAGTTCTATCAAATTCTGAACTGTGAAACAAGGATGTTTTTATTATTAACAACAACAACAACAACAACATCATTTTTACCTATGTTCCATATCCTCTTGTCTTTACCTTTTGGATCTTCTCTGAATCATGTCAGATTCTTGTCTCTGTATAGAAATTGTAGATTCCTGCTATATCCCTGTGGTATATAATCCTCTCTGTGTGGACAAAATCATTCTCATCTAGGAGTAAGAGGGAAAGGAGTGACTTTCATGTTAGTCTCCAGCTCTTTATTCTTTGTCACCAAAGGTGAGATGTTGACCCTGGCAGGCTTGAGAGGTCTCTGCAAATCTCATGAATGTCAACATGGTCAAGTAAAACTTCCTGCACCTGAATTGAGGGAATCCCAAGAGCAAGTACAGTCTGGGCAGAGAATGGCTGGAAACTAGACCTGAGTAGAAGGATTTGGGGTTGTTTGTAGATGAAAATACCAACATGACTCTAAAATGGGTGATTGCAGTCTGGAAACTAACACATCTTGGGTTGTATCAAAAGTGTGTGTCCTTGTGGACAAGGGAGGTGTTTCTGTCTCTCTACTCTGCAGTTTTGAGACTCCACCTCTGTCCAGGTGTAGGGTCTCCAAAACAAAAAAGACTTTTGCCTGTTGGAATGAATCCAGTGGAAAGCCACTAAATTGATCACAGGGCTGGAGAACTTCTTTGAAGACAGCCTGAGAGATCTAGGGTTGTTCAACCTGGAAAACAGAAGGCTCCAGGGGGACCTTAGAGAACCTTCCAGGCCTTAAAAGAGACCTATAAGAGAGCTGGAGAGAGACTTTTCATAAAGGTCTGTAGTAGATGGGACAAGGACAAATGTTTTTTAAGCTGAAGAAGTCTAGGTTTAGCTAAATAATAGGAAGAAATGCTTTACTGTAAGTGTGGTGATGCACTGGAACAGGTTGCACAGAGACATTGTGGATATCCTATCCCTGAAGGTGTTCAAGATCAAGGTGGATGGAGCTCTGAGGTGCCTATTTATTCCTGTAAATTAGATTTTTTTCTCCTCAAGTTTTTTTTTTTCTCATTCCTGAACAGGCCCTACTTTGTTATGAAGCTTTGTGAGTTTGCTACCAAAAAAAAAAAAAAAAAAAAAAAAAGTTGTCAGGCTTTTGTTGATGAAATATGGGAATAAATTTTATAAAGTAAGTCTAAAACCCATTTTCCCAAAGTTATATCTAATCCCATTCATATTTTTCTTGTGCTCTAAATATTCATCAGTTGAGGAAATGTTGAAGACTCTAGATCTAATAACTTATAGATTTTGACTTTTTGTACACAGGCTTACAAATATCATATTAACTTTGTGTCTACAGTAAACCCATAGTCAACAAAAATAAAGAATTATACATCACTTGCATCATTACCCTACAAAATTTTGCCTTCTATATTTTTCTTCTTTTTTTTTTATAATTTCAGAGTTCTTGAAATCGTCTAAAGGAAAAGGCAGTATGTTTTTGTGGATTTGGTTCCTTTGTTAATTCAAACTCAGAAACTATGTTTCCTCATCATATGTTTTCTAGGACATTTCCATTTTGGACAACTACCTCATCATGCCCTGTTTTACTTGCCCTTTGCAAAGATTTTTTTCTCAATATATTTTTTCTTTTCTTTATCACTTATATTTCTCCTCCTCGCTTCTCTATTACTTTTTACATTTTCTCTTCAAAAAGTGGTGCAAAACATATTAAATCACTGATAGTGATGCCTTTCTGTTACTGAAATTTCATTTACTTTATGAGAACAGAGAACAGGGAGGTAATCAAGCAAAACTGAGCCTTTGAACAGATGTTAAAGTCATAGGCTATAAGGCTCAAAAGAATAGAAAATAATCATTTAATTTGGAATTCTTGTTCATTCCACAACCATTGTAGTTTAACCTCAGCTGGTAAATATGTTAGACGCAGCTACTCACTCACTCCCTCACCAGCAGCACAGGAGAGAGAATTAGAAGGGCAAAAGTGAGAAAACTCATGGTTTGAGATGAACACAATTCCGTAGGTAGATTTAATAAGTAAACAGAAGCTATATACAAGCAAAGAGAAATAAGGAATTCATTCACCACTTCACATGGTCAGACAGGCGTTGAGCCATCCCTGGGGAAGCAGGTCTCCATCACACGTAACAGTCACTTGTGCAGCCAAATGATGTCGCTCCAACACAGCGGTCCCCACCTTCCTGCATCTCCTCCAGCTCTGTATGCTGAGCATGACATCACACAAGATGGGATGCCTCTTTGGTCAGTTGGGCACAACTCTCTCAGCTCTTTCTGCTTCCAGGTCCTTGCCCACCCAAAACTGCCTTGCTGGTGGGATGGCAGAAGAAGAAGAAAAGGCCTTGATGCTGTGCAAGCACTGCTCACTGAAGTGACATGAGAGCCAAAAACTGAGTATTCAAAAGGTCTTGAAAGAACAGGTTTTGTAAAAACAGTATAATTTGACCAAACAACCCTCTGTGAAGTGAGAAGCAGTGGAAAGATAGGATACTAATTGTCAAGAAAATAAACATGTAGGAGTATAGAGGTCTTAGCAAAAAGTGTGAAATACCAGAATTGGTAAAATTAAGTTATTGCATTTAACATTTAGTCATTCCTTGAAAGTGAGCATGTGGCCTGAATGTATGTGCAGAGCAGAAGGCAGAGAAGAGAAAGTAGCCCAGGTGGAGACCTCTTCTGCAGGTTGTGCCTACAAGATATGTGCCATTCACTCATGCAGGGACACCTGAACTAACTTTGAATTACTCAGATGAGGTACCAGAAAGAGCATTAATTTTCCACTCAGATCAATTAGCATTGATGAAAAAGAAGATACATTCACCTGTCCAGAATAGCAGATAGTGGAATAGTTCCAGGTATCATCTTTAAACATGGACTATCTTTTTTCTTTTCCTCCACACATGTGGATTTTTTTTTTTTTTCATATGACCATTCTCTTCTTTTGCTCACTTAATTTCATATACTTATGAGAAACACGATGTAAGTCTTCTTTTATACAGAAAGAAAAAATCAGTTCAATTTTTGTAGCTATGAGAAACCTTCATCCAGAACATGACTTCAGAATATGTCTTTGGAAAGGATGAGGATGAAGAAAATCACTGTTTTCTCTACTTATTTATATTCCCATATACTATTAGGCTGTTCAAGCATACAAGATAATTACATCAATATGTGTTGGAAGGAACTAAATTTAAGAGAATATCCAAATAGTATCATTACTATAGAGATTTCTGCCAGGAAAGACAGGAAATTATATCACTCAATGAAAGACATTTGCCAAATATTACTGGCATTTTTTTATACTCTGGCATGAATCAAAAGTAGTGTACCTACACCTGTAACATTAATTGCATCCAAGTTTTAAAATGTAGACTCCATTAAAGGTGCATTGTTTGTCATTTCAGAAGTTCATTTTAGAGTTGTTTAAAACTGTGTGCTCATTCTTAAAATAAGCAATTCACTTTCAGATTAGCATAAAGCATGAACTATGATAGATACTCGCTAAACTTTAGAAATTCATACTGTTCACATATTGACACACTTTGTGAATATTCATTTTCATGCGAGGGAAGAAGACCACATTTCTAAAGTTTCTTTTCTTCCCAATAATTCAGGCATACAACTTCCAGATTAGGAGGTACATAGTTGTTAATGAAACTGCATTCATTCCTGTGCAATTATTTCTGATTTATATCAGAATAAGTGGGATTAGACTCAAATTTTTGGAGTATTTATTTATACTTTGCACAAATACAACAGAAGCAGCAAGAGTCCTCAATGAAAGTTGAAATGAGACTAGCACTTTGATTAGGATTAATAAACAAAGACTGCAATATTCCTATTTCTGATTAGAACATGCCAAGGCTAAAAATGTAGTTTAGCATACTAATAGAAAATTAGACTAAAAGCTGGAGATGCCCATAAACATTATTCCCTAATTCAAGAACAAGTTAAATAGGAACATGAGATTTTTATCATATTTGTTTAGGGGTTTATATTGAGAGTTAAGGATAAAGCTTTTGAATGCCTAGGTCTTCCAGGTGTGACTCATATTCAGCTTTCTGTGGTCACACTTATTAAAGTGTTACCCAAAGCATTCAGTAATGTCTGCCAACATGAAACAGAATATAATGTGAAGGATGTGTAATGAATACTGATGATAAATTGTATACAAACAGCATATCCGATTAATTAAGTAAATATGTACTTTGAGATACTCCCATGTTCACTCAAGGACGATGAGTAAAATTTATATTTTTACCAAGGACGTGCTTGTTAATAAGACTGTACTCTTGAGGCTATGAGTTACTATGAATAACTCAACTTTTATAATTAGTATAAAACTGATATGTATTTATACTGTGGCATAGATGCTGATCTCTGAGAAGGGCAACAAATGGGTTGAAGGCTCTCAGATATAAGTCTGATGAGTGGCTGAGGCAGCCGAGGTTGCTTATCCTGGAGAAAAGGAGGCTCAGGGGGGACCTTATCTCTTTCTACAACTCCCCAAAAAAAGAGGGTGTATTGAGGTAGGAAGTACCAGTAACAAGGGACAGGAGAAGCTGAAATCGCCTCAAAGTGTTGCTAGGGGTAGCTTTTAGATTGGACATTAGGAAAAATTTCTTCACTGAAAGGACAGTCAAGCATTGGAAAAGACTGCCCAGGGAGTGGGAAGATGACTGAGGGTAAAAAGATAATGGTACACAAGTTATAGGGAAAAAATCAGTTGCTACTCCCTGAATGGAGTGGTCAGCATATCGAACTTCCCACACACAATACATCCTAAGGGGGACTAAACAGAGGGTGGAGAGGTGACACTGCAGCCAGGGTCTGTCAAAACTCTTGCAGAGAATAATTGGTGGTGCTTTCCAACTCATAAGCTGCACAACAGCTGAAAACCAAGGGTGATGCCTTAGGACTTTAGCTTTTATATTTTTCAAATCATGTACTGCTTTCCTATATAACTCTAAAACTCCATATAGAGTGCTAGCTATTGTCTTCACATTTTGGTCAGACCAAACAATTCTTCTAGGCCTGAAACTCAAGGACACCTTACTGTCTCAGGCCCCAAAAGTGAGACATTTAAAGTGAGTGACAAATAAAAGTGAGTTGAGGAGGAGCAAACTGGGAGTATATGACTTCATTACCTGAAGCTGTAATTGGAGGATTAACCACTGATATGTAAATGGACTAAACTTATACCTGTCTGAAAAACTTGTGACCATTGTCCATCTTGGGTGTAGCTCCTCTCAGAGGCTTCTGACTCCCCAAGGTGTACCTATTGATAGCTATTAATAAATACCCACTTTTATTCTATTAATGTTGTCTAACCTCTGTTCTAGGTAGCCACCCCAAGGCATCAAGGGAAATAAAGGAAAATGTCTTGATCTTGATTCAGCAACCAGTGTCTTTGGACTGATGCATGTGCTCATCTCAAGGTTATCTCAGGTACTATCCTGAGAGATTTGCTTTCAACACACAACTACCACCCACTAAGATGTATGGCTAAAATAATTCAAGCTTCACCTAAGCACAAAGAAATAGTATAAAAATTAGTTGAAAATGAGGAGAAATTAGGGAAGAATCCATTGGAACCTCTGGGATCAGCCCAATGGGCTGAACTTGTCTTCTCTCCTGTGGGGATGCTTATTGGGTAAGAAATATACTCTATATCTGTTGAATGATTACCTCGAGCTGGCTTTCACTACGCATTAGAGCTTGTAATATATTGATTTGAAATAATATGTCTCTTTGAATTTATTTTTTGCACTCAGATATTATCACTGGCAATTCTTGAAACTTAACTTATCACAATTTATTAATAAAGATTGTTATTCTGTAAACTATTAATGTGAGTCCTTCAAGGGCACTGGTAGTTGCTCACGAGGGAGTTTCTTTTTTTGGTGTGCGAACCTAAACATGTAGTCAAACCATGCTCTGATCTAGTGAACTGCTCAGTAGAATGTCCCCATAATGGGACACTGACAGTCTGATCAGGCAAAATGGTCTCAGCTTTCCTGGGGTACTGACAGATTCATCATAAGGGCTTGAGTAAATCTCCCCTTTTCAAGTGACACAGGGAAATGGTGGAACCATTGACCCTGAAAGTGTTAAAAAAACTGTGGAGATGTAGTGCCTAGGACACGGTTTAGTCATGGACTTGGCTCTGCTGGGGTTAACGGCTGGACTTGACGAACTTGCAGTTCTCCTTCAACCTTAATAACTCCATGGTTCTATGAAGACTGATGATAAGGCCTCAAAATAGATCTCAAGGAACCTTTAGGAGTAACTCTATGCATTGTGATGTGCTTGCTTGTTACCGCTGGATACTCTCTATTCCCTAGATGATACATGCAGACACTAAACAACTAATGTCTGAGCTTAAAGTTGTAACTGATGATGCACTTTGGCCTCTACTTGTTATGTATTTAGCAAACTCTGTGGCCATAGTGTATGGCTATATACTGTCAAATTTAAGGACTACATCATACTTCAGATTTCTAGTGGCTATATTTCCTCCACTCCAATTCAGCAGCAGGTTACTACTTACTGTGAAATTAATTTTGTTTTAGCTATTTTCATTGGTTTTAATGCTGTATTCAGAGTTCAGTATTTCATGAATATATAGATAGGAGTCATATTCCTATCTAAATATATTCTATATTTCATTACTTCAGTGAGGTTTTTGATGTGGTACACCACAATGTTCTTGCTGCCAAATTGGAGAAATGGGTTTGATAGGTGAACAGGTAGATGGATTGGGAATTGGCTCGATGGCAGCATCCAAAGAATTTGGACCAACAACTCAATGTTCTACCAAGCTAAGTGCTACATCCTATTACCTGGACTGGGACAATCCCCAATATCAATACAGATTGGATGATGAATTGCTTACAACATTCCTGTGCAGAAGGACTTGGGGATCCTGGTGGAGGAAAAAGGGATATGAGCCATTATTATGCATTTGCAGCCCAAAAAGCCAGTTGTGTCCTGGGTTTCAAAAAATAAAATAAATTTGTGGACACTAGGCCATGAAGAAGGTGATTCTTCCACTCTACATCATTCTCATAAGACTTGGTCTGGAGTAAAGAATCCAGCTGTGAGCTCCTCATTAAAAACAGAAATGGACATCTTAGAACAGATCCAGAGGAGAGCCACAAAAGAGATCAGCAGAACACCTATCCTCTGCAGAAAGGCTGAGGGAGTGTTGGGGTTTTTAAGCCTGAAGAAAAGACTTCAGGAAGACCTTATTATGATTTTTAATATATAAAGGCAGCTTATGAGGAAGAAATAGACAAAGAAATACTGTAGTGGAGAAGGGACAATGTTTTTTAAGCTGTAAATAGATTTGAATCAGGGAAGAAATATTTTATGACAAGGGTGGAGAGACATTGAAGACAGCTGCCCAAAGAAATTGTGGATACTCCACCACTGGTGGTGTTCAAAGTCTGGCTGGGTGGGTCTTTGACAGTCTTTTCTAATGGAAGATGTCAAATGTTCTGTGACTCTTTGATTCTTTGAATTTGTCACATAGCTTTTAACTTATTTGGATCAATATAAAGTCTTCCTCTCAATCTTCATATGCTATAGTAATTTGTTAAGGTGATCTTCATTCCCACAGCTGTCTTGTGTAACTACAATATATCTAAATTCAGCATTAAGTAATCCTTGAAGTTTCAGAGTAGTCCAAAGGAATTAGACACCTAAATTCTGTATAATTTAATGAGATGTGTGTGCCTAAAATTTCAAAATCCCTGTTGGAGAAAACATCTATGATTCCTTAAAATGGTCTGGCTTAAAAACACAATTCATGAAGTTCAGCCCTTGGCAATATCTCAGAGAACTAGACACTGAGAAGATTTCATATCTATGAAGAATTTCTGTACTGTGAGCCTCTTATATAATCAAATTCCATGGACAGATCACATTCCTAAGCCTAATGAAGTCCAAGTGTAAAAACTGAGGGAAAAAGTTAAAAGGCAACAAAAACCAAAGCCAAAATATCTGTCTAAAGTAATAGAGAAACAGAACCAGAAGCAATGAGTGTCACTCCAGTTATGAATAACAGGACAACCAACTATGAACTCAAGCCTTTTCTGTAAGACATATAGAAACTATGCAATTACAAAATATACTTAAATTATTAAAGTTAAATGAGGCATGCTGTTCCTATTGAATTAAATGGTAGTTGCACCTTGACTACAGTAAGGATGTACTCCTACTTTTGCATGACACACATTGAATGTCTATACACATATAAAGCATATATATTAGCATGAAAGCTAATATTAAGATAATAATCAGTATCAGCAGTGAAATAAATAAATATAATATCCCAAGCAATCAAAAAATGTAAATGAATGGAAAAGTAAAAGTTCAGAGAATGTTTAGAGTCTTCTGTCCATAGCTGAGAATGCCAAGATTTGATGCACATTTTCATTTTAACAAAGGAAAGTTTGAGAGTGTGAAGCTGATTGTCATTCCAGTCAACATTGCCCTTGTTGATTTTAGCTAGAGCTATCTTCTGCTGTCAGAATCACTTTATATTCAAGTGTGTCGTAATATCGGATGACAAATACGGGCAGCATTGCGATATGATCATAATTTGCAAACAGTTATCTTGGTTAAAGATTTGTCTACTTATTAATTTCTTACTAAAGATTTTTTTACTTATTAATTTCCTTCTCTAATACCATTTCAAGTTAAAATAATATCATGAATAGTTAATCCAACCAGTAACATTTTTATGGATAAATATATGTCCCTAGAATAGATTGATTGAATTTCTCTGCCAAATCAGTAGCAAAATAGTCAGGAGTGAAGTCTTCTAGGTCTTCCCTACAGTCTTCTTTTTCAAGTATCCTGTATATTTATAAAAGATGTAGGATTGACATGACTGTGAAATTAAATCTGCAATTTATTTTTCAACTATAGAAAATGCAAGTTGGGAACTGACATTCAAATTCTCTGTGCATAAGCTAGACACTGTCCTAATTTTCTTTCCACAGGACTGGCTTTATGAGTGTGTGTGTTTGTTCTCTAAATCAGTTAATCTTTAGATCTTCCTGTAGAAATTGCTAACTAGGTTGTTGGTTTTCTTGTCTCTCTGCCATGTTGACACCTTCCCATTAAGTAAGGCATGGTTGATTCATTTATCTGGCTCATTTATAAGTATTATTTGTCTGACATACAACACCTTCTGTTATGCCTTGTATGTTGATAATTAAATAGTTATAGTACCTTTTTAAAATTTGCCTTCTATTTTTTATTTAAATGCTTATACATAATTGTACATAATGCATGTATACATGCATCCATAATATGTGTGTGCATGTATACATCTATCTAAAATACACAGCCAAGAAATGTTAAAAACCAATGCTATTTGTTTCTATAGAAAATATCTTTTGCAGACCTGAGAATAAACAAAATTATTTATACAAGACTCATCATACTTTCACTGTGGTTTATAGTGTCTTTTATAGGATGTATTATTTGTGAATTAATTCATTACAGGATAATGCAGAGCTAGCAACTAGATAAGGGTTTAATCCTGTTATGTATCACATTACATTTGAGCTGCCAAATAGTGCTGCTTCCTGTGTTGTATTTTAAAACAAATTTACCACACAAAGGAATGTTATTCAAAGTTCATAAATACTTGGTCAGACCCTAAGATGTATAAATCAGTGATGTATAAATCAGATCAATGAATATGAGCCAGCAGTGCCCTGGCAGCCAGGAGGGCCAACCCTATCCTGGCCAGCAAGAAAGGGAGGGGATTGTCCCACTCTGCTCTGCACTGGGGTGGCCTCACCTCGAGTGCTGGGGGCAGATTTGGGTGCCACAATATAATAAAGATGTTAAACTATTAGAGATCATCCAAAGGAGGACAACATAGATGGGGAAGGGCCTTGAGGAATGGCTGAGGTCACTTGGTCTGTTCATCCTGGAGAAGACTGAGGGGAGATCTCATTGCAGTCACAGCTTCCTTGTGAGGGGAAGAGGAGGGGCAGAACTTGACCTCTTCTTTTTGGTGACCAGTGGCAGGACCCAAGGGAATGGCCTGCAGTTGCATCCGGGGAGGTTTAGTTTGGATATCATGAAAAGGTTCTTCATCCAGAGGGTGGCTGAGCAATGGAATAGGCTCCCCAGGGAAGTGGTCACAGCACCAAGCCTGACAGAGTACAAGAAGTGTTTGGAAAATTCTCTTGGGTATATGATGTGACTCTTGGGGCTGGTTCTTTGCAGGGCCAGGAATGGACTCAAAAATCCTTAAGGGTTCCTCCCAAATCAGCATACTCTATGATTTTGTGATTCTGTGATTTGTCCAGCTATTTATTATACCATCTAAACTATTTACACCAGTAAGTCTACAACTTTCTAAAACTAAAAATTGGAATGATTGTGCTATATCCATCAGTTTAAATATAGGTGGTTCATCTAACACAATAATACACTTTAGTGTCACACTTCCATTTTACACCACTTAGCTGGCTAAAATAGATAAAAATATCGTTATAGAGAAAGTTGCTCAGCCAAATGACTCTCTGATGTTATGAAGAGTGATTAAGTGCCTAATTTAAAATTTTTGCAAAGAGGAATAGGAAAAATAAATGTTCCTCATGGCATGTTTGGTAAAATACAACATTTTGTATAATTTCTTTAGCTAACTTTACATTCTAAACAAGAAGCCAAAATCACATTAGACAGACATTAGATTAAGAATGCAGAGGGAAGGAGAAATTAAGAGCTAGAAGCAAAGGAGGAAATATTTTTACTGTGGATTTTCAAAAAGGTGAGCTGCTGGTAGGATTGATATTTGAAGACAGGGTCATAAAAGTAAGAAATATATGACACAACTTTAAGGGAGTAAGGGTCTAATATACAACAAAGGAGTATCGTCACGACAGAGGCACAGATCCAAATTGTTCCATAATTTATGGCCCTTGCCTAAAGTAAGATGGAATTTCTTACCCCACTATGCTAAAGCAGTTAACACTGGAGATACCAGTGAGGTATTTAGATAACTTATATCAAAGTTTTGTTCAAAATTTCTGTAGAGTTCATAGCATATTTGGAAGGGAAGTAGTTAGAGATAACAAAAATATGGACTAGATCATCAAAGCCTGTGAAAACAGTAAATGTGGGCTCCATTTTCTTCCCATGCCAATTTATCTTTCTTCTAAATGTTAAATTATGAATTCACCACCTCCATAGGGCCTGTTATCTCCACTTAACTACACATGATATAGGACCCACATATATAGGAAGATAATCTGAAATGTGAAGGATAACAGGGAATTAAACCATCCTCATCCACATTCTAGTCTTAAGGTGCCTTCTCAGACACAGTCATGCAGCCTATATGCACAGCTATTTTGATGATTTTTTTTTGTAGAAGAGCTGTGTAGTAGCAGCCAGTGAAATTCTAGAAATAATCTCCCCCATCATTCAGACTTGACTTCAGCTGGATAATTTGTGAATAAAAAAGATGGTTGATAAGTTCCAACACAAATAAGCAGACACAGAGAACCAAACTTGACTAAGATCTTACTGAAGCTTTCTCTGAGAACTGCTGAATTCACTAGCATGATAGAGACTCTTCCTTTTTGTAATCCCAGTAACAGTTTTTTGTCAATATACAATTATTAGAGGTACTTTTAAATGAGGAATTACGGCTTCCAGATTTCCAGTTTGACATGTCCAGTTTCCCTACAGTTTAAACATACTACAAATATACTGGAGTATATACATTAAAATTCAATGAAACATAATCTATAAATGTGCCCAAAATAAAATTCTGCCCTTCACATTGTAAAGACATTAATTTCAGAGTTGGTATTTCACTGTGTTTTTGTTCATTACTTTAAATATTATGTGCACAGAGGGCCATTATATTTTCAGGGAAAGATGGAATGAATCCTGCATGATATATGACTGTATCACTTTCATTTTATTTTGATAGACCCTACAGAGATTCAGGATATTTTCTATAGTGGATATATCACAGGAAATGATTGTTAGCTGTGGTAGTGCATGAGAGTTCATGATTCAAGACAAAATCTAAAACCTAAGTGCCTCACTAGCTTGGATGAAGTCTTGTAAAAAGAAAGAAAGAAGTTCCAGGTCTGAAAAATGACAAATTCTGTTACTTCTTTGAACAATTTGAGAGTGGAATGTGACATTTACTGACATTACCTTAAAATTTTACTGACTGCTGTTGTGTCATATTGTGTTACACAGAAAGTCTTCTATACAAAATGGAAAATTGTATTGTTTCAGTTTTTTTCTTTAGATATTAACAAACAGCTTTATATGGATATTTTTCATATTTAGATTACTTAAAGTAATATAGTAAATTATTGGATATTTTTTATCATTTATTAGTACCAATCAAAATGAAGAAAACAGTGTCTTTCAGTCTTCCTGATAATTTAGAGTTTTCAATTCCAAAGTCTGCCTTTCCAGTTGGAGACTCTTTATTTTGTCTAATTCTTATATGTAAGAAAAGTGCAATGAATATTCATTGAGATTTTTGCAGTGAATATTGCAGCATTCCTGTAACAATTAATTTCTGAGCCTTACAAGATATGCTTGGGAGAATGAAACCATACAAGCAACTTTAAACAAAATGGTGTTAGGAAAAGGACTAAAATTAAGATTATGAATTTTGGATACAAGGCATGCTAAACCAAATAAGGTTTGAGAAACCTTGCACAAACTGGCCTGTTACTGCAAGGACTCACACTGTAATCTGTTAAAAATGACTGTTTTAGATCACTTAAGGACTCACTGGGACAGGTATCAGTAAAAACAGATTTAACATAAAAGCAACAGCATGAGAACGTTCGTTGGCAAGGGTCACTACTACATCCTATACGGTTAAGGCACACCAAGAAAAAGCAACAAAAATCCAGTCAATCAAACCAAATTAAAACATCCGAGAACTACCTCTCTGTGTCTGTGTCTGTGTGTGTGTGTAACAAAAGAATAGAAAAGTCAAGCATAAAAAACAATATGACCCAAAGGATTAACAACACTGAAACTTAACATTTTTAAACTTATAACTTAAATTGACCTTAACGCTTTAGCAAAGGATTCATATTGGATTTACTATATCACAATGGTAACTTAATTAGAGGCCTATCTTGCTTATATAGCTAATGTACTTAAACATCTAGGAGACCAGCATTTCTCCCATATTTGATATAACATATGCACACAGACATAAGGAGTCGGTGCAAGGTAGCTGTGAAAATTTCCCCTAAAAATAGTGAAATACTTCAGATGCCTGTGCATTGAATCCAAAAGATTGAGTCCTGAGAAGTGGAGGTATTGGCCCAGGATTCATCATAATCTGGCAACCCTCCAAGCATGGCAAATTTGAGAGTGAGCTGGCTCTGAGAGGGGTCCCGCTCAGAGGGAGGCTGCTGGTCACAGTCTGCTGTGGTGCAGGAGGGCTCAAAGGGTCTCGTTTTGGATGGCTCTTTATAGGACCATGAGAGAGGAGGCTTTAGTTATAGCAGTGTTTCATCCTTGCTGCATTTTGGATTGGCAACTTTCTGTGAAAGTGTGAGAACAAGGATGGTATGACATTCAGGCAAAAATAAAGTTTCAAAGGCTGTTCATAAAAATTAAAAAAAAAGCAGGAGCTCATTAGGTAGCATGGGTTCCTGGGAGCAGTGTTTCTGAGAAGCTCAAGAGGAGCTGAGACCAGGCACTGTTCATCAAGGCCAAAGCCTAACAAGCATCTCTCAGATCATAGTGTGGTCTGCAAAGGGCAGAGAAGTAGGAATGTACCACCACATAACTCCAGGGAACTCTCAGATTTACACCTTTTGCACTGCTGTGGGAGCCCAGGTTTCACCACCCTCTGAGAGGCTGAGCGGCCTGTGCTCATGGCCTACCCTGACACGATGCTAACTGATATCTTCTCACTATTGCACCAAGATCCCACTGATATTTATCGCTCTCTGCTGTGCATTTCCAATTTTTTAAAATTTTCATTTAAAAGGATTTAGGGTAGAAAAGATATCTGATAAAATTATCACTATTATGTAATTTTTCTTTCACTTACATGTCTGAAATCTTTGTTGGACAGCTTCCCAGATGCAAAAAAAACCCAAACAAACAAACAAACAAACATCTTCACTATGTTGACAACATAAATTTTGTAATTTAAATAATAATATCCAAAAGGCAGAGCTATAGGAATAGATTATATTATTTACTTACCATAATGCCATAATGCCTTATTTCCAATGATTCAGCAAAGAATTTTAATAGGAAAGCATGTGCAGGTAGTATTAAAAATTAACATTGACAAATAGTGTCTGCAGCTGGAAAAGAAACAACAGCTTTTACTATATATGTTTTTTCTCAGAAGTGATATCTGAAGTTATATTGCAGAAATAACATTTGTCATGTCTTGTCATGTTTGTTTAGATTGTATCAGCTAGAACTCAAGGGGTAAAGAGTCATTACATGGGTATTTTTCTGGATTAAAAAAAAAAAAGAATAACTCTCTTCAGGCTGAATTGATTCTTTGTGCTACATGAAGGTCTTTGATTGTCCCTGCAATGACTGAGGAGTTTCTCAAAGACAACCCTCCCACCTCCTCAGGTCACTGAAGCTCAGCTCCATACACACACAAAAAAACCCCCACAAACAAACAAACAAAAAACAAAAACAAAAACAAAAAAACCCTCCCAAAAAAAACCCTGAAAAAAGCCATTGTACTTAGTCAGTATTGTGACTTTGTATGACCAGCTCAACACCTTCAAAACAGTAATGTAAATGTAGGGCAAGGTAGCATTAACCTGATGCAGTAATATAAGGGTGAAATAACTCTCCATTAAGTGTGTATAAGTAGTGTCTGGAACTTCCAAAGGATTGGTAGCATTGTTGCAGAAAAACCTTTTTAAAGGGAAATTCACAGTTTCATAAGTTAAGAATCTAATTATTATTGCAAACTATTGCAAACAACTTGTAATATCTTGAAAAATCTTAAATTCCCATGGCTTCTGAGTACACTTGTAAGTGGCACTCAGACTTGGAGATATTTAGTGGTTTAAGCAGAAAAAGTGGGAGACAAACAGGAATCTTATCCCTTACTTAATTTGAAACAGGAGCTGACAGCAACCTTTTACATATATCCTTGTGAGAAGCAAGCAGAAAAGCCAAAAGTTTTTTTCGCTTCTAGTGACAGCTTTTCTGGTCTGTCTTCACAATGCCCCTCATGCTGAGTTAACACACAGCTTGACAAAGGATCTACAGCTTGGATGTGATGTTTTAAGTCTTGTTGGCACAGTTTTCTATTTGTCAACTGAATAGTGAAGCGTTTGCTGAAATTTATTATTCTATTGTCCAGAACTGCTACAGACTAGTTCAAATGCTGGTATTTCCTTTGAGATGTTAACAGAATGGTGGCAGTTTTCATTAGTGTCCCAAAAGAAAACAGAAGTGGTACAGGCATGCAAATTAATTAAGATTTTCCATCTGATTACTTGCAATTATAAGCTGCAGACCTTTCTGTACTGTAGCAACTAAGAGACATGAAAGAAACTGGAAACACAGAGAAAATGAAATTACAGAATTACACACACACAAAAAAAAATACCCAAACCTGTATTTCTTCTTGTATGTGAGATTCCACACTGTTGGACAAAATATATATCTCCTCAAATAAAAAAAATGTGGTATTGTTCAACAAAAATAATTTAAATAAAATATCTAATTATTAATAAATAAACCAGATATAGTGCTTTCACATTCTGTCCAATTATTTTACCTTTCTAATAGTTTTGGCAATTTTTCCTCTCTTTCTTTTAAAGAAAAAACTTAAACAGAACCTTTTTTTATGCTATTCTGTTTCTCTGCATTCTTCATTGCCTGATCTTATAATACACAATAAATAAAATACTGTTGTCTTAGGTTACAATGTAAGATGTAACCAAAAGTATGTATTCTGTCAACATCTGTTAAAGCCAGGTGGGCAGTGTTTGTTATCTCTTCCATGACCATCCCTCATAACTCTCTCTGGGGAGATACCTTCCATTAATGGGCCATCAAGCCTCACTGCATAACTCACAAAAAAAATTAAATCATCCCGATGTGAGATGTCCCATCCAGGGGGAGGAACCAAGAATTCCTATCTGGATATAATCTGAGATTCGGAACACTGCAAGTGGCCTTATCCACTGAATTCCCAGAGGACAAGAGCTACATAACCTCTCCTGGACCTTCAGAGTAAGACCAGACCCTTCTACACGATCACCACTTCAACAGAATCATATCTATCACTTCCACAGGACTGCAGCCACCATTGAATCAGACTGCTACCAAGACCCTGAACAACACAGTGTCAGCTTGTATTCTGACTTGTTAGTGTTTCTGTATTATTGTATTTCAATTTTCCTATTAAATTGTATTTCTGATCTGGGATCTCCCACTGGTTTGCTTTCAAACTAGTACAATTGTGACTCATTAGAAAAGTAGAGAAGCATCTTTAATAACTTACAAGAGTGCATAGCTTTAGAAATTGTGTCAGTGAATAATCTGCTCTAAAAATTCACTGTTGTTCTAAAGTGCTTCTGTTTCAATCATATGCTTTGTGCCAAAACCAACAAAAACATCAAAACAAGCCAAAAATTTATGATTTTCAGAAATGCTATGGACAACAGGCTAGTAAGCACCCTCCTCCCACATTTGAAAGTGAGACGAAGTTGGCACAGATGTCTGGAACACTTAAAAAGGTATCCACAGGTACCTCAAAAGCCTAGAGAAATGGAGCCACAAGATCCCAGTGTACTACAACAAAGACTAATATGCATTCTTACACCACAGACTGGAATCAGGCTGATTAGGCAGCAGCCCTGTGAAAAGTGTCCTGATGGAGAATAAGCTGTGAAAAGAAAGTTCATAAATTTATTAAGACTAGAAGAATCATTCAATCAGCTGAATGCCTGTTCATATATCTTGTGGTCAAATACATTTACTGTCACAGTACCAATAACTTGTCTTTAACTAAAGAATATTTTGTACTTTGCACTAGCAAATCTTTGTAGTAAATGCAACAAAGGCATTTCAGGGGAAAGTCCTGATCAATTGAAACCCCAGGGAGATTTGGTGAATTCTGGAACATTGCAAAACAACTGAAAGGAGTATTTAACCATTATCTTGCCTTTGATCTTTTCTTTTCAATTTTTTTTTTTAACCACTTCACCTTTTACATTTGCCTGAAAAACAAAAAATTGTGTTGCAAGTAATCTAAATGTGCAAATCACTGGAAAAATGAATATTTTATATACTTAGACTACAATGTAGCATCTGTGTTCTGAAATTCACTGTATGTTCTACAATGAGTCTATGTTCTCATATGTTTTGTGATGACATAAATTCCCTAGGAGAGCATGTATCTATTCCTCCATATCTTCATAATTACTGTGCAGTTTTCATCATATTTTGTGTCAAAGTGTATGTGATTTTTTTAAGGAAAATATTACTTCCCTAACTCTTCCTTTCTTACAATTGCCTGCAAACCAAAATTGTAAATATACACTGATTTTTATACATACTTTTTGAGCATTACATAATCTTTTACTATCTTTTAAAAAACAATTATGTATAATATTCTCTGTAGAAACCAGTACTAATAATACTAATAATATTAATACAAGTGATTGTTTCTATGTTTGCTGGATATGAACCTAAGGGCTAAACAGGACTTATACCACTTAATAAAAACTTTAGGAAGCATATGGTGAATTGTAACATGAGTAGACCAATTCTATTATATCATCAACTTCACCAAAGGGTAAAATCACATTTGGAAGGAAAAGATGAAGGAAAAGGCAGAACATGAAACAAATCAGAAAAGAAATTTAATTTCTGAGTTTCCTGACACTAGGCAGTTTATGTTTAAAAATCTATGTTCCGTAAACAATCTTTTGCACTGTAATGTCTTATTCTGTTTTATGCTTATGAAAAATAGAGAAAAGAGTGACAGAATGAGCACAGCCAAATATGTCCTATATGGCTGTGTTTCTTCTTGACATCATTACTTTTCTCCATTAATTCTAGAAGCTTAAACTATGTTTGAACCCTATGTTTGGGCAAATATGGAAATATGGTAATTTAGGGTTTATATCATAAGCTATAAAATATATATATTTTAAATCAACTAAAGATGTAAGCACAATTAATCAAATAAAATCTCCTGAGCTAATTTGTGAAATCAAACTCAAAGGGAGTGTTTGAATTGAATGATTTACACTGGAAGTATGGTTGTCCTTGTTTGATTTATTACTGGTGATTAGTGAGAGAAAGTCACTAATGTGACTAATGTGACAAAGGCAAAGGGTTTTTATGGTATGTGGTTGGAATAGTCCTTGCCTACTCTGTTTTCATCTCTCCATTTTGAATTACTTTTTATGGACATGTTTTATTTCTAATTATAAAATTATACTAAATTACTATAAAATACTACACAAGTTGAAGGGAGAGTCTCACTCTACTGCTATGGTTGCCATATACATGCTTTTATTCACAACAAGTTTAGGTGCTACTTTGATGAATTTCCATTGCATTAAAGCATTCATTAAAATATTAATTAAATGCACAGTGGGAAATCTTGGCTTGACTTTAGTCATAAGCACAACTCCTTATGGCTAACTCCCAGTCTTTATCTGTTATGATAAATTAAACCCATAGTAATAGGTCAGCAATAAGCAACTTATAGCATAAGTTACAGGAAAAAATTTTGTTGCTCTTTTTCTACAGCTCAGGATAGATGTGGGTTGCCAAGAGGAGTAAGTTATTGGCAACTATCAGAGTTGTTAAAGAACAAGTTACAGAGGCAAACAATCTGTAATCCAGGCTTAAATTCTTACATTATGAGATATCAAGAAAACTATCTTGTTCCAGTATATAATTTAATTGACTGCATGTGATGTGTTTGTGGTACAGTATTCTGTTCATAGTTATTTGGATCCAGTTTGTATGTTCACCAATAAATATATTATTTACATTATTTTCTTTAATTATTCATTATGTATCTCCCCTATTAAGTCATAACTGTATTTTTGACTAGTGTTAATGAGGAAGAAACAGAGAAAGTTAAAAGCTTTCTTGCTGTTATCATCAGTTGGCAGATATCTAACAGAAGTTCTCATTTCATAAGGGGCTGATTTAAAATAAATTAACTTTGGAAGACCTTCCTCACAGAAAATACAGGGAAAACTCCCAAAACTCTGGGATCAGGATACTCTCTTTTGCTTCCTCCCTCATATATGGCTAGAAAACTGTGACTTTTCAGGAGCAGCTGGGCTGAGTTGTGGCAGAGCAAAAGACAGAAGATAATGAATCTAGAGGAGAAAAAAAATAGACAATTTAGCAAAAAAAATCAAATTTCTTACAAAACTCTACATGACAGCTATTCAAAACCTATCACTCTACATGACAGCTATTCAAAAACTATCAATGTAGTCATAATTTTTGAAGAAGAAATATGATAATTAGATGAAATGCAGCCATGTTCCATGGATGTTTGAGTTAAGTATTTACCCATACAGAGAACTGTCTTCATGGACATGGGCCTTAACCCATTGCACTGGTTAAAGATGTAATTAGGATCTGATATCAGGGAATATTTACTAAGTTAACAAAGCTATTATTAAAGACTAATTAAAGAATTTTCCTCTATATTTTCTCTATTTCGATATATCGAGAAAGTTGCATACTATATAGTGAGACTGGCAATTAAATTATATTTATATAGTGACTTTATATTATTATAGCCTGCTTAAAATTACCAGAACAATACTCAGATTTTTTCAGTGAGAATATATGTATATTCATATGTTCTTATAGATATATATGTATGCCTATTTGCATAAGAGTTCAGTCACGACTGCTTTCTATTCTGATCAGGTTGTACAAACCTGTTACTACAAGCCAATCACAGTGTTTACAGCTCTTAGATAAAGAGGAAGAGCTTTTTAATATGTATTACATATATTCTTATATATTTGATTATTTCTTATTCCGAATAAAAATTCAAGCATACAAGTCGTGATCTTGTGAAGAAAACAAAAACAGAAAGATGACTTTCATGTGAAGAGTAGTTTCTTCTGCTTTTCTTTGATTGCTTCTGATATATAACTTAAATAATTTGTTTTTCAACAAAGGGAGGATAAAAATTATCTTGTGTCAATATGTTTTTCTCTATGAATGACAACCTAGAGTGAACAGGACAGCAAGAATCATTAATTTTTCCTCATCTTCCCAGGCTCTCTCATCTGTTAACCGTACAAGAATTATACTTGTTTTTCTTGTTCAGGCATGTATTTAAACCTTCCTTGTGAATACTTAGTTTCTTCTTTGACAAATAAGTGTGATTATAAAGTCATAGTTAGAATTAACTTCCCCTTTAGGACACTTCTCAATTTTTCTACTGGGTCATAATTGCATTCAACTCTTAATTCTGCCAGCTAGCTGATATTATGATTTACTGTGTGTTGTCATTTCTTATTCGATCCCATTGATTGTCTTGTTTCATGTATCTATTATTATTGTTATTGCTTTTATTGCTATTATAATTTTTATTATTATTCTTTTTTTGCATGCATTTAAACTTTAGAAGTTTCTGTCAGGTTAGGCAGAATCCCACTGCTTATGGCTGAATTTTTCTTTACTGATATGTATGTTTACTACCACACCATGTTCTTTCATTGCCTAATTTGATTCTGCCCTATGATTTGACATGAGCTGCCAATAATATAAGTCCAAGTCTGAGTTCCTGTTGCTGACCGTGGGTACCAGTAGACCAGCTGGGTGGGTGACTTTGTTGATTTTACATAACTGGCAGTATGAGATATTTCATATTCTGCTCCCACTAGGTGGGAATCAACAATTGATTTGGAAGGTGAAGGAAATATCTAGAAATAAAATTTTACTTGACAGCTGTTCAAAAGCTATCAAGGAAACTTACACCACAGGATGAAGAAATATTCTCTGAAGAAGAAACATGACAACTAGATTAAATGCAGCTATGTTACATGGAATTTCCATGAGTTTGACTTCACTGCCAAAAACATTTAATTGCAGCATGACACTAGGGTCCAAATAGGCAAAGAGAGACTGTCTGGCTGTGCAAATGCATGGTGTGATATGAAATCCAAGCCACTTAAAAAGGGAGGTATTACAACCCCCATAGTTGCTCAATATATTGTAGACATTTCATTTAAAATTTGTTTAAAATGCAAGCCAAACATCTTATCTTTTCAAAAGTAATTCTATAGCAGTAATGGACTGTGTTAAAGCCTCAAGAGGATATAATATCAAAATGAAATCTATTTTATTCTATAGATTTTGAGACCAGATACAGATACTAGTTTACAGTATGACATACATTTGCTTTAAGTTAATTACCTTCCTTTCTCCAACTGTCACTTTCTCTGTTCCTTCATACTTGCATGTCATTCTAGTTATTCTGGTGTTCATGGACTTGACAAGCTTTGATTTGTTTCTCTAATAATAAGAAATCTTATGTTCAGTGTTGTTCTGGTGAATTGATTTGAACTTTCAGATTTAAAAATGATGTGTGCTCTCCAGTGAAATAATGAAAATTCTTAGACGCAATACAGTAAAAAGTTGGCAAAGTAATTCCACATGCCTCAAAATATTCCTTTTTTAAAAATTTGATTAATGAAGATTACAGAGACACATTTTGAAGCAAAACCTGTATCAATATATTTAATACTGGCAATACTACTCTGCACTGAGTTCAGATATAACATATAGTATGCACATTCATACACAGCAGTAATGAAAATAATGCTTTAATAAAATAAGATATATTACACACAGAGGACACCATTTTTGACCTTTTGCACATTAATTAAATTTGAAAATATTTTTATTAATTTGAATAGCTATAAATCCACATTTTATTCTTTTTGCTTAATTATTACACTAAATTTCTTATGCCTACATGCCTTCTCTTGTTGAAGGAGAGAATCTAAAGTTCCATGAAAGTCTACTGATGCATTTCAAAACTGCAGTCCATTTGTAACATAAATATATGAGTGAGCTTTCTCAATTCAGAATCACTTTATTCCTGCAAGACTCCTGAGAGACTGTTCAGTCTCAGAAGTAAGAAATTAATAGAAAAAACACTTCCGAAAGCAGAATTTTATTATATGCTTTACCGAATTTAGCTTAAAAATGCTATCACATTATTATTTATAGTGAATTTAATTACAAGAATGAAACTGTTCTACATTGATTTTTAATATTATAGGCCTTGAATAGCTCAAAAAGTATTTTGTGAAGTTGTTGCTAATTTTTTTTAGTATTAATCTCTTGCAGAGATACTTAAATATTTTGTCACTAGAAAAAATCTCTTTTGATGGCTTAGGCAAATATAGGCATTAAATAGTGTAGCAGACTAATTTGCAAAGATTTGCCATTATTTTTTTTTAATGGAAACGAGGAAACAACAAGAATTTGGAGTGGAAATCCAAAAAATAATTAAGGTGATCTGGAGGACGTCCAGAAAATGACAAAGGAGCAGGTGAAGGGTCTAGAGCACAAATCTGATGAGTAGCAGCTGAGGGAGCTGGAGTTATTTATTCTGGAGCAAAGGAGGCTCAGGGGAGATCTTATCTCTCTCTGCAACTACCTGAAAGGAGATTGCAGCTGGGTGGAAATCTGTCCTTTCTCCCAAGTAACTTTCTCAGAAGGCTAAAGAGCACAGGGTTGATTTAAGTTTGTTTAGAATAGATGGAGAAGGAGAAAGGGTCTCAGTTAGCTGTAATTTCTGCGTTCAGTTTTAAGAATCAGGATTTTTGTCCTATCACTCTCAAAAATTACAGCACATGTACAAGTACACAAAGTTATACCTCTTCCCTTGCCACAAAGAGTAAATAATGTGCATTTTCAGTGTGAGCATTTCTTTAAAAGAAAAGATCAGAATGCTAATAAAGATGACACTTTTGCAGGTGGCTTTTAGATCACATCTTTTTAATTCAGAATATAGATTCTGACTCACTAGTAAACAGAGAAAAGATTAAAAGCAATTTTAAAATGATTATAACATGCTGGAAATATATTTTTCAAACTTTAAATTCAAGCTATTATTGGTCTTACTCATTTTCTCTCAAATATATGGAAGTAATCTACATTTATTTCTTTTCCTGAAAGCTTTCATTAAAATTCTTAGTAATGCTTCATTAGCTCTATAGTATTAAAGAAATTATGCAGGATTTTCTTTGTTTTTAAGTGTAAAGGAAAAGATTTAATGAAAAGCTGCAGAACATGACCAAATAACTAACAACTTTAATCCAAAGGAACATACATACATATATATATATATATATGTATGCATGCCTATATATTTATATATATATATATATGCATGCCTATATATTTAATGTTATCCTAATACAGCTCATTTGTGTTTCCATATTATATTAACTACCAATCAAGTTTTGATGTTTTGATCACTTATGAGTGCTGAAGTGAATGCATTTAATTGAGGCTAAGAACTCATTTCCATATCAGAATGTGATTATTCAGCTGCCTTTTTTTTTTTTTTTTTTTTTTAGTGTAGCTGAAGTTTTTAATGTATCTTCTGAAAGTTAGTTTGTCTGATCTCATTATAGAATGGATTGATTAACTACAGGCAAGGAAAAGTAAAATAGAAATTAAATACTTAAATGAATCTCTGAATTTTGTTAAACTCCATTCCACCATTCTGGTGGATTTTATAAACTGGCTCTTAACTGCTGAGATTGGGGGCAAAATGGGTTTCACAAACTGCATGAAGATCTACTAAGGGAGGTTTTTTTCCTACAAAACTCAGTAGCTCAAATTTTTGTCAGAACACATAACACAGAGGCTGGAAAGCACATGTTTCTTCCCAGGATTAGCCAAAGGGAACGACTGGAGATGTTCTGTATCATGCTATTGATGTTTATTATATCAATTATATATTAACAAACACAACTAACTTTTGTATTATGTTTTGAAGAGATAAAACAGGTTTTACAATTGCCTTTGTTAAAAATGTTGTTTGCTGAAATTTGTTTTATATCACCTTTATTTATTACTGAGATGATAACTCTGCTGACTACAATTTAGACAAGACCACTGGATTCTGATCACTGCTAGAACTAAAATGTAGGCAACCTTTTAAAAGCAACCAAAGTGAAACTTCCCCACAGCATGTTTAGAAGAGACCCACATCTTTGTCTATCCTACAATGACCTACAGCCTTTCATTTTCATGCATGTGCTACATTCACAACTTTAAAGGCAGCATTAGTAGGCTGAATTAAATTCACAGGCTAATCTAAAAGTGTTTTCTAGTCAATAATAATGCAAGCTAACAGTATGTAATGCAAACTGTACAGTAAATAATCACAATCTAATACAATTTGGAAGCTCTTGGTAGTTTTCTTTCTACAAATAGGCTTTTTGTTGACAAAATAAAATGAAAAAGTTACACATGTAACACAATTTACATTTTATTTCTTGATCATAATTGATGAAGAAATAAAAAAGGAACCTCTAATTTTTTAACATCTGGTTCTGATACATTTATTCATGTTGAACAATTCCTTAAATTGTAAATAAACTCAGTAAGAGACTTAGGTCCCCATTTAATTTTAAAGTCAATATCAATGTACATTTTAAAAGCAATTAGGGAGCAGCAGTTCATGATTGATTGGCTGAAGGTAAGGGAAAATAAAGTCAAGAGTAATTCTTTAAATGAGTATCTGAATTTTGTTAAACTCCAATAATCATCCATCATAAGAATTTCTTCCTGATGCAGAGGAAAAGAAAGATATTAAAATGCTCTTCCTTTGCTGTCTGGGAGAACTAGAAATCTAGGGAAACTGGATAATTAAGATAAATATAAGAAAAAAGAAAGAGTAAGGAAGAAAGAGAGAAAGAGAAGAAAAGAAGAAGATAAGAAGGAAAAAGACCTCAATTTTAAGTAATGTCAATAATTTATTATCTGTATAAATGATTAAAATAATTCTGAATGTATATGTATATGAATTACCAATTTGAGTATGGGATTAAGACTAACAAGTAATGAGTTTCTGAACTATGTACAGACCCTATCTGCAGACCACATTTACATCTCCAGAATAAGCTGACCTCTTTGGTGAAAACATTTTTCTTTGCAAAAATCTGAACACTTAACCTGGATGTGAATACTTAACCTGGATGTGAATAGGCTGTGCAGACATTTAGGTATATCAACTTCACTAATTCTCTATGTATTTGCAACTTCAGTTTATAACTGAAATAGTGGTGTATTACAGCCACTGTCTGCCTAAACTCTTTCCATTTTGGTCTTTCCTTCTTGTCTAAGATTATCAGCATTATTTTTCTTTTAACTAACGAGTACTTGCACATCTCAAAACTACCACACCACTTTTCTCACTTAGCATATACACAAACCTTAGCATATACAGGAGCTCTTTTTGTTCTTTTTTTTCTTCACTTGTAAAGCAGATCTGACAGCTATTTAAAATTTACCTCACATCAGTATTGTAAGCAGATAAGACAAGATCCAAAGGATCTAAAAATAAAACAAATAATCTTTCCTTTTTTTCTGTCTTTAGAGTTTAAGGATTTCAGCTTTTATTGCTACTTTTTCAGTTTGGTTACTCTATGTTTAAAATAACACTAGCCCTACAACTACCTTTTCATTCCTTCACCATTTATCACATACTATGCCTCCTCTTACCTTCTATTATTTGCCTTCAAACCATGAAAGTTTCGCTGTCAGGGCTCTGACTTCAGCAATGGTCTTTGTCACCTCTTTCACTTCTCAGCAGTTTGTGCTGGGCTCAAGGTCATCTTGATAAGACATCAGTGCTACCCGGGGTCAGACTGTTGTGGATGCAGCTGTGTAGTAACACTGTGGTAAAACATGCCTAGAGTATACTTACTTCCCTTGGGAGGTGTAGTTAAACTCGGTCACCTTGTTCTTTCTCTGAGCTGTGGTCTGTGTGTCCCTATGCCTGTGCATGTACCTTGCTGATTTTATAATTTTGGCTTGTTGATGTGACTCACAGCTTGATCTTAGCCTTGCCACTGTGAACTTGCCTATTACAGGACTGTGTCTGATACAGGTTCCTGTCTCCAGACATGCTATCTTTGCTCAAATGCTGTGGGAGTGCATCTTCTGGTGCTGAGAACACTGAAATTTAGGTGCTTCTGCCTGACTCATTGAGACCTTTGGCTCCCAGCTGCCTTTGAGAAGTCTATCCTAGCTGCACCCTGACCCTACCATGCCTATGTTTCTGCTGCATGATGTCTTAATTCTGCACTCTGCTGCTATAAATTTCAACAGCACCTTGCTTCTTCACTCCTGCTACCATTTTGTCATAATTTTGTTGACATCTTTTTCTCTTTGTCTAACACTTTCCCCCCAGGCTAATGCAGCCCTGTTTTTCATTGCCCAGTTTGAGATTTACCTATGACAAGAAAGACATAGACATGTTTAATTTCTTTTGCTGTAGAGCAGTACTCACATATTTGATTTCAGATCTGAAAATTTGTTTAAAGACAGAAAATAAAATGTGATGGTGCATGATTTTATTAATTATAACTTAATGTGAAGTTTCAGTAAGCTACATGAAACTGAGTGCAGTAAGATTCTTGACAATATTAAGAGAACGCTATATGATATCTTCTAAGAAACAAGCTATAGTAATCAGGATTTACACTACTGGGAATAGATGTGCAAAGTAATAGCAGAAAATGTTTACAGAAAGCTTGGGCTCATAGCTTTGTGGAAGATTACTTTGCTATGTAATTAACTTCTAAAAATGCTTTTAGCCTGACAAAAAAGTTGAAAAATCAGCTGCAATGGATGTTTGCAAGGATATTTGTTCTTTTTAATGATATTTGTTACAAAATTTTTAAGAATCAAGCATTTTTACAGCAAGAAGGAGAATGAAAAGAAGAGCTTTCTAAAAGAGATAACAGATATTTCTACGGCTAGTAGGAATTTTAGGCCAGTGTGTAACTAGATACTGCCAAGTAGCTTAAGAAGACACTTAGCTACATATTTGCTCAAATCCTCAGTGTTTTCTGCATACATATAAAAATAAAGCTTTGCAGTCATGAAGTCAGACACCCCAAAGTCAATACCTTAATTAAATACCTAAACTACAAGGGAGAAATCGACTGCCTCAGAACTGCTTACAGTGCTGGGAGGCTGAGCAGGTAAAGGTGTACATCTTGCCTCTTTAATATTCATGTAGCCAATCATGGTTTTTGGAGACACTGTGATTCAAACTGAAGAAAACTCTCTTAGTGAGTGCTCAAGGTCTGTTTTCTATAGCTATGCTAAGTTATCTTTGAACTTTTTTTTACAAAGATAAACTTTAAGCAATTAATTAGTAGACAGAAGATTTATCTGAGATGTAAAAAATTTGCTGATGATTCTACCTTATGGTGGGACTTAAAATCCACAGTTCAGTCTCATTTTCCTGAAATTCTTTTCATCTTTAAGTTATGTATTATGGAAAGGGTATAGATTTTGACTGAACTTGTTCTACTTTGAATAAAAAAGTTGATACTAAATTTGGCCAGAGAAGGAAAACAAGGCTTAACATGACAGGTCTAGTAGCTACAGTAATCCTCTAAAAGATGAGGACAAGACCATCCAATATTTGTTCCACAGCTTGATTACAAATTTTGTGTGAATAAAGCTTTGTGAAAAATACATGTCAACATTTTGGCACAGGGAAAGAATCCATTATGGAATTCAGTTCTCCCTCTAGCCACTCAGATACAGAGTGACAGAGTCAATCCATCCAGATTTAGTCATGATCTTCTGCTAAATTGTTGTGATGCCTTCTGAAGGCTGACCTAGAACAGAGGCTAGATGGAGTTAAGAATAAAGTACATATTTATTAAAAGGCCTGAATGGATACACCTTGGGCAGTACAAAAGCCCAGCCAGGGCTACACCCTAAATGAACCCAAAATGGTCACAAAAATTCATGACCAGTCATGAGGTCTCTCACATTTATAAGTTCTGGTCTATTTGCATATTGGAGCTAATTGTCCAGTTACAGCTTTAGCCCATGAAGTCCCATCCTTCTTGTTTTTCTCTCTTCAGTCCACTGTTGTTTAAGTTCTTGGGCCTGAAATTTGGGTCAGTTGTCCTCAGTCCCAAGCTAAGAAAATCATTGTTTTGTCTAGCTACTCTGTGAAGAGAGCTTACCATTCTTTAAAATGAAGGTCAGAATTAGACATTAAATCAGTACAGAATCTGAAAAATATAAAAGCTAAAACCTAAGGCATCAGTTGAGCATATAAAATGTGCAGACTCACAGGTTTTACATGCTGAAAAAAATCAGGAAATATTTTTGAGAATTCAACAGCAAAACTTCCTGATCATGGGCAGGCATTCACATCTGTAAAGCAACATACCATTTTTCAGCTGTGTCAACAAGATACACTAGAAATAAACTCAAGGAACTGGTCATATTTCTATATATAAATGTGCAACAGACTGTGCCAAAACAAGTGACTAATCCTTTTATAAGGTAAATGAGCAGGACTCAGTGAAGTTGTTTTGCTTTTGCAGCTTCATCTATCATTATAACATGGCTTGAAGTGCTGCAGATATAAACACTCGTAAAATTTCAGATTCCTGGGGAATTTTAATGATAAGAGATAAGAAGACTGTAGAAATAAGGTCATTTCATATTTCAAAACAGGCAATTTTGAAGACCTGTGTCTTGACTTTAGAATCTGTGTTTTAATACAGCTTATTGGAAATTCAATTTAATTTAAAAAAACCCTGAACAATCCAGATACTTGATGTACCAGGCCTAGCTTGTTTCAGGAGTTTCTTCAATGAGGTTGAACAAGGCCAAGTGCTGGATCCTGTGCTTGGATAACAACACCCAATGCAGAGCTACAGACTGGGGGAAGAGTGGCTGGAAATCCTCCCAGCAGAAAAGGACCTGGTGGTGCTGGTCAACATGAGCCATCTGTGCCCAGGTAGCCAAGACGGCCAAAGACATCCTAGGCTATATCAGAAACTGTATGGTAGAGAACTTTTCACTAGGTTTTAAATTTGCTTCCCATTCCTTTCACTGGATGACCTATAGATTTTATAGGTAACTGTCATATTGCCTCTCACATACATCTTTACCAGTCTGGGCTGAATAACTCTACATCTGCACCATGTCTGACAATTCTGACATTCTTAGACCCTTTATTTAATTTGTCTTTCCCTTTTGCAGTGTGAAAATTGAACTATACAAAATATTCCATGAGTGCATTAAGGGCTGATGCACTGTTTTGATGATGTTGTCTGTTGACCAGATAAAGAAAGTATTTTGATCTCAATGCCCCTCTTACAACAGCTGTGTTTTAAGGCAACCAACAGGGAAATCTGATACAACAGGTATCCTGGTGGCAGCAAAAATAATTAAACTGACATTTGCCAATTTATTTCATGTATGTTATAAATTAGTTGGATAAAGTCCACAGTTGCTTTCTTACAATTTTATGTGGGTATATTAGATAGCTAGAACTCTTTTGCCAGTAAGCATTAGGAATAACACCAGACTCAGTAACAAGTGACAGTGCAGCTAGGGGACTTCTAGGGGAAAATTATTGAACTTCTCAACTTCTCTTGAACTTGTGTCTTCATTTTTGTGGTGGAAAATTAGAATTAATATTTTTTGTATACTTTGCACTCTTATTTTTTATTTTTAGTCCTAATATATGGTATAAATATCACACAGTGTTCTGTATTCAGTTAATATTTGTATAATATTATATATATGTGTATGCATATATATTATATATGCTGTCATATTAACATGATGTTATATGTATATATACTAATTTTTATATATGTATATCTATACATTTATTTTTATACACTTTTAATAATAAAAGAGAATTCAGATCTGTCAGTTTTCCAGAGCTACGGTGTCTTTGTTTAATCAAGGGGTCTGTACTAAGCACCAGTTACTATGGAAACCTGAAAAGATTGGAACTCAAATAAATGTGTTGCCTAACAGTATGATGCTGAAGACTGATATTCACAATAACAAACCAGATGTGTAGTGATCAAGAAAACCATCTAAATTAAAGAAAAGCAATCAGGAAAAGATAATCTTTTCTTCATTTCTCTCCATGAATGAAAAACAGCCTAATAGAGAGAAATAATATTGTACTCTCAGTAAAATTAACTGTTAACAATATCCCATACCATATTTGGCAACTGTGAAAACCAAAATATTTAGTGTGCAACATGTAGATAGAGTTCCTGGAGAAGAGTTGCTGTGACAGTGTAGTATGAAGGGAGAAAAACTTGGTATGTCTATATGTTCACTAGGAGAGATATGGAAATTGTTTGTCTTTTAGTGCCAGATATTCACTAATGCCACTTTACTCTATGGCTCTCTTTCTGTTGACATTGAGTATGCAGCTGCTTGATGCCTTCAGTGATTAGCTAAAGCTGAGTTTTAAAGGATGTTATCTGCCTGAAACACCATCCAGATAGAAGGAAACAGTGATGGAATGTTGCAGTGAATTCACAAGGCAATTTGAAGCAGTGACACAGCCTCAGTTGACTGAAAGAGCAGAATGATTTATTACCTGTGTGTGCCATGTAGGACTCTTCCATTCCTTTCACTACTTTGTGTATCTGAACACTCTGTTGCAGTATGTGAAAAGGTGTACTTTTGAAACAAAACAAAGTAAAAAAAACCCTTAAGCAACCTGATATTTTGTTCCTTCATCCAGTGTGATTCTGAAGTTCTGAGCTTTCTAAATATTTTATTTTCTGTGGAATCATAAGATCCAATCAGTAAGGTTGGAAAAAGGCCCCTGACATCATCAAGTCCAATCTTTGATGAAACGCCATCACGTAAATTAAAGCATAGCAGTAAGTGTCATATCCAATCGTTTCTAGAATACTTGGGTGATGACTCCAGCACGCTGGACAGCCTGTTCCAAAGCTTAATCACCATTTCAGTAAAGAAATTCTCCTGATATTTGACCTGGACCTTCCTTGGCACAGCCTGAGACTATGTCCTCTTGTCCTGTCACTGATTGCCTACCTCTTTTCATGTAGATGCAGGAGCAATAAGTTCTCCCCTGAGCTTCCTTTTCTCCAGACTAAACAATCTCAGCTGCCTCAGCTGTTGCTCATTAGACTTGTACTCCAGCCCATTCACCATCTCTCCACTGCCCTACTCTGGAGTCACTTCAGTATCTCTGGCTCCTTCTTATAGTAAAGGACCCAGAACTGAATACAAACACTTCAGCTGTGACCTCACCATGCTGATTACAGAGGGATGAACACTTCCCCAGTCCTGCTGGCTACCTTATTTCTGTTTTTCTTGATTCTTTAGAAAGAAATGATTTTGTCTACTTTATCATGCGTAGAACAAACTTTTGTTGAAAAAAAACACAAACAAACAAGAGAAACACCTTTAATTTTTTCTACCACTAAATGAAAGTTTTGTGGCTTCTGCTTTCCTAAGCCAGAAATGTCAGAAACACCCTAGCATGTATGAAAATTTGGGAGAAATTAAACCTACACAAACACTTTGAGAGAGATTCCAGGTCAGAAATACAATTAATAGAAATATTACAATGAATGCAATGATGCAGAAAAACTGGCTTACACCTTCAAAGTCAGAGTACAACCTGGCCGCTGTTGATCATGGTGGTGGTCACAGTCCAATTAAGTGGTGGTTGCAGTCCTATTGAAGTGATGTTTGCAGCTGTACCTAAAATACTGGTCCTGTGGAAGGTCTGGTCCTCCTCTGTGTCCATCCAGCAGTGGCAGTATCCCAAGTCCATAAATCTTGGGATTATAGGAGGTCAGGTTCAGGTGGTACCTCCCCAGGGCAGGGAGTTTCACAATGGAGTGATGTCCTGTGAGCCATAGGATATTTTTGGAATTCCTTGATTGTGGAAACCCAGGGCACTGGGAATCTTTTTCTTTCTGCTCTGGGGTGTCCTGACCCCTGGGGGAGCACTGACTTTGACCCTCATTCATGGAGAAAACTTCCAAAGCCTCAAGGTAAACTAGAAACCACAAAAGTATGAAATAGATTGTAGAGATTGTAAAGAGTAGTGTAGTATGTCACATGGGTGAGAAATTTAGGTTTTAGGATTTTTAGTATGTTATAGATGGATTCAAGATGGAAGATATCGGGTGCTGTCTTGAGTTCCATTCTTTCTTCTTCTTCCTCTTTCTTCTTTGTGGCATCTTGTAATTGGGTAGAAAAATCTGCATTGCGGGTCTTTAGGGGTCAGTTATTGGGTTAGAAAGGAAAATAATTTAGGTGTCACTTCTTAATTGGGTAGCTTAGTTTTTGATTATACTTAAAAGTCCTTGTAACAAGCGATTGTTAGCCATGTTTCTGCTGTTTTTCCTGCATGCAGAGTCTGATGCAGACAGTGTGCTGAATTTTTGATAGGATAACAATAAACAGAAGCTGAATACCAAAAAAGTCCAATACATCTCTCATTCCTGACACAGAACTGCTCCAGGAGGATCTCCCCTGCCAGGGGAGGCCTCAGGGAGTTGCCCATCTTGAGGCCCACAAACTCATCCTTGATGGTCACTGGAGCTGCTTATTCATTCAGTTAATGATGGCAAATTAGCAAAGATGACCCCTCCTGGTGAAGGTAAAGAAACACTGCCCCACCTCATGGGTTTTAACTCTTCTCATTTAACACCCAGCTTGTAGCCTGAGGGGTTTGTGTGCACTGGGCAGCTACTGGGAATTAACTGTTTATCATTACAGAGAGGGAAGTAGAATAGCCTCACATAGTGCTAAACTTCTGTAGCCAGGACAACTTCATAAAGGCATTTAACCCTTAGAATACTAGGTAGAATTCTAAATGCTATTTCCAAATTGTTCTTTTTATAACTTCATGTTATAACAGCATTCTTTGGCATTTGAATTCTCTTTTTTCTGTTGATACTATTGTTGCATTTCAAAGCCATATTCTTTTTGCCTTGGACTGATGTTTTTCTGCCAAGGGCATTGTTTTAATTATTTAGGATGAAAACATTAACTGATAATTGTTTTATTCTGGTACCTAACCAGAAATGATCTCTCTCTCTGTTTTCTCTTTTTTGTTATGTAAAATCTTTCCAGTTGAGAAGGCAAAAGCTTTTCCAAAAGTAAAAAACACCATTCAGAAAACCAAACAGGAAAAAAAAATATAGCTTATGATATTGACAATAACTAATATATATATATATATATTTAAGACAATCCCAGGAAGACACTATTGGTTTTGTGGATAGTAGAGTAATGTTAGAAAGAAGATTTACCCACTGATCTTAATATGGCATTTTAAATCTATAAAGATGACTCCTTAATCACTGTCTTCTTTAACAGAGGAGGGATATAATTTAGGAAAATTTCACTTCTCAGTTGTGTGTGAAATTAAATGTACATTCAAATTAATCTGCATGGGTGCTGTATCTACTATTCAGACAGCATTCTTATAAGTGTGACATAAGAAACAGTCCTACTTTGTAATTTATCATTGTTGGGGCAAAAACTCCAGCTTTGTTTTCCTTCTGTTTTAAACTTGAAAGCTGAAGATAGTGCCTTAGGTAATTTTTACCCTATTTTGTACTTCCTTTATCTTTATAATGACTGTTTTCCCTTCACCGAACAAACTAGTTTTTAAGATGATAATATGACAAAAAGTCACATCAGAAACTGGTTTATATACACTGTAGACCTCATACAGTATATTTAATATGTTTATTACTCTCTCTTACTGTGATAAAACCAGCATATGTTTTATTGTATCTTGTAATCCACTTTCAATGATTCACCATCCATTCACTATTAAACTTCCTATCATCTTGCCTATTATAAGCAGCAAGCAGGAGGGAAAATATATGAGTTTGAAAAGAAGAAAAGGATGTATACCCCTTATAAAACTGATCTGTCAGTATCTCACACATTTTCACTTATATGCCTGACATAAGTCAAAATATTGAAAAAACAGCAGCAAGATATGTTCCCATTGCTTTCAATGTATTAAATCAGCTAAATATGCCAGCTTTTCTGCTTCTACATGTTCTGACCCACTGTCATAGCTATAAAGTATGCATGTATCATAGCAAAAAAACCCACTGCATCAACCCACAAAATCTCTAAATTTGGAAAAGAAATATACAAAAGTTTTAAGTAGGAAAACACAGTGTAAAAAAGGGAGTCTGATCTGGTTGTCTGCATTTTGTCCAGCCAGGAGCAGCAGGGGATGGTACCAGCATATACGCACACACGTGACCAAGGGATGAAGGTCAAGCTGAAATGAGCTCCAGAGCCCATGGGCAAGGGACAGAGAGAGGCTGGTAAGGGACACCACTGTTTATTAGTGCCCTCAATAGGCACTGGTGGAGACACAGAGAGACCCTCCTGGCTGTGGCTGTGCCCATGTACACAAAGGCACTGGGACTGGTCAGGCCACCAATGAAGGCATGGCTCTGGAGGGCTAAGACATCCCGTGGAGGAAGAGACAATTAAGTTTTACTTCTAGAACAGCTCAGGAAAAAAAAAAAACAAACATTCACATAAAGATGAAACTGCTTTAGAACAGACAGAGATTCCACAAGCCAGGCAATTCTTTTACTTCAAGAGGATGGACCTGGTTCTATTGTATACAGCCAAAAAGAACATTTTACTTTTCACATAGTTGAGGAAAATAACAAAGGAGTAACAATTAACTGTGAAGAGATTATGTTTCACATGTTAATACAAGGTGTTGTCAACATTATTTTGTGTATATAATTATTTTTAATTTGAAGATAGGAATGCAGCAATGCATAAAGGTTAAGGCAAACTTTTCAAGCTTGCAGGATTGCTATTGACTGGACCATTGGAGATCACATGATCACTGACAGAACTAGGAGTGATGCCTGAGTTTCCTAAATTCCAGTGGAGCCCTCCAGTTCAATCAATGGTTCATAATTTGGGTGGGTTTTTTTGTTTATTTTTTGGTTGTTTTTATTGTGGGTTTTGTGATTTTTTTTTTTTTTTGGTCTTTTGTAGTTTTTTGGCTTTCTGTTTTGGTTTTTTTGGGGAGTTTATGGGGCTTTTTGTAATATGTACATAATCATGTAATCTAGTTTGGCATTTCTGCTCATTCTCTTTCAATTTTTTATTTCTCTCATATGGACATAATTTTGAAAAGCACAAAGTATTTATATATATGTATAGATCTGTATATATAAATGAGCTTGAGTACATACATTTAAAATTGTTCCTATATTATCAGAAAAGCAACTTGAAATAAGGTTTTATTGCAAGCAATATTTAAGTACTGTAGAGATGGGTCTTGCTTCACAATGAGAAGATAAATTTCCTGAACTTAATTTGACTAGCAGTATGAGCACAAAACATATAGGCATTTACATTTAGATATTGCAATGATTAGTGTGAAAACTGGTCATTCATGTAGAACTGCAAAAATAGTACAGGTGACAAGCTAATTTAAATAGGTTTTTAAATTTAACAATGAACACAATTATGGTGCTGAAAATAATGCAACAAGTGAGCACAGTATAAGCAGCATTGGCACCTAAATACTAAAATAGTTGAGATCTCAGAAATCATGTTTAAATGGCAAGGAAGGAATATAGTAAGATTAAACATAGGGTTTTTTTTTTAATCTTTCTCTCTCAAGGATGTAAAAGGATAGGGAAGAAGAAATGTATACAAAAATAGCTCAAAGGAAATATGACATGAATATTTTCCTACTGAATGAAACATGTCAAGATAATAGAGCTAGAATACCATCACCCTAGATTCACTGTCATCTAGAGCTCAGTGTAACTTACTAAATTTCACTTTGCTGTAAGTGTAGAGAATAAGTTTGCCTGATCTTTTAAGAACACAGAGAACTTTGCAGACAGCATGGCAAGAAAATTACCTCTTTTACTGTAAATATATGAAAATACAGATGAGGACAAAACAAACTGAATTTTGGCTTCTTTATTATTCATAAGGGGCTAGATTTTCAAAAGAAAACATTATTTACTGTGATTTTTTTTTTTAATTTTCACAACAGCTGGACATATTAATGTCCAACTGTCTTTAACTTTCTAAGATAACTGAAAGGCAATTTTCCAATTTTGATAATTTAATGTTGAATTTTCAAATTTCTGGATTGCTTGTTAATACCACTGTAAAGAAGTTCACATATGGTTAGGCAATCATATGTGAAAAGAGCACCAGTAAAGATGAGAATCCCACTAGAACTGACTTCAGATGATGATACCATAAACACAGTCTTGTATCCCAGATTCCATGACTCTTGCTAAGTCTATGTACTGGGGAAGGACATGCTTGTAAAGGTACTGTTGTTTTCCATAGATCTGTGGAGGAAGACTAGCCCCTGTATTTGAGGTTGGCCACTGCCTCATAGCATCATTTATATGTCAGAACTGTAAGAGAAATGTATTATTTTCATTTTACTTTTGTGTATCAACCATTACAATGGTATCAAATACAATGGCACAGGTACATCAGGCCTATATTTAAAAAAAACAAAACAAAACATTTTCACTCAGTATGTGCAATAGTGGCAAGCCCCCACAGACTCAAAAAAAGGCTTTGTTGGTGTGTTAATTCTTGTCATGATTGTACTGACTAGCCAGGCATGGTATGAAGCAACAAGTTCCTGAAAAATTCTGTTGACTTGCTGTAGAACTTGATGTTCCAAGAGTGTACAGATGAGGGAGCAGAAGATTAGGGAGGCAATACTGGATAAATGTCAGCGTGCAAAAGGAGAGTCACAAGTTGCACTGAGGTACATGGAAAAGCCAATACTTTTACTTCTAATTCAGAGATGCTGGTTAGTTCAGGACTGAAAAGATGAAAAATTACCTTCAAAATTATCTTGACATTATATTCAACATTAAAAAGCTACCCAGCCTGTGCTTTCCTCCTGATGGTGATAAAAACAGTTCATGCACATTCTATCTTGGTTAAAATAAAATATTCAAGGGCCACTCTCTTGCCTTGAGATATCTAGTGTGGCATGGCTTGTGTGCACACAGCTGAACACTCTCATTTTGCAGAACAGGGAATCTGCATCCACATACACAATTGCAGTTGGTCCCTGGTACATGTTTTATCCTGTGCCATGCTGGGAAAATTAGCTGGCCCAATCCAAAAAAACGCCAAGTGCTAACAATTTCACAGTATAAATAGGTCACCTCTCAGATGTATGTCCTTCTCTGTTTCATTGAGTAGTACAGCCATAGCAATGAAAGTAGAATATAGTTTAAGACTGGTTTTCAGTAGGGATTTGATCTGACAGAATCAAACACATTTAGACATTATAATTGATCTAAAATGAATGCAAAATTAAAAAAAACCTATGGCTCAATGAACTGGTGAGCTAATTTCTTTAAGAGGAATGTGGTATTAATTTCTGGTGTTTATCAAAAGCAATGCAGTTTTGAGTTATCTTCAGTGCCCACTAGGAAATATAGTATTAATTTATAGTAATGTGTTGTTGTCTGTTTTGTAAATAAAACTTAAAACTGTCATGACGTTCAGGCAAATTCCAGTCTTTCTCTCTGACCAAAGAGAACTATGGATCACTCTGCAGTAACAAATAAGTTTTCCAACAATTTTTTTTAACTAGTTTTCTTCCTGTACTTGTTATTGGTGGAGCAAACTCTTGAGTGCTATGTTCAGTTTTGAGTCTCTCACTTAAAAAAGAATATTGAGGTGATGGAGCATGTCCAGAGAAGGTCAACAAAGCTCATGAAGGATCTAGAAAACATTTATTGCAAGGAATGGCTGAGGGAGAAATGGATGTTCGGCAGGGACCTCACTGCTGTCCAAAATCACTTGAAAGAATGTGGTCTCTTCTATGGTAGCTGCAGTGAAGGGACCAGAGGAAATGGTCTTAAACTGAGCTGGAGGAGATTCAGATTAGATATTAGATTAAAAATTTTCACTTTTAGAGTGTTCAGGCATTGGAATATGTTGCCCAGGGTGGTGGTGGATTCAGCATCCCTGGAGGTACGTAGGAAGCATCTAGATCTGTCCCTGGGGGTTGGCCTAGTGGTTTGAGGGTTACAGTGGTGGTCTTGATAATTGGACAATGATCCTAAAGGTCTCTTCCATCCTTGATGATTCTATTAGTTTAGTACAATATTCCATTATTTCAGACCAACTTAGCAAATCAGTTTTTCAGATGTTATAAATGTCTAGGGCAAGACTTCACATGTTTGTTTTCTCTTTCAACCCCTTGATGTGACTGTTAGTACTCAGACAAAGCCTTGTCGACCCATCAACAGATGTACACCTGAATTAGCATTACACGGTCTGAACTCAGTACAGTAGAAATGCTCTGATTTTGTTTGTTTAATTTCTGAAAGGTATCATCTGTAGCAAATCTGACTAACTCTATGTATTCCAGGTGAGGGCAATTAAGCAATTCACAATCAAGTTTTGACTTCTTTGGAACTGGATTCAGTGGGACTGAATCAGTGGGATTAAGCTCCCAAATTTTATTGAAAGAGTTTTGTGGCATATGGAACATAAATTTGTTATATTTGACTGTCCGCTGCTTAGCAGCTGCAGCTGTTTGCTATGGTGTTCATTACTGTAAGTTCTGATTCTCTTTCCATGTTTGTCACATGAGTGACATGTTTGTCATATGAGTGCCTACCAAATTTGGCCTAGGAGAGAATGTACTAGTATTCTGGTAGTCTAAACTATTCAGGTGATGAAAACTAAAATATAGATTATGTAGATCTGACAAGCTTTTTCCAGTGTGACCCTCCAGAGTTCAAGATGGAAAGCATAGCATGATTTAGAACAGTACACTTTTGTATACAAGTATTATACAAATGATGAAGAGCATAGATTGTAATCATGCCTTAGGTGATGCAGTATCTTCTTTCACATTGTTACTGCTTGCTGTAAATATCAGTAACAGACTATTTACTGTTTCCATCTAAAATTGCATTGCATCGTTTTTATAAATAAGAGAAAATCTAATAACTCCAGGTCACAAAATCTGTCTTGGATCTGAAACACTAAAGCAGCTTCAATAAGCACCCTATTATAATAATATACAGGCAGGATGCAGGATTTTTATATGATAGTAGTGTGCTAAAGGAAAAGCATTCACAACAGTGTGTCCCTGGGGGAGTCATTACCAGGTATCAAAAAATAACAGTAACAATACCAAAATTACAGTTTCCCCTCTTTAAAACTTCTTGACAAATGAAGTAAATGTTTAAAGTGGAAGATCCCTTTACAAGCATGAAAGGTAAGAGCATAACTTGATAAGTAATTTTTCTTCAAAGGTTATGAAGACATACAGCGTCTATATCCAAGGAAAGTTAGTGAGATGACACAGGTTCAGGGGAGAGTCATGGTATAAGTTGATGAGAACACTAAAAAATTGTCCAAATAATTTATATTTTGCTAACAGTTGAGCACTGCTATCCACTCTAAACAGCTCAAGAGGATGTAAAAAATGAGAGTAAAGCTCTTTAATTTGTTGATCATATTGAAAATAAAGAAGAACTGAGACAGTGGCTGTGCACCTAGTATGGGAGGAACTGTAGTTTCCAGGGGCAAATATGAGATGATGGGCCAGTATATAACAGCAATGATTTCAAAACTTAAAATTTCATTGCAAATATAAGCAGACATATTTTAAACGGTAACTCCATATTCCAGTTAAGAAGGACTTGCTAGGATTTGTTTGAAAAAAAATGCTATCTGACATGATTTAAAGATAACTTCAAATGTCAAGAGGTGGGAGTTTGATTGTGTCGGCAGAACTTTCTATTATGGAGCATCTTACTCTAGAATTTATTAGAATGTCTTTATGACCAATATATATCAGAAAAAAAAAAGTATATTTTTAATATATCTTGCCAAATGTGGCCAGTAGAAGGCACTCATTGATGTCAAGTATTTCACATATTTCACAAGCAATATAAAGAAGATTTCTGTTTCACTCATCTTGTTTCACTATATCTCATGTGATTTTTTTACCATCCACTAAACCTTTAGTTAAGGAACTCCACAGTGACTTGATAGAGTCAAGATCTCTCTTTGACTCTTTTGGATCTTGATTCATACTAACTTTTAGAAGGAAAGGGTTAAAAATAGATGACTTGGAGAGGAGTATGATAGATTCACTCAAAGTGATCTTGCAGCTGGGAAGGCTAAGAATATCCATGTGGACAACCTCACATATTTACTGCTGATTGTCCTCTGTCTTTCTTGAGAAGTGGAATTTCTGTAGAAGATAACAGAATGCTGTCAAAGACTGAAAAAGCATTCTTCACAGTGGGAGAAAGAGAGATAAGAAACTGGGAGGTTACAGAAGCTCAGAGGTTACAGAAAGCACAGCATTGAGAAGTATTGCACACGTGCCAGGTGCACTGAGATGAGAGATCAGACTGGGAACAGCCCGTGCACTTTTTGCCTCTGGTAAGATGGAATAAGTTTAGCAATGTATCCCCACTTCTTTTCAAAATCCTCCAGCCAGGATGTGATGGAATAATTTTATTCTTGTTTTGCTATGAGTTGTGGTCGCCTTGGCAACTTGCATCTATCAGTTCACACGCTACCTTTGTCTGAGGTCTGATAGGTCTCATATGAGAAGAATGAGCAAACAGACCTAAACCACTCTCTTCATTTCACTCATGATTTGATATACTTCTGCCATAAATTTCATATTTTAAATAGCATATCATAAATACTCTTTATATCACATTTCCACAAAATATATCCCTTTTGCTAGTTTCCAAGAAAGACAAGTACCCTTTGTAGTAATAATGTCTGAAGAAAAAATTCCATGCCTTTCATTCTCTCCATTACTGGGCCATGAATTTATTTGAGTTCTTTTCTCATTCAACAACATTTTGCTATTTAGTAACAGAGTTCTTAGAATAGCACCATAAGCCTAAAATCCTGGTCTCAGTGCAAGTGAAATTCTCAGTACAGCTCCTTCAATAAAGCCCTTTGCCTAAATTAATGAGGCAGATTTAGACTTTGAAATGTTTGGAGAAAGAAATTAGTTTTTATTTCTTTAAAAAAAATATGGAAAATGGAAACTTTTTTTTTTGTGAATTAGAAATGTCTGCTTGATTCTGTTGTATAAAAAGAGGCATTAAAAGAATAAAAAATAGTTTATCTTATTTAAACATAAAGAAAATGTGTTTATTTAATTTATAATTTTAAGGTTAAAGCTTAAAAATTAATAATCTTTCTGTCATAGTACTAATTTTGATCAAGTGAACACTGGATCAAACTTGATATTAAATACAAATCATATATGATTTTAAATACAAAATTAAGCATTTTGTATATAAAAATTAAAGCCAAATAGTACTGGAGTTCATTCTCAGATGAATACCAGTAGTATTACCCTTTTGAGTATAATGAGAATTTTCCTTCTCACTCACTTTGCTTTAAGGAACATCCCGTATTTCATCTGTGTGTTACAAAAGTAAGGAAGAGGTTGAAGCTAAGAGCACGAACACAAAGATTATTCTAGGCAATGAAATCTTGATTAAGTAAAATAACCTTTGGCTCTGACACATTTCTGAGGAGCAAATTTCATGTTTCCCCATTCTGTGTGAGAAAACAAGGGCTGTAGTCCATTCAAACCAGTTCATCAGTTTGATTCACTATGGGATGAAAAATTTTACCAAAATGGAGAAGATGGTGTAGGGGTATGAATGGGCACTTAAGGTTTCCAGAATGAAGTGAGAACAGCCTAATGCAAGTCAGCTTTCAGGATGAGAGAAGTACATATGAAATCACAGGCCTGGGAACTAACTACAAGGGTTTATGAGGCATGAAAATATTTGTAGGGCTGGAAAATATTATGTAGGTAAGAAATTTGGAAACTTGAAAAAAATTAGACTGCAGTGGAAGCATCAAATGACCATAACTGCATTATCCATAGTTATTCTCACAGACTATTTGATTATAACAGCAGTTCAGGTAACCAACCCAGGAAACAGAATTCTTAGCTGAAGTGAAACCTCTTGGTAACACTAAATCTTCACTAACAGCTTATCACATCTTCTTTTAACTGGAGAGACAAGTCACAGATGAAAAAGTGCAAGTTTTTCTATATGCCATTAATACATGAAAACACAGAATTTCCAAAATGTTTCAAAGTCACTTATTACTGTATTGTCATAGAAGAACAATCCATTGTCTGCCTGTTTTCAAGAAATATTGTTGTAGAGATACCTGGAAGAGTTAAAATATTTCAAAATCAAATTATATGAAATTTATTTTTTATATCACTTTCAGAAAATAATGCTGTCCTTAGTAGTGATTTTCCTCTAGCTATCTTAGCAACTTTCTTTAGTCTGTATCATAGACTAAATTGCACTGCTCAAGACCTTATCTTGGAGGCAGGGTAAAAATTTTTAGAAATCCTTATCCCTATCTTCTAAAAGGGTTTATATATATGCATTATTTCATTTTTCTATAATTCCCCTGCATTTTAATATAAAGCAGTAATGAAGGATGTTCTTGTTAAAAGATTGGAAAATGTGGCTTTCAGCAGTAAGGAATTGTTTCTGAATATCAGATGAGGAATATAAAACTAAATTTTTGTATTTCTTTGATTATATCAAATGATGGCAACAAGAAAGAATGTTGCAAATATTGAAAATATTTCTTAAGTCCTTTTCACTAGACTCAAAATGGTGTGCCTTTTTCCTGTTTTTCTTTATGTTTTTAATTTTTTTTATATAGAATTAAAAGTTGAATACAGAAGAGTAGAAGTGCTTCATATGTACTGGACTTTATAAAATAATTTCCCTGAAGAGTATACTCAAATAATGAATTGTTGTCCAAATTTTCTGGTAAGAAACCTTCTTCTTTTCAACAGATATTAAGAAAGAAGAAAAAAATATTAAAAAGAAATCTCAATAAGTATTATGATATGACTTATTTTTTCAAAAAGTATTGTATCTAATTTTTCATGTCAGTAAACAGAAAATACAATAACATAATTCAGCCACTTTAAAGAAAACATCATTGGTTTAAATACTCTAATATTAATAATCCTAAAATAAGTACTCAAGTATTAATTATTAAGTGAATTCTTGAAACTGGAAAGAGATGCATAATAAAGTCTTTGTATAAGGAATGCTGCGAATTTGGCAATGTATTAACATTTCTATCATCTTCTAGAAGGAAAATTTCTACCTTCAGAACCCAGTGGCATTTATTACTCTTGGTGTAGAATTGGAAAGAGTATTTTCACTGAAAGATTAAGATACTTACTAATTATTAATTCTGCTAAGTACAAGGTCTGGACTCACATGAATGGCTTAAAAAATACTGCTATTTAATTAATACTTCTATACTCAATTCAAATTGACAATAAATAGATTTTAAACCAACTTATTAATTTTAAAACAACTTATATTCACATATGAATATAATTTTATCATCAGGAATACATAGGGAAAAATAGAGTCAATGATGCTAGGAATCTGTATCAAAACAGTAAAAGAAGTATTAATGAAGCTTATTTTCAGAACATTTAAAAATAATATTTGGTATCGCATCTTTATAGGTAATAATTAGATAGTATAATAAAGCCCTTTCCTTACTGTTTGGCTTTTTTTTCTTAAAAATGAAAGAGTTTTTGAATGGACAACAATAAAGAGTTACTCTAACAAATATATCCTTGCACATTTTTAAGTTCGCCTGGACAAATTCCTTCATCAGCAGCAACTTATTTGAAGACTTCTAGCTGAGTGAGAGTAATATTAAAAACATTTTGACATTCAAATATATATTTTTATATATATCTCCAGTAATGTTTAGGAGGATTGAGCCTCAATGCTTTCTGCAGAAAAAACCCTAATACATTGTTTTATACAAGTTAAAGAAACCAAATATATTAAATGTAATTTAAAAAAAACAACCCTCTCTTTACAATCTCTGTTGCTTTTGGCAGTCCAAAATTATGACTTTCTGATTTACATTACTAAAGTTACCAAATAGAAATTACAGATATGTTGCAGAATATGTTTGGTCATGCATATTTGTGAAATGTCATTTGGTTTTGATCATACTGATGTAAATTATGTGAATTCCATGAATTCTAGACAGCAAGCAGAAGGGGATTTACAGAAATAGGTACATGCAGTGTAATATAAAAGTCCTCAGAAAAAAACTGCTTTTATGAAAAAAAATTGTGTGAAAGTTAATCTAAACAAATTCAAACACTTGATAGAAATATGTATTCTGCAGGTCCCTGCCACGACCCTGCTCCAGCACGGGTCTCCCACAGGGTCACAGCCTCCTCCAGGCATCCCCCTGCTCTCGTGTGGGGCCCCTCCATGGGCTGCAGGATCTCTGCATCCCTGTGGATCCCCATGGGCTGCAGGGGCACAGCTGCCTCACCATGGGCTGCACCACGGGCTGCAGGGGAATCTCAGCTCTGGTGCCTGGAGCATCTCCTGCCCCTCCTTCTGCACTGACCCTGGTGTCTGCAGAGCTGCTCCTCTCACATATTCTCACCCCAGCTCTTCTCTGGCTGCAATTACATAAGTGCAATAACTTTTTTATTTTCCCCATTTTTCTTAACCATGTTATCACAGAGGCATTACCACCACTTCTAATTGATACAGCGTTGGCCATCAGCACATCCTTCTTGAAGCCAGCCAACACTGGCTCTGCTGGACATGGAGGAAAGTTTTGGCAGCTTCTCACAGAAAGCACACCTGTAGCTCCCCCTTCTCCACTACCATAACCCACCCATGCAAACCCAGTACATTGCCCCACTCCACCTTGTCTGAGCTCATCACATGCCACTCATGTCCCTCACACCCAGAAGCTGTTTTTTGGGACACACACCATTCCCCCACTGTGGCTGAAACTTAAAGATCCCCACCTGTTCCAGTCATTGGCACTGGTATCCCACTTACTCCTGCAGCTGACTCCAAGAATTGGCACCCAGGCCACACATTCTAGTTCTCCCAGTAACTGCCACTCTGTTCTTGCAACACCACACACATGGGATAGGTGTGAGATAACAAGGAAGAATTTAGTAAGAAGACAGGACAGATTGTGATGATCAAGCACAGGGCTCAATTAGACTAGCATACTGACCTCCATTTAAAGCACAATAAATCCCTTTTATATCTTATTCTCTGTGGTCTCATCTTTGTTCCCTGCCCTGCAGATTGCCTTTTCTTCTGCAGTGCCACCAACCCTATCTCCATCATGCTGTACTTAAATCACTTGATGGCAACATGATTTTGCCATATAAAACTAGAAAAAAGTCAAATAGCTTACCAGCATATTACTACACAGCACTGAAATTTGAAAAGCACTACATACTCATTGCTTCAAACTCCACTCGGCTTCCTATTTTTGCACTGTCTATTCCTTCATGGCAAGAAGGATATATAAATATTTAAACAACATTTTGGTCACAGGTTTTAGATAGAATTACCCTTTGCTTGGGTTTACCTATCATTCAGCCCTAGTTAAAAAGCTGATGTAAGCAACTAGAAACATGACCTATGTGACTATATGTATTCTGCAACTCACTGGAAGGATATTGTTATCAGGAATTGTGAGCTATATGCATTTATGCATAAGGAGATCTATTCAACAACAATGTACTCATTTTGCCACAGTGGGAATGGAAAAACCCTTAAAATATATATTGTCAAGAAAAAAGTGTCATACAGGGAAAGGTGTAGGTGTAGACCATAGTAATTTATGCATGGATTTTTATGGCTAGAAATTTTAATGATGGAGGCAAAAATTGATACTCTTCTTATGAAAAGATGAGCATACAACATTTCATAGACAATTATATAAGATGATTTTAAAGAAAATATTAAGTCCAAATTTCCCCTATTAACATTAATGTGCTTGTCTTTCTGTTTAACCCTTTCTTTGATTTAAAATAATACTTTGTGATTATTACATATGAAGGCTGATTAAAGCTGTTAATGATAAGAGACAATGACCTGTAATACATTTCAATTTCCTCAGCTGTAAACCCTCAGTTTGAATTAGCAATATTTAGGTATCTTCTAAGTATGTGGATACATGTAATTACAAGGTTTGAAAATAAAAAAAATATTTCCAAGGCAATATACAAAATGTCAGCCAAAGACTCGAGTACCAACATATTATTTCTTTCTTCTTCAGCAGCTTCTACACTGATCTGCATTGGGCTAGCAGATTTTTACTTCACAAAAAATTTACAAATGCAGCTGGCAAAACTTCTGAAATAATTCATGGCTTGAGGATACTTTCTAGATACCAGAAAGTATCTTAGAAGAAGGAACTAAGGTTAATGCTCAGTGGTCTTTTCATGTTTTGTAAGAGAAAAATACTGCTGGAAAATCGTAGTGGTATTGAAATGGGAAAACCCTGTGGGAGATAACCAAAACAGAGCAAATAAATAAAAACAAATAAAGAAATCCCTACCCAATATTTTATTGCTAAGTATTTTAAGAGCAAACTGTTACTGCAAAGCCTGGATTTCAAAATCACTAGACAATTTAGTTGATATGAACCTGTTTAAAACTAGCAAAGATCTGAAGGACCATAAGATTTTCAAAGAAGCTGATCTAATTGTTTATTCTCTTACTAATGCTTGAACATGAGTGCAGAATACTATTTTTGTGCAAACATCACTAATATACATGAAGTGAGGTTTCTGGAGGAACAACTTCTTATCACATTAATGAGTTACATTTATCCCTGTCTTATAGTTATCAGTTCTATGAAAACACATTATTTAAATAATGAAAACCTCGATCTGACTTTGAGCCCAATTAGCTTCTGAGAAACTTGTTATATTGCTTCACTGAATTTGGTATAAACAATTTGAGAATCAGTGTCTTCACCTCTAGAGTTACTCTCACAGTTTGTGCTATTCTTTGCTTTTATCCCATAGTTTAATTTTCATTTGGCATTAAGTGAAATTTTAGATCTCACAGTTTGGGCACCCCACTGGGTTCCAACAATCCCCTGTCTCTCCTTGGGTGAGTGATATGGGAGAGTGATGTGATAGTAATGAAGCAACTTGTGCTGTTTTTTAGGCAGTTTCCAGTCTAATGAAACTCCCTTTTAAGTAGCTTTCTTTATCTGCATTAACAGGTGTTATAGATGACTCATTTGACAGTCTTGTCCAGAAAACTATGCTTTCTACAAACTAAAGTCAGTAAATAATCAACACTGATTTTTATTTTATGTTGTAAAGTCAGAATAAAATATGTAGACAAAAATGCATATCTTAATTTGTAATAGTTAGCCCACACTTTAAAATTTGTAAATATTCTCATTAGTAGTTACTATAAATAACATGTTATTTGAAAACAAACTAATAACTTGTTTATTTTTATACATTTGGGACAATTAGGTACTGAAAACTATTAAAATTATTTCCTCTTTTTAATTTTTTTTTTTTTTTTAATGTAGACAGGAGTGGTGATGAGAGAATGAGAGAATGAGAAAATAATTCACCTTATACACGGAGAGGCAATTATCCCTTGTGGATTAGACATGAAAACACTGAGCTACAAGCAGCTGGTGATGCATAACCATCATTATAATTCCAGACTGTTGTATCATTTCTCCTAGTTTTATTTACCAGTTTTAAAGGCAGGATAAGATATTTTTATGACAAGAAGTTTAGTGACCATGTGGAAATTAAAAAAAAGTGTACTATAATTTTAAACTGCATGACGGTTATGCACCACCAGCTGTTTATAGTTCAGTGATTGAGAATATAATTGACAGGGAATAATTACTACCTCCCTAAACAGGGTGAGGAGTACTTTTGCTAAGATAAGGTTGGAGAATGGCCATAAGAGGAAGGACCCAAATGTTTGACAGAAATAATATTGACTTTTTCTTCTATTTAATAGCTTTAACATTTGAGAATAAATTCTGTTCTGATTTGTATCTGTATATCTCTGCTGGTGTCAGTGGGTTTGCCTCTGTGTAATGGAATTTGAAAAAAATGAAGTGACTTTGCATACATAATTGAAACCATCAAAACGCATTTTCATGATGGTCCAGTTTAGCAGTCAAATACCTTATGCTGTGGTTATGGATTAAGTGAGAACTTTTGACAAGCCCTGCCTTAGGCCCAGATTTTGGCAGCAGCTCTGCTTAGGTGACCTGCACCTAAATCGCTCCGGCTCGTGAGTTCTTAAGAGTGGCATATGAGGCCTTGTTATTTGAGTTATTTATTGAATAGACAGGAGATTAACAGAAAAAAGGCCTTAAACACAGTTACTTACGACAAAATATAAAACAAAAGAACTACTAGTAGATAACATTAAAACGTGCACAACATAAAGTACCTATTTATAGCTAGCACAGAAATAGTATAGATTAAGAGTCAATGTAACTTGCCACTGAATTGATGATGGTTAACACAGAGTCCTTTCACTTTACCTCTGGAAGAGTAATCATGAAAGTCACCATGAAAGACTCCACACATTCCAGGAAATGAGCAGAAAATTTCTGCTTTGTAAAAGTATGGTGTAGCTTTTATATTTGGTGAAGTGTCTGTCAGTCAGAAATTCCATCTTATCTTCCCATATCTGCTTCCACAGCAAGATGCTTACTGTCAGCTGAAAGCATCAATCCCATGGTGCTAAAATAACTCACTACAGGGCAAACTGTCCTTCACCAAGGCTTATGTGGGGCTTATATTAAACCAAGATGCCCTGAGTTATTGTAGCAGCTAAGAAACAATAGATCAGCTTTCCTGTGGCAGGGGCAGAAATCCTGCTACAGCTATAACTATGTTTAAAATAGAGAGATTCTGCATAAGAAAATACAAAGACAGAAGGATATGTGACTTTATGTGACAAATTTTGCTTTCTTTAACTGAATAATTTCTCGTTGATACTTGGCAAAAATTTTTCAAGAAAGTCAGAAACTGTCATAAAAGAAAAATACCACTGGAACCTCTGACAGCACAATTTGAATAGTCATTGAACTAAGTTCCTAAGAACATTTAAATATTTGGCTAGATATGTCACTTAGTCATGACATGAAAACCAAAGTGAAAACATTCCCTTGACAGTAAGGAAAAATACCTTAAAAATAATTTGGGATACTTGTAGAAAAATGGCCTATGGCATAAGGACCATGACCCAGTACTGTAAAAGCTGCGTAACAACATTTCATACTCTTCTTATATTTATCTGCCTTTCCTTTGAAAAATTGTACAGTGAGTGAAAGGTAGAAAAATATTAAATTCTTACAAGTTTCATAGAAGTATGTGGTCATGTAAGGATAAAAAACCCTAGAGAGATATTTTTATAGTTTTAAGAGGTTCCACTGGTTAGGCACCAATGTATGATTAAGGGCCTAATTTCAATTTGATTTATTTTCAAGTTATTATTCTCTTATTTAATCCCATTGCAGAGTAATAATCTCCCTGTTGCCTGGTGTGTGTAGGTGAGCACATTTTTTATTATATACTACTGATCTTTCATTGATAATTTCAACAGTGTTTATATCAGTGAGCTCTTAGTGCTTTTTTTGTACACCTTTTCCTCCATAACTGGATTGCTGAAGTTGCCCTTCTATAGACATGTTTTCTTGTCCCACAGGCTTTCTATCCCAATTCCTTTGGCTACATTCAAAACAGTGCCATGTAGAGTGATATTTGGTCTTTAATATTCAGTGTGTAGTCTCTTACTTTTCCACATAGTACTGGAACCTCAGACCATTTTGCCATCAGTCAACTTCATACCTTTTTTGACATTACTTCATTTGAATTGTTTCCCATTCAGCAAGTGCCCTAGATTTTTTTCTGCTGTCTCCTTGCTTTATTACAATTATCAAACAACTAGATTTTTGGCAAGTTCAAAACATGCTCTTCCATTTAAAACTAGAATGTAGAATAGCTAAATAATCTGAAACTCTGGAAAACAGCTAGAATGAGCAACTCATGTAACAGTGTTTTTCACAGTAAAGGTAAAAGTCCACCTCGACCTTTGTTAGGAAAGGTTCCTCCTTGGAAAAATGAGATATGAGATATACATGAGATATGAAAGAGAAATGAGATATACAATTTCTTCAGGACACCACAGGGATTTCAGGTCTGAGTGTAGCATGCATATATCTGAGAGCGTTCGTTAATATATACAGTAGCATAAATGTATATGCATTATATGCAACAACCTTAAACTATATGTATAGCAGTGTACATAAAAAAATTAAATCCCTGTTAGAATAAAACCTGGCACAAAGCCCTCTTTTTGAAAAAAGTATGAAAGAACAAAACATGCAAGATGATAGTCATTTTACTCAATAATAACAGCCATTTAGAGAACAATATAATAATGTATAAAAACTCCTCATGGTTATCATAATATTCCTTGCAATTATCATAACTAACTCACTTTTTCAAAGCTTCAGGCCACAAGAAAAATTCTAAATAAGAGAGATCACTGACCTAATGGTCACTTGCATGAATTCTCTTATGAAGCAGCAATTGCTTTTCTCATCACAGTTTCATCACTAAAAGATTAGTACAAAAAGCGCTGTGATAAAAATTAATAAAGCCATTGACTCTCTTAGTTATGTAAACAGTTATATCATAAGTGATAAACATTATGAAAAAAATCTAATGATGTTATATAATGAATGTATTAAAATAAAAATTTTCAGCTAGATCCCTATCTGAATCCAAGAGCTCCTTGATATAGCTGAGGAGACATGATGACTACAGCTCTGGGGTAAAATTCAAAGCTTCATTCCACAGACTACTTGGCTTTTGAGCTATAAAGAATAGTGCAGACTAAGCTGTTGTGGTCAACACAAGCTGAGGTATTAATAAAGCATGATATTTAATCAAGAAACAGATACAAATATGGTTTAAGTCCAACTTCAAGCTGTAGGAATTCAAAGACAATTCTCTTGCACTCCAGGAAAGTGTTCTACTGACTTCATTACTAGCTACATGGAAAACAGTGGTCCTTCCAACAGGACTTTAAATATTAAGCTCTTCTGTGTAGGGAATTCCAGATTTTTTTATGCTGTGTGTCTGAGGTGGTTAGAAGCATCAGATGCTTTGTTCTCATCCAGGAAACCTGAGCTCAGAGACAGGTGAGAACTTAAATTCCTTTTATTTGTGCTTAGTGTTTTCATTCGCCTATTTCTGTTTACTAGATGAGACCTTGGACAGATACCACAGACTGAGGGAGATTTTTCATCATCTTTCAAAGATGTTTTTACAAATCATGGCTAAAATCTATTATTGATGAGTTCTAAAAATGCATTTGTAATATTTTACAGTTAACATCTTAATTAATTATATATTTTTGGTAAGCTGTGGCTGCTGCTAGGATACTGTGCAATCACACACAAATAAAATTTCTAAACTGCTATTTGTAAAAGAAACCAGTTGCATTGAAAAAAAGTTTTACTCTTATCCTTGTAAGAGATTTTTATTATTAAAGAAAATGTGGTTTGATCTATATTTGCATTTTTGGGTTACTCAGTAGCATTTGTGATTTAAAATGTTGATTTTTTTTTTTTTTCCAGAATACATTTATAGCGAACAAGCAACTCTTCTGGTTTCCTTTTTCTTTCTAGCTGACAAGACTGCAAGGTCATACATTGATACATCATGTTAGCTGTCACATCCTTACTTTGTTACCTTAAAGAAGAAGCTGTTGGATGGTGATTCTGTCCCAGTTGCAAGATGCTGATGCTTCTTTAAGACATTTTCTACATTATTCTTTTGGGAAATCATTCCTTTTATGTTTGGACAGTCTATGGTTCACTGCAAAATGTAGCATGAAATCAAAGAACCTATCAAAATGAAGACAACCTACTGAGATTTATTAATTATACTTTTTCCACAAGACATCTTTTTGAGGTTTTGTCATCCTTTCCCATTTCCATTACAAAAAACATCAAGGACCCACCATTATAAGTAAAATCTTTAAAAGACAATCATATGGCTATTTCAGAAGTCACCATTTTAGTTTCTATTCAGAAAACATAATAAAAGTGCATTGGGGAAGAACACTGAAGCTGAAACAAATAAAAATGGGAAGAAAACCCAGAAAACATTATAATTTTGTTTTCTCCTAAGTCATAATAAATTTCATAAAAATATGTACTCTGATTTATGCTTCTTTGAACTCAAAACCAGAACCCTCTGAATTGTGCTGGGGTAACACATTAAATTATCAAATTGGCTAGCTGACTTTGTCAGCCATAAGAAAAATATGTAAGACAGAAAAGGTGCAAAACAAGCTGACACTGCTGATTCTCTACATTTCCTACCTTTGCTCAGATTTCTGAGATTTCTATTTACCCATTTCTCCAACCTTTTGAGATCACACTGGTCTAGCTGGCAGCAAACCCATCTGGTGTATCAACTACTCCCAGTTTTGTCTTGTCTGCAAACTTGCTGAGGGTGCATTCCTTACACCTCATTGTTAATGTCATTAATGTAGATGTACAAAAAGAAGTGGGATCCAGAACCTCTGGGATACACCATGTGTGACCAGCCTCCAGATGCATGTCATGTTTCTGTTGATCAGCACCTCATCTCTCTGCTCACAGTTTTAGCACTGTGATGGCACGATACGCTTTGACACAGCCTCTCCTGCTACCAGGGCTAGTTTGTCTCTCTTCCTGGTGCTAAGATAAAGTCTAATCTTGTGACTGCCAAAAACCTGCAAGAGGAAAATGCTGTGTTTGGATCAGCAGAACTACCCAAATGTATTCAGCAGCATACATCAGTGGTTCTATGCATGCCACAGAGACCAGGAAAGAAGCAGTGAAGCCTAGAGAATATACTGATTTATCGTGAAAATGCATGGAGGTTATATAAGGTATCATCTCCATTTTAACCTGAAATGAGGAATCGGGGAAAACAAAGGGGATGACAGCTTGAGCTTTGAGGCAAGAATATAACCAGATGTCAGAGAATGATAAATTCTGTAATATTCAGCTTACAGAACTGAGTAGAGTAGAATAAGAATCTGTGCATAAGAAAGAGTTTGGAAGACAGGACAAGAAAGATCAGGAGTCAGACAAGCAAACAGAAGAACAAAAGTAAAATTGAGAACCTGTCTAGTGAGAAGTGACTAAATTTTAGGCTTTCTAGAATTCAGCTATCTATTGTATTTTAATATGAATTGATTTCTCAATTTTATAACTATTTAAAAATTCTACTGATTATTTTGTAGGAAAACATGGCAAAAGTGTTTATCCAATCACCATTGTCACACTACGACACAAAATAACTCATGCACTTGCTCAAGATGCAAAAGAAGGAAAAAGAGCAAAAGGAAGTAACTTTTATTTTTGGCTTCATAATGTATAGAATTCTAAAAATGACAGTGGATTGGAGGATGAAATTATCACTTCTCTAACCACACTGGTTAAACTAACAGTCTATCAAATTTCTCTTCTTACAAAGAAGAATGTAAAACAATTATTATTTACATAAACAGTGTGTGAGAACTCTAGTAGAAATATGTAAACATCAGAAGGTGTAGAAAATGGAACTTTTCTTTATGAGTTCCTTTGTTAAGAAAGAGGGTCGATTGAATCTCTGGGTAGATGTAGAAGCCTGGGCAGTAAGGAGTTAGTGTATTGCTACACCTCACACACTGCTGACCATTCATGTGTGCAAGTTAGGTCAGGATCTGTTGGGAAAGGAGAGCTGAAGGAAGGTATAGCAGTACCTTTCTGAAACCAATTTTCCTGTTCAGTTCCCTGGTGACCACACCAGAAAGCACAAGTGCAGAAGTGGGGTCAAGGAGTGGTCAAGACCAATAGAGGAGAATTAAGACCACCAAAAGACCCTCAAAGCATCCCAACACATTTCCAGGGAGGTCACTTATTTACACAAAGAGTGCACGTGGTCACTTACATGAAAAAGGCGAATCATAATCCCATAGTGGGGAAAATTTACCTGTAGAAAGGTACTCCCACAGAGCCTGAGTGGCACCACCATGACCTTGGACACCTACTAGCTGGAGCCAGGCTGAACCCAGAACTGGTGATCCCCTTGCCTCTCCTTTCATCTTCTCTTTCTTCCCTCTTTTTTTTTTATCCTTTTATTTTTATTATTATAGGGGCTAAATATATACCAATTTCCATGCCTAGCCTGCAGTCTGCTTAAAAAAAAAAATAGTAAGTTTTTTTTTACTCTTTTGGCTTTTGTAATTCTTTTTCAACCAGGTGTGTCTATAAATCTTGAGTGCTCTGTTCCATGTAGAACTAAATAAGTAAGTACATATTTAATAGAATAAAAGTAGCAACTACCTACTGAAAGGAAGGTGCTAACCCCTGTATCAGCAGTGTACTTTCCTATAATATATATATTCTGTATGGCCACTTTAAATAATTGCTAAATTTCTCTGAGTTTTATAATGTCAGTAAAATTCCACCTTTTCATAAATTACCTCTAAATTTGCCAAGCAAATCAGTTGACATCCAAGTCCATGTTGTTTTTTTTTTTGTTGTTGTTCAAAAAGCCAAATTATTTGCAGTGTATGCAGGAGAAGCTTCTGGAGAAGCTAATGATACTGAATTCAAATGTCAAACTAAAGACGTGAAAACTTGAATCTGTCACCAGTCAAACTTTCAGCACATGAATCTCCCTTTGGATGATGCACAAACTGTTACAGCAGACTCTATGACTTTTCAAGGCATGCCAAAAATCACTGTGACGCTTCAAATACTCCTGCTCTCAATATTCTGAATCAAACAACTTTAGTCCTTGATCTCTTAGAATTTTCCTTGCACAATTGACTAGTGGGAGTTGCATCACTTTTCCCCTACTGTCAGTTTTATTTGCTTAAAACAATCAATATTTTCACACACTTTGAGAGTCTCTCATATTTTGTTGATGGATACAGAGCATCTAAAATGTGCTCCAAAATTCCGGAAATCTGTCTGATTACTTCAGTCTATGATGGCACAGATATGTGAAGTTAATGAAAACTGACAAAATATATTCTTAGACCAGTACTGTAAATGAAAGAAGTAAGTGTATCTGACACATAGGGAAAAAAAAGGAAAAAAAAAAAAAAGAAGACAGAGAGACAACTTTTTTGGCTACAGGCTGAGAACATGATAAAAAGATCAATAAATAGCACTATGAATATTAGATTTGAAAATGAATGTACCTGGTAAAGAATACTTGAACATCTCTATTACCGAGACTCAAAACCATAATAATGAATTTACAAAAATCAATCCATTTTGTACTTTGGCCTGTATTCTATTATTAGCATGGACTACATATATTTAGAAATATTGTAAAATTTAATTTCCAAATAAATGGAATGAGGAATGCCTACTAGATATCAAAAATTAGCCACAGAAATAGAATTAAAAAGACCTTAGAAGCTCACATTCCTAAAAACTTCAAAGAAACAGGAAAAAAGCAAAAATAAAAAAAAAAAAGTAATACTTTATTTTTCCAAGAAAAAATGCTGCAGAGTAAAATGGAATGATTAGCTGGAGTTGTCTGTTTGAGGTCTGAATGTAAATCAGCATTACAGTACACACACAATGTAATAACTAAAGGTTTATGGCACCGACTGACTTGGTAGTTTCTCATAAATTATATCCTGCATTCATTGTGTCTCTCTAAATCTGTCATAAAAGGTGTGTGCCATTCATGTTTTGTGGCTTTCATACAAAACCATTAAGGTTACAATGGAAAAAATATGTTCATTATGTCTAAGATGCAATATGTTGTCAAATATTTTACATTTAAATAAGTTAAAAAAAGCTGCTTATTTTTTATGGAAGACATCTTATTAAGTTTGAAACATTATAATAATGAGATACATGTAGAAAATTATTTTGCAAAAAAGGAAATTGTAAGTATTGAATAGTTAATTTAAATTGAGAGGGTTCATTCTTTCAATATATACCCATGGTTTTGAACCTGATGTTAATGGGCATCAAGGAGGGATATAAAATTTTTATGAAACTTTGATACAGAAGTTGAATTAACATATTTTGATTTTTTAAAATTACAGATATGACAAAAAATATAAATGGGAAAAAGGACTTAGACATTCACTGTTAGTATAACAAAGCAAGTCAAAGATACTATTTTCATACTTGATGTCTTACAGATTTTGTGGAAAAAGAAAAAATATCCTAAGCTTTGTCTGTAGTTTTCTGCATTCAGGAGTGATATGCAGTCAGGTTTTCTGATAATTTAATTGGTTTTAATTTAATATTGTTGTGTTCAGTATCATTAAATATACTTTGCATTTTATTAAGCAGTAAGAAGAAAAACATTCCATACAGATATTATACAATCTTATTTTAAACATTTCCACATTCAAGTGGAAAGACAGGAAGAATGACCTTTCTAAAAGTGAAAATGCATTAGACATAGATACAACAATAGATATATTACTTTTCTTTCCTATAAAAACTTAAAATCATACCTGTTCTATGGCTTGAATTGTTAGAAAAGTAAAGCAAGCAGCAATACATCTATCACCAAAAAAACCCAAAAAATCACAAACAAAAAAACCTATACAAACAACAACTAAAAAAAACACCAAACAACCAAAACAAACAAACCCAACCAATCAACAAATCAACCATCAACCAACCAGAAGGTAATTTGGTAATTTCAGTTTCCATACTTGAAATTTCACTTTAGGAATTTGTCATAATATTTGAAAAAAATGTAGTATTTTTAACAGATTTTTACAATTCCAGTGATAGAGTCACAAACAACCACAATTTTTCTCTTGTTAATCTACTTATGAAGTCATTAGACATGAAAGCAAGGAAGGATAACAGATACATTGCACGTTTTTCATAACAATGTGGGATTAAAAAATTATGATTAGATTAAGAATTCAGCCTAACATTTGGAGCACCTCACCTATTTTTAGAAATCATTAATCTCAACAGAAATAACTTCTAATTACAAGTATACACTATTACAAAATAAATGGTTGTATGAGAAAGAATATATTTAGTGGCATTTGATTTCACTCAAAATTACGAAACTGCTTTGGAAATCTATAAAATTACAATTAGATCTATTAGTCTAGCTTTTAAATAATATTATCTATTACCTATTTCTATATAATACCTATTATTTTATCATCTATGTGTGAATAAAAAATCTGCAAGTGTAATGAAATTACAATAATTTGTATCCTATTGCATGATCCTACGTACAGGCTTTTAACCTGACTATTGGTTTCATTAGCTGGATATTACAGCCAAAGTAAAAGCAAGAGAGAAGAACACCTTTATTTCCTCCATAGTTCTATAAAGCTTGAATCAATCTTCACAATTTAGGCAAACATTTCAAATCCTTAAACTTAATAGTTGTTTGCTTGATTTCCTAAGTATTCTTTTTCATTTTATATCTTAACTAAAACTCCAGATGATACAGACAACATTTCTTTGGTTTGGTCTGCTTTTCATCATGTGCAAGTTAAAAATATGGCTAAAATCAAATCACTCCTAATTTGTCAGGGAAAAATATTGAGAAAGCCTCCAACTTTCACTGAAATATGAAATTGGAAAAGAAGGCATTCAGAACACCATGAGCACAAAAATAAAACACAGAACTCTTATTTCCAGCTACAGCATTCTAAAGTACTACTTAATGTCAACAAATGAGTACAAGGATACATCCAACATTTTGTTTGGTTGCTGACTTTAAAACACTTATGTATGCTCAAGTTTTTGGGGACTTCACTATTAGTGAGACTGACATGATAGAAAAAAAAAAAAGAAAAAGATTTATGACTTCTCTTTATACAATGGGGTTTCTGGCCAGACACATTTTTTTTATTTTTTGCTAAACCTACATTTTTCTTTGTCTCTGTGTCTTTTTCTTTCTTCTGTCACTGTTAAAATAATCGATCTGCAGCAAAGATAGCAGGCTAAAAATTGCAGTGTCTGTCACTAGCCTGAAATCTTGCAGTATCCTCACAGTTCATGCAATTAGGATTTTTTTTTCCTGAGCATGTTCAGAGAGTCTGACCCATGATATACAATTGAAATTTGCAATAAATGCCTGGATAACTGGAATGCTCTTGTGATTTGAACATTAAAAATGACTTTGCCACATCTGTTAGTTTTCTGACCCTCTTTCTAGTGTGTCATATTTATATATGCCAGAACAAAATTTAAGTCAGACATATTTTGTCATGGGTCTCATTGTAAGGCCATGCAAAATATGTGGTTAGAAAATTTATGTCATTTATAATCTCTATGTTGAGCGGTATATATATTTGTCACAGATTACTATCTTCATTTTCATTTGTTCAAGCAATAGAAAAACAGTCTTTGGAGTGAATTGAAATCCATCACAGCTTTTCCTGAGCTGCTACCTTATATTCTTTAGAAAAATGCTTCCTCAAGCCATCTAGGGAAATGCTAGTATTAAGACTAGGTGTTTTCTTTGAATAGCAAATTCCATTATACCAGTAAATGTCTATAATTCCAAAATAAAATTAAAAATAAAATTTATAATTAATTTGTTCTGGCAAAAATTAATTCTGAATTACACCTTTTCCTTCTGGTTTGTAATATTAAATAATTAGCTCTTAATGGAAAAAAATCCCTCTCTTTCATCAGCCTTTGAACTTTCTTTGAGATAGGCATATTTCCACAAAACACTTCCAATCATTCAACATTTTTAGACAGGAAAATCATCTCCCAAAAAGTCTCTGGCAAACTGTAGAATGCAATGATTTATTGTCAGGCTAGACCAGAAAAGCTTTTTAAAAGAGAGATTAAAACTACACTCAGACGTGATGAACACTTAAGGAGCTAGCTCTTGTGGAAACAGGGTTTTTTTTTCTGCTTAGTCATCTAAATTCTCTGTGGCAGTCTAAAAGTATTAGGATTTTTATTTCCCTTCATGATACTTTGACATATATTTCTTTCTTGAAATATATAGGAATGTACTGCAAATCAGGTCAGGAAATTAAAAGGAAATAATGCTGGGAATAGGAATTGTTTAGTCCACTAAGGCACCCATTCCCCAGAGACAGTTATTCTAAAATGAGTTTTAATTATTCATTCTAAAGCAGCCATCCAGTTCCAGAGTATAGCCATAAAATATTCAAAACTTAGTATGAGGAATGACAAATGAAGGTCTTGTACTATACTTTAAAAGTGCATATCTAACTTCAGAGTTGTTACTGAAAGTATTACTCACTAGTCATTCTAAGGTATAAGAAATTATTTACATCAGAATAATATACCAGAATTATAAGAGGAGCCTTAAGTCTTAACTACTTAAATATGAAGCTACTAATTCAATTTCTTCATGAAAGAAGTAGAGGCACAGAAAGGAGTAAGTATGTACTATTCTGAGCATATGAAATACTTTTATTACTAGATCAGAACTCTACAATTTCTAAGATTTCTGATTTTTTTTTCCTCTATCTCTGGGCTTTCATAAGTTTATTACACTCTCCTAGTGCCATAGCTCTTGTCTGATGACACAGGGATTGCAATCATGCAGGGTTTTTGTCCAACAATAATTTTGCATTTCTAAGCATGAAAGGAGTAGAGTTCTTAAATCTACATAAGTACCTTATTTATAACACATGACATGCCATATGGTTTTAGAGATATCTTGTTTCTGTCTCATCAAAAAACAGTTATTTTAATTATTTCTGATTTAAGCACAGCAACTAAACACAGTTTTAATCTTAAATTTTGTGAATATGTAACAGAAAAAACCAATGCATCGATACAGTCCTTGCCACCAGTGCTGAGAACAATTTGAATAAAAGCTACAGGATATTTTATTTTTTCTGAGGGCAGATATTTTACCTGTGAGTTAACATGAACCTGAATATCTTCAATCTAGGTCGATGATGATAAGAGCAGAAGAATAGAAAAACACTAGTGTTAGAAGTTTAGCTATTCCTCTTTTTCTTTGCTTCCAGAGATGCATAGACCACTAAACTAGAGTGGTCACTATAATTCATATGTTCCAAGAAAATTCCAAAGAAACACTAATATAAGTAGTATGTTATTGTTTAAAATATTTTTTATATGCCCATACATATACATATACATATACATATATAGAGTGCTGGTAACAAGGATTTACTAAGAACAAATCAGCTGACTCTGCACATGTGCATTAGTGTCTGGAATGAGATCAGAAAATGTCTCTTAATTCCTGCATTGAGATTTACTACATTTTGATAAAAAATTAATAATTGTACTCAGAAAACCACAAGAGTAATTCTTGCTGTGGGCAGTTGGGGACAGAATATTTCAGGAAATTATATTCTAATTAATACATATCACTGAATGGAAAAGAAGCAACAAATATATGACTTTGCATCCCAGTAGTGACTTTCAAGCATATTTTTACAAAAAATTAATATAGGCAAGAACGTATGACCAAAAACATAAATAGGGGATTTTTCCTGTGTCTCATAAATCTATTAATCAATTAAACTAATTGAAAAAATAAGGAAATCTGGGTAACACGTTTCCATCTAATACTGATAATGTGAGAGGATTTTTTAGGTAGAAGTATATCATCATGTTGATTTCCAGAAATTATTGCATAGAGCTGAAGTTCTAATATATTGTTGTCAAAGTAAATTTTGCTAATATAATTAAATATTGTTTCACTTGGAGTGAACAATATTTTTTTCAGAAAATAATCAAAGGAATATAAACATACATAGTTATCTCTAATTTATCAACATCTATTTGAAATGAGATAAAATTTTTAAATGTTCTAGCACTTTCGGAACCATTTTTTGGCACAGTATTATAATTTTTAAATCACACAAATTCATAATAGTTTTGCAATTACTGTATGTAAATATAAATTTTCACTACTTGGAAGTAACCTATCTGCCCAGAGATAGAAAAGCTCCTCTTTGTGAACACTTCATTAGCTTTATACTGATACTGACAAGAGTTTGCCTATTCCCTTCAAAATATCTGTTTATTGTTTTTAATTTGTCCCTTGATTTCAGGGCCATTGTGCGATTGTGATGCAATGCACCTTTTTTTCTTTTTCTTCACCAATGTCTCTGACAGAGAATTTTGGATACTTATATACTATCATTCTAGTTTAATCTACAAAAATTATATCAGTAGTAAAAACCTATTTCAGTGTGCTTATGCACTAACGTTTCAATTTAGCTTTGCTTTTTTTCCTTTCTATTTCAGTGTTTGACTTTTTTGTTTTGCTTTGCTATATATGAATATGAAATTTTCAGTGGATTAGGCCATTGTTTTCTTCTTCAGTTTTAAATCTAATCCTGTTTCTGTGGCCCAGGACTCATAGACATAATAGCTTTGATCATACTGGTTTATTTTATTCACTTATTAAGTGCTTCCTTCAAACATAAGCTAAATGTTAAGAGGTGATGTACTAAGAACTCTTCATCAATCAAATAGACTCATCATTGCAACATGAATATACTTGATAGACTTTGGTCGATTCTTGTAAAAAATTACATATTTTCTTATTTCTGATAGCTTAGGGAGACAGTCTAATGAACTACAACTTTGTAGCTGTATATTGCATCATCTATGTCTTCAGAGGAGTTATTTTGCTTGTGGGATTATCAATTTAATGTTTCTGACAGCTGTACAATTTTTAAGTCTTCTGAAAGTAGATGATTCTTTTTTTTCTACCTTTGTATCAGAGAAAAGTTGCTAATTACATTTGTAAATTAGAGAAGCATCATAAGCAGTTTAGTTAAAATAATAATCAGAAAATCATCTTTGTGTCCTGGTTTAGCAATGGTATTCCTCAATTTAGTAATTCCACTAAGACTCTCCAAACCATGTGCTGCTCAGTCCCTCCGCCTCCTCTTCCATCACTGGAGCGGGATGGAGAGGACAATTGGAGGTACAAGAGGCAAACATCATAAGGTTGAGATGGGAACAAGTTACTGGGAACAGCCAGAAAAGAAAATGAACAGTGATTCACATGCAAAATGCACACAACAGAGCAGCTTTGCAACCTGACTGGAAGAGACTCCTTTCCCTCTGCCCTGGCAATGATGAGAGGTATTACAGAGTAACAGCCAGGTGTGAGACATACCAGATATCTTCTGACTACTGCAAAAATTAATCCTGTCCTGGCTGGAACCAGGACGCTTGGAAATACAAATTCCTCTTAGTAATAGCAATGAACCAGATTAATTTGGTTAAAAGTCTTCACTTTTACCCAGGACCTTCTCATATTTCAAATCTTCAGCTCCGCAATAAGTACATTGCAAACATCCTGGAACCTTTTTATTCAAACAAGTCCATTTCTTCTCATACAGTATTTGTCGAGTATGAAGGGTAGATTTCCTCATGTACCTGTATGAATATGCCTGGGCTGCTCAAAGCCATGCAATGGTCAGTTAATCCATGTGTCAGCCATTCCTTCTGTAAGAGATTACATCTCGAGATGCCTCTCACTCTAAAAATGAAAGAAAAAAAAATTGCACAGAAAATTTGCAGGATCATCATAGACTGAAAATAACTTAATTTGGTAAGATGGATCCAATATTTGAATAAAGCTAACTATTACTTTCAAACTCAATGGAAAAACTGTCATCAATGCAGCTTCAACTATTTGCAACCATTCAGCCACTCTCTAAATCAATTTTTCATGTAAGGTCTATACTTTGGTTATCAGACCAAACCTATATCCATTCAAATCCTCTGGCCTGTAAGAGACTCTAGACTGTCCATAACTCTGGACCTTTACAGAATGCTGATACTTGAAAATCACAGTGTGAAATTCTCCATTCAGTGTTAATCTTCTTTAGGATTAAGCTTTTCCCTTGCAGAATTTTTGGCCCAATATCAATTCAGTAAGATATTTATGTACTTTTTGCACAATTGTAGGAAAACCTAGACTGGAAGGCACCTCTGGAATCACAGTCAAAAATTCTACTCCAAACAAGCTGTTTAAATAAATCAGTTCATAAATAAGCATCCACAGCCTCCTTTTTTTGTTGCTCTGACTCACACTCTTAACACTTTCAAGAGAAATCAAAGCTAAACAAAGCCTTTGGAATTTATGCAGTTTACATTTATTACAAAGCAGTTAGGTTGGTTGCTATGCATATCAATGCCTTCTGCATGTGAAGAAGTTTAAGCAAGTTTTACTTTTTATAAGACAAAGTCTTCTGACCTTCTTCTGCAGTTAAATGTGTGTTTCTTGTGGCCTTTGTTGAAAAGGGCTGCCACGGAAGGCAGTCTGTCACCCTGCCCTACATATCTGCTACCCACTTTTGTATGAAGTTATTAATTTCCTGCTATGCCTAGTCCTGGAGGTGGTCAGCAGCTGCTTCTCACAGAGGTGTTAAGAATCAGTGCTTTCAATGACACTAACCACATTTTCTAAACAGAAAATGAATATTCTGTTTTGGTGACCCCTGGATGACTGTTTACTTTACCAGACATCACCTATTCTTAGTACAAAGTGCACATCCTGATCTGAAAATCCTGATTGGATAGAATCCTGAAGGTTCTATCATAAAGGATACTTCATATAACTAAAATGAATCTACAAGCCTACAAATACCCTCCCATACCCCATCATGATTTTATTTTCCTTTTGGCAACTTAACCCAAATATTGAAAAGTTTTAGACAATTACATAAATCAGACCTTTTGAACACAACCTATGGCTTAACAACAGTATTTCAAAACAGGCGGAAATGCCCTCTCAAATATGTGATTTTAAAATTTTGCATTTATTTTGCTCAGTAATTTGAGACATAGCACTTTTCACAACACAGAAGTGCACTACTCTTGACACCTGCTTTCTGCAGTTTCTGGATTAAATTCTTTTTATAAATGCAATATTTTCATATTTTAGAAATAAGAAAAAATACTTTTAAGGTAGAAATCTTCAGCAACAACACACCATGAAAAAAAGTCCTAAGAGAACAAAATAGAAAAATAGAAATCTGCATAGTTACTAATAATTGTGGAAGTGCAATCATTTCTAACATTGGAATCTAGTGTCTTTTGTCTATAAGCAGGAGTCTAAGAAAGGGAGATTAGATGCATTTCAGAAATTGAGAATCAGAGAATAATTTTTAAATGCCTGATATGCTCAGTTGAACATATTATGTTTTACATTTGTTGCATATAAAATACTTGAAGAATCTCAGGGGTATATAAAAATATGTAAAGTTATGTTTTCTACTTAATTACCAAGTCAGTGTTTGTGTAGATACCCATAGCACTATTTTTAGAGTAGTAATTTGATATGGACTTCAAATTGCTGACCTACATCTGCTCAAGACCAAGACTTTAAAAGAAAATATAGCTAGAAAAAAGCATGAATTAAAAAAGGTATATCTTGTTAAAGTTAACCATTTTCAAGAATCTACTGCAACAGAAGAGAGACAGAGACCAGTGTTCTGATTCAATCTACTTTATATGAGCTGTTAAATTTACTGCTGAGACTAAAGCAAACCTGACCAGGTTTAACTGGGAAAGTTTTCACAGTAGGGTGTTCATCTGTCCATTAATCACCCTTTATGTGAATATAGGTAAGCCACTTGTGGACACGCAGTGACTACATTTTTGATCAAGTGCATTATTGATTTCACCATCACATTTTAACTCTACACAATTCAAAACTACTGATATTATTTCAGCTTTTCTTTTTTTATTGAGCTATCTCACTAGAATTCAGATGATCAGATGATATTTTATGTAAGAAAGAGATTATAAAAGATCAGTGATCTTGTGTATTTTCTTTTTTATTATTTTTTTAAAATCTGTTTCCGGAGAAGCATGCTTGTTTAAGACAAAGATTATGGTAGGGAAATTTAAAAGTGAAATGAATGTCTTATAAGTTTAAATTCCCCTCACATGTGGAATTATAATGTACATATTTCAGTGTAAATAATGAGATTCCCTTGAAAACATGCAGATATATTTCTGTATTTAAAGAAGTTACTCTTAATTCCTGGAATTTCTTGGAATTTGTATTTTACTTACTGTTCCCTTCTACTCTCTTGTAATGTTTTGAGGGTTTTTTTCCCAGCTTACGGTTCAATTTTATATCAGGACATTTTTCACAAAAGTTCTGTGTCATCTTTTGAGTCTTCACATTTGACTTCATTGGCAATACAGTGAATTGTCTAAGCTGTCATACTACGGCAGTGACAAGAGGAATAAAATCTCTTCCTTTCCTCTCTGAGATGAAACTTCTGTTGCCTAAACTCTCTTTGTGCCAAGCAGACTCAATACATTCATGCTTTATCACTTTTATCTGTTCCTTTTCATAGGGAAACCATTGCTCTTTATAGACATTTGCTTCTTCTGGAACATCATTCTCATGCAGGTATGATTAAAATAAAATAAAAAAGCCTCTTTTGCTCCTGTCAGTTTTGGGGCTGTGCTTAATAATCTCCATTCCAATTCTGACTATGCAAAGTTGCACAGAAGAAGTAGTGAAAACAAGTTTTATGTGTGTTAGAGATGTTCTGCTTGCTAACTAACTTACTAGCTCTACTCCTTGCTGTTATTGCTGATGCTGAAGAGTATCAGTAGTATTGTCTGTTTATTAAAAAACTATAAATCTAAATTCTACTTGTAAATACATTACTTCTGTATCTAAATTAGATTTGCCGTTTTCATCATTAAGGTGCAGATTTTTTCATATTGAAATACAAATTTATCTAGATCTGAACTAATGCCACTGTTTGTTTTCATAAACTGTCAGGTTTAGGGTCTTTAATGGGGTGCAAATGTTCATCCTGGTTCCTAGGTAAAAGATCCTTGGCAAAATCATAGAATTGTTGGTTATTTTGCTTCAGGCAGTAACAGCAACAACCTTTAAGCTCAGTTAAAGCTTTTCAGGGTGGAAAGAGAATTTCCAGGCAATCTCATTTCCTTGCCTATGCCACAGGCAATAAGAAGTGTAAATGGGACACTCAGCAAATCATCTAGTGAGCATTTAAACTAATTAAAATGTGATGAAGACTGTTTAGAAGATCTCAATTTATAATTTATATTGCAGTAAATGTGAAAAATATTAAAACTGTTTTTCTAAGCTTCACAGGTCTCACAGTGGTAAATTTCCCTTTTGTCTAACAACTACTTTTTTTTCATGTTATCTGAGCAGAAATTGAAAACAAAAGTTGTATTAGATCTGTGTCATCATCAATTGTAAGTCTACTTGGGAAATGTGGATATTTGGAAACCTTGGAATATTTCCTTCAATAAGGAGAAAAATGGTAGAGCTGCCATTTTTTTAGAGCAGCTGCTTACTTATATCCCTAAAACCCCTCAAACTGGATGAATTACTGTTTTTTAATATGAGGACTCTAGGAGACAGTATTGGATAGAACATAATCTACACAGAAACACACTCAAAGAATGAAAGCTTTTAGACATTTCCTTTATGTTTTCATTCTTCAATTTCCAACCTTTATAAACTTTTATTTCTCTTTTTAAGAGAAACCATAATTCTTTCTGGGGAAAAAATGAGAGGAGAGAAGAGAAGAGAGAAGAGAGAAGAAAGAAGAAAGAAGAGATTAATGATACATTCACTTAGGTCAGAGTCTTGAAAGTGTTCCCTGATTTGGAAACACTGGGAAATATGCCTGTGAACACTTACAGAGTCATATCTTCTCAGTGTTCCACTTCAAGACATTTAAAATTGTGTAGTAGTGTAGAGCATAAATGACTACCAACGAAACTCCAGAAATATTTATTTTGCAGAAGAAAGGAAATATACTTTGGGGAAGGAATAGGGCAAGGCAAGGTAAGGCAAGAAAAGGCAATCTGTACATCTTGAGTATCTTATGTTTTAACTGTAAAAGAAGCTTACTCTTCAGTGTATGCTCAGAAGCTTAAGCTTCAGTGCAGACAGTGCTGCTGAGAATCAGAACTGAGATGGCCAGAAAAAGATTCAAAATATTTTTATGTATCTTTGGATAGATGCTTTGGTTATTTTTTTCCTGTTGTCATATCTTCACATGTCCATATTTGATCAATGAAAGATGGATCATGTTTAAAATCAAAATAAAGTTTTCCCCCATAAAGTCAACTATCTGAAGCCAATAAGCCTGCTGATATCCTTTCATTTAGGTCACTTTCCTGACTTCTTATTCCCTTGTTTGCCTTTTAAACTGTCGTACTTTAATGAAATTACTTCCCTCCAAAGCAATTTGCTCTCATTCACAATATTAAATCATGTTAATCCTTTTGCAAACAACTTCATATCATGCTATTCCAGAAGCCACCTTTCTCAGATTATTTAAGGCCTCTAATTAACCTATTTTCTGAATGTTGTGACATCAAACACAAATGGCAGTGAATGTGTTCTGAGTATGGTTGCTTCTTAGCTGTCATGGCATTCATTTCTGTAGAGAAACAGACTAGACAAGCATGCAATTTTAAATACTTTTGAGATTCTTATAAAATGCATGATGTATTTAAAGAATTGAAGAAACGTTGATTTTCTGCTAGCTGCAAACACCTGTCTGATGAATTTAAATAACTTTAATAGTACTCTTTTCTGTAAGTCAAAAATAATTTAAAAAAAAAATCTCTTTTTAATGTTTGGGTTTACATCAATTTTCTGTGCTCCAGTTATTTTTACTATTACCTAAAACATTACTTTCATATTTTGTTTCCTATAAATTTATTGCTCTTTCATTTTTCCTGCAAAGTAAGTCTTTGCAATTTATGAACTGAACCTTTGCAACACTTACGAAGTTATGTTATTACAAAGGCTTACCATAAAAAAAAATCAAAAAGCTAAAACCAAACCAATGCATTGCTCGGAAGACTGCACTCAAGACTCTAAATTTTGGAAGTACACTTGGTCTTTTGTATCTGATGAATTGTACTTATTACGACAAATAGTGAGCACATTGATTTTCATCACCCTCACTGCACTAGTATTACCATAGACTCTAAACTGTGGCTTCTCAGAGAGTTTTTATCCTCCAGTGAAGGCATTACTTAATTTTCTTTACTTTACAATAAACCATTCTGTGTGTATAGGATGGGCCCAGAATGAAGACATTCTGTTGCTTCACCTCACTCTGTAGCTCCTCCTCGCTTCTCCTTCTGCATCTTTGAACTCTAGGACCATGTATGAGGCATTTAGAATTAGGAAGATTGTTAGCCTATTAAACTAACTTTCTTCATTCCTTTCTTCCTTCCTCCCTTCCTCCCTTTCTTCCTTTTTTTCTCATATGCCCTGTCCTTCTATCACTGCCAATTTAAACATGAAGTTTTTACTCACAATGATTCCTTGTGCCTTCTAAAGCATAATTAAGTGCCTTAAGTCTTTTAGGTTGAGAGTATAACAGCTGGAAGAAACAAGAAGTGGGCTAACATATTAGTTTGCTCTCTGGCCTGATGAAAGAGATAACTGAGCTTTGGCCATCTAATTTAGAGGAGAAGAACAACAGAAGGCGTTGGTTATAAATTCCTGCTTATAGCAGTAGCTGTTAGTTATCTAAACACTTAACGAGAATAAGCAGTGTTGTATGATTCTCGAATGCTATATTCAGTTGTAAGCTACTTCAGCATTTAAAAAAATCTGTAGTGAAAAATTTGAAATTCTTTGTCTCAATTATTGTCTCATAAGCCATAGAAGTTTAGGTTGAAAAGGTGCTCTAGGCATCCACTGGTCCTACCCCATACCCTGCTCAGAGTAAGGGACAACTTTGAAATTACATCAAGTTTTGAAATCAGATAATATTGTTCAGGATCATATAAAGCCAATTGTTAATATCTCCATGGATAAAGATTACATAAAGTCACTGAGCAACTCATTCAAATATTTGATCACCCTTATGCTAGAATTATTATTTTTAATATCTGACTGGATTTTGCCTTGTTCCAGGTCATAGGCATTGCCTCATGAGCATTCATTGTGATCTTCTAACAAAAATCTTTTCTATATCACACCATAAGTCAGTCAAAGGGTACTTTGTCAGAATTCTAAAGTCTCTTGTGATGTGCTCAGGGTCTTCTTCGATGTCAAAAAATTGTTGGTGTCACATAGAAAATAAACAGTATCAGTTTAAAAATCAGGTAAATCTTGGCAATGCCTCTGCAAGCATTTTACACCTGATATCCTGGCATGTAATAAAACCCCTAAGACAAATAATATAATTGACAGATGGATGTCTTGGTCCACTATCTTCCATTGCTTTCTGTGCATGATGGCAGGTGGATCAGGCTGAAGCAACTCTGATTTTCCCTGAGAAAATTTGTTTCTTTTCAGCTGTTCCTAGCAGCATAGAGCTACTCTGTTAATGTACACCTGGAAGTGAAGGGACTTCCTCCTCATGCCAATTTTGGGTCATTCATCCCAAAGAACTTGTTGAGTGCAGCCTCTAACTATTCTTTCCTGAATACAATATCATTTTCACCATTTGTTTTCCTCTCCAAGGACCACCCCAAAGAATATTTTCATTTTATGTTTTCTCCTTCTTATGTTACAGTGTGTGCTTGCTTACCATCATTGTTCCATTACCCAATGGCTCAGGGCCTAGGCAGAGGTATATTCCTTGTGGAGCTACTTCTGAAACTTGGGAGTGAGCACTCTGAAACCATCACTTTCCCATGGTTACAAGACAGACCAGAGCTCCCGCGACCCCAGAGACCCTATCAACTCTTAGACAGAGCTCCTATCTCCTCTTAACCTTACTACCAAATACTCTGCCAGTCTCACAGCTGTTGCTGCTCAATAAGAAGCATTCTGGCACCTCCCACCATGACTTCTAAGGAGCCCATCTTCCTCCAGTTCAAAAACGTTGAAATGAGTCAAAGGTATCCTCATTTCTTCATGAGGAAATAAAAATATGAGTTACTATTTCTCACTTGCTGTATAGAAACATGCTAGTCAGCTCAATCTTTTGAATTTCCAACCCCTTAAAATAATAATCTCATCTTTGCTCTTCATGACTCTGTAAAACAAAAGTGTATAAACCAACCAATGTGGCTGAATTCCCATATGAATTATTAAATTCCTCCAGAATTAACTGCACATTAGGTATTCACAGTTCTCACTCAATTCCTATATTTATTCATTAAAGATAATAACAATAAAAAAAAAAGATTCTTGGCCTATTTCTTGCAGCCTGTGTTGCACAATCTGTATCTATCTTTTATATTTGCCTTGCACATCAGGCAATCATTTTCTCCCTATGCCTCTCAGTGCATCATGAGTGTAATAGTAATTTTCATAAGAATTGCATTTCCCACATATATCTCTAGAGCATTATGTTTATATTAATATTGTATTTTAAAATAACTTACTTATAGTGTCCTGACTGGGGGGAAAGTTTCTCCTGTGCAGACATTCACAGAGCAGTAAGAAGTAGAATGCAATAGAGTAGTTCTTACCTCTTTGAACTTTTCCTCTGGTTAGACACACTCTTACTTGGCAGCTGTCACAAGCTGGACAATCATACAGAAAGCAACTGCTAGTGGTTCCTCTGCAAGGCTGTACTGGCTCACTCAGAGCACATAATGACAAAGATGCTTCACCAGGTATGAAGTCCTCTGGACTATGAGACCAGCAGATTCAACAAACATGTTTCATTCTTTTATCTAAAATAATTAATTTTAATAGTCACTAGTTTAGAATGCGATAGCATCAGCAGGAATCCTCACACGTCTGCACTGGGGACTTAATTTAAGGATTCCAAAGGATATTCTAGATTTCAACTAAAAGATATAAGCAGAAATGGGTTCATTATCAAATACACACACATATCTATATATGTGTATATATGTATACATATACACACAAACACGAGGCCAGACATAAAGTATGCACTCAGTAAGGTACACATCATGTTGATAAATTTAAGCATGCTTTGAAACTGCTTGTGAAACTTATATTTCAATTCACTCTGCCATAAAATAATTTATATACAGAAAGTCAGACTTGCATGTTGTCATGTTGTTTTACATCACCTGTTCAAAAATGTGTTTTAATTTTTTTTGCATTTAAAAAAAAAAAATTATTCTGTATACATTCTTCTGTAGATATATACATATATATTCTACTGCATATACATTATTCTGTATATATTCTTAATTGTCAGAAGGTATAAGAAATGCTACAGCATATAATATACAGGGTTTTCTTTGCATTTTGATAGTAATTGTGTTGCTGTCTGAAGCTTTTAAATTATCTCAGAATACAAGACTGATGTATGTGGTGCAAGTTGACTAATGCTATTTGCATCTCAGAAATCAGTAATAAATGTGTTTCAATAGTTTATTTTGATGAACATGGAAGCAGTCCAATGTCCAAAATAGTACATTGTCATGACTAAATGCCAAAACAAATCCTATGCTCAGATAAGGTTACATTGTAAAAATCAGCAGAGCTAATGGAGGAAACTCTTGTTACTAATGAAAAATGTATGAGTTTTCATGGACCATTCCTAAATTTTCCAAGACTTCCAAAACATCTGAAGAATCTTGTGCAATGTAAAATAATAACAACAATCACAATCACAATAGAAAGCAGAAACGTGTAATTATAAGATGCTCTGTCAAGTTTCCGAGTTCTTTGTCTTACAACCAAGCACACAAATTAGTTCAAATCAGTTCTGCTCAAGACTGCACAGAGTATTTTGATCTATTTTTTTTCCCAAAATTTTGTTTGTCCAATCCTGATAGACATGAGTGATATTTGGCATTCTTGCCTAAATACAGCAGAGATTGGTTTCTAACAGTTACTTTTATGATAAAGTGAATTTTATTGTATTCAGTACCTGGAAAAGTGTTACCTGTCTGAATATTTTGTCTACTCAAAGTTGATCACAGGATAAAGAAAAGTTTCTTTCATCTAGAGTTAGGCCAAATAATTTAAACTCACAGATTTAACTAATTTGTATTCTGGGAGCAGGGATAAATATGTCTGAATATTTCACTGTATATGATTTTTTAAATGCATTGTGTATGTGTTATGTATTGTTCACATATTTTTTATTTTCATAGTATGTTGCATTAATACCTTGGGTATTTGTTGTTCTGGCCATAGTTCCTACAAGATAGTGGTCCTCCTTCCCAACATTTTCAGGATGATTCAGCATGCTGGAAACTCCCAGAATATCAATTATCTTGCACTTCTAAACACTTCACCTGACACCAATCTGTTATGTGGTGAACATAACTTCATCTTATTTTAAAGAACTGGAAATTAAAATTGCAACTCTTTCCCTACTAGACTTTTTCTAGTTTTACTCTTTCATTTGTTCATTTAATTCCTAAATGACATACTGTATGATGTCAAGCAAGTCATATCACAGTTTGTTATATCACATTACAACAGTTAATGCATTTTGGCAAGTGTAACCCTTTGGGCCCATCAGTCACTGAATTATGTTCTTTATAAACTTCTTTATCATTATGTGCATGGTATGCCTCTTCTTGTAATGAATGCAAAATTGTGTGTGGCCAAACATAAGCATACTGAAAAGAGGACAAACAGTAAGTGACTGAAAAAAACATTTTGAATAATTGAGAAGGTTTTTCTGAAGGAGAATTCAGTTCCACAATAAAATTGTTAAAATTTTGATAGCTCCTGTGATTACTGTTTTATATTGTATTTCAAATACTCATTTGAATGACCAAATTATATTTGGAACAATTTAGATTTAACGTATTAGTATTGAATATTTAAAGTGAAATTTTTAAATAGGAATGTCACTTTAGACACAGAGGCAATCAAAGGCAGAGCCATTGTATTCTTCAACTCAGAGTTAAAGGTGATGCATAAAAATAGGCAATTTTTCTTCACAAATGTACTGAAAATACACAGTTGTTTATAAATTATAGCATAAAGACAGATTTTAACTGTCACCTGCCACCCAAAACAGATAATTAGATACTTCCTCAGAATTTTTGATGTTCATGTAAAAGGTTTTGTTATATTTCAGAATTTCTAAGGAACAGGAAGAAAGTTAAAATTATGTTAGCACTTTAAAGATGGACCACAATGATCAGAACCACATTAATAGAACGACTGATAGCAGTGGGTTGATCACATACAGCAAATATGTACTCTTGCCCAGCAGCATGGTGGAGAGGATTGTAATGGAAAAAGGAAGAAATCCTTCTGGATCAAGATACAATTTAATAATTTAAGGCTAAGGAATTTTTTTAATTGCTACAAAGGTCACCCTTCACCACTTCCTGCTAGCAGACTGGTTTCCAGCTATTCCCAAATACAGACTACTTCTGGAAAATTACAACCCTACCTAGTTCTATAGCTGAGAATGATGTCATATTGCATGAAATATATCTTTAGTCATTTCAGATCAGCTGTCTTCCTGTCTGTAGACTCTCCAAATCTTTTGTCTGCTCCCGGGCTATTCATATGCAGAGGCATAGTGAGAAATAGCAAAGTTCTTGATGCTTTGCAAGCACTGTTTAGCAACAGTGTTGTTATAAGCATAGATCTAATAATCATCACAAAATTGGCTTCTATAAAGAAAATTATCTCTATTCCAACCAGTCCCAGTAGATTGAAACAGCATTCAATCAGTATAAAATAATAAAGCATATTAAAGCATCAGTATGGTCCTATCATTTAAAAAATCGCCTCAGGAGACAACACACATATTTCTCATAAAAAACATCAGGTTCCCTCAGTTTGAACCAAAGAAGGACACTCATAAAGGCTTAAATATAGCAAGAAAAAAAATAATCTTTTTAATATATCCATAAAAATGAAAATTTATACAATAGGGATCAAGAATATTAATATTGACCAATGAATTCACTGCAGATTAATGGCCCAAAAGTAAGCAAAGAATCTGAGAAATTTACTAGGTGGGACATAAATAATTTTTTCTATTAGAACAGATTAAAATGAAATAAGCAAATATTTTATATGATCTATATGATCATAGATGTGGATTTCCACAGTCCAGGAAACAAATGGATTCATTTGAATAGGTTTAAAGAAGATATACTTGATACTTATTTAAAGGACTAAAATGTTCATCCTTTTTCACTTGATTATAGAGAAGGTATAGGGAAGTTCTAATTGTGGATTAGAGCTGCCTGCAACACACCAGGTAAATATGTGGGTATAAGAGCTGAATAGCTGAACTTGCACCAAATGTCAAAATTAAGTTTTATGTTATTAATATCTTGAAATTATAAATTAATCTAAATTTTAAAATAATCTACATGGAAATGCAAATAGACATAGTTTTAATCAATCCAGACCTGGCTTTGTATGAAACTGCTGACTAAAGAACCTTAAAGTAGGATTTCCAAGACTGTAAACAATCATTCAAATATTTGTATTCATTGTGACATACTGAAACAGGCAGAATAATGCAGACACTGTGCAAAAATCCTGGTTGGACACAGTCTGGAACCATGTACTAGATTACAGTATCCTATAAATTTTGCATGTGCTTGGGGAGGAAATATTTGGCTAGCCCTATGCTCTACAGTAGAAAATCGCTATTAGTTTTCATATGACATTGTTCTTCACGATACTGCAACTAACCATTCCTATTTTTGAAAGATTTTCTTCCAGTAAATGACACAGTGCAATATGATTGGCTCAGATTGACAGAACATATCTGTTTGCAATCTGTCAGCTGCAAAAATACATTTAAAGTAATGGATTTTAGGACACAGTGTTATTAAACATATCTACCATAACATAATCACATAATCACAATGAAATAACATCCCAAGTAGGAAAAAGAACTACTCAGTGACCTTCATCCCCCTGATCTATTCTACAGACAGAATGCACTTTTCTTATAATATTAATAATGTCTGGTTCTCAAATTTAGGACTTAACTTAGCATAACTGACCTAGAGGCTATTGGTATGTCCAGTGAAACCAATGATCTTTAAGCATAAGTTATCCATAATTTTCTCATTTCCTTTTACTTAAACTTTTGTTATAATTCTGGATACTCAATGGAACAAAGGTTCTCTATTGCTATAATTAGCATAATATGTCCTTCACCAGATTCTAGGCAGAACTATCCGGGTATTACTGTAGTATAGATAAAAATAACAGAAAGCACTGAGATAAAAACCCAAAGAAACATTAGCACTTTGCACTCCTATGTAGTTAGTTTTTTAATACTTGATCATTACATACCTTAAATTAACTTAAAATTTCATAAGTTCATTTAATATTAAGAACTTGATTTTGTAGGGTTTTATGCACAACTCATCAATATGTTATTGACAAATATGACCCTAAGACTAAATTAACTTACTTTCAGAAATTCACAAGCTTTGTACAATGCATTAGATTCAGGAATTTTCAGCTCAAGTCCATCTTTGATTTAAACACTGATATCAGCCAGTGAAGGTATTTGATACATGACTTTTTCTGTACTTTTAAATTATTTAAGTAGCACTTTAGAGATGTACTTCTAATTTTGTGGTTGATTTCTTTTACAAAGTATTACCAATGCGAGGAAATTACAATATGCCAATGGCTTACTCTTAGAGCCAGTTATGGCAGCTACTTTCTAGGTGTCCTTACTTCCTAAAGAGCAGGAAAGAGTCATTCAACATCCATATTTGATTAAGCAAGAAGGAGGCTACAAAGGGAGACAAACAATTGTACTTTATCTGTGATACTTATATTGAATTACATGAGGAAGATATAAATGAGGATAATATTATCCACCTGGAAATAAAATTAAACACTAAACTAATATTTCCTTTTATTAAGGCTCCTTAATTTTGAGTATTTTCAAAATTTAACACAGAAAACCTCAAACTATTTAACATTTGCAGAACTTAGTTCTGTTCCTTTTGGAGGAAATATTCAATGTACTTTGTTTCCATTGAAAGATCTGCATGCTGATTGCCAAATATCAAACAAAGGGTACCTGTTGTTTAGGAAACTCTTGAAACACCATATTCTGAAGAAAACCTAACCAATATTTCAGTGGTTTGCAAATTTTTCAAGGTATGTGTGAAACATTAGAAAATGGCTGAATTTATCTCCAGAGTGGCATCAATGAAAAGACTGTGTTACCTAAAACTTTATTGAAAAATACAATTTAGGTCAAGCTTCTTGAGCAGAAAATCTCTGTCTGCTGGTACATAGAAAACACCAATCAGCAGTAGTGCATTGTAGTGGCATTGGGGTTCAGATGGTGGAAGCTGCGTTCCAAAGATTCCATAGTGCATCTGAATTTTATGCAAAAATGAAATATTAATCTATTCCCAACTCTACATATTTGTGTTCTCATGTTTCATTAAGGAAAATATTATTTTTCCCACAGAAACTTCTTCCACAACAATACTAAGTTACAGAATTTATTGTCTCAAAGCATAGCAGTATATACTAACATATTTTATCTTTTACTCACATCCTGAATGTCAGTAATAGAATATTTTGTTGTTATTGTTTATAAAATTTTCAATTTATTTCAAGTATAATTCTGTTGCATTGCTGATGCTCAAATTTTTTAAAGAAAAAAATACCTAAAAATGGAGCACCATAAGAATTGAAAACTCTTTACCTAAACTCTAGCCATATTTTCTTTACATGTAGAGAACATTTTCTCTGTTCAAAGTCATATTTCAGCAACAGTAACCCCAGGTAGCCACCTTCCTTTCCAATTTCTGCTGATTTTTTTTTTATCCTGGCAAAAACTGCTCATGACACTGGTATTTGTGGATCAATATAAAATGCTGTGAAGCTGATGACTTCAGGTATTTTCTTTACAGTGTACTCCCATTGAGTGAATAATGAGAATGGCAAGAAGGTGAAAATAACTGAGACTGGATTTTTCAGAGCAGTTTGCTGTAGGCCAGAAATATAAATGGGAGACTTTCAGAAGAATAACTCCCATATATTTTGGGTAAGCAAATTACAAGAACAGAAGCCCTTTTCCCACACTTTGTTTTCCTTTTCCAGATTTCCTTCTTTCTGGTTTTCCTCTAGAAGCTGTATTATTACCTTTCAATTGTTCTCTGCAGTGCATTTCTGTTTCTTCAATTTTAATAGTTCTTATTCATGCATATTTCTTTGCAGACTAATCTCCAGAGTCCTCTGCTTTGTCATGCTTTTTCTCTTCTATCCTCTCATTTTCACTGTTGTCCTGATGGTTTTCCTCTTTTTCTATCTCAATTCTTGGCATTAAAAGCACTGTGATTCCCTTTTGTTGTTGTTATCTCAGTTTCACCATTTGTTCTCTGTCCACCTACGATAAAGACTCAAAATACAGAGGAAGATCCTTGCTTAATATTCAGAAAACAAGGAAAGAAATATATTCATGCTGGCAAAACTCAAAATAAGCAGCTGAAAAGTTCTCTGCCGTCTCACATCTCCTCTTTTGAACATACAAAAAAAGTGCTTTATGGCCATAATTAAACCAGAATTTTTTAAAATAATTTGAAAAATATTAATTGCATTCTTTACATTAAACATTCTGGCAAAGTTACAGATAGTTTTTCCAATGTTTTCAAAGTGCATTGATAATGCAGCTTTCTACAATACACTGTAAGAGTGATTCAAACCAAAAGTTTGTTCCCACACTGATTGACTCCAATACTGGCCAGCAGAGAATGACAACCCTCCTTACTTTCTGGTCTTCATTGTTATGGTGTGTGGGCTCCAGTCAAATGACTTCTATTTCTCAACTGTTTTCCCTTACCTCTGCATTCTTCCATCAAAGGAGAAAGAAAAACAGAAATCTCACCCAACTGCTATCACTGCACCTCTCCATGACTTTCAGTGCTGCACCTAACACTGTCAGTGCCAGTCAAATGGAAACAGAACTGCCACACGCAGCTAAGGAGAAGGCATAATAGAGACTTGCCTGACAGCCAGCCAAAATCAATGCACTACATAAACACCTGAATATAAAATAATTTAATAATGTGTACCCCTGATCTTGCTACAAGAATTCCTACCTCCATCTTAATATTAAATGTGAGAGAAATATCATCATGGTTTTATCACAATCTTCTTTTCATAAAACATTTCACTGTTTGTGGACTGTATAGCTTCATCTGTCAAATACCTACAGAATATGAAGAAAAACTTTAAAACCACCAAGTTTATAAACAGGATCACTCCCAAATGATGAATTTGCAATTTTGATTTCATGTGAGTGAGTATAATTAAGATAAAACAGAAGGTGAAAAGAACAAAGGGATTTAAACTTTTGTAGAGACAGCTAAGAAATCTGTTTTCCTCCCCCCTTCCAGTGCAGTTAATCTGTGGAGTAAAGTACATTATTTTCTTTTAGGCACTCACTGAAGAACAAAGTAAACAAGGTAGTTCAAAGAGGCTTTGGAAAGATTGTAGGAGAATAACTTGCTGAAAATTTTGGTTGTATTTTGGCATGTAAGAGAGAACTACTGGTTTTCATACACTGATAAATCTAAAATTAAATACAGTATTAAGAATGTGGCTTTTTTATGATAGTCACATTATTTGTCAAAGGCAAATTGATTTGTTGCATGCTGTTATTAATTATATAAAAAAGGCAGACTGAAATGTATTATAAGAGTTGTACTTATGAAATTACATGCTAAATGTAAATCTTACCCTTTTAACAAGCTCCATTTTTTAATTTCAAGTTCCATTTCAGAAGTTCAGATCAATCTAATTTCCATCCTTTAAGAGAGCAATTTTGATCCTTCACCAGTATATATTATTTTTCCTATTACATCAGTGATTAATCCTACCAATATTCAGTGAGAGAATTTTAAGTATTATTACCAATGTTTTATCAGTGAAGGTAAAAATTACATATACAGACAAAGCTTTATTTAAATTCTGAGGAATTCTGCATTCTTTTTTGTGTTATTATGTAGCTTGTAGTACCATTCCTATGATCTAGACAGGAATGCAACAAATGGCTACTCTATTTTTCATCCAGATGTAAATTTTATACTGCCTGCAACATCATGAAGAGTGGTTCAAGAAAATAATGTATTGTGCAATGTTTATTGCCACGTCCCTGCCCCAGCCCCCTGTCCTCAGCCCCGGCTAGCTCTCCTGCGGGGCGAGTAGGGCGAGTGGAAGCACCCTCCGCTGTACCCGGCTGGGCTTTGGAGAGTGCTTGGTGGGTCCTGAGGTCACTGCTGATTCCAACAGCGAGGAAATGAGGAGAGGCACTTGTTGGGGGCAAAAATCCGATGTTTATTGAGGTCCTGAGGATCCAACAGCACCGGAGGGGGCCAGCCAACAAGAGCCACTGAGGGGTGCTGGCAACAGGTTCCATAGGGAGAGGGAGGGCACCGATCAGCCAGTGGGGAACAGACAGGAGTGACTCTGTGGGGATTGACATCTGGGGGATCCAGTGAGGGATGGACAGGGGAGGGGTCCCAGGACCTCATCCAATCACTCGGTGCCCTGGATGGAAGTTTCCAGAGGTAGGGGAAGGGACACCAAGTGACAGACAAAGCACCTGGGAGGGGACAGGGGAATGATTTGGCATTTTCTAGGGAAACTGACACATGGGGGAAGGTGGGAAACAGGGAGAAACCAAGACAGTATGGGGGTACACAAGAACAAACCATGACAGAATAAAGATGTAATAAAACACATAAAACCACAACTCCACAGTTTATGTCATGCACATTGCAAATTTCCTCTAAAAGACTGAGTATTTGCTTTGGTTTGAAAAACAGATGTCTGCTACAGAAGGCAGAAGACTCTCTTGGAATGGAAAACGCAGACCCCTTTCAAATCAATACAATTTTGAAATTAAGGGGCTCTCGGGCAAAGATACAATAATAGGAATAGCAGTTCTTCACCAGCATGCGCACTAAAGCAAACAAACTCCGACGCCCACGGCACCAACACCAGCCGCGCCGGAGCGCAGCGCCAGCCCCGCTCCCGGCCGCGGCGCTGTCCCCTTGCTGCAGTCCCGGGAACGGCCAGCAGGGGCGCAGCGCCAGCCCCGCTCCCGGCCGCGGCGCTGTCCCCTTGCTGCAGTCCCGGGCACGGCCAGCAGGGGCGCAGCGCCAGCCCCGCTCCCGGCCGCGGCGCTGTCCCCTTGCTGCAGTCCCGGGCACGGCCAGCAGGGGCGCAGCGCCAGCCCCGCTCCCGGCCGCGGCGCTGTCCCCTTGCTGCAGTCCCGGGCACGGCCAGCAGGGGCGCAGCGCCAGCCCCGCTCCCGGCCGCGGCGCTGTCCCCTTGCTGCAGTCCCGGGCACGGCCAGCAGGGGCGCAGCGCCAGCCCCGCTCCCGGCCGCGGCGCTGTCCCCTTGCTGCAGTCCCGGGCACGGCCAGCAGGGGCGCTGCGGCTCCCGGCGGGCGGGGCGGCGGCGGTGCCTCCCCCCGCCTGCAGGGGGCGCTCCGGCGCGAGCCCGGGCGGCGCCCGGCAGGGGCGGCTCGGCCGAGGCGGGAGGGATGGAAGGGACGGTTCGCCTCACAAACCCGGGGCAGCCGAGCCCGGGGCCCACAGGAGCAGCAAGCTGGGATGGCAGCGTGTTGACCGGCAGGGGTTACGGGGCTACAGTGGAGTGAAAGCTCGGAGCGGTGCAGAAGAGGCAGTGGGGGCGTGGCAGCGGCCGCCCGGCTCCCAGCAGGGCAGAGAGAGGCGAGCTCCGGATCCCGGCGCCCGAGCAGACGGGGATATCCCTCTCTTAGCGAGGGGGGTGCTAATGAGGGCCCCGTTCAGCGGCTGCTCTCTCGAGCAGAGGCTCACCCCACGGCAGAAGCAGCAGCGCTGGGCTCTGGCAGCAGCGGCGAATTCCCTTCCCCAAGCAGCAGCTCCGACCATCCTCCTCTGAAGCCAAGAGAGAGAGGGAGCAACTGCCCCAGACTCGTCTTTGATCAGCCCCCTTCTCCAGGTATGTCTGCCTCTCAGAAGGAAACTCCCGGATTAGAGAAGTGCAACCAGATGCCCTCCTCTTCTGAGCTTGGCTACTTTTGTTTTTTCTTAAGTTAGTGTTTCCTAGCAACTTACAGGAAAAGATTCTGTAAGTAAAAAGGAACAAAACGAAAGAAACCTAACGCACAACAATATTTTAAAACTTTGCAATAAGTAGAAATATACTTTCTTATTTTTCAGAAGTCTCAAATTTTTGCTATATACTATCAGGGGCTGAAGAATGTCATTTAATTGCTGTGATGGTAAACATACATAAACTTTACTTCAGTTCTATAATGTTGCTGACTTATACTGAAAAATTACCTCTTCTTTTGTGGAGAAAAGTTAATAAATCCATTAAGGGATTTGTAGAATTGCTTTTCATTCATGCTAATTACATCTTCTTGGCAGTTGATAACTGATGAAGTGATTCTTAGACGTACATGCACATCTCGTGCACTCTACAAGAGTTGCAAGAGAAAATTCTCCTCCTTGAAAGCAAATATTTTTAGAAATTTCTGATTTTTCTAATTTGAATTTGCAAGTGCTTGCACTCAGAAGCATCTGCAATTTGATTTCATCTCACTAGTATCTGAGTTTATTGAAGTAATTTTGCTGGCAAATACAGAGTTAATGAAAATAATAAAGCAGTTATAAACAGTAAATTATGTTGTGTCTGGTGAACTTTTGGAAAATATGGGACATGATGTTTAAGTGCGTTAGCTTAGAAGACACCAGCAAACTTCTAAGCTAAGAAGTGCTAGAGAAGAAATTTGAAGGTTGTATGACATGTCCCCACTGCTGCTAAAAATGGATAAAGCTAATAGTTTTAAAATAAGATGTGATTTTAAGGTGATTGTGTTTGCATCATTTGGAGGAAAAAATGCCCACATAAACAAACAAAACAAGACTGAAAACAAACAATAAATGCCACACTGAAACACAGCACAAACCTCAGATCTTTGTTGTATCAAATGGAATCCCTAAAACTCTTGGACATTCTTAACCTTACTTTTATGCAACTGTCTTCACTTATAAAACTGTATTAGTAATCATAATTTGTCTCATAAATATTTCACTTTGTTGTCAGAATTTAGTTAAATTTAGTTAAAATGTCCAGAGCACACTCTGATGATAATATAAGGAGCACCATAAAGAAATCCAGAAGAAATATATATTGGTGAACATGTTTACTTAAAACAATACCAATAATTATTTTCCATTCAGATGCTTCTTCTGAAAGATTTAACAGTTGTTAGGGTTATATTGAAACTCACTTTCAGGCCCAGAGCAGTATTGCAAACATACAGCCATTACTGCAATGTATTTTATGAAGCCTATGAATTTTATCTGCTACTATTTTTGTTCACACAAGGTCAAGTCCATGTCTTTGATTCTCCTATCACTGACCTCAGTTTTGCTACAAGGACTACACAGAGCTCTTTAAGCTATTGTTTGAAAAATAGTAACAATCTTATGAAATTGTTAAAAAAACAACTTAAAAAAAATCAACTGCTAAAAAAGCCCACACAACTATTTCTAAAATTGAAAAAAGACACAGAAGACAAGTCAAATATGTATGTATTCTGGGAGGGGAAACAAAGAGAGAAAAAAAGCACTAAAATCTCAACCTATTTTCAGAGCTGCTCCCATTTTCCTTCCAATTTGTTTTCATGTTTTTCTTCCCCTTAAATATTTCATTTACTCAGTGTGTGCGGCTCCAACCCCGCTCCTCCCCCCGGGGGTGGCGCCGCTGCCGCCCCCCAGGCTCGCCCTGCCTCCTGCAGGGGTGGGTTTCTCCCTTACATGGTAGCGGCGTCAGGCGTGGCTGCCGATCGGCTCCGAGCCCTCTGCTGCTCTCCTCCTCTTTCTCCCGCACACGCGCATTAGCAAAACTCCGCGCCTCTGGGCTCTTCGCGCCGAGACTGCCCGCTCCCTGCCCCTCCCCTTGGCTGCCGGCGCCATTTTCAAGGGGATACGGGGGCGGCGTGGGTAGGATCTCCTCCCAAGCCGCGGCTCCCGCGCCTCTGGCTTCCCCCGCCAGTCCCCGCCGACAGAGCTCTGCACGCTGCTGCACCTCCGGCAGTGGGTCACGGACCAGCAGTGGCGGGGCGGATGGGGAAGCTGCGGATCTTTGGGAAGGCTCCGCGGGGGGTCCCAAGCCCCGGCCTGGGGAGGGGGGCGACGCGCCGGGCCCCCCCGGATCCCCGCTCCCGGGCGGATCGTCCTCAGGGGTGGTTTGCGTTGCCGCTCCTACCCCTAGCTTGGGTGTAACTAATAAACACGTACGCGCTGCGCTCCATGTCTCCTGCTCTTCTATTGCTCTGCGCAGGGCTTTCTCTACTTTTCCCCACGCCTTAAGGCATTTGCTGCTGCCTGAGGATTTCGTGTCCTCAGCCAGCATGGCTGTGCATTTTTCCCATATCTCCGGATGCAAAACATCCACAGGGCGTTCAATTGCCCCAAGCTCAAGCAGCCTTGCTATAGCAAGATAAAAGTCTTTGAGCTTACACTCAATTCCCCATTGCTTATGAACCTCACTTACGACCCTGGCGATGGCGTCCATGACGACTGCGGGTCCTGGGACGTCTCCCTCGCCGAGAACACGGTTTCACCGGTCTGGCCGCTGCTCTTGTCCAGGCAACACCCGCTGCCCGAGCTAATCTTTCCCGGGTTTCGGCACCAGTTATGTTGCCTTCATGGAAGACAACGGCGACCTGGTTGCAAGGAACAGCACGGCAGCCCAGTCTCCCCTGGGCCACTCGGGCCAACGACACACGCAGGCACCAGTGTGGTGGACGATCGAAAGCCTTTATTATCTTATCTCATGGGTTTAAATAGTCTTGGGGGACTCTGCTACGTCAGGAGGGGTTGGTAGGGTCTCTAGGGTTAGTCAGGAGTGGAAGACTACTGGGTTAGGTGTGGTTACATTCTTTGGGGTAATGGATAACATGTTGCAGGGTGAGAGGGGGATGGGGGTCTTTCTTTCCGTCACATCCCGAAATCTTCCGTTCGCCTGTCCCTATCTACTACACTCAGAATGCAAATCGATGGTATCAAGTGATAAAGACGACATATATGATGGTGAGTATAAAGTGTATCGATAAAATTTTATCAATAGGAGTGTTGTTTGAGTTGAACTGTGATACGGCAATTTAAAGGCATGAGCAGATAAATTAAAAAATTGCATTGCTTCAAACAGTTCACAATCATAGAACCTTCAAAATCAATTGCATTACTGGTGGTTGAAATATAAGTCTCACAAAGTACATCTAGGTCTACTCAGATCTTTGGATCTGAAAAGCATTAAGACAATGACTGTCTCTGCATTTCTCTGAGAGAACTAAAGTTTTCAAATTTTTGTCACATTTTTCTTATCCTGAATGATTAAATTCTCTCTTTTATTCAGGAAAGGTGCTGTAGACTCTCAAGATTTATTTTTTTTTTTAGTCAATATGGAAAATACATTTTGTTCCACTGTACCCTAGATGGAGATTTGTTCTGACTACTCTGTTTTAATTCTTAATCAACTAACCTGAAAAACTTGGAGAAAATCCATTCTGGGATAATTAGTACTCAATGCATTTACTCAAAATGTATAACAGCACATACTGAAAATCTATTATCTAACAGTCAATCCCCATTGTTACCACATTAAAGAGTGTATAACAGAGTCAATTTCATAAAAAAAAAAATATAATTCCCACATTTGAAAAAGGCATCCCAGCCTGAAATTTAAGTAACACTACAAGTATTTCTACCCTTTTAGTGTCTCAATGACTAGAATACACAGTTAACTTCTGTGCTGGTTAATATTTCTCTCTTTCTGGATCTAGTTCTTATTTCCACTCAATTTGACATGCCACAAATTAATTTTGTGCTGCCCTTGAATATTACGTCAATTAGGGAACTGAAATAAACTAAAATCATGAATGTAAATGTTTTAGACAGAAGTATGACACGGGCAGTCGCTTGGTGATGTCCTTTAGCTAGCCCTCACCTTCCAGCCCATGCCCAGACTGGCCACCCCCTGGCTGCTTCTGGGACCAGCTTGGTGATGTTATATGCGGGGCCATGTAGCTCCTAGTGGCAGTGGGCTGCACTGTGAGACTATAAAGTGAGATCCCAGGCCAAGCAGCCAGAGCAAAAGAGGTAAGAGGGGACACTTGTATAGGTTCTCAAGAGGGTTTAATCTCCAAGAGGGTCCAGGGACAAGTGACAGCTCTTACAGGGTAACAGCAACTTAAAAACATGGGAGGGTACTAGGAGAGGATACAAATCTTAACCAATAGTAGAACAGTAGGGGAGGAATGTAGAGCAGGGGTTAAGTTTTGGGCAACCAATAGGGGATAACATGAGAGGGGAGCAGGCTTGGCACACCAATGAAACTTTGAAGGAAGGGTGATAGAGAAGGTTCTAGAGAAAGGGGTGGAGTTACTTCTGAAGACAAGGGAAGAGGACAGTACTTCCAGGATTGGCAGGGAAAGATCTGGAAATAAGGGAGGAGTAAGGAAGATTGGCATGGGGACTGACATAAGAACTGGTGGGAAAATAGTGGTAAAAAACTTCAGGGCAAAACCGTTGGGGAAAATGAACAGGGTACACGGAACAAGCCACTACAAGCTTACAAGAAGAAACACCTTAAAACTACAACAGAAAAACAAACTACCACCTACAAGCTTACAAGAAGAAACACCTTAAAACTACAACAGAAAAACAAACTACCACAGAAGTATTCACGACAAGTATACAGAAACACTGGAACACACAGATGTGTTACTAAGACTCTGTTTTGATTAGAACCTATTGGAGAGAGATCAGAGGAAGGCTAAAAGGATAATCAGAGGACTGGAGCTCCTCTCCTGTGAAGACAGGCTGAGGCAGTTTGGGTTCTTCAGCCTGGAGAAGAGAAGGGTCTGAGGACACATTGCAGCACCTTCCAGTACCTAAAAGGGGATTAGAAGAGAGCTGGAAAAGGGACTTTTTATAAAGGCATGATATGACAAGGGGGAATGTCTTAAAACTGAAATAGAGCACTTTTAGATCCGACATTAGGAAGAAATTCTTTACTGTGAGGGCAGTGAGGCACTGGAACAGGGTGCCTAGAGAAGTTGTGAATATCCCCTCACTGGAAATGTTCAAGGCCAGGCTGACAGGGCTTTGAACAGCCTGGTCTAGTGGAAAGTGTCCCCAGCCAGGGCAAGTAGGTTGGAACTCTATGATTTTTAAGTCCCTTCCAGTTCTAATTACTTGATAGAGATATTATTAAAATGTGTATTTTCTCCAATCTCATAAGCAGAGTCAGTATTCAGTCTATCTCTTCTATGTCCCCTTTCTCCCTTCTTTGGAAAATCAGTTAAATAGAAAATATGCCTGACTAGAATAGTAAACTCTTAGGACACTGACATTTCCACAAGCAGAAATAATGATAAGACTCTGTGTCACAGGAAAAAAAAATAATGGGGGTTTGATTATTAATTTTTCCATAATTATATTTTAATATTGTAAGAAAACAGACTCTTCCAACCAAATCACCCCCAAACAATTTTTTTCAAACATATTTATTATTGAAGAAAGTAAAATATTTCTATGAATTACAATTCAACAATTAGTCATATTTATTCACAGGCCACTGATCTGGACTAAATCAAACTAGATTAATTTCTCTGTTATATGTTATTGTGCAGTTCTGTGAATATGCATTCTGGTACATGTGTGGTTTGGGAGTAAGAAGGCAGAACAAACAGGAAAGGATACAGAGATGAGGCAGCCTTTTTCAGTTTTTACCATACTGTGTTGCATTTATCTCTTCACCAGTAGTGGTTGTCTGAGGCATGAGATCAGACAGTAAGGACCTATGTTGTTATCCATTATGGGCTATTCATGTAATCCAGTGTGTTGTATAAAACTGTGTTTAAAAAGCAACCTGAAGGCTCTGATAGTATTTTTTTAAAGATATATTCCACAAGCTTTTAATTTTAATAGCTTTTCTTTGAGAATCCTTCCATTTTATGGATACTCATCTGGTACTCTTTGGAGTACTAACTCTGCTTATATTCTATTTATCCACCATAACTAAAACAAGATATATATATATTTTTTAAAGTAATTGAGATCTAATATATATTTTAAAGTAATTGAGATCTCGGAGTTTTACTGGGCCTGTGTTTACAAAAATGTCAGCTATTTTCAAAAATAATTAACTAGACTACAGTGTATGTTCTATGTGTTCTAAGCATTAATGGAAGCAGGAATCAGTAAAATCTCTGTGATAATAATTCAACCTTTAGATCACCATGGAAAAAGGCTGATATTTTTAAAAAGTAAATTTTGAGATACTGCAGTCATTTAACACTTTCACAATTCAGACCTACTTAGCTTTATCTAAAGTGCACTCTCTCCAGTATATTCCAGCAAAATCGCTATAAAAATTCAAAGAAATACAATGGATTTGCCAAATTTTCCACTAATGTAGTTTTGATTTTCTCTTAGTTGATTTGCTTTAATTGAGTCACTTCCTACTCACATTCCCATGTCCTAAGCTAGAATTAAGTGTGCTATCTCTTAAAAATAAAAACTGAAAATGTATGTTCATAAGATATTTTCCTGCCAAAGTGATTGATAGACCAGACTACCAAATATATTAGTAGGGATTTCTTTGTTTGTTCTTGTCCCATAGCGTAGTTTTTACAGCAAATGGCTATGTACAAAAAGAGAAACACAAACTATGTCTTTGAACTCAAGAGAAACCAGGCCAACATCCCGAGACACTGGAAAACAACACACTTAACACCTAATGAAAGCAATTCAGGAAAATAGGACTGTTAAACATAAAATGTTATTTTAAAGAAAATATAAAAACACCAGTGGAGGAGTACACCTTTCTGAGTGTTTCTTAGAGGTACCAGATACCTGTTTTTGTTCTAATTTTTGAAGAAAAACCTTGTCCTTGCTTTTGCAGATTTCCAACATGAAAAAAAACATATAGCTTTGATGGTTTTTTAAATAATTTGCAGAATCTGCCAACACTGCAAAAGAAAACTCAGTTTAAGAGCAAATTTTCTCCATACTTTCAGAAAAGAAACATTATCACATAGGAAGAATGCTTGTGGATTATATGAAATAGATTTTAACTGTAGGAATGCAAACCGGCACAAAAGCTTAAGCTAACTACTCTTAGGATTTGAAAGTTGCTAAAAGACATCTGTATTCAAAGTGATTCCCTACCATGATAATTAGCATAAAGAAGAAATAAACACATCTGGTCTAGCGGAAATAATTTTCAGCTCCGCTGTTGAATTTCTTTGTTCATGATCTATGTATTTTAGGAGGTTTTGCCTTGGGTGTTGAAAAACCTCTATAGTTGTAGAAGCTTCTATGTCCATTAACTGAAAAAAAATTAAGAAACTATCAATAGCATCTCTGCTTATTCATGGGATGCACAGCATACACACCTGAAACTACATCTTAAACCTGAACTAGTGACCTTTGAGACTGGAAACTATATGGCTACATTACATACTCTATTGACCCAGCTGATTAGACTGCATATGATTCCACACTAATGTATCAGAGAGTTAAACTGCTATCAGAAACAGAACTAGATATCCATGAAGCTGGGCTGTGCCAGCAGCTTCAGCATGGTCTGGTGAAGACCTGAGTTTAGAAAAAATATGGATGGTAAAATCATGTCAGTTCTGTAAACAAGACCCAAAGGTCTAACTGTATAGCTGTTCACTTCAGATTGTAGTTCTGGCTAATAGTCATCAGCCTAAATGCAAATAACTTTTCTATCATTAAGAGGCCCCTGACTTCATGGTTGATAGAAGCTTGAGATATCAAGCTGATGAAGGGTCCTTTTCTACACTCTTGGGTAAGGTAACTAAGTCTAGGAGAAAATGCAATAGTCCTCTAGCAGAAGACCAGCAGTCTTGACACACTGGAGTGGACCTGCAGGTCTCATCCTTTCTTCCAGGCAACCTTCTGAAATTGATTGGTAACTATTATATTTATGCATCTTGGTCCAGCTGAGTGTGTTGGGTGATCTCTGAGAAATCTGTCCAGGTAGATCCCATAGGGAACTTTGTCAGAGTCCTTCCAGGTCTCTAGATCTCTTCAAATGTGGGAAAACAGAGACCTAATTGGCAAACCTATTAAGACTGATTTAGAGCTCAGCATGGGAGGAAGAATGGACCTCTAGAATGGTGGTTTCTCCAGATCATGGAGCTGTTTCCAAGACCAAAATATATCAAGCAAAAGATTTTCCTGACATCCTGACACACAAAATCTTGTGCAGGGGAGGTAGAGATGCAAAGCAGGTTTCTGACTTGCCTCCTACTGAGCTAGAACCCATGGAGTGCTAGCTGCTGTGAGATGGAGACAAGAGCGAGAAAGTTAATGAAGAAACTGGTGAAGATACAGACATTTGTGAAGTACAGGGAAGATGGAAGTGGTGTTTGAGGCTGAATGCAATTTCCATTCAGTGCTATGCATTGGTGACATGCTGCACTGGTTGGGGTGGCCAACCGTGAGAAGTGTTAAGTATTTGCTACTGACTATAGACAGCCTAACTAGAAAGAGGAATTGCACTGCACACCTTTAAGAAGGACAAGAGTGAGGGTTCAGGAAACTACAGGATGTTCAGTCTCACCTCAGTCCTCTAGAAGATTTGGGAGTAAAATGGACCAAATTCCAGTCAAAGGCATTTTCAATCACCTGAAGCACAAGCAAGTGTTTGGAGACAACAATTCTGGGAGTGAAAAATCATGCCTGACCAACTTGGTAGACCTCTATGAAAGGAAAGTAGTGGATTGTTTCCCACCTTAGCTTTGAAAGGCTGTCAACACTGTCTAATATACCATGCTATGGTCAAAGGTGAAGTAAGAGATATTTCTTCCAGTTATAATTAAAAAAATAATCTTAATAAGAATATCAAGTATTATAATAGGTTTCACTAAGATGTTCTGAAATGTGTGCACTTGGAGATTTTCAAATTTTTTTTGCTTTAAAGTCTGAGAAACCTGGATCAGCTTAGACTACGTCAGACATCCAGAGGTCCTACTAAACCATTGGGCTTTTGCAAGTCATTCCAGGACTGAAGTGTAAAATTCAGAAAATCAAGATATTTATCTATCTTCAAAGGTGAGAGCAGATGAAAGAGGATATGAAATTAAATAACACACATTAGAAGTCCAGATTCAAACAGAAATATTTGGTGCCTGAGTGCTTGTTTTAGAACTATTCTTTAAATTTTTTATGTTCCCAAAATTTACATGCAGATCTAGATGCTAAAGATCTTCACCAGAACACTATCAAATTATTTATATTACAGAATCACAAAACAGGTCAGATTGGAAGAGACCACAGTGGGTCATCTGGTCCAATCTCCCTGCTCAAGCAGGGTCATCCTGCAATAGCGTGTGTTCACATACAACAGCACTGTGTTCAAATGGTTTTTGAATATCTCCAGTGAAGGAGACTCCACAGCCTCTCTGGGCAATCAGTTCCAGTCCTCAGTCACCTGCACAGAAAAGTTGTTCTTCCTCTTGTTCAGGTGGAACTTCCTGGACATTAGTTGAATATGAGGAAGAGCATACCAGATATATGTAAAAGTAAATTCACATAAACTGGAATGTCATGCAAAAAGTAAAATATTGTTTTGACCTCATTCATTCTACATCAGCTATAGGCCATATGTCAGCATATGGCAATTCATATGTGCCATAAGATTAAAAAAGTTAAAGGGAAATTGACTGATATTTGTCTAAACTGTTTATGTAAAAGTAAAAGCACTTTTTTTCCCCAAGATTCTTCTGAAGACCCAGGAAAATTATTTTGGAAACAAGAGAGGATATTTTTCACCTTCATACAAAAGCTGTCATTCCATAAAAAAGAGAAGGAAAAAGAAGACAATTTCTTTTTTCTCTTTTACCGATTGGAAGATTGCTACAGTCTAAGAGAATGCACTTTTAACCCTAGTACAAATAAAATTTCTCCAGTATCCTGCCAAACAGGACACTTATGAATGTCTGCAGTTACAGTAGTTGCACAGCACTCAGATGACTCCCTTCTGTTTTGGGTTCCAGTAAACCGGAATTTGACACAAGTTCCAGTTCATAAGGGAACCATCGGTAGTAGGTCAATGTGATTATGTGAGAATTGAAAACCAGCACTGATCTTTTCTTTGAGGAATGAAATGGTCAATTTTTAGCCATAATTTTTGGCAGAAACCTGGACTATATTTATAGCAGAAACTTAAACATTTGGTATGTCCATCATTCTTCCAGTTTTGCATTCTAATTCTACCAGATGCTAAACCATGGGCAAATCTCGTATCAATCTCTTATATCAGGCTGAGAATTTTTTGTGGGTAAGGGAAGTAATTTCCATTCTGCAGTTTTACAGGTAATAGGATCTTTATTTATGACTGGATGTACTAGAGTCTTAAGATAAACGCATGATACTACGTCACATTGGTAGCCAATATAATTTAGTCTAATATGGAGCAGTAGGATGAAGATTATTGAATTCTTGAGGAAAGTGTACTTTTAAAATTCCTGAGTACAACCCAGTGTAGTCTGCAATAAACACAAAACACAGAATTATTACCAAATACTGATATTTCTCTTTAGATTTATTATTAGATAGGTGTAGGAATCTTATTTAGTCTCCAACGCCTCCACATATGGATTATAACTAAAATGGATCATAAAAGTTCTAAGATAACATGTATGAAACTTTAGCAATTTTTCCTAAAGGGTGCTGAGAAGAAAGATCTTTAAATAGTACAGTAAGCCAAGAACACATTGGCAAGAAACGGTAATCAAACTTCAGGCAGGAAGTGATAATCAAAACCATTATGTTTTATCACTACAACTGAAAATTTTCATCTTGCCATATTTTCTAGTCTGTTTAGAAAGTTGCTTTACAGATCAGGTTCACTTCAGCTCTCGAAACAGCAACAACAAAAAAAGATTCTCACTGAATTGGAAAAAAAAGTTCTATTATTGTATGGGTAGTTGGTAGTTTCCCTTTTGTTTTTACTGGCAGTCTCTGACAGACTGATGCTGTTCTGAATAACCATCTGAAGGTCATGTGTTTTAGCTGTGCTGAAGGCTGATCTATTCAGCAAAACAGCTAAAACAGCTGTTTAAAATCTGCATAATATATGCAGGTCAAGGCTAGATAGGACAGGAGAGTTTTAGCCAACGAAGTTGTTATTAATGAGATCATTATGCAGATCTTTCCCTCAGCAGAACTTTGCTCTTGATTCTTGAAATTCTCTACCATGCATGCATGCAGGTGTTTTACACATGTGTCTTCTGAAGACAAGAAAATGTTTTTTATGCTTGTTGGCTTAAATTTTTAAGCATTTTATGTCTGACTCTCCTTGGTCATGTGTGTAAATCTATTTACATATCTTTATTCCCTCATAATTAAACATAATAGGGCATTATTTATTTCCAAGTTTTGGTTCAGGTTTTGAACAAAACTAAATAATTTTTCAACTGTTTTTATTTCAGTTGGGCTCAGTGTAAACTCTCTCCAGTATATCCCATTAGCTGGACTACATAAAAGGAACAACCTAGTAACTGATCTACTACCTATTAATTTTACCAAAGTTAATGTAGAAAGAGATTATTTTTCTTTTACATTAAAAAATATTCATTCTGCACCATTCTATCAGAGCTAAAAGTCTGAAAAGGACAAAATTTCCTTCTGAAGGTCTTCAGTAGACTCTATGTCGAGTACATGACAAGGTAATAATTTACTTCAGGAGTAAAGATTTAGTAAGTGAAACCAGCTAGATCCCAGCTCGCTGTGGCTGCCTGAAATGCCTCTTCAGCCAGCAGGTGATCTTGCAGCAGCAACAGTTTCTTAATCTGCTGGTCACACTGAACAGTTCCAATTAAGGAGGAGGATTATCCCCTGCATGGGAGTTGGCAAAGACTCTTAATGCCAGAATCGTCAGGCTGGTCACACACACATAAAAATAAATTGTGAAGATGAAAAGAACCGGCCTGATTTCACTTCAGCCAAGACAACGTAAATGGCCACCTAGGGTGAATAGCAAAAACTGCTCTTACGATGGCTGTCATGGAAGACAGTTGGCATGCCTTTTAAACATATGCCTTTATGTGTATGTCCCCTGACATAAGAATGCGGAGGTTTGTGCTTAGAAGTATCTAAGAACCTCATTGTACAAACTGCAGCAGAAAATGGAGGACTCCTGGCCATTGTGCCCAGTCTCCATTTACTTCTTTAACCACAGTCAAACATACAATAGCTATTATTCCTGAGTTTAGATGCTCAGTTAAGATATCAGCCCATTCTTAGGTATTTTCCTTATCAATTAGAAGGAAAGTGGGGAGAGGTGGAGAAGGAGGACAAGGTCTTCAAAGGGCAAGTCTGCTTATAACTGGAGTATAATAATATTATTATACATGCTTATAAATGGAGTAGCTTAATATTTAATTACTGTTCAAAACCATGTGACAATTCATACTATCTCTGATGACTATAGAAAAACTGTGAGTTAGATACTTTGATGACGTAAACTGGCAGGATGAATCCATGCCTAACTGGGTTCCTTTGTGCTAACATAAAGTTATTGATCTACTAAACTAATACCTTGACTTTCTAGAAATCCTATAATACACCAAATATATGGACTACAGACAAAAAATAGAAATAAGTTTTCAGGTTTTACAGAGGTAATCTAAACAGTTTTTTAAGCCTACAAAGTACCATTCTAATTTTTCTTTTCCTATTTAGCTATACAGAGAAACAACTATCTGGAAGAGGTCTGCACCTTCCCAGCCCATGCCAAGGTACAGTTAGTTTCGTGCTTTGCCTCACATATTCAAAGAATCAGCATTTTACATACATTGAAGTCAGTAGGACTTCATATCTTCAGAAAGCAAATTTTAATTTAAATAAATGGAAATCTGAAGAGCCTGATGATATTACAGTGAGATATATATAGAGAGAGATTAGATAGATAGATAGATGATAGATAGATAGATAGATAGATAGATAGATATAGATAGATTAGATATAGATATAGATATAGATAGAGATAGAGATAGAGATAGAGATAGAGATAGATGATATAGATGTAGATGTAGATATAGATATAGATATAGATATAGATATAGATATAGATATAGATAGATATAGATGATATAGATATAGATAGATATAGATAGAATAGAGATAGAGATAGAGATAGAGATAGAGATAGAGATAGAGATAGAGATAGAGATAGAGATAGATAGAGATAGAGATAGAGATAGAGATAGAGATAGAGATAGAGATAGAGATAGAGATAGAGAGATAGAGATATATAGCGGAAAAATGAAATCTGGATGGACCAATGTATTGATTAGACCAAAATAAGAATTTTTTGCTTTTTCATTGGGTTCAATATGCATTACTCACTTTACTTAGCAGGTACTTTGTTTCTGTAATGACTGCCAGAAATCTTTTATTCATCTTCTACTGTTGAGTTCCTTATGAAGATAAACCTAAATAATTTTTCCTTTAGTAAATTGATGCCTGTCTTGGTTTGACAAGACAGGATTCTGTGAAAGAGGGCAAAGCCTCCTGTGCAATGGAGAAGGCAAACCCCCTTCCCTCTGAATTACCAGGATCTTTAAATTAAAAGGCTCTCAGGCAAAGATATGGGAATGGGAGTAACAATTCTTTACTAGGAGAAAACTAGACAACAATTTTAAAAGGCAAATGCAATTGGTACAAACAAAAACTGGTGATAAAGTCCACAACCTGAGGAGTCGGGGTGTTGGTAGCAGTCCGATGGAAATGATAGCTGCTCCTTTTGCAGTGGCTGATGAATTGCAGCTGAAGTGGTGATCTTTAGAAGGGTATAGTTTTCTCTGAAGATCTGGTGGCAGTTGGGCCGGTCTTCCTCTGCGCCGGGGTTGCCTCCGAGCTCCGCCGCCGCCGCCTCACCACGCTCCAGCTGCTTCTCCGCAAAATCCCGCAAAGAGAGCGCGAGCTGCTTCTCTGGGAAACCTCCAAAGAGAGAGCTGCCTCCTCTCCCCAAAAAGCTACCCCTTTATACAATAAAAGAGTGCTTGGCTTCCCCCTCTGGGTGGGACATCTCACAATGGGATGGTGTTACATTTACCAGCCCTGCAGTGAGTCAGTCAATGGTGCATAAACAAACCATTACCTCTACCGGGCAAACCATTGTCTTTGGGAGAGATAACAAACCTGCCCAACTTCGACAGATGGCAAATAGAATACAAGCTTATCTTACAACCCAGGACAATGCCACAAAATATACATTAGTTTGGTGCCTCTTTAGCAGAGATCTTTTATTTATGTCGACTATTTTCTGCTGAAATATTCACTGTGCAACACAAATGTAACATAAACATAAACATAGAACATAAAAAATGAAGTGCTATGAAAAATTATGTAGGTACTAAAGTCTGATATGTCCTTACTGTGCTACTCTATTACACTTTGACATATTACTAATGCAAGAACTGGAAAAAAATGGAGAACTGGAGAAGCTGGCAGCCATGCCTTGGACAGGTGTCCTCTTTGCTGCTCTTTGGGTTACAAACTGTCTGGGCCCAGAAAGTGGGGGTGAATGGTGCTAGATCCAGTTGGCAATCAGTAACTAGTTGTGTTCCCCAAGGCTCAGTATTGGAGCCAGTCCTGTTTAACACCTTTATCAGTGATCTGGACAAGAGCATCAAGTGCACCCTCAGTAAACACACAGATAACACTAAATTGGGTGGGAAAATTTAACTGCTAGAAAGCTGTGCAAAGGGATCTGGACAGGCTGGATTGATGGGTGAGGCCAATTGTATAAGGTTCAACAGGGCAAAGTACTGAGTCCTGCACCTGTGTCACATTAGCCCCACACAGGCTGGGGACAGAGTGGCTAGAAAACTGCCCAGCAAGAAAGGACCCGTAGGTGCAGTTTGACAGCCAGCTGAACATGAGCCAGCATGTGCTCAGCTGGCCAAGGAGGTCAACAGAATCCTGGCTTATATCAAAAATGGTATGTCCAGAACTAGGGAAGAGATTGTCCCTATGTACTCAGCACTGGTGAGGCCACACTTCAAGTCCTGTATTGAGTTCTAGGCCTTTCAGTTCAGGAAAGACACTGAGATCCTGGAATGTGTCCAAAGAAGCATATGAAGCTGATTAGGGATTTGAAACACAAATCCTATGAGGAGCAGCTTAGATAGCTGGGATTGTTTATTCTGGGGAAGAGGAGGCACAGGATAAATATTAGCACTCTCTACAACTACCTGAAAAGTAGTTGCAACAAGGTGGTGGTTGGCATCTTCTCCCAGGCAACCAGGGACATGACAAGAGGAAATGGCCTCAAAGTGCATTTGAGGGGAGGTTCAGGAAGAATTTCTTCAGTCAGAGATTAGTTAAACATTGGAACAGACTGTCCAGAGAGGTAGTAGTAGATTCGCCATCCCTGGAGGTCTTCAAGAAACAACTGGATGTGGCACTAAGTGCTACATTTTAGTTGGTGTAGTGGTTTTCAGTGAAAAGTGTGCCTCAATGATCTGGGATATCTTCTTCTACTCTGATCCTTTTATTCTATGTTTCTATGATTTTATACTTTTCATAGGCTCCACAAAAAATGTTTGCTGTTGCCAGATTTCAGACTCATCCAAACTAAGCCATAGCACTCCTGAATTGTCGACTTGAGTAATTTCTAATACAAGTTCTTAATCTAATGGCATTCAACAGTTGACTTGGAGATCAGTTAGGCTCCAAATACCTTTCCAACCATTCTTTTATTCTGTTTCATGGCAGATTTCAACTGCTTAGCAATTTGAGACACCCTAGAACATCTCAGAAATTCACATGAAACAGAAAATCAGGAAGTCGCTGTGTCCTAAGTGTTCCCTCCCTGCACCAAAAAAAAAACAAAACCAAAAAACAAAACAAAACAAAACAAAACAAACAAACAAACAAACAAAAAAAACCCCCAAAAAACCAAAAAAAAACCCAAACCTGCATATTCCATGTTAGTCCATCAATCCATACAGCCTGCTTTACTGTCACCTTGAGACTCAGCAACCCTGGAAACAGGATTTGTGTGTTTTTCCCTAAAAAGAGAGGGTACAGGGTCCCATTATAAACAGGAAATGGATACACAGAACTCTCTTCTGTTTTTCTCTGGGCTCCCAAGAGGGTTGCCTGGGAAAGGTCTCTGAGTTGCAACTCAAGAAACTGAAGCAGTGTAAGGAAAAAGCTCTCTTTTTTTTTATCCCTGAGCATTGGAGAACATGGCTTTTCCATCTTACTCTTTTTGTCTTCCAGTCTATGTGGTCTGCCATGGTGGCTGTCATCTTGAGAGGAGGGGCTTTTCTACAAATTTGTTTTCTTTGTACCGAGGAACAAGTGAATCAGCACCCTTGTATGTAGGGCATATTGCTGTTATCTTGGTTGTTGCTGCTTTTCTTTTTAGTAAACTTATTTTTTCACTTACATCTTCTTGCATTTGTCTCTCTTTATTGGTGAAAGGGGAGTGGTTAAAACTAAAGGGAATGTAACTCATTTTGGAGTCTCTGCAACACAGAATTGTCTTAAACTAAGGTACATTACTATAAAAACTATAATATATACATATATGTGTCTGGCGATATATAGCTATATCTACTACTTCCTCTTTTGCCTGAGAACACTTTTCAAATATTTAGCAATATTTATCTTGTTCTGCAAAGAACTATAAAGACGTTTTTCCATGCAAAATGGCATATTTTATTTCCAAAACCAGTATAAGTGTCTAAAGGGACTAGTCAAATTTTTGTTGTTGTTTAGTTTTCAGATTTCCAATATCAGCAGCCTTGTTACCTGAATTGAATTTTCAGTCAACAGATGTAAAGCAGTTAGCAGATTCTTGAACTCATATTTCTGAGAAAGGTGAAAGAAAAGTGGCTTATAAAACAAGGATCTGATTCCATCTACAAGATTTTGCAGTTCAGTCTTCAAGTGCTGCCTCTAAATCAGACCTTGAACATCTGGGGATTCTTTCTGTTCATAAATGTACAGAAGATGCATACATACATACAGAGATACCAGAGTCTTGACAGAAAAAAATAAAAATAATCAGAAAAATCTCTCTTGTTAACAGCATATGGATGCACTAATGTGTTTTTCACTGCCTCATAGATATCTAGTTCTGAAATTCCTGTCTCTTCTGTGCTTATGTTACACAACAATACACAAAAGACTTTCTGATAACAAGGCAAAAAATCAGCAAGAAATATGGAACATCTCCACCTTGACCAGGAAAATTTACTCAATAAAGAGTTTATTCTGGAGAGTTTTATTAAACTTCTTGTTTTGAAAATCCCTCATTTATTCAGTAACAGCCAGATTTAGCACTCATGTGATGATCTGATAATGTAGACTGACTGTCTGCTACAGATCTAAGCTTGAATGATGGGTTTCTATAATTGTCCTGTTAACAGACAGAATCACTAAGAGAGTTTTCAGAGGAGCTTGGGGAGAAAAATAAAACCTATTTTACTGTATGATGACTGTAAGACCCAAAGCCCAGAATGACATAGGAGGAAAGAACAATTATAGATAAGTAAAAGAAATCAATATGTAGTTTTGGTTTGCTTTCCATGAGATAGCAATGTCCACTGAGGGTGGATACAACATACAATTGCTAGTGTAGTCCACAGATTACTTGTTTTGATGTGGAAGAAGGTTATATTGATACCAAGTTTAAAGATACAAAAGTTAGTGTAGAACTGCTCAAACAATGTCCCTCTAAAAGTTTGCAATTAAAAACTCAAATAAATTTGTCACACGAGTTGTGTCAAAGTAACCCATCTCCCTGACTGATCAGAACTGGCAACAGATTATCAATGACATAAGTCCTGAAGCTGCTGTGCTGAAAAGATGGCAAATGCCACAGAGAAAAAGAAAATCCTAAGCAGCAAAAACTCTTAATTAATGCCAAAGTCAACCATAGTATAGGACATGGTATTGCAATGACTTTTTATAAAGATTGCCCAGCTCAGCAGTATCCAAATGGCAGGAACTATGAAATTCAAATCATAATTATTTTAAAAGCATTGAAAGCCATTGAGGCAAAGAAACTATTTTAAATTTTGCATTGAGTGAAAATAAATTGCACAAGATTTTGTAAATTTAACCAGTGGTGTGCAAAGATTTTTAGGCCGAAAGGGATACTGAAACTAGTTATATATTTCACAAAGAGTTTCCAGTTTTGTCTGTTCTGGTTTCAACTGTTTGATTATATTAAAAGTGAAGTTTGTTTATTGAAACAAAAAATATTCAAAGCAATATATATACACAAATATAATGCTAATGATTTTCTTTCATATGAACAAATAAATTTTTAAATGGGTAAACAGATTTGCATATATCCTATAAAAATTAGTATAGTTACTAAAATGAACTCTAGAATTTCTACATCAAACATTGTCCTAGATACTCTCTTAGTATCATCTTTCAGTGATCTTTACTAGAAAGGAGAATATAATGTAAGTGGCAAATAAAACAAAAATTCAGACATAATTTTCTTTATGTGAGTAGGTCCTTTGAACCCCAAAGGACTAATATTCATATGTAATTATGTGCATGTATTTGCAGTTACAAAATCCTGTCTTTAGACATGAGAGAAATGTCATACTTACTAGTGGAAAATGCTTCACATCCCTAATTAAGCCAACAACTATAAGAGTTTTCAAAGGCTACACTTTTGAAAAAAGCAGGGGCTAGGAGGTACTAGGAAGATGGGGAGGAATAGAATATGTAGGAGACTTCAGTTCCCTTTTTGCAAAGCACAGTGATTGTGTGCACAGAAATGCCAGTCTCCTTGGATAGTTTGTAACCATAGCAACTCTTGGAGAAGACAGAGGAGAAAACAAGATAATAGGGGTCTCCTTTCTCCAGATCACTGCATGGGAAAATGAGCAAAAGGGAGAAAAAAGGACTGCAGTGATTTTCCTGTCCCAAGAAGTTTACAATATGAATTTCAAGAATTATTCTTTTCCATCCTCTTCTGATGAGTACTTAAAAGTTGTTTTGTTATTTTTTTGGTTGGTTTGGTTTTGATTTTGTACTTTTTACAGAAGGCATATTGCAAAATATTGTAATTAAAATATTTGACTGGGGGACATAAGGTTAGAAGATCAGAAAAAACCTTCCTTAAAGCATTTAATTACAGAGAGAATTTATGAATAATGAATTTTTTATTCCTTTTTAAAATTTATAGCACCAATGTAATGTTAGCTTGCAGGTGTTTTTTCAGCCGTGAGATGCAAAATTGTTAAAAAAAGTATTTTTTTTCCCTGTAAAAGTCTTCCGAATTAAACCAATTAATGCACTTTGCTGTTTTCTCTGAATGTGCACAGAGTATTACTTTGAATGTTTTTCTAGGAAATTGCTTTTAATTAGTTGATTTTGTGAGCATTTATTCTTCCAGTCAATTTTGTGGAAGGCCTTGTATTGTTTTTCATTTAAAATCTTGCAGCTCAAAACTTCCAATGAGAGAGTGAAAAAAGGTTTGCTTATCAAAATGTTTTGCAGTTTGTATAGAAACAGTGAATACCACCTCCCAGTCAGCTCTCTCCAGCCACAGTACACACATAGCAGATATCTGAAATCACAGAATACCAGGATGGCTGAGGTAACAAACTGTCTCTTGAGACCATTTGGTTCAGAACTGAGTAGAACATTAAGATTGACTCACTTCACTTGTTGGCAATGTTGGCAGACCTGGATGCCACTGGCCTTTGCCACCAGGATGCACTGCTGGCTGATAAAGCTTGCTGTCCACCAGAACTCTGAAGGTTCTTCTCTAAGGTGTATCCTTCTAGCCACTTGGTTCCCAGTGGTCAGAGATGCCTGGTTTTGCTCATTCTCTGATGCAGGACTTCACATTCCTCCTTGTTGAACTTCATGAGATCCTTCTTGGCTTGATTCCCCAGTCTGTTGAGGTCTCTCAGAGTGACAGCACACTCATCTGGTGTATCAGTCACTCCTCACAGTTTTGTATCATCCATTAATTTGCTGAAGGTCCTAGAGTACAGGTTCTTGATAAAAATGTTGTACAGTACTGGCCCCAGGAGCAAAACTAGTAACTTGCCACCAACTGAATACTGTACCACTGATAACCTTCTGGGCCTGGTAGTTCATTCAGTTTTTGAGTCACCTAACTGTGCACTCATCTAATCTGTACTTTGTCAAATCATCTATGAAGATGTTATGGAACAACACGTCCAAAGCCTTATTAAAGTAGAGGTATGTGGTGATGTGTGTTTTTATAGGATTTTACAATATTTTGTTTTAAGGGTTAGACACAATGGTTTCTCCCAGGAGTTTACTCCTAAGTTTTCCTGCCACTTGACTGTCCCTCAAAGTGCCAAGATCCCTGTCCCTCCCCTCTTACCCTTTAATGGTTCTGCCAACCCAAGTTGTGCTGCCCACCTCCCTGTCTGTCATTGTAGCCACCCCCACTTGGTTCTCGAAAGTTCCCTGTCTGTTGCCCCTTCCCCAGCACCCCACTGGATTGTTAAGCCTGCTCCCTCCCCTGTGCTGCCCTCATTGGATTATCCCAATTGTGTTCTCCTCCCCTAATGCTTCCCCACTGAACGTGAGCTGTTACCACACCTCATGCCATCCCCTCTTTAAAATGTGCTGCCACCCTTGCTGCTGTACGCATTTGTCCCTGAACCCTCCTAGGTAATAAATTACTTTGGGATTCATACAAGTGGCCCCTCTCTATTTCTTTGCCTCGGTCCTTCGTTTCTGCTTCAGAGCTGTGGTACTCCTGCCACAGCCAGCCACAGGGAGCTGCCAACCCCTGTGAGCACTGCCATCCTAGAGATCTCGGAAGAGATTGGGGGCAGCCACTCCTGTTCTGCCCTCTGGCCATAGTGCTAGCCAGGAAACCTCCACACTGTGGCTGCAACCAGGCAGCAACAGAGGTTAACACATTCACTGCTCTTCTATCACCTACTACTAGCCATCTCATTGTAGAAGGCTGTAATGTTGGTTAAACGTGATTTCCCTTCCATGCTAATTATTCATAATAACTTTCTTGTCCTTTATATATCTATAAATATTTTTGACAAATAATTGCTCCATCATCTACGCAAGGATTGAGGTATGTTTGAGTAGCCTACAGTTTCCCAGACCCTTCTTTTTGTCTTTCTTGAAGATAAGAGTGATGTTTGCTCTCTCCCAATTACTGGAAACTTCTCCCAGTCCCAAAGACCTTTTAAACATACTTGACAGTTGCATTGCAATGACAACAGTGATCTGTCTCATGTTCCACGTATAAATTAAACTTCACATTATTAGTAGTAATGTTGTTCTGATTGTCACATAACTCTTTTAAGTCTCTTATCTCTGCTCCCTGCTTTCTTTGTAAGTATAATTTGAATATGTTATCAGATTAGAGATGGGGAAAAAATCAAGCAGTGCAGGGAAATACAACCATAGAAATCTGAAATATCCTCTTTCACACATTTTCAGAAAAATGCAGGACAAGTCTCAGAACCAGGAAATAAAAAAAAAAAAATTTGCATTTATTTTTCCATTTATTTTAAATAAAGCACAATTTGGGCAAATGAAGTCCATGTATATGTTTTCTACATGGAGATCATAAGGTTGAATTTATCAAACAATCTGTTTAGTTAATTATTTTAAAAATAATTTGTTCTGCTCTGGACAGTGCTTTGTAAAGTATGCAAGCCCTCAGTATTAAAAAATTAATAAATAAGATGGAAGGTAGTTGTTGCAATGTCTCAGTTTTTTCCTGTGCTTTTAGAATTTTTGTGGACTCATGGCATTAGGTTGAAAACTGGGGCATGACCTAAAGGAAAAAATACACAAGATTTTGAATAAAAGAAAAATAAGCCTTTCTTCAGTTTTCTTTCAGTTTTGAATCAAAGTACTATATTTCATGGTCAGTTCTTATGGAAAAAATCTTCAGTGTTCCAAACTTTTTCAGCCAGGGTAATGTACCAATCATGGATGAGATTAGGTGTATTTGTGCTACAGCAGATTCTGTTCTTTCTGCTTTATCAGATGCTACTCAGGAGTTCTTTTCCCATTTTCTTTTCCCCATTCACTTTTTGTTATATATTTTTTCTATACAAAATGCTCACATTCAATATGTAGCATTCCCTTACTTTCTCTTTCCCCACTCTCTCTCTTTCTCACCTGACAGCTCAAATAAGCTTGGCTTTATAAAGGGAATATGGATTATTTTTATTCGCTGAGCTGAATACACATGAAATACACATAATATTTTTTTACTATATACTTTACGTACTGGAGAAAATATTTTTAAGTCTTTATTTATATAACATTGATACTGAAAATACTAGCAGTTTTATGTATTAATTAGTTTTGTGTTTTGTGACCTTTCATAAATATTAAAACTTGAATTTTCACTGTACAAACACTAAGTTACAACCTGTCATGCGGATAATAAAGAAGTACTTGTTCAGGTCTACTATTTAAAATCCCACAAATTATTTTCATGTTTAACAAATGCACATGCGAGCATTAGAATCAGAACAAAGCAAAATCTAGACAATTGTACCATATCCCGTATGTTACAGTTGCTCAAGTTGGAGCTTGGTACAAAATTGAAACTTAAAAGGGGGAAAAAAAATTCCTATCAAGAAATATGAAATTCTTTGGGGAGAACTTTGGCTTCACTTCCACACAAACTTAAAAATCATCTATATATAGTAAAATCAATAAAAATTCATCAGTGTGGAAGCTTCATTGCTGTTAGACTTTTTCTCACAAATTTTGCTTTGGGTTTTCAACTGGCTACTATTTCAGATATAAGTGTCAAGTTTGGATTATATCTATGTAGAACAACAAATAAATTTTCTGCCATGTGTTCTATTTGCTAGTCTGGCCTTTCACAGATATATTGCTATTAGGACCCAAACTAACTCTGGACTCTGACTTATAGATTTATCCCTAAAGATGGATAGGACCAGAAAAAGCATTTTTAGAAAATGGAAATGACACTGCAGTGAATTTTTTAGCTCTAAAGATGAGAGGAGAATGGTTATGATTGTGTCTGCTAAGAAAAGTGACTCTAAGAGAGATAACAGGGACTTCGTTTAATTTTCTGTATATATTTCAGTGTGTTTTCTCTGCATTTAAACCTGTATTTTATGTGAGTTTTTTTAACAAATACAAAATCATCACTATGAACTGTCATTTGATATCAGAAAAATAATTACCCTTTTGTGGGATAAAAGTTTTCTTTATCTTTCATTTAACACTCTAAGGATATGTACCTGGGTTCCATTATAGAACACTGTGTATTTCAAAAGTTCTGATTAACTAGGCATAACATAATACTCTCATTTAAATCCCTGAAAGAAAGTTAAAAGACTGTAAAAAATGGCCAACTCTATTTCTTGATACAAATCTTTACACAGATAAGTTTTTATGAGATTCGGGGTTCCATAGTCATGTGATCCCACCAATCCACCTTCCTCAAGATACTTGCATTTTCTTTATAGCTCTTAGTTCTTGGACCTAAAGGATGAAAGAAGAAATAAAGATGTGTCAGTAAGAACACTTTGAAAGGAACAACTAATGTGTGAAATCTCCTATGTGCTAGCACAATATCCTATGCCAAGGATTGCTCTTGAAATTTACTGCCTGACACATCAGAAATATACCTTGTGCCAACCTCCTGTATTGCTCAAAATGTGAGGATAACTCCTGGGAATAGGTTGTATTGGCTTTGTATGGCAAGGTTAGGGTAATAGGGGGTGTGGGTACAAGGCTAGCTTCTCTCAGAAGCTGCTGTCAACTTCCTTCATGTCCAAGAGAGCCAATGGCAGCTGGGTCCAAGATGGACCTGCCACTGGCCAAGGCTGAGCACACATAGTAATAACACCTCTGTGATAAAATATTTTAGAAGGCAAAAAAATGTGCTGTTGCTGAGAAGTAATTGTGGACAGAGAAGAGAGGAATGAGAATATGTGAAAGGAACAGCTATGCACCAAGGTCAGTGAAGAACATGCTCCAGACATGGGAGCAGAGGTTTGCCTGTAGCTCATGGTGGCATAGAATCATAGAATGGTTTGAGTTGGAAGGGACATTGAAGTCCACTTCCAACCCCCTTGCTGTGGACAAGTACACCTTCCACTAGACCAGGTTGCTCAGAGCCCAAACCAATCTGGGACATGGATGGAATATCCATAGCTTCTTCAGACAACCAGTTCCAGTGCCTCAATACACTTACTTTTTCCTAATATCCAATCTAAACCTACACTCTTTCAGTTTGAAGCATTATATTTTGTCCAGTCCCTATGTGCCCTGATAAAATCTTGCTCTGTTGTTCCTGTACCCTATCCCTCAGGTACTGGAAGGCTGCAATTAGGTCACCCCAAAGCCTTTTTTTCTTCTATGCTGAACAATCCCAGCTCTCTCAGCCTTTCCTTATAGGAGCGGTGCTCCATTCATCTGATCCACTCGGTGGCCTCCTCTGGACTCACTCCAACAGGATGATGTCCTTATTCTGGGGACCCCTTCATTGTGAGCTTCCAGTGTCTACTATATTTACGAATGTATCAAGCTTGATTTTCTCCTTTTGGTTTTGATATTATTCCTCCTACACTATAAAGTAAATGTTTAATATACTTGGGAGGTTTTTGTTGTTTTTGTGGTAGTGTTTGGGATTTCTTAAGAAATAATTTAGAGACTCTGATTTAGGCATTCCTGTTTCATACTTCCTGTTCAGCTGGGAAGTTCAGCTGTCAAATGCCAGTAATTGCCTGTTTGTTTTCCCAGTAGCATCTTAGATTCACTGCTGTCAGCTTACTTCAGAAGGACTGTGATTCCATTATTTGAGAAAAATCATTGCAGTGCAAATAATTTCTTTCATTATCATTATGCCATTTGCAGTCTGAGAGAGATGATGAGACAAAATGAGGGAATACTGCTTCCTGTCTAAAAAGAAAATTGTAAGTATTTCTTGCAGGCTGGAGAGTTGCTGAGTATATTTTCCAGCTGAAAAATAAATATGTCATGGGGATAGAGAGTACTGTTCTTAGCTTGAGTGTACACACTAGGAATTTGTTAGTTGATCAATTCTACTTTCACTAATAAGTCCCTAAAGTCTCAGTAAAGTCTCAGTGTCTTGAGTGTGACTTGCTGGGATCATCTATTTACACTAGTCAATGTTGTCTGAGAAAAAAAAAAAAAAAATTGAGAGCTGGTAACAGGGATTTCATCCAGACAAAACATTTTGCTTTACAGGTACTTGTAAAATTTGATAAATGAGCAGCTGTACCGTTCCCTTGAGCTACTGTATTTAGATAAGTGGAACAGATGGTATGGCTCTACTTCTCCTGTAGAGAATCATTTAGATTGGAAAACATCTTTAAGATCATTAAGTCCAACTGTTAATCCAGAACTACAAAGTCTATCACTAAACCATGTACACATTCTAAGGCATGTCCACAGGTCTTGCCATGAGTCTGCCCCAGTGCCAGTTTCCCACAGGGTCATACCTTTCAAGCTTCCACCTGCTCCAGCATGGGGTTGTCCATGTGGTGCAGGTGGATCTCTGCTTCACTGTGGATCTGCATGAGCTGCAGGGGGACAGCTGCTTTACCATGGTTATCACCATGGGTTGGGGCAATCCCCAGTGTCAGTGTCATGGTTTGACACTGGCACAATGCCAGTGCCCCCATGAAAATGTGATCCCTACCTGGAATGCTGTGAAGTGGAATCTAGAATAGAGCAAAGCAGGCTCAAGCTTGATAACAGGAAAAAAACTTTATTAAACTACCACTACAAAAGAAAAGAGAAAACTAAAGAAGGGGGGAAAAAAACCACACAAAGATCAAATGAAAACCTTGCAAAACATTCCTCCCCCCCACCACCCAACTCCAACAAACTACAGTGAGACACAATCTGGACCCCAATCAGGTTTCCACCTTCCAAGCAATCGATACTCAGTCCATCGAGGGAACAGAGTCTTTCCTGTGCCACAGACCCCCCAAGAAACACAGCTCCACATCCTGTGTTTCCATGTCACACATGGCACCGCCCGGAGAAAAAGTTTGCCATGGTGACCCTTTTCCTTTCCATGCACAGTGCTCTCACCACCAATGCATGGATGGTCAGACTGCCTTTAGGATTTTTCCTTTCAAGGATGCCCTGCTAAGAGGGGAGAAAACAACAGTTCAGTTTTTCATTGTTTGGGACCACAGTCCCCCCCATTTTCCCCTGGGGCCGAGGGTTCAAGAACAGAGATCTTCTTCTCTTCTCTTTTCTTTCCAGGGCAAGGGGGCGCCACCACAAACCCCCTGATCTTTTCTCTGTTCACTCCACTTTTGTCTTTTTCTCAGCTGAAGCAGGTCTCTTGACTCACTGGCATCCTCCCAAAACACAGTCCTTCTTGACGGAGAAGATTTGGTTCAGGTTGTGGCTAACACAGAAAAGTCCAGCCAAAAGCCACTCCTTGTCCCCCTCCCATCCAGAATTCCTCCTTCCAACATCCCATCCCAGGGTCCAAGGTGTCCCTCTTCTTCCCTTTCAAACCGAGGAGGGGAAAGGAAAATTCACAAAGCTTTCATTTCTCAAGAAAGGGTTAAAAGTCCGAACTCCCAGGATGGCTCGATGCCCGGACATCCAGCAACTCTCACACAACTGGGCACCTTGCAGCAGCTCCCCCCGCTCCTCCTTCCTTGCAGCTTTCTCTCTCCCTCTCGGGAGAGGAACTCTGGGGGGGGAAATGGAGACATCCCAGATTTCTTCCACCCTTCCATCTGCAGGGGCCAGCCCGGTTCCAGTCCTTTCACCACCCTTGGGGCTTTTGGCCTACCTTTCAGGCCATGGGGGCTTCCCCTCCCCCACCCAGCTCGTGGCTGGGCGGGGGAAGGTCTGCACTGCACGCTGACCGGAACTAAAGAGAGCGAGTTTTCCTGGGAATTCTGCTTTCAACCCCTCTGTGTTCTCAGAGGCGTGTTTACTTTCAATTGGTCAATATCTAAATTGACCTCTTCCTTCCGGGGAAAAATTATCTTTCCGTGTCAAACCACGACATTCCACCCTTCGCCTCTGAGAACACAGACTACAAAAAAAAAAATCATTATTAAAATTACATTCAACACATTCTACATAAAACAGCAACTTACACTAAATCTCCACCCCAATTCATCTCAAAACCCAACACATGCTTTGCTCTTATTCCTCCTGATCCCATTTCACAGCATTCACCTTATCACCATCTTATCTTATCTTATCTGATTTTATCTTATCGATTCCCGGTCAGGGAACCAAATGTCATGGTTTGACACTGGCACAATGCCAGTGCCCCCATGAAAATGTGATCCCTACCTGGAATGCTGTGAAGTGGAATCTAAAATAGAGCAAAGCAGGCTCAAGCTTGATAACAGGAAAAAAACTTTATTAAACTACCACTACAAAAGAAAAGAGAAAACTAAAGAAGGAGGGAAAAAAAACACACAAAGATCAAATGAAAACCTTGCAAAACATTCCTCCCCCCCACCACCCAACTCCAACAAACTACAGTGAGACACAATCTAGACCCCAATCAGGTTTCCACCTTCCAAGCAATCGATACTCAGTCCATCGAGGGAACAGAATCTTTCCTGTGCCACAGACCCCCCAAGAAACACAGCTCCACATCCTGTGTTTCCATGTCACACATGGCACCGCCCGGAGAAAAAGTTTGCCATGGTGACCCTTTTCCTTTCCATGCACAGTGCTCTCACCACCAATGCATGGATGGTCAGACTGCCTTTAAGATTTTTCCTTTCAAGGATGCCCTGCTAAGAGGGGAGAAAACAACAGTTCAATTTTTCATTGTTTAGGACCACAGTCCCCCCCATTTTCCCCTGGGGCCGAGGGTTCAAGAACAGAGATCTTCTTCTCTTCTCTTTTCTTTCCAGGGCAAGGGGGCGCCACCACAAACCCCCTGATCTTTTCTCTGTTCACTCCACTTTTGTCTTTTTCTCAGCTGAAGCAGGTCTCTTGACTCACTGGCATCCTCCCAAAACACAGTCCTTCTTGACAGAGAAGATTTGGTTCAGGTTGTGGCTAACACAGAAAAGTCCAGCCAAAAGCCACTCCTTGTCCCCCTCCCATCCAGAATTCCTCCTTCCAACATCCCATCCCAGGGTCCAAAATGTCCCTCTTCTTCCCTTTCAAACCGAAGAGGGGAAAGGAAAATTCACAAAGCTTTCATTTCTCAAGAAAGGGTTAAAAGTCCGAACTCCCAGGATGGCTCGATGCCCGGACATCCAGCAACTCTCACACAACTGAGCACCTTGCAGCAGCTCCCCCCGCTCCTCCTTCCTTGCAGCTTTCTCTCTCCCTCTCGGGAGAGGAACTCTGGGGGGGGAAATGGAGACATCCCAGATTTCTTCCACCCTTCCATCTGCAGGGGCCAGCCCGGTTCCAGTCCTTTCACCACCCTTGGAGCTTTTGGCCTACCTTTCAGGCCATGGGGGCTTCCCCTCCCCCACCCAGCTCGTGGCTGGGCGGGGGAAGGTCTGCACTGCACGCTGACCGAAACTAAAGAGAGCGAGTTTTCCTGAAAATTCTGCTTTCAACCCCTCTGTGTTCTCAGAGGCGTGTTTACTTTCAATTGGTCAATATCTAAATTGACCTCTTCCTTCCGGAGAAAAATTATCTTTCCGTGTCAAACCACGACAGTCAGTCAAGGCTGGGGGATGAACAGATCAAGAGCAGCCTTGTTATGATCTATTCTTAACACAGAAGAGCAAAGAAAACTGAGTCTCTGTTAATAAAATGGATCAAACCCAGAAAGGTTTGAAATATACCCCAAAATTTAATTAAAACAAAACAAGGTTAGATGTTGGTGCAAAAAAAAAAATTGACATATTTTATTTAATAGTAGAAGAAAGAGCTAAGAGAAAGAGAGAGAGAAAGAGAGGAAGGGAAGGGAAGGGAAGGGAAGGGAAGGGAAGGGAAGGGAAGGGAAGGGAAGGGAAGGGAAGGGAAGGGAAGGGAAGGGAAGGGAAGGGAAGGGAAGGGAAGGGAAGGGAAGGGAAGGGAAGGGAAGGGAAGGGAAGGGAAGGGAAGGGAAGGGAAGGGAAGGGAAGGGAAGGGAAGGGAGGAGGGGAGGGGAGGGGAGGGGAGGGGAGGGGAGGGGAGGGGAGGGGAGGGAAGGGAAGGGAAGGGAAGGGAAGGGAAGGGAAGGGAAGGGAAGGGAAGGGAAGGGAAGGGAAGGGAAGGGAAGGGACCAGGGTTAAGTAGAAGCATATCACCTTTTTGAGGTTTCACTGTTCCCCTCCCCCTGGTCTTCTTGGTGGTGAGGGTCTCCCATAGCCCTGAGCCACCAAAAATTGTACAGTCCAATGGATTAATACACATTTCAGCCAGGTGGGAACACCCAGGTGCCTTCCCTGGGGTGGGCAAGTTTGACACTGTCCCTTGCAAGATTCCAGATCTGTTGCAGTGCTCTGGTGCAGGGTCTGAGGACCCCTTTGTGGGGGCCTTTCATGGGCTGTGATACCTCCTCTACTGTCCCTGATATGGATGCAGCTTCTCCATGGGTGAAGGGCCCCCCAGCTGAGCTGGTCTGCACAGCATGGGATGGATGTTAGCTACCTGGTACCAGACATTTTTTCACCACACATCCAAAACCTCTCCTACTTCCCCCACCCTTTGGTGTGAGGGTCTGTTCAAGCTTGGCAGCTGATAACCCCATGGCTGTGGTCTCTACCCTGAAGGTGTTAGGCTTAATCTTGTGAATGTATTCTTTTTCCCTATGTCAGACCTGAGTCACTCTATCTTATCTCCAACATGTAGTGCAGGGCCTCCGTCAGGATATGGTGGCCTTTCATGCAGCCTTTGTTATACATTACTGCTTTAATAGGTAGAAGTCCTTAATGAAGATTAAGCCATAAGGTATAACATTTCAGTCTCCAACAAGCCCTAACAAGAAGGACTTGCGTGTGCTGGTGGATGAGATGCTGAACGTGCCTCAGGAATGTGTTTTTGCAGCCCGGAAAGCCATTTCCTGGTCTGCATCCAAAGCATTGTGGACAGCAGGGCAAGGGAGGGGATTCTGCCCCTCCACTCCACTCTGGTGAGATCCCACCTTGAGCACTGCATCCAGCTCTAGGGTCCAGTACAGGAAGAAAAAGGACCTACTGGAGTGAGTCCAGAGGAGGCCAGAGGGATGAAACGCCTCTTATATGAAAGGCTGAAAGAACTGTGATTATTCAAACTGCAAAAGAGAAGGCGTTGGGGTGACCTAATTCCAGCCTTCCAATAACTGAAGGGAGCCTATGAGAAAGATGGAGAGGAGCTTTTTACGAAGGCAAGACATGACAAGGCAGAATGGCTTCAAAGCGAGAGAGAAGAGGTGTAGATGAGATGTTACTGTGGGGGTAGTAAAGCACTAGAACAGGTTGCCCAGGTAAATTGTGGATATCCTATCCCTGGAGATGTTCAAGACCAGATTGGATGAGGCTTTGAGCAACCTGGTCTAGTGAAAAGTGTCCCTCTCCACAGCAGGGGCCTTGGAACTAGATGGTCTTCAAGGTCCCTTTCAACCCAAACCAGTCTACAGTTCTATGATATTGCAATTTACCAATTTACCAGTCTGACAAATGCTGGAAGTGAAGAGCACAAGTGTTTTTGTTTTTTTTTTTTTCCGTCCGTCTAGGGTTCTCTCTGCTGTTTATATAATTAATTGTTGCACTTACCAGAGTTTAAAGTTTCAAAACTAATCATGTTTAAAGAAACAAGCTTTCTTTATCTTAGAACGGATTTTGGACTGGCAAAGGTAGCATCTGTGACAGAGGAGAACTTCAGCTGATGCTGAAATTTGAAGGCTGATGTATCTCTTCTGGAAAAAAGAACTAAGGTGACAAAAGGATATTTTTGGGCAGAGCCATCAAAGTTTTAAGGTCTAGGGACATTTACAATGATCAGTTTTTTATAGCAGTTCCTAACTCAGTTTTGTACATGCTCAGTCCTATTTATGCTAAATATTCTTTCACAAATCATGACTCTTCTAAACTCTAATACTCTCGCAGAGACTATAGAACAGAAGATAATGCCATAATGCCTAAGATTTTGTACTACATTCTAGTTTTAAATATAAATTACATTTATATTGCTATAGTATCATCAAAATAATGTTCTGAAAAAGATTCACATATATATATATCACATATATATATATATATATATATATATAGTTATATATATGAAAAAATTTCATAATATTATAAACACTCTTTTTATATATTGTTTATGGTCATTTTGACTTTAAGTGGAAGTAATGTCCTATGACTGCAAATTACAGAATTTAGTATACCTGTGACACTTGCAAATGCCCTGGGAAATAGAAGTTATTTTTTTTAAGTGAAGGTTTAGCATAATCCTTGAGTTAAATTCCGTAGATTTTCATCTTTTACTGCTTTGTGAAGTGTTGAAAACAGATTTAACTTAAAACTAGCTCACATATGAAACATATATTTATCTTTTCAAAATACACAAGAAAAGACCTAAAAAGTAAAAATGAGAAAATGTATGCATTTTGAAACTGCTGATTATAAGGGCCTGATTATTACTACCAGAAGTACCATGCAAAAAGCTCTGTAACCAGAATTAACCAGCCTGGGAATTCAAGAACTGCAGAAAGTGCATCATAAATGAACATAGCCCATTCTTCACTATTAGCAATAATGCTGACTCCAAGCATTTTGAGAATTAGCCTAATATCTGATGCCTTACAGTTTGTGGTGTAATTGTCTCTCTAGATGACCAAAGGGCCTTCCACATGGCTACTAACTTTCTCTAGTTTAGTATGAATTTGCCAAGTTCTATAAGGAACACAGAGACGAATCACTTTTATCAGCTGTGAAAATTGGTGTAATTCACATATTCACACCTTATTGAAAAGACAATGGACTGCATATATATTTTAAGAGAATGTTGTTTGGTATCAGAGCACATTATTATCTTGTTTATCTACCTGTGGCAGCTGAACTGTGAATCAGATGGGCTTTTCTGCCAGAGGGGGCAAGGCTCATGGTTCTTTGCTGAAATTATGTATTCAGTCAGGGTCCCTTGGGCATGGAGCATAGCGAGCAGAAGGGTAACAGCAGGTTTCAGGGAGTCTGACCTGAGCAGGTTCTATCATTTTAGAGACCCTATCTGCAACAGAGAGCAGAATCATACTAGATTTGTTTGTAAATATTTATTTGCAAGTCTAATGGATAATATTTCAGTTTGCAGTATTTGAAGATCATGCTCTGAAACGTTATTTTTTTCCCCTGATAAAACCTGGCTTTAGAGATTTAAAGACTTCAGTGTTTCATTCAATTTTATTATGTCCCAGCACCCTGTTATCCATCACTGTCATCAGAGGAGGTTAGAGTAGAAAAACACATATAAATACACATACCTACCACTTACTTGCCAATCCCAAATATATATAGCTCTTTAAAACTGTAATTTGTTCAACTCAATAATAGAGCAAAAGACAATACTTTACATGTAATGGCTAAATTGTAGAAGCAAAATACAGTGAATGGCAAACAAAAAAAAAAAAAGCAGGAAAGGTGCTTTCTCTTCTGTAGAAAAGGTGATAGGGAACATTACAAAGGTGATGATGGAATTGATGGAATTGCTGGCTTTTAAGTAAGAACTTTTATCAGCTCAACATCCTTAACTGAGAAAAGCAATATGGAAGGATTGTTCCTAATCCCATCCAAGTAGGATGCATCTTTATGCTTTCTTGTTATCCTCTCTGTTTTCACCACATGCAGGGTGTTTAATGTATTTTGTCCATTTTGCTTCCCTTCCAAAATGTCTAGGGTAATTATTATAGACAAGGTTTCTTACCATTACGTTATTTTTTTCTCCCCCTTATTCAATTTTTAGCTCACTTCTTTTTCCTATTTTCTTAATATGAACTTAGTACTTCCTAATAATGCCATTTAAGAAATAAATTATATGCTTTTCCAAATAACTTTATTTTCCCCACCAAAACAGTGGAACAAAAAATTACAATAGTTTAAAAATATGTGGTTCATTTAATTGTCAGATAGATGTGAATATTCCTGCCTTGGATACTATGAAGTTTGAGATTATAAAGAAAAGTATTGAGAATAATTTTCTGAATCAGGGTCATGTTAACTGGTTTTATGCAGATTGTAAATCATTATCCAAACAGAGAAGAAGCTTTTATGTCTTTTTTAAACTTGTGGTAGTCTTTATCTCTGTCTTCCCTACTGATACAGAATCTCAGAACTTGCAAGGGAAATTAGGAAATATCCTATTATAAATTCTTCCTTTGCCATATTAGGATATTTGTCTCTCACTGCTGTCTCTTGAGAGCTTTTTTAGCCTTGCATGGTAAAATAGCATTTCCTTAAAAAAAAAACAAACAAAAAACTGTTGCAGTTTGATAATTTTTAATAAAAATACCTAATTCAGTATTTCAACTGTAAATGCACAAGACTTAAAGTTTTATCTAAGTGAAATCAAACTAATGTAATGTAAATTTGACAAATTTTCCTCCCCGACAAACCTAGATCAGTTCATGTGCATATTCATGGTCTTTGAAACTTTTGGGCTTCCATTTTACAGCACACATTTCAGCATTATAATCTTTGAAAAAGGAATTTTCTTAAAATCCCATTTCACAAAGTAAATAATAAAGGTGATCTGACCTTGCCTGATGTAATAACCATGGTGGCATGTTTTTTGCTCTGTCTGGAAGCATTAATGTGTTTACAGTCTATCTTTCTACACACAGATTTTTGGTTAGAGAGAGACACTTAAGAAATGCAGTATGCCCTGTACTGCATAAACTAAAGATTTTAATCCACTGTGACTAGCGTCAAGTCTGCAATTCTTTGCAAAAGTTATTTTATGCATGAAACAATGATTTGCTGGAAAATTAGCAAAATTACATTGCCTTTGATTTTTTATTTCTTTGAAATCTATGAGCATTTTTATCTTTTAATTCATTACTTTATATTGTTTTTCAAATTATTTAACATTTATTATCTTTCTCTTCCCTGTCCCTTTATTTAAATCAACAAATTATTTTTTGCATGGAAAATGCTTTATCAAACAAGTAATGGTCTTTCAATATCTATGCCATTCGATTACATAATGCAAATAAGGAGCCCTCCAAAAAGTGTAAATAATTTGCAAAAACTATTTTCAATATATTTTTAATATTTGATTCTGTCAGGACTATGAATCTGTTAAGCTATATTAGCTCCTTTAAATAAGATACAGCCTAAATTGTACTACAAAATGTAATGGAAATCAGTGCAATATACACAGTCTTAAAACACTTTATTTCCATTGTAAAATTCACTGTTTAAGCCAGAAAGTCTTCCTACAGGACACTTTGGAAAAAAATTCTCCAGGATAAAATAGGGAATAATTACTGAAACCATGTTCATCTCACTGTAAATTTGTATTCCCTTTTCTCAATTCACATGGTGATGAAAATTATATTTACTCCTGTCCTCTATGAGATTTAATCAAAAGTACAGTTATTTTGCCTTTTGTTTCTCTGTGCATCAATCCAGCTGAAAAATACTACATCAGGTCTGTGGTAATTCTTTCTGCTCCAGAATAGTAATTTCTGAGTTGGCACCTTACATCACCATCAAATTCTGAATGACAAATTCAAATTAACTTATTGTTGGGAAAACCAGGCTATTTTATTTCCCTCTTTCCTTTTTGTTTTCCTCTTTCTCTTTTTCCTTCTCATTATTCATCTTCATTTATTCATTATTAAGCTTCACTCTTCGTTTGTTCTGCCTTCTGTAAACAATGTGTACTTCAAAATCAGATTGCTCCTGCAACTCAAGCAATTATGTCTTGGGTGAGAGGATTAGCTCATGTTTGGACAAGAAGATTTATAGTTGGTGGGATTTTTGTTTGCTGTAGCTTGCAATTTTTTTTCCTTTCTGAGGCAAGACATGTTTGATAATGGTTAGGAAGATCTTGACAGTACTATATCATGGCTTACTATGACATAAGAGACAGTGAGAATAGGAGCATGTATCACATTTCATGGGCTACATGTTTTCTGCTCATGGTGTGCTTTGAGCATAGTTGTAGCTCATCATGTCTCCAACAGACTGAAAGAACCTATCCTAGGATAAAAACATTGTGGGGTGGGCTGTTACATTCTTGGCCTTACACTTCCCTTATCTCAGCTGCTTAGATTGATAGAAGCACTGTGTGTATTCCTAGTGATAAAGGTTGAGTTTATGACCTGGTCTGAATGAACACTTAAAAAGTGAATTTTAATAATGAATTTTAATCATGTCTGTATAGCATAACAAATGCAGATTCCATTCTCAGCTAACAGGAATATATATGCTGAGTCTGCTCAAGTATTGTGGCTAAACTATTGGGTACTGACATACCAATGCTCCACGCACTCCCTACTATATGAGTACTCAGGTTAGTAAAGGAAAGAAGTTCTATTTTCCCCCCTCTGTCACATCCAGCTGGGATGTGACAGCTAACACTGAAGAAATGGGAATTGCTTTCTGAAAAAAGGCTTAAAGGACTTTATGTAGCACAGTTCTTTGAGGTGTTTCCTTTGTGTCTGCTCTGCATGTACAGAACAAGACGAAACATTTTGCCTACCTGGTAGAGCTGAGCACCTAGATGCAACACTATAGAAAAGCACCTTAGCCTCATAATTTTAAACACTTAAGACTCTAGGCCAAATACTCATTTACATATCAAGGCAGCTGGCATTTCACAGAGAGAGCCCTGCTCACCTAAGTATCTGGGATAAAGACAATAGTTTAAAAGTATAAAGCTGTTTGATCTCATATAAAGGTTACTTGATAAACTCTGCCTGACACTGCAGAATGGCTGACCTCCGTTCTCCTATGGTTTTATGTTATGACCATCTTTCAACTGTATCTAGCACAGGCAAATATTTTCTTTCTTCTGTTGCCACAACATCATTGTTATTTCAAAAAACATGGAAGGACTAAGGCATTTTTATGTTACAATAGATATGGCTTCAAGAATAAGATTAATTTTATTCATTTATTAATAATCTGATAGCATACTAGGTGAAAGATGCTATTTTTTAATTAATCCATTATCTGAATATATTTTCTGTTGTTCAGCATTACATAATAAAATATAAAATATCAAATGGTAATTTTGTCTTTTATCATTCATATCAAAATAATGCTGTACGTTGCAGTTTTATCCCTGATAATACAGTAATAATTTATCCTTTCCATTTTACTGCGTACATGTCCAATTTTATTAGCATGATACTTAGTAATTTATATACTAGTTTGATTTATATCTAGTTTGAAGTGATATTGTGACTTGACTACACTTTTGTATGTGCTCTAATGCCTTCCACCTGGACTGTTGTCTCTTCATGTGTAACATTGTGTGGCAAGGATGCTAATATTTGATTGCCTATGGCCATCTGCAACACTCCTTTCTCCTGGAAAAGAACTCAAGCAGCAGGAAACTAAGACATCTCAACAGAATTTCCATATTATTTTAGGAATTAACATTTTTGTAATATTAGTTCATATTATGCATTATTAGTTTGGTTTTTAGTTTATATTATTAGTATCACTGATAGCAGCCCACTAGGATCAGCAGTCATGCAGCCAGGCAGCATGGAAGCTTGAAGTATTTATGTCAATCATATAAACATATTGTAAGCATCACCACTACACTTAGGAGAGCCTTTTTTCATACCTTATAGTGTTACAGTAGTGCTGTGGCTTCAGTGTTTTCTAAACATTGGCTGATATTTCAGCTATAATAAATGAAGGTGAGAAATGCAGACACTGGTTTTGCATGCTTGTTCCAGGATCACTACAAGTTGTGAAGAGGGAAGTTACTTCAATAGTCTTACTTGCTACATATCTATATCTCTTACTTGCTTCATATTTCTTTATTTAGAATGTGTTAATTCACTGAGAATTTGAAAGGTTAATTGTATACCCACGGTGCATTTTTGAGCCACTGGGCAGTCAGAAGGTTTTCCTGATCTGATGTAGGATGTCTTTTGGTTGTCCTTTGCCATTATTCAGCTTTCCAATACAATTTACTTTATCTGAAAACATCATCAGATAGTAGTCTGATGTCTGGATAATTGATACAACCACTGAACATTATCAGGTACAATGTCAATATTAGTAAGGTGTTATCAGAACTGGTAGGGTATTGTGTGAACTGTCCATTAACAGATTTTCAAATGCTTTGAACATATTATTCATTGATATTTATATTAATTCTTAATCAAGATAAAATGTGGATATACTATTGAGTGTATTTCAAAAGTTTTAGAGGATTACATCTTTTCAGTTACCATTTTTTAACCTTCTTATATAATAAAATCAGTTGTGTTTTACAAGATCCATAAAAATAGCATTCAAATTGTACTCTTCTTTCAGTTTTTAGTAATCCAAATGTCTAAGAATTTTCCTGTATCTCTCTGAGGATTTAAGTCAAACTGGTCAATTTCTATCTAGTCATCCTTCTTTACCTTTTCTAAGTACTGACACAGTTTTCTGTCTTCTGCTAAAACCAGTGGGTCACAGTTTTCTTAGGGATTTTATCATTAATGTTTTTTGAGAAATTAAAAAAAATTCATTACTGAATCTATTTCGCTTTTTCACTGACTTAGTGAATGATTTGCAACTTGTGGGAAGATTTTTGTTGGTTTTTTAATTCAAAATCAGGGTATTGACTTATACTTCTGATCATACACTGATGATAAAATCTTGCATTGCACTACATGATGGAGAAGTGCAGAAAACTCCTCTGATGTGTGTCATGTTGTGGGACTTTGGGTGGGTAGAATCTCAGATTTCTACCTTGAGAAAGGAAGACATGCAATTAAGTTACCATTTTAAATGAGTAAAAAGGACAAAAAATTATTTCTAGAGTTGTTCCAAGCAGGCTATGACAACATTTCCATCACTTCTGAGAGTTTTCCATAGCTCTGACATTATAGCAGTGCATGCACTGTTTTTTTCTATGTTTATGTTCTTCCTGTTTTAAGAGGGCATGGAAAAGGATAGAAATAACATGCTACTACCAGTAGTAAATTATTGTATGCCCATTATATTTAAAGAGGTAATGTGATTATCCACATTTTTTGTTTACTACATAATTGATATTTATTTACCTTTAATAATTTGATTTGAACTTTTCTTTGTTGCTTTTATCTCACACAGAACCTAAATGAATGTTTATATAAACTGTACTCCTGAATTTTGTAATCCTGTTTTTCTTCTTAAAGTGCTATCCATTTACATTCAAATGTTTTCCTATCTGCATTTTCCCTTCTAGCAAATTTTTGTCTTAATTTGTCTTGGCTTTGAGAAGTGCTATTAAAAGCCATTTAAAGAGCAATGAAAACATTGAGCGCAATCAACATGTGTTCACAAAGGGGAAATCCTATATAAGTAATTTACTGTCCTTCTACATTAAGGTTATCTGCCTAATGGGTAAAGGGAAGGAGGTGGATATAATTTTTCTCAGTTTTAGTAAGTTTTTTATACTCTTCCTTACTATATCCTTCAGGACAATTGACCAACCATGAGATGTGTAGGTACATATTGTACTGGGTGAGGAACTAGCCAAGTGGCATAACTATAATGTTATAGAGTTACATCTGATTTTTAACTAGTCACCAGTGATGTTCCTCAGGGATTAGCTCTGAGACCAGTTATGTTTAATATATTTATAAATGATCTACATGCAGGAGTTGAATGCACTGTTAGTAAATCTGTTGATGATACCAAACTGGAGCACGTTGACACCAAACTGGGAGCACTGTTGACTCTCTCAAGGGACAAGATGCCTTGCTGAGAGATCTAGATACATTAGGGCATTGCACTATGATTAATGGGATGAAATTTAACAAATCCAAATGCTGGATCCTGGACCTGGGATCTAATTATGCAGGTACAAGTACATACAGGGAGAGGAGTGCTGGAGAGCATCTCTGCAAGACGGAATCTGGGGCTGCTGGATAACACCAGGCACGGTATAAGCCAGTGGTGTGTCCTGGCAGCCAAGCGGGCAAAATCCATCCTGATGTGCATTGAACATGATGCATACAACCACCTGGACAAAAGAGGTGGCTATCCGTTTCACATAGGCATTTTACATATGAAATGTACAAAATCCACAGTAACAAAACCTAATTTTGCATATTGAAATAAATTGAGTCAAAGAAAAAGACTGAATCAATGTCATTAAGAATAATTTAAAAACCTAATCAAATGAAAAAGGGCTAAGCAAAAAAATGTAGCATAAAGGAGTGAATGAGGGAACCAAAATCAAAGCACCTAAAGTAAAATGTTAAAAATTTACCCAGAATGCACTTTCAATAAAATACTGAGCAGCTGAGCTTTTTCATCTATTCATCTTTTATGAAGTATTAAAAGTGTCTTCATGGGAAAATCCGGCAACAAACCTGTCCTTTCAATCTCCATTCACTCAGCCATCTCAGTTGTTTGATCTTTAGCATTAAACATTCTGAATAAAAGCAAAGGTGCACTATTCATACTGTATTTCTCTCTTCACTGTCTTTGGCAAGATCTTGGTCATAATCTGTAGTATTAAAATTGGTTGCATAATGTTTCAAACCTTTTTACCCACTTTCTTTTTCTGGCTTAGTTTTCTTCCTCTCTATCTCTGTCATTTTTGCTTTTGTCTTTTGATAAAGAAAGTCACTTTAGTGAACGAAGCCTATCTTTATCACAGTGCTGCTGTGAGCCACAGGGCAAGAATAGCTAAAAGCAATCTCTTAAACCACCCGATCCTCTACAAGTTTGCAGGGTCTTAAAGGAGCAGTCCAGACTGCCTGTTGTGCATGCTGTTTTCTTCCCTAGCCTTTTGTGTAAATTGCCTTGCTCAATCTTGAGTGAAGTGAAGATCTGACTTCAACAAGGACAGCAGTAAAACCTACTTTTGACCTTCTCAGTTAACCATTGGGTTATACTGATTCTGCCTCAGGGCAGGGACCAGATGACCTTTCCAGACCTTTTCTGCTTTAACATTTTATAATTTTCACAAAATAGAAGTTATCACCATCTTCATTACCATCTGAAAGACTTTCAAAGAAGAACCTTTCTTTCAAAAATCTCTTAGCAGCTAAGGTAAAATGAGAAAGGTGATCATACAAAAAAAAAAAAAAGCCTTTCTTGAATACTGAGTGTTTAAAATAGTTTAATGAACTCATATTCTACATCTCTAAGAAAATTACAAAAGTTTTTAATGGTGACTTTAACTACAAAAGAAAGCAGATCAATATATATATTTATATGTATATGTGATTGTATGACTACTACCTGAAACATAAAACCACTCAAAGTCCCTTTGTGTTTTATAATGGCCTTGAAGGGACTTGCAAACGTGGTTTGGGGGCTAAGCTAAGAAAATCTCCTATTCTGTTCTAAAAACTAGTAGAAAAAAACAAGATGAACAGCTACTGGTATCAAAGGCAATTGCATGATTTAGGGCTTTGGAATTTTTTTCAGTCATTCTTTCTAGAGTTTATGCAGATTTTGAGATTACAAAATAATTGTGCAACTATGAACAACTAAAAATATAATTCATGTCCCCTGAGTAGTCTGTTCAGAAAACGCTTTGCTTGTGTAGCCAGATTATATGCAGACAATGTTTATATTTCAAAAATATGTGCTTGTCATGTGTATGGCATGAAATTAACAAAATAAAATTTCAGATCTGAATTGTTTAATGGAACTTGTGGAAGTTTACCATTTAAAATATGGCATATCACAAAAAGTGAATAAACTGTGAAGGTTTTACATGACACATTGCAGCACAAAACACAACGGAACTGGAGGCACCAGAGATGGCAATGGTCATAAAAAATCAAGAGCAAGTTTATTAATCCAGGAAAAACATCAATATCAGCCATGTTTCCTTTACATGAAAATAGTATTGCAAAAAGAATCTCAGTAGTATGTGGAGGGTTATGGTAGTGTGTAAGAGGAAAAGGATATGGGCATCCATTTGTAATTCTAGGAATTTCTTGACTTTGGAATGTAAACTGGAGCATAAACAGAAAGGAAAGGTATATTAATGTTCAAAGACATTATTTCAAGGCAGACAATACTGAGATCTTAGGAAATTGAGGCAATGGACTGCCCTAAAAAATGTTTGAGTAGCTATTTACCCTGTTATATCTATATGGCTGAATCACTAGTTTTATGATTTTCTAAATTTTTGCAGTGTTAGCCTTCCATTTGACACAAATGTTGCCCTATAAACAGGTTATATTTTTAACTCAGGAAGGACCACATATTTTGGGGTTTTTTCCATGTATCCTAGTTGGTTATGTAAGTGGATTAGATTTTACATTTCAAAAAAATAGTAATAACCTTCAGCCTAGATATTAAATCCAACTCTATAGTTTATTGTCCATTTAAAAAATCCTACCTATTTCTAAACAAACCAGGTTTCACAGAATAAAGATCCCTAATCTGCAGGCAAGTACCAAATCAATAGAGAGATACCACCCCAATAAAGTACATTTGCATTCACATAAAATTTGCTGTTTAGGATTCCAAACAATTAAGTCTGAATTGTGTACATTGTAAAGAGAGTAATCAATTCTTTTATTGAATTTTTGAGATGTTAATTTTATACATGGAATTTTATCTTATGTCTGATTTTAGTCCTGTGAATAATACCTGGTTTCCAAATACTGCATCATTCTTCCTCAAAATCATTCAAATTCACTTGAACTTGCATTCTCAGGTTACAAAGACAAAAATAGTTCTTCAATATTCTGCATAAGCTCAGAAGAATTTTTATTTTTGAAATGAATATTCATGACAGAGATCAAACTGATTTTTCTGCCAAATGCATGCTGAAATTTTGTAATCATTAGTATACATCTATATGGAATGCTTCAGAAAATTTTGTTTTCGTTTTTCCTATTGTGTTCACTGTTATTGGTGTGGGGCTTTTTAGTCATGCCTGATTTTCATTGAAGAATTTGATTTCCTATTTATAGTTATTAGGAAGTTGTTTTGATTTTCTCAAAATGGAAGAATCACAATTCAAAACAATGTAAAGTATAGTTATTAAAAAAAAATATAACTCTGTGTTTCTCACTGAATGAAGTCTCCACAATACCTTCAAGAAGGAAAAGGATACTTTTTTTTAGGTACGAAATATTAACATTTAGCAAAGCTGAATTCATTAATCACATTGAATGGTTTCATTTGTTAGACCACACCTGGACTATTGCATTCAGTTTTGGACTTCCATTAGTGGAAGGATGAGGATTTGAATAAACTAGAATGAGTTCATGGAATGCCACTAGAATAGTGGTGGCTCTCCTGTGAGAAATGGAGGGAACTCAGCTAAAGACAATCTGCGAGATAGACAAAAATAAATATATAAATAATCATTGGCATCTCAAACTTTTGCATGATCAGGAAATAAATTAATTAGGCTGCTTAGTTTTGGAAAATTAGAGATTTGAATTAGAAAATTGTTTGGGTTAGAAGGGACCTTAGAGATCATTTGGTTCCAGCTCCCCTGCTGTGGGGAGAGATGCCTTTTGCTACACCAGGCTGAGGTTGTGCAGGGTGCCATGCAACCTGTCCTTGAACCTGCCAGGGAATGGACACCCACAATTTCACTGGGAAACATCTTCCAGTGTCTCCCTGTCCTAGAATGAAGACTTCCACTGAACCTGAAAGAGCTCTCACTTTAGGTAAAATATGTCAACATGATTAGAGCATATATTCAAAGAGGAAAACTAAATACTTTTGTAAAAGGGCTTTACAGTATGAATAATCATGGGAAGAGGGATTTAATAAAAAGATTAAGATTAATATGAGATTAAAAAGAAGTGTAAAACAGATTCATTAAGAAGAACAGAGGCAAAAAGAACAGGGAAAAAGCATTCATTAGAAGAATGATAATATTTTGGAATTTGAAGACAATAAAAATAAATATTTTAAAGGCTTTACCCTAGTATCAGAAACTTAAACATAAACTTTTTTTTTTTTTTTTACATACTAATCTTAATACATTATGCTTTTCATAGGCAAAGAGAAGACTGGATAAAGAGGCTTCTCCATACTTGGAATTAGAACAGAGAAGAAGATCTAGAAATGGCCATAATTTTTAATTAATTCTATCATCAATGGATTTTGTTTTGCATTTGTGTTGTTTGAGATTTGGCTTTTTGTTGTTCATTTTGGTTTTTGTTTTTGTTTTTATTTTGAGCAGTATTGTTATGACAAATACGTTATCTGCTTCAAATATGAAGGCAAATTCTGGTATGGAAGTTTGAAGAAAAATTGTTATTTGTAAGTGTGAAAGGTTTAGGCTTTGATAACATGCTCAAGTCAGCTGAATTAATTAGGGTGTGGTTTTGCAAATCTAGTAGAAGCCATTTAAAACTAAGCTGTAAATCTGGTGGTAGTAACTTTGGAGAAGAAACGTAGTATAAAGAAAAAGCAGCAAAAAAAAGCTCATGATTGAAGCATATAATTTGATTATAATGCTGTGCAAAGCATGAGAGCAGATTCTGAACAAGAACTAATTCAGGTCATAGAGGTAAATAGAACTTAGAGTACAACATAGATTGTGTCAGACTAACTGAATATCTTTTTAGATAACTGACTTCCTAGAGGGGCTAATAAAGTAAAGCTATTCTCCCCAGACTTAAGGTAAACGTTTGATAAGATTTCTTGAAGGAAAATTAGCATTAAACATTGTGATTGAAGTGATTAACACAGGAAGGTAAAGATGTTTGTAGAAGGGACACTATCCCCAGCTATACTCAAATAGCAAGATAGGCTGAAGGAAAATAGGCACAGACACTTCTCAAGCATCAGTGTTGGAACTGAACAGATATACTGTATTTGTTTTCTGTGACATTGAAATGAAAACAAGCTACAAGGTTCTAAGTCAGCATCAAGAGGATCTGTTCATTCCAAGGAAAGGAATCACACAAATGTGATGCAATTTAACACCACAGAGTTCAAATATATATTTTCAAGAATTAATAATAAAATCTTGCTACAAAAGGAACATTGTCAATCTGATGCGAAGAAATGGGTAAAATATCTGGTGATATTTGTTGAAGTTGAGTGTGAACTGCCAGAATGATGCAGCCTTGAAACAAGGCTACTGCTATGGTAAAATGCATTGAATGACACGTTCTTCTAAGTGAAGGTGGAATGTAAATAACAAGGTATCAGCAAGGCCTTGTCTGGAACATTGTGTACATCTCTAATCATTTCTCTCAGGAGTGATTAATTTAAATTGGATCAGATTTAGAGAAGAGATATGAATAAAATAATGGAATATTTACCTTACATAGAAAAGATTAAGAAGAGCTCTGTTTGCCTAGCCTAGCTGGGGAAGGTTAAGAGGGGATATAATGACTTTTTGTAACTACATTGAGAGGGGATATATCAAGGAAAGAAAAATCCTTTAATTTTAAGAATAATATCAGTACATGATAAATGGCTATGAATAAGTTTAGACTGGATATTATATAAGGTTTCAGACCATTTGGCAAGTGAACTTCTGAAACAGTCACTTGAATCTCTTGGTGAGGCACAGAATCAAAACTGCTTTCAAGTTCAGTTTGTTAAGCCTGTAGTGGCATTGGAATAAAAATTCCCAGATACAAGAATACTTTCTAAAATTGTAGCTTACTGCCTCTGTGCAGTTTGAAAATACAATGGAATGTTGTTGGGATTTTTTGGTTTTATTTTTGAGAATTTTTTTGCAAGTCATATGTGTTTTATTGCATTAGGTTGATTTCACTGCCTAAACCAGCTGCCTGTTTACAGTGTGGATTAAATGGATTCTCCAACCTGGAGCCCTATGCTTTTTTAAGATTGGATAGTCAATGACTGGTAAGGGTTCTTTTGTTTATTCTAGATTATTGAGAATGATTTAGTTTAAGTAATAGTTTAAGTAAAATGATTATGAATTATGTTCATAAATACTTGACCTAGTTTAGCCTTGCTCTTTTCCCTTTCGGTAGCTCATTGGAGATGTAGGATTTTGTGGTCTTCTAACATATACATTTTGGATTTATTTAAGGTATTAAGGATTTGAGGTGGTGGTGTTGCTTTATGGTGTAATTGTTTTGTGGGCCCTTCTACACTTAGCCTCTAGAGTATTTTATTTTTACCTTATTTTAAGTATTGATATGCCTGAGCAAATAAATCTTGAAATCTTGGCTGTTTTTTACTCAGTAGAAAGAAACAGGAACCTCCAAACAACCTTTTATACGATTTATTGTAGCCACCTTCTAGACAATTTGAGCAAAGAGCCTTTTCTTTTATTTTGTGCTTGAAATGCCAGAAGAATAGGCATGAAAAACCCAGGAGGTTCTTTCCACAGCTATGGTGCTGCAATAGAACAGTATTATGCCCTTTGTTTCAGAAGAGAGAAAGAACTTGAGTATTAGTTAAATGGTAGCGTGGTGTAAGAGATTATGGAGGTGGACAATATTGAGCAAGTCTGTGGTGTTCTAATAAAAGCAGAAGCGTAGAGCATTGGAATGTCTGTATCACTTTGCTGTATATTGCTCATGTTTTTTTGATTTTGTACTATCACTATGCTTAATCCCATAGTAATTTTTTTCACAGTCCTTTTAATTGGTTATGTAGTATAATCCTGAAAAAGGTAGAAGAGATGGAAGGGCTACCTGACATCATAGAAAGCAAGACTTGCTTGATTGGGCTGTGTACTTGACTTCGTTCTTATCTTCCCTCTGTAGTAACTAGTTTGTCCATTCAGTAATTTCAGACAAGAGACAAAATGTCTGAAGATTTGAAATTTCTAGGAATATTATGAAAACCAGATATGATAGGACATGAGATAAAAATCCAAATCAGTCTTTAGTTAGAAAGTAAATTGTAGCACAACCTCTCATCTATTTAATAAGACAACCTCAATGTTTTCAGTATATATTGCTCATAGTATTTCTATGTACTGGGTTTGGATGGGAAAAAGTTTTGAGTTAAATTTCTTCAGGTTAGCCTCTATGATGCTGTGCTTTCAATGTGTGGGTAAACCAGGGTTGATAATGAACATCAATATTTTGGCTACTGATGAGCAGTGCTTGCAGAGTATCAACATCTTCTCTTCCCTCCCGCCCACTGGCTCCCAAAGGCAGTAAAGTGGAGGTGGTGGAGAGACTGGAAGTGAACAAGGTCAAGGCAGCTGACCCAAACTGACAAAAGAGATGTGCAATATCATATGATGTTGTACTCAGCAAAAAAACTCAGGGGAAGAAGGTTGAAGAGGGGACATTCACAGTTATGGCATTTTTCTTACCAAACAACTGCTATACATTTGAAAGCCCCAATTTCCACTGAATGTATTTCTGTCTGCTGGTAGGCAGAACTGAATTAATTTCTCTTTTTGTTTTGCCTGCAAGCACAGTTTTCGCTTTTATTATGAAATTATTATTAGCTCGATCCACAAATTTAAACTTCTATTTTTCTCTCCATAACTAGTAAGAGGGAAGTGAGTGAAAAGATTTGGAGTTTGACTCATCAGGGTCAATCCATCAGATCCTAAAAGTGAATGTATTCCTCTGAATCCTCTACAGCTTTATATCGACCAGCTGACAGAATACATGAAATGGAGACCCGGAGGGAAGAGCAAACTGTCAATAAGAGAGAGAGAGAGGTAAGAGTACTGGAGGAGAAAATATCAATTCACTGTCAATAAACAGAACTGATTCAGATACACAAATTTTATTACTTATTTATCTACTCAGTGGAAATTGTGTTCTAGGTAACTTCAGTCAAACAGCACCTTAAGAGAACAGGAAAAACAGATTCTAATTTTATATATACTTGTAGTTATTAATACGATTGATATCAGAATAAATTCAATCTTCAAAATTGTTATTTGTTTTCCAGTCCATTTAACAAATATTTCCATTAAACCCAATACATGCACACCAAAAATACTTATTTACTTGAAAAGGATGATTCTCCTTAAGTTTCCTGAAGTCAGAGACAAGGTGATATTTTAAAACTTAGAGAAAATATATCTGCTAAGAACTCAAAAACAAATCAAAGAGACTCTTGAAAAAAGTTATCAGGCCTGGAAAAGACGCTCTCCCTCACCACATATCCTGCAGAGAAAGGATGACATTACCATAAGTTGAGATCTACAGAGTATTTCTTATAAAAATTAAGAATTATCTTCTAAAACAATATATATCATCACAGATTAAAATTGAAAATATAAGATAAAAATGTCTTATATTAAAATATTAAAGTACTTTAAAAATACCATCCCATGAGGCACTGCAACTTCACAGTACTCCACTGAGTGTAGAAGATTTTGAACCTTATTTTCTACTGTCTTGTTTTTGGAGATTAATCAAATAATTAATATCCTTTTAAATAGTTTTAGCTGTGTGAATTATAATTTGGCTTGTAACTAATCCATCCATCTGTATAAAACCAAAATAATGTAATTCAATTGAACTGCAGTGAGTATTTGAGATCATCAGTAACCAAGAATTTATGAATACAAACACATGAAGAATCTAAAGAATGCTGTAAAATCATCTCTTAATTTTCCAGAGTTGCATTCATTGACCAGCAATCTGGATATTATTTGGCAGCAGAACATTATTATGAAGTCTTTTGTGAAGCTTTAAATTAAAGAAAGTCATCCTTATTTGCAAAATGTGTTAAGTCTCTATTATTTTTAGTTTCTACTTATGCTGAACAGCTGGTTTTCAGACTCCTTGCACAGACCTCCTCAGGAATCCAAAACTGTGCACACCAACTTTTCCAGATAAAATTAATTTCAGCCTGTTTGATCTAACTTCAAGTGGAAGCCCACAGCAGACAACATTTGGGGAAAATCTGTTTAGGTAACTCATGGTACTTGTCCTTGGTATCTCTAAAATTGTGACAAAGTCTTTCCTTCCTAGTGAAGGAAAGGAGGAGCAGAAGAGGTACTGGGTGATGCTTCAGAAGCCTGTGGCCTGAGCTGATAGGATGTGGAACCAAAGCCCAGCGGAAGCATCATGTATCTCCTGCTTTTGACCCACCTGGTGCTCTGACTGTAAAGACTTCTAAAGACAGGGGAATCTGTCTTTAGAGAGGAGGCAAAGGAAAAGGCTGGTGGTGTATTTACAAACATTTACCAAGGCAAAAGTTTAATTTCATGGCAATATAGGCTTAAAAGGAACATTAGTATGTTTGATAGTGGCTTGGGTTAGTACCCAGGTTATGTGGGTTCTGTTCTTCTTTTGCTTAGAATTATTTGCACAAATTGCTAAATCCTTTGATTTTTCTCTGTCTGACTTATAATAGGGACACCGTTGTTAATAAAACCTTTTTGTACCTCCTGGTGTGTAGCAATGAAAATAAAATTTTCACTGCAGAAGATCTTTTAAGTCATCTACCAAAAAGAAAATAGGAAAACCAGAATCGATTCTGATCAAATGTATATAGATACACACCTATGAGTATTTGCTCTAGTCTTATCGTGCCTCTGGTCATGGCACAATAAAAGACTACACATTTTCTTCTATCCAGATGTTTTGCTTTCTATTCAGTTCTAGTTGAAGCACAAAGAGGATATGTTCTGCTTTTACTTCTCTACTATATATATGACAATATTCTCATAAATATTAAATTATTTATTCTGAGATTTTAAATATCAGAACTTCAGGGGAGAAGGGAGAAAATGGCCCTTTAATACCAATGTGCAGAAATGCTATATTTGCATACACAGCAGAAATGCTATATTTGCACTTAGTCAGTTGTGACTATAATTTACCTTTTTATTTTAAACTCAGCTTCAGATTCACTCTAAGCTCCCAAATTACTGTGGAGCATGATTACATCTGAATATTTGACACTTTTTTACAGAATGAAAATATAATTTTTGCCTTCTTCTGTAAACATGTCTATATTTATTCATGACATTCCCCAACTAATATTTTTTGCCTGATAGGCATATTAATTTTTTTTTTTTACTTTTCAGAGCTACCGTACTCTTTCATCTGGTTTGAAACCAGATTTAATGAGGGAAAATAAGTCCTATTTGAAGTCTTATAATAAAAAGTTTTATGACATAAAGTCTCTGCAGTTACTATTCATTATAATGAGGTGATTCCAAAATGTGGAAAAATGTGTTTATTTCCATCAGATGTTGAAGATGAATTTTCTAAAAAGCAAAACTCCTCTTGTGTAAAATTATAAGTTTATTAATCTAGCTTTGTGTTTGATTATACTTCTATTCATGTGTGTATCAAATAATGCTTTTCTGCTTGTTGCTTAGGAAATTTTCTATTCACTTGAAAAAAATAAATAAGAGATAAATGCTTTTTCAAATCCATGTTATATATTAAAATGCTCAGGGAACTGTTCTTCTGAATAATTTAAAAGATTATTGAAAAGTGATCCTCTTATCACTAATAATAAATTTCCCCTTGGTGAATCATTAGTAATTCAGATCTGACTGTTAGTGGAACAGAGGTATTTAAATTGATGCAAATATTTTAATTTATTCTCACTTTATAAACATTTGATTTATTAAAGAACAAACAACTTGATAATTTTCAGTTAAATCTGTCTGAGGGATTTTATTTCTTTAAAGGGTTTTTTGCTACCCTGAAGAACAGCCATGCAGAAGGTAGGTGTCAAGTCACATAAAACTGGATTTGGCATCTACATTTGAAAGTGAAAAGAAGTAATATATTTATTAGAAGCTGTACCCTATCTGATATTGAAGAAGAATATACAAATAACTTTCTAATTAATTTCAGTCACTAAATCAAAAATTGTGATGAAAGCACAGTCTTCAAATATAATTTATAAAGTCTTACTGAGATTGACAGGGTATTTGTGCCAAAGGTGTAAATAAATTACTTTAATTGTCTGTGTCCACAGAACCTTTTGGGGTTACAGAATATACTTTAGCTCAGAGCTTGTTCTTCCATGTAGATATTTCACATTTCCAAGCATATTTATAGGAAATTATTTCATTCTGATGTCACCAAAACCAAATGACCTAACTTTTAATTTATTTTCTGGTTACCCAGAGCTTAAGCATATTTATTTTTCTTCACAGAAAGCTCACCTTAAAAACCGGGTTTTATATAGAAATATACTGGTTCTACTTAGGAAAATTGTGTTTCTGGAAAAGTCTAAAATTGGCCCACTTCCAAACATTCTGCATTGTTGAAACCTGTTTGTACTACTGTCTGTTAACCTTAATGGGAGAGAGATAACAGCTTCAGATCAGTTTCATATAAAGTATCAGACAATGGAAAGCTCCAGTAATGTCTGAAGCTCCACTAATGTCTGACCCCTTTCTTAAAGGGCAGTAACAATTCAGATGAGAAAATGCCTAAAGGGCTTTTTTGGTTTTAGGGCTGTAAGGTTTTTAGCTTTTTGGGTGTTCTTGGTTTAGTTGTTGGTTTTTTTTGTTGTTGGTTTTTTTTTTTTGTTTTTTTTTTTAACTTCTCCAGTACTCCTGGCAACAGGCTAAGTAATTTTTTTCCAATACTGAAAAAATAAACTTCATGTAGTAGTGGATATACTCCATTTAAAAGCATGGATAGCTCTCATCTAAAGATTCCCAAAGCTCATATCCTCTAAGTGATAACAGGTGGCAGAATCTTATCTTTAAGAAATTATGATCATCTCTGGGGAGATCTGTAGGAGATATATATGCAATGAGCATGAATGCTCAAAATTTATGAAAGTAAATGTGAAAAATTTCACAAGGCACAGTGGGTTTTGTATATAACAGTTAAGAAGAGATCTTTAGAAAAGATAAAACTTTTGGCTTCAGGAGAGCTCTGATTATTTCTAAGCTGTTGAGAATTTGTACAATAATATTCAAAGGAACTTAGAGGTCAGCCACTGGAAAAGGATTAGTTTTTATTCAGCCACTTGATCTCTAATGGAATATTATAACTTTCTCTCTCACTGTATTTTCTTACATGTTTTATTTTTAAGATGTCTTTTTTTCTATTTGTCCTCATTTTAAAAGTTGTTTGGACTCCAAGAATGGAAATATATATGAATGTAAATAGTTTTTTAAAGTCTAAATGCTGCTTTCATAAATACATCCCTTCTTGTACTGGGGAATGCATTTAAAATTAGATGAGACATGCAGAGCAGAAATATTCCCAGCTCTGCACAGCATAGAGGAAATAGAAATAACAGACATTTCTACAAAGACTTAAACATTGCTGGGAGGATGAAAGCTAAAATAAGTCACCTCTCTACAGAAGCATCAGTATCATTTATATGTGTTGTCAAATAGTTCTCTACTAAAAAATCTGTAAGAAATCCCTAAAGTCTGAATAATGTTAAAGTGATTCTGACCACCAGTGATCTTGGAAGAGCGAAGGACAGAGTAATATTATTAAAGGAACTTTGAGCAAGGACAGCATAAAACATGAAAAAAAATTCTACATTCTTTAGGATACCTCCAGAGAAGTGATTTAATTTAAAAAAAAAATAGATAAAAGATGGGATTGAAACCCCAAACATAAGGGTACAATTGATCCTCCTACAGATTGCTGAGAGACAAGCTAGACACAAGCTCTAGAGACTGTGCAGTTCACAGTCTGTTGAGCTCCCAAGATATAGTCCAAGACAAGACAAAGGCAATAAGAGAAAATAATTTGCTACTTGAATGACATTGAGTTTAGGGGCAACATAAGTAAGGTCTGTTTTCTCACCTATCTTCACTTTTGCTTATGAAGAAAGATTTTACAGGAAAAAAAAACCCAAACAATAAACCAAAACTAAATGCTGTTACTATGAGTCATTTAAAACACTGTAACCTCTGTGGCTTTACTGTCTTGCTTTCTTCATTTCTTTCCTCTTCAATCTTCCTGGATAATGTTTATATCATCCTAACAATGTTTAATGCAATAGACAGAGTGTCATTTGGAATAGAATGTCAGACTACATTCACACAATTGAATTGCTCAAAAAAAATTCTAAGAGTTAAGAGAAAGCCACAGAGCAGTAGTGAGTAATCTTTTAGAAATGTAAAAAAATGTAAAAATGCGAAAGTGCATAGTGAAAAATTTGTATTTTACATTCTACTGCAAAACAAAGCAAAAGTTTGTGTTATGTGGAAAACTAAGATCAATGTATAATTAAAAAATGTAGAGAGAGCACATCTGAGCTGTAAAACCATGTATTAGAACTTACTGTTTAACTACAATATGAATAGTCTAGTTACTTGACCACTTTTGCTCTCTCTCTTTCTCTCTCTGGCAAAAAGAAATATAAAAAGCTGGCCACCTATTTTCTGTCCCTTGCTTTGAAAGGCCTGGTTTCTATTTACGAAATAATTCTGAAGTTATTATTTTAATAGCCTTTTTAAAAGTGTGGAATTTGGTTGAAAAGCCAAATCAATACAAAATTATTTACAATCCATTGGTTGACATGCTCCAAATTTTCAAAAATGTTAGTGGACACAGCCAGTTTAGTTCTTTACATAATTCTGTCTTTAAAAATTATGTGGCACATATAAATAGCTACATAAATGCAAAAATTTTATGCCGCGCTCCTGCCCCAGATCCCTGATCTCTCTAGCCCCGGCTAGCTCCTCCTGGGGCGAGAGTGGGCAGTGGAGGCACCCTCCGCTGCTCCCAGATGGGGTTTAGAGGGTGCCTTTGTGGGTCCCTGGGTGGCGCAGGCAAGCCTCGTCGGTGAGGAAAGAAAGGGCGGATCCAGCTGGGGGCCAAGTCCAGGTTTATTCGGGCCAACGGGCCAAACGTACAAGAACAGTGCCAGCCAACTGGAACCCTGAGAGGGGTCTGACACTGGGTTATAAACCTTTAGGGAGGGTTAAACCTTTAGGGAGGGATATCGGTGAACCAATGAGGAGAGGGGAAGGGAGTGGCTCCAGGATGGGGTGATCTGACCTGGTCCAATGGGGGAAGGATATGGGAGGGGCCCCAGGCCCTCGTCCAACCACTCGGTGCCCTGAGCAGAAGCTTCCAGATGGAGGGGAAGGAACACCGAGTGACAGACAAGGCACCTGGGAGGAGACAGGGGGATGACTTTGCACTTTCCAGGATGATGGACAAGTACTGGAAAGGCGGGAAGGGAGGACCAGGCGGGAAAACAGGGAACAAACCAAGTGGCAATAGGGGTGTACCGGGTCAAACCAATGGATAATACAAAAATATTAAAACATATAAATCGCACAACTCCACAATTTTATACAATTGAATTTTTAGAAAAAGTCCTGAGTCATGAGTACACTATAGTTTTATTAAAGCATTTGAACTGAAGGCCAATATGATTAATTTGAGAATGGAGTAATGAGATGTTTATTAAAGGATACCATTTTCCTTAGAAATACTCCATACTTCCTTAAATACTTAACATCATGATCAGTCTAGCCTTAGAGTACAAAAGACAAAGAAGAAGGGGTTATTGAGTTGTCATTGCCTAAGTAGCAAAACTGAAAATATTTAATAAAATTGCACAGTATTTTTTATATTTAAAAGTATAACAGTATGGTTCAGGCAGGTCATTCACTTGAAGTGAAATCATGTCTTCTGAAACACCAAAATATCCAGTCTGCTCTAAGACTGCATTTTGTCTGGACTCTAAATTCCCATTCACATTATTATATCAGGAATATAAAACAATCATGATACTCTGTTCTGTACTAACCAGTTAATAGTTTGAGTCTCAGCAAATCTATAACATAAGTCTGACCAAATCACCAAATAAGTTATTCCTAGTTAGACAGATAGTCTTCAAGGCTTTCTTTATCACCTCTGGAGCAGTTTATTTCCTTTGGACACTAGATCATGTTTTATATTAGCACCAAAAGCCATGGAATAAAGAGATACTCACTTGCCATTACATGCAGAAAAAACATTTGCAACTAGTTTAAATTTCTGCATCCTACTTTTTTGACAGCTGTTGTTGGGTCAGTCACATCTTCAGTATTCTTAGGCTTTCTTTACTAGATCTTTTAAAAACACCTTTTTTGAGATAACAAGGAAACATTACAAATATGAATGAGTAATAATTGGAAATATCATTACAGTGACAACTTTCCAGTAATGTGATGGCCATCACATTTTGCTTCTTGTAGGCTAAGGCACTTCCTTTTTTACCATTCCAAACACAAATGTGAGTTTCCTTGCCAAAGATCAACAGGATCACATCAACAGCCTTAGAAGAGAATTGAGAAAAGCTTTTCAGCAGAAAAAAACTTTAAGTGATGATATTTTTCACAATCAAGAGAAAAGGTAAAAATGAATGCAGTACTAGAAGGCAAAGAAAAATTCAGAGTTCTTTCACCACAATCTCTATGTCTATGTTTTTTGTTTCATATCAAAAAACTGCTCAGGAAAGTCTGTCCTACAGAAATAATGCATGTCTGACAGTTTAATCTGGGTAGACTAGTCAAGGCTCCTCACTCCTAGCTGAAAATATCTTAGAAATCACTCTTTATATACATTACTCTATTTAATCAATAAAAACTCAACTAGATTATTTGGAATAATATTGCTTGCTATTCTAAGGAATTCTAAAGAAAATTATGAAAGGGAAATGGTGGAAAGGACTGAATTCAGTATTGCTACTGAAAATTTTACTGAATAACTATGTGCTCTGAGCTTTTTCAGATTCCTTTGTAGCTGAAAAAAACTGGACAAAATTACTTAATCAACTCATGATTATTTCAAAGTGGTCTTTTCAGTTACAGAACTGATTAACCTGTAATGGACATTTTTGATCAGAAAGCAGAGTTATGTGAACAGTCTTTTGAGGATCAGATCTGTTTTGTCCCTTCCTTGGCCTTCTCTTCATATTTTGTAAAGAGACTTGAAATGAGACAATGTTTCAGCTGCTTGAATAACATTTAATAGAGCTTAGAAGACACTTCAACATGCTCAGTTATTATAAATAAAAGTTTCCAGGTTTAAAGTTTGGAAGTGGCAACAGAAAAGTGCACTAAGAAAAGCTACAAAAAAAGCAGGAACCATGACAGAATTAGAACCCCTTAAAGTTTATATTAACATTCAGGGTAGCTTTTAGTCCTCATCTAAACGTGTTTTTGTTCATCTCCCTGAAGTTCTTAAAGGGTTTTCTGGAATGAAAATTGTAAACAGATTTGAATTAGAAGTTTGCATTTCTGGCAAGTCTAAAAGAAATAATCTCATGCTCATGGCTCAAATAATGAATTTTATGCTTGCAAACTTTGTATTTGTTTGGATAAAGGCCTTGCAGCCCAGACCTTTTAGAATAAAAGGAACATCAAAAACAACAAGAAAAAAAAAGGCGCACATACCATCCAAAGACAAGATTTGGCATGTATTTGCCAGATGAAAGCAAGCAGGATCTTCTATTAAAAAAACCAGATCTGGTTGAGACTGAATGTTCAAAAATTAATTTTCTTTACATTTATATTTCAGTAGCATTATTTTTGTCAGCTGAAAATCACCAGGGAAAACTGGAAGGAGAGAGGGCAAATTGAAAAGGGAATGTTAAAGTCTTTCAGTTGTCTTACACTTGCTTTAACTAATTTTATAGTTAAGCAAATAACTTCTGCTAAATTATATATATACTGCTTCTTGGTTACTACTCATAAATAATTAATATTCTTAATAAATCATTATTTTAATTGTAAGGGACATTTGTTACATTTTAAAACTTGTATCAAAATGAGGTTTGCATGACTGCCTGGATGCCCATATCTAAATACTCTGTATATTACAATGACTCTGAGCTCCTCACAATTCCCAAGAATTTCTCCAAGGTTCTCCCTGCATAGATTTAGGTTGACAAACTCCTTAAAGTAATTTTTGTCCAGGTTCAAATCAATACTGCTAGGTCATCTGGACATGGTTGCAGCAGGATAGTATATATATATTAGGTTACTTTTTAGGTTATACTTATTAGGTTACTTAGTATATATATATTAGGTTACTTTACTAATGCCTGGATTACTAACTGGGTAAAAGAATCATGCCTTAAAATAAAAAGAGTTGTATCAGTATGCTCCTATCTATTGCTTCTCTTCAATCCTTCAAACAGAGATGCTTTCCTTTTTTTCCTGCATTAATGACACATTCTTAGCAATTTGTTTCACCATCAAACAGCAGATGTTGCCTTTTCTTGTGGTATAGTCTGAAAGAAATATATACATAGATTTGTATGGAAGAGTTTGGCCACTGAGCTGTTGCAGAAGCAAAACAATTCCCTGAGGAGACTGTGGGTTGCAAAGCTCCTTAGATTGAGTAACATCAACAGAAAGACCCATTAGTATTAAATCTAGAGAGATTAAATTTTGGGGTAACCTGCAGATGAGGTCAGGTGAAGAGTTCTTACGATCCCTAAATTACAGAATATTATCCCAGGTCCTGAGGTTATAATAGCCAAATGCTTAGATCTTTCTCCCAGCAGATGGTGATGAGCCACTTTAGTAAAGGGCGTAAGAATATCTTTATATTTTTTGTATTTTTACAAGGCTAATTGTTGCCCAAAGTAGCTGCTTCAGTTTATTTGTTGGTTTTTTGGGTTTTTTTTTTTGTTTGTTTGTTTTTGGGGTTTTTTTTCTGTTGATCATCTAATTTATTAATATCAGGCATAACCAGACATTATGACAAAAAAAAGTAAACATTTAATGCATAAAATTAACACAAAATTGTATACTCTGACAAGATCCTTACGAATGTCTGTAAACTCCCAGTTTTCCTACAGAACTGCAGCAGCCCTATTGTATGACAGTTATAACAGGTATATATTGCCCCAAAAATATTTTGAATATGATTCACGGAAGTTTTATAAAGCCCATAGTCTTTGAAGCAGGTAAATGGTAAGGTTACATGTAAGTTCTTGTCAAATATTTATTAGCAAGAAATGGAAAGAACATTCCTCCCCGAATTAGCCCAGTCTTCCAGCCTGAGAGTTCTCATATTATTTACAAGTGTTATTTTTAATTCAATTTATTCCAAGGTTGTGATTGAATTTCTTTGCCAGAAACCTTTCCAGTCAGGTACCTTCAGGAAAACATACAAATTATTGGAAAGGCAAAATGGATAATCAGAGGACTAAAATGACTTCAAGCAAGTATTGAAGAAAATACCCGGAGAAGGTAGGAAAATCCATATACAAACCTCTTTTATTATACCTCCTCTGAAGTTTGCAACACTAGGAACTGGAAATATCTCACCATTTTAAAATGAAAGTAACTGCTGTAAAAATGTATCACAAAAGAAATAGAATTATCCATATAAAGGCATAGGAAAAACTCTGGCACTGACATTATGTAAGCAGTGTAAGGAATTTATTGAGTTATATGCACAAGACAGAAATGGTAGTACAATATCTCACTGTTAACTTGAGGAGTGAATGAAATACATAAAAGTTTATAATTCTGTAATGTTTATCTAAATTGCTACAGAGCACAGTGCTCGGTGACAACAGATCAAGGGTTTTTGACATATTAACATATTAGCAAAAACATAAACTGATGAGACTTTGAACTTGCTTCTTTTATAAAATCTTATGTAATGGCAATAGAATAGAGGATGAAGTAGAGGACAGGAGATCTAAGGCAACAAGAAGCAATCAGTGTGGCGGAATCAAGGCAAAAATATTTGGAAAAAGATTAGAAAATTGAACTTTTCTGGACATATAAACCTGATCTGATTAAACTGGCATAAATACATACACATAGAATCTATAGATATTTCTTTAAATAAATGCAAGATATTGACTTTTACTAATAGCACATGACAGCAAAACCATATACAATACCTCTATATATAACCTCTCTATATAACTCTATATATACCTCTATACTTTACTACTTCTACTTTTAATTGCAAAAATTGTATTAAAACTGTGAATCTAATAAAAAATTCTTCATATGCAGTGAAACACTATGAATCCTATTTTGTGGGAGAAATATCAAATTCATAATACAGGTTTATGAAAGCAATGTTGCTAACAGCAGTTAGTGCTGATCCCAGGGCCATAAGATATCCTTGTTCAAGTGCTAAAACCTTCCTTTGATACAGTTCTTTATAAAAGGAATTGTACTGAAAGACTAATTCTATTTTTACTTTCTTGCTAATCAATATTGTTTCATCTCATTTCTTTCCTGAAGGCAAAAAAAAAAAATCCCCTGGTTTGTGGATAATTACAATAGGCAAAGCAATAGTGTGGTGATTTATTGCTCAAATAATAAAGAAATAATGCAGGATAGCAATAAATACCAGTACATTAGATGTGCTTTGCACATTAGCAAAATTCCAATAAAAATTGAAGGTTTGAAAACTTAAAACTGATATGAATAGTCCATGAAGAGAAAGTCAGCAGTTCTAAATTTAAGGAAAAATTTCTTCTGAAAAGGATCCTGGGAGGGTAAAAAACACATTTTTTAACGTTTGCTAAGGTCATTTAACAAAATGTGCAAATGTAACACAAAAATTTTTAAAGCATAAACCAAGAATTTAGTAGCCAGGACATGATAATCTATGATTCTACATTCTGAGGTACCTAAATGCAGCTAACATACTAAATATCTCTCCTCTAACATTTTAAAAATCAGATTAATCCAAAATGAGGTTGGATATTTCCAATAAACTTTCTGAGACAAAGGTTTGTCGCTATTTTGTCTGTTCTTGCTTGAAGAGAATCTTGGGAGAATAAATATGAAGACTAAGTAACACAGTCTCAAATTATACAGAAAGTAGTGAATTCCTAGCATTTTCCTGCAAATTCATAGTGACTAATGTTAAGAGAGTCACAGAATATTCTGAGCTGGAAGCCACCCACAAGGATCATTGAGTGCAATGCTTAAATGAATGACCCATCCAGTGATCAAATCTACAATGTTGGCAGTATTAGCATCATGTTCTAACCAATTAAGCTAATCTCAGTGGCTTACTTCATCAAGTCATAGAACCTACCATGTAAATTAATATTTTTATTTTTTATTTTGAATGATAAATACAGGGACAGAGAGATAATCACCATGAACATCAAAGATTAGAACCTTAATAACCTGTAAACATGCAGGTGAACTTTATCTGCAAGTCCTTTGGTATCTACTAGGTCCTGGGGAACAGTTTTCATAAACCAATGTTTGATGGATTAGTATCAACACCGTATTACTTAAAGTCACTTTCATCTTGGGAAAATGGAGAAAATTATGTAATTTCCAAGGAGTATAGTAAAAATCAGAAGGATAATAACTATATTTTGATTAACTTACTCTAGTGTATTCAAAAAGTATATTCACTAACATTTATATCCATATTAACTGCTTGGTAACAGACATGTATTCAGCTACATACATTTCTAAGACAGGAAGAGTTAATACAACCTGGCTAAAAATTAAAGTGTCTACAGGAATAATGAAGGTTATATTGATTCCATTTTACAGAGGTTGGAAGCATTTTTGATGTTTAGGAAAGTTTAATTTTTTAATTAATCTCTCTTTATTTCACCAAATCTACTGAAAATCAATTTATTTTAAAACAATTTTAACCACTTACATTGACTTGCTAATAAATTTTCTCAGTAATTTTTTCCAGTAACATTTCCAAGTTTTCCTAGCCTCACTCATCATATGCTTCTATGTCTCTTATTCAGACAAAAGGTCTCTGGAATAAACAATTGTTTTGTGATTCTCAAAGGGCAAAAAAATGAAATAAAAACAGCTCACTTGGGCAATCCCTTCACTTCATATAAGACTATTCAGATTCAAGAAGACCATGGTTCCTGTTCCTAACAACAGCTGTAAATCTAAGAGAATTAGTATATAGATGTCTTTACCAGCACAAGTGAGAAATCAGCTGTCAGAATGGTCAGTGCTGTTTCTTTAGTGTAACTTGATTTAATGCCACATCACTTAAGGTCAAGGAAATTTAAAGGTTGCTGTGAAAGCAAGTGTGCTTACTTTCTCCAGAATTCCTGAAATGTAAAGCTTGCAACAGTCACCAGTGTCTACATAAAGTGTTGGTAGAGAAGAATTATTTGGCTTTTTGTCTACTTTTTGCTTGCTTATTTTGGAGAAAACTATACTCTTTCTGTAAAGGAAAAGGAAATGATAAAGTTTAAAATGTCAAATAGCAGAAAATCCTATGGTTACTAATAGTTTGGAAATGATTGTTTCATCCAATTTAAATACTTCACCTTTAGCCTACCCTGTAGCTACTTCCCTAAATATTTCAAAAACATCTGACCTTTGCATGGATATTGCTTGATCTTCATTCATACTGACATATACTCCTTCCCAAGTGCAATATATTTTACTATGCTTTTCTGATTTAATACACTTATTTAGAGATTCTTCTTGAGATATTAAAGATTTAATTAGAGCCATTTCTCAGATGATCTTTGAGCTTGTTAATCAAAATAATTAATAAGTATACTTAATTAACATCTGGTTTAAGAGAAGTTTGCTTTCTTTTAGCTTTTCTTAAAATTTCTTTGGTGAGGAAATAGAGATCAGATACAATTTAAAAACTGCAGTCCAGCCTCGTGAGAAATATGAAAATATTTTATCCAGATTCCAGGGTTTAAAATCTGTTTTGTTTCATTCCTATATTTTTATCACCTTAATTCACCTATTTTTTCTCTGTCTTGAAAATAATGTTTACTGGAAAACTAGTGAACAATTCTACTCTTAACTTCTTTTTGGTGGGTATATGAATAGTTTCAGTTAGCACTTATAGGCTTACTATTAAGCATTATGTCATTCTATTTTTACTTATTCTGCAAATTTTGCAGAATTCAATGTGTATTTTTCCCACTCTCTTTTTTCTTATATTAGAAGTTTAGCCGTTGGGTAAAATAAAGAAAGTAATTACTTTTTGTCAAAATGGTGAAAGAACATAGCTCTGAGGCTATGAAACAGACTTCATTAGTGGCATATGTCTTCAAATTTTTGTTATTATTTTAGCTGCCCCGAGAGACCTTTAAAAATGAAACTTAGCACTAATGGACCTGAAATAATAATACTAAGTGTAGCATAGAATCTTTTAGGGGTTATATTATAAATAATATCTTACTTATCTTTCACATAAGTAATTGCCAAGAGTTTTACAAATGAAAGAAACTCGGTTTGGTGTTTTTTAACTGCAATTATACTCAATGGTGAAAAAAGCATCCATGGTTTTCCATCATTGGCAATCCTTTCCAATGAAACATGACAAAGAAACTTTCAATTTTTAGTTGTGAAATTATTCTGAATGTTCTTAGGGAGGGAAGAAATTATTTAATCCAATTGTTATAATTCTAAACTGATAGTTTCAGAATTTAATTTCTGTCTCAAGTTCTTTGCTGATAGAATTTGGTGACTGAGATTTAATGTTACAACATTATTCCAGTATTTCAATGAAAATGAAAAACAAAATCATGCAAAAAAATCTCACTTGAAGTCAGGTAGTTAATCTGTAACCATGTCTATGCCTAGAAACTTGTGATTCATTGTCAAAATTCTTAATTTCTCAAAGACATACAAATCTCAAAGGGAAGTATACCTGAAAGTTTAGTGTGAATTGATGGCTATGAGCAGAGATTCATATAATGAACTCCCCACCCAGAAGGGAGAGGCAGAGGAATCTTATCTACTAGACCTCAGCCTCAGAGAAGTCCCCTGGGTACCTTCCACACTGCCAGCACTCCAAAAGCATTTCTTGCCCTGATTGGTGTCAAACAGTAATCCCTGCAATTGTAATGAGAGGTGGGGGAGGAGTGAAGAACAATTAAAGTGGACTGACATTAAGCATCCATAGGCAAGGAAATTCCTTCAATACCTGAAGGCATACCTTCTCTTTGATTTTTTTTCCTTATATAAGTGTAGAATTAGGGCTGAATTTGTAGGCTAGACAAACTTCAGAGTTTCTTGAAGGTTGTGTGTTCTGTTTGTATATTGGGGTTTTTTTAATTAGATTTGGGCTCTGAGAAAGAACAATCTCTGCAACCCACACAATTGTAAACTTTTACAAGACATAAATAAAATTGTTGACTTTGTAACAGTGCTTGTTTGCTCATCTGTCAGTTTTCAAGCTGCAGATTTGTTTCATTTTTTAGACAAAATTCATGTGGTTGATAGACAACACTATTTTTTTTCCTTTTGATTTGGGAAAATCAGCTTTGCAAGTATATTTAACAAGTTCTTGAAAATGGATGAATAATTTAATTTGTTTTTTCATTTCTTGTTGTCAGAAATATTACTTAAGTAATCCAAAATAAAACTAACAAAGCTGTCAATCTGCTCTCTACTACAAGTTCTTAAAAAGCTATATCAATGTATTTATAGCAGGAGAATAAAATCTGTTGCCCATCTAATAATCTTATTGGTTACTTTTAGTGTTAATATTCCACCACTAATCCAAATAGTTTTTTAAAACTGGAAACAGGCAAAATGACTTAAACTAGAGATACTAATCAACTGCAATTTGATCAAATTGGTGCTGCAATCAAACCTGACTGACAGTTAGCAGACATTGCATCAACTTGTTCTCATTGCCAAGTGAACAATCATTTATTAAAAAGATTACTTGATTATAATGAAAGCAGGTTACTTCCAAGTATTTTTTTAGGCTTTGCAAAGAAGACTTAAAAATTAATAGAAAAGGGCCTCCAGGTGATTATCACAAGAATATTTACAACCTTGCCTTGACCATGAGTTATGATCAAACAGTGTAAGATGCAGCATACAGGACAACATAAGAATGAACAGAGTAGGACGGGCCATAGCAGGGTCCCTGCACCAAGTGGTGACAGAACACTGCCTGAAACTGCTGGAAAGGTTTAGGGTGATATCACCGTTGTCTGACTTGATTGCTGACATGTGCAACAACCCCCCACTCTTCAAGGACAGCGTATGGGGAAAAAAAATGCATGTAAGTCGAGAGTCCATGTCAAGGCTGAGCTCCTGGGCAGTTTGACACTGAGCATGGCTGGGGTGATCACTGTGTTTCATCAGGCTTCTCTATGCAAACTCACTGAAATGGTGCCATGGCTGTCTCAGCTAATTCACTCTCAGTACCAGTTCTTTTGTAATCTCAATTAAAAAAACACAACTTTATCTATTTTATTGTGTCAAAGATAGAAATTATAGAAAATATCACAGCAGTCTTATGTCCTACCCAATCCTGGAAACAGTGTCTGTTGCGCTGCTGGATAAAAATCTGTTTTTTGACTGTGGCATGCTGCTCAGAGCTCCCACCTATGGTTGACATGGTCAGCCTCATTGTTTCTCACATTTTAAAAATATTTTTCCTAGTGAGCAAAGCTATAAATCTTTTACCTGTACAATACCCAACTTTCCATATTGTACGTAGAGGTTCACTTTGGACACTGTGTTCTTCCACCTCTCCTTAAGAATGAGCTGGTACAGGACACAATTAAAGCCAATGCATGCTGACCTCAGAGTACATGCTCAACTTACAGAGCAGTCACTCAGGTACTAACATACAGGTCTCTACAGCCAAGGCCTATGATTATACCCTGCCTATATTCAGACTGAAATCACAATCTGCTTGTAAAAATATCTCCCTCGGGGCCCTACTACAGTGCATGCGTGTGTGTAGCTGTGTGCATGGATGCTGAGCTATTCCTGACACAGCCCTGCTTGCTTTACTTCATAAATGGATCTCAGCAGTTTCCAGGAGTAGGCATTCCTTTTTTACTACATGGCACCAACTCCTGTTAAAAAGAAAATTTTTGTTTTTATGCTACACATGGCCAAATGTTGCACTGTAAAGCAGACAATGTATAAGCAGGGAAAATAGAAACATATGTTGAAAATCCTCATATTTTCATGTGTGAAATCTAGAAAACTGCATTCAAGCATTGTTGAAAAATATGCAAATGAAATGTTCTTTATATACTGGATGCAAAAGAAGTTGATAATATGACCTTAAATTATTTTAAAATTCTCTTATCATTATTATTATTTCACCATTTCTTAGATCCAAAATACATTAAATACATTTAGCTGAATAGTCAAAACCTACAGATATCATTAACTCCAAAAAATTCATTATTTCTTCAAAATACCATTATTAAGAAAGTTGCAAAGAACATAATACAGAGAACAGAATTACCTCCCATAAAAATTGTAAAAGAAAAAGGATTAAAGTCTAGCAAAAAACAAAAGGAGGAAAGAAACATGTAGTTACTGGGACTGTGAGCAAATAATTTGTTTAAAACAGGAAAAAGGTTAATGTCTAACTTGGGGGAAATGGAATTGTTTGATTGCTCAGTAGAGAACTGTCCCACCTTTATCTCAGGCTTCAAACAATATCAACTACCTAATATCCTAAATTGTAAAAAAAACCTACCTGGTTTTAGTGTAATGGTGGTTAAGCTTTATAAGCTATTGCATAAGCTAAGTGCTCCTATTAAACCAGTGGAAAAAAACATTTACATAGATTGTGGAAACTACACAACATCACTTATTCCCTCAGCTGCTGGCGACTTCAGACTGTTTCACATTTATGATTTTTTTAAGTGGCTGAATTAAGAAAATTAACAGAGCATTGCCAGTTCAGAGATCTTAAATGATGCATTAAGGGACCAGTTAGTGTGTGTATGTGAAAAAAAGAAACAACCTAAAAGTGGTTATTAAGTGAGAGTAATTTAACCCTACCACATGTCCTAGAATTTCTGTATCAATGAAGACAGCTACTAATGATGCCAGTGAGATGCATCTATATTATGAAATCTGTGCAAAAAGAAGGAAGCAGTACAAGACAGTATGGTCAAATGTCATGAGTTTCCTTTGTCATCTCATGATGCAAGTAATTTTCAGTCAGTACAGTAATATGAGGCAGAAAAAAAAAAAAAAAGATTATTTCAAAAGCAAATTTCAAAAAGTAATTTACAAGACTACAGAACTGTATATGTAAATTCATGAGTTTGCAAATTAAAATTAATCAAACTGAGAGTGACATACTATAATTTTTTTTTTTTTTTTAGATGAGAGATGACATTATTTTACAATTTAAGAAACAATACTTACATTGGAGCATAATACAAGGTTACTTATTAATTGTAATTTACCACAGTTTTATCAGACTTAAAATCATTCATAGAAAACCACATTTAAACTGGTTATTGAACTGCTGTCTGATTTTATCAGATAAAAGCAGTACAAAGCAGACCATAGTAAAGGCAAAACATAAACCAGTTTCTCCACAGCATATTTTTGACTTGTAATGTATACCAAAATTACCAAGTGGAGAGAAGTACTATATATGTGATATTAGCTGATATAACTGAATCTATTAGTCTACCTCTTTGATTAGAAAGATGAAGAAAAGCTTGTCCAGAGAAGACTTAAAATATATCTCTGCTATCCTTTTGGCTTTTCTTTTTTTTTTGTGAGCTAGCTCTTAACTTTTTAACTGTCCACACTTGATGTGTTTGTCACAGCCAGGCCCTAATCTAGAGTGAGCAAACCAGTTCTCCAGACAGAATAGTTTAATTATTATTAAACAGTTTAGTAATGTCTGGATTCCTTGCATTATTTCTAATGTGTTCTATAAAGTAGAAAATTTTAATAAATCTAGAACTCTTATAACCAGTAAGGAAAACCTTAGTCATGAAAAACATCTAAGTTATCTAAGATGTGACTTGACATAGTATTCCTCTAAGCCATATTTAGTATTCTTGAGTATACCCTAACTATATGGTTTTTTCCTATTCCTATAAAAGAGCTCCTAAAAGAGCTCTTTTCTATCAAGGAAAGACCTTCAGAACGAAGCAAAACAAATTGAACAGAAAATCCAGGAAGTTCATATAAAAAAAAGTTCAAGAATTGGAAGAAGACAGGCCTAAGTCTGTCACATAAAAATGTCTTTGCCTTTTAGTTACTAATCCTTTTCTTTAAATAACACTATCCTGGACCTGAGAAAAACGTCCTGTATGAAAGCAGTATGAAGACTGAAACACTTGTCTTCCAAATCAGATCCACTTGTAAAGGGAAAAAAAAAATTCAAAATAGGATGTTATACCATATAAGCCCTTTTATAAGAAGGTGGAAGAGGAATTACTGAGACTAGAGTATTTTGTTGACAACCTCAATGCAAGATGCATCCATGGGCTGTTAGAAGAATTTGTTGCTTATTCTATAAACTCAGTGTCTGTGAATAAAGTGGCTGTTCTATGCAATCTTTTTGTAGGAATGGCTCTCTTCCAGGATGAGACTTACCATAGCATCATAGAATGGTAAGAGGTTGGACTGGACCTTAAAGATCAGTTTGTACCCATTACTCCTCCTGTTACTGGAGGTTCTGACAGAGTCCCTCTCCCTGTAGGCTGCTTCAGGCACTGGAAGGTTGTTGTGAGACACACACCTTCCCTCCTCCAGACTGAACAGCCCCAGCTTCATGACCTTCATCTGGACTTGCTGCCACAGTTTCATGTTCTTCTTATAGTGGGGACACCAGAGCTGGATGCAGTACTCCAGGAAAGGTCTCAGAAGAGCAGAGTGGGACATTCCTTTGGATACAGCCCAGGATCCAATTCGTCTTCAAGCTGCAAGCACAAACTGCTGGCTCATCTCAGATTTTTCATCAACCATCACCCCCAAGTCTTTCTCCACAGGGCTGCTCTCAATCCCTTCTCTGCCCAGTCTGTTTGTGTGTCTGAAATTGCCATACCCCAGGTCTAGAACCTTGCACTTTGCTTTGTTGAACTTCATGAGGTTTGCATTTGCCCACCTCTCAAGTGTCTCACGGTGCCTCTGGATGGCATCCCTTCCCTCCAGCTCTAAATAAAGGGCTCTGTTATCCCTACGGCTTCAGAAAAGGTTTGTATGGGTTTGGGTTTGGCTTAGGATATGTATTCTTATGATTTCTTTGCCTTTTTCTTTCTGTATGAGAAATACTTGGTCATTTATGATAAAAACTAAGATTGCAACAAATAAATTTAAATTTCAGTGATAGCTCTATTCCCATAATTCACTATTCTATATACATGTTACTATGAAGAACAGCAGGTTTTAACATGGAGCTAGGATCTTTGATGGTATAAATTCAACTCAATATATTTATGCAAATTTATACTGTTTGAGCTTATTGTGCACATACAACTAGAGAACATTTTCTGGCATGCAGATACCTCAATTTCACAATTAAATTAACTTTACAATTACCAGGATTGGACTTATTCACTAAAAAAGCCCTAATGATACCTTTGCTGCTTTTTAAAAGGAAACCACATAATGTTAATTAAATTATGGTTATTTTTAAATGAAATTACCCTTCTTTATTGATGCTAGGAGAAGTCCTAATTTTCAGATACCAGTATAGGCTCCAGCTGCTCTAGAACTCAGGAAATAAGGCAATATATCAATGAAATATATCAATAAACATATATACTGGACTATCAGAGCAATAAAGCAAGTAATTAAAATTTCTAACACACTTTTTCACCCCTGGCAGCTCAAGCTGTAAAAATGTACCTAATAGAACATTTCATTATTTCTGATATGTTACATTTTCAAGTCCACATAAATGTAAAAATAAAACCTATTCTAGGTATAAAATTTGATTGTAAACCAGTAATTGGCAAATTTTTGTTTAATAATACTAATGCTGAATTTTTTTTTTTTTAACCAAAAGCTTCCAAGAGAAATGTCTTTTTGTCAAAGCTTGACTTTGTAGTCTCAACAGTTTATAATTTTATTTTCTTCTGGTAAGTGCATTTTTTTTGTGAAAGTAACATCTACTAATTATAACAATCTCAGTAATTGAATCATACAATGATTAAATAATTTTTGCTAACTTAGTACCTACATTCAGCCAGCTTAATTAGTCATTTTTAAGTATACTGTTATCAACTACCCTTGTCTTATCTGAATTTAAAAAAATATAAAAAATAGAAAATGTTCTTTATCAGGTTCTATTATTTTCAGTGATGCATTGTGGTATTGGTAGTTTTCTCAATCTGGCTATTAGGCCCTTTAGGGTACTTGAAAAAGAAGCAGTATAACCAATAATGAAACAATGGGGACAAAAATGTATGAAGATACAGATCTACAGATACATAGCTGTTTTAAATGTTAAACAGATCCCATGTGGCTTACCTGGATTTCATGAAAGCAGTCTAATTTAGTATCAAATTGTATCTGTTATCAAAGTGCAAAGATATTATCAATTTATCTTATTATTTTATAATGAGATGTTCTACACTGAATTACTCTGTTAGTTGCAAATCTTAATATAATTAAAATTGTATTTTTTAACAGCAGATTTATTTTAACTGTCTTGGAATATTGCTTAGCTAAACATTGAATTTTTGATTGCACTACCTTTATCTACTTTTACCCCAGTGAATGAGAAAGCATATTTGGGTTTTTTTTCCATGATTCAATAAGAAGTCTGGTGTAGAACCCTGTATAAGATCAAGAGTGTTGTTACCAGCTTTAATAAAAAGTCTAAGTCAGCACTGAGATGTACCAAGTCTGTTCTGTAACATGAACATATCCAGAACCCCGAAACAAAGTTTTGTGAGAATTGTGAACTGAATGTTAATTTCTTCCCATGTCTTAAGCAGTCCTAATACCCAGGTTTAGACCAGAAATTGCTCATTCTAGTGCTTTGAGAGCAGTCTGGGTGGGTTAACTTGCATAGGAGCAAGGCACATCCATGAACAGTCCTTTGGTCCAGAATACCATTTCACTGCTGGCACACTGCCTGGGCTGGTTTTGGTCTGTGCCTGCTCCTACTCATCCAGATAATAGCCATATTAAAGGGTATCAAAATTCAGGAGCCACACTGAATAAGAATAATGAATGAAACCACCCAGTATTTGCAGAGAGAGATTAGATGGTTTCTGGCAGTGCTTATCAGTGCAGGCAAAGCCTTTTCTGTTTCCTATCTAGTGACTATGTGTGATGATAGAACAAGAGCTAGCTAACAGAGGGTGTATTTGGGAGCATGACTCAAGTCTCTAGTATATACAGATAGCTAGAAAGGATGATTAGATATGAAGTAGGAGAACCATGTCACCAAATATGCCTTTAGGCATTGTTTTGAAGCACTGCCTGTAAGATACCTAAGTTTCCTGCCCCATCAAAGGAGTTTTCAGGGTCATCTGAGCAATGTTCCTTTTTCCCCAGCTGGGACAAAAAAATACTTGGATAAGCTGGACGTTGTGCAGTATTTTCAGAAATAGATACAGAAAGGAGCTTGCTATCTCTGAGCACTGTTTGACTCTTTGTAAATTATTAAACATTCATATTTCACTTCACTTCTGTGATTAAAGGAGATATCCTCCATTTACAGCAGAATAACTGAGTTAAAGAAAGATTAAATACACTAGTCTCAAATACTACTAAAGGCTTCTATTGATTTGAATGTGAATTAGATCAGGCAATTTGTGAATTTACTTCCTGAGAGAATGTAAAAATCCATCTAAACCTATTTACAGAACTAATACTGTAATCCAGGCATGTCCATTAATTTTTGTATTGCTATACCTTCCTGGAAAAAAAAAATTGAATACCCTCCTAGCTCTTGATGAAATACATCATATATATATATATATATATATATATATATATATATATATATATATAATATGTGTGTAATAAAGTATATGTTTCAAAGATGAAGTGCTCTGGAGCTGAGGATTACATTGTGGGAGGCAACTGAACTTTCTTACCCAGCAAGACCTTAGAACAGAGCAGAGGGAGACACCCCAACCTCACCTCTTATGCAGAAAGTAGTGGAGTTGTGACTCAAAGGTGGCTCTGTGACTAAAAGACTCACATGGGTGGAGCCAGCAGGGACCATGCCCAGCCCCACCTGGAGAAAAGCCACCCCCAGGGAGTCTGTCCTGTGGGGTGATCTGGAAGGGTTAGAGGGACAGGTGCTAGTGAGGGCCCTCTGCCACTGCCTCTGAAATATGCTGGCCACACTGGAGCACACCTGCAGTCTTACAGAGATGAGCCAGGAACTCCTGAGGTAACAGAAGCCAACAGAGAAACACCGGGGAACCATCGCAAAGGAGTTAAGGGGTGTTCCTGTAGGAAGCCAAGAGCCCAGCTGAGGTGCCTTCACACAAATGCACGCAGCATAGGCAACAAGGAGAAGCTGGAAGTCACCAAGCACTGCTGGAAACTTATGTGTGCATCCTGGGCTGCACCAAAAGCAACAGAGCCATGTGCAGAGGATTCTGCACCTCCTCTCCACTCATGCGTGACCACACAAGGAGTACTCTGGGATCCTCAACACAAGAAGGACATTGACCTGTTAGATGAGTCCAGAGAAGGGACACCAACAATATTAAAGGGATTGAGCACCTCTGCTATAGACACTAAGAGAATTTTGTTTGTTCAGTCTGGAGAAGAGAATGCTTCAAGATGACCTGTGGTCTTTCACAACCTGAAGGGAGCCCGCAACAAAAATGGGAACATGCTTTTTAAGTGAGCATGTAGAGACAGGACAAAGGGAAATGGCTTCAAACTGAAGGAGAGTAGGTTTGGTTTAGGCATTAGGAAGAAATTCTTTGTTGTGAGAGTGGTGAGGCACTGGAACAGGTTGCCCAGAGGTGTTGTGGATATCCCATCACTGGAAATGTTCAAGGCCAGGCTGGGTGGGGCTTTGAGCAACCTGGTCTAGTGAAAAGTGTCCCTGCCCCTGGAGGTGGGTTGGAACTAGATGGTCATCAAGGTCCATTCCAACCGAAGCCATTCTATGCTTCTATGACATTTGGGGAAGGGGTGGGGGGATGGGATGCTTGGTTTAATTTGGGGGGAAAACAAATTGAAAATAAAACCACAAAAAGTTAAATTTTGTGAGGCAGTAATTTAACTGTGCTTGAAATGGCTATTTTATAATTTCAAATCAGTTACACAATATTGAAAAAAAAACATAAAATGAGAAGTTACGAAAAATCATGAAAGTCAGAGAAAATTAAATTATATCAGTAGAATAAATGCTGAAATATATATCTTGATCATTCTTGTGAGTCAGATTAGCTTAATATGTTAACAATAGTTCTTCTAAATTCTGAATCCATAAGTTGCTCTGAAACAGTGAAAAAGTAAAAAAAGGGTGTTTATTTAATTTTACAGTAAATCTGTTGAATCATTTTGTCTTCATATAAATTCGAGTAGTTTCAAGATTGAAATATCATTGCAAAGTCCTGAAGGCATCCCATAAGAAAAGATAGCAGATTTCTGGGTATGTTTTTAAGTTATAATTATACAGAATCATAAAATTAGTTTCTTAGTAATTATTTTTGGGGGATACAAGCCCAGCTTTGATGTTTTTAACATTTCTTGACCCAGTTTAGTAGCATAGTTGACAAGTATTTTTGTGCCTCTGGAGACACATGATTACTAGAAAGAATGCAGAACTGAGATCTGATGATTACTTGTCGTATATAATTGTGCTGTCTTCAAATGCAAAAATAGATCATATTTGTGTGGAAATCTTTGATGAAAAATAGCTCTTATTACAGAAATGTTGAAAAGGTAGAATGGTAGAAAAAGATGGGTGCAAAAGCAACATCAGAGTGGATGGATTCTTTCAAGACAGAGAAAGGCTAAATAATTAATTATCAAGTATATAGCACAGTAGATTAGAATTCTTAATAGGGTAGAAAGACTATTGCCTCCAGACATGATACACTTTTGGTGATTTATTTATAAATATTATTATACCTTATTCTAATATCTTAGTGAAACATCATAAGATATTATTATTTCATCTGTAGTGTTTTAATCAAATTAATTTCAATAGAAAATGTATAATTCAAACTAGAAGTGTAAATCAATTCTTGCTTCATTAAAAAGAATCCAGGTGTGATAAGGAACAGTCAGGAGCAAATTTTGATATTATTGTCCTATACCTAAAATTCTCTGACCCAGTATTTAGGTGTTGCTAACAGCATAGTTAGAAGAAAGTACTGAGGGAACCAACCTTAGGACTGATGGAACCTTTTCCTTATATATACCACAAATTATTAATTATTAATATGTGTTATAGCCAGTTTATTATCTCAAAGGAAGACATTATTCATAACTGACTCTGTAAAGCTAAATTAGATCCACCATTATAAAAAGTTTCATTTCTAAATTTTAGAGATGATTTTGCAATAGTTTCCAAATTAGGAAATTCTATTCTTTCTGACTCATTAAACCTGGAATTTTACTTGACAAGTGAAACATGAGTTGAGGATATCAGTTGATTTCATTCAAACATTAATGACATTTTTATTAACTGAGGGCCTGAAGTAGATAAATTGCACAAAAAAAGGTGGCAAGATAAAATATAATTGTCAAAAAGTCATGTTAATGTAAGAAACAAATTTGTGAGGTAATTTATAATTAAAATTAAACCCTGCCACTGACGGTGAAAAAAAAATCCCTTGTAGCGGGTTACCCTGGCTAGATACCAGACACTCACCCAAGCCTCCCTATCACTCTCCTCCACAGCTGGATAGGGGGAGAAAATATGGTTAATGAATTAAGGACTGGGAGACATCACTCATCAAATAATGTCACAGGCAAAGCAGGATAGAATTAGGGATATTGATTGAACTTATTACTAACTGAATTAGAGCAGGATAATGACAAGTAAAGTAAGACCTTAAGAACACATTCTACACCATCTTCCCACCCCTGCCTCCTTCCCAGCTCTACCTCCTCCCCAGCAGTGCAGGGAGATGTGAAGGGAGGTTATGGTCACTTCATCACTGTGGAACCTTCCCGTACTGAGGAGGCTGCAATCTGATCTTAAGACTCCTCCCATGGTGTTGGGATGCCTGATAAAACATCAGGGCCCTGGGTCTGTTCCTCTCTCTCTCCTCTCTGCTCTCAATCTGGGCTCTCTGGGCTTTGCTCAGGCTCCCAGGCCTCTACCCCCTGCTCCCCCTGGCATGGGGTGGGGCGAGGGGGAGTAAAATGCACTCCCCTGCTAAACAACAGAGACTTTTCTCATCTATTTTCCCTGTCGCTGTTGTGACCTTCCCTGGATCACGATCGTCACTGTAGCTACACGCTGCTACACATCACAGGTTGTTTCTGCTGTTGCTCAGGGAGAGGAGTCCCTCCCCTATTCCAGTTTGGGGTCCCTTCTGCAGGAGTTAGTTCTCCATGAACTTCCCCAATATGAGTCCACCTTCACAAACTACTACAGGGTGGGTTGCTCTTCCACAGGGTGCACTTCTTCAAGGACACGTTGTTCCAGGGTGGGCTGCTCTCTCCACAGGCTTTCTATGGGGTCACAATCTCCTCCCAGGCATCCTCCTGCTCCAGTGTGGGTCTGCTCCATGGGCTGCAGGTGTATCTCTGCATGCCCCCTGGACATCCATGTATTGCAGGGACACAGCTGCCTCACCATGGTTTTCACCATGGGCTGCAAGGGAATCTCAGCTCCAGCACCTGGAGCACCTCCTGCGCCTCCTTTTACATTGGCCTTGGTGTCTGCAGAGCTGTTCCTCTCACATGTTCTCACCCTGCTCCTCTCTGGTCGCAATTATACAAGTGCAATATTTTTTTTTATCTTCCTCCTTTTCCTTCATCTTATGGCAGAGGCATTGCCACTGTTTCTAACTGGCCCAGCCTTGACCAGGGGCACTTCTGTCTAGGAGCCATCTGGCACTGGCTTTGCTGGACATGGGGGAAGCTTCTGGCAGCTTCTCACAAAACTCATCTCAGTAGCCCCCTCCATTACTAAAACCTGGCTGCACAAACCCACTTCAACCCTGCAATGGCAGAATAGTACAAATACAGTATTTTTTTAATGAGAAAAAAACCTACAGCTTGTAGTTTTAGACCAGCATGCCAAAAATATATTTAACATATTTTATTCCATGTCATTCCTAAGATCTTGCTAGGGAACTAGGCTGTTGTAAAATTTATAGTCATTTACCGCATCTCTTCAGCATATGGACAGATATCCACAGTCTTAGCTAAATTTAGGGATAAATAAATAAAACTCTTTCATTAGAAATTATCTCCTGCATTTAATGGGCTAGTAAGCAACTCTTGTCTCCACAGATGGATTTTTTATACCTTTGATGAGAAATTGATCTCTTACTATATCAGATTATGAAAATAATTATTAAGATTATTTCAGTGTAGGAACCTAAAACTTTGGAAAAATACATGACACAGATGCCTGGAAATTATATATAGCTTGTCGTTTACACCTGAAATTGTTCTGAACCAGATTAGATGACACCATAAAAAGTTCTTAATAACTTCAGGTTAATACAATATGATTAATCTGTTTTGAGTGTAACTAGGGTGAAACAATCTCTGTTTGCTATTTTCCTTTATCTTTAAACCTAGCTTGTTTTTCTGTCACAATAAACATATATTTAGGTGATCTAAGGCTAAAGGTGCTCCAAAGTGCCTAAAATATGTTGTCTTTCTTCAGAAACAGAGTTATGCATGTTTCATGCCAAGATGTTTCATCAGTATGCTAATTTTTTCCTACGAAAAATGTACATCTGAGCACCACAAGGCTATAGTTTGTTTGTTTGGGGTTTTTTGGGTTTTTTGGTTGTTTTTTTGGGTGTTTTTTTGGGTGGGGTTTTTTTTTGGTTTTGGGTTTTTTTGTTTTTTTGTGATGTACTAAACTAATGATTGGTAGGCTATGACACTGGGACATCGGAGAAATGCTTTTTCATCCTGGTCTAGCTTTCTGATTGATCACTGGGAAGATATGCTCCTCTAAAAGATAAATTTTCAAAATCCGCAATACATTGATTACTGCTTTGTTAAGCAGTCTTGCTGATAAAGTGATTGATTTAAAGAATAAAATATATCACGAGTTTATTCAGTTTTTTCAAAATAAATGAAATGCCTAATACTTTCTTGACAGTCTCATCCTGAAATAACTTATTTACAAGGTGCTATCATTTGAATATATCAATAGTTAAATTAAGGTGAGAAGAAATATTGTTAAATTTTCTAACTACTGCTTCCCAGAAAGCTTTGCATTAAACAAAGGGCATGTTTCAATCATTAAAATATGTTTAAAAATGCATTACATTTGGTTTATATAACGATAAAATTAATCATGACTTTTTAATATAATTACTCCTCTTCTTGAATGTTAGGGATGATTACAAAGCTCTAACATAATCTTCTCCACAGGGTTGAAGGGAAAGGTTATGTACACAATTTGGTACATAACAAATAGTGGCATTTTTGGTATAATTATGACATTGCTCTGAAAAAATGGCAAATCCTTGGCTACACTTGAGTATATAGACCTGTAGTAGCAGTGGAAGTCTAAACCCATTGAAGACCGAGTTCTTCGAAGACTTCACCCCTTTATTCTCAGAGCCCACAACTGCAGGCAGCTGCCTTATTTACTGTTTTTCCAGTCTATGCTGCCTTGCACAACACTGTGAATACCACAATGGTGAACACAGCTTTGCTTTGCAAAGTTCTGTGAATTTATGTAGCCTTAGAAAACAATCCTTCTGCTTGAGTGCATTGTCCCAGTTCTTTGGCATCCATAACTACATACATTTAGTGGATGCAGTTCAAAGAAGATAGAAATTGTCCTACACTTACCACTCACTCTGTGGCACACACTGGTTGTATTTTTCATTACCAGACCAGATGATAACTACGTATAGTTCACTTATTTGATAACCTATTTCAGCTCTCAATTTCTGTAGGTATTGTTATGCTCTGTTTAACATAATAGAAAAGGACAGATGTATTTTAAAATTCTGGTTATTTCACAATAGAATTGGGTCATAAGTGTAATATTTTTTATTATGGGTGTAATTTATGATATGATAACCTGTCATAAAGTGTGCTTTAAAATATTAATTTATAGCTGAAGTGCTCATGCAATTTCTTTTAGATAAATTATGCCTAAGAAAATATGTTATTAGTAAATGAATGCTCTAAATTGTCCACAAAAGCTTTGTCAATGTCTGGGCCAAATTCTCATTCAAAATTCTTCTAATTAGGCCATATTGCTTCCTACTAACCATTGCTCAAATTGTAAATGGGTAGGAAAGCCATCAGATATTGAAAGAAATGCAGAAATGGCTTAAATATAAAGTGAAATTAGGAAAAAATTGAGTGCCTTCTTAACTGCCTTTTACTGTTATCTTATGAAGGGAAATAAAGAATAGCATCTTTGCATCAGCTTCTCAACTTTTTATAGACATCCACTCATGACCGATGTGGAATGTACAACAGAAGGTCTATTTTTCACTAGTTTTTTCCTTAGTAGGTAACAGACAGAGTAGGTGTTTAGGTTGATTTCGGTTCTGAGGGTAGGAGTATACCATGTATGCCTACACATACTTGGAGTTCATAGGCTGCCTGACTAAATTAAGCAAACCAAGTTAAACTCAAAGATGTAGCAGAACTGAGCAAGACTCATATTTGGGTGAAACACCCAAGGCAGTAAAAAGTGGACTGGGGAAAACAAAATGTTGAAAAACAAAGGAAGAAGAGGGTAGAGGGCCTAGGCTGCATGTGAACGGGTGGCTGGTCACTGCAGTCTGTCCTACAGTCTGGATCAATACTGTATATAACATTGTCTGTGTGAGTGTTCTCTCTACTCGGAGCCTCTGTGTGAGCACAAATGTGAAGCCAGACTAGCAGATGAGTAGGGTAAGAAATCTGAGAGCCAGAAATCAGACTGAGAATAGGTGTGATAGTTTTGTCTGGAATAGAGTTAATTTTCTTCATAGTACCTGGTATGGGGCTGTGATTAGGATTTGTGCTGGAAACAGTGTTCATAACCCAAAGACACTTTTGCTATTGCTGAGCAGCATTTGCACAGAGCCAAAGCCTTTCCTGCTCCCTACAGCACACAACCAGTCAGAAGGCTGGTTGGAGAGAACACAAGCACTCCAGAGGAAACACATCCAAAACAGCTGACCCCAACTGATCAAAGGGTTCTCCTACACCACATGGCACCATGCACAGCATATAAAGCTGGGGGAAGGAAGAGGAAGCAAGGATATTTGGAGTGATGGTGTTGGTCTTCCCAAGTCACTGCTATGAGTGATAGAGTCCTGCTTTCATAGAGATGGCTGAACAACTGTCTGTCCATGGAAAGTTGTGAAAGAATTTCTTGTTTTGCCTCGCTTGCAATGTGCTGCCATACCTTTTAATGTTTCAATTTCAGCCATACTTTTTAATGTTTCAGCCATACGTTTTAAAGTTTCAGCCATGTTTCAGTTGTTTGCTTTTAATTGTATTACATCTTAAACTAGTTTTATCTCAACCCACTTTTCTCACTTTTACCCTTTCAGTTCTCTTTTCCCATTCTACTGATGGAAAATGAACTAGTGACTGTGTGGGGTAGTGTCTGAAAGTCTGAATAATTCAATTGTCTGCAGCTAGCTTCTGGAGAGAGCAGGTGGGATGCACCTGTGCCCACCTTGGCATGTCTGTGTGGAACCTTTGCTAGCAGAGTCAGTAATAACATGTTTTGACGGCACTACAGTTGTCTCCATGTGCTAGTTTTAAAATCTTGTTTGCTAAACAATCTAATGTTACTCAGGTAGGCTGAGATGTCTGTAGCCATCTTTATTAACTAAAGCCTTCTCTTTAATGGATTAAACTGTGATTTTCCCAGTTAATTGCATGTGATCATAACACCCAGATTTGAAATTCACAGGTGATTCTACTATTCAGTCGCAGTAACTGACTACTGTGTAATGTAAGGTATGATTTTGGTTTTAAATTGTTACAGTGTGAGAATATTTGTAAGATTTTCCTTCTTCTTGCATGAGGCATATTTTACCTAAATAGGAACAATGATGCAATCAGTCTCCTTCATTAGGCTGTATATTTTCATGAACCATAGAAACCTGACAATTTGCTAAAAAAATGTAGCTGAACATGGTAAATTACCTGGAAAAAAAAAAAAAAGATTGAATATGCAAAAACAGATAAGATAACATGCTCACATAAGTCTCAGTTCCTGAGAAAATCAAGATAAAATGACTTAATGAGACATTCTCACTTCTACTCAACCTCTGTTATTCACTTCCTATCAACAGAATCAACTTCTAGACATAAGACTGGAATAGCACTTTCAGAATAGCTCCACAATATTTGTTTTTTCATGTTTTCCCCCATAAGAAGCATGTGACAAACCCTTGTCTGCTCATTCCACACCATACTGCAGAATGTTTTGAAGAGTAACTTTAAAACTTTTTACTTATTCATGGTGGTCTTCTTTTCTGAATTTGCAGGTCACTTGGACTTCTCAGTCTTCAACTTTTGAATCTTCATATTTGAGTGCTGGAATTCCAACACTTTGATTTAAAAATGGCCTTACTTTCCAAGGCAATGACTGACTTCAGTGGAAACTCTTGTTACTCCCTGTTTCTAAAAGCTTACCACTTTAATGCAAGTGTTTAAATTAACATGAGAGATAGGATTCTTAAAAGTACCTAAGGACCAAAGTAAACATTTCATTGAAAGTTTCTGAAGCTGGTAATTCTCCTTTGAAATTCCCACTTTCAGCAATCTTTTTCAAGTGAAGAATCTACCATTTCTACATTTTTGGAAATTATTTCTTTCCAGCTAAAGGAACAGGATAAAAAACAGGTGGGAAAAATTACAAGAGAAATAAATACTATGATGCTGAAATAAATAAGTATTTAGTCATATAACTATTACAAAATTAATTTTTTTAAAATTACTGATAGAAATTCAAAAAATTAGCTCTGTTTAAGGAAATTCTACATAGAATTTTAATTTTCTAACCAGCTTTTAACCCTCCTGAGTCTAAGGAGAGAATTTAGTCTATGTTTACACATTTCTGAGAGGGTTCTGTAACCTCTAGATAAGGCTTCTCTATTTGGCATTAGTGTCATCACCACTGTTGTTAAAAACACATGAATATGGCTTTATTTGTAAAGGTACCTGATCCAACTGGAGGTAACAATGGAAAACTTGAAACTAGGGTCCTCAGAGCATGTAGAAATTATTTAATTTCTGTGCCTTCTTAGGGCAGTAAATAGTCTGTTCAAGCATTGTATTTCTGGAATTGTGCAGAAAGTTAGTCCTAAGAAATTTTTAAAGAGTTTCTTCAAGTTTGTTCCAAGTGCAGTGTTATCTGAATAGCAGAAGCACACATAAGACTAAATGCAGAGGAAAAAAGGAAAGGCTAAAAAGAAAGGACCGAATGCTACTATTGGGCACTTAGGTTCTGCTCAAATTCTTCTTTATTTATATCTTCTCATTTTACTCCTTCCAGCTGTTTCTTTAAGAATGGATTTGGGGTCTTTGTTTAAGAGACCAAATTATTTAAAATCTTGTTAATATTTAAAGGAAATTTTGTCTCAATAATTCCAGCGTGGCCCACTAAAAGCAATTAAAAGTCCTGCTGTTAAAAGGGCTGTCCATGTAAGAATTACTTGTAGTTCTAGCACATTTTCAATCCAGACTTATCAGTTTTCAAATTAACATCATGAGAAAAAAAGTCAAAGATTGAACAAAGAATTTAAGTAACTTTTTCTCCTTTTTTGACTTGGCTTAGACACAGTTGTAGTGAATATGCTTGTATTATCAGAAGCTTCTATTTCTAAGGCTGCTAACAAGAGATTTCCAGCCACAGCCAGTTTGAACAATAATTCTTTATTTTAAAAAAATGTATTAAAAGAAACCCCTTGGACTCTCTGGTAAATAGAGTAGTTAGAGTAATTTACTGTTCTCTGATGTTCAACAGCTGCATCACATAAAGCATTCCTCATCCCACTGGCAGAGAAATAACTATGAGTTGTTCAATCAAGAAAGGTCATTCTCACCTTTCAGGAACATATTCTGCCAAATTGCAAGTGGTAGTGATTGGCCCTAAATGAAACCTCTTAATAGACTTAAGACATTTTGTAATTTTTTAAATATAATAATGTTCAAATTACTGGATTGGAAAATTATACTCCCAAAAAACTATTCCTATATGTGCAACAGTCTTCTGGGGAAAAAAAAAAAGGAATAAAGATAAAAAACAATATTTGATTTAAAAGGCTTAAAATATATGCATAAAATTATTAGTGAAAAAATCTTCAGCATGCTTTTGTAGTCACACTTGTACATGATTCTTTTGCATTCACAGACCATTACTGATCCTTACCTGACAAGAAGTATTCATGTGTTCATTTTCACAGTGTGTTAATACTTTGGAAAATTAAATTTCATTTTGCCAGAAAAATGATAGGTGCTCTCAGAACATGATGAGACAGATCATGCATGTTCTACAATACAAACAATGTTCTGTAGGCTGTTGGACACCCATGAATGTATTCCCACACTTTATCTATTTATTGCTTTTTAAATTTGATTGTCATTGTCAAATGTCAACAGCCTCATTCATTCAAAGCAACCCCAGACCAATCTCTGGTTTCCTTCGTATCTGAAACCAGTTGGGCATTACCTGGCTTCTGGCTTCCTACCCCAAATAATTTACCAGGATATAAAAGTACCTCAGGACTTCACTGTCCTGAGTGTTATAGCGCCCAACATAGTTTGGCAGATACAGTCCTCATATAACCTGCTCTCCTTTCCTATTCCAGCATCAGATAGAGTTGGGCAGATAAAGTTCGGACTTCTTTTATTCTGAGTTGTGCTTTTGCATAGGCATTACTTCGTGATACCAAAAGCTAGAAATTCTCTAGTTAACTACTTTACCTTGCTAAATAAAGCATTGTACAACAATATCTCTTCATGACTGGTAATGAGCAAGTTATTATTTCCTTATTTTCTCCTGTAAATCAGTATCTGTGCAAGGATGATGATATTCAGAGGAAAGGTAACCTTTTTCCAAAAGGTTGACTTGATTTAGAACTGTAAACTAGCACAGAATATTTTTGCAGTTTAGCTCAAAAGCATAAATTGAAAAGGTGAGGGGCCAGTATTCCTATGTTCCATGAGAATGACTTGACTAAATATAATTGAAAAGAGTCTGAGTTCAATCCCCTTCTTAATTCAAGGTGTGTCACATATGATGCAGTCTTTTTCATAGGAATCTTTGCATGCTTGTCCCAGAGTTTAGTGCACTGACTGCTCAATCAAAGTCCATCTACATTTGATTTGCTTTATTTGGATCATTCATTACGTCTTGCCCGAAGGGTGATTCTTCATCTCTGCTCATGACTGGTACCTTGTTGAAATAATTTGTAGTCAAGTGAGTAAAACAGTCACCTGAGAAGAAAGGAATACATATATCTTCCAGCTTTCTAAAGCTAAGATTGGAATTCAGTATTGGTTCACTACTCCATTGGTGTCCTTGGGCCAATTGCAAAATTTTGTTCCAGCAAATCATGCTATAGCTACTCTGGCTTGAAAGCATTAAAATATTCTAATGAAAGCATTAAAATATTCTAATGATAGATTAATTTTCCTGTATGATTATCATGTAATCCTCCTGAATCACTCTTCATCCTTTTCATATGACATATAAGAAGACTTAAGTACATAAATTTTCTTATCTGAATCACACTTCTGGTACCAGGTAGTTATTTTTTTTTAGAAACTTTGGTGTCTATGTTAGAAATGTCAAAATAGTGTTTCCCTGTCTGATATAGATACCTAATTCAAACATTTAGTCATAAATTACAGCCCTAAGAATTCAACTATGTACTCTGTTAAATCCAAAAACTCCTATGAAAGGTGTTTAGAAACAGTCTGATTATTCAAGTTTCCCAGGATTCTGTATTGGAAACAAAATCAATTGCAAAAGTTGTTGCTTAATATTTCACAAAGGCCTTTCTAGCATGTACTTCAAAGGCCTGAATCACAAAAGAGTCCTAAAAAGGTCACACTTATTTGAAAATCTATTTAATTTTGTGAATTACCAGTAAACATCCACCAAAGTGCTAGACAACTTTACAACAAATTAAAAGCTGCATTGCTAGTCTATGAAATACGGGAACTAAATATATTCCAACAGTTTGCCCAAACTGACCCACCACAAACTAATCACAAACACAAAGCACACAGTTACACATTTACCATTTTTACCAGAGAATAATGGCACAGACTGCTGAATGCACTACTAGCATTTCATTTCTGTAGGAAACCGGTGGTACAAATGCTCACTTGTGTACAGAGCTTTGAAGTTCACAGAATCTTTTGAGCATGTAATTGGTAGAGTTCAGTGATTCACAGCTTTCTAATTCAGTTGGTATTCTGGCAAGTTATTAGCCAGCTGCTGTTCACTGAAGCAGATGTTATGAGCCATGCATAAAATTGTCAAGGTTATAGTTAGTACAAAGAAAGCTCTATCCCTCTCCTGTCAGGATTTGTAACAAAACTTCTACTGACATCATCAGAAGAATCAGCTTCAGAAACTGGGTATTACTCAACCCTATCCCCCATTAGTTTGCATTCCTTCTTCTTTCATCTTCTCAACCTCAATCTTGCTTGTCACCTTAATGCAGTTTGTATTTGATTTGCCGACTCTTAACTTCTAGTTGTCGTTCATACTGATTACTTCACTTGAAAATCTCCTTCAGTTAGTGTTTTTCACCTCCTCACTTGTGTTTCTTTTACTTTTTGTGACATAAAACTGAATAAACAATAGAAGCCATTTTTTTCCTGCTTTCTACACTGCTCATTTGGCATGTTTCAAAAGCAATAATAGAATAAGCCACAGCTTAATAGTTTAGAATTCCATGTTGAAGCCCAGATATTACTACCTGCTTGACACAGGAAATAGGATTTGTCTTCAGCAGATTTGTTCAGCCTAAGTCCCAGCGTGTGTTTCTATGTTCACTGGACAGAGTATGGCTGGGATTGGAAATAGAAGCAGTATTATTTCACTAAAATCTGAGATGATCACTCCAGTATTTGACTAATACTATAAAAACATACTGGAAAATGACAATGTATGAGATAGATAGCAAGAATTTAATTTTAGAATTGGAACATTAAAAATTTAAGCCAACCCCATTTTACCTGGAATTTTTTCTTTCATCATCAGTTATTCTTTCTATATTCTTGTAGCTTAACAATACAGTAGTACAATATGAATTTGAATTATAGGTGACTTTAAGTTAAAAAAATCATGCATTTTCTGTATCTAGGGCTTGCCAAAGCATGGATTAATTTGATCTACAACTACATACATAGTTGCTGTCTAAAGACTGTAAGTATTTACCCCTACAACCACTTCATTGTTTCAGCTGAATTAACTAAGGATTGAATTTGCTTCTTCAATCTTTTTGTGTATAGAATATGAATGAACACCGGAGACCTACCACTAGGCTATTAAGTACCTTTACAGTACAGTAATTTAGTGATATGCTTTGCAATCCAGTATTATTCTTAATCTTATTGTTACTATTTACTTATTTTTAATTTTTAATTGACAAAACCAGAAGAGTCCCTTGCATAAAGTGTCTTGCTGTTTTTTTCGTTTGTATACTTATATTTTCAATAGGCAACTCTTCAGACACCTAATTTGACATTGGCACATAACTAGACATGATCAGTTTACATACTAATTGCATTCAAACATCAGGTGTGCTAGTGTGATTGTCTTTTAAATAGGCAACTTAGAAAATCATAAAATTAATATCTTGTGCTTATAATGTCACAAAATTACCTTCTCTTAGTTACTGTCAGACAGTCACAGTAGCAACATTATTTAGCTCTTGAAGTTTTGAATGAATGAGATAGAATAACCATGACCTCTTTGTGACTGATCATTTTGATGCTAAATATGCAAAAGAAAGTAAATAATAATAGATTTGAAATTAAACTTTAAAGAAGTAATGAATTTATATTCTAAAGATCATAATGATAATTTAGTATGAGACTTGATATGAAGTCAGAGGTTAGTCTCAGATGAAGTAAAGAAAAAAACTCTACATATAAGGAACCCTTGATTTCAAATGTGGACTACGTAAAATATGTTGCAGAATAGAGCATTAATGTTTTGTGTTTGGAGTGAAATCTAAAGAAGGTACAAGAGTGTGTGTATATGCAGAGAGATTGATGGCAGACAAAATTTAAAGAAGCCATTTGAAATAACCAAATACTAACATACTGGTTTCTTTGGGATCAAAACCAAAAATGTGTCTTTTATAAAACTTATTGGAGAATCTTGTAGCACTGTTTTTGGTAGTAAACATTTACTGAAAATTAATTGAAAACTACCAATAATGACTCAAAATATGGTGCTGGTCTTCCAGTTTTCCACACTTTCCCACTAGTATTGAAAGATCTCTAAAAAGCATTTTACTTATGCATTGATTTTGCTTTCTGTATACTAGATGAAATTATAAAGCTATAAACAATTTAAGATATTATTTTTTAAATCGAATGGATTTTCTAGTTGCAGTTAAAAATTTAGTTACATAACTTGTTCTTGAAAGCATCTGATTGCCAAAAAACTACTTTGGTAATTGCTATGAAATTTTTAACACGAATATGCAACATAAAGTATTTATTTATATAAACTACAGACTATTTCCCTTTATTACTCTAAAATAAAAGTCATACTGCCAATATTTATTTATTGCTTAAAAGTAGTATGAAAAATTTCCTCAAGCAGTGAATACAATGATACAAAATTATTAACATGAAAATAAGCATTTTTCCTGGCTTTTTAATGCTGTAAAATCAATATGCCAACTTATACATGTACACAGTAAGAACTAGCCATTTTCATTGCTAACTTCCTTAGTCTTTTCTTCCATAGTGAAAGCAGTTGTTCATGTTGTACCCTCAAAAGTACAGAATAATGGAATCATAGAATATAGAATCATATAATCTAGAATCACAGAATGGTTTGAGTTGGAAGGGCTCATAGAGATCATGTAGTTCCTGTCATGGTCAGGGACACCTTTCACTAAGCCAGGTTGATCCAAGTCCTGTCCAATCTAGCTTTGAAAGCTTCCAGGCATAGGGCATTCATTCACAACCTGTCTGGGCAAGCTGTTCTAGTGTCTCATACCCTCATAATAAAAAATCCTCTTATATCCAATCTAAATATAACCTCTTTCAGCTTAAGCACATTCCCCCTTGTTCTATCACTACAAGCCTTGTTTAAAAGCCATTCTCTGTTTTTCTTTCAAGTCCCCTTCTGTATACTGAAAGGTTGTCTAGTCAGAAGTACCAAAGTCTCTCCTTTTTATCGTTTTCAAAAATGGATGTAGACTTTTCTGCAGTCATTGGGATCTTTGCCTGACTGATGTGACTTTTCAAATATGATGGAGAGAAGTTTAGCAACTTACATCAGCCAATTCCTCTGCCTTCCTTTTGTGACTCTTACACATGACAACTGAGGTCTTGCACTCTTAAGATTTCCTTAAAGAACTGTCAGTTTTGCTCACTTTCTTTGTCCCTGAGGCCAGTTGCCCATCTAAAACTTCCTCAAAGAAATTAAAGTCCTACAATTCAGTTTCTTGATTCTACTCTCCCTCTTCACATGTCCATCAAGAACATGATCACCTGGCCATGCTCATTGCAGCCCAGGCTGCCTGTGATCTTGACATCTCCTATTCATCTGTGTTGGGCAACAACAGGTCTAGTAGCACTCCTCCTCTTTTCAGACTATCACATGGATTATAAAGTTATCCTTGATGCACTTAAAAAGCCTTAAGGGCTGCTTAAAATTTGATGAGCTTTTCCAGCAGATGTGAATGCCCCAGCAGGTTGTGTGAACACAGTGCTACCTGTAGTTGAAGAAGGATTTGAACATCTTCCTCTTCATCAGGTAGAAAACACAAAACATAAGGCTTTGTTGCTTTGACCTCTAATTTTCATCCACAAGTTCTCAACCTGTTCACCATTGTTGTTCAAAGATAGCTCTGTGCAGTCAATTTTTTTTTTTATTATAGAAAGTAGTCCATATTCCAATCTCCTTCTTTGCCTGTCTCTATAAATTCCTTGTTTATAACAATTGTTTGCAGTGCTCCAGGCCATGTGATTAATCCCACCACCTTTCAGCACTAGAGATTAGATCCTAGCTTTCTAGATGCACAGTGGCTTCCATCTTCTCCTGAATTTTTTACTTATTCTACTTCATTGGTGTAGTCGTTTCACTTGGGCTATTCACTGTGTCACCATTTAAGAGGAAGAGGACCTAATTCCTTCAAGGCATTTCACAGGTGTTTCCACTGTGGTTCCTAACACATCATCATTACCTGGTTCTTTCTTTACTCAAAACTCTATTCGCTTCTCCTAGTAAATCTAGTTTAAAGCACTCCTTATAAACCTGGCTGACTTGGTAAAGACTTTCCTGACTGACCAGCATACTACTGCTTCCTATTTTTTTGAAGTACAGCAAAGTAATTCATTACCCTTAATTTCTCTTTATAGCACAATGTTAAAAGCTTCTAAATATATTTTCCATACACACTGATAAAAATGAACTTCACAGAACATTTATTCTATTTGCCAGATGGCCAATTGCATCCATCTATGAAAGGCATGAACTCCTTTATCTGGAAAAGTTTTATTGACTAGTTTTAAACTCATAACTTCATTTGTGATGGAGTTGTTCTATTGTTTGGTTTTCCATGTTGAACAATAGAGGAAAGGTGCACATACAGGTAATGTTGTAAAACTTCTATAAGCATTGACAACTACAGGTTTGAATAGATGCAACTGAAGTTTTTTTTTTTTCCTATTTCAATTTACATGACTAAGAGGTCTTTATGAAAAAAATATACACCATTCAATAGATTTAATTTGCAAATTCAATATACCCTCTTAATGTGTATCAATATATTGCTAGAATGCAGCACAAGGTCAAGAACCTGTCTAAGCATGATCAGGAGCTCCACTCTCACTGTATTCTCTCCATTAGTACACGGACATCAGATCTTAATTCACTGTGAATCACAACTGTTCACAAGTGAACACAAGTGAATCACAAGTGTTTTGGCTACCACAGGGTATAAAAAGTTATGCAATAAAATGTGACAATTGCACAAAATGTCCTGTAGTAAACATTAGCATATAAAGGGTAGCTTCTTTGACTAATAGAATAACTAATTTTCTGTCAGTTACTTGAGTGTGCTTAGTGAAACAAGGTTTCCTGATTTGAATAAACTATCTTTTTAATAGATTTTTTGTTATTAAGTATGTTGTGGTTAATACCTGTCATGTACAGTAGTACTATAATTAGGAGATTTTACACTACATGGCTGGAATGTTAATCAAGAGTATTTTGCTAAAAAAAAAAAAAGGCTTTATAGAATATTTCCTTGTTTGGTTTTTTTTTTAATTTTTGTGCATGAAAAGAGAATTCCATTAAATGAAGTATTCATAACTGCTGAAAAGAATATTCAATCAGCTGGAATATTTTAATCTAAATTAATGCATATATTTATTCTCTGTTTGAATGGAAAGTAATTTTAGCTTAACTGAGCACTGATGTAGATATTAAAAAAGTAATTTATTTTCAGGTGTTTCAACATAAATGCAAATGTATGTTCACTCAGTACACAAGTTAAGGCTAATGTTTCATATTTTCAAATCAAAAGTTCTTGCCTTCATTACTAAACTTCTAATGCCATCACCTGTAAGTTCTTCATCTGCAACAGTGCCAATAATTTAAGTTCTATGCATCTCTCAAATTCTTGACATTAATATATGTTCTGCTAAATGACAAAAAAAAAGAAAAGAACAAAAACAAAAAATAAATAATAATTAAAACCAAAAAAATAAAAAAACCCAACCAAACAAAAAACCAAAAACAACCAACCAACCAGACCCAGAGGATTCAGCGTAAGGATACGGATCCTATGGCACCTTCTGGTACTTTTCTGAATATATTCTGTTTCACATTTTCGTGGGTTCACCCCAGCAGACAGTTCTGTACCACAGCTGCTTGCTCATTCTGCCCCACCCTGACCTCAGGTGTGCCAGGGGAGAAGAAAAGCAAGAGCAAGAGCCAGAAAGTGATAAAGTGATAGTGATGGGTAATGATAAAAATAGTTTAAAAAGCAAAAGTAGAAGAAAGAAAGGGAAGACAAAACAAGTGATGCAAACCCAGTTAACTCCTCCCACTGATATCCAGCCAGTTCCCATGTGAAAGGTAGCTAAACTCCCTAAACAAGCTCTTCTGCATTTTACTACTAAGCATGATATTATTTGGCATGGAATATCTCTTTTTGTAGTTTGGGTAATCTGCATGGTTCCATTCCCTCCTAACTTTTTGCACACCCCGAGTCTAAACTCTGAGGGGTACAGGGTAACAGATAGATGGCCTTGATTCCATGCAAATGCTGTTCAACAGGAGCTAGAACATTGGTGTGTTACTAGCATTGTTTTGGTTAAAAATCTAAAACACAGCAGCATACAAGCTTCTATTCATCCCAGCTGAATCCATTGCACATATGTGGGCTATATTCTAAATAAAATAGTCTTCTTTCAGTACCAGTAAGTTATGAAAACTTACATCAAGAATTTTTGCCTGAACAGGACCTAAAAGATTCAAATATTCTGCAGCATGAAAGGAATAGACAGTTGCAGTTATAAAGTAATTTCTAATAATACTCATGTGTCAGTCAGTGTCTTAAAGCAAAAAAAAAAAAAAAAAAAAAAAAAAAAAAAAAAAGACCAAACCAAACAAACCCTACTCTAGCCAATGGAGGTAAAGGTTTAAGGGCCCAGGGTCCAGATCATATCCTGCAATTTTAACTCACAGTTGCAAAAGTTGAGGCACCTGCTCAGAGGCTGAAAATGTTAATTTGCCTCCTGTTTGAAGGTTTATCGTAAATAGCTGAATAACACAGAAGCAGACATCCAAAGTTAAAGCATTCTAGCTGAGTAGCAGATATTTTCTGTGGATATCTGCAGATGTCCAGTATTTCATGCTTGACAATGTCATTGTTAAACCTCAACCAGATGGAATTTGCTTGTAGCTCAGGTCCAGATGGGTACTGACACATAGCAGTAAAGGGAGCGAGTTTCATGTATGTTAAATGATTGCAGAAATGAAACCAATCTTCTGTTGTTTAATATGATACCGTGTTACCAATCTTCATGAAAACAATACTTTAAAATCCATTTTAATGGCTCTTCTGTACATCTATTCCTGTGTCAGGAACTTCTGTGGTATCTTTTCTCAGCACAGATCATGAAGGAAATGCAAACTTGGAACAGAATTTTGATTACTTCAAGGTAAGGTCTTGTTAAGGTCATTACAAAGTGGTTCTTACATTTTACTCTTTCCCTTGTGTCATAGCTTAACCCCAGCTGGCAAATAAGCACTATACAGCCACCTGCTCACTCTCCCCTAGTTGAATGGGGAGAAACAAAAAGATAAAAATAAGAAAACTCAGAGGCGGAGATGAGCAGTTTAAAAATTAAAATTAAAAAAAAAAAACAGGGAAGAACAATAATGAACTTGATGAAGGTTCTAGAAAACATATCCCATGAGGAGCAGCTGAGGGAACTGCAGTTATATGGTCTGGAAAAGGCTCACAGGGACCTCACTGATCTCTACAATCACTTGAAAGGGGGTTTAGTGGGGTGAGGATCAGTCTCTTCTGACATATCTCAAGTGAAAAGATGAGAGGAAATACCCTTAAGATGTGCCATAGGAGGTTTGTATTTTGTATTGGAAAAAAAATAATTTGCCCAAGGAAGTGGTAGACTCACCTTCTCCAGAAATGTTCAAGAGGTGTCTAGATGAGCCACTTGGGCATATGGTTTAGCAGTGATGACAATGGTGCTAGATTAACAGTTGGACTAGATGATCTTGAATGTCTCTTCCAACCTCAGAGGATTACACATTCTGTAATTCCGTGATAATAATAATAATAATAATAACAATAATAATAATAATAAATTTTAATGAGAAATAAAATATCAAAGAGAGAAAAATGAAACCCAAGATAGACAAGTGATGGAAACGAAAACATTTCTTCACTACCAAGCAACTGATACCCAGACAGTCAACAAGTAGTGACGCTCACACCAACCTTCCTCCTAGTTTTATTGCTAAGCATGATGTCACGATAGTACAGAAAATCCCTTTGGTCAGTTGGGGTCATCCATCACAGTCTTGTCTCCTCCCATCTTAGAATAAAGGTGTCATTAAAGCTGGAAAACACTACTAAGATCATCAAATCCACATGCTAACCCAGTACTGGATATTTACCACAAAACCATGCCCCTAAGCACCATGTCTACACCATGGCCTTGTCGAACCTCATATAATTGGCTCCAGCCCATCAATCCATCCTGTCCAGATCCCTCTCTAGAGCACTTCTTGTGCACCCCTAGCCTACTTGCTGGTGTGGTGGCATGAAAAGCAGGCACTGCTCAGCAATAACAAAACTATCCCTGAATTATCAGCACAGTTTCAACACAATTCCAAAACACAGCCCCATACCCGCTACAATGAAGAAAATGCTAGCTAAAACCAGCATACCTTGAAAAATCTTTTACATTATCCTATAAAAACTCCACTTTTTCTTATCACAGGGTCCTTTTCATCTCAGCAGCTTCTGGAATTGGTGAATTCCGTAAGAGCAAAAGATTTTTTTTTAAGTGGTCTAAGTGTAAAATAGTTGTCACTTTTCCAACATTGGTCAGACTATATTGCCTTAGGGGACAAAACTGACAGACAACAATAGGAATTTTTAAAAATTCTTAGACTTGTGAGGCTTAGGTCAGTTTAAGGCCTATATGAGAAAATAAAGTAATTTTTACAATACCTGAATACTGCTTGTAGGCAGTAAAGAACAAATTAGTTATGATTCATAATAATTATGCCAAATGGCAAAAGTGTACAATGATTTTCCCAAATATGAGGTAATCTTACCACAACACTGAAAATCAACAGTTGCTTCAAAACAGGAAGAAAAAAAATAGATTTTTTTTTTTGGTGGTTTAAGTACTTGTGAACTGGTATCTTGAACTATTATTATCTCAATCAAAGGCTAATGGAAGTTTCTACAAAATGCCACCATAGACTGGTATTGTTGATTTCACTATCAAAATATTTAGAAACTATTTAATAGCTGAGAAGAGATCCTGGGTTTGAATGTAGCAACACTGTACAGGAAAATTCTGTTACCTTTAGCATAGTGAAGTTATGACGAAGAAAGTAGATAACAGTGGCATTGCACTGACTAACAGTGGCATAAAACCACGTGGAGTGATGTCACTGATAATTATGTCAAAGTTAGAATTGTTCAATAAAAACTTTTTAGGTTTTAATAGTAATCCAATTATATATTCAAAAAAACAGAATGAAAGAGGATACTTCATTTCTTAGTAGCCCTACAATATATTTAAAATTTCTAAAAGCATACACTTTAAAATCTACAGGATCATCTTTACACCTTTGAAAGTGTGACAAGGTGAACTCTATCCAGAATAGGTTATTTTTCAATAAATCTTTTTAACACTGAAGAAGAAAATTAAAGCCATAAAATACATAAAGTAGATAGAGATTATTTTATGAGGAGGTGGACACTTGCCATCTGAGTATCAGTCCTAGGCACATTCATGCAAAGTTTAATGGAGAGTTTAACTGCTTAAGATAGACAAAGAAATGTTGTGATTAGTGTTAAGCCAAACATCTTTGTATGAAAATGTCTCACCCAATTAAATTGATCTGTTGTCTGTGAAATTTCAGCATTGTACACTAAATCTTTTGGAGAATATTCAGTTGTGAAAACTGCACTCTCTGAACCAACTATTCACACAGATTCATGTGTCTATCTTCTCTCTTGGGTATATAGCTAGATAAAGAAATGGAAAGTCTACCTGGAAATGAATGTATTTCTGACAACACATTCCTATGAGTAGCTGACTTTACAGCTCTGTAATAGAATAAAAACATATAAACTCTTAATGTGACAGATGAATTAGTTATCTTTTTTACAAAACTTCTACAGATATTACTCTATAAAGAAAGATTAGGGAAAATATTATGATACTGTGTTACTAACATGAGGGAAAATTCAGAAAACTAAAATTTTGGTGTTTTGGTGCTTGGTGATACATGCACAACAAAGATGACTATGCAATATGTCATGTCATTGATAACCATGATTTACAATTGTAAACAATCCAGTCACCTGCCTGCTCCCATTTTTAATTTAAATATCTTAAAACTGCTGACAGCTGAATCAGCAATAGCTATAAGGAAAATATTAATATTTAAGGAAAATACATAATTCTGAATATCCTTTGCTATCATAAAGTATACATAGTGATTTCTACTACAAAAAATAATCTTATGATTCTGAACTGCCATCCTCTCTCTCAAAAAATAATAGAAAACAACATTAATGTATTCCTTATTTAGAGAAACTCTCCCAAAGATCACTGTATATTTAGGATATTCTTGCTGTATATTATGAAACAGATTTATAATGAAAGCACGTAGAGCACATTAGGAATATTCACTAGAATATATAAAGTATACAAATAGTATACAATGATACATATATAATAGGATATTATAATAAATTTTTTAAAAACACTAATTGGTAATCCAATCAACAGATAAATACATGATTTATAACTGGCACTTAAGGAATGCAATATCCTTGTTGCTATACTGATAAATGTGACCATTAAAAGCAATATTTGTCTTGTTTATAAGACTAGAATACTTTGTTTATACATGAAAAGCTAGTCTACAACTCAGTGACCAATAGATTTAACACTACCCAGTGCAAGTGTGCTTCAGTATTAAAGTATTTATTACTTCAATAAGATGATGTTTCAGAGTGCAAAACAGAATGGACAAGATAAATACAGACAGCTTAGTGTTTTAAAGTATCAGCAATCAAACAACTGTTCAACTTGAATGCATGATTGCTGTTTGCAAAAGAATCGTAAAAATGTTTTCAAGAATGTCCTGAGTTGGAAGGGATCCACAAGGATTACTGAAGTTCAAAACAATTAATGTTTTCTGACATATATACAAGGTTCACATCTTACTACCCTCCTGAGAGCAGAACCAGATGTGAATTTGGTTCTGGCCCTAAATTTCTATGTACTTACAATTCTATTCCTTTTCCTTCATGTAAGCATGAATGAATATGAAACAATATGTTCTTCATAATTTTTAATTTTTTTTTAATATTCAGAGCACTATCAAAATGACTAGAATAGTGCATAATTCTGTTTTAGTAATTTTAGACAAAGAGTAAAGGTCCTTTCCACTGCCATCAGGCTATTAACTTAAATGACCCAAAGCTGACTATCTAAAACATTTCTGAAAATACATCTTTAGGAGTATGTTTGATGTTGATTTTCAGAAAATAAAATGTAAATTCTACAATAGTGTGATGCAAATTCCTGGGCTAGATATTTGTAAATTCATTTTTACTCTATTGTATTTCTACAGAAGAAAATAAAACATGTTTATGAATCAAGCAAAAGCAAATAATCCTCTCAATATATTTTATTTTAATTTTAGAGAAGCAAAAATGGCTTTGGTGTCCCCGAAGCATTTTCAGAAACACAGTCCAATACAAGCTACATATCTCAGAGACAGTTTTGTTTTCTTGTATTTGGAGTACTGAAAACAGCTTCATACTGTTAAATAACAAATACAGAAAAATTAACAAAATTTCAGTCAAAATAATTCCTTGACACAATCCAAGGATATAGCTCTCATGATTTTAAATAAATAAGATCTTGGCTGTGCTTTACAGGACTCCAGGAATAAGCACTAGCAAAATAATTCTGATTATGAACTATGGATGTGTTTTAGTATCACAACGGGGAAAAGGAAAATACAAATGTCAAAAAAAGAGTTTGAAGGGTAAAATATAAGAAGAGATTGTGTTGTCTCTGTAAAGGACTTTCCTGGAAGTTATACCATGAAGAATATATCTGACTTTGAGTTACTGAAATAATTTATTTACAATAGCAATAACATGAACTAGATCAGTAAAAGAATTGTTAAAGATTGTTAAAAAAAAGTATTTAAGACTTTGTGAATATTGTTTGGTAGATAATAACAGTAATTAAAATAAAACATTTGGAAAAATCTAACCATCAGTTATATGAAATGGAAGTAGTTGTATAAAAACAAAGTCTTTATAATAAAAGCGGCATTTAAGGTTATTTTTGTTTGTGGGTTTTTTTGTGGTTTTTTTTTTAGAAAAACACTGAAAATAGAATAAATCTCTTAAATCTAAATCAAATTCTGGTCTATCTTCTTATTCAGTGTAATTTAGCAAATTCCTTTTCATCATGAATATATAACGTAAACCAGAACAAGCAGAAGAAGCTCCAACTTTCCTGAATCACAATAAGTGTTTCAATGACTGACTAACATTATTCCAAGAAAAATATAATCTAAACATTTCAGGGACAAAAGGAGTAATTAATAGCTTTTATTCATCATCATTTGCTGATTTGTTCATGATGTTGCAATTTTCTCTAGTGTTAAAATTTTGTCTATTCTTCTGAACAGTCACATTGATCCTTGCTTTCACAGACAATAAGACAAACTGTGATTAATGATGTGAAGTTAAAGATGAGGAAAAAACCCAAATTATTTAATTCAGAGTCCCTACATTTAAAGAAAACAACACCTACATTATAATTTAATTAATAGTATACATTCCTAAACCTGATTAAATATATTTTATATTTTGTAAATAAATTATAAAATTCTTATTGTAGTGTGATATAAGAAAATCAAATATCATGGACATCTTCAGCAAGATCAAGGAGGATCTAGGTTAGTAGTTTTAATCAGCCACCTGGGAGCCATAACTGAGAACTTAAAGGACACCAGGACTCATGCAAGCTGACTGAGAACAGACAGGAGAGGTTTTTCCAAAGGCAAAATATGCCTGACCAGCCCAGCTGTGTGTCATGATGGGATAGATGACTCTGTGGGTAAAAGGAGAGCAGAGAATGTGCTCATTGACAGCCAGGCTTGTAGTCAACTTGGCTTCACAGGGACTGGATAAATGGCCAGAGAGGTGGATGGAAAATTGGCTGGGCCATAAATTGTAAAGGGGTGTGATTAATGATTCCAGCTTTTGGCTGGTTTCTCCTGGGATTACGCAGGGATTGCTGCTGAGACCAATACAGCTCTGTAACTTTGTTGATGTAACAGATTGCATTACTCAGCAATTTAGCAACCAAGACCAAACTAGGGGGAGCAATTAACACATTCAGAGGAACCCAACCTAGCAGAAGACATATCAAAAGAAAGCTCATGAGTGTCAGTAAAATAAAATGCAGTCTTTCATCTGGAATGAAGTAATTCAGTGCAACAGGACAGATTAGGTACTGTCTGGACAACAAGAAACATTACAGAGAGGGATCTGGTAGTTCCAAATTGAAGGTGAGTGAGAGGATGCCACTGATTCTAGCTTTAATATTTTTCAGATTCTGGGCTTCATATTAGGGGACAGTAAGCTCTCTTCATGGAGTATCTAGATAAAACAACTCCTTCTCTAGATGGGGACCAAGGACAACCAACCCACATCTCAGGCCCAAGAGCATAAACAATGGTGGACTGAAGAGAGAAAATCAAGAAGGATGGGACTTCATGGGCTAAAGCTGTAACTGGACAATTAGCTCCAATATGCTAATGGACCAAAACTTATAAAAGTGTGAGACCCTGTGACCAGTCATCCATTTTGTAACCATTTTGGATTCATCTTGGGTGTAGCCCTGGCTGGGCACTTGTGCTGCCCAAGATGGATCTATTGAGGCCTCCTATTAAATACCTACTTTATTCTTTAGCTCCATCTAGTCTCTGTCCTAGGTCAACCTTCACAAGGCATCAGAGCCACAAGCAAAGAAAGCTCACCACTTAGGAGAGAAGTAGCTAGACAGATGCAGAGAGTGATTCTCTCTCACGATTGAGAATTTGTGAGAATGTACTTGAAGAGCTACACCTAGTTTGGCCCCCTCATTGCCAGAAAGTCCTGGATAAAATTGAATTAATTCAGTTGGGTATGATCAAGATTATTAAGGTCCTAGTGTATGTGCCATGTGAAGAGACACTGAAGAAATTCAGTTTGTTGAGCCTTAGAAAAAGTAAGCTAAGGAGAAATTTTATTAAATATGGAATATAATGGCATAGAGAAGGTGAGACAGACTGTTTTGAAATCACATAGTGACAAGACAAAAAAGCACAATTTGAAACACAGGAATTTTGAGTAGACATAAGGAAAAAAATAACATTATTAGCCTGAAATTGGTCTGAGTTTCCTGAAAATCTTGGAGAGATATACATCCTTGGAGACGGTTAGAACTTTGGACAACCCTGAGCAACTTGCTTTAGTTGGACCTGATTTGAGGTGGGTTTACTACATAGCATATTATGCTTTTTTTCTGAAACTTCTACAGAAATAAATTAATATACCTAGAAATGAGTATTTGTTTTATTTTATGATCTTGTAAGGAAAAGGCAAGATAAATATGCAAAGCAATTTCAGTCAAAACAGATTTCTTTTCAATTCTGGAAGTTTTATAGAGTTAAAGAGAAAAGACACAAAATATTTACTTCCTAATTACTAGAAAAGGTGTGATTAAAGCCTGAGCAGCCAGAATTTTCTGTAACTAACAGTAATGAAATTCCAAGGTAAAAAAAAAAAATCAAATTCCAATTAAAAAAATCAGAATAGTCTTTATGGAAAAAATCAGTAAATCATAGCATATCAGTAATATATTTCATGTATTTTTGCAGGGCTAAATATTGCAGAACAGACATAGTAATTTGAAAATATTAGTAAAAGCTGTTAGGAACATATATTTTTATGCGAAAGATTATATGAAATGTAAAAATAAGTCCTACTCTATTAATATATCAGTATTGATCACACCATTTAGGATTTCTATGTTTCTTGGAAATAGCAGTTTCTTTATATATTGAAATTTGGAAAACTACGATATTACTGATTTTATAAATTCTTACATTTTGAAATTGTTGTGTGGTTAAAATTGGTAAAACTTTAGACTGTTACAGAGCTTAGACATTTTTTCAGTAAGACTCTGGAGGCAATAAAAAAGCCCCAGTAAAAGCTGTAAGAGGCACAATATTCTTTTTATCAACTTGACCATCTAAAGAATCATTGCAATAATCTAGGATTCTGAGTTATTGAGATTGTGTGAAAGAAGTAATAAAGCTTATGCTTCAGTTGGGTGTAATTTGTTAATGCAACTCATGTATTGTACATATGAAAAAGGCACAGCTCATCATAATTGTATCTCAAATATACTGCACAGTTTTATTATATATGGTAAATTCATGCAAAAGTGCCAAGTCTTTATATTGTTCAGTTGTGAAGGGTGGGAGCATTGCAAATGGTCAGATACATTAAAAAAAAAAAATCTAGTTTTAGATGATTTTTGTTTTCTGGTCATTTCCATCTAGGATTAATGGTGTATTATTTGTTTGTCTGTAATATTTTAATCTTTGACTGTGGGAGTGATTTTCCATTACAATATGCTAATGTGCTAGTGATAATGACAGAACAGTAGATCTAGGAGTGCTTAGCTAACTAGCTTCCTTCTAATATTGGTCTGGAAGTTAAGACCTAGTAACTCAGCTTAGAACTGACACTGGACAATAGCACTGGACAATTTTCACTCTGAAATTATTTCCTTGCTCAGTGTGGGTGAAACTCTGCTCTGTTCTGCTCTGCAATGAGAAACTAGTTTAATGTCTTCTTTACCATATTAACCTCAGTCAGATTTTATCAACTCTGGCAAACTGTTTTGTTTAAGAGTGCAAGATATGGCAATGAGCATTATGTTGAATGTGTTTTATCCCTCACTTAATTCTAAATCACCAGCAGTAATTATGGTAGCAATTTCTTCCATCATGAATCACAGTCTTAGTTTGTCCTTAGAGATGTACTTTTATCTCTATGACATAATTCTATGTGATTTAAAATAGCTAGCAAAGAAAGATCAAGATTAATTATAAAGTAGCTCTCCAGTGTCACAGAGCCTATGCATGCCATGATAAAGTAACTTTTTAACCAGTAGAGAGTATAAAACTCAGTTCCAGACAATCCCTCCCTTGTAATACAACCTGAACAATTTATGTTTCTGTAAGTATATTCTGTGATTTAGAAGAAAAATATGGTGAGAGACCTTAATTTTCCTCACCCAAGTTTGTGAACATGCATGAAAACCAAAATGTATATGTAAAAGATTGCTATTACTCCCATTATCAATAACAAAAGATGAATACCTGAAATGTCCTACACTGTATGTAGAAGGACACTACATAAAAGTTAACGTTGGAAAAATAGGATATCTATTTTAACTTTCAGGGGGACATTTTATTTATTTTCTTCTGTACTTCAAGGATCAGATGAAGCCATCTTTTTAATGAGATTTATGTAGCAAGAAGGATTAACTGAACTCTCGGTGTTTGCTGAATACTTTCTTTAATGGGTTGCAACATTCTTTGACATATGTTATTAGTCAATTGCCTGTATGATGATACAAATTGTCTTTCAGATAGCGTCAGTAGTTACTAGTCTGTACTTGAATTTTGGCTTCAGTTATTGAAATAAAGCTTTTGTAGTACAGGAGAAATATAATGAAGGTGAAGAAAGCTCATCAGGGGAATACTGAGGCCCTGCTGTACATACATTTTTCCCCTCTTATCCTGTGTTAAACAACTTTATTCTTCAGCAGGAATTTATAAAAAACTTTCTGCTGATCTTCACTCAGTTGCAGAGCAGTCTACTGAAATAATCTAATAAAAGACCCAAATCCTTTTCTCCTTTTGACATATTTTGTGGATTCACACTTCACTTTTGCAGTCTATTGGAACTTACTGTTTCTGAGAAGACATTTATCTGAAAATTAAAATACTTGCTTTGGATTAGTGTCAATACTCCTCTACTTGATAAGAAAGAGGTTGTTTTTTTTTATGATTTATTAATATATTTCTTATCATCACCATCATCACTGTTGTTATTTTATAATAATAAAAAGTGTACAGATTCCAGGAAAAGAAAAAAACGCAAAAGAAGTACTCTACTATTCTATCTTTTAAAACAGACGTGAGTGTATTCCTATATTTCTTCCTATATTATTATCATAGTCACGTTCAGTTCTTTTTTGGCACTGTATACACTGCAGCTTTTCCTTCACAACGTGTTTCTTCTTGTTTAACCTTTAAAGGAAACTACCTTAGGTGAAGATGTAAGATGCTATGACGATCATGTATTACAGACATAGCCAAAACAGATATTGTCCTTTCAATTGATGGCTAAAAGTCCAGTGGCAAGTAAAACCAAAATCCATATGATTTTTCTCCATCATAATTTTCAGCTTTGTTTTCTCTCCCATTTGTTTCATCAACTACTTTTCACTGTTTCTGTGATAATTTCAGTCTCTTAGTTCCCTCTGGGTGACTTTAATTTCCCTACATCTTTTTTATGAGAGAAAATTAGAACATAAATTTCTCAGTGTTCTTCACTTATTGCTTAGACACATGTTAGTATATTTTACTATACCTTATGTAAATATCACATAGTGTATTTTTATACTCCTTATTGTATCTCAAGTCATGGAGAAAATTCTGCCTTTACATCTGGACTCACAGTTCATTCGTGTAAAAGGTTAGGCTCCCACTGGACATCTTTAATGTTTGTATCATGACTACGGTACTTAATATTAGCATGACAGTGTAAAAATTATTACATAGTTAAAAGCTGAACTTTACTCATCTCCATTAAAGGGCAGATAAGGTTTTTAATAAGGTTATAGACTAATAAAGTGTTAATTGAAGCTACATCAGCAAGTAGTTTTTAAAGAAGTGAAGAAGCTATTAATATACTTAAAAATGCATATGCATGAGCAAAAAGTATGTATATTAGTGAGTCCATAGTCCTGCTCACTTGTTAAATATTCAACTGTTAATATTTTTTCAAACTTCTGTCATTTTTGAGATTTTTTTGTGACCTCTACCTTTAGTATTCCAATACTCTTTTGAAATTAGTCACTCCTGAGGTTCACCATCTATTGACAATGTGCAATTCAGATGTATAGCCTATGAAAACTAATTCTGTTCTCAGAATGAAACGTACATATGAGTCACCATTTCAAACAATAGCTTTTGGTCTTAGATCAGTTTTTGCCACTGTTATCTCCTACATAACTATTCTGCTCTGTAAACTTTCAGAGTTTCAGAAGAATATTGCCACTTGTTCTAGAACCATAATTAAAAGAAGCAAATACTTCTCTCATTTATAATAGATCTTTAGTGATGGACCTATGACTCAAGAGACAGCTTTGCCTCAGTGTGGTCAGTCAGCAGGGATTACACCCACTATGTCCATAGAAAAGCTGCACCCAAGGAGCACGAGCAGCCCAGGGCATGGTGTGGCAGTTCAGACAAGCATGGTGCAGATACCCTACAGGCTCTAGAGTTCAATTGTGTCATCATTTCTTGGGAGAAAGATCAGGTAAGCTCAGAGAGGGAGACAGACTATTGGAACCAAGCTCTAGCCTCCCTGAACAGCAGCAGCCAGAAGAAACAATTCAAGATCAAGGGGACCCTCTATTCATCCCTCAGCAAGAAGAAGGCAGCAGTTGTAAGGGAAGAAGTGAATGGAGAGTAGTTCATGCTCATGGTAGAAAGTCAAATCCTTCTTTGCCCACCTCAACCTGCTAGGCACCTCTTCACAATAGGTAAGAGGCTTTGTACATGGCTGAGTGTTACACTTGACACACCTGAAGGACAGGTTGCCATCCAGAAGGACCTGGACAAAGAGAAGTGGCTCCATAGGAATCCCATGAGGTCTAACAAGATGAAATGCAAGGTTCTGCACCTGGGTTGTTCTGGTATCAATCCATGCTGGTGGACGACCAGATCAAGAGCAGCCCTGATGAGAAGGACTTGGGGTTGCTGGTGGGTGAAGAGGATGAACATGACCCTGAAATACGCACTCAGCCCAGATAAACAAAGTGCCCTGGACTACATCCAAAGCTTTGTAGGGTGCGTGTGGCGATTCTGCTCCTCCACTCCACTCTGGTAGGCCCCCACCCTGAGTCCAGCTCTGGAAACCCCAGCACAGGAAGAATATTTACCTGTTGGAGTGAGTCCAGAGTTGGCAATCAAAATTGTTTGAGTGATGGAGCACTCAGGAAAGGTGGAGCACCCTGAAAGAACTGGGATTGTTCAGCATAGAAAGAAGAAGGCTGTATAGGGGTGGCATTATTGCAAGTCTTCTAGTGGCTGAAGGAAACATGCAAGGAAGACAGAAATACAATAGTTAGAAGAGCATGTAGTGACAGGACAAAGGGACTTTAAACTAAAAGATAACAGGTTTAAATTAGGAATTAGGCAGAAATTCCTGATACAGTGAAACATGTCCCTAGCCATAGCAAAAGGGTTGGAGCTAGATGATATTTAAGGTCCCTTCCAACCCAAACCATTCTATGATTCTATGATCAAATTCCTGAGTTTGTTTAAACAGAGTATTAACTAACAAGACATCATCTACATCCTACTCACCATTTTATCTCTGTGCAACAGTGTAGTATTATCCCTATCTGCATGAGAAAAAAAATATTACAAAGATTTGAATAAAATAATTTTATGGTATTTCATATACAAGATTCTCAGATGCTTCCAAATGCTATATCTTGATTTATTGAATAATCTACTGAATGACTTTACTTGTCCCCAATTTCTGGTTGCTACTTTCGTATGAAAAGCCTTGTCTTATGAAGCAAAATGCATATTTGACATTACATTATATTTGTATTTAAATATTTATAGCTGAACTAGTTTTGGGACTTCAATTCTGAAAGTATCTGCTGGTGGTGTGTGTGATACCTGTAATTTCTTGTTTCTCAATATGATTTAGTACTAACAGATTTATCCAGCACTTTTTCCTAATTATACTTGAGCTGTCTCTGTCTTGACTGATCGTTTGGGTAATATTAATATATGAACGGTGAAGAATTTTTATGAAGATAAATCCCACTAAGGCTGACATTTTATTAACTAGTTCTAGAAAAGTGTTGGATATTGCTTCTTCTCTGAAAAAGCTAATTAACTTTGATAAATATTACCATACCAACATCCTTGAATGTAAACACTTCAGGCATTATCATACATTAATTTATAGTTTGATCAACATTTACAATTGTTAACAGGTTTTATTTATATTTTCTGCTTAGTATCATTATGCTGAGTTCCACAATCAATAGAAGTCTACAAGGTGTTAAAAATTCCTTTTATTTTCCTAGATGTTAATTAAAACAACACTACATTTTGCCAGCCTGTGCTCTTCTAAAGTAAGTCTCAATATATCAAGTTGCTTTCAGTTTTTTATTAACTAGAATTTTTTTGTCCCTTCAATTTACTTACAAGTTCTGTCCCTTGATAATCTGAAAAATTGTACACTGGAGATATTTTGTCTCAAGTTATTTTTCTAATTTACTTTTATTTATGTCGCTGATTATTTCCTATTTGAAGAATTTGCCAGCTTCACAATTTGTTTTTATGTTGATATAAATTTGAATCTGGAATTTAACTGGATTAGGTTCATGGCCTGTGTTTCTGAAATTATGTTGTTACTTATATTCAGAGGACTTCATCTCTTTCAGTCCTTTGTCCAAACTGACAAAACATATGCCTGATAATGACTTTAATCCTGCATTAATTATAAACTGGCTCTGGTAGTACAGTAATAGACAGTATTAACACAGCATATATTTTTTTTTGTCCAGTATGTATAAAATGTTCCAAAGTAAACATTGGGCAGTTATAACAAATATTCAATAATCAATAAAATTATGACTGCAACAATTGAAGCTGGTGTTTTTCAACAAGTAGTTCCAATGAAGAGATTACTCTTCAAAAAAGCTCCTTTGATGGCATTCCACTACTGGATGTTTATCAAACTGACAAACACGAGTCCCATGCATTAGCCCACAGATGTCATTCTTTACCATTAGCTAAACCCATTCAATTACGTTGGTATAAAACCAACGATATTTAAATAATTTCTGCAGAGATACTACCATGTTGTAATGGTGGAAACTGAGAATAATATATGTCCCTGTCTCTCCTTTTCAGTTTCTAGTAGCATGACAGAATAATTCTATTCTATTCTGTTCTAGATAATCTCTTCTAGTTTAAACTGCAGACAGAAGAAGTTTCTGATTAACTCTAATTAATCTTATTTTCCACTGTTTCTAAGGCTATCTATTGAGACTGTTCTTGGAAATCTTTCCTGGGAGTTTTAACCAGCCCTTTAAAAGTATCTCCTTGAAGAGTTTTAAATTTCTACAAATCCTTTAGCATTTATACACTCTTCACTTTGGAAAAATGCTAAACATTTTTAGCTATGTATTGCTCAGCTAAATCAAAAGTTGTTATTCATACATCAATCTGTCCCTTTTTGACTGATTTCTGTGCTGATAACAGTTTATAGTTGTCTGAATACAATAGCAGCTGTTAATTTTACTGACAAATTCACTGTTCTTTCTTATTCATTCTATCATGGATGAGAAACTCCTGTTTTAGATTAGGTTCTTTTTGGCCCAGGAAGATCAAATGTGTTTTCTTCAAAAAAAATTTTTAAAAATTCAAAGATGTTAACAAGCAATTGTGCCAAAGAAATTGTTCATGTCATCAGAATACAGTCTCTGAAATTGTACTCACAGTCTATGTAAAATGAATTGTTTAGTTATGATTATTTTTCAAATGCCATGCTGGAACTCTCCCTGGTAAGTCTTGCCACCCAATATGTCATTTTACCTAACTTTACTTGGGTGAGACAGATTATGATAATCTAAAATCAGCAAATCTTTATCACTTAAGAAAGATTAAACTTTTTCTTTTCTGATAAAATCTAGCAGATCTTATAACTTTCAATGTACTGTTGAAGTTCAGAAGAGTCACTTCCCATAAACAAAACTCACTGAAGAAATTTGTAATCATAGCCATACTGTGTTTTACATTACATTAAAATTATTAATTACTGGTCTGCATTCTATTTCTTGCTATACTACAAAGAAATAAAAAATGAAAAATGTTATGATTTATTTAGATGGTTTATGTGAACTATGTCTCCATAGCAAATATAAGATGTACCTTGAAAACTTAATTTTCAAAATGTGAAAATTTCTGGAATTCAACTAAAATTTGGGATGACTTCACATATACATTTAATATCTTTCAGAAAGAGAAAATAGAGCGTAAAATTTATGAATACTTGTTATGAGTAACATGGTAATGGATTTTAGATGTGATAAAGAATAAATTTATACAATATGAGTGAGCAAGTTAAAGAGAGCAACATTTGGCGTATGTGACATAACTCCTATTTCATAAATTAAATAATATAAATTATAATATCTCATGGGATCTATACTGGGTTTAGTCTGCCTTACAGATGAGATAATAATTGTGAGAGCCTGCTATTAGCTTTCCCAGTTTTATTATTCTTGCCCCATTTTTAATCTGAACAGTATAATATATTTTCAGAAAACCACATTTAATGGACATTGGGGTTTTTTTAGATCATGTTCCTGAAATATAAACTTAGATTAAAAATTTGAATAACAGTTTAAACATTATATACGTCTTAAAAGATAATAGAAACTTAAGGAATGTCTCTGCAAATTTTATCTATCTTCCTTTGGTTTCAACTGTATTTCTCACTAGTAATAATAATTGCTTACAATTTGGATTTCTATATAAAATCTAGAAATTATGTTCCATAATCAAATTGATAAATTCCCACTCTTCCATCGCCTATTCATCTGCGTATGTAAATGCAATAGTTGAGATTCCATTGTACAGAATTTTTCTCCCTACCTTCACATGGCTGAGTAAGAAACTTGAAGAGCAGTCTCATTCAAACATGTAAATTACGATTTCTTTTTCATAAGAGATATTTCCCTTTATGTAATGTCCCTAAATATTTATGGGATAAGGTAGGTTACTCCTTAGTACTCTTTTATTGAAGTTAGAGAGCAAAGACATTTTCCTGTTAAAATATACAGCTAGAAAGAAAGAACTCTTGTATCTGTGTTTGCATGTATTTAGATGTGATATGCATAATCAAATTTCATTTAAAAAAATTAATTACTTCCTGAGATAGGTACAAAGAGTACTGGAAGCACGTAAAGTCAAATACAGGGAAATTAGGAAACAGAACTATTATGCTCTGCATATTCAAACCAGGTATTTTTCTAACCGTTTCATTATGGTAGATGAACTCAGAAAAAAACCTGAGTCCTAAGTTCTAATCAATGTGTCCAGAGTCACCCACTGGAAGTGTAGAAAATAGCAATTCAGATTCCAAAATTATTATTCCAGTTTTAGGGGAAAATAATAACCATATTCACAGATACATCAACAATATAACATTGACATAATCAATAATAACAGTAATTATAAATAATGTATTCAAGCTTTAGATGAGAAATTCCTTTCTGTTAATATGCACGACATTCTCCAAGTAAGTCAGTGAATAAGTGTCTGCATGATGAAAAGCAAACATACCTCTCCAGAATTCAAAAACACTACAACACAAGTGATGAATTTCAACACTAAAATCCACCCCATCAGCACCCAAGCTATCCACAGGAACTTTGAAAGTTAGAAATTTTGGCATGATTAATGAAGCTATGAGCCATGACTTTGTGAAAGACAAATTATGGACATGATAGAGCAGATGCAAATTAGAATTGATTCAATGAGGGACAGTGAGAAGCATGTGATACAGGCATGTATTGGCAAAGGCTAGATTAGACAAAGTTATATTATATTAAAGGGCCAAAGACACACACAAAAAAAGAAAAAAAAGGAAAAATCTTTCAGCACTCACCGTCAAGTAAAATCAAAACAAACCAAATACAAAATACAAACTTAAACCTCTTAATCTAAGTATTGTTCATTTTGGTAATAGGCACATAGGAATCAATTATCTCTGTTCTGAAATCTCAGATGTGCATATAAATTGTGAGTTACAACTTGCTTTCCCCTGAAACAGCCTAAATTCTTTCTCAATATATGCAGACTTCAGAGCGTCATAATGAAGACAAGCACACAGGCATGGGAACTGGTTGTCTAGATTATCTCCACAATATCTGTAGGAATAAGATTGCAAAGAAAAAAGATCCAGAGACTAGGGAAACTGGGAAAAAAGTAAGGCCTGCTTCATCTCACCCTTCCATAAAATCAAATTTCCTCTCAAGTGTAGTTCCATCACAGTTTTCAGTTGTTTTGGTTTACAGGAGTTTTTGTCTAAGGATAAATAATTTTTAAGGTCTGTCCTGGTTCATATATTGCACTGTGTAGCAATGTGGAAAAGATGAACTGCAGAGGATATACCAAATCATTCAGAAAATGTCCCTGTTAACAAAAGTGATACTCCTTTGTTATGAAACTTTCCTACAGCCAAAAAAAAAACCAACCAAAAACCAATGTGGGACTTCCCTATGGAGACAAAGAAAGCTGTTGTCCTAGTAATTTAGACATTGCTACAGTGCATTAAGCTTCTGTCTATTCTCCGGCTTTCACAGCTCCCAGTGGCTGAATGTTTACATACTCTTTCCTTCTCCTTTATACAGGCTTTCCTTCCAGATTAGTCTCTACAGTATCCTTCTGTCAGGATCTAAAGAATGCAGCCAGCTTGTCTCAAAGCACTGTTGTAGGAGGAAGTCCTCACAAAATAAGCCACCACAGCAGGCACAGATGACAAACAGGAAGGCATTAATTTCAGGACTAAAAGAAGATGAAATGTTTGGAGTTAGCACACTGGACAAGATTACACTATGCAGACCGTGGGAAAAGCATGGATGCAACAGGAAGATGCAAGGCCGGTTGAAGCAGATTTGAGTATTCTGTTTGGACAAAAGTTCCCATCATGGAAAACTGTGGGAGAGGAAGCAACTGCGTACACACATGCCATCCCAAGTTATGGGAATGGCATATATTACTCTGAAGTAACCATCTGAGGAGGTGTTTAGGAAAAGACTGGGTGTGGCATTCAGTGCCATGGTTTAGTTGACAAGGTGGTATTAAGACATAGGTTAGATTCAATGATCTCAAAAGTCTTTTCCAACATAGCTGATTCTGTGATTCTGTGACTAGGACTGTATAGAAGTGGTTTCTTCAGAAGGACACTCTGGGGATCCTACCACTCAGAAGACCAGAAGAAGGACAAGGGGACACATGGTGATGACTATAATCTTTCTCTCTTTCTTCCCACCCCATTCTTATTTCTACTTCTTTCTCTCACATTTACTGTTAAATGCGATCCATACTATTCACTTTAGCATAAGGTCTCTTAATTCATGCAGTCATATTTAATAACCAAATCCTAGTATTATTCCAGAGGATCATAACCTTAATTGGTGTTAGGAGTGGGATCCTAACATTATTCCAGTGGAATGTAATACTTTCCCAGGATGGCTTCTCTCTACTGCCAAAGAAAATGCTGCCTAGTTGGCTACTGTATCATGTCAAGCTTCACTCACACAAAATTTTCTAATGTTTTTCTTCAAAAATATGCAAAGCTACCAACAGTTCTAATCAAAAATTATAAAACTAATTTTTTTTCATTAATTTCATAAGATTGCAAGTGCAAACACCTATTCCAATAACGGCTGCTGCCCTGCAAGGGCTCCTCCATAAGCTGCAAGGGAACCTGTGCTCCCACACCTGTAACACCTTCTCCCCTCCTTCATCTTTCACCTCTGTATCAGCAAAAATGTTTTTCCCACTTGCTTTTTTCTTCCTCTCCTTTTTTCCTCACTTTTTCCCCAGTGCTGCCCCTGCCTCAGCTCTGGGCTCCACCGTGCCCTTCAGTGGGCTGTTGTATCCAGCTGGAACCGGCTGTGTCCGTCTGGAACCGGCTGTGTTCGGCTGTGCCTGGCTGTGTCCGTCTGGAACCGGCTGTGTCCAGCTGTGCCTGGCTGTGTCCAGCTGGAACCGGCTGTGTCTGGCTGGAACCTGCTGTGTCCGGCTGGAACCGGCTGTGTCCAGCTGTGCCTGGCTGTGTCCGTCTGGAACCGGCTGTGTCCGGCTGTGCCTGGCTTTGTCCAGCTGGAACCGGCTGTGTCTGGCTATAACCGGCTGTGTCCAGCTGGAACCGGCTGTGTCCGGCTGGAACCGGCTGTGTCTGCCTGTGCCTGGCTGTGTCCGGCTGGAACCGGCTGTGTCAGCCCCGGCCTCCCCTCACAGAGCCGCCGCAGCCACTTTGATACATAAACACAATGACTTTGAAAACTGTAGTCCTCTTTCTTTTGGAGAGTGTCTGTATTAGAAATTATAATAAAAACAAACAAACAAACAAACAAACAAAACCAACAAAACAAAACAAACAAAAAAACAAACAAACAAACAAACAAAACCCAACTTCCCTCCACCGCTCTTTTTTTGTGCTAGCTGTTCTTGTAAAATATTTATGAAATAATTGCTATTTCAAAGTTCTCTGTGTAAGTCAGAATTGACCCATGAGGGCATTATTCTTTGGGGAGCCCTTGCACCACAACTACTCCCAGTGTATTCACTATGTCTTCACTATGTATCAGAAGTGAACTTTTTCAGTCCTCATAAACCACATTTCACTGCAGTTGGGACAGGAATACCTCAACATCCTAAAGTAATATTATTTAAACATGATTGTTTGTACTTCTGACAAAGAGTTCAAGTATTTTCTCAGACCACAAACTGAGAAGGGATGTTTGAAGCATACATAACTCATCTTCATATAACTATTTTATTTATTTTTTATTAATAGCTCTTTTTAAGCCACACACTTAGAAAAGTGTGCTTTATTATAATTTGAAACCTACTTACAGTAAATAATGCATTGTTATTGTGGCATTGCGCTAATATTATATCACCAAAATTATTTTCTACTGATGGAAGCGTGTAATACATTAGTAAAATGCCTTTATTGTGATTATATGTTTATCTTTAATATAGTATCACTGGCATAAACAGATTCTGAGGGTTCAGGTTTAAAGAGAAATGATTGATAACATAATGCAAATAAGTTATATATATATATATATTTCATTTAAATGAGTTTCATTTTGATTCATTTAAGTAAAACATTTGAAAGAGAAGAGATTTGTATGCAAGGTATATTGCCTTCATAATAAGAGCAATAATGATTCAGATTTTAACAGCTGCATGAAAATGTATGCTTGTATTAAAACACATGAAAGAAATTCTTTCAGTGGAGCAGCTCCAGCAAAAAATATTGACAAGAAAGTAACAAACAGCTTGATGGATTCCTATGGATAAAAGTTTTAGAAAGTTATATATCCTGAGATACAATAGCTGAACTTTATGTGTATACTTATGTGTATGCTTTTACAGAAGTTTTGATAGAACAAAACTTTGTGTGTGTGCAAGTGCATGCATGTGTGACAATAGCTTGCATATTCTAAACTGTATAAATCCTTCCATTTCATTTTTATGGCTCTCTGTTTTAGCTTTTAAGAATTCAGTTGGTTAGATTGATTCTCAGGCCTGAAAATTTTGAAATGATTCAGCAATCTACTCAGTACCCAAGAGAAATACATCTTCCTTCCATATAGTATTTTTTACAGTTTTTCAGGAGTACCAGAGACTGAACAAAAAGTGATCAAGACAGGAAATGGACAGGAAAATATCTCTTTATGTAACCAAATGTCTGTTGGGGAACAGATGAAAAACCGGTTGCCTTTTATAACTGACTTAAGACTATACACAGCCTGTCTTCTGTTTTATCACCCAACATTCCATGTAACATCTTCTAATAAACAGATAATGTTAGAAAAGATAAAATACACATTAGCTAAGACATTTTTTATGTTGATTACATTTACATATCCTGATTGATTGATGCAGGACCTTGCAAAGTATGTAGAAGACTATACTGATAACACACATTTTGTATGTAACGATGGCCACCCATTGCCTGAGAATCAAATATTTAACAAAGGAAGCACCATTAAAAGATGTCATTGGTATGGTAGTAAAACCACATATACACTCATTTGTAGAAACACACATGCCCTCATTTGAGTAGAACTAATCAGAAAATTCTAATGTCCCAAATATTTAACCTTTTAAACACAAGAGCTGTTTTCCTCTTTTTCATGGTAAAAGTTTATGCTCTGTCTTTATACTATAAAATATATCCCACCAATTCACAATTCAAGTTAAATCTTCAAAACATATTTTTATTAATAAATCATAGTAGAAAAAGAATGATCCTTCAAAGTTATCCAGTCTATCTATTTCATACTCAGGCAGACTCAGTCTAAAGAGACAACAGTCTAATGTTACCTTAATGATTTTCAGATTTCAGCCTATCCAGGTAATTCTGTGCTTCTGAAAATTCAGCTCTGCAGCGATTAATAGTAATTATATCTGAATCTTTCATACTGTGATCTAAATCTTTTACCCTATCCTTTGTGTAAAAACTATTATTATGCCATCTCTGGAAAAAAGTTTTAAGTTCAATTTATTGAAAAAAATATCCAGGTTTCTTCTTTTTCCTCTTAGTTCATTCCTTTTTATGCCTGATTATCATCTCACAGCTGTCTCTAGCATCCCATTTGTACATATCTTTCTTAACCACAGTAACCCAAACTGACCACTGTTTGATAGCTAAAACCTCAGTAATGTTGAAAAGGTTTTATGGGATATTCACATTTCATATGAGCTAAAGTGGTATTTAAATACATTAGAATGATATTTGCCTTTTGCACAGGACATGACATTGGTATCCCATGTTCAGCTTGTGATCTATTGGCTTAAGATCAGTATCAAGACAGTTCCCTAACCCACTGTTCCCCATCATATGGTTATACAATTGATCACTCCAACCCAAGTAAAATACACTTAATCCTTATTAATTCCATCCTATTCTCTAAAAGGTCATGCCAGACTGTGGAATATGAGATTTTGCAATGTATTTACTCCTATAAAGGAAGAGTGTGGGTCATAAGAACATAAGGTATAAACACAAGAATAAAGCAGTTGAAAACATAGGACATAAATGTTACAGAAAAATGTTACAGAAATAAAGTAGTCAGTCTGTACTACCACATATACTATGTGAAAAACATATCAATGAAGTAAATATTTTTATATGTATTCAAGACAGAACTTAAGAATTTGGTGAATAATGTAAATATATAGTCAGATTGTCATAAAAGTCTGAAAGTTATATGTTTCTATAATCTGAAAAAGATATAACCTGTGCAGCAGCATGAAACAAATCTTCCTAGGGCAGAGATGGCACATAGCAGTAAGTGAGTAGGAACTGAGAAGGCAGAAGGGACTGATCTAGGGATCAAACTTCAAACGAAGCCAAAGACAAGGGAGCTCACATTTCAACCTTAACCAACCCATAGCACAAAGGAAAATGTGCCTTGGAGAGCTGGTTCTTTTCTTGCCTTTGATTTAAAGGTGTCTTGGCTGACATCCGTAGGCTGGAGTTTCAAAGACTGGCCATTGAGCATGTAGTATGCATTTGTCGAATAAAACAAAATACTGGTGATATTTTCCTTCATTCCTGGCTTTGCACAGACTCAGCTTTTATTAAAAAATCAACAGCAATTTCAGCATTATTTTAACTCTACCAGTGCTAAAAGGCTATTAGTCATTAAGCTTTATGTATAGTTCAGATGGTTTATTCTGGAAAATGAGTCTTGAGAGAAAATTTCCCTTCACTAGGGTTATTCTTCTCCTGCCATCTAAACTCACATTCTGAATTTCCTAATGGTGCACTGCACTTGTCTGTATTGGAGATGAGAACTGACATCTGATCTCTAGGTACTCTGGATAAAATTATTTGCTGTGAATCAAACTGTTAATTTTTCTGTTTTGTTTGTTTCTTTTGTTTTGGATTTTTTTTTTTCCTGTGTTCAGAGGGTTTTATTTGAAGAGAGGCAGACTGGATGACACTGCAGGTCCTTATTCATTCTTCTGAACTAGCTTTTGATATTTTTCAAAATAAGAAAATACCATGCTACAGTGTCCGTCTGGTAGCATTCAAACAGTTGCACAGCGGTCAAGCTTCAATAACAGCATCAAATTCCCCAAAAACCCACACTACACTCCCTGAAAATACATGTTATGATTTATCTTTATCACTGATGGGCACAAAAGAGTAGTCACCATCCAGCATCTCATTACCTTCTGCCGTGCATTAAAAGTGAAGCAAAAGCTAAGTGTGCAAACAAGAGGAATTTATTAATTACTTCCCACTGTCAGGCTATGTATAGCCCACTTTAGCAGGACCCCAGTATATGTAAAATTTTTCTGGGAAGATAAACATCATAACCACAAACATCCCTTCTAAAGCTGGGAAACATCCCTTGTGTCTGAGTATGACATCCCATGGTGTGAAATATATTTCTGGTCAATTTAGAGCACTCACATCCTACTCCCACATCCTACTCCCATCCTCCTAACAGAGCAGGGCAGAGAGCAAGAAACAGAGAAGACCTTGATGCTGTGCAAGCACTGCTCAGAAATACTCAAAACACTGCTGAGTTGTTAGCACTGTCTTTGCAAACAGCACCAGTGCAGTGCTGTAATAATAGTTAACCTCATTCTACCCAGACAGTAAAATTCCCTACCAAAATCCATAAAAAATAGATGGAGAATGACAATTCATCTAAACTATGCCTATATAGGAGAGTTTACATTTAAGACTGATTGTTCTCAGTATCACAAGGGGTCTTAAACAGATAAATATTGTCAGAGAATCAGTTCAAAAAAACACTTCTGAAACAAAGATTATAAAGTCCATCTCAATGCTCTTTAATTTTAACTACATGGCTGCATGCCTACCAGCTCAAATAACCTTGTTACTCAGTGCCCCATAGATTCATTCTTTTTTCTTTTTTTTTTTTAATGTAGCAAATAATCTTCAAAAATGCACAGCTCGTTCAATTGAGTGTTGACATTAGTACTTATATTTTTGGTCTGCAGACTCCAATATATTTACATAAAGGACCTGACTACTTTCAGTAATGTTACAGGTCACCCATTAACTTTGTGAGGTAGTTATGTAATTACATTATCCTGAGGATGACAAGAAAGAATGCTAATTGTATTAGCTTATAAAGTCTGTTTTAAAATAGGTGACACCATGTAATCTGAAATAAAAGGTATGTTCTAGCTATCCTTTTTTATGTTTTTTTTTTTTCTACTACCATAATTTCCCAGAAACCAAAGAGAATGTTACAGTGAGCTTATGGGCACCCTGTGCCCCCCTCCCCAGGACCCTGTGACTCTGATCAAGATATCCCCAGACCCCTCCTTCCTGCCCCAACGGGGTTGGCGGAGAGCCAGGGAAGCCCACCCTGCCCAAAGTCTACACAGACCCCTGATATTTCCTGTTCCTCCTCTTTTGCCCTGCTCTCCCCTTGGACATCACAGAATAAAGAGATCTGAACCAACATATACTGGGGTAAGAGCCTCTTTTGGAAATCTTTGCCATCTCCTGATATTCCTCCCCTCAAAGCCTCAGATCTCTGGGCTAGCCTGATAATTCAGGGGGCTGAGGACGGGGGGAAACGTCAAGAGAATATAGAGGAAATGTATATTACCCAAGATAAGTAATTGAAAATTAATAGGTATTGTTCTGCTGTTCTCAACTGAATAAAATTCCATATATGAGTTTGATCTTGCTGTCTGCAAAGTATAATATCGGTAACTGAAAATTTATAATTTGCATAAAGACAAAAAAGGAGATTTTTATTGATCTCAAAAAGACTTATCAAACGTAATGAAAGGACGGTAGTATGAAGGAAAACTGATCCCAGATAGGTTCAGAAATTTTGAAGGCTGCTGTACAGAAGACATAGTTGCAGTTAAAGTTTACAACAGTAAACTTAAATAGCCTTTATATTGAAGCATAACATAATTGCCCTTTCAGCAGCTGCCTGTGATTATATTCTTATTTGTGCTGATTCGTAAGTTCTTGTGACTATGGAGCAGGTATAGCATGTTAAACCTTGACTGAATTTTATCTACTTTTGTTAGATTCAAGACACACAATTTTTTTTAGATAGAATACAGCAATGCACCTATCCAAGCCATAATTTGAATTATACAAATGTTTCAAGAAAGTTAGTAAAAATGCTAGTTTCATACAAAATATTGAACTCAAAAAACCTTGTAAATTCTACTAAATTTTGACTGTGACTATCAATTAAATAGAAGATTAAATAGGAGTAGCAATATCACATGTGGAGGCTTCCCATTCTGAGGAGGCTGTAATCTAATTTTAAGACTCTTCCCATGGGACGCCTGATAAAACCCCACGGCCCTGGGTCTGTTTCCTCTCTCTCCTCTCAGCTCTGGGCTCTCTGGGCTTTGCTCAGGTTCCTGGGCCTCTGCTGCCTGCTCCCCCTGGCACAAAAAATAAAATGGAAAATAAAATGGACTCTCCTGCTGAACAGCAGAGACTTGTCTGTTTCCCCTGCCGTTGGTTGTGGCTTCTCTGGACATGTTTGACACTGCTGCCATGTGCTGCTACAATCACAGTAGAAAAATTCTTACTATCTTTACCTGATACAGAAAGGCACAGCCATGGATGAAAATTTTTGCAGAAATGTTTTCATCACAAAAATGCTATGAAATGTTTATTTTTTACCATATTGTTCACAGAGTAATTGTTAGAACAGGTAATTTGGATTTTGATTAGTTCAGTAATGTCCCATTACGTAGTTTTAAAACAATTAATTTAATTTTTCATTAGCTATTTACACTTATTGTAAGCCAAAAAACTATAAAACAGACATAATAAATATTTTGAAGTATTTAATTGCACATTTATTGCAATATTTTCATTATATTCTATTGCATATATAGAAATAATTATAGAATTAAGTATTTCTGTATTTTTAAATTTATTTGTTTCTAATTTTAAAAATAATCTCTTTTAAAAATACTAAAATTTCTCTTTATCTGTTAAAATTTCTACATTTAATGATAAGACACTCTGCAAATAGCATCTATCTCCTTTTAATGGGTGCTTTCCATTAAAAATTATTCATTTCAAATTGTATGTCCGTTAGAATGGTGGTGAAAAGAGAATAGGAAGAGTTGTTAAGGGGTGATGGGGGAAGGGAAGGCGAAAACAAGGGAGATAAGGGCAGAGCAATATCAAGCAGGAAAGGGAAGGACAGATTTTCTAACAGGTTGAATTGAACAATTTTTCGTACTAGATAAACAAATGCATTTCTTGTTTTAGTCCATTTTCTTAGGTATTACTCTGGCCAAAACTCTGAGTAGACCATCATGAAAATATTCCCCATGATCAATTACTATCTTTATATTTGCGGTGACAATTCATTGTTTCACAATCTTAAAATAACAGAAAAATATTTGTTGGAATAAGGACTTTGAAACATGAAATTATTTAAAGTAATGTCTGCTCTGCCTTTTGTTTTTTGTGCAACTGAGTCACAGCCTTGGAAGAACATTATACCTTGCAGGCAGTCTTTTCAGCTAGGAGTCTAGCTCCTATTTAAGGAGTCTAGCTGTGGTATCATTTTGAAAAGCCCCTTCCTTCTTGCCTTTATTACTGCACTTCAAGCCAAGATATTTCACCTGTGATTTATTTTTCTATGTATTACTTTAAATCCATGCAACAGGTTGTTTGGGGTTTTTTTTGGTTTTTGGTGGGTTTTTTTGGTTGGTTTTGGTTTTTTGCTTGGTTTTGTTGGTTTGTTTTGTTTGGTTTGGATTTTTTGTTTGGTTGGTTGATTGGGGTTTTATGGGTTTGTTGTTTTTTTGTTGTTTTTTTTTTTTTTTCCCATCTGGATTGCTTCTTGTGAGATTGTGTAAGGCATGGCATGCTCAGGACAGGATTTCACAGAAGCATCATATGTTCTTAAGGACAGTTGAAATGATTAATTTTTTAATTCACTTTTAGACATAGTTCCATCTCACTTGAAATTGCATTTCTTCATCCTATGGATAGAGACTTAACTTATTAGCTGTCTATCCAGTGATTGTTGTTTGTTGGAATGCTGACTTGGCTAGCAGAGAACTTGATTTCTTTCAAAATCCCATCTTTTCTCTAAAGAAGTTGAAATAATTAGAATCCTTACTTCCTATCTTGGAAAATATGTTTAAGAGGATAGAGATTAAAATGCAGAAAGCTTCACAGCCTGCCAAGAATAAAGATTGTGGAATTACAGAACTGTAATGTCTTCCATGAGCTCCACACAAGGGCAATGGAGGGGCAGCACTGCCCAAAACACCAGTCAGAAATGAGGCCTAACTCAGGAAGAATATATGGATAAAATTCCCCATAATAGGGTTTCTGTGACCAGTGATAGTAAAGATAAGATGCTAAAATTGTGGATAAAAACTTGTACTGCTACCAGTAGCAATGTGGTTCACTCAACCTCAAAGAAATAATAAATATTCACCCATGTGCCATAATAGAATACTTTTTTCTTATAAAAACTAAGCTAAACAAAAGCAGATGTCCATGGTTTTCTCAACTGCTTCTTTTTTTCTGATTCTTGTTAAATTATTTCCTTTTTTTTTCTTTCTCAATTGTATCATTGTGCCAATTATCATAAGCAACTTGACTACTTTTTGAAAGGGTCCAGAAAAGCTACTCAGATTTAGACATGGAAAAAAAAATCTCTATTAGGGCAATCCATTCCATCCTAGAAATCAATCCTTAAATAGATAAGAGGAGGATATTTGGTAGGAGGTGGTGTCTATCTCTGTTGATCTAGTATCAATAAACAGTACAGAAAACACACCTGAATTCAGATGCTCTGAATTTTAGAAGGCTAAAGTTAGATCACAGATGCATAATACAATTCAGAGTGGAAGTTAATCACCTTCTCACTAGCTGGTGAAGTGTTGTGGTTTGGATTTAGTATGATTCTAGCATTGACACCACAGACATGTTTTAGTTGTTATTAATAGTGTTTATTCTACATCTGCTACATGGGACTTTTCAGTGTCCCATGCTCTGCCAGAAAACTTGTGCACAAGAAGCTAGGAGGCCAGGACAACTGATATCCTAGCTAGGCCAGGACAAGTGATATTCCATTCCATTGAACCTCACACTCATCAAAAACTCAGGTCAGTTGGCTGGAAGGACCTGATCACAGCTTAGGGATGAGCTGGACGTCAGTCAGTGTATGAGGAGAAGTTGTATTGTATGTCACTTGTTTATCTTGGGTTTCCTTTCTCATTCACTCTCTGTCTCTCTCCCCACCCCTTCACCAGTAGCAGTAATAGTAGCAATAGTAAAATTTGTGGTTTTATCATTCATATTATTACTATCATATTTTATATCAGTTATAAAACTGTCTTTATCTGAACCCATGAGTTTAAATTTTCTTTCTGATTCTCCTCCTCATTCCAGCACAATGGAGGAGTGTGCATGCTACTTAGTTGCTGACTGGGGTTAAACCATGACAGAAGTGTTGAAGGTCAGGTTGGATGGGGCTTAGGGCAACCTCATCTAGTGAAAAATATCCCTGTCTGTGGCAGAAGGGCTAGAACTAGATCAGCTTTCAAAGGTCCCTTCCAACGTAAACTCTTACATTATTCTAAATAAAACTGCTTCAGTATCATTTATCAGCATCCGAAAGAGTCTGCTAATCTGGGTAACACTAGCAGGTGTTATTTTTTCTACTATGCATTGTGCGAAGGAGTTTCTTTTTCTCTTTGTTTAGAATATGAAGCCTGTTGATTTTACTTCATACAACCTGTTCTTTTACTTAATGGAGACAGCTGTTGTCTGTTGGCTGCAATATGAGGATATTACAAACTTCTATGATACACCTTGCTGCTCTGTACTTGTCTCTTTTCCAGATGAGTGGTCCTGACTACACTCTCATGAAAACTAAGTCATACATTTGATCACCTATGAGGTCTCTTTGTTTTCAGTTTCTACTATGTGTCTTTTGAAGTAGAATTCCAGAGCTGCATTGGGTATTCCATGTTAATTTATACTGTGAATTAATAGTTAATGATGTCTTACTTTGACATCTAGCCTGCAGTGTTTCTCACCTGTAACCAAAGGCACCAACATATTTCGCAAATTTTGTCTTAAGTACCTAACTGTCTCTGAAACTTAGATTACAGAACGTCAAAATTTATTTTTAAAATGAAATTAAAAGTACTGGCCAATTCTAAAACCATTTCCTCACTCCCCCTAGATGTCAGAAATAACATACATTAACTAGATTATTTGAGGAAAGTCACGCCCAGAACATTAGGGGTTATCCATTTACATTGTACTGTAAGAAATTAACTTTTTATAAAGGCACTCAGTGTATCCTAGCTGTGAAGCAATTCTCTGCATTTTCAGAGTCAAACACTTCATGCTGAGGAATCCACACGGCATCCACACAGGGAGTTGCTGGGAAATAACGCCCATACTGTTAAAGACCAGTTTAGCTGACTGAGCAATTTCCTCCTTACTTGGGCATTCCCATTGGTACCCAAGATGTATGATAGACAAAGAGTAACAACTCCTGTTCATTCTAAACAGAGTATCAGATAAGCCACTGTGATCACAGGTGATTTCTCTGACTATGCCTTTTCACAAAGACTGTTTGTGGTAATTTGACATTTTTAGCAAATTCTTGACTTCTTAAGCATCTACTTTTGACAAAACTAGCATAAGGTTTAATGTGTCTCTAAACACAGAGGTTCCTCTGTAGTTATTCAGAAGCTGATGAAAAGCATTTGAGGATCAAATCTTTGTATTTAGATGCATTAACTGATACTGGCTATGTCTAGTTATCCTTTTAATAATTTTGGTGAAAGAAAACTTTGACTTCAAGTGGTGAATATAAATTATGGGCAATAATTTTACTTTTTTTTTTCCCTTCAGAAAATTTTGATTGTGCCAACAAGCAAGATATTAACTAGAATGACCTAAAATTATTCTTTAATAATTTATTGGAAGCATTTCTTAATATACTTAGGATATAAGATAAGCAAGAAAAGCAGGTAGATTTTAGGAACTCTAAGTAAAAAAGTAAGCAAAAAGCTTGTGCTAGTTCTGGCTGTTGGTATAGTGTTTATTTTCTTCAGACTAAATTTTATGGACTGTGCTTTGGATGTGTTAAAAAAAGTATTTATAATATAGAGATATTTTTTGTTATTGATGATCCAGGCTTGTACAGCATCTGAGCATTTTCTCTTCCTTATTTTGACACACTTGCCAAGGGGCTGGGAGTGCATGCAAAACTGGGAAGAGACACAGCTAGGACAGCTGACCCAAACTGACTCAAGGAATATCCCATGCCACATGACAGCATAGTCAGCATAGAAAACTGGGGGAAGAAGGAGAAAGAGAGGAATATTTGGTGTGGTTTTCCAAGTCACCATTATGTGTGACAGGGTCTTGCTCTCCTGGAGCTGGCTGAACACCTGCCTGAAATGGGAAGCAGTGAATAAATTCCTTGTTTTGCTCTACTTGTGTACATGGCTTTTGCCTTACCTGTTAAATTGACTTTATCTCGACCCACAGGTTTTCTCACTTTTGCTCTTCCAATTCTCTTTGTGATCCTGCTGGTGGGGAGATGAGTGAGCAGTTGTGGGGTGCTTTGTCTCTGACTGTGGTTGCTTGGTGGAGAGTTAATCCACAACAAAGCTCCTAACAATTCTTTCATGCATAAACATGTTATCTTCAAATAGTATTACTTTTATCTAGTTAATAAGATGGTTTTGTTACCAGGTTTCTCTCTGAAATTTTAAAAGCATTCAGGACCTAATTTTGTTTGTCAAGAAGCGCTAGTTGAATGCTATTACCTTGTTCTAAGTTTGAGAAGTCTTCAAAACTTTCTGGAATTGCATGAATAAATAAAACATTGAATGTAGAAGAATATTAAAAAAACCAAACTAATAAAGGCAGCTGAAATAACATAAACATCCCCTAAAAAAAAAGTCTGCCATTATATAGACTAGTTTAAATGAGTAAAGAATTCTTAGACATTACTATACAGCCATTTCAATGCATTCAACCATGAACAAACAACAAGGATCACAAGATCATTTTCTGAAAAAAATCAAGGTCAAATTTCTTCCTTTAGGATCTGAATTGAAATCTCCTATTTAATCCAAAAGAAAACATTTCATTTTCATGCATTTTTAAGGAAAAAAAAAGTTCACATTCATTCCAGGGCCATGATGTGTATTCCCTCTTTTCCACCAATGAGCCAGAATAAGAGATTTGAATTAAATCTTTTTTTCTACATAAATTTAATCTATTTAGTCCTAAAAAAAAGACTAGATTGTATTTTGTTCTATTTTTTTGCTTTGTCTTTTTTTGATCCTCTTCAACTTTGAAAGCCTGATTAGACAAAGCAAGGTCCAAAATATATCTTTGCCATATATTGGAAATATTATATGCCCACAAAACTTGAGAATCAGTCCCATGACTTATTATTTCTTCAATAAAAGGAAAATTTTTGTAAAATGTTAGATAGATGTAGCAAAGAATATTAGAGAGATGTAAACCAAACTTTTTTATAAATTATTAAGTAAAACGCTTCTAAAAAATGGAAAAAAAAAGCTGAACTCCTTTGATGCACAGACATATGGCAAGGTCTTCCTTTGTTTTCCCAGTATTTTTGTTTCTGTCCTAGGTTATAATATTGTGGTGTATTCCATTACCACCTCGAGCTGCAATCCCTTTCTTTCCTTATCTCGTGACTCAGAGATAAGTCTCTCCAGGAGGACCTGTTCTTTAGCCACATGACTGATAAGATCACAGCATTCTATTGTGAGATGCTCTGCCCAGAGGGAGGAGCCAAACGATGCCACCAAGGATATAAGCGGGGCTGTGCAGACAGCAAGTAGATCCCCTCTTCCAAGAGGAACAGCTGAGACCTTCTCTACACTGGACCTCCAGAGGGAAACTACATCAGTCTACAGGACCACTGCTTGGACAGAACCATATCTGCTACCACCGCCCTAGCCAGCGTCAGGTTGTATCTCTAACTCTGTCAGCGCTTCTTCTTCTGTGCTATTGTATGTATTTGGTTCTTTGTTCCCTTTTCCTAATAAATTGTATTTCTGACTTAGAGCCTCTCACTGGTTTTGCTTTTCAAACCAGGACAGCTTCTAATTTAAATAATTTTTTGGATTCAAAGTAAATTTCCACACAGTTCCCAGGATAGCCAAAATAATTTTGTTTTGTCATTTTTCATATATTATTAGGCCTTCTTTAGCATTGCCTACATCCTGCAAATGCTTTAAAATGCATAAACACTATTTGAGGGGGAAAAAAGTTAATTTCAAAAGGTGGAAGCAAAACTTTAAATTTACTAAGCTGAAGAGATTTTGTCAATTAAAGAAAATCTGAGAGGAAAAAAATCATTCTTCTACCTGTAAAACTTGAACTGGAATTCCTTTTGGTAGTAATACAACCTTGTAATATCAAATGAAGCATCATATGAGTAACTTAGTTCATCATTGTGATGATATTTACCAATGTTTTTATTCATTCCCTTGTCTTTCACTTGCACAAATTATCTCCTAGAAGTCTGGTTTTATTACTTTCTAGGATGCACTGTCATCTTTAAACATACCTAGAAAATATGTCAGGAATAGAGGATTTGCCCCTGGAGTACCCTTAGGGACTACTCAATTGCAATTAATTTAACTAGACACTGGATGTCAGTGTTGCCATTTTATCCTTTTTTTTTTTTTTTTAAAAGGAAACATCAAGAAAATCCAAGGTGTAACCAGAAGTAAGATATAGAAGTAGTCTAATCGAATCATTCAGAACAGCTTAGGAGCTAATTAGCATTTTATATCTTCTTGGTAGGAAGAACATGTTGGCTTCAAAGAAACAGCTCCCCATAAAGGTTTTGATTTATATTAAGAACAAACAAACAGATGAAGAAACACTTCAACTAAATGGACATTTTAGGAACCTGTCACAAACCTTTTACATGGCAATTCACATTAACATTACATTTAATCAGAATGAGGAACAGTGCACAGTGTGAGTGATGATATTTGTCTGTGGTTAATTTTGTACCTGTCTTTCAAAAAATGCCTGGATTTAACTCACTCATAATCTCATTACCTTAATGGAGCTGTATTACTTTCACACCACGATTTTATTTTTCAACAAGTTTTAAAAGAGATTTGTAAAAGAGTGAGATTGGAAAAATATGAAGGACGTTTCATAAAAGTCTACCCACTAAACACAATCGTCCATTACCTACTGACACTTTGAGGCAAATTTTACTGAAGACAGTCAGGTATACGTACAATCTCCTTTGAGAGAAAGTTGTTTTTGGCTAAAGAACTAAATCACCTATGTCTTCAAGTCATCCTACAGAAAAAAATGTGATATTAAATAGAATTTCAAAGAACCAACACCCAAATTCACTAGCAGCACCTTATTTAAAAATCAAATATGATAGTATCCAATATATTAAGAGAAAGACATCCTTAGAAACCTTCATCAAGGACAAAAAAATCTTTATAATGCAAGTAAATATTGTTTTACTGTCATTGTAAATGTATTTAACTGATACACTGAAAACATCTAAGATGAACAACTTAAAACGGCAGGAAAAATGAATCAATTTTTTTTAAAGTTCTTACTTGAACAATCAAAAAAGCCCTGAGCATCCAGAATTACTTTTTTACTGTGAAATTGCAATTCAGGTCATTTGTGTATTCATGAAGATGTTTCAGAAGATGTGACCTGCAACCAGCATAAAGCATATGGATTTGCTATCAGGTATGGATAGCAAATATAAAATAATTCTCTTAGGTTTCTAAATAACGTTCCAGAAACTGTGTAGGAAACATTAGGTATGTCATAAGAGAAAATTTCAGTCAAGATTATTTCAGTAAAAAAAATTATGTTGTAAAGAAAAAAAAAATATTAAAAGCAGCCAAAATCATTAAAAGCAGCCAAAATCACTCTCAAGCTTTTATCAGCCCAGCATGTCTAGTCTCAGTCTCTATGTGTAGCTAGTAATGAGTTACACATACTTATCCCTTTGAATGGGTATATAAAGTAGTTTGAACATCAAATTTTATATGAAATATACTTTACATTGAACAGTGAAGGCAAAGTTTAAAATATAAGGGAGCATCACTCCTTTTTTGAGACACAAAGGTATGAATCAAAGTATCTAACAGAAAAGATAATCTACAATCATCCATTTTATCTCCAAAGAAATAACATTGTGGAACTGGGGTGTCTAACATCTCCCAAATACATTAGAAATGTTTAAGTTCAAAGAACTGGTGAAATAAAGATGGACATAATAGAGATAAAAACATTTTGGCTTTCCTGAAAGAGCCAAGAAAAGAGATTACTTGTAGAAGACAACATGCTTCACAGAGAGCTTCTCTGATAAATGCAACCTAAGTTGAATACAATCTAAGACAAAAAATATATCAGATTTTTATATAAGGGATATCAACAATGAGCAAGAAATGTCACAAATCCACAAGCAGCCTATTTCACACAATAGCACTTTAATACAAAAATTCTCTTCTTTTATAACTAGGTTCAACACGTTCTACTTGATTGGCTAATTAATAGAAACATTTTTCTCTCAAACAGTCCTTGAGAAGAACAGAAAAACAGAGTGAGAAAGTACCACATGCAGGTTGTTTATACTAACAAGTTATCATCGTTTCTCTACAAAAAATCTAAAAAAATCTCAGAAGTCCATTGTGAGAAAACAAAGTTTATTTTCTCGCTCTCTGACCAGGCTGTCACATCCACAAAGGAACATTTCAACATGCAGTTAGATTATTTATACAAGGAAAAGAAAAGTAATATTTCAAATTTACTGTTGATATAAATTGGTTTATTTGTTAATGAATATCAGGATTTATTAGAATTTTGAATAGTGTATATTTTGAATATTATACCAGAACTAAATCATTGTAATCAGGGAACTAATTACTGTAAGTGACTGTAAACTCCTCCCTCAACAGACTAAGAAGACTAGAAACTGGCATACTCACACAGCCTCAGAGGTCCCTAGTGCCACTGTTTTCTTCCTGGCATGTAATCACATTCAAGAAAAAAACCAAATATCCCATGTTTTCTTGCCAGCTCCCTGTTGGCATCTTGGATGCCTTTACTTTTTAAGATTGCACTAGATACTGTCTATAAAGCTAATATTTCCTTCTCGCTTTCCCAAAAAATCTCTTCTGTGCCGAGGTTAAAGGAATACAGGGCTGTGCTGGCTGCTGAGAGATCACTGCTAGTTAATTTGTCCTGACTGCTGTTCTCAGGGCCAGGTAAACGCTTCTCCTAAAGGAAAACTCCTTCTTGAGGGTGGGCTAGGCATCGTTAAGAGACACCAACAAATGTCACAGGTGATACAAGAAATCTCATCAACAAGAGACATAAGCAATCAGAGCATACATGACACAACTGAGTACCTAAGATAGTAAAACAAAAACAAAAAAAGCCAAAAATAAAACAAAACAAAAAAAAAACGAAAAACAAAACAAAAAAAAAAAAAAAGAACTTTTAATGTAGATCCAGTTGTGGCTTTGGTGGGGTCTGATGGAAACCAAGAATCTACTGAAAACTTACAAAATGAGAGTAGGACTAATAGTGAATTTATAAAGCTGCTTTGGTGTTTATTCAGACATTGTTAGAAATACTGCACAGCTCGATCAAGATCAGAACTTTTAAGTCAGTCTAAGCACTAATGGTGTTGAAGTCTAAAATATGTGGCTGGTTCGATTTGGGGTTTTTGGTAGCAATTTTGTTTTTACCAAAATCCTAATTTTACACTGTGGCCTTATTTATATTCCTGTATATGAATAAGAATGCAGGATGTTGAGATGAATCCAGCAAATATGACATGCCTATGCATCACTACTAACTGAATTTCTAATAAAATTATTACAGCTACAATCACTGATAGAATTTTTTGTCTGGTAGCTTATATGCCTCATTAAGGTATGATGATACTTTCACAAATTATTGCTGTGATGACAGTATGACAGATGAAACTAGACTAGGAGGGGCTACAAAAGCAAGGCAAAACATGATCGGAGTGCAAAAGAGTCTTAAGAAATTGAAGAAATAAAATAGTGATCTGGTAAGAGCTGCAAGATTCCTCATTGTAAGGAGGAGTAATTAACTGCACCAATACATGTCAACTGCACAGTCAAGGAGGTTATAGGGATTCACAAACTAAAGTTTGGGAAAATATGATGTCTGTGTACTGTATTTATGTTCAGTTCTATCTAAAAAAATGAAACTCATACCAAAATTAATAAAAACTTAGTTGCTGCACTTCTGGCATTATTAAGCCCTCTTATGGAACTTTGTAATCAGGTAATTAATACAAAAAATAATGTAATTGTATTTCATGGAAGCTATAAATGAGGTAAGCCTCTCAATCCCTGATTTTCATTGGAAGTCTAGAAAGTTAAGACTTTGGAGAAAAGAAAGGCATAGAAAGCATAATGGATAGCCTGAAGGGGAAAGGACTGAGGGCAGATAGTATTTAATGAAAAATGTTGCCAAAAAAAAAAAAAAGGGCAAAATTGAAGAAAAAAAGCATCAGATTAGGAGGTATTTTCAATGGTGAGGACTTTAAAGCATAGAAATATATTGCCTAGGGAGGCCTATCATAAAATTTTTTAAGAAAAGGTTGAACAGAAATATCTGTCAGGAGGCATGCTAATACTGCCTTGGAGCAGACTGATGACAAAATTATCTCCTAATATCCATGCTATGGTATTTCTCAGATCTTATTCAACTTATATCTGCTATAATTGATTGATTAGTATGATTCCCAGGCCAAATAGAAAGCAACTGAAAAATACAGAGAAGGAAGAAAATAAAAAAAAGAATCACTGGCATACATAGTGGTTTTATGTTTGTTTTTTTTTTAAATAAAGGCATACATTGAATACTTAAAATGGTTTCCTTATTTTTCCAATTAAATACTGTGGCCTCTTTTTCTATTTAACTTACTCTTATGGAAATAATTTACTTTTTACTAATTAATTACAAGGCTAGATTAGAAAATTGAGGAGTTCTGTATATAAATAATAGAAATGATTGCTGAAAATTTTGGACATACACATTGTTTTTAAAGTTATTTCACTATGTGCTAACTTAAAATGAACTCATAGTAGAACAGATTACTGATGGACAATGTAACAGAAAAGAAGTCTAAAAAATACATTTGTAGAAAGTTTATTAATCTCACTTTATTATGTTCAGCTATACTTGCATGCAATGCATGTTCTTAACAAAGCCTTTTAGTGCTCTTTTGAGTATTCTACAGTCACCTTGGCCACAAAAAGAAGTCCCAGTTCTTGCTGAAACAATATTAGATGGGGTAGCTGGTAAAGGTAACAGTGATGTTGACCTAAGTGCTCACAGAAGAAAATTTCTATAGTTGAAGAGCATAATAAGAACTAAACATAGATAGAACAAAACCTCTCTCAATAAACTTTTCAAGAAGAAAAATTTAAAATTATTTTCTCTTCACAAAGAAAACAAGTAGAAAGAATTCTGCCTACCACTGCCTTGCAGTGAAGCTGGGGCAATGTCAGTTTTTGCTGAAAGCTGCCCAGTTTTCCTCCTCCACAGACTCCCTCTACAAGGTTTATGACAGTTCTCATGCTCTTCTTAGTGTGCTCAGCTCTAACAGCAGAGCTAAACCAGCAGAAAGCAGAGCCCCTTAGAGACCATGAAGTTTACTACTGCTTTACCTCCCTGAATTATCTCATTGAAATGATGGGATAATTGTATATTAAGAAAATGTACAAAGGGGTAATTTCTTAAGCAACAGACTTAAGATAGTATGCTCTCAGAGAACACAACAGACGAATTTATACGATTTAGACAGGTTTATATTCAAGTGATATATTTTTTTGTTTTATTTCCTAGATTTTCCCCAATTTGTGGGAGATATTTAAGTATTTTTTTATGCCAAACATGCACAATTTGATTCTTAAATCTTTATAAGTAAAGACAAGACTGAATCTGTTGTCTGGTAAATCTGATATTGCTGCAGCTGTGCGTCCCAGGTCTAACCAACAGTGAAGATGAGCCTGTATTACCAATAGGCCCATAAACAAATATATGTATATAGCACATGGATATACATATCCACAGAGCTGGCCACACAGAACAACACAGACATCATCAGGTCTCACATTACCACAAAGAACACCAGTGTCTCATATCTTCTCTGGATGATTACGATGAAGGTCAGGTAGTGGGAAATGTATGGAGGTACAGTGTGGAACCCTGCAGAAGCTCAGCTCAGACATGTGGCACAGCTGCCCTATTTCCCAGTCTCTCTATTTATTGGCATCTTGAACATGTGAGCTCCAGCAGCTGCGGATTTACATCAGCTACTGTTAGAGATCTCTTAGTATCTCCCCATCCCCCTCCATTCTGCCCAATCCTGCCCCCACACCCACACTATAGATCCCATAGTATCTGTCCTTGGACACATAGGCCATCGACGGTGTGGTCCTAAACCCTCACTCTCCCCAAATTCTTCACCTATGCACAGAGAAATGCAGATGTACAAACCAGCAGCAGATGGTTGTTCCCCAGACCCTGTGATCTCTCCAGAAGATACTGGGACTCTCCAGCCCTCTAAAAGCCAGCTTCTCATGCAGTATTACTCTAAAAAGTCCCTTTCCAACTTCCTGGCCATGTCACCTACTCACCACCCTAGAATTACCTGAAATCTGATCTTTTGACTTTTAAAGACAAAAATAATATTCACAACATGCACGTACTCTCACTCTCTCTCATATATATATATGACAAGGAAGAAAGTATCACCATCACAACAAGACATTAAAGAAAACATTCTTTCTTTTCCAGATTTTAATGTTTAAAAAATAAAGTCATAAAATCAGATAAGCGTACCTTATAATTCATCTATTATTTTATATTTTCTGATATTTCACAAAATTTAGCTCAGAAAACCAGTCTCTGCTAGAGTGGATTAAGTGTCTTGTCCTGCAAAATTTTCCTACAGCTAATGTAGAAGTCAAAGAGAAAAGTTTTCAAGCCCAAGAGATCATGATATAGACAAGATTTTCAAAAAAATAACAATGCATAATGTGTCAAACATAAGACCTCTCCGTCTCTAAACAGTAGTGAATCTCAGAGTTTAGATGGCAAGAGAATATTTTACATCAATGAGGTGTTACAAACCTAATTGTAAATCAAAGAACTGCTTAGATCAAAAATACTTGTTTTCTGTAATTATGAACAGAGATAAACCATTGTGTAAATCTAGTTAGAGATAATCTATATTCTTGTTGAGCGACAAGTACCTTTTGAATGTAGCTGTGTTGCGGTGCTTTCCCAAAGTCTCCGGCAGCCCAGGACCTTTGGCACTGCAGGCACAAGGGCCACGTTCCTGTACCACTGCGGGCAAGAACGACGGCCTGTGGGCCCGGAGCCGCCAGACAGGAGGAGGCGCGTGACGACAATGACAAAAGCGAGGAGTGGTCCTTTTGGGAGTATCCACGTTCCGAGTTTATTAGAAGTCTGAGGAGACAATCATGGCCCAGAGGGAAGATATGCCCCAAAAGGCCCCGAGCACTGTGTGCACGACCTTTTATATGGGGGAGGTAACAAGGGGCGGGAACAACAGTCAACCAATGGGATAACAGCTGGGGTGGCAACCGAGGTGACAGGCAGGGGAAACATCCAATGGGGTGAGAGGGAGGGAGGGGACCCCTGGGACCAGCCTATCACCTGAGGCCCTGGTAGAACTTTCTAGGTGAAGGGGAGGGGCCTCAGAGTGATGGACAGGCCCTGGGGAGGGGCCAGGGGAGTGATGTAAATGAACCAATGGGGTAGAGGGAGGGATGACTGGCAGATGGAGGGGGGAGGAGAAGAAGGGAGGCTGACCATTTAACATAAAGAGAGGGAGAGGGAGCAACCATAAGTTGAGGAAACTTAAAACACACCCCAATGTAACTGGTTACTGTCTCTCGGAACACCATGAATCTGAGAAATAAACTCATTAATTAAACAAATATTTGTGCAATTCTTTATACAATGCAGAGTTTTTACAACCTAGCAGAGACTGAATAAACCAGGAATAGCAAAAAAAAAAAAAATTCTCTTCAACAGTAAGGCATGCTTTTTCTGCAGTAAAGTGTTAAGAGCTAACAGCTGACTTATAACACAGTGATCATATTATTGCAGTGGTTAGTCACCATACAGTGAGTTTAGTGGTATTAGGTAATGCATTGTAATACTGCATTATGTGAATGCAAGAGGTAAACAGTGCTCTGGAGAAAAATATTCTTGCCCAAACATAACCTTCAGTAAAATGACTAAGTAATATTATTTGTAGTTTTGGGTAATAGTGAGTTAAGTGTATGCTGAGCAGCAGATTGCGCCTGATTAACTGCATTGTTAAAATACAGCAAGTATCATAGAAATATTACAGTCGTATCATGCATGTAACAGTAATATAGTATTGTGCAAGTCATAATAAATTGAAAAATGTTCGTAAATAAAGAGTGGAATTACGAACTTACTGCTCAAGTGCATGCACTAGGGAAGGTTGAATTCTGATTTTCTTTAAGAGAGATCCAAGGAGCTATGACTTTGGGAATGCTGTCTGAGTTCATGTTTTTCAATTTTGATCTGATTCCTCATGCTAGTTTCCACTTTCTCCCAAGCTGAATCATGTCCCTGCAGCTACCATTCAAAGAGGACAAAGTATTCCTAAGGCTCACTTAGCTGCTGGTGCTTGATTATTTGCTGAGCTTTTGTGCTGTGGTCTGATCTTGCCTTTACTGACCTCAGTGCTTAAGAACCACCCTCACTACCAGACAGTTAGAAGGAGCCTTTTTATGCTGTGTTTTTAAATTTCCGTGTCATGTTTATCACATGTATCTTTTGTGAGCTGGATTGCATCTGTTTTTAATGTCTCCCATTTACATTTAAATCTGTTAAGTTCATGCAATTTCCTTTTGTATTGTTTTGCTCTTCCATTCTTCTTTTTCTGAAATAATTAAGCCCCATGTTTTCCATCTTTGATTGTTTTCAAATAATAGAATCTGCTTCAGAAATTGTAAAGATCTTCAATTGTAATGATTAGAAAAAATATAAAGAGCTGTTCATTTAATTGTTCATTTAATTTTGTCATAAATACAAGCAAAGTTATATATAATTTTCAATCTTGGGACTGAATAAATGAGCAAGAAAGTATTGAATATTATAAAATTAATATGTTAATTGTAAAGTCATTGCTTATAAAATCTGTTTTAATCATTAAAATTACTCATTTTAATCCAATATTCAGATATAAGCTATTATGAGATCTTTACAGAGTAAAGATAAATTTCAAATAAAATTTTTTCAAGGTATTGAAAATTTTAATTTCAGCTTGGTGATATTGACTTAGTTACCTATTTTTATATAAGTAAGTCAAAATTGTATAAGTGCTCATATATATATTTATATAATTAATAATTTAGTAGTATACTGTTCAGTCAGTTGAACAGTAATAGTTTATATAAAACGCTACAAAGACATAAACATGTTTGCTGATGACTGAAGCCCAGTATGGACTTTGTTTGATACTGGTAAAGAATGCAGGTATCTCTGCTCCAGGTTGAGATGTTTCTGCTGTGTGTTCTGGACAAGAGACACTGGGCAAAGGGGATAAATAAAGGGGATATTGGGGTAGTTTTGTATGTCAAGTAAGGATTCTCCTTGATTTGCACATGACTTTTTTATGATCATGCCAGAATTACATGAGTTATTCCTATGCAACTTAAATTGGAAGAAAAAGTCATTCCATTAGATGCTCCATTAGATGTCCAACACAGGCAAGAGTTTTTCTGAGACATCCAGGCTGGTCAAAACCACACTGACTTTTTTCTTTCCAGTAAAGTAGAAGCAGACATAGGACCTCCATAGTCATTTTGAATCTGATAACTGGAATATCATGAGTTTTGACAAGACGTTTTCAATTTGGCTATGAAGACAAAAGACACAAAACAGTCTGTTATTTAAGCATATCTGACAGTCTACAGAGGGAAATATGAAACAATGATACACAGTGAGCCTTAATGAATAGGATGAAGAACCTACATAAAAAGATTTCTGTTGCTATAATGCTGGCATGGTAGCATGGAGGAAGGTTTTAGAAAGGCCTTGGGAATGGTAAACTGAGGGAAAAGATACATTTATGTATGCTCCACTGTTTCGAGAAAGTCCCACTTCAGCATTCCTCTGCAAACCCCCTTCTCCCCACCCCTGAGCCGTTCCCATTGGACCTGGCCCTTGGGGTGGTTCTGATGTGCCTTAGCTGAACACTATCTCTATTGTTTAAGACCTTATCTCTTAATTTTGCTGTATAAAACTGTATCTGGACAATAGCCCGGGGCCTTTGGTCCCTGCTACGGTTCAGGCAATACAATCTATCGGGACAAGCATACCATTGGTCTCTCTTGGTCTCTTTATCTCGAATCCTAGCGGCGACTGAGGCAGTGCCGCAGCTCGGACCGTGCCAACCCAGCCGCTGCCTGGTGAGCCCAGGGCAGCGGGACCGCGGAAAACCCCGGCCCCGGAGGGGACAGCTAGCCGGAGGGTCCCGGGGGGCCGGGGAGGGGCGGGGGACAGCGGCGAGTGACCCCCAAAAGCAGCAAGTAGCGGTCCAAAGAGAAGCAACAGATTTCCTGTTTTATTGTCTGAAATGTTCCCTAAATCAACCAAAACAACTATGTCACATTATTTAAATGCATGAAAAATGGATTACACAGGGTTTTTTTTTTTAATTTATATAGCAGCTATAACTTATCTGCAGGTCTGTGTATGTGTAAATAAAAAATATTATTAAAAATTAATGTTTCACCATTTAATTCCCATCCTGTGTGTATCCAAGACCAGAAATATGGCTAAAATCTATTACTAAGCAAATTTATTTGGGTTTTGCTCATATATTTTCTTCCTCTATCACACTTCCTACTCCATGCATTCTCTTGATGATCAGACTTGAAAAATAAGTATGATGATAAAAGAAAATTAAATCACATATTTCTGATTTCTGTCAAAAATAAAAACACTCTGAATATTGTACAATCACAGGTACCTGCAAGTAAATGGTTCAGAATGACAGCAGAAGAGTTTCTGTTATTTTATCAGTGTCCTGAACTAAAGAAACACTGACTCTGGACAAAAATTTTCGATCTTATAGTAGCTGAAGTAGAACCACTATGTTTGTGGGTGTGTCTGCACATGCTGTCTTAGGTATTCAGATTTACTTTCTTTGCTGTTCAAAATTGGCACAAAATGGACTAACATCCTTTACGAGTATGTGACATACTTTTAACTGTCAGCTAAATGTACATTATGGTAATACATGTTCATGTTTACCCATCCTCCTAATTCAGGTCTTTATTAGAAACCTGGGCCATCAAAAATCTCTGCATTGAATGTAAAAGGAGCAAGGAGCTAAAATATGTCAGTAGAGAATAAGGTAACCTGATTTCCTCATCATTACCTTGAACTAAAATGCTAGAGTGTTTATACTGCCTTAATTCAGGTCCTAGAATAAAAGGTCTGAAAGGGCATAATTATAAGAATTGGTAACTAAATATTAATTAAAAATATATAAATCTGTTTTGTTTGTTGTTTTGCTCAGGCTATTTGACTACTATTAAACTGCAGTTTTTAAAGAAAAGATTGTGCAGCATAATTATAAAAATGGGACAGTACTGAAATACTTTAGATACTGGTATTTTAATTTTATCCTCTGTGCAGGTAGAAGGCATAATATCTGCCTCAAAATAATATTTGGAAGTAATTAGCCTAATTTTCCTGATCACAGTGCAATTGATGTTACTATGAATATCAATGTTTGTATCGTAAGTAAAACTCTGTTTTTCATTATGTTTGAGCACTAACTGAAGTTGTGAAATAAATTTGCATGTGTAATTTAAATTGAATATTTTTTCTATGCAACAAACCTTTTTAAATCTAAATTTTGATGTACAACTATTTCCAGTTTGTTTTTGTCTTTCAATCTTTTCAGTAAGGTATTTTAAAATTGTATGAGCTTTCTTCATTCATTAACATAAAAAAATGCATAACCCTGACAAGTGAAACATTTCAGAGGCACAGAGTCAGAAAATAGAAGATTGGATTCGTATTGACTGTATAATAACAAAAATGATGCTGTTAAAATTCTGCAAGACCTTGCAGAAATATAATAGCGTAGTCTGACTCAACTTATGCTCACCTCAGTCTTCTGTAAAAATCAACATAAATGCTAGCAACTATGAAAGTCACCCATCTTATTTAAAAAAAAAAACATCAGTACACCTTGGATATATTTAGCTACATAGCTACTTACATTTATATGTTCAATTTAAAAAGGTAAACCATTCCCAGGTCATCTGGTTATTAGTATTTTGAAAGTAAATACTATAATTGCTGGTTAATTCACCATTCTTTTTATAAGTGTAGTCAAAGGTTAAATTAATCTAGTTGCATACTGCCTTTCAATTGACATGCTCCACTTTGATTTCAAATAGGCATGTAAATTAGCAATGGATAATGGGATAAGATATGCAGTGGTGAGATTTGAAGCAGCCTCTATGCAAAACCCTTTCCATGCTTGGGCTAAGTCACTGATCCAAATACTGATGAAGTAATGGAAGAACAGTTTGAGATATCATTGAACTTCGGGTCACTTGCTGCAGAGGCAAAATGAACAATAATGGATTTTCCATAAAAGCTGGAATAAGAAACCTTTGTGCATTATTTACATAGTTGTATTCTAAATATATTCACAAAGGATTGGACTGTATTTTCAGGAGTGGAGAAGAGGGGAAAGATTTTGATAAACAATCTATCATATCTGTCATAAAAATTTTCAGCTAACATAATTCATAGTACTTACTTAAAATATTTTGTCCAATTTTTTGAATGAATTATGGACGAATACAAACACAAGTTATTTGACCAACAGCATAGATTGAATGAATCACAGACATATGTACTTGTCAAACATTTCAAAAGAAAAATACAAAGTGAATTATTTAGAAAATTTTACTCAACTTGTTTCAGGCCCATACTGCTAATGTCCAGAATGTGCTTAATCTAGGTACTTGAAAATCTTATTCAAAAGTTAAAGAAATATATGTAATTTGCAATATGTGAGGCCATCTGTATATCAATACAGGCAGAATAGTCATCCCTTTTTCTGCCTGTGAGGAGACATCAGCCATGAGTCGGCCATATGCCCACTCTGTTTTCTAAGTCATAGGACTACACTGATGTATTTGAGCTTCTTTTTCAGTCTCCTTTCACAACCAAAATAGAGACAATAAAACAGTCTTAGAAGAATAATATTTCATATGGATATTGTTGAATTGGTGCTATGCATGCTTCAGTTCTCCATAGCTGATCCAGAGTTCAAAATTTTCTTGAAAATGATAGATCAGGTGCCTATTAGACCCACTACCTTCTCTTAGGACTGATGCACAAATTAATCCAAGATTTCTTATCAGAGAAATTACCTGTTATTCACCACCTTGTAATTCTGTATGCACTATTCAAGGAGCCCATTTTGATGAAAATGAAAATCTCAACCAGAAATCTGATTAATCAGTCTGACATCACATAATACAATCACAGAATCACAGAATACAAGAGGTTTTTTTTAAGAGAAGGTGAATTACATTAATTGTCTTCCACTGGATGAATTCAATATTTATCATGTATATTCTATAAAAATTGACACAGTTATTCTTAGCAATGATTAAAAGATAAAGAACTTTTCTGTATTGAATATGCATGGTGTAGTATAGCTCTTGTGTGGAATAAGGGAATAAAATGTAGGGTATTTAAATAAGTAATTGTATTCAATGCTTACTAAAAGCATATAATTTTTTAAAAATCAACCATAAAACTTCACAGCTTTGCTCAGAAACAATAGAGTGAGGGATGGGAACTATATTGTACAGGCAATTTGCTATTCAAAAAGGTCAATTTTATTTTTTTCTTAAGGAGACTGAATAGGTATATATGGAGCTTCTTAATCCAAAATGCCAATATGGAATTAAATAATATAATTATTCCTTTGTAAATCTAAAATTATAGAACTCATCTTTGAATTGTTTTTGAAGTACCATATCTCACGTTCAGAACAGTCTTCAGTTGTTACCAGCTTTGCCAGAAAGACAGGGAAAGATCAGATTCTCATGAATACTTTTCTTTAGATACAAGTGGTACTGATGATACATGTAAATAGTTCTGCCTTGTATCTAGACCAATCAGTTAAGTACATTTTTTCTTTTCTTTTTTTCCCCTGGAAAAAAATTATGTTCACAAAAAGAGTGAAACAGACATATCATGTGCGCATCTCACAGATCTTCCAGTAGTGTAATGATTATATATTTTCCAATGATAAAATATATCTAATTGTCTCAGTATTTTCTTGTGAATTTTGGGCTTGGTTACTACATGCATCAGGTTCTTCCACTACAAAGATAGTCAAAATTATCAGTGTTGTACATCATTTTCAGTTGGCAGCCTATCTCATTACCAAAAATGAAGAATAACTCTACCAGCACATAAACAATATTTTTGGTCCTGTTTCAAAAACTATTGCAACCTGAAATATATGAGGGAAAATCAATCATGCTTATCAAGTATCATATGCTGGATTTAGTTGCCAGATGAGATGCCCAAATCAGGAAAGCAGTATCCCAATCTCTCTTCAGCTACTGCAGCTGGTATTCTTAGTTCTACCATCTTCAGGAACCACCTGACAGCAATTGTAGTCTCCATATTTTTAATGTTTGTTCTAGGTTAAAATGCAACAACAAATTGTCAGATTCTTATTTAACTTATTTTTGTAGTTTAACTAATAATCTAATGGTAGTATGTGAAGCCACACACTCATCTCCTTTCCTTGCAGTCTGTTATCTATAACTTTATTTTATGTTGTTATATCTGAGACTAATCATTGATGGTCTAAGACTAATCACAACATTTCATCATTTTCATCTCAACATTTTCATTAACATTAACCACCACAAATTAACATCATAAGCTTGAAAGTTTTGGGTTTTTAAATGACCCACCATTGTCTGCTTTTCCTGAAATTCTAGGGACAGGAATTTTAAGAAAACTAGAGAAGGACTAACAGCACAGTAAAGACCAGGGTCAGTGTTGCCCTAATACACAGTATTCATCAAGAGTTTGACTTCACAAAGAGAAGAAAACACACTGAAAGCACATCATGGCAGTAATTGCTAAGCCCTGTTAACATTCTTCACATGCTCTCAATGGACAGAATATTTTCATTTAAATTTTCATTTGTAAAATCAGCAAGTCAGCTGTTTTTAAAAAGTTAATGTGAAAAGGAAAGTTTCTAAAATTACTTTTTAATGTTCTGTATTAGCATGGGCTATCCATATGGGGCAATTGGGTACTGTTTGTCACTTGCTTAATTTCCATTACAATACAATTGCAAGAGAAAATCCATGCATCTTGCAGTTCAGGTTTTTCTTTCTTCATAATGACTGGATATGTTTATTAAGTTTTCATTTCACTGCATTATAATAAGCCTCACAAATACACAACCAAGATAGGGTTACCTTAACAACCTTGTCATTTCAATTTTTCACATATTTCCATTGTGTGTGCCTTCTATCTCACTGAAGTTTCAACTCATTAGCTGACTGCCATAAACTGTTAGTCTGTAGTATTGCTGAGTCTTTAAAAAAGTATAAAACAGAACAAAAGAAAAAAAAAAGAAAAAGAAAAAGAAAAACACAAAAGAGAAATTGCCTACAGCCACTTTCAGACTCTTGGTATCTACAAGTTATGTTGGTTCATTAGCCCAAAGTGCATTCAAAAGGAACCCCTTCCAATGACAGCAACAAAAAAAGAGGACCCAACAAGGAAACCATTCATGAAGATTCTATTTTCAGTGTCCAAATTAAAGGTATCACTAAACAACACAAAATACACTATTCATCTCATTACTTTTCACAAAGCTGAGCAAAATATATTTATGTGTGCTGCATATGATTCCTTTCTATTTTGGTACCATGAAACTGTCTCATCTAGTGATATCTGAAAGGGAGGGTGGACTAATTGGTTTGGCTTCAGTTTAAAAATATTAAATCCACAAATTGGTAAGGAGTGTTAATAGTATTAATTTGATAATCACTGCCTGTTGTAAAGATTGATTTAGGGAAAGCAGTATATTGCCAAAACATGTTTCTCTTGAATAATCTCATTATATCTCATTGCCTTTTACAACATTTTACTTTTTGTTTGGTTGGTTGATTTGTTTACTTCCTTCTTAGCCAGACTGGTTTGTCCTGATTTTAATCAAACAAACATTGTTATTCTATATTTTTCTATAAATATGTACATTTATGTGTATATTTTTCTATAAATGTGTACAGTTCTGTGTCATGTACACATAAAAACATTGTATTTCATAATAGCATTACATTAGATTAATATTAATTTTTGCTTGCAAACCCATTTTTACTGTCATTTATTTCAAAATAATTTTATTATAAACCATTGAAAACATGATTGTTCTATTGTACTATATATTTAAGAATAATTATTCTTATATAACTAAAAGGTAGCAATAACTCAAAGGATAAAGTAGCTTGGCTTGCTACTTTGTCTTGAATTCCTCTCAGTGCAGACATATTACCTTGGTCTAAGGCTGCCGTTTGGAATGATGCTGATACATCTCCTATTCAGGAAGCCTTTACCCTGTAGGAAGAAGTTCTCCAGAGTCTGCACTGTACAGACAGCATAAATATGGATTGTGACAGATTTCACTTCCTATGCACAGAGCAGTCATGACATGAAGCACACATGACAGAAGTTTCTTGCTGTTTGGGCTGCTACCAAAATATGAGCTAAGATGAGGGATGCTGCTTCCAGGAAAGCATCCACTTAGAGCTCCAGGACCAGAGATTATTCCATAGTTATTGTCACATGCATGCAGTTTCCTTCTCGAGGTGCACCTGGTGAGATAGTATCCTAAAAGAGTCAATCTAAGGAGCAAAATTTCTCTCCTCAGAGAGAAGAAAATAAGTGCAAAAAACATCTCATTCTCAAAAAGCATGACTGTTGGAGACTGAGCCGGCACACTGTGCTTTTGCTGTTTCCAAGCTGCCTTCTCTTTGGTAGAATCATTGAGTCATTAAGATTGGAAATTATCTCCAGGATCATGGAATCCAACCTTTGACTTAACTAAACTTTGATGATATAATCTAAGCCATTGCACTAAGCTATGGTTGTTTGTGGCTGGTCATTTCTTGAACATTTCCAGGGATTGTGACTCCACCACATAATTGGGTGGCCTGCTCCAATATGTCAGGGTTTAGGCTGGATATTAGAAAAAGGTTCTTCACCCAAAGGGTGGTTGGGCACTAGAACGAGCTCCCCAGGAAAGTGGTCACAACACCAATCTGGGCAGAGTACATGAAGCATTTGAATAATGCTGAGGTACAAGGTGTGACTCTTGGGGCTGTCCTGTGAATGGCCGGGAGTTGGACTCAATGATCTTTGAGGGTCCCTTACAACTCAGCTGATTCTGTTAGGTTTACTGTCTTTCTATTCACTATTGCTTCTTCTATGCACTATTGTATTTTCTTTCAAAAATTACTGTTTCCTTTTGAAAGCAATTATGCCTCATTCATCTATCCTTGCTACTCAGAATTCAAGTATTTGCTTTCAGATAAGTCTTTCCCAGATTGAAATTACTTTTTCCATGTAGTCATCCTGCTTGTACTGTAACTTTTAACTTTCTTGTTGCTCTTCTCTGAATTTTGCTCCTTGCCATACTCAGCAAACAGGGGAAGTTATATCTCTTTATGCACTTTTTTTTGGTGTAGCCTGTTTGAAATGCAGGCTCTGTCAGTTCCATCTCTTACTATATGACTGTACAGTGTCTAGCATTTTCTCTTTCCAAATGCCACTATAAGAACTAGAGTGAGAGGCTACTTGAGGTGCTGTGTCAGAGAAACAAAGATCTAGGCTTTAGAAATTAAAATAATTTTACATATGAAAGACCAAAATCACAGGTAGTCATACATAATCAAATTTACCCAATCCTGAGGGACATGTAAAATAGAAATCAATTAGAAATCAATTAATCAAGGTTATCTTTTTGTCTGTTCTGAAAGTATGAGAACTCCAGACGAGAATGCAATCTAACTTTTAGATGGCAAAAATGAGATGAAATGACTGCCAATATAGTTGCCAAATAAGGTGTCTAAATTAGTTAAACTTGAATTCCAGCCAACATTTATTTTATGAGGCCTGAGAGTATGCACTACATTTTCAAGGTCTGCAGGGAATACTTCAAAACTCTGTATTTAGAGATGTGGTTGATACATTCTTTTCAAAGAGATAATGTAAATACTTATCTTAAAGTTTAAACCTTCCTGTGCCACAGTAGGGTGCAGGATTGGTGAAGAGGAGGGTTTATGTTAACCAGATTAGCAACAAAAGAAGAAGAAAGTGACTTTGTGTTGTCCCCTTCTGTGCCATCACTGAGACATGTCTGTGTGTGCATACATTTATTTAACATTTATAACGGAAAAGTGCCTAAGCACTCATTTTGATCACAATGGTCAAATCGTAGTGAGGTGGATGCTCCACAGAAACACATGCTGTACATAGGTACACTTACATAAAAAATTAAATAACTGTTTTTATTCATACTTCTGCCATTTCAAGTTTTTATCTTTTTATTTTACTGAAATAAAAGATTATACTATTTCAGAGCAAAGGACCTTAGCATGTTTTCAAGACCTATAAAAGACAATCACATAATCACAGAAGCATTAAGCTGGCAACTAGACCTCAGCACCATGTGACACATCCAGTCTTTTCTCAAACACGTCCAGAGATGGTGACTCCACCACCACCCTGGACAAACAATTCCAGTACTTTCTCACCCTTTCTGCAAAAATATTTTTCCTAAAATCCAATCTATATTTCCCTTGGCACAGCTTAAGGCTGTGTCCTCTGGTTCTGTCAGTTGCTGCCTGGACAAAGACACCAACCCCAACTGACTACAGCCACCTTTCAGGGAGTTTTAGAGAGTGATAAGGTCACTTCTGAGTCTCCTTTTCTCCAGGCTAAACAACCCCAGCTCCCTCAGCCATTCCTCACAGGGTTTGTGTTCCAAGCCCCTCACCAGCCTTGTTCCCTCCTCTGGACGTGCTCAAGTGTCTCAAGGTCCTTCCCAAACTGAGGGGCCAGAACTGGACACAGCACTCAAGGTGTGGCCTCACCTTGAGTACAGGGGAAGAATGACCTCCCTGTTCCTGCTGGCCACACCATTCCTGATACAGGCCAGGATGCCCTTGGCCTCTTGGCCACCAGGGCACACTGCTGGCTCGTGTTCAGCTGCTGTCACCAGCACCCCCAGGTCCCTTTCTGCCTGGGCACTGTCCAGCCACACCATCCCCAGCCTGTAACACTGCAGGGGATTATTGTGGCCAAAATGCAGGACAGGGCACATGGACTTGTTAAATGTCATCTTACTGGACTCTGCTCATCTATTCAACCATTCCAGGTCTCTTTGCAGAGCCCTCCTACTTTCCAACACATCGACACACGCTCTCAGATCAGTGTCATCTGCAAATTTACGGATGAAAGACTCAATCCCATCATCTATGTAGTCAGTAAAAATATTGAACAGAACTGGTCCCAGCACAGACCCCTGAGGGACACCACTGGTGACAGGCCCCAGCTGGCTGCAGCACCGCTCACCACCACTCTCTGGGCCCGGCCATCCAGCCAGTTCTGAACCCAGCAAAAACTGCTCCTGTCCAAGCCGTGGGCTGACAGCTTTTCCAGGAGTGGGAGACAGTGTCAAAGGCCTTGCTGAAGTCCAAATTGACAACATCCACAGCTTTTCATGCATCCACCGAGTGGGTAACCTGGTCATAAAAGGAGTCTTCCATTAGTTTATTCTAATAAACAATGAAAGTAAATATTTAATCCACATTTTTCCTTTTTCCTAATAAATTTATCTGTTGAAATTTTCAACACAGATCACTAATAAAATTCCAGATTAAGAGGAACCACTGTAGGTATTTAAATAGACCACAATATAATAAAATACAGAATAAAATATGCCTAGTGAAGAGTTCTCTCATATATTAATTTCTGGAAAATCTATTCAAAATTTCCAGAAGTTCGACAAAAGCCATATCTGTAAAATCATATGCTTAAATTAGAGCATTTCTTTTCAAACCTTTATTTTATGGAACTAAATAATTTTGAGGTAAAGAGTCAGAAACATAATAGACTAAATGTGGTGGAATCACCATCCATTGAAGCATTCAAAAGGCTTGTTCTTGTGCCACTTGCAAATATGGTTTAGTGGTGAGTTCAATGTTGCTGGGTGAATGGTTGGACTCAATCATCTTAGCGATCTTTTTCAACCATGATAATTGCATAAGTCTATGATTCAAAATCTGATTTTCTTATTTACATTCATTAGAGCACTTAGTTCAGTGTCCACAGATAAGCATACATTAAAGTCTGAATATCACTGAAATAAAACATATACTCTCTGCATAATTCTTCTTTGCAAGAGAAAGTGTAGCAGTCATGGCAAGATGCTGCAAAGGTTTAGCTGTGGGTTTCTCATGTATGATAGATAACTTGTTTACGAGGTCTTGCCAGTACAGGGAGATTTTTCTTTCACAAAGTATAAATCAAAAGTGAGTAAAATTCTTCATATCAAAATGAGTATGAATTTAGTTCTATATCTGAGCAGAAATAGAATCCAGCTTCATTAAGTGCATATTGGAAATTTCAGTTGAATGCAACGATGAGGTAGAATTGCAACACTATTTAACTTTTCACTCACAGCAGCACAGGAGCAGTTCTGCTGTCCTGAGCACAGAAAGAGCACACTCCAAGATGTTTCATTTCTTTCACAACCTCCTTTCAAGTCTTTCTCAAGACCACATGTATCAATCTTTGCCTTTATCCTTTTTAGACAACTGTCACTCATGATTCTTATTTTTGCTTGGCTTTCTGTATACTTTTGCCTCCTTCTTTTATCTTTCAGCTTTTTATTTACACACTTACAGTCCTACAAATCAATAATTCCACTCTGCACTACTGCTGACAAATTCTGCTTATTTTCCCTGGCATGTTTCTGTTCCAGTCTTTCCAGGTACCTCACTATTTTTAAACAAAGAGATTTTAATTGCTTTCCTGTCTGAAAGGAGTGAAAGCTTGCTAACAAACCTCCCTGAATTCAATGACTTTGGTGACTGCCTGCAAAGTGACATCACGGATGCTGGCAGCTGAGCAGCACCTTTACATAATAAACCCAGAATTGTGCACATACTCAGTACAATATAAGCTGTCACATCACTTTTGCTGCTGTATTTTTATAATCTCTTTCTTCCAGTATTTGTATTTTCTCTTTGGACTTCTTAATTTTTAAAGACAATTACTCTACGCAAGAAAATTTAAACAATTGGACTCTGCTTAATATTTGGCCAAAGAAATTCACATCTAAGAAAGTAGGACAGACAGCATGGTTGTTCCAGGTGTCTGGTTATTAAAAAACATGAAATCATCATATCACAGGGAGAATTAGTTGGAAGGGATCTGTGGAGTCTACCTGGTTCAACCTGTACTTCAGTCAAAAAATAAATAGGGTCAAAATCTGATTTCGCTTATGAGGATACTGAAGAATATTTAGAATATTAGAATAATAGAAATATTTGAAGAATATTTCCAAAGCTCTGAATTATCACAGAACGGGTAAAAAGACCTTAAAATCACATATTTCTCCTACATCTCCTAAAGCACCATTGTTGCTCAGTAGCTGTCTCCTAATTTTTTGAGGTTTGGGCTAATATATGACACTCCTCCCACTGGTTTTAATTGTTTACAGTTTTATTATATAATGTATTATATGTATTTTATTAGACATGTTGCTAGAAGCACACCTAGAAACAGGTAGCTGTTTCTGTTCCTTATAAGCTTCAATGTCTGCTAGCAAATATGTGATCTGTGACACATCAGGATCTGTACACCTCAATCTCACATATTCATGAGCTCTTCCCTAGTGTTTATTAGCTTATCTTCTATATACTTAACACTTGGGTTATGATTTGTGACATAGATTTCCTGTTCCCCACCATTTTAAGATCTCTGTGCCCTACAGCAATTTTTAAAGCTCCCCTACAACTCTGCTAGGGGAGTTTTGCCTCTAAAAAACTACATAGTTGAGCTTTTAATCACTGGTCATTATCAAACAAATTTATTTAAAATATAGGAAAAAATCTGCCTAATAATAGTTATTATGTCTTTTTTTCTATTTTAGAAATGCACAGATGTTGGGTTTAAGAGCATTTGAATGGTTCATTCTGAGATTAGCAGAATTAATAAAAATGTAGTTTCAGCGTTTGCTTGTTTTTATCCTTCTGTTTTCATTTTAAGATACTGAGTTGTAGCATGCAGGACTAGGTATCTTACTTTCATTAGTTTTCAAATAATTCATGGCAATATGATGACAAAACAGCTTTACACACGGAAGGAATTGAAATATCAATATTGTAGTGTTTAACCTGAGTAACTGATTCAATATAAAATGCAGCAACTATCTTCAGTGATAATTCTGTAAATATACCAGCTTTACACAGCATAACTATGGTGCTATTTTCTCTTTTAATATTTTATAGCATATTTTTGATTTGTATATTGCTCACTCATTCTCTCTCTCACTCTTCTCATCTTTTGCCCTTTTGGTAGAATATGAACTCATTTTACAAGTTCATGTGCATTGTGGTATGGTTTTATTTAGTCAGTTGTTTTTATCAATGTTAGTTACCCTTTATGCTCCCCCATTTGTCCCCTCACCGTTGGTTTGATCCAAGTTGTTTACCCCAAAAGTTCCTGCTACTTGGCTCCCCAGTTACCTGCCAATCTTCTCACCTCTCCCTGTTTTCTCCTTATTTGTTTCCATCAGGCTGAGTTTGTTTATACCCTTTTGGCTGTCAATCCTGTAACCACCCAGTTTCTTCTAGAAAGTTCTGTATCAATCACACCAGTTCAGCTTTTCTATTTGTCCCCTGACCTTGTACCTACCCCTGTCACATTATCATAGGTTGTTGTGTCCCTCTCTGGTTTATCCCCATTGGGCAAGACAGGTTTGCACCCTGTCTGCCCACCCCCTATTTAAGTTGCTGCAATCTTTGATTTCTTTGGCATTTGTCACTGCACCAACCCAGAGGGCACCTTTCTTGCCCACCTGGGGAAATAAAGGACTCTTTGGGCTGGCATATAAGTGTCCTCTCTCATCCCTTCAGCTCCTCTCAGCATGCAGAGTTGCCCAAGCTGCACCCAGGAGCAGCTCTCGGCACCATCGGGGCAGAGGATTCTCCCTCGCGGCCTCACGCAGCTGTGCCAGCCGGGCCAGGCAATCTGCCCGGGGCTGTGGCAGGTGGCCACCACACATGTGGGAATTTATTTCTTTAGGAACTGTATTTATTCACTAAATGTGAACCCCTACATGGACAAGAGTTAAATACACAGTTACAAAACTACTCATTTGAATAAATATTTTCTGATTTCTACATAGTTTATATATTCTGCTCCTTTTCAGTGTCTTTTATAGAATCCAAAGCTGTTAGTATGCTTACCTATCTACAATATTAGGAAATGGCATAGAAATGACAGAAGCCAAATTTATTAACTTTTCAAATTTCTAAATATATTCCAATGAACACTGACCAATCTGCTGTACATGATCTTATTTGTAAAACATGTAATGACTTCATGCCTTTTAGATTAATCTATGTTTACAGTTTCAGAAATAGTTTAAATATCATATTGTCATATGTGTTATTTTAATCTTTTAATAGAAATAATTTGCAGCCCACCTTTATTTACTGCAGCAATTGACATAACTAGCAGATTGTATCCATCTGAAAATAGTGTTGCAATAGTCTTATCTTACAATAATTATTGTAGGATTTTTGTTGTGTTCCTGAGTTTTTGTTTTTCAATATTACCATAGCAACATAAGACTAGAAATTTAATTTCAATAATTAATATTAATATTTGGCTAAAAAAAGAAAGTGAGGATGAAACTCAACCATCAGTTTCTAGCATGAAAAATGCCATAGCTTTTCTGTAGCTTTCACTTCCTGAGATGATACAGTTGGAGCTATCATTTCACACCGTGTTGGACCCAACACAAGTCCTGTTAAGAATAAAGATTCCTACAAATCCTACAGCATTCTTTCATCTCACTTCTAAACAGAGGTGGGGCTAGTCCCTGTGGGGCTTATATTTGTTGTTGAATGTAGCTAGTGAAATGTCCCAGTACTGTGGAAATCTGGAATCTTGCATATATTGCAGTGTTTACAGGAAAAAAAAAATTGTTTTATGAAAAGATAATGAAGGACTTAAAGTTTTTAATTTATTCATTATTTCTAAATAACTCTATTTCATGGATAATGAGAAAGGTTAAAATAGCATTAAAACATAACAAAGGTGAATGCAAAATGAGACAAATTCCAATTTTAGAGGTGTTTTACAAATGTCCTGCTTTATTTTGTAGATGAAATTTTCAGAGTAGCCTAATAAATTTGGATTAACACATTAATTAACAGCACAAAATGTTAAAATCACACAGACTATTTCAAAATTCTAGAGTAGCTTCTGTTATAAACATACGGGCATTTGCATCAAACATCTCATTTGTTTTCTCACTGCAATAATGCAGCAAGATCAGAAGCAGCATTCTGAGCTGTGACTTTCTAAGCATTGTATGTTCCATTACATCTGCAGCATTCTTCCTTACCATTAAGAAAGAACTGTAATGCAGACAGTGCTTTTTACTAACATAAATAGCCTTCAAGGTCCCGTTAAATTCAAAACATTTTAGCACAAGTAATATTTATATGATGTATAGTATACTAAGATCAGAAGATCAGAATAGGGATTAGTAATATTGGCATCAATAATGCTGAAAACTATAATACACATTGTGAAAATAATGTCACTAGATAATAATACACTTTTTTCTGGAGTTATTTGGTATTATTTCACAGATGATGTACAGAAATAAATAATAACTTGGCTTTACCTAGCATAATTAAAATTTGTCAAAATCAGAATGTGTAATATGGAGGGACTAAGCTGTATTTAATCTCTGAATAAACTCTCCAGAAACACTAAGATCTATTTACAAAGTATAAGGGAGAAAAATATATTACATATAAAATATAAAATATAATATTACAGAGGTGAAATTCAAGCTTTTCCAGTTGCTTCACTGAGATGTCTCACAGTCATACTGATGTATGGACAGAAAACTGTTCAACTAATTAAAATTGAAAAGAAGAGTATTTATTGCAGCACACTGGACACATGTGGAATCATTTCCAAATACATGTGCAAGGAGCTGAAGACTGCTGCTCTCTATTTATACAGAACAGGTTTTACATATCCAAGTGGTTTCTAAGGACATATAATACATAATCATTACCTGCCCACTTTGTATTATAATCAGCTGAATATCCATTATGGCTGCACAATTATGCTCCCTTAATTGGGTTGGTGGGTTTTTGAAATTAAGGAGTGGGCATATGGGGGGAAGAAAGCTGTCTTCCTCATGGTGAACTCTTCATGCATTTCCAGCTGGCAGGACTTTTTGATCTGCTGATCACAGTCCAAGCCTCTCCTAACTGTTTGATTATTCTTAAGGCAAGGTATTTCTATGGTCTCTGCTCTTTCACAATTGTTACGTCTATCCCTGTCACTCCTAGTTTCTCTTCCTTCATGTATTTGTTACTCTTTAACTAAGGTACTTGATTCTTACTACCTATATTACTAACTTAACTTCTTAACTAGTTTTAAAATCTTAACTAAAATACGCAATCTTCTACCATCCCAGTTATATTCCCAGCTGGGCCCTCAATTTATCTAGAGTTTTCAATTATCGTAAGTATATTTCCAGCTGACCCCTTGACTAAATACAAAGCCAGTTTTTTGTTAGTCTAGGGACAGAAGGGCAGAGTGTTCAATAATTCAGGTTCCTAAAGCTCACTTGAATGAACATTCAATATGTCTTTCTAATCAACTAAATTTTCCAGAGGGTATAGCTTTCTTTGGCTCCAAGTAGCAAAACACTATTTGTACCCATGCAGCTGAGATCTCTTTTCACTCTCCCCTACTTTTCCCTTCCAGAAATGGAGAGGATTGCCCTTCTACAGGACTGTCAGAAACAGTCCTTGGCTTTGGCTCACCTCAGCCTCAGTCTGCTCCAGCCAAAGCCAGAATTATAGCAGAGGATCTGCTCTTGATTGGTGATATAAATGCTTACATGGCAGTATTTAAGTGTTTGTCCTGACACTGTTTAATTTAGTAATCTAGACAAAGCCTCAGGAATTAATTCTGGAGTGTGTTATACATGTCACATTTAATTAGACCACAGGAGTGTGAGGTGTTTTTTTGTGTGGTTTTTTTTTTTTTTTAACCCTGCTGTTTAGCACCAGTTTTCTATATTCAGTTTTCATTTTACGTAATCTTGTCTGGGTTCATTCACTTTCTCACTTTCTACTTATTTCTTCTTTTTTTTCAACCTTTCTTCAGTGAATTTGAACAGAAGTTTCACATTTCATCTGAACCCTTAAACCCACAGTGCTGCAGTAAATAGAAAACAGTTACCAAGTTGCATGCTTATGACTTTGCCTGCTGGGTTGTGCATCTCAAAATATGAGTTAAGAATCACACAGAAGTGGTTTGCAAAAACAGATTTACATAATGCTTTTTTTTTTGCTCCCATCTTATATTGCTACTTTACATAGAAGCTTATTTTGTTTGCTTTTTTAATGTCACTATTCTTTGGTGATCACAGAAGTGTTATTCAGTTGCTAGTCTTATCTTTTCCAAGCAGTTATGAGGGGGAAGATGCTTTTTTTCTAGTGATACCTCTGTAGAGAACAGTTTAATGTGACTACCAGAGAAATAAAGAGGGAGCAAAAAGAGATCTGCGTGTTAACTTCAGAACAGAATAAAGTTTGTATTTTTACACTAGCAACTAAAGTTTATAAAAAGAAAAAGCTTACTATGGATAGGAATTATCCAGCTTCATTTCTTATACTTCAAAAAAATCCAGTGTAGATATGGTTTTAGAATCCCTAAGGAACACAGAAAAAGAAATGAGAGTGAAATTCAATTTATTTCACATCTATTTTTCAGCAATAAACTAGAAACTGTCATGATTGTTAAACAGAAATAAAAGAGCTAATCCTTGGAAAAGTAGGAAATTTCCAAAGCATGAGAAACTCAGACTCTCCGAAAAGTATGATTGGTTTATCCTCATGTCTGTTGTAGCCTCATAATTTTCACTCACCCTCATGTCCCTTGATACATTTTTAACTTCTTACTGAATTCCTAGGCTGAAGGAGGGAGAGAGCTTTATACAAAACAGTATGTACTCTGTGGTCTGTATCAGCTAGTGTTAAAGTATATCTCATTTTTCATATCTAGAATACACTTAGATATAGATTTACATAAAATATGTACAGAATTGATTGCTGTAATGCAAATATTCTGCATTTTGTGAGGTTTTTTGTGTGAATCCTATAAAGGGAGATAAAACTTTACAACATGAAAGCAAGAATCTTAATGACTGTATGAAAGATTGCTACAGTTAACAAGAACTCATGCCGTATATGATTTTCATTTTAAACAGTAGGTCACCACGTTTCTCATGTAAGTGAATAAGAAATTTAAAAATTGTTTCACATATATGTGTACCTAGCCACTGGAATGATGGTGTGACTCAGATGAATGAAAAGCAAGTTCATAAAATAAACATTACAGCATATGTTTTTCTGAAAGTCTTTAACTGAGGGGCAAAAATCATGCTTACTTCTCTTCCCCCTGTATGTTATTCCTCTTGGTCATTTAGCTGTCTCTTTAATAGCTGGATCTTTTTTAAGATTCCTCCTGCTTTACTTGTGCTTACTCTTACCTGTCACAGGATTGAAAATCTTATAATACTGGTAAATTTTAAAATGCATTTTATTGGCTATAAGAAAGAAGTAAAGATATTGCTTGCAAACATATTTCTTTTGCATAGATTTTCTTGCTAAGAGAGCAGATCTCTGAGGAGTAAAAGTGGGGTAATGTAACTGAATGGAATAGCTTCAGTTCTTGAATTTTGAAACTAGCCAATGGTCCTAGAAAGGATACAATTAAACTCTCCTCACGAAGTAGGCAGTAAGATTAGCTTCCAGGCTCTAGGAGAGATAGCTTGATTAATCTACAGAGTTTTGACAGCATTATTAATCAATTCCAAAATTAACAGCAAATTTGGAATTAAAAAACACTTTTTCCGTGCAAGAAAAAAAAGACCTGCAGGCCCAGAAAATTCCAGAACAGAATGATGTGACCATGATCTTTTGTCCTAATGATCTCTCTTTTAATTTTAATTTCTGTGGGTATCCTTCCCTTTTTTTTTACTTTTTTTTTTCTGGGGGAGGTGGGGTGGGGGGAGGGGGGAGGGATAAGGAACGAAAAAAAAACCCAAATGTATAAAACTGAAAAGAAAAAGCATAACAATAAAGCCAGAACTCATGTTTGAATGGGGGTGGGAGGCAACCACATTTGCCATTTAATCAGATGCTAAATTGAATGAGTGATGGAAAAACTCCATGATCTAGATTACTTGGTTTCAACTTTTTTGATGTGAAAACACCAAAACATGTCCTCTAAGTCAGCAGTTCTCTATATATTGAATTTTTAATTGGTTTACTTTTGATGATTACTACTTTAATATGTAACTTCTACTCTATTTTTGTCTGGGATAGAGGTAATTTGCTTCATAGTAGCTTCTTTGGTGCTGTGTTTTAGATTTATAAGTAAACCAGGGTTCATAGCACAAAGATATTTCGGTTATTGTTGAACCGTGCCCGCTCTGTGTCAAAGCCTTTTCCATTTCTCATTCTATCTGGCTAGAAAGTAGGAAATTTCTTGCACAAGAAATTGGTAGGGGACTGTCTTGGTTTGACAAGACAGGAGTCTGTGAAGGAGGGCAAAAAAGCCTCCTGTGCAATAGAGAAGGTAAACCCCCTCCCTCCGAATTACCAGGATTTTTAAATTAAAAGGCTCTCAGGCAAAGATATGGGAATGGGAGTAACAATTCTTTACTAGGAGAAAACTAGATAACAATTTAAAAAGGCAAATGCAATCAGTACAAACAAAACTAGTGATAAAGTCCACAACCTGAGGAGTCGGGGTGCTGGTAGCAGTCTGGTCAAAATGATAGCTGCTCCTCTTGCAGTGGCTGATGAATTGCAGCTGAAGTGGTGATCTTTAGAAGGGTATAGTTTTCTCTGAAGATCTGGTGGCAGTTGGGCCGGTCTTCCTCTGCGCCGGGGTTGCCTCCGAGCTCCGCCGCCGCCGCCTCACCGCGCTCCAGCCGCTTCTCTGGGAATCCCGCCGTAGGAGCTGCTTCTCTGGGAATCCCGCCGTAGGAGCTGCTTCTCTGGGATTTTCGCCGAAGGAGCTGCTTCTCTGGGAAATCCCGCAAAGAGAGAGTTCTCTGTCCCCCAAAAGGTACCCCTTTTATCCAATAAAAGAGTGCTTGGCTTCCCCCTCTGGGTGGAGCATCTCACAATGGGATGGTGTTACGTTACCAGCCCTGCAGTGAGTCAGTCAATGTCCCATTAACAAACCATTACCTCTTCCAAGCAAACCATTGTTCTTGGAAAAAATAACAAACCTGCCCAACCTCCAACAGATGGCAAATAGAATACAAGCTTATCTTACAACCCAGGACAGGGACACTGATGAGACAACAGACCCAAACTGACCCAAGGGGTAGCCCAACCTTTGAAGCATCATGTTCATCATATAGAGCTGGAGGAAGAAGGAAGGGGCAGTGTTGAGAGCAAAGGTGTTTGTCTTCCCAAGTGGCTGTTCTGCCTATTGGAGCCCTGCTTTCCTGGAAATGGCTGAACACCTACATACCCATGGGAAGTGGTGAATTAATTCCTTGTTTTGCGATGCCTGCATACACAGCTTCTGCATTAAGTAGCTCCTTTGAATAAGGCCACTAAAAAATTAGTAAAAATAAACAGCTAAAAGAGATGCAAAAGAGCAAGACAGCTTTCTTCATAGAAATAATAAATGCTAAACAGGTCTAGTTTAAAATGAAATAGATTTATGTCCTAGCTTTCAAGCACAAGATTATGTTACACCTCTTTGTAACACCAGGCCTCTTTTGTAACTTATTCATAGAATATAATAAGTATTAACCAATATTGCTATGTAGATATATCCCACAAGGGCAATAATTTTTCTCCTTGGGCCAATTTTCTTGATCTAATCTAGTTAAAGAAATTTATTTTAATGCATCCCTTCAAAGGCCTTTAAGAGCTGGTAGAATTAATTTTATGTACAACTGACTACAATCATGTATAACAAATGTTTTCCCATCAACATTCATCTAAATACTTATTTAACTAATGTCCATTCATCAAAATCAACATTCATCTAAATACATATATTTTATTAGCAGTTGAAAGTTAAAGTCTTAAACACTTACCTATTATAAAAACTTGATTGATGCAGAAGATAAGACATTCACTGTATGAATTAATATATTACCCAGATTCTACCATTCTACCTTGGGGGAGAAAAAAAGAGGCAGTGTTATTTTCATCTCAAGTTTCTAGCCAACACTAACTGAACTGTCTTTTTTATATTGGGTACTGGCATTCCTATAGTGCTAAGGAGTTTGTAAACAAAAGTTTCATAAAAGAAAAGAAACACATAAAGAGACTTTTCTTAAAGAAGATCCAAGGTGCATCCCAACTTGATGGCTGCAAGAGCGAAAATTATTTTAACCTTCCATTTTACACTCTTGTGCTGTTTATTCACAAAGAATTGCATATCGCTAAATGAGTTAAGGGGTTACTCCTTACATTTCATGCACCCTCTCTCAATGCCCATGCCCATGTCAGCATTAAGTTCACTCTCATTTCATTCTCTCTTTGGTCAATTGATTTGAATTCCTAGATTCACAACAGCCCAGCATTAACAGGCAGGATTTATAAAGAGGTGTTCCCTTTTTATTTAGAGTGACTCAGATCTGAAATGACATACATTAGTCACACATCTAGTTTTAGACTCTTAGTTGTCAAAATTGTGGTAAAAGGGACTACAGGGTCATTGGGCTTGTGCGGAACTCTGTGCTCCAGCATGACCAAGCTGAGAGATCAGACAGCAAATATGAGCAGGCAAACTTGACATCCACAAATTCACGGGCCCTGTTGGAATGCATCTATGAGTCCGGCTGAGAGCTGCTGGACACCAAAGCTAGACCCCTCATGATCATTACTGAAAGGTCTTGGGGATCAAGAGAGTTGCCAGAGGACTGGAAAAAAGCAAATCTCACTCCAGTCTTCGGAAGGGGTAAGAAGGAGGACCCAGGAAATTACTGGCCAGCCAGCTCACCTCAGTCCCTGGAGAGGTGATAGAATGCCTCATTATAGAGGCCATCTCTATCCACGTGGTTGACAAGAAGGTGATCAGGAATAGTCAGAATGGATTCAGTAAAGATAAATAATGCTTCACAAACCAGACTGCTTTGTATGATGAACCAAGTACCTGGATGGATGATGGAAGAGCAATGGGTGCTGTCTGCCATGACTTCAGAAAGGCTTTTAACCCTGTCTCTCACAACATCTTCATAGGCAAACTCAGGAAGTGTATACTGATGAGCAGACAATGGAATGGATTGGTCCCAGAGGGTAAAATCAGTGGAACATGTCTGTCATGTGCAGTGACCCCACAGGGTTCAATACCGGGCCCAGTATTGTTTTTCTTCATCAGTGACTCGGATGAAGGGGCAGATGCCTCTGCAGCAAGTTCACTGAAAACACAGAGCTTGGAGGAAGGGCCAATAATCCAGAGGGCTGTGAAGCCCTTCAGAAGGACCTCAACATGTTGGATAGATTTTGTTTTTTTTTTTCTTCAGAAGATTTCTGGTTTTCTTATATTCTTTTACCCCTACCTAAAATGACTAATTATATAGAAGCATGTTTCAAGTTCATATACTCATGCACATGAAAGATTTCGGTTATCAGATTATGATGTGTCTTTCTCTTTGATTAAGCAAATGAATCCTACATGTTAGCAGAGCAGCATCAGGCTGAACATAAAGATTAAGAAATATGAATAAATAAGCTATGTTATTTTTGTGTCAATTGCAGATTTTTTTTTACCAACCTTCTTTGGATTTGAATAAAAGTTAAATAAAAACATTAAAAATGTTAACTTAAAAATTTAATTGTAAACATATTTCTCAAATTAAAAATGGAAGACATTACTAAAATTTAATTTAAAAATTAAATTTAAGCTTTAGTCTTTTTGAGCTAATTTTATCTTTATATTCGAGTTCCTCATTTAGAAAACAATTTTTACTCTTTGAAGAATTCACTCCATTGTCTTTGATCTTTAAGGTAAATGGAGCTAAGAATTGAAGATTTTTTTTGTTAATAAACTTCAACAAAACCAGAAGAGGGTATAATATCAAGATCAGAAAAGAGACACAGGTAAACACTGTCAGCTAAGAAGAGTTGGGCAAAACCATCTTATCCAGTAAAATAAGCTCAGGACTGTATTATAATTTCAGCTATATGAATGTTTAGCTGTCTGGTGTAGTAGTTCCGTAGTAAAGACCTAGCCAATGTAAGCAAATATACTCAACAGAACCTACAGGAATTTCATAGAATGAGGAACTGCTTCCTTTGCAGAAATGGCTGACCAAGGAGAAGCAACAAATGGGAATCCTTTGATTGCAGGTTTCACTTAACAAGAGAAACCAATGTTGAATGAAGCAAGTTGGGCACCTTGTTTCTATGATAGGCAGTGACCTGAGGCTCCCTTTGGGTTTTGAACTCAGTAGGAATTAGGAAGATATAGCATCATAGAGACCACAGTATCAGTGATCTGCTGAATTGCAGCTTGTCATTCCTTAAATTAGCATCTCCCATTTCTTTGGAGTAGATGTGAAAGGCATACTCAAGAAGCATTAACAGAAACAAAACACTGACAGTAAATTAGAATTCAGCAAATGCAGGAACTGCTTGCCTTCACAACGTAGCATCAATTACCAAATGGATATATTGCCTCTGTCTTGGGGAACTGCTTCATGTTCCTATCATATTCAGAATGACACTCAGCTATTTTTATTTACCAACATATCTGATGCACATGAAATATATTGTGTAATTTTTATGTATTTCGATTCACATACACAAATATATATGTGCATAGGAAACAGATAAATGTCAATATCTTTTTGTGTGTCTATGTTCACAAGCAAAAGGCCACTTTAGGTATACATAAATAACATGAACTCACTCCTCACAAAATACCAAACAAGGTGTAGAGATCTGAAGTAGAAGCAGTTTCTGGTATTATTGTTAGAATTCACTTTTTTCCTCCACCTGAGCACACCCTATTTGCTTGCTCTGCACAAATTAAAAAAAGGGATCAGATCTGTCCATTGTGGACCTACCTTTCTCACATAGTACTTAATGTGCTTTGGGTGCTGCAAAAATACTATTTGCTGGTTCACTGCTAGTGTATTCAGGCTGAAGCATGGTGAAATACCAATCAAAAGGGAAGAAAACTAATGCTTTCAAACCAAGCCAGCACTTCATAACCAGGATTGTCATGTCTGAGACCTCTGTGTGTAGAGGACTCTCCACTGAAATTTCCAGTAGATGAGCACTCTTTCAGACAACTACATACAAAATCATGGCAGAAGTGATAAGCTGCCACTGCCAATGACCTCTACAAAAGATAAGACTGAAATGATGTCTGCAGAAGTAAATAGTATGGCTGAGGGAATAGAATTGAAACTGTGTACATAGGCTATGTAAAATAAAGAATTGACGCTGCATTTGTGACTTAATAAAAAAATAATGATCTCCTAATTTGTAACTAAAAAACACTGTGTATTTTTTTCAGGAGACCAAAAAGCATGCCTTGTAAAATGGCATTTAAAAGTGCTGACAGTCTTTAAAAACAGATATTGCAATATATTTGAAGACTTTCAAAACATTGAAGGGGTAAATGAAACCAGAAAAACAATGGCAATTAATTCATATGTGTGCAACACAACTGTTTTATAAAGTGAGCAACGGAAACCAGTATAGAGAATGGGCCATCCTAAAACTACTCAATAGTGCTCTACAATGCAGTTTATAAAGAAAAGTCCATTCATCAGTGCCCTTTTCTGCATTTATGTCATATTTTGGGTTTCTGCAGTACTATATTTGATATAACTAAATGTTCATTTTGATCAGGGGAAGGAAGAATGAACACAAACTAACCCTTGAAATTAATTTAGAGAAGACCAGAAATGTGACATTTTAAGTCAGATTATTTTGCTTAACTCCCTAGGAGACTTAAACTTCCAGAATATTTTAATATAGACCAATTGAAAATCAAGGTTTATATCCAAGGAAATATATACCTGTTTTGTTTAAGCATAGGTATTTCTTAGTGTTTGACTCTATGGATCAGGTTAGACTAATAGGAGAAAATAGTTGTTCTTTAATAAATTTTGGTTATATTTATACAAAATATTACTGGCAAATATGACAAATATTTATTATGAAGATTTTTTATTATTAGATATTGAAAAGAAATGAAAGTATATAATTAAAATATTATTTCTGTTTAAATGTTATTAGCTTAGTATAATATTTTTATGAATTAATGTTTCTTCCCTATGATATAGTGTTAAAGAACAGTGGGCCAAAATGTTCTACTCTATGGAATACTGGGCTGTAAGGAAATATAAATTAAAATCCATACAAAAATCTCTCAATTATCTTCTCATGTTATGCTTATAATTTTTGTTGTGAAACCACATGTAAGACCCATTAAAAATTATGTTCTATGACACCTTTTCAAAAGAAATTTACTTGCAGAAAGAGCAGTAAATATCACAACCTTTACTTGATTTTATGTTTAATGAGTGAAGCCTGCCTGTATGGATCCAATTCATGTTATCTTTCACTTCCATTGCTCCACTAGGAGTTTCACAACCTTGGCTCTTGCTCTTAACTCCACCCCAAATTCACAAGGATATTGCTTCCCCAGTATGCAATAGGAAACTCTGACATATAGAAATGCCTTTTATATGTATTTGAAATGCTTCATGAGGAAATACAAAGTATTTGCAGGGTGTTTGGAATTTTTTGAACAGTAGCATATTCTATTTACTGAACTACCACTTTTCACTGAGTATGGAAAAGTTTGTTACTTCCTTTTTCCAGCTCCTTTTAGTATGTTTATAACTATTCTCAGCTGTAGTCTTGTTCACGTGTGCTCAAGATAGAGATGCAGTTTCATTTGGCTGGTGAGAGTCTTGCCACAAAGCCACTGACAGATCCACTACCTATTCAGAAGTTTTGCTTAATATATTATTAAAATGGTAATAAAAAGATAGATTCATTTAGTCATTGTACTACTGTCAGCAAAATCGATCATCAGTTTCTTTGCTAGTGTCATGCTTTAATTTACATATTAAAACCAGTTTGAAATAGAATTAATAATCATAAATAATATTCAGGCATAAAGTTAAAGACCTGATTAATTTTTATAAGTAGAATGAGACTTTTTTACTGAAGAACTTTTCTGTATAGGTGCAGGAAAGAAAAGGTTACTTAGGTCTCCTTATCCTTTCTCTGCTGTCTTCCCTTCTTTGCCCCTCCAGCCTTGGAGGGGCTATCACAGGTCTTCATGATAATTCCTTAAAATATCAGGTGTAGTGAGAATCTGGAATGAGCAGGTATTCTCACTGACACTAAAGGTGAGATTTTCAGAAGCACTCAGCCTTGATAAATCTCTGCTCTCATAGATGTCAGTGGTAAAATGAGGTCAGTGGAGTAATTATTTCACAGCTGAATGCTCATAGTAGATGAGAGTTTTCTTCTTTGTTTTTTTTCTTTTTTTACCTTCAGGCTCTCTAGAATTCCTACAGTTTGAGTATCAGTCCATTTCATGCCTCTGAATTATACAGCCCCAGAGGGCCAATTATCTATAAAATGTACAAGGTTATCTGCATTGTGATTCTTCTCCATTCTTCTTGGGTTTTTTTGTTTCTATTTTTTGTGGGTGTGTCTCTGAGGAAAAAGATGATATAAGCCAGGGTAATTCACAATGCTGTTCACAAATCAGCACTGAAATGCAAAGGAGAAACCAAAGAATTATAACCTTGAAACTATATTTCACATTTATAGCAAAAACCTCTTCTGTGAATAAACCTTAACTGACGTACATTAAAAAAATGAGCATATTTTTTCTTCAAATGCACATATTTCACAAAAGAAAAATTAAATATTTGCATTACATCATAGCAGAAAGGAAGCATAAAGGTCAAAGGGCAATTAGCTTGAATGGTGACCTTGCTTGCTGAATTTCACTTTCCATACCAACAGATGATAAATCACACATCATAATAAAAAAACCCCAAACATTAAAAATGTTATAAAATTAATTTTTTAAGAGGAAGGATGCTCAAATGACATGAACTATGGGACTAAATGATATGAACTATGGGACTGAACCCTACAAAATAACCTTCATAAGATCTAGTATCCTTTCCACTGCCATAAAGTCTAATCATTTTCATTAACATATAATAGTCCAGTAATGATTTTCACCATAGTAACTATAGAAGTATTTAAGAACTAAAGAAAATATACTATAATATGCTGTTTGTTCATTGTTGTTCACATTTATTTTAATATTTTATACTGGAGTGAATAATGGGAGAATATTACCCCCACAGTACTGTCCAAAGTAGGATTTTATATGAGTCACTACATTAGGACCCAAACACCCCTCTTCCCAGGCTGAGACATTGTAGAGGGCAATATCATTGTAATTCTACCAAAATGTTATGATGTGTAGCAGTGAAAGAGGAAGAGGACAGTGTGTACATAGATCTGCTTAAGCAATTAATATCTCTTTTATCTTTTTGTAGGAAATCTTTGTCAGCAACAGGGACAGCAGAATCAAGTGCACCCTCAGCAAGTTTGCTGATGACATTGAGCTGTGTGCAAATGACACCACTGGAAAGAGGGAATGTCATCCAGAGGGACCATGACAGCCTTGAGAAGTGGACTTGTGTGAACTTCATGAAGTTCAAAAAGGCCAGGTGCCAGGTCCTGCACCTGGATCAGGGCAATGCCAGGCACAAATACAGGCTGAATGGAAAATGCATGGAGAGTGGCCCAGAGGAGGACTTGGGAGTGAGTGTTTGTGGACAAGAATCATAAGGTATCCTGGCAGTGTCTGCTCAAAGCCCAGAAAACCAGCTGTATCCTCTGATGTATTCAAAGCAGCACACCCATAGGGTGAGAGAGGTGATTCTGCCCTCTCTGCCTCTCTACTCTCCTCTGATGAGACTTCACTGCAAGTATTATGTTTGGCTCTGAGGTCCCCAACAGATGAAGTATGTGGACCTGTTGGAGCTGGTCCAGAGGAGGTCACGAATGGGGTCAGAGGGCTGCAGCACCCCTCCTACAAAGACCAGGGAAACCTGAGAACAGCCTTCCAGTACTTTACTGGAAGAGAGTAGATTTCTATTAGGTATAAGGAATAATTTCTTCATGATGTGAGTGGTGAGGCAGCAGAGGGGGTTCTTGAGATATTGTGGATGCAACATCCCTGGAAGCGTTCAAGGACAAGTTGAAGTAAACTTTAAACAAGCAGAAGGTGTACTTGTCCATGGCAGGGGACGTGGAACTATATGACCCTTAAGGTACCTTCTAGTCCAAGCCACACCATGATTCTGTGAAATATAACTCAGTTTAGGCATTTTGAGAGCTTTTTTAAAAAATTAGAGATATAAATATGTAGAAATTTTTGAAGCCCTTTACACTTCATATCTATAGAATTTTACCTAGCTCCGGAAATGACACTGTGTAGATAGGGCAGGTAGCAACAAGAAAAACCTCTAGAGTGAAAAGGTCATGAGAAAGATCCACAAGTTAGAATTACAGTTTCATTTAAAATGGTAGATATAAGAAACTATCTTTTTCACAGAATCACAGAATGGGCTAAGTTGGAAACGACCTTTGAGATCATGAAGTCCAACTAAACCATGGCATTAGTACCACATCCAGTCTTTTTGTAAACATGTCCAGGGACAGTGACTCCACCACCTTCCTGGGCAGATGATTCCAGTGCCAATCACTCTTTTAGAGAAGAATTTTTTCCTGATGTCTTACCTAAATATCCCCCAGTGCAGCTTAAGACTGTGTGGTCTTGTTCTGCCAGTGGTTGCTTGAGAGAAGAGGCTGATCCCCACTTGACTACAACCACTTTTCAGGGAATTTTAGAGTGATAAGGTCACCTCAGAGCCTCCTCTTCTCCAGACTAAACAACCCCAGATCCCTCAACCATTTCTCACAGGGCTTGTGTTCCAAGCCTTTCACCAGCCTTGTTCCCTCCTTTGGATGTGCTCAAGTGTCTCAACCTTCTTCTGAAACAGAGGGGTTCAGAACTGGACACAGCACTGGTATGGCCTCACCAGTGCTGAGTACAGGGGAAGAATGACCTCCCTGTTCCTGCTGGCCACACCATTCCTGACACAGGCCAGGATGCCCTTGGCCTCTTGGCCACCAGGGCACACTGCTGGCTCGTGTTCAGCTGCTGTCACCAGCACCCCCAGGTCCCTTTCTGCCTGGGCACTGTCCAGCCACACCGTCCCCAGCCTGTAACACTGCAGGGGGGTGTTGTGGCAAGCTTCTAAGCATTCCAGACCCCAGGACCTGGGACATAGCTATTTCTTGGAATCTGCATCATAGACACTAAATTTAATGGAAGAAGGAGGAATTAAATATTGTTTGATGGGAATGTAAAGGGCCTGTTTGCTGATGGATGAAGTAAAGAAGCAGTGTATATAGTTGTGTAGGGTGTGTATTAAAAATGCGTAAAAGCAGATGGTTTTCTAAACCTCTCTCCCTTCCTGCAGTCAGGGTTACTACCTGTGCAGAAAGGGCCACATTTACAGTCAGCTACCCCATATGAAACAAAGCATCCTCTCCCAAGCATCCTCCCCCAGACTGTGGGACACTGGTATTGAATCAGATCCTGTATGAACTCCAGCTTGGAATGACACAACTAGGTCATCATGGCATAAAAACAGAAGCCATCTGAATCTTGAGGAATTCTACATATCTATGGATAAGGAAGGACTGGAACAACGATCACCAGTAACCACAATGTAAACAGACACTTTATCACTTTTTATCTATGAGAAAGTGAAGGGTGTTCTACCTCAAAGAAAGACTATCTGACAAAAAATACAGTCATCATGGACTAGGTTATTGTCCATAGGTCTGTCTTAGAATTTAAATAAGCATAGATTCACTCTGTCTCTTATCTGGGTCTTAAACTGGTACTGAACAATCCCCACTTTTTTAAACTTTGAAAATAGCAGCAATTGTGTAGATGATATGAATAAAAAGGCTGAATGTCCGACTGCAACATAAATTGACTTATTCCCCCTGGACTGATTCCTCTTTGATCAACTAGGAGGTGATTTTCTGGAACGCTGCAATAAGTCCTGGTAAGTGTACCATCTCCCAGGTCTGCTGATATCAATGAAGAATATTATGTATCAGCGAAGCCTGTTACTATAGTTACAATGCAAGCAAGGTTGAAGAGATGTCATGGGATGAGATTTATTCCATTGCTGCAATCCTGCTGATATAACATATTCTCAACAATCACAAGGCATTAGCAGAATGACTACTGTTTTATAAACATCCTGAGTGGAAAAATAAAATAATGAAAATGCTCAAAGGACAGATCATTATGGTAGTATAAAAAATACATGGACAAGAATTAAACAGCAGCTTGTTCCATGTCTGAAGCAGGTATGTGCCACAAAGTTGTAAAACTCAGCAGACAATATCATATCTCACAATTGTTAGCCCTGAAACACTTGATGTGTTTAATAGTTTCCAGTCAAATCAATCAGATGAAGTTAAACTGCAGGAGCATGATACAGAAATTAGGACATTACTGCACTACATTAGAAAATGAAATACACATAAAAGAAACATTTTTATCAGAGAATGAAGAAGGAAGGTGATATCATCAAAGTGTTTGTGACTGATCTAAAGATGAAGAGCAACAAGGGAATGAGGAGAGGGAAGGAGAGAGGAAAGGAGACAGCTTGAGTGTCTGATAAGAGATTAAATTGCATCAGAGATGAGAAGTGAGAGTGAAAGTCAAAAGAATCTGAAAATTGACAGTGAAAGATAGTCAAAGGTGCCAATATACTGGATCTTATTAGACAAGGAAATCATCAAGTCCAGGCTGAAGTTCTGTATTTACAATAAATGCTTGTAAAATATTATAAATTAAAAATATTTTGCAGGTTTTAGCAATATTTTAACAAATATTGCTAAATTGGCAGCAAAGCCAAATGAATATATTCAATATGCATTTTTATACTCACCCTCATTTTTTATTTCCTGAAATAAAACTTCTCTTTTTTTTTTCTACATAAATAACTTGCTCTGATTGTTCAGAGATATGTGGAAATGTTTAGTTTTTTCTTACTTTATACTAAAGTTTCTTTTCATCAGACATCTTCTAAAAATTAAATATCAGAAAATTATTATTAAGAAAACAAGCACTGAAGAACTCATTCTATATGAATAATTTTATTTTTAATTATTAAAGACATGCTGCATAAGGAAAGAGCTACCATTTCTTAATCTCATTAAAATCAGTGAGAACTCATTTCTTAAATGAAATTGGAGCAGATTTGAAACTCTAGTCATATGTTGAAAGAAAGTTTTATTGGACTATTCAGGAAGTAATTTGCACTGAATTTATATTATGTTATTGGAAGTTATCTGTTTAAATAATTTGGAATAATACATAAGGCAAAAGTGTTTGTAACTTTTTACTTAGGTATAATCAAGAAGCTGATCCATAGATTTTGAAAATATTATATAGAAAATCCCATGCTGCTGTACTTGACTTGAGAAAGGAAACTCATGTGGTTTTGAAATACTGTATTTCAGTACAAAACTAATAAGAACCGGGGGAAGTAACTAATATATATGAAATTTCATAAATGCTAACAAGAAGCCAGTCGATGCTTCTCTACTAAATTGCTTGGCTGAGTCATTCATGAATGGGTAGCAGCTCCCTGAGAACAACTACATGGGAGAATTTCAAATTCTTACCAGATATCTTTAACTAGTTAAAATATTCCTTTTTTGGTATGTTTCATTTTTTCCATATAATAGTATTATTGAATGTTGCATTTTAAAAAATTCTCAGAAAGTCAATCTGCATCTCAGGGGAAAGCTATATCTAGTGGCTAAAGATCATGAAATAATGATCTAATCTCAATTATTTTCTTGAATACCACTGTTGCTATAATGCTGGCATGGTAGTGTGGAGGAAGGGTTTTAGAAAGGCCTTGGGAATGGGAAACTGAGGAAAAGATACATTTATGTATGCCCCATTGTTTTGCGAAAGTTTTGCTTCAGCATTCCTCTGTAGACCCCCTTCTCCCCACCCCTGAGCAGTTCCCATTGGACCTGGCCCCTGGGGTGGTTCTAATGTGCCTAAGATGGACAGTATCCCCATTGTTTAGTCCTTATCTCTTAATTTTGCTGTATAAAACTGTATCTGGGCAATAGCCCGGGGCCTTTGGTCCCTGCTACGGTTCAGGCAATACAATCTCTCTGGACAAGCATACCATTGGTCTCTCTGGGTCTCTTTATCCCGAATCCTAGCGGCGACCGAGGCAGCGCCGGAGCTCGGACCGTGCTAACCCAGCCGCTGCCTGGTGAGCCCAGGGCAGCGGGACCGCGGAAAACCCCGGCCCCGGAGGGGACAGCTAGCCGGAGGGTCCCGGGGGGCCGGGGAGGGATGGGGGCAGCCACAAGTGACCCCCAAAAGCCGCATACCACAGCTGAGATGAATCAGTAAATGAATATTTTATGAGTTCCAAACCAACTCAGGTATGAGGAAGATACTTACCTAATTTGGTATCACAGCATTTAGTTTTTTGTATATGGCCAAAAAGAGGAAGCTGGACACTTCAGGGTTTGGAAACCTAGTTGCTGTGAGACTTGTGTATCTTCAGGGTAACTCACATAGCTCTTAATGATAGAAACCCTGACACAGGATTTAGATTTAGATTTACATGTAAGTCCACTGTGAACCTATTTTGAGAACTGCATGGAGAAAATAATCAATCAGATACTAAAATAGAAGCCCTTCTAATTGTTTCCATACCTTGACCTTAGTTTTTAAATAGTGTCAGGCAGTCTCATAGCGATCTAGTAAACATGTCTATGCCAGACTTCATTCTGAGTCCGAGACCATAACACAAAGCTTGAAGATGTAAAACAGAGCTATGGATCAGAAATGTCCTGTACCTGGAACTTCTTTACCCTTGTTGTATGCATTTTCTCTCATGTCTGGGCCTTTAAAGTCATGCACTGTGAATGGAACTGAGTTTCAGTGCTTGATTCTGCAACTGGAAATTTGAGTTGGAGTTATACAATAAAAATATTTTAATGCTAAATTTAGAAGTAATTTTATTGTGCTAGGCTACAGGATAAGAAAGGAATGGGTGAATGTGATTTCATAAGGGGAAGCAGAGCAGAGAAAAAACTGACAAATACTGTCTTTATTAATGAAGGATCTTGAGTACACTGCTGATAACCCTGTAGCAGTTGTATTTTCTGACAGTAATTATATTAGGACCAGTTCAGAACCCTTGTATGGATTTCTTTTTGTTATTTTAAGTATACAACACAAGTGCTGCTTTGCAGTAGAATGTGGATGATACAATTCTTTCTTAAAAATAAACTAAGAAGGTGTTAAAGTATATGGTGAGAAAAAGTGATTAGTATAGTTTAGTAAATATTGTATAATTGTATATAAGAATTTCTTTATAACACTCAGGAATTCATTTTGCCTCATTAACATTTAGTTTCAAGACTGATTCAATCACACAGTCACAAAGCAGTGGAAAAGTCCTATAGCTCATGAACAATAGCAGAAAAGAATATGCCATTTGCAGAAGAAGCAACAGGCGCATTGTAGAGGAAAATGAATTTGCTTATATGGAGGTGTGGGCTTTTTTCTCCATCTAAGTTATAGATCCCTTTTTATATAGCTACTTCTGTCAGATTTCTCTACTGCACAAATTGTGAATGTCTTAACATAGGTCTATGTTCACAATATAATGAAAAAGAAGTTAACAAAATTAATAAATTTTTCAGTTGTTTCTGATGAATCTATTTTTCCTACTATAAGTGGTCTACATTGATTCATCTAAATGAATCTACATTTAGATGTGTAAGAACCATTACAAACTGAGCTAGTGTATATTACTTGAAGATGCTCTTAAAAATGTTTAAAAGAATCTCATGTTGGATTGAATATGTTCATATATGCTAAAAATGTTTTGACTGTAACAGCTGCTGAGAAGATATTTACTCTATCCTAACTGAAACCAGGACACAAGTCAACCTCATACTGTCAAATTTTGTGATGAGTAAGATGCTGTATGTTGTCTTTCTTTGCACATGCTGTACTGAGTTGTTGCTATGTGGACAGAAAAGAGTAACTTTAATTTGTTTTTTTTGGGATTTTTTTTTTTTGTTCTTTGAGCATCTTCCTAGAGTCAGTCCCCATTGCTCTGACCAGCACTTATTATCATAAGCAACAGAATGAGAGGTTTTAAGGCAAAAAATAATTTGCTTAGGGAGTAACAAACGTTTTTTCTTTCTGCATGACAAGAGGTGTTCTCCAAGGCTGCAGATTAATGCAATTTTATTTAGTTTGAACTTATCATCAGAATAAGCAGATTTGTCTTAATTTTCTTATTTTAAAATTCTGTTCTAATGAGTCTAACTATATGGAAAGAATACAATTATATCTTCACTGTAATTTGAATTAAAAATCTAATATGCATGATAACAATCTCAAGAATCAAGATACATTTTTTGTTAGTCATCCTTTTGTGACTACTTCACAGTTTTCAAGGAAAGGCAAGAAGAAAGAAAGACTCATTCTACTAATCAGTTTATATAATAGAAAAAATTTCATTTGAATTTGGTGGTAAAAGTACTAAAAATTTATTGCATATCTCATAGTGATCAGAATATTTTATAGTTTAAGAAGGACAGTCCAGACAATGATGTTTGATAAACAGTTAAATATGGTGGTAAGCATGCTAAATGTGCATTTTACATATTAGATCTTAATTAAAAAAAAAAAAAAAACAAAACAAAACTGTAGAACACCTATGAGAGTTTTTTTTAATTAACTCAGTTAATTTACAGTTCGGATCAAATAGTGTCTCCCAAAACAGATTAAAAAATAAAGAAATACAAATGAAAAACCCAAACAAAACCTGCTTGACCCTGGTCATCTTCATAGAATTATAGAATCAGAATAGTTAGGGTTGGAAGGGACCCGTGAAGTTCCTTTAGTTCCTCTCCCTCTGCAATGATCAGGGACATCTCTTGGACCTGTTGAGGTGTCTCAGAGCCCCATCCAAGCTGATGCTGGATGTTTCCAGGAGTGTGGCAAGCACCACCTCTCTGGGAAATCCATTCCAATGCTTCTCCACAGTCATCATTAAAAATTTCTTTCTTATATCTAGTCTGAATCTACCATCTTCTAACTAAAAAACATTAGCCCTTGCCCTATTTCTAGAGGTCCTACTCAAAAAATCTGTTCCCACTTCTCTTATAATTCCCCTTTAAGTACTGAAAGGTTGCAGCAAAGCCTTCCTGGAGCCTTCTTTTCTCCAGGCTGAACAACCCCAACACTCTCAGTCCGTCTTTGTAGGAGAGATGGTCCATCCTTCTAATAACTTCAGTGGCCCTTCTCTGGACCTGCTGCAACAGATCAAGGACTTCCATGTACTAAAAATTTCAAAGCTTATTCCATTTAATCACAGCTGAAGAGGACACCATGAGACATTTTACATGGGTTTCTTCAGTATGCCTGTTTTGATTCCTCAGTCTTACTTTCTCAATCACTTACTGTTTTCTTAAAAGATGAAATTTTAAGGGATAGATGTGGATACCAAGTGTGTGTGGGGGTGTCTTTTCTTGAATTGTTCATATTTAGTATTTGAAACAAAAAGACAAGGAAGAGTATAGCACAAACTTTAAAAAATTAAATAGGAGGGATCATCTTCTTTCATTTTTTAAGGAGAGAAATCCATTTAAAAATCTCACTGACTAACCAGTCTCTTGAAATTAAATTAGACTCTTCTTTCTAACTTTTTGTTTTGTTCACAAAGGAATGAGAGATTCTAGATATTTGTGATGCAAGTATTCTCACCATCGTTGTATTTAGGATAATATTTTAATGTTCTTTATTGACAAATATCACTCCACAGTTTATTCAAATCACATTTTTTATTAATATTAGTTTAACAAATTAATTGTTTGTGTTGATAAGTCTAAACTCAAAGTGGCTGTGGGGTATAATTCCCATTTCTGTCGCTTGGTGCATTTGCTATACTGAGGAAGAGCTTTCAGATAAAGGGATTGTTAGTATGTCAGAAAGAAATATGAAAAACTCCAATGATGGGAGCTGGAGCGTGATGATTTCCAACAAGAAAAGATCTTCTTTAGAAACAGTACTGGAGCAATCAATTACTGAGTGTGTGTGATCATAGATGTACCATGACCTAAGGCCTATGTACAGCACCTAGAAAGATTTTCAGAAGGCAATATCTGCTAGCAATAAGAACCTGACTGCAAATTCTTAGCTGCTAAATTGTCATTTTTGCAAAAGCCTTTCTGTAACAGTGGTAAAGCTGATCTTTATATTATTCTCTTGGCCTTTATAGAAAACATAAAAAATGGGTAATTTAAACCAGACAAATGAAATCTGGAAAAAGAATACATAAATGAAATAAATTTGAACAAATTAAAATAATGCAGACAAAACGATTCGGTTATTCTAAATTAAAATATATGAGACGGAGAGTTGGTTAAGAAGCTAAGTGGATAATAAGTATGAAAGGAAACAAATGGGGCTGGCAAAACAAGTTATCATTTAGCAGTCTGTGTACCTTTGTGTATGAGAGGCATATAGGTGCCAGAAGAATTTTAGTAGCATATTTTAAAATTTCTGTCTAATGAAGTGTGCAAAATGAGAAGGAATTATATGTTAGGAATATCCATCTTTTTTAGCTCCTATGTATTTTAGCAAGATACAGGACTCTAGGAAGATAGGGAGTAAGTTGTAGAAAGGGTTTATGTCTCTTCAAATACATCCTCCCATCCTGGATATTAGCTGGGGATGTGTTTGACTGGGAGCATAGCACAACAAATGCAGCTGTTCTAAGTAACTCTGAGCTGTGTAACAGTCCATAACCAGTACAAAACAAAAATTAAAAACAAAACAAAACAAAAGCAAGAAAAACACCCAAGAAAAAAAAACAAAAACCCCACTATAAAATAAAAATAGATTCCAGCTACATAAATTGTTTAATATAATAATACTAGGAGGCATCCCCCAAACAATTTGTAGTTTTATGGCAAAATTGTAGCTTAAAATTATCCTTTCCTATCATATGGATAGCCTCTTTCTTTATGTGTTATTTGTACCTCATATGTCACAAATAGTAAATAAATGAAATGAAAGTCCACAACATTGCTCCAAAGACTTTATGGTGAATTAAGACAATGCCACTGCAATTGTAGAATGGCCAGCTGTCTAAGCTGCTATTGCAAACTAATGTCTGAGATTTTTCTTTTTAGACCTTCTTTAAACATCCATTTTTCCTGAGATTATTCATTCTGTGCCAGAAGATACAGTTTATTCAAAGATACAAGAACATACAAATATATTGTTGTTGAAAAAGTGTTCCTATTTTGAAATGAAAGATTACTTTGTTTATCTGTAAAATCACATCCATAACTTCTTTTAAAAAATATCTCAAGTTTGAAATCAAAATGAAAGTGGATGTACTAATTATATATATTAATTTATTATGTAATGATGGTAACAAAGAAAATCAAGGCTGCATCTAAATTTTGGAGAACAATGAAAATTAAAGTATGAATGGAAATTGTTTTGCTGCTGAAAAGTATGGAAGGTAGATTTGCTGATTAAGCTGAGGAAACCATTCAAGCAGCAATTCTTCTTTTATAGAGAATAGGAAGGAATAATATAAGCTTCATTGAGCAGTCTAGACCCTGGTTAATTTTCAAAGTCATTTGTTGCTTCTCCAAATCAGACAAGTGTTTGCCCTGCCAAGAACATTACTTAGATCAAAAGTAGTCAAGGGCTTGTGAATCATTCTTTTCTCACCAGTGTTTCTATCATCTCTCAGAAGTTAATGCATCTTTTTGTGGACTTTATAGGAGCATGTGTTCTTCAGAAGGATTGTAAATAAGGGATCAAATTCAGCTCCAGCATAAAGATGAGATAGCGTCAGAAGACAAATGAAAAGCTGTGTGTCAAATAATATTTTAATTGACATGGTAAAATGATAAACTAATAACTGATAATGATACACATGATATAATAATTGATAACGTAGAAACTCAATATATTTTGTTCTTAGCTCTTTAAATAGAAAATAATTAATTATTTGAATTAATTTTTCTTGAAACAGATAAATGATATAAAATTTGTATTAATAAACCATAGAATCATAGAATATGCTGAGCTGAAATGATCATTGAGTCCAGCTCCTGGGCCTGCACAGGACACCCCAAGAATCATACCATGTGTCTGAGAGCATTGCCCAAATTCTTCTTGGACTCTGTCAGGCTTGAGGGTGTGAGCACTTCCCTGGGGGGCTGTTCCAGTGCCCAACCACCCTCTGGGTGAAGAATCTTATCCTGATATCAGACCTAAACCTCCCCTGACTCAGCTCCATGACATTCTCTCTGATCCTGTCACTGGTTATGAACGTGAGAAGATTGGTACTTGCCCTTTCTCTTCCCCTCATGGGGAAGTTCATGCAATCATGGGGCCAGTTACCAAACACGCTTGCACATGCGTTTTTGGGAGCCTCTATCGATCTAAGGGACACCTGACTGACTGTGTAAGGCCAGTTACTGAGCGTGTCCCTGGCTGGTATGAGCACCAGTAAGAAGAAAGGGCTGTGGCCCAGGAGCCATCAGCCAGGGAGACTGAGAACCTGAGCCCAGCTTTTGCAGGGAACCACACTGTGCATCTTTCTGATGAATGGGATTTCACCCTTAGCAAGCAGCCAGGAATGGAATGAGGCCGTCAGTAGTTGTCATGCCTGTGTGAGCGATCTCTTTGCTGTCAGGGCTCACCGGTAAGTCTGACCACATGTAGATATATGTGCAGGTATTCTGTTCAAGCTTACTATTGCCATGACTGTTGCTGACACATGGTGCTGTGGAGCTCTTTCCCAAGGTTCTGTAGGTATTGCCTATAGCAATTCCTCAGTCAGATGTTTTGCCAACTACAGATATTCTTGCCTGATCCATGTTGTCATATTTAATTTTTAATATATCGATTTATTTTTTTAAAAGGAGAGATTTTTTCTTGTTAGTGTCTTTTATCTTTAAGAACTCAAACAAATATATATAAAGAATCTTAATCAAAGTGTTACTACTAACCAGCTACTACAGATATTATGCCCCTATCCCTTAATAACCTTGTCTATTTCCATGTGGCGAAATTAAATGGAAAGGTATAATTTATTAATCTCATAAATATATTCCTTGGAAAGGTGATTTGGGTTTGTCTTGGTATTTAGGAGACTGTACAACGCTCCCTGTAAATGCGTTCATTACCTGACAAACTAGCTATTGTCCAGATACATAATGCAACTATTCACACCTCTTCTCAATTTTTTATTTGCGTGTATGATATGATGGATTTTTTTTGTCATTGTTCTACATACATTTTATTTTTTTGTAGATCTGAACCTTGACTCTAGAACAGGAAGATTAAAATAAGCTTAATCTATGCAAATTCTGGCATTTTTTAAGTAGTACTGTTAGTGTGCCAGTAAGCATTACAAAATACAGGTGATAATTTAAAAATATATTTTAGTTACAAAGTAGCACTCAAGTATAACAAATTATAACATACAGTACACTTAGTGAGGGTGCAAACAGTTGTCAATTTTTAGTGCTCTAATAAAGGCATGCAAGTTTATGCATAGATTAAGATAGAAATTAAGATAATTCTTTTTAAATATAGATTGCTCAGATTATAGTCAGTGATCATTTATTTGACCACATAAGACAAAGGAGAACATTTCTAATTAAACTAAAGGACAGCTGTGGATCTGGATAGCTACTAAAAAGCACCTAGAAATAGGTAAAAATGACCAGAACTTTTGTCACAGAAACAAAACAAACACTTTGGGATTTTTCTGATGCAAAAAACAAAGGTTGACCTTCTGAGATTTGACAAAAGGAAAAATTATCTTTTGCTTTTCAAATGATAAAACCAACATTATTTAATCTAGAAAGATTGTTGTAACATTTTCAGATTCACTCTAGTCACTGTTGGTGTTATTTAAATATCACCATCAGTAGAATTATCTGGTTTTATGTTATTTCTTCATTGTCTATATTGAAACAAAAGAAAAATATATACCAGTCCAGCCTCTGACACAGCAAGCAAAAAAGGATCAGACAATATTATCAGTGCAGAAACTGTAAGTCATTAAATGAACATTCTTAGTTATGACAGCCACAGATATATTTTATATAACATAACTTTTGTACCATTATATATTATTATTAGCCAAAAATTTGTTAGGACATCCTTTCCTCAATTAATGCAGAAAAAAAATATACTTGCTTTCCATCAAGGTTTATTTCATGCAGTCTTCTTGTTTGAGAGGTGTTGGGGAAAAGCTTTTGTTATCTCTGGCAGTGCTTTATTCCTATGCAGGGAGGAGCACAGACTGCTCTTGAAGTAGTTATCTTCTGAATCCTAAAGGGACGGGCTCAGTAGCAGTATAGCTCATGCTTCACTTAACGGGCTCTGCTGAAATAAAATAAAACCAGCTTTTAAGAAAGTAAAGCCAAGTCTATGGCTTCATAATTTGCCTGCATTTCAACACAACAATGTTGGGAAGTCTGTGCTAGGAAACAGCTTAAAATTGTTATAAGAGTCAAGGGCTTATAATCTTAAAAAAAAATGGAGCATACCATTGAAGACTGATTTTTTCTTTTTTAAATCAGAATCATCAAGACTATGTCTCCTCTGTTCTGACTGAGAGCATTGTAATCCTCTGTTTGCTTTTTATCCACAAGGCTGCTGCGCTGGTAATGTGGAAATAGAAAGGCTACCCATATAAGTATGTAAAGCAAAAAATACAGCAACTGTATATGTCTCAGGTTTTTTAAACTTTTTCAAATTAAGACATAGTTTTCAATAATATAGAAATAGAATTAAAAATTATATGCAGTGATTTCTGTAAAAAATATTTTAAGCTCAAATACGGCCTGATCTTTATTGCTTTCAGGAGACATTATTTGAAAAAAAAATCAGAATATAAAGAAAAAGTATCAATGTCTAATTTTATCAAAGTAATTATATGACAAACATGCAATAGTTTTGTATTACCTTATTAAGCACATATTTCTTGAGAATATTAGTACCATAAACCTTATGTATCCTTTTTGTATATTCTCTCTGTTTTTCTTTTAAGTCAGCTGAAGTGCCTGTCCATGCTTAAAGCAGTTTCTCTATTTTTCCAGTTGGGTATATAGCACAAAGAGGTAGTATTGTAATGTCTGACCTCAAAAGTCCTTCTTATAAAACATCATTGGGTCTTCAATTCTTTGTTGCATACATTCTGACAAACTCTAATCAATCTGTTTTAATATCAAAGGAAACTTCCTTCCAGGTATGCTCATTTAAGGGTGAATGTCAGAACTTCTGACCTTTTCTTACCTCACACTGCTGCTTCTTCTTTGTGACTTTGCCCTTGTTGGCTTTGCTTTCTGTAGGAACTGTCAGTGTTTCCAGCATGCTTCTATCTCTCCCTAAACTCTGAATGTTCTTTTCCAAAGATTTATACTCTGTCTAGTCTTATTTGTTCTTCCTTTACATTTATTTTGAATCATGTTCTGTTTTGTACAAGGCTGTCGGTTTAGCTGAAAAAAACCCAAAACTTTTCTTTTCAAAAACCTTACTTGACTGATGCTTTCTCTAATTTGGCAGGCCGTGCTGAAATAAAGATTGTTAGCTTTGCTTCCTCCTATTAGAATTTGTTCTCACAGGCATTTCCAATAAACTTAAGAATTTCAGAGCACCTGCATCAGACTTAGCACAAAGAAAACTTATTTTGTATCACTCTTCCTCTGTAATTCTGAAAAGAGTTAACATATATGAGTAGATTCCCCCACTAGCTCTGTTCCTAAAAATGCATATTTACTAGACTGATGATGGAGACAGAGTCAGAGGGTGCACTAGAAAAAAAAAAAGTGAGTCCCAAATGTTATCTGGACTGACCTTCCCCAATATTTCTGTCCAAAAGCTCAGATCACCACTATAAGTCTGTAATGATGTCCTATCAAAGAAAGTATTAAGCTGACAATGCCAGGATAATAAAACTTCTTCCAGCTTACACATTGATAGTCCTATCTTCTTGACATAGTTATTATCTTGACAGCTATTTAGCTTGAGCTAACTGCCAACCAGTGTTTATGTTCAGCCAGAACAATGAGCAATATGATTACAGTTCTGTTTCCAGGATACTTTATTAATTATAGGAGATAGTGACATGGACAGGTGTGAATGAGTAAGGATAATAAACTCAGACATATGTTTTGTAAGGTTTTCCAAGAGAATGAGTAGGGAAAAAAAAAAAAAAAAGCTTATGAGTCTGCTTTAAATACTTAGGTGTGTGTAAAAAGAGAAATAAATTTTAAAAGGATAGAAATCCACAAAGCATCAGCATTTATTGGAAAGAGTGAGATGAAGTCCTAAATAGGAAGAATTTACAAAAGATAAAAGTATTCACAGTTATACTCTGCTTAAAGTGTTCTAGCTCAATCTGAATCTATATCTTGGTATGTAAATGGGTTGCCATTAGTTAAATAAAACTCTTGTTCTACACATATAAGCATTATGTAAAAAGTAATAAGCAAGATAAGAAGTTCAAGAGTAGCTGATCCTGCATTAATGAGGGTGCTTGCGGTGAGGTCATTAAATTAACACTAATTAGTAGCAGAATTAAAGCTGGAGCTTAAAATGCATAGTTAAATACTTCATTCAATTGATTAATATCTTACATTAACCAAGATCAAGTAGAAGGATATTAATTTCTATGTATTGAGGAATGCATTGTTTTGGTGATAATTTCTTTTAAAACCAGGGAGAGAAAATAGAAGGGAAAGTAGATGGAGAATAAGAAAAGCAAGATAAACAAAAAGGAAAGAAAAGGAAAAAAGAAGAATAAAATTCTCCAGTATCAGTATGATTTTCAGCTGCAGGATAAAAGCTAATATTTCTGAAGGTTTCTACTGACGTTTTAAGTTCTGTCTAACTTTGAAATAACTTTGGAGGTTATTCAGAAATGTTGACTTTCTATTGCTCTTATCAGAATCTTCCTGTTCTGCAAATATATTTTGCTAGAATGCATCACATGCTTCAAAAGGTTATTTAATGTCTTCATGCATTTTAAATGTTTTATTTTCATTACAACTCTGTCTGCCTATTTCTCCCTTAATTGGTAGATGGGAGTCGTCTTTCTTATCACATTCAGATGGTTTTTTTGCTCTACATATATCTGAAGTGTTTAATTTGCCTACTTGCTAAAGTAGAAACTCATTTTGTGGAGACCTGTAATTCACACTTGTGCAGTTCTTCTGATCTTATTTATGTTATTCCTGACAAAGTAAAATTTACATTTGCAAGTCAAATAAGACTGTCATGCTTTTGTATGTTTTACCTCTTTTCTAAGTCACTTATTATTTGGAGTCCTTTTTTTTCTTATTTTTTGTCCAAAAATTTTTTTTCATACTTATATTTTTAAAAGGGCAGTTTTATCACATGAAGTGATATCATTCCTAATGATTTAGGATTCATCTGGAACTTCTTGTTCAGAAGTATTCTGTCCTATTTTTCTAAAAAAAAGAGGCCTTTGATATAGCAACATTTACCTTGAAACATGAATCTTAGGTGATATTTATTAAAATTTTAACAGAAACATATTTTTATCTCAAAAATATTTGTAAATATATTAAAAGTATACAATTTCAAAAGGAATAATGCTGCTTCACTCAGACACTGTAGTTGATTCAACCAGCTTGTGATACACAGTTTTATCTCTAACTGCTTACAAGACAAGTGCAAAAGTAAAATATATAACATTCTGAAAATACAGACCAAGGCTTACCTTTATTTTTGAGCCATTTTAAAGAGTATGTAAAGCAGTAAAATGTCTACAAACACTGATACTGCAAAAGAAGAATCTTATTCTTCTTGACTAATTCAGTAAACAAAAGAGTTGACAAGGTACTAGGATATGTAGAAGTTCAGATAACCCTCTGCAAAAACAAAAGATCAAGACAAGAGCATTTAATTTCATTTTAGAATATATACAATGAAATCACCAAAAGAGTAGAATATATCAAATAAATTAATTTTTTTTTTTTTTTTTGGTTGGGAATAATGTTAATAACTTCCATGAACTACTGGAAAAACAAGAAACAAGACTTTTGGATGCCTTCTTCCACTTTCATCAAGGACCTCTAGCTGCAATACTGAGAAAATTTTCAAAAAAGCTCAGGTAACACTGAATTTTATGCAGGCTGTTTTCCTGTCTGTTTTAAGCTACTCAAAGTCAGCCTCAGAGCAATGACAAAGAGAAAAATTATTTATTTCTTCTGCTCTGTGGAGCTTTCCCCATAGTTGTGGCAGTATCAGTTCTAGGTCAAAAGAAGCTCAGTCTGTGCCTGCCGAAGCAGTAGTTGCATTTTGATAGCAGGATAACCATGAGTCAGAGGGATTTTCAAAGGAAGGCTTTTGCAGTAGTGGGATACAGTCTAAAATTGATGTTAAATTGCAAACAAAAAAATGACACTATAGGTCAGTGTTCCAATGTGCTGGAGCTATTGGTCCTAGGAGATGTTATCTCTATAAAAATGGTGATTTGAAACCATTAGTTTTTATATGGGAGAAATTATACAAGATAAATTACACAGATGTATGTGCAGGACGCAGCATAAGGACTTGCATAGGTAGACTAGCTTAGTAAAATTCTTAATTCAATCATAGTTGGACTATTATGACAAATTTTTATTTCCTGTTCTATATTTTCTACAAAAAAGATGGCGAACTCTTTCCCAGTATATCTGGCAAAGAGGTAATAATTACAGTATCTGAAAAATACTGTATGTTAAACACTGCAATAGCATGCAAAATTTTCATGCACTGTGTTTTATATTTTATGTGGGAATCCAAGGCTTCTCTCTAGCTGCCCTGGAGGGCCTAGAACCCTGGCAGAGGGTCAAGAACCCCCCTATACAGAGCCCCGAGAGACACTGTCTCTAATCTGTGTCCATAAAAAAAAAGTTTTCAATCTTACAAGATAAATTACAAGCTCTAAGTATTTTATATAAATAATAATTAAGTGTAGCATGGATACAAAAATAAAATTTTAAGATTTGAAATTAGGAGTTGAAATGAGACAAAATGGAAGAAATTGGGTGTGTCTTGTCCTTTTTCTCCTTCTTCACGCCCTCCATATTTCACTGTAGTGTTGGCATTTTCCTTTTAGTTTAGGATAGAAACACACTGTTCAACGTAGATGATAGATATTAGCACATTATTATAAATATAGCACACATAGTTTCTAATATATAATGTTTGCAACATCCCACTGAGGGCAGAGCCCTGTACACTGCCCTGCAGGACAGACCTGCAGCAAGGCAGCAAAACGTTATAAATAAGCAAGAACAAACAACCTTAAAAACAACACAAACAAATTATAGCTTCTTCTTTGGCAATGGGGCAGAAAGACAGAGACTTTTTACAATCTCAGAATCATCAATACCTCAGATTCCGACAATTTTCAATTTAATATTTCTCTCTGGTGCTGGTAAACAAACTCTTTTTTCCTTTAACTATATTATTAGTTGGGTTTTTCTTTCATATGAAGGAAACATAGCTAATAAAAGAGTCAGAACATCTTAGCCTTAACTAATAAATTTGGTTCACCATCTTGTGTATAGCTATACACAGTTTATCACAGAGACAGTTTATCACAATAAAACAAAAATTACTTGGAATTTCCAAAAACACTGGAACCAATCAACTATCTTATATTCTTTGGATGACCTGGTATTGGTGTTGATCACATAGCACTCATGCAAAAAATTACAAGGCATAGTCAAGATAGCACACTTCAGAAACTACTCTTAATATGCATTTTGGTTACAGCTTTGATCCAGAAATCAGAGAACTTAGTAGCATGCACATGGACCTTTCCATATGTTTTTGACCTCAGTGACAGAGAATGGTGGTTCCATATAGATTGTATATGTTACTATAATACAGCCTGTTGTTATGTGTATTTCCCACATTTTTTATAATATTTATATATCCAATTGTTCATAACACTTTTAACTTGTTCCTTTGCATATTGCTATAACCATAGTTCAGTTTATTTTGTAAAGAAACACTTAAAGGCTGTGTTACGTACTTTAATACCATGCAGATATTTGAGATTTTGTGTAACTTGACAAAACAGCACACCAACAGTCACACACAATCCCATGGTGATGTATTACACTGAGCTCTGCAAGCAAAGGCATCACACTGTTAGCAAAGCTATGAGGTGGATCAACTATTACACTGATGAGAACCAGAACAAACTCTGCTGTCTGTAGCTGAAGCTGAATGACACTAAGAAGTCAGGGCGTTGTAATAAGTCAGACCTGAAGTCACTGTACTGTGATGTGGATCAGGAGTCAGGTCTCTGAAAGACAAAAACGAATGCATGCAGCACAGCAAAGCAGGATTGTAACATGGGGCTACTCGGGTGTGCAAACACCTTGCTGACCTAAGGTGAGGGATCAGCAAAGCCTAAAAGATTACAAAGCATTCCACTTCTATTATAGTTCTTAATTTCTGGTTATTGATTTGAACACTCTTCTAAATTTTCTCAGTACACCATTTTATTTCTCTATTCCTTGTTATACAATAGAAGATATTCCCTCAAAGGCTTCAGTTTTCTTCTGGTATTTTTTGTGCTGCACAAGAATTCTCTAAGTCCTGGATGCAAATAATGTGCATTATTACTAGAGTGTAAAATATGGTCTTTTCAATGATATGCATTACCTTTTACTTGGGCAATAAAGAAGTTAAAGTTTATGGAGCAGAAAATATTTTTCCATATACCCAAGGGAATATCATGGAATAACTGCCAAAAAAGTAAATATATATCTTGATATCATAAAGGCAAGACTTATAAAGATAGATACGTATTATTTTTATTTAAACATTATTGCCCCAGTTAACATTGTGTGTGTGTGTGTGCGTGTGTGCACACATGCGTAGGTGAATATATCTTGCAGATATCTACTATACTCTGAAGAAAAGTTACTTTTTTTAGTTTTGGAGTGACATACTCAGTTGTGTTTTGCAGCAGAGGAAAATAAACAGGATACTCATATCTGATAATTTAGAAAAAAAAATTTCTGAAATTAATTGGGTTTGGTTTATTTATTCAGAGACAAGAGACAGCTAATTTCTAATTAATCTGCTATCCATTCCTAAAAGATGCTTTCCTCTAAAACTTTCAGGTGTTCAATTTTTGGTTTTTACTTTATTTTCTTTTGAGAAGGAGAAAAGGGTTGACGTTTTTTTCTTTATACTTTGGGTTGTTTTTTGGTCAGTTTGGTTTTGCTTTCCTAATTTGTGACAATTGAATATAATAAAGAATAGAATAAAGAATTTTGTTGAAAAGAATAGGACTTGATCATTTAACAATGATTTTTATTAAATTATTGTTTCATATGAAATATGAAAAGAGCAACTATGCAAAAGCTGTCCCCTGATAGCTTGAAATTTTAGTTCTTCTGTGTGATTGATCAGAAGTACTAACAGATCACTGTTTTAGTCATAAAATTGTTCCTTTTTGTTACCCTTCCCTTTTATGTTGATAAGCTCTTTAGAGTTAGACATACGATGTTTTGCTGATGGAAGCAGACTCATCCCAATCATGTTCTGCATGTGCCATTGAGATACTAAAATAAAAGAGATAGAAACAATTAATAATTTTAAATGGCTATTTTCATGCCAATTGCAAAACCAAACTCTTCGCAGTTATACATGTACAGTGTCCACAATGTATAATTTTATTCACAAATGATAAAACATATTTGAGAAAACATATTTTAAAAAATAAGCTTTCACATAGGGTTTTGTTGAAGGGAGTAGGCCAAATACCTCAACCAGAAGGAAATAAGTTCTGAATTTTTGGCAACTAATGAATATTTAGATACGTAAAACAGCAGACGTGTAACTGATGGACTCAGCCTCAGCCAACAACCCATTCTGCTTGGACCTGGCTGGCATTGGCTCCAGCAGACACAGGAAAGTTTCTGGCAGCTTCTCATAGAACCCATCCCTGTAAACCCTCCCAGTATCCAAACTTTGTCATGTAAACCCAATACAGCAGGACTTCAGAGAAAATTTCATCACTGTATCTTATGCGACATGTAAGTAATCTCTCCTTCAAAATTTCCATCACTGTGAAGTTTGATATTAAACTCAAACTGTAAAGCAACTTTCTCAGTTCAGACATATATAATGTAGAAATAATAGACTTAGTTGTCATTGATTTTGGCAGATAAGCACTTCTAGAAGAGGTAGTCTCTGATGGTATATTTAGAATATACCATCAAAGTATATTATTAAAAATAGTTAAGTCACAGGGGTTAATTGGAATAGGCATGCTACAGAAGAATTCTAATCCTTTTTTTGCTACTAATATATGTTCATTGTGCTTCATACATTCTCATCTTTTAACATTTCAGGGTTTTTTTTTTGCTGAAAATTTCCTTTGAATCACTTACAAAGTTGCTGTCTGACAAAAAGAAATAGCACATTTTTTTAGTTATTCCAAGCATTATGTTAGCTTAGTCTCCTTTCTTAGGACACTGTATTTTCAAGTTATATTCATAGCCAAAACTGAATCATATTTCTATCAGCTTTATCTGTTTTTCATTATAGTCTTCTAAAATCAAAATTTAAAAATAGACAACTCTGATTAAAATAGAAAGTAGTACTGATAACTAGCACAGAAAATCTTTTCTGGGATGTAGTCAAAGCTTCGTGCATCACTACCTCTACTTTTTGTGATCTATTTTCTATTTCTTGATCAATGCAATTTACTGTCTCTCATGTTTTACTTGGTGCAGTGGCAAGTTGAGTTGAAGACTTTAGGGATTTCTCCACCACTGCACACAAATTTTCTCAAGGTCAGATGCTGCAGTATCTTTCCATTTAGTATTCACTCACACTTTGATTTGTTTTGCAGTCTTGTGATTCATTATTCCACAGTTTTGCCCATTGAAAGAACATTTCTCATTTCTTCCAGCTTCTTAAAAATGCATCTTACCCTTGTTTACTAGTCTCTTACTTTTCTGTCATTTAAAAAGTAAGAAATGTGATTCTCAGTATCATTGCCTATGTAATGGATATATAACCAAAATAATTTCTGAGTCTGAAAAATTGATCTAAATACACCTCTAAACTGTAGTACTCCACATAGCCTTAATGATACAAAAGGTTTCACTACTCTAAAAGTGATCGTTGATGTGACTGAGAATCAGAACCTAAAACTTTTAAAGATCTGGGAGACAATGAGATGCTTTATATTTCAGCAGTTTCCACAGAATACTGTCAGTGTGAGTTCAAAGATCAATGTATTCAATGTCTTGATTGATCTGGCTATTGTAACTCTCCTTCTTTTGGAATAAAGAAGTGTGAAGACAATTGCAGCAGAATACAAGTGTATACCAATGCAGAATATTGGCATTGGCTGAAATCCAGACAAGATGTGAGTGCCTATATGTACCATTCACAGTAAGATGAAAACTATAAGAGAAAAAATGAATATAAAAATATGAGAAAAAAGACCAGCCTCAGGTTCTAAGCAATTCAGTTCAGGTTTTGAGCAAGGGTTTTAAGCAATTCAGCTTCTAAGTATCTCTAGCTTCCTTTTGCTCCTGATCTGTGCACATGCATGAACAATTCTGTTGTGACTGCAGCAGCTGCACCTTTCCTTTAGTTGTGACCTTGGAAGACACTGCACATGAAATTTTCTGTAGAAGGTGCTTTTTACTGTTCCTTTTCTTAATGGTATTTCAATTGACTGATGCATGCCAGTGAATGTTCAGTGGATTTTAAAACTTCAATCCTATGAATTAGGTCTATCATGTACTTTTCAGAAATGCTCAAGAAGAACACTCAATCCACTGAAGGTACAGAAGAGAAGTTAACATGTGGATTTGTCATTCTGGCTAAGTGTTAATGCTATATATATTACAAATATAATAAGTAATCTACATCTAGCACAGAAAAATAAAAATTAATTTTCCCATAATTCCAAATGCACATCCTAAGATGAAAACCTTTGCTTTTAGCTAACTATTCTGCTTTCTAGCTGTCAAACAGTATCTATAGATTCCACTAAGAAATAAATATTTCTAGAAAGCACAGAAACCTCATATATGAAATGCCCAATACATAGTGTACAGGAACTGTAATTTTGGAAATGAAGTCCTATTGGAAAGTTGAAAGCTCATTTTTAATTTTAATCATGTTAATCATATTTTTAAAGGCAAAGAAATTCTCCCTAAACTATATCCACATGGGTGAGTCAAACAGGATCTTCTGCAACAAAATAGTAGCATAATATTTAGTCATGAGTCTTCTAGAGGTGGATGGCATATAATGAAATGGTTAATTCCTATTTCTCTCTTTTAATTACTAAAATATTTTTTAATTATAATTTTATTTTAACCCAGGATCAGGCTAACATATTACCCTTTACCATTAACTACATACTTGTCGATTGCTATTTCAAAATCCAGTCATTTGGATTTTAATTTGGACAACTAAATATAATACAAATACTGGGGGCTTTTCCTTAGTGGTAATATCAGAGAAACTAATTTACAAAAAATAATAAACCATTCATCTTCATATGGAGAAATAGCCTACCAATTGTTAGACCAATAAAATTTTGATTAGAAAAGTCAATCAAATAGATATAAAGAATTTCTCAGATTTCTTACTGAATAAAAAAATAATTACAACACTTTTTTTTTTCTTTTAAAAAGTGTTGACAGAATTTCAGCATGCCAATTACAGTTTTTTCATAAAGGAATTGCATTTTAAAAAACATTTCAGAATAGTTAATTTCAAGAAGTCTTTCAGAAAAATCATTCAATCTTTAGACAGAGAAAAAAATAGAGCAAACCATTTCAAAATGTAGGTTTTTCTCCTTTTATCTCACTTTGCTTTTTCCTAGAAAAATATGTGTAAAGGAAAAGAAATTAAAATAAAATATTTACTTAAAAACCCCTCAAAACACCAAAAAATAACCACCACAACAAATTACTGGTAACTATCAAACTTCTCTGAACAAATCATATCATTAAGAAATGAAAAAATGGCATTCCTCAGAGCTGAATACAAAAAATCCCGTATAAGAGGAAAAGAATTACATGAATATACCAATAGAGAATGAATAGATACTGCCAAGGAGAGGTCTAGCTTTTTGTGGGAGAATGGAAGACTTTACTTCACCTGGGAGTTTGAGCCCACAGTTGTCTCCATTAAAGCACAAGACCTCTTCACTTTTTATTTTGAAAATGTGTAACAGAAGTTAGTACCTGCTCCCAGAAATTTTAGATCTAAAAATAAAGTTTCTTATGCCAAATCAGATAGTAAGTTACTTCTGAAGTCTAACTTGGACTCCTCTTTCTTTGCAGCAAAATCGTCCCCACTTGCTTCTCCCCGAATGAAAGGTTTTCCTAAGAGAAGTAAAGTGAAAGAGCCATTCTCTGTGAGTGTTCTTTATTCTGAACTCATTCACTTTATAACTGCATTCACGAAGGGCTGAGTATGTTCACCTCTGGAAATACTTTTAAACTTATTTTCTGTCTGTTGTACTGAGGAAACTAAGGGGAAGGTTGGATTTATGAACTGTCTAAATGGATAATGGATATATTTATGTCTTTTTATTTTGGGACTAGGATACAAAAGATATCACAGTCTGTAAATATACAAGAAAATCTGTCATAATTAAATGGAATCTCATTTCTTGACATGGTATTTTGGATAAACTGGTTATTATCATCATTTTTAATTTGCAAAGGAAAAAATATGAGCAAATGTTGAGTCTTTCTTTACTAATGACAAATATGTAATTTACATATATATATGGTGATTTTACTATATTGCTTTTTTCCTGCTTCTCTGGGATAAAATAAATTGAAACTTTTGTGGAAATCAAATTATTCTATTATCTTATTGAAAATTTATTTCTTATCAGAGATTTAATAGTTAAAATTTTAAAGTATTTATACTATTGTATACACTTTAGACTACATTTTCTTTAGACGTGCATATCACTACAAATTAGAGGTTTAAATATTTATTGTAAATTTTTTAAAACTTAGTGTATAGTCTCCACATGTCAAGTCATTACATTTGAGGATACTGTGCATTTTCATTATATGGTAACAGGTCTGGAGATTTCTAATTTAAAAAACAACAGAGTCTAAGCAGCAGAACAAGATTAAAAATGTAAACCCAGATATTTTGTCATTTCCAAAGAGTCTGAGTAGGAATTTCTAGAAGTGATTTTTTTGTTATGTTAACTCATGGACAAAAACATGATTTACCTCATTAGCCTGAGGTACAGGAACCCAATTTCCATCCATGCTGTTTACCAAATATATCTGTAGACTAATGGAATAAAAAAAATCTTCAGGTTGCAAAAGGCCTCTACAATCATTGAGTCCAACTGTTAACCAAACACTGGCCAGCTGTACTTTTTTGTGTGCTCAAAATGAATGCTGATTATGTTTATTCAGCCATCAGTCTGTGGAGTTGCGTTATTTGTATGTTTTATTATCCCTGTATTATTCCTTTGTACCCCCATGTACAACTTGGTTTGTCCCCAGTTTTCCCGCCTTGTCCTCCCTTCCCGCCTCTCCAGTGGCTGTCCATTACCCTGGAAGAGACGCAGTCCTCCCCTTTACCCCCCCCGGGTGCCTTGTCTATCACTCGGTGCCCCTTCCCATCCATCCAGAAGCTTCTACTCAGGGCACTGGGTGATTGGGCGAGGACCTGGGGCTCCCCCCATATCCTTCCCCCATTGGACCCCACCATATCCCCCCATCCCGGAGCCACCCCCTATCCCTATCCCCATTGGTCGTTGGATACCCCTCCCTTACAGTTTATAAGCCAGTGCAAGCACCTTGTGCTTGTTCCTGTTGGCTGGCACCGTTCTAGGATATTTGGCCCCGTTGGGCTACAATAAACTCGGACTTAGCCCCCAGCAGGATCCGCTCTTCATTTACCACCGCGAGGCTTGCTAGCGCTGCCCGGAACCCACAAAGGCACTCTCCAAACCCCAGCTGGGAGCGGCGGAGGGTGCCTCAATCGCCCACTCTCGCCCCAGGACGAGAGCTAGCCGGGGCTGAGATCAGGGATTTGGGGCGGGAGCACGGCATCAGTCCATTTATGTGATAAATGATGGCTTAGATATTGACTTATGATTAATAGAATCACAGAATCATTGAATTGTTGAACAGTTTGGGTTGGCAGGGACCTTTAAAATTCCTCTGGTTCTGCATTACCTTGCTATGGTCAGAGACATTTTTTACTAGATTAGCTTTGTTAGCCTCATTCTGGATATAAAAATATTCAACTCATTTTTCATACATAATTTAAACAACGTATAAAACATTTTAATACTCTCCACTTAATCTACTTTATACTTACACTATGGGACAATATTTGGTTTCTCTAAGTGTAAATGGATAGTGCACCTCAAAGGACCCTCCTTTTGACTGAGTAGTATGGAAATCTTATAATTATTTGAAATATTACCTATCAGCTTGCTGTGAACAGTAACATGCATTGCACAAGAATGGAAAACCAGAAGCAGCAGTGCTAAGAAAGATCACATTTCAATAACAATGTAGTTTATATTGCATGAACTGTGTTTAGAGGTTCATCAAAATGAATTTTTTCCATTATGTTAAGTGGAAGTGTCAATAGGAAGTCAAAGGCTAAGTCTCCCTCAAAACCAGAGGAGTATGAGTAATTCAGAGAAATATCTGATGCTGGACAGAAAGAAAAAACATAAAAACATGCAAGGTGTTGGTAGCATGAAGGCCCACTGTGGGATTTCTCCAAGAGTTTGCACCAATGCCCAGACTCAGACCATGTCTGTTTGGAGTGCAAGACTGAAATGGAGAACCACAGTCAGCAGAACACTGACAGCTGGTTTGTTCTAATCTCTCTTTATTGTTTCTGCATTTCACTTAGTAAGTTTGTGTTTAAAACAACCAAACTCACAGCTTTAGAGATGAGAATACATTGGATTACATGTTAGGAAGAAATTCTTTCCTGTGGACATGATGAGGCACTGAAATGGGTTGCCCAGAAAAGCTGTGGATATTCCTCTTTAGAAGAGTTCAGTGCCAGGCTGGATGGGGCTTTGAGCCACCTGATCTAGTGGGTGGCATCAGGCGTTCGGAACAGGATGATTTTTAAGGTCCCTTCCAATTCAAGCCATTCTGATTCTATGATTCTATGGTCCTAGGTATATATACAGCATGTGAGCAAAGTGAGAGCATGTGAGAGTTGTATCTCAAGCTCTGTCTGCCCCAGCTTTCTATCACATCCTCTCAGTGTGATAACTTGAGGTCTGTTGCACATTCCTAAAAGCCCCTGCTACCTAAACACTTTCTTGCCCATGCATATTGACTTTTTCCTTCCCTTGCTTTGACTTCTTCTCCTGTCAAATCCCAAATTTTCTCTCTCTCTTCCAGTGCACTTCCTCAACAAAAAGATTATGCAGTTTGTCTATTTGAGATAATGCTAATTAACAAGTCATATTGTCAACAGGGAAAAAGAAAGACTTAGTTACCATAATAAGATTACTTACCTTACGGTGTCTTTCCTCTCAACCAGCACCTGTTAAGAATACTCAAAGTTGAAGAAATTTAGCAATTTTGAGACCTATCTCCTTGCCAGACACTGACAGATCAATGTAAAAACTTAAGGACAAGACCTTTTTCCTTAAGAAATTGATCTATACTTGGAACTAATCATGAATGAATGAATGAATGAATGAATGAATGAATGAATAAAAAAAAGCTCAAAATGTATTAATTCCTTTTTCTTTCGAAAGCTAGTATTTTATCCTTATGAGCTGATATTTAAATACCATACTATGGAATCATGCATAGAAATTAAGTAACAAGAAAGACTGTAAATAATAGAAAATTTTTGGAGATATTTAGAAGAGTATAACAAGGGAAAGGAAATGTTTAATTAATGAAGTGACTCCTGTAATCAAAATTGTTCTCGTTGTTTAATGATATATGATGCAAACCACATTTTTGATATACAAAACTACAATATGCTAGGAAAAAAAAATAATCCATCTCATCTATCATCCCTAGAAAATGCATTACAACATAATAGAGATCCCATAAATCATTCAGCAAATAACATGTGTGCTATAGTACATCATGAACCAGACAGATTATACTAATGTCAGAAAGGCAGCTCATTAACTTCATTATACAATGAGTAAGAAGTCACCTGGCTGTACAACCTTCATATCCCTATTACCATCAGAAGAAAATGAAGGAAAATCTATGGCAGTCATTTTTCATGCGGTCATGTGACCAGCATTTTCTCTTGTTTTCTTTTATTGAGATAAGTGCCCTTGTACTGTATGGTTTGTGCAGTTCTGACAGCTTTGCAGACCCTGGATATAAGCTCTGACTAGAAAGTCTGTTGTGCATCTTTTGAAAGTGTCGTGTCGTAATCAGGGGTGCCAGAGACTATCATGAAAGCAGAGAGGTAAGAATAGCAGTGCCACCTTTTAAAACAAAAAAGTACGAATCCCTGTAAAATCAATGCCTTGGTAAAAAGGCATAAAGAATAAAATTATCATAAAATGATACCATAAGTATTTATTATATTAATAAATATAATAATTAAAGTTATTTTCCTTTTATGTATAAACTATTTTCAAAATATTAGCTTTGGATTTACAGAACAGATAGTTATGTCTATTGAAGAAAAATGACAGCATGTTATCTTGAGTCTTGTATAATATGTTACTTTTATCTAGATACTATGTAGGATGCTCATGGACCCATTAGTGGTGTCTGCCTTTACTAGGTATAGCTAAAGTTCAGATCCTGAAATACTCAAGGGTGCTATTTTTCTCTTTAAAGATATATGCCCATAATTTGGGAAACATTAATATTATTGAAGTCATTAGTCAGTTCCTATCTAGGTCTGTAGGAATTTAAGTCCCCTTGAAACTACAAAAATACTTATGCCATCCTCTGGACATCAGTCATCAAATTGATAAACTATCTCATATAAAACACAAATTAAAAAATAGTCTTGTTAATGGTGATGATCACAGAATCATCATATAATCATAGAAAGGTTTGGATTCAAAAGGACCTCAGGGATCATATAGTTCTAGACCCACTACTATGGGCAGAGACACTTTCTGATAGACAAGGCTGCTCAAAGCCCAATCCAGCCAGCCTTGAACATGGCCAGGCATAGAGCATCCACAACTTTACTCTGCAAACTGTTTCAGTGCCTCATCACCCTCACAGTAAAGAACTTTGTCCTAATATCTAATCTAAACCTACTTTTTTTCAATTTAAAGTCATTCTTTTTTCTCCTGTCATTGTATGCCCTAATAAAGTCTCCACTTTTTTTGTAAGCTCCCTTCAGGTACTGGAAGGCTGCAATTAGGTCGCCCAAAGACCATCTCTTCTCTAGGATGAGCAATCCCAATTGTCTTAGCCTCCCTCAAAGTAGAGGTATTCCATCCCCCTGACCAACTTGTTGGCCAATCTGGACTAGCTCTAAGACATCAATGCCCTTTCTCTTCCAAGGGCTCCAGAGCTGGATGCAGCACTGCAGGTGGGTTCTCACCAGAGTGGACTAGTAGGGCAGAATTCCCTCCTTTTCCCTGCTTGCCACAATGCTTTTGATGCAGTCCAGGAGACAATTGCCTTTCTGGCCCACATGATGCCATCTTTTATTCAGCCTCTTACCCACCAGCACTCCCAAGTCCTTCTCAGCAGGGCTGCCCTGGATCTGTTGATCCCTAGCCTGGATTGATACTGGGGGTTGCCCTGACCCAGGTGCAGCACCTTGCATTTGGTCATGATAAACATAATGACATTCCCCTGGGCCACTTCTCAAGTTTTTCTGGGTCCCTCTGGAAGGCATCCTGTCCTTCAGGTGTGTCACTACAACACTCAGCATGGTGTTGTTTGCAAAATTGCTAAGGGTGCACTTGATCTTTTTGTCTGTGCCATTAATGAAGGTATGAACTCTTGAGGGACACCACTTGTCACTGACTTCTGTCGGGACTCTGAACCATTGACCACTGCCCTCTGGATGCGACCATCTAACCAATTCCTAACCCACTAAACAGTCCACCCATTGGATCCATCCCTTTCCAATGCAGAGAGGAGGATGTTGTGGGGGACTGTCAAAGGCTTTACGAAGTTCAGGCAAATGACATCTGTTGCACTATTCTGCCCCAGTCCATTGAGGCCGTCACTCCATCACAGAAGGCCACTGTGTTGGTCAGGCAGGAATTGCCTTTGGTGGAGCTGTACTGGCTCGCTCAAATCACCTCCTTGTCCTCCATGGATCTTAGCACAGCTTCTAGAAGGATCTATTCCATGATCTTCTCAGGCAAAAAAGGAAATGTATCTTTCTGAGGTGTATCTTATCCCAGCATATTAAGACACAGTTACAGTACAAAATTTAGTACGGAGGGAGTAGCAAAGTGAAACTTCTTGCCTGTCAGATGGAATTGTGTTGTGTCCTCATGGTAAATGCATCCTTGCAAGTGACAGGTGATGTATGTCACATTGCATGTTCAGTGACAAACTCAATACAAATTGATGCTTTGATGCACAAATCTAAAATCCACTTATACCATCTGAATGAGGCTGTAACTAAGTATAAGTGAAAGACAGGGTGAAAAATATCTGTTTCTGATAAGTTCTGCAAAACCAGTCTAAGTCTTCTGGAGTTATGAAGCTGGAGAGGTGACTGCCATGTGATATGTATTTCTGCAGGTAGGTGAAGTACAAAATGAAAAATCTCCCATTAAATTATAAAAAATATAAAAACGTAACAGAGGCTGACCCAGCAGAAAAATATGTGTATTGAATATACTAATTATATTAAGTACATACATTAATTTCTATTAGCCAAAGAGGATCTTTATTGTTTTTCTTTTGCCTAGAGTTTTCTGAAGCAGGGATGAAAACAAGAAAAATTGAATTTTACATTTCCTAGTGCAGCTCTGCAAGCAAAGCATGTTCCTTGCTGAGGCAGAAGAGCTCAGTAACAACTATTTTCAAGTTTTTAGGAGAAAACTTTGAAAGTCACATACTAAACAATCAATTTATACTTTAAATAAGCATCCAAATTTATTTTCTTTTCCACAATTCATAGGAGAGATTTATGTTCATATATATATTCATAGAAAACTACAAGGAATAGCTTTGCTTCACACTCATTCTAGTCTCATTGATCTCTTGAGCGAGAAATAACACAGTTGAGCGCCAGCTACTCTGATTTTTTCTTTACATTGCATTCACAAACCTTGCACTGTTGATTGATATATTTTATTTTTTAGTAGAGCCATATAGGAAGTTACAAGCAATGCCAGCAAAACACTAAATAATATAACAAATTTTCATGAATCTGTAAAAACAGTAGGCTAAAGGAAGCATACACTTATTTATACCTGCAAACATTTCACATATTCAATGTGATTAAATGAATAAAGGGGAGATTTTTTAATAAGTTTCTAAGGTAGGTAGTAAAAAAATATTCTAATAGTCTTAATGAATTAATAATAATTCCTTGTATTTCATATAGTGGAAATAAGTTTTAGAATCCCACAGAAGCTGTTCAGGTGTTAGAGGGTAATGATGGACCTACTGTAGGTGTGAATAGGCTTTCATTGAGATGATTTAGAGTCTTCCTCAGTGTGTTATTATCACACAATCACACTTTGCTCAATGACTGTGTAGAGTTTTCATTAATCTTAATATGGAAAATTGACCCCTAATATTTTGTAATTAGTGGTCTGACAGTGACAGTTTGTATAGTATGTTTCTGTGAATGTGTTTATCTATGATAAATAGAAATGTGACTTTTGGAAACTTATTTTCTATTTGATAATACAGTAAGCCTTAAACTTCATTACTGCAATACTGACTAAATATTAAAGAAAACATAAACTCATAACTTCTGTTTGTGGAAAACGTCAATGTTTTCTTACTCCTATTTTTAATTTTTAAGGCATATCTCTATTTCTTAAATCAATATCAGTAGTGCATGTTTCTAAAAGCAACCTTTTCTCTAGTACCTTGTATCTCAAAGCACTCATTAAACTGGGGAGACTGTCTCTATAAATCTTATTTATCACTCTGTATGTAAGCTGGAACTGAGATAGGCAGTAGTAAAACCTGTGCTAGTATAATTCTTCCTTTCTATATGAGTAAAATACTAGTTCTAACCTTGTTGATAGTCTTTTTTACCCTCTGGAGGAATATCAAATGAGGTGAGTTAAACACATCCTAGAGAACTAAGTCATAAGGTGACATTTTAATGTTTTTTCTGTTTTATTAAATACTCTCTAAGACAACAACCTCCACAATATTATTGGTAAAGGTCAGTTACAGAATTCATTTGCATTTTCTTTGTTCTTCAAATAGAATATTGTATAAGTGGAAAAAAGCTCCAACAAAATCTTTTCCCCATTCCGGCATTTTGCTAACCTTACATACAAATATAAATGTTAATCTGCATATTAATAATGATACACGTTTTGGTCTTTAATATAGTAAATTATATATTCCTTATTCTTTTCACCTTTTTTATATTGTGTTCTGAAATAGAACTAATAATGAAAATTAGTAGAGAGTATGTGGGAAAAGACTGGGGATATATAATGTACATAAATTTTGAAAATTCTTAATTTGCCTATTGGCAATACATTAAACCACAGAGGACATTGCTTGTTATCTTAACTAACATAAGAGTTAATTATATCAGTATATTAAAAATCATCCAGTATAAAAATTTGGGCTTTTGTGAAAAAAGATACACATACCTGCTATAATTACCTCTAAACTTTATTTTACTGTTTATTTTAAAAAATTATAAACAATGCTTTAGAGCATATTATGTAATAATATCTTTTATACTGGAAGATGGATAGGTAATTAATCCTCCAAATCATGTGATAATCACATTAAATAAATGCAATTTATGTTACAGTAAACATCATTAAAAGGTACATTATTTTAAGTAAACTAGTTGGAACAAACACATTTTTATTTTTAGACATAGCAAAAAATGGAAATGAAATCATGTTTTCTTTTAATTATGAAATCCTCAAATCCTCATTTATTACTGACTTGTACATAAAATGGTAAAATCCTTTTTGATTCTGATGGAAAATTGACGTTGAAGAGCTCCTATGGGTTATTGTCAATGTGATTTGAGTCTGCATAAGATTGTCATTGCTTTCTGTTTCTCTGTTATAGTATCTTGAAATGATTATAGAAATGGGGAAAATCTGCAAATAAGTCAAGAAACAGAAATTTAATTCCTCATAATTTTTATCCCTCAGCTAGAATGTGGATTCTAATCCACTTTTTTTTTTTCTCAGTTCTTGTCTGCCAGGAGATGGAGACAGAGAATTTGAATTTTGCATCATTTCTTTGCAAAAAACCCCAAGAAAAAATATCAGAAAGATAAAACATAAGTAGTACTTAAACCCCACATTTTAAGACATTTTTTCTTGGTCATGTGTTGCCCTTCTTAAATATATATGCTACTGCCGATAGCTGTCCTATAAATAAATATTCAAAAACAAAAGGCATTCATAGAGTCTCTGTTAAAATTATTTTTTCACTGAATTTGTATCAATGTGTACACAACTTAAACAGAATGTATTGCAATTGCCCCTAGTTACTTTTTGATCTAGACCATTGTTATGAGCTAAAAAGTCTGGAGTTCAAAGAAGTGCGAACAAAGTAGAGGTAACATTATATATGTCTCTCAACATACAGTGTTAAAAGTCTTTGATTCATTTATATAATGTTACTGAGACCAAAAATATATGTCTTAACAGAAGGCAGTGTAAAAAAAAAAATAGGGTAGAAATCAGGGGTTTTTAGTTTACTAAATATTTTCTATTTTTTGTGTCAAACTGTATATAAACTTATTTTTACTTTAACTTTGTTATTTTTAAGTTCATAGGCATCCCATTGTCCTTGAAAAAAACTTCGTTATTCTATCTGCATCATATCATATTTAGTTACTTTACTTTTAAAATAAATATAAAATTATTAATTATTTGTTTGTTCCAGATAGGATTTTAATTCAACTATTTCTTTGAAAGCCTGAAAAAAAATCTGTCTCCTTCAAAAGGATTAATGGTTTTTATTTGAAGAGCTGCAACACTGCTAAAAATTAGAAATGGTTACTCAGAAAAAACCCTTGGGAAAACATCCCCAAAGAAAATTTTTCTTAATTTTCAAATCCATCCAAATATCTGCATACTTATTTTAATATTTTATTTAGAATATGCTTATTTTGTGATATCAGTATATAATAAATATTGTGCTATTGTAATGTATTTCAAATAATACAGAAAGGATTTCTTTTGCAGATATACTCTTTTTTAACAGTCTTAAAATATTTGATTGCTTGCAACTGTACTTTTCATGTGCAATGCACCTTTTCATGAGAGAGAATTTAAAGCACCCTCTGTCAGTGCCTGGAGATATTAGTATACATTCCCTTCAAGAACATATTCACTTTGTGCTAATGAAAAACATATTCTGTACATGAATATTATATAGCCAGAAGACAAAGCTTCTGATTATAAATGCATACAAATCAGTGAAAGTCCTGAAAAAACTGCTGCCAGGAATATTGAAGACAAATGAAAAGTACATACAATTTCTGCAGAGGTCCTGCAAATCTGTCAGGGCAGAACTAGCCCAAAGGAAGGCAGAGAAGTATAATGAATGCTTCTTTTATTCCCTACTGGGTGTCAGACCTTTCACAGTTCCTTAGAACACCACAGTTTTAATTCTCTTTACTTTTTATGAGCCTTTCTTCATAGAGATTTAGGGGATTTTTTCTAACAGGGTTAAGTGGGTGAAAGGAAAGCACCTCATTCCTTTGACTAGCAAAAGCTGTCTTTCCTAAAACATTATAAGAATTTGTGAATTTGTCAATAATTGAATACTGAAGAAAGGTAAAAATAAGGAGAGTGCAGAAGAGGCAAAATAAAGTCAATTTTCCTTGACAAAACTTCTGGATTGTAATTCTAAGTGTAGGTAAAAGAAAACAAAGGAAAAATAAAATACATATTCTGCCTCAAAATCACTATCTTATATGTTCTACTAGGGATATGTCATTTTCCATTTACATTTGTTAAAATAAGAAACTGGAATTTATTAGAGTACATTTATGATCATTGTGACCTCTAGTTTCAATTGGGGAACAATTATAGTAACAAAGCAGCAGCGCTGCTGCAAAACTGCAGCCTACACATGGATATCCTGAGTTCTACATATCCTACATATCTACATATCCTGATCCAGGATAACCAGAGTTCTACATAATATGACTTCTAAAGGAAACAAATATATAATAGCTACATAAATGAAACATCAGCTTCCCTGGCACTTCCCTGGTATTGAACAATGCAGAAGAAGGTAACAGCTGCTTTTCTTCCCCTCATACTCTTATGCTGTATTGCAATAGGTGACTAAATTGGAGAGATATGGACTAGAAGGGTGGGCCATTTAGTGGATTAGGAGCTGGCTGGATGGACGCAGCTAGAGAATTTTGCTTAGTGGCACTGGGTTCCAGGCAGAAGTTGGTGATGGATTTCCACTAACATAACAATTATTTAAATTTATACCTGGAGGAAATCTTTATCCTCTAGAATAGCTCAGTGATTACTGGAGTCGTTCAGGACATAGGAGAACCAAGCTTCAAGTGTTTCACCTCTTCTTTGAGAGGTTCATGATTGAGTACGCTATTAAGTGTAGTATTATCTACACTCTGGATAGATAGAAACAGCAGAACTGTGGCATTTTATGTAACAAGTCAATTCAAAATACAGTACACGATCGGTATGAGCTGGTTAGTTTATCTAACTTCTCTGAAGAGTTTTGTATCTCCTTGAACTAAAGTTTCTGATTAAATAATATGCCTGTTTCTCAGTTTTCCAGTTAGGGAAGAGTTACTGGTATTATAGGGTGTTTTCCCTGTGCTGTTTGCTTGTGAGGTCCTGAAATCTATTTATAGTGAAGTTGTAACAAAGCATTTTGAAGATTGGCCAGAGGAGAAGAAAAAGTATATAAATTTGGAATCCTTGCAAAGACAGTATTTTGAGAGAGGAAACAATTAAAGGGAAAGAAGACAGTGACAGAATCAGTGGCTAATAGCTCCTGTTTCAGTTGAGGAAAGTAGAAACAAATGACAATCTGCCGCTGAGTTTGCTATCTCATTCCACTGATTATACCAGGGATATAAGGTCCATCTATGTCAGTTTAGATATTTTTGTTAGTTCCCAAATGTTAACCAAAATGAATAAGCCTTTGTCTGAGTAAGTAAGTTGCTGTGTAATTTCCTAATATTTACCAGTTCTGCTATGCAGGAAGACATTTAACTACTGGAAGCAAAAAGGCAGAAAAACAATTCTGGTACTTGTACCAAATTGACCTCACTTCAGATACAAGAGAAACTCGGAATAAAAAATTATTGTAGTCAAGAAAAAGTAGTGATTAAGGATTTACAAAATTTTTAAATAAAATGAACTTGGTAAACGCTTCATGGGTGCAAAATTAAAATACACCTTTATTATTGCTTTGCATGTATTGTTCCTTTAGAAGAAAATATTTAAATCGTTCCATAGAAGTAACTATGTTGTAAAAAAGCTGTCCTACATCATGTATAAAAAGCTTTAAAATACAATATGTAATATTTAGAAAAATGACAAACATATTAGGAAAGTGAAAAAAAAATGTAAATTGTAAAGAGCCAGACTTTTACTGTTCCTCCCTTTTTCTAGACATTTACAATGTCATTCTAATTCCAAAATTTAACAGTCCTGGTCTTCACCTACTGCAGATTGATGATGTCCCATCAACTATCATACAACACTAAGATACACCAACTGTTAAACTTTTGCTTTGTAAATTTCTATGTGGGTGAGAGACACTAGTGATTGAGTCTCAGCAAATCAAGATACATGATTGCATATCTAATTTAAGTACAATTTTAAGAATAGCTTTCATCAAAGATAGTTGCACTGTAAGAACTGCATACATATGTTATTGGAGAGTGCCCATCTAAGAGTTGAACCATTTGTAAATAACTTAGAAAACTAAGAAATATTGATAGCTATTCAAGGAAAATATTATGGAATAATGCAAATAGAGATAGAAGTATAAAATAGCAGCATCATACCAAATAATAGCAATAGATCAATAAATGATCTCTCAGTGTTTGGCCCTATCTCTATATATAAGTATAATCACCAAACAGCACCAAGCTTTGACCAGATTCCAATGTTTACATTTTAAACTGAGAAAAATCCCAGTTCAGATTTCTGTGTATGGTGTCTCCTTAAGGATTTGCAAGGCTGACAAAGTTAGAAGTCCTGAGTTTTTATAATCCTGAATTGACAGCTCACACCCTCACATGCTCCCACACATCCACTCACATGCTGACCTGCTCACAGAGCCCCACACTCAGCTGGGAGCGAGCATGGATCAAGCTGCTGTGCCATAAATGGATCACCCTTCCAGGAGCCAGGGCTGTTAACCTCAGTAACGCCAATAGCTGTGCTGCTAGACATCCCAATTCAGTCTTCTAGGAGTCAGATGAAGCCAATATAAAAATGTCTTTCTGAAATAAAAACAGGTAATGACTTCAAATGACATTAACTTTTACCTTGGTGAGAATAAAAATGTTGAGATTTGAGTTAGCAATTTTTTGGTAAAGATTTATGTATATTGCAGAAAGATTTCATACAGATCTTTTCCTAGTCCACAGTTACTCAATGATACTTTTATCTTTCCCTAAGATGTCAAATGTCATATTTGCATTTTATTTGCATGACTGTTAACCATTGACTCCTCAGCTTTTTTAAAGATAGAAGGGTCATAAATCCTATCATGCACTCTTTCAAGAGTGAAGAAATGAGAGAGACAAAGAGATCTTTCTTTCCCGGGAAAATGGTTTGTTTGGTTGAGTTGGTTGTTTTTGTTCTTTTTTTTGTTTTGTTATGTTTTGTTATTTCCGAGAATCACTGTTTAAAAATAAATTAATTCATTTTTAGAGGAGAAAAATAAAGTATTGACAGATAAAGCATAGAAATGAACTAAGCAATTAGATCAACTCAACCATATGTCCTCCTAAGACTAGTTTCAGTAAACATTTTCCCAATCCCCTTGTTATTTGAGTGACTCTCAGAAGTCAGTACTTTCCTTACTTTATTAGACAGAGGTCTGGTTCTGACTAAAAGAAGCCAATGTCTTTTTGGTTTACATTTTTAAATTATTTTTGAACTTTGGAGAAAAACTACTACTAGGAAAAAAAATACTCATAGGAAACTTTCTTTTTCTTCATTATTCTTTGCATAGTGAAAATTTCATACTGATTATTAAGGTAATATTTATTTTCCTCTTCAGTAGAAGCAAGATATTTTCTATATCTACACAAATCTATGTAAGGGATAAAGAGTTCCATGTTTTTGTATCCTTGATTAATTTACTGCCTCAGTTTTAGGGCACTGGCAGGAAGACTCCTCTTATGTAAGCTTAATTTACTTATTGATCACATTACTGTTAAAAAAAAATTCATATACTTTGAAGGGAATTAATTCACTTTTCCAGACTGACCAAATCAATTGTATATTCTGATGAAAAATTTCCAGCAGGATAAGACCTTCTGAGATATCTGTTTCCTAAGCAATATAGGCACTTCTGTTAAGATGAAGAACATTTTGAGCAAAATCAAAACTGTACATAATTTACTATGAAAATTCAGACAGAAGAGTCATAATAACTTTGATCTATATGGGCTTAATATAGACACCACAAAAATCAGTCATATTTAAATCTTAACATTTTGCAAAAAATGAAATATTTCAATCTTAAATAAATTGATGAGGAAAGGAAACTGAAATTTAATGTTCCTGGCAAACAAAAAAAAAACCTTTTAAACAAACAAATAAACAATATGGAATTAATGATAATTATTGATTGAAAGTTCTCCACTGCTAATTTTTTTTTCATAAATCCACATTGATTCTTGGTTATAATGGAAACAACTATGCTGATAGCGATTAGAACAGTACCATCAATGGTGATCGATCTCAATCTATGCCTAAGGATTTGAAAATATTTTAATACTCCTTTTCTGAATCCATTTTTTTTTGTTATTTATACCACTTAGAAACAGACTGTCAACAAACTGTAGATACAGAAATTAAATGTACAAATGTAGTTATTTATCAGCTAATGCACACAACTGACAGTTCAGCCTAATGAGTTAGTGTAATATTAATATGCTCACAACCCCTGATGGGAGACACAATGAACCTTTAATGTTCAGGCAGTGCTCAATCAAGTGAAGAAAGCCAAGCTCCATGAGGGCTCTTTATGTCAGGCACGTCCTCAAGGTTTCTGAGTTACACTTGTCTGGTGCCCTGGGGTTTTATTTTTAAGGTTTTGTATCCTTTTATGCAACTATTCCTCTTAAATATTTGAGCTGCTAACTATACTCTTCTCAGTAATTACAATTCTTTCTCTAACTTGGAAGTTCTTGCATACATTTAGCTCACACACTTCCTTACAACTTGGCAGTAGTTAGAGACCAGGGAGAAGGGTTTGGTGCAGGGGCTGGCAGCTTCCTGGGATCTGAGAGCGTCAGGGTTTAGTGGGCAGCCAGGGTTGGTCCCACCATCCCAGCCCAAAGCAGGGCAGCCAGGGGGACACTGAGGCAGCCCCAGCTCCAAGCATCTGGCACCTTCCTGGGGATGTACTATACTGTGGGCCCACAGGCGAGAGTCAGGACCAGATGTGGTGAGGACAGCTTTTGGTCTAAGATAGCTGAGCTTCTATATTGTAGATTTAAGTATTGGTGCAGTAAAATTGATTTGTTTAAACCAGAGATGCATTCAGCCAAAGACCCTAATATTTTCCCTTTCCTTTATTTGGGTTCCAGTCCTTTTAGTATGATTATGACCTGCAGAGAGAGCTTGACAAATTGATTGGGCAATCACCAATCATATGAATTTCAACAAGAGAAAGTTCCAGATACTGCAACTGGGTGCAGCAACCCTGGGTGTATGGACAGACTGGGGAGTGAGAAGCTGGACAGCAGTGCCACAGAAAAGGATCTGAGGGTCCTAGTTGATTAAAAGTTGAATATGAGTGCCCTGGCAGCCAGAAGGGCCAACCCTGTCCTGGGGGCATCAGACCCAGCATGGACAGCCAGGTAAGGGAGAGGATTGCCCCACTCTGCTCTGCACTGGGGCGGCCTCACCTCGAGTGCTGGGGGGCAGGCTTGGACACCACAATATGAAAATTATATTACATTTTTAGAGAGAGTACGAAACAGACTTACAAGGATAGTGAAGGGCTTTGAGGGGAAGCTGTACGAGGAGTGAGAAAAGGTCCCTTGTTCTGTTCAGCCTGGAGGAGACTGAGGGGAGACCTCCCTGCAGTTACAGCTTCTTGTGAGTGGAAGAGGAAGGGCAGACCCTGAACTTTGCTCTGTGGTCACCAGTGACAGGACCCCAGGGAATGGCCTGAAAGGAAGGTTTAGGTTGGATATTAGGAAAAGGTTTTTCACACAGAGAGTGGTTGGACGCTGGAATGTGGTCCTCAGGAGAATGGTCACAGCATCAAGCCTGACAGAGATGAAGTGTCTGGACAATGTTCTCAGGCAGGCAGTGTGACTCCTGGGGGTATTCAGTGCAGGACTAAGAGTCAGACTCCATGTTAACTTCTTCCTTCCAGCTCAGAATATTCTGTGATTTTGTGAAAGTAACTTTTAAAAAACTGGCTTTCAATTACAAAGCTGGTATTTTTGGCAACGTGACAAGATAGTTTTAAAGATAACTGGAGATGATGAGAAATCTCAATTCAATAAGTAAAAAAAAAAAAAAAAAAACCAACATAGAAATGTTTTTAAATTTCTTGTGTTTAGACTTAAGTACAAACACCCCACACATCCCAAAAGATTTTTTGCTTACAGCTTCAATCTCTGTTTCAAATGTTTTTAAATACATTTCCCCCTTTCTTTTCCTGGTGTTTATCTTTACTTTTGAATTCTCTTTATGCCACATTTTGATTTCCCTCTAGCAATAACAATATCCATAATCACTTCAGTGACATTTTCTACCATTTCCCACTTTGCAAGTGTCACAAAATCACTGAAGATTGAAATTTCCAAACAATTTCAATCAACCAGTGAAGAACACCTGCTCATTTTCTTGGAGGAAAAAATTGTCATTTAAATAAGAGAAGTGCAGAGTAACATTTAGGAAACAATTATTTACAATGCATTGAAAAATAAATGCATAAAATGGGATGTTCTGATGAACCAAAATAATTGTATCTGTGACATCTAAATCAAAGTGTTACATATGGTAGCAACCAGTGTTCAGTTATCCATAACTAATTGGCATTGTAATTGTCTTTAATCTGAAATAGACAATTAAACATGTTCTGGACTGTTAACTGGTTCATATTTTAGGTATTCATCTAATTAGACATTTCCTAAACTATTCATTTTGCACATGCACTAAACATGCACTAATTTCATACCTTAATAGGATCTCTTACTTTTTACTGATGACTTAATGCTTGTGAAAAATTGCCCCAATAAGTAAAATAGAGATAATCCCTTCAAATATAGTAATTAAATTAACTTTTCACTCTCTATGTATAAAAAGTAAAGAAAATTAATAACATTTTCTACAGTGAATTGTCTTAAATGGAATTGAATACCCTCTGCTTTCATTTACATCAGTATCTTCAGACTTCAAAAAACTGGACAGAAAGGATATATTTTGGTGCACAGAACTTTTTTTTGTTATAAAATATTCTAGCAACAGTTCTTTTGGACAGAGAGAGAAATAATACTAAATCCATCATTTGATCATTTGTACATGTGGATTTGGGGCTTTTTTTGCAGTTTCTCTCTCTCCCCCCCTCCCCATCTGTTCTTCTCCTTTCCCTTTTTTTTTTTTTTTGCCATCTTCATTCTGAACTGTATAAGAAATAGGTGGTGTTATGAAAGTTATAAAAGAATTAGGACTGAAACCATGTTGAAAATGTGCGTGCATGTTTGTGAGAAAATAAACATGTCAAATCTGATCATGTCTCAGTAAAAATAATGATTGCATTGCCTTAAATCTGCACAAATGGCAGAGTTTTGACCTTTTTTAAGATCAGAAGTTACATGGGGCAGTCTGCTTAAGAATAATATGTATTTTAGAAATTTAATTGGAAATACTTTAAGCAGAAAACTAGGTTTTACCATTGGCATAGTAGAACCCAAATGACTGTCCAAAGCTAGAACAGAATTTTGGGGAATTGGTTTCTCCCTTGCACCCAGCTCTCAAAAATCAGCCCTTGTAAAGTCTTGGAAGCTCAGAGGTTTTCTTCAATGTCTTCGTAAACACCCATTAACAATACAGGCAACCTGGCTGCTTTCTGTAAAAGGCATAGGTTGTACTGCTGCAATAGGTGACCATTTTACAGCCTTGTGAGCTAAGCCTGGTAGGCAACCAAGATCCACACAGCTGTTTGCTAACTCACTGCTGTGGGAGTGGGAAGTGATTCCAAAAGGCAAAAGTGAGAAAACTTGTGGCTTGAGATAATGCAACAAGCAATAATAAATATTTAATAAATGATGGAAAAATCTTCATGCAGCAAAAGAAAAATAGGGAATTCACTCAGTACTTCAAAACCACAGGCAATGTTTAGCCAGTTTCTGGAAAGCAAGTTACAGTTACCTGGGAAGACAAATTTCTTAACTGAACATTTCCTAGCCAGAGCTCTAATTATAAAACACGACATCATATGGCATGGAATGTCATAGAACCATGGTTTGGATTGGAAAGGACCTTAAGGATGATCTAGTTTGAGGCCCCTGCCATGGGCAGGGACACCTTCCACTAGAGCAAGAGGGTCAAAGCTCCATCCAAACTGGCCTTGAGAACTTCCAGATGTAGGACATGTATAGCTTCTCTGGATAACCCACTCCAGTGCCTCACCACACTCAGGATGAAAAGATTCATCCTAATATCTAATTAAAACCTACCCTCTTTCTGTTTAGAGCCATTTCCTGTTGTCCCATCCCTCCATGCCCTTGTCAAAAGTCTCTCTCCACCTTCCTCATAGGCCTCCTTTAGTTTCTGGAAGGCTTCAGGAAAGTCTGCTCCATGCCTTTTTCCTATACAGGATGAACAACCCCAACTCTCTCAGCCTATCTTCATAGGAGAGGTGCTCCAAACCTCGATCATCTTCATAATCCCCGCTGGACTCACTCCAACAGATCCATGTAATTTTTAAAGTCTTATATCTGTTTATTTGAGTCTTCTGTGACCCCTCCCTACTTGTGGATCACCAGCTTATTTCCTAGGATGGCGACTACGGGAACTGACATCCTGGACACTGGGTGGTAGATTGACACTGGCTGATTTCAGGTGCTCACCAAAGCAACTCTATCATTCCCCTCCTCAGCTCAGCAAGTGAAAGAAAATATAAATAGAGGCTCATGGGTCAAGACAAGGACAGGGAGAGATCACTCACCAGCTACTGTCAAGGGCAAAACAGACTTGGAGAGGTAGTTTATTTTATTATCACTAAAATCAGAGTAGAAGGATGAGAAACAAAACCAAATTTTCAAAATATCTTCCCTTTGCCCCTCCCTTCCTCCTGGGCTTAACATTACTCCCCATTTTCTCGATGTGTTCCCTCACCATAGTTCAGGAGGCATGGAATGGGGGCTGCAGTCAGTTCATCATACATCATCTCTGATGTTCCTTTTCCTTCTGGGGGCAAATTCTGCCCACCCTTCCCCTACTCCGATGTGAGCTCTTCCACTCATTGCAAGTGAATATCTACTCCACTGTGGACCTTCATGGCTGCAGGGGTGTCCTCATTTTGCCCAGGATAGGGTTAATTTTTTGCAGTAGCTGGGAGGGGGTGTGGCCAGGACTGTAATGCTATTCCACACCACCTTATGTCATTGCTTCCATTCCTTCCAGTCAAAAAAATATGGGGAGAGAGGGGAGAGGGAAGCCAATGCTGTTCATTGTCCTGGGGTCTGGGGTAAGCATATTTGCATAAGAATCACTCTCTCTTTTGTATACTTTTGTTGTTGATATCATTGCTGTTACTTATCATTACTGTTATTCCATTTTCTTATCTCACTGCTGCTTCCATAAACTGTTTTTATCTCCACCTGTGATCTGTGCCTTTTGTGCCTCCAATTCTCAACTCTATCCTGCCTCACCACAGATTATGAGAGAGAATGAAAGAGACCAATGCACAGTTTTGGAGAGCTGTGGTGGGGGCACTCAGTGGAGGAGCATCATTCCTAAAGCATGACAGGGGCACAGCTGCTTCACCAGGTTCTGCTCTGGCTCCTGGATTACCTCCTCCCCCTATTTCTGCACTGACCTTGGTGTCTGCAGAGCTGTTGCTGTCATGTTCTCACTCCTTTCTCTGGCTGCAATTTACATTGCACAGGTGGTTTCCCTGCTTCTAAAGATGTTATCCCAAAGGCTCTACCACCATCACTCATGAGCTTGGCTTTGCTTGATTTGCATTGGCCAGCAGTGGGTCCATCTGAAAGTCAGCTGGCACTGGCTCTGCTGGACATAGGGAAAACTTATAGCAGCTTCTCACAAAAGCTACCCCTACAGCCCAGCTGCCACTAAACCTGGAACCTGGCCAAGCAAACCCAATACACAGTGTAAGCACTGTTCAGTAATAAATAAAAAACCATCCCTGTATCCCCATATTGTTTTTGTCACAGATCCAAAACAATACATATAAGCTAATATAAAGAAAGTAATGCTGTTACACAACAAAACAGTCCATAACTTAACCAGACAATACTTCCAGATCTCTTTTGGAAATACTACCAATATTATGAGTATGTAGTTTCAAAGCATTCAAGAAATTTAGAAGCTCCAGCTTCACTGACATTCACTGACATATTTTAGAGGGAATTTTCTGTTGCTGTAGAAAGTTGGAAGAATTAGAACGGAAAAGCAAATAAACATTGAATCTTTATATGAAAACAGTGATGATAGTATTTATGAGGTTTCTCATAACATACTAAAATATGTTATGAGAAACCTCATAAATGCAGGTGTTGTTGCATTTAAGGTCCATTTGCTAAGGATTCATTATTGTATCCGTTTGCCTCCATTAAGTATCACTGATCATTTTTCTCCTGATTAGACTATGCAATCCCTCCTGCATTTGCTACTGAGTTGTCATCCCTAAGTGACTTGTGAATTGAACCACTTAAAACGGCCCATTTGCTAAGCAGTTCAGCTAATGATTAGATTTCCTTAGCTTGGCAGTTAAGTGTGTTTATTGCTTTCACTCCTGATGAGATATATTACAACAAAAAAACCTGTTCTCCTGCCTTCTTGTAGATCTTTCTGTATGTTCTTTGCATGCTACAGGGATTTATCTTCAGGATAAAAAGTTAACTAATCAGCTCTTGTTCTTACTTTCTCTTTTTCTGGTTGTTTTAGATCAGAAAGCAATCAATCTTTGGAAGTGACTGTAACCCAGACATTGAATTATAAACTCACATTTCTAAGGCAGGGACATTCTGCTCACTAATGCATGAAGGTCATCACCACTATGACCCAGGAGTACCTTTATTCTTATAGTGAAAGAATAGTAAGTTTTGGACATACATTTGAATTAATACCTTGTGAGAAATTAAAAGGCTATTGAAAAAGGACCTTGGGAACTCTGCCAAAATTGTATAAAGAAGCTGCAACTAGCAAGTCTGCTCCCCATCTAAATATTCCTCCTGACTGGAACTGGACTGTGAGTTAAGCCACCCGACATGAACTTGAGATCAGGTTCAATTACCTCAGGTCTAAGGAGAGGAATATATCCACAAGGAAAAACAAACCCAGCAGCTGTCCTGAAAATCAGATTTGGCTGGGTTTGGGGTGGGGGAGGCTATAGCCCACAGAAAAATAGACTCTTCTGAAGAGCAGTAGAAAGTGAAAGATAGCATTCCCTCCATACACAAGTTAATTTTTTTTAGAGACAATGCTTATGTACAAGTAAAATAATTTACAAATCAAACTAAGAGATAATGCATGAGCACATCTGTGCTCTCTCACAATTTTGCTCATTAACACTTCATAAGAGCTTTACCTAAAATGTTGCATACTCAAACTATAGAAGACCTATCAAAATTAGAAAGGAGATAGAAATGGAAGATGACTCATACTGCTTGAATGGTTCCTAACTAGCCAGAAAATTTATTCCTCTTAATTGGCACAGAGGTTTTTACAACTTCAACACAGTGAACAGAATGGAAATGCAAATTCAAACAAAAAATGGGATACTGAAAAAAAGGGTTTTTTTGGTTAATAACCCAATTTATGTAATATTTTATGGACTTGAATAGAGACAAGGTCTAACTCACTGCCTAATGAACATTCAAGTTATTTAAAGCCTCAGAAATCAAGGACACAAATTTTGCTATTGTTTTTACATTGCCAAGACATACATCTATCTTTTGTTACATTAATTCTCCTGAAAATGGATTAATGTAATTTCCTGCTCTTGTTTCAAACTTTAAGATTAAGAAGAATCATCAAAGAATTTTAATATTCAGCGTAGACAGTGAAAAATTATTAAATTTTGATATGTTTATTGTATAAACAAGAATATTAACTCTGAAACTGTCAAAGATTCTATCTGCTACTCATTACTCAACTTTTTCCTTGGGTTACTGCAGCTGTAAACATTTTCATTATATTTTAAAATCATGATCAGCTTATTCTGATTATGATTAAAATGTATTGTTTTGAGGAACCAAATAATGTTGAAACACATCTCTAAGATCTCTGGGCCATAAAAAGGGGAAAGATAAGTAAGATGCTATCTTGGACAACTAGGATTTTAAAGTTGTGTTTCACTTAGTATAACCTTTACCAAAAAATGCAATATTGTAACAGAAACAGTGTGGCCAGCAGGACGAGGGCAGTGATTGTCTCCTGTACTTGGCTCTGGGGAGGCCACACATGAGTGCTGTGTCCAGTTCTGGCCCCTCACTACAAGAAAGACATTGAGGGGCTGGAGCAAGTCCAGAGAAGGGCAATGGAGCTGGGAAAGACGTTGGAGCCCAAGTCCTGTGAGGAGCAGCTGAGGGAGGTGGGATTGTTTCATCTGGAGAAAAGGAGTCACCATCCCTGGAAGTGTTCAAGAAATGAGTGGACATGGCACTTGATACGATAGTTTAGTTGGCATGGTGTGTTCAGTCAAAGGTTAGACTTGATGATCTTGGAGGTATTTCCCAGCCTTAATGATTCTGCAAATCCATGATTCCATGATAGCCATTCTCCTTTTTTTGCTCTTTTGTTGGCAGAAGTAAAAGATAACAAAAGAATGAGAAAAAAATAATGAAGAAACACGTGCTACCCTTTTTTCTTTAGCGCAGCAATAAGTACTGCTTTTCACTGAATGCTTTTGTGAAAGTTGTTGAATATATAGAATGAATATTCAAGAATTCTGTGTATTCTATTCCATTGATATTTTCTGTCCTTAAATATTTTCTTTCTTTTCTTTATCTGTGGCTAATATTGTCATAGAAGACAGAGGGCCTGTAGCAGGTACACTATTACATTTACCAAGGACACATGATTTGGGGATTCAATATTGTTGAGCCTGTGGAGGAACCAGGTAAAGCTAAGGATCCCACTTTCTGAACCAATATTATAAATACTAAATTAAACTTCTTGTGGAAGGTGTTAATTCTTATATTTCCGTGATTGCATTGGATTTTTACAGAAATATGGCCTTATGGAAATCTATATTATATAAAGCTCTATTTTCCCCAGACAAAAATTTTCTTTATGCCTTGGTCAGTGTTCCAGTTCCAGCTTTAACCAGAAGGAGATGATGTTCCTTGTTCCCTTTTCATCATGTCTTAGACTATAATGAAAAAATGCTATCTTGTTGAAATGTCTTGAAATATATCTTATTAATATTTATAGTATAAAATTAAGAAACACTAAAATTGTATACAAAAAACCAAATAAGAATTTTTATCTGCAGATACTAAAGAAAACCATTTGAACTCTTACTAGGTTTAAGAATATTGTATCTATTTCATTTCACAAAAGCCACTTTTTTTACATATGTAAACATTAATATTCAGCTGTGGAAGTCTAGACATACTGTGCATATCTGTGCACCTGTAAACATTTTCACTTTTGACATTTATAAGCAGGCATTTATATATAACACCACTTTGAAAATTAGCAACCTCACAATAATTATCCCATTAATTTTGGCAAGATCAAGTTAACTTGCCTAAAGAAGATTCAGATCTAAATTACACAGAGAAGCTTCACTAAGTAATATTCCAACATAAAAAAATTCCAAGATTACAGAAATGAAATTGAGTTCAGCATGTGAACAGAGGTCCTGACAGGTCTTCACTTTTTTTGGTGACTATAAGGAAAGAGTAAGATGCAAAAGAAGTCAGTGTCTGTTTAGTCAACACTGTTTTACAGAGACCTGCTGACCTAAGCAGATGAAGTGGATGCTAACAATTTAAAATTTTTTTTCAATAGGAAATAGTCTATTTATTTTTAGACATCTGGAAAAATATTTAAGAAATGAAGAAAAGTAGTTTGGTATTAGACCACAACAAGATAATTATCAGTAAAGTACCTCAGGTCAAAATAGTTGTTAAAAAGGCAGTTAGCTATCAGGGCTGAAAGAGTGGAGGGAAGCACTACTGCTGTGAAATGAAAGATGGTGGAGTAGCACCTGCACAGATGATGAAAGGAAACAAATAGAACTAAGGAAAATCAGAGAAAGAGCTACTCTGTACAGCCAGAGGATGACATGGATACATTATCATGAGATCAAACAGAAGAAGGAGAATGAGTGATGTAAAAAACACTATTGAGATATGTCCTCAAAGTGAACAGACTTGTGAAAACTACCTCATAAGACAGAAAAGGAAAGGTTTACTTATGAGCAGATAGAATGTCTTGTCTTTCATTTTGAGTTCAACCACTGAGGACTGTAATTTATGCTGTGCTTAAAGCAGGAATACTTACTTTGATAGAATCTGTAAATGACTGTTGCTAACCTACAGCTTTTTGTGCACTACTAGAGGTTATTATTTGAATGGAAATTCAGTTGGATAGAAGTATATGGCTTCATCATTTGCAGAATGCTCTTTTCATATGGAATAGAAGTAAACTGAAAAGCAAAAAGACAGCTTTGCTTTCTTTTCTGTCCAACTGTTCATAAAATTAATTAAGGTAATGGGGAGAAAGAAAAAGCTATTCTTTGGACTGACAAGCTGAGGAAAGCCTGCAAGGTCTTAGTATTAAACATCAGATGTCTGGAACTTATAGCAAACCACATAATTTCTGTGTTTATACAGCAGTCTTTTTCAGTCCCACTACAATACCTGATGCCCAGTTTATAGCACCAGCAGTCTCTGTGAAGCACCAAACAGAAATTAGAAAAAAGCATGTCTTTGATTTTATTTACTTCAGTTATTTCCCAGTGAGTATGGTATCAACCACTTTATTTAAAGACTGTAAAATGTCTCAGATGGGTTTTTTTCTGGGGGAAATGAAGGGGTAGAATTCAGCAGTTTTCATCAGATCAAACTGGCAGTTTTACTGTCTTGTCTATACCAATATCAATGAAGATCAATAGGTGGCTGAGCCACTGAATCAAGAGAGGAAAGACTAGCACATGATATGAAAAAGACTGTGAACTCACAACAAACTATTTCAGAAGGAAGCAGTATGCAATTAATTCCATTAAAAAAAAAAAAAAAGACAAAGGTTTCATACCTTTCATTCCATGTATTTGACTTACAGGTCTTTATGTAACCACTCTGAACTCCAAACTCTTCAGTTGCAAATAAATACACACACACACACACACACACACACACACACACACACACACACACATATATATATATATATATAAAATATATATGAGTGTATTTTTTTCAGCATAGCGTGAGTAGTATGCAACAAAAGCTAGCATAACCAGACTGATGATCCTCTGTCTTTCACAGTATTAATAAGTATGAAAACTGAACTGGTCATGAGGAAATACACCATGACCAGATTGAGTTCATAACTACATATATCCCATAAAACTCTAGATTCTACTTTTTTTGGTTCTGGCTTGCATTCCAATTAACTGGAGGCTTCTATTGGAGCAACATAAGGCTGCATATACATTGAAGGGAAGGTGTTGCTCTTCAGAGTGCCTTCCAGCCTTGCTCTCTGAAGTGTCTTTTGACATAACACAAAATCACAGACCCTTAGAATGATTGAGGATGGAAAGCATCTCTGAAGGTAAGCCAGTCCAAATCACTGCTCAGACGAGGGACAACTATGGTAGGCTCCTGGAATGGTGTCCAGTTAGTTTTTTAATATCTCCAAGGATGGAGATTCCACAGAATCATTAAGCAACCTGTTCCAGTGTTTAAACACAATTTCTATTTCAGTGTTACCCTGAAGCACTGACTCAAGACTCTTTGTCTTGATTATTGCTTCTCATCTTATTGACACATATCAATAAGATTCCCTCAAGCCTTCTTTCCTTCACCTGAACATTCTCACGTCTCTCAGGAGGTGCTCCTGCCCCACTGCAGTATTCATGGCCCTTAAGTAGGCTCTAGTGATTCCATATCTCTCTTGTAGTGTGGAACCTGGAACTGGTTCCATCATTCCTGAGTATGACAGTGCAGCAATGGATATATCCGCTAATGGTCACAGGGATTTTGCAGTCAGCGTGTCATCAGAACAGACCCATCTGGGGATGCCAGAGAATGGGAAATACTCCAGAGGTCTTCAACAGAAACATGCAGTACCTTAACGACCAAATCTTATCTTCCTCTAAGGAGAGAATATCTGTCCTAAATTTAGGCTAATTGAATTGCAGCTAAAAAAATGTCTAAAACAGACTAGTCAGTAGTTCTCTGACACATTTGAGACAGATCTCGGTAGAAAAATTAAAATCACACATATTTTTTACCTAAGAAACTAATTTATAATATTATTTTTAATTAATAATTTTCACTGTGTTTTTTATGATAAATCTGTATTCAGAATATTACTTTCAATATTTTTTTCTTTTTAAAAACACACTTTGAAACAATTAATTGTTAGTATTTGTGATGTTATGTCACTTACATAGTTCCACATTATCAGTTGAATTTGTATTGCAATTTTTAAGGAAAAGAAAATAACAAGAAAAACATAAAGAAGCTAGTACAGTTACACATGACTTAAATTTCTATAGAACAACTTGTAATTTAAGCTCAATTTACATAATAATTCTTAGTGATGAAAGAGGATTTGCTTCAAGTTATTAGATCACACCAAAATTATTTTATTTGAAATTGGTTTGGTTTGTTTGGTACAGAAATATACAAAACAAAAATGTTCACTCATGCAGGATTCAAAGGCAGAAAAGCTATATTTTTATTACCTGAACCTCACAATTAAAGGCATTATGTAACACAGAATTTAAGCCCAAGAGCTTAGACTGCTTTGTATTTCAAAGTTGTGAGCTTTGATATTATGTGTGGGTCAGAACAATGGGATTTAGAGGTAGCGTTCACCCACCTGTAACCACAAGTTTGAATTGTACTTCTCCAGTGCACAGAAAGAACGGCATGACTGCTCCCGATGCTGACATCTTGACAGATACAGCAACAGAAACTTTGGTATTTCCATTAGGTCTTAAATTTCACACTCAGTAATGAAAACAATGTGTCAGCACTTTTAAATGTTCACAAAGAACGCACCATTACTGCATTTCCTAACACAATTGCTTCAAAAACTTCAAGTCTCACACCCACCTCACAGGAATACAAGACTCTTGCCTTCAAAAAAATTTGAGCAATGTTATCTAATACACAACCCCAAAAATAAGTCTAAGAGGCAAGCCTTTTGAGGATGGGACAATGATGTTTCTTTTTCTGTTGCACGTGTGTATAGGATTGTTACATTTTGGAGAAAATTTAAATTTTGTTTGAAAATCTCTGAAATTATACATACAAGCAACTCAAGCCTCAGAGATAATTACACACAAAGTAACTATTGATGTTGGTTCACATGAGCTTCTGTCCCTCCCTGTTTCATAATGAAGATAAGTTATTCTACTAAATGTCAGATTAGAACAAGCTTCGCAAAACAATTCTCTACAATGAAATGAAATACAAATTTTAAATAGGGTTTACTTCCACTTGGCATGCAAGAACTTAGAACTCAGAAATTAAGTATAAGGGAAAAAACCCACCCTGTTATGTTCAAAAGTTCATGAATCTTTCAGTTTAAATAAGACTACAAATAATCCATATAAATACTTTCATTTAAACATAACCTGTTATTTGCTCAGGTATCAGCTATATATAAAATAAAGAAGTTTGATAGAGAGGAAACACACACATTGGACACCAATATAATTCTAAACTAGGATCCATTCCTTCAAAAAGAAACTATAGTACAAATAACTGATCCAAATTAAACTTGAGATTTGGTTCTTCTTTGGCCTCTATTATAGGAAAACATATTTTACACAAAACAAGTATAAATATTGGATTCAGGATCATGTGAGTGAGGATTTTGTGACTGAGGACTGTGCATTTTGTATGTTTTATATGAAGAACTGAGCTTTTGCTGTGGGTTAATGTTGATGAAGCCTGCTAATGTCACTTGAAATATATGATGTGTATTTCCAGGGCAGTAGATTTTGACAAAATATATGGAATGAAATAATTGAATTATTTAACGATTATTTTACCTGCATAGTAACTTTTAAGACATAAATCAGAATTCAACTAGATCCTTTGCATTGCCTCTAGAAAAAGAAGAATTTGCCTTGTTTAAAAGAAAAATTCTGTCCTCCTGGTTTTAGAATATAGTTAGAGTTTTTTGGGAACAAAAAACAGGTGGAGCTAATACTTAGTATTATTAGTTAAGTATATCAATTATAAAAACTAAACTGTTCTAGATTGTTTTTGTCTAAAACAAGTATTATCTCTTTTGACAACAAGTTTCTAACATATTTTTAACACAGCACTTCAAAATGTGTAATATTTCCAGTTCTAAAATATTACTTTCCTAGGAAGATCAGTAAGTTTCTGAAGATGAAATACAGCTTATGGTTCATTCTCTTAACATTGGCATATAAATCTTAAAATATATATATATATATAAAAAGGCCTGCAATGAAACACGGTAAATCAAGTTGCTTGATTTCTACAAGACATGCCTCAAAATGCAACATAAATATAAAGGAATTTCTATTACAGAGAAATATAGAAAGGATTGATTTAGATAAATATAATCAAAGCAAAACTTTCTCAGAATTAATTGCTTGAATTTGTTGGGAAGCTGACAGGGTAGTAATAATGGAAACATTTTTGTATCTTGTCAAAAAATGCCTGGATTAATTTAAGGTGTCAGTCAGGTGCATATATGTTGCTAGTAACAGAAAAGAAGGTTTCATGGAAAAGCTTGACATAAAGTGAGGACAAAACCATAGTATTCATACAAAAACTCAGTATTCAAAGCAAACCTAAGATCTCTACATATATGCCTCAGCTACTTCAACATAATTAAAAATCAGAAAGATGTAAGCATATTTTAAATATTTCAGAGGAACCTTTTCTTTTGAAACTTTCTTGAAATGAAGACTTATTCAGTATTACTAAAAAAAGACAGAATAAATCTGAAGGTGAAATATTTCTGCAACTAAAGTTTAGTAACTATATATAAAGTCTATATCACAAAGCAGAGAGCACATGGAGAGCTAAAAGAACGAGAAAATGAAACTTATGGAGTGTGAGTAAAAATAATTAGAAGTAAAGAGAGCATAAAGAAAGTTGTGCTTTAAAGATTTCTGCAGTTGAAAGGGTTTTCTATATTGTCTGTGGTGATTAGTATATGCTGTTGCAAAGTTTGTACAGTACATATCACAGCTTCATCAGTTTCAGCATCTCTTGAAAATGCTGTTCTGTGCAATACTTGTTAGTTAGTACAGGCAGAGAAAACCTGAAAGAAAATGCAGCAGGTGCAATAAGTATTAGACATTTCTGTATTTTTACTGATTAATGATTCAGTTTAACATGACCTTTAAAATCATCTTTGCTTCTGAGTTTAAAAATAGTACTTGTACGAGATTTGTGAGAAATGAAGCAATGAATTCAACATACTACCATTCTTTGCACCTGGAGATGGAAATAAAAAAAGCAAGGTGATGCTATAATTAAAGAGCAGAAATGTTTATTTAACAAGGAATAGTTTTTTTAAAGTCTTATTTTTTCTGAAGTTCCCTAGTTCACAAGTAATTTTTTTGCAATAAATTAGCTTAGTATTTTTGAAAGAAATTCGTAATATCTTTCTTTTCCACTCCTAGATTCAGATTTTGGTTTGCTTTTCTGATTTCCAGATAGGTAGGTACAATCCTTGCTAAAACAGCTTACTCTAGGACCAGAGAGTGCTCTTTGGTGCTGTTTTATTTATTAGCGCAGGTGAAGCCTTTGGTTTCACTTTCAGTAACTGTCTGGAGCATATCACACATGAGGAGAGGCCAGGAGAATTTAGGAACCTTAAAGAGAGATAATGAGAGATCTCTCTGCTATCTACCAAGCCAGACTCTCCTCACAATGGAAGGACAAGAAACAACCAAAATATTGGTCCAGTATGAGGACTGGCCTTACTTAAAGGTGTAGTTTTTGGCCTCTCAAGTCTCCTGGAACCTACATGAGTCTGCCATTCTGTGGACTAACATGCATACATCCTGTATGGATACGGACAGATGTTCACCCGAAAATAAACTTCTAAAAGAAATTAAGTAAGTAAAAGACCAATGATACCTTTCTTAGGAAAGGTTCAAATCTTTAGAAAATTATATTGATTTTTTGAGTCTTGCATAAGCCTTTTGACAAGAATTGGAATATTAACAACAACAGTATTGTTTAAATTTCCTGACAAGAAAGATTCATTGGTTTAAAAACATGACTAAAAGAAAAGTAAGCAAAACTCTGAGGAAATTTGATTTTCTTTTCATTCAATTTCTCATTCCATTCCTGGTTTTAGGAATAAACTTTAAAACCAGTTATAATTAAGATACTCAGAAAAGAGGTGGCAGGAGGTGCAAACAGGACAATAAGCTATTTACTATATACTGCCTGAAGGACCTCCTCCAAAGATAACTTTAGATTAACACTTTCTGTAGGGCAAGTAGAAATTTTAGTTAAATGAGATTTATTATAACAAAAAATATTGTTGAAAACAGAGAAACTTTATCTGCTTTATGAAGGCTATATTTAGAGCATAAAAGATTGATTTACTTCATTACTACCAGCATATACTACCAGCATATTTACTTCCTTACTACCAGTATGCTTTCTTGCTACAATGTGCGTCCACAGGAAGAAGGAAAAATGTTTGGAATTTTTCCTTTAAAGAAACTGAAAAGTAAATGTGCATGTATATCTATGGAAGAGGGACAAAGCAAGAGAAAATGAATGCACACTCATAAATGCTTTCTTTGAATGAAAGTTAATAAGTGAATGTCACAGTTTAAGCAGGTTATTGATATGAAAAAAAAAAATACAGTAGAGACAGCGAACTTTAAGCAAACCTGAGAAAACACAGTACTGAGCTGCTCAGGAAATGAAGGGCTGTCATAGTCTCATCATCCTTTAGACTTCAAAGAAAGTAGAAATAAAAAGAAAAATAATAAAATCCTGAGAGGCCAAAGGAAAGGTTATTAATACATGTTTTCTAAGGCAGCATTGAATCAGAATGATGAAACAAATAGATGGAAGCATCAACTAATAGATAGGACAAGTGTTTTCAGCAAAACATTGCCAGGCACATGAAGGACAGAAACGTGATTGGAAGTAGTCAGCATGGAGTCACAATGGGGAAGTCATGCTTGTTCATGTCCCAGGTGTGACAGCTGCAGTGCAGTAAGCCTATTGCATTACAGCAGTAGTTAAAAACAACAAACAAAACCCTGAAACAGATGAAACAGTTAATTTTGACTTTTGTTCCCTCGTATGCAAATCATTGCCAAACTACCTGACTCCTCTTTTATTTATTCTTCACCTTTGCTTTACCATATCAAGCTCTAAAATCCCCTCCCAACCACTCAGATACATCTCCCACCTTAACCAGACTTTGCTGTTACTTGAAATGAAAAGTCACAAGCAAAATCCTTATTAATTACATATTTTATTCATCACTTCATAGAAAACTGGAGAGTGAGTTACAGAGAAAATAGAAAAAGAAGGGGATCAAGAGAATGTGATGGATAATATTCAGAAAACAAACAAAAGCTGATTATCATGAACCAGAAAAGGATAGCTAGGGCTGGAGGGAAGAGGGAAGAAAGTGGAAGTGACCTCTTGTTTGTTAATTTCATTTTTTTTCCTGCAATGTTAAGATGATCAGCATAAACCTGGCTATTTTGAGGAATCCTCAGCCTCTCTCAGGGATTCAGGAGCTCCAGGAATTTCTTCATCTAACCTTTCCAGACAAAAGGGTTCTTGAACAACTCTGTTCCCGTGCTTGTTGGTGCATTCTTCCACCTTGTCTTCCTTATGATTCTATCAACAAAACCATCAGGACTGACAGTTACCACAGCTGACCCCTTACCACTTTTCCTGACTATTTTTCTACTTCCAAAGAGCTTTAAACAGAGCCTCATCCTTCTGCCCTTTTGTAACAACCAAACCTGACAACTCTTCTCTGCACAGCTTCTCAGGCCAATCCCCTTTTACAACCAAGATGTCTTCTTCAATGTCTCAGTGAAAGAAGCATATCAGACAGAATATGTTAATCCTTCTAATTATCTTTTCTTTGTTATTGCAAGCCACTTTGTATGAGCAGGGATCCAGAGTCTTACCTCAAGTCCATCTGGAAAAGAGCAACTCTTCATGTTAGTGGAAGAGCTCTATATCTACCGCTGTTCTGTGGTCTATGAATAGTTCAGCCAGGTCTATTCTCTGTGCCTTGGTATAATCACGCATGGATTACTGCTGCAGAAGTGGATCTACATGGAATACACTCTGAAGTCCATAACCCCTGTAACTCAGTATAAATGCTGTGTCCTATGGAAACCTTGAGATGAATAATAGAAGACTCTTCTTCCATGTCCACCTCTTCTGCCTTTCCAAAACATATTTTTCCTACCTAATGACCTAGAACAACAGACAGCTGCATCCAGAATGCCAGAGGGAGAACACATTCTTCTTCACTAGCCTGCTAAGTAACATCTAGATTGACCCTTTACCTTCAACCTAGATTTCTGAACTAATAGATTCTTGAACTATTCCCTTAACTCTACTTATTTGGCTATTATGGGCATGGATAGACACACAAGAGGAAAGTGCAGCTAAAGGACTTCAATAGGCAATCTGTGCTGTTACAGATTTTCTCCACACTGTCCCAACAACTCTACTCAGATAACACATCCATGGAGGTAGAACTTAGTACATCTCTGTTCAATACCATCTTAGTGTATCTCAGCTGGCCACATTCGAGGTTTGGATTTTTCTAGAGCTGTTTTACAATAAGCAGCTTCTCACCTAACCTATAACTAAACTTGAGTGCATGATCTTCACCTAGGTATGTCAAAAGCTTTAGTCTAGTGGACACATTCTGCCCATGCTTATTATATACTAACAGGAAAAGGTTCCTCATCTAAGGTACATCATCTATTATATTTTTGTTACAGTTGCTAAATAAGATGGTTATTAGCCTTTATAGAAGGAAAACAGTAAAGCTAATTTTGATGAGCATTTTGGGTGAGCAATTCTGCTTTTAGAGCCTCTCAAATGTTAAAGACTGTATTTATACTAGAAAATATAAGTGTCAAAGAATGTTCCTGGGCATGTGAGCATGACCTTTTAGTACTTCATTTCTGTGTAATCTTTTCCTTTAAGGAATTTTCCTTGTGTTCTTTTACAGCATGTGCAAACTCAAAATTTTAGTACACCAAGAGTTAAAGAGGTCTATAGTTTCTGACATTCATATCCTAAATTTGAAATTTATATCCTCAAAACCCTTTGTTTTGAGGGTGTTTTGATATTCAATCTAACCATTGTTTCTTCCTATGTAGACCACCAGGCACACAATTTTATTCTTCATGCTAATTTACCTACATCATGGTTAAAAGGATTCTTCATCCTTACATATTTTTTCTGCAAGGCACAATCCAAAAGGAATTCTTCAAAATTTTACTATGTCAAATATTGCAGTGCAGGGATAAACAGGTAATTTTCCAGGACTCGCTTCTAATAGCCGAGTGCTTATAGCAGTCTTAGGTGTGATTAATAACTCTATGCTGCTCCTCAAGCTAAGGAAGCTTTTGACCTCTGACCCTAAATGCCTAATTTGACCAGTTTAACCAGTACACTCTTGGGTGTGAAGGGGAAAAGGAACACTAACTCTCCATTGTGTTTTGGGGCTTGCAGGCAAAAAAAAAAAAATCCCCAACTGATAAAACTAATCTGCCCATCTCTGAGTAATTTATGTCATGAATCCCAGTGAAAAGATGTATCTTCCTCAGGCCAAAACTGAGATGCTTAAGCATTTCTCTTGCCTTAGTATTTCCTATTCTTTAGTGCAGCTGGCTCTAGTTGCCTTGCTGAGCTCTGTGGAAATTACATTCAAAATCTTACAGATCTCATTTTTTCATGGACATGGTATACAACTTGTTGCTGAAGCTTCTGTTAAGGAACAAATACTCCTGGGAAGTTAAACACTGAAAAATTGAGCCCAAATTCCCCAGTAGATTAGGCTCCATAAGCCATTAGGCTTATTCACGTTTCTATATACTTACTACATAGATCTGTAATTTGGTATAATTTTATATATTTAAAAAAATGTATAACTCCTTAGGAGGACCTTCTAATTCCTCATATCATACATATATAACCAACTTCTGATAACTAATCACTAGGCATATATGTAGGCATATGTTAACCATTTTTTGATTTTTCTTTAGTGAAGTTCAGTCTATAATCCTGTTCTTTGGTGGAAACCATATTGTGTTTAAAACTGTCATCAATAAGGTTTGAAACTGTAATACTGCTTTACTCTAAAAAAAAATCAAGGCCTTTGGATTGAATCCCTCAAGCATATAAGGTGTCCCCCCATTTGGCAGGGACTAGATGATCTTTAAGTGCCCTTCCAAGCCAGGCCCTTCTATTATTTTATGATTGCTTTCTTATTTTCTTTCTGTGCATTACAGATGCATCTTAAAAACAATTTATTTGACTTATTTAAAGGCAATATCCTGCAGAAGACCTTCTTCTTTCACCTTTCGACCCCGCTCCCTCAAGCATTGAGCCATATGATGTCAAGGTCCTGTGGTTTTGAGTTAATAATCATGCTGGAGCAGGCAGCAATGTATTTAATGCAGTTTATTTGATTTTAAAATTAAATGCAGCTTTTAAAAAAACGTTTTCCATTTTGAGTAAATCATACCAATTGTTATGCTTTGATACTGTTTATGAACTCACTTCTGCTGATGTAGATGCCAGCTGGAAAATGAGTTCATTCTTTACAGATTCGGTTGAGAGTGGCTCTTACATAACTGTATCCTCAACACCCAGAAAATATGTCTTTTCTATAAATGGTTTCTGTAGAATCTGAAATTAGATATACTATGCTGTGTTTTCCAATAGATAATTAGGGGAAATAATTTTTAAAAGCTGTCACCGCAATTTGGCAATAGTGAAAAGAGCAATAGCTCATTTGTTTAGAATACTTAGACTCCTGTTTGTGAAAGAGGTAAAAATCACGACACCTTGTCACATAGAGCCTCAACATCTACTCTGATAGTGTCAGTGGTTACAGTTAACAGCTTAGTGTCAGGATAGACAGATCATTGTGAGAGATGGGAACTTTTAACACCTGTTTATAAGATATGATATTACCAGAAGGATGGATTGTGAAGATGAGAAAGGCAGCAAGGACATACACATATATTAGTTTTTTCTAAAGATGAACCACACTCATATACTACCACTGATTCCCAAAGGAATAATGGATAGAATAGTCTTGAAGACTGACTCTTTGTTAATCTGTTAGCAAGTAAATAAATTCAGTATTTTTTAACATGAATATACACTAAAGTATTTTTAAATGTTCAGAATTTCATATATTGATTCTGAAAATAGTAATATGTATGACTAACTTTATGTATAAAAGCATTTTAAAAGCATTTTTATTTCATTCAAAGTATGTACATTTGACAAGCTAGCTCTCAGATGTTAAAACTGGAAATACCTTTGGCTCCATGTGATCCATCAATTCTGTGGGTAGGATGCAGGCTTGTGAAAAAATAAATTAGTTATTTTTTATAAAACAATCAAAAAGCTTAAGTCCCATTTTAAAATCTGAGTCTGCAATATAACAGGAAGCTAATTCCACCTCACTAGAGAGAACCTGAATTTTTTTCCTAAGCAACAAAATGCTTGGGAACATAATATGACAAGACTAAGATTCTGTTGAAACATTACATTATGAAAAACCAGTATCTGAGATTTAAAAGCATAAAATGAAATAGAAGGAACAAAGTTGATAAGAAGAGGTCACACAATAGATGAAAATCTAAAATTAAATATTTAATTAGAACTCTGATTTTGTTTTCAAGGTAGGTGGCATTGCACAGGCTATATTACAGTCTTGTATGTTTGTTTCATTATTTTTTTTTTTCCAAAGAGAATATTGTTTATTTTAACAGGCCACTTTAATATTAATACAAGTGTAATAGGATCAGAACTGAAAATCAGCTAAAGATGGTAAATTTTACATTATTGGGAAAATTACAATTTCTTTTTGCATTGTAAAAACATTTATTTTTAACAATTTACCTACATTAATCAAAAAAGTACATCATATTTAATAATTTTACAAATTCTTCATAAAAAATATATCTCTGTACAAAAAGTTCTTTTGCACCTACTTCATGTCACAGCAGCATGTAGTGAAATGGCAGAATGGAATAGTGGGAATGAAAATTAGATTGACTTGGTCATTATGCGGGCGTTCTCCCCAGTCCCCCCACCCCCACCTTCCCACTTTTTTTTATTTTTTTAATAACAACTTTTTTTGTTTACAAAATATTTTACACAAGAAAAAAAATTATTGCAGCTAGCCTGGAGAAAGGCAAGATGTGTGATACAAGCAGCAGTTTTTAACAGCTTTGAAGCACATAACCTGTTTTTTAAAAAAAATATAGCATGTATTATTAGCCTGTCATAATGATCTGGTCAACGCTGGGGGAAAAGTCTTCTGCATTTATAAGAAAAAAAAAACAGATTTCCTGGCTGCCACTTAGCCACTGCACATCATCTTAAGAGCCTCACTCTGAAGAAGCACCATATCTAAGTGCATGCATACACAGCCCTCTGTATAATAACTTCAGGAGAAGGAGATCCAACCTCTACAGAAGACTCAAACATAGTGAAGAAGGAGAGGAGTTTGAAAGGTGTGGGTAGGACTAATTTGCAATACTTTGGTTTTACTTGGGTTCCAGTGTGAAGCTCCTGTTTAATCAACGCTCCACGCAAACTTCTTAGGATAACTTGTAAGTGTATTCCTTTTGAGTGTCCCTGATCAAAGAGCACTCAGGATAAGCAATTGTTACACTACCTCCCAAAACGAACCACTGAATAATGGATTCATGGAATCTGGGCACTCTAATACAAAAGACCAAACCATTTCACTATTCTCATTTATCCTCCAACACATTCTTTGGTGGTCTTAGTGAGACAGGGCACTGAAGCATACACTGTAATGATAGGACTAGAACTCATCAATAAAAGCTACATATTTTGTTTTCAAAACTCAATTTTTTTGTTCTGTCATTGCCACTACAGAAATATTTTTAATACAGTAATGTCAATTTTTAACACCTGTCAGCAAAGTTACTCAGACAATATCCTCCTTCCTGGCCTACTGTTCCTACAGAAGCTCTTCATTTGCCAAGCAACTTTCTCTATGTGGGGGAGGGTCAGGACAACTTTTATCTGATGACTGTTCTTTCTCAGAAAATGTGAAGGGCTCTGAGATGGGACAGCTGAATGAAACTTACTGCACAGTAACTTCAGAAAAAAAAAAAAAAACCCAACAAAAAAGAAAGCAAAAAACTACAAACAAAATGAACAAGGAACTGACTGGAAAGGATTATTTATTACATTTCCTTCAGAGTTTCTTGCTCATATGAAGAACCTAACAGCTGCAGGCCCTACAATTATTATGTATTATATTGCTGGTAGATTTCATCTAACAGATGTAGTTGTTAAACTGACCAAGGGTTACCTTTGAAATTTTTATTGCATTCTGCAACATTATCTGAAAAACCTGTTACTGGGCTTATATTACCTTTTTGTTTTGTGTATAACAGCCAGACCTACACACATATGGAGTTCAGAAAAACTTTTGAACAGGCTTAGGTGGCAATAGGACATTTTGAAATTCAGAACACAAAACCAAAAACAGCATCAAAAAACCAGCCCTGAATTAGAAGAAAAACAAAACAACTTTCCTGTTTTTTGAACTCATGTGTATGATTAAAGCCAGATTTTGCTTCATTATTTACTATGATTTCCTAATTTTAAAACTCAATTTCATTAATCTGCCCAATGGCATTTTTGTTTATTTTCATTCAATGAAACATCTAATTCTATGCAAACTTTAACGATTACTCAACCTTTATATGTATAAATATCTCTGTCAAACTGTGTAAGAACAAAAGCAGTAAGCACTGTGTTTAAAAAAATTAAAATAAACAGAAAGCAAAGATAGTTGAATATTTCTCTTTGTTCAAAGTAGAAACTGAATGACCACTTTTTATGGACAATTTGCCCTAGGTTTTTCTATGCTACTGTAATGTGTTTTAGTTCCATGTAACATCAGAAAATGATGTCATATTAAAGGAAAAATGGAAAAAAATGCAAAAGGGAAGACTGTATTATGAGCAGAGGCTCAGAGGCTTTATGAGCTATCTAAAATAAATTACTATTCACATTTGTACATGGCAAGCAGAAATAGCTGCTAACCCCCTGCTGTTAAATAGTATGATACTGACAGTGGTGATTGATAACTGATTTCAGAAGAAAACAATAGTGGCAATGAATATTTCTTAGAAATGGGCTCTTGTTCTGGCTCAAAGTCTCCAGTCACTTGTAATCATGTTCACAATGAAATTTAGTCAAAAATTGACAAAAGAAACATTATCCTCTATAGCACAAGATTTTAACTGGTGCTAAACATGGGGGTCATTTTAATACTCCAGGTAAATGTATTGTGGAATCTTTTGCTTGGAAAAAAGTGAGTGAATGTCTATATACAATGGACAGTGCGTAGAAACCCTGTGTATTTTTACCAGTATTTTACTCAGCCAGCCATTACACCTTAGTGCAAAAAAAATTTGTGCATTAATATTTTGAGACATTAACGGCTGATTGGAGAATTGGCAAAACTGGTTATGAATAAAATATACTGCAAGTTTTCCTAATTTTAGCAAAATTTCAATGGCAAAGCATTTGTAAGTGTATGCAACCTCAAGGCAGGCTGTCTCCTACTTCAAGAGAGCTTTATTTCTTCAGAATATTCCCGGGGATAATCTGCGGTGCTATCATTTGTCACAGTACTCAATGGATTTATCCAAGTGCCCAGAAGAAAACATTGAAAGGCATTCAGCCGCATACAAATATGAGAGTCTGAGGCATTAAATATGACAAATTGGCATGACTTGGCAGTCTTCCTTATAGTGTGCCTTGGTTTGAAGCAGATGCAGCCAGGCATTTTGATCCAACTTTAAGATGAAAAAATATTCTTTGTCTGATCCCCCGAAGACTGACACGTTTTTACCAGAAAATTTAGCTGCATGTAGGCTGACAGAAGATGTTAAAGATTACAGCAGCAAAGCCAAGAGAAGGGAAACTGGTATATGGCACCAAAGGAATTACTGCTTGTCCATCAGAGGTATGGCTATGAATCAGTCATATTGGGCACTGAAGGCTATACCACTGTACAAACTGTGTTCAGAGTTGTATCAAACCTCACAGCCTTTGCTTCTGTGGGTTTTAAGTTTGTGTCATACATGGGATTTTCAAATGAAGCTTGTCCATTACTGTTTTCATGTCCAGCATATCCATTGTATTGTACTTTTGGTCTTGTTCTGGGGAAAAATAAGACAGGAAATTGTCGTTAGCAATAATAGACATTTTAATATTTCCATTCTGTCTACATACAACAGCAAGTATCCAGAATATCTTGCACTGATAGTGATAGTAACCTCCAGGTAAGTGTCTGCAATTCCAGTTATTCCAGGTAGATCTCCCACAGCATGTCTTTCTACCTCCATACCAACAATAAACACTGTTAAATACCTTGTCCAAATACCTGTAATCAGATTGATCAATTCCTGACTGATATTCACATATATGTTGACAATTCAGCATCAAATGATACTGAAACTAACCAATCTTTTGATAATTTTCTCTCCATGAAATCAAGAACATGCACATTATTATGCAAAGCTCTGTTAGAACATATTAAGCCAATAATGAAATGAAAATAAACCAGAATTGTGCAGATTTTCTGACATATCTAGAAAAGTGATACTCTATGATATTTTTCTTATTTTATGATATTTTATTTTAATATATTAAACTTAAATCTCTTAGTATCTGGAAGTATCTAAGTATATATAAGTTCAGTATATTGTTTTATACATATAATTGTAACAAGGCAAGAAAGGAGATAGAGTGCAAAATGTAAGTGCTTGGTGCTCAAAAAACAATTTAGTCTCTCATTATATAACTTCAGAAAAGGGTTCTTGAAAATCAAATTCTTCTTATAAACTTATTTTGTTTTGGATCACAGATAGGGAAAGCTATCACTGAAAGATATTACTAATGGAAATTGACAACATGGAAATAATTCTGATACAAATAAATATGTTTTTATACCTATTTTAATTGTATAACTACTAAACATTCTTACAAGTTAACTAGGAGCTTTCCTAAGTACATGTAATTAAATATATTTTTAATTTTACTCAGAAAGATTGGGATGCAGTCTTCATTCCTGAAGTAGTTCCTATCAGCCAGATAAAAGGTACAACTGTGTAAAAAAGATTTAACAACCCTGGTTCTAATTAGATGATGCCTGTGTGAGATAGGCATAGCCAAAACATCCATAAAATTGAACCCTAAGACCTTTAAATTCTCTGTTACAGAGAGCCTCTAGGGACATAACTACCATCACATAATTTTGAAAGTTTCATGTTGTTATTCTGATCATTAATGTAATTTCAAGAAAGACCCTTCATAATGTATAAATTCTATTCTCTTTCTATTGGAATATCCTTTCTTCTGAAAAGAATAAAATTTGACCTAAAATTAATTCACATCACTAATCAACTCTAATTTTTTGATGGCAATATGACACTGATCCCCTTTAAAACCTGCAGTTTAGTGTAAGAAGAAAATAGAAGAAAATAAAAAGAAATAAATAAATAAATAGAAGAAAAGGAAAAGCATTCTTTGAAATATTAAGCTATGAGAAACATCTCCTATCTCAAATATAATGCATTTAAATTTGGGCAGAACTGCAATGCTGCACCAGCCATACCATTAACAGAGAGATTATAGCTACTTGTCTAAAGAATGAGTTTATTCTCTCTCAAACATACTGCTGATGTAGGGCATTAAAAAGTTCAGAGGATAAACTACAAAATGTACTCTCATGTCACAAAATAAATTTTTTATGAGTTTGCCTCCTCTTTCTTAGCAATATTCCCTTTTCATTCCATCTCTTCTCCAGATTCAAGTGCCTGGGTATTCATAATGCTCTTAAAGCTCCCCTCACCACTGCAGAAGAGAAGCTGTCTGAAAATGTAGACCTGTAGGCATCAGAAAAGCGTCTTACAATATCAAGTTTGAAGACATAGTTGATAGCTCTTCCTGAGCAGTTTTTGTCAACAAAAGGCTATACTACATTTCAGGACATGGATCATTTTAACTGTGGTTCCCAAGTTCAAGCCCCACAGCACTTTGTTTTTCCCAAATCATCAAATGCTGAAATAGGAAGACAGTTTACTGCATCGTAGGGTACTGGTGAATCTCAGATTGTCTGTGTGATTTCTTGCAATTGCACAATACCCTTGGCATCATGACTATAGAACAAAAGTTTAAATAGCATGTTCCTGTTATATACTATTTTGCAAATAGTTGTCAGAATGAACAAATTTTCAGAAGATACATAAGATATTAGCCTTTAAACCAGATTTCAGACAACTTTGTTGGATTTATTCTATTATCTAGGGACATATAAAAGTTTCAGATGACCTGAAGTGGTGCCAATTCTTACAGTAATCACTAGCTGACTCAGCACATACTGTAAGTAGTTGCATTATAGGCTGTTCCCTCGTGGAATTTATGGATTTTTCAACTTGTATAATTAATACTAATAAGCTCTTTGAAAGAAGCAGCATACATTCAATTTAATAAAGCATTAAAATGAAAAAATAGAACATATGACCTCAGATTTCAATCTGATTCAGCCTAATGAACCAAGAAGGTTGAAAGGTCTTTGCTCCTTAACAGAGAAACTAATTTTTCAACATGTACACCATTAAGAACTGCCCTGCACTGAACTCCTTCATGGAAATACCTAGAAATATTTGTCTTTCTAGAGCAAGGATGTTCTTAAAAGCTTTTAGAACTGTGTTCTCCAGTTACCTATGAAAATCAAACAAAAAAGCTCATTAAATTATTGAATAAATAATATTTACAATACCTGTGTTTGTAGAGGTAAAATGCAAACCCTGATAATATTAGAGCAAAGAATGGTACCAGGATGGCAGCTGCAACTGAACTGCTGTTTGTACCATAGTAGTGATTTGAAAGGTCTGTGTCTGCACTTAAAGGACCTGAAATAAAACAAAAGGGGCAGAAATAAAATTTCCACATTATCTACAGAGAGAAATAAAATTCCCATATCATCTAGCTAATGATGTTCTTTTTATTTAAGAGTTAAAGATGGATACTTAAAAACGTAAAATAAATAGCATGCAAAATCACAGTATAAATATTGTTAATAACACTTCATGACATATCAATAACTATCAAAATTATTTGAAAATTGTATTCAGCAAGTAAAATAATTATGATCATTGACATAATAATCTGATGATGACTCAGTTTAATAAAGTTAAGCCATAAAACTTGTAAAAAACAAATTAATTCTTTAAAAGTACTGTATTCCAGCAGTCTTAATATTCAGCTTGGAAACAACAAGCAATGCAAGACCACAACAAACAAGAACAAGGGAGGAAGAACTGAGGTGACTGTGATAGATCACAGTTGTTCTGCTCAGCTCAGTAGCCCTCCCAAGTCTGCACCTGTGCCCACGTCCCTCCAGAGCTGTGGACAGAACAGTGCAGAGAATGCAAATGCAGTGTCCTGTGGCACGGCCTTGCTGGGCTCTCATTGTGGACAGCAGATAACCTGGACTGTAAAGCATTTTGCAGAACACATTTTTTCATCAGTATAAACAGACACATCACTAAGTAGCTTAAATAATTGACCACATTGTTAATTCAAGGATGAAAGACAATTCAATGATGAAAAATACAGAAAATTTTATAGAAAAAAAATGGTTTTTGAGATCCAACTCCATGTTGCCAGTTTGAATTCACAGCTCTTCAGAAAGCAGAATAGGTCCCATTCAAGAAAGAAAGAGCAGGACAGAGGGAATGTAAAGAGAGGATCAGGCTTCAACAGGTATCTGTGCTTGATATTCTGGGGTATTATTGCTATTGAGAGTGAAGAAGAGCAGGAGACACTGCTGTTTACCTCTCAGAAATGCTCCAAACCACCAGTACAGTGTTTCAAAAACCACAACTCCCTCACTGACAGCAGCAACATCTATCAGTCTTTTTAGGACTCCAGTGCAAACCAGTTATACAAAGACATGGCCACTATGCTAATTCACCAGTCAACTAAAACATCCAAATAAATTCAAAAACGGAGAAAATAAAAATAATAGTAAAAGTAATAGTTTTTTGGATTTATTGTAAGTTATTATTACTTATAAGTAAAAGTAATAATTCTCCTATTCTCCCAGGAAAGGTTCAAGGTCAGATTGGATGGGGCACTGGCAACCTGATCTAATGAATAGTATCCCTGCCCACTGCAAGCAGTTTAGAACTAAATTATCTTTAAGGTCTCTTCCAACCCAAATCATTCTACCATTCTATGATTTCTTGCAGTTCAAGCTCAATAGAAAAAACAAATGAGATAAGTTTTTTCTTCTGTGAGATATCTTTAAATCACAAGTGTTTCAACTGTCAATATTAAAATACCTTTTGCACATTTAATTTTAAAAACTGTATTAAATTTTAGGAAGTAATTAAGTTGCCTTTAAAATGAAGCCAACCTCCCTAGGAATTTCTGTATTACTATATTTGCTCACGTAAAATATGACAAAATATTGCACTACAATCTTTTTCACTGTTCAATTATTTGGAGTAATTAATAAAAAAATAAGAAAATTATCAAATTCATTGAAGTTAACTTACATAAAAAAACCCCCAGGAATTAATATTCAAACACTTATACAAATTTCAAATGCAAATATGTGTGATCAATGAAGTCTTAACTTTTATGTCAAAGATATCATCACGCCACATATGATAGATACATTTTAATGTACAAGTACCAGAAAAATTCTAAAATTCATAAGAGAAATTCTTAGTATGAACTTTTTGGTTTATTTGGTTAATTTTAAAGAACTGTTGTGCAGCTCAAGATTTAAAATCAGGCACAAATTTACACATAAAGGATTTCTTTTAAGATATCTATGTTGGATAACTGATTCACATTGAATACTTTACACAAGATTTCTAGTGGAGGTAATCACATATTCCATATCTCTACAGTTTTTGAAGTACCACACGTAAGGTAATGAAACTTGAAATTTTTGACTGAAGTTTACAAGCTTTAATTGAAGAATTTCAACCTGGAGTTGACCAGGTTCAGACTTGCCAATGAATGTGCTTTTCATTAGGAAAAGAACCTTCACTGCAGTTCTGCATAATCTGAATTTTAGTCATGTATGAGACTCAGTATAATTTCAACATGGTCTGTCTACTCATTATAATAATTTTCAGATCTGCTTGTGATTAAACATATACTGATGTGAACTTTGTTATTCTTTGGACAGCATTATAATTGTACTGCCCAAACTAAGGTAGCAATTGCTACCACATCTAAAAACAGAAAAGTGGAAATACCTAAATATACACACAAACACACACAAAATGTATGCAAAAGATTATCTGATTTACTTTTCAATAAAACAGCCATACTTCGTCTCTGGGAAATGTGTTATTTAGAAGAGGGATGTTCAGTAAGGTTATAAATGATTTTGGGTTTTTTAACAATACATGTTATAACAGGACTTTAGCCCCCAAAACAGCAGCAGTCAGGTGAATTCAAATTTTGAAAACACACAGTGAATTCATTAATGTACAAGCTGTGCACTTTTATTCTTGAGGTGATTGAAAAGTATTGTAATTTGTACCTAATAGAAAATAAAACCTTTTAAAAGAAAATACTGTGCAACCTGATGTCATGGTGTCAATCCTGCCCTTCTGACCCAAGCCATTTCATGATTCTGTGATTAAGAACATTTTCTTATTGTTGTGTGGATCTATCATATGCATTTCTCCTTTGTCTCCTAGCTCAGGGTTTCAGTTGGCTGGCATCTGTATAGCATGACTCAGCTTTACTAAGAGAAATGCTATTCAAGTCAGAGAAAATGCAAAAGCCATGCAAGATTAAGAAAAGTAGAATTACATGCCTAAGAATAATTTCTGAGACAAGGATGGTTAGCAGGCCAAGGATTTAAGAGAAAAAAATACCAACACAGAAAGAAAATCAGCATCTTTCAAGGAACAACATATGCTGGAGCTTCTTCATCTGACTGAACCTGCTGGACAGCAAGGACTCTGCATAGGTGCCTCACTGGGTGTAGACGTGTGTTACCAACAGTTTCATAGCTCATTACTCCAGGTATCTCTTTGTGCTTTAGCTAACACACAACAGCTCTGCACTCTAGAGCTTTCAGTACCCTGTTTAGATGTAGAGTTTCCTTGTGAGTGATGAAGCTGTGTGAAATGATCTGGAGAGGAAGAATGATTTATAGAGTGAAATTTAAAATTCACATCTCATGGTATTCAACATTTTAAAAGTTGATTAATTTCCAGTAATGGATGTGTATTCTTCAGCCATTGATCTAATATAACACAGATGCAAATTAATTATGCATATTTCATTCTTTGCTAATATGTTTGTCAATCTAGACAAGTCAAAAAATACTTTGAGGAAAGAAAAAATTGAAAAAGAGGTGGGTAATTGTATTTCTCTATAGAAAATAAATACAGGAAAATAATTCATTTTGTGAAGAAGGTTTCTCTTCTCACAAAGCTACCTTTTTACACAATTTTAAAACAAGTGTCCAGACTGGAATGAACAAGATTTTAGAATAAACATCATCTAGAAATTCAGTGTTGAGACATATACACTCAGCAATTGCTGAAACTGAATTTAGCCACAGACTTGCAGCCTTTAGAAACAAAGTTGCTATAACATAACAGGCAAAAAGGCCTGAGAAATTACTGATTACTGGGCAAAAGAGGTTAAATAATTTGGTGTCTCAGCTTGGGTTTTTAAGAAGGCTCAGGTATAGTACTAATTCTCTAAACAGATTTCTAACAAATGTCTTTGTCCTTTGGGTTATTTTCTAAGGCTACAATCAAAATTGCTTCTAAGAGAAGATAAAAAGTAGTAAGAAAGAAATGTTCTTTCCGTTGTCATGTCATTAGATTTGAAGACTGAGCATACTCAGTTGTTTGAGCACAGTTCTAATAATGCCAACATTGTGGGTTTGATTTCTGCATGAGTCATTCATTTAAGAGCTAGACATTATTTTCCTTGCAGGTCTCTTCCAACTCAGAATATTCTGTGATTCTGTGATACCCACTGAGACCAGTCTTTTTCTAGCATTATGTTATAGAAAATTATTCATAAAATACATTGGTCTTTCCCACTTAACCAAGTAGTTCTCTATAAATGCTGTCTTTGAAATATGCTTGCAGAAGGAGAATTTCATATTGCTTTATGTATGCACCAATTTATGCATACTTTTGGCTTACTGTAAAGGTAGCAAATAATTTAACTTGGAAACTAGAAATATGTTAAGTCTTCAGGCAGAGGATATATGAGATCACCATCTCAACAAAATATTAATGAAGAAAATAGATTTAAAAAAACAAAGCAAATTACCCTTGAATATAAGAGGGTATTGACAAATATTACTTAGATGGAAATTTGCTGTTTCCTTTTAGCTGTTAATTATTCAATAGAGAATAAGCAATTTATAGAAAATCAGTGTCCTTTTAGCAATCTTGTAAAAGACATGGTGTCTGCATTTAGAGCAAGATTTCTACTGAGAAGTCAAAGCTGAAGATGAGAGGTCCTCAGTCCAACAATGCAGGATTAACTTGAACACTCCAGCTCCTTATTAGCCTTATACAAACTGATCTCTTATATCACAGCTCTAAAGGGTGATATGGACAAAATTTTCCACTACTGTAGAATACATCCAGTGGAGAATTCTCTCACTGTTTCACTTTTGGCTTATTCTTCAATTACCACCTATAGTTATTACCTTCACATAGAATCAAACTTTTATTTTAGGTAGCTGGCAAACCATGGATATATTTTTTGATCTTGCTTAAGAAAACAGCAAATATAAATATACATCTCCCTTAACCAAAACCAACAAACCACATTCTTACTGTTTCAAGATACCCAAGGCTCCTTAACTGACAGATGTTTGAATAAATGTTGATGCTCTACTTTTACAGTGTGGTAATTAAAATCAGAAAGTAAAAGCAGCTTAGATATTACAGTAGGAAAGATTACATGAAAGTAAAGGCAGACATATAATCTGTCCCACACAAGAGTTTACTCTGAAGATTAAATTTGTATTTGACTTCAATAATTGGCAGTTCCTAGGCTGGGACCCTGAAGAGATGGGTTTCTGCCCCTAGTCACTAAATATACTTAACAATTTGAGAGATGGCCAAGATGAGACAATCCACAGTGTAACTGCTATTACAGTACTTAACAGAGCAAAGAAATACAAGAGAGATTCAACAGAACTCTAAAGAGCACCAGGTACAACACCAATGAAGCTAATGGAACCAAGGCAATTTATAAAATATACATATAGTCTGCCACAGACATTGGCTAGGCTGTCTCCTCTTCCTAGACCAGTACTTTTCTGTGAATATACCATGCTTTGGCCACTTTGCAGCATATCTAGGATCTACACTTGATATTTGCAAAAAATACTTTATGAGTGAATATTTCATAAGTAAATACTTTAGTTTTTATGATAAAACTATTTTATGAGCATAATAACTAGTCTTGTAACAGCTGCTAGAACACTTGAGCCCATAGCTGTAACACATACCTCAGACACTCATTTAATATTTTTGACAGTGAAGTAAAATTCTGTCCAAATACATATACATTCTGAAACATCCACCAGCAACAAGCACTCTCCAAATGACACTGTCAAAATTAGGGTTGATTTTGTCCTTTTAATTTCTTATATGATTCTGATTACAATTTATATATTTAAGCAGGAAATGTGTTTGCACTGCATGATATCCCTGGTACTTTCAAAAAGAAATTCAAGTGCTTGCAATGGCATTCTCTTTAAGAGCATCCTGTACTTACTAGGTTGCTACACTAGAAAACCTGTGATAGTAATGTGCTAATCAGAGTTAAATTAGGATTTGAACTGTATATTTAAAATATGCATATTTGGTTATGTTTTTTAATAGGAGTAGTGTAAAATAAACATGCCTACTTCATCTAAATAGATGAATTCTTTGAATTTATTCTTGCAAGACCCCAAAAGATGATACATATTAAAGATCTATGAAAGCACGTACCTTGTCTTTGGAGCATAAATTTTCCAAAGTCTTTTCCATGTATATCACCTTGATAAGTAAAAACTCCTCTTTCAAGCCCTGAGGATACCTAGAATATGTTGTAACAGAAAAAAAATATTTCTGAAATTAATAAATAATGTTTAGTCATTTTTTTCTGACTCAGACTAGATAATACAGAGTAGAGATTTTCACATTTAGCCTTTAAAATAGTGGTGACTTTTCTATGCTTATACAATATTTATTAGGTTAAATATTTTATTTTATTTATTTGCAATGATATTAAACAAAGTTTCAAAAAACACCTGGAATGATTTAAAAATATCTAATGCATATTGTTGGGTTTTAAAATTCTTGAAATACCATACTCATAATTGAATTAGTACACAGATATAGAAGTCTGATGAATTGTCAGATTTAAATCTATTTTCCACAGAAAGTATCACGAGGCAGAAAGAAGAAATGCAAAAAGTAAAACTGAAATGCACTGAAATGTAAAAAGTAAAACACCAGCTTCAAGATTAGGTGTGCTTTTATTACAGTGAACTATTTACCAAACCAAAAAAGGACAGTATTACTAAAGGCAGAATTCCCACTCCTATCTAAGGAAACAAGACAAAAACATGGAAAAATGTGCTGATTCACTCCTCCTTCCCTTTCATAAACTAAAAATACTAATCAGAGTAAAGCAGATAGAAGTCTGTATACAGATTTTTGAAAGAGAATGGTAATCCAATCTCCACACTGACAACCAAAGTGCTGGATTACATATTTGTAAGACAAAAAAATTGATACATTTATGTAGTTAATCACAAATTACTTCAGAATTTAGTATCAACCATCTTTAATTTACCATGGCAACCTGGGTACTTACATAACCATCTAGTGCCCAGTTGTCGTTTTCATACTTGCTTACAAAAATGTCACTTGGTCCTTTAATTTGGAAAGCTTTCAAGAGCAAATGGGCCTCTTCTTTCTTGTAAACACCTATTAAAATAAAGGAGGCAAGACATACCTTTTAAACAAATTTTCAATCAGTTTGTTCAAATATCTCTTAAAATCTAATTATATCACTTTAGAACTAAGAGTTTGTAGAAAACATTCTACAATAAAAGAATTTCATAACGTGAAAAAACCTCAAGATTTAAATGACTGTAATGGCTGGATCCTATTTAACTGATCTTTTGCCTCATCATACTTAATAAGAGTATACAAAGATAGGTTTGTATTGTTTAATTTTATACAGAATAGGACAAGAACAGTTGTATTTTTACATAGTATTTTGGGAATTCTGAATACAAATAGTACTCCTTTCCTGGAATTTCCTTGACTTGGAAAAAAATTAATTTGACTGAGATCACAAGAGGATATTGCTACAGAAGATATCAGTAGTGCAGTAAAAGAAAATTCCTGTTTGGCAGCCAACTACTGCAGTTCTCTCTGAACTCTTGGCCTTAAAAGATAGTGATAGTTGATAATGTTCTTTTCAATAGAACTGTGACGAAATGCTAATTCTGAACTTCAGTTACATTTTCAAAAAGGAATGCATGAATTTGATTATAAAGTATGCATAACTTATGATGCTATTTAATTATATGTGCCTATATTATGCTATGCCATTATTAATACCACATTATTTTAAGGTAGATCTTAATCAATATTGATTAATTGAGCTTTCCAGCTTTACAATTCTTAATATGCCTATATACACTTTCTCTGCCACTTCAGTAGTTCCTGCGACTTCAACACACCAAATGCTATCCAACAGTCTGAGATAAATAAACTCTACCTCGATATCTATTTGAAATATAACAGCTTAAATACATGGGTTGCTGCACATGAAGTGACAGGAGCCTGTGCAGACCATTTCATTAAAACCTTTCCTTTTGCAAAAGAAAATTATTTTTAGCAAAAATATAATTTTTTTGTTTCATTTTCCATTTGAATGAAAATGCATCAAAACTGACCAGATTAAAAAAAAAAAAAAAAATACAAAAACTTATTTAACAGCAAATTCTGAACCTACCTGATAGTTTGAGCTGTATGTTGGATGCCTCAATAAATGTGGCGTTCACTTTGCTGCTTGTAGTATTGAACCAATCAACAGTGAGAGTAGCAGGCTGTCTTTTTCCTAAATATTCATAAAACCCTTTCCACAGTGAATTTATAAAAAACACATCTGAAGGAACTAAATAAAAGTGGGGTAGGGGGGGAAAGAAACGAAGAAGTAAACTACAATGAAATAACAATCTTTCTAGCCATACTTATACTTGTAATTTTTTTAGACAAACAATTCACTGTTCTAATGCGGTATTATAGCAAAAATTAGAAAAACAATACAGACAATAAATCCAATAACCTTTCCACAAAATTGCCTATAATATACTACACCTGTCCATTATGGTATATGTTCTCAAATAAGCTCACACTTTCTAGATTGTGTGATTCAGTGAATGTCTTCAAGATTATGAAAAACAATGGACTCTTCCTCTAAAGCCCTGTACCTTTAAGGTATGAAGAAAAAAAAAAAAATTCTGAAACCAGAGATTCCTGGAACTGAAACACTGTCTTAAGCCATCCCTTTTGTTTCATGGATCTGTTGAAGCAGCACTGTGTGATTTTGAACTGAGTAGCAAATGAATATTCAACTGAATTGACTGAATTTCTGGTACAGTTTTATCAGTCATTTTTAGACTTCAAAGCTTTTTTCTATACAATATTACTGCACCTATGAACACTCTAGTTTTCAAAGAATGAAAATATTTTTGATTTAAAATTAACTGTCGTTTCTCAGCAACTGCAGTTATAACTATCTGAAGTAAAAATCCTACAAAATGAAGCTTGAATTATTGGAAGAAGTATATGCATTTAGATTATTTATTTGGTGATTGGTATCTTTCCTCTGCACAGAAAAAAATTATTTAGGTATTAGATGTTGTATTTTAAATTGTTTAACTAAACACATCATAACTTGACAAAATGACATCCCTAGCAAGTATTAAAATTCACCCTTTACTATCCATGATCAAATGATACTTTCTAAATAACTAAAGACTGAAATTAGGAGTGCTTCCACACTCTTCTAATTAAATTCTTTAATTAAATAATCACCTTTTTTTGCATTTTGTCAAACTCTGAGCAAATATAAAGGCAGTTTTCTTTACTGAAGAAAATTTAACAGTGCAGGTATTCTCTGTATCCGTTTTTAAAAATTACAGGAGTATTTCCTCCTCTACCTAATCACTTATTGCAAAAAAGAAACCCAGGGCAATAATACTTTACATGCAAGACATCTGAAAATCAGAGGGCTGATAAGCTGTTGACTAAAGGATAAGTAACTATTTTTTGATTTTAAGTTGTGCAAAAGTCACAAGCAAATGTTGAAGCTCAGTGTGGAATGATTTGAAAAAATCATCAGCATGTTATTGGTTGTATCACTGGATTCCAAATATGCAGAGACCTATTAAATCCCTTTGAGTGTAACCTTGAGTGTATTCCACTTTGAATAACTGGAAGTGTTCCATTGCCAAGGTAAAAGTCAGTGGGTCTTTACACAAGGTTACCTCAACTTACTACCAAAAATCTGTAGCATTACATTTCAATTGGTATGTCGCAGTTCTTAGAATTTGTATAATTTCTGCAACTATGTGGATTATGTAAAGGGTCTTTCAGACTCTTCTTCCTATGCATTTCTCATTTTTTGCTACAATAGTGACATAGCTAAATTTGAAATTTGGTATTCTAAAAAGAAATATTACAATTATTTTTGTCTATATTTTTAATCAATACTGTGTCTGACATATCCCCATGAAGGTGAACATCTAGAATTAGTGGTATGAACCACAGAGGTACTATATAAATCTTTTATAAAGGACACCATACTTTTATAAAGGACTCCATACTTTCACCACATTCCAGCATCTTCAGTACATAGTTTATCTAACAACTCTATCAACAATAGATGTTAAGCATTGCAAAATAGTACCACTGACTGAGAATTTATGGAATTTGCATTTGCAGATAACAGAATCAGTAAGGAGAAAAAATTGCATTACTGCTTCCCCAGCCATGTTTTTTTTAAACATTAAAATGCAAGTGCTGCAGTCCCAGGGATGCTGTTTTGGAGAGGCTCTGAGACGATTGTGCTGAACACGTACAAAGTCCCACATCCTGTGAGCAAATGCAAAATGAGTAAAATGAACTGGCTATTCGTATTCCAATACTGCACTGACTGCACTGATTGTTCTCAGGATGTGACAATTGGGAAAATCTACAGCTACTCATTAAAACAGCTTCCTAACTATTTATTTGAAGACTATACAAAGTGAGAACAGTGGAAAGCAAACAGAGTAATATAGTTCTTAATTCTCACATGGATATTGTAAGAATTATTTAGCTGCAACTTATACTTAATAATGTAAAAAATTTTACTATTGCCTATGAACATATTAACTCTGCCAAAAAAGCCCAAAAAAACAAATGAACAAAAGAAACCCCAACAAACCAATAAATATAACTTGCATTCATTTGTCTAAAGGTGAAAACCAGAACATGATTTTATTCTGTTACAGAAACTGTAGTTTACCAACATTAACTTAATTCTGTTTAAAATACAGATAGCAGCAAATCAAATTGTATCAAAAGTCAACATGACAATGTAAAGAAAGTGTTTCAAAATACCTAATGTTCTATAACAAAGAGAATTAACAATTTTAAACCACATAATAATAGTGCAGAGCTGTTTTTGAAAACAAAATGTTTTATTCTTAATAACTGTAATTTGTGACAGTTTCACTTTTCTGTTTACAATTATTGGCACTTTCAATAACAGCATTTAATTCTTTTTTAATAGCTTTTAGATAGTACTTATAAAAACTAGTTATAAAGGACATGATATTGTGTGAATTGATACTGGCACTCTGCATAGTGAATATATTTAGAAAGTAGGACTACATTTTAATTTGTCATTGAAATTCACAACCTGTGTGGTATCAGATTAATGCATAGATTAGGTGTTTGGTGAGGGTAAGCCTCCAAAAAACAAAGACTGTATATTAATTATAATGAATGAACACTATATCTGCTTTATTGTGAGTCTCAGAAGAACTCATTTATGGATTCACCTGACACTCTCACTAATAAACTCTCCAGGAAGGTTAATTATTAGCAGAAATACCTTTTTATCCCATCTACTCTACAGAGTCCCTCTGTGAATTGCCATGAGTGTGAACCATTAGTCTTATTTTCCCTGCAGCTTTGCTAAAAACCAAAATACAGAATTGCAAGCTCATTTATTGCTTATTGTTGAAAAAGTTTATAAACAAAATTAAGACTTTCATTTTGTGAATGAGGATTTCTCAGATGCATTTGTCTATTTTGTCATTGGCAGGAGGAGTAGGTTAACTGCGTACATGTTCATTAGGTGGCATAGAAAAGTAACAGTAATGTTTGCCTGCCTTGCTACATGCCTGCTGGTCCACACTGTTTTGGAAACCTTATCTTGGAGTACCTGGAAAGTTTATGTGAAATGACAGCCAAGAATATTTCAAAAACTGGTTTTGGGGTGGGTTTGTTACACTTCTTACAGCACTTGCAATGTAGAGGGCCGAACTTTGACTGAAACTAATCCCTGCAATTATAGTATACACTCATTATAAGGCTCTCCATTATAGCAATCTCTCTGATAAAAAACTACATCACATCTGAAGTTTGTGTATATAAAAATCTTTTGTCTGAGAAGAGATTTTATGTAATTTACAAAATTGGCACTATAGAAATTTTAAAAAAAGTTCTTTGTGAAACAATTTCATTGACTAGGTTTCACATGTAACCTGTTATTATGGAAGACTTCAACATTTATATTCTTTGGAAATTAGTACCAAATATTTTACTAAAATATTGGAAATAGTTTTATTATCCATAGCAATCTTGGGTGTAAATGAATTTAATTTATTTAGATCTAAAGCTCTTCTTGTATACAAACCTGGAGTTTTAGTTATTGTTTCATTAACTTCTCTCACTCCTTTACCTACAAGTAAAAAGACAAATTATCATTTTCATGAACATATTTGTGTGTTTTTTGTATTTTTTTAATAAAATGTTAAAACAATACCTGTTGGATGCAATCATCTTTTATCCAATAGAGTCACTTTTAAAACAGAAATAACTTGTCTCGAATACTTTACATGTTTAAATCTATCCACTTGCACAAAAAATATCAGAAAATAATTTAGGGAAATAACATTTTTACTGTGGAAAGTTGTCTGGATAGCTAAGTATTTCATACATTTCAGGCTAAAATGTTTATATCAGTCCCAGTGCTATAAAAGAGAGCCTTATAGAGGGGACAAATACTATATCTAATTATGAATAATAATAATTTAAATATAGTAAAAATTATGTTAGGAAAGACTGCATTTATGACACAAATCAGCAGGAGTCAGAGAGCTGGACTCATATAACAGGATCAGATATCATGGGAAAGGGTCACAATTTTTGAATTAAAAGGGTGCAATTTGCTATATTTCTGGTACACTCAGCAAAGTAATGTTCATTGATCCTTATCAAATTCTGGGCTCATTGTCTGGCACATTAGAAAGGATGGTGTCCCATTGGATGACTTGGTCTTGCATATTGGAGTTTTTTTCCTCTTTAGGAGCAGAAATTCACTAATTAGACTGATCACATGCTAAGAAAGCACAAAAAGTGTAGTGTTGTCAATGAGAATTGTACCTAAAGACTGTAACCCAGTTTATAGAAATATTTACTGCATTTTATCTTCAATAAATAAAATGGCAAAAAAAACCCTCAAAAATATAATTTTTCTCAAATTATTAATGATACAGTATCTATGAAAAATCACCCTTTAGACACACAGAATAAAGATAAATTCTGATATGTAGATCAAATAACAATGCTCAATCCAAGAAGTCTGCCCTTATATTAAAGAAAATTAAACATTGTTCAAACATCAAAATTATTCAGGATATTTTGATATATTAAAATTAAAAATAATACTGCAAAAACTTTCCCATGGCATCTATTTCTCTTCTATTTATATTCTAAATATAATTTTATTTTATTTTTCTGAATTGAGAACATGTTGATTTGCATGTGAAGATCAAAATTCAGACCTTATAACTATATACTTAGATTTAATCTAGAAAACTATATGAAAGTTACACTGATATAAAAGTGTAATATAGTGCAGAGATTTTTTTCTTATTTTTTGTTCATTTTTATAACATTTCCTTAGACTAAAAGTATATCTGCATTAATGTAAAAGCTAGGATATTAAATAACTTTTATTTTTCTTATAGAAAATCATATATTAAGTACCGAATAATTTAAATACTATTTAAAACTGTGACATAACAATAAGTGCAGTGAAAGTAGTACTTAATATTGTTTGTGTTTGCTGTTGTTAAAGGTAAAACATGTATGTGTTTCTGTGCACTTGCACACCTTTTTCTCTTCCATGAATTCTAGATGTTATGTTCACTTTGATAAGAAATCATTTCTTTCATAAAATAAAAGCTGTTGTTCCATGTGAGTCATTAAATAGTAAATTGAAAAAATTAATTCTACTAAATAAAACAAAAGTGTCAGGGAAAATTAATTCAAATCCAGTAGGATCCAAGAAATCACTTGAGTAATGACTTACTTTTACAAATAGGTGATTTTCCTGTCCATTTCATATCTGGTTTACATGTGCGATGCTCTGATCCACCAGCAAGAAAAAATCCTGGCTGACAGGTATACACCAAAGTATACCCTAAAGTAGGAAGGTCTATTGCTTTCACATCTACATGTGCCGGTGTTTCTGGCTGCCTGCAAGCATGAGCTGCAAAGGGGTGTTTACAGTTAGAAAACACAGTGGTAAGCAGTTTCCATAGAATTAGACAATCCAATTTGAAATAAATGCATGGCAACTCTGGATAGTTTTTAGCAATGTCAAGTAGCTATTGTAAAAGTAACACTCAGAGTGTATAGTTACATTATTGTGGGGTGGAAATGATACTATAGTGTAATTTTAAAGAATAAACCAAAATCAAATCATTCTAGGAATCAGAAAACAGCTAAAATGAGGGGAAGCACATGCCATTGTGCATGATGCAATGATTGGTCCTGTGAATTGTTGTACTGTCACAGCTTCAAGAGTCACTTCCAATCTGTGTTCTGAAAATTAGAGTGGTTACTGTGATAAATAAAGGCAATTCAATTGAAATAAAGGTTCCACAAGAATGTTTTGTCATAGGACATTGACTATCACAGCTTTGGTTACTCAATATACTTCTTTTTTGTACCACATGGTGTTCCTTTATAACAACCCAAAGATAATTTAAAACAGGATAAGAATCTCGGGTCATTGTAATGAATTACTTTTAGCTTAGGTCAGTGTATTTTAATACAACAGTTATTTGATGTCCTCCAACTCACATAGAGCTATAAGTAATTTGCATAACCATGCATAGCCCAGAAAAGATAGGTTTTGCTGAGTTCTAGTTTATGATTCACAAAATACTAGGCAAAAAAATAGTTCCATGCATATTTCAGGTCACCTTCCATTCTTTATTAATCCATTACACACAAAAAATATATCTAGATTAATTAAAGTAGCTAATGCAGTAGGTTGACTATAACGGATTTTTTGTGTAAAAATGATAGAATTATTGTCAACTTCATTAAAAAAATCTGAAAAATTTTTTTACAAATTAATACCCTAAATATATCTTTGGTCTTTGAATAGGGAACAACAACAAATAAAACATTTAAAAATATGTGTTAAATAAAATTACACATCCTTGTAGCAAATAATTTGTCATGAATTTCCATATGTATCACTTTGTAACTCTTAAAATTGCGCAGTGTTCTGAGTTGTTAGAATAGAAAACAGACTTACGAATGCATTCGGATTGTATGCCACTCCAAGTCAGGTTAGCAAGACAAGAACGAGTGGTAGATCCCTGAATATGATAACCTTTTCTGCATCTGAAATAGACTGTGCTCCCAACCTAAGGATCAAACCAGAATGTTAGACAGAAGAAGGATCCATCATGTGGAGTCAGGTATCAAGACAGTGAAAAGTTAATACAGTTTTTTTCAAAAAATGTGATGAAATAGTTGAGTAATTGATTCTTGCATGATCTTATTTAAAAGCAATATGAGGAAAAATACTGACTGTTCGCATTGAAAAGAATGATATTCATACATTTCTGCTGATTAGTTTTTCAGTGTGAGAGAAGCAAATTAAATGCCTGAGATGCCTCTCTTTCTTGTATATCACTGCATATATTTCAATAGACCATAAAGTCAATTTTCAAAGGCTTTTCGTAGTGTGATTCAATTAAGTATGGGGTTTTTTAGAAAAAAAAAAAACTATGAAGAACTGTTTCATCTACAAATACATTCACTAGAGAAAACTCCAGGTGAAAATCTCTTACACTGCATTTATTACTATCAAGTTTTATTTGAGATGTTCAACTAGCAGAGTGAAATAATGGAAAGCCTTCCTATGGTCAAATATGATATGACCTTTCTCAAAAGAAAAGGTAAAATAATTGAGAAAATGCTCTTTAGATTTCAATTTTGAATAGAAATACATGAAAACTACATACAGAATTGCAGGTGAGAAAAATTTTCTTAAGAGATGAGAGATTGTGTGGAGAGTTCTACTAAAATGAATTTATTGTAGGTACTGACAAAAGTAACAAAAATGTAACTCCAGGCCAAGTTATTTAATGATACTGGGCTAATCAATAACGCATTACTATTGTTTTGGATAAAAAAAAAATCTTGGCAATAATAAGGAAATAAATTAATTAATTAGACAGAATTGACATTATTGGAAATTATATTACTTTAATTAACATATCACAGACAAGTTGCAAATTAGTAGTGATCAATGTGTATTAGTAAGAGCCTGCAGTTTTAGAAAGGCAGATAGCTCTGCACTGCAAATGTCATAGAAGGACTTCAATGGAAATTAAAAATTAGCATCTTCAAAAGTAGCTACCTACTATCTATACACTTAATTATATAAAACTTGTTATCAGGACAAATGTTGAGCAAATGCACATCATTTCTCCCAGAAGTAGCTTGGGAAAATCACTGGTGTTTTTAGAAGTTATATTAGTGATATGACTTTGCAGGCTTATGTATTTCTAATGATTTTTAAACATATTATTCTCTCTATTCTGTCAAGGACATGCAGTATGTCTTTCATAGGGAGTAGAACAGTGTGTAGCTAGTCTTGAGTCTAAGTCATCTTAGTTGTGCCAATTCTGCTATCTGTCAGTAATAACAAGATGAAAATCTTTTCTCAGTGCTACAAAAGACCAAGCAAAAAGTGACATAGGTTCAAGGTTTTATATTTTTTATACTGCTTTTTCATTTTACTGGTAAAAGTTAAAATGAAAGCAGCGCACTCTTTGTATAGTACTTGGATGAAAAACACTGGGGGCACTTCTAAGTCACAGTGTAGAGAAGCACAAAAGGCAAAGAATAAATGGGGCAAGACAGGATGCTGGTAGACAGGAAAACCCTACAAAGATCTGCTGCCTGTTATCACGCTGTTCTGTAATGAGGAAAGACTGCTGAAAAGTGTTTTATAAGCATGGCTATATAATACAAACAGGAAGCCCACAAATGATGTGTGAAAAACCCCAAAACAATCTAGTTCTGTAGCCACTAGAGAGAAGTCTGCATGTTGTGGTACAAGACAGCACTCTGAGAATGAACAGATACCGGAGAAAGACTTAACGCACAACAGAGGAAGAACTACTATGGCCTCTAGAGGTGAACGGGAAGAGAAGATCAGTCTACATAAACACAAATAACAGACAGTAGAACAGTGAATTGGCCGGTACGATTGTTAAAGACAATTGTGAGGCAGATAAAAGGGGGAGAAAAAAGAAAACAACCCCCTGTTAAAATTAGATTCAAAGACTGGAGTTGTTTTCAAAGAGAAAATGGGGACAGGTACAGAATCAAGATGAGACATCAGAAAGGCAACTGCACTTATTACTGGAAGCAGAACTGCCTTGGGTAAGGCCACAAGATGTGGCCCAGGGAGAAGTGCCTCAGTATCTGTGAGCCAGGCAGGAGCAGAAGGTGAAGAAAAGAGCTGACAGCCATAGCAACAAAAGACAGAAAAATTGCAGGAGAGAGAGTAACAAGAGGAACTTAGAGAAAGGACGTTTTGGAAAACAGTTCTACTAATTTGGTCACAATGGCACACTGCCCTAGGCTCAGAAATAAGCAGCAAACCCAAACAGAACTTATTTTAAATTTCAGGCACACATATTTAAACCTGAAAGATCTATCCACAGAAATTTTATCAGTCTATATAATGACTTGGTCATTGTCATTGTTGCATCTACAGTTTTTTCCTCAGTCATTTTTCTGCCTCTCACTCGTTATAACTAACAAACTGTAAGGAATTTGAAAATTATAGAAAGGATATTCATCACAGAAAACCTGGATACAACACAGAATAATTTTATCTTCTCTGACTGAATAAAATATAACATGAATTTCTAATTTAGTAAAGCCACTTGCTGACTTTTTTGTCAAGGACTATATGGCCTTTGAATCACACAGGTCTTTGGTTGTTAGGCATTTACTGACTATTCGTCAATGTATGAAGGAATTATTATCATAAAGCAAGGTAATTATATTATGTCATATCGTATTAAGTAATCAATTTATAAATAGCTTTCCCTACTGAAGTCTCCTAAAGGATTGAATGCATGATATATTGCAGGGTTAGAAGTTCTTCCTTTAAGCTGAATGTTTTAAAAAAAAGCTTGGCATGAAGAATGAGTTTTTATTAAAAAGAGGGTGGAAATTTCTCAAGGTTTGCATCAGACATTTAAGAACACAGATAATTTTTCTCATTAAATTTCTTATGTAATTATTAAATACATTTCCATTTTAGAAAGCTAATAAATAATAATTTTAAAATTACCTCATAACCTCTGGAACTGTTTTGTATTCCAAAATGTGGAGTACCAGGGTCTGTACATGTATTGTGAGCTGGATCTAATGCAAAATGTGAAACACAATACATATTATTATAGTATGAAAAAAATACTCTAAAATTGTTTGCAAAGATTAAATAATTTCATTAATGTCTAGTGATGACAAAAATTCAATTTTTAATTAAATGTGTGTTTTTCTATATATTACATTAGTATTGCCAACTAAATTACCAGGTAAATCATAGTGATTTGTTTCAGTATATTATATTTTTTTTAAAGGTTTTTGCAGGTATTTCTCGTAGTGCAGACTTTACACTTAGGGTTGCATTAATTTTTAGCAATCTTATCCTTTTAAATCTCTTTGAATTCATAGTATATTTCACTATTCACAATGCAAATGGAATACATAGAGAAATCTTTAGAAATCTTTATATTTTATTTCAAATGAACAGCTTAATGATAAGTATTTCTAAAAAAACCGCTCCCAAAATAAAAAAACCTCCTCAAACCCCAAAAAATCCTACAAATTAAAAATCCCAAACACATAATCAGCCTGCTTTCTTATAGCAAGAAAATGCTTTTTATTTTTGTATAGGCTTTTTTTTCTATGCCACAAAAAAAGAAAATTTCTAATGGAGCACCACCTCAGTTGTTGCTGGAGAATAAAATTCCTCCCATGAAAAAAGCACATGCCAACAGATTAAAACAAATGGTTCTGTTTAATGAGAGCAATTTAAATCAGCCTGGAACTATTCTTTCATTCCGTAATGCCCATATTCTGGTGGTGGCTTTGGAGTTGTCCAGTGATATCCACCAGTTAGACAGCACAGAGCTCCATCCAGTGGATTTTTCTGTAGTATATGATTCTCCCTTGGCAACCGAGTCTGCCGTGTGCTGACACTGAATTATGAAGAACCCATCTTGTGACTATACTTCATCTGTAACCATTTTTAGTTTTCTGTAGAGCAAAATTTACAATAATGTGATATTTCATTTCACTCTTGGCCAACTCCCATTTTCAATACTGACCATCAGCAGAGCATAAAAATTCAACTGGACTGATATTTACCAAAGGCTTCAAAAGTTAGGTGGATGTTGACTTAAAGTGTAAAAATGAAAAGCAAACATGCACCTTATCTTGAGATGCTTGAACAGCTCTGGAATTTTTTAAAAATTATCAACAGCTGGAATTCAATTTCTAATAATAGACATGAAACTGAATTGAATTTTTAAGATAGGTCTCATCTGAAGAACCCAAAGCAAGACTTCACAAAGTATTCTAAGGAAACCAATGCCACCCATGAACAGAAAAGCTTCCACTATATGTTTTTTTCATGACTAGTCCTAGATATTGTTCACCATTCTTAACCTTCCAATTGCTTAGAAATTTTAACTTTAAATATGTTAGGTGGTCTAATATTCTCCTTTTACAATAACAGAAAAACTATGATGTAAGAAAAACTTGTTTCTTTGATGCACTACTTTCCATGTGCTTCTACATTAAACTATATAAAATATAAACAGAAATGTGATTATTACATTTCCAAAATTAATTCTTTGCATCATACCTAAAAATTAGCTTTATTTAAGCCTTCTTGCCTCTATAGCAAAATATATGTGTAAGATGATTGCCCATTTTGCAAAAACTATGGAGAGAAGTTTTTAAGTCATACAAAATAATTCTGTTGACTCTTATGTCTTCATTTAAAAATACAAGCTGCTTTCAATAATCATGATTACAACCTTTTTTCAGAGTGCCCAGCTCTTTCACACAGGCAATATCTCAGTCATGACAAAATATATAAACAGCCTACAATCTACATCTTAATATATTTGTTTAGAAATATCAAAGAGATTTTTTTTTTATTATAAAACTAAACCAATTTTTTTCTAGCAAGTCACCCCAAGTGGGATCAAATTCTGATTTCAGTGGGAGTTATAGGTGTCAATCTGATTGATATAACATGCTAAAAGCCTACCAGCTGCACAACAGTCAGTGAGAAACAGAATATTTGGGAATTAATCAGAATTTCAAAAAATCAGAGATGTACAAGCCATATTTACAAAGTTGAATACACTTTGATTTAGGATTGATAAGTGCCGTTAACTCTCCAGTGACAAAGTCTGGTCTTTAATCTGCTACAGTCTTCTGCATATCCAAGAGATTCTAAAAACAGAACAAATTTATGCACTTGCACTTATTGATGTTCTGCATTTCCAGCAGACAAACAACCATGTAAATATACAAATAACTTCATATGTGATTGTGTTTATCCTGTAGCATTTATACTCAAAATGTAACCTTATTAAACTTGTTATTTTTATATTACATAGATCTTTTCTATACTTGAATAGCTAATTGCTATATTTATGATAGCGTAATAGTTTATCAAGAATATTCTCAGTAGAAAATTCATTAGGAGTAGTTTATTACCAATGCATGTTGGCTGAATTCCACTCCAAGTACCATCTGCTTGACAGAATCTTCTTGAGGAGCCTATCAGAATAAAAGGAGGTCTGCATTGGAAGCTAACTTCAGATCTGTAGGTGAAACTTTTTCCATTGAGGCGGCCTTCTGCTGGAGTACCAGGATCACCACAAAACACAGCTAATACATAAAAATGAAAAGAAAAATAAAGGTATTAAAATCTGCACATGCTTTTACCTGAAGTATTCTCCATTGTTTTATGTGCAAGGCAGGCATACTGGATATGAGTGCAAATGCTAAATTCATTTATCTGTGTAGGACTGTAGCTCTCCTAAATTCTTGACAGCAATTTAAAATAAATTGTCACTGTTATAGCTATTGTAAGCATAGAAGTTAACCTAAAAAAATAGAGTTTTTAAGTGAGACACTTAAATATTTATTAGATTTGATTGACAAAATAATCGCAAAGTAGATAATGCTATAATGCAATGCTTAAAAATAAAACCATTTTTCACATTTGACACACTCAAATGAGTAGTTTGGAAATTTTTGCCTTAATTATATAAAAGGAAAAATGTTTATCAGGGTCCTAACAAGATTTCAAGCACTCAAAGAGCTGAGTTGACAGATTTAGAAAATACTGAAAAATAAATACAAGCAAGATATGAGGGCATGTACTCGCCTTCAGAAAGAACAAATTGCTTAGAAAGGTTATGAACTATGAGCTTAAGGGTTAGCATCCTTGTTTTCACCTATTAATGGAAAATGGAAACAGGGAAGGAAAAAAAAAAGGAAAAGTGTAAGGGAATGTTTCAGTCATGCTCACCACAAGTCAAATTCAGAACATGCAATAAGATTACCAATAAGGCAAATGGTGATGGGTGCAATTAAGTAACAAGAGATGCAGGTGACTTTTGGGGGAAGGAAGAAGACTGTGACCTTTAATGGGCACACCCACTCAAATTTCATAACAAGGTCAGTTTTTTGGTACAAGGAAGGAGGATCCTGCAGTAATTCATATATTACCTGATGTAGCTGAGTCCTTTTTAAATTGTGATTCTGTGACTGTAGCCCAAGACACCTGGATGTAGCTTTGGTGAAGCCCAATACAACTGTACCCCGAAAACTTACGCAAACATTGTGGGATGTCTCCCCGCCAAACTCCTCGCCCTTCGCAGGAGAGAATAGCTGTGTTGGACAGCTGGTAGCCTTCTGCACAGCTGTAACTCACACTAGCACCCCAACGATAATCAGATCCTTCCACTTTCCCATACTGCACTGTGGGAGGAGGGCCACAAGTAATAGCTGTGTCAGAAAAGAAAAGTTACAATTTCAATTTTTAGGAATATGTAATATAATATGGACTCAGACATTTGAATCTAAAGAAAAGATATTTCAGACTATTGTTCCAACAAAGCATACCTGTGTTGACAAAGAGAAAACTAATTTAAAAACCAAAATAAGGGCTCTGGATTAGGAAGTGTTTGAGTGTTAGGTTGCTAGAAGCCAAAGAGTATATAGGTACATAGTTTCATATGTTTTCCCTACATATTCATTACTGATTATTTTTGGCAATAGGTTACTAGCTAGGTAAAGGTTTTCAATAAACATTATTTCTTTCAATAAATAAATTTTTATGATTCTGAATTTCCAAATATTTGCATTTTCTTTTAAACTAATTTTGCAGCACTATTTAATGTGACTGTTCATTCACCTGCTCATTTTCTAAGGCTTTCCAAACACAATGGTAATTAATTTTATTGATAATTAGGGGCGAAGAAATTATTCTGATGTTTTCCATCTTCTGATAAGAGTGCCTAAAATGATGAAATCTGGAATGTCCACATTTACATTTCCATATAATTTCTTTCAACAAAGACCACAACCATAAAATCACTCAGGCAGTAATTCTGATTACAGAAAAATGCAGTCAGTTGAATACATATGCCAAAATTTAATTAGTAGGCTAGACTTATCTATCACAGTGAAGTGGTGTTAGGTGAGTCAGCAGCCTAGATCTTCTATAAGCAGAAGATGCCCTAGGCTGTTAAATTTACTCCCTGGGCTGCTGAAGTTGTTTTAACAATTTTCACCAGGCTGCCTTATTTGTCTTTCAGCCTCATCTCCACTATGACCTTCCTGCTAGCACTTGTAATTAGCTATTTGTGAAGCATGTTTTTGGCTGTTTATGATGACTATACCACTGCAACAAGGGAATTGTTTACAGAAAGCTTGGTTTGCAGAATCCTGTTACAGAATTTTGTCTATCTAATCCAAGAGAAATGGGCCAAAAAGGAAAATGGGTACTACATGCATTTTTTTTTTTAATTTGAGCACTCTGAAAATCTATTGCAAAGTGATTTCCCACTTTAGTCAATAATGTCACTATTTTGACTACTATTCTACCACAGCATATGTGCAAAAAAAATATAAATTCTACAGAAATACTTATCTAAATATTTTAGCTGCATTTGGAGCAGTAATTGTTCTAGAGAATATTTTGATTTTTGTTTTTATAAAGATACCAGTTAGTGAATATCATGTATGTGTCCAAACAGTACTTGTAAACTGTTAAATTCAAAAGCTCAAAAGCTCACCTTTGCAAATTGGTTTACTCTGATTCCAAGTGCTGTCTTTTACACAACGCATGGTAGATGAACTTGCAGGTTCCATCAGATAGCCTGGATTGCACTGATAGCTGACTGTCTTATTAAAGGTAAAATCATTTCCAAACTGAATGCCATTTGCTAATGCACCTGGATCCCCACAGTTAATCACTAGTGAGGAAAAGAAAAAAGGATTTTTTTGAAATAAAGATATAACCATGCATACCTAATGTCCTTTCTTTTAGTTTACAATACAAGAAAAAATTTTGTTTCTGTCAAGAAAAGTTATCTTTCCAAGGCATTTCAATAGCATGAACCAAATATCATTTTCCTTCAACACAGTAGCCTCATCTGGCATGCTCCACAGCTCCTCTAGACTGTTGGTGGTAGTTTTGACAGGACGTTTTCTACCTTCATACTGAGATCTTTGTCACATCAAGCCTGAAGTTGATGGTGAAATGCAATTCCAGGAGAGTTATGAAATGCCTCTTTTTTTCCCTTTTTATATATTCATTTTCTTTTGTGTTTGTATGTGTATGATGTCCTGTGAGTTTGGCTTTGTCAGTGAAGCCACTAGCCCTGCTTGCCTTGTAGCATTCCTCTGGTCCCTGCTCACCTTATCTGATGGAATAGTCCAGTCTTGCTGCTCCCTGATTCTTGGTCCCTAGCAGAATGGTGATTGATCAATTCTGACTCATTTGGCTTACAATAAAAACTGTAATGTATCCAATTACACAAAATTTGATTTTGAGCTACCAGAACTTCCTCCTCTAAGCATAAGCCACAAGGAAAAAATGCTACAGGAAACTCTAAAGGAACAGCCAAATACATTATTCTAAAAAATATTAATATAATCGAATTGGCACTTCTGATGTAAAAAAATACAATAAAGTTACCTATGTAGCCATCTTAAGAAGAGAGTTTTGGAAGCATCTAGCATGTATTATAAGGGCATGTACTTTTAGATATATAAAAATATTCATGTATTAAATACAGGAATGTGGAAAAATGTGTTATTTTATCTATCAAGAAAAAAAAAATCAGTAGGAAGGCTGAATGACTTACTATGTAAAAGCTTTAGGGGGAGAAAATTTGTTTCTGACCTGTGCAGTCTGGAGCAGTGCCAGTCCATGTCCCATTAGCAGTACAATGTCTAGTAGTTAGCCCTGAAGTTTTGTAGCCTTCCCAGCAGGCATAAATGACTGAGCTGGAGAATAATATTCCATCAGTGTATATTATCATACCATGGGCTGGTGTGCCAGGGTTTCCACAAGATACAGCTGCAAAAGAGATTTTTTAAAAAACTAATTTATTTTGAGGATAGGTCACTAACTCAGATGAAATAAAAGGAAAAGAACAACTAGGTTAATAGGTCATCTTTGAAAACACCTATAGCAAGTTTTACTGAGAAAATATGTAATGCGCACATTCTTGAATTAACATTTTACTTCTCTTTGGTAATATTATTACTTGCATTTGGGTGTTATTTTTTTTCTTTTTTTTTTTTTTCAATTCCTGATTCCTCCACCCAATATAGTCAAATAAATGAGCAAATAAAGCTCATTCAGGATTTTCTGACAGACCTATACCTCTGTTTTGCCCTTTAGCACATTTTTATATTCTCTTCCAGTCTTCTGGTATCTCCTTTTTCAATTGTAAAAATGCATAAATAGTAAATTGTGACCTTTTTCGTGATTTATTTTTTGAATCAAGAAAAGAACAGACATTCTGTATTTGCCTCCATATCTTTTGGGCATCTATATAAATTCTTTAAGGCAATAATTATGTTTCAGCTTCATACGTCCAAGATTTGACAGCGACTTAACTTGATTACTTTGATTACGTGTTGGGGTTTTTGGAAGGTGAGGTTGTTTTTTCTCCCAGTGGAGCAACAAATCATTAAAAAAAAATTGAGTTTTTGTTTTGAGTTATCCTAGCAACTTTTCTATCAACTCCAATGTTTTGAGACCCCCACCTAGAGTACTGCATCCATCTCTGGGGTTCCCAGTAGAAGAAAGACTTGGACCTGCTGCATGTGCACCTGCTGGATAGCCCCCAACATAATACTTATAATCTAATAATTAAAACATAACAATGTTAGGTTTTGTGATTAAAACAAATATGATTTGCCAATTAAAAATTCATCTACCATTTATGTTTGGAATAATACCTTAATTCTTTTTAAAAATCACTTTTAAATTATTTTTTAAATTTAAAAGTTTCAAATAGTGAAGAGAAAAATTCAACAGTTGTGTTCTTATTCTAATCTCATTACTACATAGAATAAATAGAAAACAATTGAAGGACTATAGAAAAATGGGAAAAAGAGGCTTTTTTCTTGTTTTCATCTCTTTTTTTTTTTTTTCTGAAAAGACAAGGTCGAAACAAACACTATGATTAAAGCTGGAAAAAAGCAGCATTTAAAACACTGATAATTGCCACTGACTTCTGCTGTCCTACTATACCTAATGTCTTCACGTAAGGGAAGTAGCAAGGATACAGCAAAACTTCAGTTTTCAGCTGAAAATACTGATCCAGTGCCCACTGCCATTTTTATACAGTTATGATGCTATCTGCACTGACAGAAGATTAGTCTGTGCTGAAGAATACTGCAAAAGAATAATTGTTCTCAGAATAAAAAGTGTAGGTAAAAAAATGGCAATAAATATTTTGTTCTATCTTCCATTTTATCACGTAGTTTAGGAGACAACAGATACTACAGACTCTATTAACTCTAATGACTTAGATGACACAATTTTTCTAGCCTTCTCAGAAAATTAGAAGTCATTATAAAACTGAATTTAAAGTCTTCTATTACTGCTTCCCAATTTTAACTGCACAAAAAATGTAAACATTCTTTTTTATCTTTTTTATCTTATTTTAAAATGTGATTTCAGAAATATTTTATTGCATTTATTCTGAAAGAGGCAGCATAAAAATATTCTGTTAGAAAATAGTCTAACTTCCATTGAGAAATATGCACTGATTTATTAATTTATATTTAATTTATATATTTATTTATACAACTTTATTTTATCTTTATTCAGTCTCTGATGCATAGATATTACATAGAAAGAGAAGATGAAAATATTTTATTATTACGAAACAGATGACAGATTTATTTATCACTCCATTTTCACATATTCAATCAAAAGCATTTGTTTGACATTTAACTCAGGTGTCTATTATTTATTTTCAGGCTAATTACTTTTTAACTAAAGTTATTCTCTCACAAACTTCTTATAAATATATATTCCAAAACTGTAGCAGTTTGGATTTAAGTTTTTAAGCAGGACACGAACTGCTTGTAAACATTTATCACCTTTCTGCAGGATGTTATGAAAGCATATTTCTGCCTAACAAAATTCTTCAATCAAAGAATAAAACGTCATTTGGAAGTGTGTCAATAGTGTCAAAATGCCAATGTATCAACTCCTACCTTCACACACAGGCTGCACACCTGACCAGGACCCGTTGAGCAAGCATGTGCGCTCTGCAGACCCACGCAGCTGATAACCCATTTCGCAGGAGAAACGAAGCAGACTTTTTGTTTTGAATTCATCCCCTAGTCTAGACCCGTGAGCTGGTACTCCTGGATCATCACAAAAACCAGGATTATTTCCTGCAAAACACAACAGAGCACAATAATTGGCAGGGACATTATGTGCAAATGTAGTTGCAGTGAAAATATTCTCTTGTGAATAGAGCCACTGCATTGTTTCTATTACAATCAATCCACTTTTTCAGTATTATGGTGTGAAAATAAAGTCAAATTTACCCTACTTCTTCTCTCAGACAAATACAGTCCTATACCCAGAAAGTGATAAAGCTAAAAGATAACTGAGAACATGGGAACCACCCCTGTCACTTTTTATCAATTCAATAAATCTGTTGCTTTTTAATACAGATTCTATTTTCTACTCATTGTGTTTTATTGTTTAACTTCTAGTGACACCTTCTAATAACAAGAATTAGATAACAGCAAGAGTGAGGAGAATCATATCCAAATTTTTAGGAAATCCATTTGAAATATATCTACAGAAAATATTCCTGTCTGTTTGTGTCAGTCAAGAATGAAAATATCTCATATTTATCCTTATCCTCTAAATTTCTTGCAAATATTGGTTACAAATTTAGAGGAGAAAGAACGTGTTGCAAGACAGAGCTCTCAAAGACGTCCTCATCAGTCTGATGAATCAGTCAAGTGTTTTATCACATAAAGCAGCTGTTACAGGAGATACTATACAAGATAGTTAAGAAAGCATGGTCTCAGTATCAACCATTTATTATAAATTTTGGTATATAACTATATGTCTCCTAAATACTTCTGTGTCTACATTGCAGTTAACCACAGTATTATCCTTTGTTCTCCACTTTTGAATTATATGTATAAACTCAAATTCTATTGAAACTATAGGTTTTGATTTTGGGCTTTGATTTTATTTTTGGGTTTGTTTTTTATTTTTCAAAATACTTATAAACACTTTAATAGTTTGAAGTCTGTATATTCCTAAATGGGTTTGTCTTCATAAGCACCACTCTCATATAAAAGATAAAATCCTAAACAAAGAAAAGAATACCAAGCAAAATTTTTGAGAAAACTCAAATAGGTAGCTTAGAAATTAAAATTTTCTTAAGTCAGAAAGCACACAGTTTAATAATGGCAAGTATGAGTGGATACAATCATGATTTCACATAAAAGGAGGCCAAGACAATTCCTGAATCAAAGACTAACCTGTGGGCTTTGATTGTGTTCACCTTGTTTAGTACTAGGTTCTTCTAGAATCGATTGTGCTTGTACCTAGATTTCCTGGTATAAATACATGCTTGTAAACAGTGTGAGTGTCTTAAGTCAGCTGGTATATTCTGTCTCTCTGTGTACAATAAAACTCACTCTCCAAAATACAGTGGCTGCCTCCAAACTGACTGTTGAGAATGATCTCCAGCAAACACAAACTTGTAAAGTACTTCTGTATTGTTTGATGGACTGCCAGGTGTGATGGGTAAAAATTAATCTGGGAAAAATGTCAAGAGTATAATGGTCTCAGGGATCAAGCACTGTCATCCATGACCTATGCCCTGGCACTGCTAAAGCTGAAATCCAGATGTGGCCTCTGGATGCTATCTGCTTCCACTTACTCTAAGATATTACTGTTTCACAGACACTGCTTAAAATGTGTGAAATAACATGAGGGCTGTGATTCAGGCTCCCAGTGTGGCATGTTTATGGCATGAAACAGTTATATCATATATACTTTGACTTGTGAACACAAAGGGATTTTTCAGGGAAGAATGATCTATGATTCTGAAAATTTGATAATGTCTCAGTTGTTTAGGAATTTTGCTGAGAGAATTATTCCAGATGAATGACTGGACTTTTTATTTTCTTGGACCTGCCTAGTTTTGACTTGGAAAAAATTTGAACTAGAACTATGAAATGTTTTAATCAAAGGGTATAGACTAAAGGAGTTACAGTAATATGAAGGTCTAGACCCCTTTTTATTTAGCAATGTAGAAGGCTCAATATCCATTATTGAAAAATGAGTGTGTCACTTTAAACAAAAATGCCAAGTATTGTTTAATTCATAAGCTTAAAAAGTCCATCATTGCAACAGGTCCCAGGTGACAACGAACTCAGACATCATATTTTTACCATCATAGAACCATCAGGCATTCAAAGATATATTAATATATAATAAAGAAATGAATCCCATTCTGAAAGAGACTACAGGTATTAAACATTCTATTTGGACTGTTTTTCATATCCCTGAAGTACAAAACCAATTAGAGTTCTCAGTCATGCTGGGCACAATCATTCTTTCACTGACATTATGACAACAAATTATTCATATTGAATTTTGATGGATTAATATCCTGAATATCTAACTTGGAAAGTGTACTTCGTTTTACAATTCTAAATACCCTAGAGAAATGAGACACCTTTTTAGAATTTTCTTCAGCTTTTTTTTTTTTTTTTTTGTGGGGGGTTCATTGCTTTTTTTACATTGAGCCAACAGAGATAGATTTTCATTTTCCTTGGCAATCACCTTGCTCTTGAGATGGTGACCCATTGTGTCCAAAGTTAGAAAATTGAATTCTGCATCAGTAACAATATTTTATTTACAGTAGACATATCTTCCCTACCATAAAACATGAGTACAGGGCTCTTTATGAGTCTTTAAAATACTGTCATATTCATGACTGAAAATATCTGAAGAGTCTCAATTATTAGCAATTAAAATTTCCCTCCACCAACAGGAGATTTTTCCTTGTTGTGAGAAATGTTGGATAACAACAGTAGATTGTTATCTGACTATTCAAGTCTTAGGATAATTTCAGATCTGAGATATTATGCTGGATAAAAAGGTGAAAGTGATAAAAATGTGAGCTTAAGATAAGCAAGTAAAGACTTCTTGTTGTGCAGTGATGCCTTTCAGGTCTAGGCATAGAGACCGTAACAGCAGCGAGATCCAGCAGTGTGAGAAGAATGGAAACTGTTTCCTTGAGCAGCAAAGAACTGAAAAGAAACAGTCGTGATTAAAATTAATTTCCTTTTCTCAGTATTTCAAATTCTGCTCAGCATCCTTGAAGAATCATCCTTGCAGCTCATAAATGGACCATTTTCAATGAACACTTATTCAGAGCTTTTCAAGGTACTGGAAATAATTCAAAGTACCTTACACCTATTTAAATTAGATCAAATTTGAATTGATCCCCATTGAATCACATCAGCCCAACAGCGGGCACGTCCAGTAGTTCAAGGGAAGTTATAAGATTGTATAATGGTTAATTATGAACAAATTTCTCACTAGAAAATTTTCTTCTAAAACCATTCAGATATTTGATTTTTATATACCAAAGTGTGTATACGTGTTTCCCTTACAAAAGCTAATAATATGCTCTGGGTGTCCTTAGTAGCCAACCCTTCACTTCACTAAACTCTTCACTTCAGCAAAACTGTGTGGTGCTTTATGGCTTCTTTTAGATTTGCATAGTCTAGGAGAGAATGAATTGTTCCTGTACTTCCTGAAAGCACCAAGAACACATCAGACATTTATGGTGTTCATACATTGTGACAATAATAAAGAAAATTTCTGCAAGAGAAAAGAGGAGCAAAATGTACAAACTTTACCTTAACACCTTTGGTGTGGAGTTTCTTAATCAAAATTTTGTGACGTAACAACCTTTGCTTACAGAAAACAGTGTTCATAAAAATATAATGTAACACATGTATCCCTTTTAAGCAAAACTTGACCAGGTTTGAGTCACTGTTTTACTTTATCTTCTACACATTGCAATATATAACTAGAGAATCTGACTGAGGAGTGAAGTTGTGAAGTAATGATAGAGCGTAAGATGATTATGAGACTATTTCAGCAAATGGGTGTGATACAGCAAAGTGGCTATTGGTGGAATTAAAATATAACTGGAAAATTAGCAAAACAAATATTTGGCTAAGAAAAAAAATTGTGAGAATAGCCTTAGTCATATGAGAAGGTGCCATTCAGCTAAGGGTTGGTACAAGTACCTGAACAGTGAGGGAGAGTCCCACTCCAGTGGCTATCTTCTTGGCACTCCCTCGTAGAATTTCCTATGAGCCTTCGACCCGCTGTGCAAGAATAGTGAATTATGGAGCCATATGTAAACTTGTCTCCTGAAAGAATTGCATTTGCAGGTACCCCAGGATGTCCACAAGAAATGGCTAACAAAGGAAAGAACACAACATTATGAGCAAAGAAAAAAATCTCGTTTAACCTTTTAAATACAAGGCTGGTTCCACAAAATATATGTGTCTGTCTGGATTTCAACTCTTGCATAGCTTCAGTTTTCTTGCTGCTATAGATGATTTACTGGTCATTTGTAAGATTAAACACAAAACTATGTATAAAACTAGCCTGTCGAGTTTAGCCTTTCTCTAAAAATATACAGATTTCTTTCCTCATTCGTTTCTGTTTATAATCCTTCCCTATAGGGGTACACCTTCTTTTGGTTAGCAATAGGAAGGAAGGCACCAAATAAGACTATTGCTGTAATGTGCTTATATATTCCAGATATGATAATGTAAGTAGCTTTATTGTATCTACAACTATGTACAGTTTAAGCAGCATAGTGAAATAAAATATTTATTCTATAATATTATTATAGCAATGTGATGAACTAGAGTGAGCAAGAGGAAAATGGATTACTGATAAATGTCATAATTTTAAATCATACTTATTTTTCTAAGATACAAGAAGTAAGAAACATGCTCGCACCAGTAAATATTCTGACCAAACTAAAAAAAAATTATGCAGCAATTTTGTATCTAAAATTGTGTATTTTCCCTAATTATTTTACTACTGAAATGTGAATAAACCCACTTTTTCAGGTTATAGCTCTTATTGACAGACAATGAAAGCATAGATTTTTGTGAAAAAAAAACCCAAAAAAACCCACCAAAAACAAAACTGCTTGGGTCATGTGAATATTAGATACATGGTAGTATGAAAAGCATAATAAAGAATAAATTCACCCACCTAGTGACATTTATTGTTCTGATATATAAGTGTAAATCCATGAAATAAATAATTCTAGTAAAAAAATTGCAATTTTGTAAAGCAAAAGCTTTTAAAACTTCTGATATGTTTCAAATTAAAATATACTTCAATTTCATTTACTCCTCCTTTTAATTGCATTGCAAATTAGAAATCATGACAGAAAATTAACAGTGATCAAAGAAGGAAAATATCTAAATGGAAATTAAACTCAGGCCAATTGTTATTTTGTTTGATGAAGCTTACTGATCATAGGAAACAGCAGATTTCCTCCCTCTCTGATGAGAAAACTACGGAGGAAATATGAAGTGATGTTATGAAAAGACTCTCTTGAGCAAAATTTTTCTACACAACATTTCACAGATTTCTTCTCACATATACACTACAATGAGTCTGAAAAAACGATAAATATCTGATATAGGCATTAATGGTCTTAGACTATCATTCTAAGTTACAACAAATAAATAATAATTTTAGATATTTCCCTAGCTGTTTCCAGATACCTTAATGATTTATCAATAGGGGAAATTAATGTTGACTTTTTGGCATTTGAAATAATAGTTCCACAGTTCCCTGGAAACACATTTTTAATAATGGGAAGTTGCATGATATTTTCCCTTAATATTTCCTTACTGAGATGTACTATTAGCAATTTATTGATTTTAAAGTCCACATTGTTCCATAATAGATGGCTACACTTCTTTTTGCTACCACAATTTAAAATCATGCACAACTCTTTAATGCTAATCCAACCAAATGGACACTTACACAAACACTTTGGCAATGACCTATCCCATAACCCATTAGCTTTACAGGTCAGTGCAGACGAGCCCAAGAGATAAAAGCCCTTCTTGCAATGGTATGCCACACTCGTTCCGTATTTGAAACTTTCAGGATAATTCTGCTGTCCATGACGAATTGCATTCTCCACAAAGCCAGGATCAGAGCAGTTCACCACTGTAAGACAAACAGTATTTACTGCTGCTGCATTAACAGCAATATCGTAAGTTTAGCAATGATTTTCATTGCTTCACTAGAAGCTCATTATTGTGGCTCATATACAGTTACTTTGTGGGTTTTATCTGACTGCTTACTTTTTATATAAAGTATAGCCACCCTCCCCACTCCCTTCATTTTATACTTTGCAGTGACTGCAGGGTCATGGAATCATTTAACAGCTTGGGTTGGAAGAGACATTTTCGAACACCCAACTTTGCTGTCTGTTAATCTGAAAACTTTATGAAAAAAAGTTACAAACACCTACTGCACCCTCCCATCTTCATTCTAAAGATAACAATATAAATAAACTATAAAAAAATACTGAAGATATTATTATTATCATTATGTAAAGATCATCAAAGAACCACAGGAAACCACAGTCATTTACTTCAAATCACTTTTCATAAAAATTAAATCAATGGACACGAATACAGATAAGATTATAATTTTAGAAGTAAGATATACACAGTCCCCAGTGGACTGCTTTTTACTCCTTTTATTCAAAAGCTTAAGTTTTACCATACATAAAATTTAAATGTGCTGATTAGACAATACACTAGAACAAGGCATCTTGTGCAAGTACTCATTCATTGAAAACCCATTTCATTCAATCAGCTAAAAAGTATCAGGACTTTAGTCAAATTATTACATCCTAAAATTTAATCTGGAGCAAAATCCAGTTTTAATTTATTTATCCTTATTTTTTAAAGCCATGTTCTTAAAAGGGGTAAATGTTCATAATTTTAACCTCAGAATTCTAAATAAACATATACCTAGGTCTTCAGAATGTCTCATACGAATCTAAAGTTTTCCATCATAAAAATTATTTTAGATTTGGGGAAAATAACTCTTTTTGGCATAAAGAAATTTATTTTTCATGTACCAATTGTTATTAAAAACAATGACAATACAATTACACAGAAAAGTCCAATATAGTTTAAAAAATTAGGTATTACAATGACACACACAAAACACTAGAAAGATGATTATGTTAAATGAAAAAAGATCAATTTGGGGTTTTTTTTTGTTTTGTTTTTTTGTGTTCCTGAGCAGTAATAAAACTTCACTCGCCTAACTAAAACTATCACTATTTGATTTATGGTGAATCCTATGAAATAATTCACCAGAGAAGTTACATTCAGCTTACATTATAATAGTTTAGCCTATATTTCATATTAAAAACTTTTATTTAAACATAGTGCTATAACCATAACTTTTTATACAGTAATCAGATATATGCAGGTTAAATAAATATGTGTTTACATAAAATTTCATTGACAGAAACAAATACCTCTTTAGCTCTTGACTTTTTTTTTATGTCCCATAAGGCAGGGAAAAATATTAAGTCCTAATATCTCACTGCTCTTTGAAAGCTGTGAAAAATTTGGATGTGGAAGTCTGTGTCTCTGTACTTGCTTTGAAGAGCTCCAAAAATCCTTTCTTCTGGGGATCTGTATTTAAGAGTATTATCAAGAGAAAATGCTTTTTTCTTTTACATGACACATTCTTTGTTATTGCTTTTTTTTTCCATGGTTACTAATGTTTGTCAGCTAATTTTAATTCTCACACTGCCAATACAACTATGATTGCAGCACAGGGACGCATGTGGAAGTCTGTAAAATGTAAAAGTCCACTGACAGGTTGCCCTACTAAAACATTAAGCTAGATCTGAAGGCACTCATATGTATTCACAGTACAATCCCTTCTTACAGAAACCAGTTCCCAGAAGCAACACATGCTGCATCCTAATTAACCCTGTTTCCTAGGCAATTAGACACAGAGTAGTGCTGTAGGATAGATGCTGCTGTAAAGTTTCTGCTTCCTGAACTAGCCTGCATCCTCTGCATAGTTATAAGTTGCCTTGTACAAACACATCCTTAAACTTATTTTTCCCACATAAATGTATACACGTTCCTAAACATTTGAATAAACATCTGTATCAACGTGAATTAAAGAAAGCCAGCACTTGTTTTCTGGCATGAAGCCAGTAAATGGTGGCTCAGTCTATGCCACTGTACACTGCTACCCTCCAGAACAGGGTGAATTTCTCTGAACAGCTCATGAAGAATGATCCTCCTGTCCATACTGACCCCTGAGACATGCTCCAAACAATTCCTGTGAATGTGCCACTTGGTTCAAATGAAAAACCATCTAAATAAGTAGAAGCAATTCAGCTCCCATGCCAGGCACTGTTTAATTTAAAAATACAGATAGATTTATTTTCAAACACAGAAGTGAATATTTCAAAATCTTTCTATTTAGCCAAAACGATTTTTTTATGGCAATTTGATTCCCAACCTCACCATTACACAATACCACTATTGTGATCCAGCATATCAAAAAATGAAGTCCAGGGTTGTATGGAATATTTATACTGGTAGAGAACAAAATTCAGGTCTTCTTGAGAACTATATCCATGTTATAATCAGTACACCATTTTGCAATGAAATTTCTTATTAAAAATTAACTACGGTAAAATAACACCTTTCCATTCCACTACACCTTCAAGAGCAGCCCTTCGCTTAAATTACACAGATAAAAAAAAATGGAATTGTGCTTTATGGCTGTAACAATATATGTAAAATCCTGTGAAAGAATAATAATTACATTCCTCTGCCAATAGTCCAAAGGTGAATTAATAACAGTTTATCAATATATCAATCATATTTAAAATTTTTATGATTTATAAATTTTATCCTGGTACAAACAGAACTCCTTGCTGTACTCACAGAGATCCACAGTACCGATGCATGTTTAGTAGTCTGCATTTAATATCATCCAAATTTGTTTTATCCAAGGAATATAGCACTAAAAATGGGCATTCACAGCTTAAACAGGGCATCCACTTCTACAGTAAAATTTCATTAATGAATACACAAAATTAGTGGAAATTTGCATGAAGACACATACTACTAAATTCTTCCCATGCTATAGGACTATTCATACAGTTTATCAGATTAAGTTTCTTAATGTGTCAGATGAATCTTCCTCCAAGCAATCTATATTTTTAATTTACTTTCTGGTGGGATTTTTGGGTGGTTTTGTTTGGTGGTTTTGTGTCTGTTTGTTTTAAGGTTTTTGTTTGTTTATTTGGTTTGGTTTTCATTTTGTTGCTGTTGTTTTGTCTGAGAATGGAATTGCAGATGCTCTGGTATTCTCTTTGATGGAATGGGAAGGACAGTAGACAGCTACAGGCACAAACCTTTAAAAGAAAGTGCCTTCCATAGACAACTTATCATAGTATCATAGACTATCAGTCACATAGAAATCTCATTTGGGAGTTGTGGGAACTCCAGAGTATCAGAAAGTATTATTTTTTTAACTATAATATTGACTGCCTATTTTATTTATAGATCAGAGAGATAAAGAGTGAAATATTGTACAGATAAAAATTATGTAAAAGAAAAAGCAGTACAATAAACAGTAAAATGCCATTTTAGAATCTGTTCAAAAGAAAATACCAAAAGTGTATATTTTTCACTGCAATATAGAGAAAATCATTGCTATTGAACTCAAATATGCATTAGATTAGTTGAAAGAGAATACTGAAAGTAACATTTCAAATTATTTTAATCTCAGAATAGTCTATTGAAACAGAAGAAAAATCTGATGCATGTTAAAAATTCTTGCATTTATTGAAGGTTTTGTAGATAAATGAATACAATTATTTTCAAATATTCTTCTCATCCTATGTATTATTCAATTTTCTCCGTAGGTTTAATTTTTAACCAACATTCACAAGAGCTGTCCCTTTATTAGTTAAATTGAGATTATTAACATAAAACAAAATCAAATGTAACTGTTTAAAATTAAATATTTGGTTTAACAGGTAATTGTGCTGAGCTCGCTTATGGAAAGTCAGTATTAGAAATTAAAAGGAACTTTGCTTCATAAAGATATGCTACCCAAAAGCAATTCTAACTGAAATTTCTGGAAGTTAATAGGGAGAACAGAAAAAGTTACTTCTCCAGGCAGGCCAGAAAAATGGGATGTTCAAGGAATATATTGCAGTCCCAAAGTATCATTTTTTCTGTGTGATTCAGAGTTTTCAGTTCAATACCAGCAGTATCTGTTTAGACAGCTCAGTGATGAATGAAATACTAAAGTCACTAAATGCATAATTTAAGCATGTGCTCTGTGAACTAAATCCTTGCATCATACATGAAGTCTTATCAAATGATTATGCAAGAGAATATTATCTCTCAAGTTAAAATGTAACCACAATTATGCCTGCAGTGCCACTTAAGATCAGCTATCAGTTTTTAAATATATACACAAGTGTGTTGTTGCTAAGAAGGGCTGCAGTACGGAGTACTTTAGAAAAGAATTTGAGTTGGCTGGAATATAGAACTAAGGCAGTATTCAGCTGCCTTTCACCCTGGGGACTCAATTGTAAATCACAGTGAGAGTAGATGGAGATTGCTCTCTCTCAATGCCACCCGTCAAGAGTTCTATGGGAAAGTAATTCTGTCAGTCTTGGTTTAGTCTTCTGAGAAAAGCTAGAGAATACTCCAAGTCTGCCCTGATAACTTTGGAACCTCACACTGAGTAGATTCAAACCCTTGAGGACAAAGAAGTTAAAAGACCATGTCAGAGTCCTCTAGGGCAGCTTTCTGTTAAGAAGTTGAATGATCATCAAAAAGTACATAATTCACAGTATTTCATTTCTTGTTCTCTTTTTTTTCTTGATAGAAAAAAAATCTTAAGCTTTTTTATAAACTTTCATATATTATCAACAGAATTTTTAAATATTCTTTATGTGAAAAGTATTGCATTAATGTTGGTATCTAGAAAATGTTTAGGGACTAACACTCTAGAGTGAATAAAGAGTAGAGAATTCAGTCTGGTTTTATGACAAGTTTTTAAAAATGTTGCCTATAAAAAGAAAGAAAGCTCTGCTTGTTAAAGCGTGATGACAAAATTGCCAGTAAATGGAATTTTAGTAAAGGTCAATGCAAAGTCAACAATAAACAAGAATGAAAACTCTGATTTTGCTAGGTATTACTATACCAAATTGACCCGAAAGATAAAGTATTTACCTATTATTTTTCTCTTGTGTTCTCTGTATGCAAAACTAATTTTTTGCCATTTACGTACAAGCAGCATTAACACAGTAGCTTTTGTCAGACTAGGACAAACTCTTCAGCTGCCTCAAAAAATGTTTCTACCACCTTTTGAAGTGTCTTTGCCTGATCTCCAGGCTGTTTTCACTCCAGGGATGGGCATCTCTGCCAGATCAGGTAAGTATCTCAGACACCGTATGGCATCTCTCATGGCACCTCACCTCCTTATTTAGGAACCTTACTCAAGTACAAGTTATCCTTCTGAAGAATATCAACATGCTATCAATATGAAAAGAATAGGCATATCTGGCATTTAAGTATAATTAAGTCACAACAAAGGCCTCTGACTCTGGAAAAAATAAAATTGAACAAAATGCATTTCTCAGCTTATACAAGTCCTTGATTCCACAGATTGAAAACTGCTTAAATTCAGAGCTGCTTTGTGTTTGAATGAGAATCATTGGTCACCAGTCTCAGTCTCTCCCACATTTCTATCAGCTGCCATCAGAAAGGTTATTTTTCTTGTCAGTGAAGGAGTGGAACATATTACCACTGGTTCAAATGACATAGCCACTAAATAGAACATGATAAAATTACCAATTCTTTATAGATACCAGTATCCTGATAAGACATAAAAGCCTAATTAAACTTTTCAAGAATCTAAGACCAATGAGATAAAGAAAGAAACCTTTCAAGTTAGAAATTCAGCGCCAATGCAGTATAAATAGACACCTGAATTCTTTATCACTAACAAATAGCCTGGACGTACTGATACAGGCTGGAGAATGTGAGCTAACTCAAACCTCTGCAACTTTGACAAATGGATCTTCCCATCAAAGTGGTTCTGGTCTTAAGAAACATATTTCTAACAGCAGAAAGCTCCTAAATATCTTTTATTAAAAGATAAAAGGAAATCTGAAGGAAAGAGTAGCAAAGGATATCCACTTTTCCTGGTACAGATTATGAATGAGTCTGCCTTAATACAGGCAGAAAGTGTGGTGTTTGATACAGCAGTTCTTGCTTTAAGCATAATATATGGAAAAATGACCCGCAGTGCAATCAAGAGTGCAGAGCCCTGATGAGACCACCTGGTTCAGTTCTCATTTTGGTGGTTAGGAGTTATTATGACAAGTAGAAAGAATGGAGATTGCCTTTCTGTGCTTCCAAAGGCTAAATGAAAAGTGGTTCCAAACTGCTAATGAAAAAAAAAAAAAATCCAGTGAACATACTTGGCTTAAAATTTAATATAGTCACAACTACTTCTGGGGTAGCGCACCCAGGCTGCACCAAGCTGTACTCAGATAGATTTGCAGTAGGGAATAGAGATCAGCTTTTTTTTTTTTTTTTTTTTTCTGATGCCATTTGGCTTCAGTTTAAAGGCAAGTAAATCAACTACTTTACCTGGTTTTTATCAAATAAATTAAAGAAAAAAAGTAAAGATAGAGTCTATGTGGAGAAGTACAAATGATGAATTTAAAGCCATTATTCACAGACCTTCATATTCCAGAAAATGTTATCAGCAATCTTCAGAAAATACTGAATACATTGAAAGGATTAAATATAATTTTTAACAGATATTAATGTTTAAATAATTAAAAAAAAATGGGGTTTCTCTTTTACAAAGTACCTTAATATCACAACATTCCCTTTTTTATTTTCAACAGAAACAGTAGGAACATAGTTTCTCCATGGTATTTTAAGAATTACATTACCTCAGAACACAGGTCCAAATAAAATACTACCAAAATATGTAGATTTTTAAGAGATAAAAGGTTTTACTTGCTCAGCCAAAACAGTTAACCAGAGCATTCTGGAGTAGGGAGAAATATCATTGCAAAGCAATTCAGTGCTTGCAGAGCATTTAGGATATACAAACAAATTAAAATCCTTTTCTTCATACAAGTTTTTATCATACAGCTCTTAAATAGCAAATGTGATCTTTTGTGAGCATTACTTTTTTCTAAGCCAAAACCTCCCATTTAATTTCCTTACTAAATTTCCTGTCACTGATTACTTAACTTAATAGTTAACCTGATATTGACACAACAGACAGAAGCAATGTATCATTGCAAAAAGGTGCCTAAGAACTACCACATTTTATTTTCCAAAAATATCAAGGTTTCCTATGCATATATAACAGCTTGGTTTCAAAATTAAATTAAATTAAATTAAATTAAATTAACTTCTACAATAGCTTCAAGCAGCAATCTTTAATTTGTAGCACTTGCTGTACAGTCTCAGCCAAATGAAGCCAAGTTTTTTATTGATTCAGGTGAACTCAACTGAGGTTTGAAAGAAAGGTCATATGTAAAATCTCTGTTGAATTAAATGATACAAGTTTGCCAGGAATCAATCCTGTCCCAGCAGGATATTCAAAGAGCTGAAAGATTTACTTTTTTTGTAAACAAATTCATAATTCATTGTTAACAACAAAATTTAAAACAAATGTTTTCCATGCATTAGGTAAAAGACTTTTTTAGAAGTAAAGGCTTATGCCAGAAAAAGTGCTATTACTTGCTTTAGGAAAGCTCTTATCAATTCATTAAGACCAAATTTGACATTGGAATGTTAGTGTATATATATTCTTTAGTATAGATATTAAGAATATATATATATATATTCTTGTATATATATTCTTTATTAATAATCTATATACAATAATACTTGAACAGAGAAGTGATAACTAAACAGTTTGCTTGGGGATTTGTCCAATTAGGTTTTGAATAGCTGTAAGACTGGAAAATCCACAATGTCTCTGGGAAATTTATTCAGGTGTTTTATCACCCTCACATTTAAAAAGCTTTTTCTTATGTTTGATTTTGTAGCCTTTGCATCATGTACTTTCAGTGAGCACCACTGATGAGTCCAGCCCTCTTTGTTTAGACTGTCCCTTGGATAAGTATAGATGATAAGCAAAGTTCCCCTGAACTTTCTCTCCCCTAAGCTGAACAGCCCCAACTCTCAGTCTCTCTTCAAATCAGAGGTGAGCCATGAGAGAAGTTTGTTTCTCTGAAGATATATTTAGGAAAGGGCAGAATGCACCAGAGAGAAGAGGCCACACACACACAAAACAGTGAGAAGTAAGACAGGGAACACTGAATTTAGAGGAGAAGGTAGTGCAGTAGAAACTCTCTGCAGCCTTTGGAGAACACATGCCAGAGAAGAAAAGTGAGTAGTAACAGCAGAGAGAAACTGCTACATACCTACTGCAAGGTTAACCCACCACCCTAACCTAAAATGAGAAACAATACCAATTATCAAGGCAATTATATTATAGCGCTTTAAATTTTCATATAATTGAAAGAGGAATCCCCCACTTTTCTAGATCAGAGGTGCATATACTAGGAGAATGGTATAGAAACTACTCTAACACTGATATGCTTTAGCTGAAGTGGATATTGGATATTCCCTTCACAGTACAACTAAATATCTTCTGGTGCACACACATATTTACAACAGTTATTGTCAATTTAGGTAGTTTATTATTCTCCATGAAGAGAGGTTTCTTAGACAAATTGCAAACTTCATGACAATTTTTTCAAACCCTTTAAATCAATTAAACTCAGTCACAGATGTGATCAGCTACAGTGTTATGATTAACAGCAAAGTACTCTGGATTTTAGCAGGGTGCATTGAGTAGGTGACCAAATTAGGTGGATCCTTGCAGTTAATGATGGAAGAGATACAAGACAGTCACCAAAAAATATATTTTGCTATAGAAAAAGAAATACTAAGTGAAGAGAAGAATCATGTGAAGAAACACTGAGTGAATGGCAAAAGTCCAGCTTCTCACCACCTGCATGAGAATAGACATAACTGTAGACGCTAAGCTGAGAGCTCTGGGCCACTTTATTCTGGTAGGAGTTTACCATTCTTAAGTGAATGGATCTTGGCAGAGTTGCATCTATAATACTCACTCCTTTCAGAAAAGCAACCTCCCTAAACAAGATTTCAGACCATAAATTGGCGTGGATTGAAATCAAATTCCTATGAATAAATTTTAAAACGACAACAAAAGTAGACAGGAGACACAACTCAAATAATGTTATAGTAACTGTAAGCATCCTAATTCTTATGTTCTTTTTTAAAAAATCTTCTCAGTCTTTGCATTGTTTTTCCTTGCTTTCATTTAGATTTGCTTTTCTTTTAATAAATGTAATAGTGTTCAATGTAAATAGCTGACTAACTCAACTCATAAATGGCGTTGAACTTCCATAAAGCTGTTCTATCTCTTCCTCTGGCAGTCAGAGAAGATTCTGATTGCATCTACAGTATAAGTGAAAAAGTATGTGTTTCCAACAAATAAAACCTTACTTAAATGCCTCGTAGATGAGACAGAGGAGTTTGCACACTTAGGTCTAGCAAAAGAAAACGGTATAAAAGGGAAAGAAACCCATGAGCCTAAATAGGAACAGTTTGCTAATTCTTGTTTCTCTGTTCCAATAATTACATTGCTATGTTAGTTAACTCACTTGAATAAATTCTGAGGGTAGTGACTGAGGGAATTGCCATCTCTTTATTGTTTTAATGAGAATGAAAGATCTAATTCCACACACACTAAGCCTGAAATTGCATCACCTATCTCTGAAACACTATGATGAGCTAATCACCAAAGATAATTATTATTCTTAGAAACAACAGTTGTAGTACAATAAGATTTTTATTAAACCAACAGGTGGAGATAATAAACGTACAATAGCTGAAGTTAAATTTTTATTACATGATCTTTAATCCCAATGTTGTATCCTTAGAATGACTTTGCTGCCTGCAATTTCCTTTAGCCTATAAAAGACAAGACACAAAGAACAAAAAGCATAGTACTTACACTATTCTAATATTTTTCTAGTGAAAGAAAATACTCAAGAAAAGCTTAGTAACCACTGAATTTATGGATAAATCTTTGTGTTCTATTTCTTTGCATGTTCCATAGCAGACACAGCCATCAGATCCAGACACTAAGCATTTTTAAATTTTTTTTTGGTTTACATATTCGGAAATTAGCACTGTTAGTAACATTTATAAATGAACCCAGATAATTCCAGCTTTGAATATGACCAGGAAAAACATTTTTAAATTAGAGCCAATAAAATACATTTCCTTCCAGAGCCTTCACAAAAAGGGCACTGAAGGATATAGAGTATCTCAAAAAGTCTTCCACGGGCCTTTGACATCTTTCAGTATATCTTACATTATTTAACTCATGTTCTGCCTTCATTTCTCTGTCAGTTTGCATCTATGATTTGGCCAGAAGATACTCAGTCTGCCTCAGTGATTCAAAAGAAAATTTTTCACAATATCATATAGTATCATTATCTTAATGGATTCAGCATTGATAAAGCATGTACTATACCAGTAGAATAATATAACTTAAAACCACAAACTAGTGAAAAGATTTTAGGTGTCTGATCAAGATAGTGGTGGAACAGACCAAAGACGAGGTGTTAGTACCATATTCTGCAACAATAGCCAAAAATTAAAGAAAATAAATAAAAACATTGGTCAAATATGGAAGGAGTAGAAAAAGGTTAATTTTTTAAAGAGTTTTAATCTTAATTACACTACTGGGATCTGGATAAAGAATTCAATCTGAGAATTGTAGATTGTGTTTTAAAAAGATTTTTCTTTGTCTTTTCCTAATACATACATTTGATACAGATTTTATCATAACACAAACCTTTGCTTCATTCTCATCTCTCAAACATGTCTCTCAAGCATGTCCACTTTTACCCATAGCACACTAGGAATCAAACTCTGATGTCTTTGCAAAAAAAAGAAGCAAAATTAAATCACACTTTATCCCCATTTTTTTTTTTTTTTGGTGGGGTAAGAAAAATCAGGTTTCACATCTGTCAGATTCTGTTAAGAAAAAAGAGAATAATGTTTTGATACATAAATATTCAATTCCATAATGACCATTTATGAAAATTGTATTAAAATGCGCCTAATTAAGGCTAGACAGGCAACTGTGATTTTTTGACATAATATAATTTTTTGGTACGAAGTTCACTTTATATGTCTATAAACTAAATGCTGGTGATTGCAGTCTGAGAATTTTGAGGTAAAAATACGGAAAAGTCTAGGCTTCTCAATACTCAGCTGTAACAACAATCTCCAACCTAAAAATGCAGAAACTGAAATAAAGGTGAGAATAAGTTCCTAAAGGACAGGCTTGTGAGTTATATCCCAGTATTTTGAGGCCGGGTAAAACTCCTACCTCGGCAGTTGGGTAAAGGGCTGCTCCACTGCCCATTGCTCCGACACTGTGCTCGAGAAGCACCCTGAAGCAAGTATCCAGTGCTGCAGGTAAAATTCACCACATCGTTTAAATTGAACTCACTGCCATTAGTCATTCCATGGGCTGGATTCCCAGGATGTCCACATGTGATTGCTGTTAGAATAAAAATAGGCATGTTAGCAACTAAGTGATAGGTACTGATCCATGGAACCACTTGCAGGTTGGAGCTCCTTTGGCATTTGGGTTTTTCACTTTGTTTTTTTTTTTTCCACTTCTGAATTTGACATTTATACAAGACATATAAGAAAAAGAATAGGATATATTTACTGAGGATTCTTAACTACCAGGAGAAAAACCTTATTTTTTCAATAAAACTCTTAGAACCTACTTTTTACCTTATGTAAAAGGAAAATATTTTTTCCCAGCAAACTTAAAACATGTAGTAGAGCCAAACTAATTTGATGCACTATTTCAGAACATTCTGAAGTTATGAAGCATTACAGTTTCAAAAATATTGTATTGCTTTGCTGAAGTAGTGATTCTTTTTATCTGATTTTCTTATGCCTATAAAGAAATAATTTTTGGAGTAAATTTTTCCCATTATATCTTATGTGTGTTGATTTTGCTAAAACAGAACTTATAAAATAAGCTTATTATGGTTAAGTTCTAATTTTCCATGTGATGAGATATTAAAATATCTTTACAAATCTAAAAATTCTTTCAAAGTAAATTAAAAATATAAAAAGATGTGATCTCCTGTAAAAATCTCACTAAATCAAGACCACTGAGGGGCAAATTTTCAGGGGCACAGCCCCTCATGTCTTTGCAATATCTCTGCCATTATATTGGATCTACCTGAGATGGATGTCTTAGAGCTGTGCTTTCTATCATTAGCTAGAAAGGTCTTGATAACACCCCACTGTTTTGCTACTGCTGAGCAGCACTGCACAGCATCACTGCTGTCTCCCCAACATTCCAGCTTCCCACCAGTAGGCTGGGAGTGTCACAACCTTGCAAGGGGATATAACCAGGTTAGCTGACCAAAAGGATGTTCCATACCATATGATGTTTGCTCAGATAGAAAAGCTAAGAGGAAGGAGGAGGAAGGGGCAAGGCAGGGTGGCAGCAGGGAAGGAAGGGAGGTATCATCCATTATTTACACACATGTTTTGGAGAATTGTTACACAAGCTGATGCCCTTTTTCTTGGGAAGCAGCCACATATTGCCTGTTCATGGGAAGTAGAAAATGAAAATATTTATTTTCTTTGCTTGCAGGTGCAACCATTCCCTTTTATTTTAGGAAGCTGCAATCTTATTTTTCTCCCCTGCCTTTCTGAGGAGGGGAGTGAGAGTAGCCTGATGGCCACCTGGCATCCAGCCAAGGTCAACCCACCACAGCCATATTTCTAGTTCAGGCCCCATAATGCTCAGTCAGAAGAATATTTCAGTAGAACACATTTCTAGCATTGATGAACCATATGTTTTCACTTTACATCTCAGAAATAAGAGTCTCATTTGTATGGGAATTTCTTAAATAAATTAATCAAAGGAGGAAAATTCTCTGAAGTTTGGATGCTGACATAAATCCATCTTTCATGGCTTTTCAGTCTGGTAGCATTCCAAGCAAAAGAAAACCATGTTGTAATGGAAAGCATTAGGCAAACTCTAATAACAGAAACTGATGCCAGTTCTTCTCATAACATTAATGATAACAAACATTTAAGAAGAAGCAGTCTCCTGCCCTTCCCTGCTTTGTTTCTTTCTTTTGAATGGATTTTATTCACTGCACAGTCAAATGGATGCACTAATAGTGACAATGCTAGTTGTGACTCCTTTGATGAATATATATCACTTGAAGATATAAACAGAATTTTAAAAGGGCAATGACACTTGGCGGATATTTCCTGTCACTGTACACATGTAAAAATTTTCATTTTACCCAAAGAAAGAAAATACTGAACATTTAGACACCTAATATGTATTGAACAGAAAAGCTGACCATCTCAGTGACTCTGTGTAGATAAAAGTTATGTCTGAATTGCAGACATCTTAAAAAATGCAACACTTAAATAGTTTATATAAATTCTCCATTAAAAATAATATACATATATAAAAATGGGGCTCTTTAATAAAACTGAAATGAAAAGGAAATAAAATCAACTGCATAATAAAGTAGTAAAAAAAAAAGATAATTGTACTTGACTGATTAAATGGCTGATGGTTCAGAAAATGTCAGATAATCTGCCATGCAAATGAAGAAGGAGCTAGAGAAGGAAATTCTAGCACTTAATTATGGGATTTTCAAAACCACGTGAATTGAGAAAATATTAAAGGCTATAAAAAAGTTAACTTATTTTCTAACAGATGTAGCATAATTCAGTGCCATGCCTTGGCTTGCATGGGTAAGTAAACTGGAGGCCAATTTGAAAAAAACAGGCAATCATCAGAAATGTACAGCTGAACACTATCCCAGCTTTGTCCTTCAAGCCATGAAAACATACAAGAGAATTTTTTACTCTTGGTGAAAAAAATAGGAGAGAGGCTCAGCAAGCCCATACCTGACATAGCAACTATGCTCTACAAAGAGAAAGTGATAGTACACAGCTGCAGCCTGCTATTCAAACTTCAGTGTCTATGGCATGCTATTTCTGAAACAACAGAAATCAGGTGTTACTGAAAATATGAACAAGTCTGTGCTAGGTTAGAAACTGGATCATAACAGCCCTTTTAACTGACAACAAGTCCAATAAATATCTGATCTGAGCCCAAACACTTTTGAACATCCAGTCCACTGTTAATATTCAATTACGTTGAAAATAGTAGCAACAATTCAGTGAAAAATTAATTGCACTTACGGACACAAACAGGAGTTTGTCCAGACCACTTGTGGTCCTGTAGGCAGATTCGGACAGACGTACCAACAAGTCGAAAGCCAGGATTACACTGGTAGACTACAGTGTCACGATAACTGAAACCATCTCCACTAATATGACCATTTACAATTGGGTCTGGTGAGCCACAGTGACCAGCTACAATAAAAGAAACCCATCAAAAGTGTTTATTTTGATAAGACTTGCTAAAATTTACAAGAAAAAAAACAAAACAAAATTTCAACTTTCCTTTCAATAAACAATATATTTAGCGTCAACTACTGCACTGTGCAGAACAAGTTCTCAAGTATAAAACCTACAGATGATATTTCTTCTACTTCTTTGAAGGAGAAAATAATGAATTAGAGAAATGAGAATTCTATGATTAAATAATAGTACAGGTTTGAGAGTTAAAGGCCTCACACTTCTGTGGGGAAAAAGGCAACCTTACTAAGGCACTTCATGATAATAAAAAATAAAAGTAGGCTATTTTTGTTGGTACTGATGAAATTGCAAAGAACTATAAAGAAAAGCTTACTATAATTTTGACATTAATATGAATTTATAAGCATTTTCCAGATAGAAGGCATGAACAGGAAGGAATGTCTGCCAGCACTGTTTGCTTCTTCTTTCAGCTTCTGTTAAAACATTACAGAATCCATTATTCCAGGATAATAGCAGTCTTGGCAGTGAAAAAGCCAAGTAATGACTTAATTAATTCTTCATTCTGTTTGAAAACACAGTTGCTGAGCAAAAAAACTATTTCTCTTTACTGATTAAGGAGGAAAAGAAAGTTTTTTTGGTTTTTTTTTTGGTTTTATTTTTGTTGTTGTTTTTTTGGTTTGTGTTTTTTTTTTTTTTTTTTTTTTTGTGGTGACACTGATTAATTACAACTGCAGTAATTTCATCTGAAACATGTGCTAAATCCTCATTTTGAGAGGTGAGGACTGGGACCTAAGGCTCAAGACTGCAGCTACAATGTGTTGTGTGTGTGTGATTTCTTCTCTTTCATGCAGGCTGTATCCATCAACAGCAACTTGTTTGTAACATTTCTTTGTGATTCAGTCTTTCTATTAAAGCCCCTCTATTATGCTAGACATATTTCATTCACACCTAATGGCTTCTCTAAAACACCATTTTATTAGGTTTTCCATACACACAGGATTATTACAAAAATCCTAATTGTAGGATTGCTGATGCCTCTAAGAAGACATTGTGGTATTATTCTGCAAATTTGAGGAAGAAAATATGAATGCAAATTTTTCACTAATTATACAGCTACTTTTCCCCTTGCAACACAGAATATGGCAACAGAGAACACTGAAAGCATATTTTTGTCTTTGAAATGTGTCATGGAATAATTTATCTTATTGTTCTCAGTCCAAATTAGTAATATGGTTCCTTTTACCCTTCTCTCTCCTCCAGCCTCACTCAGCCTCTCCTTGTCTAAAGATAACCCAGCCTCTGGCCCCTTAATGGGTCTTTCCCCCAAACTTGCTTCCTCTTGCAATATCTCTCTTGTATAGTGGAGGACACAAAAACTACACACAATTTTCCACATGAGTGCTGAAGGGGAAATAATAACCATAACCTGGTGACTACAGTGGTGCCCATACACTCCAGTCTGATATTATTACTGCAATGCCACACTTTTAACTCTTAGTCAGCCTCTCCACTCAGTCACCTGGGTGCTTTTTGTAAAGCTTGTTTTTACCCAGCCAGTTCCAAGAGTACTCACAAATGCCATTATTCAAGGCAAAGTGCAGGATTCTGTATTTGTCTCTCCTGAACTTTATGAGCTTCCTGTTGGCTTATTCCTCCATACTCTAAAGGTCCCTCTTATCTAGCAGTACTAGAATCCACACATCAACTTTTCTCCCATCATATTGTGTTACCCTCAAACTTGCTCCAGCTGCATTCCAATTTGTTATCCAGTGACAGACAGGGGCTGGACAGTGTGGCCCCTTGTGTTCATCCGCAGTATCCACTGGCTCCTAATCACACTTCTAATCAAGAAATTATACCCCTTGTGTTTGCTGACTCAGTTTTTCATCCATTTTTCAGTCCCCCCATCCAGTCCCTGTCTTCTCAATTTGGCCACAAGGATACAAGGGGAGACTGTTTCAAAAGTTTTGCTAAATCCCAAAGTGAAAAGAATTTTCTGCTGAAATCTACATCTCATGAGACAGTCACTGGAAAAGGCAGCAAGACTGTCAAGGTTTGCTTTTCAATCTTCCTCCTGCATGTTACCAATTATTTTCTTATTTTCTCTATGCCTAGAAATTAGTTCCTAATATTTTCTCCCTATTTTTTTCCTAGGGAATGATGTGAAATAGAAAGGAATACATTTGGGTTTTTTTCATTTTCTAGCTTTAAATAGTAAAGAATTGAAAAGCAGTAGCTGCACAGGAGACAAACACAAGACCACAGGGAATTTCAAGAAGAAAGATAGATGAAATGTGCCACATGGCATAAAGAAAAATATCATGCATTTCTCTTAAATGGGGATTTAACAAGTTTCTAGACTTATTATGTGAGTCATTTCATTTACAGATCATTCCACCTATTGTATTTAATGATTTTTTTCAGGGATTTTTGACTCATTTAAATTAACTATTCCAACATATCAAAAACTGAAAGAGCACTGCAATGACACAAAATGTATGTAATTTTCTCATCAACTAAAATTAAAGAAAATTAAGTAGGCTGTGAGGGGATTTTTTAGCAAAATATGCCCTCAAGAATTTACAAAATTGTTCAAGTGCATCAAGGTTGGTTCAACAGTTTTATTCTAAAACATCTGGAAAGCAAGATACAAATAATTATATTTTATTTCAGTAAGAATTTCAAATATAAGCCAATATAGTAATATTATACTGCAATTTACTTATGAGTTATCAATTAATGGATTAGATATTTTTACACAACCATTGTCTGCAGCAGCATATTTTCATACTGATATATCTAAGGCATTATATAGATCATATAATTAAAAGATGGAATGGAGTAGATTATATTCAACTTTAGATTTTTAATATCTCATTGACTTATTTACATGTAGTCTTGCCCCTGGAAGGAGTAAAAACATCTTTTCAGGAAAATACACTGATGCATAATTAAGTGCCAATGATTTTGCAGATGGAGTAAGGCAAATTTAAATGCTTCCAATGTGTCCTGTGACCTGTATGAACCTATGGTCAGCCATACACACAAAGCATGCATAAAAACACATAGGTTTTGTGACATAGAGTTGCAAATATTCTTGGAAGGAAAAAAGGAAAAGAGACATATTATTAACGGTGTGTGTAAGTGAGTGAAACTGAAAGAAATCTTGCATACCAATTCATATTTATGCTTGTATAACTAACACAAAAATACATGTAATGTTAAAAAAACTGAAGACTTAGGTCTTAAATTGAGCCTTAGACTCATTAACTATGGCCCCTGGTTTTAGCTTTCTTTAGAGACAAATAATAAGGAATTGACAAACCCTTTCCTAAGATACAGAAATTAGTGTACCCATTTAACCTGAAATCTAATAAATTAAATTTTAACCTAATAAATTCATTTTACACCTATCATTGGGTAACATCAAGTGATATCTATTTTCATCTATAGCTGTCTTGAATTATATTAATGTAGGTACTGTATAGATAAAAAGCATCTTTAACTCATTATGAATCCTTTGAAATGGAAAGACTCATTTAGAGTTCCCTCCGTGTTTGCCTTCTGATTTTCACAGGCTTCAGGTGAGTCTTAAAGGCACTTCTGAAATAAATTTGAGGCATTTTGTCTTTGAAATTTAGGAATATTCAATTAGCAGTATTCACATAATCTAGCTTTAAAATGTAAGAATTTACCTTTCCCGAATTGCTCTCTGGAGGAGCCTACATAGTTCCATTGACCTTGGATTGTATTCTTAATTGCATCTAAATTAAGTGTCTGAAGAACATGGTATTAATATACGTTATGTGAAACAATGTAATAAAGACAGCCAGGGGCTTATTAGCAGAAATAAAACTTTCTGCAGCATGTATGGGGTAACTCAAATTTAAACTTTCACACTCAAAGCTGTATAATATTTTTAGAACTATACAGCCTGTCTGATTTTGAAATGGCAAGGACTAAGTAGTGTTTAACCTGCCAGCTCTAAATGTGATCTTTTTTATCTGGTGAGGTAGATCCATGCATTTTAACAGTTCTAAGCATAGGGCTTCATTCAACAATGAACTCAATCAAATAGAAACTTAAGTCCATCTAAAGCTTTAGAAAAATATTTGGAGAGTATCATAAAGCAAGCAATGTTTTACTACAGTAATAATTCCTGCAAGAGATCTCTGTGTTTATTACAAGTGGGAATAGATCTGTAAAAATTATTTGAAATGTAGAATGCAGATAATCAGGTGGGAAAAAAGAAAAAGTTATTAGCTATAAGGAAATAATAGTAATCTCTACCAATTTCAATGGGGATTTGTAAAAAACTGAATTAGAAAAAATACAGCACCAAACTACTCCTGGAAAATAAAAGGATTATTTAATATAAAGTAAATTCAAGCTGAATATAGACACAGCCTTTCCTACATATGAGATCTAATAACCTTATTAACTGTTTCCCAAAGAGTTAAAAGTTTCACTAGGTATTGTTTCTAAATTGTTCTATATGTGTAATATATATATATATAGATACATACATACATATATATATATATATATGTAAGACATGGACTGAAAATTCTTCTCCATCTCTACACTATTTGAATCTAAACTTATGACTACCATAGACAGTTAATCTTCTGGGATGTTCAGTTGTAAACATTGTTTCTCAATAGTCAGAATAGAAGGAATAAAAACCTCTTTTCCAGTCTTTCATGCACAAGAGCAATTTATAATACACACAGAGTCTATTGAAACTGGCGTATTGTTTAGTTTGCATATGTTGGCAGCCACATTATCCTGCATATAGCCTTTCAAAATAGAAAAGAAGTACATACATACTAAATGCTGTTATTATTAATCAGATTACAAAGTGGTATTTCAGGTTATTCAAACGGAATGAAAATTAATACATATCTTTATGTTTGCATTCATTACATGCAGGTGTCAGGCAATACCCTGAAAATGAGTGGTGTAACACACTGGAAGAACCTACAGGGATAATACCTCTTTTATTTTTGCAATAGAGTTTGCATGTTCAGAACAGAAGAAGAGGTTGTGGAAAACACTTACACATACATACAAGTTTTGGGCTGTTGGATCTTCACAGCTGCAGTTCCAACATATTTATATGTCAGTCAGCCTCAGTCCAGGGACAGGCTGACACCAGTAGATGGCTGATGTGTTTTTAGATACAAACTTTCTGTACACTTCTGCTGTGCAACTTACGCATGTGAAAAAGTAATGCTGAATCATAACATTCCCCTAAGCAGCACCTCAGTGCAAATTTTTTCCTAGGTAAAAAAAGTTTATTTTTCTTCTTTCCTGTTCTAAATATCAAAAGAAATACCTATGCTTATGCCTATATCCTATGCTTATTTCCTGCATCAAAATGATATCTTTCTCAATACAGCATATTTCAAATTCAACAATCAGATGTGAAAATATAACAAGCCAGAGGAGTGTTCTTCATTTCCATAAAATTTGCTGGAAACAAGTGCATGTTGCTGGGAAGTCACTAATAATGAACTGGCCATTAGAAGTTAGGTTAGTTCTTTGAGATGATGGTCACTACTTCTGACCACTCCATGATTAAGAGACATCATACTACAAAAGTGTATTCAAAAAAATCAAACTACATTCCTGCTGCAAAATGATGGAGTCAATCAGGATTACTTAACAAAAGGTTATAAAATCTTAATTCTGATCTGAATTACATGATTCTGTGCAATATTTTTTTCTGATAATAATCTGTCTATTTTTCTTTCTGCTGCAGCCTAGTATCTGTGAGAAATTGAGATGTTAATGGCTCAAACACTGCTAAGATCACTGTAGGACTTTGCCCACCATGGCAAGCTGTATAAAGAAGCCACTGCTCATGTGTGGTCACCAAACTTTCCCCCCTACCGAATAAGCCTCTGCAAATTCCTGGAAATATGGACACAAAGTTAAGCCACCTGACAGGAGCTTGCGATAAGATAAAGGTGCTTCTATTGCCCAATTATCTCGGGTCTAAGAAGTAAACAAGCCTGGGGACAAGAATGTGTCCATGAGGAAAGCCAACTCAGCAGCTGTGCTAAGTATCAGCTCTGTCTAGGTCCAGCACAGGGAGACCACAGCCCACAGACTCATTTCTGAGGCCTTTCACCACATGACCCACAGTTTTGCAGCAGATCCACTGTAAAACTCCCCCTCCACCCAGTAGAGGTGCTTGGACATTCCCACGTACACCTGAATATAAAGATAAGCACTGGACGCTATGTGCTCTGCTAAAATGACATCATGAGACACCAGAGAAGAAAGATGCTTTTTTATGTGAGGTTGAGCTCTGAAGAGGAAAGCAGAATTCCTCCTTTCCTGAGACCAAACGAGTACATTCAACTATAAGGCAAGAAGAAAATCTGCAAAATGAGAGCAGATAAAGCAAATAACAGATTCCAGAAATAAATATCCTGTTCACAACCAAGAATAAACCCACTGCTGAGCCTCAAATGTTACTCAAAAAGAGAATCTTTTCCTTATGTCTGTATTAGCAGTTTAGCTAATATCTGCTTATTAGCAGAACCTATATGAGTGGATCTGAAAAGAGCAGGAGTCAGGGTGAGAATTCATGTCCAAATTGTATCAGTCTCAGGTTTTGAAAGAGTCTTGATTTTATTTTGTATTTGACTGTATCTTGTCTGCTTCCCTTGACCAAATGGTTAATATGCTGAACGCTCAAGAATAGTCTTAATTGAAGCTTATCTTGAAGCTTAGTTTCATCACCCTGCTCCACAAAGAAGAGTGCTGTGAATGTGGGCGATTATTTGAGTCACTTAAGAAATCATACTGGTTTGAAAAGCATTATAACAATAAAAGGTAATTTTATGTCTAATGAAAAGATATATGCCTATAGAATAACACAAAATCATATTCAGGACATAATATTACCATATTTAAGGTACCTTTATTTTTCATTGATTCAAAAATTTTGCTTGACAAGAGCTGAAATCTAGTTATTGATACTTTTAAGACAGAACAAAACAAAGAAAAAAAATGTGGGCGTTTTACCTAGGCATTGGGTTTCAGTACCACTCCAGAGACCATTTGCCAAGCACTCTCTCACATGAGAACCAACTAATGTGTATCCTGTGTTACAAGTGAATATTGCAGTAGCTCCATACACTGTTAAGGTTCCAATCTTATTTCCATTTGGTGGAGATGGAAGACCACCACAGGAGATAACTAGGAAAAAAAAAAAAAAAAAAAGAGAAATAGAACATACTGAAATAAGAAAATGCTTTTCATAATTTTTTGTCTGGAACACAATTCATCACCTTGTGTTTTCTTAAAAAGTATATGTAATAGGAATAAATACAAGAGTTTTATTCCATGAAAAGGGCTTAAAGTTATGCTTGATATTGAAACATATGTTCTAAAACTAAAAGTGCTTTGGGATACTTGCATATCTTGACAGCAGTCAATGCATATATCTAGTTCTCAAGCAAGGGAATTACATGAATTCCTGAGAAGGTTGTGGTTATAGTCCATATATTCATATCCATGGCTACTTCTCAAATACACTTTCCCTGGCTGTTTTAAATGTCGTGTCAGTTTAAAGTATTAAAAATCTTTTTAACATTTAGGACTCTGAATTTTTATGAACTGTCTTTTTTCTTATTTCTTACTACTATTCATAAGTATATAGCATATAGTCTGCTTGCTAAAACAATAAATCATCTGGTTTTGCCAAAGACTAGGTTTGACCAATTATCAGAGAAACTTTCTGTAGCATCTGTAGCTGCAACCCACAGCTATTGCACACCACATGAAAAATTGTCTTTCAAGAATGTATCAAACTCTAATTTAGTTAAAACTATTCTGTCATTTCTTTTTTTTCTAGAAGAGTGTACATATATGTATTGTAATTTAAGATGCAGGCCAATGTTTCAAGAGCTTCAACTGTATTTATATATTAGTATAAACCATATGTTTACTTTCACTAGCATCTTGATCACAGCTAAACTTCCTACTTGAAATCCCAAGGCCTCACTCTTAAATATTTTAAAATGTTCACTATATAAAACAACATGAAATTGGTTAGAATTTGAATGAAATCAAGTACCAGCTACCGTTCTGTTAACTAACTCAGTCATAATCAGAAAATATATTATCATAGTTTCTTATATACATAATGTGCCTAGAGATTAGTAAGACTCATTTTGACTACAATCAAGTCACATTCATATAATTTGGGGTTTAGCCTAACAGTATAATTTCTAACTTTAATACTGAATATTAATTACATTTATGTTAAAAAAATAAATGAAACTTTTTTGAAGGGAAAGTAAACTGTAGACTCCAGAAAAATACTTTGCAATGTGTTTCTGCATCTTAATGATCCAGCTCCAATGGAAATATTACTGAATATATCTTGGTGGATGAAGTTTCCTATAATTAAATCGTTATCAGTCCTCTAGTAGAGGGCAAAACAATATACCTTTCTTATAAATTAACTTATAAATTAATATCTCTTCAATCAGCAACTCCATGTGTTTCTAATACTTTTCTTTTGGTTAACTGTATCTCATGTGGATCATCCCATTTTTTACTCACATACATTTTTTGTAATTGTAGAGGGTGGGCAAGAACTATCTTTTCAAAGACTTGTTAGCAGCTGAACAGTAGCTGGATATTAAACAGCATATCAAAACTACTATTTTTTTTTAGTCTGTGTGAACAAAAATAGACACAAATGCAGTAATCAGAATTAAAAAAATATTTATTTTAAAAAAAAGAAAGAATTTTTGGAGAAATTTATTAAGACAGGCACTGTAACCATTGCAGTCTGTATGATTCCACTGAGATTGCCAAAGTTCCCTAAATCTTTAAACATCCAAAGTCAGGATTGATGTAATTTATGGCATTTTTGTATGAAGACACTATAAAAGCTCATATGAATGTTTCTCCAACAGTACAGTTTTAATATTTCACCCAAGAGGTCAAAGCAATATAATCTTCTAATCTAACTCTAATCTGGAATATTCTAAAGTAATAACATTCTCTCCTAGTACTTTCTACATATTTATGCATTACCTAGTAGAATACATACGAATTGATATGTTGATGGTACATCATTGGTTCTTATTATGAAACACATTGTACTTAACACCTAAGGAGTTGGAATAAATTAATTTCAAGTTAATGAAAATGTCACACTTTCTTACTTATTGGAATGTGAGAGAAAAATAGTTTAATAAGCCTTCATTTACAAAAGAAAATATATGTATTAGAAAGCATAGGATATTCTGTAAACAAGTATGTGCCTTACCCTTACAAGATGGCCTTTCATTGCCTACACTCCAGGTTCCATTAGTCCTGCACTGTATGAGTCTTTGACCCAATAAATAATATCCAGGACTGCAGCTGAGCATGACTTGAGCTCCATACTCATTCAGTGACCCAGAAATCAGTCTCCAGACAACATGTTCTGACAGAAGAGTCTCTATGCTGGGGCAGGTTACAGCTGTGAAGAAAGGACATGTACATATTAGCATTCTGCCCCTATATTTCTTTATAAGTGAATGCCTAGCCTTGCTGGCAGATATTTTGCAATCTGAGACTTAAAATACCATAGTCATTTTGGAACTATAAGTTCAAAGAAAAATAGAACTCAAAGTGAGTATTACAAATTGAACTGGAGTTTGTAGCGTATTTTCATTTAGTGGACATAGTGGAACAATGACATACAGTTATACTCTCTAATGAGATTTATTCAAAGATTTCAGAGACAAAACACATCAGAGACTATGGTGGATATAAAAGGGAAAGCAAATATTGCTATGTAATGTTTGCAAATCTTGAAGTTCTTAAGACAGTTTGCCATAAAGCTGCTAGCACACAGTGAAATGCTAATCACTATAAAACCATATATTGTGGGTATACAGGAAAATAATTTCATTCCAGTTTAGAAGACTTTAAAAATCTTCCTAAATGTCATCATTTTTTTAGAGTTATTTCAGTTGTGTTGTTTTTAATATTTTGTATTTTGTTAGAGAATGCAGTTACTGACTACAGACAGTAAGTATAATTTATGTTCTTTTTTCAGTTTCAATTTGATGCTCTGCAATCTAAGTCCTCAGAATTCTTAAAATATTTATGATATTGACATAGAATTCTATCTTAATGTACCTATGACTCTAGACTAGCATTATGAAAATATTTATGACTATTTAAACTAGCTGTATTTGTTATCTTTTACCATGTTATTCAGAATTTTCCTGCTATAGACAAAGTCTAGATGAATTATTGACTGTTTATGTCACTAAGTGAGATTCACTAAGTGAATACTTTAGGAATAATAACTAGCCCAGAAACAATTGAGAAAAGCTATACTTTCCAAAGAAAATCAACCAACCAACAGCATAAATTTAGTTTCTTCATATGTTGCTCAGTGGAAGACAAAAGCATTAGGAGCAAGTGTAAAAATCCCAAACGAAGCAATAAAAAGAAGACCGCGGTTCTCATTTATGCTACAATAAATTCATACCATGCCACAAGGAAAAAGACTACCAAGCTGGCAAAAAATACATAAATTAATAATTACATATTCTGTAGACTTCAGGCTGCTGAGTGGTATAAAGAGGTTTTATCACAAGTATGAATGTGTGATGGAAGAGATTAGTTAAGGCAATCACTGAACTAAAGGGAAAGTGATAGAATCAAAATACTTGTAAAAATGTAGATGTTAATGTTATAACTATACATCTACCTTTTTCCAATAGTTATCTTACTTATGGCAAATTTTGGCATCCAGGAAAATCAGAACTGAACACAGTATATCTGTGAAGATGAGTAAGAATTTATAAAGGAGAAATAATTTGAAGAACTTCCAAATGACAGGTTCTAATGTTATATTGAGCTGAAATTGTAGAATATTTTCCTATAATTATTTTTGTATGTCTTAGGAAGGATTATCAGTGTACAATCACTTGGAAACTTAATAGGTCATCACTTTGGCCTTTAAAACAATATTTTGACTATTGAAGAATGGTATCCCAGGTTAATAGAGGACTTCCTACTTCCTAATTTAGTTTATTTTGGTATTAATACTAAATTGTTTCATAGCTATGGAAAGACTATGAACTACCAACCAATAAACATTTTTCTGTACTTGTTAAATTAAATATGCATATTGAAGCACTCTGCTTAACACCTTGTAGTGAAACTCATATAGGTCTTTCAGAAAAAAAAAACATATTCTAAATAGGAACTTAATTCCTATCAACTTAAACCTTTTTATCACTCCTCCTTCCAAACAGTAATTTTATTGGTTCTTTCAAATATGAAAGCAAGCTTCTTGTTTAGTCCCATAGCAAAAATTTTAGAATTAACCACAGGACATCTCAAAACAGGCTCAGCTATTTCATAATATGAAGGTGCATAGAAGTTACCTCTACATACTGAGGTCAGTATGCAATTTATTCTTTATATATAGATACACTTAAATTTACAAGCACACTTTACAAAAAACTATCAGTTTCTAATTCATAAATGTTTGATTTCTAATTAAAGATGTTCCTCAATACAGAATACACTTCTAGGGTGTGTTGATGTAATCAACTAAACCTGCTGCTTGAAAAAATTTAATTTTACAGGGACTGATTTTGATTTATCAAATTCCTCATCCTTCAAGAAACAAAAGTGACTATTAACAGATGCTTGATTTTGTGCACATGGTTTGTGAATGAGTGTATTAACTTGCCTTTATGATCAGTCTCATGGAAATTGATGGTCTGGGCACTATTTAAATTCTCATTTACATAGATGAAACTCTGTAAGGAATTATCTCAATTCTTGTGGGTGGGAATAAGTTCTCTTACTTCTCCAGGCATTTTTATAATACATTTTACAAATAACATTTATTTACATTAAAATACAGGTCAGAAAATATAATTATAATTTAAAATAATGCTTAAGCTTATCTATTTTAATGACGTGACAATCTCCATATATTGAGAATTCTGAATAGACTCAAAACCAGAGAATCCATACTGACCTGTAATTACCATAAAAAAGAATTTTTATGAAGCTCAAATAGGCAGATCTGTCAGGTCAATGTGTGGCTTTGAGGCTGGTGTAAGTGGAAAAATTTGGGGTTTGTTGACCATGGTATGATCTACTTAACACCTGGTCTACTGGCATCTGACAGGATGCACCTTTCTCAGAGGGGAGAAAGAGCTCTAGCACAGGTGCTAGTGGGGCTCACTGACAGTGAGTTAAAGTATTTTGGGAAAATACCAGGCTTGGCAATGAGAAGTGATGGTACGGTGTGCTAAAACTTGAGGAAAAAAGCACCAATCTCTCAGTGTGCTTCACAAGGTGCTGGTTACAAAGTATCAGACTTAAATGTTTCTACACATGCACAGCACAAGTAAAACAAAATGAGCTGGAAGCTTTGCCCCAGTCCCAATCTGATATCATTGGCATAAATTAAACCCAGTGGGATGAGCCCTGCGACTGCAGTGCCCTTTTAGATGGTGACACCAGTGGGATGAGCCCTGCGACTGGAGTGCCCTTTTAGATGGTGACAGGCTCTTTAGGAGGGATAAGGCAGGGCAGAAAAAGCAACAGGTGGAGTGGGGGTGGCACTGATTTAATAGAAGGGTTAGAATAGATGGAGTTCTCTGTTGGCAATGACTCAGTTGAGAGTTTCTGGATAAGAATCAAGGGACAAACAAATCATGTGAATGCCATTGTGGAAGCCTACTGTAGACCTACAGCTAGGATGATGATGCCAACAAATTATTCTTTTTGCAGCTAAGGGACACTTCAAAATCAACTGGTCTTGTCCTTATAGGGGACTTCAACTTACCAGAAATTATCTGGGAGAACCACACAGATGGTGTGCTACAACCCAGAGCAGAAGATTCCTAAAAATATGGAAAAGATCATAAGAGAGATGCCCTCCTTGATCTATTGCTTGTCAACAGGGAAGATCTCATAAGTGAAGTGGAGCTCGGTGACCGTCTTGGCCGCAGCGATGCTAAAGCTGCTGAGTTTAAAATTTCTGTTGAAAAGAGGAAAAGTGCCAGCAAAACCTCAACTCTGGAGTGAGGAGTGCAGATTTCAAACTTCTCAGGAAACTAGTAAGTAAAATCCCCATGGAAAATATCTTTGCAGGTGTTGGGATTCATCTGGTCATTTTTTAAGCTTTGCCTCCCTGAGGGCACAGGAATGTCTAAAGTCAAGCAGGTGAGACAAAAGGCTGGCTTGGCTGAACAAGGATCTCCTCTTGGAAATAAGGCAAAAAAGGAAGGTGTATTCCTTCATTAAGAAAGGCAAGAAGAAGGAAACTACAGGCCTATCAGTCTCACTTCAGTGAAAAATTTTACTCCTTCACTGCTCTGAATATCAAAAGTGCAAAATAATATTCATGTAAAAGCTTATTTTGAGAAGTGTTGAAAAACATCTGAAGGTTACTCTTCAAGAGTATCTTGAGTATTGTGACTCTGAGTGCAATTATCTTTTTCAAAGAAGAAGAAGTATAATGTTCATGATGGAAAAATATCTCAATTACAAGAACTTGCTATTTAGTAATACTTGCTATTATTATTTTGAAATATTTTTTATTAATAAGTAATACTTATTATTTATCATGTGCAAGGAGCACATGATACTTAATTGCCATTCTTCAACTGGGAGTTAGCAACCACAAAAATGGAAAATGGCATTTTGGACTTACTACCTGGTGAACTTAATGCAGTAATGTGACCTACATTTTTCGAATATAACCTTTTGAGTATCTTCAGTATTAGCTTAAAAATATGAACAACATTAAGGTGAAGTCATGCATTATATCTGAGAGAGTAGTGTGCTTTAAATTCACAAGTAGTAAAATTAGAAGACAGTAGGAAACCAAGTAATCCTATGCATCACAGAATCTATGAACAAAGACCCCAGAACAAAATAGGATCACTTAAGCAAGTTGATAGTCTCAGTATGCTGATACAAAGGAAATTAAACTGTTTGTGTTGGTCAGTATATTCAAACAGGAAAGACTTCAAAACCACAAAACAGATAAACAAAAGGATCATGTGGTATTCAGCATCAGGCTGTCAATCCATTCAACTATATCAAGCTAATCTGTTATCAGTCTAATGTATCTGGACTAATTAAAAATTGCTAAATGTATGAACTCTTTTAGTACATTTAATTGAATAAGTACTCTATGTTACATACCAAATGCTGACAAAATACTTAAAAAAATACTTACGATGAATTGATGTGAATCTTTGTCTGTTTCTCTTAGCAAATTTGGTTTTGTATTTAAACTACAAGTAATGTTTTATTTCAGAACTCCTTATGATTCTTAGTTCTATAACTAGATATTTTCCAAACATATTAAAAATTATTTTAAAAGCTAATTTTATAAACTCATAAATTATAAAATTTATAATTATTTTTCAATTTATTTATAGAAAAAATATGTCTGAACCATCATTGTTACAGCTTAGCACACTACACCTTCAAAAAAAAACATCTACAGCAAAATCTGCAATACAAAGATTACAGAAAAGTGACACTAGCTGTTCCTTAAAATATTTGATGTTAGATGAATTAGCATAAACCAATCAAGGACCTGATTTAAATTTTTGAATAAATGTATTAAAGGAATAGTGAAAAAGAGCAATGAAGTTATGCAGTTACAGGGACTATCTTAGCCAATTAATATGTTAGAAAAATGAACCATAAACTCAGTATTCTAGGTTACGCATCCACATACTTCTATGAAAAGGAAAGCAGTAAGAACAAAGGCCAGCGAGACACAGATTTGAAAAGTAAACAAACCAGTGGATAATGATGACCCTTGTGAAGTCCAATAGGACCAAGTGCAAGGTCCTACCCACGGGTCAGGGCAATCTGAAACATGAGTACAGGCTGGGCACAGAGTAAATTGGGAGGAGCCCTGAGGAGAAGGACTTGGGGTGTTGGTTGATGAGAAGCTTGACACGAGTGAGTAATGTGCACTTGCAGTCCAGAAGGCCAAATGTACTCTGGGCTGCATTGAAAGAAGTGTGACCAGGAGGTTGAGAGAGATGATTTAACCCCTCTGTTCTGCTCTTGTGAGACCCACCTGGAACACTGAGTCCAGCTCTAGAGCCCCCAACAAAAGAAGGATGCGGACCTGTTGGAGTGAATACAGAGAAGGCCAAAAAGATGATCAATGGGCTGGAGCACCTTGATGATGACAGGCTGAGGGAATTGGTGGCATTCAGCCTGGAGAAAATTAGGCTCCTGGGAGACCTTAGAGCAGCGTTCCAGTGCCTAAGGGAGCTACAGGAGAGCTAGAGAGAGACTTTTCACAAGATCATGTAGTGATAGGAAAAGAACAGTTTCAAATTTAAAGAGAGTAAGTTTAGATTAGAATTTCTTCACTATGAGAGTGGTGAGGCACTGGAACAGGTTTCCCAGAGAGGCTGAAAATGTCCAGTTCCTTGAAGTGTCCAAAGTCAGGTTAGGTGAGGCCATAAGCAACCTGGTCTAGTGGAATGTATTCCTGTTCATGGCAGGGGGGTTGGAACTAGATGATCTTTAATGTTCCTTCCAACCCAAACTATTTTCTGATTCTATGATTATATGGAAGAGCAATAGAGAAGTCTCTTCCCTTCACCATGTTTTAAAGATCTCTAAGAAGAATAACTGAAGCAAGATATTTGTCATTCAATTAAGCTTTCTTAGTAGATAGCTTTGCATTTTCTGTAATTAAATTCAGTAGCCTAATATCCATGATCCATCTGTGTCTTGCTCTATGACCATCACAAATCATATTTTTCATGCTTAAAATCTGATGTAAATGCTTTTAATGAAAAGAAAGGCCTTTCAAACATCTGCCTCAGGCATGATATTATCAGAGGTGCTTTGTAAAACAAAATGCCCTGATTTCAACCTTAATTTTAACAGATAGGGGAATAAAAATGGACCTATTTATTTACCATTTACCTTTCTGTACTTTGTTTGCTTCCCATGAAGTTAGAAATGTTTCTGTTTCTGGAGACTAAACATGTCTATCCTTTCAGCAGCAATGCTGAAAAAAACCAGGTTGTTATGCAGATTGTCTAAGCTCTCTGCACTTTGCAAGTAAAAAATATTGGGTAAAGCATGCTTCCCTCTGAATAGCAATTCATTCTGAAAATATTGATTTTAAATTGTCATGTACATCACTAGCACTTTAATTTAGCACGCCAAGATGTAGGAGTAATTGGATTCTTTTTCAAACAATAAATTTTTAGAAAAAAGAAAAGAGAAGACAAGGAAAAGAAGAAAATGTTATATATTTTGTTAGTTTATTATAAATACTAAACAAAATTTTTAGTGTTGAAAGTTGTGCTAAATATTAGTAATTAAGCATTATTTTAAAGTGTAGTCATTGGGTAAATTTGAATATTTCAATAATACAAGCTTTTAAATTTTTTTTTTTCTGCAGATATTGTGTTATGAATTTAGTACATCTAATCCCTAGATAGTTTATCTGGCCTCTTCCCTCAAAAAAAAAAATAAATCTGTTAACATTTTTGCTGACTAATCATGCAAGTTATGTGCTTTGTACATTGTCAATTTTTTTTTCTGAAAATGAAGCTCACCCCAAATCACTGAAGCACTGCCTTCCCTCTGTATACAACTTGGAATTCACATCATGTCTGTGTGATCACAGCTGGTTTTGAATAATCCTCTTTATGTACTCTGTGGAATTGCTGTGTACAGTTTTAGGCACTGCCCTTCAAGAAAGGTGAAGATCAATTGGATATTGTCCAGAGGACAATAATGAGAATCACTGGTCTTAAAAGTTGGAAGGAAGAGTAAGAAAGAATCACAGTAAGACAGTTATTGCTACAGAAAAGGTGAATGAGTGCACTGCTTTCAGGAGTCAAAGTGCTGGCAGGGGTGAGCCCTGGCTGGAGTAAGGAAAAGAACCAACAGAATGAAGGCAACCCTGGGAATAAGAGGGAGGAAAGCATTGTTTTGATGTTTTGTAACAGTTATTTTCCAAAGCTTATTTCATCTTATTTTAATTGGCAATACATTAAATTAACTTTTTCCCAGCTGAGCCCTCACTCTTTCCTTATCTTGACCCAGGAGAGTTTTCATCCCATTTTTTCCCCATCTGGTTGAAAAGGGAAAGCAAGTGAACAGCTGGGTGAGGTATGACTAAGGATAACCCACTACACTGAAAAATAACAGTTTTCAAACACATTAACAAAAATAAAAGAAGTATGAAGTAACTTCTATTTTTCCGCTACGGATACAAAATGAAATAAGGCCTTTACACTACAGAAAACAAGCTTCAGATTATACAAATACTAGGAAAAACTGCAAGGAGGAAAGTAAATTACTGAAAGAGAGTATTCAGGAGGGTGTTCAAAATAAGGTTTAAAAACCATCTGTCAAGGATGCCTAGAAATTCTCTCACACTAACTTTCAAAAATATTTTCTAATAATTTTTTGCTATTAATTGGTTCAAATAAATGAAAACGCTTTCAAAATCATGTATAACTTCACAATTCTTGTATTTGCCTCATTTTACTATTTCTTTAAAAATGACTTGAATTTTACTTGTTTAAAAAATAAAAGTGCTTATCAAATTCAGAATCTGGAAGGCACATACATATGCTGTTGATTAGATCAAGATCCTAAATTAACTCTCAAAATTTTTACGCATAGTATTATAGCAATTATTAACTCTGAGAGTATGTCCTAATCAGAATTTCAAGTCACGTTGAAGTCAGGCTCAGTTAATTATTGCTTTGATGCAGGACAGAGAGAAGAAGTGGCTGCCCTATGCAAATGAGAGGTTAAGCCATATAGTAGACAAGTCTGCACTATATTGGCTTGTTCCTGACAGGAGGCAGAAATAAAGACTGAAGAAGTCCTATCCAGCTTAATTATCTACACAAATCTTTTAAGAAATAATTTTTGCTTTTATTACTTTAGAAGCTATATTAAAAAATCCAAATTATAATTGCTGATTGTAACTCATCATGGTGAAGGGCATATTATTCAAAATAAGAAAATATACAGGAAATTTAATTATATAACAATTTAAATTCAGATATTTTGAATAAGATGAAACAAAAAATTTTTAATTAAATAAATTTATAGGCCTCTTCTACTTTACTACATGCTAAATGATGATTCATTCCTGAATGGCCATTTCAGGGTACATGTGTATGTAAAACCTAAATATCAGCAGTGAAGAATTTCCTGAGAAAACTGTGGGGAAATATTCTTTAGAAATATATGCCCACTTACATTTGCAAACAGGTGGCCTCCCTTTGTTGCTCCATAATCCATCTTCTTGACACACTGCTGTTGCTTGCTGACTAGATTCTAGCTTGAAGCCCTCATTACATTCATATATCAATCTACTGCCCAAAGTGAATTCATTACCTATAACTGAACCATTCCCAGGGGACTCAGGAATGCCACAAGATACAGCTGAAAAGAAAGAAAAGAAAAATGTGAAGAGTTGGAATTTTACTATATAGATCGTTAAAATATTGTGCCACCACTAAAATATAAAACACAGATTAGCAATTTTGACATATCTCATTTATAAAAATTGAAATTAATTTTGCATCATATTTGCAGAATTCTGATAAATATAAGGATATTTAAAGCATTGATAAAAACTTAGAAGTGCATCTAATATAGACAAACATTTTATAAGTAATTACTTAGTTCAATATAATCACTACAGAGAGAAAATTTTCAACACAGGCTTAAGGCAATGTTTTATTGGCTGGAGAAAAAAAAAGAAAATCAGAAGTGTCCAAAGAGATTTAGTCCAAGAACCAATGAACTAAAAAATTCTTAAATGCTTTCTTATAGTCTGCCCCATTCTTTCAGGTTTTCTTCCAATCCTGTACTACTTCATCACAGTTTGTTCATATAGTTCATGTGTGTTTGTTCTATGCATTTAGAACGATCTTGATAAAGAATTCAATTTAACATTTTTTGTCTGATGAGAAAACAAATACATGACTAGACAGGGAAGTGTGCCACTTAAGGACATTATTCAGATATTTTAAACCTTATTTACCTATTTGACTAATTTATTTCAGAATTTTAAATATTATCTGTATCTAGGCTTATAAATTTTCTACATCATGAAAGAAATTATTTACTGCATTATATTAATTTTTTTTTTCCTCCTTCTGAATTTAACTCCAAATGAACAGTTTTTCTTTCAAGATCAAAGTTTAATTTGTTGTCAACTTAGTGAAGTTTGAGTAGCATCTAGGGTGCTTTTTTAGGCTTATATATTAATAGCCAGCATTCCTTTAACAGTATCTCATAATATACAATTTTTGGGCTGAGTATAATTATAAAAATGTCTATTTCAATCACTTTTAGGAAAGATCTCCAAGTCAAGATTGCTGTCTGTCATCTGACTCCTCAGGTTCCTTGCTTTTGATAATATATATTTAAAAAAAAATTCTTTTAACACTATGTTTATTTTAAAGTAGTTATTAATGTGCAGATATTAACTCTAGGTCCTTCAATAAGTTACTAAATCTGGTAAATACTTTATGTTTGCCACACAGTTCTTCTGAAGGGAAGGTTGTATTATCTTATGTGAAAGGGTGTTGCTTTCTGCAAAATGGCAACTTGGAGCAGGCTGCCTATCAAATTATTACAATGAATCTATTTCATGAGTTCGTATAGACCAGTATCTGTATATGTGTACAGAATCACAAGCTACTCTGAGTTTGGCATCTAGTTTACTGCTCTGTAGTAAATACACCAAAAGCTTTGAAGCTTTCATTTTAAAATATTTACAAATGAAATTAAAATTTAAAAATACAAATTAAAGTATTTTTTCTTAACATTTCAATGGTTAGAAGCAATTCAATAGTTCAATATTTTAAAATAAAAATAAATAAATTTCAAAATAAGAAATCAGTCGTTTTAGTGTTGAAGATTAGTATTTTTTGAAAAAAAAAATTAGTTTTTATCACTATATACCAAATTCAAAGTAAATTACTAATTTCAGAACACATCATCATGGTACCATAAACACAACATTTTTTTTCAGTTTTTCCAAGTTGTCAGATCTGATGAACTTAAATTAAACATAGCACAGTACTTTTAAAATTATTACAATGAGGAGATATAACCATGATGAAATGACAAATGATTACTTAATTTCTGCTGTTCCTTTCATCTGGAATTTGTCATATTGCTAACGAAGTAGAGCTATACAAATCTTCCAAAATAAGTTGCCTCCTTTGTAACACAACTTCTTGGCACTTTTTGCATCTTAACCAGAATTGTTAGGATTATCCTCTTTTTAAAACTGAGTATTTCTCCATCAGTGGGCAGGGGCTGAGCCTACTGCCATTGGAAGGAGTACTGGGACACAGAAGGTAGAGAGAAGTGATAAGGAAGGGGTTCTGGAAGTCCACTTTTAACTACTCTGAATCATGTAAGAGAAAATGGAGAAGTGGAAGGAGAAAAGCAAGCTCTGCAGCTTCTGGGGGCAGGTTTTGATATTATAAGTCATTTTCCACTAGGTGACCACAGCAGGAGTGGTAGTTTTTCAGGTCTCCAGTGTATTCAACAAAGTCAGCATAAACGTATCTAGTTAAATGCTCTATATTCCCTAAATATCAGCTGAATACTTTACCTTCAACTAGAACCAACTCTGATCTTGTGTCAAGCAAGCATACTTGCAAAAGGTTTGTCTGCATGCTGAATTGATGGAAAGTTAAACTCACTCTACTGTAGTACACCATAAAAAATGCGAATGCCTTTCAAGTCATGGTTACTGTGAAAGATTCCAGTGTTCCCAGTGTCTTGCACTATGCCACCACTCATCCTAACATGCATTACAGTTCTCTTCTGACTTGTGACAATATGTCTGAATGCTTTTGGTTAAGATTTAACTTCTTGTCAACATTTTCAGCTCTCCTTTCTCATATCAAAACAGTAATCTCTGTGTTAAGTGCACATACATTTAATTGTATGAAACAAAATACTCAAAACTATGAGTCTATCAACCCATCCCACGTATGTGCACATCTGATATACAGGTAGACCACATTTTATTTCCCTCTAAATACTCTGAAAACATGAAATAACTTCAAATACCTTAGTAAAGGAAGAAGTTTTTATTATGCCATTTGAAAACAAAACAAAACAAAAAAACCCAACAAACCAATTCAGGCCTGTTTAATTCATGGTAGAAGCTAATAATTCTGTCAGCATTTATTCTTCACCTTTAGCAACAGCCTTTTTAGAGACACACTGAAATGTTCAAGACTTAGTAGCTCTTATGTACAAGTTATTTTAAGGAATAAAAGATGTACAGTGCCTGCTCACACACAGGTGGGCCTCTCAGTTATGCCAGGTCTGATGCAATGTCCAGTATACTAAAGTACCTCAAAATCTATGCTTACCTGTCACACTTCAGCATTTTCATCCTCAGAATGTACCTCAGCCCTTACTCTGTCCCTTCTTTCCTTAGTTGTTTCCAAATCTTGCACTGCTAAATTACCAGGCTTTTCTCACTGCTGCTTTAGCTATTTGTCTGTCCAAGATTGGAGCACCAAGAAGTTTCCTATTATCATTGGAGTAGCAGTTGCCTCTGGGCAGTTTTCCTTATCTCCTGTTCATAGGCCCATCAAGGTCTTGCCACATGACTGGGCGATAACACTCCCCAGGAGCCAGTTCTGTTTAACAGGTGATTAAGGACACACCTCGTGACTCAGAATAACATCAGCCCATTGTGAGATGCTCCGCCCAGGGGGAGGAGCTATCCATTCCCACCTGGATAAAACTGAAAATTTCTAAACAGAGAAACAGCCTTTTCACAGGTTTCTGAGAAGACACAGCAACCACATCTGCCCTCCTAAGGGAACTGCAGCCACTCCAATTTGGACTTAAACTGCTACCAGCACACTGGCCAAAGAGGTGTCAGGTTGTATTCTGACTTTGTCGGTGGTCTTCCTTTTGTATCACTACATGTATTTTTGTCTTTTTTTTCCCTTTTTCCAATAAATTGTATTTGTGATTTAGAGTCTCTCACTGGTTTTGCTTTCAAACCAGAACGTTATCATAAAAGCATTTGGGCATTCTGGCACTGTTCCAATTAGAGTCTTATCTGTTTATTTTTTGTATGTTTGTCTCCCAGAGCCTGGGGTTGGAATGAAATATTCCTGGTGCTACAAATTTATCAACACTGCTAAAGGCTTTTAGAGCAGCAGTTAAAACAAAGTGTATCAGTAAGGAGAGTTTCACTAAATAGCAAGTATTTTAGAATTTAAAGTAAGCTGAACTAAACTGATTAAAATGGCATATTTTTTGTTGGGCAGTGGAAGCAATGACAGTACTGTGCCACAACCAAGTATTTTGAAGCTCTCAGCTTCAAGATTGTTAAAGAATTAAGAGTTGTGTGAGAAAATCTTCTGACTGGAGGAATTGTAAGCATGTTTCTTAGGTCAGTGGTTAGATGAGACTGACAGGTTCCAGCTGGGAGATGTGCATTCAGAGTGTTAAAAATATAAGTCAGCCTTAATTGTATCTATTATCTTGCACACCGGAAAAGTATACTTCTTCCAATCCAAGGGGAAAAGCCTTTTATCTAGAAACTGAAATGTAGTTTTAGTTGCTCTTTCACGTTCCATATAATACTTGCATTTATTTCTTATTAAAACCAATAAATTTAAGGTGTATGGAAATACTTTAAAGTATCTATACACCTGTATATCAGTAAGATACGTATTATTTGTCTTCAAAGTATGCAATTTCATTGCATATAGTAATGAAGCTGGGGAGTGCATTACAGGCAGACACTGAGTTTATTTTCATATGCTGGAAAATCCCTAGAGTTAATCCACAAGCATTCATCATTGAGTGACTTGTTTCTGGCATTGAACATAGTGCTGGAAAAGGCATTTAAATATCCAAAAATTGAAGTTAGAAACAGAAGTCCCTAAAAGTGGGATTCAAAATTAAAACATGCTCAGTGGCTTATGTGTATGATATCCAATTGGAAGCATTAGAGAGAGCGCTGACAATTCTCAGACTTGGATACATACAAAAATCAAAAAGGAAGTGAAAATGAGATTGGGAGTATAAATAAAAATCTCCCTATGAGTGATCATCTATTCTCCTATCACAAGTCAAAATCATACTTGGCCAATCTTGATCTAATTTAATCCAACTCTTAAAATTTCACACTTTCCACTGGAGGGAAAAAAAAAAAAGAAAAACCTAACTTAGGGTCTTGTTAATGTAAGGTTAGCTGTAATTCCTCTATCAAGAAAGAACACAGATTATTTTAATCATTTTCAAACTAATTTTAGCTTATTAAAAGATTGATTTTAAACTACCTGGTTTCTCCTTAAATTTCTGCGATTTTTTTACTCTAGAGTAATACACTTATTGTTTTATATTTGAAATATGGTCACTCGCTTATAAGAGATAGCTGGAATTTGGTATTTTTAATTTGCTACTTACCTCACATTTTTAAGACTATATGTTAAAAAGGACATTTTTTCATAGTAACATTTACAAAAAGGTAAAAGGCCCAAGTTTAATTCCATGCCCAAAACCACAAACCACCTGATTTTAAGAGGAAGCAGTTTGGTAGCCTCAGAGTCATAGGTCTTGTGCAAACTGTAAATGGGTGTTTTCAAACCCACTCTCCCAGGGCAGACATGGAACACAGTCATGGTTCTGGAATAATCTTTGTTCAGTACAGCAAAAAGTATAAAGATCTCTAGCTCAGCAGTACATCCATAGACTTCAAGAACAGAGGCAAGCATAATGACAGTACCTGGAATCAGCATTTTAAGCAGGAAGTGGTGGCATCACCTAAACTTGTATCATGCTTCTGTCATAAATAGAGCCTTTCCAAGTACTTACAATTCAGGTCAGAACTTCCTTATAGTAAGTACCTCCAGTTTTCTTTTATAAACCTACTAGGAAGTAACTTGAATGGTGAAGAGCAGCCAAGTGTTTGTCAAAGCTCCTTAAAATTATTTTTAGCTCTTTTAAGAATGAGTGGGAAAAGTCAGGCAGAACAAAGTCAAAAGCTGAGTCCTGTATAGGAAGAACAGTTGAGATAAAGAGAAGCATTTGCTCATGCCTGCAAGAGACTGTTGCACTCTCACTGGTACCATGGCTCACTGCTGAGCCATACTGACCCTGACAACTTGCTTTCACTTTTTCATTCAAACTGCTTTTCTTGCCAAACTTTTCTTATATTTTCTCTTGTCTTCTCTTCATCCCCAGCCTCAGTCTTCTCTTCCTATTCTCCCCCAGCATCGCAATCCATACATGAGCTAATCAACAAATGTTGTTGCCAGTATCATTGCTGGGGCTTTACTATTTCCTCTCAGCAGCCTCTTACTGTTATTATACAATTGTCATTTTCTCTCCTTATCTCTTTTGAATATAGCATGACTTATGTTTCTCTTTTCAATTTACAAATGAAATAAAAGCAATAACAGTAAGTTATAATTTCCTAGATAGGAGTCAAGTTTCTTATACAGCATTCAGGACATTATTACAACTTTTACATTTGACAAGATGAATTGAAAATATCTTCTGACCCTATCAGATCAACTCATATTAGATGTTTTCATATTCAAATTAGATGTTGTAATAGATATGCAAAAAATAATTACCCTTTTTGATAATATGATCAAACTTGATTTCAAAAATTAATTCTTACAAATTAAAGTTATTCTTTACAAATGTAACCCTGCAGAACTGGTTTTACAGAAATTTCTCAACTAATCAGAGACATTTTGATTTAGAAAGATCCAATAATGAAATCCATGAGCTGGATCAAATCAGTATTTTAATTAATTTTCAAAAAGAATGCTTTGATAAGAGGTACTAAACAAATTTTTAAATATGCTTTCCATTTCAGAGTTTTTTGAAAAACATATGCCTCATTCAGACATATAAGTTGGAATTATTGTGCCAGAGTTGTAAAGTTGTATATTAAAATGAGGAATCTTTCATTTATAAGGAATTTATAGAAAAGATTAAACAATCTGTCTTGCAAATATTCTTTTCTCCCATTGTTTACAGAAATCTACATACCTACAGCCATTTATATTAATGAAATTCTAAATACAGCTTAAAATTAAAGAAAAAAGGTATTTGTGAACATGGTAAATTGCTAAAATTTCAAAGCTCCTTCTTGCACATAGTGATAAAAAAAGGGCAGACACAGTGTCCTGAGTATTTTACAACTTTCTTGAGTTCTCTTAAGTTCTGTTCAGAATGTATTACTTTCTGAGGCTCTTCGACCCTTAGTTATCCACTATCAAGTCCTGGGATGTTATACTAGGTCCTGCACATTTGTACTTTTTTCCCTCCTCCTTTCTGTGAATTATTGCATTTTGTCCTCAAAAGTGGGACTTTTGTCTTCAATTGTTTAAAGAACTTTTTTCTGTATTCAGAAACCTCATTATTTTGGACATAATTTTCAGGGTTAGAATGGTAAATTTGAAACACCTTCAGTACCATTGTGAACATAAAATGTAAAAACAAAAAATGTAAAAGAAAACTCTTAATATTAGACTCTAACAGAAAAGAGAAACTATGAAAAAAAAAATAACTATATAAGAATTTTTATGTGCTGGGTCATATTTTCATTTTACAGAACTCTGCTATTTGAACAATAGTGGAAGTAGCAGTAGAAAGCTAAGGGATACATTTGCATAGAATTTGTCACAGCTGAGGAATCACAAGATTTTAAATTCTGGAGAAAAGTAAAATATAGGGCCTCCTTAAATTTATGACCCCAACTCCCCCAGTCTAACAAGTACACTCAGAATATTGTCTCTATCCTCACACGCTTAAAGTAACTGAGGTGCAGATTAAGATGCCAAAATGTCTTTTGAAAAAAGACACCTGCCAACTAGCCACCAAAATAGCTCCCAAAGTTTCAGCAACAGTACTGACCTGACCAAATAGAATAATTTAGGCAGATGGGGATTGTTTTTATTTTTCCCATTGTCTAGAGCTACCTGAGAATGTTAGGCCTCCAAGACAGCCTGCATGACTAGTGCCAATAACACAGGAGTTTGCACTTTTCTCTACTAGTGGATGGAGGAGACATAAAACACCTCAGGACACTGAACATGACACTACACTTCCATGTTTAAGTGAATGAATCAAAACCTTATCCCATATACAGATTTTAAAAATTTGTTTTAATCTGGAACAGAATTTTATCCTCCACTTTGCTGATCCCAAGCTATAGGCCTATTAATTATTCCAGGTTCTTTGGTGTCTGAATTTTTGATGCCAGCACTAGAAGCAGCACTTAAAATGCAGTTCAAATCCAAAAGCAGCATTTGTCCCTAAATTTACCTCACATCCAGATCACACACAGATGACTTAGTGGCCTTCAGGAAGATCAGAATCACATGCTGTATCAAATCATATACAGCATATATGTGGCATTATATCATACAATATGATGGTGTATGAGATTAGAAGATATTCTGGCAGCACAGATACACAGGTCCTGCTTGTGGCACACTGTCAGTCTGAGTTTCTCCCTGGACTAGTAGGGTTATACACACATGGCCTTTCTCAGCAAGAAAATACTCATCCAAAAGAAATATTTAGCTACCAAATACTCTGTATAAAAGACAGGAACCCCATTGCTCCAAGTTATTAAACTGTAGCCAAATTTCTGCAGCTTTTTACTTTTCTTGCAAATAGCACACCTTCAACAGAAGACTAAGCATCATGCCAAATGTCATCTGGCCTCTGTATTTTTATTTTTTTTTAAAGTAATTTACAAAATAAAACTTTCTTACTTCCATCTTATGGTCTTTTTAGAAATATCTGTACCATCTGTGATGGTACATCAAGCAAAATATTTTCTTGAAGAAGACATAAAAATTAATGTTAATATCTTACAAAGTTAAGAACAAGTAAATGCAAGTTTTAATAAATCATGTTCTTAAATATGAATGCTACTATAATTTCATTCCATAAATGGACTAGAAGCAGACACATGCTAGAATAGGCCATATATGGGTAGAATTTTCATCCTTCTTTCTCTTCCCCAGGTTGCTGATATTATCATAAAATCATAGACTAGTTTGGGTTGGAAAGTACATTAAAGATCATCTGGTTCCAAACCCCTGTCATGGGCAGGGACGCCTTCCACTAGACCAGACTGCTCAAAGGCCCATCCAACCTGGCCTTCCAGGGATGGGGATGTACATTTGACAAACAGTAACGAGTATTAACAAGAGTAACATGTTAGAGTAGACCCTGATTCAGCTTCAGGATAGTAAAAACAAACAAACAAACCCAAAAAACAAACAAACAAAAAGAATGAAAGTTAAAAATTACGTTTTTAAAGTACTGATTATAAAGTTATTTTCCAAAATAATAAAGTAATCCCTTATAATTACTACATTTTTAAAATATTCTGTAATACAATACCATGACCTGTGGTCTATTTATAGGTATGTCCATTACTAAAGAAAAAAATACTGGAGACATATTTTTCTGTTGGTCTCTATTTGACTGCATAAATAAGTTCTTAATAACTTCTTAATACTTCAACCCTGCACACCTGAAATACACAAGTCAGTGTGTGTTGGGATCAGGTCATGATGTCAGTGTCTCTCTTGGCATACAGCGGTATTGACAATGCTGTACTTCGTTTTGTCAAACAGCCTTACAATGAAATTATAGAAGCCTGCTGAAGATGACAGCATTATCTTACCGTGGCAGATAGGCACAGGAGAATCCCACTGGTACATGCCATTCTGGTGGCGCCTGCACGTGGCGTTATTCTGACCAATCATTCTATACCCAGGTTTGCAATAATAGCGTACTTTGCTTCCAGCAGGACCACCGGTTTTATTTATAATTCCACCATTCCTCAAGTTAGAGTTTAAACTGCAATAAGGAGCTAAAAACCAAAAAATGGACATTACTACAAACAAATCAAATGCAGTTAATGTACAAAATTAAGATTATTTATAAACATGTACAAACTTTGAATGCCACTAAAATCAATACTGAAACCTTTACAGTACTTTTGCAATCCTAAGTGAAGATTCAGACTACCTATAACATCATGAAGTTCAAAAACAAAATTTGTAATCAAAACCAGTTTGTACTACTGCACATAAGGAAGCTACAATCATGAAGCATATAGAATGTTCAGTAACTTTGCTCACACTTAATAAACATTCTACTTCAAATCTGATAACTCTATAAACATAAAATTATTCTTGGAGCTACACAATATTCAAAACCAATTGTCAACAGCTTTATTAAAAATTTCAGTGCACTTAGACATGTACATCAAAGTTTAAACATTTTGCCAAATATGTTAAAAATTTGTAAGACAAGTAACAGTACACTGATTCTTCAGATGTGTTTTTTCCAGATTAAAATACAGTTAATTTTTTGTACCTGTTCTCTCAGAGATATAGGCAAGTATATTAATTTTTAGGAAAAGCATGTAACATAACTGACTGCAACTTCTTAACTGTTTAATTTACACTACATATGAAGTAAGACAGAATGCACCTGTTTGAGTTTTGAAATGAAAGTAACCTTGCTTAACTTTAATCACTACTCTACTAATATTTTTTACAGAGGGGTTTTCCTGACCAGCATGGTCCTCAAGGACCTGTGACATATAAATGGAATCTTTTTTCATATATGCTGAGTAAGCAAAAGAAGTACAAATTTTTTTTGTGTCAAAAAGAGAGTAATAAAGACCATTTTTTAAAATAAGGTTTCAGTATCTGTCCATATGGATGGAATATGGATACCTGAACTCAACCCAGATGAAGCAGAAGTACAGCATAGTTTGACACACTATATGCAGATTTAGAACATGAATCTGTAGAATGCAAACATTTATCACTGGATAAAAGCAATATGAAAAATTATCTGGACTCCATACTGATGTACAAGTCACTGCGTATTAGAAGCAGGTAAGCACCATGCCAAGCTTACTGAGATTACCTTTTCAGAAGCAGTATGGCAGGACCATGGCTTTCTGAAAATAAATCTGACTGCACATCCACAACTGAAATAAACCTACCAACATTCTTCATAGGGAAGACACTGTTGAGCTCCACTGAGAACTAAATGTCAATACCAATAAGACTGAGACTGCAACGACTTGTTGGAATACTCCCTCCATCATACTGAAATGTGTCTTAGCTATATTGTGATATTAATTTTCACTTCTGTAGACAATTATCCAGTAGCAGTTGTTTTGTTTTATTTTCACAACTGCATATTTACAGGTTTGGGCATACAGCTTTCAGTATCTAGCTTTATTTTCACATATTTATCTTTAATGTATATTTTGGCACCTTACTACCTAAAGAAGAATGTTTTTGCTCATTGACAGAAATCATAGAGTTGATTATATTCCTAACTGAAACACTTCCTTTAAAGGTCTAGATTTAGATGCAGTATATCAAAGTCAATATTTCTAAGTAATAACACCCAACATAAGCAGGAAAGCTAAGTACAACATTCAAGATACCAAAAAATATTATCTGTTGAAATTATACTATATAGTTCCCAATTAAGCAACATTATTTATACTCAAAATGTTATTTCTGTACATTCTTTCACTTGAGGATTACCTGAAAAAAAACCCACCACATTAAATCATAAAGGAAGAAATTAAAACTAGAATGAAAATTAATAAGCCAAGATAGTTCAGTAAAATAATTGTTCGGGGCCATGTTCTGTGTCCTTTATAAGCATGGTGACAATAACTTGCCTGCCTAAATTACATTAATTATCTAATTACTCTTTAAAAAGGGGACTTGACATTTAAAGAACCACAATAAATGTGGCTATAATTTTCCTTTCAACATATTGAAGAATAAATAAGATTGTTATTGCAGATAAGCAATAAAACAAGCAGATTAAGACCTCTAAAATCAGCTCCAGTAACCTCTTAAGTCTTATTTAATTTTAAATATCCTAGACCTTAAGAAAAGATAGTGAGTCATAAATAAAATATGCAATTCAGAGAAAACTTCAAATTTATTACATCAGTACTGCAATTTTAGACATAAAATATTTGTCTGTAGCCCAGCAATACTGTATAAAAATTCTAACCATACTGTTTTTCTGTATAGTACTTTTCATGTCTTCTTTTTTCTATCTCCTCCTATAACCATTTGATCTGGACTAGTAATTCTTTTATTAAAATGTTAACATTGTTATTCTAACAGTAAATTCTTGGCTAGATAAAAAAGAATAGGGCTTTTAACGCATAATAGATTTTTAGTGTAACAGGTTAAACTTTATGTTCTGATTGCCGGGGTATTTATTGCCATGCTTTAGCTGTGGCTGATTATAACAATAAATATATAGAATAATCCAGAAATGGAAGCTTTAAAGTGGCATGAAATATGGGACATTCAGGCTGCTGAATTACACAGAATAATGTCAAAATACTGAAAATTTCCTCAGGAGCCAAAAGTGAAATCTATCAGTCATAGTTTCTGCTTATGTTGTAACAATTTGCGGCAGTTTCCTGCCAGGGCCCCGGGCAGGTGGAAGGGTCTGGCTGGCACAGCCGCGTGAGGCCGCGAGGGAGAATCCTCTGCCCCGATGGTGCCGAGAGCTGCTCCTGGGTGCAGCTTGGGCAACTCTGCATGCTGAGAGGAGGGGAAGGGATGAGAGAGGACATCTGTATGCCAGCCCAAAGAGTCCTTTATTTCCCCAGCTGGGCAAGAAAGGTGCCCTCTGGGTGGGTGCAGTGACAAATGCCAAAGAAATCAAAGATTGCAGCAACTTAAATAGGGGGTGGGCAGACAGGGTGCAAACCTGTCTTGCCCAATGGGGATAAACCAGAGAGGGACACAACAACCTATGATAATGTGACAGGGATAGGTACAAGGAAATGGGACAAACAGAAAAGCTAAACTGGGGTGACTGATACAGAACTTTCTCAAAGAAACTGGGGGTGGTACAGGATTGACAGCCAAAAGGGTATAAACAAACTTGGATTGATGGAACCAAATAAGGAGAAAACAGGGAGAGGTGAGAAGATTGACAGATGACTGGGGAGCCAAGTGGCAGGAACTTTTGGGGTAAACAACTTGAATCAAACTAACGGTGAGGGGACAAATTGGGGAGCACAAGGCTAACTATCACTGATAAAACCAACTGACTAAATCAAACCACACCTCAATAATTAATAATTCCTTGAGCCCAAAAGCATGGTTTAAGCTCTCCAGTGAATCAAGTGTGTTCAGAGAAGAGTCAAAAAAAAAAAAAAACAAAAAAAAAACCTCTTTTGAACTAAGAAATTTGTAGAAGAAAACAAGAAGGAAAAAATAGCAATATCACTCCAAATTTACTTCAATATTCCTTTGAAAATATTTAATTTTGAAAGTTTACTGTTGCAGATATTCTACAGAAAACTACATCCTCCTTCCCCAGATACCCTGATGGCTCCTGTATATTTTCTGCTTTCAGCCATCTCTTCAGCCTCCTGTTACTAATGCTTGCTTACTTTTCCTGACAACCCAATGTGAGTGAGTGGTAGTGGTTTCATGGACCTGTAAGAAATAGGGAAGAGGAGATCTGGGAACTGAGATGCCTTGGTAAAGCTTTGTGGTCATCTGCCATTGTGAGTGTTAAAGGCAGACTTTAAAGTGTGAATATAAAATTAAGAGATGTGTTTGACAGGGTAGGGAGGTGATAACTGGAGAAAGGAGAAAAATAATATTTGAGACAAAGGTGCTGATTTAAGAGCCATGGGGAAGAGTAGCCATGACAGATTGTACATAGAGATGAGAAACAGGAATGTAGGGACTGGAGACCAGGAGAAAGTGATGAAAATGAAAGAAATAGAAGTACTTTGTTAGCCATTAGTAGTGGCACCAAAAGGATTGATGAATCAGAGGCTGAGATTGTGCTCAGAATAAAATATAGTTCAAGATTATGAAATCAAATGAACTTGACTCGTAGGAGAGAAAGAAAGAGAAGATCAGAGACAGAAGCAAGGAAAGAGGAGGATAACAAAGTAGAGGAGTCTTTGTAAAGAGGAAGAGAAATTAAGATGCTAGGTTAGATGGGAATGAAAGGTAGATAAAAGCTGGATAAAGAAAAACCTTATGTTTTCTACCACTAAAAGTAGACTGTGATTTGTAGGGTGTGGAGTTGTGGTTTTATATGTTTTATTACATCTTTATTCTGTCATGGTTTGCTCCAGTGTACCCCCATACTGTATTGGTTTCTCCCTGAGTTTTCCCGCCTTTCCCCAAGTGTCAGTTTCCCTAGAAAATGCCAAGCCAGTTCCCTGTCCCCTCCCAGGTGCTTTGTCTGTCACTCTGTGCCCCTTCCCCTACCTCTGGAAACTTCCATCCAGGGCACCGAGTGATTGGATGAGGTCCTGGGACCCCTCCCCTGTCCATCCCTCACTGGATGCCCCAGATGTCAATCCCCACAGAGTCACTCCTGTCTGTTCCCCACTGGTGATCGGCCCCCTCCCTCTCCCTATGGAACCTGTTGCCAGCACCCCTCAGTGGCTCTTGTTGGCTGGCCCCCTCCGGTGCTGTTGGATCCTCAGGACCTCAATAAACATCGGATTTTTGCCCCCAACAAGTGCCTCTCCTCATTTCCTTGCCGTTGGAATCAGGACCCACCAAGCACTCTCCAAAGCCCAGCCGGGTACAGCGGAGCGTGCTTCCACTCGCCCTACTCGCCCCGCAGGAGAGCTAGCCAGGGCTGAGGATATCTGGGACAGGGGCCTGGGGCAGGGACACGGCAGTAGGGAGGGGTGGAAAAAGTGTAGAGATGAGAAAGAAGGGCTGAGGAGCACAGCTAGACTGTCTTGGTAGAGATATTTTGACCATAATGGGTATAAAGTTTGGGACAAAAAAGGTATGATGAATGAAACTACATGAAGTGAGGTGGATTCCTTGATGTAGAATGAAATGTTCACTAGATAGCAGTACAGAAAAGTTCCCATGTATCAGAAATGGGCTGTGCTCCCAGAGTACCAAACTTCACATTTTCATGACTGTTAAGAGTGTTTCTGACAAACATAACATGCATTTTGTGATGTAAACCATATATGTTTGGATAACTTATGTTTAAAACGTTTATTTAATCTAGATCAGATCCATCTTCCACTCTTATATAAATTCTTATTAATGACATTTCAAAGTAGTAGTAGTAGTAGGCTGGTAGCAAGTCAGAAGCTATCAACAAGGTTACAGGCAAACTGTGCCTGTAATCCACAACCATGTAAAAGTCCTACTAAAGCAATAGTACTTTGTACTGCCAAGACAGCATGATATGTATAGAAAAGCCTGATACTCAAAACAATATATCTAAACTATAGAAGAAATGAGAAGCATGAGAAGAAGAAAAGCATTTTAAGCAAACTATCTAAAAATTCTGAAGATGTATTTTTATTTTACAACTCTGAAAATTACACTTGTTGATAAGTAAAAGATTAGTGATAAGAATACACACCATTCCCTTCTTAGTCTATATTTCAGTAATCTTTAATCTGTTCTTGAAACTGAACTCCCTTCAGAGCCCAGGATGAAGCACACATAACTTCTATGATCAGGAACTGACATATTAACAGAAGAATCACACACAAAGCAATAAATAAATGTCTGAAGACCTAAGTGTAAGCAAATGTTTGAAGAATGCCAGACTGAAAACTACAGGGACTGTAAGGTGAGTGAAAATTTTGAGCTTAAGCAGAAATCCATACAGTGCACTCATAAAATACTGCAGCCTTGTGTCAAGGACTACTGTGATAAAATGCTGGTTTTCTCCCAGGCAGTTTCTGGAGGAATCTGTCCTGGAATTTCATGAGGTTTAGCTGAAATAGGTGTAATCACACAGGAGAGCTCTCATGTAGGAATTACAATGTTTTACCACAAAATGTGATAAACTTCCATGACCGTTCCAGTGACTGAAGCAACTTTACAGTTATAGATTTAATTTACTTTTCCAGATGACATATTGTCCACATTCTTTCAAGATCTCTTAGATAACAGTTTATTTTCTAAGGCAATATACTGAACATTTTCAGCTCACTTATAATCAAAACATTCAGCTCACTTAACATCAGAACTTCTGTAATTTGCCACTGAATATCAACAGGATAATAGCTGCCAGCTAAAGCACATATCACTAGACAATGGATGTGTGGACAGCAACACCTAAAAGCCACTGATCTTGCATTTGCAAGACCACACTCTTCCTTTAACAAAGCATATTCTCTTAATAGCTGGAATGCTTAAATATTTATGCTGAGGGGTTGTTTTTGCTGTTTGAGACACTCTGCCTCAGGCAAGTTCAATTAAATGACTCTCAATTAAAAATTAAAATTCTTTTAAATTTCATGTCCAACCCTCCCAGATGATTTTGTAAAACTCACTCTCCACAGGAAATCTACAAAATTTTATCAAACAATTAATCTTGGCAAAGGACTTGATTTTCCAGCAGTATCCTTGATTAGTAGTCAGAAAAACTAATATGAAGAAGATATTTGTAAGTATTCACAGAAACAGCATTATGTTTGAAATTATAAATAAATGAAAAAAAAAATTTCTTCAGATACCACAGTGATTTGTTTTCTTACATGCTAGACTTTATGTTGAGAAATAAAAAAAAATACACTTCAGTATATTCCTTCCTTTTAACTTTTCTTTTTGGATACTTCATTGTCTTTCTCATATTACTGCAGAATCTTATCTCTTTGTGCTGCTATTCTATAAATATCCACTATAGTAGAAGGCTACTGTCATACTCACTTTATAGATAAGAAATTGGCCACTGTCTAAAGTAAGTAGGTTAGGACACATAAGAAAACAAAATATATCTTTTCTGACTACTAGACCATTTCCTTAATTAATGGAAATCTATCCATTCCATATGTAACTTTTCACTTTAAAATGTACATGATCAAAATGGAGAACAATAATCAAGTAATAAAAAGGGATCAAGCTGTCGTTCTTTTTCTTTTGCATTTGGTTTTAAATCTAACAATTAAACAATATAAAAAGACAAGATAAATTTGCAAAAGCCTATTCTCTCTTTAGTGATACAATTGTGAATGTCTGTAAACTAAACATATAACTAAATAATCTGCTATTTATATGACAGCTGTTCTTACTGGTGGTTCAACATTTATAAATCATCCTGAATATTTTTTGTGATTCACAGTACTGTATAAACCTTCGCTGTGACCTTCCCACTGTACAAATCACTACCTAAAAGTTTACAAATTGCAGAAGTAATAATTATACAGACTCTGATGAACTTCACACAGTTCTCTTGTCATTTCTAACTATCTACTGGAAAATGTAAAGACAAACTAATCAATATTCTTTTATTTTAAACTGAAGTAGAGAGGGACTAGGAATATTTGTTTAACATGTCCAAAGCTTAAAAATAACAAGAAAAGAATGAGGAAGATCTAAGCTTCTTGCAATTACATATGAGGTTAAAAGAACATAATACTAGTATGCTGGGTTGCCCCTGGCTGGATGAACACCAAAGCTGCAGAATTGATCCCCTTCTCAGCTGTACAGGGGAGAGAAAATATAACAAAAGGTTTGTGGGATTAGACAGGGACAGGGAGACATCATCCAGCTGTTACTGTCACAGGCAAAACAGACTTGATTTGGGGAAATTAATTTAATTTTTTACCAATCAGATCAGAGTAAGATAATGAGATACAAACCAAATTGTGAAAAGCCTCTGCTCTGGCTGCCCTCTCCTTTCTCTCCTCTTTTCCCAGGTACGCTGGTTTGTCTAGGATAGAGTTCATTTTCTTCAAAGGTTCTAATATGAGGCTGTGTTGTGGACTTCTGATGAAAACAGTGTTGATAATACAGGGATGTCACTGTTGAGCAAGGCTTACACTGAGTCAAGGCCTTTCTGCTTCTCACACCATCCCACTAGCAAAGAGGCTGGGTATGCCTAGGGATTTTGGAGGGGACAAAGATGGGACAGCTAACCCCAACTGACCAAAGAAATAGTCTGTAAGATATGGTGTCATGCTTAAAAATATAAGCTGTGAGAATAAGGAAGGGCCAATGTTGCAAGTTATGTTTAAATCGCCATTAAGACTGGTGGAGCCTTGCTCCCCTGGAGGTAGCTGAACACCTGTCAATGGGAAGTGGTGAATTAATTCCTTATTTTGATTTGATTGCATGTGCAGCTTTTGTTCTACCTATTAAACTTTACCTGTTTATCTCATCCCACAAGTTTTCTCATTTTTATTCTTCTGATTCTCTGCTCCATCCTGTATCTTGCTGTGGGGGGAATGAGCAGGCAGCTGGGTGGGCCTTAGTGGTATGCTAGGGTTAGAGAGCAATACAGACTTCAAGAAAACTCAGCTTTGGTGCCTGGAGCACCTCCTCGCCCTCCACCATCACCAGCCATGGTTTCTGCAGAGTTCTCACTCATATTCTCACTCCTAGCTGCTGCTGATTATTTAATGTGTGTTATTGCAGACGCACTACGACTATCCATGGCCAGCTGGACCTGGTTCTTTTGGACATGGTAGAAGCTTCTAGCAGCTTCTCTACAGAAGCTGTACTTGTAGCCGCCCTGCTATAAAAACCTGGCTACTTAAACCTGAGGAAAAAGGAAAAATAGTGCTATTGGCAAGAAATTACAAATTAGCTAAGTAAACACTGGACTTACTTACTTGTGAATGAATAACCAAAAGTTAAACAAAAGCCTGTAAATGTTATAATGGCAATGTCAATTTGAAAAGTAACAAATTAAGTTCCCATCTGGTTTCCAAGTCCTTGTGCCTACAGCAGATAGCACCAATAATTCCTTTTACCAATAATTAGAAAAAAACAAAACATCTACTTCTTAGTTATGTTTCCCCCTAGCTTTCTTGGGTAAGAATGTGTATGCAGGGTTATATATTATTGAGGGATGCTATACAGATACTCCATAGATTAAGAAAGAGATAATTTAATATCTAGGTGTTAGTGCAGTTAGGAAATGTAGACTAAATTTTAGACTAAAATCTAAGCTAGTGTCTGTATATCAAAGCCCTTAAAAGAATTGCAGCTTTTTTCCACTGAGATTTAGCAAAAAGTCCTATACCACATGATAGTGAACATAATATTAAGCAAATAGCTTACACAATTAAGCTTGCATGCTAAAGAAAATATTAAGCATTCCCATAAAAGCCTTTAGCACTTTTTAATGGTGAATAAAATTTGTAACTACAAGTGAAATCTAGCTGTGACAAACTGACAATTTACAAAATTTTTTGCACAGGCATAGCTGGAGAAACCGGGAAAGGTTATGGGAGGTCAGTAATTCATTTCAATAGGATCTTCATCATGAGGAAGCCTGCTGGCTCAGTCACAGCTGCCACAGTATCAATAGCCTTTTTGGGATCTTGTATTTTTCCTTCTTTCATGATGTTGCTCTCCCTCATTAGGATTCAAATCCAATTGTTTATGCTGCCACTCACTGTTACTCCTCTTTCATGCTGATTATTTCCATTGAATCTCATGTAAAATGGACAGAAGTTTAGAGAAAAATGCAGACACTAACTGTTAGTGAAGCGGAAAAAGCTAAACTGTTGTTTGCTCCTAAAACACAGCCATAAGGACTAGAGCATATCTGCTTCCAGTCCCCCAGTTTTATTGTTAGTCATAGCTATTGCCAAAATAATTGATGAATTGAGCCTAGCAATTGCAGACCACTTTTTCAGTACTGCAAAATATGTTTTAGGTACATGCAAAGGTACAAAATATTTTACCATTCCTCAAAAATCAGACTTTTTAATAATTTGATACTTACAAGCCAACATCTTCACATGAAGTCTATTCATGTAACCCTGATATTGCTTCCTCACTTTGAATTAATGGATGAAAGCCCACTCCTTTCAGTGCCACACATTTGAGGGCTACAATGTGACAGGTTCTCCTTGTTCCCTCTTGCACATTCTCAATCTATTAAATCCTGCAATTGCTTTTTTACTATGAAAACCTATATTAATCTCCAGTATGCTTGAAAAAATTTTCCTTTCCCCATCCCTCAGCTTCAGTTTGTCTGTAGTAATTATCCAGAGGTGCAGGTGAAGATGATGCTTTTAGTGATTTTTTTTCCCCTGACTACTAAGAGTTTCTGCTTAGTTCTTAAATCCCCAAAACAATCATAATTATGCTCTGAGCTGAACCCTGATCTTATGTTTCAGTAACAAGAGAAACTTTCTGGAAATTAGACAGGCGAGCATGGATAGTACAAAAAAAGGAGTGAGCTTCCCAAAAACTCTCCCTAAGAACATTTATCATGACTAAATGGGAAATACCCAGTACTTCATGAAATGTTCTACTAAAACTTTCTTAGTATTCCTTTCTCTACTTAATTTATATTGACAATTATTAGCCATCAAAATTAACACACAGAACCTTTACATTGCTAATCAAGTCCAAACACAGGAGAAGCAAATGTTAATGACAGCAATTATCACCTTTCTCTCTCTACACATACTATTCACATCATTAAAATGATCCCTTGCCAAGCCTTTTAGTAGCAATGTGTCTGTAGATGCACATGTGGAAACATCATAAACAGGCTGCAAACTGAGTAAGGGTCAATATGTCTACACATAGCACATAATCCAGTACTGCAATATGTTTCTTCTTGATATTTATTATTAATATGGGAAATAATTTTGGCACTAGTTAGGTAGAACTACTTACATATTTTCATGTTGAAAGATTAATGTGCAGCCTGTTGAAGAAATGAGGGATTTATTTCCCCCCAGTTTTTGATTTATTTGTGCATGAAAAAAAAACATAATAATGAGGGCTGTGAACTGTAACTCTAGGAAATTGCAAACTTAATAATTGTATACTGAATTGCGGCTGAAGTACTTCACAGCTATTGAGGATCAAAAATTCTCACTTATAAGTACTTCCATGAAAGTCTAAATGTTATCCCTACCATTACATTTCAAAGACCTCTCTCTGGATCTGATAAGACAAGAGAACAGGTGCAGAGAGGAGTACTATTTGGAAAAGGATTTATCTGGAGATCTCTGGTACACTGGGGAAAAAAAAGTTCTGTGCTTAACTCAAAACAGAATGATTTCACATCCTTAAAATAAACATTATAAAATATTATCTTCAGAGAAGCAACACAATATATCCACAAAATATAATTTATGAGAAAGGACAAATAGTTACCTGAGTAACGGATCTTGAATCCTTTCTTGCTGGTTGCATGATCAGTTGACCAGCGGAGATACAGCTGATTCATTTTGCTTGTGAAGTTCAATTGCCCAGTATGATTTCCACTCAAAGCAACCAGTAAAGGGCTTTGCCCAGAAGAACCTTCAGAGATGAACAAATAAACTACTGAAGTTTTAAAGTACTATGAATTTAAGTAATTATTTCAATATTGTAACTGAACTGTGAATGTGAACATGGTAGAATAGGAAATAGCCAGACACATCCTTCTCAGAGAAATAACTAACAGATCTCAATTTAAACTGTCCATCTGGTTTTAGGTTTTCACTAGAGAGCACTATAATTGCTTTATATTTCCATTTGTTTGTACATAAATAAAAAAATCTAGGTACAAAGAGATGGAAATATAAAGCAATTAGTGATTTCTCCATAAAGACTGAAAAAAGTAGTGGTTTAAAAAAAAAAAAGGTGTTCATTTCTATTTGACACAAATACACTGAATGAGGGTCTGTGTCAGCTCCTTGCCCATTTAAATAATGATTTATTTAATCTCTTTTCTAATTAGTGAGTGATAGCAAACATTCTTTGATATTGTACATCTTGTACCATTTAAACACCACCATATTACATAATGAACATAGTAGCTAAAAAAAGCTCCATCACATGTAAGACCACCACAGTTTCACTGGGAATACACATATGTACAAGTGCTATGAATTTGCATGCTTCACTAGGACTCAGTTCTGTTAATTAATATGTTTATTATAGTTTAATTTTAGTGTAGTGTTCATTTATTGTAAATACAAGATGCTGAAAAACTGTGTCCTGGCCCTAAACCAATGTCTTCACCAGAATAAAACTCTAGAGGCACAGATAGTGATTTTAAGACTATTTATATAACATATATACAAGAAAACAAAAAAATCCATGTATCAATCCAATCTCCAGCTGGAAGCTTTCTGAAACAATAAATGGATTTTTTTTTCCTCCATATGAAGGTTATATTTTCTTCAGCTGAAGCACTCCCACATGCTCATCATGTCCTTTGCTCCATGGTCTTTCAAGTTTAAGAAAACTATGTCAACTAACCTTATCTTGGTCAGAGTTGCTATTACAAATAAAGAGCTTCATTCATTTTTTTGCTGAGTTTGAGCAGCTACAGCCTGATCATATTACATGAAAATAGAAAAATAAAACTGAATCAAATAATACCTGACACTGAAATACAATTGAAAATTGTTATCAGCCCCATCCAGTTCAATTAAAAAAAAAGTGTCATTTCTGCCTGGGACATTTCAGGTACAAAAGGGAGGCTATGGAAGCCACAAAAATATAAACAGTAAAATTACTTCCCAGTTCTTAGGAACTGCATTTCAGTCACCCTAATGACAATACTACAAATAAGTTAGTATTACTAAAAAAAATTCTAAATAATAAATGCATATACAAAATAAGAACAAATAAGCATTGTTTTAGGCACACGTTGCTCATCATACCCTCATAAAAATGCTTCATGACTTGTTTATTTATCATATTGCAGAGTCAGTGTTTGATGATTACAGTGTAGGATAAATGATAAGGAATGTTAAGGTCAATTCCTATTTTTGCTTGAAAAAATTATTTAGAACTTGGCATTTGACTCAGTTACTTTGTGATTCACTTAGGATTTTGTAAATCTGTTTAATATATTCCCTTGTTACAGTTTGGAATGTAAATGTTCTTTTAAAATTCCCAAGGGACTAAAAACTGGACTTCTACAAAGAAAGACCTATTACCTACAATAAGATGAGAATCCTTATTAGTGATCAAGAAATTATTTTGCAGCACCATATGCCACACTACATTTTTTAATCATTAGGAGATCAGAGAATTGATTCAATGTATTTTAGTTTTGCTTTGTTTTTTCCTGGAGTTGAGTTTCAGTTTCTGTACCTTACCTAACAGTCAGCTCTTCACATGGTGTTCTGGAAGGTCAGCAGCATGACTCCACTGTTCTTGAATCTGACATTTATTTAATTATTATTTCAGAGTTTGTCTATATAAGGAAACACTAAACACACTCAATTTCTGATGTGGTGATCTTTCATATAGTATTCTCTTGAATATTAGATAAAAGTTGGCATTTCTTTCTACTTTCAGTGATAGATTAGTTTTGGTTTCTTTCAGAGAGAAAAAACTTTCTGTATTAAATTAATGCTATTCAGTCTAAATACTCAAATGAAATATTTTTAAGTTCAAAATACTTTAATAATTATGTTCATGTAACATTTATGGCTTCTCTGGTTTAGAATCCAGAGAGGGTTTTCTAAGGGTATGACAGCTAAGCGGGAATGGCTAATGAGCTTGTTGCTCCCACTTGACTAGGGTGATTTTACTGACTTGCTGCCCACCCTGATCATCATCCAGCTGCTGAAGCACCATAATGTACAGTCAGATACCTGTGCAGTCAGGTAGGTGTAGTCCTTGCTGTGCTTTCCATTCCAAAGCTGCCTTATAAAGCAATCAGACATAAGTGCCTTAGCAACACTAGTTCCCTAAATATTCATCATGCAAATCTTTATACAGTTTCTGCATAAAGTCTGATGATGTATCTTTACCTGTTAGAGACAGGTCAGTGCAGTTCTACTAAACTAGATGAAATACACTGTTTTGGACCACACAAGGCCATACAATATGACATATATTTTTTGCAAAATGCAGCAACATTTGAGTCTAAGTTTTAGCCATCACTGGAAGCAGTATAGCCACATCAGCATTGTCTTCTGCCCCCAAAAACTCATGCTGAGATGTGTAACTAATTAGTCTAGCAAGGAACATTGCTAATGTGACCACAGAGACACAAGCAAGTATCTCTGCAAGGCGCTGAAATGGGCCATATCTGAATATCAACTTGTTGAGAGCTAGCTCAGGAATCTCCACATGACATTATAGTTGAGAGGTTAAAAATATGCCATTATCTTTTTCACTTAAGGTTGCTGGTAGGTGGTAGAAAAAATTACTTCAGCAGAGCTTCAGTAGAGATGAATTTGTAAGAATATTATTTCATGCCATGAAATTAAAGTGCTTAAAAATGTAGGAATGGCATTAGTTCTTCTCTCAGATCTATTATTGATAATCTGGTTTCATTACATTTAAATTCCCAGGAAAGAAAAGAAAAATATACCTCAGGAAAATTATGCTGTTTCAACAGAAAGTTTCAAAAGAAAACAAAGTTATCGGACCACTAGAAAAGTTCCAGTAACCTTCCATATTGCCTTTGATATAAAACGGAATAGAGGAAAAGCTAGTCTTAATAGATTTTTTGCAGACTGTTTTCTGCACTAACCTGACATGGACCAGCATACATGTTATGAAGAAAAAAATATGCTATGATAAGGCATTTTTAAAAGCATCAAAAATATTGTGATTTTTAAAGGATGTTTCTACCAAAAAGTGAAAAAATATAGTAATTTGGACATTAAAATCTAATCTGTCAGAAGATTATTTAAAACAAGATACTTCAAAATATATGACCTTTTAATAATTTTTCATGCTCTGAAACTCCCATAGTGAATATATGATAGAATAATTTCTATCACAATTATCATATATTCTAAGTTAATGAAGAAAGCTATGATAATGGTCTCTAAAAGAATAAAAAAGTATTTAAGAAAATCAGAGACTAGTTATCCTTGTCAATCAATGAGAACATATTAAGTCATAATAAGTTCAGAATGAAGTAGAAAATAAGAATTAAGTAGGGCTCTTTTAGAATTGACAAAACATTTTTCTCTCTTTGTCCCAAAACAGATGAACACTTCAACAGTGGTATCTTCAAACAGTGAACAACACTGGTCTGCTATGCTATGGAGAAAACAGGGGTTTTGAACTCAAATTTCAGTATTAAGACTAAATAATTTTATTCATTTGGAGAAATGTAATAAAAACTCAAAAAATACTTCTTCAGCAGAAATGAACCATTATGGACCAGCATGTTAACTTCTCTTTTCAGACACCTCCATACATTTCCCAGGAAAGAGAAAACTCTGTGACTTTCCTAGGGAAACTGCAGTTGTTACTGCTCCTCTGTAACAATACCTAAGAAAATTCAAAATCTTCTCTGTCTTGAATACATCTATAAAACTTTCACTGGATAATAGATTTAGATTTAAGGCAAAAGTAATAGGAATTCTGAATTATTGTTTAATTTTCAGAGATCACTGTGTTATGAACCCAACAATTTCAAATCAAGACCCACTACACCCACTATTTGTTCTTGTGTAATAGGATAGAATTTAAATCTTTCTTACCATCAAATACCTCCAGCTCATCAAATTGCTTTTCACTTTGAAACATTTCTACAAAAATGGAGATGTTATATCCTGGCTCAACCTTAATAGTCCAAGAACATGTCTGAGAGTTGGGGTAGGTGCCTGGATAACCTGGACTGAGGATTACTCCTGATGATTCTGTACGGATTTCATTTGCTGGACATTGTGCTAGAAAGAACACAAAAAGAACACTAAGAATAGCAATGAAACAAAGTTCTTCTTCTCCATGAAATGCATGCTTCAGGGCCAGTTTCCAAATGAAAACATGTTAAAATCATATTCTAGATGGAAGGGGGAAAAAGTTCCCTATAGTACACATTGAAACAGGACCATTTTTCTAAACCTTGCATTTAAGAAATAATATATTAATTTATTAATTATAGTAAAGCATCTATCCAGAAAGAAATATGTTAGAGCCCAAAGCGGTTTCAGTCAAGTAATTCACATATTTGGTGCGATCATTCACACAGGTGAGGTAAAATACTGGTAAAACTTTTTATTTGGAAATTGTATTCTATTTGAGATCTTAAAAAAATGACCCAGCTTTAAGAATGAAACCTGTTACTTGAATGTGACAACATATCAAAACATCTAGACATACCAGATAATGTGAAACTACACAAGTTTTATGTAAAGTTTGAATACAGAATGCTCCAAGTCACCCAAGTAAGATCTTCTCAGTAACCACTTTCCCTAATATTTAAAGTCTGAATTTTAAATTTCATCTGGTATTCATAGGCATTTATGATCTCTGCATACTGAAAGGAGTATAATATATTAAAATACTGCAAATTTTATATCCTAAACACTCATTTGATTAGGAAGTTTTATTTGTCATTATTTTTCTTTAATATTTTGTTAAAGAACAAAACATTACATGTAGGATTAATTTTTTCAAATCTGTTTCCTGTTGAAGTCTGATACATTTTGTCCACAGTTTCATAATATATGTGCATATTAACAATATTTTTTGTGCAAAATTCACAAATGTATCTTGATAGAAATGCATTCCTGGAAATCATCTGTCACAGTACCCAAGCAATTAAATAAAAGTTGTAAGAAAGGTGAAAAAACAAAATAACAGAGGGTTAAGTGATCAGTGGAAAAAGTATACTACAGGGGGAAATCCACATATAAATATCAAAAACAAACATTAAAAACTGGACCATTTCCCTCATGAAGACCTGTCACCCTGATTCTTAAGATTTTTCTAAAGCCTTCTGAGTTTACATTCTGTTGGAGAACTTTCCCACACAATTTCTGTAAACAACATATTGTTTGCATTCTTTTATGGGGGTGGAGAAACTTGATGTACTAGTGGTTTGTCCAGTGTCTTTGGAGAGGTGGCCCATTCACTCTCCAATCCAATGTCACCTTTGGGAAAGTATAAAAGTCAGAGTCAGATAATAAACTTTCTTTTTTACCTTACAAATAGCAGGTGGCTCGCTTCGTGCTTTCACGTGTCCTATAGCAACAAAGACCTTTTGCAAACTTGGAGGTGAAATTTAGGTTCAGTTTTAGCTGAAAAATTTCTTCAGTCAGAGAGAAAAATGTCAGCCAGTGAAAAGGAGGGATGTAATATGCAAGTGAGACTAGGCCATCAAGCAGGGGAACAAGAACTGAGTTGGGCAAAAGATTGCAAGAAAATAATTTTTCTTTGGCATATATCCCTTTCTGCCATCATTTGACAGCACTGGCTGCAGCAGACAGTATCCCTAAGAGGCAAAGCCATCTTTCATAGAAGATCCTAAGACCGGGAAAGCCCATGGGAAAATAGTATATAAAGCAGTAAGAATTCTTTAGACAGTAATCCAGGGATTGCCTCTTGAGGTAGAAACACCTGTAGTAAAATTACAGCAAGAAATTTCACATGAACTTCTGTCTAAGAATATACCATTGCATATGTTTAATGACAGTAGCTTCTTCTCTCATTCTCTTAAAATGAAACATTAAATTAAACTGCTGCTTTGACTTCCTCTATTCTTCAGAATAAGATGAGAATAACTTGGGAAAATACTGTCAAAAGGTGCACTGACTCATAAATTCACACAAAATACAACCAAACCTGCAAATTCTCAGAGAAAAAACTGGGCAGGAAAATATCATCAGATGTAAAACAGTCATTTTCTCCACAGTGTTTCTGTCCAACATGAATAAAAATGCACCATCAGTGATGAAGAGTAGCTCACTGACACAGTTCCACAACCTGCCTCCTGTAGTATCATTCCTTATACCACAGGATTATTTTAAGAAGAAAAAAGGTGGTTTTTACTGATCCACTATCAGCTTACTTGAATTGTTTATTAAAAATGGTAACATCTACTAGAGCAACTTGAGAATTAAAAGCCTGTCTTCAAAAATTAAAAAAATTACAAAGTCAAAAATTACAAGTATCCTGGAGAAATAAGTGATGCTGTCAGACTTTTGAAATCAAGCAAAAGCAAGACACAGTGATTGTTTTCAACACTGGAAAACTTTCACCTCTCTGGATAAACTATGGTTTAGAAATGGCTACAATCAACTAAACCTGAAAAACAAGAAGTTGCAATGTATATGTCATTTGGAATAGGACATGGGAGTGTAGGAAGTACACCTGGAGTGTTTTTGTAAACATACCATATCTAAACCAGCAGCACAAATGTTAAGGACACAAATGTCTTTTGTTGCTTGCTTTTTCTAAGCATCTTATGGAAATAACCATTAGTCAAAACACTCATGAATACAATTATATAATAGTCTTTAAGATTTGGGGTTTGTAAACAAAATCTGGATGCTACACAGATACAGTCCAGACAAGACTAAAGCCTGGTGATCTCATTACTTGGGAATTGTAATAGTATAATTCTTCCAGAGACGTTTACAGCTGGGTTAGTCTAAAAGGCTACTATTGCCTCCTTTATATGGGTGCTCTTTCATCTAAGTTACCACAGGTATCATTTTCAGAGAGGTGCCCTCTTAAGTATCTGCTTAAGAACTCGCTGAATGGATTCTATTTACTTACTCCAGTATATGAAGTTTTTGGAATCTTGCATGGAAGATTATCAACTAAGAATAATATTCAAAATTACATTTTGAAAAGCCTGATACCACTGTATAGTGGTCCTCAGAACACTATCACTAAGTCCTGAGATATTGTTCACTAACTCAAGAAATACACTGCGAGCATCTTTAAAAAATTGAATGAAGGAAGGAATGAAATAAAAACATAGAGGAAAGTCAATAATTCAGAGAAGTGAAAAATGTTATTTTCTTTAGGGATAAAAAACTGTCAGAGTACAGGAAGAAAGACACACTCATATGGCACAGACACTGACTGAGATAATCTGAGAAAGCTGTGGAAGTGCTCCAGAAAAAAAATTGTAAGAATGGTTTGCAAAAAGAAAAAGACAGGAGTAGGAATTTGTGGAGGGGAGAGGAAAGGGTAAAAAACCCACACAAATTACTTTTTCTGCCTCTTTATTTCAGCTACTTTGCTCTTGGACTATCTAGTTTTTCTTGTAAAGACATCAGGGACAAAAAGTGAAGGAAAGAGACAAGGAAATAACTTCTTTACTAGGTTTGAAAAAATATCTTTTTTTTTTTTTTCAAAAACATGTAAAAGTTCTCAATAACAGAGAAAAATTGCTCTTAGCTGTCTCATTCCTTGCAGCCATATTTTAAGAAGGGACCTGAAACTAAATTATTCACCATGAGGTGAAATGTGCCTTTTGCAGATGTTTCTTCATGCCCTTCTCTCATAATTGAGGAAAAGTATGATGTTGCTTTCTAATTAAGAACATTTATTTGGTGAGTGAATATTAAAAATCAACAGCTTAAAGGTCAGAATATTTCCTTGAATGCATCATTACCTGTACGCAAGAAACAGATCAATGCAGTGATGCCAAACTAATTTTTACCTTTTTGCTTTTATATATTCTTTATATATTTGTAGCTCTGTAGCCTATTATCATATAACTACATAGATTCATAGCTAGAATTTCACCTACTCTGTTAGACAGGAAGACAGAACACATTCCTAGAGACTTGAATCTTTTGCGGACCAGGGTTAAATTCTCTGGGAACCAAGGTTAAAATGGCTTCTCAAGATATTTTCTCATAAACAAAGTTTAGTTAGTATCCAGAGAGGGGTATTTCAAAAACGAGTTGAACCAGAGAAGAATTACCTCGTCACTTGTGTCTCTAACTGGGGATCCTTATTTATCAGTTGTGCTAATTTGCAAAACAAAATTGTATCTGCTTTATGTTACTGCATGTGTCTTCAGTGCATTTTCAGCATGTATTCCAGGGTGTTGTGCACCATAAAGGATTCTTTACAATGGTAACCACATTTTTGTCACCTAACTGCATCTGACTTTTTGTCTGACTGCTTTTAGGACTGAAAAGACATCATCAGGACTGCTGTAGGAATTCTTTCCTCTATATATTCAATTGTATTCACTTACTGAACTTCAGAATTTTGCTAACATTAACAATTTTCCAAATGGAGAAATAATGTTTAATATAAATTAGTACAAATAGTGATGCTAAGGGTGAAAGGAGATATGGAATATTCCTCTGTGGTATGGAGACAAAACCAGCATATTCCTAGAACAGAAAATTCAAGTAAAATCAAAACTATTATGTTTTGATTGGACTATTATGTTCCTTCTAACCTATAAACAGCTCAATTCCTCTTTTGTGCTAGGACAGAAATGACCAATTGTTTTTAAACACTGAGATATAGCTTCAGGTCTTCCTATTGCCAAGATTTACTTGGCAAGGCTCATTCAATAAGAAGACTCTTTCAATCTAAGCTGTTCGTAGCAGATGTACCACAGGGATTTAGGAGAGCTCTGGAGTAGTTAAGGGGAAGGCAGACTGTATATTGCGCCTTTGCAGACTGGGAAAATGTTTGTACCATGGGATTATGTGGAAAATTGTCACGGCTCACTTTGGCCTTTATTGGCTCTTTCTGCGCCCTAATGAATTACTCACCAATTCCTCTCCAGTATAGCTTAGCTTCTGATTACAGAACTTAATCTCTAGGCTGGAAGCTACACTTTACAAGATTTAAATTTTACAAAATTCATATGTTTAAAGACATATGAAAACACAAAACTGAGATACTGAAACAGGTAAGACTGCTTCACCTTGTTCTTTAAAACAAAAGGCACATCCACTTTTCAGTATCACAGCTAATACCTATAATTTGAATAAAAGTTAACTCCACAGTATTATTATCTTGTGTTTCCCATACACAAAACAGGTAAAAAAATCTGTTATTTCGAGTTGTTTTTTTTTTTTTTAATTACATTAGCTCTGCCATTTTAGCATAACATTAAAAAAATAGAATACTCCTAAATAAAAGTACTCTGGTTGAGGCATACATACTTGTGTTGGGTCTAGCTGAAATTGAGTTATTTTTCCGAACAGCACCCCCTCACAGTGCTGTGCCTAATATTGGTAGCTAGAAAGGAGTTGGTATCACAGCAGAATTTTGGCTACTGCTGAGTGCTGCTGGCACAGCATCAATGCTGTCTCTCCAACATTCTGCACCACCACCTCCCATGAGGCTGGGGGTGGGCAAGGTCTTGGGAGGGGGCTTAGGCAGGACAGCTGACCCACACTGACCAAAGGGATATTCCATACAATACGACATCAGCTCAGCAATCAAGGCTAAAAGGAAAGGGGCTGAGGAGGGTGTACTCATTATTTACAACAGTTACATGTGCTGAAGTCCTGCTTCCCAGACGATATCTGGGCATTGCCTGCTGATGGAAAGTAGAGACCAAAATATTTGGCTTTTCTCTCTTGTGCATGCAACCTTTCACTTTTGCTCCAGTAAATTACCTTATTTTGATCTACAAGTTTTTATCCATCTTATTTACTTCTCACGTCTCACTGAGAAGGGAAGAGATAGGGTGGCCAAGGTCAACCCACCACAATAGTCTACTTTTAATGCTGTTTCTTTTGACTAACACATTAACATAGTTGATACCTCATGGATTCTCTTCTGTCAGTTAAATTACAGGTTGACTCAAGTCTCTACTCATTTAGAATTTAAGAAATTGATGTGAAATTTACCAGTTGAGAAAATCTGAACTCCAAACTAAATTAGATATTTGAGCCCCAAAATATGTTTAGTTATCAATTATTTATAAGTAAACTCCATGAATATTAAAAGTGGCTACTGTAAAATAGTTTGGAATGATAACAGGAATAAATACTAACAACATGCTTTAGGCATATTGGAGAACATAAGTAATCTATTTTACATTCATTTTTAATAACATTGTTGCACATGTAAATTTCAAATAATGTTACTTGTTAAACTTGCATAAATTCATGCATAGCCTACATAAAAACAACAGGAAATAACAACTATCTTTATGTTGCACAGTCACATGTAATTGTGTGCAGTGAGGTAGTGTTAAGAGAAGGGTAATTCTGCATAGCAGCACAACATGTATATTCTAGTTTTAAGGAACACATTCCCTGACATGGATTTTGGAGAAATCTGATTTAGGCTTTCTGGGGAAGGCCTGACCAATCTTCTTAACTCTAATACTATTTCTGAGATACTCATCTTTGATTTTACTTTTTATTCATAAATATTATCACCCCATTAAGACAATATTATCGCACTACCCATCTAATTTAAGTGTTTTGAGCAGCCGTATTATCCTACATTGAATACCGATTATCTGTTTAACTAGTACCTCAATTTTTGTAACCAGTACAGAAATATTTATTGCTGCTACAATGCTCATAATGCTTTAATGTACATCTCTACTCTTCCCTAACAGCAACTAAAAAATGAAAGAAATTTGTAGCAAGAGTATAAAAAGTATAGAATGAGAGCAGTGGCTCCAAGTGTAGAAGCAGAAATGACAACTGTTCAACTACTGTTAAGGACAAACCCATTCACACTGACAGCATGTTCTGTAGAGGTGCATAGGGTTCTGCATGTTAGAAAACACCTGACAAGTTAACACGGTACCAAACATCTTGAGAAAGTCTGTCCTCAGACGGGAAGGGAAACGGAGCTGTAGGAAATCTGTGGTGTGTTGTGATTATAGCTGCTCTGGAGGTCATTTATTGAGAATGATATAGAACTGGTCATGCAGATTCATTTTTCTTGCCCGTAAGATATGTCATCAGACTCATATATAATATCCTAGAATTTGGCCTTCTATCATATAAATATATTTTTTGACTACTACAACATAGTGGCACAGCTCAGGAAAATGGAAAGTGTTCTCGTATCTTTAAAAAATATGTAGCTGAACTAAACAAGGACATTATGAACAATTTTAAATTGCTGGTAGAATGTAGAAATATGATAAGGCAGTTCAAAAATTAGTTTGAAATACAATATGTAAATTGCATAGCAAGTAGCAATTTTTTTTCAAGCCTATGAGGATAAAATAGTTTCCTATAAATGCCGTTCCATCCTGCATCACTTCTAAAGAAATAGAATAGAATTGGACAGGGTATTGAGAAGGATGGGAAGAATGATTAAAGATATTAAATATCTTCTGGTCTATAAAATCATACCATAAGTATGGTGCATAGAGAGCAACTTGTTACTCATTTTTTTTCCCATAAGAACTGGACAACATGAAAACAGTGATGCCAAGTTCAAAGCAGACATAAAAATAACTTCACATTTTAAATAAATAAATTGTGTAACTTCTTTCACACAAATTTGTGGATTTAAGGCATTTACATGGGTTCAAAATAGGACTGAGTAATTCTACTGAAGAAATAGCCCTACAGGATTCAAAATAGAAAGAACATTGCTGGCTTAAGAGTGGCTTCGATACAGTTGGGTTGAGGCCTTAACTAACTGCATATTTGCAAAGATTTTCTGTCTTGCACTAGAAAATCATTAGTGGCCAGTGCTAGATATGGAACACTGGGTATATGTTCTGGTATACAGAATTTCTGGTCTGATGCAGAAATATATATTCCCCCTCTTTAGAGACTTAGATTTACAAAGTGCAACATACCTTCAAATATTTATCTATGAGTAAACACTATAAAGAAAGTCATTAAAAGAACAACTTTTAAATTACCTATTTGAAATATATGAAATATTTTGTGTGGTTCATAAATATAAGCTAGAGTTTTATAATAAAATAGGAATTACATTAAAAATTTATCTCCATAGTAATACTGGCGAGGCTGGGATAGAAATAAAACCAAGTAATTCTACTTTTCAGAAAGGAAAATTAAATTCATGTAAAGATACAACTTGGCCAAAGAAAGGAAATCAGGTCATCCCAGTTTACCTCAAGAAATTCCTCCCTTATATCTTTCCAAAATAACTCTGCCAGAGTTTTACTCCAGTGCTTCCAATTCTATTGTCTACTGTCTCTGAATCACTCAATGGCATTTTCATTTTTGATGATCCGATTATTTCTTTTGATGTCATCCTTGTAATGAAGTTTTGCTTTGGTCACAGGATACAGCCAGAGAAAGCAAAGCCACTTGCACAGCATCACAGGAATTGTTATGGATAGCTAACACTTACCACAAGTTCCTAATCTCTGTAGATTTTACAATAACTGTTCAGTTTACTTCTGGCTTTTATTTTACAGTTACACTCTAATTGACATAGTCAAGAGTTAAGTTACTGCTGTTACTGTAAACTAAAAAATGAAATCTGGATTTGCAGTACAATCATCTTATTAAAATATTACATTTATAACAGAGAAATACATTGCTTAGAAAAAGAAATCATCAGAAACATTAATAAGTATTCAGTTATCCTAACAAGAAAGATATAAAAGTACACATTATTCCCATTAATTCTGCATTTTTTATGGTGAGAATCCTGAAATGAATAATGATTATTTTCCACTCAAAATAAAGATGTGGAGTCCAATGTCTGAACCCATGGCAGATCCAACTAATTGTATGCACAAGTCAAAAAAGGGAAGGTAAAAAAACCACTTTACCTCAAGTATGTGTGTTTATGCAGAGAATTACATGCATAAAATATATTATGGCATCAATAAACTAATAGTTTGCATTATGAATTCTTTATTAATTTTTAAATCATGAAAGTAGAGAACCAGGGCAACAGGAAGGAAGATACACATACAGCTATTATTACGGTGTCACAATAATTGTTGTGCTTCCAGCATTACCACTTGTACACATGGATGTTTTCACCTCATGATATGGAAGATACTCCATCCACAAATTACATATTATAGATCAAAATTAAACTTGTTTAATACAGAAGAGAGAAATTCTGTTCACTTTTTGATTTCTTTACATTTTAATGATAGCATCTCATCAGTAACTTTTTTCCCCCCAAAATTTTGAGACACTTCAGAACAAAATTCTACAGATGCTTCTTTGATCACTTTTGCAACATTACAAAAGCTTTTTGTCATCTGTTATTTAAAAAAATGAAATGAAATAAAGAAAAAATTGTCAAACAACATATTTTGAAAAACAAAGTTTGTAAGACTGAATACAAATTTCAAAGATAAACTTGTTTTCCATGAAGATGAGGACATTATATAAAATGTGCATCTAAACATCATTCATATTATATTTTTGTTCCATGTTTGAAATGCTGTATTTATGAACACAATATAAATAGTTGAAAGAGATGTAATACTTTGCAAAGTTTAAATTTGCCACATATTCTTTTAAAACAGCTTTTCCATGTGACTGCTATACAATGTCACCGTATTTGTCAAAGCACAGAGAAAATTACTTATTTTATTTTGAAAGCTTAACTTAATTTCATGTTTTTACTTCAGAAGTAAAAATAAGTCCTTGGTTTGTTATGAAGCAATATAGAATATTTTAAATTAATTTTAGAAATCAATGTTTCAGTAATCATGGAGTAAGTTAAAATCACTTCTCATTGGTTCTAAATAATTAAATTACTGCATAAAATTCTTAGGTCCAAATATAAAAAAAATGTGCATTTCTTAGATATTAAAGAAATAAATAGAAAAATTTCTTCTAGGCATCAACAAAATGACAGTGACAAAAATTTGATGCTTTATGTAGGATGTATATTAATTACATATGCACCATGCAAGTATATATTTACCTTCACATGATGGAGAGGATCCTTCAAACTGCAACTGTGCATTCAGTTTGCAGGTTAATATATCTTGTCCAACAAGGGTAAAACCAGGATGGCATCTGTACTTCACAAAATCTCCTGGAAAAGGTATTGAAAAAAAAAGTTAAACCTCAAAAAATCCTTCAAACAGAAGTATATAAAAATCTCAGGTGGAAGATGAATAGCTTAGTTTAATTAGAATTCAAGTGAAAACAGAAGAAAGAAAAAAATACTATCTTTTTACCTATTTCAAAGTCATCATCTTCTGTAAACAAATCTGCATGTGGAACTGTGGGTGGAGGCTGGCACTTCCTGAGCTGATAAGCTGCAAATTTAAGTGACAAAAATTCAATACTGGTGTGCAAAGGAGTACTATACAGAAAATTCATTTCATATTCACACTTCCCAAATTATGAGAGCTGCACTGAACCTCATGGTCTCTCAGTTACAATATTTTCCAAGTTAAATATCACTACATGACATGAGCATGGTGAGACACTGGAACAGGTTGCCCAGAGAACTTGTAGATCTCAGGAATCATACAAGTCTAGGTCTAAAACTGGTCTAATGGAAGATGTTCCTGTCTATGGCAGGGGGGTTAAAATTAGATGATCTTTAAGGTCACTTTAATTTTAAAACATTCTATGACGCCTTAAACAAAATCGCTTGTTAGCTTTTCAAATCTGTTTCAATAAATTGTGAGCAATCTCATAAGAAAGGTGACCACTAAAATGACTGTGTTTCTAAAATGGAATAGAATGCCTACAACAGTTGAGTAAGACCTTTCTGGATTAAAAAATTCAAAATGTAAATAAAGATTGTGATGAGAGTGCATAACCAAAAGAAAAATCGCCCCTTCAAGGAACAAATTTACTGTCAGAACAAAAATTTTTTGGACAGCTTGATAGTCCTATCCACTGGATAGTCCAATCCAATTTTTGCTCCTCAGATTAAGTGCAGTGGATGACCGTGTATCATGACCTCGTTTTAGGAGAAGCATACAGACAAGAGAAATATTTCAGATTCTGAGTAACAATTTGATATGGACTTCCCCATGCAAACAGGTATCTCAGTACTCTCTTTCTGTGACATTTATTTGATCTTTGTGAATTAATCCATTGAATATTTTTGATTTAGAGTCCAGAAGACTAATAATCTTCCATTTATTATACATATTTTGGGTGACTTAGTCCAAATTAGAACTAGAATTATATCCCAGCTTTTCACTTCTGAGTTAGATGCCTAATTTTCACCTCCTTGGGTCCTGAATGTAACTTTGAACAAAGTATTTTGCTGCATATCAGTCTTTATGCTATTGTTCAACTCTACCATAGCACCCCAGAAACTCTTCTGGAAAATAATTTTAGTAAAGAAAGTTAAATTTTACTGAATAAATCAGCCAAAGTAATTAAAAGAATAAGAGCTTAATATTAGATGGTAATGGTTAATATTAAAGATAGAACACAGTTTATCAGAAGTCCCAAATTTACATTCTTAGGATTTTTATTAATCCTAAAATTAATAAAATTTAAAAAAACTCATAAGTACTGTTATTAAAAAACAACAAAAAAACCCCCAACCAAACAAAAAAAAATCACCACAAAAAACCCCAAACCAAACAAAAAAAAAAGCCCAAACAAACAGCAAATCCATGAGACCTGGTAAGTCAGGAAACCACAAAGTTAAGAAATACTTTAAAAATTCACTAAATTATAATTAGATGGTAATAGATGTTAGATGGTATTAGATGTTAATTATATAAAGAAAACAGACCATGAAAATTGAGGACAAAGAATCCTCCTGTTGAAAAATCACTGTGAAATTTGAGGAGGACTTGATTGGTAGAACTGTAAGCTGTTTCCAGAGCTGTATTCCCACTGAAAACTCCTAGCTGAGGCGAATTATGATCAGGACCATCCCTGGAATGTAAAACATTGAAAAGTTAGCTGAAAAACTGATGTTCTTAACATTCAAATTAACAGTCTCTTTTCTCTGGAGAGCAGTTTAAATATTTGTAAAAAATGCTTTTCCTAGTGATTTAAAATGAGTAAATGAGTTTTGGTGGGTTTTTTTGGTTTTTTTTTTTTTTTTTTTTTTTTGCCTAGCACACCGAATACTCTTTTACTCTTTGCAACTTCAAACATGATGCTTTTTTTGAGACCAGGCTTCTTGCAATAGTTTTTATATTTACATCGGCCAGAAACGTAGTGGTGACAGGAAATTTTCAATGTGTATTCCTGAGAAATATTTTCATGTACAGATCAGATGTAGGAAGAAATGAAAAAATAATGTAATGCTGTCATATTTCTAGCATTTTGACTCAGGTGCTACAAGTCTTCAAATCATGTCTAGAACACAGAGTCATGGAAATCACAAGTTACTCTGCCATTTAAATAAATTCCAAAATTCAAAGATATATCCTAGGAAAAAAAAAGAAAAAGAGGGAGAAAAAACTATAAAATAATCTTGAGTTTTATGTTTCTCAACAATAGGATAAGACACACAAACAGAAACATACTCCAACAACATCAGGCTTCATTCACTTCCAGTATCATAATGTACAACATTCAGGCCTGAGCAGTCAGAATGAAGAAATAAAGAAAACCCCCTACTTTTATCAATGAAGAATTTTTTGAGCTCTACAACACTTATTTCTGGTTCTTTTGTATATTACATGTAATCAATCTAAACTGAATGAAAAAGCTTTTGCAATATGTTATTTTAGAAAACTTGAGATTATCTAGAATGTCTCTGAAAGCTGTTAATTTGACCTTTTACTGTCTTTCAAATCAGAGGTATACTTATTCACCTCAGTTTTATCATTGAAAAACCAAGCATTATATATACACAAACTTCCAGGGAAGACAATCTATGATGTATTTTACACCTAGGCTTACAGGTAGTGCAAATACCAGAGGCGACCAGCTGCACATCTCTAGAAACTGAAAAAACCTCACCAATAGCTGTAGGAACAGTGGACTAGGTGGGAGATTGGAGCAGGTGACACACACAGCAATAAGTAACATCCTCTATTCTGTGCAAACCTTCCATTTCCTGAAGTATTTGTAGCATATATGAGAAGTCATTTTGCGCAGTATGTGGGTAAGGACCAGGGCTGGATAGAGATGACATGTCCAACACCTTCAGCATTATCTATGCTTGGTCTTGAGTGTAGTAAATCCTTATGCAAGAATTTAGACAGATCTAAAGCCTCTTCCTTCAGAGGATGTCATAAATTGAATGGGTTTGTGTGGAAAGAAATACAAATTCAGAGAAGAGGAAAATGTAATATGAAGCTTAAAGACAATGAGGTACATGGCCTGAAATTCCGTGTTAGAAAATATAAAAAGTATGTCTATCAGGCATATTGAAATATTAAGAAAATTTAAGAAAATCTTACTTAATGCCTAAATTAGTTAATGTTTAAAGATGTCAGAAATTTTTGCAAAAACTAATGTATATTGCCTGTGTGTTCATGGAACACATAATTCAACATAGCATTGATTATTACATCACTTTGACATGGCCTCAACTTAGAGAACAGAAAGTCAAACAAGATCTGATTGATAACTGAGTTTGAGCTTCAAAGTATTTTAGAACAGTATTCTTAAAGAGTTCAGAAAGTGATAAACATTTTTTTTCAGATAACCTTAGATGTTGTTTTAAGAAACAACCTTAGAAGTTGTTTTATGCCATTTTTCAGCACATATGACAATCTAAAGAGCAATACTAAGAAAATCTGTAGCTTGGGACAGTGAGATTTTTTAATCAATCAGAAAAATATCACTTCTGTTTCCAAAAAAAATTGCATACCAAACTGCAATGTAGTCATTCACAGGTTCAGTCTGAAGTAAGGTAAAGTTGATATAAATCCCATGGCCTGGAGATACAATAATTAACCAAGTACAATCCTTGGAATTTGGGTATTCATCTGGAAATCCTGGGGAATAAACTGTACCATTCTGAGCAGTTACATTATAGCCACAAGGAGCTGAAAAGAAAACAAATGAAAAAAAAATAGTAGTAGAAAATAGTTTTTCATGTTACAAGTGGAATATCAAAATGCTATAAAATTCTTAAAGCTCCGCAAGACAAGACAACCTAAGTCTTAAAGACAGCCTTTTCCTTGGTTGGTTGTTTCTCAAATAAATCCTGACATTTCTAAAAGTAATTTATGCTGATGGCCTTAAGGTTTCATTTCTTAAAATTCATCAAAATCTACTAGTAGTATTGTTTGCATATAATTCTTGAAACTAAGTCCAGACACCATTTAAAAAGGGGCACCTTTTGTTTGCATTCAAGTTTAAAAACCAAATATACAAACAGGTCCTGCATGTTTCCATCCAACTGAACTCTAACTGAATGGGAATACAATTCTGGAAAAAATAGGCTGATTGTTCTTTCACTAGTCCAAAACCATTATACTTTATTTCTGACAAGTTTGAGCCACTTTTAATGGTGGTTCACTTGTAGATTGTATGCTAATTATCCTTATGACAAGTAAAATGGACATGTGGACACAAATTTGTGCATACTTGCTGAATGAAGTCTGTAGTCAAATCAAAGATATGAAAAGGGTGACTTTATTCAAGGGTAGCAAATAGTGATAATGTGCTCTTTTGAGTCTCATATTGGAAGAATTGAATGAATATGGATGAAAGCATGTATTCAAGTAGACATATGGCCATTAGTGTAAATTAGTGAGTCTCACCCATTAGAATGAGATATTAATCTCATTTATGGGTACTCAACCTTGCTCTAGAACATTTCTCTAGCTCTTACCATTAAGCTTATCTTATTATTGTCAGTGTTCCTGTAAGTCTCCTAAAGACCCTTTTCACTTCTTTTTCAACTTAAAAGGAAAAAGGGAAAGACAGAAAAGGAAAAGGGAAAAAGAAAGGAGGACTGATAAATGCAGAAGGATGTCTCATTTTCTGTATGGTTTAAAGCTGCTATACTGTTGTAGTAGAAGGTCATCTGGCTAGTTGATGAGTAGCCCTTTTTGAAGGAGTTATTTTAATAATCTCTGGATTTATAGGACAGGCTAAGGATGCTTTAACTACTTTACTTTCTTCATCCATATCAGTACTAACTATCAGTACTCTATGTTTGCAACTAAGACTGTTTTATGCTTACTACAGGGAAATACACTTCCTGAGACTAATATTAATTTCTAATTAATATACAGGATTTTTCTGATTGAAGGTTTATATTTAAATATATTCTGAGTTTACTATATTTTTGACAGGTTTATTAATGGTGTTATTGATTGCATAAATTTTTTATTTTCCCTTCATTATTCTCTATTGCTCAAGAAGGAAAGAAGATTGATTGAATCTCAGTAAAGACAGTCTCATTCCTCTTATATGATTGTTAGCCATGGAAGATCAATAAATTTTGTCTGGAAAAAAGTGTCACAGGTAACAAAACTCTAGTAGAGTAAGTAATGCATCCAGCTGTTACTAGGCTTTCTCCAAAGATCTTTAAAAATCACAGAAAGCATGACATTAAGCAGAAATAACTGGTTAGATTTCACACAAGATAAACATAGCTTTAGTGTGAATCAACAAATTGCTCTAAATTAATGATGTTGTTATGTTACACTTTGAATGACAGACATGAAGAAACAGATTTTTGAAATGAGTAAATGTATAATCAAATCTTCTAAGCTACCAAATGCTAACAGTAGACCACATGTTGATTTATAAATGAATGAATGCCATACTGTATGTTCTCATACCCATTTACACCTAATTACGTTGTGCATGGAAAGACAGGAAACATTTTTAAAATTCCACCAAAAGATACCCAAACCCAGTTAGTCATTTACTGATAATTACATACATTACAGCAAGACATCTATGGTAAGTCACCAATACAACTGGATTGCACAGGAGTAAAGTCTTAGAGCATGACTATATGATATGATTCTACTATGATTACTTGAGTAGAAATTAATCTAATTTTCTCCCATATACAGATTCTCATCCTTCAAAAGTATGTGCAGTCTTCTGTAGAAAGTTCTTGATTCAAACTTCTAAGAAAACTAGTCACAGATAGAAAAAATATTTAATTCTTTCACTAATTTCTCCCTCAGATCCAGTGTCAAATTATGACAATCAGAGCAACAATTTGTTTTCCCCGTAGAAAAAAAACCCACTTATATGTCACATGAATAATTTCAGCAGTACTAGGTGGAGCTTTAATATACACAGATGAATTTTCCACAAAGTGGTGTGCTAAGTGAGAGACAAAAAAGTCTTAATGCTCAGTCAAAACAGAAAGCAACCTGCTGTTTAGTCAGAAATGGTACCTATAAATGTACACAACCACACACACAAGAGAGTTGCATGCATTCAGGCCTCAGCTGTGTGCAGGAAATGTAGATGACTCTGGGTAGGCTTGGAGGGTAGGATTTACATGTGCAGGAACCAGGCCAAATGTATGTTGTGAATTATGGAAACATCAGTAGCAGAGGAGTGCCTTCTTTGAGTTAGAAAATTATGATAAAAACACTGAATTAGAACTATGGACGAGGGGACAGGGAAAAGTAAGAATGACTTTTTCCTCGTGACATAATAAATATTAATTCACCTGCATGTCATTTCAAACTGAACATGTTTTATTTATTCTTGTTTCATCTAAGAAAACAGAAAATGCTGATTTATACCAGCAAATATGCTTCTTCTATTTTACACCTTCATGTATTTTAGGAAATACGCTTCTATAGGGAGTAAAAAGGAATAAGAAAAGATAGAAGGCTGCATACCCTTTGGTGCTGCATCTATATCAATAAAATATGAGGGGTGTGGAACTTTGGCTAGGTTTCAAACAAGTTATAAAAACACCAAATGTTAACACTTTACACTTTTATATCTATTTTTAACTGATATTTTAAAACTTTACCACATGTTTAACATTAAGAAAAGTATGAAATATTTGTTTATAGTGAACTTTTAGCATTAATAACTTTGTATTTTCTTCCAAAACACTTATAAAGATGTCTCCATAACCTAACTGCTATAAGTATCTTGTTGAAATAGTCCTTCACATAGAGTTTAAGATAATTGCTGGCAGCATCCTGAGTTCTCATAATCAATACAACTGACAGATATTAACAGGAAAAATAAATCACTGCCAAGGAACATGATTCATAAAATGTTTATTATTTATAAAGCACATAATATTCTGCCTTTATCTGCTTACACTACAGGTTAGGATAAAGGCACTGTTCTTCAGAAAAAGCTGAATTATGTGCTGGCACACAAACAAGTAAACAAAATCAGAAAGTATTGTGAGTTCTGAAGCAAAGGAACTATGAGAAAGTTACCTTCACATCTGGGGAAATGATAGTTCCAATTTCTGTTGATTCCATGTTGACAAGTGAGAACAGGCTGCCCCCTCAAAACATATCCAGGATAGCATTCAAATGATACTGACTGACCCACACTGTAGTCTGAGTTGACTATGTAGCCATTCAAAAAAGGAGGAGGATCAGGGCAGTTCTGTAACTCATAAGCTGGAAGAGAACAGAAGTACCTTTTATTGCTTAATTAGCTCTCAACAGGAAGTACTTCAACTAGGAAGTACACATTAATATAAAATCTGTAGTGCATTCAATAATAAGTAAACACTGGAATGCCATGCTCCAGTCATTCAGAGATAAACACATAACAAGAAATAAATCATCATTGGACCATACAAAAATATTTTAGTAAAGCACAACAAAATAATTAATTCCCTAAACCTTTATGAAATACAAGATTTTCACAAGCCATTGGATTTTTAATAGATATTAAACTATGCCCAAAAATCTTGTGACCTAAACAAATTAGATAAATTAATGAATGACTTCAACACAACAGAGCACCATAAAGATCTCAAAAATTACAAATATCTTTGAAGGGAAAGGAATATATTGTCATGCAAAAAATTGCTTTAATGATTCATCATATTTCATGTTAGGTTCTGTATTTTTAAGGACATCAAAATATTATTCAAAGAAACACATTCAATTCATAAAAATCAGTGTGGTGAAAATTCAGAGGAAGCTTTCATTAATAACATTTACTAAGATATAAAGATAATGCAAGCAGCTCCATATGAAGCAATAAAAAGATTGTTTCATAAAAATGTTATGCAGAATTATTTGCAGGCAACTTAACATAGATTGGATAGTAAGTAATTGCCATTTAAGAAATCACTGTTAAAAGTATGAGGGCCCTCCTCTTTTTGAACCCTCAATTTCCCCTTAAGGAACTCTTCTGTCAGAAGAAAGTTGAAACAAGTATAATAATACCAGTGTGCTCTGTATCCACATGTTGTTAAGTACAAGCTCTAAAAATATGGCAAGAGAATATGATGAACATATTCTTGAACGAATTATTTTGTTACTTTTTTTCACAGTTAACCTTTACAATATGAACATGTTCATCCTAGAAGTGTATTATTCTGAAATTGATTATTTAAACAAGCCATTTCAGCAAGACTAAGCTAAACATATATTTTAGATACACTTAAGTGCTTACTTAAAGTGAAGTTTGTAGTTAATTGGTTCACTGAAGTACAACTACTGGCAATAAGTTTTTTAGTCATTGCTAATTACAGTCATGCTGTGCAATAAGAAGATTTACGTCGAGAGAGCCTTCTTCTTTGCCCTAATTCCTTTAGCAAATCCAGAATTCAGTGTTTGTAATGCTAGAAAATTGGAAAAGATGTAGTGGTACTGGAAATATTCTGAAATCCTCTAAAAAATCAGATCCCCCTTCTCTCAAATAACAAAAAATTAAGAAAAGAATTTCAAAACCTAAGAATAAAAATTAATTGCTACTGAAAGGAAATACAAAAGATTTATTCTCCCTAAATTGTGGTTCATACAATTTTGTGCTAAATCTAGTAATGGCTCATAAATTTTAAATGTTATTATTACTCCTGCTATCATTTGTGTAGTACTAATACTGATAATATCATTATCAACATCTTTATACAAAACAGAGCAATAGAAAGATTATTTAAGAGTACAGTACTCTGAAGAGTATTGTATCAAGACTGAAATATTAAACTATATAAAAATCTGTTTAACAAATTATATTAGAAATAGAATAGAAATTATTCCAGAAGGTCAGAGGATCTCACAGATTTTTTTTTTTTTTAAAGATGTAGCAATGCAGTGCCCAACAGTTATAACAACAATGTTTTGGAACAATGACAGTAAGTACTAGAATATTTCAACTTTGATTGCAGAACCTTTTGAGGAAATGAATACCATGCTTCCTTATTGGTTAACTTGTCACAATACAGTATTCATATATTGTGTTTTGAAAGTACTTTACACAATCTCAGAATTTTTGAAGTTAGTATTAAAAATCAGTTACAAAAAAAAAAAAAAAACAAACCCCACAACTCTCCCACTGATCTACATAAAAAGATAAGGCAGGAACCACTCTGGTAAGAGAGGGAATCCTGACAGATTTGACATAGGTTTTCCATAGATGAAGGAAGTGATGATTGTGTGTATATGTATCAAAAAAGATAAATAGGGAAGGTCATGGGATATTAGGGAGTATTGACACTTGGTGTGACAAAAATTATATGGAATAAGAGGTGGGTATTGTCCTGGTTTCTGCCAGGGAAAAGTTAATTTCTGCTCATTTTAATTTTTTTTTTTTTCCTCATGCTCTGCCAGTGAGGTGGTATGCAAAAAAAGAAAATATAAACAAAATGGGAAGGAGCATAGCTGGGACAGGTGACCTGAACTGACCAAAGGGATGTTTCATATCACAGAACATCATGACTGGTATACAAACTGGGAGCAGTTACCCAGAAGGGTGGCTGATCTGGGTTCAAGAAGGGGATTCTGGCATCAATCAGCAGGTGGTGAGGAACTTGTAGACTGTAATGAGGTCTCTCCTCGATCTCCTTCAGGCTGGACAGGCCAAGGGACCTCAGCCGCTCTCCATACAGCTTCCCCTTGAGGCCCTTCACTTTCTTTGTTGCCCTGCTTTGGACTCTCTAATAGTTTAAAATCTTTCATTTATGCAGTGCCCAAAAGTCTACACAGGACTTGAGGTGAGGCTGCCCAGGCAGAGCAGAGTGGGACAATCTTGCCTGGTTGGCCATGCTGCGCCTAATGTCCCCTAGGACAAGGTTGGCCTGCCTGGCTGCCAGGGCACTTGCTGGCTCAGACAAAACTTGTCATTGACCAGGACCCCCAGGTCCCTTTCTGTGGCACTGCTTTCCAGCATCTTGTTCCCCAGCTTGTCTGTACAGCCAGAGTTGGTGCATTCCAGGTGAAAAATCCAGCACTTTCCCTGTTGAACCTCATATGGTTGGTGATTGTCCAAACTTTTAATTTGCTGAGGTCTTTCTGCAGGGACTCTGTGCCTTCAAGAGACTCAGCAGCTTGTTCAAGTTTTATCTGCCAGCTTTTTTAGTATCCCTTCCAGTTCTGCCTCCAGGTTACCTACAAAGATGTGGGAGGGCACAGGACCTAAGATGGAGCCCAGTGGGACCCCACTAGTGCCAGATCCCCAGTTTGATGTCACCCCAGTTACTGTCACCCTTTGTGCCCAAGCCATGAGCCAGCTGCTCACTCATCAGGTGATGTGTTTATCCAGTTGTATGCTGGCATTTTGCTCAGAAGGATCCTGTATGAAACAACATCAAAAGCTTTCCTGAAATCCAAGTAGACCACATGAACTGACTTCCTGTGGTTCACTAAGTGTTTTGTTTTGTTATAAAATGAAAGCAGGTTTGATAAGCAGGACTTTCCTCTCATGAAGCCGTACTGGCTGTGACCAACAACTCCATTGTCTTTATGGTGTTTTTCAATACCTTCCAGAATAAGCTTCTCCATAACTTTACCACACACTGAAGAACGACAGGCCTATAGTTTCTGGGGTTCTCCTTCTTGCCCTCTTTGAAAACGTGCACAATGTTAACCAGCTTTGAGTCAGCTGGCACCTCTTCAGACTCATAAAACTGCTCAAAAATAGACAGTGGTTTTGCAGTGACATCAGCCAGCTCTTTGAGGACTCTTGGATAAGTCCTATCAGGCCCATAGATTTGTTAACAACATCCCTTACTGTCATTTGGATTGTAAATGAATAAAACAAAGCCTAGCTTTTAAAATTCTTGCTATTCTTTATTGAGAAATGTGTATGCCTTTTGCCTGTTGTAAATAAGGCAAACAAAATACATACAGGAATTTTGGGGGTTTGTTTTAGTAAGAGGAGAACCTATGCCTAAAGCAAATCACTGTAAATTTGAAGGTCAGTCAGTTAGGGGTAAAAGCATTTGCATATGAACAGAGTAAAACTGTTTGTTTTGCTATTTGTTATTTTAGAAAATAAGGTGTAAAATTTTAACATACACTGCTTGTATATTCTGGTATAAATTGTACAGATTACTCATAAATTATTGGTCAGGTGATCCATGTGACTATTATGATTTACAGGTCACTCAGGAAATATGTTCTATAGTTTTAACATAAATATTAATTATATTCTTCTTTGTTATTTTGATATATGCAATAACATCTGATTTAACAGAATAATTAATTATTCAGTAGTTATGACTAATAAATACTGCCAACAAATCCTGATGTCACACCTTGCAATAGAAAGCTCTTTTTATGACTGTCATGCCCTAAGATTTGTTTGCTACTGAGCTTTGCAAACTGAGATTCTGTTTGACTGCAGACAAAAACTCTAGTGAGAGCCTGAAATAAAACATATAGGAAATCTGAGAAAAGTATTTCATTCCAATACTGGCAGAGGTCAAATATTTGAATTTTAAAATTATCTCATATAGCCATTTGTCATTTATTTGTGCAGTATATTTTCCACTGATAAGAAAAGACTGTATATCACAAAAGAAATGTAATTGATTCTTTGCTACCTTGCTGTTATGTTTCAAATATATTTACCATCTTACATAAGAACTAGAGTGACTTATTGGCTTTCCAAGTGCCACATACACTTGGCATGGAAGTAACACTTCCACTTCTGTAACACTCAAACATATAATTGCTTTACAGAAAAATGGTATTACCAGAGAATTGAGCATGAAATCACTCAAATGCTAGAAGAGTCATAATTAGCTCACTTAAAATTTATATTTAGGCTTCTTGTACATTCCTTCAGTATCATCGTGTTTATAACTACTGACTCAATAAAAAATCCACTTCTCAGTCTAGACTGGCCTACCATGAGTTTTGTTGGAAAGGCCCTTTAAAGTTGATCTAGTTCCAACTTCCCTGCCATGGGCAAGGACATATTTCAGTAGATCAGACTGCTAAATGTGCCATCTAAATTGACTGAAGACCTTCAGGGAGTCAAACTTTTTTTTGTTTCAGTGTCTCACCACCCTCATCTTATGTTCCTTATGTCCAAAATACATCTACTGTCTTTTATTTAAAACTGCTGACTACTAAAGGCCCTGGTAAAAAGTCTCCCCTCTTATTTTTAAAAACACCCTCTTAGATTGTGAAAGGCCACAATAAGGACTTTCTGAAACCTTCTTATTTAGGCTCAGCTTTTCTTCACAGGAGAGGTGCTCCAGCCTGCCATTTACTTTGTAGTCTTCCTCTGGACCCACTTGAACAGGGCCGTGCCTCTCTTGTGCTTGAAGCACCAGAATTGAATGCAGAACTCCAGGTGGGGTCTCAAGAGAGGGAAGGAGAGGGAAAGAATCACCTGCCTTGATCTGCTAGTTATGTCTCTTTTTATGAAAGCCCAGGATACACATTGTTGGAGCACAGGATAGGACTGGCAATCTAGAACCTCAGTTTATTGTTGTAGGCACCAAAGACCATAATCTTTACAGATGCCATGACTCAGGACTAGAATCACAAAACATAATTAATGACTTAGAAAATAATTTGCTACAGGGCCCTCAAAAGATTTTATTTCCTTTAGCATTCCTGCCTTAGGACATAATTTGAAGCCATTTTAGAAATACAGTAACTTTTCAACAATCCTCTCTTCATTCCATGATTCCTAAGGCTCAGAAGCTCTAACATAATCATCTTTTTTTTCAGTTAAAGCTATCAGATTAAACATGTTTAAATCATGTTTTGTGTGTTCATGAGTGTTTGTGGAAGAAAGAGAGGGAAATTAGAACATTTTCCTGTACATTTTCTGGACCATATTGATCAAACTCTTAAACGTATGAGAGTAAGATTCTTATTTCATATACAGCTTTATGTTATATTGAAATTCAGAGCAGACTGAAAATAGTCTTACAGTTCCAATAATAGGAACTAGAACTTCCACAGTAAAAATAATACAAATCAAACATTTATTCTGCTTCCCTTAAAGAAGCTCAAGTCCTAAAGGATAAGTTATGTGGAAAAAAAAAAAAAAAGATGTTCCATAAATATTAAAAGATGAGGTAACATTAATATGGACAGGAATTAAAACCCCCAAATATGTCTTATGAACCATTAGATTAACTGTATTCTTCTGTGCACTAAATTCTGTTATGAATCCCTCAAAGGCCATAAAAACTATTTATTTCTTTTGACCTGGTATAACAGCTTACCAATCAAACTTCCATGACTTTTCTTCTTAGACCTAGAGTACAGAGACTGTTTATATCTCAAGTATTGATATTTGACATATATGGGGGTGTCAGAACCTCAAGATCACTAGTCAAATGGCATAGAAATGTTCTTCTAAGTATTTGTGGTTGTTTCCTCTCTTTGCTGTTTTACATAGGTGGCAAAACTGCAACACTCATAACAAGAGACAGTCTTTCTCAATGCTTCTGTTTTTTAACTAAACAGTAAAACACTTATTTAAACAGTGGAAAAATGTAATTAAACTTAAATGTTGCTCTTTAAAAAAATCAAGCACTTTGAAAGTTCTTTCATTATCTTGAAAAAAAAAAATTCTAACTTATTCCAGTAAGTCAACAGGCAATCACTACAAACTTCCTTCTTGTTGCAGGTGAAACAAAGGTTCCACAAGACACAGAAACTTAGCAATCCATTTTTAACACAGTGGAATGCCCACCATTCCCAATGCATTGCAATTGCAAAGCTGAAGGGAAAAGAAGATATGAAAATATAGAGCATAAACCAATCTGATCAGCAATGGTACTGAGAGCTGTAATTTCCCCAGGGTCCTGCTAAGGAGACAAAGCTTTTTAATGCCTTCTGAAATACACAGTATCTAAGTGATTTAGGTTATATTTTCAAATCCTTGCTGTGAGAATTCACAGGCTCAAGGACCAGCACTAGATCTCAACAAGTATGGGTAGAAAATATTTTACAGTTCTCAGTGTGCATTCACTTTTCTTCTTCCCAAAAATAATTTGTTCAGAGTACAATTCCAAGCTATATTAAAATTTGATCTGATAACCATTTATCTGCCTTCGGAAAATCAGTAGAAAAAACTGAGAAATAGCATTATTAGTTTCATAATTCACTCTACAATGTTCATATTCTTTGCTTTCCTTTGAGATGAGGGGTTATCAACAAACCTTATCCTTCATAAAATGCTAACATCTCTAGAAATCTTCATTTCTTTTTACTGCATGCAAGCATTGCATGCATTGATTGAGTAAGCATAGCCATCACCCATCTCTATTTTTAGATTGGTATCTACAAAAAAAGTATTTACCTAGCAAATAAGTCTGCTACCTCAGTGCCCATACATATTGTATTCTGGTTAGCAGAAAAGGCAATTATTTTCACTTAAAAAAAATCTGTCTTTGAATTGAACTGAATTTAGTACAATAAAGTAAAAATCCTGAATTTAATCTTAAAATCCTTTTAATGTAATTTAAATACAACAGATCAGATTTGAATTAAGCTATGCAAGCTTGTGGGCATTTCTAATATGTAACACATTCACTAATATGCAACACATTCATTCATACAACTAGAACGATTTGGCAAATATGACTGTAACTCTGTGTTCTTTTTGCCCACTCCTCTTTTTTAAGGGTAAATTAAATTAATTTCATTATTAGAAAAGTAATGGGTTTTTTTTTGTTTATAAAACATTTTTTTCCCAATTATAGTATATTAGGACATCCTAAAATGAGATCAATTAGAAGTAGTCTGAAAAAAGCAGCTGGTTAAATGTATAAAGATGTTAGGAGCTCAGGTCCATTTGCTTTGCTTTGCAAATTCATTTCTAGAAATGACAAAAGTAGACAATTTAACTGTGTGAGCATCAATTGGAATAAAAAGAAATTCTCAGCTTTCCATATAACAGTACTCGTTTTGCTCATAAGAAGATTTTCAATGTGACACCTCTACCAAGCTCTCATATTTTATTTCCCTCCCACATTTATCTACCAGGAATAGCAATTAGGGAAGACATTGCATATTAAATTAAGTTGTGACAAAGAATATTCTGACTTGGTATCCAGCAAGCCAAACTGTAATGGTATCTGTGGAGTAATGCTGCATCTTCTCAACAAGAGTTTTATTTCAGAACCATGAGATTTCACTGCAATGGGCCAATGCTTTTGAAACTGTGTAACAAAGGTATACTCAGAAGGGTGACAGCCAGGCAACAAAACAATGCTAAATTCCATCATCTAAACAAATCAGGCTAAGACTCCTATGGCATTTGATTTATTGAAAGGAAAACAACACTTTTAAGAGGGAAGAAAGGAAAAGGAAAAGAATAACATTGGAGTAATGAATAATTATTTGCAGCAATTTCTAAGAGGAAGAGAAAATAACTGAGAAATAAAATACTAAAAAGAATAGGAAAATCCAGATAATCCATCAAAAAAGATAACTAAGTATCAAAAGCAACAGATATGGAACAGGAAAAAAAAAGTCAGTTATGAAAACCATCATATACTTTGTATGATAAAGCAGACAATAAAATTGCTCATTTGTAAACCACTGGCATTTTCTTTCAGAGGGCAAGAGAAGAACAGAGAATACACTGACTGTATTCTCTGTTGAGTGTACAACTGAGTGTACAATTTCCTATATTTTCTAAATGATGCTGAGCAAGTTATTTTAGCTCAATATAAAGTTATAATATATGATGATCACAGAAATGCTAGATATTTTCAGTAGAAATAGCTAGTGTAATCTGTGATCTCAAAGGCAACAGAGTTTCTGCTTTGTGAAGAAAAATAAACACATGCAAGACAATTCAGTTTTAAAGAAGAAAAGTTCCATATCTGTTTGCACAATGAAGAAAATGAAGAATATGGAAAACAAACCACAAGTAAATTATAAATTCAATATAGTGAGCTTAGCTGGTAGATCCTAATCACTTAAAAATTTAACACAACTGTGTTACTGACTTTCCACATTAGAAAAAAATCACTCCAATGAATCATAAATACTTTTTAGAAGGATTAATTTTTTCCAGCACTTGACTTTTTATTGAAGTGGATTATGTTGTCAGGTTTTTTTAAATGTTTTAAACCCATAAATTTTTTAACATACACATACACACACACACACACACACACACACACACACACACACACACTAAAATACTGTCTCTATAGGTAAGAAGTAATACATAAAATGAACTGCATGAGTTATCTTGACAAAAGAAATTGCTTTGCTTCTCACTCATGGGAAGTATAAAACTGGATGAATGTGTATGCATTTGGTAATGCAAATAGCTACATATCTACTATATAATTACACTATTTGTGAAATGAGATAAATACTAGTTATATTTTTAATTTGAAATTAGAATGACACAAATATTACAGTTTTACTCTTTCTTGGTTATGTTTTTTTGTTCTACTATTATAACTATGAGACTAATAAGTTACCTATGAAAATACATCAAATTAGTACTTTTGTTGAGAATTTAATAATTTTTCTGGATTTTTTCTGTAAGTACTTGGAAAATACTAGCATAAGTTTCTGATTTCCAATGAATAATATTTTTTGACATTTTCTTTTATTTTGGGAACACTACTAACACAGTTTTCATCACTTTTCTAAATATTTTATTATAAGGCCCATGTAATGCAAAAATGTAATATTTCATAATACCTTGCTCTGGCTTTAAGTGAATTGTTTTTCCAATGTTTACATAATAAGACAAAATTTTACACTGTCATTGAGGAACTCATAATGCTAGGTTTGTTGACGGCTAACAAGTAGCAAGTGGGAGAAGTAGAAAGCATGCAACTTATCTAAAAAGCAAGTGATTTTAACAAGAGTTGATTAGAATGAACCAAAAAATAGCAGTTCCTATTGTATCATGTCCTCTTCACCTTCCCATTTACTTCAGAGTAGATCAAACAATTCTACTGGACTAAGTAAGAAAGGGAAGAATAGAAGAAAAGAGTAATAAAACTATGCACTTTTGCACAAGCTGCAACACTGCCTCTGGAAGAACATGTTATACAGTCTACAAACAACGTATTCTTTAACTACAAGTTTCAGGGCAGAAAATGCTGTTAGTAAGGAAGAGCTTGTTATGGCAAGGGAAAACACACTAAATAGAACCAGAACAAAGAGTACTGGAGAAAATATAGAAAATATACCACATGGCGTTATATTTTACTGTCATTTCTATAACTTGAAAATCACAATTTTTTTGACTGCTCAGAAGAAAACTAAGATTAGGTGAATGTGATGTGAAAATATTCTATACTTGTAAGACTGTGACAGAAAAAAATTCTACAGATGGCAGAGAATCATGATTTCTTTGTGGGCATGCTTTATGAACACCAGTCTAATTCAGGTGTTCAGAATCTTCCTCACTGTCCATTGACTCCACAGATATGATCTAACTATAAATGTGTATATGTGTGTGTATGCAAATAAATGCTATACTGGACCTGGAAATTACAGAATTTGCTGTCTTTTGTGAAGACATACGGTGATGTGTCTGATTTGTGGACAAAAGAATACTGATAACACAGGAATGTTCTGGCTTTTGCTGAACATTGTTTGCTGAACAACATCAAGGCCATCTCTGTTTCCCACTATGCTCTGCCAGTAAATAAATTGGGAATATCCAATAGGGTGGGTGAGGACACAACCAGGCAGATGACCTGAACTAATAAGAGATCATCCATACCACATAAAATGATGTTCAGCAACGAAAGAGAAAAGTGGGAGACTAGAGACATTAGCCATCTTTGGCTGGGCATCGGTCTGCCTGTGGGAGGTAGTGAGTGGTTGCCTTTGCATCACTTTTAATTTTTTTCCTCTTTTCTTCACCTTATCCTTCACCTGTTAAACAATGTTTTTTATCTTTTCCCCAATATTTCTTGCTTTTAGTATTCCTTTCCTCTTCCTCCATCCCACTGGGGTAGGTAGGAAGTGAGCGAGTGGTAGTCTGGTGTTTAACTGCCCACACATAGTGTTAACCCCCAACACATAATTAAGTTATCCAAATTAAGATCCTAGAATAAGGTGGCATGAACTCCCTCACAGATATCTGAAAAACAATCAATTCCATTGTGCTAAACTGTTTAGCTCCTGTAATAGTGCTCAACTGTTGACAGTAAGATGATTTTAACAGTTCAAAAATGGTGATTTATTGTCATTAGTGGGGAAACAAACAAGCAAACAAACAATGAAGATGAAGAAAAAAGCCAAAGTCAATGACCACAAAATGTTCACATTTTCAAATACTGATTATATGTGTTTGAAAATGGATAGAGAATGTATTATCTGGTGGTTTTTTTTTTTTCATTTCCTGATAGTTTTCACAGGATTCTAGACTGCAAATACTAACATAGGAAATTATAAAACTTTTCATCCAAATATTTAAAGCAAATTTTACTATTACATTAATCATAGGAAGATTATGGAAATGGGAAAACAAGACAGTAAATATTAGAAGTATGAATTGGTACATGGAATGGAAAGGGTTATCAGCTATTTGACATTTGGCAAATAACATCACCTTCTCAGGCTTTTGCATCAATAGAACAAAGATTTCAACTCAACACAATTTCAATTTTAAAAATTCCAATCTATTTATTAAACAATCTACAGATTTTAAAATGCTATATAATATATACCAAACATATCTTCTAAAATAATATTAAAAACAATTGAAATTTTACTTTTTGTTTCTAATCCTAAGGATCATTGTGCTAGCTCATACTTACCTTGGTATGTCATCTTAAATCCTTGCCTGTTTTCTGAGTGATCACTATAAAAATGGACAAGTGTTTCATGAGTAGTACTTAGCAAGGGTGAGGGGAGTTCCATTCCACTAAACTGGCCAATCATAGAACTGGTGTGCTGAGGCCCATTCTGAATTTCAAGAAAATCATGATTTGCTTCAGTGGAGAAATTCAGAAACTGGATGTGTGCACCTGTAGCATTGAGAAAGGAAGAAAAAATTTTAACTCATGTTGCTTAATAGTAAAGTCATGTTGCTTAATAGTAAAGCATGTACATGATAATAGTTATTACAGGCACTATGTATTTTAGTCACTATTCAAAGTGGGATGCTTGAATTAAAGAAATAGCTGATAAGTATTACAAGAGTTGGAGTTTCTAATTTTTTTGGTTACCCATAAATATCATAACGACACATGAAGGGAAAAATGAATGTCAGCCATAAAGTCACAAAGTCAATACTTTGTCAATACAGAGATTTTTCATATTCCTAAGCCAATCAACACAAAGACTCAAGGGAGGGGCAAATCACAAATCCTGCTGTGCCACGGCATGGCTGGGGCTCTGCCATGCCAGGTGCATCTCTGTAGCTCAGCCAAGGCCTCTCCCAGAGGCTCAGGATCAGCTAGGTTACATACAGAGCAAACTTCCTGAGGCAGAAGTTCATCTACCTAGTTCCAGCTATCTACTCTACCTTGTTCTTCCTGCCCTGAGTCACCTATATTTGTTTCCTTTTCCCTCTAGCTTGGGCCAGTGTGTCTTTGGAGCCATTTTACCCCATATGCAGCCTTAAAAGATGCACTGAACTCCTGACTAGTGACAGGGCCTTGAGACAATTTACCAGAAACCCTCTCCAGGAATCAGGCACTTGAATAAGGTTTTTCAGTATTCAAAACATGCAGAACAGTCAGGAGTATGAGCATAATCTCATGGGAAGAGCTGTTCTGAAGTTCTGGTATTACTTCCTGCGGACTAAGGACCTGGAATCCAGTCTTAAACCATGTATGTATCACATCAAAACAGAAATGAGGGATGAATCACTGGTTTGGAAGCCTAGGATCAAGTAACTTGCAACTGCACTTTATAGGCCTAACTTTGCTCTGGTAGACTGTGAAGAACCAGCTATAATAGAATAAACCAGAATTTCTGAATGAGCCAACAAAGCAGTGTGAAATAGTCAATTCCTTAACTCTGCTTGACATTCTTACTTAGCAGTAGAGACATATTCTTCATTCCAGGAGACAATATTATAGATTAATTACCAGAGTAACAGATTACCAGGGTAATTTACTCAGTCTTGTTTACAGCTGATTTCTTCACCTCTGCAGTTTAAGATTGAATCAATAGTATAAAAAAGATTTTTTTTCTGTGAGACAAATTAAATAAGCTACCAAATAAACTGGCTTTTATGGAACACTTGTAAAAATATGGGATATTTAATTCTTCTCTGACCTATGCAAAGTGGGAAGTATGAAAACAAGTATTTCAGCTGCTGTATAACAACATTTTATCCAGTGAGGCTATCAATAGAGAGGTACACACCAAATGTATCAGAGTCATAATATCAGCCATCTCTGTATGATGTTTGATATGGCCAGTCTGACTTGAATGAAGTCACTAATTTTACAATGCCCTCAAGATTTGAGATGAGATAGGGCACCAAGCAGCCTGGAAACATCTTGACTTCAGTATCAGTGGCTAGTGATTCCCAACAGACTGGATATTTATCATAGAAATGATAAAAAATTGAGCAGCCACTTAATGTTATATCTAAATTGAGAAAGTGACAAGCAGATAATCAAATTTGGCATATTTATATACGGCCCAAACATTGTTTAGGTATTTTAATAAAAGTAATCTACTGTTATGAATTATTCTCTGATGAGCGACAAAGTACCTTTACTCATAAATCATTTAAATTTAATTTCTGAGAAGAAATTTCTATGTCTTGTTGTAAATATTCAGTATAGAAAGGCTTTGCATTATAAAAGTAAAAAAAGTAGGTTTAAAGGTAATTAAAAAAAAATAGACTACCTAAAATAGTTTCAAACATGCTAATTTCAATTAGAGAACAGGTTGTATATGTCCCTCAAGCCTTAAGTCCAATTTATAAATGTCAATTTGATATATCAGAGAAGAATTTTTCTACACTAAACAATTTCTTACATAAAATTACATGGAATAAAACTGATAGCTACAGAAAATAAGTCATTATCTGGTCAAACTATATATATATTACTTCCAGCTTGAATCTCAACAGCACTTCCTTTCTCACTTGAATGTACTCTAAATAATGAAAACTCCAAGCTGAGGTAATTGTTTTCATAAATGTTAATTAATTAACAGCTACATGAGATCATTTTAAAATCACATCAACTTACTTGAAAATATATATTCTCTATTTTAAAATATTTGGACTTTAGTAGTATCTTCTTTTACATGACTGATATATTTTCATGTAATGAAGAGAGCACTATATTTTGGGACACATTTAGCTCCCACAAGTTTATTGTTAGACCTTGTTTAAGCAGACAGCTGTTTTGATACAATACAATATATGTAAACAAACAGCTTTTCAGTAGACAAGCATATATTTCTAATTAAAATAATATCCAAGTAGAAGTACTTTGTGAAAGATTACAGCAAATACAATTTTTAAATCTGATATAAAGATATTATATCTGGATTATTTAACAAATACTTGGGGAAAAATATCACTGTTGGAATTTGGTGGTAAAAAACGTCCTTTGTAGTATTTTTGAAGGAAATGATAGCTCAGTGCTATGATCACCCTGTATGTGTTAAACCCCTTACTAAACAAAGCTCTTATCTTTTCTATTTAGAAAATTACCACCACCAGAGACTTTCAGAGAAGTGAGAAAAGTAATAACAGGATACAAGATGTTCTTGTACAATTAATTAATGAAACATTTTCTGCATGGAAAAGCCTAAAAGGAAAAGACCAACTCTGAGACATATGAAGGACTATTTTTCAAAGGCAGTATTATAATAACCTAATTAGGATGACATTGCTTATCATTTATATTTCCTGCAAATGTAGCTGGAGAATGTCCATACCACAGACAAACTTCCGGCTGTGGTTCTCCTACATCTATAAAGATATCTAAGGCTACTAAGGGTATCCATAGTGATGATGGATGAGTTTTATCAGGTGCTCATTGATTCTAAGCAGCAAAGCATCAGCAAAGTATTTCTTTTACAGATTAACTTTGTAAAGTACTATGAAAGTAGCACATCTCACTAGAGAAATCCCTCTTATGAATGCAAATGGAGAATATGGAAAATAAACTAATTTCCTCAAATAAGTAATAAGTTTTTAAAATTATTTTTAAATTAGTAACAAGCTTGTAAAATTATTTTTCTTATTAAGCATTGGCATTGAATTGACAGTATGGGACATGGAGTTTCACAACAAGAAAACTTATTCCTCTTTCAGTTCTGATAATGATAGAAGACTGTGTTTTGTACATTAAATTACAGATTCCGTATTATCTATTATTACCTTTTCAACATAGTTACGACTTATTTGTGAAGACTTTTTTTTATGACAGTAGTTTTAATGTAAACCTTGAAAGATTCTAAGTTTGCAATTTAGGATTTGGATTACAGTTTGAGAATGCTTTTAACCAAATTTTTAGTTCTAGAAGTGAGGTTTTATCTATTTTTATAAAACATAAAATACTGTTTAAAAAGCCACTTGGAGAACAAAAGACCATTATTTAATTTAGAAGTCTTTTTTTTTTTTTTTCTGATATATCTTCATTCCACAGATCTCATTTGCTTTGAAATCAGTTTCTGAGACAGGCTGAGTTAATAACAAGTTTCTCTAGCAAAGACACATTTTTAAATTGCCAACCATTTTCATTTCAAATGTAGAAAATAATTATGTAAGGGTTCACAATACATTCACTGGATAAATACCACTTCATATTGGAACTAAGATATTTGTAATAATATATTATATATATGTGTATATATATAATATATATATGTGTATATATATAATATATATATTTAAATCTGATTATTACAAATAACTACTCTTCCAATCAAAGTTTACTTACCATATCCAATAGGCAATAGAATTTTCCATGTACAATCTAAGTTACTAGGGTAATTTCCAGGAAAACCTGGGCTCAGGATAACACCAGCCATGTTTGTCAGTGTTCCACCACATTTAGCTATTTAAAACAAAAAGAAAATCACAGTATCTTTTATTAGTATTATTTCTTAGTATTTGACATATGCTTAATTAAAATTGGATTTTCCATTTTGTTCCAATGACCCCGAAGTAGTGAAATTTATCATAGTCAAAACTCTCCTCATGAAGGAGAAAAAAAATGGATGCAATTTAGAACAAAATCTTTATTTAAGGTGATATATTCACTGTAATCAAACTACAAATGTGTACTTGCACATATAGACCGGGCAACCCATTGTCTCAGCTTGGCAATTACTGTTAAAAAGGTCTGGGGCTATGCTGAGATATGTTTCACAATCATAGAAACAAATCTGGAATTAAACTGAATTATGATCCCAAATCATGATACAGCAACATATCCATTACTCAATATAACTGAAAATACACTTGAATTTAAAAACAAACAAGCAAATAACGCCCCCCCCCACATACACAGTTTTTGCATTAATTTAGAAAGAAGATAGGCTTGCTGCATAAAAAAAATAATTCTTTGTTTTCTACTGGTATTCTTCTATTTACCAAATTTGTATGTTTGGAAATTGAAAACCCATTTTCATAATTTAAGATGATATAAAGTTAATCCATAAATATGTGAGGCAACCTGCAAAAAAGTGGCTGAGTTTACACATACACTAGGACAGTAATACAAAGTAAGAATAGCTTCAAGAAATCAAATTAGAATATTGCAATTTAAATCTATTATTTCAAGAATCTTAACTTTAAAGCCTGTGAGTCTTCATGCCAGGCATTACATTGACACATGATCTGATAACACAAGTGTGATACTGTGATACTGTGATACTGTGATACTGTCTGTTGTAATAATTGTACTGATTTTGGCTTTCATTCTATAAAAATCAATATTTTAAGTGTTAGAGGTGAGAGAAGAGGGAGGGTTATGTTTTAAGGGTTTCTTTGTTTTCTTAAGAATATTTTTGCTCCCAGGATAGCACAATTTCATAATTCAAGGAGCTCAATGTTTTCAAGAAGGAACTATATTTAGTATGCAAGATGAAATATAAGGTTACCATGAAAAGAAAAGAAACAACAAAAGAGCCCAAAGCCTAAAATAAATAATTTTTTATTTGAATAAATTTTCCTTTTCTAAAACTGATTGGAAGGATATTCACTGCTTCCATAGAAATCAAAATTGACTCCTTCTGTAGAACTTGACAATACAAAGTAATGTATGGGCTCAACTTGACAAGGAATCTTTAAAATTATTTCCCATTAGTGTTGTTCAGTATCATCCCAATATTCTGAATTTCTCTTAGATGTGAAACTAATATGAATAGCTTTTGCTGATTGAATATTAAAATTAAAATGGTTTCCTCCTTTGCCCACTCTCACAATATTTTCTTAAATAGCATTTGATTTTTTTTAAAATAGCATTTTAAAAAATTGGGTTTTTTCCATATTTCATAGATACAAATGGAAACACAAACAACTTTTGAATGAAGCAGAATTAAGGTCAGGAACAATGGGCATGACAAGGTCAGGAGTTTCTTGTGACTGATGGTCAGAAAACTGAAAACATATTTCCATACCAATGCAGAGAGGAGACGGATAGTTCCAGCGTCGAACTGTTCCTGGCATACAAGAAATATGAGAACGGCCCTGTTTGGGAAGGGCAAAACATCAGATTACAGATACTCATTTATGGGACTTTTCTGAAAGACAGAGCTACAAAGGACCTCCTGGATGATCTAATCAGTGTATGTTCTTATTTTAGCCAACTACATAAAAATTTCTTGAATGAAACTCTATTTTCAAATAGTTCAGGTTTTATGTTCTTATTTTTCTGCTGGACAGACACAGAGAGGAATTTGTTCCTCATCTACTTGCTACCGATGTTCAATGTGGACCATGCCAAGCCTGCCATCAACAAACAGCAGCCGGCCTTTACCTCTCACATGGCCTCACAACATGACCCACTGCATTCCTGCAACATCTTGACATCTTGACACACAGCTGTAGAAATAAAAGTGCCTCTTTATATAGCTGTCATGTTTTATTTAGTCCATCTATTTTTAAGAAAAATCACAAGAACCAAGCGGACTTGAGGTGGCAGGAAGGAAATCAAGACATATCTGTAACTTGCACAGCCTAATCCCCACACACCTCAGGGTGACTGCCTAGGACCAAAATGCTCCCATCTTTGTTTTCCCTAGCAGCAGTTCAAACTGGGAACTTAACAGTAGCACAAAAAGTCTTCTTTTTAGTCAATTCTGTCCTTTGAGATACTCAGATTATGCATTCTGCTGCTGAAATGCTAAAGCTGAATAAACTAGCAGGAGTGAGAACAACTGATACAAAGACTGAGACATGGGACTGAGAACAAGGTTCAGTTTCTGTTTTGATAATTTGGATACACAAACTCGTGCTAGTCACTTAACATCCCTAGTTTATTTTTACCAGGTGTATTATGAGTCTAAATTTAGTAAGACAGTGCATCTAATCAATATAATATGAAGATTTATATAAATATTATTTGTCCATAGCAATCATAATCTCATAATAATAATAAGAAGAATGAACAGGTAAACTGCAGTAAAAGAAAATCCATTTGATGACATTTCTTCCACACCATTTAGAATGTTTGCACTCTACCTTGAAAAGAAATCACATAGAACTGCATGAAATAAAACTCCTTTAATTAATCATTTAGTTAAGTATATTTAGGCAATCATGTTCTGAAAGCCAAACTGAAATACATCCAGGAAATTACTTGAAAGGAAAAAAGGATCGGTTTTCACTAAAGTAATGAAAAATAAATTAGTCTTTTTCTTCTAAAAACACTCTAAACTGATAATGCAATAATTTTTTTTTTCTTAAAAGCTACATTTTAAAGGAAAAAATATGCACGCACTTACTGTGTCATCTTAGTTACTTGCAAAATGGATGAGGTTTTGAATAATTTATTTAATGCAATATTCCCTGTTTTACTCCCTCTTTCTAGTCTTCCAAAATTGCATTGTTTTATTTTATTCTCATTTTCTAGTTTTCTGTGATTGCATGTCTCTGATGTGAGTCAAGGGGGAAGCCGTAATTTAACTACCATAGTCAGGAAAAACATAAAATAGCCTATAAAAGATATTTTGAAAACCAAAATTAAATGATTCATCTAGCTTCAAGCCTCTTTCCAACAAGAGTACACTCTGATTCCAGTCTTTTAAAGTTTCCTCCTGTGGGGAGACACTTAATCCTACAGCTGGTAATTACCTTTCTTATGCATCTCCAGGTAGTAGTTTGAGCTCTATGACTTTTCTGGTAAGTCTCAATTATAAACTAATCCACAGCTGATTGTTATTGCTAGCTGTGAATATGTTCTCTAAAGATTGAGGATAAATTCACAGCTAAAAAGAAAAAAAAATATATTATGAGAAGTTATGCTGGTCTGTATTTGCTCAATAGAAAACATACTGTGCCTCATAGAACACAATTTTCATTATTATTTCTTTTTAATTTGGATCCTATTTTACTTGTCCTGTCTAACATGTTATATATATAGATATGTATGCACCAGAGTCCATACAGTATAGGAATTCTCATCAATATTTTGGAAAGATTCAAACTATTTCCTATTGAATATGGATATTCAGGATCTTTGTTGTACACTTTGAACAAGCTCATGAAACTAGTTTTTACATATGTCAGCTTCACAGCTAGTATTAAATTTTTAGATGTATTGAAAAAGGTTTACAGTTGGAATATATATAGTTAAGGAACAATATGCTATGAAATTTTAAGAAAATATTTAATAATAGAATCGCTGTAAGTATATAGAAAAAAGTCCACTTAATCGTATGAAAGGGCTACAGGTAAGACCTGCATATAAACAAAAAATATGGGTTTGTTATAGTGATATACATAGTGCATTGAAATGTAGCTTTAATACAGATGAGAGATTTTTTGTGTGCAGCTCTCTTCTTCACAAACATATCATTACGTTATACTAATACTGTATTTATGAACTCGCATTCTGATTGTTTTGTAAAAGTAGATCCAAAACATCAAGCCAGGGTACACATTGTTAGCAATGTGTACCTTCAAAAAGTTTCCTGTACTTATTCCAACCACTTCTGAAGTATTCATATTCTACAGTTATCACTCCACATCAATATTGCACCAGTACTATTTTAAGTATGGACAGAATATTTGATGATGCTGTATCTTGAGCGTGTATCCATTTTTAATCCATGTAATTAAAAACAGGATAATTATGCCCCTTTTTGCAATATGCAAGATTTAGATATTTCTAATAGATGAAAAAATAGGGATAGAAGAGTCTGCACAGTGATGGGCAGTACACACAGAGGTCACCCCACTAAACCTAAGCTGTTTAAAGTTTGATACCTGTGTTAACCTTTTGATATCACTGATGAAGGACGATATTTTAAGAGTAGAGTTCCTGTTCTAACATGAAATCTTAGTATGAATCAGTCTTTGGAGCAGTATGGCTGATTATCTCTAGTGTCACAATGAAAATCTAAACAGCTGATTGAGATAAGATAGCTGTTTTTTATATTAAATTAATTGTGTTATATGTTATTCCATCTCCATAGGAATCCATTAGTATAGGCTTAATTTTTTCACTTTTTTCCTATCAAATCACTGCTATAAGCTTAGCCATAAATCATAAATCAGGTCTAAATGTATTTCAGTCATAACAGCTCAGAAGCAGTGACCTGTATCACAGCAACGAGGCACTAAAAAAGTACCTCTTGGCAATTATATGAACAGCAATTATACAACAGCCCTACCAGCAGATCTTGATCCTTTTACCATAAAGTGGAACTGAATAAAAAAATATATATAAAGAAGTACATGTAACTTTTCTAGAAATGTTAGAAATAGGAATCTTTCTCCAAAAAAAATTTAAAAAAGCAAAAAAGTTATTACTTTTTTTTTTTTTTAATCCAACAACTCTTAAAATACAATTATATTTATTGTTGGGTAACCAAGTTTATTGCAGGCTGACTTCCAGATAGATTCTGCATTGAAATAGACTGTCCTAAGTCTATAGATGAAGAATGCTAAATTTAGCTCAATGAATACAAAAAAGCCCTAAAAGAATACATAGGCTACATCTGTACTAGTGGAAGTGTGTGGGATTGAGTGCAAATACACAGTGCTTTATATACCTACCTCCTTAACTTTTTTCTTCAAAATTAATCTCCAAAAAAAATGCCATGATGCAAAGTGCTTGTGAGGAATAGTCACTGGCTTGCAATAATTACTACTGTTATATTTCAGCTAGGCCAAAAGCATGACAGCACCCCAGTTCAACAAATAAATAGTGCTGAAGATGAAATTTCAGTTCCCATATCTTTGTCTCAGTTACAGCAACATAGGCATAGACACATAATCCTTTCATCATTTACTCAGTTTAATGCTATTTTGAAATAGAAAACTGTTAATGGCTCAATAGTGGTATTTAACTTAAAGTCTGAATCTAGTTTAGTGTCATTTTTTAATGACAGATAATCCTTCTGAAGGAATCATGTCATTAAAATGTTATCAAATCTCTCATTTCTTACTGACATGCTAACTACAAATGATACTGTAAGGGACATATGAAATAGAGAAAATAAAGTTAAAAACTCCAAAATTAATGCATTTATACCATGAGGTATTTTCAAAATAACATTAATTTTGAAAGAAAAACACTTAAGTAGTTCATTTATGAACAATCAGCTGGCTTTTAAGTAAGCCACAAACTGTTAAGTAAGCAATGAGCGCTCAGGGTAGATGAGAATCGGCTTTGTCGTGCTTAAGTCAAATCTTTTCTAATTAGCAAGATACTAGTATAACAAAATCTTTTTTTGCTATGGATTGGAATGCTCCCAGTGTAGGTTGTTTCATGTAATGTAATACAAGTAAAGAGAACAAATTAGTTTAAATACTTGGTCTATACCTGCCATGTATGACTGAAAAGGTAAGCATATTCCTGGCCACCTAGAGAGACATTTCATGTGCATGTGTTCCCACAACCGCCTAGAGGTAAGATTAGTCTGAACCCTGCAAGAATTTTAGAAGAATGGTAAGAAATATGGAGACCAAAGAAATATCCTATATATGTTGGGGAACAAGCACTGAATTAGCAGTCCTCTGATGGGGAACTTTCTCCTTGTAAGGAACAGAAGTTGTGATACTTTACCTTCTCTTCTCAGGTTTTACACTGCCTTGGTTGGGATCTATTATCAAACAAATGATTCTGAACTCAGGTGTTTTCAATGTATTTTACCAGTGGTGGATTACATTTAAACAAATTAGAGAAACTAGTGAGGAAAGAGAAAAGCTTTAAGTCTTAGATTTACAGAGTGCTAAAAAATTTACAAAGAGCACCTCAATCATATATCTACCATGGGAAACTAAACCAGTGTGTGAACAGAGAACATCCCCAATCAGTGAACTAATTTCTAATACTTTTCTGTGAAAGATTTTCAAGAGTAAATTTAAGCACTAATAAAATTTACTTTAGAAATTAAATTCCACAATTCCTGAGCAGAATATGAAATCCCACACTGTATTTCTACATTAAAATTTCACCTAGATAAATCAAACCCCCTAAAGGAAAAACACAGTACCCTATCATATAGTACTGTAACAATTTTCTAGAGAAAACATTTTATCCATGTTATTTCAATGTCCATTTTGATGGCCTTTACTGCTCAATAGTATGTTGACCTAAGACAAAATTTCCCAGTCCAGATTTACTGAGGGACAGAAGTGCCACACATTTGTAGCTTTATAATTTGGGAGCACTCACATAGGCTCTGCCTAAATCATCTCTATTTACACACTACAGACTCTTCATTAGAATTTTTTTTTTTGACAGGTCTCTTGGCATTTTATTGGAATCACTCCACAGTGTATTATTCAAAGAAAGAAAGAAAGAAAGAAATACCTGTAATGTATATCCTGGCTCACACTGAAATGACAAAACATCATTCACCATATATCTGTCTCCTGATTTGATCCCATTGCTAGGAATTACTGGTTCTGGACAGGCAGCAAGGCCTACAGCTGGAAAATGTAAAAACAAAAATTGAAAAAACAGATAAGTGGACAGTAGGTCTTCATTGATATTTTTTGCCTTAATGAATTCTTTCTACAGAATTATGGGTGTTTAAGAAAACAATTAAAAATTAATTTCAACAATAAATGGAATTTTTTTTTTGAAACACAGAAGTTTTCAGAACTCTTTTATGGCTTAAGCACAAAGATTATACACTGTGACTGTACCAGTTACCAGGTGACATTGCTATGACACACTACACAGTTTTATAGTCTCCAAAGCAGTACTGTGATTTTAGTTTGTTAAAAAGCCTGGGTTTTATTTGTTTGCTCATCTTGCTTTATTGGGGTTTTTTAAACCTTTATTATCCTTGTGAAGGAAGCGGACAGAGAAAAAGGGAATACACTTTATGCATATTCTCTATTTTCAACAATAAATGAGCAGAATTTATTGGTGGTTCCTTATTTTTTGGAAATTCCGTGGACTATAAAGAAGTTTAGACAATGACATTTAGTAGTTTAACCCAAAACTATATCTTTGCATAGGCGTCACTGGATAGTCTGTTCTTAATTATTTTTAAGACAGCTCTGATAAAACAAAAGATTAGTGTAACAAATATTTTCCATGATTAGTAATTTCTCAAATCTGTTTAACTAATTTGGCAACCTAAAACACAAAATTCTGCTTCTTGTCAAGGGCATATCACTTTTTTTTCCTTGTGTGCTATCTAAGGCGTTTGCTAGTCAGCATTATGAAAAATTAAATATCAACTTTTCCAAGTGAAAATACTGCAAATGAACAAGACAGTTGACAAACAGGAGATTAGATTAAGTAATTCTGTGCTTTTAAGATTTTTCTTGCAAACACAAGGACAAGAAGAATCATTTTGCAAGTTCATGGTCTGACAAGAGACTCTCATTCCCTTTATGATGTGAAAAACCTTTTGTGAAGTCAAATATCAGTCTAAAATACAATTATTACTATTAACTTATTTATTTATTAGAAAAAATTACTCCTGAAACACCATTATGTAGTTTTTATGTTTTATGAAAATATTATCTGTAGAAGCCAAAACAGAATGGAAATTATTTTCATAATGTGTGAGAAGATATTTTTAGAATTTATTAGCACAAAATTCCATAAAGAGCAGAGAAACAAGATACTTTACTGAATGTGATCCTGTGCATCCTTCAATTCAGTTGTGTGAAAAAGAAACCTGACTACTACTCTCAGTATCTTCCTATGAAATCTAACCTGGTTGGTGACAGTAAGTGCAACGGTATTTAGCACAGAAATTACATTATATTTGACTTTATTCTGATATGTGATGTCTTAGTCTGTTGTTCCAGATAGTTCATCATGAAACAATATATGACATTATTCACTGAGATGATAGCTTTTCTAGGGAACTACAATTTTCTTACAGCTAATGTTGATCACATATTTTCATACAGATATGGTTTTAACTTTATGTCATAAACCTCTAGGTATGTACTTTTCATCACTCAACTATTAATGCCTTACAAATATTAAATAAACAAATTAAAATTTCACACAATTCCAGTATTTTTCAAGTTTTAGCTGAAGTAAATACATTTTCCCTAATAAAGCACATGGAAGTCTGAAATAGCTTTTCACAGGAAATTTGGATTATGCTACTTTCCTTTTCTTTCCTGGAATTAAGTTATTTGGTCCTGAATGTTCCTTTTTAGTCCTGTGCCCTTGAGTTTTACTATATTTCACTTTTATTAGGAATGAAGATAATGATTAGCCATTCTAATTCTGAGTGAAAACCGTAAGGTATGAAATATAGATTTCAAACCAAATGATGCAAGAGTGATCAAAAAAAAAAATTCAAATTAGCAAATGAAGAATTATTTAATAGTTACAAATAATGGGACTTCCCTGAAGCAGTTATTTTATGTACTGAAATGTATAATTTAGGAAAATATCTAAATGTATTGTAAAGATTTTCAGAAATTTCTATCGCAGAATTTACAAATTTTGATATTCTTCCAATATAATCAACTTCCAAATGATGTTATGGTGACTTTACATGGCCACTGGGAATCTCATGTGTCATCACTATGTGGAAATGTAATGTTCCAAATAATCATGAAGATATTGTCATTAACTTCAATAGTTTGGGCTTTGCTGCAGGTTAACTAGTAGTATTATTTTGGTCAATCAGTCTGGATTTTACAATAGCATAAATGTATTTGTGTCTGGAAAGTTCCTTTGAGTATAGGTACTAAATAGCTGTGATATGCATCCACACAAACTGTTTCAGCATTAAGTGAAGTGCAATACCTCATCTCAGTAATTCAAAGTACCATATGCAGACTGCTGTTCACTAATTTGCGAATCCAGCGTTCAGATGCAACTGAAGAAAATCAATGCTTATTTCTGCTTTTTTTCATCTTTCTCACTCTTGAATAGAAAATAAAATTTAAAAAGATCTGTTCCAAGATCACTGTTATTAAATAAATAAGCACTTAACAAAGACACAGTGACTAAATTGCTTACAGGTATCAATCTACTTGCTGAGTTCTGTGAATATAAATTTGAGGATCTGTTCCTGTCATTAAGAAATGTTTATTCTGTAACTCAGCACTCTTGTATGTTGAGAGTTACAGGTCTGCAGGCCCTGTATGAATAAAGTTACTTTTACATATTTTTTCTGATTTACAGAAACAGCTATAACAGTGGCTGCATAGCAACACTAATAATGTGCTCATTATATAGCTCATTCCATCATTGGTCAAATAGCATACAGAATTTAAACAGATTATGATCAATCAAAAAACTTAAAATTAACCTTCTATGTAACTGATATTGTAGTATACTATGTATTTATCTTTAACAGATTCTGATAAATAAGTTAAAAACTTTTTTTCTACCTGCTTATACTTTTCATAACATTTTGTATATACTACTTATTTGGTCTGAAAAATTATACAAATTATAGAATATTTTATCAGAATGTCAAAACACTTTGCCTTTCTTTGATATTCCTGATATTAAGAAGCAATATTCCTATCCCAAAAGCAAGAGAAAGTCGAAAGCAGAATCAAATACTATTCTGAATCCTGAAATCTCTGTTATTCTAACCATTCCATAATACTAGCACAGTGTAGTTCAAAGATTCATCTAGTTAGAACAGGTCCAAACATCAAAGAATGCTTGAGAGAAAGCAAACAAATTCTGGTATGTGAGGACAAACTTGGAGTCTTAAATATTCAGAGACTCAAAAAATACATTATTAAACTAGGTTGTATGTGAACAGTCAGTAATACAGGGAAAACATGTTAAATGTCAAGTCCAAGCAATCAGAAAAGGAGCAAGGGTTTCTTAAGTGCATGCTTTTCAGAGATCACTTTCTGCTACGCAGTACAAAATAGAACACATCAATGTCAAGACTGATAACCCTCTTCCTGACCTTCTTCCACTTACTGTTTGCTAAACACTTTCTTGACTTTGCTATGGCATAAGACAAACATGCTTTACTTACATAATTATATCCATGCCTACAATTACCTCATATTCTGTCCAAACATCACTGCTATTGCTGGCAGAAAGAAAATCCTTGCTGGCATATCTGACAATGTGAATGCCCATTAGTGTCCATTTCAGAAATCTGAGAACTGGACAACACAAGAATGTCTTGACAGCTGGACCAAAAGTCATCAGGATTTCTTGTTTTGAATTCCTCATTCCTCCCACCCTATGCAGCTAATGGAAATATATTATGCTTTACTATATTATAAACATCAAGCTGGAGTGAATTGTTCTTTCCATTTTGGTAATGGTGTATATCAAAATCCAAGCTGTCCCTTTCAAAACTTCATGCTTCAGACACCAGCCTAGAAAATGTCTTTATCTCAATGAGTTACTGCAGAGAGGTCAGATTCTTGTCAACATCTAGTAAGTTTCACAGATATACTGACAGGATCAGGACCTGCTAAATTAAAAATGGCATGTTTATGATTCACACCTGCTTTAACATAGGGAAACAGAAAAGACTTGCACAGAAGAGCTACATTAAAATCCAAATTGCATGAAAGATCTTAAACTGGACCTGTGAAATACAATATTGGAAGAATATATTGCTGCTTGGAAGAATATATTTTCTTCTCTGCTAGTCTGATTTTTATCTTTCAATTTATTAGAAATGTTCATGATAGAGAAGCACTACAAAAGACAGTCAATTGCTTTCTAGTCCTCTTACCAGTGAATCCTTTGTTTCAGCTGCCAAGAACCTTTAACACTTGAAAAGACATGATAAAGTGGCTTCAGGAAAGGAGATGTTGGTTAAAAGTAAGCTTATGTTCTCATACATATTCCATTGTCTTTGTATAGCAGTAAACTAAAAGCTTACAAAATGAGTGATGCTAACCTGTGCCATATATCTTAATTCAAAGCAATAGAGCTAGATGACACTATTAAAATATTGATTGCATAAAATAAGATTTTTACTGAAAAATTTAATTCTAATCCCTTAATTTGGAGAGACAAATAGATAGATAGATAGATAGATAGATAGATAGATAGATAGATAGGTAGATACTTATAGACATTTAAAAAGGTGGCCTAAACCTATACATCAATATTCAGCATATATTCAGTTTTTACTAAAACAAACTTGACTTTAACTAACAAGTTCAAGCAGCATGCTGAGAAAAACTCACTATTTCCAGACTTTTTATTTTTTCATTTGTTTGAATATTAAGGAAAATATTTAAACTACCACTGAATAAATAAATGAGATTTTAAGACCAAGCTTAAAAGATCAGTGGCCACAAATGCAGTGGAATTAAACAGTCACATTTCCAGAACAAAAAATTTGGATAGTTGATTCCTTCATTCATTAGAATAAAAAGTAATTCAATCAAATAACAGGGATATTTATTCTTCCTACTGTTGTACATATTAGGAATGCAACAAAACACTCTTTGATTTGATTCACTTGTGGTAGTAAAAATAATTATGTTTGGTATTTATTCTAACACATGAATATGAAGGATTAATTAAATGACTAATTCTCATCTTTTCTACAGTAACTTATTGCATATTTTACTGCTTTGTTAACCATAGGTTGCTGCAACCAGCTTAAAAACCTACAGTCCTTCTGAAATAGCAGGAAACATCACACAGTAGTTCTCAACAATATTTACAATTCTGCTGTGACCAGAAGGAAATTTTTCTAAGGTACTGACCACTTATTTATTTTAATATGAGTTTGTGTATCTGACTTGAAAAACAAAACAAAACCAAAACCCAAACAAATCAAAGAGCAAAACAAACAATGAAATAACAAGTAAACAAAGGGGAAAAAAAAAACCACGTCATCAATCTGACCATAACATACAAATTCAATAGACCACTTAACCTGGGCAAATGAACTTTTACATTCTTGATGTCTAACATAGAAACATCCTAAAGTAAATGAAAAAGTTTTATTATTCACCTTAAGACTTGTGTGTTTTTTAAGGCTATAAAGGAAACCTATGCACTGCCTAGATTAGACATAGACTTGGGTTTGCAGGAGCTGACAGTACAGATCCTTCGTATGAAAATAAAGACATACATAGAAAAAACATGCAAATGGACAGGGCAAGAGAAAGACGTTAAAAAGAAGAAAATGTTTCAAGAAATAAACTATTCTTATTCAAACATTTAAACAATCTTAAAATATTTACAATTTGAATAAGCTTTCATCAGCGGCTGAAGCTTGTATAAAGTATTTATGAATTTCTATAAAGTTATTTCAAACCAATATACAGTGTGGAATACAAGATATGTGATCAAGTGATAGCAAACTAAATATATTTTGCTGAAGTTTTTCCTAACATAGTGATCCAAACCCAGGCATGTTTATAGCATTTACACTGGTGAAATATCTTCTAAGTAGAAATACATCTCCATTTATTCTAAAATATTATGTGCAAGTTGTAGAGGCATAATTTTTATTGTGAGTAAACAATTTAGTAGCAGCTTCAGGACACTCTCCTCTATTGTGCCTTGCTCCTTAGAATTTCTTCTGGGATGAAGGGAATGTTCTTAAATAATTCTCTTTTTCTATTGCTGTAATGAAGATTTTTTATATAAGGTCATCAGAATACTGTAATGATTAGTTTAGGGCAGTTTCACCTACTACTCTAATTTGTCATTTACGTAAAGGGTAAGGTTAGATTAAATACTACTAAGTCCACTTTATATCTTCTATCCCTGCTGTAGTCTGCTGAGGTAGGATTTGAATTACAAATTTGGACTCAAGGTGCTGAACAGCTTCTTATTGTGATGGATTTTTTTTCTTAGTATCTATAGTAGGAAAACTAATTGTCTTCTCTCTAATTCCTGTCTTCCCTCTAGAGAAGTAATTATATCACAGACTCACAGAATATGCTGATTTGGAAGGGACCCAAAATGATCATCAAATCCAACTCTTGGCCCTGCACAGGACACCCCAGGTGTCACACCATTGTCCAAGGGCAATGTCCAAACGCTTCTTCAGCGCTGTCAGGCTGGTGCTGTGGCCACTGCCCTGGGGAGCTGTTCCAGTGCCCAACCACCTCTGGGTGAAAAACCTTTTCTAATATCCAACCTACACCTCCCTTGGCACAACTTCAGTCTATTCCCTTGGATTCTGTCATTGGTCATCAAAGAGAGGAGATCAGGGTCTGCCCCTCCTCTTCCCCTCACAAGAAACTGTAACTGCAGGGAGGTCTCCCCTCAGTCTCCTCCAGGCTGAACAGAACAAGTGACCTCAGCTGCTCCTCACACAGCTTCTGCTGTACGAGAAGAAGAAGGCTCTTCACTGTCCTCATGACCTTCCTCTGGAAACATTTTAATAGCTTAATTTTTAGGAGTTGATTGTTCTGCTCTAATCTGACCTGGTATGGCCTCACCTTGAGTACTGTGTGCAGTTTTGGGCATCACAATATATTTGTTTGTTTTTGTTCTTTTTGTTTGTTCTTGTTCTTTTGTCTTTGTTCTAACAATTTATCATTCTTGCTATGTAAGGAACAATGAGTACGTTGCAACATTGTCTACGCTTCCTACTCAGGTATCCCTCCCACCCTATGCAGCTAATGGAAACATATTTTTCTTTACTATATTACAAACATCAAGCTGGAGTGAATTGTTCTTTCCATTTTGGTAATGGTGTATATCAAAATCCAAGCTGTCCCTTTCAAAATGATCCACATTTATTTACTCATGTGTACTTCTTCAAAACATTAAAAACAACATTACTATTTTTAGATACTATTATTAGACTCAATGAAACACAAAAGCTAACTCCATTTCCAAGGAAAATTCTTGAATGGCTTTGAAAAAAGAGAGGGTGCTTCAAAAATTATAAGGATTTACTTTGTGACCTTCATCTAAGCACTCATCAGACAGTCAACTCATCATCGTACTTTATAAATAGTAGACTATTCTTATCAATACTTATTTCCAATTAAAATCACATGAGCTATCAAGCACATTTACTGAATTTACTATTATACTATTTTAAGTTTTGGAGAGATGTAATAATAGAAACGTGTTTGAAATAAATATGATTATGTAAGGCAATCCACTATGTTTATAACTCCATGTCTCTGTATTTTAGAATGAAGTTTCTCACAAAACATAAAAAGTTTATATATAGTAAAATTTGCCATGAAAATTCTTAGATTATTCTGTTTATACCATCAGTGATTTACCAAGAGAACTGTTGCATTTTCTTGTAGCTCTGGGATTAAAATGTTGGTTTTTCGCAATTATAGCAATTTGTTGAGAGAAAATAATTAGAAGGAAAGAACTACAAGGCATAAATGTATCTACATATTAATAGATAAAAATACATTATCTTCTCTGGTTTTATATATTTTCAAGAAGGGGAAATTAACTCCTACTATTTTTTTGTGTCACCTAAATTTCAGAACTAGGCTGAAATAAGAAAAAACCCACATCAATATTAAACTTCACATTTAAAAAATGCTGTTATTAATTGCCAGGTTGATTTCTTATGTGCTTCTAATTTGTGAAAGCTGCCTTCCATCAATTTCAAATGTCACTTCATTGAAAATTTCAGCTTAATAGATACTGCTTATACAAGGCTTGGTAGTCAGGAAAGAAAAAAACAACAAACAAACAAGCAAGCAAAAGGAACAATGTAAAATATCCGTTTCCTTTTCTATATGAATGCTTTTTCCAAGTAAGTTTCACAAAATAAGGAGCCTTACTTTTGTATTCGAGGTGAAAACCAGCTGCTGCCACACTAATGTCAGAGTGAAAATGAAGGTAAAGTTGATTTGAGGTGCTATTCAACAATGCTGGCACAGTTGTACCTGGAAAAAGAAAAGTTATGGAATAAACTACAGCATACTGGTCACAGTTTCGTATAGAAAAGACATAACCAGGACTGAATCAGACAGACTTATTTTCTTCTCATTACATACATGGGAATCAAATATTCTGCTATGTTCTGCCTTGTTTTCTCGTGAAGTTGCAGGAAAAGTTTGATTACAAGCCCTAACACAATCAAACAAGATCCCATCATGTTTAGAGGAAACCTTATTGACTTGGACAGAAGAAAAGAGATGTAAAGAGAGAAATAAAATCACATAAATAAAGGATCTGATTATGATGACAAACTCAACTGCCATTTGCCTGTTTGCCCATATTTTTATAAAACCTGCAGCACAGAACAAAGAAATCCAGATTTTTTTCCGTGTATATGCCACACCTTCTTCCCACAATAATATTTCAACCATTCATGCTAATTCAGGGGATATGACAGAAAATGAAGAAGCAGGTACCACACACTAAAAAAATCCAAAACAACATACTAGCTTTTCCTAATTCAAATATCTATAATAAAAGTGCTTGTTGTGTGTGCTACACAACAAGCTTATCATTAACCCTAGATATATTCTTTGCCACTGGAATTGCTAAGTCTGACAAATACTTATTTTATTATCACATGATACCATGCAACTCATATTCTACTGTCTAAAGCTGGAAGACTTACTGAGTCTAAAAATTATATCTTTTCTATGATTACCCTCAAAGACAGTATCAAGTAGCTAATGAAATTCAATGGTGGATGCATAAGAAAAATTCTCATTTCCTATGGGGCATTTTACATTTCTAAAGTAACTGTCAGCAACCTAGGTATGAGCCTGAAACTTGAGCTTAAAAAGAACTGCTGAAAAGAATTATCTTCCTAAGTCTACAATCTAAACAAGGAACTGGTAAATACTTCTAAATCTAAAAATGAATTCAGCAAAATCTTGATATAAATTGAGGAGCTCAAAAATGAGAAGCTGGCCTTTAAGAAAGGTGTTTATTGTCTAACATGGAAACTCAAAATATCCAAATTCAGACAATAGAGAGCACTCACATCACATGATATTACAGAAAACAGTGAAGCATCTCCCTGGAAGAAGGACTTTTATAGCATTTGTTAAAGAAACCTCCCTGTCTGACAATCCAGACAGGGTGGTCCCACTCCCGCCATGAGAGACTTTTGTGGCAGGGACCGGAGCCCCTTCACAGCAGGCACCTCCAGTGATCTGATGAGTCCCCGTTTCACTGCCTGCACACCCCACCCTCACAGTGAGACCAGGTTTCCTCACAGATTCCACCCTGGGTCTCCTGCAGCAGTGTCCTGGATGTCTCATTCCATAATGTCATTTATTCACAGGACACTTACACTGAAACAGCTCAAGCTGATGCTTCCAAGGAGAATCCCAACCAAAAAAAAAACCCTGCCCTCACAGTCTCACCACTCACAAAAGTCTCTTCATCCCTACTCCTTAGCTCCTGCCATGTCTCTGAGTGTCCCATCACCAGGCTGAACCACAGGTCCCTGAACACTTTGCTGTGCAAGGTTCAAGGCCTCTTGCCTCAGGCTGCACCACCCAGAGCTCCATGAGCAGCTTGAACTTCAGCTGCTCAAGCAGCTACTGGCACAAACTGTATTCCTCAACAATACCCATAAAGAATTTTAAATACATTTAAGGATGTTTAAGATGTCCTGTAGCAATGAGGATGTTAATTCATAATCACTATTATACTCTATAAGAAGCAAAAGTCACTTGGCAATTCTGTTCCTTTGTAGGACCTGGTAACATTTAACACCAGTCTTTAACTTCCTTAAAGGGTGATATTCATTAAGATGAGAAGTTAGATCATATTGCACTGTGGGAAATAAATGAGGCTAGTTTTTAATTCTCATAATTTCTATGTATATTCAATGGAATTGTTCAGGCTGGTTATCTGTCACAAATGGAGCACCCAGCGACTGATACTGGTCCCCACACAGTTTCAATATCTTCAGAAATTATTTGCATGGTGGAATTGAAAGCACCCTCACCAAGTTTTCTGGTGACACTGAACTGAGGGGAGGGGCTGACATGTCAGAGAGACCTGGACAGTCTGAAAGAGTAGACTAGCAAGAACAGTATGAACAGAGACAAGTGCAAAGCCCTGCATGTCTGTTAAAATAAGCAAAAGACCATGATACGGGCTAGGATTTGTGAGTCTGGGGAGCAGCCCTGCTGAAAGGACCTGGGACTATTGCACTGGTCAAGCTGCATATGAATCAGCAGTGCAATGCTGCAGCAAAGAAGGCAAAAAGGTTCCTGAGTGGCATTATGAGCACAGATAGAGAAACCATCATACTGCTCTTCCCAGCACTTGTCAGCCTGTGTGTGGATTATTGTGTCCCATTCTGGCCCTCACAATGCAAGAAAGACAAGGACAGACTGGAGACGTCCAAAGCAGGACCATGAAGATGATCAAAGGCTGGAGAACTTACCCTTTGAGAAAGGTCCAAAGGAGTTAGGTCTCTTTTTGTAGAAGAGAAATCTCAGAGGGGATCTCATCCCAGAATTCCAGTACCTAAAGGGCTCCTTACTTCACTGGGAGCCACAAGGAGAACACATGGGGCAAGAGGTCTAAGATGCAAAGGGGAATGTTTCATCTTAACATTAGAAAGAACATTTTTACAGTGGGAACCACCATGCCCTGCAGCAATCACTCAGGTGACATGATAGTCTCCATCACTGGAGGTTTTGAAGATACAACTGGACAGAGTGCTGGACAATATCATCTAGGTTCCCTTTCTTACAAAAGGTTGAAATACATGATTTTGTGAAGTCCTTTCCAGCCTGGATTGTTCTATGATTTTATGAATCTGTGATCTAACTGGAATTCTACTGTTGACTTGATAACCTCTGCCTTTTCTGGGATTGGGTATATGAAATATGGAAGACATGTTTCCGTGTGGTAACCAGATGTAGTGTCCCAATTGTTTTGGATTTTGTTTACTGTCAATAGAGAGAAATGGTACTTAAAGGGCAGGAGAAGACATCATTGATGATAGCTTAACTGTAGCTATTTCCATGCTAGAGATGAGTAGATATCTAATGGTCATGTAGATGGATACCATGGCAGGATACTGGGAGCCATACAGACTTCCTAACCTTTTGATTGAAAATCTGTGGTCTGGAAAATAGGCAACTCTCCTAGGAGGCAGTAAATGCATACAAGTTTTGCCTAAAGGCTTATAAAGGAATGAGGACTGATAGACTTCCTACTTAAATGTTCCATTATGGTATTATTACAGAAGATTGTGTCCCTTTCAAGTATCAGCAATGGCAACAAAGAGTAATGCATCTCATTCCAGAGGTAAACATCACACTCAATGTGTGAAAGTCTGTGTAGCTATCTAAGAAATTTCCAGGCCAAGAATGGAGATCAATAGTCATTTTAAGCATTTCTTGGATTTGCACAAGCATGCAGCATGGGTCAAATTACTACCTAATTTCTTTCTAAATTTAACTACCATCATAAGAGTAGATTCTCCAGATGCCAACCTCAATGACTACTGTATTTGTATTCTCTCTCTGTATATGTCTGTACACACCTATATATATGTATGCATTCAAAGGAAGGATCTGCTCTACACGTCATGTAGCTAATGCTATATAGAGAAGAGGGTTGCACTGAGCACACAATGAGCTCAAACAGGTAATCTCAGTCATCCAGGAATCTGGACAAAAAGACACAAACTCAGTGAATTCAACTTCCCAAATCAATTCTGCGACACAATTAGCACAATTTAGTCAGTTCTTAGTAACTGTATACCTTTACCTCTCGAATGTTTATTTAGAAGACAGAGGAACCCACAGAGAGTGAATCAGAAGATAATACTTTCATCCAAGATTTAGTAAGAGAGAAATTTTGCCACTCATTAAATCATGCCTGGAATTTAGTTTCAATGCCACATCATTGGTTCAGTTTTGAGAACAGGTTTCATGTCCTCTTTACATATTCTTCCCCACACAGAAAAAAAGTTCTTCATTTTAGCTCTGGCATTCATTATACAAGAGACAAATCCACATAAATGCATGCTACTTTATCTCCAATTAAATATTTCTAATACAAAAAGTTGCTTTTTTAAGTTTCCCTGGAAGTTAGGAAGGCTTATAAACTAAAGCAAGATGACACACATTTTGTAGAATAAGGAAGTGTTTTGAGTCTTCAGTATTGTTAAATAGAATATTGTTAAATGCATCATTTCAGCTGTTTTTTATCCAATAGGTCCAATATATTAGCTATATAATTAACTTCCAAAAGTAGATTAATTTTCATAAATTAATTTTTTTTTACTGTCAATTTAGCAAACAGCCTTGTCACTAGCATTTAAAATAAAATATTATAACTGTTGGACTGGGTCTGGCTGGGATGGAGTTAATTACTGTAGGTAGCACGGTGCTGTGTTTTGGTTTTGTGGCCAAAACCATATTGATAACACAGGGATGATTGAGGTATTGCTGAGCAGCACTTACACAGTGTCATGGCCTTCCCACACCATCCCACCAGTGAGGAGACTGGGGGGCAACACAGCCACGACAGCTGCCCTTAACTGACCAAAGGGATATGCCATAAGTTGTGGCATTGTGTTAATCAGTGAATTTTTCAGTTGATTCTTCATTTTCTTACTAATCCAATATGCATCTACACTTCAAAAGTTTTAAAATTGCCAGAGGCAAAAATCCACCTGCTTTAGCTACATCAGAATCAGAGCAGTAATCATGAGTCTGGGTTATTATTCATGACCTAATCCCTTTCTCTTGGTTTAGATTACAGAACACACTATTTCTATAAAAAGACTCCTAAAAAGAGGAAAAAGTGTATGTGCTTGATGCACATTTTAAACAACTAATTATCTGGGGCTTTCTGTATTACAGTTGTATTAAATTGGTTTGTTCTGTGAGGTCTGGTGAGTTTAGATGAAGATTGAATGCTTCAACTTTTTCATGAGAAAGGCAGGCTAATAAGGATAAGTTAAGTCAAATCTATCAAGGGAAGCTCCATGAATGTCAATACCAATTTATATCCCTGTATCTCCTCTATGTGAGGGGCAGGAAAAATAAAGTATTTTTTGGAAAGTATTATCAATTAAATTCCACTAATCAAAGTTAAACATTTTAGTGTCTCATTTTCTTCTGAAAATCTGTTTGAATTTGAATATTGACATGCTTACGCCACCTGAAGTCTCCTCCCAAAATCAAGAACATTCCACAATAGTATCATAAATGATGACTATTATACTCCTTATCTATATGTGTGAGCAAATAAAGACATGTTCTCTCACATACATATCTAGATATAAAACTGTATCTTTAAATCATGGCATATCCTAACCTGAAAAGCTCCCAAGACGTGGTGCTGTCATATCTCCACCATCATATATTTCAAGGGAGTCCCAATTATGTTCAGTGGCAAAGCTGATCACCTGGATCTATAAAACAGGACCACAGAACTGTTTTAGGCTAACAAGCCATGTGAATATTTAAATGTTCTAAAACCAACAAAATAAAAAGAGAACACATAGCAAAGAAAATAAAAATAAGAGATTCAAACAAAAGACACATCAGTGAAAAGAATGTAAATGAAAAAACAATATTCACTTTTTGCATTGTGTTAACTCTTAGAAAATATCACACAAAGTCAGTAAGAAGGATTTTTCATGTGTGTTGCATCATATGAAATAATTACTCAAAGTGTAAATGAGCAGATAATCAAGACAGCTGCAGCACTCTCAAGGGCCTCAGTAATACCCTAGTAGATAGGAAGAGTTGGCATTTGCGTATCAAAATTGAAGGATCAGGACCTGTTTTCAATATACTACACAGTTAAAACAGAAAACTGCTTGTTATTCACTTCTCATTCATACCCCCATGTGAAAATAAAGTAACATAAAATAAAGCTAACCAAAGAACAATAATGAGAAATCCAAAACACTAATATTTCAAGTACTCCACTCCCCAGTTATAGGATTACTAATGTATGAAATTTTTAGAGACATAAACAAAGAAAGTACTTAATATTCCATGCTTGACAGAATACAGACTTGCCTGAATACCTGATCCCTCAGTCACTATGATTTTCCACACACAATTCAAGCTGTTACCATAAGGTTCAGGGTAACCTGGTGAAAGAATAGTACCTCTGCGCTCAGTAAAATTCCCACTGCATGGCACTGAAAGAAAGTATTATCACAAATTATTACACAATTTAAACCACTTTAGAGAACAGAAAAATAATAGTAATTTTACTAAGATCTAGATAATTATAATAATCTGCTTTTGCAGCATAAACAGATAGACATGAAGCAATCATCTGAACTGAGAATACATTTTATCTAAAATATATTCATGACATCCAGCATAAGATGCAACCTGCCTGAAGAAACAATTCAGAAATTAACTACATTTTGCATGTGTGCAGCCTAGAACAGCCCAGCAGCAGAGGTTTATCATGTCTTACTTAGAAAAACAACAAACTGTAAAGACATAATATTAAACACAATCATGATGGACAGAAATCATGTGAATTTACCAACAGCCCAAGATAGTTCCAATATTGACTCTATCTGATAAAGCTGTGTAGTATTTTGAATATTTTTTAGTGTATACACATTTGGTTCTTTAATGTTCAAGAAAACACAACAACAACAAAAGAAAAAAAAAAAAACAAACAAAAAACAAAAGACAAACCAAGTACTGTGTAATAAAACAGGTAAAGACACTTCTGGAGAATTAAATTCTGTCCTGTATTTCAAGCTGTAGATAAGTCATGAAAATAATGAATGTTCAAGAAAATGTGCATCACACTTGTTCATATAATCTAAGTCATTATATGAAACAATATACTGCCTATAAGCCAGCTGCTACTCAATTATTTCTTGATATGGAAAACTGCTCTTTTAAATTGGGCATGACTGATACTAATCAAAGGAGAGGGAATATATGGGTTAAATACTATTTTCTGAAACAATTCCTTAATCCTAATTCAGAGACATATGACAGAACAGACAATGTAAATGTAATTGCTTACCTACACAGCTTGGTACTGTGTCATTCCACTGAGCTAAGGCATTTGGTACAGACTGACATCGGATAGCTTTTGAGCCTTGTAGCAGATAGCCAGGACTACACTCAAATCGAACAACAGAGCCTGCTGAAAACTCAGAACCAATTCTCCTTCCATACCTAGGCTCTGGAACTGAGCTACACTGTGTATCACTTGTGCGTGGAACAGCTGTATAGAGAGAGAAAAATATAAAGTCATGAATACAAATGACAGCCATAATAAAAAAATAATAGACAAGTAAAAATGCTGATTGTTTCTTGTAGGACAGAGATTAATTAATGTTATTTGCTCTTCTCCTGTATTCTCAAAGAATGGACTAATGCTTTCATGGCTGTTAGCTGGAATGTGGTTTTGGGCTGTGCTTGTGTACAGTTATGTGTGTGCCATGGCAGCTCAGAGACATTTTGACTTTGGATGCACAGCTTTAGACATACAAAGATCAGTGGCCCTCTTCAGTAACAGGATACTACATCTACCACCTACTTCACTTATAAAAATGGGGCCTTTGGCTTCTCACTAAAACTTTCTCATTAAAAGACCAGAAAAAATGTATGGTGTAGATAATCAGATATAAAGACAACATAATATCTTAAAAATATTTGATTTATCATATTGGAAAATATAAAGTGATAAAAATACACTCTCCAGGCTATTTCAGTGTTTTCTTTTGACAATTATCTTTATCAATAATGTCTGGGAATTTATAAACCTGATGTGATACAAGAATAGTTAAAATATTGCAAGCAATATGCAAAGAACAAAATAATAGCATTCAATAGAAGCCCGTGGGATAGTTTTCCCTTTGGCTTCATTATTTATAAACACTTTTTGATAATAGGTATTTTTTATGCCTAATGATTGTTGCTATTGTGCATGTTGTTCATATACAAAACTTGCTCTTACTACATATCATTTTGCAGTTAGCTAGTAAATGCCAATTTAAAAACAAATTAAAATATTTATATAGAAAATTACACAGGTATAATTTGTGTGCAGTATAATCTATGTTTTACAGTATAAAAAAGGTACATTAAAATAATCTTATTAAATATATGCAATTTTTCTGTGTAAGTTGCATGTTCAAAAGCTTTGTTTCACCAGCTTGGTTTGTTCAAGAATTAGTTTTAGAAGGTCACTGCATCTAGAATTGCCTGTCATTTCGTCCCTAAGTAAACTACTCAAAATGGCACCAGGGAGGAAAAAAAAAAAAAAAAAGCTTGCAAGTGTTACACTTTATTCCTGGAAAACTTTCAAGCATGGTGCTTCTGGCTCACTAATGTAAACAGAATCACAGATACATTTAGTTTTCTTTCTTAGTGAAGAGTGATATTTCTATCTGTTCATGGGTCCAACTGTACACATCCCCACCACTGGGTACAACTGTACACATCCCCACCACACCTGGTCACTAAGTAAAATGCAAGGTGAATAGAGCTTATACATACTTATTTTAATATTGATAACTTCCTATTTCTTACACTGTCATTTGCTCTATTCAGAATCATAATTATGTTTGAAGTAATTGTAAATGCTCCAAAAATTAGCATTTCTTAACAAGTTGGATACAGAACACTAATTGAAATCAATTCTATTTTAAACCTAGCATTTAACATGCAACACATTTTAGCAGAACAATGAAAGTTGTCATTTATTATTACATTATGTTCTACCAGTTTAAGCATTGCTACCACCTATAACAGTTAAGTTTGCCCAAGTATTACTTAATGTAGACAAAAGCTTTTTCTAAGAAGATTTAGAAATAATTAATACTACCAATAAAAGAAAAATACATTCTCTTTTTTGCGGTGAGTTGATTAACCAGACAAGGTGAGACAGACACCATAACATGTATTTTTCTTCTAAATCAGTACGTTGGTTGGTTGCAGATTTTAAACTTGAAAGCTACAGAAAGTTGTAAAACGTACTCATTTAAAGAATGGTCAGAGGTAAACTAGCATACTACTGGGTAAATGCACAATATAGCAAAACAAAAGCAAATCAATTTTATTAAGTTTTTTAAAATGGTTAAGCACCTTACGCAGTTTAAACAAACAACTTACCTTTCAGCAAACTTAATATACCTGCCTTTGCTCAAATACATAGGACTTTGTCATTAAGTTCTCAACAGGACGTCAGTATCACACAGATACTCTATGAAACTTGTTCATGCATGCAGTTCTAACCCTGGCAGGAAACCGTTCTGCACTTGTGGAAGGAAAATGATGAAACCATAGTTTAATGATTTCACAGAGTCACAGTTCTTCCTAATGATAACCTGCAGGCCAGATGCAGACTGCCAGGTCAATTCAGCTCAACCAGCTTGCTGTTTTTTGCTCTTTTATTTGGATTAATAGCCTTTTCTCTACGCACACGCCTTCTGCACCAGCACTATTTTACTCAAACCTTTTTATTCCATGTTATTGTACAATGACTACACTGGAATAAATGATGACTTTACAACTGCCTACATGATAATGGCTGTTCATACAATCTGTCATAAGCCTGGAACTACAGCTGCTGCTGTGTAATTAAGCATTAATCCATCCCTTGGTCAGGGCTACTTGTTCAAATGGGCATTTTGGCCATGACATAAATCATTCACAATTATGTGACAGCAAAGGGCTCAGTACATTCTTGTGGACAAACCAGTTTAGATTCAGGAAATGAATATTTAATTATGTTTAATTTATTACCAATTTTACACAAGTTTCTGATCACTGATTCAGGAATTAAAAAGAAAGAAGACACAAACAATCAATCAATTTAATTAAACAGTTTTACTTCATTTGCATCAGGCTCAGGCTCAACTTCAAACACCTATCCTCCCCTTCTTTTTCTCAACTTCCTTGTGTCCATCTTTTTTGTACCAATGAGGTGAGAGGTAGCACAGGAAGTTGGGGTATGTGCTCTCTTTTTGCTTCCCCCACCTCCCCTGCCAATTAACATTTTACTCATCTTTCTCCTTTTTGCTTCTGTGGGTTTCCACATCACCCTGTTTCTGAATGTTTCTCCTCCAGTGTGAGTCATCCACAGGCTACAGTTCCTCAAAGATGTCCCATACTGCAGAACAGTACTTTCACAGGCTGCCAACACCTCTGAGGTGTTCTCACCCCAGCAGGTGTCACCCACAGGCCACAGCCCCTTTAGAAGTACAAGCGCTTTGGCAGGGAATGCCTCTTTCCAAGAGTGCCTCCAACAATTCCTCCAGCATTGTCTCTAGCAGCACGTATCCAGAAGCGCCTCTGCCCCAAAGCAGTTGTCACTCAAATGTTTCTGAGGCACCACATGTTCCTCTTACTGGTGGGAATTTTGGCATGTGAGAGATTGCTTATACCAGCTTCACAGGATGCTGTTTGTGAATAGCACATGGTGGCTTAAGGCCTCCTCCCACCTCAGCCACCTGCTAATTAAGCTTTTAGCTTCTCACATGTCCGAAGCCTATCTGTCTTACCTAAGAGGCTATGTGAACTGACTGAAAATTTCAGCATCACTCCCGGAGTATTTTCCATTCATTGTGTGGAATAAACTCTTGCTCAGCATCCTATGGGAATACCATCTTTCCCTATGTGTTTTTTCACTCAATTTTATAAAAGAGAGGAAACCATAGAAAAAAAATCCTTCCCATTTCTCTAACACTTGCCTAGGAACCTTATCTGGAGAATCCCTACAACAGCTGTGCAGGCAAAGGACACTTTTTTAAGTCAGATTTAAGAACATGCTATAACTTTCAGTAATAGCATTAGGAAATTTGCACACATACATTAGTAATCTATACTTTTTGTGTGTAACTAGACCTTCTCATAATAATATTCTCTTATGAAATTTATTTTCGTCTAAGCAAGCTATCTTTGACATGATAGCAAATGTAGGGTCAGTTTACTAGCACTCTTAAATTAGTTCACATACCAGAAATACTTTTTCAGACTAAAAGATGACATTTTACTGAGATCAACCCTGACAGCCAAAGACATCCATGGCTGCAGTTGTATCAAATTATTATATTGCCAGCAAGAAACACTCAATGACATTTAAAATTGACATTTTGCTCAGTTTTTGGGAAGTTTTACTAATACTCTGGTAATGGTTACTATGAGACAAGAAATGCTAAAGATACAAAATCACCATGAGGTACTATTTTTTAAAATCCACTTCCCCCACCACTTCCCCCCCTTTTAAAAAGAACTGCCTTAAACATAGATGCAATGCAAGCTATAGATAACAACAAAGTAAGGTAGTTCCACACTGCTTAAAATGAGATTTAAATAGTTCATGGAAAAATGTAGTATAGTTTCTAACATCTATAAAAAGTTAGGAAAATAGGTCTGTTTCTTTAAAAGGTGACACAACTGACAGCTTAGCTGAAATGCCTCCAAGATTATTTCAGTTGGAAGAGACCTACAACAATCATCCAGCTGCCTTTCCATTTCAGGACTGACCAAGTTAAAACATGTTATTAAGGGCATTTTTCAAATCCCTCTTAAACACTGACAGGCTCAGGGCATCAATCACCTCTCCAGGATTTCTGTTTTAAAGCAGGACATAATGTGTCATGGTAGCACATAAAAAAAGTAATACTAAAATTCTTAGTTCTGCTCTCTAATTACATTTAGCAGACAAAGTGAGGCTGTGCATTTTATTCTTGTCACAAATTAGATCAACTTGATTTTTAAAGCCACAATCTTCTTTTGCTCTTATTTTCCTTTGTCTTCTTCATCCTAGTATACTAACTTTCTTAATAATCCTCTTTAAAATATCAATTGACTAATAAACTTGTTAATGGATTGTTTGTATTTTATAACAAGTAAAAAAAGACGAATATTAAAACACCATAAATTTCTGGATGGTAGAAAGATAATTACTTTTTAATGAAGGAATTCTGTGCTGCTGTAGCCTGAGTTATAAAAATATAAGCTTTTATTTCTTAGGTGATGCCATGGCAGGAAGACAAACATAAAAAAGCCTGAAAAAAAAAAAAAATCCCAGCCTTCTTATATGTGATTGTTCTTAGCACATATCAACATGTTGGAAGACTCAATATTCATTTAGTCTCATATTACACTCTTTACCTTTTACATTAATTATAAGGAAATAGGGTCATCTGAGAAAAGAATTCATAGATGGCATATCCAGATAAAAAGATTTTTTTCAGAAAGTGGCATCACAAAAGCCATTAAAACTGTATCTGAAGCTAAAGCCCCTATCCGTCAGTTACTCAAACCAGAATGTGAAATAAGGCAAGCAGTAACTTTTTCTCCCTCGAGCCTTCCTTTTAGTTTTTGCCTATTGTGTTGTCAAACTAGACTTCTCAAGCTGTATCAGAGAGACATTCCATTTTCTATAGTAATTATCCTCCATTTTTCAGTAAATGTTTCATACCACTGTGAAACAAAATTGAAATCAGCCCAGTGGAAAAGTGAACAGGAAGAAAGTCAACCTGAAATAGAGGGCAATAAATAAAATGATTGACTTTGCAGACCAGATTACTGTGTTCAGTGTGAGAGTGGATGTAATTTCTAAAGTATTTAAAAGGTTAGCAAGCAGGTGGTCATTGAAGTATGATCACATGCTTTATAAGAAGAGAAAAAAGAATCTTAAAAAGATAAAGCTTATTAAATACCACTAACTCATTAACCAATATATTTATACATATATAACTGTATTTAGTAAAGCTCTTAAGATATATTTTGAAATATATTAAAATCCCATGGCATTTAAATAGCTTCGTGATTTTCCTGAGACAGATAAAATGATTTTCTGACTCATTTTGTGCTCTCATTTGTTAAAATTTATTTCTTACAGTTAGGAAAAGCATAAATGTCTGAATTGCTATGCATTGTGCTCACCTGGAGACTTCCTGTTCAATAGAATCTACATGTGTACATATACAGCTAATAGAATCACTATGAATTCTTCAAAAGCAGCAAAAAGTAACACTTCAGAGTGTTAACAATGAGTAAGACAAATATGTAATTCACATGCAAATGGATAAAAACTTAAATGCTGAAAGCTCTCTTCTAATTCCTGAAGTTTATATTCCTCCTCTTTTACAGTTAATTTATGATGATAAGTTTTAATGCAAGTATATGTAAAATACATTTGATGTGAAGTCATGGTAATATCTTTCTATTAATACAGGAGTCAGAAGGCTTAAAAATTAGTCCTAACAAGCTTCTTATAACTGTGGAAATATTCTTGAGGTGAGACAGTTCTTTCCATTTATTTTTTGTGTCAAATTAGGATATAAGAACTCCAATCTTAAAAAAAAAAAAAAACAACAAACCAACAAACAAACAAACAAACCCACAAAACTATCCCAAACTACTTTTATGCTTTACTTTAGTAAAGATGTGCAATGACTGTCTCATTAAGCTTACAGTGTATGTATGCAATACATCTAGTGAGCTGCCCAGAAGTCAGTCCCTTTGGGACTGCCTTTGCTGCCTGTACAGGCAATGAATCTGTAAGCAATGCTCCTGGTGTCACCAGACTGCATTCAAGACTCATGGATCAGCTAAGTGTACTCAGCTGCCCAGCAGAATGCTAACAGACGTGGCCATGCCGTGACATTCTTGCATTTCAGCTGCAGTGTGCAGACATGAACAAAATGTCTCCTCAAGTTCAGCAGGGTCAGAAACAGACCAGCAAGTCTCCCACTCATGTTTCAATACTGAAATGTCCTGATGGTCTCTGCTGCAGCAATTTTCTCTCCGAGCTCTTCGAGACAGAATCCTTAGCAGCCTTGACAAAAACCCTTGAGAAATCAACTGGGAATACTGAGACAGACTAATACAATTAAGCACACTCCTAAACCCCTTGAGGCCACTCAGCAGTATGGGAGCAACAGATTTCTGACTACTGAGAAAGACTGGACATACCCCAGTCTGTGGGGCCAGGCAGGATAAACACAGACAACTGCTGTTACAAAGCAGTCTGCCATCAGAAGTCCCTGATCGCTGGAAAATGGTTAAGACTACACTCATATTTAGAGCAATACATTAAGGCTTATGCAGAATTAAAAATAATACAATTCATGAAACTGGCACTAGTGTCTTCCACCAAAAGTAGACATGTTTACCTTGGTAAACAAAGTGAAACCCCCTGGCTGATGCCCCACTCTTAGCACTGAATCGCAGAAGAATTTGATTAGATGTAGCCAAAGGCAATGTCTCTCCTACAAATGGAAACAGAAAATAAATATACAAAGCAGAAACAACACTTATAGCTCTTCAATACGTAATCAAATATGCTATTGAAACATACAGTTTCATGTTTTCCTCTATTGTTAAAGAAAACACAATAACATTGTACAAAATTAAATTTTTCATTGTCAGAATAAAAAGACTTTATGATTCAACAAGAGAAACCTTCTGGAATTTACTACAGCAGCTGGAACTAGAGCTCTAATAAACTATTTGACAGAAGAACCCTACTTCTGCTTAGGGTCAAAATTATTAGACCTTTCAGTTAACTCTTTTCTGTGACCGAGAGGTTTACTTTGCCTTGCAAAACACATTAAACAAATAAAAGTATTTGAAAAATCCCACAGGAATTTTCATGGAATGTGTACCATTTCAAGACTGAAACAGAAAGAGCAAACTCATGACTTGGTTTATGTAGTGGCTTCAATAAATATATGGCCACACATGAACTATATTACATTATTAACTTTCTTATGGCATTGCAAATTTTATTTCTGATTTGAGGATTAATAAAAATCTTTAATATCCTTTATCTCATTTCCTGGCATATTTGTCAGGAGTCATGATGAAAGTTCAATAATAAAATACTATAAACAAAATTGCAGTACTTCTATAACAATTCCATTATATATGACTATGTTTTTTTTCTCCCTGGACTGTATAAAGCCATATTTGATGAAATTCTTCAGAAATGAATGATGATCTAAAATATCATCTATAACTAGGTATCTAATTCTTTCATTTTGATTAATTTTATATTATTGCAACTAGATATTCCATGTAGGAGAATCCTACCCTGAATTAATGAAAGCCAGATGTGTCACAAGTAATAAATAAAAATCAGAAATTTAAATACCCTTCAAGTATTTTTAAATGTCTGCTGTGAAAACAGACATTAGTTCCAACATGTAAATGACAGTTTGATGCAGTAAAATTTGATGTTGGGATCAGCTGTCTCAAATTTAAAAATTTAATTTTGTTTTGTTGCTGAACTTTTTTCTGTAATTAAACAAATCTTAGAATTTTTGTGAACTCACATTGTGACACAAATAGCTGGATTTGCCAGAGGAAAATTAAGAATTGAGTTTTTCATGTAATAATATATTTACTATAAATGAAATAGATATATTACATTCTTTTCCTATTAAGTATTTCTCCAATTATTCAAAGTAAAAACCAAGAAGCCATGAATAGCCCTGCACTGCAAAAATACTAAACTCACATATAAACTCTCCAAAACACATTAATAGCTGCAGAAATATAAAAAATATACTTACATATCACTGAAGATGAACACATTCATTATATATGCACATACTGGAAATTTGATCATCTTGAAATCCATATAAGCTTAATTATGATTTCACAGGGTCGCCGTTTTGCTATAGTTACCTGCATGCAACAGCTGGCCTGCTTTTAATCTAAGTGTATGTTTGCATACAGATAAATGCACTTTGTAAATACAAGTAATTTGTGTAAATTAGCCATTCAGAATATGTAGATGTGTATTTCAAAAGGTTTAAGGGCAGAGAAGACAGTTATATCATCCAGTCTGCCCTCTTACATAGAAACTTCAGCTTTTTCTACACCCACACCAGGATCAATTCTTGCCTAATCATTTGTTCCTGAATAATGTCTTGATTCAAAGATTTAGAAGAGTATTCCACTTCCCTTAACATCCCGTTCAAATAATTTTATTGCCAAAGTAAATTCATAACATTCTACTGATTATTTTTTTCCCATGCTGCACTATGTAAGAAATGTATACTTCATTATTAATTACCTGAGTGGGATCCAGACAGAGAACTAAGAAGTCTAGCCTGAGAGTTTTCTCCATCAAATAATTCTGCCACATCATTCAAAGCTGTCTGAAAATAGGCAAATTGTCCAAACACAACTACATTAAAAAAAATAAAAAAAAAGAAAGAAAAAAGAAAAGCATAGAGAGGGGAAAAAAAAAAAAAAAGAGAGGAGATAAAAGAACTTAGTTTTCAAAATTGAATTTAAGGAGGTATTTCTGTTTGCCTTATTTATTAATGAATTCCCACATAAACTTTTCAACTTATACAATATTTCAACTTACACAATGATAAAACAGCTGCATTAAACTTATGTGCAAGAATTGTTTTTGTTTTCATTTTTCTTTATTTTTAATTAAATCCAAATTTATTAAATTATGCTTTCACCAAAACTGTGACCTCCAGTCAAACAAGTCTTATTGCTTAGGTACCTATGAGAATAAGAAAATGGAATATCTAAACAGAAAGGTTTCTACCAAAATCACATTGCCAAATATAGCAACTATTAAGGATCTCCATTACCACATAGGATTAGTTGCTTACCTGGCTTTAGTCTAAGGAAATTTTTTTAAACTTACTGATTTGTGAAATTCTTAAATTTGTATTGGTACTTATTCTATCAGAAGGATATAAAAACTGATCAAATATTAAAAAATACCAGTGTGCTACCAGCTTTGACATATTGCTACACTTAATTTGCACTTCATCGGTACATAATTTAAAGTATATTAATAACTAATTTAATATTACATCTCACTAAATATCAAATAGTTCCCCAAATTCAAATCTCATCTAGCAATAGACACATGAAGTAAAACCAAGCCAATAAAAATATTATTTTGTCATTCTAGCCATCTATATTTTGTTTACTGCTGAGTCCTTACAGGTTTCATTGTACACAGAAAGTACTAAATGCATTAAGCTGCTGTGAATTAAGCCTCTTAGTAAATAACTAGTAAAATGAATTTTACTGCTATTTGTCTAGACTTAGGAAAAAACTGCTTTACAGGAAACGACACCTGACATACAATTGCTTGAGTTTTAGAGATTCTGTCCAAGTATTTAAACACATTGAAATAATCAGTTTTGTGATTTTTCACAAGCATTTTTGGTACTTTCCTGCAGAATTGCTTTTAGTGTGCATCTTAAACAAATGTGATTCCACTCATCTTACCCTTGTCATAACATGAAAGACAGGAAGTTAGAACGTAAGAGGAATATAGGAGCTTGTTTCCTGACACCTGATTTTACTTTGAAGGAAGCATGAATGAATGATTATCCTATGATGATGAATAATGTAAACAATGAAGGTATTCAGGATATGCTTAGATAGCAAACATAGATGTCTTATCTGAAGTCAGTTGGTTACTCTAGGGAGAAGTAAAAGGTTAAAATTCTATAATCATTTTCCATGTCAGGAATATATTTAGTTTTATAAATAATTTGCAATCCAATGTAAACCTAAAGTCATTATTCTACATAAAGGACATTTAAACAGTAGGGCAATTATAATGATTGATAAATCAATAAAAGAAATTCTTACCAAATTCTTTAGGGACAGTTATTGAATAATGACAAGTTTGTCCAGCAGTGTAATTATGAGGATAATTTGGTGATAAAACCACTCCCTCTGATCCAGCATACTGCCCTCCACATGGTGCTGGGAACAAATACAGAGAAATATGCTATATTGATTAGAGATGTCTATATTAGTTACATTAAAAAAAAAAATCTAAAGATCACCAAATTACACTTTATTGGTTTTGCTTTTGTTTGGCTTACCTGTTCTGAAATATCTAGTAATTCTTTCTTGGGAGATAATTTTATTATAATTTCTTGAAAATTAGAATTCATGAAAGTTTTACTTGACTACAAGTTCACATGGGACTGGAAATATAAGTTATTTAATTGAAAGATACTGTAAACACAGGCTTTAGGTTCTGGTTTAATTTAAATATCTGTGTATATCTATCCAGGTTAAAAACAGGTCAATAAAATATATGGTACTGCATTAAAAATGGCACAGAGGAATACACAGATATGCTGACACTACCCTACAGAATGCCAAAAATTCTGCTTTGTGAAAGTAGGCTTGAATTGCTTTCTTTTCATATCTTACTAGTTGATTATGAAAATTGCATATAGATTATTACACATATAAAAAAATATTTGGCTTCATATACCTGATAAAAAAAAAGCAACAGAAAGGTAAGAGAAACATTCTAGAGCTACAGAAGTTAGAAGACATATTTAAGAATATTTGAGCTCAAATCCCCAAGTCAAGATTTATATTAGTAGCTCTGTCTGTATCATGAGAAAAACAATGAACAGTGCATGCATACATAGGCTATAAATGTGGCATATTAAGGGACAGATGGAGGGGCTATTTTTAAGTTCAAATATCTCCTTGTGCTGGATATTGAGTAAATAGATTTCTATACACTGAAAACAAAGTATTGCTGTCACTCTTGTCACATTTTGGAAAATCCTGGCTTCCCATTAAAATCTTCATTTTAGTCTTGTATTAATTCAGTTACATGCAATTCAGTGCTCTTTCTATTGTGAGAAATTATTTCATAAAAACAATCTTTTTCACCAGAATAACAGATTGTTGTAGGTTATCTTACCCAAGAAACCAGTAATTAAACTATTTTATAAATAAATAAATGGATGAATATGCTTATTAAAAATAGCACAGTCAGATTAATTTGTTTTTAAGCAATGAAGATATCATTCCACTATAAGAAACAAACTAAATCAATATAACCCTGCTGTGGGCATCTTGCATGTAGCAGAGTACAACCTAACAGCATCCTGGAAACAGACCCAGAGGAGGACCTATGGCCCAGGTGGACAGCTCTGCTGCGGGGCGATGGAAGTACCTTTTACCAGCTCCTGCTTGCAGACCTGGCTCATGTGCTGTGGGGCTCCGCCTGGCGAGCGAGCCTGTGCTTTGGATATCCTTGGCTCTTAGCCCTTGTTGAGCAGACCTGTTCTTTCTGCTCCCTGACAGGTCTTTAAAATCATGCTTGAAATGTCTGCACAAGATTGACTTCCTTATACAAAAAGGCAGCAATTAATACTACAAATCCATGTCTTCTCTTATCTGCTTATATGAATTATTCAAAAATCCAATGTAATGATAGAAGATGAGAAGTTTGATCTATCAGTAGGCAGAATAGGATTATGGGGCTGAGGTGAAACTCAAATATCACAAGGAATTGGTTCATGGCATGAATTTAAAATCTTCATTATTTCCTTCTCTTCTTGCTTTGAGGATATCAGAAACTATGCTACTAAGTCTGATTACCACATGAAATTCTCAATTCATGACCATTTCATAACAATGAAAGTGTATCACACCTAATTTAAAACAAACTCTGAAGTTATGGAGTTATAGAAATATTTCCTTAAAAATTGTATTTTTCAATAATTAAAAATCTAAAATTTTGAAGGAGATTATTTTTCAACATAAATAAATTAGTACTTTATGGACTTTATGCACTAATATATATGACTTTTTTTTGATTTGTCAAAATTGTTCCATACACATATATATATATACATATATACACAACAGAAACACTGAAACAAGGAACAAGTTAGCCACAGTTCTGAGATGTCACTCTTATTTTCTGCCTCAGTAACTATAATTCTTATTCCAAAGTGACAATTAATGCAGCATTGAGACAGTAGTGATAGCTATTCTAAATAATACTGGGTGTCTAAAGAATCTTACATATTACAATGTAATTATTATATGTACATGTGTTGATTCCAGAGTTTAAAGACAATTTAAAATACTTAATATATTATTGACTAAGCTATAGTCCAATATTCATCTCAATTCTCATTTTTTTACCTCTTTTTTTTTTTTTTTAATTTTTTTGCACAATATGTATGTGTAGAAATAGTGGAAATATCCCCAGAGCATGAGGAATTTAATTCCCTGGGTGGACAAGGAAAATGGTAAGAAAACAGTACTTACCATTACAAGATGGTAATGCTCTGTTCCAAGCTGGCTTTCCATCTGCACCAATTACACATGTTATAGTTGAAGGTTCAATAATCTTATATCCAGAATCACACTGGTAAGTAATAGTTGAACCAAGCTTAAAGTCTGTTCCAATTCTTGTACCATTCATGATGTTTCCAGGATCAAAACAAGCTTCCCGTGGCTTTTCTGTTAAAATGAATGACAGTACATCTATTTACACTTTCAATTAAAAAAAAGGCAAAACAAATTATCACCAGTGGGTTTTTTTCAGTCAGTTTAAATTATTGAAAAACCTTTTAATATATTATTCTTGTTGAATCATGTATTTTGGATGTTTGCTTAAGATTGATTATCTGGAAGAGGAAATTATAATGAAGCTGAAGCTGAATGACACCAATAAAGTTTTGTATTTGTATTTAGAAAAAGAATGACCAGTTCTAAAATTCACTACTTCTATATGTATATTTGTGACAGAAGGAAGACTAGGGAAAATGTGAGTCCTCTCCAGAAAGAAATGGGGGCCTGGTTACCCAGGACATGGAAAAGGCTGAGGTAGTCAACAACAAGGGCATCTAGCAATAGGACAAGGGAGAGTGGCATCAAACTGGAAGAAAGTAAGTTTAGATTAAATATAAGGAAGCAATCCGTTACTACGAGAGTAATGAGGCACTGGAACAGGTTGCCCAGAGAAGTTTTGGATGTCACTTCCTTGGAAGTGTTCAAGGTCAGGTTGGATGGGCCTTTGAGCAACTCAGTCTAGAGATACATGTCCCTACCATAGCAGGGGGGTTGGAACTAAATCTTTAAGTCTCTTTCAACTCAAAAGTGTTCTGTAATTTTAGACATTTTATACAAAGTACTGAATAATATACATCAGAAAAATATTAAATTATTTGGCAAAAATATACTGTCCATTGAGTACAATAACTTTTTTAAATACAGTATTCTCATCTTGTGTCTTTTATTTTTATTTCATTATAATTTCATTTAACTCTAAGTTGCATAGAGGAATTCACTATGCTGAGAACATAGACACAGTGAAAATGTGTATGTATATTTTCAATCACCATCTTTATCTCTTTATCTCCTTCTGATCAACATCTCATTTTCTTTCCTTTCAGGCCTTGCAGACTTCCTGGAACAAACTGTTTTCCATTTTTTTGATATTTTGTTTAGATGGGGACAAATAATATAAGATTTCATTTATGGTAATATGACAATTACTTCAAGAAGAACATCGTGCATATGGAGAATAATGCATGATACTGGATGACAATAATTTCATAGTTCTTTTTCACTCCTTTTTCTTTTATAGCTATATTATTTCTGTATTTCTTAGATATTTTTGTTCTTCATTTTTAACATGTATATTAATGTGGTTTGCTTAAATTGCCAAGAATAAAAAGCTGAGGAAGCACTTCTGCTGATGAAAAACAGCTAGATAAAAGTCAGCAAAGATTATAATTAAGGGACAGACAACATCTGTGACTGGAAAAGAAGCCAGCATCTTCAGTAATTGTCTGGCTTTAATAAACAGTCAGCACAACTCAGTCTCTATCTAGTAAGAAGCACCTTCTGCAAAAGAAAAATGCAAATACTATCCAGCAATATTAATTCAAAAATGCATTTGTAGATTGAAAACAATGGGGAAAGAAAATGTATTGGTATGTATTGACAAGAAAGAGGAAGTAGTCAGGTGTTCTTCCTGGGTAAGACAATTTCACTTTTTTCCAAATATGACTTTTGATGTGCATCCTCTACCTACTTTTTTTTTTCTGGAAGATGAAAATGTGCATAAGTGATGTGAAAGAGATTTCATGAAATAGGATTTCTGTTCCTTCACACATTAACAGAAAATAGCTTTTAAAACTTACATTGATGCGTAAAGGTATTTGGCAGTTCAGTTATGAGTATATGCAGAAGGAAACAGATTTGAGTCTGTAACATTTTCTCCCTTTTATTTAGACTACGATGAGAACAGTACCTTTATAGTCAATGGCAAATCCTGACATTCCAACAGAAGCATCACTGCGAAAAGCCAGAAACAGACTGTTACCACTGCTCTCTATTCTTTCAGGAGCCTGTGAGCCTTGAAAACTGCCAATTAGAGGACTGTTGGAATCTTCTCCTTCATAAATATGTAGGAAATCATAACTGGGTTCCATATTGAAACTGAAAATAAAGGGAAAAATTAATTAAGTCTTCGGGTTTTTTTTTAATGAGTTAAACATTACTGTGACTGTAGTTGCCAATTTTCTGCCTAACACATTCTCTTCTCCAGAAATAAATGTCTTTTTAAACATGATTCACAGTAAAACATTCACAGTGGAATTCTTTTTATCATTGATATGAACACATTAAGCTTTCCAAAAGCCAGTATGAATATCCTCCCACCTATATGTAACACCTTTCTCAAGATCACAAAATCATGATTCAGAAAGGCTGCCTCTGACCAGAGGACCAAAGGAATGATCCAGAAAAACTTGAATTTAAAGTCCAGCTTTTAGTTGGCTAAACTGGATGACACTCAATCCACCCATTACAAACATGTTTATAATTTTAGAAACGAGATGCTTTCATGGATAGACCATTATCTTGGAATTTGTCTTTGTTCTTACCCAGATGATATCAAACATGACAAATAATGTGAATTAATATTCATTCTCACTAAACCATCTCTGTTATGCTATATTTGATGACATTCATATATTTTAGAAAGTAATTATGAAGATAGTATGAATGGAATGTCTTTCAGAGGACCTTGAAGTGAGTTCACGAGAGGTCCCTGCTCTCTGGAAGGTGGCCAATGTTACTGCAATTTACAAGGGCATGAAAGAAGAACCAGGGAACTCCAGGCCTAACTTCAGCTTCTGAAAACTGTGCATGTTACTGGACTGCAACCATTTAGAAAATTTATTGCAAGTATAGCATAAACAGAAAATTCCATTATATTTCTCATATTGTACTCCCTACAATAATACTCATAAACAAATCTGAATGCTGAGTGATTTTTTGAGTAAGTTTCTTTCATCTTATTTGAAATGGAGCATTTGAGTAGATTTTTTAGGCAATCCAAAGAAATATGCTGCTTACTACACCTATCATGTGACATCTTCAAGACTGTAATTAGTGGAGAACTATTCTCATCTATTAATGCTATTTCATAAAATACCAGAATAACAGAATTAATTTCTTTTTTATTATGTAATTTCAAGTACATTAGGATTCTATTCTTTAATTTTGTGTCTATCAATAGTTTTTAGAAAATTAACTGCTGTCTTTAATTAAAGAACCCATATTTTATTTTAGTTTGGTGTTGTTTCGTTGTAGGTGTTATGTTGCTTTTTTTTTGTCACAGAAAGGGTACAAATATTATACAGCAAAATTTTCAACATGCCATGATTTCTTCCTTAAAGAATCACAACTGATCAACATTCCATTGAAGTCAACAGCAATGTTACCTCTCTCAGCTTTAAAATCACACTTAAAACACAGTATCAAAAATGGAAAAAAAATTGCATTTGCATACACAGATACAGCAAACAAGATGATTATATAGAACTGATTCAATTAGAAATGACAAACAGAATGCATGAATATGACTATATCCTTGCACTTCGACTCGTAAAAATCTATGCAGCACATATAGGTTGACTATGGAACACAGAGGAAATAATTAAAATTATGTCACAGTATTATCTCAGTGTCTTTTATCGCTTGACTAAGTAGAACAATATTTTTTATGATCTATGCACTTTAAGCAAAGTATATTTAGGCTGTATTTCTAAAAAACCTGAAAGAACTGATTTACAGATAGAATTTCCACTACACTTTCAGTCTCAACTAAATCAAGCACTTCTAGAAATTAATATGGTCTTAAAAGGATTTTCATTTGAGAGTTCACAGAAGGTTTTGTTCTTCAGAAACACACTGGATAGCAAATGTACCATACAGCTATATATTTTTTCTTTTACATTATTTGGAATCCATAATATAGCACATATTAGATATCCACTCCAGGATATAGACAGAGAATTTAATTAGAAGCTTTAAGAAATTACAAATATTGCCATTTTTAGGTGGGACATTTAAAATCCTTTAAAACAAAGGCATTATTAGAGAAATGGTACCTTTTGAATATCAAGGCAATGACAAAGTCAGGGTTTACTTTTATTCTCCAGTCACATTCTTTCCCAGGCGGATAAGGCTGTGGATAGTTAGGTGATAAAATAACTCCTGCTGGGCCTGTCAGGTTCCCTCCGCATGCAGCTGTCACAGTGTAAAAAGAAATAGGAACATAGTCACATGTTAAATTCACAAGCACATATTAGCTTTTAAGCAGAAGAAAATTACAGAATCAGAGAATCACAGAATAATGAGGTTGGAAGAGACCTCTAAGATCAAGTCCAACCTATGCCCTAACACCTCAACTAGACTATAGCACCAAGTGCCATGTCCAGTCTTTTTTTAAACACATCCAGACATGGTGATTCTACCACCTCCCTGGGAAGACAATTCCAGTACTTTATTATTCTTTTGGTAAAAATTTTTTCCTAATATCCAACCTTGAGACTGTGTCCTCTTGTTCTGTCAATTGCTGCCGGGTGGAAGAGAACGACAACCACCTGTCTGCAACCTCCCGTCAGGAAGTTGTAGAGAGCAATAAGGTCACCTCTAAGCTTCCTCTTCTCTATTACTTCTACATTTACCAAAATTAATAATATTTTGTTAAAACACAGAACTTTCCCACTTCCTGTTAGCAAAAAAATTTTGTTTTCCTCCTAAAAAAGTGATCTCTGTTCATATTCAAAAACGGTAAAGGAAGAAATTTTTCTAAAGGAATAAAAATATTAAGTTAAATATGAAGTTCTGTATATTTTTGGCATTAATCCTGTCTCTATCATGCTGAAAATTTCTTATCTACTGAAAGTATAAAAACTGGGAAAGGTCAATAGTAGGACTCAGGTTGCAGTTTCTATTGACCAAAGATGTTGCAGAAACCAAATTGTTTCACTTAGTAAAGTGAAGTTTTACTAAAACTTTTGGTTTTAGTAAAAGATATTAGCCAAATCAAAAATCAAATATATTAATTTTGTTACCATGACTTGAACTTTTAAACAGATAAGGAATCCTATTCTTATAATCACATCTACAAAGTCTAAGAAAAGTATGTCTAACAGAAAGTAGTCATGACAAGGCTGCATCTACATTACCAAGCCAATTAAACTAAGATAAACACACTTATAGTGCAAAACAGTTGGTACTAAGGATTTGGAATCTACACTAAACATTTTAAAGGCATTTCTTCTCAAGCGATTCCATTTATAAATCAGTATACTAAATAAGGACTTTATGAAAATTTTAAAATGACATATAATGGCTTTACAGAACTCTTAAGGTTTCTAGCATTGTCATGTCTACACTAAACATTACTTTAATCTGTTTCTCTTTCAAAGTCACTTTGGGTATATGGAACAAAAATAGTAATTATGTATATATTTTTTTTGCCCGAAGGGATTATCTCTTTCTTTCTGTCTAATTTCCTTTTTTATTTTAGATTTGTTTTGTTGGGGTTTTATACTAGATTGTAAAGAAACATGGAGTGATTATAATTGGTATCTAAAGTAAAAATATAAATCTTCTAGATTTAGGTACCATATATACTATTTTAATTTTTCTTTAGCTATTTACTTAGTGAATGATCTCAATATATTTAGTAAGCATTTTCATACTGCTTTCTATATTGCACAAGGTATCCAGAAGATAGAATGCAAATCATTTTTTTTTTCTGTTACATGACATGGAGTCAGAGAAACTATCCTTGAACCCTTCACAGTATTTTTACTTCAGAGAAACAGAGGGACTGAAGTTGTTTAAGGATATGCTATTTTGGAAAGTTCCTGTCCAAAATGCCTTGTAGAAAGCATTATGTTTATTCCAGTGATATTTTGTCTGGAATTTAGGATTGCTAAATTAAGTCTTCATTTAATTATAAATCATTAGGCAACAAAATATCAAGGATTTAAAAAAAATACTATGCCTACCAGATAAATTTGCAGATGTTAATTACTCCTAGAAAACCTACATTAATGACCTTAAAAATACAGTTCAGCAATACTGTAATTATTGTCTACTGATAAGAACCTCAGAGAAACCTTTACACAATCAAGCACTATAGATCCACCTTCTTCTGGGTGGAAATATATGGAAATATATCTAATATATGGAAACATATCTAATTTCTTTCAACAGCTTTGTCACTTGGATCCCCTCCGCTGCATTTATTTTTTCCCATAAGTATCAATCTTCCCAGGTATTGCACAGAATGTGCATTTAATCTGTAAGATAACTCAGAAATATATATTATATGCATAAAAATATTTTCAGAATAAATAATGGATCACAGTTTATATAACCAAACTATTATATATAACATTTTAATGAAACTATTTCAATGCAATGTTTTTTATCCAAATCACCCCTTCTATTTACTTATTTCTACTAGACTTAGTGATTTTTAAACTTTTATGAAGTTTTAAGAATAAAGTAAGAATATCATACCCAAAAAATACTGTTAATCAAGAGAACAAGACTGACAACTGTCTGTAAGTACAAAATAATTGAGTTCTGCAGAGATCATCACTCCACCATGAGCACCATATGCCCAGTAATTGAACAAGAAATCCGATCTGTATTAATGCTAAATAGAGACTAACATCTCATCTCAATACCTATGCATGTAGGGGGATCAGGCTGCCAAAAGAATCTGTTATTCAGTTGCACACAGGTAATTTTAGCCTGCCCTTGCAGCTGATAGCCAGGGTCACACTGGAAGGTGGTGGTGTCTCCAGGTTCCCTGCTGTCTCCATATCTAGTGCCATTCTGTGGTGTCCCAGGATCATTACAAGTTGATGCAATGGAAGCTGCAAGGGAATGATGAAAGAAAAGTTATAAGGCTTAGATACTTACCCTGCATAATTAAATGCACAACAGGCTCACGTTGGCATTCCAATCAGAGGCAGTATTATTTACTCTTCAGTTAATGCAGGAAGGCATTTTGTTTATTTACTTTTACAAAAATCTACTCACTGAGATACATCATGATTAGGCTGACTTCCTGCCAGTATCTTTAATATAAAATATGGACTGATTTTGTCCAGTTAACACATCAAAAGAACTAGTAACTCCTTTTTTAATATTCTGGTTATCAAAACAAATTTGATGCCATTTGCACAATAAGGTAACCATCATATCCTAGAAACACTTAGAAACATACAAATTTTGTTTGACATTTTATTATTCGTAGTTTTTTGTTGTTTCCATTTCAAAACAATAGATCTAATACTTTGGATAATCCCTATATGTAAATGAACTAAAAGACATGGTAGGTTTTTAATTGTGGTAGAATTTTTTCCACTAGGAATTAAAGAAATAGCTGTCACTACTAATGAGTACTGTGTAAAGACTCCCCAGGCACCACTCTGACAACTTATGTGACACTCCATAGTAATGCAGTTTACTAAAAGTATGTTTGGCCACAAGGGAATGAAAGCATGGTCATCACCTCAGAGAAGTTTTCCTGATTTTACAGACAACAGCAGCTCTGAACAATGGAGTGCTCTAGTGCATATCTGTTAAAGACTTGCAATTCTTCCAAATAAATGAGCATAAGCCAATCTCTGTCATTAATTGCTGTAATTTTTTAACATATCTTTAAATAGATTAATTTTCTTCTTAAAAATTTATGCTATATAATATCTCAGAAAACAACACTGTGTCAGGTATCCATAATCTAGAAAGGACTAATGCCTTCTAATATTAATTTCACCACATTTTTAGTCTCCTTTTCTCATATATAAAGTTCTAAATTTTAAAAATTATCACATATATTTATTAAATACATAATTATTCGTTACACTTTTGGTCTCGCAGCCTCAGAAGTTATTTTATGTATTTGAAACCAGCAAACTTTGTATTGTGCCAAATACACTTGATCCTAATTAAATAGAGCACCAAACATTTAACCACGGACATGTCATTAGTAAAGTGAACATTTCGACAGACTGTCAGCTTTTTGACTTGCCTCCTTTCCAAGTTGTTTTACTTCTCATGAATCCCAAGAGATTCTGTAATTGCATGAAAATTACAAGTATGATATTTCTTCAGTTAGTATTTTGCAAATATCTGAAGGGTATAGAGGTCATATGCATTTATAAATAAAATTTAAAATCACCAGCTTTCTGTCACTGCTCTTCTTTTATAACATTTAACAAGTAAAACATACACACTGTAAGGCAAAAAAAGCAGTAACTACTTTTTAGGTTCAAGGATGCAAAATCAAATTAAATTACATACTTAGACTTTTAAAAAATGACTGAGAAAAATTAGGTTCCTAAAATGGGATAGCCAGGAGACAAGATGTGAATGTCAGTAAGCTGGAAAATAAGTAATTGCTGTTTCTCAGCTCTTGCATATGTGCTCTAAGCCTTAAGCCTAGATGATACTCAGAGGGTTACAGAGTAATTCTCTGTACAGATTTCCCATCTCCTAATGTTTCATCTGCTCAGAGCAGAACAAGCTTCTCTGTGCATTAAAGATGGAACTAAGAGGTAGGTTCCAGAAGAACAGACCGCTGGGAAAATGACAGATTGCCAAGGAGTTTTCAGACCTCCATATGTAGAGAACCACTGTGTTAAGCCTCCCTGATTCTAATTTAAGAATCTTTCACAATCCCATTTTAGATTTCATTTTGCATTTGGTCCTCAAATTATATTTCAAATTTTATTTAAAATGGAACTGAAAATTAATAGGAGACTGCTTTTGAGAATATGACACTGTCTTTGCAAGTCTATAGACCTGCAAGTAAAATGTTAGATTTTTGCCTAGTTTATCTTTCACTCTTTTTTTAAAAAAAAAAATTTACATAATTTTTAGTTGGTATTCTCTTGTACCTCAAGGAAATAAAAACATTACTTGCATCCCTATAATTTTCACTATATTTGTAGGAATAATCATGTAAGCCATTTGCTGTAGTGTTGTGCTACAGACACAATTTTATTTCTGGTCCACATAGTTTAAAAACAATAAAGTCTTTTCCAGGCTTTTAAATTGTACAGTCATCCCCAGTTTAGTGCATTATGTTTACATAATAAGAAACTTGAAAAGGAATTTTGTTTATCAAAGCTGAGAAGTTCATGGATTTGCAGTAATTTCAGACTAACACTGTGAAAAAAAGAATAGTGTTTGTTCTCCAGAAACAAACTCACATAACATATGAAAATGTACAAACTAAGTACTGTGCAAATTAGCATCAACAGCATATTTAAATGTCATATATTGTCCAAAAATGTAAAGAAAAAAGAAACCCAAATGCCAATACAGCCTCTTTATTAAAGTCTGGAATAAAAAAGCTTATAAGTTTAGAGTAAACCACCAAACGAACCTACAAGATTCATTTTTGCTTTGTTCCACAGGAACCAAATGAAGAACTGCTATGCTCCATGAGGCTGAGGATGCCTTCCTCAGGCCATGCATGGATTAGATGATGGATAGGAGTGCAATGACAGTTTCATTACCATGTTTCCATCACCATGTTATTGCGAACATGAAACGCAACATTTATCAGACAGCAAAAGACATTGAACTGTGAAACTATTAGGTTACAGCCTTGAAAAGGTTTGAATTCTTGTGTCCTTTTATTTTTGTTTTAACAGGGGATGTCTTAATGGATTTCAGTTTTATTGAACTCTATTTAGTGAGTAAGGCAGATACATGATTCTGCCTTATTCATTGTAAATTTCTTTAAAAATATATTTTTGTTCTAGCCCCCTTTCCCCAAAAATTTATTTATGAATCAGTCTGGAACAAGTGCATGGTGAACTTTAGCAATGAAGATTCTGTCATGGAAATATTTATACTATTTAAGTGTGGCAACTTAGGCCATTAGGCAAGTGATTAAAAGATATTTCAACAGTAAAGGAACAATTTTCAAGACAACAGTACTCAGTTCAAGATAGGTGACACAGTTACTGTAAAAGTTGCTGCAGAAAAACAAATGGTCAAATGGAATTGCAAAGCTAGACAAAAGAAGAAATCATTGCTTAAGCAGATTTGTCATATTAAGCCCAGTGTCATTAGGAACAACCAAATAGCTGATAGTTAAGTTTTTACAGGAGGAAGTAAGTTGTCAACAGATATGTCAACATCTAACAGAGTAATTACAAATAATTGTTGTAATTACAATTGGTGTAAGTTGCTTACTTGTGTTATCATAATTGGTGATTTGTGTTGTTAAGTTAAAGACTTAGGCATCTTTAGTCATAATTGCTTATCTCTGCATATAATTCAAGAGCTAAATTTTAAAATATTGAAAAAGTAAGCAAACAACAGAAAAATCAAAAGTGGACTAAACCAACTATACAAATGCCCTGGTGTTGTATTTTTGCTTTTAATAGTGTGAATGTCCAAAGTTCTTTTAATAAGACAGAAACATTACAATAAATTGAGAAAAATTGTTTTTCTATGTAATTAATACCTTGACAGTTGTTTTATACTAACAAAAAACCTCACATCTTTGCTTCTATGAAAGCAGAGATAGACACATTTTTAATTAAAGTGTATGCTTACATAATACCATAACTAAGAGAAATTTACAATACTGCAGAACCAGAGATAGGCATAGAAAATTTACACAGATCGGTATAACTCTAGAAAAGCCAAATATCTCCAATTTTTATTATTTTATTTTAATTTTAAGAAGAGTGTGAATAAAATCCTTTTATGTATTATTTGCCTTGATGACCAAAATCTGTAAAACCACCTAAGAAACTATAAATTAATCATTTAGTTGACGAAAAGGATACAGTTCTCTTAAGTTACAACAGCAGAGTGAAGGAGAAAAGGGATGGACTGTAAGGGTAGAACTAATATAAGGTATTTTTAAACTAAAGCTGTCAGAGCCTGCAAGAAAGACAATATGACTAGAAACTGCCAGTGCTGACCCTGTCATCTGCCACTTCTATTGTTTTTGCTAGATGTCAAGTAAAAATGATACAGATAGAAATACAAACTTCAGGTTAATAAAAGCAATACACACATTAGTATTTAGAAGTCTAGAGTAGATGGAGATTAAACATTCAGGGCAAGATTGATCTGCTTCAACATAGTTGACTAGACTCATTTCGGATGCCTTATCATATCCAGGGTATCAGCACAGGACTGGAAGATAGGAGAGGGGACTTATGGTTGTGTAACCTTCTGCAGTGGCAGATGGAGACTAGCCAGGATACTTTATGGCATCTCAAAGGAAACTAGACATCTTTGAAAAGACAGATAAGATTTATTTCATCTGTCTTTAAATATTCAAAAGTTTGAAAATTACTATTAGTGTATCTAGACTGTAGCTGATAAGAAGAAAAAGGCAACATCAGATGGAAATTTATCTCATTTCCCTTAGATATGTAGGACAGAATTAAGATAGGTTAGATAGCACTTTTTAATGGATAGCAGAAAAAGAAGTTTTTGCTGCCAGTATTTTGTAATAAAGAAGCCAAAACCCAAATCTGTCTATACCCTTTTGCCAGAAAGCATTGATGGACATCCCTGACTTGTAATATATAACTTAAATGCACTTAACCCCCAGAGTAAAGGTCAGTTTTGCTCACTGAACTTCATTTTTTTGTCCTTTTATGCACAACTAAATGGTAATTAAGTTTTAATGAAAAACATTTGACTGATTACAATTAACATAATCACTCTTGTCAGTTCACGTCCTCATGTTCTACATGCTGAGCTGAGTGGGCAAGACAGGGCACTTTAACATTAAAACATTTTGCAAGATTCAGCCAATTATATTTTTTCATTAAAATACCTCTAATTACATTTAAAATCAGCAGTAAGTAATTTATAGGTGATATTTTCTAATCTACCTTACATTACCCTTTCACAGCACACCTTTTTTCAGTCAGACACAATTATGACATTCTAGAGTACAAAGTATAGAGAGTAATTAGCACATTCACAGCACAGTGAAACAAATTCCCCAGATGAAAATTAGCACTTTAATGTTTTCTCTTTAAGTTGCTCATTTGGCCTGATATTGTGAAATGTATATCCTTTATATGATCCCATAAAGGGCTGTTCATAGATGCAGACACTTATTCCAATTGCATAACCCAGTACAGAAGCTGAACCTGAAATTTACTTATTCAATTATAACTAAGAGTTAAATGAAATATTCATTAACAGATGCCATACTTGAAAATCATTCACATGACACAAAGACAAAAAACTTCACCAATTACCTTCATAGAACTTGTAACAAAATGTCTACATCTTCTGCAATTGCCAAAAAGAAAAAAGTTTCAGCAATTCAGAAATCTTTTATTTAGAGTTACAAGCTACTAGAGTACTGCAATGTCAATAGTCTGTGCAGCTTTACTATAAACTGTCTGACAGTTTGAACACATGATGAATACTAAATCCCACTTAGCAATAGATTAATTACTTTAAATCCTTTACAGGTCAAGGACACAGCAGTCTTCTCATTGCCTCAAGAAGACTAAATACACTAGACTGATTTTTAGACTAAATAACTAAACATTTACTTTAACATATCCCTTAAATCTTATTTTTTACTCCTTACAGTTAAAAAATTAGTAACACATTCCACTTGTCAAGCAGTGAATTAAACTATTTTCCCTATACTTGAGCTATCAGTTCTTCATCACTAACTCAAATTAATTCCAGTAAAACATATTCTGCAACTGTCAACACAATCACTCAGTGCATATATCAGATATTATACTAAGACATGTTATTCTATCATATAGCTTTAAGTTGTCTTCTACTTGTTAGCACCACTGAAATTCAAGGAATGGTTGATAAACCAAACTGCTTAAACATTTCTGTTCTTTCAAAATCGGGGCATAAAGTTGTTTTCTTATAATATAACCTTAAATGTATTTACTAATTCTGACAAGGCAAAAAACCCCACTTATTTCCAAAAATGCAAAACTTACCTTGTTTTTTCAAAAAAACAATGAAAAGCAGCATATTATATAGCACACTGGTGAGAAACCTTAGAAACATTTATTCTGCTCTTTGTCTTTAATTCATTTTACAAAATTTAACTAGTTTTTTTTTAGGCTGATGAGGCAGAGCATTCAATAAAATACAGGAAATTAAGTAAATAGGTAAATGTAAAATGCATTAGAGACTTAGAGACTAGGAAAACCCCAAGTTTACATCTTCATGTATATAATAATTACTGAAAGCTTATTAGAACCCCTTACTTCTGAATGACATCATCTATGGATGATATGAATTAATGTGTGTGAATACTTCTATGCACACACATTAATTCATAATTTTCCTATGTGTTGATGAGAAATACATACATTATATCTAGACATATAAGTGTGCAACGACTGAATTAAAGACAAATATACATTTTCCTGTGTCCTACCCCATGTCCTTAGGTCAAAATAACATAGAAAAATTCCACATACCTAGTTTTAAAATATTGATCTCTTGTACAATATTGATCATAACTTCTCTATACACAGAGAAGCTTTCACTTTATACCTAAAGATCAATTTGATTCATTTAATAGAAAATTGTAAGTGTTTTTTTTCAATATGGTAATGTGTCTTGTATTCTTTATCTTGTTTAGAATGTTTAGGTCATAAAAATCATGCATCATGCAGCCAATATTTTGAGAACAAAAAAAAATCCAACCAACATGAACAATAAACATTAATAATACATTGTTAGGCAACACTGGTGGGAATATTTCAGATTACTGGTGGAGAAGAAAAGTTCTCTGTGTATAGACCTATTTTGACTTGTTAAATAATGCTAATTAGATAAGGCTAAGTATGTGGTTGCTGTGGAAAACAAGGAATAAAAAACCTAAAACATTCAAACTAAATCCAAAAATTCTCCCTAGTTGTAGCCATTTGCATAACCACATAACATAATTAAAATAATATAATCTATTTTCTTCTAAGGACTGAGGAAGTTGCAAAAGAGTTGAGAAAGAGTTTATAATTATAGGAATAATGTATATAAATATGAAATTATTATACTGGGGAGAAGAAAAGTATTTACATACTTGAAAACTGAATGGAGAAGCCTGATTTGCTGATGAAGAAATCACTGTCAAATTGTAATGTTAAGGAGTTGAAAGTGCTGTGAATATCCTCTGGAAGAGCTGAGCCACTCCACTCTTTGAGAAGTATGCTGCTCTCAACAGGCCCATCCCATACCTTCAAGATGTCATGAGCAACCTCAGTATCAAAAACAATAAAATGCAGACTGCAAAGAAAAAGTAAAAGTACTGTGCATTACTTGTTAAACACAATTACATGCAATCATTCCCAAACTGTAGTTTTAAGATGCCTGTTTAGGACTGAAGACCTGGCAATCCAGCAGAGTTTTTTTTTTTTTTCTTGTTGAACAAGCTGATGTAAGAGTCATGCAGTTCTGTTTTATAAATGTCTGAATGACAGAAAATGTCATAACAGGGCATAAGTTCTCAAGACTTATAAGTCTATAAATTATCTTATTTTTATGTTAAATATTTTCAAGTATAAAAACTATTATTTCATCAAATATTTGGTCTTTTTTTTTCAAATGAGGACAGCAAGGATGTTGTTTTGATTGAATTATATGCAACTAAAAAAATGTAGCAGCTACTGGACAGTAGAACATATAGCACAAGAAGTCCTGTCAGCATGGCATTTCCTTTCCTACACAAAAAGAAAAGAGAAAAATATGGCTTTTTTGCAAAAATTCATAAAATATAAAACAGTATTATAATAAAATAATCTGTATTTCTCTTCCTCTTCCATGAAGAATTATATTTATTCAGGTGTTCAGGAATGTTATCTTGTAAGTTAAAATACTTGCATTGTCTCAAGGTTCTGAATATTTACATTCTTAATGCTGAAGAACTCTAATAGGTAAATATCAAAACGTCTCTTTTTTTTGTTTCATATAGTTGCATGTTAACATTTCTTCATGTTATTAGTTCTTAACTGGAAATCATGAATTTGAAAATCATTATTTAAACAAAAATCATGCATTGAAATAACCCATGATGGCATGAATTCAATATTTGGCTTAGTGAAACAGGATTAAAAAAAAAAAAAAAAAAAGGGGGGGGGTAGTCCCACTGAAAAATTTTTATTTAATTATATTGTTTTGCCTGTGAATCTATTTCAAATCAGAATATTCTGTGATTATGTTTGTCTTCCAGAGCAACATATACTGAAGGCCTGTTCCTGAAGAGGTGGCTGGCCATCACCTATTGATAGGAAGTAGAGAATGAATCTTTTGTTTTCTTCTGCTTCCATGCATGGACCTTTGCTTCTGTTTTATTAAAATGAATTTATTTTCACGAGTTTCTTTTCTCCTGTTATTTTCTCCCTGCCCCATCCTGCTGAGGAGGGACAATGTCAACCCACTAAAGGCTTTTTCAGGGCCTAATGTGGGTCTTGAGATAACATTAGTTTTGTATGAAGGTTCTAATAGCTATGGTATTAGCTAGGTGTCAAGTTCCTGCGCAGGTCACAGAGTTTGTTGGTTTCACTGATTAACTCTTCATTTTGCTAAATTTAGGAACACGTTAGTTCAAATAATGGGTCTGTGCTTTGCCCTGGCACTGATGGCCTTGCTGTGCTGGCACAACTATTTTGTGGAGAGGATGAGGGAATGCAACATTCTTTTTCTACCTGTGATTCATGAGAATTGTTTTATTATGCAGATTCCTGAGGTACTTGTTCACCCTTATGTAAACTGCTTAATACTACTAATTAACGTATTCTGGCATTTGTTTGTGGATTTCGTGTTGTCCTGGTGCAAAAGATAATTTTGGGTGAGGCAATACTCAAATGTGCCTTGAATGCCACTTATCTTGCTCCATATCCAGGGACTTTACACCTGAACAGGTAAGGAATCTCAAAAATTGATGCAACACCTGATAGAAGGATACCTTGACTATGCCAGCAAAAACCAGCAGCTTGTGTAGAAAAATATGAGACGAACAAAAAAATTATAACATATAGAATTCCACCTTAAATATTGAAATCAGGCACATACCTTATGGTCTTTCCTGGATCTGCTTCAATAATCCAAGTGCAATGAAGATTGTTGTCATATGGTGCTGGGTATCCAGGGGACAAAATGCGCCCCGATGTAGCAGCATGAATTTGACCACCACACTCAGCTGCAAAATAAGGATGAAATTTCTAATGAGACCAGAGTAATTGGCACTTCTATTTTCCATCCATTCCACTTGTCTGTGTTTTCTAAAAAGTTAACAAGATGACCTAATACTTCTGAAATACTAGACATACATACAAACCAGGACATGTACATTAATTAAAAACTAACACAACGATCTCATTCTTACCTTGTTATAAAGAAATAAATCATAGAACTGTGATTAGGTTGCTTAACTGACCAGACAGGTTCAATATGTACTGAGACTATAAAAGCACAATTTTAGCATTAGCTGAACAGGAGAAATGTTTCAGAAATTTCCCATCTAACATGTTTAGCATTTCTAACAATGAATGTTTGAATTCAAATTTTGCAGCATTGACTTTTATAATTAAAATATCTTTCTGTTTTGCTGTAATGTCAAAATTATTTTAGTTAATGCTTTCAAGTTACTGCTATATAGCTTCAGGTTTAATTTAACCAAAAATCAGTAGGTATTGCCTAAAATTTAAATGCCATATGCTTCCAGAGCAAGAGAGTAAATCAGAAAGTTACAATTTGATAGTATGTGACATCTGGTTTAAAACACTTTTACCATCAATGCTGTTTTTGTGGACAGAGTAATGGCAATGTTAAGCATCCATAATCAAATTATCCTTATGTTGATTTTTCAGGGCATCATGCTGTTTGGCCAATGTGATGACACACCTTGATGAAAGAGAACTGTGTAACAGTCAGTGCCACTGAGCTAAAAAGGAACAGTGGTTCTTTAGTTAACTGATGTACCTGAATTTCTACTACATTTATAGTGTTGCCTTAGAAGTTGTTAAAAAACCTACCATGGGCATTCATTCAAGCACAGCTGTACAGCAAGACAGAGATGATGGAAAAAAACATGGCAGTTGGGCCAAATAATCTATGAGCAATATTCCTAATAAATATTAATCTTTGTCCATGCCACCAAGCCCCTGCTCACAACCAAGTTGTTATCATGAGGGAAAATTACCATTGAGGAAATAAGGTGACTGATTTACTTACTTATCCTGCTGATTTGATCACTCAAAACACTACATTCTATATACAGAACCACAGTAGGAAGAAACTTAAGTACAAAATTTCTTCACATGTAACCCTCTTCTATGATTTCAATTAATTTCCATTATAAAAGAAAGTTTGGATTGCAATAATCACTGTGGTAGATAACTACAGACAAGAAATTACTGATACAGTACAGTATTTATTGAAGAACTAAATTTAAACTCAGTGAACCCAAAATTTAAACTCAAACTAATTGACATACTTGATTTAAAATTCTGAAAAGGCTTATTTAGGAAAAGAATATGTCATAAAATTTGGGAAGATGACTCATGTATTTAATATACTTTTTAAAAGTCCATTTTAGGAGAAAACCAAAAGTAAACTTTCAGAAATTATTATAAAAATATTTCAAAAAATTTATATTCCAATATGCATAAATGAGCATACTGTAAAATCAGCACCTCAAGGAATATACTATATAAACACTTGTAATATAACTAATAGAAGTGACTTCAACGTTACTGGAAGCTTCTAGAGGAGGAATTAAAGGAATTCACTGGCTTTCTTCATTAAGGTTTAGAAGATAGAAAAAATGAGAATGAACGCTAAGACCAGTATAACAGTTTATTACTAAAAATTAGTAAGTGTAGAATTTGTGGAATATATCTATGTATATGCTTGATTATTTTGGGAATGAGACTGAAATAACAGTGAATACAATGAAGAATATGTCACCAAGGAGAACAGCAAATATCAAAAGCTTATCTAGTCTATGGGCAAAAATTATGCATCTCCACAAACAAAGATTTTAAGAAATGTTTATAAGAAAGGAAGTGATGTTTGGAACTTCATGACAACTTCAGAAGAAGTAAGAAAAATTGATTATTCTATTGATTGAGGGACATAATTTCACTTAGAGATGAAATAAGATTCTCAAGAAATTCTGCAAAAATTATTTCAAAAATTTGGAAATAAAATACAGAAAACAAATCTAGTAATGCAAGGTACAAAATCAAAGTACAATGAAAAAAAGAAGAAGAAAATAGGGTAAAAATCTTGAGTGAAATATAGAATCTTAAAAGAATATTGATATAAAGAAATTGGAAATACAGGTTTAAATAAGTGACTAGAAGGAGCATTACATGGTAAAATTACACACAAATAATAAAAATAAAGTCAGCGTGAAAAAACAAACATATTGTTCAAAAAGTATTTTGAAGGAGGACCATGAAATATGCTCTACTGGAGCAAAGATGGCAATTTTCTTTAGATTGGCTTAATCCTGGGTTCCCTAGCTTCCTCCAGGTCAGATTGGAATATACAGCGCTTTTTTTTTTAATTACTACTATTTATATTGTTATATATTTGAAATTTCAGCATCTCACATATATAGATTAGAAGAAAAATCATCATACCAAGAAAAGAAAATAGGTAACGGTTTGATTTATTCACCTAATAGACTTGAAACCAACAAGTATTTTAGAGCTGATTCTAAAACTTGATAGTGAACATAGGCACAAAAAAAATATTGCAGAAAGTGACCTTAGAGAAATTACTTCATTTAAATTACATGGAGAAATAGGCAAAGGTAGGACTAATTATGGGTCTTCTATACAAAAGGGCAAACTTGGAGGAAAAGGAAGCCAATTAAACTGAAGACCATGAAGACTTGAATGCATAAAGAGTCTGGAAAAGTCTTTAAATCAAAACGGGATACTTGGTTTTACCTTCTCATACATATAGAAGAAAACTTACAGATAAAATTCTAGAATCAAATGGGGAAAATAACCTCTACCAAGACAGCAGAAATGCTGTTCACTGATGTTTTTCTGGCACTTGCTTTCAGCTTAAGCTGTTTGAAAGGAAGGGAGCTTGTTCTTTTGTAGACTGCAGGTCTGTGAATGTGTTCAGCAGGAAAGAGGTCCTGGAATGGAGAATGTAGCCCCCAAAATGGGAGAAAGTCAACAAGCAAAGTTCCTGCAGGTGAGGAGAGTGCTGAAAGCAGTTGGTGACCTGCCAGCAGGCAGCAGAGGGAAAAACTATCAGAAGACACACAGAAGGAAAGACTCATGGGAACTCCATGTGGAAATTGAAGTCAGGAAGTCATTGGCAAATGCTGGACTGGAAAGCAAAACTAGAGGATGCAAACTGCCAGGTAAAGGTACAATGGATAACAGCTATACTGGTGTTCAGTTATTCTGCATGTTGGCTAGTAATTCTCTGATTAACATCTACGTTGGCTGTAATGAAACAAAGGTTTAGGCACTTGATATTTCCAGGGAAGGTCTACCTCAAGTCTCTGGCAGATGGGGTTTCTTAGCACAGCAACAAGGATTCCAGAGCACACAGATTAAAAAAAAAATTCAGCAACGTGTAACGAAACTTAGAAATAAAGTTCATAGGAATGACATGCTGAAAAAGTAGCTGATGAAAATAAACAAGGAAAAAAGCTCACAACCTTATTTGCTTTATGATGGGGCTTTCTTAGTTTATAAAGTGTTTAGATAGTACCACTGCCTGTGATCGTATACCAGACTCAGTGACCCAAGGCTTCATCGGAACCAAAGTAGTCTTCCATCAAAGGCTGCTCTATAGAAAAAAGTGTTTTCCAGTAGTTTCATAATCATTAATGGCAAGCTACCTATTTTAGAGAAGTAAAACTTCCATATCCATATTCAATTTTTACTTGAAATTTAAAATATATTTGCACCATTATCAACTCATGAAATATACAAGGACAGATTATTTTTTAAAACTATTATTAACCATTATTTTTATTATTTTAAAAAAACAACGTTTTTTTTTTAACCACCAGACCAGTCATACCAGAACACAGTCACAATTCATATTACCTATGCAAGTAGGCAAAGGTTTGTCCCAAACTCTTCTATCTCCACTTAAGCACGTCATAATACTACTACCATGCATTGTATAGCCAGGATTACAGCTGTATAAAATGACAGTGTCTATAAAATGTCCTTCATCTCGTATCTTGTAACCATAATTTGGTATGCCAGGATCTTCACACTTTACTAGGTCAAAACCTGCAAACAGAAATAGGGAAAGAAAAAAAGACATGAAGACATAAATACCAAATAAAATATAATACCAATGAATCTTATTCTGATGCAAATTATATTCTCATGATTCAATGACATTAGATGTATTCAGAGTGACCAAAGATAAATGGTATATAATTTGGATAAATCAGAAACTGAAAGACTAGGAACTAATTATTAACTTGATATTTAATTATGACATTTGCGTATTGAAGAAAGCATCTTATCTATCTTATTCTAAAATAGATTGGTGAGAATCTAATTTATTTATACCACTTCTATATTTCAATCTTTTTTATTCAGTGGGAATGAAATGTGGATCCTGGTTTTGACACTAAGTAGCTGCTTCACCTCCTCACCTCATCTCCATAATGATGTCAAGAGACCACAGTGGTAACTCAGGAGGCATATGCAAGTGCTACTTCATCCATACTAGTCTCAAGATAGCATGGCTTCAGTTTCATCCATGCTGAAAGGAAGCATTCCTACACTAATTTTCAATTTGCATTCTTCTTTCTGGCCTGTTAACGTGCTAAATGGGATAAATACCTCCCTCTGTGATCCATGGAATGAGCAGATCTGCTCTGAGCGCCTACAAATCTTTCCACATTTTATGCATTACTCTCTTCATTGTCTTCATACAGCATTACTAAAATGTAAAGATGCATTCTATAGCTCTTCTTTTACCTTCAGTTCCTATTCCTGGAATAATATAAAGAGTGGTTCCAAATTCAAACTTTTATTTCTAAATTCTTCTTCATAGTGGATTCTTCTTTATTACTGCCATGTCCCCAGACCAAAGAAGTAATTCTGACTCCATAAATATTTTCCATTTTGCTGTCCTTATTTTACTGAACAGCTTACATCAGTGGTTATGAATCAGGCTGTTGATCTTCAATTTTATATTTTCAGTGCATTCTCTACATGAGGTTGCTCAGGGAAGCTGTGGATATCCCTTCCCTGGAAATGTTCAAGGCCATGCTGATATGGCTTTGAACAACCTATTCTAGTAGAAGGTGTCCTTGCCCATGTATAAGGCCCCAAGAAATCTGATCTATGAGACTTTCAAAAGGGCTTACAGTTGTTCATATAATCTAAGTTAGATGCATGGGAGAAATACTAACAAGATACCCAAGAGGTCAAAATAACAAAAAAAGCTTTTACTGGCACCTTTAGAAAATCAGAGAACTTTGGCAAAAAGTTTAGAGCAGCACTCAATCAACATGAAACAAACACTTCTCAAAGCACTCACTTGGCCCATTCAACCTAGCAAACTCCAAGCCTCATCAATTTTAAGTTTCTCAAAACATTACTCAAATCCCAAGATGAGGTAATTAGGAGAGAAAAAGAAAGGCAAAAAAGGTGTAGAAAAGAACAAACATAGCCATCACTCCTGTTTCCAGTGGTGTTCAGATGATAGAGGTTCCAAAAAGAGGCAGGGTCAAATAAGCTTGCCTTGTGTCTGGCTTTAAGTACACTTTGACTTTTCCCAGGCCTTCCCCTGGTGGGGCTTGCAGTCATTTGGCCATTTAGAAGCTTGGTTAGGGGCTCCAGAGGCTCCAGAGGCAGATGGAGCATTGCTTCCAGTGTGTCAGGGATTGACAGCCGCTGCAGGCCTGGGATACAGGCTGGGGGAAGGGTGGGATGTAAGAGACAATTCATCACCTCACCAGAGCAAGACCCAGGCTGACCCCTGACACACACGCACACCTACACCCCCACACATCCACACACCCACCCACACCTCTGAATGCTTCAAACCAGTAATTCTTCCAGGCTCTCACACTGGCAGGAGGGTTGGAACTAGATGATCTTTAAGGTCCCTTCAAATCTAAATCATTCTATGATTCTGTGAGGTCCTTCACTTAGTAGTAAATAACATATCTATAGACAACCTTTAATTATTTTACAAATACCCAAACTTGAGTTGGTATCATGTTTTTCTTTTTGCCTTTTTCCTGGCAGTGAGATGAACCACAGCTGATAAAAACTGCAAGGAGTCTATGGAGCTTTTCTTCCTGTAGAGATGCAAAAGATATCCAACTGACATCACTGAAAACACAAAATACCTTTGCTTTCTTTGTTCATTATTTGGGCACAAAGGTTGGGATTTACCTGTTATAACACAGGATTCTGAAAATTAGCAGGCTAAGTTTGAAGTCTAGGCCACTTAATTCTCAGTAGAAAAATATAAATTTCTGGAAACCAATCTACCCCTTATATAGACTGGTGTTCAGATCAGTCAGCTCAATAAGCCCCTGAGGACATTGATTTTCTACCTTTATTTTTAACTGAGCCCATACTCTTTCTTTATAGCGTAGTCCAGAACAGAATCCTGTTCTATCACATAGACACTGCATCTCTCTCTGTGCTAATATCTAGAGAAACAACAGGCCTCAGGAACAATGACAATAGTCTGACCAAAGTCATGCACTCTTAAATTCAGTAATCCTTTAAAAGAGCATGGCTGGCTATAAGTCCCTTTCTGGGAAATCAGCTATCTGTCTACTGTATTATGCCTGAGATAGTTTGGGAAAGTCCTAGACTGAAGGCAGCAAAATAGAGGCAAGTTAGCATTTACTCTAACATTTTGTCAGTCTAAAGAATCACTTCCCCATATCATGCCCTGCCAATGCTTAGTTTCCTAGCAGAGCTGTAGTCTTCATATCAGATGGAGTTATCTATAATCACAGAGAGCACAAAGAGATTTAGCATTATTTCCTTGTGAAAAGATTGTTTCCATGTGAATATTTGCACATCCCTGCAATTTCTTTCTGTGGAAAAGGAAAAAAAAAAGAGCAGTAATTATTTTAACTGGCTCTCAGCAATTATTATATAAAGAGTCACATCTAAACAGTTCTGTCTTCTAGAGTTAAAAGTATCTTATGAAGTATGATTAATCACATCCTAAAGAAGAAAAAAGTAGATTGGATGGACTGGAGAATTCTAAAAAGGACTATTTCTCTTCACACACTATAGGGAACCAGGACAATTTGGTCATTCAGACAAGCTGAACTTCACAAGACACAGCTATATTTCATTATTTTAATCTTCTTATTAAACATACAGAGACATTTATGTAAAATCCTGAAAATGTAAGTTGTTTGATAGATAGTATTATATTTTACTGCTGATTTGACAGCATGAACCAGTGGAACACTATTTATCTGCCACTGCTCTTAGACAGTTTCTCATTCTTTATTAGTTGCAACATATAATTATCAAATGCAGTGGCATGTGATTGACAGATGAAACTCCCCTGAATAAAGAATTTACTCATGCCTCATGAAAAAAACTTTCCATAACACTGATATATAGTTAGAGAGATTCATTCTCCAATACCTTGTACCATAAAAAGAACATAAGGTTGTCAGGGAGAGGTAGTATCTTTTATATGATCAACAAAAAAATTTGGGTGAAATGAAATGAACTTTTGGATGAACCAGCCTTCCTAGTCTGTTATACAGCCATATTCACTAAAGAAGGTATCAATACTGGGATAAAACGACTGTTCTGACTTGCCATAATTTCATATACTCCAGTTAACATTCAGTTTTGCACACGGTGTAAACATACATGAAAGATGTGAAGAATTAAAGACATCACTTCATAAGCTTTAGAAATTTGAGAGAAGTCTGCTATAGGTTGCCTGCCTGCACTTTGTCTATTCTTGCTTGAAAGAGGACTGAGGAAGACAGAAGATATTATTTGGCTTTATTTTACTCTATTAATAGTTTGTATCATCATTGCAAGTCACTTATACCTTAAAGTAACCATAAATATAAAGGTATTTCACCTTCTTTGCTTTGTAGATATGTTCTCCAACTTTTTTTTTTTTTTTGCCTGTGAACATAATTTTTCACCTGTCTGTCCCAAGGTGAATTGCCTACTTCTTCAAGAGCCTCACACTCTACAGATATTCACTGTATTGCATTTTTTGTATCTGTAAACAAAAAAGTACCTCTGAAAATTATAAATAGGAAAACACAGCTTTGATAAAAACACTCTAGTACACACTGGCACATACAGGTATTTCTGATTCAGAAAGATGTTGATTTTTTACATAATTTTTAAATATTATTTTTAACATTTTTAAGTCTCTGTGAGCAACAGGAGAATTAGTTTTTTTCTGCCAGTTCATTATAAATCCAAATAAAATAATTATTTTGGGTAAAGTGTTAGATAAGATGATTGTAGAGAACACAATAAGTCACATAATAAGTCACTGTATTAAGTACCAGAATTTAATCTCCTATTTCACAAACAATAAATTAAAAAATAACATGGAAATAAAAATATACAACTGGAAGCAAAAATACAAAACCTAAATTTAAATAGCCTTGAGATACTAAACCCTTCAGTATTTGCTGGTTTATTAAGATTATTCAGACATTTCTATTAAAAAGAACACCTTGATTTTAATTACTAGGTATTGAAAAGTCATTAAAAGTTCAGCAGTAGTCTTAAATTTTAGGTTGTTTGCACAATATCATGCCTGTTATTTGCATTACAAACTTTTTGTATTTCAAGAATAATCCCTTCAAAAACCTCCAACAAACTAATTGTCCTAATTTATGCCTAAGTTTTAATATGACACTTTGAATACTCTTGAAAAAACTGTAAGAATTACAGTACATAATTTGCAGCCCTGTGTTCATTACATTCCTTCACCAGCAAGACAATCATTGTTTATCAGTAGACATATTAAAAATTGGGGTATTTCACATGTATGTAGGTGCTGTTCATCATGTGCAAACACAGCAGTATCTTGTCCTGCACTCTTCTTTCCCAGTTTCTTCCCCTTCCTCTCATACACAAAACCCAGAACTTTTACTTCCCTTTTTCCCTGATGCTCTTGTAAATCTGGAGCAATTTATCATAAAGGTTCACATTTTTGTAAAATATCATTGTTGCAACAGAACTTGAGTACTAAAGTAGATGCTATGAACTTTTACAACAGGGGAATATGGTCATGAATTTCACACAATCACAGTACTCAAGTTTACTTAATATTGCATCAAGCCAACGTCAGAGAAATTCTGCCAAGATTCTTACTGCTGAGAAAGATTATTGTACTGGCAAATTGCTGCCAATTATCTTATTCTTGAGTTTCATTATAGGATTTTCAGAACAATGAATTCCTAAAAGCATGTTAAATTAAAACCAAACCAGCCAGAATACATCTTGATGTTTGGCTGTAACCTCTTGGCACTATTCAGTGGTATTTACTCTGTCACATTTGATGTAAATAATCAGGAATATAGAAATACCAGTTGTCAGGGTAAAAATCATTGACATCTCTGTAAATATATGTAACTATTAATTACAACTTTTTTCAACTCAGTTTAATTATGATGGGTACTGTAGTACTAGCTACATTAGTAAGCAGTGCAGTATAATAGAAGTAAATCTGGGCAGCAAAGCAATGAAGCTGCAGATTTGATGCCCATACTATGTGCACTCATGTTTTTCTTTGGACTAGCTTTCCTGTCCATTAGTGGGTGGAATATGCTATGTTCATCCATGAAGCATAACTCTTGGTTCATCTTTAAGTTTGTACCCTCCAAAGCCTGTTGTTAATACAAAGAAGACAGTGTTCATTTTGTGTCTCCAGGAGAAATTTTCAGGGATTTTGTACTGCAGAGTGTACTTATTAAAGAAGTTGACATCATCCTGAGGTATCTACAAATGTTCCCTTCATTCACTTTGAAAGGAAGAATACCATTTACTTACTATATGTACGTGTGCATTTACACTGCATGTAAACTTACAGTGGCTATATAAAACATAAATAATCTAAACCAACTAGAAGAAGCTAAGAAATTTAGAAGAAGTAATAAGAAGAAGTACTAGAAGTACTAAGGCATTTTGAAACAATCACTCTAGATTGTTAGACAAAGCTAGACACATAAAAAGTACGCACCTAAAAAGGTGCATTAGCAACCTTTAGGTACTTGATTCCTAATTTGTGACTCTAACCTTGAGTTCAACACTAAGACATGTCTATGAATGGACAGAAGAAACAAAGACATTATGAACTGAGCTACGGTACTCATTCAATTTTTACTTCCTACACAAAGGTATGTTGATGCATGTTACATGAGGAGCAATTTAGCAGAAGATATAAGCACACTGTTACTAGTGATCAGAATATAAGCCAAGAAATTAGGTTGTAGGGCTTTATTTATTCTTTTTTTTTTTCTTTCCTAGTAAACCTTGTTCATATTTTGCAAAAAATATACTATGTCAATTAAAACTGCACTTATGGGGATGGAAGACAACAGTTTTAAAAAAGAGGAATAATGACAATAAAAGAAATGTAATATCACAGCTGTTAATATTGTGCTCCCATGATGCAATTTTTTTCAGCTGCTTTTGACATTTTAGCTTATTTACAGCTATGTTGAATTCATCATTGTTTGTCTTTATGCCATGCTGACTTTATGCCAAATCATATATAAAACTGCCATAAAAGCAAAAAATATGTACAAGTTTTTTTCTGTATGCACTCATTAATTTTACAGGAATTCAATCATGTGTTTGTGCCAGATTCAGATCAGATTTGCACCGCTGTGCATCCTGATGGTGCATCAATTCACTTTTAAGACTATGGTACCTTGGCTTCAGATATGATCCCAGAACACTGTAACTGCCAAATAAATATTTATTCTTGTAAATTCAAAAGCATGAACCTGTGCTGTAACTTCTGTTACCCTGAACTCTGCTACTTTGTAGTAAGAACTCTACATAAAAAGCTGCCAGACAAAACTGCAAAGATATTTTAAAAGAAATGCCAGCTGGGTTATTTTTAAAACTTTAGATGTCTTACCTAAAATCAACAGGATCTTAAAACATAAAATATATAGCACACAGGTGTAGATCAACAGTAGTAATAATCTTGTCTTGGAATAATAAGTTTAGACTCATATAATTTCCTGATAGTATTACTGTTTGTTAAAGAAGAAGAAATACTATTACAACAAAGATATCATTAATTGCTAAGAAAATTTCATCAGATAAACCATGAGGGATTAATTGTTTTGAAGACAAAAAGGGTTTTGCAGATTATAAATTAAACACCAAAGGGATACCAAATACTCTTTCATAATCTCTAATAATCTTATAATTTACTATAATGTAAGTATAGAGTGGGTGGGCTCTGCACATGCCCATTGTGAAAGGCACTGTCTTTTCTGCTTGCCATGAAAGACAGAACACACACATAATGTATAATCTATATTCAGCTTCCTAAAGTGATGAGATGAAAGATTTCATCAGTGATGACTTCAAAAGAAGGACAAGTGCATTCAAAAATCCTATTTCAGTAGACACAAGGAAATACTAACATGTCTTATTATAAAATAAAGGTACTATGAAAACACTGGAAACACCAGTAACTCTTCAAGAATTGCCTAAATCTGAAGTCATTTAAGCTCATAAATGTAGTCTATATGCTTAACACAAAATCTTTTTGAACTATTAAAGAGTAATTAAAAGTATGAAATGGTACTTGAGTTAACATTCAGAGCATAGAATGGATTTCTAACTGCATGTAAAGTCAGCAAATACTCATTCTGCAGTTGCTGCATCTTAAACATCCATAACATAGCCTATTTAATTAAATCTTTGCAATTCAAAAATAAAGTTCTTGGAGTTTTCATTCTATCTTGGAGCTACTTATGTGCAACTCTGTCCTGAAACCTACAGCTGTAGGAAAAAAAAAAAACCAAAGAAAAAACCATGTACTGAAAAAATGGCCAATAACAAAATCTCTACATAATTAGAATGATAGAAAAATCTATAGAAAGAAGTGTGTTTGGATAATGTGGCTATAGTGAGGTATCAGAAACTACTGCTTTGTATCCTTTGGAAACAGAAATGCACTTAATTTCTCAAAAGCTTTGCAATCAATTGGCAATTAATTTTGGCTATTTAAATGAAACAGTCATTCAATGGATAATACTTTCTAATAGGAATTTCAGCAATTCTTAACATGAGCAACATGTAAAAAATTTATTTAAACCTTCAAAATATGTAAAATAGAGATCTTAGGACATGTTATCAATAACAAGTCTTTTGAACATAAAATGAAAATATTTTTCTGTAATTTTCTCTTGTTATAAATATGTTATAAAAAGTTCTAAGTCCTTTCCCCACCCATTTCAAACCAGGTTCTTTGTGTCCATGTATCTTACTCAATCATTTTGTTCTCCCTTTCTCAGCTACAGTGTCCCCATATACAAATAAAAAATTGCAGATTTAAGAAGCAAGTTAAATATGGGTAGACAGGTAGCAGAATACAGTTTTTTTTTTTATTTTATTGAAAGACAATACATAAATAATAATGCTTAAAAGAGATGGGTATGCAAATATATGTGCCTGTAGCAAGATGACTGCAGTGCATATATAGAAAGCATACAAATAATCTTTGCAATCAGCAAGCAAGTGAATAATTAATAAATTATAATTTATACTACATATAAGAAGCAGGGATTAAAGGTGACATTCCATGTGTATTTAAGAACTCAAACTTCAAGTATCTATGGAAAGATATCTTCAGGATCTCCATGTCTACACTCTCTTTTATAATCAGTGGGGACATGGCTGATACAGCGACTACTTAAAAATATTCTGCAGGTGATTTATTAGAAGAGGCTGGTCTTATCCCTTTTCTAGGAGAGGGGACAGAAAAGCAGAAGAAATAAGATGAAGACACATTTTTTCTCCCTGTGTTATATAGTGTAAGATACTTTGACTAAACACATACCAAACACTTAAGTGTTTGCAAATTCATTCATTTCCTCACAGTCTTTTCTAAAACACCCATCCTTAGAGGAATGAAGTCACCACAAATGTAAAGGATGGATTAAAAATGGAAAAAAACATTGTAAAAGCTTATAAAAAGCAGTATGGCACAAACAGGACTGAAAATTAAAAGAACCCCTTCATCTCCAATTGTGTTGGTTCCTTCACACACTGACGGGTGAACCACATGCACACATCACCTGTTATTCTGGTGAGTGGTGTTGTGCCCAAAACTGAAAATTAACTTCTCAATACACTGTGGTGAAGAACTGAGTAACAGGAATTCACATTCTTGTCTACCTTTCATCATTCTGTTTAAAGCAAGTCTTCCCATCTAGAAACTTTTTGGAAATAGAAGGAATAGAAAGAAATAGGTTTATAGCATTCATAGTCTTGTCTTTACATGCATCCATAATTCTGCCTGTATATCATATACACATTGTTTTGGCAGGGTAATTTTAACATACCTAAAATCTTGAAGGAATAATCTTAGTTTTATTCTGAAATAGCTTTCTTTATGTTTTAAACAATTATGAACATTAAAAACACAGTTTAGCTGACTGCAAAAAAATCTGCTTCCTATTTATTGTTAATCTTCAGTTTTAAAATATGACTAGGTTTGAGTGCAACAATCTTAATTTGTTGAAATTTACACAGTTCCTTAATATAATAAAAGGAATAGAGAAAAACTCACATTCTTCATTTAAACTGTTAAAATCTTTACAAAGTACTTCTAGATTTTTCTTGAAAATTTATTCTATTAGAAAGGGAAAAAACAGTCAGTGAGAAGAAAGTTAAGATCAAACTTTGATCTCAGAGTCTCCTAGAAGTTATTTGAAATGTCCAACATTATATATTATATATTATTATATGCTATATATTATATTATTATACACTATACTTTATAGAGTATATATCTATGATATTCTAATTTTGCATAAGAGTATTAGAATAATATTTTCATGTTTGTGTAGCTTAAATGTTATAATTAAACTGCTATAGTTAATAGTTCCATAAATTAAACAGCAAATCACCAGTAATGTACCTAACAGATCTTACATTTGAATTGCAGCAAGAAGGAGCTTGCAAGGATTACTCCATCATCATAGGTTTCTAGGTCCTGATCATCTGACTTAAGAAACTGCTTATCAGCCTCCCTTTCCAACAGATAGGGTTGAGCCAATAATTCTAAATGGGAAACAATAACTTTTCATTCAACATGAGGCTAACCTAGGCAAGAAGGCTGGGGTAAAGAACAATAGGTTATTGGTAGTTGTGTTCAAGTATTCTAAGTTTTCAGGCAGGAATTCTTGCTCATGGGAAAATTCTAGTAATTATAGCAGTGGGAATAAATAAACAGTAACTCTAGTGTCCACTCATCTAAAACTTGAAAAAGAGGAAATGATTCACTGCAAATAAACAGGAGTCTTTTTATGAAAAACAGAGGAAATGAGCAAACTTTTGGAACAAATCCCAGCTAAAACTCATTAAATCCAGCTGCACATACATATAATGACAATGTCTGTAATGTCTTCATAGAAATAGATTCTTTCTAAAATATGACAAAAAAAATTTAGTTGAGGTGGCAAAGAAGGTAAAGAACTTCTGTCATTCAAACCACTGCACTGACAAATTCATGGACTCTGTTCCCACTAAGGTCTCAGTAATAATGCTACAAATATGAACACTTCTTTAATATTAAAGCAATATAATCTTTAGGCCATCACTCCCAAGATTATAAATTTAGCTGGAATCTGCTTGCAAATTTCAATGATATTTTTTAGCTATGATGAATACATCGGCAGATGAGAAAAAAAAATATGCTTAAGAAGCCTACCTGAATTGGCATCACTGAAAGATCTTACTTTCATACTCTAAAAATAGAATTTTAATATAAATGTAAAACACCATATGCATATGGACACCTACAGTGATCTCTGCTAGTTGCTCTCTCTCATCTGAAAAGCATAACTGCATTTTAAACTGTATAACAAGAGATTTTAAAAAGCAGCCCTTTTCTTCATAATAGATGTCAATTAAAAAACTGGGAAAACCCAGTGGTCTTAAGATGGGAATCTTCAAATCATACACAGAAAAGTCAGGAGACCTTCAACTGGTAACTTTCATAACAAAATCACAATAACCTTTAACAAATTACCTTTTCCACATGTTTGACACCACCACATAACCACTACAGAGTAGTTATGGAAAGGAAACTGGAAGAGCTTATTTTCTTTACTGGATTGTTCTGCTAAATTGACATTATATCCCCTGAGGCAAAACCACTATATTCCTGAATTTGAGACTTGATTGTGTGCTAAAATAATTGTCTGAGTCTGCAGTTTCAGAACATTGTTTTCACTGACATTCTAACCTTTTCAATTGCTGTAGAATAGGAAATGAACTGAATTAAAGTTCATGATTCTCTTAAATTAACTATTATAAATGGTTTCAACAATTTATATCAATTTAGACCAATTCAGATTCACCTTCCATGTACTGCCTTTCACTATCCCTTGAAAGCAGTAGGGTTAAAGAGTGATTATAACAGAGAACTTCAACTGAAAATTAGAACTAATCTTTAGCAGTAACAGAATACCATGAATGCTAAACCAATGCATAATGTCTGAGAAATGCATTTAAAAATTTCTTTCCTTAAACTGAAAAGTATATCTTCAGACCAATGAAGAGAATATTGTAAAAATACTATGCTAAAGAATGATAACTGCAAATGAAAATATTAAACCTTATTAAAAGGAAAAAAATTCTATCCTAATTCTGTGCACAATCCTAAATTTGTGGAGTGAAGCACAGCTCAGGGGCCTGAACTCTTCTGAAACAAATAATAGCCATGGAGAATCCTGCTTTCAGAGAAAGAAATGGTCACCACAGATTTGAAATTTGAGGCTGTTATCATTAAATTATGATTTGGATCTACACAACATTCATTTTCAAAACGACAAATCCTTAGTGAGATTTTTACCAGCCTTCATTTCCATCTTACCACAGATGTGAAGGAGAATGTCTAATTTCACATCACAAGGAAGTGGAAGATAGAAATAAAAAACAATTGTTGATGAACTAACATGGAATCTAATTTTTAATCTATAGCAGCAAATCAGGGACAGGTCAGCCCAGGCCTTCAGAAATCTAAAATCTAGCTACAGAGTACACCACAAATTCCTGAATAATTTTCAGACTTTAAAAAGTCTATAACAAGTTCTTCATGTTTCTGAAACACAAAGGAGTCTGTTGAAGAGGTAGAATATAGTACTGAGCAGGCCAGTGCAGCCAGGCATGTTCCTACAGATAGTATCTGTAAGTATTTCTGGATGGACTCTTAAACTGTCTTACAACAATATATTCTAGGGCTTAATCTGTGGATAAGTGAACCCTTTGCTTTTATTATTTACTGCACAGGACTGGGAAACCATGAAATTGCCATAGAGAGCTAGACAAGCTGCTCCTAAAAGAGATGTCTAGAAAAGGTCCAACAGCAACTTCATGCTGTTTCAGACAACTGCCAGTGCAAAGCACATGGTAAAAATCCTGAGGTTTCAGAAGTGTCCAAGGAGCAAGTCTACAGTGGTAAAGGTCCTTACACATCAAATATATAGACATCTATCATCAGGCACCATGAAAATAAATGAGTTTTGAGATTTCTAGATGGTACTCTAAAGGGAAAGAGTGTTTACTTCTAAAATGTTAGGGAACTTTACTGAGAAAATTGTACAAGCATAGTATAGTGCCGAGTTATCTGTGATCTGTATATGACCAAATAGATCACACAGTAGCAGCATTAGGTGGTACTCAGAGGGTCACAAAACATTTGTATATGACATGTATGATAAAGTGTAAAGGTATTTTTTTGTTTTTCCAAAAGCTAAGAAAAGTGAGACAATGTTCAAGGGGCATATTAAACAGCAGCAAAGAAGTACTTGTGACACAAGTCAGAGTAAGCTCAGGACATGGTAAGCGAAAACAAACACTGTTAAATTTCCTCTTGTGTCAGGGCTGTCATAGGGGAGTGGTTAGGCATGCCAAGGAGACTGCCTGTTTGTTATTCAGAAGTTGTACTGAATTGCTCCTTATTTAAAGTTGCAGCCTGTTACTTTCACCAGACAGCTGTGTTTTGCTTTTCAGCCTGTCACTGTGTGGCATCAATAAGATTTTGGTTTTATATTAAAGTCAATTTAACATTAAATGCCATTGACATGACAGCACAAAGCACTGGCATCTTTATATCAGAATGGGCAAATCTTTTAACTGAGCAGTGAACAGGAATAGCTGTGGGAATCCCTGTATCTAATCTTCTCTTCCTGACAAAAATTTGAGGTGTCTCAGGAAGAAAAGTTCTAATCAGATGGAGGGGAAAAATATCCCCATAATAAGAAAACTGCAATTATGAAAGAATAACAGACATTTTCTAAAATAATAAAAGAAAACCTGTCATATGCGTCAGTTGTGGCTACAAGAATACACTTATACTTTTACAAGCAGGTCACTACTGATGTCCTCCACTCATAGGGAATTAAAGTCATCAAGCTTATGTTGCCATTTCCTCAGCACAGAGATATAAATGTACACAGTCATTCCCTATGACAGCAATGTAGAGATACTGGAAGTGGACACTTTACCTTATTCTTCCTAACACACTATAAGGAAATGGCTTTATATAAACTTGTTTTACACAAAGTCAAAAAGCTGCCTTCTTTGTTCCTCATTTTTCTTCTCCCTGGTAGAATCATGTTCAGCTATTGCTCAAATTACCATTTAATTGACTCTTACTCCATATATACTTACCCTGCCAATTTCAGGCTAAAATATTCTCAATTTTTCTGAAGTCGTTTCCTCAAATAAAATCACTGTAATTTTAGTTTTCACTCAAAAACTATTTCTTAGTTTTTCAAAACAGTTAACTTGAGAAAGAGTACAGATGTTTTCATGGTCTTTTTTAGTAAAAAATTACCTCTACCAGGATAAATGTATTTTCCTGAAAGAATCTTGTCGTTATACATCAAAGAATAAGATAATTTCCAGCTTCCAATCAATATTGCCGGAAGCAATTTCCTCTATAGAAGATTTCAAGAGAAATTTCATCAGATTCCATTTAGAACTTGGATGCTTTATAGATTTCCATTTAATATCTCATTATATTCTGATTTCTACAGTTTATACAAACACCTTGGATTTTATAAAATTTGGTTTTACTATGTTGGTAATGAGATTCTGAAAACAGAGACACAATTTTCTTTATCCACATTTCTGTCCTCATGGATCATTAGCTTTTTCTTCTACTGTATTTTTAAATTGAACATAACGCTCAGAATTCACACCATTTTTTCATCAAAAAGGATAGAAAGGTAGTTGCACTCAAAGGAAATAGCAGATTTTCACATTAGTCTTTTTAATAAAAACACCCTGCAATTTTACTTCTTAATTTCACTAGCAATAATAGGAAGAAAAGTACTACAAAGACCAACAATTAAGGGCAGTCGATGACATCTTGTGGGTAGCAAGAACTCAGAAATCACATAGGAAGTAACCTGAGTTAACCTGATTTATTAGACCATCACTTCTCTTATCTCTGTCTTATGATATTAATTATTCAATTTCATTCACTCCAGCATATATTTCTCATTTCCTTCAATGAAACTATATTTTAGCACCTTTTTGATTTGTTTTAGCATTTTTAAAGTATCTGGTATTATAGTTCAATCTGAAAAGTGAATAAATACACTTCAGAGTAATCTTCCTGTTAATTCTGCTGTAAAATATAGCTTTATTAATCCAAAAAGATAATTATCATTTTGTGTTTCATGTATTTACTGAATGAAAAATGGACATATTTGTCTGGTAACTGAATTGCAACTGCACCAAAAAATTAAAAATTCATCAAATAATGAGTATAAATTTCTGGCATATCTAATCTCTAAGATATTACTAGGATTGGACTTTCAGATAAAGAATGTGAGTCCACACTGCATCCAGTTTTCAAAGCACTGCAAAATAATACATCTTCTGCTTGTATTTTTTGCTTGCATTAATTTGTGAATGGTGAAAAATCCCACACTAAAGGGTTTGTAAATAATAATTACAGTAGAAGGAAATCAACTGGTTCGATGGTCACTGTCTCAAAATTTATTATATTGAATTTGGTTTCTTTAAAATACATGTCAGAAGTAAAGAATTAGTTTTTATTTAAAACTGGGGGTTGTCTCATGTGAGAAAAAATAGGAAGAAAAGTCATTAGAGATATGCTTTTCAACATGAATGGCTGCAAACTGATTACATATAATAAAATAAACACTTGGCAACCAAAGTAAAAAAAATAGTAAAATACTATGCAGATAGAGGAAAACAAGTTTTGCCTCTCTACACAGTATTAAAATTAAAGTTAGAAGACAATGTCAAATTCTGTCTACACACTTCATAAAATGTGAAGAATAGAAAACACAGTTTAAAAAATAATCAAGCAGTCAGGAAAAAAAAAAAAACCTTAAGACATGAATTATAGTATCTTATCTTACACAAAAAATTATGGTGCAGGAGAGCAAATCTTAAAATGCAACAAAATCAAGCAATTGAATGTAGAAATTAGACAAAATTCTATTTTTAAGTAAAATTACATTTGTAAACAGTAGGTGGAAGTGATCATGGAAGTAGGATTTAAAAGGAACTGATTCGAGACCCTTGAAATCAGAGCCCTTACAATAAGATTTTTTTTTAAACAATTTTATTTTGGTTTTGATTTTCTTCCAAAGGAAGATTTCTACAGTTTCTCTAGGCAAATTAGAGTAGATTTTCCTAGTCATTCTTCAGTTGTTCTGTAAGAAAAAAAACCTAAAAGGTTATTCCACAGTTGCTCCAAACCAAAGAGGAAACATCAGATGTACTAAACTGAGCAATGATTTCATTTCTGTGCCACACTATGTTTTGGTGCTCTGCTGTGCAAGATTCAACAGTAATTCATGGAAAGTAATGCATAAAATAATAAATTGAAAGTAAATGGATCTTGGAGATCCCTTGAAACCTGGAAAAAATACCTCTTTATGTGTGTTGGAAACAAACTAGATATCCCCAAAGTAATTTCCCACAAAAAACTCTTTTTTTTTTTTTTGCCAGCAAAAATTGATTCAACTAATTGCATACAGTCTGTGGGACAAGTGCATTGTTTGTTAAAACTTGTTCACTCAGTCTCCTTCCAGTATACTCCACTCTGATCCTGGCAAGCAGTCAGGCCAGATTAAGAGTGCACATCCAGGTACCCATTTTCTTTTTAATCTTCATTTCTCCTCCTTTTCTTTTATTTTTTTCTTTTCTTTTTCTTTCTCTTCTCTTCTTTTCTCTTTCTCTTCTCTTCTCTTCTCTTCTCTTCTCTTCTCTTCTCTTCTCTTCTCTTCTCTTCTCTTCTCTTCTCTTCTCTTCTCTTCTCTTCTCTTCTCTTCTCTTCTCCTCTCCCCTCCCCTCCCCTCCCCTCCCCTCCCCTCCCCTCCCCTCCCCTCCCCTCCCCTCCCCTCCCCTCCCCTCCCCTCCCCTCCCTTCCCCTCCCCTCCCCTCCCCTCCCCTCCCCTCCCCTCCCCTCCCCTCCCCTCCCCTCCCCTCCCCTCCCCTCCCCTCCCCTCCCCTCCCCTCCCCTCCCCTCCCCTCCCCTCCCCTCCCCTCCCCTCCCCTCCTCTCCTCTCTTCTCTTCTCTTCTCTTCTCTTCTCTTCTCTTCTCTTCTCTTCTCTTCTCTTCTCTTCTCTTCTCTTCTCTTCTCTTCTCTTCTCTTCTCTTCTCTTCTCTTCTCTTCTCTTCTCTTCTCTTCTCTTCTCTTCTCTTCCCTCTTCCCTCTTCCTCTTCCTCTTCCTCTTCCTCTTCCTCTTCCTCTTGTTTAAATTGACTGCAGAGATTGATCTTTCCCTTTTCCATTACTTTCTGCTACAATTTAAGAACTAATACATTCAACCCACTATGTCACAACACTACTACTAAATCTTAAAAATAATTGTGCTTTCTAAGTTTAAAAACATACAAAATGGCTTTCAATAGTGTTTTAAAATCAATAATACCTATCCAGTCATGTAGACAAGTAAAACTCAGTCTCTTAACTACAGTACATTCTAGGAAATTACCTTCAACATTCAAAAAGAAATCACTACAGCTGAGAAATACACATTTCCCTATAAAGCAATCAATCAGATAATATTTATGAGCTACTTACTTGTATAAGTCAGCTGAAATCCTTGGTCAGTATCAGATCCGTTGGTATTAAACTCTATCCACATATGGTTAGAGGTGCTATTAAGAATAATTCCCATCATGTCATTTTTGGTGAAGACTCCAAGAGAGCGTGAAGAGCTGTCTTTTCCATCATACACCTTGCAGAAATAAGAGCATTAAATTTGACATCAAACCTAAATATATGAAAGATTTTCATTTATACAGTAATTCCAAAGTTAGAAAAGTATTTCCAATAGTTTATCCAAAATCTTAATATATCTATTTTGAGAGGTATATAGCCCTGGGTTATACAGTTCAGTGAAATCCTAAATATTCTGTCCCCCTTAAAGTGTTTTATAGTCTTTTGCCATTTTGTTTTTGTGAGCTCATCTTGAAAGAAATTAATATTTATATGCAATTCTGTCTTCTCAGGTTTCATAAACTCAGATTGTTTTCTGGATTATTCACCAAGGCCAAAAGAAGTATAAGTTCTGGAATCACCATTGAAGATAAATCCTTAGAGCCTACTCTGTTTTCTCCTGTCTGGATATATCAAAGCAAAAATGAGATATTTAAGTCAATCTGTCATCTTTTATCTCAGGCTCTAAGCCTGCAGCAATTTTGGTTTACTCTGAGATTTAAAAAAGACTGATAAGTTTTCAAAAAATATGTGAGTCTATTTCCAAACTAATTGTAGCGATGTTCTTATTTGCCACATTACTGAAAACTTTTAACAATATCAATATATGTACTTTTTCAAATCCTAAAATTTTTAAGAATGCCCTTTGACTGTTCACAAATACATGAGAAGTACAAATTCATGCCAAGGGGGTAAAAGATTACTTTTTTTCCTCATTGCAAAACCAATTTTTTTTTTCGATCAAAAGCAAGTGCAAAAATAGCCTTCTGCAGTTTTGTTTTGTTTGTGGGTTTGTTTTCTCATTATGAACTTAAAAAGATAATTTCTTTTTTAAATTAAATCAATCTCCTCTACTTTCTCATGAAAAAAGAAGCAATATAAAGTGTGTAAATACACACCATACATGAAATGTCATGTCAATGCTTATACAAAAGCAAGAAATGGATTTGAGCAGCTGGTTTCTGATACAAAGTGAAAGATAATTTGCCCTTATCTCATGCATCCTAAAGTGACTAGAGACAACCAGCACAAAAGCTACAATTACAGTAAATATTTCAAGCACTGGATCTTCATCCCTCACTAGCAGACCTTGTGGTACAGTGTGGATTTATACTGATTCCAGTAAGAAGGAAGAGTGACCCATTTAACAATCTAAATTGCTACATCTGAGGAAGTTCCCCCTATTTGAATGCCCAGCTAGATCTACTACCAAAATTTAGAAATGCTTCTTTTGAGATGACAGATTATTGCAGCATTTGTAGGTGCGAACCAACAATTAAAAGCAGTTCTATTTTTTCTGTGGAGAAAATACCAGCATGTCAACATACCAGAAAATACCAACATTTACCATTACATAGGTAAATGTCTTGAAAGTACCATGTTCATCTCAAACATCATTAACAAAACAAAATAATAAAAACAACATGCGTAAAGATTTTTTTTTAAGACAAAAGCATATATTTACTTTTATAAACCTACATAGATATAAATAATTATTTACTCTAAAGAAAACTTTTGAAAAATAATATATTGTGCTAGCAATTTATAGAAGAATACATTTGGTCTTTATTATTGATGCTAAGATTGTCTTATACCACAGCATACAGATGAGATGTCTCAGAAGATACAACCCGCTGTATTTAAGGTTCTTGCAAGCAGTTACAAATACTTAAGGTCCACCTCTTGGAAGAAATGTAACTTTAAGCTAAGAGTATCTGAAAAAATATTTGCAAGCTTATAACCACTGTCTTGGGGCAGAACTACTGATCAATTTCATGGATGGATTATGCCTTATTTATTAGAGCTGGAAATCTATTGTGCAAAGTAAAGCATCATTTCTTCCCCATAAGATTTATTTCCATAGATATATTACACTTGGGAGATAATACTTGAAATTGAATGTTCTAATAATTGCAGTTAATTCAAAATGCTACCTATGTTTAAAAAATGTTTTTATTCATCTATAAAACAACACAACCAAACAAAAAGCCCAACAGCTAAAGATTATAGAGATCTTGTTTAAACAGTGTTCTACCTCACTGACTGTTACTCTTCCTACATGAGGATTAACAAGTTAAATAATAGAATCCCTCAAGATTACTCCAGACTCAAATGAAAAGTGTTTAATGAAATTTAAATTAGTATGAGAGCCTGTAAAAACATCTGTAAAAAAACCCCAAACAAAAACAAAACAAAACAAAAAGCACCCAAAAAAACCCCAAACAAACAAAACCACCAAAACCCAGACAAAAACAACAACAGAAAAAGGCTAGAAAAAGGCTGGTACAATTTTTGGTGACACTTGTCCATCTCTTGCTCACATTACAGACAAGCAAGTACATATCTACTCCAATAAGTGAAATATTGTTAGTGAACAAATACAAGCACTGAATCTCCATTGTCCACACTGAAAAGTTGGTTGAACCGTCCTAGGAAAGAAAACCCTTTTTTAGCAGCGCTTGTGATGCTAATTAATGCGGGCCAAGGATCACTCCCAATAGACAGCTTGTGTACAACCATTGTGTCATGTCATATGCTACTGATTCCAGAGGTACAGAACATATTTAATAAACTAGTCTAGACTATTTATCACTATTTATTCATATTTAGTACATACATTTAACTTATTTAGAAGAAGCCATTTGTAATATAATTCATATGCTGCAATTACAATTTCCTCAGTTATGAAGAAAATAAAAAAAGGTCTATTTAGCTAAAGAGATGAAAACTGGAATATTACATTCTGCTTTTCCTCATACCTTTGACAAATTCACTGCAATTGCATTATAAAGATTCTGGCATAAGTAGCCACTTTAAAGAACTATGAATCTTCAAGTGGCAGTTAAAACAGAGAGACCAGGAGAATGAAGTGTTAGTGAGTGAGAAAGGATAAGCTCTAAAATAAAGAGATAATCCAAATATTCACTTTTGCCATATGTCCTTCAAAACAGTGAAAATGTTTTTATTATTTTACTTGAATTTAAATTTATATCCCACTAATTTAAGTTCAAATTTTGTCACAGCAACAGAACGTTTGCCCACAAATTACAGACATTAACGTGCACGGATTCTACTTGAAAGCAATAGGCTTGACCCTTCCTCATACACTAGTCTTACTGATGCCAGAAATACTCTTGCAAATTATATGCCATTCCATGCACTCTACAGCCTCAATATCCATCCTCAATATCCCCATTTGAATACTAAGCTGATATATAGAGCTACAGATTAGTTTATATTTTCAAAGCAATTACATAGTGACAGAGTAGGAGTCAAATTACCACAACTTGATTGTCTACAGAGTATTTATTTTCAGTGCATCCCTGGAACACATTTAATGCAGGCTTACTAAAACCTTCACAAATCTTCCCTCAGAAAGAGTAAGTGCAGGAGCTGCATATGCCAGGAACTATTTCTGAGACATAGCTGCAGTGAGCCACCTTATTGTGCAAGATGTGAGAATTTAACATTAAAGGTGTAGTCAAACTGCAGAAGTTGTTCTGGGGGGCAGCAGAGAATGTTCAAAGTGTTGTGTGGACCTGTGTTTAGGATTAATTTAGCCAAAGCATTCAGGGATGACTCTTTTTCCCTATTTGTGAGGAACTGAAAGTGTTTGGTTTTCTTACTGAAGTTAAAATATGCACATAAAAGAACAGGATAGCACTACAGTTATTCAGGAGGAGAAATGGTCCAATAACAATGCTATTGTATCTGTATCTGCATCTGCTGCTGAACAATACTCACCTGAAGGAAATGCTGGATAGAGTTTTGTGACTTTCTTGAAGTTTCTCATTCTGACAGTAAAAAGAAATTAGATAAAACTAAACTTACCCAATTTCCTTAACAACAGAGATTTTATAGCATAAAATCATCCTAAAGGGACACGCTTTTAAAATATTCCTATGGAAGCTGACATTGCTAACATTCTGAAATCCTTTCACTATATCCTCATGGAGTTCATAGTGATCCTAATTCAAACAGTAACATTATATGCTTTGTCTGACACTCCTGCTGGGTTGATCTTGGGATTGTTATAGATGAGTAATGAGATGGCTGGCTCTCACAATTAAGGAGTGAAAATTATATGTATGTTTTTAAAATCTATAGTCATGTTACTGAAATATGTCCTCCCCTTTGCATTGTTACCATGGGATGGCCTCAGTAGCCAGGGCATTTGGGGAGAGTTGACTTGTTATTATAATAATACCTGACTTCCAATCAAGATATAAGAAAGTGATCTTCACCACTAGACAGCAAGGAAGGAGTTGACTGACAAGACTTTAGGAGGCACTAGAAGTATAAAAGGTGGAGAATCTATTTTGAATATGAGTGCATGGCTGATAGTTACCAGGGCTCCCAGTGGTGTAATTTTTCCTTATTTAATCCTTTTGTTGTATTTTTTGTCAAGGTTTAATAAATGTTTAAAATTTTAAAAGTGAGCAGTCGTTTCTCACAGGATTACTACATTATTATTACAGGCTTTTTTCAGCCCACTTTATCATGCACTATAGAGCAGCATTTTTTGCCCTTCTTTACCTATGTTTCCCCATGGTGCCCCCGCCCTGGCCATGGCTCAGCCACGCCCTGCAGTGGGCGGCTGGATCTGGCTGGAACCGGCTGTGTCCAGCTGGAACCGGCTGTGTCCAGCTGGAACCGGCTGTGTCCAGCTGTGTCCGGCTGTGTCCAGCTGTGTCCGGCTGTGTCCGGCTGGGGCAGCCCTGGCCTCTCCTCACAGAGCCCCTGCAGCCCCACTGCTGCCGAGGCCTGGGCACTCACACACAGTCCAACACGACGTACATACAGGTTTTTCTTGTTAGACAAAGTGAGTTACTGAGCTGGGAATATGTTCTATATTTCAGCGCAAGGTTTATAAATAAGCGTAGTGCATCCCTTGCAAGCTGCCAGCAAGGCAGTCTTGCAACCTCCTTCTGTGCAGCACAAGATAGAAGGCTGGGGTTTGTAACAATTTTTGCTCCCATTTTGGGTCATATAGGAAAGAAAGAAATCTTTGAAGTCCATAGCCCTGCCAACATGCTGATTCCAATGAAAATATGCAAAAGGACATCCTGGCATGGGAATAGAGAGGAAGTAGCCTTTTTTTTTTCATAAATGCAGGTAAAAGAGAGACCTTAATTGATGGAAGAGAGCTTAATTGTATAAATGGATGTTGTGCTGTGACAGCTGGCTCAAAACCAGAGAACAGTCCTTGCAGTTCAGACATCACCACAATTTTGCCTTTGCATCCTTTGGAACCTCTGAAGTATTGCGATTAAAAGTCTATAAAAGAAAGTATCTAACAGGTTACTCAAAACAGCTTTATCTCAGGCAAATCCTTCTTGTATCTCTGGGGAATTTTGCTAAGTACACCGGACATTACTCATGAGATGTTCTGAAGGATAACTGAGATTCTCAAATGTTTCTTTAGGGTTTTTAAGGGAGTTTTTGTTGTAGATTTTTAAGTAGTTTATTAAATTATTTATAAACCAGATATCTGCAAAGCTTCTGGGAGACTTTTCTACCACATTCTAGCAACTCAGTGGGCAATTAAGTAAGTTCTTTCTTCCCTGATGCATCTCTTCAGAGCAAAAATACTTTGGGGGATTTGCACTGTCAGACCATGTATAATGGGAGCAAAGGACAATACAAACCATATATTTTGTCCACCTATTCAATTCCCTTTGGTCTAAAAGCAAAACTTAGATCTTGCAGTGTTTTATACATGGTGTCATTTATTATCAATGTTTTTGTGGGTAAAGACAGAGAAAATGCTGTTCTTTTGATTGTAACTTTATAAACTAAACCATAAGTTTTGCTTATTTCATGGTCAAATGAAATATTTGTTGAAAAGAACAGATATAGTAACAAAGATATAAATGTCTATATTAAAGTGAAGACTTTTTTTCCTCCCCACCTTTATCCTATCTGTAAATGCCTAGTTTTTTGCAGGAAATGAATGGACACACTTAATTACATAAGGAAGCTCTTAACATGATGAAATGGATAAAAATATAGCCACCGATATTTGATCCATAACAATTATATCTTTAAATTCTTTATGTGAAGTACTCAGTGCAAATTAAAAAAATCAAGAGACAGCAATTTCTAATATGTTAAATTGGTTACTGGAGATAATCAGAAAGGAACTTGCTAACTGAATTCTGAATACTTTGTGATTTTAAGTATTAATTAACCAAAAATTTAGGGACATTAAATTGAAAGACTAATTTAATGTATGGTCAACACTTCAGATGAATATCAGGATTTTCAGTATATACAAGAATGCAACAGCTACTACTAGGAAAAGGCAACTTATTACCTATAATAAGGTAATAAGTTGCCTTTTCCTAATAGTAGCTGTAGAAAAGTACATGCTCTATATATATATATATATATATATATTTAGGCCATGTTTCAAATTTTCCCTGCAATATAAAAGACTGAAAGACAGCTTCTATAACTACAGTTTTAGTCAATATTGCAATGTTAGTTTCCATTTAGTGAAAAAAAATAAACAAAAATCCCTGTGCTACACCTATAAATAGTGTGTAAAGAGAAAAAATACTAGATATTCAAAATCCAAGTTCAAATTTTAGGTTTCCTTTTAAGATTTAAACCACTTTAAACAGTCTAATGCTCTAGAAATGTAACTGAAATCATAATGTCTCCAATAGTTTCTTTGAATCTAATATAAATCATTGAATCTCATATAAAGGCAGTTATGCTATTAACGTAGTGGATATGAAAAGAAAGATAATTGCCATTGGAAACAGATTTATTCATGCAATGTGAATATTTAGCATAGAAAGTGAAATAATTTTTCTTATTACCTTAACAGTATCTCCCTCATGCAGCTGAAAGCTCCTGGCTCTAAGATGGATCCCCTTTCCAGCCTCAGTTTCAATTTTATAGATACATTCATGGTTGTTGTCATAATTGGATGGAAAATTTGGAGACAATAGTGTTCCTTCATTTCCAGAGACAGTTGCTCCACATTCAGCTAAAGAAAATAGACACATTAAAACAAAAGAAGTGAATTATCCAATTCAAAAAAATATGAGTTGTTAGCAATAATACCTAGCTTCTATGAAATCTCTAACAAGCTATCTAAAAAAGTATATTTCTATCTAGTTTCATCTGTAGGACCAACTCCTAGAACCCCTATCACAGTTGCCATCTCCTGCATTTCACTGGGTGTTTATTATGTGTACTTATGTGCTTTTACCTTCAATTTATCCCCTAATCCTCCCATCTGACTAACCAATAATGCAGGTTAGCCTGGATATCATAAAAATTGAATACTTTATTAAAATATACTTATTGTGGTAACATTTTAAATAAACATAATATTGATTTTACCTCTGTATTCAGCTTTACAAATAAGTATTTAAAAAAGCAGTAAGTATTTAAACAAGCAGTAAGATGCCAAAAAAAAAATAAAACAAAACCAAACAAAAAACAATCTGGTACTAAATCAAGAGCATTCAAACATGTTTTTTCTCTACCTAGAATAAAACAAACAAACAAAAATAAAACCAAAAAAACCCCAACATTTATTGACATCAGTCAGTGCCAAAGAGACAGATCCTTTCCTTCTTGGGTAAAGAGTAGGTGAGTCTTTTTCACAGCCATCTGTAGTAAGCACCTATTGACACTTTCATTAGGCATTTCTTGTAACTCCCCAGCAAAGAAAATAATAAAGACTAGGAGGAGTGGTATGTTTCAGACGATGGACTCAGTTTCAATTCTGAATAAAGATTAATAAAATTATATCAAATATGCAACATAAATTCCATCACATAGATGAAAACATCCAAACAGTAAATAATATTGGTGTACTGACATATAAGATAAGGGATACTAAAGACAAAATACTACTACCCTTCTAAAATATGTTACTTTCTGAAAGAAGCAGATGTATTGTAATATGAGCAATTATTTAGTAAACTTTAATTACATGGCAAAGTTCTCTGAACTCAAGCTGGCACTCATATACCTCTAACTAATGCTATAAAACCATATTCATGTTACCCCTTTTCAAATCCCTTGCAAATATCTGATAGCTATGCAGTTTCATCAGGCCCCATCATTCCATTCATTATCATGCAATGGCTTGCTCATGTCATCTGGCTAGTCAAGTTTCCTCATCTTGTGTCAGTCAGCAAAAAAATAACACAGACCCCAGAAAGAGGCTTTCAAAGGAAATTAAGCCCTTCTTTTTAACTTCCCTCCCTCAATATATACAAAGCCTGTCACATCTCAAGTTAAGGTCTTCTAGCTATATTTGGTTAATCTTAGGATATCAAGCCAAAGTCATGTTTAATTAGCTCTCCCAGTGTCTTGGCCTGGAGATTTAGGTGACTTTTTATCAAAGAAATGTTGTCCTCATAGATGAAAAAGTTCCTTTTTTCTCCAGACTGTTGGAGCTTCTAAATGTGCTAATAACTGAAATCTCTGCTATTTGTGACCAATACAGCAGACCTTATGCCCTAAGGACTTAAATTGACCATTTTTATAACTGTTCCTCCACACTGCAGTCCAGAACTGCATGACCACGCTTTCCACACTTATGAACTAGAAACTCAATGAAACGCAATATTGAGTCTGGTCTTGGCAGCAGGAAAAGCTTAAGCAGTCAAAGGTATGTCTCCCTTTCATGGCCCTAATATTTTACCGAATGGTATGGGAAAAGTCATGTTTTTTCTTTAAAACTATTTACACTAGCTGACACTGCTGCTACTTTTTGATATTGTAATTAACACAAGCAGCCAATATGTATGACACCTAAATTCAATTCACTTTGTCTCTGGGGATTTGAACATGCATCTCCTAGGACTTCTGCCTCATGCAGAGATTCGAAAATCAGTCACAAAGTGAACAAATGTTGACTAATCTCTTTAGCACAGTGGGTAGGGCATTAAATAAGGGAGAAGGAACACCTCTTCGAAGAAACTCATACATTAAACAGTTGGGAAATAAAATTCTGAATATTCACTGTTACCTTGTGAGCACTGAGCTACTAGACTGGAAAAATATATTCATGTTCACTTGCATTTCTTCACCTCCGATCTTTAATTCCTTATGCAAAATGAAACAAGAGCCTTTGCCCACATTGACATGCTGATTCTGCTAGCAAGCATCAGATACACATTAAAATTATTTTACAGATATGAAGCCCCATCTCTTATATTCTTGATGAGAGATCCAGCCAAACAGTTTTGTGTAAAGAAGGGATATGGCTTGTCCACCTATAGTAACTGTCTCCATAGCCAAGAAAGATGAAAAAGATTTCTCACTCCCCGACATGAGAAAAAAATATCTTGTATGTGATTGTAATTTCATTTATTAACTACAATTCACTGAATATTACCAATATGCACTCTTTCTTTAATAAAAATCAACTATATCTGTATTAGTATGTATAAGTTTTAAATTATGCAAACATTGACAGGTAAGGGATTTGCCAGGAGGAATAATCTTTACTGCTCTTAAATAATCAATTATTACTATTGATAGTCTGTCTCCATATTTTGATCCACAACCTTGTGTTGGAAGTATCAAGGTGAATTTAGGTGAACAGGTAAACTGCAACATACCCATTGAACATGCTCTATGTAAATAGTATTTTCAGGACTAACTCCTCAAGCTGTAGCCTTTAAAGAAAATGAACATATTTCACAGTGCTCTCTATGTGGTTACATGATATGCATAGATTAATATAATGTACGTACAACTAAACAACTTAGAATCTGCATATGATATAATACCTAAAAATTGCTATAAAAAGATGCATCAATAAAATACATGTTATGACATAACAGATCCTTTCTCTGTGTTGCATGTCTCCCTTTCCTTTGTTTCTATATCAATGTATTTTACTTTTCAATATACAAAATACATTGATTCAAAGTTCTACATTTTTTTATTATCAGTATGGTCAGTGACACCTAAACCCACTCTCTAGATTAAACAATTAAGACCAAGTTCTCACTTCATTTATTTCAATTTAGTCATGTATTTCAAATATATCCTGTGACCAAAAAGAAGTGTAATTCAAGATATTTTTCAGCAGAGAATATTTAAAAAGTATGTCAAGAGAAAAAAAACAAACAGAAAAATAAATTGAAAAAAAGCTCATCAGTGAGCCAGAAAACCATGAAAGCAAAAGAAATACTCATATTGACTGTTTCTTCCTCTAAAAGATTTTAGAGGAGGAACTACATGCTTTAATTTCACTACAGTTTCGAAATTGTCTCTTATAACCTTGGTAAGAAGTGCAGCAGACTGAAAAATGCTGCTTTATCAAACTGTTCTTTAATTCCCTTTCAGAGAGAGCAATCTGTCTGGAACAGATACTTGACCCCATTCTTTGTTCTTTTGCTTAATAAAGTCACGAAATTCTATCTAAATACATACTTTTTTTTCTTTCTTTCATTGTCTCACTTGAAATTGGATAAAAGGAAACTGCAGAGGGTAGATCTTTTGAAGATCATCAAACACTTCCTGAATATGAGCACAAACTATAAAACAAACAAAATTCAGGGATTTTTGAATTGCTTTGAAATATAGTTCATGTAAAATATAACAATAACTTTGTTTAATGGAAAAGTTTACTCTATTATTTTTTCTTCCATACATCTTGCTAAAAGGTTTGACAGTATTTTAAACAGATCTCCAAAGCAGAGATCAAATAAAAGTCGTATGTTGTCAGTTTAAAGGCTTCTCTGACACAAAGCACTCTACTGAGTACAGAATACCTTTGTTGTGTTTACAAAATTGTGCAGCAATTCATGAAGTATGAGAAGAAACTTAGCTCAGACATTCTTTATATTTCTGTTGGACAGTATTGTTATCCAGTAGGGTGGTTAAGCAGCATTAATAAAAGAGGAGAGGGGATTACAGATAAAGCATCATATGCTCTGCCTTCACATAATAGCAAAAACTTAAGGTCCCTCCAGTCAGTGAAGGGTCTCTAAAGCTGGGCATATAACTTCTGTAGGGCAGACACAATACATGACTGGACTCAAGCATGGATTCAGGTACAAACTGTCATACAGTGCTATGATTGTATTTATAAAAATGCAATGCTTTAAGAGAAGGAAACATAAATTACCAAAAACATCAAATAATATTGTATTTATACATTGTATAAAATGAAAAAAAAACAGCTACAGACATAACATAACCTTTAAATAAAGAATTCTGAAATACTGAATGCATGAACATGCATGAATGCATGAACATTCTGATCCTGGATGCATGAACATCCTTATTTCTGTCTGAAGATTCAGAGACTCAGCTGCTGATCTTATATAAGATTTCTTCTTCATGAGTAACTCTTAATGAAAGCTCTCTCTGCCTAAACTCTAGCTAAAAATGAACAGCAATTTTCAGACTTAGTTTGACTTCTTACAGGTGAACTCAAATCCAGATTTAAAGCTACAGAGACTTTAAAGGAAACAATGAATATCAGATCTCAAGGGTCTCACAGAAATCTAACACTAATAGGCTTCCCCCTTCTTTCAGTCTCACTGGAAATTAACTCAATGCAACAACATGACAGAATATATTAATTTTAATAATTAATTATATTATAATAATATTATAACAATATTAATTACAATTTATGACTTTGCAATGAATACTAACTGAACTATTAAGAAAACCAGCTTATTAAATGTTGTCAGCATTTTATTTTAGCACCCTACCAATTATTAAAGTAGTATTTAATATAACAACTGAATATGATAAATTAATGTGATATTAATGCGAATACCAGTGAGCAATACCTCGGTGAGGATTTTACTCAAATACTGTATTAATGCACTATTAAAAGTCAAGTGCCATATAAAATTTAATAAGGGAGCAACACCAATTAAATTCGAAATAAAAATATATAGGTGCGCTTTCTTTTCAGCTTTACCATTTACGTTTTTTACAGCTTGATTTAGGAATTCCGTACTGAGCTGAAATGACTCACTGGGGACAGGAAATAATGCAGGTTAAAACCCAAACCAAACAAAAAAGACCCAGCAATCAAAACTAAAACTATTCTTTTATATTCTTTTATAATCCTTACCATGAAAGACTAGCTTGAACTGAATATAGTGTACACTGTGTAGTGCAACCCAACTGCTGTAAAATAAACCTGCCACACAACCACACACACACATATAGAGATAGACAGGTAGACAGATAGACAGATAGACAGATAGACAGATAGACAGATAGACAGACAGATAGATAGATAGATAGATAGATAGATAGATAGATAGATAGATAGATAGATACAATAGATATAGTCTGGTAATTCAGTATAGTTTCACTCTAATCTTGAGAATTCTTGTTGTTTCACTCATTCACCACCCAGAGTCAATCAAGCTACCTTCTCCTAAACCCACTGGCTGGACCAGAGCATTACATAATTGTAACATCAGACAGGATCCCTTGAATGTGGCAGAGTGATCAGTGTGATTCAAAGATATTTAGGGTTTTCTGGTGTGACCTGGACTTACTGAAAGGTTTTCTTTGGGAGAAAGTAAATGTCAGAGAGGGTTGTGAGGAGAAAGAAATTGACTCTAGTGGGTTACTAAGGGGTACAACTACCAAGAGCAAATCAAATAGTGACTGTCTGCTTTTTCTGAAAATATAATGATATTTTTTTTCCCCCTCAGTATGACCTGGGTATGTGAGACCTGATAAAAGGTTTTCTGGTGTAACGTGGGCCTTTTGAAAGGATTTCCCTCCCTGGAAGAGAGCCAGGCTGACTCTCAGAGAGAATTAATGGGGAGAAAGACATTAACCCTCTGCAGATTAGAGAGATTTGAAAAGAATGGCCACCCAAAAGGAGTCAAATGTGGCCCGTACCCTCCTGATGAAATTAAAGTCTTTTGAAAAAAGAAGGCACCTACATCTGAGTTCTGTACTTTGCAACTCACTGTAACAGGATCTCCACTCCAGTTTTTCCACCTTGTCTTCAATAATCAGTCAACAGTGTATCTTTGTCAAGTGGGAAAGAAAGAATGAAATGTCTCCTATCTTTCAGAATTTCATCAGTATTTCACAGTGCACCATAAAAAGGAATACCAAAACTAAATGGCTCATTCTTCACCTTTTTAGGGGATTAATGCAAATTATAAAGTCACATTTCAGAAAGTATTAAGGAGGTAATTTCAGTGTACATCAGATGCATTCATTTGACACTGCAGTGTAAACTCCCTCCTCTGCCTCCGCCCCTACTTCTTGGCCACCTATCTCTGGAATTGTGCACACTCACAGGTATCTTGTTTTGTTAAACATTTCTGGTTTTGCACATACCCTATTCCTCACCAAGGCTGAGAAAACACAGGTAACCATATAGATCCTCTCCTCTCCCTCTCCCTCTCCCACTCCCTCTCCCTCTCCCTCTCCCTCTCCCTCTCCCTCTCCCTCTCCCTCTCCCTCTCCCTCTCCCTCTCTTCTCTATCCAAAATGTGGATCGTGTTTAAAAGGTTAGTGATGACAATATGATAACATCAGAAATCTGATTTTGACAGTCTCCTTTAGGTGGACATTAGCCTCAGAATCAGGGACTTCAATAGACTTCAATAAGAAGTTCTTCCACCTAATTTCTGGACACTGCTATTCATCAAACTTCTGAAATTCACACAGCTTTGTGCATACGCAGAGGTGCATGACTGCCTTGAAGCTTTACTCTTGTATCTGTACTCTAGGGGGACTACTCACTAAAAGCTGGGATTTGTCCTCAGGAAAAAATAGTAAGCTGCGAAATGTAAATGAAACTATAATAGAATTGTGCAATTATAGATAGAGGAAAAAAAGAGTTATTGCTGGAAGGAAAAAAGTGGTAAGAATATGCATCCACGCTTATATAGTTTTGTCTTCACAGTGATAAGTAAAAAGGCATATATTTTTAAAGGTATAGATAACATTTGCAATTACAGAAAGGAAATGGCATAATGGGTATAAATTATATATGTAGAAGTGGTGTCAGCAACCCATCACAACCACAATTGCTAACAAAATGCATGTTTTTGAATTTTCTGGGAAACATTGGAATAATAGTTAAAGCAATAATAACAGCAAAATAAAAAAATAATAACACTGGATAAAATATAAACAAATGAAGGGGACAAAAGCTGTTTTCTGATTTCAAATCTCAACTAGACAAAAAATAATCAGAAGAAACTTGTCTGTACTCCAATATCTTGTTTTTCACCTACACATGCAATGTAAACCCAGTAATTTTAAATGATAAGCATATTATCCAGAAGTAGATCTGGAAAATTAAACCATCACACATTGTCAAACACACCAATTACAGCAGCATACCAGATGATAAGGTTAACATCCACACAGGTCACAATTTATTTTGTAACATTTAAAATCCAAATATTTACATCGATACTCTCAAATCAAAAGATATGGGCTAGTGACATTTCTTTTCAAGATATTATGCATGTTTATATTCCAGGTAGGCATTGCTAAGATATTTTTCTCTTGACATTTTCTATAGACATGTGCTCATTACTCAATTCTGTGCATCGTGCAAAGTAGAATGGGCAGAGTTCCCCTTAATGTCACATTCTTCTCAGCTACAGTGAATTTTGAGGAGAGGGGTAAAAAAGAACACTGTGAATGTGAAAGATATTCATTGAGACAACATATCTCAAAGAACAGCCATATACAGTCAGACAGACTTTTTTTCATTCCAATTATCATCTATGTCCTTTATATTGTGGGAAACTGAAGGAAAGACTAACTGTGGCATATGTGCTGCAGTGAGTCACCAGCTCAGTAAAAATTGTGTGATAGCTCTCCCAAATGCATTTACCATGTCTGGAAAGATGGGAGGCAGTACTCTTGTGTAAAAAAGAGTAAAGTGTCTCATCTGCAGTTATCAGCTACAAGGACGATTGTCGGGGAACCCACCATTGTTATTTGAGTGTTTTGAGGAAGTTCTGAGAGGAAATGAGATTTTTTATGGATGACCTCACTACCTTCTTAAAAACAATTTAAGAATGAGAAATTCTCTTTGAGGAGACTGGCAATCCCAGTGTTCCCACACTTGGTACATAGAGGTGGAATGACAACGTGTTCTTGAAAAGCCACATCCTGTCAATGTAAACTGAAAATTCATTAGATAGGAAGGGGATTTGCTTCTGTAGGAAAAGTACCCCTTAAACGAAGAAGAAAAAGTTTAGTCTTCTGAGATGGAGAAATGTGACACCATCTTGGGCTATTGTAATATGTGCTCTTTAAACAGAGCAAAGGGAGTCAGTCCTAAGGGCCTGGATCTTCTGCACTATTTTTAACAGTAAAGCTCTTTTCCTCAAATAGTAACAAGTAAGTGGCTGTAGGCATAGACTGCTTTCTAGTCTTAGAAATGGGGTGATGACTCAAAGGGAAACCCTAGCTAGTCTCTTCAAAACTCTGGGGTCAGATGGAATAGTATGCAAAACAACATGAACTGCATAGCTGATATACATGAAATCATTCTAATTGAAAAGATAAAAGAGTGAATCGTTGACACAAAGAAATAAGATTTACAAGTCCACCTGTTTATGAATATGAATTTGATTTTGAAGGTATACTTGGTGGTGTATTTTGTTGTGAAAGAGAGGGTTCTTATTGCAGAAGAGGGTATGCTGCTTTATTCTGAGAGCCAACCAACTTCCAGGTAATTACATAAAGAAATCCAGGGGAAGACCATTGTTACAGTGAGCTCATGGGCACTCTATTTTCCCTTCCCCGGGACCCTGTGACTCTGATCAAGATAACCCTGGATTCAGGAAAAATACCTCCTTGTAGAAAAGTGGACAAAACTGTTTATTAAACAATAAAACCTAAACAGTATAAAAAAAATAAAACTTCTTGCTGCTCCAAAAAAGAGACAAACTCAGAAAGTCCCCTCCATGGGCTGTAGCTAGGCTCACTTAGTCTGTTATCAGTCCCTCTGGTGCTGGAAATGCCACAGCCCAGGCCTGGCCAGGTGGGCTGCAGGTGTGAGCTGTCACTGCTCTTCTGGTGTTCAGTCCAGAGCACGTTTAAACAGGTCCAAAGAAAAGAAAAAAAAACCACAGTCCAGGGAACTTCTTTGCCTCAGCTAGCTAAAACTAACTAAAAGCAAAGGAGAGCTCTGTCTTGCTGTCTGTCTGTCTGCAGACAACACAGTCCAGGAGCAGGAATGTGGAGGAGTAAGTGCAGTTTCTGAAAACAAACTCCATGCTTCTTCTCTCCCCCCTTCACTCTTAGAACAAGTCTTAAAGGTGCAGAACTTATTATTCAGCACAAACAGAACAGACAGCTGGGGATACAAGCATCGTATAGTCAACTCAGGACGGTCTTTCATCCTGAATCTGATTAAAAGTATAATGAAAGACTGTATTACCGTATGTCATAGAAGGACTTGAAAATCCATGTTGATGATTAAATATTGTGTATGAGAGTTTGATCACTAGAGAAATTACAATTAGGAAGTAATAATCAAGAGACTACTGAATCTAGTAATGTACTTATGAATTTGTGCCGCTGAATTGAGACTAAATTCCAAATGTAGACTCCAAATCCAGCAGATTTCAGGACAAGCTTTTCCCTCTTCCAAGAAAGAATAAGTCTTTGTGTGAACTTCTTTTCAGGGTAAGAGTATATCTTCACCCCTAATGTCTTAGGTGCCATGGCAACAAGAAAAGGGACTTCTTAGTGTTAAGAAAAACACTCATAAAAGCAGCTATGATGGCCACTGAATATGTCTTTCCTCCTCAGTTTGACTCAGCTACCCAGCAAAGTTTTTTTCCCTGCGTTATTCTTAGTTGCATTGTATATATCTTTAGTTTGCTACACTACAAGAGATCAAATGATGACATAGGTTGAGTTAAAAGAGTTATTTAGATTGTCTTACTTTAGAGAAATGCCTCTTGTCTTTGGATGCTTTATGAAAGGTTTTACTAATCAGTTAGAAACTGGGATCTCATACATTGATTTAGTGACAAAAGTGTCTCAGGGCCAGTCGACAAATTTGCTAGAAACTAAAGATAAGAACAAAAAAGGAAATCTTGGGCTCTCTGTAAATACAATTTCCATTTCAATATGAATGGCAGGCATATCAAATATACATAAGGTTAGATGGGTATCACTAAATTATGCTTGGGAGAAACATATAGGCATATCTGTGTTTGGCACAGTAAGTGGTTATATTATTTCTATAATTTCACCGCTAATTCAGTGGCTGATACTTCATTAAGCTGATTATTGATGCTTTGATAATCTTTGCAACTTTTCAATGTGTCTTTTACTTTATGAGCATAACCAAGTGAGCATTTTCAAGATATCGGGTCTGAATCTCTTTATTACTATAGGTACTGTAGGAAAGGCCTTCTAAAAGTTAACAAAATTTAGAAAATCATGCATTATATAGAATGTATCTTTTCTTCAGCACAAGCTAACAATATTTTTGCAGATGACTAACATTTTATGATATCTAAAATATACTAAACTTGTTTGAGTGGAACATAGAGAAACTGCATAGAAAGAGAGAAACCCCAAACAAACCAAACAAACAAATGAACAAACAAAAAACCCAAACCAAGCAAATATCCCAGGGCTGAAAAGAGACTAAGACTTAAATCTAGAATTTCCAAATAAATGGCAAACTCTGTATTATTTTGCTTTCTCTCTCATCTGTAGCATCCTTTCATCATGGGAAGAATAACTCAATTTTAAAACAAAATTTGAGATACTTTATGTTTCCCTGTGTATCTTACATTCATATACAAGGTAGGTGACTTTTTCAGATATAAAGATTCACCTTTTTATAATAAATAAAAGAAATAGGCTGAAGCTGAGTTTCTCCTTTCATGAAATAAAATCTTATTTACAACAAGAACCCTCTTAAGGAAATTCATTGAGGGGTGTATGGTAGTATTTGACTGTTCAGAAGCATATGTCAACAGCAGCTGATGAGATTCACTTGACATGGTGGAAATAAAACCATCTCACAAATACAGCAACTGCACAAATTTCATAATATACAGTCCCAGAGCTTTTACAAGAAAATAACTGTTCACTCAATTTGAGCTGATAGCTACTGAAGTTTAACAGCAGCACAGTAATTTAAAAAAAAATAAAGTTTAAAAATGCTGTGATGCATTTTAAAAACTGTAAGAATTCCAGTACCTTAGAATTACAATAATAACAATACCAGCTGCAGGGCTCTAAAACAGGGTATTTTCACCTAAAAGCTCTAAACATAGTTTCTCTACCCCAAAAGAAAAGTATGAAATTTATAACTTAACTGTGCCAAACATGAAGTTAAATAATTGCTTTTGCGTTTTATCTCATATTACATGTTGATCTTATTTGCTGGCATAATTCTAATTATTCCTCTGTATTTTTTGATCTTTGTAGAAAGGAGACATGCATTACTTATATTTTGCACTAACTTTAGAAGTTTTTACAGCTTGGGGATCAACTGTTTCAACCCAAGCACTTTGTTCTCTGCCCAGTATTCTGACACATGCCATGTGCTATTAACGATTTGATGAATGAAATGAAAGCATGTGACCACCTACCCACACACCTTGGCAGAGGTGCACTCCATACACGCCGACCACCTCCCAGGCAGGTGAGTTTGTTAGCACCTTCCAAGCGATACCCAGGGAAACAGGAAAAGATCAAGGAATCTCCAACACCAAAATGAAAACCAATTCGCCTACTGAAGGCAGGAACACCAGGATCATCACATGGCTCCAGGTCATATTCTGCAGACAAGAAAACATAGTATGTTATTATCTGGACAAATTGTCCACATGGAAAAAAGCAAACTTACCAAATCGCCTGCATTGTGTGAGCATGGAACATCTGGAAAATATGTATTTTAGAGTTATGTTCTCTACTAAAACCCAATACTGTATCTATAAGTTTATTATGCCTATATATAGAGTAATTATGTATTTAATGTGTCCTACCAACACTACATCTATTTTTTTTAATTTCAAGAGCTGTAATCAGCTTGTACTGTAAGTGGTTTACTATAATTTTGTTTAATTACTTTCTTTGTGTATAATTCTAGTTCCTTTTCATCTGAACTCCCAAACAGCTTTAGAAGTAAGCCTTACAGTTGAAAGAAATCATTATGTGATGAAGAAAATCTAATTTAAAAAATAAACAAAAGGTTAGATGAATGGAAGACATACAAACACATTTTCAAAAAAAGTGTGCTTTTATAACTACACATTAGAAATAATTCAGGAGGAGTCAGAATAGAGTAATGGGGAAAATATCAGGGCTGTTACATAGGAAGTAAATAAAACTCAGAAAATTATGAGCTGCCCATTTCCCTGTCTCCAAAGAATATGCTGTGGAGGTATCACTTTCTGATTATCCTGTTTTTCCATATGATATTTTTTCCTCAGATAGCCACTACCAACTACTTTGAAAAAATATGTTGAAAACAATTTAACATCTAATGGAAAAGGTTTGATTTTATATTCTTCAGAATATGATCCAAAAGACCCAAGAGATCCTTTCTGGCAACAGATAAGGAAAAATGTTTCCTAGAACATTAACCTTGGAGGTCAGTGGAAAGTAGGATCAAATCTACTTATTTAGAATAAGAGACTCCATTTAGTCAGGGAAGAAAACAAACCAAAGTTTCTGATTGAGTCTTTAAACAACTGATATATGGAATAAAATTAATAAATAAATCCTTCCCTTGTCTTTTAGGAAAGTTCTGAATATTAGAGGCCGTCTGTGGAGTTGCATTTTTATATGTTTTATCAGATTTTCATTCTGCAATGGTTTGTTCTTGTGTACCCCCACATTGTATTGGCTTCTCCCTGAGTTTCCCGCCTTCCCCCATGTGTCAGTCTCCCTAGAAAATGCCAAGTCATTCCCCTGTCCCCTCCCAGGTGCCTTGTCTGTCACTCGGTGTCCATTCCCCTACCTCTGGAAACTTCCATCCAGGGCACCGAGTGATTGGATGAGGTCCTGGGACCCCTCCCCTGTCTATCCCCCACTGGATCCCCCAGATGTCAATCCCCACAAGAGCCATGCCTTTATGTTTCCCCATTGGTTGATCAGTTCCCCCCCCCATATAATATGTTGCCAGCACCCCTCTGTTGCTCTTGTTGGCTGGGTTCCTTCAAGTGCTGTTGGACCCTCAGGGTCTCAGTAAACATCAGAGTTTTGCCCTCAACAAATGCCTCTCCTCTTCTATTCATCATCGGAATCAGCAGCGACCTCAGGACCCACAAAGCGCTCCCCAAAGCCCAGCTGGGTGCAGGAGGGAGTGCTTCCACCCGCCCTACTCGCCCCGCAGGAGAGCTAGCCGGGGCTGAGGATATCTGGGACAGTGGTCTGGGGCGAGGACACGGCAGCCATCTATCATCTACATCAGTTTCTGCTGCCAAATATTGCATGTTCAGAAAACATACGATCTACTATCTCTGTTCAGTACTGCAGAGGCTAAGGTAATACAGGTATAGTATACCTGTAGTATACCTTCAGGTACATGGCAATTTTCATGACAAATTTGTATGATTCATGACATTCAAAACAAGTGTTCTCACTAAACACTTCTAACTAAGAAGAAATATATGTTAATTGTGTGAAAGTAAAAACCCAGAATCACATATTTGAGTCACAAAGTAAATGTACCTCATAATATTTCTCAAAATGTGCATTTAATATAAATGATGTCATAGGCTGACTCTTTATATTGTAGCAGTAGTAAATAGGACATAAACCTTCAATTGTGTTCCAAAATTTCTGTGGTCCAAATATTTTGTTTCTGCACAATTTTCCTCATGCATCCACAATATTTTGTGTGTTTTTCTACAACTTTTTGACTTAGTGATAAATTATCAAATAAATAATTAATATTTGTATTTACATTTCAAAGTTCTAAAATTGTTAACCTCTGCTTTGGTGAGTCCAAAGTATCCAGAATGAATGTATATTAGCATTTAACAGGAGTAAATGCAACACTATTGCTCTAATCAGTGAGGCATTTTTTTCCTTTTTTAAATAAGCAAGCTAAATGAGATACATTACTCATAAATATCATGGCCATGTGTATGTAAACATTGCCAATTCTTAACAAAATTTATTGGCTTTCAGTTCCTGAAAAATGATGTAGGAGAGTTGGATGTGAGTTCCTTATGCAATCCTTCCATAAAATGTGCATGTGCATTTCAATGAACGCTTGATTAATTCATATGTGTCATGGAACAAGTGGAAGCTTAGGAAAAACCCTGCCTTAGCCTCAGAACTCCAGAGCATTTTAAATTTAAGGACTTACTCTAGTCTACAAGTTCTAATGATGGTAAATCAAGTATATTTATAAAAATAATTAGAGATAACTGATCAAAGATCCTAATCAGAGTTGCTACACAGTATGCAACTAAAGAACTACTAGTAGATTACAGCCAAGCATAAAACAATGCACTATTTCAGGGTACCTATAATTAAAGCTAGCAAAACAAACAGTATTATAACCAACCACCAAAATTACAATAATGTACAAAGATTTCTTCATTTAACCCTGGGAGTAACTGCAAAATAGGCGCCTCTACTCATGGGACTCCACAAATTTTCAGGATCATGTACAGAGGATTTCTGCTTTGTGAAAGTTTGGTGTGGCTTTTCTAGTTTGTAAGTGAGGTGTCTGTCAGTAAGAAATCCAGCTTACCTTCCAGATCTCACTTCAAAAGAAAGATGTTTATTGGCAGCTGGGAGATGCCAGAGCACTGGCCATTTTGGCTATGGTGCCAAAATAACTCACTACAAGACAGCTCACCCTATTTGAATTATCTGACCAGCTAACAAACAACAGATCAGCTCTTGTTGGGAGGTGAGATGCCCTGCTGCAATATGCACATCTGTAATTCTACTTCCTAGTAATGGAGATAGGCAAAGAAAATTATTGAGAAATGTATATTACATGTCATCTAGTTTTAGAAGACTGTAAATAAGAAGCAGTTAACAAATGTTTCATGTATCTTAAAGAGATAAATTGCAGAAATACATCAATAGCTAATAAGTGTTTTATTTCATCTTTATATACACATTTTCCATTTCAAAATCAGTCTTCAAATTAGAGTCCTTTGTGAATCTGTGTTAGCATATGACTGCTTTTTTAAAGTTTCTATACTTTAGAACAAGTTAGTTCCTATCTTCTGAAGCAGTACTTTCTTTGTAATTTTTTCCGCTTAATTTTCTTCAAAATTTATTTTTCAACAATTTTAATGTTTCTGTGAGAACAGGTAAAACTTAAAACAATATTCTTCTCTATTCTCCTGGCCACCTTTTTAAACCTTAACCAATTTTCTATGATAGACACTATACAATGATTAAGTGTGGGGTTTTTTTGTTTTTGTTTTTGTGTTTTTTTTTTTTTTTTTACTTTATAGTGTTTCCTAATATTTCTTTTATCTGCATTTGGAACAGTTTTAGGATACTTAGCAGAATGGAATTAATTACCTGAAAATGTTATGTTGAAACCTTCGTAAGAAATTGAAAAATCAGATATAAATCGAAGCTGTGCAGTAAAATTTCCAAAGAGGCCGGCTTTAATTGTAGGAGGTAAGACTGAGCCAGTTAATCTGGCTACTGGTTCTGTGAAGCTCCCATCTTCAGTGATGAGCAAATAGTCATGAGAGCTCTCAAGGTGAAAAGTATGAAAAACCAGCTGTACACCTTTAAAAGAATTTAAAAAGGGAGGAAAGAAAAGTATTTAGTAGCAAATTTTTCTGTTCCTTCATACGTAGGTGACACAGAAAGCAATTTTTATGTCACACTGAAACATTTTGAGAAAAAGTTACAATCAAAACCTGAAATTCTGAAAATAAAGTTTGCTGAAAGCACATGAGCTCAGCTGTGCTCATATGTGCAATGTGGATGCTTGTTTAGCTCACTTTAAATCAATAATTCATATAAGAGAATTGATGGCATTCAATGCTATCTTTATACAGCACTCTGCAAATTAAAATTTCTAGAATTTAGATGTTATTCAAGTTACTGTATTTCTCTTTTACATATAATATCCACCTTGATTTCATTTTTACCTAGGATATGTACATTAATATTTGCTAAAATTTTGTATTTATGTTTTATTTTTGCGTTTCCTCCAACACAATTCTGATTTTTAATTCTAACTTTCAGGGAAGTTTCCAAATACAAGTACAAAGCATACAGAAGTTTTATGTACAGTCTTACATAAATACAGATTCCTATTTTCTGCAAATGATAATTTATCTGACATAATGGCTATTTTTTCATTTGCCAACTTCCAATCCAATAATGAATTAAATTTTGACTTACAGTTCAGGTTTCAAATACAATAAATTTTCAAATACAATAAGTATAATACATTTATAAATTTACTGTGGGGAACAATATTCTTCTTAGCACATTTTCTCATATATTTTACATTTAAAATGTTTTATGAGTTTTAAACAAAACAAAACAAAACAAAACAAAAACAGTCTTTAAGAAGATTTTAAAAGTTGAAACTTCCCATATACTTCTCAGTAAACTTTTTACTCAGATATTACTCTATTGAGTATGTAACATAAAGATATATATAAGTTTTTGCTCTAATGGTTTAAGTCTGAAATACTAGGTTACCAATACACGGATCCAGTCTGTTCCTTTATGTTCAATAATAGCAAAGAGCCATCAACAAGGTCATAATATCTTTGACTGAAAGAAATTTAGATCTATTTGACCAGTAGCTATTATTTTCCCTTATTTTACCTCTTCCACTCTTTTACATTTTTCTGAGATTGAAACACATTGCCTCTGGCAATTTTAAGAAGAATTCTTCCTTTGGAAAATAAACACAAATTGAAATCCCACCCTTGAAGATACTTAATTTTGGAAAGTTAAACTTCTTCCTCAAAACAGTGTCAGAAAGTGTTGGTTTAACTCATAAAGGACATTTTCTTTTTTAGCTATATATGTCTGATTTTTTTTTTCCATACAGACATTGTATATATGTAAAACATATTAGATATTTACCCTTGCCATGGGACACTTCAATAGTCCAAGTGCAGTTTAAAGAGTTTGGGTAAAAATCAGGAAAACCTGGAGAAAGAACAGTTCCACTCTTCCCATGAATATATCCACCACATAAAGCTTAAGGAGAGAGAAAAAAAAAAAATCATAAAAAAGGCCTTTTTTGTGAAATGGTTTGAGAGAGAGAAAGAGAAAGAAAGAGAGTTTATTTTTAACTACACATAAAATTAAAAATAGATTCAAGGATTAAAATAAGAAGTTAATTAATCCACCACTACAACATTAATTTTGACAACATTTGGTTTTCTTCTAAATTAGTCCTTGAAAAGGAGGTTATTTTTCATTTATAGCCTCTCCTGTTAATTAGCAGAATACAGAAATAAGTAAAATTAACTCCTTGAAAAGGACTTAATTTTTCATTTACAACCTCTCTTTAGTTAACAGAACAAAATGTAAATAATTATTGCAAGTATTGATTTGTATTGGAGTAGTATGTAAGAAATAAGGGGATTTTTTTTTTTTTTTTTTTTGTGGAGTAACACAACAAATATCTTGCTGCTACTTTCCTTGCACTAAATATTTTGAAAGGCAGGCATTCAACTGCATTTTTAACAAACAAAAATACTTCAGTAAAAAGCACATTTTTTTTCAAGTATGTAAAAGTTTGATGATTACTACAATGCTCAGAGGAAAAAAGAAGTGTAATTTCCTCTTTTTCAAAGGTTTAGATTGTCCTATCATAAGTAATTTATTTCAAATTGAATATTTTGGAAGACATGAGAACTATGCTAGGAAACATTTTATGCATACTAGAATTTGCTAAACTAGGCTGTTCAAATTTGCATAGCAAATTAATTAATGTTTAAGATTTGCATGCTGAATTGCTCACAGATCTTATAAATACAGCATGACTGTGCTTTTCACTAATCTCTTGCTGTCCAGTTTTTATGCTGTTGTTTTTTTAAAATTTTAATATGATAAATATTTAAACAGTAAAGCAACAAAACATTAAGATGCTTTTAGTCTTCTTCCTCACATAAAGTGATACACTTTGCCATTAACAAGATGGAAAATATACATTAAAAAATATTCAATAATCTTGCAGTATCTTTATGTAGATGTGTGTCTCTATATAATATACTTGGTTTATAGCTTAAGTTCCTTTTTTTTCATTTCTTATTAGACTAATGATTTTGCTAAAGTATTAATTTTTTTTTAATTTATGTAACTTAAACATATTTATAAGTAAATAAAAGGAAAGGAGATGCTTCCAGCCTGTTTTTACCTGAGTATAGTTATTTCTGCATGCAAGTATGAATTAAAACACATTTGACTAAATCCACAGTATCTATATAATAAAAAACAGCATTATAGACATCAGGTTTACGGTGCCATAAATGAACAATAATACATTCATTCAAGAATCCTTATCTTTTTCTGTAAATACCACAGAAGGAAGAAAAATACTTGACTGTGCAACATTACTTAAAGCAGATATTACATATTTCAAAAATAATTTACATATTTTAAACAAAATTAAAAATATGGAATTGATGTGCTTTAATTTAGCTCTCACTCAAAAATTATTTTCATGCTCCACCTTGGCACTAGCGCATTTTGAGAATGACACATTACTTACAGGGAACTTTAACCACCTTACATTTCTACACAGGTTTATTTCTTCTTTGTTGGCATGAAACAAAGCAACATGCTTTTCACTTAGGCATTATTCTGCTAAATTAATTTCTGAAGTTAAAATTTTGAGAACATCAGTACTCTACTGATGAGTGCAAAATGCTCATTTTCACCTTAGTTAAATCTGTTACATTCCAAAAATTTGGGTCGCAATTTGTTGAAACTCAGAAGGCAAATATACTAACAGAATGATTACCTAATAGAGTGTGAGTTCTATGCCATGTTTTTAGACTAGTTAATACAATGGAGTTTAATCTGTGAAGAAGAGACTGAATGTATATTGAACCCTTGTGTGGCGCTTGCCTAGAGAACATACTCCAGAAAGGCTTGACAGTTTCTCATACACTCACATGAAAGTGGGTGAAGGGCCTGGGAAAAAAAATCTCTTTTAATGAGTGAAAATTAACTAGATCTTCCCAAATATCAACATTCATATGTAAACAAAAGAGTTAAATATTGATAGTTTAACCCAAAAATAGAACCACACATTTTATTAAAAGTAAGTAGAAAAAGAAGAGAATACCATTCAAACATAAGATTTCTTTGCATTTGTCAATCCATCACGGCAAAGAAAACAAGGAAAGAAACCCATAAAAACAATTAAACATTTAAAAATACTTTGTGTCTGTACTTGTAAAGGAGGAATGGGTTGTGGTGGTTACAAGGTGAGTGAGTTTGAATGCTAGTTTAGCTAACTTCTGTAATAGTCTTTTGGTGGTTTAGATGGTCTGAGCATGGGAGAGTTATAGTGCTCAGATTTAACTAAACAGTTTAAAACAGTGAGAAAAAGAAATACTTCGGTGAATCTAATTTTGTCCTCCGACATTCCACTGTAATCAATTAAAACCTTGGACCTGAAAAGCAAGTTAGAAATGCATTAAGTAATTCACTAAAGCAGGAGCCTTTCTTTGCTGTTCTGTGGTCTCTATAAGACGGATTTTGTAGCAACTATACAAGAGTTCCATGAAGAAATTCAGTTGATTTAGTGGTTCACAAAAACAGAACTTAGCCAAAAAATCCAATTACAAAAAAGAACACAGAAATATTTGCAAATGCAGTTGTGCTGGGGTAGAGTTGTTTTTCTTCTCAGTATGGGACTGTGTTTTGGATTTGTGCTGAGCACAGGGTTGATAATACAGAGATGTTTTTGTTATCACTGAGCAGGGTTTACACAGAGCCAAGACTTTTTCTGCTTTTCATAGTGCCACACTGGTGAGGAAGCTGCAGGTGAGTAGGAGATTACAAGGAGACACAGCAGGGACAGGTGACTGCAGCTAACCCAAAGAATAGCCCACACCATATGGCATCAGACTCAGTATATAAAGTGGGGAGAAAAAGGGAAAACTGAGAATTTCAGACTGATGGTATTTGTCATCGGCTCTTCTAAAGATGGCTGAACATCTGCTGTCCCTGGGAAGCAGTGAATAAATTCCATGGTTTGCTTTGCTTTGCTTGTGTGCACAGAGTTTTCTTTTCTTACTAAACTGTCTTTATCTCAACCCAGGAGTATTATCACTTTTAGCCTCCTGATTCTCTCCCTGATCCCACTGGTGGGAGTGAGCAAGAGGCTGTGTGAGGCTTGGTTGCTGGCTGTGGTTAAACCATGAAGTAATTCAGCATTTTAAAAAATGTCTCATGAAAGCTCTAGACAGTTTCATACTTCATATCCCCCAAAACAATTATTAAACCAAAATTTCAAAACAAAAATATATTAAGAAAATTAATTACATTGGCCAATCATTGTCTATCTGCTTTAGTATTGAGCATCCTAAATTTTAAGCAATCATTTTTGTATGCAGTATTTAAAGTTTAAAATAAAAATTAATTTTATTTGCTTTGTGTTGAAAGTATTAGTTGTATGGCACCATTTTGATTCACAGTTGAACAATGGCACTCTGTGAGAATCTGAATTTTTCTATTTGTGAATATGTGCCCATTTTTTTTCAGTACTTCACTGAAAACAGACACAGGTTTAAAGCATGGCTTTTAATAACAATAAAATAATTTTTAAAGAGTGTGGATCTTGAAGGGAGGTAGTAGCAATGACAAGCTTAATTAGTTCTGCAAAATTGTAGATTAACTTTGTGGACTTTAAACCTGACATCTGAAGAGTTTGACACTTACCATCACAGCTGGGTAATGCATGATTCCATTGATGGTTTCTTTCACATATGAGAGGTTCTTCATCACTCAGTGTATATCCTGCATCACAGCTGAAGGTTACTGTGGAGCGGATATTAAAGTTGTTACCATGGCGATGACCATTCACAGGAATTCCTGGGTCAAGGCAAGAATCTGATTCCAAAGTAACACCTGAAACACAAAGATTTAATTTTGCTTTTTCACCTTTTTTTCAGATAGTAAACAGAAAAAAAGACCCAAACAAAACACAAAACAAGGAAGACAGGAGAAAGAAAGAGCCTCCAAAAGATCCTAGTTAGCATTGCCTGAGAACCAATATGAGATATATAATTCTTTCTCTAGCTGCTGTCTGGCTCACAGAATGTTTCTCTAATTTTAAGTTTCATAGAATAGAGAAGTCCAAATGAAATAGAAAAATACTTTAAGGTATATTTTGTCAATCAATTAAACACACCAAACCAATAAAAGTACTGGACATCTGAAACTATAGGAAGATACAACAGTTCAAAGTATGAATAAAAATTTTGCTAACATATAAATCATACTTGATTTTTTCATCTATTCGGCAAATAAACCTGGAGATATCCACTGAAAAAAACTCCCTGAAATTATCAAATGAATGATACAGTGTGTTTCTAGTGATAGTAAATGATTGTGGAATTTAATAATATAATGAACAATAACGTATACATGTGGGAAACAAATAGAGACTCACTATTGGGATGACAGAAATTTTATTATGTTACTACGTGGTGAATTGACCTTGTCTGGCTGGCAGTCCCCCACTCAGCTGCTCTATCATTACCCCCTTCAACAGTACATGGGGAGAGAACAAGGTAGAAAAATAACATGAAGAAACTTAAGGACTGAGACAAAGACAATAATTACCGTCACAGTCAAACTAGACTCAATTTGAGAAGAAATTATTTAATTTATTGCCAATTAAAAATAGACTAGGATGGTGAGAAACAAAACCAAAAAGTAAAATACCCCATCATCCTCAGCCCTGTATTAGACTTGCATGGCCAAGTTTTAGTTAGTAGACAGGGGCGGCTACAGGAGTAGCTTCTGTGAGAAGCTGCCATAAGCTTCCCACATGTCCAACAGAACCAATGCCATCTAGTATCAGGATGGGTCTGCTGCTGGCAAAAGCTGAGCACTTCAGAGATGGTGGTAGAACCCCTGAGCTAACATAGTTAAGACAGATAAAAAAAGCTGCTGCAGAAAAACAGCAGCCATAGAGAAGAGTGAGAATGTGAGAGCAAGAATTCTGAGACACTAAGGTCAATGAAGAGAAAGAGGAGAGAGGAGGTGCTCAAGGTTTGGAAGCCCCTGAAACCCATGCTGAAGAATGTGGTGAAGCAGCTGTCCTACTGCAGCCCATGAAGGTCCACAGTGGATCAGAGATCGACCTGCAGCCTGTGAAGGACTCCAAGAGCAGATGGAGGCTGTGGTCTTGTGGGAAGTCTACACTGGAGCAGGCTCCTGGCAGGATCTGTGGCCTGGTAGAGACACGAGCCCACACTAGAACAGCTTTGCTGGCAGGACTTGTGATGCTGTGGGAGACCTACACTGGAGCACTCAGTTGCTGAAAGATTGCACACCACACCAGAGCCATGCATCAAGAACTCTAGATTATGGGAAGGATTCAAATTTTATATATTCATGGAAGACTGTCTCCTGGGGGAGGAACCCAGTGCTGGAGAAGGAAAAGAGTCTGGGGGGTCCATCCACCAAAGAGGAAGGAGCAACAAAGATAATTGTGATAAACTGATCACAACCTTCTTGCCTTGTCTTCCTGCACCTCTCAGAAGGAGGAGGTAGATAAAACTGAAAGTGAAGTTCAGCCAGAGAGGAATGGAAGGACACAGGAAAGGTGTTTTTAAGATTCGGGCACCTGGGATTCAGCAAGGTTATTCCACCAAAACTGTCTTCTTCACAGACACTTCCTAGCTTCTTAGCCCTCTAGAGGGCAAAGAAGGTGCTGGTCCTCAGCTGCTTGTCCATCTCTAACCGTTTCTGAAGTAGTCGTTCTCTCAGTTTACTGCTTCTACCTTGCTCTGTTTATCCAGGACTACCACACAGCCTTAGGAGCTAAGTAGGAGGAGTTCAAAACTAAGGAAAAAAGTGAAGGATTCAGAACTATATATATGAGTGTTGGAATCAGGACTACAAATAAAAATATAATAAATAATGACTATAGCTTTCACAGAGAATAGTCTCTGTACCCTCCAGCTCGTCTTATAGCTCACTTGGAATTCAGATTTGAGAGCTTATGATCCAGTTTTCATGAGGCAGCCCTGATATACTTAAATTCTAGATGAATAAGTTTCTCTAGACTACACTGCATACTCTTAATGCAAATGTACCATGTCAGCTAATAGTGCATTTTTAGATTTCCCTTCACCTGCATAAAGCTGCTTGATAGAGCCTCAAAGAAACCATTTAAGTCTATAGTATTCTGCATTGCAAGTGTCCTTAATTGCATCTGTATGAAAATTTAACTTTGATGCACATTGGGTTTTTTCAGATAAGTCATATCTCATATTTTGAAATATGTTAGTGTAGGTGGAGGTCCACAGCAGCACTCTTTAAAAATTCCTTCCTCTTAGGGCAGCCTACTACCCCTGCCTGAACACATCAGCTGCTTTGGCATTCTGAGTCACACATCATCGGCAAACTCATCAGATTATTTTTGAAATGATAATTCAAAATTACATTGACTCCATTGTTTCACATTTTTCCAGGAAGACCAAAAGCTACAAAAAATTTATCAACTTCCAACTTCCTAACTGAAGTAGTAATGTTAAATAAATAAAATCAGCTCAGTCAACAGAGGTTCATTCCCAGGGAAAAATATTCAGTATGTAAGTTTCAGCAACCATGAACATAACTAAAAAGAAATATTTTTTCTTTCCCTCTTTGCCTGAAGATTTGATTATTTTTCTTAATTGGAGACAACTTAAGTTAAATAATGGGTAATTCTTTGATATGAGAAATATGGCACAATTCTGGTGCAACAGTGATAAATATGGTTGGAAAATAATTGTCAAGAGTTGATTGAGAAGGAGCACAGGCAGTAGATCAAACTCTAGGACAGGCTGCAATTATTAGCTGTGTGAGACCATAACACCATTATCAGGCTTCACCCCTTGCCTGCCAAGTCATACTTTTTCTAATAAAGTACAAACCTTTTAATGACTCCTTATGTGTCATATTTTCCATGTTAGCAACATTCTAGTCATCTTAAACAACTGTGTCACAAACTAGACACAGTTGTCTCCCTGGTCATCAAATGAAGTGAAATAATTTTTGAACAAATCCTAGGTAAAACAGTCCCATGAACAAAAAAAAAAAGTATTTTCTGAAATTGTCTTGATTTTTTAGATGGTTAAATACAATGTCTAGAAGATTCAACTTTTTGCAATACTACTACATTTTTCTCTAGATTATATTGGTTTTGTGTGACATCCAAATCTTTTTCTATTGTATCTCTCCTTTGTATTTTTGCAGGTCACTTCTCCTTCCCCATTTAGGTTTAGCATGTTTCTTTATAGAATTAATTTTTTGTTTTGTTTTACACTCTTTCTTTAGTTCATGTAGCTTGTTTTGAATTCCAATCTTCTCAATCATAGTGCTTACTATAATTGTAGGTTGGAATCATCCTTAAATTGCAACTCTGCTTATATTGCCATCAAAATAATTAATAATTTTTTTCACAGCATCATAGAAATCACATAACAATTTTGCGTGGAAGGAACCTCTGGGGTCATGTAGGGTCAACCCCCCTGCTCAAGCAAGGTCACCTAAAGCTGGTTGCACAGGTGGATCCATTCCTGGATATATTTTTAGTATCTCCAAGGATGCAGATTCCACAGCCTTTTGGAGAAACTTTCCAGTGACTACTGTACCTTATTGTACATTTGTTCTACTGCAATAATTTCATCCACCCCATATTTCTTTATTTTTTTCTGAAAGAGTTCTAAAACTTTATGAATGGCAGCACAGAACTATTTCCTCCCCTTTCCATTTCCAAATCTAAAAAAGCAGTTAACCTGTCAAGAAAGAAATTAAGTTGGTTTGACATAATCTGTTCTATCAAATACAAGTCATTTATTTCTTATCATTATGTTTATCAGCTTAAAACTCGTATCTTTCAAGAGCAAAGATAAAACTAATGTCCTTGATCCTTCTAGTCCAAATATCTTGGGTTTTTTTCCTTCTCCATCCTTGCTTGGAAAAGTGTGTGCCCTTCTGAATTTTTTTTAAACTTCCTTACAGATTTGAATTTTAAGACATAATTTTCAGTGTAGTGGTCCTTCCACTTTGCCTCTCAATATAGCACAGGGAATTTCAACAGTCCCTGATGAATAAAATGTATTTAATTATTTCAATATTGTGTAGTACTGTCTCTCTATATGCCATACTCTTACCGTGAAAATGTTCACTTAATTATCTTAAGTGTATGGTACAAAATATTATGTTCTGCAAAAGTTGCAAAACAGGAACAAAACGTTTAGTCTTGCCTATGACAGCTGATTTTTGGTCAAACTTTTTTAAAGTATTTTTTTTTCCCCTTATTTGAATATATTTATAGATATTTTTTTTACTTTCTGTTTCTTGTGCTTGGAATTAAATATGTACTTTAATTTTTGTGTTTATCCTAAGAGATCTGTGTTATTCTTTGATTGCTATCTATAGCAATATTTTAATATATCTGGTATCTGCATTATTAACTCTTGAGTTATATCATTAGAAGAGATTTTTTAGCTTGCTACAGAAACCTTTCTCAAAAATTAAAAAACAAAATTAAATTAAACAAAACAAACACAAAAAGTCCCAAAATGAAAAAAAAAAAAAAAACCAAAAAACAAGGAAAAGCAATAACAAAAGAAACAAAATCAAACCAAAACCACCAATAAACAAGCAATAGTTTTCTGTTGAGCTTTCCATCAATTTCTTTCATAAATGACTTTCAGAATTCATTTGTTAGGACTCAAGGCCATTCATCTACCATTCTGCCAAATTTGGTGGTTTAGATTTTTGCAAACCATTAATTTAATCACCATGTTGCTTCAGTCTTTCACTTCTTACCAATCATAAACTCCATTATTTTATAGACACTTTCCCAAAATCTGCCTTTCCTATTTAACCTCAGTATTGATTCTTAGCCATAGTAAAATAGAGTGCTAAAACAAAAAAAAAAAAATCTTCCCTAATATTTTAAATCTTTTCCCATTGACTGTATCCTGCTACAGAAAATTGTATTAATCTTTTCCTCATATCCAGACTATTCAAATAATTATTTTTTTTCCTCAAATGGAAAAGTATTAAGTATTTTGATGCTAAGTTATCACAGTTAAATTTGATTGTGGGCTGTCTGACTGGTTTCAACACTTTGTCAAATCCATGAAGATCGCACATTTCCAAGCCTAAAAAATTATTTTCTGAAACATAATCTAAACAAATTTATACACTGTGAATAAAGGATTATGTCTATTTTTTTTAAATTCTGAAGATTTTCATTAAGTAAAATCACAATATTTATTTTGTAGATTTTTTTCAATGGTCTCAAAAAGGAATTCTTTTACTAAGATGGGTAATGTTTGATTTTTAAACAATTTCATTGACTGTGTAAGAGAATTGTAATGTTTATAAAATATATATTGATATAGATTGTAATTTGACTGTCTCAACACATGAATAAAATATTATCTATTTTTCAGATAAATTCTAGGATAGGAGAAATATTAGTTCACAAAAAGCACAGAATTGTAATAAAACATTAGAATTGAAGAAATAATTGATCAATTTGCTTTGCAAATCATGTTCCTTTATATTAGGAAAGAAAAAATTCAAATGTACTTTCATAAACAAACAAACAATTTACATTACAGGAATCTGCAGATAAAGTATTTCTAACTCTTTTCGATTAAGAAAAAGAGTAAGATTGCACAACCTACTTCACAAAATGAGGAACCAAAAACCCCCATAAAACCAACCAAAAAACCAACCAACCAGCCAAACAAACCCTACTCAAAACACATACCTAGGGAAGTTGAGAGATTGGGAAAATGTAATTGAGACATGGAGCACACTTGCCAAAAGATTAATTACTTTTAACGAAAAATGAATATTTATCAGTAGTTTTGCTTAAATATTTTAGGCATGCCATTATTTTTTCTTTGCTTAGATGCATAAGATTTAATCTACACTGTCTTTCATTAGCTATTTTTAAGTCTCATTGAAAGGCTGAATGACAGACATTTAAAGAGAAGAATAAACAAATTATCTTCATATGCTTCACAGTACCTTTACTGGGTTACATATTTATTAAAGTTGTATTACAGTCATATTTTAGCTCAATAGAATATTACTTCCATCTCAGATTCAACTCAGTTTAGCTTATGTTTTAATTTAAGCAGATTAAGAGTCTTCTGCTTCACAGTGCAGTGATTTACTTTATCATCAAAGTTATGACTGTAACTGGAAGATTTTTGAAATACTTCCAAATAAGACAAGTATTTGAACTTCCAAAGAGAATAATCAGGAACTTCCCTTAAAACTCAAAGTTGACTACCTTGTATTCTACAAATGTAAGAAATGTGGAAAAAAAATAGAAGTTCTGTTGTGATATGTTTAAAATTAGCAACTTCTATAGTAAAACCTCCAAGGAAAATCAATATATGATTTTAGCCTCCTGTGTTCCTGGCAGATTATTCAAGGCTTCAGTTAGGTCTTTCTACCTGATTTTTCTCTTTGAAAACACTGACATTGTCTACTTAGGACAATGTTACTTGTTATTGTGATGCCCTTCCCTCTGTGATGTACACAATTGCCAGTACAGAGTAAAGGATCACAGAAATGCTGCAGGAGCACCCGATGCTGGCTAGCACAGTAAGATAGACTCTGCAGCAAATCAAATGAACATAGAACACAAGGCAAAATGGAGACAATTTTAGCTCTGTGTGAAATCTAATGTGAAAAAAAAAGACAATATAAACAGTGAGACTGTGATTAACCTTAACAAGTCTTGTGGAACAAATACACTGACATGGGTTTGAAGTGTTAAGCAAGCTTTCACTGCACAACTATTTTTTACTATTTGGACAAGCCTTGATGTGGCTATAAAATATATCTGGGCACTATTCCAAATTCAGTATTACAGCAAATTTACAGCAATCACATTAGTTTCCCAATAAGAGCAACTGATAAAAATGGTGTTACTATGTTGGTATAACTGTAATAAATACATAAGCTCTCTTCAGGAAATAATTAAGTGAATGGTTATACTATCATATAAAGACTACTGTGACTTCAGACCATTTAATATACACCATTGTGTGCACTTAATTGAAAAGAAAATTCTATTATGATGATTCTGTAGTTCGCATGGAGATAGTATTATTAATTTATTTGCATTTTGGAACCATTATAGATAAGGTGTCCAAGTCTGTTCAGCCCTACAAAAACCAAAGAAAGAGAAAGAGAGAAAAAGTGAAAGTTAGAAGATAGGGGACACCCAAACAATATATGTTTAATCACAAAATAAAGTTTCTAAAATTACTTTGCATTTGATTAAACAACTAGGTCTGTAAGGACTCTGAATAACATCTGTCAGTACAGCATAGAGTAAACATAATTTGTTCTTAAACAAATACAACTACTGAATTTTATTTGTTCCCATTTGTTTTCTCATTTTGTAAATGAAGGGGTTTTTTCAAGATTAAATAAAAATCTATTTGTGAAATACCAGACTTACTCTCATAGTGAATTAAGAAACCAACACTGGAGCGACTGTTGTCCGTAGTGAACAGCAGATACATATAATTTCCAGTACTAATAAGGAATTGGGGTGCTTGTGTTCCATGGTATTCTCCAATTAATGGTGATGAATTTGCTGGCCCATCTCTGACTTCCAAAGTGTCATAATTAACTTCAGTCTGGAATCTGAAAAGGAATATGCAAGTCAGCTGGTGGATGGACGAGTGCTGTTATTTTCTTCAACTGATAGAAATGCAACCCACTTGTAACTGATCAAGAATACCAATACATAAAAACATTACATAGTTAGAAATACATCCATGTCTTACTAAGAATAACAATCGAAGAAGTTTTCATGAATAATTTTCCTTACATTTTGCAGTATTGTAAAAAATTTTTCGGGGATTCAGTATACTTCAGATCAGCCATATGACTGGCCTTTAGAAAGATATTTAGTGGGAAATCTGAGTACAAAAATGAAAATTGTCTGAAACAAAATTTCAATATGAAGACCCAAGGAATTTTTTGCCCTCAGGTTAAGAAATAGTTGGACACCCTAGGAACATCTTGAATAACACTTCATTATTTGATATTTGCTATTTGGCAAAAGCTATTTTATAGATTGTCAAGTGTTTTGGGGGTTTTTTGGGGGTTTTTTGGTTGGTTTTTTTTGTTTGTTTGGTTGTTTTTTTTATCCAAAGATTTTATTCTAACATAGCTTGTTACTTTACTTTTAGTTAATTATTTTTGTCCTGTGATATAAAGCAGTAAAAAAATACTAGATTTAAATCAAGCCTTCATTTTAAAATTTGTTAGTTATTCATTATAAGCATTATTTCGTTTACTTTAATGTGTCAAAAAAGAACTCCAACTGGTAACATATACTAGAATGTAAATTAAGGAGACTAATGAGGGTTGATTTAAAAGAAAAAATAACTTTAAAATTAACAGCAGAGTCAATGTGTCCACCAATCATTAAACCACATCACATTTCTCCAGTTCATAATGGATATCTATGTCATCTACTACTAGTTCTTAAATCAAACGGCACAAACCTGTTCTTTCTCAAGAGGAGCTTGAACTGGCACTTTTTACATCAGACACTTTTCAAGGTAGTTTTTGGTTATATCAGATTCTGATATGCTGCAGCATTGGAATCATGCACACATAAATTTTCTTGTCAATGAAGTTTGTGCTATTACACAGATATTTATACTACTCTATATATATTTGCATGCAGACCCAATATCCTTATTTTCATCTTTCAAAAATGCATATCTGGTAAGATTTTTCTCTTCTATTCCCATAAGGCTTGTTATTTCACCTTCTGAGAGCAGCAGAAATTCCTACATAATACAATACTTTTTCAAAGTGAATGCCCTTAGCTGTCTTGCCAATATGGGACACATGTAGTGGTCTACACATAAGACATTTCTTTTTGTAATTAAAGAAAAGTGCAAAATATTAAACACTCTAGAAAGGAGAAATACATGTGACATTCCTTCAAAGTGTAAATAAACTTTTTACTTCGTTACAAAATGATGACAGAATGACCAAGCTCCCATACCATTACATTTTCCTGAACCAATAGCATTGCTCTTGTAAAAATACTTTTACAGACACTTAAATATTGGTAAGAACAAGTTCAGTTTTAGCCAGTATTTAGTATTTTTTCTAGTTCTTCTCTCACAGTTCCCTGAAAACAAAAGCACAGCCATAAGTCAAAAAGCTTTTGCTTCGCTATTCAGAGCTAATGGCTGCTTGGAAACTGACTTAGGCACTTCATATCACTCCTTCCACTTCACACAGAAAACTCTAGATTTATGGTGCTTTATTTGGATAAGCTGGATAAAATCCAGATGCTTGCTTTACTGGTATCTACCACTCTGACAGTGGAATACAGGGCTTGCAGGTTTGCTAATACATTAAGCATTTTCAGGACCCATTTCTGGCAATGAAATCAGTTAGAATGGAATGGCCTACATCCACACTGTTACATACATCCTTTAACCTCTCAAAGAAGGAAATAATATTCAAATTTCCTACTGTGAAAGGTCGCTTGCCCACAGAAAGTCCTGGCTCTGTTTGATAATTATTTGGGAGAATGCTAGTTGACAAACTCAAGAAGCATGTTGGATACTATTTCAACAATTTAGCTGCATAAACACATGAGGGTTTGCATCTGGAAAGGCTCATTTAGTTTACAAAAATAGATGCCCACAGTTACGGAGGGCATCACAAAAGTACTTGACACTTTTTCAGTACATTTCCATAATTTCAGATTCTACATTGATTTATCCTGCAGCAGAATGATGAAAACAGACAGACACAGCTAGGCTGCTTTAAATACTTTATTTGTACTCATAATGAATACACTCAAGATTAGTAATTAAATAGTTCAATTATTTTGACAGTTATGTTTGTGAGGTAAACTAATTAGGAATAAAGTGCTCTCAGCCAGCAATTGCATTTTCTTAGCAGGGCAGTATGACAACAATGGATGGCAAACCCTTGCTGGAGACGGAAACCAGAAAATAACTCTTACCAGCAATTGCTACTCTGACATTGATCTTTATTCCCAGTAGATTCCTGCTCATGTCAAACCTGAATGTGACTTTATAATTCACTTGTCTGATTTTGAGTGTTTAAGGGAATGAATTGTCTTTTGAATTGGGCTGGGTTTGTTACTGGTTTTTATTTTTAGTCTTTGCACTTTCCCTAAAGGGATAAATCAAGACAATTTGTTAATGGAAGTTCTTCATCGCTACTGAAAGTATGTTTTTAAGGGTTACATTTTGGGTTTTTAGTTTATTTTAATGCTAATTAGCATATTCATATTAGTAAGAGGTAGGATGTCCTCCAAATGTACATAGATTTTAAAAACACTTAAAGGATGTTGTGTTATACTATTCTTTATACAATTGGATTGGTTTTGGATACAGAGGTTAGTTGTATAAATTATCAAATTATTTTTATCAATATTCAAAGTACCAAAGATCTTCAGGTCAGCCATTATTCTTCTACCCCTTTCCTCATGACTTGACTCAATTCGATTTTATTTTTCTGTTACCCTTTCAGGCATTAAACACAATTTGAAGTGCAAAATGTTTCAATGTACAATAATCATAGGGTCATGCAGTCACTTGCTGCTACTTCTGGGAAGTTTCTAAGGACTCTGAAAAGGCATATTTGTCTAAAAGCATTAAAGCTTCATTAGCTCAAGAGTAAGATAATTTACATTAATTTCACATTTGTACAAAGCGTCATTCTGTTAGGTATGTCTTTGAAGCAAATATATATATATATATACTTTACGTCATATTTTGAAGTATAAAAGGGCTCCATTTTCCCCAAACTAGACAAAACACTTGACAAAAACATTTTATTTGTTGATTAATTGAAAAAAATCAACTACTTATTTGTAATTTGCTAATGTTATATCAGACAGCAAAGTCAGTTTTTCTTGTAAGCAATAAAAAAGATTTTCCATGGAATTTTTAAACTGGATAACAAAGCCTTCATGTTGACAAAATAAAATAATTTTATTGCACAAGCAGGGTTATGCTATTATTAACAAGCATAACACTTTTAATAAAATTTATAATATGACGTAGTAAAGTTAAATAATTTTCTAAACGTTTCAGAAAAGCTCCACAAACCTCCAAAGAAAACATGGAAATGTTTTTTCTTCGTCTACCAAAACCAACATGCTGAACAGTAATACTGTTTTGCAATTGAAGCAATTAGGGAACAGCAACAGAATCCATTTCCTATTAATGCTGAGATAATGTTGAAGTATATTAATTGTGTATCTGCTGCACTTCAAAAATTATATGTGATCAGAATTCTCCATTTTGTAAACTCCAAGTTGAAATAATGTCATCACACTGTTAAGGTCATGCACATTCAAACATCTGCAACTTCAGGCAATGCATATCCTTTTATAAAATTTAGATGCTCCATTTTATAACTTAAACTGTTATTTCCATTTAAGAAGATGACCCCGAAAACCTAATGTTCAGGCTTCTGAACATTAATTAAAAAAAAAAAAAAAGATTGCAAATAAATATAAGCCTATAAATACTATGAAGTCTTTAATGAGAAAAAAAAGTCAGCATCTTAAATTTCTCAAACTTCCTGCTGAGTACAATGGAAGCAAACAACACATTAGAAAGCTTTAATAGCCTACTTGTAGGAATAGCATTGTGACTGTTGTAATGAGGTTTGAATTCCTAAAGTATATATTTATTCTTCAATAATAAAACAAGTGTTTATGCTCTGACCTCACTTCTTTAACTTTATGATACTCACTTGTCAAAAGTTATTTTAATGGAATGTCCTGGTCTTGCTTCAATCACCCATTCACAATTAAGTGAGTCCTTGTAATATCCTGGCCACCCTGGTGGCAAGATAACACCACTTGATGCTGTCAAATGTCCACCGCATGGTGCTGAAAGGAAAAAAAAACCAAACGTATATTTGTAACATACAAATTATTTCTAATATATTATATATTCAAAGAAATAGAAAAAAATCAAATTAAAATTAATATAAATATGGTAAATACAGTTTTAATAGTTTAACACAGTACTTTGATTTCTTAAGACTCATAAGGCCTGCAATGTGTCTTATAGAAACCTATTACTCTCTATATATTGTAACACAAAAATCATGGCACTTGGGTCTGCCAGCCTTCCTTCTGTTGAAAAGCACAGTATCTTACTAAAAAATTATACTGTCTCATCACATTTAGATCCATTATGATTCCAAATTGACATGGAAACATCAGAAAAATTGTTCCATGTAATTATTACCACTGTTCTGTGCTACCTTTTTGAGTAATCACTGAGCTCAGTGGAACTGGCAGTTGTAAATATTCCATCTGACCATAGAATGGTTTAATTTGAAGGGGATGTCTGGAAATCATCTAGTCCATTTCCTGCTCAAAACAACAGATTGCACAGAAACATGTCCAGTCAGGATCATGCCTCTCCTCCAAAGTCAAACACAGAATTTCTTGACAAGCTGTTTTAATGTTTGATCACTCACAGTGCAAGGTTTTTCTTATCTTTAAACTGAAGTCCATGTATTTCAGTTTCTGTTAACTGCCTCTTGTCTGTTCATTTTGCACCACTGAAGAGAGTCCAGCTCCAACTTTAAACCATCCAATTAGTTATCTGTACATATTGGCAAGATCCCTCTTGAGTCCTGAGCCTTATCTTTTCCAATCAAGACAAGCACAGTTCTTTCAACCTCTTTTTGTATGACAGATGCTCCAAGTCCTCACTTATCTTTGTGACTCTTCACAGGACTCACTCCAGTATGTCCACATTTCTCTTGTACTATGGATCCCAGGAGTGCACACAGTGCTCCCAACATAGCCTCACCAGTGCTGGATAGATTGGAAAGACCTGTCATTTATTTTCAGCCCATTTCTCCTGCCTCTCTCATCCCTCTGAACAGCAGCACAAACATCTGGAGCACCAGCCACTCAACAGCCACAGTTTTACATCATGTTCAGACTTGCTCAGAGTACATTCTGCCTCATCATTCAGTTTTGTACTGAAGGTTTTAAACAGTATTGGATAGGGGATTGACCGCTGGGCTACACCTCTATCAGTTAACCTCCAGTTGTGACACTACCTACAATTCTATGAGCCAAATAGTTCAGTCAGTTTTCAGTCCACTTCACTGTTCACTTCTCTAGTCCCTATTTCATCAGTTTGTCATTGAAAATTTTGCATGACACAGTGCCAAACACATTACTAAAACTGAATATCCATTACTCTGCCCTCATCCATCAGGCAGTTCATCTTAACACAGAAGGCTATTAGGTTGGTCAGGCATGATTTTCCTCTTCATAAATCCATGTTGATTACTACCAGTCTCCATAGTTTTCTTCAATTTGTCCTGTTTTTGGCTTGGACAGAGTTAATTTTCTCACAGTTGCCTTGATGGGGCAGAGTTTGGAGCTATGTGGGCACACCTGGGTGGTTATTCTGCACTATTCACACTATCTCTGAGGGTGAGAAGTAAGGGACTTCACTTGCAAGAAGAAGAGAATGTGACATGAGGTGGAGGGAAAACATGATCTGAAGGATCTGGGGGGACATTTTGATTTTGTCTTGGTGGCCACCAGCACATGGAACTTGGTTGGGTTGGTTGGTCAGTCAGGCAGTGGGTGAGCATTTTTTATATGCAAATCACCCTCTCTTGTATACTTTTGTTATTAATATTTTTGTTCTTACTATTTTATCTCATTGCTGTTTTCCTGTCTTAATTCAGAATATTTTCCTTTTGTCTCCCTCACAGGAGGGGGTGGAGGGGAAAGCAGCAGCTGCAGGTGGCTTAATTTCCTCCTGGGTTTAAACCACAGCACATGATTTGGAAATGGTTTCAAGGAATATTGTTTCATCACCTTTCCCAGTGATAAAGATAAGACCTGTAGCTCTTCAGATCTTTCCTCTTTCAATCCTCCAAGACTTTGCTTTCTTCCAGTCTTCAAGGATCTCCCTAGTTTAAATCAGCTTCCCAAAATATTGAGTGACCTTGTGATGTCATTGGGTGGCTAATTCAGAAACCATGGCTGCATCCCATCAGAGCCATTCCTCTATGTCAAATTTGTTTTAATGTCCTCTAACCTGATCATCCTCCATAAAAATCTAAAAAAAATGTATTGCAAGAGGGCTGTGAAAATGACTAGACAGGGCTAGACAGGGGCATTTTTCAGAGCAAAATTAAAGGACTTTGGAGCAGGATTAAACAACAGCAGAAATGACAGAACAAATTTAGGAAAACATGAGTCCCTTAAAAATTTAAGCTGGAATGGCACAGGGCCTTGGGATGTTATGTTTTACTAAAGGTTATGGCACAGCAGAACACAGGAATACTTTCAAGGTTAGGTAAATTTATCTTAGTATCATTTATATTGTCCTCATAGAAGTCAATGGTATCATTATCAGAAAATTTCACATTTCAGTGCAGGAAATCTTGCTAGATTTCTTCTGTTTCTTTGAGTAGTGACAAACCAGCCTTTTATGTCATATAGAAATGGATGGCAACATGAATTTGTGAGTTGTAAATTAAGATGTCTAGTTTTATTTCAATGTTTTTAGCAACACAAAAAAACTTTTCAGAGAGATTTATTTGATTCCACTTCTGACTTTCACTTGTCTCTAGGAATTTTCTTCCAGATTTGAGTGATAAAAGCAACCCACAAATTCTGAAACACACCAAATTTTCCTTGAAGCAAAATGAAAGGCAAGAAAAATGGCATTTACCTTACATGAGTATAGTTAATGAGGAAATCAATTTATTCCACAGTGGTTTTTAAATTTAAAGTTCATCATACTATGAACAAGAATAGTCACAAAACTCTCAAACTTCAACTGATTGTACATCATTTACTTTGTGTATTGCAGGAGTTGCTTACTATATGTATAAAAAAACCACAGAGCAGAGCAACAACAAAAAACCAACAGTAGTTCAAAAATCTCAGACAGTGAGAAGCAAACTAAATCATGCTTAGGACTCCTAATCTATAATCCAAGCCCAGAAACTTCTTCAATTATCAAGAGAATTCACATCAGAAGGGATCATCAGAAGGGATCATATTCTGAACCTAACTACTTCCTTCTATAAAAGAAACAAAGATCAAAATCTAAAAGGAAAAAAAAAAAAAAACCAAACAAACCAAGCCAGTCTGTTACTTTCATCTTTTCCTCATTAAAAACTAAGTAAACATTCCAGAAGGGTAAAATAAAGGATAACTAAGGGAAACCTATGCATTTTCTGGAAAAGTAATTTCTGTAATAATTTTTCTCTCTTTTTTTCCCTTAAAAGTGCTCATCATTCGTCCTTTATCTATGCGTTTTCAAAAAGAAAATTACACAAAGATTACAGTGAATACTTCAACAATTGACTTGAGAAATGAGAAAAAAAAACCTTCTGACAAAAAAACAACACCGCACTCCTTGCTTTGGGGTGGGCTGGGTTTTCTCTAAGAATAAAAGAAGAATCCTGCTCCACTGTGTAACTTACTTTAATCAAGTGTCGAGATTTGACAAGGAAAAAGAATTTTTCCAGAAGGAAGAGGTCAGTTTGGATATTGACCAATTGAAGGTGGACACGCCTCTGAGAACACAGAGGGGTTAAAAGCAGAATTCCCAGGAGAACTCGTTCTCTCTGGTTCCGGTCAGGCGCAGTGCAGCCTCTCCCCTGCCCGGCCGTGGCTGGGTGGGGAGGGGAAGGCCCATGGCCAGGGGACTGAGGTGGTCCAAGGGTGGAGGGACTGGAATCCCCTGCAGATGGAAGGGTGGAGAAATCTGGGATGTCTCCGTTCTCCCCCAGAGTCTCTCGAGAGAGAGAAAGAGAGAGAGAGAGAGAGAGAGGGAAAGAGAGAAAGAGGCAGTGGTGATTTTATCAGCAGTTCACCGTGGGGAAGGAGAATAGCGGGGGGGGTCACAAGGTGCCCACCTGCCTGTGGGAGCTGGAGAATCCGGGCATCGAGCCATCCCTGGGAGTCAGGACTTTTAACCCTTCCTTGAGAAATGAAAGCTTTGTGAAATTTTTCTCCTCCTCGGTTTGAAAGAGAGGAAGAGAGACAGCTTGGACCCTGGGGTGTTAGAAGGAGAAATTCTAGGTGGGAGGAGATGAGGAGTGGCTTTTGGCTGGACTTTTTCTTGGTAGCGACAGTCTGAACCAATTTTCTCCTCCAAGAGAGACTGTATTTTAGGAGGATGCCAGTGAGCCAAAGAGACCTGCTTCAGCTGGGAAAAGACAGAAGTGGAGCGAACAGAGAAAATAGGGGGTTTGTTGTGGTGCCCCCTGTTTTCAGAGAAGAAGAAGAGAATAAGATCTCTGTTCTTAGACCTCAACCCCAGGGGGAAATGGGGGGGACTGTGGTCCCAAAAAATGAAAAACTGAACTGTTGTTTTTTCCCCTCTTGGCAGGGCATCCTTGAAAGGAAAAATCCTGAAAGCAGTCTGTCCATCCATGCATTGGTGGTGAGAGCACTGTGCATGGAAAGGAGAGGGTCACTATGGCAAACTTTTTCTCTGGGCGGTGCCATGTGTGACATGGAAACACAGGATGTGGCAGCTGTGTTTTCTTGGGGGGTCTGTGGCACAGGAGAGACTCCTCTGTTCCCTCGAAGGGCTGAGTATCGATTGTCTGGAGGGTGGAAACCTGATTGGGGTCCAGATTGTGTCTCACTGTGGTTTGTTGGAGTTGGGTGGTGGGGGGAGGAATGCTTCGCAAGGTTTTAATTTTTAATTTTGTGTGTGTTTTTTCTTTCTTTTTCCTTTGATAGTAGTATAGTAGTAGTAGCTTAATAAAGTTTTTTTTCCTTGTTATTAAGCTTGGGCCTGCTTTGCTCTGTTCTCAATAGCATTTCACAGCATTCAATTGAGTGATTGCATTTTCATGGGGGCGCTGGCATTGTGCCAGTGTCAAAACATGACATTTTTGGTTACACACACAAAATTCAAAATGGGAGAGGAACGGAGACATCCCAGATTTCTCCACCCTTCCATCTGCAGGGGATTCCAGTCCTTCCACCCTTGGCCCAACTAAGTCAGGCCATGGGCCTTCCCCTCCCCACCCAGCTCGTGGCCGGGCAGGGGAGAGGCTGCACTGCGCCTGACCGGAACCAGAGAGAGCGAGTTCTCCTGGGAATTCTGCTTTTAACCCCTCTGTGTTCTCAGAGGTGTGTCTACCTTCAATTGTTCAATATCCAAACTGACCTCTTCCTTCCGAGAAAAATTTGTTTTCCTTGTCAAACCACGACAATCAGGGTAAGAAATTTTGCTAGTGCAACATCCAGGCTCACATACACTTCTGTCAGACTGCACACATGGGAGGGTTCTTCAGTATTTTTAAATTATTTTTGAAATACACAATCATATGATAACTGAGTTCTCAAAATTGCCCAAATAACAAAAAAAGTTATATGATCCATATCCTTAATTGCGATGACACTGAAATTAATGGAAATGTGAGATTTAGAAGGTTTGGATTGGTTTTCCCAAAAAAAACCCCTTTTAATCTGTAGTCTATATATCTGTTGTTTAATAAAATGTATACATTTTGAACCTGACTTTTAAAAAACATACTTTAATCATTTATTAAATGCACTCATCTGTTTTGAATTTAGGACCTATCCGTTAATCATCAAGCAATTCTTCTTACCGTATTTCATTCTAAAGAGAGTTTTAAACCTAAGTAGAGATCATTTTAGTCTATTTATTAACCTAAGAAAGGACAAGCAAATAAATTTGGAAATTTTTGGGAATATCATGGATATTAAACTTAGCTCTGGTTTTCACTATATTTCTCAGAAAAAAGTGTATTTCAGGCTATAATATTACACAGAGAAATTCAGGTATACTTTCATTTTGAGAAAGCTAAAGTGGTATATTTTCAAAAAAGACTTCTATATAGAAGCTTTATTTACTTCCTATGTAGTAGATAATTGTTCTTCAGTGTTCTACAGCCAAAACTGTTATAGCAGTTATAATTCACAACCAAGTAATGACAGTGACAATCAGAACTTGGAAACAATACCAAGTAGATTTTTAGAATGCTAATTTATTCTAAGAATACAAAAGCAAGCTATCTTGTTTCTATTACTGTGCTCTCACTTTACTGGAAGAGTGTTAAGATGAATTAATAACTTCAGGTAAAGCAGTCATATTTATGTGCAAAATGTAAAAAGTAAGCTAAATTTAAGTAGTGTCATTATTCAAACTGTAGGTGCAAAGTAAAGATTGTGCCTTTACCTTCACAACGTGGGACAGTGGAGCTCCATACTACATTTCCATCTTGCATAATACAGGTTATGGATTCAGAGCCTTGAGTCTTCACAAAGCCATCATCACAGTGAAAGGAAACAGAACTTCCCAGAAGGAATCTGTCTCCAAAACGCCTCCCATTTATAGGAATCCCTGGATCATGACACTCATTCTGACCAAAGGCTGATAAAAACATAATAATAATACTGGTAATAAAACTCGCAATAATAGTAATAATAAAAACCATCCCTTTAAAATTTGTGTCTTGTTTTTTTGCAGGAGAATAATACTCTTTCACATGTAATACAGTATTATGCAACACATAAAACATTGTAACATATAATTCAAAGTACAGAAAATTCCCTAATAAGAAGTCAGCTTCAAATCCAATGACATTTACACACATGCAACATAGTTGGAATTCAAAAGGTTTTAGATATGTGGCTTAGATACACAAGAATAATTTGCCTAAATTTTCCTCTGGACAAATTCCAGCTGTTTTGCCTCTAACATAAGGGAATTGGGGTTGTTTAACCTGAAGAAAGGGAGGCAGAGGGGAGCCCCCACTGATCCCTACAATTACCTGAAAAGAGGTTGTAGCAAAGTGAGTATTGGCCTCTTCTCACAAGTACTAAGTGATAAAATAAGAGGAAATGTCTTCCCCTTTTTAATTCCTGCCCTTTTTCTAAGGACAAAAATTATCCCTTCTTATAAAAGCAAAAGACCAGTTGGGGCATTAAAGACTTAAAAAAGGTTGAAATCAATGAATTCCAGCTTTATGTGGAGAATATTTTTAAATAATGCAAGAAAACACCTTGACCACAAACACTATTATTTTAATTGACACAACAAAGAAACAGTTTAAAAGGTCTCAAAGATAACTTTATTGTCAATTAACTACTATAATCTTAGAAAATAATTTATTCAGTTAAAATAATAGCCTCTGTATAAGTAGCATCTTTGAATGACTCATAAAATTTTTAGGAGAGTTAGCAATCTATGGCAAATGTAAAAATGTTTTCTATATGACAATGCTGTTACTAGTTTCCTATTGAGAGTACTGCTTAGTAATATATTTTTATATAAACAAAATAAAGGGCCACCTGTAGCCAGATATTTCCTAGCCTGGTTGACCAAACAGGAGAGACTTGCTTTCTCAGTACCTCTCTATATGTACATGATCAGTAGGTCCAGCTTTAAAACTTTTGGACTGGTTGTCCATTACAATTAAACTTTGTACATTTGAGAATTGCCTTCTCAAAGGTAGCACTTTCTTAAAATGCATAAAGGGACAGGACCCAGATAGAGGAATTATTCTAAATTTGTGTACTCTTATAGGAAAGGCTTCTGTGTCAGTTCAGCTGTGTTCTAGACACTGGAAAAAGCACAGAGGGTAACTGCTGTGTGTAATGCAGAAAAGAGATCTCTATTCTTAGGGGTTTGTATTCTTAGATTCTATCCTATTCAACTAGAAAAAAACATACAAAAGCAAAGCACATTCCCAGAATTATTTATTTGTATTGATGATTACTTTTATGCTTTTCCAGTTAATACCTCAATAATTGGGATCTAAGAGTAATACCTTTATGAACTTATTCTTGATGGTTCAATTGAGAAGCATATTAAATTACATGCACTGGATACTTTGATTTGAAAGATTTGGACTTTAGTTACAGGATTTATGCAGTATGAACAAAAAAGGCAAATAATAAATAATTAAGGGAATGCCTCAGCACTATCACAATTAAAATAAATAAATTATAAGGATTCAGATAAGCTAATGAATACAAGGAAGACATCTGAAAACAATGCAATAATACAATCATTACAATCTGCTTCTGAAATATAAAATTTATAAATATAAATTATATACCTATAACTATAACTATGACTATAAATATATTATTTGCTTTAATTATTATGAAGAAAGCATAAAACTAGGCATAAAATAAAAACCAGAAGTTCTTACTTGTGTAAGTGATATTAAATCCTCTTCCAGTGGTAGAGTGATCTGACTGAAATTCAAGTCTTACTATGTGTCCACTACTGGCCAATTGAGAAGGGACCTCATTGCCAGAAAATGTGCCAAGAGGTGGTAAATCTGAAATCCCATCATCTTTGATTGTAAGGTAGTCAAATTGGGGTTCTACATCAAAGTCATTGAAAATCAGATGGATTCTGCTTCCTGGCTCTGAGATAATTAACCAAACACAGTTCATATTGTTCCCATATTCCTCAGGATAATTTGGAGAAAGAATAATTCCAGATGGTGTGGTGAAGTTGAAGAAACATGAAACTAAAGGAAAGAACAATAATATTCTCAAAATAATATCTACAAACTTTATAAAGGTTTGTCTATTTTTTTATTATTATTATTCTGGAAAAGGATGATTTTGAAGTCTGGATGTCAAATTACAACACATGCAAGCAGAAAATGTTCAACACTTTCAGAACAGTTGCCCAATGCTTTTTTCCCCAAGTGAATCCAAGTGACTGGAGCAAAGTGTGCAAGAGATATATCACAAAAAAAAAAAAAAAAAAAAAAAAAAAAAAAAAAAAACCAAAAAAAAAACCAAAAAAACCCCACAAAAAACCCCCAATCTTTTCTTATGTGGGTCTGCAGGCTGCTTTGCACTGCCCAAATCAAACATGTATGTGCCACAGAATCCTTTTGAACACTTATCTGCTATTAGGAATTGCTTGTTTAGAATCTAATTCAACACATTTACATGAAGACTGATAAGTGGTTCAATTATATACAATTATATATAAAATTAGTATAAAGAACATTCTAAAAACAGTCCTGAGCTACCAAGTCAATTAAAAAAAAAAAAGCAAACCATGATGGAAAAAGTTTTCAAGGAACTTTGAAGTATTTTCCTGTTGATTAGTCTCAAAAGTTAAGAAATGCAAGAGGTTAAGGTCAAAAAACAACACAGGAAAAAAAAAATTCTTACAAACACAGCTGGGTTTGTTGCCAGACCACTGGTTATTTTGTTGGCATGTAATCGTTCTCTCTCCCACCAGCTCAAAAGCTGCTTGACATTCAAACGTAAGTGTGTCTCCATGCAGAAAACTGCTGCCAGTCCTTTTCCCATATGATGGAATTCCAGGATCTCCACAACCTCCTTTCTCTATCTCTGAATATTGAAAAATTCAAATGCAATAATAAGGGAAATACATTTGCAATCAATTTATATGTCAGTATCAGAAGTACTTTCAAAGTATTTGGCATTATATATTAATCAAATATTTACTGAAATATTTGCTGAAAACGAACTACAGGTAAATGTTGTGCAACTGCCTCAAAGATGACTTAGGATCTAAATTTCTTTCACAAGCTAATAGATTCCATACCTGCATTGCTGCATTGCTGAAAATAACAAAATATTTATATTTAACTGTATGACTGCACCAAATTACAGCATATTGGAAGGTAAAATTATAAAGCCACAGTCTCCATCCTACCCATGGAGACATAATACATGTAGATAGTTTTTCTCGCAAAGAAGTACTTGTACTAAAGAACCTCTTAACACTCACATCTGCAATTCTATTTATATATCTATTAACAATATGATTAAAAGTATATAATTTCCTAATAGAGTCAATACATTTCAGTTTAAAATAGCTTAAATATAATAAAAAACAAAATTGAGGAATTATTTCTTAATCACATACTTCAAATTAGAGCCACATTTTTCCCCGCTGCATTCAGGTATGCTGAAAATAAATTAACACTTTAGATAATATTTCAAGATATTCTTCAGGAGCTCTGTTTCTTAAATTATTTAATTTGTAGATCTCAAATCTACACAAACCAGATAAGGCTATAAAAAATTCAAATCATATGAAATTTATGAATACCAGAAGTATTAGAAAAGAAAATGTAAGTATTAATTGCCTGTGATAGAATCATCTTACAAAATATTATACACATGGCCACCCATCAGAAAATGAAGGCTCCATTTCTTTGCTATTTAATTGAAAGCAGTTTTTTTTTTAATTAACTTGCCTTTGATCAGAAAAAATAACAAAGCTCTTCTGATTCTATAAACTGTGTTGCTGCACATGTAATGAAATTATGTAAATCAGATTTAAGTGAAAATAAGAAAAAAGTTCTTGGCATTTAAATACTTTACAGTTCAGTCCAAGGTATGAAATCAGAATCATTCAAGATAACAACAAAATAAAACTCACTGAATAGTATTAAATATTAACATAATTTAATACAATTCAAAATGTTTGCTGTTAAATCTAATTATGTTAAATCCTTGCAGAAGGTCCAAGAAGAAGACCTGGACTCAGCAACAAAAATTTTAAGATACAGGATACAAAATTATGATATGTGAAGTCAATCCACTATATTTACACTCTTAAAGCAGTCATTAACAGATTGTTGTCAGACATGTTCACGAAGCTATGGCATATATTTCACAATGGAAGAGTTTTCTTGACTTGTTGATGATGCTGTGCCTGATGCACCCATTATTATTTTATTTAAATAATTTGCCTTTTGCAGAAAGTTAGAATCTATAAATTAATAAAAACATTTTCCAAAATGTCTAGTACACAAATACAATAAAACATTGGGAGAGAAATTTTATAAATAATATTTGTAAATAATGAATCAAAATTATACATACAAATGCTTTAATGCAGTTTCACTTTTCTGTTCCTACTGAGATATTGACCTTTACTTCCACAGAATAGCACTGAAAACCTGTGTTTTCAGCTATGCACATCTTTACATACTTCATGAAAATGTGAGAAGCCACAGAAAACCAGAATACACATTTTAATCACATTTTAGAAGTTCATCTCCCTCACTGACAACAGAACTGTATCTAATCCAACATATGAGAATGATCATAAACTCTTTGCCAAACTTAGGAGATGAACCAAATACTTTTTTATTCTTAATATATCACTCCTGATCCAAGAATGCTCATATGGGCATATTTATATAATTTAGATTTGTAAATATCTTATTTTCAAGCACAAAAAGCATTCATAAATGAAAAATATTAACACTACTTTCAGATAAAACATTTAAAAATATCTTTCATTCTTTGGAAAAATAGTTTTAATAAAATATGTCTCATAAAAAACTGAATGATAAATGTCAGGTCCTCTAAAACACAATAGAAGGATTTTTGAATAAATTTTTTTTATACTGAAAAGCCAAATAACTCATAAAAATGTCAAAAATGATCACATTAGCTTTATTTCTATTTAAACATTCAGGGTCTCTGCTTGTTTGTTCAACATAAAAACAATCCAGAAAATATGACAGATTTATAAAACACTACTGAAGATGTCTTATTTGCATTTTGATAATAAATAGATTGAAAAATTCCATCCAGGTCTAGGAATCCATATCTTCACAAACCTTAAACTGAAGATTATATGTATTTCTAACAGGAAATGAACTCTAGTCAAAAGTTATTCAGGCTGACAGAAAACACTCATTGTAATTCATAAAATCATCATAGGATCACAGAATTTGGGTCTGAAGGGACCTTAAAGATCTAGACCCATTCCCTTTGTCATGGATAGGATACCTTCCACTAGGCCCATGTTCTCAGATCTGGCCTGGCCTTGAATATTTCCAGGGATGAGGTATCCACAGCTTTTCTTGGCAACCTGAGCACCTAAAGAGTTTCTTCCTAAAATCTAACTTAGAACTACCCTCCTTCAGTCTAAAGCTATTCCCCCTTGTCCTATCAGCAGATGCTGTTGTGGAAGTCCCTCTGCAGCTCTCTTGGAGGCTCCCATTAGGTACTGGAAGGTGCTCTGAGGTGTTCACAGAAAGGGTTGTAAAGCATTGGACCAGGCTGCTCGGGGAAGTGCCTGAGTCACCATCCCAGCAGTATTTAAACAATATGCAGATATGGCACTGAGAGATATCATGTAGTTGGGGAATTTGCAAAGTTGGATTAATGGTTGAAATGATAATCTTAAATGATTCTCTGATTCTCTATAGTCAAAATCTTCATTTCCATTACATTAACAACCCAAAACTAAGGGAAGACGCAGGAAGTCCAGACTAATGGTTTTGTATTTACACATAAAAATACTCTTTCTTTATAACCAGATCTAGAGTAGTAGGCATGTAAAGATTCTCAAGATTTTTCTTTCCTCTGGGATTTTGCACAGATTTTTTCTTCATTGTCCTTTCCGATACCTGTTTGACTTGTACTGATTTAGTCGTTGAACAAATTTTTAAAATGTCTAAATGCAGCTGAGATGCACTGTGTGTATTGCTCCAACACATGCATTGATTATTCTGTTTCATAAATGAAGAGATGCCCTGTATCAGTTTGCTAAAAAGGAGAACATTTCAGACAAATTCCATTGAAGTTATGTTGAGCTCTTAGAAAAATCCTGTGGGATAGGAAATGTTCTTTAAATAACAAACATGAAAGTAAAATCTATGCTAACCTATTTAGCATGGCAATTAAAGACCTGCTCTTTTAGGGTTATTCGGTGTACTCATTCAATGTTGAACTTCTTTTCATTTGAGTTCTTAGGGCTGTGTGAACTTCATGAAGTTTGCACATAAACACTCAAGTCTAAATTTAAACATCGGTTTACTTTGGTTACCAAAATATTAACATTGATCTTATGCAATTGTTCTTGGCTTTCATGTACCCTCTTTCAATAGCCTGGGGAAACAGACTTTTCATCTTGTTTGTAAACTAGAAATATTTACTCATTTTCAAGGAATATTCTTTCTTTCATGTTAGAAGAATGACAAGATTAGATTCCTGACTGTTAGGTCATATCTCTTTGAATTTAATTGAAAGACATTTCTGTTACTCTGTTTTCTTTCAAATGAAGAAATATGGAAATTCAAAAGTGATATTAAGCATTTAAATATGTATCATGACTACCATTTGAAAGATATCACTTTGCAATTGAAGTATTATTTGATGTAAGGACTTTGACTGTGGTATCTGAATGTATAATAAAATAATTCATAGTTTAGATTTTAAACTTACTGTTCATAGAAGGAGTAATTTAGTGCTTTCCCCCCCTTGTTACTAGATTAAAAATACACAGTTTAAAGTAAATTCTTAGTGTTGCTGTGTTTTCATTCTCACTATCCAGTAATGATTACTGAATCATCTAATCATTAAATCTGAATCTAGATACAACACAAAGATTATAAATAATAATTTCATACATTAATAATTCAGATGCATAAATACTATTTAAACTAAATACATGTTTTTTAACACATGTGAGTTAAGCAAAAGTCAATTTTTGAGATAAATATAGAATTGAATTTTTTATCAGAAATTTGAAGTCAATACTTTAAAACCTAAAGCAATTATTTTACAATATTTCATAATTATCATCTTATTTATAGTCAAGATAGATTAAGGGAAGCAGTGAAGCATAGATATACATTTACCCAAAACAAAACCAAGAAAAGAGAGTTTAAGATTTAAACTCTGAGAAGTTACAGAAATTCATGTTCCATATATGAGAAAAGTGATGATTTATTTTATTTCCTCTTATTTCTCATACCTCCCTGTGTTAACAGTCATAATATTTAATGTAGTTTAAAAACAAAAAGGAGAAACTCTTAGACATACAAACCCTTATAAAATGAGAAGGGATAGAAAGATGCTCAAGATTGGAGAATAGGACATGGATAAAAGAATGATATTTTATACATTATTCCTGTAATGGAACATAGGAACTACTACTCTAACAAAGAAAATGGTAAATCAAAACTAATAAAAAAAAAAAATTCAGATAGCACATAATTGGACTGTAAAAGTGGCTATTAAAGCTAAAATGAGGTTGGCCCATGACTAAAAAAAGGATGGCCTTACATGACCATTTTATAAATGATCACAATTTTATCATTATTCTGGTAAATTTCTTCAAAGAAATGTAACAGTGCAATTTATTATCAGTCTCCAAATAAAAAAAGAGAAGGCCTTCACAGATCATATAATTCGCTCCTGCATTTTAAGAGGCTCTCACATTTTCTCTGAAATGTTTTGTCCTTGCTCTTATCAAAAAGACCACAGATCATATCAAGTAGATTAATTTTTGCTGCTTCCACTTTATTGCATTCTGTATCAATATATATAAAAAAAACAACCAACCCAAATATGACTTTAAAATCAGATTGATGAAAAAAACACCAATTTTCCTAGGAAGTCCATTTAAACTAACAGCTCAGTATCATAGCATATGATGGCTTGCTGGTAACAATAACATTGTATTGCATCATATCTTATAAAAATCCTTGAAAATAATAAAGCAGAAAACAAACTTTAAAACATGTTCTTAAAGTTTAATATATACTGTGTACTTAAATGTCATGCATGTAATTAGAGAAAGCGGAAAAAAATATTGGTTTATTTACAATCAGTTTTATATGTTCAGGGGTAAATGCACATCAAATATGAACAGCAATGAGAAAAGAGCTTTTTATTACTTGTTGCAAAAAAATGTATGATAGCTACTAACCAAGCATGTTAAATTCATTGCCAAAATTTGTAGAAAAATAAACATGGGGAAAAAAATCATGATTATGAGTTTGTAGGCACAGTGATAGATTCTGATTTGACAGATAGGACTCTAGGAACAGAAGCTCTGGCATACTAAATAATTCTATGAAATTGTAAGCTATTGAAAATGTTAAGAATTATTGGAAAAAGAACAGTGAAAAAAATATAGACTATAATTCTGTCCTCACACAAAAACTTGCAAAAATTCATTTCCATGTTGAATTTTACTTGCAGTACTGCTCTTCCATTTAAAAAAGGTAACATTAGAACTGGGGGAGGAAAACAGAAGATCAAAGTTGATGAGGAAATAAGAACAAGTTAAATAGACTGCAAATCTCTTTTTCTGGGCAGTGAAATACATGTGTTCAAAAATTTTTTTGACAAATACATGGAAGAAAATCTTATTGACAGACAAATTATTTGAGGTATCCATCCATCACTGGAAATAGAGAAAATATTCTATTTCTTGATTTATCAGCAAATAATTCACCATTTCTTCCCTAAACATCTATTATTGTCAAGTATCAATATGCTTTTGGTGTCACTGTAGATTTTTATTCTAATTTTTTGTGATAAGGAACATGATGTTGTTCAAATTATAGTGTTCATCTTGCTTTACTACTAGAAAGAGTAGGACCAGTCAGCACAAAGGACTGAGCAATGCCCTGAACAAAAAGTTAACAGTTATCCAGAGTTATAATATTAGACGATTAAAGGAAGTACAGGAAATAAAGAAGCACAGCTGCCTGAGAAATTTTAAGAATACATAAGGGTGAATATTGTGAAAAAGCAAACCATTGAATGAGGCAGGATGCACTTACAAAACTTGTAGAATTAAATTGTTGTTAAAATTAAGAGAAAGAAAAATAACTAGCAGGAAAGGAAAATGAAGAACACTTTCTTTTATCTAGATAAAAAGTGTTTAAATAAAATTAAGAGAAGGGCAAGATAGTAAGAGAACAGCTTAAGGACCATTCAGAAAATGCAGACACATTCAAGGGAGCAGGGGCTAATTAAATTCAGTACTTAAACTGAAACAGTCAATGAACTATTAGCAATTATCTTCAAGAACTTATGGAGAACAAGGGAAATCCCACATGACTGAGCAAGGTCACATGTATTAACTGTCTCAAAAACTGAAGAAGAAGAACCTAGGAATTAAAAAAAATACCTGTGTATCTAATTGGTACCCTCCAACTGGGAAAATGATATGCTTTATCTTCCTTTACAAGAAAGTATCCTTAAACATCAATTTACAAGGGAGTATCCCTAAACATCTGTACTTAAAATTATCTTAAGTCCTGACAAGAAAGATATAATAGAAAGAATCAATGAGCTGCTGCTACTAGCAAATAATTTATAACAGGATTGTAAAGCCAAGACTGATTCTCAGCAAAATGATGGAACCACCAACAGAAAAACACTATTTATAAAGGGTTAAAAGATAAAAATATAATTACCAGTAGTTAACATGGTTTTATGGAAAATATGCAATGTCATAAAAACAATATGTTTTTGGTTTATAAACTCAGACAACACAATGTATTTGGACTCCTTTCAACCTTTTAAATTAGTGAAAAATGGCATTCTAATTAAGAATTGGCATAATAGAAAATTTATTTAGCACACATTAAATGGATTGCAATTGAATAATTATAGCATTTTGAAGCAAAAATGTGAATAAAGAATCATCATTAGACCATAGAACTTCTTCAGTTAGCTCAATCTGTACTTATTTATCCGAATCCTAACAGTTTGTTACAGAAATATTACAGAAAAATAGCTAAACAGTACTGCCACACTCTTTCAAGATGCTTTAACCTGACATATATTGTAAGTGTACAGTCTTCTCAAGCACATGTACCCATATAAGCACTGCTTTTTCTCATACTCTTAAAATTAACCCTCACCAAAATCTCAAGCCTATAGCAGCTGAGAATTTTGTAAAATAAAATTAATGTTATATGGGAAGACCTTATTTTCCCTGAGTATCCACTTCAGTACCTTAAAGTGGGTGTGCCTCTGCTTTAAAGACCAGAAGTGGTAAGTACAGTTTCATAAAACAAAATGAAATATTAAAATAATGTGTAGATTTGCTGGAATGTCAACTCAGTACTTTTCTATTGCCAGCTGTAGAAGCAGTAAGTGCTCAAATGGAAAATGTTAGCTTTGGAAGCAACTGAATGCACCAATATTAGTACAGTGTGGACATCCAAACAATTTTCCCTTATTATATTTCAGTGAAGAAGCAAGAAGGATGAAGTATTGCTCCAAAAGTATTCTTCTAAAGAAAAAAAAAAAAAAAAAAAGAAATAGAGAAAACATCTTTAGGCTTTACACTCCTATATTCTGCCCTTGCAGGACAAATCCTGTCCTCTAGTGTTGGACTCAGTCCAGCATCTTTTAAATTTTTTTGGCAATGCACAATTTCTCAAGATCTCAAAGTTTCTCTCTTTGATTAACTTTGAGACTTCATTGCATGGGCACTCTTTCAATCTAAAGAAAAGTTCCTTTTGTTCTTATCTATATCTTGTATGTTTCAATTTTTTTTTTTTTTTTTTTTTTGCTGTGCCTCTATCCTTGTTGGCTCCTGTCCCCTTGGTCACCCAAGAGGTCAGGGTGGGATTAAGGAAGACAAAATTTCCTCTTCTTTCCTGTGGGAACTCAAAATGTCTCTCAGACATTTTTAGAGGTTCCAGGCCTTGGTCAGAAGCATTCTAGATCCTGGCAGACAACTGAAAAACGGCTGTGATTTTGAGTTTGAGCCATGGAATGAATTACCAACTTTGGAGGTGGAACAAGCAATCACAAAAGGTTAGATAGTATAGTAAAAGTAGTTATGAAGTAGAGGGGAAATTTTTTTAGTATTGTACAGGGGGGTTTTAACACATGTACAGGGGGGTTTTCACTTTGTACATGGGGGTCAGAAGTTCTAAGATGGAGGAAAGTGGGCTGATCCTGTTCTTCCTCCTTCTTTTTCCTTACCTCCATGTTCTTGGTGATGTTGGCACTCACAGATTGGTTTAGAATAGAAAAACACTTGGCAATGTAGGTAGTAGGTATTGGGGAATAATTGTAAACATGTTATACGTAATATATCTTATAAAAGATAGCAGCAACCCTGGGCGGAGAGAGAGACGAAGAAGACAGCAGACAGAGAGGATGTCAGTGTGTGTGTCGGGGAAAAAAAAACCAAAAAAAACCCAACAACAAAAATTGATTTTTAAGAAGTGTTTGACAAGTACAGTGTTGTTTTGGTTTGCTGTTTGTTTTTGGTTTTGTTTTTTTTTTTTCCAAATAGCACAAGGAGGGTTAAATGTAAATTTTTATTTATGTTGTTCCTATCAGGTACATGTTCTGGTAAAAGCACATCCAAATGTCTATACTGTAGAGAAGCAAGCAGATCAGGCATAGTCAGATTATTATATACACTTTCAACCTTGGCAGATTAAAAGACAATCAAAAAAATAGGTTGCACCCACTTTTCTTGAGCATATTGTGAGTTGAAATTAAAAATGGAATTAAGTTAATGAATGGAAATTAGGAAAAACTAAAGACATATTTTTTTTACAACTGATTCTTGCTAAAATATGTTAAAATTCTTCCTCTTTCCTCTGCATATTAATTTTACCAAAGAAACACAGGAGGAACCTCTGGCCATGGTTCCAAGCAGCTGATTAGATTTTGAACCAAACTTAATATGATAATACTTGGAAACACAGTCCAGCGAGGTTCTGTTGCAAGCTGAATAAAGTTGAAAAATTATACTCACCAAAACTCAGTAATCTTTTACAGCATGCTAATACAACACAATAGAAAAATTAACAGATTAAAACTTTTTTATAATGTTCTTTATAAAGGTGACCATATAAAAATATTTCACTATTTCAGAGGTCATATAGACATTGGAAAACTAAAAGTGGCAACAAATATTAAGACCCTGGAATTATCAAAGACAGATTGACGTGGTGAGTACTGCAAATCACAGGAAATATGAGAAAAGGTTTATATCTTCTGGCTTTTTTGCTTTTTGAAGCACTTAAAGTCTTAGTTTTACAAGGAAGGCTATGCACACATGCTAGTATTACTCTCTAGCATTGAAACAAAGCCAAGCTTATTCACTACCTAATAGAAATGGACCTAAATTTCTTTTCTTTCAACCATTTGGAAAAACACATCAACAGGCATACCTGGAGATACAGACTGGAAACAATTTACATCTGTATTTACAAAAATAAGTGTTTCACTTATTTTTTATATTACAACTGATATTTTTAGAGTATTTTCAAAATATTCACTACTTTCTTTTGCATCTACTTGTGATGATTTTGTTTTAAAGTAAATAGTACTCTGCTTTCTGAAAGTTCCTTCAGCATCAAACTATTCTTTGGACGTTGAAAGGAAAAATAAAGACCCTTTGAAAACATTACTAATACCAAGCCATAAGGGAATTGTAAAGGAAGTGCTCTTTTACAATCATTCCAAGAAGGGTGCATAATGTCCTACTGAAGAGAGGCTATGCTGGCCTGGAAAAGTCAGAGAAGAGGTACAAGGCAGTAGCAAACTGTTTTTTACTGACAGTTAACTCATGGAATTCAGTTTCACCTGCACATATATCCCATTTAATGGAGTTCATTACTTTTTGCACTTAAAAACCTTAAATCTACAATCTTTTACAAGTGATGTTTTGAGAACATCACCTATAAAAGACTCAATATTTCAGATAATCTGTTTTCTAGTAAATGCTGTTAGTTCATCATGATTAGAATAGTTTTCAGAAGTGTTCATATGCAAACAGAGCTGGCAAGCGCACATAATGCTATGATATCATTGTAGCTTTTTCTTAACTTAATTGAGCAATTCTCATGTATAATAAATAGTCTGAATGGATTTTTTTTATATGCTGCCATATATACAACAAAGAAATCAAATGCACAAATGCACAAAGAAATTTGTTCTTGACAATGTTTTAGATTACAAAGTATTGTCTTTCTCAAATTTCACAACATAAAAATAAGCCATTATTTCATCTGAACAACAAACCCTTTTATTCTAAATTGCTAATAAAATGAGAGAGCAATATAAAAAAGGCTGCTCTGAAGGATATGCTGACTTCGCAACAAATGGAGGTCTTAGTATGTCACATCAATTTCAGTCAAAGTGTAAAATTTATGTCTGTTTATGTTCTCAGTTAAAAAATCATGCAGTGGTTGAATGGACTTGGGAAAGATAAAAAATTCCGAAGAATTCTGAACCACTCTTTAGTGAAATAAATGTTCTTTATAGAGGATCTCACTAATAGACAACTGCATGTCAGAATCAAAATCTTCAAATGTTGATTAATATTTCCCACAGATCTTTCTTTAGTACCAACTACCAGTATGATGTTTTCAATATTTGAGATTCAAATATAATTTTACATTTCAAATCATGTGACTTAGTAATGAACAGTGACATTTAAGAAATTCAATAAATACTATAATGAAGGCACAAATGACCCAAACCTGACCATCTTTTGTCTTTTCATTGTGTTAGTTACTAAAAGAAAACCATACCAATAAGCACCAAAATCCTAAAAACTGCGTTACATTAATGAGATGATCACTGGAATCTAGCCTCCTTAAAAAGATGGAAAAATGCATATGAACAAGAAATTCCAGATCTTCTGAAAATCTCAATAACAACTATAATTAATCTACTATACAAAAATACCATTATGTGGGTTGTGCTGAATTCCAATACAGCATTCCTAAGACACCAGTTTTACAAAATAAATTTACTCCCTTTACTAGAAATTAGCAGTGGTGGAGGTGGTCTACAGTGGAGAGTAATCTGGACTCCAAGGATTTGGATGAAATTCAGTTCAGGTAAAGATTTGTATGGAGAACACTGATGCCATACACCAGCACTCTGATGATAAAGCCCTGGGCAGACACCTTTGTATCTTTGTATATCCTGGTCTGCCTATGACGAGCACCTCTGATCCCCCTCCCCTAAATCCTAGGGGTGGCATCTCGGCCATGGAAAGACTGTCCCACCAAGTCTGGCCACTCAAAGGAAACTTCAATGCCCCTGCTGGGCTTAACCACAACATATACACACACTTCTCTCTAACTACGAAAGGAACAAAACTAAGGCCATTAAAGCCACATGAAAAGATGTGCAAAACTGTTGGGACACACAAGACAGATGCTGGACTTTGGACCTGGTTAGCATAAGAGATTAACAAATCAGGATGCCTTAGTAAGAGAAAACAGAACTTTGAGGATTAAATCAAGACTAAATTGAAGATTAAATCAAGATTTACCAGAAAAAAAGAATTACATCAAGCTCTGCAAGCAAGAGGTATTGTAAAATGTACAAGTTTGTTTATGTGATGATTAACCCAATTATTGTCATAAAACATTACTAGCCTTCCTAGAAGAGTATATAAGCATATGTAGTCCACAATAAAGTTGGATTCTGACCATTTCTCAGTCTCCCTATCTCTCTCATCATTGCTGATACAAAACTACTCACTCAGGTGTGCCATTGTCTTCAGATCACTACAATTTAATCCTCTTCAGTGGATTTGTACTCTTCTTTCAAAGAAGATTAAGTTGTAGTTATGGAAGATCAAAACATCACTGAAGAGTGCTTACATAGGGATTTAAGGTAGATTACTCAGCTAAATCTGTACTTAAAATTTATCATACCATGTTAATTTTAACATGTATGAGCATCTGCTTGCAGTTGTAATAGACATTTTCAAAAAATAAAGGTAGTTCCTATTTGCAGCAGTTTATCACTGTTTTTCATCAAAAGAACACCAGCTTTTATAGTTGGTTTATCTTAAAAACCAGAACATGCTCTTTATCTATAATAACAGTAACTATAAGATTAGCTGTATTATTTTAAAAGTATATGCAAAATTTATTAAATTAATTTTGTGGTATAAAATGTACTCTAAAACACCTAAAAAATCACTTTATTAAAAACTTTGGGCAAATTTTGAGGGGAGAGATTATTCAGATTTTTTACTATTATTCTAATACATGAAATGCATATATATGTATTTTTAAAATGTCTACTGTAAAGTTTTAACTGGAAGAAGGATTATGTTTACAGTGTCTTAGGGTCATTTTATCTTTTTCTTCAGTTTATAATAAGAATATTAACTTAGCACTTTTTTATAAAGTTACCCTTTGTTGTATATAAAAAAATAACTTAGTATGCTGACATCATGCATAAACATGGACAGAAAATCCTGTGAGAGTCAAAGTCTGACTCCAAAAAAAACAAATATTTGTTTTAAGAAAAATTGCAATAATATTGCATTTTGCCTTAGAGGAAAAAATTAAATATTCATCAAGATTATTAAAACAATGCTTTCTTTAAAGTTTATTGACTTCAGGGATAACACCACTTCTCACAGATCTCTCAAACTTTTTCTTTGATAGATATACTTTAAAAAATCATCCATATTAGAATTTTTGGACTTGGCAAAGTTAGGTTAACAGTCGGACTCAATGATCTTCAGGGTCCTTTTCAACCAAAATGTTTCTATGACTCTTTCAATACAGTACCATGTGTGTCAGTCATCAAATATTTAATCAATTCCTTCATTACTGTTTGAAAAAGGTTGTTTACTTAAAGTAACATAGACTTGAATATAAATCTTAAACCAAGTGTCACCACTGGCGAGACAACATGAACAGCTGATTCATTACTAATTTAAAATCAAGTATTTGATTTTTGAAAACCTTTTTTTTTGAGTGACTGTCATGCATCCAAAGGCTTTAAAATGACAGGGCAATATAGTTCTCATGATTTTAACCTTGTAGTAAAACAATACAAAAAACTGGCAGAAAAAGAAAATGCTTTATAAGACATGCTCTTATTCAAAAGAAAAAATCATAACATGCTATCTATTGCTGTCTAGGTATGATGCATCTTTCTGTCTGATCATTATTTACAGGAACTTTATAAATGTATGGAAGGTGCTTAAGAATTCCAAACAATCTCAGTTGTAGATATTAACAGGAAAGTCTGAGTATATCACCACTTAATGAATTAAATAAGGCAAATTACTAAAAGACAATTATTTTGGCCTAAAGTGTTAAAGGACTATCTTCTTAAGTAGCATCAATGGGCAGCTAAGTTCATGGTGCATACACTACTGTGTTTTCTATATTTAAAAAATTAGAAAAAATTTTAACAGGTAAAACATCTATTTCTGTTTACTTAAAATTATTAAATTGTTGATCAAACTTTCAAATTGAGCTGTATCTGCTAAGAAGAAAAGACTAAGATTTATGTTTCAAACACTTAGACTAAACTGTTCAGTTCCTTTTCTTGTTTGTTTTCAGTAAAAGGAAAAAAGTAAAAAGACCTGTCAGAAGTAAAAAAATAAACAAAAAAGTTCCCAAAAGATAAGTTACTTATATTTCTTTCTCAAATATATGATACAAGAATCTTATTCTATGCCAGTTTTATTTTTACAATTTGCTCCTAGTCTTTGAAAAAATCATCAAATGTTACTAATGTTTTTTAAAAGCCATAGTAAAACTGAATTAAAAGTTTAACGTCTGAAAATAACATTTACGTTAAGGTCAAACATACTGAACTATGAACATGAATAAAAAAGTATAGAACTATAAATCTATAAAAATATCTGAGCTGTTTTCTCCACAGAATGTGTTTAATTATTATCTGAAACTACTTTCCAAACAAGTTTGACTAACAGAATGGTCTTCACTGCCTGAGTTAAAACATAACAATTCTCTTTGAGACAATGTTATCGTTTCAACTTTTAATAATTTTCTTAAGAGAAGTAAGCAAAGGATTTAAACTTAACCTGTTAAATCAATAGCTGAAAAGATAGAAATGAGGTATGTGTCATCAGTCAGACACACCTGCAGTCTGGAGGGGAAGGGAGGCAGCAGCTTCCCAGCTCCAGTCATGTCATATAACTAAAAAAGAATATATGAGCTTCATATTGGCTGTACCTAAACAAATTGTAAGTGTGGAAAGTTTCAACAGTTTTGGGGTATTTTACTTTTTAAATTCTGAATTTTAGGTAATGGACACATTAATAAAGATATTCCTTAATTCCTTTAACATGCACGTTCTTATTCAGCATATTGACAATGTCCATGATTAGCACAATAGAATGCATTGTATTAAAGGCTATAGCAAAAGAGACTAATACATTGTTAAACAGCATAACTGAACAAATTTACATCAATCTTTAAGCTGACTGAGATAAATAGCAGACATTGATTATATTTCTGTGGAGCAGAGTTGAGCATAATGACATTAAGATCTGAAAAGTCCTCCAATAAAAATAGGACATAAAAAGCAGATTTGCACAATTAATATAAAACGTAAAAAGGAAAAATCATTAATTTAACAAATTTGTAATCATTCTGGCCTTTTTTTTTTTTTGTTATTTTGTTAATTTAGGAGGCAGAATAAGAATTATTGGGAGCTGCATGCTTGCTCCTATTTATTCTCTTCACTGAGCTGTTTGGGATTGTTTAGTAAAGGATTGTGACAGAGACAGAAATTTGGTCTTATTCATTACAGTCTGCTAATATATAAATATGCAAAACACTCAACGAGTTAAAGTATATCAGTATTATATTATGTTCCTCAAGCTCATATGTATTTTCTAGATGAAAAATGTGTTCTGTCTTCCACCCCAAATACTATGCAAACCTCAGGCAAATACATTCCCAGTATTAAAATTTTCTTTGAAACTGCTGCAGTAATTTTCAGTAACTTAGTGTGCCTCTTTTCACTCTATTAGTAACCTACTGGTGGTACTATTTATTTCTTGAAAGAAAATTCAGGTATACTGAAAATGAGAAATGCCTGTTCTAGGCTTATCTGAATAGTATACTCTAAAAAGGTTAGACAAAAACATAGCAAAGCTTCTGAAAATTATTGATAATGTACTGTGGCAGAAATTAAGTGACTGACATTTGCACATCCAAAATACTAACCTGCCCTTTGTAGCACTATGAACAGATTCATTCATACAGTATTCTGATAGAACTCTCTGACAGTTCTCCACAGAACCAAGTAGCTTTAATAAATAAAAATATTCACATGAAACTTATTTATTGTCTGTTTTCCAAAAGGACACGCTTTAATAATGTTCAAATAATACATACAAACCTAATACAAGAAGAAAATTTAATATATGCAAAACTTATGAAAGAGAGAAAAGGTTAAAGCAAAAGAAACTCAGAGTTTTCACTGAATTACTTATATCTGTTTTGTTTCTAAGCATTACACTGTAAATAATGATTTCCCTGTGTGCATGTCCAATTGTGAAAGTCCTAGAAAGTCTTAATTCCATTTATTTTTTCAGCACGGTTTTATTAAACGTCCAAGCAGTAACAAAGTTTTATATCAATACTGGTAGTGTAATAACATTTATAAGGTTATTATTGTTATATTTTTGTAAGAAACTGCACTGATTTAAGGGTTACTAATACTCTGCATGGTTATATAATGTAATTGTATGCAAAAAAGATAATTGACATTTATCTGCCCAACTGAAATAAGTTTTTGAAAGTACTTTTCTCCTACTCTCAAGTAGAAAGAAGAATCTTCCTCCAAACAATCATAATTGAGAGCTTGCAAACTTAACTGTTCAGCTGAGCATCAATACAAATAAAGGTTGTAAATCTGACATTTTCGGCTGCTTGCAGGAGCTGATATACTTCCTGACATCACCAAGAATTCTTAATAACTTTAAATTACATAAAATGCTAGAATTATATCACTGAGTCATCAGATTTATTTTATAACACTGTTATGAACTAAAGGATAGGTTAATGAAATAACTTAATTACTTTATATAACCATGTAAAGTTGGGAATAAAAAATGAGCTCTAAATAGACTATAAAACAGATGCTGTTATACTGGTTATTATCAAGTCTAGAAGTCAAAAGATTAAATATTTTTATCAGAATTGCAGGTTTAAATGGCTGAATGGAGAAAAATCTCAAGGATAATAAAAATCATAAAACATTCACACCTAAAACTTCAAGCTGTCATGAGCTTTTATGTCAGTGTGTTACAGCCAATAGAACCACAAGCATGGAAGCAGCCTAATGATCAGCGGCTGCATGATCCACCTTGGATGCTGAGAGCCATAAAGCACCTATATGAAGATGTGGCACACCCATAAAATGAGTGGAATAAGCCAAACTCAGGCACATATTCACCTTATCAGTCCATTTTTTGGCTGCAACTGCAACCTAACAATGATGTTTGATACTGCTACAAGGTCTTACTGATACAGTAACATGCTGCATTTTCCTGACCTGGATATGCGTGGCAATGTCTGTGCCTAACTTATCCACTTAACAGGTAAATGTGTGCTTGAATCAATATTAAGAAGTGGTATAAATCAAATCTTCCTGTTGATTCAAAGCTGCCTAAATACTACATTAGATCACACATGCTGGACAAATTTGGGCATGGGTGGTCTTCACTTGTCGTCAAAACAAAACAGAAATGCACCTCAAGAAGAAAACTAACCCAAAAAAAGGTGTATGAATAAAACATTAATTACAAATTCTTTACTTATTGTATGTAAAAAAGTCCTTGCTTTAGCCCATGACCAGCAACAAACTGGAAAAAAAGCATGCTTGTAAAATATAATCTTAGTATATCAACATTGTTGGTGTTACCAGACCATTCTGGGACACCAAGGAGGTGGCATGATATTGTTTTCATGACTTTGTTATATTTACTAGTGTGTGTGTCATGTTGTTCTTTATATATACGGTACTATCAAAAAAACCAAAAAAAGTGTCATTGCATGGCAGGACTGAAAATAAGGTTAGACATTAAAAAAAAAAAAATCTGTAATCAGTTTATTTATTCAAAATAAGTGATTTTGGTGAATCTAAACCTATTTAACCAGAGAGATCAGAAAATGTAATGCACTGTTCTAATGTATATTTAAATTTTATTCAGACTGAAGCAACTTCAACAGCAACAATCTACATCAAGATTACCATTCAGCATGTTTATGTTATTCTTCCAGAAGACTGCATACGAGGATTTCAGATATGTCCCTTGTATGGAGAAAGTACACTGAGGTCTTTCATAACCTTACTAAATAACCAGGTAACAGGAAAAATTATATTAGAAACATAATTAAAACTTACAGTCCATTTTTATAATTTACTTTTTAAACAGCTCTGTTGTTGAAACTCTGAAAACTCTCTTAACAACAGCCTGTACACTGTATTTTTTTCTGTAAATGTAAATTTTCTTTTTTTTTTTTGTTGGTTTTTTTCTTGTTGAAAATTTTGATTGTAAAGCAGCATGTTATAGTGCTGTGTGCATGTTGAGAAAAATTTTGTTTAATTTATGAAGACCTGCTTAAATTATGAAGGAATTGTTAAAATTATGAAGACCAATGACACCTGGTCATCTTGGCTTCAGTAAGGAAAACTGGTATTAATAATAATTGGAGAGGATTCAGTTTAGATCTTTTGAAGCACTTGGGTGTGATATTACAATGCATCAAATTCTTCAAAGACAGAACAATTTAAATTTCTGGCCTTTTCATGAAAAATATGCTTTCAAAGGATTCTTTTTGAAAGGTATTTAAACCATTCTGTTAAGATATCTGGAATCTATAACAGATAATGAAGTACTTTGAAATATAGTCCATAAATTAGGGGTTTTTGAAAAAAATAATGGTAGGATCATTCTTCAGCTTTTTTACTTTTTTTTTTTTTTTAATATGGGTTAACAGCCTTCTATTTTAGCAATAACAATGTAGTTCTAACATGGTTTAGAAAGTTAATCATCAAAGTTAAGGGCTGCCTGTAGTTTTGCATTTTACTTAATAATTGCATAGAGGTAATGCTTAAATTATTTTTGTCTTTATAATGCATGACACTGAGTATGACTAGAAGAAAAATACCAAGACACCTCTTGTATTTGCTAACATGGTGGATGTTTGTCAGTTTCCTGGAGTTAAAAAACTGCTAACAGCTCTTGTTTTACCATCTGGGTTTCCATTGGTCGCCTTCCAGTGCCTACAGTGATACCAATCCCCTGTATTCAAAACTCTCTCCAGGAACTATCTCAACAGGACCTATGTCTGAAATCCTTCTTGTGGCTCCAGCTTTTGGAGAACTGCATTCTACAGTCCAAGAAACATGATAGGGCAGACTACAAAAACTGGAATAGTGAGAGTATAGATAACCCTACATCTGTCTGACGTTAATGTGTTTCTGAAGGTGACCAAAGAAGAGGCAAAAGAACTTGGGAAGACTTGCCTCTCTCTTAATCCCTTAGGCAAATAGTAAATAGAATTAAACTTACTATTCATACATAAAATCTGTTATGCATATCAGTTCATTTAAAAGCATCATTTCATACTAATGGACATACTAATAATGTAAGATAGGTGAACTGCATCATTAATAACTTTTCTTAAAAATTAAAGTAACATGAAGTTCAGTTAAAGTAAGAATTTTCTATAGACTATGACACCATTTAAGAAGTAATAGAAAAAAAAAAATAGATACAAAGTCAAGATTCAGTTGATGATCTGTAAAATATATCCCAAGAGGGTGAGAAATCATGTTCCAATCCTGAGCAAAACTCTCAACTTTTGGGGAAAAAAGATTCAAATAAGGACGTCCTTTACTTTGTGTCTACATAACACATATAAGGCCTGAAAGACTGCAGTCTGCCTTCTTTTTAGCTAACTGAAATCACAAAGACAGTATCCTTGAGGTTGCATGTCACAATATATTAACTGTCTCACAATTAAAATGAGATTCTATTTTTAGACAGGTTCTTTGACTGCTAAACAAGGGGAAGGAGATTTATTCAGGCAACTTGTGACAGGATAAAAGTTTAAACTTTATACTTAGCCTAAAGCAGGAAATGTATTGAGAGTGCAGATGGTTAAAAGTTTAATCAATAGTAAAAGATTAGAAAATTCTACTAAAACTAATGAGAACATTGAAATGAAAGAGAGAAAAAAGCTATAATTCACCTTCATCTTAAACCATTTACTATACTTTTGAACTTGTAAACATTTCACACTTTAGAATTCTGAAACTGACTTGCAAAACTAAAATATACAGAAAAACCCACAACTGGTGTGAAAACAAGATTGAAAGCCAAAATCCAACTGCCAAATGATAACAATATACTTAAAAGAGGTGCTGTTGCTGCTTAAAAATGCACATTGTGTACTTCAGATGTTTGCAGAAAGTCCCCAGAAGTAAGAGGTTGAACTCCATAAATAAAATAACATCATTAGACAAATACAGAAATGAAAACATATTAATTTACATTAGAAATACCAGAAAGAAATTATAGAAGAAAAAATAAATTGTATTATATATGTTATTTAAATTTTTAAACTTCTTCATATGGTTATGAGAAGGTAAAGTTCATAATTTTGGTTGAGGAAACAGTGTAAATGGTCAGATATATAACTTGTTCCAGCACTCTTTCCACTATATAATCGCTATTTCCACTGAATGCATTTCACAAATGGATTTTTTAAAGGCAATATAATTTCTAAATAAACACAGACCCTAGAAACGACTCAAGTACAAAAGATAAAACCATGACAGAAGGGACAAGGGGTAAGGTTAATTTAGATAAAGAGTATGTAATTCTACTCATGCAATAAAAGATACTTAAGCTGTGTAACTATACAAGCTTAATGCATGGTGCAATGTGTTAAGATTCCTTGATGTCTTAGCCATAGAAGGGCTGCAAGCCTTCATCTGATTTTTCGCTCTTGCACATCACACTTAATCAACTGGGACAGTGTTTCAAGAGCCTCTGTAATTTTCCTTGTTCTCATATGGTTATTCTCATGGCTGTGGACCTGCAAATCTCAGTAGTGTTTCTATGGAGGATTCTCATGGGAAGTGATTGCCACTCTCATGAAAATCACCCCTTCTTTCTCCTCTTTTGTCCTTATTTTGTTGATTTCAGTTCACTTAAAGAAAACCAAAACATGGTGCATAAAAGAAGTCAATAATAATAATGAAAACACCTCAAATATTTTCCAGTAGTATGTGTACACAGAAACTTAAAATATGAATGTAAAACAGTTGATCTGATTATTGTAGTCCAATCAGTACCATAGTAGGAATAACATGAATAGGAATAACAAATAGTGAACTTGAGTGAGTCCCAAAGAAATACAGTGTTAGGGAAAAAAAAAGGTGGCGGTATAACCCTAATTACTGCTATCATCACCACCTACTTCAAAGAAGAGACCACTAGTAGAAAACTATTGGTTTGGAGAAGTAACACCACATTTCCTTGCTGACCACTGGGGAATATTTCCCCTTCCTGTTCCTTTCAATGTTCACAATATGTTCACAGCCACAGACTCTACTTCTAAAAACCTACTCAGGCAAGCCATAATGTCCTTAGTGTAATAAATGTATAGCTTTCTAAACTTGAGGGTAACATCTCCATAACTTTTCACTCTTTATTTTGCCTGTTTTGGTATTGATGAAACAGTAAGATAGCTAGAAATGAAGTGAAACACTTAGGCAGGATACTTCATTTTATGGACAATGTTTAAGGAGCACTTCCATTCTTCTAATTCAGTTACTTTCAGTTACTGAACTGTGAAAAGTCTCTCAATGTTTTGCAGCATTTTTTGTACTAAACTAATTTTGAGAAGATTATTATCAAATAATTTTCATCATTTGTGCCCATAAGGTACTACTGAAAATAGTATCAAGTGTTTTCCCTTATCCTTAAGGTGAACTAATTAACATGGAAATTAACAGAAAATGATACCAGATGTTAATAAGAAATAGCTCTTTCTAGCTGCAGGTCTATACAACCTGTTGAAAGGGGAAAAAATCAATACATGCATGCATAATAAAGGATATCAGATATTTTTTTAATACAATTAATCAACTTCAGAAGGTACTGAATTTCACACCATCAAAAAAAAAAAAACAAACATGACATTTATATTGCAAAGGTTCTCCCTTCTTTGAGACAGAAGCAACACAAATGAGGCTAGGTAACTTAGATTTTTTTTTTTTTTTGATTTCCACAATTCTATACAACTTCCTAATTTCCACAACAATATACAATATACCTATTATGTTGTTTTCATACTAATTTTGACTTAGCTCTGTGAAAATTCTCAGTGAGGCATGAAAATAAGTTTTATAACTACCCAAATAAAGTCTTAGAACATTAACAATATTTTTCAAATAGTATCCAATATTATATGGGTTAGCAGAATGAAAAATTTAAGACCCTTCAAATATTTTAGAAATTTGTAGCTTCAATTAACCTCCCAGCAAAAAGTATTAGAACAATAAATTTCATTTTTACTTGCAAATATTATTAGATATTTTGTAGGTATTTGCAAATCCATGTCCTCATTTACTATTAATTGACAACAGAGACAGCATAAAAACTCTTAAGTTTGTGAAAGGACTAAAATGCCTATTTGAAATTAATTTGTTGGGGTATAATGAATTAAGTGACAACATAAGTTTAAAATAGTTAATTTAGCTCATACCTTGATAAACAGCTTTGAATCCTGGTGAGCCAATGCTGTCATCAGATTGTAAATGAAGCCACATCTGGTTGCTCATGCTCACAATAAGATCAGGAACACTAGATCCAGTGAGTCTGTGTGTAGGATAAATGGCAAAATCATTTGTAGATGCATAAATTACTACTACTACTATCACTACCACTACCACAAAACACTGGCTTTTAAGCTATTCACATCCTGTTCTAATTAGTTGTTTTTCTGATAAAATTAACTATTCTATATGAAACAGAACAATGTGAAGTAATAGCAAAAAATATTTTGAATGACTGCATTCAACAGTGATTGAACACTTCCAATAAAGATGTTCCTACCTAAAGTTTCCATGAAGTAATTAAGTTGTAAGAGATGAGAGTGACTGTATGAATTAGTTTTCACCTGTTTGGATCAGTATTGCTTTTCTGTCATGCTTTTTAAAAGTGAAGAAAATTGCTTTACATGCCTTACAGCCTGTGTGCCCAGAACTTACTACAATCACATCTATTTCATTCAAATAACTCACAATGATCTCTCAAATTTCAGGGAAACTGCTATTTCTCTCTCAGGAATGTGTAATAGCTCTGTATAGTTAAGTATAGTGCAGTATACAACACATATAAGGCAAACTGGTGAATCCCATCATAAAACTTCTGTGCTTGTCAGTAGTGTCACTTATACATTTATAATTCTGATATCAAAAAATTGTATGTCAAAAAGAATCATTAGGAAAGATTGCTTCTTAATAGTGAAAAACATGTGCAAAATCAGATTCTAGTCCTGAACAATCATTCATATCCTGGTGATAGGTATACAGTTTTACAAGAAGTAGTGGGAAAAGTCACACATAAAAACTGGCATTAGAGTCTCACTAACTAAACGTTTATCAGACACTAACCAGAAAATTCTTTGTCTTTCTTCCAACCCTCAGTCTTGATTATGCAAAACAAATAGGCATCAGTTAAGTAAAACAAGATAAGATGTTCTAGAAGCAGAATTTACCAAGAAAACAGTGTATGGATTATTCCAAAGACATATTATTAAAATATTGAAAACCAGTAGTCAATACTTTTAAATGCAAAGACATCATAAAAGGAGAGGCTGAGCAGAAACAAGGTGAGAACTGAGGAACCATGAGATAAAATATAGGAATTCTCTCCGTCTTCAATCAAGGTTATCAACAATAATTGACAATAATTTGGGTTCTTACTCAGATATATTGAAAATAAAATTTAAAACCACAATCTCCGTATGAGAAGAATGGGCTTACTAATTACTACTGAACATAGCACCTGAAACTGCTGATAAAATGGCTGTTTGCTCTAATATGATCTATAAGACTTCTGGTTATGACCTGTTAGTAAGTATTTGATTATTATGATACTATAGGTGCAGGAAAAGAGGGGGAAAACATCCATTGTAGCTCAGCCTATGCAAGCACACAAACAAGTGTTTAGCTTGGATAAGTAAGGAAATCAGGAAACAGTGATAAATAGCTAGGTTGCTCAGTTTGACCTGTGTAAGAATGAAAATAAAGCAGTTGCTTAGTCTGAAAACTGAGATGCTTACTAAATTAATTGGGTATTTTACAGGTTCAAAGTGATGCTAGCTATAGTCAGAATATTTCACATTCCCTTGCTTATAAAATAATGAATGTTGGTCAAGTTGGGACATTAATTTAAATTAATAATATAGCCAGCTTAGGAAAGGAAGATACCTCACCAGACAGTGAGTAACTTAAACAAAAGTAGTTTAGGAGATGCCTGCAGAAATACATATATAAAGAAAGAAAATGTAAAGATTCCATATCATTGAAACTGGTTTTTCTCAAAAAATTTCTCAATGGCTATTTAGATGTGTAAACCTATTGCATAACCAACTACCAATTGTTTAAGTGGGTCTCTTATATTCAGTAATCTAATAATGTATGAGACCTACACTGATAATTCTGAACACAGATAAGATGAATCCTGAAACTGTAAGTCCTTATGAGTACGATGGAATATTTTCAATTAATATAAATGTCTCGATAAAATGCAAGCAAAAAAAAAAAAAATAAAAAAAGAAAGAAAAAGGTAAAAAGCAAATAAAAAACCACAATTCATAAACTCATACCACAACTGATAAAGCAGAGTCAAATAAGCAGAGTCTTCTCCCTTCAAAATGCCAGTGGTCTATCTATAGATGGCACATATGAAGCAAAGAAAATACAATGGCTTCCTCAAATTCACATCTAGGGGTATAGGAAGAGGGCTAAGACTTTTGAAAGGGAAGGAAGTTGGAGAAAGCAATACCCCCCACCAAAAATGAAAAAAGAATCCAAAAGCAGAAATCAATAAAATGTAGAGGTTTTCTGTTTGGTTTTTTTGGGGTTTTTTTTGTTTTGTTTTGTTTTGTTTTGGGTTTTTTTTTTTTTTTGTGGTTGTGGTAGTTTGTCTGTTTTTTTGTTTTGTTTTGGGGTTTTTTTTTGCTGCTTTAGTTGGGGTTTTGTTGTTGTTTCTGTTTGGTTTTATTCCTTGAGAATGCCTCCGTAGATAGAACTACATCCTTCAACTAGGACAGAAGATAAAGCAGATCAAATGTTTAGGGAATGCAGATCTGACTACCAACACATGGTGTTCCTGGCTCTGAGTTTGTCCCAGTCTGTAATAATCTCGAGATCAGATCATCTGCAAGCTCAAGAGCAGAGACTTGCAGAGCAGCCATTCAGGCAGTCTGGCTGCTGCTAACCTCATTTCATGTGGCGGTGAGCCTCAGTTCATCACCACATGAAGGAAATTAAAAATGCTGAGGCAAACTTCAGCTGAGCTTTTCACGACTCTCAAAGGATCACAGGTCAGAAAAGGTAACTCTAAGTGAAAGCATTGTTTTGCAACAGCTTGCTCTCTGCTTAGTTATCCACAAGAAGCCAGATCCAAGCTATTGACAATGGTCTCCGGTAATATTGGTTTTTACCAGTTATGAAAGGGTAGGTTCTTTTTCAAGCTCCCAGTAAGTTTCCAAACTCAATAGAAGAAAAGGTTTACTAAAAAACATTTTAATACCATGGATGTTTTTACTGTGTACTGAAATAGCTGACATAATAAATTGGTATTGAATCACTAATGTGCAATTTCTTCTTTTTATTGAAGGAAAAACAACTAACACTTTTCTCTGCAGGAAATAGGTAAAAGATTAATGTTTAAAGGGAATAATTTTTAAAAATTAAGCTTTAATGTAAATGCTGCAAGACAAATATAAATCATAGCTTTTGGAGACAAAGCAGACATTCTAAAGCAATGTGTTAGTTTAATACACAAGAATTTAAAAAGAGAAAACAGGACATTGATGGAAAAATTCTGTCTGATAAACATATGATGATCGTTAATGAATTATTTTGAAAGGCTTCTAGTTCTAGCCAAACTCTGTTAAATATAAGAAATAACTGCTTTCAAAACTTTACAACCTAAGTATATTTAGATTACTGTTAAGTAAGTTGTATTACTGTTTTCCAGAACTAAACATGTCAGCCTACATAATCCATGAAGACTACTAAATTTTCAAACAAGTAAGGATTACAAATGAAGAATTTTTAAAAATCATAGAATTGTGAATATCCCTCTTTATTTATTTATAATATTGGTGATTATATTTTTAGAAAAGTTTACTATAAATATTAAAATTAAATACTTTAATAAATTAAAACCCAAGAGATCCTTAGTTAATATGCCAAATAGACTCTCAAAGAAATGTATAAAATAGTTTTGAAATAATTTGCTCTTCATCAAAGTGTATTGGGTTTTGTATGATATCAGTGCTATCTTTCATGAAGTTAAAACTTTCCCTAATTATTTTCCCAATTCTGTCCAAAAAAAATAAAGATGGGAAGTCTACACATTTTTATTTCTCCTTTTAAATCAAGATTCCTTCATGTTCCCCTTGAGCTGTAGTGCTACAGCTTTGATGTTACACAGACAATTGCTAATGGATGAGAGTTTAGACATTATGGAAAGCTTGTGCTAGGAAAGATAATTTATATCTTATGATTCTCAACTCCCTCAATCTTCTTTCCATAAAGTATTTAAAGGTTCCCTATTACTGACCTGCCTTTAGACAATTCCAGTAGGTAGGTTGACTGGCTTATAAACATCCTGGCATGACTGAACTCATTATAAAGTTTAAGCTTGTTTACAATACAATGCTTGTTTTCAATGTTTAAATTTACAGTAAAGCACCCAATAGAGAGGTAGCTACTACCTTGAGAACTTTAGCACCTCAGAACTAGAAATGTTGCATGGGGCTGAAGTTTATATGTTGAGACATCACAATTTTCTGCTAAGCTGAAAGATTCAAATACTCAGAATTAGATTTGAATTTAGAAAGATATATATTTTATTATAATGTGTTCAAACTAAGTCAGAAAAGCTACAGTTTTTAGACTCGAATGCATGAGATTCTACAGAGATGCTCTGAGTAATTTCTGCAGAAATTCAGGCATTTTGTCTGCCAACAGAAGATTGAAGAGTGTAAGAAAAGTTGTATTATTTTTTTAAGATACCATGAGAAATTTAGAAATTAAATCTAGCCCGAAAATCTTTGCTGTAAGCTCCTTCATTCTCCTGGGATTAATAAGAAACTGCAAGGTGCTGCTCAAAGTTCATTAAATGTAACAGATGTTATTACAACCAACTAATAAAAAAATTTGATAAGAAAATCACTCTGACATTTAGTTATGAACTTTCTCATGATAATATATCTACAAGTGGGCCTAGTGTTTTATGAGGGATGTTACTTTGCATTAATGGAAGACCCTTCTGAACAGTTAGTGAAATGGCATGTATCTATGATGCTGTTAAAGTATTACATATTTCATATGCATGATACAATCCAGTGTTTAATAACTTCAAGAACGCTGTCTGAGTAGAAATTCAGATTGATCATTAATTATCATGAGACTATAATTTTGTCCTTAGGCCTTCCTATATTCCAGTCTATTTCAGTTATTAGTAATTTCATTTCTCAAATGATTTTCAGTGTAATTCTAATTTTGCTACCCAAAAGGCAGATAAATTTATTTGCATAGATTTAACTTTCATCAAACATACAATTACAGTAAAGATGGTAGCACCAACACTGTACCATAATCCTACATGATGGACTGTGGAGTAACAGGGATAAAACAGTTGCTAATTTAGTCAAAAAAATATACTGCAGAAATGGTTAGAAGTAAAGTGTGTCTGTAGTGAGACCATTTTCCTTGTTCTAGAAATGCCAGTGATAGATTTAGAAGTTGATGTCTGCTACAGGATTTTTAAAATGCTATTAAAGTGGTTTTCACTGAAAACCAAGCCTTTTATTTTTTATTACCTTAATTGCTTGTGAATACAATTACAGTTATACATGTAGTTGTTTTTTAACGGAAGCTTTTTTTTTTCTTTTAAAAAATTCAATTTGTGGTTTTTAGTCCCTAATGTTAAACCCTATAAAGATGTAACTAATGATTTGGAGTGAACTTTGTAATGAACAATCTTCTTTAACAGTACTTGAATTTTAAGCTTACATTAATTATCAAGTTCCATACAATAAAATTGAAAATTTAAGTAGATATATCTTGGCCTGGAAGAAAAAACATGACAGCAAATTTCCAAGGAAAATTTTTGAAGTTGTGTACTTACACATACAACACTGTTCTGGTATCACCAACTTTCCCAGCATCTCCAACGGTAAGAGTATCATAGCCTCTTTCCAGTTCAAACTCTTCAAAAGCAAGCTTTATGACCTATTAAAATTAAATAATTCAGTTACTTCAAAACATTCCACATGTTATCTAACCCATTTCATTCTTGAATTATTTGCCTACTATAAATCAAATAACAACACAATAATAGTTTTTGAAAGATACCTAGAAAAGGCACAAGTGCAGAAACATCTGTGTTTTCTCTTATGGCAGTGTCTTAGGAGGAAGTCACTGCCATAATGCTTCAGAAGTATCACATACTAAGATACAAAGATGCCAGTCACCACTAACTGGTGATAATTGTCCATGACTGAAGTAAGAAATCTGTTTTCTTTTTTTAACTGTACTAGCTATATAAAAATTGTATAGCTAGTATTGGAAGTATATTAAAACATTCTTATCTGTTGGATCATATAATAACAAGGTAGAACATATGAAATACCAACTCATAAAAAGATGGAGGAGACTGGTTCACAGAAATTCAAAAACATCCATTTCCTTGCATAAATTACTAGCATTAAACTGTGATTCCACATAATGTCTAGCCATTAATTGCCAAGAAAATGACAATTGTATCTCTCATAATTCTTAAAAAGTTATTTATGAAACTGTAATTTTTTAAGATAAAGTATGGAAGTGGACTTAGTTTCTGCAAAAGAACAATTCTAAGGCAAGCAATTCTAGAATTCAGTATTGGTGAGTAGTTGCAGCTGATATATATGTACACATATATCAGGACATTGTACCTTTTTGTAATTTGATACAAAAAGTTTCTGCAAACAGCTTGACAAGAAAGTGCAGACAGTCAGTGATTTTCCACAAAATTATTCATTTTATCTTTATACTAACTTTTGGAGATATTCCTGAGTAAGCTTTCAGACAACATCAACCATTGCATGTATTGCAGTTAATTTTTCTTCTGTTTTGTGGGTAGAAACAACATTTGGGTCAGATTTGAGCTCTCAGCACAAGCCTTAATATGCTCCTTTTTTGGAAGAAACACATGGAAAAACTATGTTTTCCCTCCACTTAAGTTTACTGCTATGCAATCATCAAGACAGAATATATCTCAATCAAATTTTAGCCCTGTAAAAAAGCATTATCCAAGCTCAGCTAATTGTTTAAACTTTCTCAGTATTAAAAAAGAAAGCCAGGCTACCTCAATTCTGTTTTGGAATTGGAAAAGTCTGGTACAATGAACTGTAGGGAGGAACCTACACCACTAGATTGGGTGATCTTTACATTGCACTATGTTGCTTTTATTTGTAACCCAAAGAAAAGCCTACAGGTAGAGAAAATCCACAGCCTTTCCCTCATCAACTAGAAGAGTCATCTAAAAGGAGATCAGGTTGGATTTGCCTTTCCTAAAGCCCTGCTGGCAGGGTCTCATGCCTTGGTTTTCCATTGTTACAACAATCATATTATTTTCAGGCAATATGCTTCAGATAAAAAATGCATTTTGATCTTCTCCTGATGTACCTTCTAGTACTCCTAGATTATATCAATGTCTAACATGAAAATTTCATTATTAAATCAAATTTAAGAAAGCCAAAATTAATCAAAAATTATGTAGATGCACAAAAAGAGGGTTGTTCCTGGTAAGAAAAATAACTACAAGACTTTTAATGCAATTATTATTTCATATGGCAGAGGAAACCTGATAGAATATCCCATAAAAATATATGGTAACATATTATTTAAATAATACATTTGGTTCGACTCCAAATAATACATTTGGTTAGACTCACACATTCTTTTACACAACAATTTAAAAGCAAATATGAATGTTCACCTCTTTAATACTAAAATAAGTTAGAAAAAAAAGTAATTGGATATAAACCATAAATGAGTTTTAAGCTTCTGGCTAAGCATATAGGAAATGTGACAAGAAACATTCCTTTATGGGAGATACATTGTGAAGATATATTACACATTGTTAAACAAAATCTTGTTATCTTCATTTCCATGATAATTGTTATTCTATGCTAACACATAAAATCTTTGTGGAAAGGCCTTCAAATTGTTGAGGGTTAAGCAGACTAACTTGAATTCCTTAAATCTGACTCATAGAAACCAAATTTTAGCACAGAAGCAGTAAGCGCCCAGTCTAATCATTGTTCTTTTCACAGTCAGTGGACAAAAAAGGCACTTTTCTGTCATAACATTTCCTGAGTTGCAAAGAACCCACAAGGATCATTGAGTACAATTCCTGGCCCTGCACAAGACAGCCCCAAGAGTCACATCATGTGCCTGAACCTTGGTGCTTTGACCACTTCTCTGCAGAGCCTGTTCAGAGCCCAGCCACTCTCTGAGTGAAGAACCTTCTCCTGAGGGTTGATGGAAAACCTCCCCTGACACAGCTTCAGGCCATTTCCTCAGGTCCTGTCTCCGGTGACCACACAGAAAAGATCAGGGTTTTCTGCAAACCTGCTCAGAATTCCTTCCAGTCGTGCATCCCTGTCATTTATGACAATGTGGGAGAGAACTGGGATGAGGATGGAGCCCTGTGGAACCCCAGTAGAGACAGGTCCCCATTCTGGTGTCACCCCAGTCACTATCACCCTTTGTGTCCAAAACATGAGCCAGTTGCTCACCCATCACATGATATGTTTATGCAGCTGAGTTCTGGACATTTTGTCCAAAAGAATCTTGTGCGACATAGTATTTAAAAATTTACTGAAATTTACTGAAATCCAAAAAGATTGCATCAACTGGGCTCCCTTGATCAGCTAGGTGGGTTACTCTATCATAAAGGGAAATTGAGTATGTCAAGCAGGACTTTCCTCTCATAAAGAACTGGTTGCTGTGACCAGTGACTGTGTTGCCCTTCAGGTTTTTCAATAATTCCCAGAATAATTTTCTCCAAAATTTTACCAAGCACTTAAGTGAGAGTGACAAAAGTCATATTACCTGTCTTACAGAGGAGCAAACTACCACTTATAATATGGGAGTTTTGATGACTATGGAAACTAAAATATTTGGTTAAAAATTATGTGTAGATAAAACTTTGAATTGTCAGAAGAATTTTTAAGATTTGTTAGATGGCAGATTGAAGAATGTAAGACAGTTTTGTACAAATATGAGTACAGCATAGGAAAACTTATAAAGATTCAATATCACAATATACCACAATATACTACATATGTGGTTAAACACTATTGATTTATATATCAAGGGAGAAAAAAAAAACAGCTCTGAGGTGCTTATCCAGATTCAATTTTGGTTTGCAATTAAAAATTCCAATAATACTAATTTGACCATAACCATTTACATATGCTTAATATGAACAGATTAAATGAAGAAAATAATTAATTTTAATTTAGAAAAATTGGAAACATGAAAATTGCTTCCAAACATATTATTTTTATTTCTGGATGATCAGTTACATTCTTCTTATAGAAGAATGATCCTATTTGCTTTCTGAAAGGTATGAGACAAAATTCCCTTATAAACAATTCAGACTGATTACTTCTTATTAGATAAATAGACTGTGAAAACAGAAAACAAGATAAAGATTAAAAATACGAGACACCTAAGGAGGTACCTATACAAAAGTTCTGCAAGTGCATTTGTCATAATTAGTTTTTCATTTGAAACATTTTCCTTTATCCTAGATATTCCCATACTTTATATTTCTGCTGGCATAATTGCTGTTGCACACAATGGATAAAAGCAGCACCAAAGCTGTAGGAAATGCCTGTATGGGCATTCTGCCTGGAAGAAGCAATAGGGCACATGGCAATGCTACATCTCCAAAGCACCTAGGTGTGCATGTTCTTTTCACTACTAAAAAGACCTATTTTACTGTTACTTAAATATGTTACAAATGTATGCATTAAGAGAAAGTATTAAGTAAGAGCAGTATTTTTTTTTTTTTCTAAAATGCAAGAAGGAATGAAAACTCCCCATAAGATATCTGCTATATTTACAAGTAGGTCAAGTCAACAGCTTCAAAACAGCATCAGTGTGTTAATGGAAGGTATTTTGTCCCCCCCAAACAATGAAACCAACCAACCAACCAAACAAACAAACAAAACCCCCAAAAAGAAACCAAACAAAAAAAAACCCTGAAGAAAAACAAAAAAACAAAACCCTCAAAACAAACAAACCAACAAAAAAACAAACAAAAAATCCCCACAAAAACCACAAAAAACCAAGCCCAAACCAAGGAAATAAAAAAACAAACCCACAAAAACAAACAAATAAACCAACCCACAACAAAAAGAAAAAAAATTCAGGACCTGCTTGAAGGAACATCTCTTACAGGTGAGAATATACAGTGAGACAATTTGTTCCTCTAGTAAAACTACAGTACCATATATTAAAAAGAGTCCTGAGCATCCATGATTAGAAATTTTAAAATAATAAAAAGAAGATGTGTTAGTATAAATTATTTTTATAAAATCTGTTTGCAACTGTTTCCATTTCATTGACAAATGTAATGTAATAGTATTTTCCTTCAAATGTGACAGTATTTTCCCACCTTGCATCTTCTCCCTGCTGCTATGTAAATATTGAAAGTAACATGAATATTCAATTTTTTTTCCTATAGAAACAAACATGGAGATACTGCTATAGTCTTTCAAATTCCTAAACATTTACTTTTAATTTTTTGAAGAATGGAGCCAGATTCTTAAAGTAGAGCTTTAAACCAAAGATTGGAGCACCTCTTTCACTTAAAGAACAATGTAATATAGAAGCAACATCAAAAGATGTTGCCAGCACTAGAGAACACATAGAAGAATCTAGTATTCCTTAAAACTCTCAAAATTCCACTCTTTTCCTAGCCCATCCCTCCTACAGTGATATCTCTTGAATCTTTAAGTGGCAATGTAATTATGGCCAGAATCCAGAAGAACAGGAAATGTAACAAATTGACTATGAATAGTAATAAAGCTAGGTAACTCTAATGCATAAATTTTATGGGTGATTTCTTGTGAAAGATGGCATGACAGTTTTTTTTTTCATATTCCTTTGTAAATCAATTTATTCATTTTCCCTCAAAGCCGTTAAAAATGTAAAACATTTATTCCAGTAATATTATTCAGAATTTGGCATGGGTAAAGCTGCAATTAATAAGATGCAAAATTAATAACTTGCTACTATCAGGTTGAAATGGGCTCCAACCAGACAAAATAAAAAAGATGCCAATACAAGGGCCCACCTGTAAAATTTTAATACCTCCAGTTTTTGTTGGATGACTACAAATTTTTTGAAAACCCTTAGGTTATTCTGTTCACTATTGTAAAGGAATGTTGAAGGCTTTTGGTACAACCATTATCCAACAACTGTGATTACTTAGAAACCAGATATAAAAAGAAATTTACTTATTTTTCAATATTGACATTATAATTGATATTCCTCATTCTCAGGAATTTATTTTCCTTTTAGCCTCCATCAATGACTTGAAAACTAACCTAATAACCACACCTGGTAGAAATTAAACAAAGATAAGAAGGAAAGAACAGTAATAATATATCCTATAATAGTAATAATGTAAAACCAAAAATGCTGATTCTGTATTAAAAAAAGAAGGAACAAAGTAAAATCGCAATACTAATAACAATAATAGTAATACAAAAAATTCTAACAGTTTGTTTTATAATAAATATTATCAGGTGACTGCCCCATGCCTGGAGCATTTCTCAGGTGAGTAAACACAGATTGTCTTTTTCCTACAGCTTTTCTTTATTTGGATTGCCATTGATAACATAGATAACTTTAAATGTACTTGCCTTACCCAACATAGCCCTTCCTCAGCAAGTTAATTAAGGCCAAATAATCTGAGATTACAATAAGAAAACAATAAGAACAATCTTAAGAAAAATCAGCTCATTTTGTTTATGTAGCAAAAGTTATGATTTGACACTAAACTTAGACTACTCCAATAAGGAAGAACTTAGGATAAAAAGGATGATACACAGTGGCTGGAAGCTAAACCTATAAAAAATAGACAACTAATTGCAAAAATGAGAATAATAAAATTCTTGATGCTATGAAGTGCAATTTTTAGTGGTAGCTGTTGATTATGTAAAACAGATCTATAACTAATCATCTGTTTAAGGAATTTGAATACATCCACACTAAGGGAATGAGCACATTTTTAGGCACATTTTTTAGTTTGTTTCTTCTGTAGGAGGAGACACTAAAAAAAATGAAATTATGGTGATTTCAGAGTTAACAGAGCTGCCACAATCTGTTACTCAGTCAGAGAAGCAGCTTCTTGCCAAGTTAGATTTTAATCTTCAGCTATAGTGCCTAAACATCATGTCAAATTTCAACTTGCCATCTTAATCATTGTAACATTTTCCTTCTCGTTTCTGTTTGTTATGTATATATGTTGCCATTTCTAAGTAAACAGAACAGTATACAGCATTAAAATTTAAGTCCAATGAATATTTCATTTATGTGAGCCATATTTTTAATGAATTATCAATCAATAGGTTTTAGGTTTGAAAGATAAAATTAAAACAATAAAAAGCAGAAAAGCAGAATCACAAGAGGAGATAATTATTCATATGTTCACACTAAAAGTTTGGAATTTATCACTTTTGGACAATTTTAGACAACTCTCTGATATAGTAGGATGATCTATTTCTCATTTTCTGCCAAAGAAAAATGCCAAATATATGACTTTCATTTTTGCTCCTGCTGCTGCTCCAACTGTCAGTAGGAAACAAATATGGAAATACAAGCTTTAAAGAAACATTACATCATTTGTTTTATACTGAAAAATGGAAAAGAAGTCAAAAAAACACACATCTATTTACTTGACATTCATCAAAAATAATTCTGAATGTGCTAATTTTATCTTGTAAATCTTTTCCAGAACATTTTAAAGAAATTCTTTTAGATTTATTGTTCAAAACCAGGTCTGAAAATACTGTTCTTTAAATTTGAAAATTAAAAGCTCCAGCTAGCATTTTTTAAAAACAAAGTACACATAAACTAAGATCACGTGAATTACCAGATAAGAACTCTGACGGAAATAAAGGCTGAGAATATCATTTATTAAATGATGATATAATTTTATTTTTGCCTTAGAAATTTAAGCAGGAGAAAAATACTTAGGTTACTCCATTGGACTGCTGTTTTTCTTCCTAAAGTCTTTAAAGAATAGTTTAATTTTATTAATTAATTCAAAGTGCATATGAAGTGCACATGAAATAAAGGTCTACATGAAGAAGTGTTTAAGTATCAAGGCGTGCATATCAATCTATACACAAACTATTCTCTAGATAGAGCCCTATGTGGGAATTAGAAGTGTTAAATCTCAGCCCTTCTATTACTGTGTAGTCCTTAAAGCAATTAATTTCAAGTCCTTGAAAATTACTTATTTAACAGCATAATTCTTTAAGAGTTTTCTGACATTTTAATTCTTCTTACTTAAACTTCATGTGAAACATGAACCATATATGGCAAATATTCAAATTTCAGAAAACTTAAAAAAAATACAATTAATTCTATGTGTCCGAATTAAAATCTCCTTGTACAATATTCACTGAGGGAATTCAAATACCTTTGTAATGACATGTCAGTGGAATGTCCAGGACATAAAAGTAACAAAAGTAACAAAAATAACAAACCAGATTTGCATTTGTGACCTTAAACAAAAAAAATAACTATGGGAAATCCATACATACTAAGTAGTTCTAAGTCAAATATTATTTTTGTTTGAACATGTTGGGTAAATACTTTATTTCTTGCATTCTAACACTATTTTAAAGATAATTTCCTGCAGTACTCACTGTCAACAGTAGCAGAAAGGTCCATAAACACCTGTTTTCTTTGAGAAGTAGAGTACTTGAGCTTTTTGGTTTCTTGTTATTATAGCATAATGGTTCCAAGAGCACAAACTATTTCATTTAGAAGGGTGACACATCTTGCCATCACACTGTATGATGCAAAAATGCAATTGAAGGGAATACTGGAAAGCAACAGAGGTACAAGGAGATGCCAAAACACTTATAGAAGGAAATGCCTCAGAAAAATACAATGTGACAGTTGAATTAATTCACTAGAAACGTATACAACTACTGTTTAATGCCATTTAAAATAGAGACTGGAAAGGTCTGGGCCATACTGAGCCAAGTTAGAAACTCTGATAAAGGAGGTATGTTTACTCTGCTAATGCAAGGTTGTATTTATGGAATTTTAAGAGGAAAATTAAGCAGTGTGTCAGCATATAGCATTTCTTTCTTTCTGATGTCCATACTCAGATATTTTCTGTCATATAAGATGTCTTTGCCTCTTGTCTAACTGCCTCTCTAGAGGGATATGGATTTTCCTGTGTCATATACATCAGCCTTGCTCATAACATCTTGAATACCTAAGCATCTCCTCATACCATAACAGATACTTGAGGATGGACAAACAAATTCTGTCTTTAGTGTACTGAAGTGTTTAGTGTAATAAAAAACCAAATGCTTCATATAGGAAAACTCTTAATTATAATGCTAGAACATATAAATTGATTATATAATACATTTATAAATACAAAATATTTATATGCATGATGAGAATGAGGGAACTATGAAGGAATGCATATCCCCCTAATAAAATCTCACTAATATTACATGGACATTGAATTTTCAGGACACCAAGGTTTTACATAAATCTGGACAATTTTTAGATAGTGTTATACACTAGAAAGTTTAAATACATTGAGGTTAACTTCATTCTGAATAAAAATATGCAAATAACTTTTCCCTGTGTTTATATTATGAATATAAAACAGTTATAAATATGAAATTTTGGCATTCATATTAACAATTAACTTAAACTGACTTTGAAATTTGCATTTTTTTTAGAGCTTTTCTTCCTACTCTATTTTTAAAACATACAACAACATGCGTTGTTGGCCCAAGTGTACTTTTGAAATAAAAACCAAATTATTTTCTGAATAATTCCCTGCATTATTATTACTATTGTTTTCATAAACTAAAACTCAATTCAACTTCCTGTCTAGGAAGTAATAAGAAACTTAGCATGTGACAACAAGCTTTGCAATTTACAATTTCATTTTTACATTAAAAAAGAAAAAGGAAAGGAGCCATAAACTGCAGCCTGTGTGAAGGACCCACATTCAAGCTGTTCATGAATGACTGCTATCCCAAAAGAGGGACACTGCAATAGAGCTGTATCCAAGTGTGAAGAAGGAGTGGCAGAGAGGAGTTGTTAATGGGACTGCAGCCCATATTCCCCACACCCTTTCACAATTCAGTCAGGAAGGTTCAGAAGAGTTTCACTTGAGAAAAAGTTTTTATTGTTGTTTCTCACCATCCTACTCTATTTTTAATTGTCTGTAAATTAATCTTCCCAAAGTTGAATCTATTTTGCCTAATTGGTGTGCAATCTCCCTGTCCTTACCTTGACCCATGAGCTTTTTCACCTTATTTTATCTCCCTGGCCTGATGAAGAGGAGGAGCAGGAAAGCAGCTTGGTGGGCACCTGGCAGCCAGACAAGATCAACCCACCACAACTATATAGGATAACTGAAACATTAAAATTACTTCTTATAAAATGACTTATGAAGATATTTGCATTCATCTATAGTAAATATTAACCTTCTGTTAGAGATCCTGGTGAGAAAACAAAACTTTAAAAGAAATAAAAATAATGTTAGTGATGAAACACATACATTTTGAACATTGTTCAGCAATGTTTTTCATGGTTTAAATTTCCAAAAATAAAAAGCACAAAACCTAATTACATATTTAATCTTTTTGTTAATAAAAGCCTACCTGTCTTGGTTTAAAATCCAGTCTCTGACATCTCAATGTACTTTCTCAAATCCCATACTTATGTTGAAAATGTCCCTTGCATCTCAGTGATAATGAATATATTTATTTTCATCCTGTGCCATGAGATTTATATGTATTAAGAGGAAGTGGTAAATATGATTGACTTAAATGATTATGGGCTGATTCCTTTAGAGTCTACCTTGATTTTATATCTTTGCATTTATAAGCACTTGAGTAGAGCTATTCTTGATCTGCATTGTTCTTGACCTGATAAAAAATATACCAGAATCAGTGACAATGATCTCTGGTCATTAGTATCAAAACCATCCAGCAATCTGCTCAAATATGCAGGTCATAGTGCCCTGTAAGAACACATTTGGGTTGAAGACATTATTTGGCTCTAATTCAAATTATAAATGGGTAAACAGAACAGTTTCTGTCTGTTTGCTAAGACATCATCTGTGATGAATATTCAATGAGGAGATTATGTAAAAACACCATTAAAATGTAAAGAGAATAGTAGTTCAGGATACATGCAATTTTCCCTCTGCAGTATTTTATCACTTACTTTTAAATCCTTGTAAAACATATAAAAAATTTACTCCAGAAAAAAAATTACTCAATAGCAAACTGTGCTATCAATGAAATAGTGGGGGCAAAAAAGGAAGAATATCCTTAAAGATGGATTTCAAAGATTTTTAGATCAGTTTTAAATAGTATTTTTTTTCCAAAGATGTGTGCTCAGTTACTTTCTTGTTGAAATTCTTACTGACATAGGAACATGAAGAAATATTGTCTAGAAAATTAAATGCAATGTAAACCACACTTGAGACAAGCTGGGCCAGTGATTAAATGAAGTAGCTATTAAGATACAAGAAGAGTTAAAATTTGACTTACACATCAATGACATCTGCAAACCAAAAAGCCTTAGGTGGAGTTATATATTTCTTTTTTCCTTGTTTAGCTAATTAATAACCCAGTGTTCTGATGTTCCTGCAATTTCTGCTCTTGTTTCTATAACAATGTATAAGCACTGCATGCATTTCTAATATTTAGAATAAATTCTAACACTGGCATTATACAATTTTATCACAAAGAGATGAAGAATGAGAATTTGCAGTGCAGTTTTGGAGGTTGAGGGAACATTTTGATAAATCATGTTCAGCTTTATTCCTCAAAAAAAACTTCTCTATCTTAAGCAATAATAACAACATTGTAACAAAGAGCTTGAGAAAACATAATAAAATTGTGTCCTAGCACTTCAGAACAAAAGAAAATCACAAAATATCCCTAAAGGCTAAAACTGCTTTATAATATTGACCAGGAAAAGGTATTAAGTCTTTAAAACTGGAAATGAAAATTAAAAATGTAATTTTAGCAATATAAAATAAAATTTAAAGTGGAATAAATGTTCTTTGACATCTTCTATGCTTTATAACATATTGATGACTTTTTTTGCCTTAAGACAAGAACTTATGGCAATGTGTGCAATATGGTCTTTGTATCAGGCATAGGCTAGGGTAGGAGTAGGACAGGAGAGAATGGGATAGTGTAGAGTAGATAAAGGTAGAAGAATAGAATAGAATAGAATAGAATAGAATAGAATAGAATAGAATAGAATAGAATAGAATAGAATAGAATAGAAATCTGACCACTTCAAGGCTGACCTAAATTCAGCTTATATTATTAAAGGTATATTTCAAAGCCTTTTAAACACTGACAGGCTTGGGCCATACTCTAGGACAACTCTAGGAATTCTGCTCCACTGTTTGACCACCCTGTTGGAAAAGAAATGCTTCCTTATGTCCAGTCTAAACCTCCCCTAGCACAGCTTTGAACCATTTCCTGAATTCCAGGGAGAAGAACTCACATCTCCCTCTCCACTTTCCCTTCTAAGGGATGGACACTCTTAAAAGACTAAAGGAATAAAAGATCTATGATGTGAACTGTTTAATTCTGCCATGAATGGAAATTAATAAAAGAAATGTACTTAAGACTCCAGGCACAATTGCACATGCACCTTTAAAGAAAAATATGGAAGTGGAGAGCCTCTGTAATAATTTCAGAAAGAAGATACTTGTTTAAAATTACATCAGGTTGCACAAGTTGTTTCACAGTGCAAAATTATTTTGGATTTTATATAACTATGTTTTCTATCCTCATTAAATATATATTTTAAATAAAAATTAAACAAAATTGCTTCAATATGTGAAGCAAAGGGTTGTCTCCACCATATAAACCTTCTTTCTACAAAAATAGTTTAAATGTTTTATGAAATATAGTGGTAAAGGGCAAGCCAAAAGACATTTAGATCATCTGATGTTTCATTCATATGCTCTCAATTACCAATAATATTTCACCTATTTATTTCTCTGTCAGAAAATGTTTTACATTCATAGTACAGAGAATTTTATTATTATTTCAGTTACATGAAGTCACAGAACTTTACAAAACCAAATTAAGCACACGACGATGAACTCAGATGTACCCCAACATAGTCAAAAATCCAAACAAATAAAGAAATCAGTCATAGTCATCTGAGAAACTGGAAGTCATTCAATCATATAGCACCCAAGTTTTGTGCCATGGTGTGTGACATTATTCAAAATTTCAATGATTAAGTTTTTCCCTTCTCTTCACTAGTTGCTGAAAAAATTGAGACAATTTAAACAATAATATTGTAACAAAATATGTAACAAAACTAGAAAGAAAATACATCTGAGTGAGACCTAGTCTGTGGGATCTGCAAATTTTTCTTTCAGAATTTAACGAGATGATAAAAGGAAATTTGATTACATCACTGGACTTCCCACACACCTTCTTCCAATTATTTCAACATCTCACTGGTTTTTATGCTGATATTTGACATGGAGTGCAGCAAGAGAAATGACAGTTTCTTGCTCTGCTTAGGATGCATCACCTGTTGATGCAAAATACAGATCATCTACATCTTAGGAAGAGATTGACACTCAGATGCACTGAAGTAGAAACATGGTTAAATGCATGACAGTTACTCAAGGCACAGATGATTACAGGCCTGTTAAAATATGTAATTGTAGAAGAAATTATGTAATGCAGGCATTAATCAAACCCATTGTGGACGTGTAATTGTATTTCATGTATGAATGTTAAACCCTTGAAAAACACACACCTGTTCACTCCCACTGAGATTTCCATTACTTTGGGCAATCTGTCTCAGTGCTCACTTGAGAATAAACACTGAAAGTGTAATATTACCTGCAACAGATTTTGAGATCCACTTAGCAGATAGCAATTTTGGACTTCAGAATAAAACTAATTAGTATCACCAGACATGATAGCTTTTCCTACATGTGCAACTAAAAAATCCCACATGGTAAATATACACTAACATGTGGTCAAATAATGCAAAGAGACAGACAAATATGTTTAACAGCTGCACTACATTTGGGAGGTTGTTCATTTTTTTACAATGCAGTGATCCTCCCAAAATATTTTACCTAGACTTCTTTCTGAGAAATATATATTTGCTATCATATTTTGTAACATACAAAACCTTATTCCCATTTAATATATCCTGTGAGACAAGCATATATCATTAAACCAGTAATTTTTTTATACTGTGAATGTTTTCTTATATATATAGTAAGTTTAAATGCCCCTCAGAGTCATTGCGGCTAGCTCTGGCATACCTGAAACCATTTGGAAACAGAAACTAACTTTCAGAAACAAATCGTTTTGATTTTTCTATTTATAAACTTATTGTCTGAAAGTATTAATTTCCCCATTATCAGTATGAACTACTTATAATTTTCTTTTATTTGCATAAAGATGTATAAACTCCTTTCATAGTCATGGTCCTTGATGCATCTGTATAACCTATTATTTGGATAACAAAATGTATTAAAAGTTGAAATAAATAAATGGGGGGAAAATATACATTTATATTTTTGTTTAAGTTGTGACTAAATGCTTTATAATACTGTCACACCTTCCTGTATTATAAATCCATGCCATTTGGCAAATTTAGCATTTTCGATAAGCAGATAATGAAATTCCTGATCAAACATTAGCTAATGCCATCTATCAGAATAGCTGATTTATCCCAATCAACTTCTGCTCCCATTTTTCCAGATGTAAATACAAACCAACAAAAAACTTACTATATTAAAACCAAAGTCCAAAGTCAAGTTTTACTGTCTCTTTGTATTCCATTTGAATATGTTTTCTTGTCACTTATTGAAAAGTTTATCACTGCTTTCCCTTTATTCCTTTTAATAATTAATATTTTAAAAATTAGTCTACTTATTTCTAATTTCTAAATACTTTAGGCATTTAAAATATGCTTGTATCATGTGACAAACAACTATTATTAAAAAAAACCCAAAACATTTGTAGATGACTTCTTTTGACTCATCCCTTTTATCTTCACTTTTCTTAATTTTTTTCTTCCCGCACCTCCCACCTCTACATTGTCCATAAAAAAAAATTATTTGCATTACCATATGTAAACTGGCAATGCCAATACAGTAAGCTGTATTACTGAACACAGCTAGATGTGAAATGCAGTTTGGTTACGAAGATAGTAGCTAAAAAGTTTAAATTATTAATACATCATTACTTTGTGTTTTAAGTCTAGCTGGAGACAGTGTACCCTTACAGTTTCAGTCACCATCTGAAGTGGTCCAACTTCTTGATGAGTTAGATATCTAATAACTCATTACTTAACTGCTGATTCTTCAGGGAAAAAAAATACTTAATGAGCGCTAGTGGGATTTTTAAAATTCTATTTGGAGTTAGTGTTTTTAGCTTCAGATTTAAAAAATACATAGAGATTTCAACATTTTAAAAATTGTATGTTAATATTCAAGTTTCTGCACTGGGAAGGAATGTGGGTACAAAGGGTTACTCTCTGTAGAGAGGTTTAGAAAGCAAAATGATCTTGAAAAATTGGAAAGATTGCCTTACAAAGAAAAATAAAATAAGAAAAAGAAAAGAAAAATAAATGTGTCATTATATAGGACATTACATTTGAAAAGTGTAATGTACTGCTCAGTTACAGAATGAGTGACAGCTAGTAAGGTAACAGCTCTCTAGAAGAGGATCTGGATGTCATAATAGAACACTAGCTGAACACAAATCATCAGTCACCTCTCTAAAAGAGTCAGACACCTTAAAAGAGCATACATCTGTCTGCAACAGATGGTGAGACATTTTTTCTCTTTAATCAACATTTATGAGACCTCAACTGCAAAGCTGTGTCAATTTGACCTGAATCTCCAAGGAAAATATCAACTAAATAGAAACTATTTCTTTTTAAAAACACTTATAGTAGACATTTTTAGTTTTCAGAAATATAAGTGAAGGAAAAGTATGAATCATGTAAGTACTCAGCTTGAGTTTCTGAATATGACAAAATAGCATGGCTGTAATGTCAACAATACAATGTTTTTGGACTAAAATTATACATCTGTAAAATTTATTTTGGAAGGACTTTTGTTATCTTCACTCCTTGAATAGCTTGGCTAGTAGATATGTGTTCAAAAGCAATAGATTTCAGGAAAGGTACAAGTATCATGTAAACTGAAATATGGCACCTAAGGAGATTTTTATTTTTTGTTCCACAGCCACAAGTGACCAGGAAACTGAGCACAAAAGAGTTTTGAGGGTTTGTTGGTTGGTTGATTGTTCTTCTTTTTTTACATTTCAGTTGTTCTGCTCTGCAAAAACTTCTACAAGCTGCCTTAATGGCGGTATACAATATGGCCCATAAGAAAGGTGAAAAGCTAAGACAACAATAAGAAATCTTTGGCAAAGATAGGAGTTTGTACACAAATTGGTCTCTATCCCTTCTTAAAATAAAAAAACTGGAAGCAGACAAAAGCAATTATTTTCAAAGCTGATCAGCCTTAAAACTAAACATTAAGTCAAGTTTACCTCGGAAAGAACATAACGGGTGCCTAATTTCTACCAAGAACAACAAGTTCTGGTAAATATGTAGCCTTGGTAACTCTCTAAAATCTAAATAAACAAAGAAGAAAGAAATTATAAGAATGTTTTTCTTACTGGTAGGAGCAAATAACTGTTTACACACTGATACTCATTAAAAAGACGCTAGTAAAAAATAAAGAGTAGAAATAAAAAAAAAATGTTAATGTCAAGTTGGGTTTTTTTTGGTTCCACAACTCCTTCTCTTTCTGTTTGATTTCCACTCTCATTTGCTTTATCCAAGAGTTAGTTTGTGGGTAAAGGAAGAATTTAATACCTGCCAATAACATGGCCTTATTGCGCAGCTCTCAATTCCCTGTTCATAGGAGACATAAACTGCCAGTAAGTCTTAATGAAATGAAATAAAGTGTGTCTGATGCCAATTCAAAGTTCAAAATTTGCTTTTTTATCACAGAAATTGTTTAGATGTAATAATTTATTCAAGAAGTATTTAAAAATGCAGATGTGACATAATAAAGATTTATTTTGTTAATATTCCTGTACTTTAATCACTTTTTTAAAAGGAAAAATACCAAGGTTCTTTATGAATTACAATCTAGGTAACAATACTAAAAAATAAATACATTTGAGACTACCCTAATGTTATTAATTCAAAATATAGATCTATAATGTCATTTCCAAACTATTTTATTCTCTCTCTATCACTATCAGTGTCCATTTGGTAGACATTTTTATTAGCTAAATAAATAAAAAAAATACTTGAATTATATCTGGATATACTGTGCCTCCATAAAAAAGGTTATAGATAGGTTTAGAGAGTAAGATATATTCTAATGATTTCAATAAAATCCTTACTGGCATATTAATTCTTTAGTTGTTTTGCATATTACTTCATATGAAAATATATTTTAATCTGGAGAAAATCTGACAGCTTCAATAAGACCAATTTTGTCTTTCTTATACTGACATAGGAGGTGTTTTATTCAATTTCACAGAAACATATACCACAGACAAAAAAAAAAAAAGCGTGAAATAACATCATTAAATATTTCTTAATTTTTCCAATATATTCTGTATTATTTAGAAAATTGTAGTGCAAGCATATATCAATTTTGTTTCTATTACTACAAATTGTCCATCATTATTATAAAAGACTATTCCAAATTGCTACAATCAAAATATTTTCTGTAGAATATTTTTTGTCTCTATTCTGTACAGAACCATTATTACTTTTCTGTTTTTATTAAAAACATTTTTCATTATTTGATTGTAAAGATAACCTAAAAACATGAACCAAGGGCATATATGAGTATGTAGAAAGTCTCAGAAAATGGCTCATGAAGATTAATTCTGCCATTATGTCTCATTGGGAGCCTTTGGACTGTGCTATTAGCGTTTTTACACTGCACCAAGAAAGTGGTACTTTGGTCAGAGAGATCAGTGTTCTGAGGTCAATAATACCCATTATCCTTTTACTCTCTGTTTCATTGAATCTGATTCAAACCCCACCAGTCAAAAACTACCAATAAAAGATTTCTGTGAATTATAAGGCATATACAGACTGATCAGCTTTCTGCCTCAGGTGGAGACACAAGGATTCAGCTTACAGTTCCAATGAAGATTTCCTCAGGATTTTTGAATTTACTACACTAATTTGTGAAACCAACTACAGATTCTATGAATGCTAATGCACACAGAGACTTGGGGGCGGGGGGGAAGTAAAAACTTGATCTGTATAATTGTGAAAGATTTTAGACCCTAACACGTACAAAACTCAATAAAGAAAATAATAGTCAGTAGTAGTAGCAGTAGTAGTAGTAGTATATCACTGCCCTAATGGTTGACAGCTATGACTATATCTTCAATATTCGAAATTTTGTCTGTATCTTATTTAAGTACAAGAGGAAGGTAGGATATTTCTTGAAGGTGAAGTGAATTAATTATGCCTCAAACTGTCACTTAGTTATTCACAGTAAAGTGATATGTTGGAACAACACTAGAAGGGTCAAAAACACCACACAAATCTTTGATCTCCATATGATGAAGCTGTCCAACAGTGAACTAAAAATGAAAGTTGAAGACAATATTTAAATATTTAAACCATTTCTCTTAATATTACTCATGTCTATTAAAGCTGTAATATAATTTTGAAAAGAAATGGACCTTATTATTCTTAGGGTTTTGGAATATTAAGTAAATTAAATTACTAAATGGCTTTCTAGAATAAATATTATTTTATTTAAATTAATAATTATAATTATTATATAATTGTAATTATTAGTTAATTTATTATTAAGTATAATTAATAATATTGAAAAAAATATTAATTTAATATCTTTAACTACTAATTTCTGAACTGTTTGAACATGGAAAAGACCTGACACAAGACCAAATACCAGTAAAAAACTCCTTTTAGTCAGATATTTACAAGTAAGAATTACAATTCTTGCATAATGCCATTATTTTATTGTAAAACTTCATTAACACTTGTAAAAAATCCTTTTTTCTGACCCTTCTTTTTCAAACTCCTGCTCATATAATCACATACCTTCAGGAATTATAATTAGCATTGTTCAGGGTTTAGATGAAAAGCTGCAATTTCTTTAAAATTGTCTGTAAGCAATTTGTTATACTTGAAATACCACAAACATGCTTGATCATTCTTATGTCAGTTGGAATGGAAATGAATGTCTAATACCTGAGAAATGCATATATGAACATATAAAATATTCCCAATGTTGCAATCACTTTGGTTAATCAGAGAATCGTTTAGGTTGCAAGTGACCTCTAGAAGTAATCTGATTCACTCCCTGGCCCAGTGTAGGTAGAACTAGAATTATAAATCTTATTATATTTCAAGTGATTACACTAAATTACTATTAAACTAGTGCACTAATAAAAATGCCACCTCCCTCATTATTTTACCATGTTATTGTAAACCCAATCAGGAGCTGTATTTTGATTTGCCTAATAAAGGAAAAACAAAACTAAAAAAAAGGATTAAAAGTAGTTATGCTGAAAACATAGTTCCTTACCAACATAGGTGCAATCCAAAATGTTTCAAAGCCAAAGTGCTCATACAAGTTTATAAAAGAATTCTTCAGTGAGAATCTTTGAAACAGTATTCCAGAGATTTATAAAGTTGGGAAAGTCAAAGGAGTCATAAAGTGACAAAGGGAAAGAAGTAACCAAGTAAAAATTACCACACAAATGTTTCTTATGATTACCCAGTCCAACTGTTGTCTTGTCTAGCACCAACCCCTAAATAATCATCCCAAAACCCCAACCCCAAGTGCCACATACAGGCACCTCTTGAACACTTAATGACTCTACCACCTTCCTGGGCAACTTATTCCAAATCCTAAACACCCTTGATCTGATTTTTTTTAATATCTAAACTGAACCTTCCCTTGTATAACTTCAGGTCATTTCCTCCTGTCCTTTCCCTTCAGATATGGCGTAAGAGATTGGATCCTGGTAATTATAAGCCAGTTAGCCTGACCTCAGTATTCAGTAAGGTAATGGAGCAGTTTATATTGAGTGTCATCATGCAGCATTTACAGGGTGGCCAGGATATCAGACCCAGCCAGCATGGGTTTAGGAGAGGTAGGTCGTGTTTGACCAACCTGATCTCCTTTTATGATCAGGTGACCTGCCTGGTGGATGCAGGAATGCTGTGGATATTGTCAATTTTGGACTTCAGCAAGGCCTTTGACACTGTCTCCCACTCCTGGAAAAGCTGTCAGCCCACGGCTTGGACAGGAGCACCCTTTGCTGGGTTCAGAACTGGCTGGATGGCTGGGCCCAGAGTGGTGGTGAGTGGTGCTGCAGCCAGCTGGGGCCTGTCACCAGTGGTGTCCCTCAGGGGTCTGTGCTGGGACCAGTTCTGTTCAATATTTTTACTGACTACATAGATGATGGGATTGAGTCTCTCATCAGTAAATTGGAAGATGAGACTAAGTTGGGAGTCTGTGTCAATGTGTTGGAAGGTAGGAGAGCTCAGCAGAGAGACCTGGAATGGTTGGATGGATGGGCAGAGTTCAATAAGTTGACATTTAACAAGTCCATGTGCCGAGTCCTACATTTTGGCCACAATAACCCCCTACAGTGTTACAGGCTGGGGTCGGTGTGGCTGGACAGTGCCCAGGCAGAAAGGGACCTGGGGGTGCTGGTGACAGCAGCTGAACATGAGCCAGCAGTGTGCCCTGGTGGCCAAGAGGCCAAGGGCATCCTGGCCTGTGTCAGGAATGGTGTGGCCAGCAGGAGCAGGGAGGTCATTCTTCCCCTGTACTCAGCACTGGTGAGGCCACACCTTGAGTGCTGTGTCCAGTTCTGGGCCCCTCAGTTTAGGAAGGATCTTGAGATATTTGAGCATGTCCAGAGTAGGGCAACAAGGCTGGTGAGGGATTTGGAAGACAAAGGCTGTGAGGGAGAAGCCTAGGGAAAAGGAGACTAAGAGGTGACCTTATCACTCTCTACAACTTCTTGAAGGGTGGCTGTAGTCAGGTGGGGTTGGTGTCTTTCTCTAGGCAGCAACTGACAGAACGAGAGGACAGAGTCTCAAGCTGCATCAAGGGAAATATAGGTTGGATTTTAGGAAAAATTTTTTACAGAAAGAGTGGTAAAGTACTGAAATTGTCTGCCCAAGGAGGTTGTTTAAACACATCCCTGAATATGTTTAAAAAAAGACTGGATGTGGCACTCAGTGTCATGATTCAGTTGAGATGTTAAGGGCATGGGTTGGGCTTCATGATCTTGAAGGCCTCTTCCAATCTAGTGATTCTGTGATTCTGTGATCGCCACCTTGCTACAACTTCCTTTCAGGTAGTTGGAGAGCAATGAGGTCTCACACTCAGTCTTCTCCAGGCTAAACAACCCCAGCTCTCTCAGCTGGCCCTCAAAGGACTTGTGCTTCTGACACTTCACCAGTTCCACTGTCCTTCTCTGGGTTCACTCCAGCACCAAAATGTCCTTTTTGTAGTGAGGGGCCCAGAACTGAACTCAAGGTGTGGCCTCAGCAGTGTCATCTACAGGGAACAATCCTTGCCCTGGTCCTGCTGGCCACACTATTGAAAATACAGGCTAGGATGCCACTGGCCTTCTTGGCCACCTGGGCACATACTGGCTCATGTTCAGCTGCTGTCAAACAGAACTCCCAGCTCCTTTGCTGCCAGGCAGCTTTCCAGACACTGTCCCCAGCCCTACATGGGGCTTTGTGAACCAAGGGCAGAACCTGGCACTTTATCTTGCACATCATGCAGGTGTCCTTAGGTCATCAATACAGCCTGTCAAGATCCCTGTGTAGATTTCTCCTACTCCACAGCAGATCAACACTCCCACCCAATGTGATGCCATCTGAAAACTGACTAAGGGTGCACTCAATCTCCTCATCCAGATTGTTGATAAGGATATTAAACAGGACCATCCACAATACTGAGTCCTGGGAAACACTAATGACTGGCTGCCAACTTGTTTTAGTTCCATTGACCACCACTCTCTGAGCCCAGCCATTCATCAAGTTTTTCTCCCTGTGAAGAGCACACCCACCCAAGCCATGAGCAGTGAGTTTCTTCCACAGGAGAATGCTGTGGAAGATGGTTTCAAAGGCTTTACTGAAGTCTGGATAAACAACATCCACAGTCTTTCCCCCATGTACTAAGTAGGTCACCCTGTCATTAAAGGAAAGCAAGTTGGTTAAGCAGGACCTGCCTTTCATAAACCCCTGGTCATTCTCTGTGTGCCATGTGATGGCACATAAGATAATCTGCTTCATGAACTTTCCAGGTACCAAGGTCAGGCTGACAGGTCCAGAGTTCCCTCGATTGTCCTTCTGATTCTTCTTGTAGTTGTAGATGTATGGATATTGTTGAAACTCACATAATTGAACAGAAATGAGATGTGCCAAAAATATCTGTAAAATGATTTGTAAATCTCATTTTTAGAAGGAAAAAAAAAGTAAAATAAATAGAAATTTGTTGCAAAACCAGTACTCAGGTTGGAATTCAGTATAAATCTAAATAGTTGGCTAGTCTAATTTGAAAGTGTAACGTAAAATCCTCACATTGCCTGGAGATACAGCAACTGTGAGAGGTCCACAATTTACTGATGTAGAAGCTGGAGGCCAGAAAGGATTACTTATGGTGCAGTAATTGTAATGTGCTCTAAAACACCAAATCTAGATCTTTAGCCATTTGTCTCTAAAGGTGCTTCAGGTAATTGATCTCTCATTGTTTTATATATAGCTAAAAGTGTTATTCATCAGAGTGGCAGTGAGATATCTGCTTAAGGACAGATATTCAAGAATTACTGTGTAGCTTTCCCAATTGTAGCTGCTTAATGAAAAAATGAACACGTATCTTCCCTTTAGATAACATTAGAGCAGAAAGGCTACTAATTAGGCAGAGTTAATAACTGACTAATATAGGAAAAAGTAATTTGTAAGCATTTCATTTTCTACACATAGATTTGCACATATGTAATAGCATGCATGCAATACCTTTTCCTGAAAGATACTCTAAGCACTGTAGACAGAATATTTCAAAAAAAGAATGAACAGAAGGCTGTTAACAGTCTGATAACACAGAATAATACTAAGAATTATTATGTTAATTATGTGAAAGACTGAATTAAAACATGACACATATACTCTGCCAGTGTGCATACTCTACCTAAGTGCCTTTTGTGCCTTGGAAAAAACAACTAAATAAACCAACAAATAACTAGGGGGTAGCAAGAATACATTCATTATAGGCAATGTCCTGAATAAAGCAGGTTATGAAACTACTTTGTTGTGTTGGATTTGTATTTGAATTTCATGAAGATATATAAAATCTTAAAAGGACATTTCTGAGTCTTCATTTGTTTGCCCATTGACCCAATCAAATCCTGCATGTAAAAAGTGCCTGCAAATGTCAGGCTTTTCTGTGTGTTATGATGGTTGTACCAGGAGATTAAAAATGCATTCACATCAAGACTTTGATCAAGGATGCACTTCAGAAACAATCTCGAGTCATCTGCTCTTACTGTGCTTTGATTTGCATCACAGAGCAGTCTCAAAGCAGATAGGTTCATCTCTTTTTGCATAAAAGATGGAAGGTGCTTTCCAGCCAGTAACAGGCATTCAGCCTAAAAAAGCAGAAACAGTCAATAGTAAAAACTCTGAAAGATACACAGTGCAAACCTCATGCCCTTAGCACTAATTGTTTTGCAGTATAAAGTTGCTTGTGGTGCACTGTACTACTAATGCTAATGTAAACATAGCCTAATTTATTCTCTTAAGACAACTGGAGGCAGTACTTGGGTCTTGTCCTATCTCCCTTTCATTTTTCCACCTGCTGAGATTCTGCTTATGCTCTACAGATGTAAGTTTCTGCAAGATGTACCTGTGAAGTTAAGAAAGCTGTTAAACAGACATGTTTTTCATCTTTACTTAAAATCCCTAGATTTTCCTTCTAGAAACCTCTGGATTTTGATTGAATAAATAAGTAATTTTTATCTGCACTTGTACTTGTTGCCAGGTACTTATGCTAATAAATAACTATGGAGAACACTGCTTAGAAGAATGACATCTGCAGAGAGGCTAAAATTTGCATGAACAAAACTCTCCATGACAGTCTGTGAACTCCATGAAAAGAGACGTCTTGTGCTTTGCAAAACAGAACAGCCATAAGAGAAGAATCAGTCTTAGAGTCCAGAAAAAAATATGAATTTCTAATTTCCACAGCTTCAAACTTCACATATTATATGATCTGTCATTGTCTTCCACCCATTTAAACACCAAATTGAAAATGAAAACTGCTTAGTAATGAATAAACTTCTCCTAAGATGTTTTCCTTGTCAGGCAGAAAGGTGAGTTTCTCTAATGAGTTGGTCTCCATTTTCACTTAACTTTCATGGCAACTAGAGCAACCTACATCTCATTCTTGCAGTGAAGCCTCTGTTTATGCCTCACTTCAATCCTGAATATTTTACCATGGATGGTGCACAGGTCTTTGCTTATACTATTTCAGAAATATCAGTAAGCAAATTATGTTCCAGTGATAACTTATTTAAATTACTAAGCTCATCACTAGGTTAAAAATATTTCTTTTGTTGTAATGAGGAAAGTTACCACTGATGGGGATGAAGAGGAAAACCATGCTGTGAAATCTGTGTTCTTACTTGTCCTCTTAAAAGGAAAGGAATGATCATCATAACAGGTGCTTCCTTTTCCTGAAAGGCATGAGAATTTCATAAGGCATGATGACACCTATTGCGATTTTAATTTTTACACAGTAAACTTCCAGTGATGCTTTAGGCTCTATTTTCCCTTTTCTTAGCAAAGCAATTGAAAGAAATTAAATGCCTTTCCAGGTCCTGGAAAACAGACTTCTTCACCATGCTCCCTTCCTAAGGTAGGAACTTGTCCAGTGGTTCCCTCCTATGTGCATCAATGGAATTACTACACAGATCTGAACATGTCTGCTTCCTTTAATATAATAGAGGTGTAACTATATAGTTCTAAGACATGATGAAAGGTGCAAAGAGAAGACCTTTGAGAGCACAAATGTGGGAACAGCTCCATGCAGATACATTAACACCTTAAACAATTTTTATCAAGAAGAGGATGCCCAACATCTCTAAAGATCAAATCAGTATATTGTTTTGTGATTTAAACACTGATTAAAGTCTGTGAACATGAGCACCCAGAGATGTATAAAATAAGCTGGAAATTACATGAGTTTTAGGCCACATGGTACAATTACAATTAATAAAAAACACCAATGTTCAAAAAAATAGACCTGGTTTATCCTTTAAATCAATAGAGTCCATTAAATGGAAAGTGAAAGAAAATAGACTCCAATTACTAAATGAGAGATAATTCATCTACGATCTTTAACAAATTGAGATTTATTATTGGAATTGTTTTATCTCAACAAAGTCAGGTTTTTTTTGAGATGATAATTTAATCAGATGTGAAATTTCATACAGCATTTTTGATTTCTCCATTACATATAGCTTTAAAAAAAAAGAAAATTGCAGCAAATTTTAAGAAATTTTGTGATGCATGAAAAAAAATGTGAGTGTTGAATGATGGGTGCTGCTGTGTTCCCAACAAACCTCTCCTGTTGAAAAGCAGGTCGGGTAAACATTTAGGCAACACAGTCAGATCCACACACAACACTCACCACAGCTGGCTCAGTCAGAGAGGCAAGGAAGGCTCTTTTTGCAAGGTCTTGTTCCAGAGGTACATCACATGAGGCTGAAGGCAACCCAGCAAGAAAAGAGGGCTAGAAACCTGTATAAGCAGCTTAGGAAGGGGAAGGGGTGGGGGTGGAGCTAAGGGCAGGGCAGACAGGACTGGTCTCTGGGGGAAGGGGGCTGACCACCAGTGGTACAAAGTCAAAGACAGGAAAAGGGGAAACCAAGGGAAGTCCATGAGGGAGTCTGGCTTTTCCCCTAAGGAGAACTACTCTATGGTAGGTAGTCACGGTAGTTGCCAGGGCAGAGGACTTGCAAATTGACTGAGAGGAGACAGTTTATGGGATGCTACACACAAAGGCTATTTTTATTTTTTTTTTATTTTTTTTTATTATAATTCATCAATGTCTAGTGGGGAATGGCTGAGGGAGCAGGAGTTGTTTAGTCTGGATAAGATGAAGCTCAGAATGGACCTTATCACTCTCTACAACTGCTTAAAAGAAAGCTGTGGCCAGGTGCAGGTTGATCTCCCAGGTAACAAGCAACAGTACAAGAGGAGAAGGCCTCAAGTTGTGGCAGGTGAGGTTTAGATTGAATATTAGGAAAAATTTCTTCACTGAAACGGTGGTCAAGCATTTGACCAGGCTGCCCAGAGATAGGGCTCAATTAGCATTCCTGGAGACATTTAAAGACATGTAGATGTGTTGCTTAGAGACATGGTTTAGGGGTGGGCTTGGCAGTGCTGGGTTAACAGTTGGACTCAGGGATCTCCAAGGTATTTTCCAATCTAAAAAATTCCACAATTCCTTGAATAATTAGACTTGCCAAATTGTATTTATGTAAAAAACCAACAATAAATACCAATATACACTCAAGTGGAAAGAGTATATGTCTCCCTGAAATATATGCAACATTGGAAAAAAATGCCAGTAAGTGTTAGAATATTTTTGAACATATTTGGTTTTACTTATGAATTTACTGAAATTCTGAATATACTGAAATACTGAAAGGCATAGCAAATAGCACTACCTTTCACTTAACCAAATATAAATACAACAACCAGTTTTCTCTTCAAATAATAAGCAGGCAGAAAACAAGAAACATAATTAGTATAGAATCACATTAAGATTTCCTACTGGTACTGGCTCTGTCTAAGCTATCCTTCCCCTGAATACAGAGATGATTCCAGTTATCAAACTCATCATTTTCCCTGCAAGTTCTATCTCAAAACAATACTGGAAAATATAAGGAATGAGCAAAAATCTTTAAACAGGTGACTTCCTGCTGAAAACAGGACATTAATGCATAGAAGCAGACTAATGACTGAAGATGTGATAAAGAACTTATTATTTTGTAGTACAGTAGATTAGAATTAAGCATTTGTAGATCTGATGTGTAAAGCCTATTCTCACTTTTAACTTTATGGGTGATATTTTTAGAAACATATAGGGGCATGTTTTAAAAGGGTAGTTAAACTTTTGATTTCATTTTGATCTTCATACTGGTGCAAGGATTACCTATTAAACAAGTTAGAAATCTTAAAAAATGACTAACATATGGACATGTGGCTGACTGATATAGACTGTAAGTCTCATAAAGCCAAGGGGTTTCAGATATTACCTGCTAAGTTGAAAGCTATGTTTAAAAGATTGTGTGAAGAGCTGGTTACCTGTACTGTACTGTAGCTGTACTGTAGATCAAGTCAATGTTAAAATATTAAATACTCAGGCCACCTGAAGCTGAGAATAGGAAGGACTAGGTTCTTGGGTTTGGCGATGGTGGTGCTTCTTAATTATTTTTATAAATCCATCAAGTGCTGAATCATTGCTCTTTTTCTAACATACTTCAAGTCTATCCACATCTTTCTAGGGTCAAGTAGCTGATAAATCAGCCTGCTAATCTGTGTTAATCCTTTCACAATATATAGTAGGTGTATTAATGCCTGCCTTGATTTTTGATGACATCACACTTTAGGACTCTCTTTACTTTAAAGTAGTATCTCTTTACTTTAAAGAAGTATCACAATTTGGTGTCATTTTGTGTTTTATAAAAGCTCCAATCAAAATTCTTAATTCACATTTCCAAAATTTTAAAACATTACATTGTAAGATATTAACACCTTCAAATATATATACATATGTATATATTTTTTATTTTAACATTTATGAGTTCTTTGTCCATATGACACGTTAAGCATTGAACATTCCAGCTTTTCTTTATTTAGTGAAAGCCAGGAAAAAAGTTTCATCCTCAATACCATTTGAGGAGTTTACTTTGAAGATAGAAAAACCCTAAGGAAGTAAAACCAATTTAGGCAGTGCACTTAAATTATTGAAATTATGGAGGCACCCTTGCAGTTTGCTTTTCCCACACTATCGCAGCTATCAAATCAGCCCTAGTGGGGCAAATTTGCCACATGACATTTTGAAAATCTTGTTATTTTATCATAACTTACTATAAACCTTGTTATAGTTCAAGACTAAGTAAAAATTCCAATAAATTGAATTACATCCTCCCCCTTTAACACCTTCTTCCTGAAATCTTCGATTTGCACAACTTGCTAATAATTTAGTCCTCCATTTATTACTCTCTCTATAATAGTTGCTAAAAATATTAGACTCCTGTTTAGTATTGCACCAAAGTGAGGTCATTAAATGAAGTCCTAAAAAATTTATTATGTAAATACTTGCAGGTTTCTATTTACTGTGATACCAACACCAAATCTATAGTAGTGCTAAAGCAAAGTGAAAGGGATAGTAATAATTATCAGAAAATATTAATTTTTAGAATAAGCTAATTTTTTCTTATATTTATATATACACACACAGTTCACTATGCAATCTCTGAATTTCTCAGATTTTCCTATTATTCACCTAGAAGATATCAGCTTACATTTTCCTAAGTAATAATCTAGAAAATGTAGAAAATGTACCCAAGTAAAAATCTACTAATCTAAGAGAAGATAAAAGGTGAGAAACATACAGAAAGAACGCCAACACTCATGCTCCAAGGCAATACAAATGCATGTGCTTTGTGAGATAACAAAGAACTATAGGAGCATAAAATATTCGGTAGCACTTGCCTCCTTGTGCTGTAAATGTGGGTTTATGGTCTCATTACCAACCCCATCAGGCTGCACAGCGTCTGTACAAAGATATTTTAAGCAGAATACTTGAAAAATGAAAAAAAAAATGCACAGGGGGAAAAAAAGGAATATAAGCAAAAATTCAAGGACATTTTTCAGGTATGATATACTATCAATAGTTGCAGACACTCCAGGAAAAGGGGGAAAAATGTCTGCACACAAATATTGATATTTTTGATTTACAAAGATGACAATTTAATAGTGAACAAACCTAATAGTTCTTATCAAGGGAATTACAAATAATTTGTAGAACAAAAATGTAAGAAAAAAAAGTGGAGATTTAGTTTTAGGATTTTATTAACACAGTGCCAGAACGTTCTCATTTGATACACACTCTGTAAGGAGTACTTCAGAAAAAAACCCCAAACCTGAATTAAATGAGAAAATAGTAATGATTTTATGTTGCTCTATTTCTATATTTGTATTGTGCAAGTAAAACATTCCAATATTTATTTCCATGTGTATATATATTCAAAAGTATTAACAAATACACTGATTTGAATTCTATACTATGTGGAAAGAAAGTGTCTTTTATTTAGGTATATTTAATGTATATTCAGCTGTGGCTCAGGAAGACTAATTGATTCTCTGTTTAATAAAGTTGTCTGAATCCCTTTTACTATGAAGAAATTGAGTGTAGATATGTTTTTTGTCTGTGTGGAATAATATCACAGCACCAACGGGTACATTGTTATGCTGAATAGTATTGTAATTACATTAAGAAACTATGAATAAAAACTTATTGTTTTATTCTGGTTAAAATTAAAAGTTAATGTTTCAGCTGACCATTCTTTTATCAGTTTTTAATCTCCATTTAAATTATAAAAAACATTAGGATTCTATATTTGAACACTGTATACAAATCTTCTGCTTTCTGAAAGTACATAAAGTGAAAGGAAATAAAAGATTAAAGCTCAACCAGAATACATTGGTGGAGATCAAAACAGCAAAAAAGAAGAAACTGAGGCAGACCAACATGAAAGGAAAAATCACAGGGGAGGAAGGAAATGGTGGAAATTGGAAGTGCATGAGCAGCTAATAAAATTCTCTAGGAAAAAAGCTGGAGGCAGCAACCCAACACACAGCAACAAGTGAAGTATGTATATGGCAGTGGATGGATAATAAATGCCAATAATGAAAGTGAAATTGTACATGGTTTTTACAGTTTTGTTTTCCCACTTTTTAACCTTGAATGACTATCTCTAGTAATTGGGAAATAAAAAGGCACTTATGTGTTAAACAGTTTTGAGGGGGAGAGGTTGTATTTTTTGAGTAGGGAATTGTTTTAGCTATGCAATACAAAAAAATTCAAAGAGGAATAGTCTGGTTTTGTTTTGCAAGATATCAACCAAAATAATGATGAAGTTTTCTGATATACAGTCTGGAAAAGTGTATCTATGATAAAGACAAATACTTTTGCTGCATCAAGTATTCAACTAAAGAGTCACAATAATAGATTTATATAATTCAGACCCAAGCATATACAGAAGAAACATATCACAGTGAGAATATTGCATTTTGCTTTCTTTTGAAAGAATCCTCCATCTGGTATTAGGACATAAGGAAACAGATGCATTAAACTTTAAAAATAGCATACCTTTTCGTATTTAACAAAATCATTGTGATCACTTCAAAGGTTTTGATTTTTGATTTTTGTTTTTTTTTGTTTTTTCTTTACTCTTTTTTTGGACACTGAAACTTTGTTTGTCTTGAGCATTGCATTACCATCTAATACATTCCAACTTCTTCCCTGATTTATGGACTTGTTCTAAAATCAAAGACAATATCATAGCAACATACTGCTAAGTCTCCTTTTCCAGCTTTTCCATTCTTTCATGCATATGCTTCTATAGTTTCCTTCCAGAAGTTTTACTGGTTGTTTTTTCCCCTAAATTGCCATTTCCAACTCAATATGTCATACTTAGATCCATATGAGGCACATATAATTCACACCCTACAGCTAAATCTCAGTGGTGTGAATCTAGCTGATATCCTGAAAGCAAATATGAGATACTGAAGACAGATAAGGCTCAGTAGTTAGTCTCCTTTGCTCAAAAACAGAATGGAAGGAAGGTCAGAGGGAAGGTAAGTAATAAGAAATAATAACTGTCAGCCTGTATGTGGTGCTCAGCAAGAGATTCCTTCCCTGTCAGAGTGTAGTTACACTGATGGTTCTGTAGATGTTAAACCTCCTTTTATGTATGACAGGATGATCTGATCAGCCATTTGGATAGACAGGAGCCTTGTCTATAATGAAACTTTGAAGAAACAAAATGTGCCCACTCTAATATTAAGCCTCCTAATTGGACAAAACACAAGTTTTTAATTCACTGCATATTATTAAATATGCATAAGCTACTTATATGGAAGACAAGTGTCACTAACAGATTATGTTTGAGCTACCACAAACTTTTGAAACAATCCATGAATCAGTAAGATAATCGCACTCAACCCTCCTGAATATTATCATATGCTACCTAGTAAGACTGCTCTTTTAGAGCATATTGCAAGAATGAATTATCTTAAAATAAATTACCTCAAATTCAACCATAACAGTATGTGAATTCCCTAGGTGTGAACTGGGGAAAGATTTCCTAAATAAAAATGTTGTTTTGAAGTTCCCCAGCTATGTGCTTTGAAAGGCAATAAGTCAGAAATACCATTTTATACCAGCATATTTTTATACCAACATATTGAGGCATAATCCAACTTTATATAAATACCTGAGAGCTCAGACTCATAAAACTGTATGTGAAGTTTCCCATCTCACTATAATTAATTGAAATGTCATCATTTGTGTCAATTGTAGTGAATAACTTTTACTTTTTATAGAAGATGGAAATTGCTAGGCTCAAACAAATACTTAATATATCTGTGTTTTGTATAGTGCAGAAAGCACATCCTTCAATAAAAACCTTGTAACTGCGACATAGTCTTTATTTACCAGATCATTAAACTTAGTAATATTGCAGCCCATAGCACATCTACTATACCACAATCAGCAATCAGTCAGGAAAATATGACTGATTTTTCCATAACTTCTTTAAAGAAATCAAGAATACCGTCTTCCAAAAAAGCTGTACAGGAAATATATGTTTTGTAATTATGGAAGTACATATAGATTATACATTCTCTGCCATATAGCAATTCATTTAGTCAGAAGTACAAGATAAGTAAAGTGCTTCTTAGACTTCTCTTTTCTTTTTTTTTTTTTTTCTACAGGTAGGGCATCACCATCCTTTAATGATTTTGCATAAAAACAGTAAAAATATTCTGTTGTGATTACTATTTTACGCATAATTAGATGACTAATTCATAGTTATATATTAAGAATCATTACTGGAAAACAGTGGATTGAAAAGAAATTTTGTAGGTAGTAAAATAACTAACAACAGATGTCCAAATACTTATGTGTAATGTCCAGTTTTTTGCCAAGAAATCTTATGGTAAGATTCATCAGTGATTAAGTATCAAGGTGCAACATGAAAAATTCACTATTAACTCATTTAACAATGTGGAATTTTGATTACAATTTTCTATACTTAATTTAAAAAATGTGTTTAAAACTTGAAAATTTTAAGTTAGACCTATTACTCTGAGTGGGCATTTTCATACATTCTGCTTTTCTCCCCTCTAGTGCTCAATGTATTTTATTAACAACTCTAGTGTTTAAATGAACATACAGACTTGCATGTGTTCATGCATTTGTGCAAATATATATGAAATATTTTTTTAAGACAAATCCAAAACTCTACAGTTTCACTTGAGACAAGAGAAAAAGCATACCTTTTCTGGATCAGTTGTTGTAATGACCCAAACGCAGTGTGCATTGTCTTCATATTGAACTGGATAATTTGGAGATGTGATAATGCCACTTGGTCCGCGTAAATTAGAACCACATGTTCTAGCTAAAATGATAATTAACAAACTTGCTTTAGACTGGATGCTCTGTTAAAAATAAATATTATAAAATCACCACAGCATTAGCAACAACTTGCCATAAAAGTGTTACTATGCTGATATACTCCATAACAATCTACCCTTAAAGATATTTCAGCCAGACAAAAACAATCCTGAAAATTTACCTACAGAGGAAGAAATGAGCACTTTTCAATTAATCTGCCCAACATTTGCAATACTTTATTCTTACTCTATGTAGATTAAACACTCAAAATTATCATATCAATATTCTCTTTGGAGAGAGATTTACCCTTTCCAAATGGATGGAAGGAGCCTTCTACCCATAAATGTAAGAAGGACCAGTATGTGCTCTCCTTCATGATTTCCCCACGACTTGGAGAAAGAAACACATGTATCACAATATTTATGTAACTGTATGTCCTTAACCAAAACATGATCTTCTGTGGTGTCTTAGCTCTTTACACGATAGGAAATGTAATTAGAAAGAAAAAAAGAAAAAAAAAGTTTCAAAGCAGTATTTAGTCTGAGTTTTGTAGAGCAGATTCAGTTGTAAATTCATCACAACCTATCTGCCACACTCAGCAAATCCAGATAGTCAGCATTTAAAAAATATATTACTTAACATATTCAGTTGTCTTCTAAAAAGAAATATGGATCAATTTTGCAAGAATATTCAAATTTCTCAAAATATTTAAGTATCCAGAAGCACTTAAAAATATTTAGACATATAATTTCCAGTGACACAGATTTACAAAACTCAGAATATTTCAAAATGGCACTGTCATGTTTATCGTACTACAGTACTTTGTCAACATGCTAAACAGAGAGTCTAGATCATCAGTCTAGATCATAACATTTCTAAGTACTTAAATATGAATCTCAGAATCTATCCATATATATTCCACTACCTTCTGATGTAATTTAGTCCCTTCAGTTACTTAAGTTCCAGTACAGGCAAGAGGAATGACTAGATTCTTCAAAAACTTGGTCATTCTTTTTCTGAATATTGAAATAAAACACCAAAAATATTTCTGGTACTTTAGAAAATTTTAGTTTTTATCTCTCTCTGTGGCTGCCTCCACTCTGTGTCTGCCTCCATTCTAAAGCATGAAATATCAGTGTTTCTTTACTTCACGTACTGCTGGGAAGAAGCCTCATCTTCTCCATGAATAGAAGTGTGATTGGTACAAATAGGAAAAAAGGTACTAGATGAAAATAACTATCAGATTTTCTGTCATTCCAACACAATATACTACCAGCACTTGGTCCTTTGTTATGATGTTAGAGACTAGACTTTGAGAACTCGTAATAATTCTATGACAAGATTAATCAACTAGGACTCAGTTTTCTGTGGAAATATCTATGTATGTATGCACGGAGAGTGGAACTAGATGATCTTTAAGTTCTCTTCCAACTCTAATAATTATATAATTCCATGTTTATGCCAAAACTGTCTTAATAGCTACCCACAATTCAACTTAAGTCTCAGATACATCACATGGAAATCTTCTATTACAATCCCAGTAGAAGTCTAAAAAAACAACCCTCATCTACGTAGGAAATTCTACAAAAGCATCATTTAACAGTTATTAAGAAGGTGTCTGTACTTAACATGGAAAAAGAAAGACATAGAATCACTTAGGTTAGAAAAGAGGTCTAGGTTCACCGAGTATAAGGCTTAACCTACCACTGTCTAGTCCATCACTAAACCATGTCCCTAAGTGGCACAAAAAACTAATAATATTTATGCCACACTGTGTTGCCTACTAACAATACAGAAGGCTTGGCATGTTGCTGCTATCTTAAGCAATCTATATTCTTTTAATTGAGGGAATAGCAAGGACATATTCATAGGCTCTGAAATATGGATCATTTTCTTTTTAGTAACTTATAGAAATACTATGCCTGCAGGACCATAACCATCACAAAATCTATTACTTTATTTCCAATTCCTCCTGCCTAAGGTCTGTTACAGCAGAAACTAATCCAGAGGTGCAATTTTGTAGAATAAAAAAACAGGTCCCTCCTCTAGCTGGACACAAAGAAGAAAGGCTAAGAAACATGTCCCTTGAAGAGAGATTTTTGAGTCAAGCGGTTACTCTTTTACCTTTCTCCTATTCAAACTTCTAAGATAAGGTTAAAAGAATAGGGAGGGGAAAGAGGTTAAGCCAAGCAAGAGGCACAACTGAAGCTGAGCCCAGAGGTCTGTTTAGGAAATTGAGTGCTTGCAAAAGATTGCATGAAAATGTTAGATAGCCTTGTATACTGCCTACAGAAACCAGGAATTGATTGCTGTAAGGTTTCTGTGTGGAATTCAAGGAAACGGAATTTACAATCATTTATATAAGCACCAAGCAGTTTCCAAGGGCAGTGTCTGGGTCCTCCCACCACTCCCTGCCTGTGACCCAGGTGTGGTGGTGGGGTGGCCCTGGAGCTGCGCCGCCAACATGAGCAGAGCCCAGTGGTGCTGGGGACCTGGGACCCCAGCCACTGCTGTGCTCTTTAAAGAATGTCAGGAACTCGCCAAGGCAAGATGGTTCCTGTGACTTTTCATCACGTTCCGAAGTTCTGAGCTTTGTTAATCACCATTTTTGGATAATTGCAAATATCAGCTTTGTCAGTAAGACTTGTGCTCTCGAAGTCATTAAGCTCACAGCAGTCATGTGCGCTTTATCAGCTTTTTCACTTTAGGTTGATGATAATTTAGAAAATGTGATAAGCACTTCTTTGCACTGTGTATTTTACTATTTTTAATTGGTGCTTATATGAACACTGTGAATCCTAGCATCTTGGAGGTCAGTAAAGGAATTGAGAAAAATACAGACTGCAAATAAAACCTTCCTCTTTCATTCCTCACAATTCCAAATAGGCACGCCATAATACTGACCAAGAATTATACACCATTGAGAAGTAAAGCACACATGTGTTTATATCAGTTGAATAAATCAAATCTGGTAGCAGAAAAAAAAAAATTGGAATTAAAAAATAACTAAGTAATTAAAACTTTTTAGAGATGTATATGAGTTTTATATAAATGAGATTATGTTTTAGCTCATTCTTGAACAAAAAAAAAAAATTAAGTTCAGGTGTTACAAATCCTCCAGTGTTTCTTAAACCAGTATCATTTTCTACCCTGGTAACTGGTATTCTGGTGTAAGATTTTGTGTGTACAAGAAGTATCACTTTGATCTATCTCAAAAGGACAATAAAAGTATCTCTAAGAGTTTGTATTACTTCATTTTCCTTTTACAATTAATAGTGGTGGTTTGCCCAGTTTATCCTGTCTGGTTCTAGGAGAATATAAGGGAATCACATTTGAAGGGTCAAGGCTCTCACTGGCATATACAATCTAAATGTGCAACCCCAAATAATTTAATTTCTGTACATAGAGATCCATTCTTTATTTTTTCCTATACACCTCAGTTCTGATGTACTTTGGCAGCATTTATATATTTTTCTGTGTTTTTGTCACAGACAGTAGATTGCAAACATACAAAACATACAAAATAACAACAAGCCACTTTGTTTATGTTCCTCCAAAAAAGTGGGGCAGGCAGGAATTTAAAGCAGGGGGGTCTAGATGTGAAAACATTTAGAAATAAGTTAGAAGGTTGGGTTTTATGTAAATTTGAGCAAAATAGATGAACAGAAAGGAATTTACAGAAAAATCAGGATTAGGTAAATATCTGGGACTGATAGGAACATAGTATGATTGTGAGAATCTCATATTTGGGAATTAATTTAGAAAAAATTGACATAAACCTAATTAATTAGTTCTACTTAAGGTAAGTTTATCATGACAAAAGGAAGATTAAGTGAAATTAAAACTATTTAAAGGAAATTTGCTACCTAAATCGATACTCTTTCTACAAATTTGATTGCATGCTTCAAGCAACATAAAAATCTTTGTACATTTATAATTATATATACACATATGTGTGCACATTGTTCCCTGTTTTAGTTTGCTTAGTTTTGAATTTCATTGCAGCAGAAACTATAAATTACCCTTCCAAACTTCACAAAAAATTCCAAAGAATAGCAGTTACCTCTGCAAATTGGCCTGTGGTCACTCCAGGCAGCCAGTGTATCTGTCACTCTCTGACAAGTGATGCTCTTAGAACCTTGCAGCACATAACTGTCTTCACAGGAAAACTGTACACTTGCACCCACCCTAGAAGAAAAAGGGCAAAAGGAAGGAAGGAATTAAATCTATTTTAATATCAACATCCTCAAATAAATTGACAAGTTGTAATAGTTCATGAACCAAATAAATAAATTAAGGTGCAAAATTCTACACTATCAGTATTGTATTTATAAAAAACAACCTATACTCTAGGGAAAATGTCTATTATTCAGTTTGCCCACCTTTTAAGGAATACAAAACAATTGTGACACTAAGTTTGTTCTTTTACAGTATGAGTTCAATGAATATACAGATATATATTTTATCTAAGAAAATATATAAACACAATTCTTTCAGGCAACAGAACTTAATGAATAATTTCAACATTGCTATAGTCACTCAAATGAGAGAATAAGCAATTAGATATTGAAATTTGTCAACACATATAACCAGAAAATATTAATTTCAATCAATGGCAGAAATTCATTAAATATTCCTGACCGTGTTGAAATTTCCTCTAAAACATTACATTAAAGGATAATATTTTTAGGACTGAAATTTTACTATTACGTATTATAACACTGAAATGCATCCCTTTGGAATTATTTATGCTGTCCAATTATTATGAAGATTTTCAAAAACTGTATACACTTATGGTCTATATCACAGAGAGTTTTCTTAAACAGTATTGCATATCTGGCTCTATTTATTATTTGTGACGTTCTTTGTTTCCCATAATAATTAACTGGTTATGTCTGTTTTCTTGCACTTTTAAATTTGTATTTGATAGTCCCATGTCATTAACTAAGTGAACTCAATAAAGCAGATTTCTCAGTTTAGCCTCTGTAAGTTATTGAGTCCTAAACACCAGAGGATTGCTATATGGCACTCAGGAGGCTCAATGCTTAAAACTGTGCTGTGGAGAATTGCATATATTGCCATTCACTGTCACGAGCTCATTCCCACCCTTCATGACAAGTATTTTCTTAGCTTCTCAGAGAATCTCCCAAACACTAACTATATTGTTTCTTGGTATTATTATGTGCTTCTATACTTCTTTTCATTATTTCAGGAAATTTTAATAGGATTTTTTTTTTGTAATTTAAAAATTTTTGTATGATGTTTCAAATCTAGAAAAGCTTTCAAAACTGCTTTTCCTAACTTTGTTCTTGAGCTATAAAATTCAGAAAGGCAGGGAAAATATTGGCCTTTTTCTTCCATAATTCATGCAAAATACACAAAAGTCTTGAAGAGTAATGTAAGTTTCTAAAATTGTGTTCATTTTATACTTGTCATAATCTTCAGAACACTCTAAAAACCCTCAGAAAAAGAGACCAAGCATTTTTCTAAATAAATACCTCAAAATAATAAAATTTAGTTAATTTTATTGGTAAAGAAAGTATTACTCATAAATCTGACATTTTAATGCCATAAACTCATATTTTTAATGCCATTTTCTTCTATTTTCTACAATTAGGATCTCTGTAATTCTTTTTCTTGGGAACAAACTCAAGTGGTTACCTAGAAGTGATAAACGAAAATTGAGAACTAAAGTATTTAAAAATCATGTTGGATAAAGATGATCCCACAAGTGTAATGATGCTTGACGCAACATGAAAACCAACATTTCTCTTCAGTTTGCTACTATCAAGGCACATAAGAAGAATTACAAAATTGTGCACATACAAAAACATAGAGTGAAATTAAATGTATAATTATTGAATGTCTCCAACAGCAATTTATAATTTAAAATATCTGAATATCCCCTCCAGAAAGAAAAAAAGGGGTTGGAAGAAAATGAACAGGCGGAATACAAATATTTTTATATCTAATGAAGTAAGGTAAGGATTTTGTGTTTAGATTAGGGTTTGATCATTGTAGAAATACTTTTAAAGTTTATATTAATGTATATATAAAACATCATGCATTAATTAAAGCTATACACTCATGATGATTCAATTTGTTTCAATACAAAACATGTATTTCAGAGGATCGGTATTTTTTTTCCTAATTCTCTGGAAATAGCTTGTATCTAAGGGAAATTAATATGAATTTCATATCTTTTACACAGTGAGTATAATCTTCTGAAATGTCTGAACACAAACTAAGGGACAAAATTAATATGCTGAACACAACATAATAAAAACAAAGAAGAAACATAGCAAAAAAATGTCACATTAAAGAGCAAGGCACAAAGTACTCCAAAACTCCTTATGGCTCTAAGTACGCATCTTAGGAGAGGGGTTGCATCTGGATCACAGTCTAAGATAAAACTATTCACACATCCAAATTGCTGAGTCTTTTCATTGATTAAGCTTGACAGCTTCCCATTTAAAAAGGGGACATCCTTTTGAAAATGTCTTATAGCTTGTTTGATATATGATTTCAAAGAAAAATCCTAGTTCATTTAATATCCACTAATTAACAATGAAAGGTTTTAATTGAATTTGGGGAGTTTTGTTGTTTTTTGGGGTTTTTTTTCACATCTCTACTTCGTTAGTCTCTGAGAAAATCTGTGTGCACCGGAAGTCTTGTGATTTGCTTTATTACTTCTCTCTGTAGACATCAAACACAGGGAAGAAATCTGTTTTCTTATTTTTCTTTTTGTGTTTTAAATTAGAACTCCATCCAAACATAATCTGTGGGTTTGTAAAGAAGGGTAGAATTTGACTGGAAGAAGCTATTTTTTAAAAAAGAAAAAATACTAGCATTAAAAAGTTAATTTAATTTTCAAAATCTGTTTTGAAATTTTAAAATCCATTTTATTTTAAAAGTGTTGCTGAAATTGGGAGAAATTACTAAATTTTCACATTTTCACACATACCATATGATATTTAAGCAAAGCTGAAATAGTATTATTTAGATAAATTTTAGATTTCATTTAAACATTCTACTGGTTAGCAATTTCACATAAATATAAAATGTGATCTTGACCTCAAAATTGTATTAATTATGTTCTCATTACTCTAGCCAAGTCTGACTTGACATTTCTCCCCTAAAATGAATCTAAATATCCATTGCTTTGTTTTAAAATCACTTAAAATCATCTCCCTACTTCCTAAAATGAACACAGTAGAAGCATGGCAAGAGGACAGAAAGAAAAGGTTAAGAATTCAATACCTTTTTTTTTTTCTTTATTATATTAGAATGAATGCCATTATTATGCTGAAAACTATGAAACCCTTTTCAAAGAACTTGTCATCACTGAATCAGTTGGGTCTCAGGCTGTCTGGAAAATAAACCCTCTGCCTTTCCATCAATCCCACTTAAAACATGTCTTTCAGTAGACTGGAAAAGATTTTGAATAATATGCATTTTCACATGTTTTAGTTCAGATTAATATTCACAGTTGTCATTCTCCTGACAAGAACAATAGCTCCTTCTGGTGTTTATACTTGCCTCTTAGAAAAGAAAAGAAAAAAAAAATACTGTCTTTCTTTACTCTCCAGAATACTTTTATTACATTGGAGAAATGCAAGCAGCAGCAAATATTTCCTCTTCTCCTTTGGAAGACCTTGATTTGTCATTTCAGAGAAACAAAAACCAAATTCCAGCCAAAATCTCTATTTAAATGTCCATCTTGATTTAGACAGTTAACTTTAAGATAGATGTTTTAAATAGATATTAACAAACTAAAGTACAAGAAAAACATATGTTGTTGCATAATGAGTTTTTCAGATTATAAGTAATGTTTAAGTGGAAAACAAACTGTTATCATTTCTCTCAAATAATATTCAGAACTGGAGGCCCAAAATATGCACACAATTAATGTGATCAAACTACACAACATGTTTTATTTATCTTATGTTATATGATGTTCCTTGTTGAACAGCTTATGCATTCATTTATCCTCATGAACAGTAAGATACACTTGGTGAAATGAAAATATTATAAGAGTCTGGATGGGATGAAGGAGGTAGGGAAATAGCCTTACTCTCTCAGTTTAGTAAGCTCAAACTGAGCTCATAAGTAAACTCCAGGCATCTAAGATACCTTTAACCCACATTCATTCCTAAAAGTCCATGTTCAAAACATAGTCATTTGCAAGGTTTTTTGACATTTGAGTCCCTTGGATATCTTAAAATGTACTTTGAGCTTTAAGGTTCTTTTGGGTTTTCCCTCTTGGTATTTTTTATGCATTGCTGAGAAATTTGCTGTTGAGCTCTTCCATGTTTGGGTTCACATGTTTTGGATCTTAGAACTGGTTTCACCAAAACTATTTTAGTTTGCTTTCTCTTTCAATTTACAGACTACCCCCTAGAGGTGAAAAGAAGTAATTTTCTTCCTTAACGTTCTCTGAGCTTATCAGTGCTCTTAAACCTGCTGCTGTTTCTTAACAATTGTTCATATGCCACTGATTTGGACCACAACTAGATGAGAATCTGTTTGGCCAACAGTGTATCATGAACACATAGAAGCTGTATGACATTTATAGATTCACAGAATAAAGTAGATTGGAAGAGCACATCATCTAGTCCATTTGAAGCAAGCCCAGTTGGAAGAGAGAGGTCAGAGACCTGCTTGAGTGAATTCTGAATGCCTTCCTGGATGGGGATTCTACAAAAAACATTTTTTTTTTTTAATCCTAAATCTAGTAGTAATTTACCATGTCCCACCTTATGTCCATTACCTTCAGTCCTGTGACTGTTAACTCTTTCCAGAGATGCTTTTCTCTCTTCACTGATAACAAAGTGATCTTAGATACTGTCTCTAATTCTTTCAACTAAGCATTTTTTTTTTTTTTGAGGAATTCAGAAGTGGCATGTTCTGCATCATTGATGGAGGGATACTGAGGCGTGCTGGCACAAACAGGAAAGTAAAATAATCTCCAAAATAAGAGTGGAGTATAAAGGTACTCCTTGGATGAAGACACAGATGCACTTTAATACTTCTTGAAAAAGAGTTACATTTTAGCATCCCATTTTTACCTAGTCTTCTACTGCCTGATGCTTCTTTCTGCAATTCATCAAACCTTAATAAAGACTTAAACAGAAATTGCATTTCTTTTCCTAAAATACATGCCCTTTGGACAGGGGCTGCTATACATACTGCATTTTTGTATCATACGATTTCATTTGCAGTATATGTCTTGACATGTTGAATCAGAACACCTAGAAGAGGGCATCAGCAAACATCTAGAAAACTTGTGTCTCTAGCCTATTAATTGAAATCTTATTTCCCTTCATTATTTTTTAAGCATTGAACTGCTGCCCTGCCACTAATGAAGCCATGACTTTGCATATAACTGAATGTTTTAATGTTAGAGTTCTCTAAGATTTCTCAAAGTCCTTTGAAGATAAATAGAGAAAAACCTGAAAAGTATGTCAGTCAAAACCAGATTTTTAATTTATTTTTCGTCAGTTATGGCCTAGGCTGGAAGAGCCTTGATTCAGGAGGCAAGTTGTATTAATTTGCTTTCTAGAGTCGCAGAGAACTTTGCACAATTCCTTCTAATTCCTCTTAATTGTTCCTGTCTCTTAGGTCTGACTGTCCATTCTCTGCTGAGCAATTTATAAATCTCTGCATGAGCTGGAAGCTCCCATCTTCTTCCTTTGACCCTTTTCTCTGCTGTACCTTCAAGTCTCTGCCTTTTTTCCTCAATGGGGAAAGATCAAACTTCCTCCTTTCTCCATAGAGGTCCATTTGACCTTGTCTTCTTTTTTTAATATAACAAAAGGGGAAAACAAGAAAAAACAGGAGATGGCATTCACATCACAGCCTCAGACACTGAGTTTGCTATAGTTTGCTATGTTGCCCAAGATTTTTAACAGCTTTTACAAAGTGGGAAAACAGATAATACTCTCTGCTTCTTCTGTGGATTTCTGCTTTTTCTCCATAGGTGATATTATTATGGTCTAAAATTCTTTTTTTAAATGCATTGATTTAAAATATAACTCAAGCCAAAATAATTCAAGATATACAATTCAAAAAATCTATTTTGACAAAGGATCAATAAATTTAAAACTAGGGAAATTATACTCATCTATAGTTAAAGACTTAGGTTAGAATGTAAAACGTAGCCAAACGTATCACCATCCTAATAAACTGTTAAAAACAGGAAGGGTAGTGTTCTTTATCCCCTCCATGACTTATCCCTGATAACTCCCTCTAGGGGATATCTTCTGCTAATGGGCCATCAAGCTTCATGGCATGACAGATAAGATTGCATCATCCTATTGTGAGATACTCCACCCAGGGTGTGGAACTACCATTCCTACCCATATAATCTGAGTTTTGGAATGCCACAAGTGGCGTTATCCACTGAACTCCCAGAGGACAAGAGCTACATTAACCACCACTTGACCTTCAGAGGAAGACCAGACCCTTCTACAGGATCACCACTTAAACAGAATCATATCTATCACTTCCCCAGGACTGCAGCCACCATTTATTCAGACTGCTACCACCATGCTGACCAACAGGATGTCAGGTTATATCCTGACTCAGTTTAAGCCAGAGTTTTCTGCCTTTATTTTAATTTTCCTATTAAATTGTAGTTCTGACTTTCACTGGTTTTCTTTCAAACTAGCACACAGGCTGTGTATAAATGTAACAGGAAATACCTCTCTCTTGAACATATAGAAAATTAAATGTGCCTACCTGAAGTCAGAGCCTACTCTCTTCCCATTTTCAGGAATTCCAGGATCAGGACATATATCAGATGCAATTGCATCCCCACCCTGGGTCACTGCAAAATAAAGAAAAAAACATATTAGGCATGCAGTTCTAAAGATGTCTCTTTACATTTCCCATGCATAAACTGCCATTGCCTGAATGCAACCATATTTTACCATTTTTTCTTGAACCAGTGGAAATTATTACCAAAAGGAATATCCACATAATTGATTTATTTCTGTATTATTTATTTTCATTTGTTACAGTAAAAAAAAAAAGTCTTCTGTGGAAAATTATTGATTTTTGACATTCAATCATTCTTTTTATGAATACACTAGAATCCAAAGTTTTCCTCAGACAGGACAAAAAAAAAACATTTCATGAAGTCACCCTCTGAAATCTTCTCAACACACCACTGTAAGGTTAAGAAGTATAAGAGAAAATAAAATCTTCATAATAAAACCAGTCTGTAATAAGATTTAAAATAAACAAAAGGCAAGAACATAACTGTGATACTGTAGAATTGTAGAGCAAGAAATAATATTTTTAAGAACCCCAGAATCATTTAGATTGGAAAAGACCTCCAAGATCATTGAGTCCAATTTTTGACCAATCACTGCCTCAACTGAGGATAAAGTTAATCTAAAAAAATATGCAAGATACCCCACTGAACAATGCATTTATAATCAGCTGAATATGTGTTCATGCAAATGAGGCTCAAATCTCTATTTTTTATTTTCAGTTAAGAAATGAATGACAAGGTATCCTATGCTGTTCTACTCTTTTTGCCCTCCATTCTTTCTCCATCCAGACTGTCAGATAATTAAATAATACTATGCATATAGATGTCCAGATTTACGGTACTCTCAAAATTCAGAACAATTTGAACATTGTCCTCTTTTTTCCTACTAAAATAGAAATTAAGGAAAATGTAAAGTAAGTAGTTATTTTTCAAAAACAAATGATATAAAGCAGCATACCAGATATACAGAAAACCCGAACACACGTGCTTTTATCTTGCACATATACACGTATGGTGCGTCCAGCTGAAAAAAGGAAGAACTGACATAAAGACTGTGTTAGGTTTGCATTACTAGATTTTGGAAGTGGGGGCGGGATGAAGGGGTAGCTTCTGTGAGAAACTGCCAGAAGATTCCTCCATGTCCAGCAAAGCCAATGTCTGTCAGCTCCAAAATGGACCCACTGATGGTCAAGGCTGGGCCATTTAGAAATGGTGGTAACGTCTATGGGATAACTGACTAAAAAAAAAGTGATTTTGTAGTTGTAATTGAAGCCAGAGAAAATCAGGATTAGAATGTGTGAAAGAAGCAGCTCTGCAGACACCAGGGTCAGTGCAGAAGTAGGAAGAAGAGGTACTCCAGACACTGGAGCTGGGATTCCCCTGCAGCCCGCGGTGCAGCCCGTGGTGAGGCAGCTGTGTCCCTGCAGCCCGTGGGGATCCACAGGGACACAGATGCAGGGTCCCGCGGAGTCGTGAAGAGAGAAGCCCATGCTGGAGCAGGTTTGCTGGTAGGACTTGTGACCTTGTAAAGGACCTACACTGGAGCAGCCTGTCCTTGCAGGACTGCACCTCATGGAAGACTGACCCACTCTGCAGCAGTCTGGGGAGGACTGCTGGCCATGGGATGGATTCACATTGGACCGGTTCATGGAGAATTATCTCCCATGGGAAGAACAGCATGCTGGAGTAGGGAAGGAATCCTCTCCCTGAGCAGCAGCAGAAACAATGAAAATAACCCCAATTCCCATCTCCCTGTGCAGCTGGCGAAGGAGGTAGAGCTGGGAAGGATGGAAGGGTGGAAGAAGGTCTTTATAAGGTCTTACTTTACTTCACATTACCCTGCTCTGATTTTGTTAGTATAAATGCAATATCTCTAATTCCAGTCTGTTTTGCCCATGATGGTATTTGGTGAGTGATCTTTCCCAGTTCTTATCTCAACTCATGAACTCTTGATTGTATTTTCTCTCCCCCATCCAGTTGTGGATGGGGGTGATGGAGAGGCTTTGGTAGGTGCCTGGTACCCAGCTGGGGTCAACCCATTACAGTTATATGCCTCCAGTCTTTTGTTTCCTTCATAAAAAATAGATCTAGTAGAAATTTGTGGATCATATTTTCCATCTTAAAAGACTTTTTGGGAAATCTTTAAGAAAAGGACAGAGCATTCTTCCTGAACTTAAAACAAAACAAAACAAAACAAATTTAATTGGAATTTTTTAGCTGCACAAAATAAATTACACAAGTCTGAGTGGATTACAGATGACAGCATTACAGCTGAAAGGTGATGAGAGCTTAGATGTAAAAAGCAGCTGGTTTTCCCACACAGTGATATGCTTTCAAATTTAATACAGCAGCAAAAGGAGTGGTGACAAATAGGATACAGACAATCAGATTTTAGGAACTATAAATCTTCATGTCTGTTTTGGTAGCTTAAGGGACAATTCGTTTATATAGAAATCCAAAGATTTACAAGAGAAGATTCAATGAACTAAAAAATTGTATTACAGCACTACAAAAATACAGCTGAGACAATGCATTATTATGGACCATAGTTCTTGACCTGAGCACAAGTCAGGTCTTCTGTAGAGAAGCAGAGAAGCTGCAATAATTAGAGTATATTTCAGCATTTGCCTTTTTTTTTTTTTTTTTTTTTTTTTAATTTAGAATGTTATAAGAATACAGGACTAATCTCTTTAGCCACATATTTTTAGCACTACTTTTTGTTCTGCACACTTATTCTTTACACTACATCAAGAAAGATTATGATAATATCAGAAATTTCTTTCAAGACCCAACTGAAAATATAAGGTGTTACTTAAAAAAATATTTCCCATGTTTCCTTCTAAATACAGAAGCCAGAAATTAGCAAAATTCCGCTCATCTGGACTTTTGTCCATGTATAGCACATGAAATTCACCATCTTGAAAACTCTCTAATATTAATTTAATTTAATTTTTTTGTGTATGAATAAAGGCTTTCAGAATAATCATATACTAGCAAGTATTCATTTTTTTTTCTGAAAGTTTGATCTTGTAGCTGCTTGAAAAGTGTCAGCACTTAAATGGAGTTATAGTGAAAAACCTGGTCTTGCAACAAAAGCAGCCTACTTCTACACTTATGTTTCTTAATTCTCTCCCCACTAATATTACTTTCACTTTTTCAGAAAAAAAAATGCTCAAATTTTTGCTACTTTTAGCAAGGAACCATAGCGATGTTAGTGGACATGAGATTCAGTTTGGAATACTGAATCACCAGAACACAACATAAGCAAAACAACTGATAACTGGTATGGTTATTCAGCTTACTAACTTTACTCAACATGAACCTTGTGGTAACAATTATTATACAAGGTGGAGAATGCTACCTTTGTTATCATGTTTTAAGGACGTTACACATCACATTGGAGTGAAGCCATCTCCTTTTACAGATCTATGTATATACAAAATGCCTAACTACTTGGGGACATCCGTAAATGCTAAATGAAACCTTAGTCATAGCACAGAATGATCTTCCCAAATGGATGACAACTTTGCAAAATTTTCTTCTCAGCCATTACTGTCACAAGATGTCAACACACTCTCATATGCATATCAGGGCAGAGTGGTTCAGCCTCTTGCTTATCCAGAGAAATACTATCTCTCTGGTTAAGACAGGCATCCTATGTCTGGAACTCAATACATCTTCCTGGATGTCTATAGGCCTTGTTAAACATAGCACAGGTTTTAGCTTCTATTTTCCCCAGTGAATTGTCAAGTGTATTTTAACAGATGGTGTTTGCATGACATGCTGTCATGACAAAATAAATCCCCTGTAAAACAAACCTGCCTGATTTTATCTTTCCAGATGGGGAAAAAAAAAAATATATATATATATATCTCAAATCAGTAAAACTATTTATTGCCTTTACTGGTTCAGAGACACCAGGGACTTCAGCTCACTTAAGTATATACTTTTACATTTTAGTATGCTTAAAACCTTTACCTGCCAGTATTTTGTAATTTAACTAAAAATTATGTACTAAGATTTATTTTAGCTCCAACATTAATCATTCATACTGAAAATAAATGAAAAGGTGCCCAAACAAATTCCTGTCAGAGACATTTGTCTTCCTCTGTTAGAATCCTTCCAGGTTTCCACTTTGTCCACTACTGTGAAGCATTATCTATTGCTACTGAAATCCATAATGTGAGGAGCAAGTATCATTGATTTAAGTATCTCACTTTCAAAATATATTTAAACCTTGCAGCCTCTATAAGCATTTCCTGGATACATAATTTCTATGCATCCAGTCACATGCCCAACCTTTCATTGAAAGGTTTAATTTAAAAGAAAAAGACTTTTGTATGCTCTTGAAAGACCCATGCCTAACTTATACTCTTTCTGCACTGTATAAAGTTTCATTTACCTAGGGTGTTAAAAGGTATTCCATGCTTTTTGCATATTTCTTCTGGTTTTTCCCATCTTTTTCATATCAAACTTGAATTGTTTCTCTTTATATTCAAAGCTCATTCACAGACTGAGTGTATTTTAACTATAATTTCAATTTACTTTTAGAATTTAAAAATTTCAAAACAATGGTTTCAATGAAAATGGAAAGTAATATTCCTGTTTAAACTTGCAAAACTTATAAATAAATGTAAAGTATGCAAAACTTTTGGCAAAACTACGTACTAATTATCAGGATTTATCTTAAAACTCTAACAATGTTCCTCTGAAATGTAAATATAAACTAAACATCTATAACCTTGTAATTATGACAAATAAATTTAGGACCAGCCTTTCCCAATATCTTCTTAGTACATTTTCAGTATATCCTCTCTGTTTAAAAAAAACGTTAAAGAGGATATAATTCTGGCTAATATCAAATATTACTTTACATAGATAGTCCCTCATACTGCATCCCAGTTCTTCAAGAAACCATCAGCTAGAGGAAATGGTGAGTATTCCATGAGACTAACATAAAAAAAAATTTTGAAGTCACAGGGCAGGGAGAAAAGTGAGGAAATATTCTACTCAGGTTTGGGTTTTTTTACTTCTTTTTCTAACAGCAGGTTTGAGAACATCAAAGATGCTTCAACCACCACACAGGTCTGTAGTACTGAGACAGAGCATTCTCAGTGGATATGACTTAACTCTGGAACTTCTCAACATGTCAGGCTATTATATACTACAAAACTTAGACATTTTCAGGTCTTTTGCAGAAATAATTGAAGAGTAGCTGTGAGTTCATTAACATGATGGACAGATTTACATTTTGTATACAGCCTCTAGAGTTAAGACTAGTGATTCAAATTTCTACTTGATAAAATCTATTCTTTCTTCACTGATTGAGAATGAATCAACAAGATTTCTTCTATTTTCTCAGTTGGGATAATACAGTTTCCACAGCTTTGGATGTCATCCTTATTGTTTTACTTTATATATGACACAGGAAATTCAGAATTCCTTTAAGATGTTTCACACGCTCTGATTCTAATGCAATAGTAAAGAAGAAAGACTGGGAGTAACTAAACATAAATCAGATTTTAAAATATTGCAATCATAATAATAAACAATTACCACATACATTAACATCCTAATTTAGCTCAGCATATGGAAAGTGTTTAATCAAGGAGCAGTATTAGACAGGAAGAAGGGCTGGTGAAACAGATGTTTCAGGCAGCAATACAAACTAAATGAAATCTCCCTTGTTATAATATCAGTCCTACACCAGCCATGCTCCATCTTCTGCTTTAGATACATTTGGAATCTATAGATACACTAATGAACTACTCAAGCTTATGTAAATTATGTTATGTAATACTTTGAAGGCCTTGACTTCAAAAAAAGTATTTGTGGGAGCTTGTCCTGGAGCAGACTGGCCAGACAGCATCAAGCCTCAAGAAATAAGAAGCGACAACTGATGACATCCAGGCAGCTTATAGAGAGGAGAAAAGGACACTGGGACCAATTGGGAGTGGCCATGCAGAGCAACAACCCGTGGTTGGCCAGAAGATTTCTAGAACATTCTACGAGAGACTATGTATGTCTGTCGGCCCTACTTCAGGGTCTTCTGAAGCAGCCTCTTTATGTTTTTTTTTTGCACCCTTGTTTGTGCCCTTTTATTTATTTAATAAATATCTTCAGTTTTGGCACTTCAGTTATACCCATCCCTTTCTTGTTTCTGTGCCATGCAACCATGCCATCCTCAAGCTCCTGAGACCAGAGGGAGCCCTGCAGATCCCTTGGGGTGTTGTTGCCAGCCCATCTCCAGCTGTTCTGCTGCTATCTGGGTCAGAGAAATCACTGGAGGTTGGACACATGCCACAATAAATATTATTATGTATAGATGTGTTATTCTCCATATCTTTCTTCAGTGGTTATTATGTTATTAAAACAATATTGGGTGTTCATGCTTCAGGTTCCAACACCTACAATTTCAATTTTAACAAGTTATGGCAGTCTCTTTAGATATTTACTCATTCTCTTAGTGGTAACACCAGTCATAGAATAAAAATGGATATCCCAGGTGCCCTCATTCCCTCCATAAAATTTTTTCTGAATACTTTTCAAATGTGACCCAAAATTATAGGAATGACCTTTAAGAAGGCCTTGACAAATACTCCCTGGAGGCTAGACAAAATACCCTAAAATTCCCAGTGGAAAGATTCTGTAAAAAAATGGCAGCTTTTCTAGAACTGAGTGACAGGCTGTGGCACAGAAGAGGGTCACAAAGATGATCAGCAGACTGGAACATTCCTTTTACAATGACAGTCTGAGAGAGCAAAGGTTGTTCAGCCTGGGGAAGGCAGGTTCCTTGGAGACTTCATTGTAGCATTCCAGTACCTAAAGAAGGCTTATAAAAAAGAAGGAGAATAACACTTTACCAGGACAAATATAGATAAGGCAAGGGGAACCAGTTTTATACTTTGAAACAAGAGATTTAGATTAGATGTCAGGAAGAAAATCTACTTAGAGGGTGTTGAGGCACTGGAAAAGGTTGCCCAGAGAAGCTATGGGTGCCACGTCTCTTGAACTGTACATGGCCAGGCTGGACGGAATTTTGAGAAACCTGATCTTCTGTGCCCGTGGTGGGGAGGGGAGGAGGGGTTGGAAATTAATGATCCTTAAAATCCCTCCAATCCAAATCATTCTAGGATTCTATGAAGTTTGTAAACTGAACAAAATTGCTTTGAATGGGTACTTTGCCTCTCTATTATGATGGAAATAAAAGCTTACGTATGTAAATAATAACCTCTTTCCAGTCAAGAAGTCAAACAGAAATGCAATGATGCTGTTTCAATTAAACAAGATATTACATGCACTAATAAATGTAATAGAGTCAATTTGGTTATTTATTAAGCTCCTTAGATTTAAATTTATTTACATTTTATTTTTAAAGGTTTCCTATTGTAAAGTATCTAAGAGTTCTAGATATCTAACAGAAATATCTAACAAAATTTTGGTGTTCAATTAATTGTGGTTCACAAATGAAACCTAAATATTTAAATTATTCTTCAGCAAGTGTACTAGAAATTACTTGTTTTATGTAGTACAGAATACTATCATCACTGAAAAAGAAAAAAAGAATATATATGTTTGATGTCTTGACAATATTTGGAGAAAAGGTGTATTTCAGCATTGTATAAAAGCTCTGAATTCAATGCAGTTGTTTTGAATTCAAAAAGTTGGAATAATGGAAGAAAAGAAAGATTATAGAGGACAGCTTCAATCCACAAATATATTCACAGGGAATATTAGTCGAATGAAATTTTCCACCGTAAATTTCACTGCATTTTCTGTAAAACTTCAGCTACCCCCACTCTGAGGATAATATCAAGATTCCAAAGTTTTGGATTTAAACCAGATCAAAATAAAATTATTTGTTTATGAATAATTTTAATTATCAAAATCCATGTACTGCATGAGACTTTTTTCTTCTTTGCAAAGATATTTATTAGGAGGTTTCTTAGGTGCTGCACTTAGCAGCACATAAGATTTTGTCTGTTTCCATATAGTTTCTTACAGCAAAGAATAGCAAGGTAGTGTCATGGTTAAAGTTGTTTATAAAAAATGTCTTTGCATACACCAAGTCCGCTGCAGTAGATTTTATTTTTAAAACTATGACACAGTCAGAAAAGGGCAAACCAGTTTGATTTACATTAAAATACACATAAAGTCACAGTTATCTTAATAATTTTGGTCTACATAAATTTGACTTCACTAAAAAATTATAATTCATGTATTAATTATAGGATGCAGAAAGGATTTAATTCCCTTTTTTTTTCCTGATATATCTGTTGTCTAATGACATAAATGAAAAGTATGAAGTTGGAACCCTAATGAGATACAAAGGCATTGCTTATATGGGTATACAAAAGCATACAGATATTGCCTTATAAACAAGTAAGATCACAGATGTGATAGAAAATACAGATTTGAGTAGAAAAAACAGCTGAAATTAAAATACCAAAACAAAAAAAAGTATGTCTTTCTCAGTATAAAGAACACTATATTTTTCCATACAATTTCATCCTGGCTTTTAGAAGGCTAGAAAATTACTTTTAGTATAATGATTCCATTATACTGTTTAAGTCCTTCAGTAGAAATAGCAAAACACTGATTGGTTACAAACAACAAATATAAACCTACATTGTGGAGCCTTTCCGTTCTGAGGAGGCTGTAATCTGATTTCAAGACTCCTCCCATGGGACGCCTGCTAAAACCCCATGGCCCTGGGCCTGCTCTCCAGCTCTCTGGGCTTTGCTCAGGCTCCCAGACCTCCACCCCCTGTTCCCCCTGGGTGGGGTGGTGGGGTGGAAATAAAATGGGCTCTCCTGCTAAACAGCAGAGAGTTGTCTCGTCTGTTTTCCCTGCCGTCGGTTGTGGCCTCCCTGGACACGATCGACACTGCTGCCACACGCTGTTACGCTACGTGACACTTGTAATGTAGAAGTGATGGATTCCTGAAACCCGGAGAAATGGAAAAGAAAGAAAGAGACAAGCAAGGACAGGTAAGGAAAGTTTTCAACCACGTAACAGCTTACAAGAAGCTAGTTCAAACTCTTTTTCCCCTAATTTACCTATGAATTAACTGAAATGCTGGAATACTGTTGAATAGGAAAATATGGTCATGTTGACACCAGATGGCTTGGGCTTGTAAGGCCATTCTGGGCAGTCACACAAGGAGAAGCATTATCCAAAACCTGCCTAGAGAACATTCTTACAGATGGCATTGTGTTTCTTCAAAATGATTAACAAATCTTACAAAGTATTGTCCTAGTAGTTCAGTAAGCCAAAGCCAAATGCTAGATTTAATTTAAAACTTAAATTCTCTAGTGCTTCTCACTAAAAGAGTGTTTTAACCACCCCGCTTGCTTCAAACATCAGATTAAAAACCACTAATTTCTGAAACAGAAACAATTAAAAAACTCTATACCTGTCACATGCTAAAGTTAATTCTTTTAGCTTTTTAAAAATAAATTCTAGCACCTTCAAACACTGGGAATCATTATCCTACTACACTGCAGCTGTCAACTTGGTGGAAATACAGGTTCCCTGTAATTTACCAAGATATTTATGGCACTTATTTTTCTAGAAGATGGGGATTTCTATCAATATCCTTTTACTTGCTATGACCAAAATAGCCGGTTTGTCCAACTTCTCCTTGTTATTCCTTAGTGTCCTGGTTTTTGGCCAGGTCAGAGTTAATTTTTTTCACAGTAGCTGTGAGGGGATAGGGCCAGGTGCTGTGTGGCTGTGTCTAGGTTGTTACTCTATAGCACTCTAGCACTCTATAGCACTTCAGGTCACATCTAGGGACATTCTCACTTCCTAGAAGAAAATGGGCATGGTTTATGGTTAGAAAGAAAAAGTGTGAGTGCAGAGGATCTATATGCCCCTTTTTCATTGTCTCAGGGTCATGTTGGGTTGGTCAGTGAGTAATTTTTGTATGTAAATCACTCTTATTTCTATACTTTCATTATTAGTATAGTTGTTCACTTTCTTATCTCATTGTGGTTTCCAGTAAATTGTTTTTATCTTAATCTATAATCTCCACCTTTTGTGTCTCTTGCTGGAGGAGGGGTGGGGAAGTTTGGACCTTTGATGGCAGGGGATCAATAAATTGGGGAGTGCTATTCCTAAACCATGACATTTGGTGATCACAAGGCTGAAAATAAATTTCTGTTATTTAAATACAATTTTTTGTCCATTTTTAGTGAGTTATCAGCAGCTTAAAAAAAATAAAACTGAAAATAAGGGTTTTTAATCAATTTGTTTTGTTCTGATTTGTGTTTTTTTTTTTTTTTTTACTAATGTCTTTCCAACAGCTGAATTTAATTTTCATTCAAGCTTAATGAAACAATTTAAGTCTCAGCAGATGTAGAGCTTTCAGACAGTCTGGGGGCTTACTAGTCCACCTTTTCTTGAAATTTTGAAGAGCATGCTCACTCATAACATTTTATTTTACATTTACCTCTGTTGACCTCCATGGGCAACTTCAGTTCTTCACCATGGGCTTCAGGGGAAGCTCAGGTACCATGGCTGGAGCACCTCCTCCCCCTCCTTATTCACTGACATTGTCCTCACATAATCTCAGTCTTCTCTGAGCACAATTATATCTGCCTAAAAACTTTCTTTTTTCCTTCTTAAATATTTTAACCCAGAAGTGTTATCACCACCTCTGATTGGGTCGCCTGAGACAGCAGTGAGTCTGTCCTGGAGCCAACTGGCATTGGCTCTTTTGGACATGGGAGAAGCTTTTCACAGAAGCCACTCCTGTATATTTTAATATAGCTATGAAACTACATGCTTAAAAATTGTCAAGTATTCACCTTTTTAGTGCAATTATACATATAGATTTTAGTTTGATTAAAATACTACTAAAAAGTTTAAGGTGAAAGGATCAACTTTAGTTTTAGCACTTAGTTCTAATTTAAACATATTTTCTGTATTAAATAGAATATATATATATTCTATGTCCCTCATTTCTATGGTGAAATTCCTACAAGTCACACAAAAGCTACAGTTCAGAATTAGTTGCATTCATCACACACAGTTTGTGTGTGTGTGTGTGCTGGTTGCACTCTTTCAGAATGTGAAAGTTACGCAGACCTCCTGCGATACTGTTCAGCTCACTAAAGACAAAGCTGCATCATGAAAAGTAGAGACTCTTGATAATTGCAAATGTCAAATTTTCACAGCTGTTGAATTCATCAGACTCCAGGAACAGAAATAGATCTTGCAAAAACCAGGCTCTCCAGGCTGAAAGCCTGGATCCAACTTCTTTCAATTGGCGGGCTGCACACAACACTATTATTTCTAAATGAAGTGCAAGGGAACTCCTGATGACTCTAGAAAGCTGAAGTTTTACATCAGTGACAATTCATTCACCAGTGATTCAATACAGTTCCACCAAATGAAATATATGTTTGCATTATAGTTATGTTTGCATCTTAGTTAAGAAATTGTCACCACAGTAACTATACCTTAGGACTATAAAATCACTCATTAAGACTTGCCTGAACTGCACTTATCCATGCCTGAAAGTTTAAGAACCCATTTCTATACTTTCATTTTAATTTATTCATCACTCCTTATAACTTAAATAATGATCTATATCATATCTTTCTCTTGCTCAAGGTCATGAGGGGAAGACAGAAGAAACTGTCCCACATCATTACATAACAACAGTATTGTACCATTTTTGTGGCCTACTCGCAGTAAAACTATTAGCACTCATCAAACCTATAAAGTCTTTATAACAATAAAGACACTAATGTAGCAGTATTATGGGCTCCTTAATCATTAGTTTTTACACTATATTTTGAACTTGGTGTCATTTCATGACTTGCTGCAGATGATACTTTTGAAACAATTGTAAAGACTAAATTTTGATTGCGAAGTATTTCTGTTCAGTCACAAAAAATATTTTACTCTATCTGTATTATATAATAATCAAGCACAATGAAAATGAAAACCATTGTGTCAGTGAAGTCAACAGATAAAATTTTGCTAATGATCAGGGAGGTAAGATTTTATTGGACAGGCAAATGATTAAAAAAATTTTTAAAAATATCATAATTTATTTTTCACACTACATGACAGGAAGTGAAAACAGAACATTGACATGAAAACAAAATTACCATTATACATTTTCCCTTAGAAGATCACACAATAAACTAAGTATAAGGCTTAAATACACAGCTCAGCATGAAGAGTTGCTGGTTTTCGCAATACTACTTCATTCAGAATTGTAGGAAAGTCAGTAATTTACTTTGAAATGACAGAGTTGATGAAGAGTCAGTAGTAAAGAGCAATTTTATGGGATATCCAGAAGCATTCTTTCCAAAAGAAATAAACCCAACATGTTGTATTGTCTCAGTGGCTTATAAGTTTGGAAAACTCAATTTTTCACCAGCAACAGGCTATAAACTCACCCTACAATGTTATTTACTTGTAAATATACTACCACTATATAACGTATTTTATTGATTCACAAGGCTGTCTTTTTCTTTTTCTTTAAAAAAAGCAATCTAGCATTTTTACCAAGCACTGCCATTTCTTCAAGAAAGGTGAAGGTGACTAAAATTCTCATTTTTTTTAATATATAAATAAGAGTCAAAACAAGTGTCTTTAAATTAAATTCTCATTTCCTTAATTAGCTGTTTGATATGCATTTGTTGATCAATGTATTACCTGTTGTGTTTTTTTTTTTTTTTTTTTTTTTTTGTTCTGGTAAGTGATTCTGTATTTTTGGTTGGCTTTCAGAGTAAAATATTCAGCACTGTGTTGCAAATAAGAAGAGGTAACAAAACACTTAGCCATAGGCATAATGCATTGATAATCTCAAATTGAGAGACAGAGAGAAAAAGAGAGATCAGTCCACTATCCAGGGTTTGCAAGTTTAACCAAATAGGCTTTGACACTGGGAAAGAGATTAAGATTAGAAAATAACTCCTAACTATAAGATAGTCTATTGAGGTGCTGTTTATATAGAAAAAAAGATGAACTGACAAAAAATCTGTTCTCTGGCCTTCTTCTGACTTTTAATGTGACTGCGAGCAAAACATTGAGAACACTTCTCAACTAAAACCTAGGTAGAACATGAAGTCCTTATGACCAGAACCATGCACAAAGTTTCCTGTTGAGCTGCTCAAACCAATTAAAGCTCAAGCCATTTAAATTCTGAGGGGTCTTTTCTTTCTGCCTACTTTCTCCTGTTTAAAAGCTACAGTTCTGTACATGCCAAGTGATATCTATTACCTATTAACAGGACTGAGAATTGCATTGTCTCTCTTTCACAGTTAGAACAGATAAGCTAAGAACAATTCTAGCACATCATCAAGAAGATAAATTATCACAAAATAAGAAACACACCAGCTGATGATGATTTTCTTCAGAGGTATTAATTTAATTTCTTTGGTTTTCTATATAATGCCAATGTCATAAAACCACTGGTCCATCAGTACAGTTAGTTCTCTCCCTGCCCTTCTTGTTGAAATGAAAACATTACACAGTTTACAAATACATTACATTTCTAACAGTTCTGATTAACAAGATTACAAGATTAGAAAAGATTAGAAGGGAAAACTGAAAAGGAGTCAGATTATAGGAAGATTAAAGGAGAAGGAGTTGCTTTTTTTTTTTTTTTTTTTGAGTACGTGATGAGGAAAATGCTCTGATACCAATTGGAAAAATTTAGAGAAGTTCTCTAAATTGGCAGGTAGCAGGTTTAATAGTTAATAATGTTCATGGTGACACACAGGCAATGTGAAGGCAAACATATTTAGCGCAATAGTAGAACTGAATTCTAGTCTGTGTCTTAAAGAGCATGATAATTAACATTTCACTACTTCTACTGATTATATTTATAGATTAAATGGAGCAAAGTCAATACAAGATCTGTGATTTGCTCTACCTGCCCCAATCAAAATAATAATCCCATTATAATGAATAAAAGGAACCAGGAAGACACTGAATCTATAAATAAGTGTTTATCTCATGGTTCAAGGAGAAAAGAGATGAGACAAAGACACAAAATTTATTAGAATAAAGCTGTAAATTTTAATGATCTAATTTATGTGCCTAATATTTCAGCTAAATAGTTCCAATAGTTGTCTTTTTCAATAGAAGAAACATTTTATTTGGTCATAAATTAAATAATTACATGTATATTAAAATATAATTCCTATAGCAAATTATGTGATCAATTTAAGTGCTGACATCCTAGAACAGTATTTTACTGGCTAGAATAAAAACAAAATATCTAGTTACAATTATTGTGAGGAATGCACCTTCCTTCCTAGGAGTAAAGCAAATATATTTAAACAAAACTTTGATTTATTGCAATTAAAGTTCTCTTAAGTTAAATCTATAAGAAATCTGTCTATCAATATCCCAGAAGCTGAATAAGAATTATAGCTCTCAGAAACTCCAAACTGAGTATTTAACAATTTCCCATGGTAGAGGACTTCTTCAGTAATTATTTTACCTTCTAAATACACAAAGGAAAACCACAAAGCTAAATCCAAAATGGACACTGATTCTGGCCATTTACTTTTGTGTTAATTTAATTCAGTTAGCATTATTTTTTTCATTGCAGTGAGCAGAGTGCATCTGTTCAGAAGAGAGACTGTTCCTTCTGCTGATCTGCCTATATCTGCAAAGGGAAAGTACTGGTCTACACTCCCTTTTCAGTGTCCCATTCCAGAAGCGACTCCATAATTGTGAACCTTTAGTACAATGAAGCATTTTCTGACAACTTAGTATAAAGCAGTTATAGTTATATTACTGTATGCACTTTTCAGGCTTCTACTCAGTGAAAATAATTATGACGTGTGTAAGCACAGGAAAATAGATGCAAGACTGCATATCAAGGACCAAATAGAAAATTAAGCACTATTTTTTTCTCTTAAGAAGTATTTAACACTTTTTTCCAGACCTAACATTTTAACATTTTCCACACTTAAGGTTTTAATAAGACTTGGTTGAAAAAAATAAGTGCAACTGTTTGTATTACTCACTTGAAAGCTTCCAGCAGCTATCAAGATTATCTAAACAGACATGTAAATACCATGAATCTGCCGAATGGATATTATATGACACTATTTCAAAAGACAGAATTATGCTTGTCAAACCAAAGTTCAAGAAATAGAAAAACAGTAGTACATAATTTGACCTTTTTTTTTTTTCTGCACAAATTCAGATCATACTTGAAATAGAGCTAGAATATCTTGTGCCCTGAATTGTCTATCTATAACTGCTGTAATTATAGACAGTATTCCAGTTGAGAAAGCTACTATAACATAGATAAGGAACCACCTCACAAAAGAACATTTCACCAAATAAAAATACACACTCCAGCATTTTTGTAATTCTCTAAAGGGACTGTCTAAGGTTATAAAGAATCTAGGTTAAAAAAAAAATTAAAAATTAAAAGAAATGGTTTTCATTTGTACACAATGATATGCAGCTATACAAATATCTCAGAGTGGATATTTTTAAAATATACAGCAAAAACATCAAAACCATTGTTTCAGCTTGGCTCTTTTCTCCTCTTCATTGATATTAGCAGGGTGGATGTGAGCTGCAATATGTTCCCTCCTACTCTTGTCACTGTGACAATAATAATTAATAAAACCCCTATGCAATTCATCACAATTTTCTATGGCATCTATGTGTCAGATATGCATTTCTCTCTTGAATATGTAACCTCAGTCATTCTGGCGGACCTGTTTATTTAGGTGAAATGTCAAACTGATAATTTCTTTCCCTCTTTCTTACACAGAGTCAGTGACTTTTTCATGTCAACCTGTTAATTCTTGAAGGAAAGGGGCAAAAAGGGTATACTGACTCCTCAAATATATTTTGCTCCTCACAGTGTAAGTAAACCAAGACAAGCTTTAAATAAACAATCATTTTGGCCATGACCCAAAAGAAGAAAAAGACCTCAAGACTTCATTTGAAATTTTGACCACTGATTGCCCTTTGAAAATCAACATGCCTTCCCTATAACCGTTGAAAAACTCACCACAAAAAAACACCAGGATTTTATTGATTAAAGCTGGTTTCCCAAATGAGTTCAAAGTTATAGCTGCTTGCATGAATGAGTAAAAGTATTCTTTGCCCATGATCTGCTCTGTTGGGTGGTTGTTTTTTCTTTTTAAATCACAGGTAAAAAAATTGTTTTATGGATCAATTAATATAATCAGGTTTTGCATGTAATATGATGGTATCAATAAAGCAACCAGAAATTCAGGTAACTTTTGAGAAAAAATGAATAGTCCTTTATCAGAATCTGTGTTAGATTTTTCAAAGTTTTCAACTTGATGGAACAAGCTTCCATGTGTCTTCAAACTACTCCAAAATATATTTTATCAGTATCACATTTCTAGCTGTTAACAGGGCACTTCAGCTTTACATCTGTGTAGAATGGAGCTCATGGTAACTAATTGACAGAAATTATCAAATACTGTGCATGAACCTTTTGAAGTCATCTCAGCACACAAGTGTATTAAGAAGTTATTATGATTTTCCTTAGCTAACTTGAAGCAGATATTCTTGTTGCCATTCCCAAAGTATCTTAAAAACTACAATTTCATTTTTAGATCAGTTTAAAAACAAATGCTTGCTTCTCCTTCTGAGGCTGAAAAGTCTCACTTCATCCATGACAGCCTGCAGCTGTTAAATAGAAATATGAATCAAATGCAGACTACTGAGGTAAAAAGCCCATTCCATTGTTTTGAGAAAAGTAAGAGGTAAAACCTAGTTAGGTTGTGTTTGTAGGAATCTTATTTTACTAATCTGTTAGTATTTGTAGGGCAGTGGCACCCACAATAATAAACAAAAACACTTGACAGTGGGCTATCTTATTTGACATCTGCCTATGGAATAATGTCAGGCAGGTGAAATAACCACTGCTCAAATGGAACTGAACCATAGAAAGTGACACACTACAACATTTCAGATCTCTATGACAATGCATTTCAGCCCCTTTAAACTGAAACACAGTTAATTTCAGATTAGATGTAAAGATTCTTTTATGAGGGTGGTGAAACACTAGCGCAGGTTGACTATAGAGGTGGCAGATGTCTATCCCTAGAAACATTCAGTGTCAGGCTGGACAAGGCTCTGATCAACCTGTTGTAGTTGAAGATGTCCCTGCTTATTGCAAGGATGATGGACTATATGATCATAAATGTCCCTTCAAACCCAAATGATTCTATCATTCTATGGTTTTCTACTTATCAGAGAGATTCAAGAAGCATTGTCAATAATTAGGGGCAGATTTTGTCCTACATGTGTTTACTTACATGGTACAAGAGATGCATTGTATTCTTCTGGAAACATTCACTTTTGAATATTTACTGAATACTGTATTTGAAAAATAAAGGCCCACTGTAACTGGGATTTATGTCTTTTTTCTATATTGTCCTATAGTGAGAAGAGGGAAGGCAGGGCAGTTGGAGACCAGCACTGCCAATTGTGGCTGGTATTGCTACACCAGTGACAGCAGCAGCATCAGTAACCACCAGTAATTAGCTGATTGGTTAATGCTTCTGAAATTATTCAGTTATGCTAGTGGAAAGAAAATTAACTTAACAGATCATCCCATGATAGTTCTGTATAGTCTTTATGGGTCCCTGCTGACAGGTGAAAGCAAAAAATAATTCACAGTCTTGCCATATTTTGAACATGAAGTAACCATAATTGACTGGTGAAGTTGTCTTCCTCTTTTCCAACAGAAGGGTTTCCTGGTTGGTTAGGTTTTGGATTTGGGTAGGGTTTTGGTTGTTTGGGGTTTTAGGGGTGTGGTGTTTTTTTAGTGCATAGCTGTTGTTGGGGGGTTTGTTGGTTTTCTGGTTCTTGCAGAAAAATCAAGGTTTGTCCTTTGTCATGCTTATATGCTTGTTTTGATACCTAGAAACGCTGGTGAGGCAGGTGCACAGCTGTGGAGCAGCAACAGAAGTGAAACAGCAACACTTCACCATCATCTCTAGCCTGTGTTTAGATTATACCCAGAGGTCTGCAAGGGTCATTTGGAAGAAAATATCATCTAGCATAAAAATGACAAGGTCCTGAATTTCATCTCAAAATGCACAGGACTGCCCACAGCTCTCCATGCAATATGAAACAAGAAGTTTTATGCTAGTTGTATTTGTCCTCTTAAAGATATCCCAGCCAAAGGGAAAACTTTCTTCCTAAGCACACAATGAACAAATGTAAATGTCTTTGCCATGTAAAATCAATATGTATGGCAGTCTGGGTGAAATGAAAAATGAAACACGGCATGGATAAAAAAAAAGAAAAACATAATGGTGTTCTAGATAAGTAATGTAATAGCTGGCTCTTACCATTAAGACATAGATATTATGTAGATATATAGTAATGTTATTGTAATATGTCATCCCATAGTCCTCTTTCCCCTCCCCCCTTGTAATAGCCTTAGTTGTCAAGACATTTAGAGGAGGCTGGCTTGTTACCAGGAGGCAAGCGTAAAAATACCTGGCCTCCAATCAAGATGTAAGAAAGTAATCTCCACAAACAGATGGCGGAAAAAGAGTTGACTGACAAAACTTTGGGAGGGGCTAAGGATATAAAAGGCAGGGCATCCATTTTGTGGAGGAGCATATGGGTGGTAGCCATGGAGATTCCCAGTGATGAAAACTTTTTCTTTATTCAGTTCTTTGCTGTAATTTTTGTTAAGGTTTAATAAACCTTTTCTATTTTAAAAGGGAGCAGTCATTTCTCACAATGGTATTCTGTTCTCTGTGAGCTAATATTAAGGAAACTACCCAGTCTGACCATTTGTGAGACTCTGGCAGTCACACTCCCACCAACAGAGACTTTAATGGCATGGACCAAAGCCCCTTCACAGCAGGCACCTCCAGTGATCCGATGAGTCCCCGTTTCACTGCCTGCACACCCCACTGTCACAGTCAGATCAGGTTTCCTCACAAATTCTGCCCCAGGTCTCGAAGCAGAATCCTGGATGTCTCATTCCATAAGGCCATTTATTCACAGTGCACTTACACTGAAACAGCTCAAGCTGATGCTTCTGAGGAGAATCCCAAACAAGAAACCATTGGGTTTTTCCTCAGAGTCTCACCAAGCATGAGTCTTGCTTTTCCTTGTGAGTCTTTGGTTCCTGACTTCTGTCTTTGTTCATTCACCTTGCTGGTGTCAACAGTCTTCGCCTTTGTTATCCGAAAGGTTTGGCAATTCCTGCTTCTGCTATATCTCAGTATCTATTCACTTGGCTGGCACTACTTATCTTCATGCCCTTTGTTATCCCAGAGGTGGGAAGTTCACAGTCTTTTGTGTCAAGCTCCTACCCAGAGTTCAGTCTGCAGCCTGGCTACCTGAACTAGACGTATTCCTCAACATTATGGACTGCAGCCATGGCCAGGCTCCGGCGGCTCCATGAGGGGAGGTTGGAGCTGCCCCAGCCATACCCAGCCGGTTCCAGGTGGATCCAAACGCCCACCGCAGGGCGTGGCTGAGCCACAGCCATGGTGAGGGCACCGCAGGGGCTCCGTGTGTAAGAATAGTTCATGTAAAAAGGATGAGCGCCCAGAAGTGGAATGGTACTTGCCTAGAACTTTGCATCTGTTTTGTACATAGGACCACTTGAACTTGCACAAACCCCTGTTCGATTTCTAGGCATGTAAATAAGAGACTTACTTAGGAAGTTCCACCAACCATGTGCATACAATTTAGAAGTAATTATTTCTCCTTCTCTGTAAAAAGCTTTAGGATAATATTCCTAACTGAACAAATCCATATCTAAAATAAGCTAGGATCAAGACAGAACCACATTTCATTGTTTGGAGAGGGTTAAAAAAACCCAAACAAAACAGCAACAGACACTATCAAGATGAGGCTTTTGGCTTCTCTACAAATTTATCCATGTTCTCATTACAAGTCTTTAGTACTTAAAGGGAAAATTCCCTCCTCCTACCAGCAATTAGTAATGGCTTAAGATTTTCCTTCCTCTTCAGTTTTTTATCACATAACATAACAAATATAAGTCAGAAGGACACAACAAATCATTCAAGGCCAGGTTGGATGGGGTATTGAGCAACCTGATCTAGTGCAATGTTTTATGCCTATGGCAGGGGCGTTGGAACCAGATAGTTTTTGAGGCCTTATCCAACCTAAATGTTATGTGATTCTATAATTCTATAATTTATTATCAAACCAAGTGTGTGAAGAGGTTAAAAAATAGTAATTAACCATTCTCATAATAATTAACCATTCTTATCACAGTGGCTTAAGCTGACAGCTAGGCAAACATCGATGTATTATTTATTAAGTCACATGTAAAGTTACTGTGTTTTCCAAATCTAGACATCAGAAATTAAATTTAAAATCTGGATTTGGAGTATTTCAAACTATATGGAATGCAAAAATACAGCTGCCTATACATTTTTGAATACATTTTAAAAAATCTTAAATACTTGAAGAATATCTTAAAAAAAAAGAACACTAATTTCCATTTCATGTTTTCTAAAATAAAGAACTGTTGATATTATTTATCTAAAATCTCCAAAGAGGAAACAAAAAGTGGTCCAGCTGGTTGACTGCATCCACACTGAACCCTGGCACAATACCATTTACTTATGGAGGAATTGGCAAGAGCTTTTAATGTACCACTTGTGAACTCCCACAAGTGCACAGACTCAGGCTCTTCAGTCTATGAGCACTTAAATATACACATCCATAAAAGCAGGAAATAGGAAGAGTAAGGGAAAAAGAAGTCTACTCATTGGGCTTTTTGAAAACTATATACAGCTGTTTTCTGACTCATTTTCTCCCCCCAGGTAGGCAAGGAAGTAATATATCATGGTGTACAGGACTTTCATATTCAGGGTGTAGCATTAAATTATAATTTAAATCCTAACAAGCAAACATCCTATGTAGAGCATGAATATGACATGGCTTTTTTGTCTTCAGGCTGTTCCAGGCACCAACTGTATAATTCATGCTCAAAAATTAGTTTCTAGCCCCCACCACTAAAAAGCCTGAAGCTGTTTTCAGTTTACTTGTCTCTGAGCCTATTGAATGTATTTGATGAACAACTTATGAGTAGAATTTAAAAAGAAGTCAAAAACTATGGGTGATAGTAGTGATTCAGTTCTGATCTGCTTACAGAAGTGTTTCCCACAACTTTTAAGAAAAGTCCTGCCACTCTCATTGTGCTGCCATGGGTTACCAGAAAGTATGTTGTTTTTTTAAACAAACACCATTGATTTTTTTTTTCATAAGCTACACTCAAGTCTTTTATTTCCAAATATACTTTACATATGCTATCATAATTTAGCAGTATTTCACTGTAGAAGTGGTAATTTTAATGATCAGGAAAAAAAAAAACCATAAAGATAGATCAAGTAAAAATATTCTGTAAGCACATTAAATAAAAGAAAAATATATTTTTGAAAAGAGCATGTATTATTTCCACAAATTTTTGATCAAAAACCTGTACTTTTGACACAATGCAAGGAAAACACCTCAAATATTAAGTATTTTGCAACTATAAAATACAATAGAACAAAATAAAGCTCTATACTAATGTAAATGTCCAGTAGAAAAAAAAAATTCTGAAATCCAGAAAAATCCAGTTTTTTTTGAAGTTCCATAAATCTAGAATGAGTATTAAAAAATATATCTATCCCTTTAGCAAGCAAAATAAATTGAACTTTTGATAAAACAGTAAAAGAGATAAAATATTGAAGATATTTTATCTTCAATATTTTGGAAAACTGACGTGTTTTTATGACTTTCCCTTCCTATTTAATCAACAAGAAAAAAAATATTTCATGTCTGAAAACTAAATTATCCACAGCCACAAAGTATAAATGACTAATAGTCTGTATATGTTTGCATACTTTAATATTCAACGATATTCAATTTGTATATTTTATAATCCACTTTTGTAATCCATAAATCTGAATTTTTTGCTGGTGCTCCTCCAGATATTGTATATATATTGAAATACTCTCACCAGACTTTTTCTTTTACTTTTGTGCTGGTTTTGTCTGGGATGGACTTATTTTTCTTCATAGCAGCTGTAAAGGGCTATAGTTAGGATTTGTGCTGGAAGCCATGGTAAAAATAAGGGAGTTTTGTTATTTCTGAGCAGTGCTTGCACAGAACAGAGGGCTTTTTTCCCCTACACCACTACATCAGTGAGCTGGGGATACACAAGTCAGAAGGGGACACAGCCAGGACAGCTGGCCTCAACTGATCCAGAGGTTAGTTGACCCAAAACTGACCCAAAGGGGTATTCCTCACCAGATGGTGTCATGCTCAGCATATAAAACCCAGGGAAGAAGGAAGGCAGGACATTCAGAGTGATGTCTTTTGTTTTCCAAAGTCACCGTTCTGCATGATGGAGCCCTGATTCCCTGGAGGTGGCTGAACATCTACCTGCCCATGGGAAGTGGTGAATTAATTCTTTGTTTTGCTCTGCTTGCATGCACTTTTAGTGTCTTTATCTTAACTCATTTACTCATTCAATTATTTCCCCCACTCCCCTGAGGGGGAAGTGACTGAGCGGCTGTGTGGGTCTTGGTTGCCAGCCGAGGTCAATCTACGACAGTTTTGTAGCTTTTATGTATGGTGTATGTCAAAGGGAAGAGGGAAAAGAATAAAACTCATTTGTCCTACTTTAAGGAGTGGCATTGTAATCTGGACAGAAAAAGAATAAACTAATTTCATCAATACTTTTAGCGTATATTAAGAATTTGCTATCTCTATTAATAATTAAGGCTTCAAGCTTCCAATCTAAAATTGCAAGGTATTATTAATGACGTTCTCAAAATCTCACAGAAGAATTGTTAAAAAACCCAAACAACAACTTAATGTTTTTAATATGTCTAGTTTTAATTCCTTTCTATTTTGCAATCCTGATTCCTATAATAAATGTGCTGCAAAAGATATAGATAGAATACTAATTTACAAAGCCAGGAGCTTATTACAAAGAACTAAATTCTACCCATCATCTTCAACATTTAGAAAGTCAATAAACAAATTTTTTTCTAACACATAAATCAGTAGATAAGGTGAAAAGTGTTTTTTTCTCTCAAATAACGGATTCACATTAGAGAGAACAGTTTATATCTGTTACCTTGTTGATGATCTATATAAGAAAAAGTAACCAAATAGTTCAATAAGTCATACCTATTGTGCTGATTTCAGCTGAAGTAAAGTTAATTTTGTTCACAGTGTCAAGTATGGAGCTACATGGATTAATGCTCAACACAGGACTGATACTAGGGAGATGGTTTTGTTATTGCTGAGCAGGGCTCAGGGCTTACACAGAGCCAAGGCCTTTCCTGCTTTTTGTGCTGCCACACTTGCGAGGAAGCCGGGGGTTTGTGGGAGGTTTAGAAGAGACACAGGTGAGACAGATGACTCAAACTGACCCAAGGGATATTCCAGACCATGTGGCACCATGGTCATATATAAAATGGAGAGAAGATGGGTGTCTGGTATGTTGGAATTTTTCTTCCCAAGTACTATTACATGTGATGGGGCCCTGCTCTCCTGGAGATGGCTAACACCTGTCTGCCCATGGGAAGCAGTGAATCAATTCCTTGGTTTGCTGGACTTGTGTGCGCAGCTTTTGCTTTCCCTCTTAAACTTAACCTTTATCTTAACCCATGAGTTATCTTTTACCCTTCTGATTCTCTCCCTGATCTCTCTGGTGGGAGTGTGTAAGCAGCTGAGTGGGCCTCATTTGCTGGCTGGGGTTAAACCATGACCCCTATGAAAAATAGAAATTACAGCTTTGCATATATGATAGCTTGGCATTGCATATATTTTGAGTTTGAGGTTTTACCATTCTAAAATTATATAAGTCCCCCCTTTTTTTTTTTGTATTTATATACAAAGTGGGATATCAAATACTTGTACTTGATCGTTTTAAACTCTAATAAGAAAATAAAAATGCTTTAATTCTTTGATCAAATATGTATCTTAATACCAGCAGGGCTAAATGCTGCATTTCCTGAGTGTTTAAATTATGATTGTATACCATCAGTAGAATATGAGAGAGGCATTTTTAGGATTGTGCACATGGTTCAACATCACCTGTGGCTTTACTCGGTTATGCTTCATGGAAGTATTAGATGATATAGTTTCAATGCAGGAATGTTGAAGCCCAGGGACACAGAGACATCCCCACCAAACTGAATTAGCTCTTGGCCAAGAAAATCACAGATACACTGAATTGAAAGTGAAGAACTAATTAAAGTGATCAGAGGACATATATATGAATGAACATGTCCAAGGATTTAAATGTACTATTGCCATAAATTAAGGCATCAGTTCCACTTCAAATTCTTCAGTTTATATATACCAAATAAAAACATTTCAAAAAGCAACAACTTACTGTTAGTGCATTTGAAATATTAACTTTGTAATTTCAGCATCAATTAAAAAACCCAAACAACAACCAACCAACAGACCAAGCCAGGAAAAGTCTTCATAATAATGCAATTAAAACTGTTATACACATATTCCAGTGTCTACTTTTTCTCTTTGTTTTACATGTTAGATTTATTTTTCCACTGCCTATTATTATTGCCACCTAATTACAGAATATAAAAAATGGCATAACAATTATATATCATGCAGACATACATAGAAAAATGAAAACAAAATAGCTGAGACAGTAGTCATCTGAGCAGCAGACTACTACTGTTGCATGTTCCAGGCAGGTCAAGAAAAGCCCAGACAAAGCAAGTCTGACAACTTTGTTCTTGTAGTTTGTACAAAGTCAGCAATGGGTAAATACTATGAATTACAATTAATTTTGGTAACCCGTAAAAGAATGAATATAAATTTGATCATTCTTTTAATTAATTTTTTCTGAATGTTTATATTAATGTGAATCTACTATTCTGTACATTCAACATTTTAATTCTCATCCATTATAACAAAAGGTAAAGGAACACATGCTTGGGATTACTGCCATGTAAGAGTATGTAATGAAAACTTCCATGGACAGAATAACAGGAAGAATAGTATGCAATACATAACCTGGAAAGTCATCAATGATTCTTTCAGAGGTTAGGCATTTTTCTTTGTTGGATTTTTTACAGCATATCTACACTTTGCTATGCTGTAGTTATCCAGAGCAGTTCCAAAGGCATCTGACAAAGCACTGTGTATGGTACAGAAAATATTCTTAAAGCAGTAATTCAAATCCTGAAAACAGTCTGACTGTGTGAGCATTATTTTTGGTAGCAGAAAAATTCAAGCAAGGATATTCAGATCAAGCTTATTACCCTGTACAGTGACCAATTTGCCTCTGGTTTCAATGCTAGCTGGATGAGTTTAGATTTCAGCTTTTAGATAATTCTGAGCTTTCTCTGTAAGGACAAGTTGTTGTAAATGCAGGTGAACCCCATGGGAAGAAATGCTGATGTCTGGCTCCAGTTCAGAAGGCTGAATGATTTCTTTATTATAACTATACTATAATACATTAATACACTATTTAAAGGATATACTAAAACTACCTACCTACTTGTTCTAACTACAAAATCTAATTCCTCACAACTCATGACCCTCTCGCCAGAGTCCATACACAGGTGGATTGGATTGGCCATCAGGCTCAAATAATCATCACCAGAATCCAATCAGGCAATCACCCCATTTAAACAATTCTCCAAACACATTCCACGAGGAAAAAACAAGGAGCAGAAATATAAATTGTTTTCTCTTTCTTTCTCTCTGTGTTCTTCTATGAAAGAATCCTGAAAGAGAGAAGAATGTGCCTGCCACAATGATTGGTTTTGGAAATGATCAAAAGTTTCTGATATCCACTGAGTGAAGTTACGTGTATCAAAAATCCATTCAATGCTATGTAGTATACTATGACCTTAGTATACTACAAGATCATTGTATGAATCTCTTAGAAAAACTGGATTTAGAATGGGTTTTTATCTACCTAACAAAGAAAAAAATGGCAAGTGTGATCTAAGGTGACCATGCTGATGGATTATCTATCTTTTAATTGATATTTTAAGCTATATTTGCTTTTCCTATTTCTGATATTTTATGCTATATTTTTTTACTTATAATGGTTAAATACATATCTCAATAAGGAGTTGTTGAATTAAAATACCAAGTATTGTAATAATACATGTAATATATCCAGTTTCATTAGAAATCAGCTGACTTTGCATGACTTTTTCATACATTTTTCTCCATCCTATACTACAAATAAACTAAACTAAAATGAAGCCTCTGTGCATGTAAGTTTTATTTCTTGGAAATGGGGTAACACATGTAAAAAGTCCAATTTGACTTTTTCTCGAATGTGACCTGAATTAGGATTTAATATCTAGAGTGTTACTTCAATTATGTTAATAAAATTTATATAACTAGAATAATCAACCTGAAATGAAAAAAAAAATTGCATTGCTAAGAACTTTAAACTAACTCCTATTTCAGAGAAGAAATAATTATTTTTATTACTATTCGGGAGAATGGTATAATTCATTCCGTGTTTTTTTCAGAGCAGAAAAAAATTTGATCTTCTCATCTTGTTCTATGTCAATCACCTAGGCAAAAGAAAAGGAAGAAGCAAAGCCACTCTGTCCCATGTTAGTTGTCACCTCTCTAAGGAACAAGTAAATGCTGTCAGTGTGTGAAATATTGTTAAAAAAGTAGAAGGTTGTGAAACTGCCTCTGACTCTCAGCTTTAAACCAGCAACCAAAGCCAGCATTAGATGAGATAATATCCCAATTCTTTTAAAAATGAATGAGAGCTTTAAACATCATCTCAGAATACTTTTGGTCTGTTTTGACCTTACTCTTTTGGATTAAAAAGTATTGCTATTTCTCACAGTTTCACATTCACTATCTTTAGTGGCAAGTAGCTATGACCATGTAAAAGGAGAACACTGTGACCTTCCCTGAAAGTTACGCAATGATCCACAGTTTCAGAATTGTCTTCTTGTTAATTCAGCACCTCCAGAACATATCTTTCAGAACAGCAATCTTAGTGAGTTAGTACTCAGGTAGGAGAGCTTTTATTACCCACACTGGTCTCATTTTATTTTGGTTTCTCTTCATTAATTGCGAATATACAACAGAAACAGTTCTGCTCCACAGAAATGCACTAAACCTCCCACTGAGCACAATGATTCAATGTAATTTTGAAATTACAGGACTGTTACATATTTTTCTGTAATAATATGTGGGACTCAAAGGCAAAGGAGAAATACTATGGACTAAAGTCAGATACAGGATAAAAAACTAGAAAGAAAATGCAGGAGGTTGAAAAATACCAGAGATCTCTGTATTTTCAGGCAATGTTAGATTATTGACCCTATTTACTAGTTGCTGAAGAAATCCCTACACAAACTGACAATTCATGACAGGACAAGGTAAAGTGACTTTCCCCAATGAATAATCATAGATCAAAACTTTTCATGGTTCCCGATGGAGAAAAGCCATTTTTCAAATAAAATAAACTCATCATTTTTATTGACTGATCACGGTTAATAGATAACCTATCAAAGTACAGAAATCTTTCCACAATTTGCTTTTCAGTAAAATAGTTTGACTGTACTAGATACCAGCATAGTTTTTCAATGACACTGCATCCTAAAGTCTTAAGTACTATATTATGGCCTAGAATATTAAAATTGCCAAGAACAAAAACTAGTAATCATCCTATGTTTGACTATAGCTTGATTCAAATCCATAAAAATATTTTATAATTTTATAACTTAAATTTCGTATAAAATATGCAATATGCATGCTACAATATTTATATATCATTATAAATAACACATATAAATGAAAATTACATGTTATGTTTAAAGAGAGAGCAAAAAAATAGAACTTTCTCTTCACATCTCTCTATGTTCAAAATGTTTCTGTCAGATACAAGTGACCTTTACTACAGTGTACCTATTCTTGCATTTTTCTAAATTGTAGAAATATCTAAAGACATAAAATTTGACAGGAATAAAAGAAGGTACATTACGTAGAAGAGGAAATAAAAACCTATTACAACTCACTGTCTCTTTTATTTGCTATTCTGCAGATAAAACCGATGAAATTTAACATTCCTGTTAAAGACTATAATTTTTAATTTGTTAAATCCTTAGAGAAATTTCTAAATAAACTCAGTGAGAAAAGAAGAAAAAGTAATTTTCTTTAACATAGTTGGACAAATGATACTTTGCAGCTATATAAGCTTTTAGTAAATTAAGATAAAGAATTATAAATTGTTCCTTCATGACTTTTGATAACTGTGTTCAATTACTCTTCATTCACTAAGCAATGAAATGAAAATAATAGAAGATTCCATTAGCATGTACAACTATCATTCTTTGAAATTCATCATATGCTATTTTAAACAGTAACTTTTTAGGCAGCATACTTTTTTTCTTGTACTATTCTCACAAATACTGAAGAGAATTCTTCCTTAAAGTTCTCTTACTTTGATTTTTCTCAGTGTTTTAAAAGCTATGGTTTCCCAAGGTCCTTCAAAGGCTTCTTCAAAACAAAGAAGCAAAAAAAAAAAAAAAAAAAAAACACCTAAGAAAGCAACTCTACATAATTATCTTCGTGCAAACAAGAAAGCAAAAATGGAGTAGGCAAAAATACTAAAAAGTTCATCTGGGTGTTACTACAGGTTCATTTTATTGAATCATAGAATCATCAAGTTTGGAAAAAGAGCTCCAGGATCACTTAGCTGAACCTTTGTCTGAACTACACTTTGTCAACTCAGCCATAGCACTAAATGCCATATCCAGTCATTTTTTGAATACTTCCAGGGATGATGACTCCACTACCTCCCTGAGAAATCCTTTCCAATGTCTAAATTCTCTTTCAGTGTAGAAATTATTCCTGACGTTCAACCTGAACCCCTGGCACAGCTTGAGGCCTCTTGTCTTGGCGCTGGTTGCCTAGAAGAGACTGACTCCCACCTGGCTCCAGCCTCCTTTCAGACAGTTGTGGAGAGTGATATGGTCTCTCCTGAGCCTCCTTTTCTCCAGGTTTAACTCCCTCAGCTCCCTCAGCTGCTCCTCATAAGACTCATTCTCTGGACATATCATCAGCCTTGTTTCAGTTCTCTGGACACACTCTGCGACTTCTGATACAAGCCAGAATGTCATTTGCCTTATATGCCACCTGGGCACACACTAGCTCGTGTTCAGCTGCTGAAGACTTGCAGCCCCAGATCCTCTTCTGCCAGGCAGCTTTGCTAGCCACTCTGTCTCCAGCCTGTAGCACTGCAGGGATTGTTGTGACACAAGTGCAGGACTGGTACTTGGCTTTGTTGAACCTCAGACTGTTGGTCCAGACTGTTCAGACCTCTCAATCAACACTCCAGCCCAATATGGTGTTGTCTGCAAAGCACTTGATCCTCTCATCCAGATTATCAGTGAAGATATTAAAAAGGACTGGCCTCGATACTAAACTCTGGGGACACCACTTGTGACTGGCCACCAGCACAGGACTGGGACAACATTAAACTGAATGATCCATATTGGCTTGAACAGAACTCAGGGACAAAAGAGATCACAGAAATAGATGAAACATGTCTTCATATATGTCTTTATTAAGGAACTAACACAGTGAGATCAGTCAGCATGAAACAAGATAAGATCTTATTTAACCATAGTCAACCAGTTCTGGGACAGGTAGACTGGATTCAACCTCAGAGTGACTATCACAAAAGTGTGGCTGCTGCTTCCAATACAGTAGATTACTATCACAGAAAAAAAAAAAAAAAAAAAACAAAAAAAACCAAAAACAAAAACAAAAAAAACCCACAAAAACAGAAGAAAGACAGAATAAGAGAAAGAAAAAGGCAATTACTTTTGAGTGCATCTTAGAAGACGAATTTAAGAACAAATCTACTGGATGACTTCCAAGTACAAAAATATCTGAAAGTCAAATGGACAGCAAGCGTCTAAAATACAGAAAGAGAAGTTCATGAGTCTCACACAGTTAAGAGGAATTCCTGAATGAGTATTTTAGATAGCTGTAATAAGATTAATAACTGCCATTCAAGCTAGTGTTTCATTTTAAAAAGGAAGCTTTCTCTTGTCCACTCTACATGGTGTGAGAAAAGAAAGTGAATGTGAGAAACTTCTGTGGAAAAGAGATGTCTGAGATGGTATAAGAATGAATTATTCCATGTCTACCAAAAAGACTAAAATTAAATATGAGCATGGTTCCCAAAGTCATACATGCACAGAACAGGGGATGGAGAAGCAAAATAAATTCTTGTCTGAGCCTGATAACAGAACAGGTAAAAGGAAACATACAAACAAACAAAACCCAGCAAACACTGTTCCATGAAAAAATATTAAATCCTACAGAAAAAAAAACCCACCAAAAACAAACCAACCAAAAAAAATCTCCAAATCCATCAACTAAACAACCAACCAAAAAAAGGAAAAAAAAACTACACAAAAAACCCCAAAAAAATCACTAAAAACAACACCCCACAGATCATAATAATGATTTTACATCAATTTTCTGTGAAGCGTTGCTTGAGATAAGACCAAGGAAAAAATATTTATAAGCTGCCAAAAATGTAAATAAATTCAAACCTTAATAGGAAAAGCTACATTTCCTTCAAACCATCTTATTTGAAGTAATCCGTGTGATAAAATTAAATATATCAAATTCTTGAAACTGTATTAGAGTGCCTCTAGAAGTTTACAGCCAGGAAGAAATACAAAGCAGCTTGTAATTACCCTCTGGATCCATTTCATTTTATGTGTGTTCAGAGAGTGTAGGAAAAAAAAAAAAGTTAAGTTTCAGTTATCATTGTGAAAAAATTTACTACATATGAAGATTTAAAATCAGTTTCTATTTCTCAGGCATTGAAAAAGGCTTATGGTATTTGTAGTTGTTTGTTACAGAGCTCAGTCTTCACCCTGACCCACAGTACTATGACCAAGAATCACACTGGATTTGACTACAGGGGTTTTATAATGAGTCATCTTTGGTTGGCACAAAGAGTTAGCTTGTGTTTCCCACCAATGTTTGTTACTGGATTGCAGAAAACACAACAAGGTAACAGGGCTGTTCCAAAAAATTCATGGCATAACCATTGTACATATATATATTTATATTGTCATGCTCCTTGTGTGAGCCTTTTAACAAGTTAAAGGAGAATTTCAACAAAATAAATTATAAGTCATATATCATAAAGAAAATTTGAACTTTGATTTTTCTAAGTATACATTTAGGCTTTGCTTTGATGCATGTACATGGTAAAATATGCAATTAATTTAAAATATTAAAATGGATTAATTACAATTACAGTAATTAATGCTGTGTCATGAACATCTGGATTTGTATTATACCAGATATCTTTTAATAAATTTGTGTGAGATTTTCTCAAAGAAAAAAAAAAAAGAATTTCCCTAAATTGTATTGTCCAGAGTTTGCTCTAAAATGCTTATAATTTGTCTTATTACTGGGTAAATCATGTCTGCAAAGACTTTTGATGAGATATTTACCATGATGCAAGTGCATCAAGTCAGTTGGATGTGTGGTTTGACCCAAAAGCCTTAAAGTTTTGTTAGCACAGTGCTATATTCACAATTCAACTCCATGCTTCTGAATCAGAACTGGCATTCCAGCTAACCTGAAGGACAAATCCAAAGAGATGATACAGACATAAATCCTAAAACAGCCTTTAGAAGTCCAATTCTGGAATCAAATTTAGGCACTGCTTCATTGCAATTCAAACATGAAGCACCTCCCAATTATTCAAAATGCTAGACTGCTTCCTGATGTTCCAAAAAGTTTCTTTACAGTCATTCAGTGATGGTGCAACCCATCTTAATATTTGCTAATAACATTTTGAAAATTTTGTCTAAGGCTGATTCTTGAACAATCATTAAGTTTTCAGGGATGCCTTTCAAGCAAGAATGACCCTTACTGCAACCCCTACAAAGAATCAGGAGTTCTGCACTTGCACCCCACAGTTTCCACTTCTGGGAAAAAGAAATATGAAAAAAAACAACAACAACAACAAAAAAAAACATAACAAGCATTTTTTCTGACACAGAAATTATTATTACAGAAATTACTCATGTTGTACTTCAAAGGTGAGCCACTACACATTGGGATAGTGACTTAATATTGATCTGCTCTGTTTTCTATGAACCAAACCAAAATTGTTAAGGTGAACATTTGATACAGAAAAAGTAAACAAAGTGCTTGACATTCATGTTATGTCACAGAAGGTAGTATTTTTCATTTCTTGTAAAGAGAGACTCCTTATTTAGGGCAAGGAAAAATTACTCAGTTTCTTCGTCTGACTTGATCAGATACCTGTAATCACCTTTGTAGTTAATAAGCTCTTAAAAATCTGAAATTATTAAAAAAAAATAAAAAAACCAACCAAAATTCCAAATTTATTACCACTTGATCAGAAAATTAGAAGTAAATGGCACCAACCTGCTGGTTAGGGCATTGTCTCAGGAGGAGGGGCACCAAAATCATTTGTTCAGCTCTAATATGTTGTTACATAAATGTCTTTATGGCTATTTGAACAAATTATGTAAGAAAACCTAAATTATTACTCTATAACATACTATGTTCCAAGAGAGACTACTATCAAAATTGATCAAAAGTAATGGTCAAACTGTAGTACACACACATCACTATTATCATTTGCACTCTGTAACCCGAAAAAAAGCATCACAGAGGCCTTCTCAATTCTTATGACCCACAAGTTTAAATTATCATTATGCAAATGAATCTTTTTTACTTAAACAACACTAATAGGAGAATATTTGAAGTAATTTTTGCTCTTATAAATTCTGTGAAAGGGCTCTAATATCAGGTTATTTTACTTGTTCATAACTATATTTACTCCTTATATATTTAACACAAGGATCCATTTCATGACTGTCACAAAACAGCATTTCCTTTAGACTCCCCTGTTGAATATAGCTTTGGTGTAGAAACTGGTGCTGTACAGATAACATCAATTTTGTCAACCTTTTTCTAAGACACGGGCTAACAGAGATCCTACTAAAATACTGTCAAAAATTAGGCATGTGAACTACAACATCAATTTTTAGTCTTAACCTCTCAATTAATAATTTTCTTCTATTTTGCCATCTTTCTCAGTAGTGCTCAATATTGTGAAGAATGCATATGCATTTAAGAAAAGACTTATTGCTGCCAGATTATTTTCTTTAAACTATAATTTCTACACAGGTATCAGATGGGAGATTTTGTGTTGCTTTTGTTTGGGTTTTTTTTTGCAGGGGGCTGGGGGTGTTATGAGGTTTTTTCTCTGTTGTAAACATGCTGTGAATCTTTGATGCAATTGCCATTGTATTGAAGAACTGAACCTGCTCTTCTCTGCTTTGTGACAACAAGGGTATAACTGTGAGAAACAAGGGAGACACATTTTGTACTGATATTGCATGTATATTGTTTCATGAGGTCCCAAAAGCCCTTTCTTTTGGATTCAAAGTTGTTGCTGTTCTTCAGCTAAACAGTTACAGGTAATGGTGTGCAGCCCTTTGTCTGTGGGGAATTTTAGATAGCTCTACAACCATTCAAGTCATTATAATTAAGCTTTTATAAGGATTTTTTTCCATTTAAAATACTGTGAAATGGAATTTTATATAGTCTTTTTTTCCTATTTTAAAAGTCTAAAAGTAAAAACACATTAATAATTAATTTCTAAGATAAATCTATGAACAATATTTGTTTCATTTGAATTTATTTGGAAAATTTAATTCAAGATATAGCTGATTACAATGTGACAGATAGGGCAACTCAATGCTCTCCAGCCTAAGCCCCTGTATTCCGGCCTCTGTACATTTCACAAATAAATTTATATTTTAGACTGAATTTTAGTTTAGTTTTTTTTTTTCTTTTTTTTTTTTTTCAGTTAAAGCCTTAGCACAACCAATTTAATCAAACATCATTTTAGAATGATGTCAGAGGAAAATAATTTTTGTAATGTTAAAAAATACTTTTTTTTTCCAGATACTTCTTAGAAGTGACTCTGCTCTTTGTTATTATGCAGATTGAACCTTTAAAACAGAAGAGAATTTGACCTTTAACTGTCCTGTAAAAAATATTTGGTCTTTTTTTTTCTTTTTTCTGTGTCCATGAAGAGCCAATCATATAGTCCATGTGCTAAACCTATTCATATGGCCACTTTTACAACTTTTAAATATTAACAACTATAATTACCTTTGAGTACTCTGTGTATTACTTGATGACATCCCACCAGTATTAAAGGTAATCCTACTACTCCCCTAATCCAGGGGAATTTGTTACCCAGCAGTGTTGTTTGCAAAGGGTGGGAGAACACAGCCGGGGCTCAGGAGGCATCCACAAATTCTAGCTGAGCCTCTGTCAATTAAAGTTCATTCAGCCTCTATTGTACAAAAGAAATACAAAAAAAATTAACTAATAAGGGAGAGCAACTGTATAACAAACAGTTTAAATTTTATAATAATACACAACTTCCTCAACAAAACTTTCATTTTGTCTATACAAGAAATGAAAGATAAAAGAAAATATTGTAACTCTATTGTTCCCTGAAACAGATTACCTATACTATGAGCCAGGACTGCTGACAGGCATAGAGAAAACATTCCCAACAATATGAAAAATTAGGACTAAGCTTGAACTTTTGTCAAAACCATTATTGTAATGTTATGTAAATATATTTACATAACCCGTGAGAAACGAGTTGTAAGTAAGTTATTTTAAAAGTATAAGGCTTTAACAAAAACAATGTTACTCATTGAGATGTTCTTCCTACTTTTTATGAGGGAAAATCACTACGCTTTTCCTATATATCTATGATAATAATGCTGTTATTATAAAACAGTGTCAAGAGAAAGAGGACTAAAATATTTACTGCAAGACAGAATAGTCATCTTAGAAATGCTCTAAGCCATAGGAATGCAAGTAGACCAATAGGATTGCTATACTTGTATTTAGTGTGTATAATACGTTAATATATAATATAAAATAGCTGCTACAGTACTGGAGAATTCCAAAACTATCATCCAATTCCAGATAATGGGGCAGATTTGTCTCTTCTCCTTTTGCCAAGAATTTTTCCTGATGAGCTTTAATTACCTGGTGTGCAGCAGATGGGCTCTTTTTATTAGTTGGTAGAGAACAGCATTTTAAGCATGAAGTGTTAATAAGCTTGCTGTTAGAGCAAATTGTGTCACATCCCTTTAACATCTCCTTTGCTCTAATTTTCATCCAAAAGGTTTTGTCATCTGAATTACACACAATTGTTGTGTGAACTAAATATAATTGTTCTGCTTTTACATTTTTGCTGTTAAGGAAAGTTTCCTGTCTGACCATAGAGGAGCCATACTCTGGCAGTCACACTCCCACCACCAGAGACTTTCACGGCAGGAGCTGAAGCCCCTTCACAGCAGGCAGCTCCAGTGATCTGACAAGTTCCTGTTTCTCTCCCTGCACACCCCACTCTCACACAGTCAGACCACGTTTTTTCACTCGTTCAACCCCTGCCTTCCCACAGCAGAGTCTCAGGCCTGGATCCTTAACATAATTTAATCATGATGCATCAACAGAGTAACAGCTGGAGCCAGTGCCTCTGAGGGGGGACTCCAAAAAAAGGGAGCCCCAGGGCTTTTATACCCTCACAGGCCAAGCTCTGGACTCTTCCACCAGAGTCTTCAGTTCTTGCCATATCTCTGGTCCCCTGGCTGGGCCACAGGTCCCCATGCCCTTTATTTGCAAAGTTTATTTGCCCAATTTTTGGTCTCCACCACACAAGCTCCACCTGAAGCTCAAGCTGCATCTTGCTCACCTTCTACTGGCACTGAATGGATTCCTCAATATTTACTATATTATTTTTTTCACCAAGAGAGTCTTTCCCCTTATCTATCTTATCTATACCCACTGTTACTTCCATCTTAAATGTATTGTTCAGAAAGCTTATGAGTGCCTCTCCCATAGTGTCAGCAGGAGGCAGGAAAACTCAAAAAGAGAGTAGAATTTCAAGGCTTGAGGCAACTTCTGCCAACAAAATAAGTGTCAAAGAGTCTACTGAAGAATGTGTAAGACTAAGCAGCAAAGAAGGCAAAAGAGAGTGTATTCTCTTACACCAGCACACACTGAAACAAAGTGACTGTTTACTAAGGAGACTGATGAGAGTTTGGACCTTGTAAATATGTTGTATATCTATGTGTGAAAATTGTATGCATATGAAAGCTCGGACATGTGAGGAAATAATGCAAACACTAGACTTCTGACTGCAGCAAACAATCCTGTGCTGACAGTTAGCTCACACTAGTTTTTATTTTACTTTTATTAAATTCTAAATAAAACTATCCAAGAAAATGAGTGGTCTTTCCTTATATTCTATATATATGTTTTATCCTTATATATGCTTTATTCCTTATATTCTGTATATATGCTTTATTGGTTCCCTCAAAAGGTGTATTTTGAGTTCCCATGCCTTTACCTGATAAATGTCTGTGACATTCATCCTGAATATCTAACTCATTGGGAATATTTCAGATCATCAGTGAAGTTGCATTGATTGAAGATTGAATGCAAAGATTGAAGTAGCAATGTCTAAATATGTATTTTAGGGAAGGGACTTCAGTGGATGGCAAAATAGGAACAAAGAAAAGGTCAATATTATTGGCAATATTCTAGGCAGAGTTGATGTTTTAAATTGTTTTAAAGTTGCTCAGAAATGTTTGGGTTTTTTTTTTCACTTGTACATAACTATCAAACAGAGGCAGTTGGGGCTTAAATTTTCTTTTTCAGGCATACTCTTTGGATTTCTTTATTCTTGTTTAATGATATTAAATTGAAGTAATTGTTCATTCATCTCATTCACTTTTGAGAGAGCCACAAATAAAACACAGTCTTTCACAAAAAAAAAAAAAAAAAAGAAAAAAAGAAAAAAAAGACACCCTTTCCATGGCAATGTATTAACACCACCTTCAAAACTCGTATTTGTTGCAAAGGTGACCTTTGTGTCAAAGGTGTGCATTTTGCTCTTCCATCATCTACTAAAATTGACCAGATAGGAGTCCTTTGGAAAACAATAATTCAAGATGATTGAAAGAAACAGGTTTAAGCAATACATCTCAAATACATGCCAGATTTAACAAACCCAAAACAGAAGTGTGATGTGGCATAGAATTCTCCACTTCTCATGACCAATGAATATCCAGAGAGCTAGCCTTTCCTTCCACAGTCAATCTACTCTTTTTATTCCAGACACTTCCAGTTCCTTCCTCCCTGAGTGGGAACACAGTGCCTGATTCAAATACAGAGGGAACAAGATCTGGATTTAAATGGCAATAGTCAGACAGTTTGAAAATAATGACAGAATTTCCAAAGAAAGGGAAAAAAATTGAATTAAAAAGAAAGAGTAAGATAGCTAGAAAAAGCCTGAACACTGCATAAACACTGTTCAATGACAGTCACAACTCTGATGTTTTATCAACATTATTTTGGTTTCAAATATGAAACACAGAATCATATGGGCTGCTCTGAACAAAACTGAAATGCACTACATACAGTAAGACAAGAAGCAATGGCTTCTTGAGTAAGAACTGAAAGACTGAAAAATAAGAATAAGAACTGAAATACTCAAAAACAGAAAAAAAAAAAAATCTAGTAAACCTGACTGAAATTGAGGGCATTATTTGTTTTTTATAACAACAGTGCTGTGGGATTCAAGCTCCGCCACTCCAAAATGTCTCATTCTCCATCAAACTAATCACATCTTACACATTAGCATTTCTCTTTGAGGCCTACACCAGAAATTACAATCATTTATTAAGTGCTTTTGAACTTTCATACTGTAAATTGTGGATTAAATTTTTAGTATATTCCACAGATACAACAGAGTAGTATACAAACAGATGGCACTGCTTCATACTATATTTTTAATCTCAACATAAGTGCTTTTCATTTTAGCCTCTGATGTTCTGGACTGTGGATGCATTTGCAGACTACTGAAAACCAGGTCTGATAGAATTGAGAAAGGAACATGACTTCTCAGTACAAACCAGGTTAACCATATAACTTCAAACACATCAAAGAAAGCTGATATGTCAATAAAAAGTTGCTTCTTGGATAAAATAATATATGCCACACAAAATGCTGGCTTAGAGAAGCCATACTGTTTTGCTGTTGTTAATTTGTTAATTAACTGACTTTATAACTCCTCTAGCAGAAGCATTGATCTTCATAGTTCAGTACAAAAGCATTAAACTAGGGAAGATATGCATATTTTTTTGACATATCTTTTGCTTATGCAGGAGAACCACTTTCATGTTAGAAGTCTGAAGCAAAAAATGCTGTGACAGTGAAGACAGAAATCAAACAAGTGCTTGTATTACCAGAAACTATGTGGACTTTGAGATAAACTTATTTCCTGATGTCATCATGTGTATTAAAACTAATATATGTATTAAAACATCTTGGGTATTAAAATTTAAAACTTTGATATATAAAAAATTGATCTTGTCACTCTTACTAGAGTTCAGATGGCTTGTATGTTAGAAGCATACATATGAGCCAGAGCACCACACCTACAGTCCTTTCTTTTTCAAGTATGCCAATGTAAACCAGAAAACTTAGCCAGATACTTCAGGATTTTTCAGGATTTTTCTTTGCTTTTTTTTTTTTTTTTTTTTTTTAAAGTAGCTGAGTAACCTTGTTGCTTGCTTGCTTGTTTGTTTAAGAACAAACAATTTGTTCTATTGATTTCAGTGGCAGAACATATGCTGAATAATCCCCTACCCCTAGCAACTAGTCCTTTCCTGCCAAAAGTCAATGTATTTATTTCCATTTTAATTCCTTCTTTTGTTCGTTCCCATTCCAAAAATATGTCAAGCTCCCAAATTAAAATTATTGAGGAAATTAATATAGAGTGTTGTATAAATTTTTTACTTCCCTTTTTCCAAGTGAAGAAGGAGTAGTGGACACAAACTGTTCTGAAGCTCATAAATTGGCTGACACCAAACAAAACTTCCCTGTTCCAAACACATGACACTGGTCCTTCGTAGTTCTGCTCCCAAGAGCTGCAGGAATGGACACATTCCAGCGTGAAGCCTAACAGACAGTGAGATACTGCACCAACATAGTGAAATTATTTTCCAAAGTGTTTTGTAATGTAGATAACATATTCCAAAAAAAGAAAATAATCAAAGACCTTTTATCAAATTATGAAGATATTCTCCCACAATGAGGATTTAAAAGATCAGGATCTCAACATGTACACAAGTTCAGTATGAGACTCTGCAGAAAATGGAAATCTTGCAGGAGGTGGAAAGTCTCTGGAAAATCTGAATTCACCCACCCACAAATTCTGAATACCTTCATAATTTAAACACATTATTTGAATCTCCACAGATGTAATTTTGCCAGTCTATTTACTGCCCTATCTATATTTTTAACAGAGCTGGATATATAACTTAAGCCAAGGAAATGATATAAAAGTATTAACGTATATATTTATATTTTGCATGAATATTTAGTTTATATAGAATTGTAATTGCTGAAAGCAAGTTGCTTATTTTTAAGCCTTTGACTTTTACAATAACAGAATTGAATGTCAGTTTAGCCTACAGTATAAACATTCCCTTTGAATAATCAGTAGCATTCTATAATTGTATATGAAAATTAGTTAATGGCAGTTTCAGCTTCCTAGCTGGATAACAATTCATTTTAACCATCCATAATTCAATCAGATTACACCTTGTTTTACATATTTTAGTAGAAGCTTTCTTCTGGTTATTTTACAAATTATATATGCAAATTATGTATTAAATAATTGATGAAGCACCTTGTTTTGCTTGTAGCTATAAGAGATGCTTTTCTTCACAAATATATTTAGGCAGTAGTTCTTTTCCCAGCAAGATTTTTGCATAGTATTTTAAAAGATATTTAAACTCCTGCCGTGATGAGAGCTTATTTAGAAACACCAAGTATAATTTAGTAATCTGATTTATGAAGCCATTTATACAATATAGTGAAATAGCATTGTAGAAGAATTTCATTGCATAGGGATACTAATGTTCTCTGAAAATCCCAAACTGTAACTCTTGGGAAACTCTGTAATATTACACTCTAAGATAGGACAAAGTATATCAGTGTAATTAGCCTTCCTATTTTATTAATGCTTTATAAACAGAGGTTAATGCTGCAGTTATTTTTCCTACTGCCCAATTTCATACCATAATACTTAGTAACAAGGGGAAATAGAGTCATTAATCTTTTACTAGGTATGTGGTAAATGGTGTAATGGAATATTAGGTATTATGCATTATTTACAATTATATGTATGCATGTATATAAGTAGGGATACATAGACATATACAACAAGGACATTTTAATTTTAAATATTCCAAGTTCTATCCCTTCACCTCTTGTATAAAAGTGCCAGTGTTTTAAACGTTACTTCCCTCTTTTTTTAACTGAACAATTAACAAGTGCTCAGGTATTTCTGTAAAAACACTTTCTGAAATAAAATTGGATATTGGCAGACAGGCAAGGCCCATCATATCTTAGATACTTAAGCCTTGTGTTTCCTAACCTTGTAAGTACTACATTAGTAAGTTATAAACAATCCTTCCTCGCATTTGAAGACATGCACAATATAAATGCAAATTTGAAAAAATGTTCTCTTTTCAAGCTGTGAGATTTGAACAACTGAAAAATAGCTTTTATGATTGAAAAGGATGGAGAGCTCATGATACTATGTGGACACTTAAAAATGAGAATAATTTCAGTGCCTGTAAATTAACATAACACAATACAACACATAAGCACAGAGTACCTTCCCCTGACAACACTGAAATCTTCCGAGAGAACTCTGACAGAAACTAGTGAGAAAGAGGTACCTTCATATTGATCGTAGAACTCAACAGTCTTCCCCTGAAGAATCTCAATCTTAAATGTATGTATTTCAAAGGCCTCCATTTTCCTCATGAAATAAAGGGTATATCCACTATTGAACACAGAAAACGCTGAAGAGGTGCTCACTAAAGGTCTGAGAAGAGCTACAGATGAAGCCTGTCCCTTTTCACCCTTGTGTTACAATGCTTCATGAAGATACCGGGAAACACCTGTCTTTAAAAGTCTTTAAAATGCAATAGATTTGCAAATGAAAATCCAAATAGGAATTTCTCATTATAAAGGACACAAAGCAGATAACACTATAAAATGCAATGCTACTGAGTTTTCCTTCAAAACAAGTAGTAACATTATGTCTCTTGATATACTGGCATTCTTCTCTTGTCTGCCTTTTTTTTTTTTTTTTTTTTTTTTTTTTTTTTCTTTTTGGACCTACAGCAAACTGATTAGCTGAGTGTCAAAACAGGGCAAACACCCCACAGTGCTGACAGTGCTGTTCAAAACAGCTGCAAACAATACTGAGTGCCCCAGAATAAAAGCCCAATAAATGCCAACATTTTCCCATCTGCTTTACTTGTGTTAGCTGGCAGACAGACCAATTAAAAAGAGAGATTTATGTTACATTTATTTCTCCACTGCTTTTAAATTCATTCTTCTTGAAAGAGCACAGGCCTTTGGAATTCTGCAGAACAAATTTACTTTCCAGGAGATTTATTTTTTAAAAAAACTGACAAGGTCTCTCTACTTTATCTTAGTGTTCGTATTTTGTTTCTATCACTATTTTTTAAATACAACTTCATGTAATATTTTAAATATTCAAAGAAAAAATAGACTGAATATTGAGAACACTTAGGCATACAATATCCAAACCTAGGATCTTTTGATATCAACTGCCTGCAATTACTTGGGTAGCTTGTTTTGTATCATGTCTATTGGTAATCAATCCCATCACTGACCCGAAGTTTCTTAAATTAATGCAAGCATGAGATGCTATGTTTAATTAATGCAAACTAATGTAGACTAGAGCATTATTTTAAACAATGAGAGAGATTTGATGTTGTATAGTTGGGATTTTTTAAATTTGAAACTGACAACTATCAGAACAATGAATATTTAACAGTATTTTTATTGTTATTTGATTCTGACACATCATGTAATAAATACCATGTAAGATCCAAATTCAGTAAGAAATGGTTTTTCACATGTGAAGACTCAACACAATACAAGGACAAAAAAAAAACCCAGAATTTTTAGTGGAAATTTTTCTATTACATGTGCATTTTGAAAATAATAATATGGATCTCTTACATAGGTTTTCTGTGATCCTAAAATAATTTTGGAAAAATATACTAAAAACTTATTAAATAATAAAATATTTTTGGGAAAAAATTATAAGATAACTTAAATTTGAATATAATAATGAGAAATTGGTATTTACATCAAGAAAAAATATAAATTTCATTTTTAAAATGTAGTAATTAGCAATAATCTTTCCTTTTATATCTGAAACTTGTCATGACCTTCAGCACTTGTCATATGCTTGTTAAGTTGATTGCACATTGGTTTGCAACTGAGCTATTAATTTATTGATCAAAATATAAAAGTACTTATATAATTTTTTTTTTTTTGCTAAGGTATAAGAACAAAATAGCCAGAAAATTTTGCTATTAAATGCAACTATTTAGTCAAATATTGTCTTTCTTAGGATAATACTATTTCATCAAATGAAGAACGAAATTTGACTAGTCTCCATATTGATTCTGTCAAAGTATATTTAGCAGTAGTCAAACATCAAGAAGATGAAGTTGTCAGTTTATTTAAAATGTGAGGAATGTATTGGTAAGCAACAAATTTTCATCCTAAAATGTTTAACTTTATGTTACAATTTCCTAAGCCATTTTTCTCAGTTACCCAACAACAAAATAAATAATGACTGCTGTCATTCTTTCTTATACAGAATTAGCAATATAATCCCATTTTGGTATTAATCACTTTGGTTTCAAGAGCATGTGCCATTAATTCAACTTAATGTGCTGCAAATAATCAGTACTTAGTCTGTAAACTCACTTGATTTTTGGCTCTACATCACAAAAATAATTGTTGCAAAGTAGCTCTTTTTATCATATTCAGGGTGAAGAACTGTTTATGTAAACTCTGTAACTCAAGTTTCAGAGTATGCATTAATTTTACACTAAAATCGTGATCTTCAAAGTATTTAACATGGGTTTTCCTAGTATTCTAAAATATATTTTCAAATAATACTACAGAAGCCTGAAATTGGTTTTGTGAAGTATAAGTGTTTTTTACTTAGTGAATACTTAACAGAATTCGCACCTCATAAAACACAGTCGTTCACATGCACCATTTTGCACAGTGATATTAGGTCACTCAATATTCAGCAATTACTACAAAATGCTAAGACGGTTCAATATGAATGCCATATTTTTAAAAGAATGGCTCTGTCTGTTAATCTTTGTCACTGTTTCAGACTGTGGACATTCCCTGCAGTTTGCTGTGTCATGCAGCAAGCGACTCGCCACACTGCGTTTTGACATGAGCAAATTCAGGAAATCAGCTCTCCCCGGCACTTCATTCTCACTGCTGCCTTCCCCTCCTAGCAACACTGCACTGGCAGATTTGTACACACCACATGAACCCTATAATCATTTGCAGTTTGCACCTGATATGATGTGTCTCACCTCACTGAACTTCCTTGGCATTTACTGTGAGTTTGATGCATTCCTGTGCTCGGTCCTCCTGCTGGTGAGGAGGTGTGGAAGTGTGAGGCTGCCCTGTGGCTTCAGCAGGAGGGTGAAGGCACTAGGGGCTTCTGAGGAAGTCTGCTCTCCTAACCTTTCTCTGTTTCTGGTCTGCAGAAGACACAAAGATTTGCAGAGGTGCCAATTAGCAGATCTGCAGTTACTGCCCTGCCTTCCCAATATTCTGTGAACTTGTGTCCTGAAGACCTATATCCACTCATTATCCTTTGCACATAGCATGACTAGCAGTAACCGCCTTTTACGTAGAACTTTAAGAGATAAAATACAAGGATCTTCTATTTGACTAAAAAATGAGACCTTTATAAGGACTATGGCTGTCCAATTTTGGTCTGTCCTTGCAGCTTGCTTCATTTGGGCTCTCCTCTTGGATGTACAGGATTCCTGGGCACAAACTCTCTGCTGTAGAGGTAATGCTCAAGATGTTTAGAGATGATAATCACCCTCAAAAGATTTTCTGCACAGAAATGATTCTATGAAAACACTTATACAACAGACAGCAATAAGAACTTTATTTTTATTTAATCAGTCACGATGCAAACTAAAGTCATAGCAGTTTTAGAAAAGACCAAAGCTATTAGGGACACAGAGCCTTCGGGTTTTCATGTTAGAATGAGCGATGACAGCAAGATGGATCTTTGGGAATATAGCATATATATCAGAATGATAACAAAAGGGTAGGCAACTAATCAGATGGACACAAACAGATGTATTTGGATTTGCTTTCCCTAAGCAGTTTCAAAAAATACAACTCTGCCCTTGTTCCTTTGAGAGATCAGCTTCAGATGACCAAGGGTAAATATACTGACTGGATTTGGCCAGTGTTTGTGCCAGCTCAAGCACTTAGAGACATGAAAACTGCCTGTCCCATGTGCCTTTGCCCAGTTTGCCAAGTGTAAGGTATGGATGAACCATATTTTATTTATCTTTTCCACACTTTTCCTATTTCCTTGCATAATTTAATCACAATTCAACTGCATCTGGCTTATTGTTAAAGGGTACTGGCTATCAGAATTATCTGGAAAAACCTAACTTGATATGTTTCTTTTGGGTGCACCAAAGGGTAAAAAACAAAAAAACAAAACAAAATTAACAAAACCACCAAAAAAACCCCACCAACCTAAAACAAACAAACAAACAAAAAAAACTAACTAAAAAAACCCCAAAAAAAACCCAACCCAACCCCATGAAAACAAACAAACAAACAAACAAAAAACCCTAAACCAACTAAAAACACTGCCAAAAATCCCACATAAAACCCAAAGCAAAACAAAAAACAACAGCAAAGCCCTCTTGTTTCCCTCGGGAGTGCTACAATATATAATGAATTTTCTTTCCAATATGGAGGCACCTTCATCTGAAAGCCATGCTTTGCTACCTGACTCTTTATAAAGGATGGCAGATCTGAAAGAAAGCATCCTGGAATCCAGGCAGATGCAAAAGAAGGAGATAGAGCTATGGCTGTACACAACTGAAATACTGAAATATCATTCTGCATTCCACAATGAATTACTAATGATAATGGTATTATCATTGGTAACACTGGTAAGATTTTCTACATAAATCCTAAAAGACTGGTGCCACTGTGAAATGCTTTTTGAACCAGCTGCTGACAGGTTCTGCTTGGGAAGAAGAGCTGTGGGAAAGCTACAGGTCTTGGGATGCACAGGATATGCTCTCACAGCATTTGTCGCGATGATATTTGCATTCCATTTACCCCCCATAATCCAAAAAGCCAAAACTAAGTTTTCTGATTTATAGAGAGAGAATATTAAAAAGATCTAACACATAAAAATAGTGAGAGGTATTGGTATATAATGTACCTTTTAAAAAAATATTCTAATTGGTATCAAATTATAATATCCATTCTTATAATTTCTCTGGAGCCAAATACCCAATTATCTTTTCTGTCTGCATAAGTACAGGTAAGATAAATGGTTAAATACTTAAAGTTTACATCAGAAAGAGCATAAAATTACATTTGAATCCAACTTATTGTATTTTAAAGAATTTTGTATTTTTAAAGAATTATATATGTGAAAGTAATGGTATTAATAAAAATGCACTTCTTAGAATTATACTGGAAAGTCAGACATGATAATAATGTTTTACAAGTCAAAACACAAAGGAAAAAAAGACAATATTCATTTGAGGTAAACAACAGACTGCCGTATAATAATTTCTTCCATAGCCTGTCTCCACTTTCTGTAACTACATGTGGTGTTTGACAGCATGTGCTCTGAGACCATAAGCAGAGATCACACAGCTCCCAGAAGTAACTTATAAATAATGAAATAATCACCCATTCAGATACCGACACCAAAGAGATGGATCAACTTTTTCTGCTGCACTTTGCATAAAAAGTTCTTATCGAGTGCCACACCATCAATGTGCAATATTTAAAGCAGAAAATTGTCATGCCTCTTTTGTTCCAGTGAGCATACCAAAAACTCACTTTGCATTAAACAATTCATGACAGAAACACAGAATAAAAAACATATCCTCTAGACATCAGCTTTCAAGACACTCATTCTCTCTGCACTCACTGATTACACGAGGCAAACACAGCATAGGTTTCGCTTCATTGAGTTCACTGTTACTACATGAGGAATTAATTTATCTGAATACATCTTAGCCATTACATTAACACTTTTAATGAGTTCTGTGTGAATGCTAGCCTAACCTCTGGCTTTTTTGGTTTGGGTTTTTTTTTTGGGGGGGGGGTGCTAAGGAGCTCTCAGCTTTCAAAATTCAAAAATATCCTCTTTTTCTCAGTTCAAGGCTGGCCTAATTAATGGAGAAAGAGGTCTCAGGATATTAGTTCAGAGAATGTGATGCTCAAAAAAACTAACAACCTCATAGTTCCATAGGTAGCATTTTGATTTTAGCTTTACACTTTACACAGGTGTAAAGGGACCAAAAAGATGTCATTCCTGAGTGCACTAAGCATGCAATGACGGGAAGGTGATGTTGTGACCTCCATCTTCTTGAGGAGCTGAGAACTACACCAGTTCTTGACCCCTGCTGTGTAAGACTGGAAAGAGGTGGTCACCAGACAGTGTGGGAGGATGAGGAAAGAATTTAGCTGTGATATTGAATGAGGGAAAGAGAAAAGATCACAAAGTATAAATTTAGATACAGAAAATTCTCAGATACCTTCACTGTCCCCAGTACTGGACTGATGACATCTATATGGCACTGCCTGGATTTCCTAACTTGCCATGTGTCTCTAAATTTTAAATAATCCAATATGCAAAAATACTGCAATATATAAAATGCAGGGGGGTTTCTACATACCATATTTTTCAGAGTTTAGACTACTATATTCTGCTTTCTACCCTCAGCAGAGTATTATCAGTGGGGTTCTGATTCAGTGAAAATTGAAAGCATAATAACCATTTTATGACCATAGCATCGCAACATCTCTCTGATTTGTATATTTACAAGGATTCCAGAAGTTATATGCAGTCATTAAAATGAGGGTATAAACAACTTACAGACAGAATTTTTGTGGTTGCTGTCTTTGCTGGGCAACATCTTGACTCCTCTTGATTTCAGTTCAATTGCTTTTTTTACTGAGAAGACAAGCAAACAAGAGAAAATAATTCATTGTTAAACCTCATTAAAAGGACATACAGCTGTAAAATCATGCACTAAAATAATACAAAGCTATATAGGAAACCTATAGCAGACTGAAATAACTGCAGCTTCTGTGATAGTTCAAATAAATTTTTGGTTTCATTTATTTTTACAGAAACACAATCATGTCCTTTTTAAACAGATATTACCAGGATTAGCAATAATTTGAATTCAAGTTTCTTTATGTTCAAAGAAAAGACCAGTCTGTCCTAATTACAGGTATGGATATCCTGTGTTTGCCATTCTATATAAGAAAATCTTAAACATTAAAAAAAAAAAAATCTTACAGGGAATATATAGAACATTATCTACACATATTCAAAGACTACAAGCTTTCAATGTGATATTCATACCTGCTTTTGTTTGAGTCACTTTTCATCAGTAGACATGTTTTTAGTTCTGTTTCCCAATGAGATTAACAGTGTGTTACATTATTTGGCTCACCTAAACCCTTTTGAATCTACAGGGCAATTTCAACTGAATTAGAAAGAAGGAGAGTAAGAGCTCTCACAGGAGCAAAGTTTTGTGAGAAAGAACAGATGCATCAGAGGTTTAATATGTTTTTTCTCTGTTTAGTCAGCTGAATGGCTGATAAACTCCCAGCCTATCCCTATAAAGTAGTTTGAGCACCATAGGTGGGATCAGGAGCCAAGTAGGAAGAGACATAGCAGTATATAGCATATAGCAGTGCAGCCATACATTAAGGAAGACAGAGAGTAGAATTTTATTTGTAATGGTAAGATAAAATGATAGAAATATAGGACACCTTCACAGGATATAATTAGTTTTGTGGGAAAGTTGAGCAGTGGAAAGGATGTAGAAAATAATTGTGGAACAAGCATGAACAATTCAAAACTATTGTGTCTAAAAACAATAGAAACTGCAAAATAGCTGATGACTGACTCTGCATTAGAATGCTAATGACAACATGAAGATGCATTTCAGTTACTAAAAATTACAAAAACCTGTAATCCTTCTCTGATTCATATTAAATACTTTTTTTCCTAGACCTTGCAGAGACTAATAATCTCAAAGTTCACTTATTTATCCAAGATACAAACAGAAAAAAAAATTCAACTCAAATATCTCGAGGTCAGGATTGAAGGCACTTGAGATGGCATTCCATGTTTGGACTCAGGTGTTTATTATTTCTTATCAGCAAAACAGTCTCACAACCATGATTTCAGCAGATTTTCATTAGCAAGGCACAAAATGGCTAACTAACCCTGGTTACAAGGTCATTTAAAACTAAACTATCCAATTAAGAAAGGACACCTACATTATTTTACCTTTTAACCCAATAACAGATCCCCCGAAGCCCACAATGCGGACTTTTCTGTTCAATCAAAAAACATCACCCAAACCCATGAAGAAGAAGGAAGAAGGTAAAGAAGAACAACCTGTCTCCACCCTAAAACCTCCACCTTGCTTCATATCTATTTCATATTCTAAAACCCCAAACTCTAAGTCTTCCACCCTGTGATATTACATGCTTCTAACCAGCTACATAACCCAGTAATTCCAGTACTATAAATCAATTTTTAAAGTCTTCTCCACAGCCTCAGGTCAAATGCAGTGTTCTCTTGTGGGTCTGTGCCTTTCAGCACAGAAAGTCTAAAATTCTCATCCAGGATTCCAAACTCAAACATTTCTTCTATGGCAGTAATTAGTGGCTCACAGTAAATAAATTCATACTACAGAACGTAAGTTATACTTTTTGTCATTACATGGTATACATTTTATAATTACTACAATATACACTGATCTGTATGTAAATATTTCTAAGAAGTGAAGTGGTAGAAAGCAAGTTATCTTTAAATATTGCCTTAAAAATCATTATTCCATTGTATTTATCTCTGTACTGTAACATCAGAGTAAAGGTGGTTTTTCTTGACTATTGAAATTGAGCATGTACTGCAGAAAGTACATTCTGTGCTATGTGCAAGGGCAGTCATTCATGCCTAAACACAGAAAACAGGTGTTCAAATGATGAAAGATGATTGAAACACAATTGTAGTTGAATAGTATGAAATGGTTATGATAGCAGTGTGATAGTTCCTTCTAAGGCAGGAACTGTACATCATACAGAGACATCAGTGCAAACAATATTATCCTCAAGGCCTTTTGGAAGGGCAAACTTCATGGATATGGTTTTATTTGGATTAGTTTCCAGACTTAGGTATGAGAATCTTCATCAAGAGCCAACTTATGTTCAGTTTTTCTGGCTGTTTAACAAGTCTGTTACAATTATTCCATATTTAATGGAAAATGAAAAACAGTTATTGCAGAGAATACTTGGAATATTGTCTGGAGTTGTGGCCCCTCTGCCAGCATGATTTTCTTAATTTATTAATATCTGTATTATGTAAAACATGTGAGCAGTCCTTTGATGATTCAGAACCTATATTTCTTACATGGATGAGTAATAAAACCATTGAGTTTTTAGGCAATGGACAGAAAAAAGAACTATATTCCCCTTCTTCTCTTTGTGCTGTGGCACTATTTTAGAGTAAAAATTACAATCATCACTCAAATTCCTTGTGACACTTCACTCTTAAGGGTGTTTGTTATATATATTTGAAGCACACTTCATGTGAATGAGGAAAAATTATACTCATGAGCTTTATTTGAAATAAGGAGACCACAAATTGAAACAAGATGTTTTGACTTGATATATGAAAAACTTTTTGACTGTCATGCACTGAAACAGGTCCTGAAATTTCTATCCTTGGATTTTTTCAGATGTCAAGAAAAATGTATTCTGTATCTTACTGAAAGGACATTAGGGAAGGGATGCACAAAACTTAAGATCAGTCCTCTAAATATATGTTTTATAAAGAGAAATAGCTCACTCAAGGGAGATTGATTAATCCCCTTCTAAGATAGACACAATGAATCCTACTCTGGAGATGCCTTTTTCTCTCCATGAAACATAACAGAAACATACAATACTTGCTGAAGCTAGATCCCTACATTTTAGACAGTAAACATTAGGTGGAACAAGTCTTCATGCCTGGAAAACTTTAACAGCCAAATGTATTTATCTGGAAGACATATGAATCCAAGATATTAAATAGGATAGTTTGAGATATAAAAAGCAAATTTTGCCTGTTTTACACTTGAGTGTGTAAGTTTTTGCATGTGCCCTATATGGTGTTTCATTGTAGTTTTAAAAGGTAGTAGGCAAGTATGGTCCATGAAATAAAAACTATTCAACATCTGAAAAAGAAGCAGAGACTACTGCACACTGTGGTTCGAGTGAACCGTTCAACTCCTCCTATAAATAAAATAAATACTCTAAATTGGATGTTTTATAACACTTTAATTCCCATTTGAATAACTTCTGAGACACTTCTCTGTAACTTACCCATTTCACCTTCATAAGAAAGATTTCCCTGATTTCAAAGATAATTTTCCAGGACAAAAAGTGGAATGGGTTTACATTAATAATGTCAGAATTGAACAACACTTTCAATCTTTAAAGTGATTACTTTTAAAAATCTGCATAGCCTTCTTCTGGATTCACTTAAACATTCAGTAAGCTTACTGAATTAGCTCATTTCACCTTTTCTGTTCATCATCTTAGCTTCAAGAGTCTTTTGGAGATGAGTTACTTATTCAGGGAGCAGGGCAGAGAGCTGAGTGCTGGAAGTCCGCAACAACCTTATCAGACTACTGGAAAGCATCAGTGGTATTCCTTTTTGGCTTTTTTTTTTTTTTTTTTTTTGCTACAGCTGAAATAAACTAAGCCATGGAAGGAATATATGCTTGGTCTTATCTGAATGGATCATGAAAATAAAACTTTCAGGTTGCAAATCGTCATTCAAATCTACTGTGATTTTCATGCAGCTCTTAGTTTCTGACATATTTGAACATGTGTGAAGAAAATGCATTTTACCCCAAACTTCGGTAGCATAATATGTTTTTTCCCAATTACTCAAATATATGAGTATCTTGCTGATTTTTCTTCCTGCATGAAATAACCTCCAACACCTCAAATACTGGCTACCACTCAAAGCTAAAATATTCTGACATCATCTGTTGGTGCTTCCTCAAGCTGCTCTGCTGCTACTCTGCTGAGTTCAGCTCTTGGCTGCCCTTCACTGCAGATATTTCCTAAGTACAGATATTTGAAGGTGAAGAGAACAGTATATTGTCCAGTATCTGATGATCACAAGAAGCACCTTTCCTGTCCAGATTGAAGCTCTATGTCACTATAAGGAATACATCTAGATATATTTGAATGATTCTCTGGTTTTGTTATAGTACAGGAAGACCCCAATATTTTCAGTATTTTTTATGTATGATACATGTGTTTTACAAAGACTTTAAATATTTTAAATATTTTGCAGAGTTCAGTAAAAATGTGATGTGTTTGCAAGAACATTCATAAGATTATTCTTGAAAGAACTTAGCAAATTTATCTCAGTACAGTGAAGAATTCATCAATTTCTTTTTGCTTTAGTTTCACTGTTCTGATTTTCTTCAATCTGAAGAATCCTGTTGTAAAACAAAGTATTTTCTTAATTCAGATTGAAGAATCCACTTCAGTGCTCTGTTTGCTTGGTCCTGGTGTCTAATCTTTCCATTCACCCCCACCCCCAAAGACATTATTATGGGAATAGTACCAGTACCTTAGGCCCTGGAATAAATACAATTTCACATTTGGCAGCGTCAATGTTCTCTCCAGATTATACTTGTGAATGAAGCATTTCTTTCTTATTACTCAAAGTCATGTGGGATCAGTTCATTATCTGTTTCTAGGTTTTCTTCTGCTTCACTATGGCCTGTTGTATTATGAATTCTTTCTAAATGTTTAGTATTTATGAGGAAAAGAAAAAAACAATCTTTCTCAAACTTACTATTCACTTCAGTTTATAAAGGGAATTCTATAATAATTTTACTGATAAAACAAGATCCCACATTCAATAACCTGGAAGCATCCCAAGAAGCTTTTCCACTCAGTTGCCCACCTGACTTTTTGCAGAAGCATCACAGCCTTCCATAGGATCTCTATTTTAAACCAACTCATTGGAATAGTCCATCCCTTTTCTCTTTCTCTATTCCTTGCCTGAAGTGTATTCCATCTAATACACTTTCACAGTGTTTCTGTCACTAACAGCTTTCAAAATCTTCCCTACTAATCGGTATCATAACTCTGGAGAGCTTCACAGCAGGCACAAATGTTTCTCCTATATAGCTACCTGTAAAAGATGTAGGTTCATGATCAGTTGGCTTCCTTGTTCCATCAATTCAACAAAGTACTGCCTGTCACTATCAGACCTTCCACCTGCTCCCTGTGCTGGAAATCTCTGCATGCAGTACTAGTGAAAAAATGGCATCAAGATAAATTGGTGTCACAATAGATTTTTTCACAAATCTTTCTCATTCTATTTGTATAAGCTGACACAGGTTCTGTAGATTTAAAAAGAAGCACAGCCATTTGTTTTCCATTAACCTTCTCTATGTCTCCTAGCTGGCCCCTTGCCCTGATGGACAGCCTTAGCTACTTTGTGCTTTCAATGTATGATATATCATAATAAAACCAGTCCAACGAGCATCGTCTCCAATGACTGCAGGTATTCTCCATAGTTCTGGAAAATTGTATCAATATCATTTAGTCCATGAGTATACAGAACACACTAGGTAGTAGTGTGTAGGAACTGTCTCTAAAAATAAATCATAAAATGAGAACCATTCAGTTCCTTGTCTGAATGCCACTTCTACCACAGTTTTTTTGAATACTCTTGGTTTCTGGGGAGATAGCACCATGCCAAACAATGGCTGAAGTCTGAATGGCTGTTACTAATTTGGCATCTTCTTAGTGCTGATATCATGAGACAGCTATGTCTGAGCCTTTTTAGCAACATTTTACTAGACACTTAAGAAGGAAGCATTACTGTGGCAGTACTAGACTACATAAGTTGTTCTGTTAACCACAGAAAAGAATACTCAAGAAAGATGGTGGATTATCTCCTTGTTGATGTTTTCATATCAAGACTGGTTTACTCTCTTGATAACAAAATTTAACAAAATATAAATTTTTGTCTAAGGACCATTTAAAGGAAAAGTCTACTCAGCATCACTTAAGAGCTAGAAAATGACAGGTTTTTCTGGCTCTTGATGTTATCAATCACTTTTACTAACTTTCTTTCTAAATTTCCTCTAAATAACAATTCTAAATTAAATCCCTGACTAAAAGTACCATGCATCAAAGAATCACTGCAAATTCTTTTCACTTATTTAAAACATAATTTCTAGGATTTTAAAGAATATATAGAAAGGACAGGCATTTATAGGAAGACTTTGTGAATTATGAAAATTCATTGAAAGAACTAAAATTGCAAGTTGATTTATATTATTTCAGTCATGGTTTCCCATCAGCATACATTTATTTCATCAGCCTCTATTATATTCATTGTTTGACATCAAGATTATCTTTTTGTTAAATCCTGAATTACTGAATGTAGTTAAACACAATAGATAGATAACTTCTGGAACATAATTGTCAAAATACCTAATACCTTCTTGAACCTCTCTGAATACTTGCCAAAAATAGAATACTTTATTTGAAATGCTCTGCAACAGAGGCCCGAGTTTCTGCAAAAGTAAAAAAAAGTAAACATAGCCATTAATCATGTTTTGCTTTGGAAACTTTCTTATTCTGTTCTATGTCTAGGAATTTTGAATGAAATATTTAACTTAAGCAGATCAGTTTTAGCTGCAAAGCTAAAGGTTTTGTGGGGTTCTTTCCTCCTAAAAAGAAAACAAAAAAAAAATTAGAAAACCCTTCTATTGTTCTGGCAATAAGCAAAAGCTAAACAGGCATATTGCACATGCTGTAGATAGGCAAAAAAGCAGGGGATTCTTTACGACATTTTTTTAAATCATTCTGTGTATACTGACAAGCTTTGTTTCTGGGAAGTGCCAGGTTTTCATCTCTTAGTTAATCTGTTAAGGATAATTCACCTCTGGAGAATTTACACATTTATGAAGCACTGGCACGCTCTGCAACTCCCACTGAATATGCAAGGGGAATTCATGTATTAGCATAGCTGAGTGTAGAGGACTTAAAAAAACCCCAAAAACTGAATGACTGAAACATCTTTCCCCCTATGGCAATGACACCAAGGAGCCAGGCAGAGCAAGAATTGCATCCAGTGATATATACTGTGAGAGTTCATTTCCATGAGACCAGTATTGCTATATGGTAGATATGAAGAAGACAAGTCAGAGCATATTACTGCAATGTAATTTTTTTTTCTGGTGGTTTTCAAAGCCATTCAACACAATGCATCCTTTTGAATAGAAACTCTGAAACTACAAAAAAATATTCCACGGGTAAACACAGAGAAATTGGGACATAAATATTTTTTTGATGAAATCAACATCAAAATACAAAATAATCAAAATACAAAAAAATTACAAACTATGTGTGGAGAGAAAAAAACAGCAAATACCAAAACAAACCCTTCATTCTATACCTAATTAATTATAATTTTTTTTAATTTTTCTGTAAACTTCTACTATAATCTGATGGAAAATGTGACAATAAATATGACTCAAAAGGAAATACAAACATCAATAATTTGGATTCACTTTTTACAATGCAATATTTTATTTATAAATTCAGGTTGCCAAGTTTTTTAAAACTATATTTACTTGATGCATTAAGATGTGCTATTCTAGTACAGTGCTAATTTTTTTTATACCAGTGAGCTGGTTTTCTTGGCCATGTTAAAAATGGGGCACTAACTATTTCTAAAAATGCAAGCTACAAAGATCTGAAAAATTGCTGAACAAATTAATTATGCATAGTTTTATATCCAATTGGTAGTTCCAATATTTTAATGAAATAAATTATAATAATTCTGTTTACCTGATCAAAGATTAAACAAAGAAAAGAAAATGAAATTGACTGCTTGTTAGTATTAGTTTTGGCTGACTGGAAAAGGCCAAGTTACAGCAATAATATATCTGTGATATGATAATGATAAACATGAAGTTAATTTGATATGAGGAGGAAAGAGAATCCCTATGCTAACTATATAAAAAGTCTGATAATCAGAATTCTTACTAGGCAAAGAAAAAAAGTTTCTCATACCATTGTTGCTCAAAGAAGCATTATGCTGCCTCCCATACTGACTTGCTTTCAAAAAGCCAGTGACACTGTTAGATGTGCTAGTTTAGTATGGGGATTTAACACCAGATGGAAATGAAACTCCAAATAAGCCTCTCCCCTTCCCCTCACCCTTTCCAGTAAGAGAAGGATTAAGACAGAGACTACGACTGAGATAACAAAAAGAAAAAAAAGCCATGGAATAAGGAACACACAGTAACAGCAACAATATCAGTGACAACAGTATATGACCACAAAGACTGTGGCTGCCAGGTGCCAACCGTATCAGTCATTCCTCCACCTCACCAGGACAAATGAGACAAAATTTATTGAGATAAGGGCAGTAAAGTATCACTTGCCAGTTATTGTCATGGGCAAAACAGCCTCAACTCTCACATAATCTCACTCCTTTCTCTGGCTGCTATTTGTGGGAACCCCAGGCTTACTCTGGGGTCCCATGTGGTGGTGAAATTTCTCCTCCAACCCGTGCTTCCCGTGCTTCCCGTGTGCAGGCTCTTGCTGTTCGGTCTCAAGGCAGTTTATTGTTGGTTATCTAAAAGATTGTCTTCTTGGGCTGTGGCTGCTTACCACTATGAATTTTCATCCTATGGGTCTTGAAATGTTTCTCCTATGTTTTAGCACAGTTTATATTTCTGATAAGATAGATAATTATGTAATTCATAAGCTGTCATGTAATTCAGAAAAAATACAGCAAAATTTATAAACCTGCAATTCATAAGAATTATATAAATTAAGAAAGGAAATTTCTGTAATTGTAAGAATTTGAATTTGCAAAAGATACTTCCACATGTCATTCCAGGTATATTCTACATCAAGGAAGTTCACAGTTATACCCAATATCTGATATATTATGCAGATCAAAAGAGACACATGTGAAATAATGATCTCCCAGATATTTCCCAAAAGTTTTAACTATTTTGAGAGTATTTTTCTAAAGATAAAATATATTAAAGAAGAACAAAAACTATTTTCCAGGGTATGTTACATCATCACAAACTTCCCCCTTGTTATTCTGTTTTCTGGTGCATCAGCAGGACAAATCACAATGTTTTTGTGGACCCCAATTAACAGACTTAACATAAGCAGTTAATTTGCATTCATAGTACCCAGTAGTGGTATTATATATGCATCCTTGGTTAACTTGGGAAAAAATAAGTTTTAAGTGCAAAGGATCACATACTTATGCTGAGTTACCAAAATGAAATGAAATTTCTGATTTTTTTTTCTGAAATATTTAAAATATTTTTAAAACTAAAAGAACTGTGTATATTAAATGCTTTCGTTGCACATGCATGCCATAGTCACCAGAAACATACGGTTGTTGCAATGTATTTGTAATTGCAAAAATGACCAGAGGTCCCACAGTTTCAGGAAAAAACACAAGCATCTAAATTTCTAAAGGATTTGATGTTGTGGCGGGTAAAAGGGTCAAAACAGTGTATGTATGTACAAAATTTAAAAGCACAGATAAATTAAGAAGCTTTTTTATTTTCAATATAATTACCAAGTCTTTCATCTTGAGTAATGATTTCTAAAGTAAAAAAAATCAATAAAATTGCATTTTAAAAAGTGTCTACATGAACATAAGTAGAAATGACAGGAACATTGACATCCTCTTGTCTTCTTTTGAAGTTGTATATGCAAATATATGCAGGAGCCTGAAATATAGTCTGTACTATACTGTGGTTGAGTCACATTTCCAAACGATGAATGTAAGATTTTGAATAGTGAAGAAAGACAATGTTAAGATAGAAGCCTGCCTTTCTGTGGAATTGACTTCCTGCAAGTTGCATTTCAGGCATGTTTTTAAAGCAAAGATCAGATTGGCTGCAATGAAATTTATTATGAAGAAAGTGAGCAAGCAGATACATATTTAGAGCAGACTGCACTGTGAAACATACATACTTCTTTCAAAAGTAAATCCCTAGAGACATCTGATCACACAAAGAAAACAGATATTCAACATAAGAGTGATAGTAACATAGTAATAAAGAGCCAGCTTTTTACTGTGACTGTGATATTTAAACATAATTATCAAATTCCACCCCCACTTTAGTGATGCTTAAAGGTAAATGTCTTTCTAGGCGTGCTTTTATAGGTTTCCTACCTTGAAACTGAGCATTAAATCCCTTCCGTCGGTGATTGCTATCAGACGTAAAATGGAGTCGTAACCAGTTCTTACTGCTGATAACTGGAGAAGGTAGATTCATACCACTCAGCCTGGAAAAAGAAAACAAATCTAATATTAAAAAAATTCATGTGTACACTATTTAAAAGAGAAATGCCCCCCAAACCTCAAAATATATTAGATCACAATGATTCACTGTCAATCTCAATGTATTACTAGTTAAGTAAATATTATGCTGAGAGAAATATGAGGGTTTTTTTTTTCCTCATTGAATCTATCCATTTTATTATTAAAACTTGTATTTCTGAACTATTTTTTCATGAATTAAAGAAGAAAACCAGTCTTGTGAGAGTGTGTGTACATAAGGGTAGGTGTGCATGCACGTGTCAAAACATTCAGCAGAAAATAAGGCTATTCAGTTATGACAAGGTCTGATCATCTGACTCCCTGCTGTGGTTGTTACTTCACAGGAAGTCAAATCTCAAGTATTAAGAAGGGTTAAATAAGTGTTATGGGTTATGGACACTATCTAATTTTTAGTTTGGGTGGTAAGTTATAGGTACACAACTATGCTAGTAGAACTGATTTTTTGTATATTAAATCCAATCCACATTTAATAAAAAAACCAGAGAAGTCTAAGTGCAACAGTGGATGTGATTTTACCTTTTTTTTTTCTTTATTTTATTTTTATTTTTTTATTTTTCACTGAATAACTCTGGAGAACTACACAAAATTAAGTTTATCCTTTTCAAAAATGTTGATTACTTAAAACAAAAGTCAAACTGATTAATATCAGAAATTCTCTGCTGGCAAACACTGCATCTTAGAAGAAATAATGAGAAATAATTAAACAAACCCAGCTATTTTTCTTCTAAATCTGAAGGCAACCAGGCTGCTGCAGGATCAGAGACAGCAGAGGAAACTTTCTGTTGTTCATTGTGAGCCTCAGAAAAACTTTTTCCTGTTATACTACTTCAAGTGATGTTTTAATTTCTATTCTTATTGCATCATTTACTCACACAGACACTAATCTACTGTTTGTGCAAGTAATAAGATATTCTGTTTCCATGCAGGCCATATATAGAAGCAGAACATCCTTTGAAGTCTATTGCATTACCAAGAGATTGCGATATGCTTTATCAAAATTATTGCTAACGGGATTGCCACTGAAATATTTTTTCTCTTTACAGTAGTTATTGTTTTACTCAAATTCAGGTATAACAAAACTGTTTTGCATTTAATTAAGAGAACTAATCTAGAGAGGTGTAATTTTGTTTTTGAATTTGGATCTGTTAGTAAAATAATTATTGCTTTTTTCTGAAGTAATAAACCAAATCTTGTTTTTTCTCTGCCTACTTCTTTAACCATGAGTTGTTATACTGGATGCTGCAAATAAATACCTCAATTTGCATTGTACTTTATTACTGCTTGGGACAAGAATTACTTCAAATAATTGTGTATAGTTTTGGGTGACCATTTTTCACCCTATCTTAAAGACATAGGAAGACCTTAGCAAATCTTAGCTTGCTAAGTACTCTTAGAAGCTCTCCTGAGAATAGTTCAGGGGAACTGGATATGTACCTGGGAAGCTCAGTGAGACTGACAGAGCTGTTTCTAGGTGAGTCAGGAAAACTAATGACTAATAGTAATACAGAAAGCGCTCACTGTAAAGTAAAAAAAAACTAATAAACATCTAAAGTCTTGATGGACCACAAAGAGTTTACCGGAGAATTTTATATCAAATACTTATGTCAGTGTGGGCCCAAGAAAATAGCATGAATGAAACACAGAATTGATGAGTGTAAAAAGGATGAAAGAAAGGAAAACACAGATGAGTAAGGAAGTAAGTCCAAGAATAAGTTTTACCATGACATTGTCAATTTCAATGATTCAGGTATTTTCACCTGAGTAGTCTAAAAATGCAACATTTTTTTAATTTGCTATTTATTTGCTAAACATTAATAAATGAAAGCATGCAATGAAAGTTCCTCTTCAAAATTAAATAGCCCAACATGAAATAAAATACTATGTTCCATAATTGTTTTATGTGGCATTACTGAGGAGTTATTAAATTCATTAATCTCATTACTAATTTCATTGTACTCTAAAGTAACACTGTCCAGTAAACATTTTAAATGTATGTTTCATATGGAATGATTATTAACAAAATAAAAATAAGAAGACTACTTTGCCTGTGATAATGAATTTTGAAAATTTCATGTAGTCATAATAGAATGTTTTGAACCTGACAAAATATACCTTATTCACTTTGTTTCCTTCCCATGGCACTTATTAACAGTTACATTAGAACAGGTTGACAAATTATTTAAAACTAAATTAGGATAACAATATGAAATTCTTGATGGCCTTAGCTTTTCTTTTTCCCTTAAATAAAAAAAGTTTTAAGTGATAAGGCCCCAGTGGCTGCCAGGCAGGGGAGGGGAGGCCATCTGAGTCCTGGCCTGGCTGCGGAGATCCTGGCCCATCACCAGTGCAGCCCCCAAAAAAGCTAGAGGCAGCTCTGCAGCCCATGCAGAAAGCAGCCCCTGAGCTGGAATTGAATGCAGCTGGAGCCAGAAAACAGCCATGCAGCCAGAGCACCACCACCGTTCTGGCCCAGGCCCCCTGAGATTCTGACACAGCCCCCCAGTGCAGCCTGAAAACCCATCACCATGAGTGCTCCAGCTACCACCCGGCAGAAATCACATATGGACCATATGCAGGCCTTGCAAGATTAACTCTTTCAGCTCTGTGAAACGCCCCAAAACAGATGAGACTTGCAGATACCAATCCTCTCTCGAGTGAGAGAAAAGGACAGAGTGAAGACATGTAAAGAAATAAGAAGAAGTCAAATCCCAGATGGGAGGGGAATGAGGAGATGCCTTAATCTTAGGCTGAAATTCTTCTAATAAGTCCATGGTGATGGACTGTAATACACTAGAATATCCCTTTAATGAAAAAAGCATGGGAGGATGGAGTGTAGACATGAGCAAAAGTGTCCATACTGAGGCAAGCAGAATTTGATCTAGCTGTGATTCAAATGAGAAGGTGGAACAGAGACAGATAAGAGTGATGAAGACCCTTTACCTCCAGGGAAAGAAGAAGATCTCTGTTCCCAAAGATGATGATTTCAAAGATTGAAAAAGAGAACTTTTACTTTTGAACTTTTACTTTTACTTTTTACTTTAGTACCCCGTAAGTTAAACATGGCCCATGAACATAGCTGTGGGAAGGCTGGAAAAGATTGGAGGGACTTCATGATTGCAGATTTCCAGGCAGCTGCTATTCGTGGAAATTAAAAGCCATGACAGAACTGTTTCTTATGGAAATGTCTCCATGGCATGGCAATAGAGACTTCTCTCCATAAGAGAAATGATGAAAGACTATTCTAAAGTGGTAAAATGACTGAAAATACCAAATTTGTCTCTTTATGTTGTCAGTAGGAAAACAAAAGAAAAGTTGGGAGGAAGAGAAGTGTTCTGAATGTTTATCCTGATTTCTCTTTTTTTTTTTTTTCTTTTGGTTCTGTTAATAAAGTTTTCTTTTTACTCTTCAAAGTTTGAGCCTGGTTTGCTCCTTCTCCTAAGCCTTGTCTCACAGCAGAAAATGAATAAATAATTTTAGTAGGGGCACTGGTGTTTAACCAGTACTAGACCCACTACAATTTCTTTAACCTTCAGTTATTGTAAATTGCTAGTAGAGGATTAAGAGATAACAAAATACAATGCAAAAAGCAGATGTATGAATTAATGGCCAGTAACCATTGACCTTATTATACCTGTTCTGGAAAAACTCACTTAAATTATATGAAAATAATATCCAGGGCAGTTTTGTTAGGTACATCAAAGTATTCAGCAGGGGATTTTTAAGTACATCAGGTATCTACTGTATTTCTGTATTGAGAAAGGCTGTTCTGTAGTGCTCTATAATATTTTTTAATTTGTGGCTGCTGCTGTAAGATTTTAAAAAATAATAAAATGAATATACAAATATAATTAATTGAAAAATATTTTTCCATTCCATGCAATTAATTTAATTTCACTACTTTAGTAACTGTTCTCCATTATATATATTATAATGGATGAATTGTTCTGGTTTTTGTTTTAATGAGAGTCTTCAAATATCCCATTTGGCTGTGTTATAAAATAACTAATGAAAAACAGTAATCCAGGGTAACAAACTTGATTTAAAAAGTCTTTGGAAGTAATATTTCATTATTTTTTTCCTTTGACTTTCATTTGCAGAAATTACAATGTCTGTTCTGACTAAGAAAAACCTCCACAGATTTCTGCATTTAAACCTCAGTCCAAATGTAGGGATGTTTAGCAACAGTCTCTAAAAGATGACTTGAGAATATTTTAAAGAGCTCCTTTAGACTATGCCTTTCTTCAGTGACTATTGTGAATGAGTTTAGGATCAATCTAGCTGACATCTTAGATAACAAATAAGGAAAATAATTGTTTCTTTATCTTCTTTATGATTATTATTAATCTCTTAGACCATAAATCAATGAAATCTTGTTATCTTACAACAGATATAAACTATATCTGGTAAAACAAAAAAAACCCACTGATTTCCAGTTGCAGACTGGAGGGAAAAGGAGCTGCTAATAGACAGAATTGCAGGTCTTCCAGGGATAAATCTGTACACAGCTTACTTCAGTTTCTTGGAAACAAAACGAAACAAACAAAAAAATCCTGAGAAAACTACCACCACCAGAAAAAAATTTTCATTAATTTCCTTTAAAAAACTTTATGAGACTTCAACCAGATCTGGCCATGAACAGGGAGCACCTCTCCTGTGAAGACCGCTGAGAGAGCTGGGCTTTTTCAGCCCAGAGAAGAGAAGGTCCCAAAACACCTTGAAGAGGGCCTAAGAAAGATGAGGTCAAACTTTTTAGCTGGGCCTGTTGCAATTGGACAAGGGGTAATGGTTTTAAGGTGAAGGAGGGTTAATTTAGATTAGATATAAGTTATTTAAAATAAGGGTGGTGAAGCACTGACACAGGTGTGCAGAGAAGTGGTGGATGCCCCATTCCTAGAAACATTCAAGAGAAAATTGGATGGGACTTTAAGCAACTTAATCAAGTTGAAGATGTCCCTGCTCATTGTGGAGGCGTTACGCTAGATGTACTTTGAAGGTCCCTTCCGACTCAAAGTACTGTATTTGAAAAAAAACATCTAACAAACAAATAAATAAACCCCAAACTCTAAAACTATACATTGAAACTGAATTTAATTGGTGCATCTGTTCAATATTTTCCTACTTTAGCTTTCCATTATCTGATAATCACATTATTTATCTTTTAACTCTTTTATTTTTGAAACTTGCTGGGTGAAAGAGTATTCATCTCCCTTCCTATGACTGAATTAGAGCTAGTAGAAATTACTATCAAAATTTACTCACAGATGCAACTTCAGAAAAATTAACTTAATTTTGGAAAATTATATACTACATTACTGTTAAAGACATCTACATTTAAGGAAAAATAGAGTGTAGTAGATAGGGACAGGCGAATGGATTATTTCGGGATGTGACAGAAAGCAAAAACCCTTACCCCTCACCCTGCAACATGTTATCTATTACCCCCAGAACATGTAACCACACCTAACCCAGTAGTTTTCCACTCCTTACTAATCCCAGAAGACTCTACCTTCTCCCCCTGATGTAGCAAAGTCCCTCTAGGCTATTTGACCCCATGAGATGAGATAATGAACGCCATTTGACCATCCACCACACTGGTGTCAGTGCGTGTCGGTGGCCCGAGTGGCCCAGGCGAGGCCGGGCTGCCGTGCTGTTCCTTGCAACCAGGTCGCCTTGCCTTCCCCTGAAGACAACAATAGAGACCACTAAAAAATAAATGATATCTAAATTGAGATGTTCTTCATAGAGCTACTGCAACTGTTATTCTATTTCCATTCTATATTTAATATGTCAGTGTTAATAAACAGCACAACCTTTATCTGACTGAAAAGACCAGGCAATCTCAGATCATTTTTTATGAACTGATTATTACCAAATTAAGATGCAGGTCTGAAAACCCCTGATTTATACCAAATTCCTGATGAGTTCCTTATGCAGTGAGCTTGCAATACTGGCTCCATCTGGCATAAGGAGTTTCTTTTTGTCCATAAAACAGACTATTAAATGTTTCTGTCTGAAAACACTGAAAATACAAATATTTTTGTGCTATAAGTTCTAATGTTAAGTCTGTTCACTGTTTAAAGCAATGTGGTTGCTAAGATGCTGATAATTAGCATCTTTGAAAGTCATATTGTTTTCTACCTTCATGTGGACATAGTTCTAAATTTGGATAAAGAATCTGAAAATTTGAGTGTGATCAACAAATATGCTACTTTGATGAAACACTGGCATGACTGCAGCAAAGCAATGATAATACCGGTAACATTAAAAACAAACAAGTAAACAAACCCACCAGGTAGGTGTAACCCTAACTACATGTCCAAATTATAATAGTATTATTAGTACTTCTAAAATATAAGTTTTTTCTTGGGATGAAAGCTTTATGCAGGTCTATCACTTTTTTCTGAAGAATATTAAGCACTGAGTCAGACAAAAAATGCCTGCATTTGCTCATTTCAGTGATAGCATGTGTTTCATCGGTACTCTCAAGTGGCAAAAGTTAACCTTGCTGGGTTTTGTTGATACTTGGATTAGATAAAGCTAAGGCAAATGTTTGCATCCTTACTATATCTTGCCAAGCAAGTTGACTTATCTGCATTTTTAACTTGTTCTCCTTACATTGACCATATTGTCTTGCACTTATAGTTGTATAATTAAATAAATACCTCTTTTTGTTTTCTTAATGTATCCTGGGTGTCAAAAAGTAACTATTTCAACTTGAAACACAAGCTTTACCCTAATAATAAAGCTAATGGAGAAAACCACAATTTTCTAGTAATATATTCCCATCTGGCTTGGTTTTGGTTTTGATTTTGTTTGTTTTGTTTTGTTTTCCCAGTTTGTCTGTACACAAAAATTTAAAATACTGGTTAAAAACAAACAAAAAACCTTGTTATTCCCCCCAAAATACTGTTTGGTAACTATCAGAAAATAACTGTAAACAGGAAGTATCATACAATCCCTATACTTAACAGGAATTAACATTTAGGTACCCACCTTCACAAAACTTGTTTCCCTTATCTGAAATTATAATATAATGAAATAAAATTTCTTGGCTGTATCAGCAGTAGAATGTGACAATGAGTACCTATGACAGTTTGACAGAAAATGTTGGCTGCACCTTGTTTGGACAATATTTCAGACTAACAATGAAGAACTTAAATAAAAAAAAAAAACAGAACTTCCCCAAACTGATGTAAAACTTTTCCATTCTATGAAGCTGCTATATTTTACTTTAGAATATTGTTACTGTGTAAAGAAAAGAATAATGTGTTTTGCAAGAGTTCACAATTTACTACTTGGTAGCTTGTTAAAAAGGAGTAATATGAGTTTATGTCCCAAATAGTACATCCCAAATGTCACAGAAGACAAAATAAGCAATAGGACAAGTTTTTGCTCAAATAAGACACATTTATTCCAACATTAAATGTCCCCCCTACCTCTCAAATCAAATTTACTTGTGCATGGCCTATTAATGCATGGCCTCAATACCCTGTTAACACAAGGCCTCATAAGTATCAGGCAAGGGATGCATTCTATTTTTGTAGATATGACCCTTCTGAATTATATGACAGTTGTATTTCCAAATAAAAACAAATAAATAAATAAAATCCCATGGGCACAGAAAAGCTTAAATGCCAGAGAAAATTAGAAAAAAAAGTGTTTCCTATGAGATGCTTTCCAAACAAGTGCTATTGGAATTCTGATTATAGACATATTCAAAACAGTGTTATTTTCAGATGATCTATTGCTCATGCCGATATAAAATTATTTGCCATATTGGTTCTCTTGGGTGAGAAGTCAGGGGGGAGAGAGAAAATCTCACCAAATTGTAATGAGAGTGCAACCACACAGCAGCTGTTTACAATTACATACATACTGGAAGCTAGATGAATGTCTACTTACTTTTAAATTTGAACACCAAATGCATTCAGTTTCCTTATTGCTTAATGATATACCTGTTGTGAGCTATATTCTTGCCTCAGTAACACTATGCAGATACACTACTTCCACCAGGAGACAAGTTGCTCCTGTGTTCTCTCTCACTAGTAAATGTTTACTTTTTTCAATTTATCCAAATGTATTTCTGTTCCTTTAGTCATGGATTTTGATAAGCAATATTTCCTCAATTAAGCCTTCTTTCAAGCCATTTTAGTGGTATTTTAGGGTTCCCAGTAAAAGTAACAATGCTTTGCTTATCTCTTTCTAACAGCCAGATGTCCTCTGGCATGAAAAAAGTGCTACCAACAATGAATGTCATGACATAAGTATTTTAACTGGGGCTAAGAGGCAAAGCCTTTAAAGCCAGCACACTGAATAGCACAGCTAGATAGCAAGCCAGCTATTTTTAATTGCTGACATGATGAGTAATTTACTGTTCCACCAAATTTTTATGTATTTTGAAGCTCCACATACTGCTTTTCAAGGTACTCTGTATACACTGGGCATGCTACACTCAGAGAACTTACTTTACTAATACAAGCAAACACAACTAATTATAAGACAAAATACAGCATTCTAAAAATAATATTTATACTTCAGAAGAGCCAGAAATATATTATTATGAAATAAAAGGTTTTATGGTGTATAAATAGTTTTTATAGAAGAGTTTTTTTCTTTATTGAACTGTTTTGACTCAATATAAATAATTTAGAATATATATTTTGAAGAATCCGTATACAAGACATCTTTTGTGCAGTTACCCTTTACTCTGAAGCATGTTTCGTCCACTCCATTATCAAGATTTTAAAGTTTCTGTATTATTAGTTCACTTCCAATCCAAGGCTTAACTTCATAGAAGTTTTGCTACTGTCTCCCAATATAAGTTTTTTCAAAGGAGTCCTTAACTCTTATAAAATGCCAATAAATTTTGATTAAATAACATCCACAGACTGTTTCAAAAGTGCCAAGAGCATGCAAAAGTACATTATGGCACATGTTGCTGACATTTTTTCCTTATCACTGCTGAAATTTTATCTTAGATATTCTGTTGCTCCTCAGTGTCTGACTTCATCACCAAACACCTCATTTTCATCAGTGTGGTTTCACGTATTTTGCTACCTCTTCATAGCAGAAAAAATATATATGTTATGGATTCCTTTTTCCTTCCTGCCACCCTGAACATTTAATTAAAATTCCTTGCAATTAAATCAGGTTCAGATTCTAGATTAACCAACAACAACAGTCTCAAATTGTCTACAGTTATGCAAATAGAGTGCTAAGTTTACAGAAAGCTTTCATAGACAGGTCAGCTAAGGAGACAAGGGAACAGTGGGACAGTCTATTAAAGTTAATTGGCTTGTTAAAGTAATTACTTTACACATTGGGCACAATGCTATCATTAACTTATTCTGATTTATTTTTCATTTATTCCTTCCCTGGGAGATTTTTCTTTCTCCTGTGAAAAGCTGAACCACCCCCCAGCATGAAGGGAAGAAAGCACCCTTAATTCCTTTTAAAGACAAAATGTGGTACTTAAAACTTTCTTTTCCCTAAAAGATTGAAGTCACTTTTGACACAGCAGTTCCGTGTGGGTCATTAGGCTGTTGTTCAATTCAAGCCTAGAGAAACCTGCTTGTCTCATGAAAAAGATTTCACCACAAATAACAACATTCCAATTTCTGTCTTCTGTGGAGTCAAGCTGGCATTGCTACTGCACCAGAAATGCTGATCAAAATGCACATGGTACATTTTGTGGTCTATAGTGTATATCACAGATAAAAAGCAGTAACTGAGAAGTAATGGTAATTAGTGTTTCAATATGGCTTTCGAGAATCCTAAAAGAAAGTTAGGAAGGCATTAAAAACCTCCAGACAACAAAAAGTCTCATAAAGACAATCAGGTCTGAAAACACTGAGACAAAGTGAGAAAGATAAATCTTTATGTAATTCTTGCCATTTCTTTCTCCTTTGTATGCAGGAATCCAACTTGATCTGATTGACCTGGGGATCAAGACTGGGGAGGATTCTTAAATTTATGTGGAAAGAATTGATTGGTAAGTAGGGAAGAAATCAAAATCTGCCAAAAAAACCCACCAAACCCCATAAAGGTTCATTTCCATAACTTTAAGTAGCATAAACAATGACAAAAGCTACAAAAGTAATGAAAGGACACAATAAATTGAACATAAAAATCCCCTGAGTATGACAGCATTGCTATCCAGGAGCCGATAAAAAAACAATTTAAAAACATGTATAGCAATTTAAAAAAATATATAAGAAATATTTGGGAACACAAGATAATCACCACACAGATATGTCAGCATTATATTATTAATACCTAAGCAATAAAAAAATATTTTTCAATGAGAGCCATTTTAGGATAGGCCATAACATCTGCAAACAGCAATTAATGATATACATGCTAATAGACAACCATAACAATGAAATAAAAGATAAATTCTAGAAGTATAGGAATTTGTAGACTACATGGCTAAACTCCCAGAGCTCTGTGCTGAAAACATGTCTAAACCCACAGATATTTTCTATTGACAGAATATTTTTCTGACAAATACAGAAGCACAAAATGCCTTCAGAACAGCGGAAAACAAGGAAAGATTGGTGATTCATGCATTAGAAAAATTGATAGGTTTAGGTCTTTAATAATTAGGGGGTTCCTTCTGTAATACTATTACTTATAGGAAGAAAGAACTGTGAGTAAACTCTACAGATTACTTACTGAAAAGATTTTTGCTATAAGAATAGTTATCTTGAAGGAAGCCTGAATGCCAATGTCATTTCACCATATATTTTCATGAAAGAATTTGTCAGATTTTATCAGGATTCAGTGCAGGATATTTCAAAATATTATGAGATAACAATAAAATGAGATGACACTGGAACTTAACAAGCCAAAATAAAAGCTGCTTGGTTTCAATCATTCAATCATCACTGTTAAACACAGATACATTTTAACTCTTTTTGTGTTTTCTTTATTATGTTTTTTCTTTTAGAAAGATAGATAAAATGACAACTCTTCTAACACAACAGCAAGAAAAGAGAAGAGTTCCTGGCTTGAAAAAATAAATAGTTCAAGAAGAAAATCCTCACAATTCTAATGAGACCTTAAAAAATTCTCAGTAGGCAAAATAATGCAAGGAGAATTAACTTTGTATATCTTGACAACAGGCAAGACTAAAGGGAAGTACCACAAATACAGAAGACATCAGCTACTGAATTTGACAGCCTAAGCAAGATTTGGTTATGAAGAACAATATGCAATTTAAAAAACAAACTACGGCTTCAACTATAATGATTATAGTCTTCACATGTGTAGGTGAAAGCTGGGAATATAATGATCCAGGACAGTTTGACAGCAAAAGCTTCATGAAAATACTAGGTTGAAAGGAATAAATTTGTAAACAGATTTATTTATTCAGAGAAGTCTACAGCTCCTAATCTGTGAAAGTTTTTTTTAGAAAACAAGGTTGAATTATCTATGAGCCTGAGTTAACAACGACTCTAATTTATTTATTAGATATAGCAGTAGATTGAAGGACAAACCAGCAGCCAACTGGAGAGAAAGCACCCTGTCAAACACTGCTTATGACAGTGCTGGGTAGACTTTGGATTCAACTGTTCACCGTGTCCTAAGCAACATCTAAAGGTACATGAAGGATTTATTCTTTCCCTCAATTTAATTTTCAGAGCACCAAATGAAGTGCAGAAGCACTGCTCAATTACTCAACACTCAATTTTTTTAGTCATTTTTCTTCACAATGCATTTCAAGTCCCTGCTAAAGGTGGTGAAAGCATCTTGATTTCGACAAAGACAGCACTACAGAAAACTGTACCAGTCCACGGACTCCAGTCGCCTGACACTGCTGTATCAACAAGCTGTCTTGTTACAAGAGCTATTGTTTTCCATACCACTGAACATTTACTTCCCTACTATTACATGGCTGTCTGATTTTATTTATTTTTTTCAGTGTGAGCAGCTCTTTTCCGAATAAATTAACTATAGATCAATTAAACATAATGCAAGTTAGCACTTTGTCTAATTCACTGTAATGCTAAAACTCACAAGTAATGCATTTAGCAATTACTTGAGTCAGAATATTACGGATATTTCTTCTGGGAAACAACTATATTCCAATTTTAAGTAAGATCAAGTACTCCAGACTTTATTCTACAGTGGGATATCATTTAAGTTGTTCATTAGATTAAAGCTTGTGACAGATTATAATGCTACAAGAGGCTTTATGAAGTTTAATTAGCTTCTTTAAGCATGTTTTACAAAGCACTGCTGACACAGTAGTAAAGTGTGAATTTGTTATCTTTCATGATTGTAAATTACATCCCATAGCTGTTATCAGACTACTACTCTCTTAACTCAATTTCTGTAGTAATATTAAATTGCAGTGGTAATGAACACTCACAAAATACCATTATCAAGTTCACAAATCCTAAAATGCCTTTAATAATTCACTGAGATTGAATTTACACTGGACCATTTCCCAGGTGCTAGGGATAATGATAAAGCACCTTACCTTTTATCAACCAACCATTTCAGATGACAAGCAGAGGATTGTAGAAAGGTGATGTATGTGCATGGTGCTTTACACCTAAACCAAATTTAATTATTTCTGGTGATGTCCTTATGGACAGATCAATCTAAAACAAAGTAGTTCCATCAATTGGTCTTTGTGTTTTGCCACAGGACAGTTTCCTCATTAAATGATGCTTGAATTGGTACTTCCAGAATGTGTAAGAGACTCTATTAATTTTAAAAAATGTAGTGAAGATTATAAAATTGCTTGCATTACAAATAATCTGGAACACTGGAATATCAGCTCCTACACCTGAAAAAAAAACAGAGCTGAAAATTTCACAAAACATTTATGATTATTTTAAAAAAGCAGCATTCACTAATTAGTTATTTAACATATGGCCCCACTGAATAATTTTCTATCACAGATCCTTTATCTTGTTATTATTTTCAGTTAAAGAATTGAGATATTATGTATAACAAAAATAATGCATTTGATTATGGGAAATTATCACTATGACTAGGTTTTACATTTTGTCCAATTTCCCAGTCTCCTACTGGGGGATTTTTACACATGTGTAGATGGAAACATTGATGAAGAAAAGGATTCCAGTTTCAGGCTGATTTGATGCTCCTTAGTTTTTAACTGTAAGCAGTCTATTCTGTGTTGTAGCTCTATGTATGCATTTATGTATGTGGTTGTGACCTTATTTGTTTTAGTAGATGTGCACGGCTGTTGAGTATTTTAATTTTAACATTTGCTTATATGAGTTCATTTTGGACAAAAATGTACAAATTCTAAATAATGTGATGGAAACTTGTACAAACAGTATTTTTTCCCACATGAAATTTTCAAATCAATTCTGTAAACCCAACATATAGTATAGTATGTTTACAAAATCTGCCTGTGATAAGACAGGCAAGCAAATTGTCTGAAATTCACACTATCTTATTAGCATAGCTAAGATTTCCATTAAATAACTTATACAGATTCTGTGATATTTATTTTTCAAAATTTCCATGTCCAGTTAAAATAGCATTATCTTGAAAAAATAAAAAATATTATTTCTTTTCAATTAGGAAAAACTAATAGGTTTCCTATTTTGGTATGTTTATTGTAAAGCAAAGCCTTGAGTAATATGAATCTGATGATTCAAGCAAATACAGATTATCATAATAATGACCTTCTGCTCTTTTCAGATTCAACTACCTTCCTCTATTCTTAAAGTTATTAAAAAAATGACCATTTATCAAAATCTAAAACCACTGAATGACCTTTTAAAACCATATACTTAAAGACACAACATTTTTCCTTCACTTCTTTAAAAATAGCTTTTAAATACAATGTACATGTGTATATAAAACTTTCCTGCTGCAGAAGCATTCCTGAGTAAACAGAAAACATTCTGTTGCAGAACCACACTCTGTGACTGTTCATATAAGTAGATTCAGAAATCTTTCAAGCTCTACAGCTATGAAAGGTAATCTTGGTTGTGTTTTGATCCAAATTTTGTCCTTCTGCTAAATCTGTTTTAGGAATTTAACTGTCATAACCTACTAGGAAGAAATTCCAGGCTCAATCAGAAATCTCAGTTCTCCTACATATCCCTTTTTTTTAAATGTTGTGCCATAATATATTTCCTTTTTTAATGTAAATTATGTGCCAACAAAATAACTTCAAAGCTGATAAATTATGATATAATAAGTGATGAAATCCTGTCCTTTTTGTACATTTCCAGAAACAACAATGTTTTGTTCACAATTTTAATTGTGTACCCTTACCATTATGGCAAACTTGATGCAGTATTCAGGCTCACAAACAGAGTAAGAAGGAACAGTTTAGCTATCTGATAATCAAAATTCAATCTTTTTCATTTCTGTGTTAAAAATTTAGAATTTTTAAAAAGTAGAGCTGTACATGTAATTTAATGTTTATTTCTCTCTCATCTGTCTCCTATTCATTTAAAAAGCAAAGAAACAAAGGCAAAGGAAAAGTAATTTTGAAAGGCAGAAATTATACTACAAATAATGCCTCAGGGAAGGTTTAGATTGGACATTAGGAAGAAGTTGTTCACAGAAAGACTGGATGGGCAATGGAATTGGCTGCCCAAGAAAGTGGTAGAGTCACTGTTGCTGGAGGTATTTAATAAAAGATTGGACTCAGTACCATGGTCCAGCTGACAAGGTGGACACGATCATAGGTTGGATTAGATGATCTCAGAGGTCTTTTCCAACCTAGCTGATTTTGTGATTCTGTGATTCTATGCTGTTGTTGCTGCTGAACAGGTCTTAGACAACACCCTTTCCACTTTTCATACTGCCATGCTGGCAAGGAGGCTGGGGATGCATGAGAGGTCAGGAGGAGACACAGTCAGGACAGATGACCCAAACTGACCAGGGGGATATTATAGTTCACATGAAAAAAGAAGGAAGTGGGAGATGTTTGGAGTGATGGCATTTGTCTTCCCAAGTAACCATTATGCGTGATAGGGCCCTGCTGTCCTGGAGGTGGCTGAACGAACACCTGCCTGCTCATGGGGAGCAGTGAATCAATTCCTTGGTTTGCTGTGCTTGTGGATGCAGCTTTTACTTTCCCTTTTAAACTGTCTTTATTGCAGTCTGTGAGGTTTTTATCTTTTACCCTTGTGATTCTCTCCCTGATGTTCTGGTCAGAGTGGGCGAGCAGTTGTGTAGAGTTTGACCGCTGGCTGGGGTTAGACCAGTACACAGAACTAAAGCAAGAACAAAGAATGGATGGAAAGCTATATGACATAAAGTTCTCTGGAAATGATTTGCAACTTTCCTGCAAGAAAATTAATCAAATCAAATGTTTCATTGACATTAGCAAATGGTTCATGCTTCAACTGAAAAAAAAAAAATAAAATTAGGAATTCTGTATCTTTAATATGTAGCAAACGTGTTTTTTCTTGTTCTTTCATTATGTGAGAATATGAGTATGAGCAGCTGTTCTATGCGGCAAATTAAGTAACACACAATTCCAGCACATGTCTGATGCATTGACACAGCCAGTTCCAGCTGGATCCCTCTGGTTCCAACTGGATCCAGCTACCCAATGCAGGGCGTGGCTGTGCCACGGCAGGGCAGAGGCACAGCGCGGACCGCGTGTGTGAGGAAGGGCAAAAACACTGCGCAGCAGAGTGAGGAGCAGTGAGAAACAGCCCCATGGACACCAGGGGACGCGGTGCTCCAGATGCTGCAGCAGTTTCCCACACAGGACCAGGTTTATCCTGAAGGACTGCAGCCCAGTCTGTGCTTGCATACATTGGTCTAGATGGTTATTTATTTTTTACTCAACTATTTTTTCGTAACGCAGCTGTATTTTGTACTAAAAAAAAAAAAAAGTGTTTCCTCCGGAATTATGGTAAATCCAGGGACTTGTTATCTGCTTAAATCACACGGCAGGAAGTCTGTATTTGAAAAGCTATAGTACTCAGATGAGCAGATTATTTTAGATAACACACTGCAACAAACAGGCAGCTCTTTAAGAGCTTAGGATGTTACACAGCTCTTCAGGAGCTCAGAAATACGGATAACCATGTACTACACTGTGAGGGGGATGCCCTAAGGTAAACTAGAATACTTGTAGAATATACAAAGGCTTTGCACACAGGTAAGTGCAAGGATTGACAAAAGGGTGCTTATAGATGAAATTAAAATCTGAGAATATATAGCCATTTGAATTGTTAGAGTACCTTTTCTACTGTTCACCAGAAGATGATAAAATGAAAAATAGATAATAATCTGAAAATTTGCAACTTATTTACTGAAATTAGTATTTCTCTTTTCTCTGAAAAGGTTTCCACTGTTCAGCTCACAATCTCAGTGGTGGTTAACTACTATTCCCAAAATTACTGTAATATATCAGCTTTGAAATCAGACATTACTGATTGTATGTTTTTAAAAGGAAGTATTTTGATTCATGGATAACTAGATGGAACTACTTAATACTTACTATTGCTTCTACAGAACCTAGTCACTCTATAAAGATAGTGGGAAAGATGTAACCAAAGGTAATGATTTTATGTGTTGCTGAATGCATCTATTTGTTGGACTTTGGAAAGTGACACAAGCTTACTCATCAGATAATTTCAAGCTGCAGACAAACATTATTTACATATAGAAATAGAAGAAATTAATCTAGACACTCTGGCAGCCACTGAGATATGAAACATTTTTTTAAAATTGTATAAGCCATCCCATGTTTATTGAACAATCTTCTCTGATTTTGATTGCATAGTGTTTATTTAAATCTAGAAGGAGAAACTGATGAGAGACACAATGCCACTTTGTCAGTTTCAGATTTCCTTAGGGATTTTTATTTTACAACAGTGAAATATTTAAAGGAATGAGGACAAACATGATAGATCTGTGTAGGAAAAATTGTCAATGACTCAAAGAATACTTATTTGCCTACTTTTGAAGTGAGGAATGCTTCTGTCAGCAAATAACTGCAACTATTTCTTCACGCTTCAGAAAGAAACCAAATAATGGAAATTGGTCAAATTATTTTTAGTCAAACAAAGCACAGATTTTTGATATTTTCAGCTCATTTTTATTCCACTTTAGAGGATCTGAAAAGGGGAAAAAACTTCATTGGTTGTCTTTCTGTTGTCCCTAAGCATCAATATTCTGTTCTGGGAAGAATTCATTATTTGACACTTATGTTCTGGGCTTTTTCTGCTAGTTCTAACAGTACATTCAATATTGTTTTTATAAATTTCACCTTCCTTCAATACTGAAATTAACCTTTACATTTTACTTATAGGAATATTATATTTCATTTGAAATACAGTCAAAGATATACTTCCTTTACCATTAGTTTTCATTCAAATCTGTTATCCTCTAAGCCTGGACCAATACCTTATCATACTTATATGAAAAAATTCTGGGGAATAGGTCCCTTTATAGCAAGACTCACACAAATCAATACCTTTCATGCTTATGTTTATGCTCTAATGTTTGGATTGTTTTTCTTTTTCCTTCTTTAAGTGTATTTGTAGAGAAAATACACAACAGAAAGTAGTTTTGTTGCTACCTGTTTTGAGAATAATTTTAGTCCTGCTGTGTCCCAAGTAAGCAAATTTTGGCCAAGGAACCAAAGCACCCAGATATTTAATTTGGGAGCTTTTAGGGACATGTAGGTTTTGATTCAGTTGGCCATACTTGGGTGCATTGGGTCATTTGAGATATGCTATGCTATCTGCTGATCCAGTGATGTCTTGATGTCTACACTTGGTGCCTACATGTAGGGATCTAGATTGAACCCAAGGACTCAATTCTCAATTTAATTATTTAAATACAAGAACAGTTTACCTCTCATTGCAGAAGGGAAATATTTTCTGTAACTTTTATAAGTCAGGTCTGCCAAGCTTGTTGGAGCTGTTCGTAAACCCTAAGACATCTCATATGACTGTGGGCACTTACATTTAAGCAACTGAACTGCTGAATTCAGCTTCCACATTGGGCTGAAGTTCAGGAGGAGACCAAGGTACCTGAATCACATGTATATGCAGACAGCATAGCTGCTTCACTCAGTTAATTCACTTCATGCTGCAAAAGTGAGTGACTTTGAACAGGTCTTTTGCCATATCTGACAATTCCATTCCCAGATACCCCAGGATATGCTTAAGCAAGTGAACTGCATTGCTCCTGGGTTGGTTGATGAGCTAAGTGGATTTCTAGGCTCAATTTAGAGTATTGCCTGACACTGTATTGACCTAAGGGAAGCTTAGGCATCTTCCACATGTAGACATTAACATACAGACATTTGAGTTCAAGTGCTTTAATCTCTTGCCAAATTCTGCCCTAAGGAATTTGTGCAGCTAACCTGTAGACTAATCAACTATTACCCTTATACCATGGAGGCAAGAGGAAAATTTTTCATTTCTATTTTGAAATAATTAGAGGATGCTTAAACCTATTTATAAATCAACTTACTCAGAGAGATACATAACTACTAATTTATTTCACTTTTTAATATGTCAAAGTAATTAGATTTAAACTTTCAATTTTAATAAAGTGGATCTGATTGCAATTTCTTTATTTAAAAATAATGTGAAAAAGTTGAGAGACTTCTGTAACAACCTCTACAAAGAATCCATTTATTTTTAAAGTAAAAATTGACACATTCCTGGTCAGATGTTGTAAGTGGTACTTTTCCTTTCCAAATTGCTTTTGTATTTTATTATTTTTTGCATCTAAAGGAAGTAAAAGCAGTCCCTGATTTTTCAAGTCATCATAAAGAAAGAAATAAGTTCTACTCATTTTTAACTATCAGGCTCCCACAGGTTTTCAAATACGGCATTCAATTCTGTTCCCAAGTGATTTGAACATGTTCTGAAATAACCAAAATTCAAGATGTGTTCTAAAATTTACTTTTCTGCAGAAGTTATAGCTTTCCTCAGGATAAAATCATTTAAGACATGAATTGTAGCCCACAGAGCATAAGTCTCAGCATTTCATCACTGTATGACTTTATTTAAACACTTTGCTCAAATAGCATTTGAATTGGGTAAATATTTGTTATTTATGTGTATTTTAAATAGATTTTAAAAAAAGGCTGTCAACATACTACTAATAATACATGTGTTCCTACCTACTGGTCCTGCTTTCCTTAATAGAAAGGACTAGATGGAATTCTTAATTCTCAGAGAAAATGAAACTCACAAAGCTTCTTTAACAAAACTTTTGGAGTAAACCAACAGATTTTTTTCTTCCCTTGTTCAATAGTTTTGGTTTGCCTTGAGTTCTTCTATATTGCACTGTATGGTTTTTCTTTCTGGACTTAGCTATTTAATTTCAGAAAAACAGCAAAACAATACCAGGAGCACTGGAATGCCAACACACTGGTGTTTCTATCAATGGACAATGCTTGGTTTCAGATATTATGTCAGAATATTAGGGGCAGAAGGGGGGTGGAGGTAATAAAATGTGTAATAAACCTTGATTCAGTTTCAACTACAATTATTTCCATATGAGAAATTTGCATTTAGCAACATAAGATGTTCAAAACCTAAGGGAAAACAATTCAATTTCCTTTTCTCATCAAAATGGCACTTTCAGTAACATCACACTGACTGTTCTATCACTGCCCAAATCGGATACAGCTATATAGGAAGCAGTTTTAGAAAGAATAAATTAATTTTTAAATGGAAATTTCTGGTCTGATATGGTTCTCCTTCTTGCTTCAAAATTTATTCTCTTCTCGTCAAAGTTACAGAGACCAGTTTCGTGTGGTAGATAATTGCAGAGGGGAAGAAGTGCTTTATGCTTGCAGCCCAGGAGAAAGAACATTTGTGATGAATCACACCTGAGACTGAAATGCCAAATGCATGAAAGACACATTAAACTGTTACATGTGTATGTCTGATATGCAGGTTTAGTGTAATCCTGAATACTCTTCTTTAGAACTACCAGTATGCAATACCTAAGTCCATCAGCATCTGACTCAACAGACATTTCTGAGTCCAGAAACATGATGCTCTTTTCTCAATACTCCTTGAGGAAGCTAACTATTGGACATTTTGGAAAGCTATCTAATTCATGATAAAAGGTTGAGGTTTCCCATTCTCCCTACGCCCTCAAAACAAAAACAAAAAAACCAACCAAACAAACAAACAAAAACAAAAAACCAAACCAAAACAAAAAAAAACCACAAAAAAACAACACCAAAAAAAAGTGAGTAATAGGCATTGATACAGTCCTCTTGTTCAGTGTCTGGTGCTTTAGGCAGGGAGCACCTTCTGCAATCTGTTTATGTCCCACTTCAGAAAGCAGATGCCTTACACAGTTGCACCAAAAAGTATGGGAAAAAAATATAAAGAAGAAAAAGGTGTCAGAAAAGTCTATTGCCTACTTTGGAAGATTAAGTTCCACTTCTGACTTCTTTACTTTTAACAATTTTTTTTTTTTGCAAAGTAATTTTTTGAGTCAGTGTAGTACTGAAAGTATGGAGTTATGCCTCATCATTGGAAATATCCTGTAAGTCCACAGTGGCATTCTTTACTTCATGACTTTAAAGACCTAAGAAGAAATCTCTTTTCTGGGATAAATCTGACCTTCAATCATAATTTCAGAAAAAATATCACTAAATGAATAATTTCTAGAGATTTGCTGAAATATGGACTGTTTGAAAGATGTGCTAAAAACTTGCTTTCAGTGTGCAGTTGGAGTCCACTCCAAATAAAACTACTACATATTAATTAAAAAATGTCACAGTTTTTGTATATTGGTTTGGGCATCAAAGTGTTAAAAATGCTGTGGAAAAAATATTCCTATTATGAGAATCTTTATTGTTTGTTAAATATGAAATGTAGAAAGAGTCTGCAGCCACATGAACCTTTAGAAATAAATAGATACTGCACATGTTTTGCTATCCTTTGTGAAGAATATTATTATCATAATTATTATTATTATCATTAACAATAATGTTTTTTAAAGTAATTTCTGATATTTCTGAACAAAACTAGTTGCTTTTTCAGTTAGAAAACTGATAAATTTCCTTTAAAATAATTGTTTACATACAAGTTTTGAGGAAGATTTGCTAGTATGAATTCTCTCCCTTTTTTAAAATAAAAAAAAGCACATAACTGTATTTTTATCCTCATATTTAAAAAATTGCCTTTGTTTATAAATTTACAAACTAATTTTATTTTTATCTATTTATAATACAGCCAAGAAGTATTCAGTACTCTGAACTGAGACTGACTTTGGTGTCAGTTCTCAATGTGTAACATCAGTCTAAAAGATGCCATTTCAGTATCAGTGAATATCTGAAGAAAGAAAACCCCTGAAAGAAAGAAAAATACAAACACAATAAAAATGTACTACCCTAGTGTGAAAATATTAACACAAAGAATCTACAACCAACTGTATAGGACCTCACCAGCCAAGATATCTACATACTGATACAGGTAAGAAATTACTGCAGAAAGAGAGATTGGCATGGCTTGAAAATGACAGTATAAAAGATACTTATTATCTCAGTAAGCTTTATAAAACAGTGCACCTGATCCTTATTGCCTATTCCAATTAGACGTGAGCCCATCATCAAGAGCTGTAGAATTAATGTTCCTTCCTTTGAGGTGGAAAAGATTTTTGCAGTATTTATTCAATCAGTTCCTAAATTAGCTGATGAGAAGCAGTTTAATGACATGCCAGTTCTGTTGTACCCATGATAATGTGTTTTGTCCTTTTTGATATCTTCAGGTATCTATCATTATAAAGGAAAGAGGCAGTACAATTTTTCAGGTGAAAATACAGAATTAACTCTTGGGTTACTTAACAGGTTGTTTCAACTGTGCTACATAAACCAGGGCTTAAATTCATTTTAGACTGTGATTATGTGCATAAAGGTTTGTGTACAGAATACAGATTAGTAGCATCTTTGGAGATACGCATTTGAAAACAACATTCATAATATGGGTTATTTATTCTCATATATGACTCATGAAGGCAGATTCTTGAGAAGAATTTATTGTGGTGAAATGGTACTTTTGATCAGAAGTCTCAAACATTAGACCCTACCTTGAAATAATAAGTGATTTTGATTATGCACTGATAGTCCATTTCTTTAATTAAGACTAGGAGGGTGATGTTTTCCCAAAGATGCAACTGCCTGAGAGGATTAATGTTTAAAATGTGCCTCATGATATACAACCCTTTCTTTTTCAATACTATGCAGAACATGATTCACTATTAATACTTTCTAACCTACTAAATAAATAATAAAAAAGGAAGGACTTAGAATTTATTTCTATTTAGTTTAATTAGATAATTTCTACTAGTATATATATAGCTATATAACCTTGTAGTATTATTGGCTGATGAGTGGTCTCTGTAGCACATAAACATCAAGAAGGTATCTAAACATTTGATAGCTCATTGATCATGATAAAGAACTAGATGACAGGAAGCTACTTTTTTACTTGTTTACTTTTCATAACTTTTTTTTTGAGAACAGTGTCTACTAGCTTTATTACTGTGACATATGTGAATAAGGAAGCAGATTTCATAAGAATAAATATGCTAAAAAAGAACACTTGTAAAACTGATCAAAGGAAGACAATTGGTAGCAAATAAAGAGGTTGATCTAGTCTTATTTCACTTGCAAACTGAATTTGGCTTGCTAACAACTGATTAGGATAGAGACTTTTAGTTCTAGCTATGTGTCAGAATAAACACTTATTTGTTTGTAATTTTTTTTTCTGATACTGCCTGGTCATCAGTTATAAGACCTCTGACTCCAGAAAAACACTAATGTTTACTTAAAACTCACGACCATTATTTGGTATGAGCATTAGATCACCTTTCTTTACAAAATATAAAAGACTAGAAAGCTCTATAGCATCAACTCCACTGACACTCTATTTGAAACACCACAAGGATTAAAAGCCCACAAGAGTTTGCCATGATACACATATTATGGAAAGTTATTACTTTGGAATTGACAATACAGAAAGGATCCTGTCCCATGAAATTAACCAGAGAACTTGAGAGAACTGGATTTTTACCTTTCATTTTTCAGAATATTAAGAGAAAGTATAATTAATTTCCTTGATTCACTTTTAAAACCATCATAATTTTTCTTACCTGCTTTGTGTATATTATAATAAGCCATTTTGCTCCTATTTCTACTTATTGCCCTATTTTCATGCCAACAAGGTGATAATGCTAAGTAGAAACAGAATGCTCCATTTGCAAAGAGTGTCTACAATATTAGAAGCATGACAGAGAAAATATCCTCAGTGTAAGGCAATCATAGGGTCTAATCCTCCCTAATTATTTATTTTAAAGAAACTGGTGGAGTATAGGGAAGGAAAAGCTATTAAAGCTGTGAACTTGTTATCTGTAACTTATTTTGTGCTACAAGAGGCTCCATATGCAGGAACATGCCAGGGATATGTAACCTGATATGTTCTATCTACAAGCTTGCTCAGGAATTAATGATGTTCATAAAGTAGAAAGGCACAGCTGAAAAACACCCAACTTGGAACTACATTTCCTTCACGCATAAATAGTCCAAGAAACATTGGTAGTTTTTATTTCCATATCCTGTGTTCTCACAAGTCTTCACCTGTATATTCAAATGTCCATTTTCTCTCTCAGGATGTTGTAAATAGACACAGTTAGTGACTTCCTTGTATTATATGTATGTAAAAGTCCTAGATTATAGACAGTCTATTATTTGAGTATCAGCATGCTAGGAAATAAAATTATATAGAAAAGAGAGCTACATAATCCTGTGTTTAAAAGAACATTTAAATATATGAAGGAAACTTTGAAACAATAGAATAATAGAAGTATTACAGGATCTGAATTACTTGGCATCCTCAAGCTCCTACAGTAAACAGTGATTAGTTTTGGAAAATGGAAGAAAAAGCAGAAATAATGTGGATTATTTGGAATTCTTATCTGTGACACTAATAACAAAATCTGAAGACATACTTGTGTATATGTATGGTACATGCTACTAAATAAATCCTTTCAGAAAGATATCTTCTCATAAATTTTCCCCTTCAGTGCTCTGTCTAGGACTTGTATTTTTAAGCAAAATTTAAGTTTAAAAAATGTAGTGTCTTACGCAGGACATAATAGTACTTGTGAATTTTAATTATACCAAGGTTCTGAAGTCTCTCTATATTAGATATTCAGATGCCATAAATTTTTTTAGTAAGAATATAAAAGGGCCCCAGACAGCCTGCATGAGACCTGTGGTAAGAACAGTATGAAATAAGGGAAAAAATCTAATGAAAAAGAAAAAAATGTAATGAAAAAGAAATAAAATCCTTTTTAGATATTCCACTAGTAGAATTCTTGTACATGTATGCTTTATTACAATGTTCAATAGAAATTTTTAGGGAAGGAAAAGCTTGGGAATAAAATGAGAATGTGCTGAAAGTATCAAAACTTTCAACAAAATTCCAGTTTGGCTCTGGAATCAGACAAAAAATTTATGAAGCTATTAACAAGACATGATATTCTAAATAACAGACTAATTTTTCTAAATTGCTATCACTTCTGTGTTTGCAAGGCCCATAGAGACCTTGGAGACTATTCTCATATAAAAGATCCTGTATAGTTAACCAAATACAATAATTTATGAAGCAATAAGTCAAAAAGTATTTGTAAAACACAAACATAATTTAAAATAACTTACAGAGAACTAAGGATAAAACTGTAGTAAAATAGAGATAATTTTCATCTTCTGCTAATCATGCGATCTAGATAACATATTGTGAGTAATTAGTTCTTCATGTTGACTCTTGATTAAAAGTTTTCTTTTTTCTTTCTTTGATCAGAAAGATTTCTATACAGAAGTTAGATAAGGTCAGAGAAAAGCATTGTTCCTGTGATCTGCAACAGCTAGTTAGTGAGAACAATCTTGATAAATCTTAGCCTTTGAAATGCAGCAAAAAAAATAAAGCAAATTCTGCTTCACTCTAATTAAATTCAATCATTGTCACAAATAAAAAGATTAGAAGAAAAGGAAATAATTTACTCACTAAAAAACTGCAGTTTTTTCTCCATTACACTTGCTTGATATGCCTGTGTGCTTCATAAAAATGAAACGCGGCATCTCATTGGTATTCTCCGGTTTTTTGATCTCAGTAGGGTATCTCTTTTTTATCAGACTTATAATCCACTTCTTACATACAAAATACAAATACTAGCATAATGTAGAAACCATTTCCACTGACAAATACTGAATCTTCAAATGAAAATTTTGCAGCTCCAAAACTGTTGGAAGCAGAGAAAGCTTATGTAATTATACAGAAGGACATAGAATATGATGACCTCGTCATAAAAAATAGCTTAACCCTTGAGTATAAGGCCACCTCCATCTTAGCCCCAGGAGCTACAGGGATGATTGCTAAAAGCAGCTGCATAGGTCTACCTCTTAAGCCTGTCAAAGTCCTTCTGGATGGCATCCCTTCCCTCCAGTGTGTCACCTGCAACACACATCTTGTTGTCATCAGCAAACTTGCTGAGGTGCACTTGATTCCACTGTCCTGTCACTAGCAAAGATGTTAAACAGTTCCAGTCCAACCACTGACCCCTGAGAAATATCACTCACCACTGGTCTCCATTTGGCCATTGAGCTGTTGATAGCAATTTCTTGAGTGTAACCATCTTGTCACCTACACAGCCTCTGACATAGTGTTGGACACTGGGATAGAAATCTAGAAAACCTGTACTTTTAAGGAATAGCCTGTGTTACATTAAAATTATATTTCAGATTTCCAATTACATCTGTTTATGACAGAGTAACCCTGACTAATAAGACCTGAAAGCCTTTGTCTCAATCACAACAGTGGGAATAATCTACTTTTTCCACAAAGTATTTTAAGAAGAGGAGATAAAAAATACTGTGTAAGTCTGAGAACTGTTCACCATCTTAATTTCTACCATATTAGTGGTCATATTCTAGCCTGACACAAATTTCTCTCTTATGCCATGTTTTCTCTTTTTCTGTCTTTGAAAGAATGCCTATGAAAGCCATTCTTGTGGCATCTTTTACACAGTGTCGTAGTTTGACACGGAAAAATAATTTTTTTTTTTTGAAGGAAGAGGTCCATCCATTCAGGGGTCAGGTTTGGATACTGACACTTGGAGTGACCAATTGAAAGCAGAACTCCCATCAGAACTCGCTCTCTTTGGTTCCGGTCATCGGAGGGTGCAGACCTCCCCTGCCCAGCAGTGAGCTGGGTGGGAGAGGGGAGCCATGCAGCCTGCAGAGGTAGGCCAGGGGATGAAGGATTGGGAACCGAGCTGGGCCAGCTCCTGCAGATGGAAGGGTGGAGAATGTCTGAGATGTCTTTGTTTACCCCCCGCCCCCAACCTAGAGGGAAAGAGATAGAGAGCCTGCAGACAGCCGGGAGTTTGCCAGCAGAGGAGAAGGAGAAGGTGGGGGAAGATGCCCAGTATGGGAGACAGCACAGCGTCCTGGGCCGAGATTTCAGCCATCCGGGGAGTTCGGGAATTGTAACCCTTTCCTGGGAAATGAAGGCTTTGTGAAATATTGCTCCTCCTCAATTTGAAGGAAAGAGAGACAGCCTGGTTGGGGGGCGATGATGGAGTGGCTGTTGGCTGGACTCTTCTTGTTAGCCATAGAGTGAACCACTCCTTCTTCCAAGAGGGACTGCATTTTATGGGGATGCAATGGTGAGCCAAGAAACTCCTTCAGCAACTACCAGTTCAGGAATGAACAGAGGAAAGCAAGTGGAGGAGGGTGTGAGGATGCCCTCCGTCTTCAGAGAAGAAGAGAAGGCGATCTCTGTTCTTGGACCCCCAGCCCCAGGGGAAAATGGGGGGGACCGTAGTCCCAAAATGAGATACTGGACTGTTGTTCCTGTTGGTCCTTGGCAAAGCATCCTTAAAGGGGCCCTATAAGCAGTCTCTGTCCATGCACGGTGGTGAGAGCACGGTGACATGGAGAGGAGAGTGTCACACTGGCTGGTGTGTTTGGGCGGTGCCATGTGTGACATGGAAACACAAGAGGTGGCAGCTGTGTTTCCTGGGGGTCTGTGGTGCAAGGGAGACTCCTCTCTCCCCTGATGGACTCACTATTGATTATGTGGAAGGGTGAAGACTTGATTAGAGTCCAAATGTGTCTCACTGTGGTTTGTTGGAGAAGGGTGGTGGGAGGAGGAATGTTTTGAAAGGTTTTAGTTTTGAATTTTGTGTGTGTGGTTTTTTTTCCTTCCTTTTTTTTTCTTTTATAGTAGTAGTGGTGTAATAAAGTTTTTTTCCTTGTTATTAAGTTTGGCCTGCTTTGCTCTGTTCTCCATCGTGTTTCACAGCATTCAATTGATAGGTTGCATTTTCATGGGGGCGCTGGCATTGTGCCAGTGTCAAACCATGACACACACCTAGAGATGTTTTTATTATATAGATATATTGTACCCAGGCAGTGCAAATTACCACATAGATCTGAGAGAACTGATAAATTCAATGGGTTTCCAGAGAAGGAAGGGAGCAGGTGAGATTTTTTTTTTTTTTCAGAACAGGAGGACATCAGAACAGAGCAGTATGGGACTTCTTATAGAGCTCTTATGAACAGACATTTTTTTTATTAAACATACTGAGAGCTCTTCCTCCTGACCTGTAATATTAGTTATATTTTCCCTCATTACTTACTGTATGGAATGTTATGGATTAAAACATAAATAGTAGTCAGGAAACTCCAGTAAGTCCCTATTTCTAGAAGGATATGATATACTCAGTTTTTAGTATGACATATGACGCTACTGGTTTTAATATTTGCTTTTCTAATAGCTGTTTAATTAAATTATGTGTTTACTGCATCCAAAACACACAGATGTTCCAGTCCTTTTGACAACTACATCAATTTTACTCTTGAACAGGAACAGCTTTTGCAATTATAAATAATCACTCTAACTTTACTAATTGCATCAACAACCGAAGAGTCTTCTAACATGTCAAAAAACAATTTACACTTGTAGCTGATAAAAACGGACTTTAAAGACTTATTCAAAAATATCACATTCAGATAGCGACAAAAGTAATACAACCACAGGTAATGGAGTTCTGAAACTTCTGACAATAAAAACAACACTAGTCTGAAATAAATTAATATAATAATAATGATAACAACAACAATAATAATAATAATTACAGACCAACAAAGCAGAACAATCACTCTATAGAATGTATAGGGGAAAGAAAAACACCAAATGGAGGCCTGATTTTGCTGTATATACAGCAATTTATAGAAGTTTCTTGGTTATTACAAATTAAAATTATACTTGTATATTCTTATAATGCCTTGTAAAAATATGGTCTGAATGTCCTGATTTCAGAAATTTTAGTAGTCATGTGTCTGCCATTTACAGCCATATTTATTTTTTCTTCAGTAATAGCCTAATACACAACTAAGATGTAAATTAGGACTTTGATGTAGGTTTTTCTCCTAAAAACTTATGAATAATTTAATCTTATTTTTTTCTTCCACTTCATGGACAGTTTCCCATGTTTTGGTATTCTGAAAGAAAGGGTTTGTCTTTTATTTCAATTCACAGTAAGAAGTTGTTACCAGTGTCTCTTACAAAAGTCAGAAGCCAGTAAGAGAACACGACTAGAAGCCTGTCCAGTTTCTACCCTTTCTAAACAAGAAGTCTACATTTAAGAATCATCAGTTATTTGGACAAGTTAAGCTAAATTTGCGGGCAAACTAATTGTGTCACAATAATTGTATTTAGAAAATTTCTCTATCAAATGAATACTGCTAAGAGACCTCAAGTTTGCTCTACACAGCAAACTGGGCAGCTGTTCAATTTTAACACATCAGTCATATGACCCCTATTTCTTGAATGATTTGAATGTTTTGTGATCTCAGGGAAGAAAGATGGGAAGGGTCTTTGCAATAAATAATTGTATATTAGTTTTGGGGTTTTTTTTGTAGTGTATCAAGTACTCAAGAAAATTACCTGCCTGTAAGCCAATCAGTTGCCTTTGTATCCCTCAGGAATTCTCACCAGATTTTAAGGGTTAAGTTTTAGAACTTACCTTTAAGTCTAGTAAGACACATCACTTTCAGAATTTTATGAACTCATTCAATAATCACCTAGGTTAAGTTATAATTTTATATTGAAATTCAACTATATTATTTTATGTATTAAACTATTAGATTTAACATGTGGTGGATAATCATTAGTCCTCACTTGGGATATTCAGTACTATATATAGAAAGTCAAACATCATTTCAATAATGGGGAAAATCTAATTTCTGTTTTTAGATACCTTGTGGTGATTATAGACAAGATACATTCTTTTAGGTATGCATTAAAGAGACTGGTTGCTCCACAAGGTAAATTCCAACTATAAGAAAAAAATCTTTCAATGAGGGTGGTTAAACCCTGAAATTAGTTGCTATGAAATTTCGCCTTCTGGAGATATTAAAAATAAGCAAAAAGGATTGAGCCAACTTGAGTTAGATTCAGAGTCAGCCCTGCTGAGCTGGACATTAGACCAAGTGAGCTCAGAGAGAGCTTCCTTAGTGTCCTAAATTTGCCTGCAGTGGGCAGAGCTTTAGGGCTGTGTGGGCATGGCTGAGTCACTGTTCTATGCCGTGCACATCATGGCTGGGCAGTGTGGTTTTGGGGAAGACAAAAGTAGCACAACCCTCATCACCCTTCTGATCCATCTCTTGCTCAGGAAAGATCCAGCTGGGATAATGCTGCAGGCTCTCAGAACCAACACTGTGTCTCTGGTTCACCCCTAGCTCAAATCATCCCTTCCTATTCCTCCAAGACACAGCAAACGCAGACAAGAGCGGCTCCAATATTTGACTCCCAAGAGTGGTGCACCTGAAGCAGCCACAGGAAACAAAGCACTAGCAAATTTGGGTTAGAGGAGCTGAGTCCAAGCTGAGCATGAGCACAGCAGAGTGGAGTGACCTGAGCAGTCCAAAGCAGCAGCAGAGTGGAATGGAACTAGCAGAGAAGTCCAGAAAAGTGGAGCAGCACAATGTGGATGCTCCAGCTTTTAGGATCTTTTTCCTCATAATTTTCCAGTGTCATGGACTCGGGGAGGGGGAACCTTGGGGGCAGAAAGCACCCACCATCTTGTCTTGTCTCAGGAACACCTGTGTGTCCCTGCCAAGCTGCAGAGATGTCCACTATCGTGTTTCTGTTCCGGCAGGCACGCGGAAATGAGCAAAGGTGTGGCCGCCTTTTATGTGTAAAGCACCTTCTCCTCTGTATCCTCTGGTTACTAATATTGTTGCTGTTACTGTGCAATTCTTATTCCATTGCTGCTTGCTTTCAGTAAATTGTTATCCTAATCTGTGGTTCCTGTCTTTGTCCCTCTGTCACAGCAGGAAGGGAGGAAGGGGAGTATCTTATTTGGAGTTTAAATTACAGCAGTTGTTAAACCACTACACTCTCAGTTTGTAATAATTGTCCTCCGATTACAAGCAATATTACTTATAAAAACAGCAATTATGATATACCACCGTCTCCTTCCAATTATGTCCTTCTTAATTAAATTTGAGTCCCGAAAAACATACAGTACCAACCTTCACAGGTCACTTCATCTTCTTATTCCAAAAAAGAATGTGATTTGTATCATATTTCTGATGATTTTGAGTGTGATTTCAAAGACAATGGCAGAGACTTCATAACTGCTTAGGGAAAGGTATTTTTTTGTTTCCCCATTCATACTATTAGAAAATTCATTTAACTTTAATCTGCTTTGCTTGAATTTGAGCCTATTATGTATTTATCTATCCATTCTGGACAAAATTAATAAAAAATTATGAAAAATAAAAATGCATTCCTTTCAGGAACCTTCTCATAAGGTAATGAAAACTCATTTTTCTCTTCTTGTAATTTTAAGTCAGGCTTTTCTCAAATCTGATCATATCCTTTGCTTTACCCTTTGTATAGTTCTTACAGATATTAAAAAAGATTTTCCTTTATCAAGTAATAAAGGTTGTGGAGAGCCTGAGCAACCAGACCAGTGCAAGCCCATGCCACTAAATCAGCTGCCCTTAGGTCCATCAGGGAGAATAATTCAAATATTGTCAACACAGGGTTTGCAAAGAGAAACGGAGAAGGAATTCTCCATACCTATAAAAAATGTAAAAAACACAGGGGCTTATTTGCTACAAGGCTAGAGGGCATTATGTGATGCAGGAAAAAGAACATTCTAGGATTGTTTAAAGAAACTGTGGCCACGTGTCAGATTTCTCATGAGATGTGTAGGAGAAGGACCAATGAAAAGGAAAGACATGGATCAGAATGTACTGGGGATTATTGTTAAAATAATCTCACCTGTAAGGGCTTATATAAGAAAGCTGTTTAACATAGATTATTGATTTGTTAACCAGATTTACAGACAGAAATACTAAGCAATAGATTTTAATGCTAGGCTGGAAGTAATTTCAGAAAATGTGTACACATCTGAAAGCATAAGCAGGTAAGTCCTTTATTTTAATTAACAAGAGAAAAACATATATAGAAATGTTTTAGTTGAACACAAGGAACTTGACTGAAAATCATATAGTGAAAAATTAGAGTAACAGCAGCAAATTCAACACATTTTTACTCTAAAAGCAATGTCCAGTCTTACAGCCTCAACTCGCAACCAGTCAACCTAGAATTAACATATTATTTGAACTCCAGTAATATTTAGGATTCTTGTACTTTTAATCTACCTTGAAAATAAACAAAGAGAAAATATTAAGAAATTGCATAATGCCAAGAATATGATGGCAGGCTTACTGTTATTATTAAGTAATGAAGCAATTTTATGAATCTTATACAAGGATTCAGGAGTGGAAGAAGAAAATAAAAAAGACAAGAGGATGGTTCTCTAAGCAAACCTGAATTTTTAATATTTTTTTTTTTTTTACTTGAAATTTGTAGTATTTGTGTAGCTACTTTATCAACTTCTTATTTAGAATCCTCTCTGCAAGGATCCTTTATCCTTTATCCTTTCTGCAAGGATGGAACTTAGCACTCATTTCTTTTAATTGAATGCTAACTAATTTTAGCTTTATCAGAGTTTTAGTGAAATTATTACAATGGGTTAAGTAATGTCACTATCCAGTGAAAGCATAAACATAGTTTCACTTTACTTTTCATGGTTTTATCCACTTGGTAGTCTGGGAACCCTTCATGAATCAGAGATGAATGAAGTGAAAATTGTGCAATTGAACCAAAGGACTTCGTTAAATTTAAGGCACTGCCTTTTTGTTTTCATTTAAAATATCCTTATTTTCTATAAATATTTAACACTTTAGGAAAAAGACAGATGGACTAGATACTAAGTTTTGGAATAATTTGGTTTGCATCCTCAAATAATCTGTGAAAGACAGGACATGACCTTCATGATACTTTGAATTATAAAACCTTGGAGGCCTTATGCTCTAATTTCAAACTAATTTGTCTACATAAATCAAGCACTGACGGGCAGTGATTTTTTTCTCACTTTGGCATTGAATTTTTTTCTGTCCTTATGTTAAATAAATAAAAATTAGCATGTTTCATCATATAGCCAAATTCTGGAAATACTCATATGCAAAATTAAATTTAGAACAGAATTAGAAAAAAGTTTAGTGTCATCTTCTTAGATGTTTTACTTATATTTACTGCAGTTTCTTCTCCTAATATTTTAAGTGGTTTTCTGTTATGCATATGAGGGCATTGCTAACAGATATTTCTGTATACTCATGGTATAAATACGTAACTTTTCCTTGTTTGATGCTACATATTTAAATGGTAAAAGCATAAGCTACCTCTCCTCTTGCTTTGTTCTTCTAACCTCATCTATGGGGATGAATCAGAAGTTCCGAGCAAACTTAATTCTATAGTATACAGTGTTTTGGGGGATTTACTGGATCAGGCACAAGGATGTTGGAACATAGCTGTGCTGTTTTAAGGATCATTCTGGCCATGAAAAATGTGCATCTTTAATTACAGATTCGGCCATGCCAAAGAGCAGATTCATGCCAGAACCCCCTAAATGACACTTGGGTCTGAGTTAAGTTCAAGAAAAATTTGGGTTAATGATGAGCTTGGTGTGCTTTAGGGTACAACAGGGTTAAAACTGTATGAATATATATATATATATATATATACATATATATACATCTATACATATATATACATATATATACATATATATATGTATATATATATATATATTAATTTACTACAGCTCACATAGTTTTCATTACAGTATATACAAACCACCCTGTTACCTTGATCACACAGAGCATGGAGTAATTGGATGCAAAAGTAGGAGGACTCAAAAAAAAAAAAAAGGCAAAACAAAAACCCAACACTGAAAAGCAGCTATGGAACTTTCAAGAGAGCACATAGAGCTCATGATTGCAAACAGATGGGATGCTTCTCAAGGTCTTTCTCATTTCACATGCATAACAGGATCAGCCTTATTTTGTGTTTGCTTAGAACATTTATTTATAGCAAATTAGAGCTTTTGCAGAGATTGTCAGTGTTGTTCTTGGGTGTTATTTTCTGTAAATTGGAAAGTTGTATGTAATCTCATCATACTTATGTTACTTGAGGTTCAGTGGCTTTTCCTAGAACAATTTCGCATAATATGGCAAACAGGATATTGGAATGAATGAGCCATGTGATGGATTCAGTTATGCTGCATTTAATCTCCTTTTGTTAAGAAAAAGTCCATCCTTTGCATTTTCATTTGCTTCAAATGCTCTCACTTCTAATGTTTATTTTAGAAATACACTGAGAGAAGACAGCATTTAATTCTGATATTTTCTGGGTATGACATTGGTTTTATTTAAATTGTGTTCTGTCAAAAAAAAGGTCACAATTGTTTATCTTTCATTTGCGTTTTGAGATGAATGAAAACAGAATAAATGAGGGTTTTACCATATTTCTTTGTGTAACTTGTGAATAGAAGAGTGACAAAGGATTCTTTCATGCATTAATGTGAAACTGGACCAATTAGAGCCATACACATAGAACATTCCTGACAGAAACGTCTTTTTCACCAACAAAGTGTTCCAAATGAAATACCTGAAGTTCAGGATGAGATGCCTAATTTACTCTGACAGAGTTGATGATTTATCTGAAAACAAATTCTATCAAAACTTTAGACTTCTCTTCTTAATTACATTTTAGTAAATAAACACAACAAAGTCCCATGAATACTAAGAGCTTTCAAGATATTCAGCAGAGATTCTCAAAAGGACAATAATAAATGGAGGTGAAAGTATCCAGAGTTAAAAATAAATCAAGCAAAACAAGTTTTTTTTTGTGTTTTTTTTGTCTGTCTTTGTTGAAAGGAATAGCTGTAAAAGCACAAATCAGTCACAAAATACTTAAAACAGTTCCAACATGGTAAAATTAAGCTTGCAATGGGCAACTATTTGTTTAAAATTACATTATTTATTGATACTTTATCAGGTAGTTTAAATGTTCCATTGGAAAAAAAAAATATTCAGAACTGAGCTCTTAAATCCATGAGAAATTTGCTTGGATGATGAAACCAAGATTTCAAATTTATTAGATCTTTGCTAAAAAATGCCATTATATTTTTCTGTGTTTATAAGAAAACATCTTAAATAAACATAAATTCTTCTTGTCAGTAGACCAGAGATAACATATTTTTCGCAATATTTAAATATTGAACATGGAGTGGAAGTGCCATAGTCTTAAAAAGCTGACAGCAGCTATGTAAGAGGTATATGTATATAAGAGTCATAGAGATTTAGACAAATTGATAGAATATACACAGAAATTAATCAATCCAATATTTAGGAAATAAAAAAGTTCTGATGTTCTGACAGGTTTCAGCCATATATTTTAAATTAGTTCTCAAAATTTATAGTAGTAGTTGAATCTAAATGATTCAAACAGGAATAAAAATCAAATGTACCTTTTTAATCAAGTTTGCACTTAAAGAACTGCAAAAACCATTAATGTTTTCATTAGTGATCCTGTCATTTTTTCTTTAATGTCATTGCAGCATGTATTTGCCTATTTTCATCAACAATGTTTCTGAACAAGATTTGTCATTATGAATCCACACAAGATGCCCTTTTCTAGTCTACAGAAGTGAATCAAGGTTTTACAATAATAATTCAACTTATCATAAGCAGCTGCTGCTCAGCAAAGGTTCTTTATATGTATGCATTTTCTGTGTAGGAATCTTTTCTTTATATTTTCTTAATATTAATCTTGAAATGTTCTGTTTTAAGCAATTCAATAACCATTTGACTAATACATATAAATTCTTGGACTGAAAGCTGTTAAACTATTCCTTTATCAGCATATAAGAACACTTATTTCTCTTAAGAAATTACCTTGACTTGTAATATCTTTATGATGCTAGATTTCCCTTAGTGACTGTCATCTTTTTGAAAGCTTTCTGCTAGATCAAAGTACAAGATAAAACTGAAATTACATTGATGAAACAAACTATTCATATGGAACTAATCTCTTCGGTAAAATCTTCACTAATAAAGCCTATCTTTAAAAGCCTTGTGAAAAAAAGTATAGATTTTTTTTTGTTGAAATTTGCCAAGGTTTATGCTGTGAACACATTTAGTCTTCTCTTGTAACTTATGATAAATGTAACAAATGGTATGAAATGTGAGCAAATAGAACTTTTGTTAGAAACATATGCTTAGAAGACTATGAAGTTGGTACATATAAATAATATATAAATATGGCACATATAAATAATATATAAAATATTTCTGCTCAATAGATAAAGGGAAAAGTATCACTGAAAGCAAACACAGTGTTGTCAGAATTCCTTACATTAAACTCTCAATTTTTTGCTTTCATTGTGCAGACCAGGGGCTATTATTTTAATTTTTTTTTTCCTTAACATGGTATAACAAGCCTGATCTTTTTTAAAACTCCTTGTGATGCTTTTCATTACAGTAAATGGGGAACATTAACATTTTAATTTCATTTAATATGCCTGTTAACAGATTCATGTGTCAATCCACATGAACATCAAACTGCCAGTCATTTCACAGTTTAACTGTACACTGATTTTACTTGAGATTATCCTCTAAAACTGCAGATATAATTGGATACTGAAGACTTGCTTGCTTTTATGAAAAATAAGTTAAATGATATAAATATTATTTCAAACATCATCTTCTATAACACTTTACATAATGTAGGTTACTTGACAGTAGTTAGTATGTTTTACCTTGGTCTATAAATTTGCTATAATTCTTGTGTAGTGGAACGACAAATGCTGTATTCACAATTATTTCCATTCACATCTATTTTTTCATCTATTAGCTAAATAGTATAAATCATCTTTTTGTAAATCACAGCATGAAGATTAACTGTAGTTCATAAGCAAAACAGAAAACAGTCACATTGTCATTTTTTAACCAGCCAGTATTTGTGAATAAAATTAGGGGGGAAAAAAAAATACTCATTTTAAATGCAGATACCTAATTGAAATGTCTGATTTAGATTAATTCTTCTCTGAATTCAAATCTAGTGAACGGAGAGTTCTGCCTGTAGTCATTCAGAAGTCTATTTGAGCAGTTTCTCTGTTCTCTGAAGGGATCCTCCACTATACAACAGAAAAAAGCTAGGGCTGGGTAACTGAAAGTAGTATGACAGTAATTTTCTCCTTCTGTGCCTGCTTAGCCCAAAGCCCTAATAAAGTCATTTTTTTACTATTTTGCTATGCATAAATGTGGAACAATGAAGGTTGTTTAGGTGTGTATCATGTACATATATATTTACAGCAATCAAAACAGGTAGGAATTACACATGTATTTCCATACAGAGCTCTCCTAGCCTGTCCTCATAGGAGTGATGTTCTGGTCCCTTAAATATCTTTCTGGCTCTCTCCAGTATGTTCACATGTCCCTGGTACTGAGGGTTCCAGAACTGGATGCAGTGCTCCAGGTGTGCCACCACTATTGCTGGTTACAAGGAAAGGACCTTCTTCCTCAAGCCCCTGGGAATACTTCACTCTATACAGCCTATTCATTCCTTCACAACCATCAAAAAGGAAACTATCCTATTATTATTCATAATGTTCCATAAATAAACAGTAAAACATCAAAATCACTGATTTAATATAAAAACTCTTTAGACCACTTGATAAACAGTTCAAAACTATTGGCAAGAGAACTAAATCCTGCAACATATTCCACAAAAATTTTCAACAGTTTTAAATCTTATCCACATTCTTCAGCACAGAAAGGCAAAAGCCAAAAAAACCTCTCAAGATTAATAAACTGGCAATGTTGTTATAATTCTCAAAGTAGGAAAGCTTAATGAGTATATTGTTTCAAACAAAATAAATAAAATCTAATATCTTCATTGCATTAAAAATAGACTAAAATGTTTAGAGTGTCTTTCCTTTGGCTATCTCACCTCCTCTTTTTTCAAATTCTTATGATATTTGAAGATATTTAGTTACCATTGGTGTGTATGACAATGATCATACCACCCTTAAACAATAACCTAATTATTTATTGTGAGCCTTCAATGTTTTGTTTGCAGCAATAACTTTCATTTTGACAGAAACTAAGAAAAACATTACCAACTAATGAACCCATTATCTAAAAAGCAATATAAAACAGATTACGATCCTTAAAAACACCCTATTAGATTCTGAGAATTGACAACTACTGCAAATATGGTTCTCAGAACACATTATTTGAAAAAAGCTCTATATTTGTCACTGGACTTGCCTTATCTTAAATCTCAATCCTAAAACACAGACTGCTTTGTAAGCTTTTCACCTGGAATGGTGCAGTGCTACAAGACACATCCAAACAGCTCCACAGCAGTGAATACAAAACTGAATGTAAAGGCATTCACTGCTTGAAGTTCAGAAATTAAGTACACATTCTGAAAAACTGGAACTGTTCTGACTTTATTAGTAAGCAGTGACACAGACTTACTGGATGCTCACTACAAAAAAGTCCACAACTACCCATGTTTTATAACTTACTCACTTGAGTACAGCATTAGTGCACCATGATGAATCCCAATGACAGCAAGACAGATGGACAGTGTTCAGTATTTTCAACTGAATTGCGATTTCTGATTGCAGCTGCTGAGCTTTCTAGTCTGTTAACATATTTTCACAATTTTTATTGATAAATTCACATACACAAAGGAGCTGACCCCTGTTTTACAGTCTCAGAAATATCATTTTCTTAGTACACTCCATAATGAAGCAGCAGTTTTGTTTATTTCTAGTCAAAGGAGAAGATCATAGCTACCTAAATCAATGACAAAATTTAACATATATGCCACAGGAGACTAAGGATGGATTTTAATTTCAGATTATGAAACTTGAATTTCTCTAGCCTAATATAGGTGAGTCAGCTTTTAAACTTCCTTCTGAGCAAATGATTATTTAGCTAGAACATCCTAGAAAGACATTCAGCTCAATTTGAAGCAGACATCTTAGGTGGGATTCAGCTGATTAAACACAGACATGCATCACCATTTGAGATACCATGGGGTGTCAAAGACACGTACAAAGAGCTGATACATCAACCCTTGCTGTAAATTGGAGATCCTAAGTGAGTTATGACAATGATACAATCTAATGTCCTAGGATTCTACCTGAAGTGGTTCACATGCAGTCAATTCAACAGCTTATTTGTGTCTGCAACTATTTTCATTGAGGATAATGGCTCACAAAGGGTCAGCAGCTGATGAATCATCAGCAAATACTCACTCAGTTTGTACAACTGGTGGAGATTTTTAGTAGCCTAGACAAAAAGCTCATGAGTGTATAAAAGCCTGGAAATAGCTGACAAACATCTACATATTACTTTGTTCTTGAGTCTTCCTTGCTTCTCCTGCATACCTAGACTTTAGTCAACTCCTGAGAGCATATCATTGTACGAATAAGCAGATTTTCTAATGCTCGTCTTTTTGTCCACCTCTACATTCCCCACCTTTTGTTTCTCCCTTAGATCCTAGCCAGAGATCAGACACTTACTGCACTGTGACACACTCTGCAGTCACAGGAACATAGGAAGCATCACAGGCAATTTCATGCTAATCCTGGTTCACCTCCTGAGAGTGCCTGTTCTAGCCCAGAGATTTGACATGATCAAGCAGGCAGACTGAGCCAGAGCCAGCCACTCCAGGCATAAGCTGGAGAAATTAAGAATTTTTGCTGTCCTTTATGATGCTGCTTTTTACTTTGTTTTTTGTATACTTCAACTGCTTACATAATTTGATCTATAAAGTGGCCCTGGTCTGTATGAAATAAATTGAACATATAAAAAATGTCCTGCAGTTATTCTGCCTCTCATTTCTTTGATTATTACAGCTGCTCTAAAAAATTTGAGTAAACTTTTTTCCCACATTGAATAGCAGTGCAAAATAAATCCCTTCTGGGAGGCACTCTATCTGCAAAGGGACATTTACTTTAATAGCACTGGCATAGTTTTATTTTCTATTTTGTTGACCCTATGTTGTTTTTACTTCGAAATTTCTTCCCATACTTTTCTTACACATTGCTGGGAGAAGTTCTTCTGAATGACAGACCATCAACAGAAAACAATCTGAAGAAGCTGACATAGGTTAAGAGCTCACTAATCAGCTGTCTACATACAATCTGCTGTCACTGTCCTATCTCTTCCTAAAGTGCATAAAATACTAGATTACAAAGAAATGCACTTTGCTTCTATTTTAATAACACTCACACTAAATATCAGGCCCTTTTTGAAACCTCTCTTTTCCCACAAGCTTGTTGTCTGCTGTCATCTGAAACATGCTAATACTCAAGTCCATTTTCATTCTTTTCAAGTGAAGTCAAATATATGCCAATTAAAAGATAAAGAGTAGGGAGATTAATGCTTGAGATGTTTTTAAATGGCTCTGACCGCATTTGGAGGTTGCTATAGTGAACACTCACCTGTAGTTCAAAGGAAAGAGGATTCAGCATTGCTTTCTGTATGAGAACTACCCTTTGAAAGGGAAGTAATAATATTAGCCACTTTATTTTCAGAATTTTTAGGTATATTTTTATTTCTGATACTTCTGATACTTTATTTCTGATACTTCAGATGTTTCTCACAGTAATCCTTGATAAATTCAATCTAATGAGAGAGCTGTAACATAGGCAAAGTTCTACAATATATTTAATGATAGGTGGAATTCTCATAATCTTGCTAAATTAATTATTTTTTCAAAATGCATGGCCTGGATAAATTAAACTAAAAAGAATTAAAAATTATTTTAATTTTCTTGCTTTGTTTTCAGCTACTAAACTAGCTAAAAAAAATCATCATTAAATTTTAATTTTTTCCACTTTTTTAAAAACTATATTTATTATTTACTTTTAATATACATATATGTATTATTCTGTTTAAAAACAAGATGATTTATGACTGATATACAAGTTGTTTCTGTAGCCAATATGTTTCTGTAGCCAATCAAAGGAAATTATGATACTCAATTCTATGTGGTCATTGATGTATACTAAGAAATAATGAGTTTTCATGGATAAATCAGAATTGAATAAAAAGAAAAATTAGAAAGCAAATTATTCAAAATAAGGTGATGCAGAAGGTGCTTTTACTCCTATTAGTGAAAGTGGTTTGATTTCAAATGATTTTTTTTAAATAACTATTTCAGAAGATGTCATTTTCATTTCTTTCACATTTTGTGCATAAAACTGATTTAGATAATTTGAGAAAATATTACAATAGAATGTTTAAATGTTATGTATAAAATAAAGGAGGTATTCTTCTGTACTTATTTTTAGCACCTAACTTATAAAGTCTGCTACTGACAGTGACTCAGAACCTGGGAATTTCCCTGTCTTGACAATGAGGGAAACAATGAGAAGTAAAAATAACTTTTACATTTAAAATGCTTTAATTAGATGCCTAAAGTTAGCTTTGAATTATTAATATTTCTCAGAATTATGAACAGTCAATATACTCAGAATATATTTACCATTTATGGAGAACATTCTGTTCACTTTTACAGCTATTTCTATTCATCCTATTTAGTCTGCTCCATGATTAGTCACAGTAGATATTAACAATGTGAGTAAAATATTTTAGTGACTGTATCATTCCCAGTGATATCTACACAGTGATAGCAAAAACCAGAAAACAGACACGTAAAAACAAATATCTCTGCTTCTTTGTCTGATGCATGCCCTTATTTGTACAAAAGTGAAAAGAGTTATACATTTGTGTTTGTAAAAGTTCCTCTTTTCAGACAGCATTATATTTATTGCAGGTATCAGCATATAGAAAGATTTAAATTTGTCATATTTTGGGATTCTGCACTTGAGAAATATATTTTGTAACTAATATAACCTAACCACTACTTTAAGAAATGGGAAAAAAGCCAAAAAAACCCCAAAAAACTCTAAACAACAAAACAAACAAAAAAACCCACCAAAAAACCATAGTTGAAATTCAAATTGATAAAGCAGGTATAGGATGCACTTTTATTTTTCTATGGTTTTGGTCAACTCTGTTGGATTTCCACTTTCATGGCAGAGTTTATTTTGCATGCTATCCTTTGGCTGGTATAGAATAGCCTGAAGGAGTAACCCTGTTGCAAATATATATATATTGTCACTCCAAGTTATCTCTCAGCATTTCTCACAAGCCTGCTGTAACATAATCTGTCTTCATGTCAGCTGGACCCTGCTTCCCCTAAGCTCTGCATCAGTCTTTCTACTGTTCTGTGATTTTTTAAATGTAAACCATAAGACTAACAGCCATGATAAATGTATAGGATAGGTGGTACAACTCTCTCCATTCAGTCAGGAAGAAAAGGCTCATTACAAAAAGGGCATTATGGCCAGCATTTCAGAGGAGCCAAATTTGTTCTTTGTACCTGTACCTGTGCCTTGTGTGTCAAATACTTTCAGCAATTTATTTAATCACAAAAATGAATGGACATGTTATTTGTGGTCTGACATCAAGTTTACTCATACACAGGCATAACCTTCTATGGTAAAATCCAAAGAGAAGATCCTCAGAGTGATGGAGAAAAATTTTCCAATCTCCACTCCCCAGATGCTCATCCATAATCTTTGTAAGAAAAACTGTAAAATGAAGAGATAAAAATGGGCTTCTCAAATCTTAGGGATTATTTGGGATAATACCCAATAATTTATGGTTCTGAAAGTGACACAGTGCTATCAAACCTAATTTTAAAAAGGAAAAAACCCTACTTATAACTTAGGAGATAACCTCTTTTAGGTGAAAAAAGAAAAAAAAAATCTTAGGGATTCAGCACAAGTGTAGGGTATGCCATGATAATACAAATTGTAGGTTGTTTTTCTTTTTTTGTAACTCCTGCTTACAACATTTCAGCGCTTTACCACTTCTTCCCTCTTGCCCTTGTCTGCTTCCCCTTCCCCAACTTTTTGTCAGTTCACAGTTTTACCAATTCCTGTTATGTCTCTTTTCTGCCATCTAATTTCCAGACTAAAAAGCTTTTCTCTCCAAGCTTACTCATTTGTTATGTGAAAGCATTCCATTGCTTTTATCTTCAAATTACTTGAATGAAAGGACATTGATATGATTTTCAGTATTCTTTTGGAGTCAATGGAAGGGTGTGTTACATTTTTCCTCACTCTTTTGGTTAAAAACTCTACATATTACATACTCTGAGCATTTTGGGGAGGAAATGTATTTTTAATTTTGGCAGAGAAGATGTCAGAGAATCAATGGCTTTTTAAATATAGTTTTTTATTCGGTGTTGCTTATTCATTAGAATAAGTTAAGAAATTTATCAAAACAAATTTTAAACTATATCAAAATTAAAATTAACTATTGAAACCATGGTTTAAAGACAAATCTTTCTGGACAAAAGTACCAATTATTTATTTGTTTATATTATAGTCATAATTTATGATTAGACCTGAGATGCATTTGATATGTAACTACTTCAAGTAGTAATTTCTAAAAAAAAAGGCATGAAACACAGACTAAAAGACCTGCATATATATAGTGATGCAGACACATAATTTAAAATGTAAATAGAAATATATAAAAAGATTGAATATCTATTTAATCCTATCCGTTTCATGCTGTTGGAGATTAAGTAGCATTTATATTATTTTATACTGCTCCTAAAACTGCAATAAGCTTTTAAAACCAAACAGAAAATGAAGAGACACTACATAAATTAAGTATTCTATTGGATATCTTTCAAAGACATTATGCTAATCTTCCCAAGAAGAAAGACAGAGAAGGATGTGCCAGACTGAAAACATCAGTTCAAATAAATAATTGTCCTGACACATAAAACTTCAAGCAAAATTGCATATTCACGACTAAGGAAGGATGTTTAAGGAGTAATGATACTCATGTAAGATTTAGAAAGCCCTAGGTGAACTTTCTCTTTTGAAAGATTGCATTAGTAGGACAGCTACATAAATTTGAAGCCTGATTAAAAAACAAGTAAAATGAATGAAGTACCTAAAGTATGACCAGTGGAATTTAAATACCCAGGGCCCAAATTCTATTACTAAAAATCTGTGTAAACTAATGCTGACAACTGAAGTGCTAAAAACATTCTTCTTATTATTATTTCCTTAGTTAATTGTTTAATTTTACTTGAGCATTCTCCTGACATTCTTCTTCTGCATGTGCCTTCTGTCCTGAAAACCAATTGCCAATTTGGCAATCAGATCATTAAGTAATGATTCAAAAGCTCATTGGTCTATCATTTAGGTCTTACATTGTGTAGAAACTCCAGTTAGAGTCACAGCTTTCCTTCAAAGCATGGGAACAGGAAGGCATGGCTACTTTTATGCAACAACACTGTAATACAGCAAATCTGAATAAATTTTCTTTTGTGCCTGAGGGAAACCTTCATTCGCAATATTTCCAGGATATTTTAACTGTTTTGATGTATGGACATTTTCAACCTTTCCTGATGAATTTTTATGAATTTATAAAGAAGAACTCAAGTTTATTTGGTTAAAAATAGGCATAAAGCAAAGTTATAACCTAGTATAGCCAAAAATAGGATTCATTTTTGAGTCCCTTCTCCACAGTCCCTTTAGATATTTTACAAGAGACAGGCTTTGAATGGAATACCTAAGCAATTCTGAAAACTCTGGTCAGACATAAATGGAAAGCATAACTTTTAGATATAAAACAAGTAACAGTATGAAGCTGACCTACTGAGAAGGTAAAATTAATATTTCTACAAATAAGCCTTCTGAGAGGCTGTTCTGAAATCCCACTTGGTTAACATGATTGCAAGAAGAAGACACAGGAAACGTCTTTTGTCCAGATTAGTGAGCAGTGGCCACTGGAAAGCCCAGTATAAATGCAATATGTTTTTTTTAGTAAAGAAAATGTCATTTGTGTTTTGGTATTTTTTGGTGGGTTTTTTGGAGGTGCGTGGAGGAGGGGGCAGTTGTGTTATTGTTGGGGGATTTTGTTTGTTTGGATGGTTTCTCTATTTGTTTGGTTTTTTGCTTGTTTTTTTCTTTTTTTCTTTTTTTTTTTTCTTTTTAATTGTTATAGTTAACTGAATTTATTAAGGATTTTGACACCCTAGATTGATTTTAAGAACATTTCTAACTTGCAATCTTTTTGTCAAGTTGGGATTTACTACATAAACAAATGCCAAAATTGCAATCTAGATCTGATCAATATAATGAATGTGCTAAGAAACTGATGCTGTATCTTGAAAAATATCCAAAGCAGAAGAAAGAATCAGACATCAATTAGATATGTTGGGTGCGTCTAAATTTAGAATTTAAAACCTCAGAAGATCCTACTTGAAATTCTAAACGTAGCCTTAATTGACTTGTAATTATTCTCTTACAGATCTGTAAAATTGTAATTAATGCTCCAGTCTTTGAGAGATATCTTATTTTAATGTAATTTTCTCTCTAATAGATGGACCAAAGATCATTTACTGTGTATCTTTGTACATACTAAGAAATATCCAATATCTGCTGCAGGCAGCCTACTTTTCCTGTACTTGAAGCTTTCACAACACTTCTGTCTCCTCAAGCGTAATTTCACCAGTAACTAAAAATGCCTTATAAAACCAATATTTAAAATAATAAAAACGCAAAATACGTTTAATAATACTGAAGCCAAAGTGGGTATTAGTAAATTGTCATTAAATTGTTCTGTGTAAATGAGCACTTTAATAATAATTATACCATTCAATCTTTGTCTACCTTAGCATTTAAATATGCTAGAAATGTTTGAACTGTAGAATATTTTTGGTTTTGCTGACCATAGGCATGTTGAAGTTAGATGCTTGCCAAAATTATTTAACTTGACTTCCTTTGTGTGAAAAAAAGACAGAGTGGAGGTATTTGCCCCAATGTCCCCACACAACTGTTAGAAGGAAATGTCCTTTGCTCAATTTGAGATTTGGGTAACTAAAAGGAGCTTTCTGCATGTAGGTGGTCTATGAAGAGGTGCTTAAGATCCTGTTTGCATCTAGAGAAGATTTATGGCTTATTTCCATTTCCTAGATACCCTTAAGCATTAAGGGATATTTTAGATATTCTAGGCTATTAAAAAAATTCCACATGGATTTTTCAGAAGTAACATGGAGACCTTTGGAGCCCTGTCACGTTCTGGAGCATCAACTTCCTTGCAGCTATGTGTCAGCAAATAAATCAGCCTGTTAGTGTCATTTTCAGAAGACTGAATTATCCCTGTGAGGCTGCAGTGTTCACTCCAGCAAGCTCAGAGGCCTTACATATGTCTAAGCAACATAAATAGATAGCAAATAAAATGCCAGTAGATGGCATTATATCCCAAGATCTTACATAGTGATTTGCATTAAGAAACACCAAACTCAAGCGCTCAGTGAACCACTTAGTTACTTCACGTCTTGTCAGCAAGGAATTTTGTTTGCTTATTTTCAGGAATGTGATTCAAGTCCCTTTAAGCAGCAATGTGTTGATTGTTTGAGACAAAAAAACTTTCCCTGAACAGTTGAACTTAGAGTACTGGACACACTCTGTATTATTTTCAGCTTTCTGACTGTTTGTGTACTGTTTCAAAGCTCTGCCTAACCCAATTTCAAGAAAGTGATACCTACCACAGAGACTTCTTTGATCAAAATTCTCAGACCATGCTGAACCTACGTGTATCTGGACATAAATGTCTTTGATTATGCACTTCTGTTCCCCACAAGAGACCAGCTACAGGCAAAAAACCAAACTGAATTATGTAGAAGCCACAAGCGTAGGCTCCAGTTTTTCCTGTTCCTTGACTTTTGACTGAATTTGACATCTGGAGCACCAGTCTGAGATTCAACCTAAAATAAAAATTTTCTACCAATCTATTCCAAAGTATCAGGAGTCAGCCTTGTGAATCTCACTTGAGAATCTGAGTGCTAAAATACAGACAATGGTAATATTGAATATCACCTAAGCTGTTTTGCTGAATGGCAGTCCAGCACTGCTTCTACTGGGATGCAGTTAGATCTAAGAGTTAGTGAATATTTCTGAGCTTGCCAGGATTGATCCATTTGTCACTACTTTGAATTTTCTAGCAGTGTATGACCTTGTCTATATAGATCTTTCTTGAAGCTATTACCTGCAATCCCAGGGGATGTTCTACCTTTTCCTGAAATAAGTAAAAACAGAATTATGAGCTAAAAATGTTGCTGCAAAAGGTAGCTGACATGAGAAAGTATGAGGACAATGGACACTGAGATAAGAAAGACTTCATTCAGTAACAGACTGAGAAAAAAATTAAACCCCCAGAAATAGACCCAAACTGGCACATGACACAGATTGTGAACAACAGCTCAGTTGTGTCAGGGCTGCTCTGGCTGCTGGCTCCAAGTAGCCTCCAGTGCCCGGTTTTGAGGGATTTGTAAATCCCAGTGAGGCAGCTGGGGCTGCTGCACCCCCACTTTTGCACTGGGAAGTAAGAACTGGCTGGAGGGAGGCAACCAGGTCAAGATAGGATGTGTCACCCTCTCCAGAAAATGCCACTTGCTGTGCTAAAAGCCTTCTTCCTAGTTTCCCTTCTCCAAACCATCCAATTACCTACCTGACTTTTTGAAATATTTCTTTTTTTCCTTTGTGAAGCCCCAGAGAGTCTCACTTAGAGGTATGCTTGCTGTTTTTGATAAATGCCATTCATTATTAACAGAATTTTCATGTTGAAAAGTCTACTGTTTATTTCCAAAAGAGCAATGCTAAACTGAAACATCTAAAGAAGGATTGCCACTTGCCGAGTCTGTTGGTAGAAACACTGCCAGTAGTAAAGGAAACAGAGAGGAATCGCTGTTGTTCATAAATAATACATAGAAGATGAAAGGAAGAACTAAAGAACCACCTGTGCAAGTCATACTAAGCAAAAACACATTTTATCATGAAAGTTAGTGAAAAATAAAGGCTTGGTAATTATGAAAAGCAAGACTATTTAAAGATGGATGTTCTGTTCCTGTGGTAAAGACAATGCTATTTCACCTTTTTTTTTTTTTTTTTTTTTTTGAGACTAGAAAAACATGAGTGGTTTACCACATAACCAAAATATGATCAAGAAAAAAGCAGCAGTTAACAAGACAGGATTTTTCAAAATCACTGGTTTAACTCTAATTGCATTATCATAAATACAAATAAATCCCAGTGACTTCAATAGCTTACTGTAATTTTCTGAAAGTTTTTTATTTTCTCCCTCTGCAATATAAATATGCAACTTCTTTAGTCTATACAGGTATAAAACTGTACAGGATGCACTTTTGGAAAGAGAGGAAGAACTGACTGCTGACATTCCTTAATGCACCATCTGATACTTAAATTTATTGAAGTAAATACATGGAATATTAGAATTTGCATAAAGTGTTATGCAAATTATAGAAATTAAATTATTTTGCAAATTATAGAAAAGGAGCACCTAAGCCAAAAATAAGTGCTAGGAATGAGGAAAATTTGTTTAATAGTGTTGAAATCTGTGAAGACAAAACATTGAATGAATTTAAAATCTATGGATTTTGCACTATTTCCATGAAAGTATAAACTCATTTTTATACAATGTTAAAAAAACCAACCAAATATTGCATTCAGACTGAACAGTAGTAACCACTGCACTATCATGGACAAAGATTTTTTCTTGACTCTTACAAGATCTGTAATCAGAAAAAAAATTCCAAATAACATGCATATAATTTAGCCATTTAGTTAAATTGAGATAAATGTGCTAAGTAAAATATGCTGCAGTCTGGTATGACAGAGATCTCAACTACTTCCTTCAATCAAAAAATTAGTTCAATTGATTCCCTGCTGCCTTTCTTAGATGAAGACACAAACCAAATTAAAATGTCTTTAAACCACACCTCACCATTTCCATGGCAAAATAATACATGTAAATGACAGAAATCCAGATATTTTTTACAGATAGCCACATCCCCATACCTACACAGGTATAAATGTTTCCACATATAAAATACTAAGCTAATAAAAACATGCACCTAGTTTAACTTTTTCTGTAATATTTCAGCTATTCTCTCACATCTATTTTATTGCTTTTGGAGCTAGCACCATTTGGGTAAATACCTACCAATATCTGTAGTCTGTTCTCTATTACTGCAAGATGAATGACTTTTTAGGCATTGATCCTTTAGGCAAGCCATGTGAATTTGAAAAGTAACAAGGTAGGAATAATAAAAAGACTTAAGTTGTGTTGTCTGAAGTAAGGCACAATCCCTTGATGGGAAATAATCCAGCCCTTTGCTCTAGTGTCATGGTCATATAGTCTTGGTTCATCCTACCTCCTCCCTGGTTTCTCAGGTCTACTTCTGCCTCTTTTTGCCACTTGCCCAATCTGTTACCTCCTCTGTATTAACCACTTTTTAAATTTATGTAATTTTAACTATTTTTGTTTATTAATATTTTATTTCACACCAGTGAATATTAATAATTTACCTAGTGAATATTAGTAATGTTACCATTCTGTCCTGCTTTGTTATTTTTCTTCGTTTGATGATGGGGAGGAGGGTGCAGTGATAGAACATCTGCTTTCAGAGACCTGTCATATGTGATGCAAAGCTGAAATGAACCTCTCAACATCCATCCATTACCTGAAAACTTTGCATATTCTGGTCAGTATATATTTACACTTGGTCAATATATACATTTAAACTGAGATAAATTCCTAGGCAATTCACATAAAGGGGAAAAATATTGCTTTCTTAAATAATAATATTCAAACTGCAGCTCCATGAACAACCATAGTAGGAAAGATTTTGAAACATTAGGAAAATATCAAATAGAATAAATTTATTTTTGATGTATCTGAAATCTATAACAAAATAAAATTTATTTTTAACAGATATGAAATCTTATTGTTGAAAAGTCTTTTTTGAAGGCTACAAACACTGCAGAAAATAGTAACTACTGATTAAAGCAGATAAAAATAAAATTGGTTATAACTACATATTTTTTAAGAAAGTATTTCTTTAGAACTGCTATCACATAAATCTTATGTTGCTCAAAATTTGTACGGAAGACTTACATAAAAGCATCTGCCATACATTACATCCAACATTTTTTAAAATATAAGCAGATTTAATGGTATTGAAGTCTTTAATTAACATTTTGTATTCACATTTGCAGCTGACAAACTCTTAAAATATTTCGGAGATCACATTAGGGTCATGCTCAAGATGACTGCAGTCAATGGAATGGCAATGGAATGAGCAGGTCACCTGCATGGGTCACCTGTGCCCCGCTGCGCCCACCTGACCGGGCTGCAGGGAGTAGCCAGGCAAAGGGAAGGCCCAGGGCAGGTGTCCCATGGGGAAGTGCACTTTGCAAGTGCATTTCAGTTTGTGTGCTCATCCACACAGACATTCTGCGTAAGGCTCGTGAGTGACTTACACCATGGTGCATAAGTAATTGTAAGACATGATTTATTTTCAGTGGCAGACTTCACTGGGAATTGAAAGTGCTCAGCATCTTGCAGGTCTGGACACAGAGGCTGCTTTACTTAAATCATAAGTAACATCAGAAAGAGAAGTGACTAACTGTGCACTGTGTTTAACTACAAAATATACATAAATCCAGTGCTGTTTTCAGTCATTCTGAAGGCAGCCTTAAATAGATCACGTAAAATGTGTATACAGAATATATGGATGCCTAAAATGCAGGCATTTCTTTAATGCCAGACATTAATAGATCAATTTGCTTGAGTGTTCCCTGACAAAAGAATACAAAATTATTTTAGCCAGGATCTGCTATTGTAGCTGGTATTATGGAACTAATGGAGAGTGAAGCTGTGACACTTCCTAGAGCTAGCCAAAGGCATACCATATGGAATAATAAGGCAATGCAACAAAAACTGTAATGCAGGGAGGAAAAAAAACCTAAGAAAAATTATACATTGTGTATAATTTAAATTATCTGGAAGTTAATTTCACATTTATGAAGGGAAAGGAAAACACAGAACATAAAATATTCAGAAAGGTGTAGGTTAATGCTCAGGATACTGTGTTTACACATTCATCTTCAAATTGCTGAGAAGGCTTGAGATATTTCTGAGACCTGGGGCAAGACATTTTTTTTGACTGCCAAGTAATTAGCATGAATTATAAATGCAATTTTCTTCTATAATTAGTATTTTAAACCAGGAATTCTGCAAAATCAGTATTACTGACAATAACAGGAGGCTCTGACTTGGCAACGGAGAAGGGAGTTCTAGGGAAAGCAGAAGGTGGCACATTCCTCTCCATGACAGCAGTCCCTGAAACTGCCTCCAGTGGGCTCCTCAGCCACCTCAGTCAGTGACTGCAGCAGAAAGTTCCCTTACAGCAGGTAGGAGGCATATACGGCATGGTGCCCCTACAAATATATCCATGCCATGGAAACAAACACTGCTGTGTTCGAAAAGGGGTCTCCTGATTAATGCTTCTGTTTAAAAAGTAACCAAGAATCCCATAAAGGCTATTTCCTAGAATAAAGAACCTTGTTTCTGCATATCATTTGGCAGTTTTTCCAGGAAAAATGTTTTAAATGTAATTTGCTTGTGTACAGCACATATTTATGTCTTGTATCACTATCATGGAATCATTAAGGATGGAAAAGACCTCCAAGATTATTGGCTGAAAGCCGCTCAACCCAACACTGTGTGGTACACCAGTAAACTAAATGGAAATGTTCTCAATGGAAATTTAATGGAAATTAAACAGATTGTCAGATTTTTTATATATGAATGTCATACATTTGAACTTTGGTGTGTGATAGACACACCAATTCAAACTTTGTAAGAAAATAAATTTTTATGTAATTTAAATATATGACCAAGTATATACTGATTGGAAATGATACTAGGGAATCTTTATTCAGCTTAACTTATATTTACTGTTTTATATTGAAAAAATAAGGTATACAGCTGCTCAGAGCAATTATGCAAACAAGAAAGAATGTTCTCAGCTGTGTTCTTTAGACCCCTCTTACCAAGAATTAGCATATATAATAATAACATTAATTAGGAAGTGTCAGAATATTTTAATGTTAACAAAGATGAAATCATATGACAGAATTACACTGTGCTATAAATAATTTTACTATGGCATTTTAATTTTTGTTTATATGTCATCTTTGTTTTTGTGAAACTGGTAGGAGGGCAAAAATCTGATCAGTATTTTATGCTAGTTTCTCTTTCTGATGGCACATAGATATCTGAAAAATTAATAGCTATGTATATGGACAAAAAATCAGCAGAAGAATTGATGGAACCTAAATCCTTTTCAATATCTTTTGTTTCAGTTTAAAGCTCACAGCCTGTCCTTTTAAAATTTCAAAAACATGGTATTACCCCTCTGCCAATATATTAGGAAAGAAAACCAGCCAAAAATATGTAGCTTAGTTTCATATCTAAAACATAAATGTACTAATGGGTAAGATCAGTTCATTAATGCTAATATATTATGAATTTTGAGATTTTTTTCATGTATGTATATATGTAAATATACAATGTGCATTGATGCTGCAGCAAGTATTGGTACAACATGTAGCATGTGCATTTAATACCACAGTAGGCAATGACAACTTACCCATTTGTTCAGGTAGTATAGCATGTAAGCCATTTCTAACTCCTTTAAATTAAAATATGGTATATTTTTCAGACATTTGTTTCTTTCTCTCCTTATCCTATGTTAAACAAAAGTCAGTCAATATTTGTTTCTTATAGGAAAAGTTGTTCAGATAGATTAATATATAGTAATGGGAAAATAATCTATCCCATGTGTATAATGAGAAATTAGAAGATTAAAATACCTATTTACAGTATAAGAAATGTTATTTCTTTATGGAGTATTAATCACTGAAGCTTTTGAACAAATATTAAATATGTGATAAGGAATTATTTAAAGAAAGCTATTTCAGTGGATTTGATCCTGAAGTTAAGAATAATGTGTCAGCAAACACAGCAGAGGCATTGTCATGATTGTGATACACCAAAGTTATAAATCAAGAGAGTGTATGCAAAAATCTTTTGTCATAGAATATTTACAGTTCAATGTAATTTTTTACTTCAGAAGCAATTAATTTGATATTGCATAAATGTTACAAACAGCTGTCCCAAGTTTAGCTTTGTTAAGTCAACTGGCTCGATGTGAGAGGGGTGGTCAGTAGATGTAAAACAGAATAGGAGGCTAAAAAGGAGTGAGGTGACTGCTCCTTAATTTTTGTAGGACAGAAGGACAGATAAATGCTAGTTCCTAACCTTGAAGGCATAAGATGTCAATGGAAATGTATCTGCAAGTTACTTATTTGTCATGTGAATGCTTAGGCTTATTCAAAAATTTCCACACACGTGCCTCTATAGTTAAGTCTATTGCAGGAAAATTAAATTTTTGCTTACTAAAGATACGCATTTGAAGACAAAATACACACACTATGTTTCATTATGTAAACTGTAAATTTGGGTAAGTGATGTACAAATTCACTAATTGTCCCACATGGCCCTTCAGCGGTCTGCTCATTGTATCATTCCGATCTGTCACTTTGCTGCAGAATTCAGAATGCTTTTGGCATTTGTAATCAAAATGAAAATACTTAACAACAATATAATTAGTCAGTAGAAATTTAAGGGGAAGGAATCACACTAAATTATTTGTCCATGTGAACTCTGAGAAAAGGCTTACCCCACTACATGCTGATCTGTGAAATTACTTTGCTAGTATTAGGATTTTATTCCTCTCCACATTTTAAAATATTTTATCATTTAGATAACTAAATTTATAAATTTATGTTAATTTCTTATTTTAACAATTTATTTTAGGAATCCATCTGCTTTGTGTGCTAAAAGCATCATGAAAATGACAGTCTGAATTAGTTTGTTTTTGGAAAATACTGAACGCAACAGTATACTCTGTGCTTCCAGAAGAAAATGGTGCAAACAGCATTTATTTTAATACAATAATTCTTCTGGTAGGTGTAACGCACTGTAAAAAGAGTCTAAAGCAGTTTTGTCTAGATCTAGTAAAAATAAAACCAGCCCAAACCTAAAAATCAAAACCTCCTCCTGCTCTACCAGTCATTAAAGTGGAGCACTGCAGGTTTGGCTGCAGTATGTAGTCATTGTTTTAAGAAACCAATACCTGCATTTTAAAGTAATGTCTACATCATGAAAAAAAAAACAATAGAAAGCAGAATGTTCTTAAATATGGGGATCTGAAGTAAGTGTAAAGACTGACTAACACCTCTATATTAACAACACTGCAATTGTAAGGACAGTCGATACAAGGACACAGACATAGAATTATTCTATCAAGGAAAAAAGTAGTTCTCCAGCCCACAGTGGTTGTTACTCTGTCTTAGAGAAATATGGAACATAGTGAGAAACATTTTGTGTCCACTCCTGCTCCTGAAACTATCTATAATCACCTTTTCTTAAGTTAATCAGCTTGGATCCAAATAATGGTAATATTTTTCCTCTCACATGATTTTAATATTCCAATTCTTGCTTTATTTGGTGACTCCATGATTTCCCCAGATATCTAGTAAAAACTTAATTACAGCATGCTGATGTAAGGTTTTTCTTAAGTTGCAGAAATTTGGTTGAATAGACTATTTTTCTCTTTGGAGGTTTTACTTCTGCATGAGACAAAACATAATTTGTGTTTATATTTTCAGTATCTTCTGGTAAGATCTATTACCTTGATCACTTTGGTGGTCTTCTAGAACTTCTGGAAATATCAAGAAATAACCTATACTAATTTGACTTACTTTTTGCCAAGGACCATAACTTTTCATAAGAACCAAAACATAACATACATTCTAGATTGTTACCAGTGCATTTTTCAGTGACTAATCTTATTCATTGGCTGTCACATGATCATCATCTAAGTGAAATTTGCCCTGCTGATAAAATACTTCAGGTAGGTGTCTTCCTGCATGCTTTTAAAAGCTGCAAAGCCTTTACTTCCATTAACACAATGATCTCAGTCACTGATTCCTACAGACCTTTTCAGCTGCGTCAGGCAGGATCCAGTTACTGAAACATATTGGTCCAGTTAATTTAGGATGCTCTAGGTTTGCCAACATAGGCACATAGTCTGTCAAATTTGCAACAATATGGATAGAAAAACATCTTTAAAAGATTGGTTCAGTCACCTAAATGTAGACATCCAACACCACTTTAGCATGGGACTCACAGGATATCATAAAGAACCACCCAGCAGGTGGTGGAGTGGCAACTGGAGACCAACCAGGATATCCTAGAATATCTCTGACCATACAGCACATCCTACCCTTTAGTGACTGATAATACAAATACTTTATTTTCTATGGTGGTTTTCAATTTTCACTTTATGACTAATAAAGTATGTGATTTTGAACATCTATTATTAAAACTTTTCAATTTCTATTAGTTCAGTCTTCAAGGTCATGTAATTCTTCCTCTGTGTTCTTTTTAATATTGTGTTTTAATATGCCTCCTGATTTCTGTAACATGAATGTATTTCAATAGCATGGTGATGCATTTTGTGCCAAGGTCCTTACTGGAAACCATAAACAACATCAGTCTGAAGTTCTTTGTGAATTTAACTAGTCATACATCCTCATAAAAACAGTTCCCTCTTAGAGTACTGCAGTAGGCTGACTCTGGCTGGATGCCAGATGCCCACAAAAGCCACTCCATTGCACCCCTCCACAACTGGGAAGGGGAGAAAAATATAACAAAGGTTCATGAGTTAGGATCCATGAGATATCTCTCACCAAAATTCCATCATGGGCAAAATAGATATTAATTGGGGATATTAATGGAATTAATTAGTAGCAAAATGAGAGCAGGATAGTGAAAAACAAAATAAACCCTAAAAATATCTTTGCCCCACCCCTCCCTCCTTCCCAGCTCTACCTCCTCCCCCAGCAGTGCAGGGAGATGGGAATGGGGGTTATGGTCAGTTCATCACAAGTTGTTTCTGACTCTTCTCAGGGAGACAAGTCCTTCCCCTGTTCCAGCCTGCAGTCTCTCTATGAATTTCTCCAGTGTGAATCTGGAGCTGTCTGGCGTCGGCTCTGCTGGACATGAGGAAGCTTCTTCTCACAGAAGCCACCCCTTACCAAAACCTGGCCCTGCAAACCCAATACAAGTGGCAAATTTCTGGACCTACTGTACATACACCATGTCTGTATGCACACGTGCACAGTTAAAACCAGAAGCCATTACAGAAGAATGGAAACAATTATTGGCCTTTAGGACAGGGAATCAGAGTGCTATCATAATTTTTTGTTGAAGCATATAGCAAAGTAATTGAAGCTCATGGAAATCCAAAGACAATTTTCTCTTCTTCTGTCCTAAATTTTTTTTAGGATAACTCAAAGACTTTATTGCAGCATAAGAATAAGTAACAAGAAAATAATCCATACAGCTACACCACCTTTGAAGCCAAAGTTTACAGACACTTTCTTTTAAGGTGGTTTATTTTTTTCCTTCAATTAGTATTACTCACTGAAGAGAAAGGTTCCATAATAACTAGCCTAAGGTTTTATTGGTTCATGCAGTGGGTTTCCTAAATTGTTCTACTTTTTCAAATTATTTCTTTTGTTTATTTCTTTTTGTCTTATTTTTCCTTTCAGCTTTGTTTCTTTTCTTTTTTTCTTGCCTCTTTCCTCTTTTTAAGATATAATGATCAGCGGGACACGGAAATGTTAAAGGTTAATAACTCAATGAGCCATTTGCAAAAGGAGTGAGTTCTTTGCTGAGGCCAGGTTTGTACCCCCCAAATGCAGGGGAAGAGGAGAGCTTTTGGCTCTGTGCTGGCAAAATCTCTCATCTGCATACCCACCACTGGAGAATGGCCATGAGACACTGACCTTTGTTTGGCAACAGGCTGGCTTTTGAGCCAGATAAAGGAAAGGCCGATAAGCAGATCCAGCAAGATAGCATAATGCTTTTTATAGTGCAAATTTTCTCCCACCTCCAACTTGAGGAAGTATCATAAAACATAAAAGCCTGAAGATATACATCTCTTCTGAGAAGAAACAGCTGACTCAACTAAACAGGGTCAAAGAGCTGTCATGTCATTAGAAAGAGACATAAACCATCTGAGACTCCCAAGACTCGTTTCTGGGTCATTCCACCAGTGTTGCATCAGACAGGGTAAAACTGCCCCTGCAGCAGAGGTGCTTGGGTGTTCCCACGGGAACATGAATGTGTATTAACCCACTGAACTTTTGTTGTCTGGGCTTCTCCCACCCCCAACACATCAAGACCACAACCATCATTTTGGGCAACTGACACTGAAACTACAACAATGAAGTCTCAGTGCTGGACCCACATGTGGTGATATTTCTCCTCTCCACTATCTAATCTTATCCTTTCTTTCTCTTTCTTTATTTTCCTCATATGTTAGTGATATTTTATATGCTTCCATACTTATATATAAGATGACACTTTTATACTTTTTCATTCTTACATTTTTATAGATGATAACCGAAATGGCTACATATCTCCTTTCTATTGCAACCAAATTGTTCTAAAATTAACCTGACACATACATACATGCAAACACACACACACATATTTATATATATACACCAGTCATTGAGTGTCATTTCACTTTAACCCATAGCAAGGGATCCATTAACAAGAACCTCAGCTGCCCTGTCTCAGGGGCAGGTCATAATATGAGCATAGTCAATCTACTTATCTACTTTCTTAGCAGGATTATTCTGGACACCTACTTTCACAGATAATTTCAAAATAATTAATTAATTGCAGGTTTAGTGTATATAGTAAAATTGTTATCGATCCTTTCCTTTAATAGGGTTTGCACGGAAAATTTTTCAACATCAGTTTACTGAAAAATAAAACAGTATGGGTCCCACACTGGGACAATAGAGATCTTCAGAGTGTCCTTTGTATTTAGCTCAACTAAAGTAAGATTCCCCCTGCTTCTTCAAGTTAGAATCAAAATCTGAACAAATATTTCAAATGTAAAAGAAATAAAAAATAAATAGCAATTTGCATATTTTCTTTTTTTCCCCCAAATTGTTTGCTTTATTCCCTAATTTATCACAAAGGTAACATATTTTCTAAAATACAGTGCAACTGTGCACTTTGGTTGCACAGTTGATTACACACACATGATTAGTCCCAGAACTGTTTTAGAGTGTCCAACCAACCAATACTGCACTGTTCCCTAACTCCATCAGCAGTGATTTGTTTCTGAAAACATTATGCATTGACACGTTTAAACCAAATCACTTCTAGTAGTTCAGTGATACCAACATAAGCTTTTTCAATAAAAAAAAACATACCCAGGCAATTTCACTGAGAAAAGTCCTGCTCTCTTTCTCACTCTTTTAGAATTTTATTATATTTAATTAGAAACATTCCCCTGAAAACTATCCTGTATAAAAACTGTTCAATCAAACACACAGATCCTACAGTAATGAAAGATTTCACCTGCCCAAATAAATTCTTTATTAATATGGCTTTTCCCGAATCATTTCACGTCTAGTTCTCCCAAGGAAAAAAAAAAAACAAAACCAAAAAAAAAGCTTTTCTTCCACAACTGACACTTCTGGGAAAGAAATGGATGCAAATAGAGGATGGTATTTTAATTAGTATACTTTAAATTGCAAGATAGCTGCCTTAATTGATTTCAAATAGCATGGCAAAACATTAAGACAAAGAGAAATAGCATCCTCATTTAACGCTCATTTAATAGGAATTACTGATTTTAAGTTCCAATGCAGCTGCTTTCATGGGGTCTCTTACAATCATGCCTGAAGAATAGTTTAATTTTGAAACAAATCTAGTTACGGCAATGAAAACTCTTCAGAGAAAATATTCTTAAACAGGTTTCAGCTTTGCTGCAAGGCTTACATTTCAGAATCTAAGCTAAGTAACAAGATCAGATCTTTCTCTGTAAGCAGAGATCTACTTTTTAACAAGTGTTCTTTTATTTGTGCCTTGCAGGTTTGCAAAATTGGATTAATCTCTCTCTAACGCAAGCATATCTCACAGTGATGGATTCAAGCTATGTCTTTGGCTTCTAAATTAATCCAGAGTTTGGTTACTTGAACTACATTTTCTGTGAAGAACCAAAGTGTCTCTGTTACAGCTAGACACTAGTCTCCAACCACTGCATATGTGAAGGCAAAAGCAAGAGTCCTGTCACATCCTCTGGGACTCAAAACTGCAGAAGTATTCTAACTTTTGTCTAATTTTAAATATTCTCCCATATTACATTATATAGTTCATATATACCCAGTCCTTAAACACACTGCTGAATGCACTACTTTCCAAATGGAATAACCTAAAAGTGTCATTAATGTATTATTTCCAGAGAAATTATACAGAATATCCTTAAAATAGTATAAATATATGTGATCAGAAGGTCTCATAGGGCTACAAACAATAATCTCATAATTCCCATTTCAGAGATATTTCTCTAAGCAATGTCTTCTAATACTAAAAATACCCAGCTTATAGAATTCTTGGCCTTCAAGTCCATACCTGACTCATTCTGTCAAATCTGAGAAATACTGAGGTCAATATAATGAAAAGCAATACTTACTGACATTTTTAATCATTATTTTGATATACTTGTTGAAGTTGATGTTTGAGTGATTTGTGGAATTCTATCAAATTTTAAACTGACATCTCTTTCACTTTTTTCATTCCATCAAATATGAAGGTGGAAAGGGGATCAATGTGCTTAATCGAGCTTGAAATGAATCTGACTTTTTGTTTTGCAACTGTGTTTTTTGTACTCAAAGCCTCAAATCACACTAATGAAATAAAGACAGACCAACTTTCTATTATGGCAATAGAATTTGTCAGATGTCACAGAATCAGCTCAAGGAGATGGGGAATAAGTTTACAAAATGCATGACGAGTTACAGGTTTGTCTTGTTTAGCTTTTTATAAATTTGTTTTCTTCTCCAGTGTTATACAAGCAGGCAGGAATGAGGGGAGAAAAGTTGTATGACAAACACTGCAAGTGAAAAATCTGTTCTTAAATTGCAGTACAAATATTGTATATAGGATATTCTACAAACCGCTTGCCGGGTAATTGAAGTACAGCAGAAAGCTGCACATTTATCATGTATGAATGCACAGTCACAGCACGAAACTGCTCAAAGACCGAGGGTGCTCAGCCTGGCCAGTGCTGGGAATCCCAGATAATACAGGCACCCTGCATGGAGCTACAGCTATCTTAGGAAAAGCACTATGCCTGCCTGTCACAGGACGAAGAGCCATGGCCAGACTTCAAGGGTGATGGAAAGGAAAGATTTTCTTTTTCAAGAAATAATTTTCAAGAATTTTTTCAATCTAAAAAGTCACTCAAAAGATACTGGACTGAAATAAATGGTAAGGAAAAACACCTTGCTAGGAACAAAGGGAGTAGATTTTTTCACAAGATAAATCTTCATCATCCAAAAGTTCCATGTTTTCCCTGTTTGCAGTCTGATCTTTTCTATTTCACTACCTTATATTCGAAAGAAATTCAGAGGTTCTTAGCCTTCAGTGTAATTTAATATCCTAATTTGGACAGCAAAGGCTGAAGTGCAGTATCCAGCTAACTTCAGGTGTCTTTGTGGTGTGAAACCCTACACAAGCAGTTCACAGTTATCTAAAATCAAATGCTTTAGCTCAGTAGCAACTTGATGCTATTTCAATCATTGTGTTATGGTACTAAGAGAATATTTAATCATATATTCTCTGCTACATGAATTGAAAATTATCTGATATTTCCTCTACAGTACCTTATTAATAATTATCAAATCATGAACCAGGAAATCAATCATTAGGTATGAATGGAAAGGGGGGAGGAAATGGGGCTTGTTACAATATATTTTGAATGTTTACATTTGATTTACACTTATAAGCAAATAAATTAATTAATTAATGTGTTGTTTTGTAAATATATTTATGCAAAACGTGTAAGTTTCTTTGTTGACAAATGCAGCTTGTATTTAGCATGTTTCTGGAAGTCATCTGACATATCTGGAGAAAAAAAATAATACTGTATTTATTCAAGCATGGCTATTTCTTAGGAACAGAACTCATTCTATAGAATTACCTGCCAGGATAGAATCAGCACTGCATACACGGCCCTTGGAACACAATATGCTTTCAAGTAACTTTCCAGCAAACTCCTAAGATGATAAGGAATAAGCACATAAGACTTCTCTCCTAACACCCTCTGTCTTCTCCATGTTGAGAGAAATCTAACAAACTACCACAGCTACTGGGGTCAGCTAAACTACCACCCAAAAACAAACAGGAAAAGTACAAATCTCTGCTCAGCATATGACTTCTAATTCCAAGACTGTACTATAAAACCACAATCTCATCCTGAAATCAACTGAAACATCTAAATTGAAAGATTCTACAAGTGGTCCATATTTATTTTTCTTATATTTTTAAAGTTGAATTTCAAGGATCCTTGTGGGATCACAGAATATTAAGAATAATCTATGAAGCCTTAAAATTCAGTTAAGGTTCTGTGGTGGGAACTTACCAAGAGCACTGCTAATAGGAAATTTTTCAGAAAATGTATTTATTTTTTCTAAAAATTCATTTCTCTGCATCAGAATATAAATTAGTAGCAGGAAATTATTTTTTTTTAAATCTATTTTTCATTCCTAAGGGTTTTTTATAAAGCTAATTTGTCCATTTAAATCAGCATAATGGCAATGCATTGTTTCCCATTAAAAAGTGATACTGCAATTAAAATTTTAAGGGAAACATTAATATTTTATTTTTTTTTTTAAATTATGTGTCCCTAAGACTTGGGACACATACAAAAATATTTTTGCTTGCTTTAAAAATGTAATTTTCCAATGCTTTTATTCTTTATTTTTTTTTATTCTTTATTTTTTCTTTTATTCTTTATTTTTGATACCAATTCTCAGCCGTAATTAATCTCTAGTATATCTGTAACCAGTACAAGAGGCCATACCTGGATTATGACGAGAGAGGGGAGGAGAGGAGAGGGGAGGGGAGGGGAGGGGAGGGGAGGGGAGGGGAGGGGAGGGGAGGGGAGGGGAGGGGAGGGGAGGGGAGGGGAGGAGAGGAGAGGAGAGGAGAGGAGAGGAGAGGAGAGGAGAGGAGAGGAGAGGAGAGGAGAGGAGAGGAGAGGAGAGGAGAGGAGAGGAGAGGAGAGGAGAGGAGAGGAGAGGAGAGGAGAGGAGAGGAGAGGAGAGGAGAGGAGAGGAGAGGAGAGGAGAGGAGAGGAGAGGAGAGGAGAGGAGAGGAGAGGAGAGGAGAGGAGAGGAGAGGAGAGGAGAGGAGAGGAGAGGAGAGGAGAGGAGAGGAGAGGAGAGGAGAGGAGAGGAGAGGAGAGGAGAGGAGAGGAGAGGAGAGGAGAGGAGAGGAAGAAGAATGCTACTGCAAGCTTCACACCCACTGACACTCATGGCAGAACACGTACCCATGTGCAGATCCACCCTCTGAAACTGTGCAGAAACTAGAGTGCCCTGATTTAAATCTCTGTGAGTGTAAGAGATAGTTTTAGATAGGGCCATTTAAGCAGCTAGGCAAAAGTAAGCACTTACCTAGTGCTACTCACATCATAAAGAAAGAGGCAGTCTGGAAAATAATTCTTCATTTAGCTCCAACAAAAAGAAATAACCTCAGCAATGTTTGTTTAAATACAAGTTTAGCAATGTGACAAAGTGCCAAAGCCATGTGAAACAGGTAAGAAACTAGCATTGAAACAAAATTCCAATAAACCAATAACAATGTGCATTTAATACCCATAATTTCAACTCAACAGCTTCCAGATCACCTTACACAGGAAACAGCACTCATTATCCAAATAATTTGTAAAAATGCTGGTAGACAGTACATAGACACTAGGGATGGAACACAATTGCATTGGATTTAAACCTGTTTTAGTGAATCAGAAGTCTGTTTTTGTAAAATTTATAACTTAAATTTTATACTTGAGAACAGGAAGGATGCCATATAATTGCTATTTCTTTATGAAAGTATTACAATTAATGAATCAGCTCAAGGTTTGAGTGATTTTTATCCTCCCCAGGGTAGACAAAGCTTTGTTGGCACATCAAGGGAAAGCTTGCAGGTACTTAATCTGTCTTTTCTGGTCTTTTAAGTCCCTGATATAAAATTCATAATGAAAAGAAAAAAAGTGGAAACAAATATCCTTTTGATAATCTACTTATTTTCCTGAACTGATGCCTCCTCACTAACTATGTAATCATTGATTAAATAAAAGCTACCAAGTTGAGACATAACTTAGTTATTAATAGCTTATAAAAGATATCTTTAAAAAAATATAAATTGCAACTACTGGGTAATTTTTGAAGTGTGTTAAGGATGGTGTTTTATTTTCTAATTTAAATATATTCCCAAAGTAATTATAAGCTAACTAAAAGCTGTGTCCATATATTCTTTTAGAAATGTAGTTGGGATGGGCAAGAAATCATGAAAGATTATGTCTCTACTGGTTTTACACTATGTTACTACCTATTGCCTTTAAATATCCATGTATTTATATACTTCAAAGCATATTCAATGTGTCTGGATGTCTATTTCTTCTATTCAGATGTAAAGAACAAAAAAAAAAAAAAAAAAAAAAAAAGAAATGTAGACAACTCAAGGAAATGAGAGGATTTAAAAATGAAGTCTCAAAATGCTATTTCCAACTCCATCATGGAGCACATACCAACAAAAGTTGTGAAAAGGCTAGCAGGAAGCCAGGGAGTGAGGATGAATCTCTCTCTTTCAGAAACAAGTTCTGCAGCAACACGGAGGGTGTTGACTGGTCAAGGGACATTCTGTTTCTTGTTTTTTAGATCAGCTTCTTTTTATTCTGTCTTCCCACCTTTTAATGGTGCTATATCTTTTAACTTAGTGAAACTGTGTAATAAAAATTGCAACATTCATAAAGCAATGGCCATACAGAAATACACACACACACACACACACACACACACACACACACACACATATATATATATATATGTGAAACACTGACATTAAACAAAAAGTTTCAGAAGACTGAAAGAAGGCTGCTGGTTTTAAAACATTCACAAAAAACCTTGAGAAGCCCTTTACATTAGAGAGGTATTTGAGTTACAGAAACAACCTGGCCTTTTCAGTGATTTGCCAGTATTTATTGGCACTTCAAATGGCATTTATACTGTTAACTGAAAAGCTAAATACCTGAAGCCGTCAATGGATTAGTTATGAGAACAGCACCTGATCACAGAATACTACGAATTACCATAGCTTCACTGGAAAATTCAGGATCTCTTTATGATCACGCTAAAAATCTATTAAGTCTCTATAGTCAATTCATAGAAACTCTTCACTTAAAATACTTTTATCCAACTAATTACAAAACTAACTTGTTTGGAATTTTTTAGTTCACAATGATGATTCTTCTGCAATGCCTTAATGAGTAAATCACCAATGCAACAAACTCCAGCCATTAATCTTTAGGTTTCTCATCTCAAATTTATATGTTTTGCAATCTTAAAATTTTTTAGATTATAAATTATGTTTCTTTACATTTTCTAATTTAACTGCAATTAATACACTTGATAAATTTATTTTAAATAATATATAAAGCTTTGCAAATTAAAAAATATTTATATTTGCAATTCTTCATACTAAATTCACAATCTAAGTCCACAGTTTTTAAGGCTATAATGCACAAGCTCTCAAGGCTCCCGACTGCACATCTTATGTAGGTCCATGTTAGTAAGGATCACTTTCAGCATGTTCACAGCTTGGCATCAGCTGGCAGAGGACTGATTCAGACTGCTACACACCAGCATGTAACAGAGGGAGCTCCAAAATTCTCCTCTTCCACAAGAGAGTAATTTTTCAGAAGAGTTTTACTAGAAGGTTTACTAGAAGCTCAATATCCTTACCTTTAAAATTAAAAAATGCTTAATTCTATTATTAAAATGACATAAACTAAGCTATGCTTTACATTCTGAAAAGGGTGCCATTTGCACATCAAGAATGAAACCCCCTTTTTAAATATTCACAAAAGCACGACAGACAACTCCAATGTCTTTTTCATCATGAATGAAGCCTAGCAACATGAATTCCTTGCAAATACTTCATCATTATACATTAAGAAGCTTTTTTCCCTAGGGCATATTTTTATTTTACTATAGCTCAAGAAAATAAAGTGACTGCATGTGCTTTGGGACTAGAGTTTATGGTTTGAAAATTACATTCAAACAGCAAAAATATTTGAATAGTGGAAATACAGTCCACATTTACAACAAATTCATTGATTGAAAACATATACACCAGTTAGCTAACACTATTACTTTCATGTATTTTTTTTTAATTACTGGAAAAAAAAATCTCTACCATGAGAATCAGGTACGTTCTTCCACCTCATGTTTTTCTAGATTACTGTAAACTGAGTATGAACTAGAGCAATTTTATATCAGCTAAAAGTTATTCCTAATAAATTATATTTCTCACTTTTATTTTCTGTTTCTCCATTTTCTCGAGGTCTCCAAAGGGAAATTCCACAGTAATGGAAGCATGCTTGCCTTTGTGTTTTTTCCAGGAAGAACCAGACTTCTGAAGCAAGTGTCTGCTCCATGCAATTTCAAAACACGTAGTTGTTTAGATTCAGAAATTTCATAGGTCTCAGTAATAGAATTCCAAAAGTCGACAAAAGCAGGAGTTTAGCCAGGCACTGGCAGAGTCAGTAAAAATCATGGCCCAGAAAGTTTTTCCACTTCTTCCCAATTTAAAAACCCATCTAGTAAAAATTCTTTCTTTCTCAAAAGAAAAATAAAACAAAATGTGCTGAGCTGCTGCTATGGTTTCAGCAATAGAAGTTATACTGTCTAAATTACTGGATAAGCCCTTAATCAATCAATTCATTTCAACCAGAAGAAAAGCAATCTTCCACCCACAACATCTGGGGTGTGAGGTTTTTTTTCATTTTTTTCCCAAATGCAAGCACATTAAGTTGCAATACAGTACTTGCCATGCTAGAATTGGAAGAAGAAAAATTATTTATGTTTTTCCTTTGTACCAGAAAGATGAAAAAGAAATACAGCTGATGAGGAAGCAAAAAGAATTAACAATGAATACTTAAGCACATATTTGCTACCAGCAAAGTGCTCTCATCAAGGAATAATATGGAAAATAAGGAAGAGACAAAATTCATTATCAGTGATAATGAAAAATATGTTAATAATGCTAATCTTGTATATTTATGATAGATTAAAAATTTTTCATATAATAGGGTTTTCACATAACTGAGTTAGCTCAATCCTTTTTGTTCTTTAAAAGAAGCACATCCATTCACCTACCAATAATGTTTCATCCAGCAGTGCAAATGCTGTTTCACTTTGCTTTTTCCATATTAATTATGTGCAGTTCAAGAAAAATGTAACACCCACACAGTATTTGCCCTGCTGATTAAATAATATCCCATGTTTAACAAATTGCTCAGATTTCTAGATAAATCAGAAAGAAACCACAGGCAAGGCTGTTTACACTTGCTTTCTCTGTAGGGTTGCTAAACAAAAACACCTGCAACAAGAACAAGAGATTTTATTGACCCAGTCTGAGACAACAAAGCATAATGTCAGTTCTAATAGACAATTTAAAATCTTACACAAACAAAAAAAAGAAGCAAAAGCAATTTAATTTTTAAAAACCCACAAAAATAAGCATGGTAAAAAATGAAAGTGAGTTTTCCTTCCATCAGCTTTATCTAGCTAGGTGAGGAAGGAAGGCATCTGAAACCTCAATCCTTTCTATGACCCCTAACAATAGGTTCCCTTCTTCATATGCCAGCATGTCCACCTTTTTCCCTTAGTCTTCCTTCCACTGTACATCTATAAGCCTATCTCGTTTTTATTAACACTCTTCAGACTCAACTCCGAGTGGGCTTTGGCTTTCCTAAACCCAGCCCTGCATGCTCAAATGGCACCTCTACAGTCATTCTGGGTCACCTGACCTCATTCCTGACTCTGGCATCCTTTTGCAGTACAGAGTATGTTCAAGAGCTCTTTCTTCATCTGTGCAGATCTCCTGCCATGTTTTGTTTGACCTCCTGCTTATCAGAGTAGACCACTTTTGAGCCCAGAGGAGCTATTCCTTAAAAACTGACCAGCTCTCCTGCAGTCTTATTCTTTCCATGGTCACATTCCAAGCCATTCATTCAAGCTGAGCAAGCCAAGTTTGCTCATCCCATGTTCAGGTTTGGGATCCTGATATTTGTCTTTCTCCTCTAAATATTCTGAACTCCACCATCCTGTGTTTGCTGCAGCCAAGACCCTCATAATCCTGACTAGCTCTTTGGAAAGTGTGTAGTTTATTACATTGTCTTCCTTCCTCAGCTCCTTGGCCATTTTTATTAGGAAATTCTCATCACAGGACTGGTTTGCTTGATCTCTGTTATTCTTGCTTTGCTTTTCCAGCAATTATCAGGATGATTGAAGTAATCCATGATAACCAGGGCCTGAAAACACAGTTTTTTTCAAATTTCCAGAAGAAAGGCACATCTACTTTTTCCTGATGAGGCAGTCTGTAGATGTGTACAATTATAATGTCTGTACCAGTTACCCACTATCTTAACCCATAATCTCTTATGTGGCCCATCATCCATCCCCACCCAGTTTCTCACATTAACAACTCCCACTCCTCACATTTTTTCCTGGTTTTGCCTTCCTAGTGGAGTTTTCATTCGTTCGTTGCAGCACACCAGTCGTGGAATCAATAAAGATTTTTTGTTTTATTTAAAGCTGTTATTTAGATAAATTTAGGAAATATTGTAAACTACGCAAGTGCTCAGAGTACATCATTAAAATGTTCTTCCAAATGTTTAAGCAATTAATTATGAAATTTTAACAGAAGGTGGAAGCCAAAACCATCTGGATTCAGGACATTAACTGCCTCTCTAGTGTGCTATTTTTTTATTCTACACAATGCATAAAAACCAAATTAATTGAAAGGGCAAAAATGTCATTTGAATTACTATCACTAAGATACATAGCAAATGTTTCCACATTTTTGTGACACTTGATACTAAGGCAGTCATGTGAACATTAAACTAATTCAATGCTGCCAACTTGTATGACTTTGGATAATGAGAGGTGTCCCATCCTGGAACTGCATTCCCTGGAATGTGGTGGAAATAAAACATTATTACATGTTGAAGCCGAGCCTTCATAAACCCTTCTGAAGAGGATAAATTGAGGATTAGGAAATAGCTGTATACTAAATTGTGTCAGTGTGGTCTCCCCACTCTCCTTAACCTGACCTTTATGTCCTGTAACCCTGCTCAAGTGGTAACTGGAAGTGTGGTCATAATGGATGTGTCTGGCTTGATGGCTGCATCCAGCTCAAGTGGGGGCGTTTGTGTAACAAGACAATAAACAGTCAAAGGGTAACTTGAACAATGTTCCCACCTAACCACAATGCTGGTTAATGTCCAACTCCAGCCAAGTTTGGAAGAAATTAACATCTGTAGTCAATTTGCAAATAAGACTGTAAGTCAATCATCACACTCCATAAATAGTGGGCAGCCCAAGGCCTGCTGAGCTTTCCTGCATGGCAGCAGCTGCATGCCAGGATCTTCCCTTCAGCAGAAACATCTCTCAAGGTTACTCCTTGAGGCTGCGAGAAGCCTTATTGTGTCAAATACTCAGTAAGTGAACTGGGAGTAAGGGCACTGAAGCTTTGAAATCTTATATAAATGGCATAAAGGACAGATTGTGCATACATAATCCTTTAGACCTATACAAATGACTAAACCTGGGACTAAGTCTGGATCCAGCCACATCTAAACTCCACTCTAATAAGAAGTTGAGAACACAAGGGGGCCTTTTCTGAACCTCATGACGCAGTTGGAGGGCCTCCCTAGCAGTTTTGTCTGACCCTGCCCTCTGTACAGTAAATAACCAAGTGTACCTTGTGACTATTTTACAGGAGTTACAAAAGTCATCACTAGAACCACTTTTATGATGTGGAAAAAGTGGATCTTATCTTGTGGCTTATTGAGGTAGGTCCTCCCAGAACTTTGTATACCTCTACAGTCTTTTCCTGAGTCATGTTTTATTCTTGAATTAAGCATCGAAAGTGGCTATGCTAGGACAAGGCCCAGCATTGCAACAGGTTGAAACAAAGTATTTTGCAACATGTAGTTTCCCTGAATGGAGATTTCCCCAGCTAGTCCCAAAGTCACAGAAATGGACCTGTGGCAACTCAGGAGGTACACAAAAAATAACACTCTGGATAGCATTATATAGACAATAACTGTTGTTTGTTTGTTCAGAGTTATTCTACATTTCCTAATGCATAGCAGCTCAATAGTTTTCTTAGCATCATCTTAAAAATGAATAACCCACACGGTTCATGTTCTGTAAGATATGGTTCTCTCCATTTTGCTATACTCTACTACCACGAATACCTGCAAGCCTGTACACAAACACTGTTTATATATTTAGAGTTTGCATTCTTGTTAGGCATAAGACTGGCCTAAACTGAAAAGCTAAATCTAATTAGGAAACAGAAATTAAGTATTCTTCTTCCTAAGTCCCTTGACATATCTGATTTAATAGCTATTCTAAGAACATGCCTCATTAGGGATTTGGTTGCCACCACTTATCATTTTTACTAATTACCATGGTGGTCAAACTTATATTTTGTAAAAAACTTTTCAATAAATACCAGCAGCTTCAACATTCTACAATCTATAGTGGATAGTGAGCTCGGGGTTAAAGATACATGAAGGATCTTAGGGTATTCTGGGAAGAACATTGTTAAGATGTTTTCCCAGGGAAGAACATAGTAATTAGGGAATCCAGGTTGCAGTGCCTATCTCAAAGATTTTTTGTTTCACCCATTGAAGGTTTGATATAAAATTAATCAGTCCTATCAGCAAGGATTGGAAGCCTCAGCTTCAAGGTCCTCATGTCAGTGTTATAAAATATATCCTAGTTGTGTTTCTTCTTTCTTGAATCCTTTACTAAAATTGGAACACTGGGCAGTGGCAAATCTTCAGCAGAAGTAGCATGTGTCTCTATTTCAAATGGCCACAGAGATAAAATCAAGTTCCTGGGAAGTCAGAAGTATCAGTTTTGACAGCCTTAAGCAGATGAAGAAACAGAATCTGAATTTTCCAATAAAGTGGGTTTACCAGCAGCAGGCAGCTAAGCTTGAAATTTGGCTGCTTGTTCACTTCCCTCAGGCCCATTAGGATGTGGGAAGAGAAATGGAACTATAAAAGCAAGAAGACTTGGGTATAAAGATAACCATTGTTTAAAAAATGAAGGATTGGTAGAAGAAAAAGAGAGAAATAAAATGAGTGATAGGCACTCACTATGTCCCACAGCCAGACTGATGCCCAGCCAGTGTCTGAGCAAATGATGGCTAATGACACTAAACTCCACTGTGCTGCATTTTATTGCTGAACACAGCTTTTTATGGTGTGGAATATCTTTTTGGTTCATTCAGGTCATCAGTCTGGTTGTGTTCCCTCATAATGTGCTGTGCACACTTCAAATGTTCACCAAGTGACAGAGTGAGAAAAAGAGATGGCCTTGACATCCTGCGCACTGTTAGGCAATAACTAAAACACTCATATTACCAACACTGTTTTAGCTGCAAATCTAAACCAGCACCATCTGAGCTGCTATGGAGAAAATCAACTCCATCCCAGCTGAATCCATTAGATCATTTATAGAGTAAAACCTCAGATAGCTGGCAGCATGTAGGACAGAGAAAACAAAACTGCCTTCAACCTTTGAAGGAAGAGAATAAGTAACAATCCAATTTCAACAGGGGATTCTGTGGTAAAAGAAATGAGTCTGTGCCAAGACAGAAAACCTGCAGACTTGCAGGTCACTATATTTTAGATATCTTTATTGATTTTGGCTAGATTATTTCATTTTGTTAGCATCCCTTGTATGCAAGGGAACTGGTATCTAACATAAATATTTGGAAATCAGGAACTGAAGTGAAAATTTTTTCATCTGGCTTTGTGACAGTGACTATAAGTGGAAAATGTAACACTGCAGTTAGCAAATGGAATGACTATTATTAAAAAGTGAAAATTTCTGTCTACCTGATGTGCTTCCTAAGGTGTAAGGGCAAAGTTGTCAAATGAGGGGCTTTTCTACCTTCACTGAACCAAATCTCCAACTGATAAACCTTATGCCATGGCCAGGGTTGACATGTGGGCACTGAGGGGTAGAGACATATAGACACTGTAAGGGTGGACATAAGAAAGGCTGGAGGTAGAGAAGTCAGATGGCAGGATGATTTATCTATCAATAATGAATGAATTTTATAATAAAAAATAATCACACTGATTACTGTGAAATTATTCATGTGACAAATTGTCAGTAAGTTTTTTTGTTGTCAATCTTTAAAAATCACATTTCTACAAATTTCAATTCTGACATTTTAGATAAAGGATTTCATCAGAACTTTTAGCCTGATGAGGCAAAAGCTGTCTTCTTTCCTGTAATACTGAACCCTCTTTGACCTTCTTTAAACTAACTCTTGACATGTAGTGGTAGATCAGAATATTTAAAAGGCAGTATGAACCAGAGAGTCAATATTCTGCTGTAATCAGTACCTTCTTAGTGAAAGATTGTGAAGTAATATTTTAAGGTTACTTTTGTGTGGATTATCTGCCTACCTATCCATCTTCTCAAATGGAAACTCACCCTAATACACAGCAGACTCTCATCTCAAAATACACCAGTAACAACCAAAAATACATGAGAAGGGCTTAGACACTCTGTGTACTACAGATTGTCTATTGAAGAAGACAGAAACTGAAAGATTTGCCTAAGGCTGCACAGGAAGCCTGCAATAACTGAATCAAGACTTGGCTGTAATGCTTTTTTCTACATTGTGAGTCCACTTGCAAGTTCCTTGAGAGACAGAATGACTTCCTTGGGGACTCAGCCTACCTTCTGCCTCCCCAGACTGCCAGAGCTGACCAGCTGCAGGAATCAGTACACCTCCTGGGAGACAAAGTGCTTGAGGGATTTGAACTTCCTCCAACTCAGTGAGAGTTGGAATTAATGTGAATTACTGTGAAATAAGGATGCAATCTGTCGGTCAGTGTGTATACATAAATCTCACAAGCAAGGGTACACAGTTTATAAACTTAAAGACTTGGTGACTTTCTTTATATTACTCCCTGACAACTTTGCCTGATTATATGAAAAACATAATAATTATATATTTGTTTGACACAAATATGTATAGGTCATTTATTTTAGCAGAGAAAATTAAATTTACACTTTTTACAAATGAAGCATTTCAGACAGTCCTACCATCTACAGTCTGCATTATTAACCACTTGAATTCTGGATAAATTTCAGGTTAAAATATGCAAAGATAGGAAAAAAACCTCAATCCCTTATTTCATGACCCATACTCCATTAAAACCCTTTTTTTTACACACAAAAAAAGCTTTCTAATATTTGGTACAGTAAAAGTTCTAATGCAGTCATGAGCAAATTCTATTTTCAAAACACCTTTCAAGACATATGTGAAGAAAGATACAATGGCTGGATATTGGAGAATTTTGACTTTTTACTCTTAAACTCTGAATGTTGTAAAGTGAATCCATTCTTTATGAAATCAGGAATCTGAAAGTACAAAGACATCAGTAAGAGTGGCTGTATATCAGGCTGTTTTCTGTGACCAGATGGACACAAAGAAGTACATGCTTAGCTAACAGATAATATTTCTATTGCTAAAGAATATATAAAAGAGCAAAACTAAGGAGAAGAGGCCTTCAGCGTGAAAATATGAAAATTAAAGGAAAAAGTAAGCCTTTCAAGAGACAGAAAAACACAATATAGTGATAGGCTTACAAAACCTGTTCTGGCCTGCTTGCACATCAGCTTCTGATCAGAAGCTGAAAGAAATAGAAGCACTTGAGCAAACAATCTTTAATCAATGAGAAATCATCAAAGGTAGCTCTACTTGTCTCACAAGAAATATAAACTTATCTGAAATAAACAAAGTCCACCAAGGCAGTCTTCATATAGGAAAATAATCCATCTGTAACACCTCTGTCATCTCACTATCATATGTCATAGTCATTATGGCGCAGAAAGATCCCTCTGGAAAACCACATGCTCTCTGTTGCACACGCATGACCTAGAAAGCTAGAAAAATGGTGATCAGTTTTGAAGTGTGTGAAGAAGCAAAGACTAAAGAGAGAAAATGAACAACAGATATTCAGAGTTAACAGATATCAAAGTAAAAAAAGTAAACAAAAACAAAAACAAAAAACCCCACAGATATCAAAGTAAAAAAATAAGCAAAAATGAAAAAACCAAACTAAAACACAACAAAACAAACAAACAAAAACCCCACAAGAAACCTGAAAAACAAAACAAAACAAAAAACCCAAAAACTAAACAAACAAAAAACTCACCAAAGAATCCCCAGAAATAAACAAACCACAAAAAAAATCCTAAAACCAAATAAAGACAACCAACAAAAGCAAGCAAAACAAAACCCCCAAAAGTTTTTCCATCACAAATGAAACTACACTGTTGTTCTAGAACAACGAGATTGTTACGACTCAAGTGAACAGTTGAGGACCACCACAGGATTACCCTGGAGAATGACATGGAGGATTTCAGCCTCTCTGGAGCCCTTGTAGCTTAATCTGTGACTATACTCATCTGTGAAATTTAATCAAGGAAAGAAAATCAGTCATCCTGATAGCAACACTATGGCTGCATGAAATCCATTGCAGTGATTTTATCACTACCCTGTAGGACCCAGTTTCTGTGATAGGTTCTTTGGTGCATGGGAGGAAGAAAAGCTGTTTTCATCATGAGTTTCATAGTGCCTGCCACAAGAAGGAAGAGTAAAACTTACAGTGAAAAATCCCCTCCATATTGCCACCAACATCTGAAATCCAGCTCTAATTATGTTGGAATCTTTCACGTGCCATTAAGTGCTTACATATTTTTATTTTTTTATTGCAGAATAATTTTTCTCAAATTTAAATTAAATACAGACAGGATTCAGGCTGCTATTCTTATATACTAAGTGGGTCATGTAAATAGTTCCAGTTTCATTTGTCATTTGATATTCTGTTACCTCTGAAATAATAACTAAGTAATATTTTACCCTTTATTAATTTCACAGAGTATGCTTTTTCTATCACTTTCATCTAAAATCTACAGATATCTTTCATCATGCCTCTTCCTAAAGCAGAGCAACCATTTTCCTTCTCTCCTTTCCTCTTCTGCCTCCCAGCCTGTTAAATTTGTTGGTCCTTAGCATCTCTCGATAAAGTCCCCAGACTGTATGATAAGAAAATGTTGAATCTCAGTGATGCTTTTTAATTCTGTTTTTTATGTCACCTCTTGGGAATTACTGTCTTATTCTGTACAACAATCTCTACTGACTGAAAATAAAATAGGTGTACAAACATCCTACCCTAATTGATTGCAATTATAAACTAATAATTATAAATACAAACAAAAATAATTGCAAACAAAAGCCAGTATAAGAACATTCAATTAAACAGGGTTTTTCATGGATTTATTGCTCATCCCACTAGTAGCAATATCAGTATGTCTGCCAAAAGGCAGAACTTGAAACTGGTATAATTAAGATTCCAGAAAAAAGCCAACCAACCAAACAAAGGAAAACAAATAACAAAACACACAGGAAACCAAAACACGATTGTCCCAAGCATTTGTCTCTTATATATGTGCTTTATACTATATTTGATGTAAATAAAATATTTAGTCACACATCTATATAACTGCTCTGATCAGCAATGCTGGAAATGATTGCACAAATACCAAAACATCAGATAAAGATGTAGCATAATTAGTAAGCAAATAACCACTCTGCTAAAATATAAAAAAGGACTTTACATAAGTACAAATGCACATACTGAAACAAATTTCTGAGCCAATGATAATGCTACAGTTGACACTTATTCTTTTGTATTCTGACTCATGTTTGCACTCATCAGATATGTGAAGGGGATATTGGTGTAGCTGGTTTTTCTACAGCTTCCCAAAAGTGGAAGGCAAAAGTGAATATCAATTAGGAAGAAGTAAATATGTTTTGAACTCATTCACTATTCACCCTCCTATTATTTCTAAACTGAATGTTTTCTCTATGTTGAATGCATTTGTGCATAGGGATGTAAAATCCAAATATCTAGCAAGAAGCTTTTCTCTGTAGATATCTGTTCATTACTACCCCTAGCTTCTGACAGTTTGACATTTTTATAAAAAATTCTATCTGTAAACTTCTGCAGCACCAGATAAGACATGGATTTTTGTCAACCTTAATATTTTGTTCCTTTTAGGTATTAATTTCCCAAATCTCTGAAACATCCTCTTATTCTCTAGAAGTGGCAGAACTTCTACCACTGCTATGAATCTGATTTTACCCAGGCAGGAATGACATGAATGGCCTCAAAACTCTATCTATGAAAAAAATTAACAAACTGTTAGCACAATTTGAATAAGCTCTAGCTTCTTTTACACTGAGTCATCCAAACATAGTAGGTTTTTTGTATTATTGTAGTCTGCCACTAAGCTTTGTAGGAATTATTCCAAACATATTAGTGTTCTGGTTTTGATATAGAGAAAGAAAAATTATTTTAATATACTGCTATTATGGTTAGTAGGAAAACAGCTTAATATGGTTAATTAGGCGATTTGTCAGATCCTCTGTTTCAGTTTCATTATATACAATGGGCATTTTCCTTTTCTCCCTAAAGCATTAGGAATATAAAAACAAATCAGGTATTGTTTTGTTAGCACACTACTTAACCCCAGAGTACACTTTTATGTATGCAGTTAGCTAAATACAGGCTATGAAAGGATATCTAAAAATACCTTAAAATTTTGTTTTAATAAAAATATCTTCACAGGTGTAGCTTTTGTTCAAGCATGCCACTAGACCAGAGTGTGGTTTCAATTATATTAAATACATAGAAAAGATTTAAAAAATTAGATTATTAGACATTTATGGAGAAACAATACAATATAATTTGTTTTAAGAATTTTAATTATAATGGTAGTATCTTAAAGACAGAGGTGTGGGTTTGGGTGTTTTTCAAATAAATGAGGAGGACTCTAGGAAAAAAAATTAAATAGCAATATTGGGTCTTCTTTTTTATAGGCAAAAAATGTATTTCAACTATTAGAAGTGTTTCAACTATTTAAACCAAATAATAATTTAAATCAGTTGTCATTCATAGGACAGAAGCCACAGAAAATAATAGCATACAACAAAAAGCACATTAAAAATTATGTAGAATATGTACCAATATTAACAATGAATAAGCTGCAGGTTTTTAAAAATTATATTATGATTTTAAATTGTTGAGGACCTTAGAAGTACACACAGCACTAAGAGTAAAAAAAATTCCAATAAATTAAAAAATTTAAGTTTATCTCCTATATTACATGTTAATAACACGCATTTCACCTTTTTGTCATCTGCATTATTAAAGAAGGTAAAAGATTTCACCCCGAAGGTTCATGGCCAGGAATCATTAATATTTGATATTAGCTTCTAGAAATATTACAAGGGATGATGCTGTTCATGCAGCATCAAATAATTTTTATTTTTCATTGGCCATTTTTCCTAGGTGATGCATAAAATAGCCCCCAAGAACATTCATTTTTTATATCATAGGCTGGCATAATATAGAATCAATCTATCTGTCTGTCTGTCTATCTATCTATCTATCTACTATCTATCTATCTAATCTATCTATCTAATTTATCTCTGACATTGTTTTCCATTGATGTCAGGGTGTTTATAGTCACAGAACGCTAATACTCCTAATAAAATGTAGCAATTAGTAGTGTTTGATAAAAAAAATTAGTATGCTTTTCTGTATACAGAAAGTATCAGAATTTAAGAAAAACGGTTCCATAGAAAAAGTGAGCAGTTTTTTTCTGTTTAATCAATATGGTTTCAAATATGCTTTTCCTATAAGGACAGATATTATATCTAGATTCAACATTTATCTATAGTAAAATTTTCATAAAATAGATTAATTCATTTATCATCTGCCCTTTCAGTTGGGTGCCAAAATGTCAAACTCACCTCAGAGGCCCCCTAAAATTTACATCAGCCCCAAGGACAACAAAAAACCATGATGTAAAACACATTCCCAAAAGTCAATACCATCCATCTCTGTCAATGGCATATCTTCAGCTATGCCTCATCCTTTTGCACCTTTTTACATTCCAGCATGTTCCATATGCTGAAGAACCAAAGTGTCTCACCTCACTGCCAGTGCAACACTGAGGGAGTGTGTCCAGTTGGTGAGGAAATTCTTAGTGGCAGCTAACAGGCTGCATTTAGGACTTTGTGTTTGATTTATTTATGTATTTATTCACACATTCCATTGACCTAGGCTATATAGGGAAGCACTAAGAAGTACAGAAGCAGATGCTTCTGCCTTCTCTTGTAAGGAATAAGACAGAAAGTGAGCAGGAATATTAGAGTTCAAATAAATTTACTTAAGTTATTCTAGTACCACTGTTGCTACCTTAGCCCTTCCTGTACTACATGTAATATATGAACATCAACAGAAAAGATTTTTAATGGCCACCATTATCTGCAAAATTAAAAATCAATGAAAGCTATTAACAAACACCAATATAACATTTGCAGTCTTCATTGAAATCTCTCTACTTATATAGGAGACAATTTACATGGTCAGTTGCAGTCAATCAATATGAGATAATGATTGCTCCACCAATTCAAGACTTTTTTAATATTGTCATAATATAACCCAAAATTATATACAGCACCATTCCTCCTATATGCACTCCACTTTTGGTGCATTTTTCCAATCTGTTTGTTCAAAGTAAAATCCATAGTTAATCCCAACGATTTATTTACCACCCACTGGAATTCTATTAATTTATTTTTAATCTTTCATCTCTTTGTTAACCCTCTTGTTATTTATCTATTATAATCTACCTTTGTTCTAACTCACCTTCAATGATTTAAACATGGATTAGTTTTCAGTTTGTTTAATCACCTAATTTTGGCACCAGTTTAGCTATAATGAAATATCTATTGAAAACAGTATTTGTGTGAGGACTGACACCAAAATTCTCAATTAAGCAGCATATAAATTTTTTTAACTTCCATTCTGAAATTTAAAAACTTCAAGTTTTCAATTTGCAATTTATCACATAATATTAAATGCTATTTGTTCAATTGTGTTCCATAAATATTGGGACCACCATATGCAGAAAGTGCTTATGCCTGAACAGTTCCACTCTACTTCAGCATCACCAATAAAATGAGGAACTCAGGTAGGCAAGTACTCTGTCACTTGTAAAAAGCAGATGTTACACAGGCATCTGTGTTGGTCAGGGACTTCCTAAGACCAAGGTATCTTCTTTGCATTTATCACAAAAATAACAGTAGTCTAAGGCACCAAATAACTCTAATTCTAGTAATTTCTAATTTGATCATAGCAGCATGTAATACTCTAACAGCAGTGTTGGTCTCTCTCTGCCTTAATTTCTGATAAATCTTTTTTCACGCAATGAAAGCTTGAAATGCATTTTACAGGCCATAAAATGCATGTTCACCAGAAATGGGGAAAAAAAAAAAAAGTCACACAGTTTACTATGTCTCAATGTCTTGTGGTATATTGCAATAAAAATTTCTCTTCTGTTCTTACTCAATTCCAATTGCAACTAACTCAAAGCTGACTGAGCAACAACACTAAGACTGTATTATATCATTAAAGAGTTAGATGCTAATTTCAGTGGAACAGTTAAATAACTGATTTTCATAGCAGCTCTGTATGATAACATCAGCCCTCAGAATGTAGAATGTATAGTGGCTTTGGTTTGTAAGTAGACTGTTCTTTCAAGATGCAGCTACTTTGAACAAATATTTTTATGTCAGTATGCAGAATACAAAGGACAATATAGGTTTTAACTAATTTCTGGAGAAAGCCTGGAAATGGGTACAAAAATACTAGAGAAACTCAAAAAATACGTCAGTTTGAAAATGATTCCCATTGCTACCCCATAAAAATTTAAACAGAGGTATATATTTTTAGACAGATTCACACATATATGCTCTCCTGTGAAGCATAGAAAATGATGTAAAAAGTATATCAGGTGAGCCATGCAATATCTGTATAAAAAGCCTTTGAAAATAATAGTTACAGATATTTCATAAATTATGGCAGAAGCAAGTGAATTCAGTCAGTCTAGATGCCATTTCCATACTCAGTTTATGAAATGATAAACCTTGGAACTCCAAACTTAGGTTCAAGTAACACATCCAACATGAAAATTGATTGGATAGAATGTAGAATAACAAAAATTGATTTGTAAACATAAATATAATCTATGTACAAAACACTACTAAAAGAATCCAAAGGCATATGCATTTCAAAAGCATGCTTTTCACAGAGGTAAAACTTTAAAAGTTAATTTAATAATACCAGGAGGCATACATGGAGTTTAACAGATAATATTTAGTCCTATTTATTCCTCACTATGTTTATAATGTCCAGTGAGTACCCAGATGTTATAGTAGGATATACTAAAAAATGTTTTGTGTCCTAAGAATCACAAAGGATATTTATGTATAAAATTCTCTGGTAATGAGAGACAATTAACTTTTATGTCCAGGAAACTTAGTCCTTATATCGAGGTACTTCATTATTTTAATGTTTTCATTTTTAATCTTTTGGGGTTTTACTTTTTTTTTTTTTAACTCAAAGCATTTTGTTCACATGCTTTCTGAGCTGTTTCTACGATGAGCAGATTATAGACTGAAATAAAACAGCTTTTTGTGGAGGAAAGAAATTTCATTTTGTTAGTTTCATATGCCACTGAATTTGCAGAAAGGAGTAAGGTTTCCAGCATTTGCTTATTTAAGTTTTTAGAGTGTAGATATCTGTTTTATATTAAAATGCAGTTGTAAAAATAAATAATGAAGTAATTTATCTGGGAAATTAATCTACACTAGAAATTTATCACTTGGTCTGAAGATTTCTATGGGCATGATTGTCTTTTGTTTTTATTTTTTTTTCTCTCTATTCAACCTTCCCACTAAAGTGAGGTATGAATATATGAAAAGTTAGCACACTTACAGGACTTACAATTAGCACTTGTGAGTCACAGGAATGTCTAGGAAAACACAATCTATTGAACTGCCTCAGACATGAATCTCTCCCTAATTACTTGTGTAGATTATATTTAGCAAGGGAAGTTCCTATCATATTGCTTAGCAACAGGGAAGAGGTTCTCATTAGATTATCATGTCATTATCCCTTCAGCTCAGCCAGCTCACACTCACATATTACTGAATATATGAACCAGCAGATCTCAAAAAGCTAGCCAAAAAGATGTGAGACATTGCAACAATTAGAGCTAAGCCTCCATGTGGAGAATTCTCTTCACAGTCTCAAGTACAGATTTGGGAGAAAAAACTCCTTAAAATGAAGAGTTTGAGCTACAGCATCCATGGTTGGGCAGGACATGAAGGAAACTGCCAAAGTTATATAAACTGAAATCTTAGATTAGACTTTAAAAGGAATGAACGATGCAATTATTAGAGGATTTCTGTTATTAGGCTGCAAGGAAATGTAATTTTTTTTTTTTTTTGCTAAAACTTTCATTATATTGTAAATAGTATTAAATAAAATCAAAGTCTGAAGATGCTTTGTTGTACCATTTATACAGAAACTATCATCTGAGGTACAGTCACTGTGATTTTGTGAGAGAAGGCACAAAGAAAAGCATTACCAACATCTGACAAAAAATAAATATGAAATAGACAGTGAAGATGTAATGCTTGCTATAGATCCTGTCTTGCATCTTTTCCAGTCTTCTACATTTAATAATTCAGGGGAGAAATTAAGTAGAGCCAGGGAGATCAAACCAACTGAGGATCATAATTTCTCCTGGGTTTGCATAAAACAAGTTTGAACATATGTAAAGAGAACAGGAAAGAAGAAAATGAAATACTTGTTTTAAAAAATATTTAATCTTGTGGCCACACAAAGGCCTTAAGGAAACAGTACTATTCTGGTATTCACACCCTCTGCCAAAGGACCTGCAAACCAGCTTGGCCTGAACTTTTGATGTTGGAAATTCTCTGATTCTTCGGCATCAGTTGCTGAAGTATCTTAGAAATATTACTCCTTCCTGTAAAATCCATTATGTCACCAGTAAAGACAAATAACACCATTTGGGAACTTTTCTTCACTTGAAACAGATGCCAAAGACATTGACATTTTCTGTTGGTATTTCTCACTAACAACTAATCTTGAGCCTGGCAAAGGCATCTTGATATGTAGGGTCTTAATGCTAAACTTGTTGGAAGTGACAGATGTTAACCTTATTAAATCAATTCATTCACAGAGTTACAGTTCTGCTCATTTCAGCTTCATTATTGGTCTGTCTAGTTTGAATCTAGATGCCATATTAGCTTCCACTGAAAACTTAGGCTGGCATTTTGTAAATTAGGATAGCAATTGATAGACTGAGTGATTTGTAGCCACATTATTGTAAGTTCTTAAAAATAGAAAGGATGCGAGATATAGGAAATAACATATACTTTGATGTTATTGTGGTACTCCATTGCTTCCATACAAATATGTAAACCAGTTTTATAGGTTGTAATAAATTCCAAAGTGAAAAAACAGTATATTAGAAATTATTCAGTGATCCACCATTAGCATCTGCAGCATTACAAAACAGCCTGAATGAGAAAAGTCAACTATATGAAAAAGGGATTCCACTTGAGCTATTCTAGGATTGGTTTTGAAATTGGTTATGAAGCAAAACATTATAACAAAGTATTATAAGTAGAAAACAGTGTTAATTACAGGTGAAATAAATTGAGTTTCTCAATTGCTGATCATTATCATTAACACTGAGATAATGTTATATTCGAATATCAAGGTGAGTAAGAGGGTGTTATGAGATTGTGAATACTGTTGAGATGCAATGAACCAGAAAGGAGCAAAGTGTACCAAGACTTCATTTGGGAAAGAGCGAACCACGATTGCCTGAAAACCAAAGAGGTTAACAGATGACAGCCACAAGAAAAGCTTAAAAGTGAAAATACAGTAACAGGAGTCTGCTCATATGTTTCACCAGTCATGTTAACTAAACAGTATCCAGGTTATTTCCAAGACTACTAATATTTTCAGGAGTTCCAGTGTTAAAAACACATTGAGAGCAAATACTATGTCATATATTAATGATCTTCAATGATATAGTGCAATTAAAAAAATTTCCCACCTCCATAAAATTTAAAACAAGGCAATTAGTTCTTATTCAAGGCAAGATTTACAGAGTACTTAGTAGACAGGTAGAAACCTCATGCTAGAAGCCTGTTCACAAAATCACTCACTGCATCCTGAATTTTTCTTTTTAAATTTATGCTTTGATTTATAAACATTCAGTTTTTATATATGTTATCCATTCAGAGGTTTTTCAGTGGACATCTTATTGCCTCCACATCTTTAAAACAATTAAAAATACTATGTGATTATGGGGACAAAAAAGGGAAACAAACCTTTTGTATTGTTCTGAGGCAAGTGTACATAGAATTTCTGCATTTCTCTCCAGATACCCAAAGAAGTGTCTAAATGTGCAGCTGATGAAATTCAGAAAATAATGTCTATAATTCCAACTAAATGTAAGCATTTCCAATACAATTAGTTGAAACATACAGATAAAAATAATTAAGAGAGTGGTCCATCTAAAGCCAATATGAACATATTTTAGTGCTTGGTTTCACATAACTTCCAAAAGGAGAAAGTAGTCCTAAAGGATACAGCAATTTATATTAAGTATCAACCTTAATTTTCATAAGTCACTCAAAAATGTATTCCTCCAGTAACAACCTATGCTCTAATAGGTTCTGTAATGGTGGCCTGCTCTAATAGACCCTGAACTGAAGCTTTAAACATAGGGAAAAGTAATTATTTTACATCCTATGAAACTAATGATCAGGTAAATCTACAGGTGCTGCTTGTTTTCCTTCCCGTTTCATTTCCCAATGTTTTCTACACAAGTAATTATCATCCAGCAGTAAGTTTTAGTTTAGACTTCCCTGTTTACTATTTAAAATTCAGCCTCTGTGAATTCACAATCTCTAGCTCATACATGACTTCCGATTTTCATAGTCTTGCATTCTTTAGTCCCATTGAAGAAAAAAAGATTTACTCTGGACTTACTGATAAGAATAGTAATAACTTTTTCAAGTGGAAGTTAAAGACTGAAGTAGAATACATTTAAAAGTATCTGTCTTTCTGTATTTTCTTGTTCTACTAATAACAAAAATATTAGTAGACATAATAAAAAATCAAAATGTCATCACTTTTGCACTCATTAGAATATTACTGCTAGTATTTTTAATCAGGACATAAAACAAATATCATCATGCTATCTCTGTTTGTCTTTATTGGAAAAATTAGAACTGTCAGCTCACTGGTAATTATTGTTCAATCACTGCCTCTTATTGTCAAATGTGGCCAAACTGGAGCTCCCCTTTCACCCACAGTTTTCTTCTCATGAAAATGTTTTATATCTTAGTAAATGGAAAAAATACTGATTTTACTGAGGGTACCAGCATAATAATGAAAAAATAAAATGAAAATAATACCAATTGTGTTGAGCACACTTTAGCAAAATACAAAAGTAACCAACCAAATAGCCTGAATCTAAGATTAAAAAAAAAAAAAAAAAAAAAAAAAAACCAAAAACAAAAACAGAAAACTGACAAAAAAACCCCAAATTTCAAATGAATAATGTGCATCATGGTCTAGTTGTGTATAATAACCTTGTGTCCTATCAGAACAAAGTAAGAAATAAATTTGTGACTTTTGGCAGGGAACAGAAAGGAAACTAAAATAACTCCAAACAAGTAGCTGGACTTAGCCGGTGTTATAACACAGACAAAAGTTAAGCTTTTCTAAAAATGGAATATTCAGAAACTATTTCTTTGACAAGAATTCTACTGATGATCAAATTATTTCAAAATGAGACTACTTCAGAAGGGTTACCTCTATTCCTCTGGTTGATTTTTTCACTCTATAATAAATAGTTCACTGAGAGACTTTATTTCTCTCAAGATATTTTGATTTTTACAACTTTTAATGTCAGTTTTTTTTCATTAGGGGATGTAAAAAACAATGTAAAAAGAACTTTGACAGCTAACTGTTGGATAATATTAAAGAATTCATCAAAATATTTCAAATTTCAACTACATTAGGGGAGCTGAAAACAGGCTCTCTAGAATAAATTCATGAATTTAAGAGACTTTTAAAAAATTTTTACATAAACATATTTCATGAAAGAATCTGTTTGTGTGTTTCTAACCAGAATGCATATCAAACAAAGAAGCTGAGTAAAATGTCAATAATTCTTTCTAAATACTGTGAACCAAACCTAAACGCTTATGTACAAAAATGAATTGTGCTCATACATTAAAGTAGATCCAAGAGAAAATTTTTATAAATCATGAGCACACAGAGAATGAGAAATTCAATAAATTAGTTCTTTAATAAATATTATAATTTGGGTGGCAGTTCTTTCTTTCAGTTTGTGTGGCTTATTTTACTAAAAGACATTAAAAGCAACAAACTAAACATTCAGAAGCCATTTATTTACAATCTAGCTTTCTAACTATGAGATAATTAAACTGCTAAATTCTCCTTTCTAATTTGCATAGTAGACCTCCAGCTTCTCTTTTCTCACTACCACATTTTCTTTAAACTAAGTTCCATACAATAACTCTGAAAGCATTAAAAATAGCTCCAGGTAAGTTTAAAATAATCAGGCTACAGTTATCCACCTGCCCTTAAGCAGTGGGATTTACCCCCTTTTTTGTATTTAATGTAAGCCATAAAATCTGATATTTAGAGTGAGTAAAAAAAAGAAGAAATAATAATGAGTAAAATAATTATTGAGTAAATCTTTATTGCCTTAAACAATCAATGATCACTTGCACACCACTGTGGAGCCTACACACCACAGCATGAAGAAGCATAAAGTAACAAAGAAGGCAGAAAAATTTAGAAAACAAACACATTGCTTAATTATATTTAATGGACTGTATCTAATGGACTTCCCTCCCCACTCCACCTTTAGCTGGGCTAGAAAGTGCTTATGGAATCAGGCCACTAGATCACTTTGAAAGCCAGAACTGCCTCAGAGAGCAGTAATTGGTTGCTGCTCCTGCTTGCTTTCCCGCAGTTCAGCAGCCTCCTTCGTGGCGGAGATCAAGAGGACACATAAGTAACCTGGCAATTTTCAAATATAGTTTTAGAAAAGGGAAGAAAATAGTAGCTTTCCTGAGCAGAGTGTTGTGGTGCCTGTATAGAATGGTAATAAAGAGTAATAGATGGACTAGGTGGTGAATAAATTCAGCAGAAAAGGTGGGCCACTGGGAAGTAGCCACAAACATCAGACAAAATTTTCCTTGACATTGTGAATGGGTTTTAACTCTGCAAATGCTGGCTCAGACTTCAGTTTCAAAGGACCATCAGCCTTCTGTGTTATGAATTGGTGTGCTTCAGTGGAATGGAAAGCCATGGTACACTTTAATCTGAAGACTTATCTGCACTGTAAAACGGTCTGAATAGGAATTATCATACATTTTTATTTTTTAAAAAAACAGTGCTGAAATAATCTATGCCATTTAAAGATCACCCAAATTGGAAAAAAGGATAAAAGGGACAATGTCAAAGATTCTCAAACCTGCCTTGTCTGCCCAGCAATATAGAATTTGACTTAACACAAAATATCTATAGTTTTCCTGTATTTACATGACTGTAAACTAAAGTTATAAACTTTTTGCCCAAATGAAGACTTGGAATGTTACCTGCAATTTACTCAAAGCTGTTGCAATGGAATGCAAGCACCTCTTCTTGTTTTAAATTCCAGATCAAGGTTAGGCGTGCATACTACACATAGGGATAGACTTAGCTTTAGGATTCATTTTCTCAAAAGTAGTCTGAAAGATCTTTCAAACAACTTACTCAGTACAAAATTGCTTATTCTCCTATCTAGCTTCTATTAAGTGTTAGTAACAAACTATTTTATTGCTTATATTGCCATAGCTCTTCTCAAGTTCTAACTAAAATTGTCAGTGCATATTGATTTGAAAGAGAATTTTACATTTCTAAATAATTTATTGACCAAGGCTTCAAATCTGCCATGCAATCCTGCCAGATATTTAATATTCAACAGAAAATACTTATATAAATTAAAATCATGTAATTTATTCTACTTTTTGTACTAGATAACCAAAGAAAATGCTGTATATCCACATCAAAAGAATATTAGGATTTCTAAAAGAGAGGTTATGACAATCATGAATTCTTTGGAGATAGTATTCAATATTAATAGTAAACATTGAGTTTCTCACTTGAAATTTAAATCTGAGTGGAACACTCAAGGAAAAAATGGGTACATAAAGGTTTAACTCCAAATCAAGATCCTCTAGAATGAAAATTATACACTTGGATATGCAAAATGCCCCAGAAATGCATCCTAGTATATGAGCTGAATAAATTCTGGAAAGTTTACTAACATCTTGAAACAGAGACAATTTTGAACATAAAGGGATGTATCTTTAATCATGTTCTTTCTTTTTCACTCTATGTCGCTAAAACTCAGAATCTTTTTTAAGAATATTTGAGTTGCAGAAAAAAGAATTACTTTTATAGATACACCTTAATATTATTCTGACATTAGAAATTTTATGAGATAGGCTGATAAGCCACCCAAATCCACTCCTGTGGCAACCCCTATGCATTCATACTGACCAAATCCATTCTGCACTGACCCACATAGCATCCTGGCCAAGACAGTGGAAGATTTCTTGGACTTGAGGTTTGTAGCATTGCTTCTATAATTAATTACATTACAGGCAGATCTTAAAGATAAACTAGGATGGCTATTAGGAGTTATAAAATTTGTTCTTGTTTTTACAGAGTTCTGTTCCTCTTTTTCTACATATTTGTCTTTATTTTTATAAAATAGGATGGTTATATTTTTTCTGCTTTCCAACAGTTCTGTGAAAATGTGTGTGCTAATGATTACCTGGGAATCAGATACCATGACAGTATAAATGGTAATTTACCTACAGAAAAAATCCAAACCAAAACATCAAGAAACATATTAAGAAGAGAAGGGACTGTGGCAACCGCAATATTGTGCCCCTAAATTAAAACATCCACATGAAAACATTACAGTATAAGGTTCAGGGGGTGGTTGTGCACTATTATACACAGCTTGCATATCAGTCATGATGAATCATCTTGAAAACATCATCTTAAACAGACACCTATTTATGGAAATAGACACAAAATCACTTAAAGTAGAGGATTTCAGAAAATTGTTTGAAATGAAAAATACACGTTTAATATTAGTCCCTCCATTTCCAAGCTGTTATAACTTCCAGTGGGCTTGAAGTAATCTAGTGAGCCTGCAAGAAACTGAACTCAATGTCATAGGTGATCTTTTACATTAGTAAAGTACGTGAAAAATGCCACAGGGCTTTTGTTTATTATTTTAATTTAATTTAATTTAATTTGTGCTACTTGATGCATTTACCATACAGTTGAAGTTAATTGCACTTAATAGAAAAGAAAAAGAAAAAAGAATGAATGAATAGGAAAAAAAATTGCCTATGTTTGAACAAAGCTTGAGGCCAATGAACTCCAGGAAGTAGAAGATGGTGGGTTTGATTTACAAAAACTCATTAGTTTAAGTTAGGATGTACAAAAACTTGATATAATGTTTCCTGAACAACATCCTTTGCAACTCTTGCAAATTCTAATGGCATTGCACACAGTCTCACACAACAATAAACTGCAACATCTAGGCCTAGCAAAACCTGTCAGCCTGGACTATAATAAATTTTTTATTTTGCCATTTGTGGGAGCTTTCGAAGTAAAAATTGTGCAAATACTTTCTCACAATAGAGAAACATTCAGAAAAACAGTCTTTGATAATACATGAATGTTTTCTTTCAAGTAGTTCCAGTTTAGAGAAACAAGTAGCACAAATAAATCCAAACAACTCAAGACCAGAACATAGCATGGGAAATATCACAGAAAAAGAACAAACATTACAGTAAATGTTACAGTGAACTTGTATCTGGAAACACAGCTGCCAAAAGATCTATTTCTGGGCACTTTAGTAAAAGCAAAGCACACATTTTTGACAGCTGTAATCCAAGGACAAATTTCCATTTGCACTTCTAACTTATACAGTCAAGAAGATGAAGGACTACACTATCATTGCCATCATTGCCAAGGGTTTTTTTGAAAGCAGCTGCTCAAAACATCTCAGAATAATCTGCTGGCTGTAGCACTACAACCCATTGCTCCTCTAGCACTTGTTAAGACAAAAACATAATATCACATTACCCTCACGCAATTCAAAGGTTATGTAAAAACTATAAACATTGACTCCAAGGCTCCAGAGAAAATCCTCTGTCTGGCAAAAATTCCACTACAATTATCACTGTCAATTATGCAGCTGATGTCTGTAAATGAGGCAGTAGAAATAAAATTCATAGGCTACAAGGAATACAAAAAGGATTAATTTATAGTACTTACATTTATATTCAGTCACATGTAAATTACAAGCACAAACAGTTGATTAAGCATTAAAAGGTACTTCCTTCTATTTTAAAAATACTATCTTGATAATTTTTATTAAGAGATATCAATTGTAGGCTTCTGGTTTTAAAACCCTATAAAATCTTACAGAAACATGATTGATAAGAGAGAAGAAAAAATAAACTTCTTAGCAATTTTCTTATAATAGCAGAATGCATTAAAAGTGATTTTAAAACAAACTAATTCATTCTATCACTGCAACATAACTACAGGTCACATGGTCCCCCAACTGCAACTTCATTTCATAAACATTTATATTCTACAATTTTCTTTTTTCTTACATAAAGACCAAGTAATCTTTCTGGCACTTTGTCTGTTTTAGACAGGGCCTTATACAAATACGTCTGTAAGAAGCACTGCTGCACACAGTGCTTATCCTAGGAGCAATGACAAGTGAAGGAAGAGGAAAGGCACAAATTTTGCAAACATCTTAGATGATTATGTGGTCTTTATAAAATAATGTGATTAGAAAATACAAATACTGGTGGTATTTGCAGTTAAGTGGGATATGAAATCAAAATCCATGGAAACAAAATTAAAATCCTATTTATCATTTTAATTGGAAGAAAAATTAGCAATATGGGATAATTTCTATTGTAGTATCTGGAAACCATTTAGTCCAAGCCCAAACTCAAAGTAGATCCAATTGAGTGGTGATACCCTAGGCCTTGTTCAGCAAAACATGGAGGTTTCTGAGCCTTTCTGGGCAATCTGTGCCCATCAGAATTTTTTTTCCTTATAGCTAATCAGAATTTCCTTTCTCTTATTATCAAGATGTTCTTCTCAAATAATCTGTTGTGTCTTTTCCCATCACTTGCTTCACATTAGGCTGAAGCCAAATATTTCCCAACTCTTCAGACTGTCTCCTCCAGCTTGAAGAAAGCCAACTCTTCCACCATTACCTCATTTACCACATGTTCCAGATCCCTGATAGTAGTGGTGAGACTCTATTGGAGATGCTCACAAGACAGTCTGGGGGAAACACCAGGTAAAATTTAGAAAATCAGAAGAATTAATTAAAAATTAATGCCTTTGTCTGATGTGTCAATCTCAAAGTCTCTGCTCAGCTATCATACAGATCCAAAAGCTCCCCACTAACAGTTGTTTCCTGGGAGTTTACTGTTAGAATACTGCAAGGTCAAAAGTAGATGTGTAACCAAAATAGACATATTGATGGTTGATCCAAAGGCCATGTAAAGCCATCAGCAAAGAAAATCTCATTCACAACCTATGACTTTCCATTGGAAGGAGAGTAAAGACAAAAAAAAAAAAAAATCTAATGTAGAAGTAGAGAGAAAGAAGGAAGAAATTCTGGAGTTTATTTCATTTGTGAAACCAATAGGACTCAATTTTTCTTTTTCTTCTCTTCTGATTTTCTTTGCTAAATTGTTCCGATTCCAAAATTTCCTTCACAGTGCATTGGGCATTTTACTGTTTTCACTTTTGCAGTACTTTGAGGCACAGAAAAAAAATATATCCTGCAGTTAGGGAACAAAACCAGTATTATTTTAGTATATGTTAAAACACATGGATTTCCAATGGAATATATATGAATTATATAAAAGACTGCAGAAAATAATTATACTCAAAACCTATAAGCTACTGTGACTAACATTCAAAGTTAACTTCTCATGCTGACATGTGTCTTTTGTTAAAGCAACAGTGCATGTTTAGAAGAAGAAATGCTCATAAAGCAACACTCAAAGAGGCATGTGAGTGTTGTAAGTGCACATTTGCACTTAGCAAAACCACATTCCTTGACTTTACTTATGTAGTTTCTGAATAAAATGGATTAGTAGATTGCCTTTTGCTTGCTTCAAGAGTCTATAATTTAAAAAAAAAAAAAGATAAAGGGTGTTTTGTCTCTTCTGAACATCCAAAACATCTGCTTTGGATGGATCAGAGACAGGGAAAACAGAATCAGTTACTGTGCAGCTCCACATTTTTACCTCACCAGACTGTTCACGATGACATTTAGGTATAATCCAGAGTATATAAAAACTCCATGTAAATCAAACAGGATGACACAGAATCTTATTTAGGTATATAAAAGTTCTTTGAAGAAATTAAGCTGTTTGTGTTACCATACACAGTGTACTTGCACTGAATAAGGGGAATCATTTAATAAGCTTTTTTATTTCTGAAAGAAAATGAGAAAGTTTTTTGGCTTGTGGACTTTTCTTGTGTTTTAAAACTGCCCAATTTAATAAAAACAAACAAATGTGCCTGTTTGCAGCAATTAAGGTTAAAAAAATTGTTTCTCCCATGGTACCTATTTCAACTTAAATATTAAGAAAATATTTAAAACTCTCTCAACCTATCAATAATTTAATTAGTAGTAGCAAAAGAGGCAGGTGGATGCAAAATTCATAATTTGTGAGAGAATCAAAATCATTGACTTGAAAGTTCTTTCATCAGTTAAAGATACATGTAAGTGTAAGTGCATTTAGTGGAGCTGCATTTTGTAATACTATCTTCAAATATCTTTCTGGACAGATAATGAAATTAAGCATTACTGAGTACATGTTTAAAATATTGACTCACTATGCATGCTATCTTTAAAGACCTAGAAAGTTGTGTCAAATTTCACTGGAGTAGCTTCTATATCATGAGCACTATCATACAGAGTTGACAGTTACAGAGGATTACAGTGGTAAAATCTGCCTGCACAGATGGAGATAAATTATTCATAATTTTATTTATGAATACTACACATTTAAACAATATAGACAGACAGTCAGGTGGGTGCATAGGTACAGCTCTTTGTACTAGAAATATCTTTGAGGTTTTAATAGTGAGGCTTCAAAGACAAATACTCTGGTGTCTGCATTTATAGCTACTGTTAGTTAAAAGACAAAATCATACCAAGAAAACTTCATATCATTATTTCATAAAATCAAAAAAATATGCAGAAACCTATGATTTATTTCATCACAGAATAAAAGTAGAAAGTTTACTTTGAGGAGCTGCTCTGCATTTTTATTTCATACCTGAAATTCTATTTGATTTTGATTTTTTCCCCTTATTTGGAGAAGAAACCAGTGGATGGAAACATCCACTCACATTGAAGAACTCTAAATGCTGACAAAATGAAAGAAAAGATTAATGATTTACATAAATTATTTTCATCAATAGCACAGTATGAGGCACTGGGTTGAATATTTTTTCTGAGTAGAAGAGAGAGAATCTTACAAAGTTTACAATCTTACAAAATTTGTACATGAAAGCTCAAGAAAAGGCTAACGGAATTTCTTTCTTCAAACATTTCTATATATTCTTAGTAACAAGCACAACCTAACATATGATTAACTTCTACTTGCTTATTTTGTTGTTTTTTTTTTTTCCTAGGACACAATTGCTATAATTATTGCAATATATGTGCAATAACAAAGATATACAAGTCAGTGAACTGAAATACAAAATATGCCATCACTAAACACTTGATTTTTTATCAACTTTTCAAAACTCTGGTTTTGATTTTTTTTTTCTTAAGCATTATTTGAAAATTGTGTGCAATGATCCTAAACACCCATCTAACTTCCATTTTGGACAATCCTTATTTAACCGTCAAGAGGAAGTCAGTGGACAAGACTGATTTGTACTGTGACTTTCTCTGCCCCAAGGACAAATCCCAAAGTGCCTTGAATGTACCTTCCATTATTAATGGAAATGCCCTAGTCCTACCATGAAACTTCCAGGAAAAAATCAGTCCCTTCCATTCCACTTGCTCTAGGTGACAAGTTTTTGTATTTCATTCCCTGACCAGAAGTATGCAAGAATTCCTTCCTGGGAATGCCTCCAAGATATCACCTATCACAATGCACTAGCAGTTGTAGTGGGGGGAGTTTAATTTTCATTTGGTTTTAAGTGGCTAGTAATAAAGTAAGCATTTAATTAGGATTTGCTAGCCTTAAAGAATGTGCAGTTATAGGCATTTTACTAATAATCTTATAGATAATGGACACTTTTTTCCTTTAGATTTTGCTTCCTAGATATCCTATCTCCTGTTCCCCCACCATCCTTGAGACTAAAGTAGTCCATAGGAACTGGAATAGCTCTACTCATATACTGTTCTGCCATATGGAATACAGCATCATAGAATACCGGGTTGGAAGGAATTCATCATGCTGATAATTGATGAGCAAATAATCAGCAATGGCAGAATATTTCAATTTTCCTTTCCATATCAACAAAAATACCCTATAGTCAAGTCTCTCTTGGAAGAACTATAAGATACTTTCTAAAGCCAAGTCTGGAACCTAAAATTAATAATTTAGATTGAAAACTAAGCATCACAGATTCAGGACTGCTGCGGTTGAAGCCCAGCCAGCAGCCAAGCCTCATGCAGCCACTCACTCACTCCCACCAGTGAAGCCAGGGAGAGAATGGAAAGAGTAAAACATAGAAAACTCCTGGCTTGAGACAAAGAACCAATGGGGAAAGCGAAAGTTCCACAGACAATCAAAACAAGGAATTAACTCACTGCTTGCCATAGCCAGGCAGGTTACTTGGAAGGTGAATCTATGATGGTTAGTGTTCAATCTGAATTATTACCCACAAGTTTGTATATTTTATTTAATACTAGCAGTTAGCTTAATTAAAGATATTACCTCCTAATGTGAATGCTCACCAAAAGTTAATAATATTAGTATTTAATAAACTAGAATAGCATCAGGAACAAAAGCAACAAAACCAGATAGCGGTAGCAGCCAAGAGCCCCATCGCATGCAAAGTGGTAAGGAAATTCTTTTATTCTAAGCTTGGTTCAAATATATTGTCATTGATATAGAACTCTAGAAAAATATTACAGTATATTCCTATACAGAAATCATGTGCTTCAGTCATGTGCTTCATTCCCTCCCGTATACTCTTTTTGCTTCTTGTGTTCCAATCAACATATGGTTTCTGTCTAAGATATGGAGATATATTCCCTCTATTGAATGTTTTGAAAACATTTCTCTTTGTGTACCTCTATATAAATTGTAGAGCTTACATGGGTTCAGCCCTTTTTCTTCACTTTCAAATACTAGAGACTTCATAGGGGAAAAGTTGGAAAAGTCTCATAGATTGCATTTCATGTTGTAGAATGCAACTGTGAGAGCTGCAACTGCCTGAAATGAGGCTGTAGCCAGGTGGGGGTTGGTCTCTGCTCTCAGACAGCCAGAGACACAAGAGGACTCAGTCTTAGGATGTGCTAGGGAAGCTTTAGGTTAGACATTAGGAAAAAATTCTTCACAGAAGGAGTATTTGGGCTTTGGAATGAGCTGCCCAGGGAGATGGTAGAGTCACAATCCCTGGAGGTGTTTAAGACTGGATATGGTACTTAGTGCCACAGTCCAGTTGATGAAGTGGTGTTAGGTCATAGGTTGGACTTGATGATCTCCAAGGCCTTTTCCAAACTACTTAATTCTGTGATGCTGTGGTTCTGTAAATTATCTGTAGGACGTTTGAGAGTTCTCTGGGCCCTACCCATTGTCAGCCTTGGCCACGCTAAATTGCTTATGTACAGTCATCAAACTAGATGTATGCAGCTGACTATCAATACAGTTGAGAAACCACTAATCTGTTATCCATGAAGAGGATGAAATATGGCTCTGGGTTTTTATGACACTTTAACCCCCTGATTGGCCAGATGAGTGTTTTCTTTTCTAGATTATTCCTCAGTTATCAAAATTTATCATTGCTCAAAAGGAATTAGAATTGCAATTTAGATAAATTTTGGTTGTTTTTTTTTTTTTTCCAGGAGTTGAGTAAAAATCTGCCAGTAGAAATACATTCATTTCCAATTCCTTTAGCTACCTCATCTGTTGACAGATCACACTTAAATAAAAGTAGCAGTGTGAAAATAGTGGAGAGTAAATACTACTGCTTGATAAAACCATTGAATCAAGTCATTCTACAGCTCCAGAAAATGAGGTACCAATAAAGACACATAAAATTATGAGAAATTTGATATACTTAAATTTTATTCAGGCAACTTTACTGTTCATCTATGACATTTTCTGTCATTTTCAGTGGCATAAAAATGTGTTATGCTGAAAGCTCTGTATATTCAAATAATAATATAAAATGCTATAATTTAGGAAAAAAGTCTGACTAGATATTATTTTTCATTTTCTAATATTTTACATATGAGAACCTATATGCAATCTCCTCATACAGGTATTTAATTTAAAGCCCAGGAAAATACTATATATCAAGCTGCTTTTGTTTCAAGAATTCAGAGATAAGAAGATACAAGTAGCTTAAAATTTCTTCTAGAAATGGTTACTTTCTATGTTTGAATATATCTTGTATTTCAAAATATGGGGTTATGTACTTTGTTGATAACTTAACTCAATATAACATTTATAATATTTTTTATCCTAATGAATTATTACTAAAATATGGTAAATGTTTAATTCCACTGCTTTCTTATAAGTTAAATTTTATCATCAAAAACTGCTGGTGATTTCAAGAATTTAGAAACATACAAAGTTACTAATAATCTCCATGTATTTGACATTCCTTTGCTTGCAATATGTAAATATGAGGAGTCTTGCAATGGCATCTTTTCTGTCTCTACATTTTTCTCTGTGATGCAGTGCAAAGCTTTGCATTTTTTATAAATATAAAATATCATTAGGAAGATACGAAATTATAGCACACCTGCACTTAAAATCTAAATCTCAAAGGATTTTTTTTTTCTGTATTTTAGACAGTGGATAGCACACAGACTACAATTTGCAGTGAACTTCACCTCATTAACATGAACTGCACTAACTACTGCTGCTGACTTCCTCTTTGGCTTGCTTAAGCCAAGGTTCAAATGACTGATTCACAGTTTCAGAACAATAAAATTAGTAATTAGCAATGCTAGTGTTGTAATCTCATGAGCTACTCACATTTTTTTTCTGCATTATTAAAAGACAAACAAAACCATAAAAAAATCAGAATTACTGAAGACATAAAGCTATGTTATTAGATTGATGTTTCAGTGGTTGATTCATTTATATCATACTCAAATTAGGAACCTAAAAAGACAGATCCACTAAATTCTATAGATTTGGCTACTTAAAATTAAAAAAAAACCAGGGAGCTGTGGAGGTCAGCACTCAACAGAGGTATGCTACTGTCATAATACGCTACTGTCATACTACTACCCACAAAGATGTTACACAGAGTAAAAATAAGGAATGATTGTGCCAGTTGGATATCTCTCCTGTAAATTGTATCAACCTGCAAAAACTGAAAACAGTGACAATAAAAGAATGCTGATGTCTTTGAGATTTATATGAACTGAACTCTTTCATTTAAATCTTGACTCACAGTTGAATCTTACTAGTCAGAAAGGGTTCGTTTATTACTTGTATCAAGTCATAAAGTAAATAAAAATTGTTTTATATATGTTTATAAAACCAATTCAAATTAAATAAGGCTGTAATTGAAGTTTTGTAAATTATAGAATACATTTTCTATAATTCTTTTATAAAACATATAAGATTTGAATATAAAATTTCTGAACTTCAGCTGATAAAAATAATGTACTCACAGAAGCATATTCTAACTAAATGTCCTTAAAAAAAACAACCAAACAAGTGAGTTAGTGAGATGTTCAAAGTCATAAACAGTTAAAATAAAACAAGCACAGCAAACACTATTTTGTAGTAGTGGAGCTAAGGCTAATTATTAAATACAGTGATTAGATACTGAATGGGGACCTCTGTCAAAAGTAATTTGAAAGAGTACTGCTAAGGAAATACTTTAATGAAAATAAATACTACTTTGTATTAGTGAATGAGAACATTTGATTCTAAATTAAATGGGATGTTTTCCAGCGTCATAGTTTCATGGTGGCAATTCTTTTAAAGGTGACTAGTTAATTAGGATAATAATATATAGGAGTATTAAAATTAAGTAAATAGAGATGGTACATTTGATTTAGAAAAATTATCTTCAACTTCTTTGAGAAAAGTTTAATTTCTCCCTAGTTTTCTGGAAATACCTCTAAGATAAAACACCAGCATTTTTGTTTTGGCTCTGAAAACAACATACAATTTCTGTAACAGTCTTATCATAGTATTACATTAAATATTTTTTCCTTTACATTATTTTAGATACTTACTGACTGTATTTCTGTTTGTTTGCTTACTTTTTTTTGTTGTTCAATTTGTGATTTATATTCTCCTCACCTCCATAAGCCCTCTCAAGAGCTTCAAAATGATGCAGCTGCTTGGTGAGACAGATGTACTCTATTTCCACTAACATGCTGAGAATAAAAATGATTATTTGTTCATTAATGTTCCATGCCCTATTTTTCAAGATTTATTTTCTCCACACCTTTTGAAGGTTTTGGATCTTGCATAGCTCATCCTAAAAATCAGGATTAGTACCTCCAACAAACTTCACAAAACCCTTGCCCTCCAACTGGTAAAACTATTGGCTTCATCCTTTACATCAACCTATAACAAATTGGAGTTTCAAATTTTTTAAATAAAAGAAAATACAGAAATTATTACTGTATTGCTAAAAAAGAATGTTAGTCATGTTATATTTTCAAATTTTATTTTTCTCTGCAACATAGGCTAGGTAAATCCACATTGACCATATTTATGAAATACAAACCAACTCAGCTTTCACCATGTTAAGCACCAAAAGCAGTGATTAAAATTTTTAAACTAATTTTCCAGCTGTGAGTATAAAATGTTGTATTGTATATTTTTTGTCAGATTAGGTGTTCTGAAACTGAGTCCCATAAAAACACAAGTGCAGTTTCCTGGCACCTTGCAGTCTATTCAGTGTCAAGGGCCTGTGTTCTTTGCAGAAGAGCCACATCGGTCAGCATTGATCTGAATGTCAGCATGAAGCAGAAATGCTCTGAGCATGACCACTTCTGTGAGCACCTGCCCTTCATGAGGACACGGCTCCCTGCTACACACAAGACCATCGAGCACTTGTCATAAGCAAGGAATGACTGTGTTATTCTGCACTTCCACAGCTGAGTGACAGAAGATAAGGCTGCTGTCTCTATTCAAGCCATATGTAGAAGGTCACTTAGTTTTGGTTGTTCAGAAGTTGGTCAGGGACTGAGGTCATGGGCAGCTCATGCCAGTGATTTAATGCAGAAAACTGTAAAATGTTAAACCAAAAGACACTCGGGGGAGTACACGAATGCACACAATCATTAAATATAAGGTGGAATACAAAGCATGAGGTGGAACAGAGGGAAGCCAAGCCAGGTCTCTCCAGGACCTTTCTGCCCTAGAGGAAATTGACAGCTCCTTTCATTTATGCCCAACCTGACATGTTTGCTTTGTGATCAAATTTGAGACTCCTTGCGGTGAGTGGCATGGTGCTGTTCTTTGGCTGCATTCCCCAAAACTACCCTCTAGCCCTCTGACAGCCTCTCAGCCACAAAATTAGGTAAATTCCTACTAGATGTCTAGTGTCTCATGAAAAGCTCATTGAGGATAGATTGTCTCTGTTCAAAATTGAGAACAGGCAACTCCATGCTGTTGCGGATGTTTCTGCCTCTCTAGTTGATATAAATTCATGTTCTTGGTAAGGATCTTTGGTTTTCTGAGCATATTCTGCTCAGGAGAGGATCTGCTCTCAATATATTTACCCTCATTTCTTTTTTCTACCTTTAAAAATACTAATGGACAGCTGGATTTGCCTTATACTGCTAAATGCCAAGGTGAAGAACAAAAATGTAAAAATCCATCTCAGAAATTGAAAATGAGAGATTTGTTCTTGATTCTCATGAAAGAACCTATCAGAAAGGGTAGTCTACAAAAATGCATCCCAAGGCAGGAAGGGAGTTCCTTCACTTCACTTGACTGGAGCTGTCTGCTCCCCATATTGAAGGGGACAAGTTCTCATATAATTGATTGCGACAGTTCTTCTACTGTTTTTGCTAGAGTTCCTGACAAAGTCTGATTACAAGAATGGTTGAGGCTTTCTAGGTTGGCAGAAGGTAAGATTAGACAGTTTTAACCTGTTAAAACTCACAGAAAATACAAACTCATATCTCTGCTTCTTTTCTATTTTACATCAACTGGGTCAATTTTACCATTCAAGTAATATTCTTGAGCTATCCCTAATTACACCACAAAAATAAAGCCAAACACTGACATGGGGACCAAGACATAACCCAATTAACACTAAGGGTGGCAGGGAAATAATAAATGCCTGCTATTGTAATGGTCATTTTCATTTCACAATGTCAGTTTCAAGCCAAGACTATTTGCAGAGGTTTTGAAAAGAATCAAAGATAATTAAAAATTAGATATTTTCTAAAAACAAACAAAAAAATTAGTTGCTTTATATTATCAAAGAGGAAGTTCTGAGATTACAGTTTGCAAGGACTTACTGGGAGCTGCAGTCTGATAACAGGTTTTCAGTCTTGTAGACAAAGAGAGAACTTTGTGGCTGGAACCTGAAGCTTGCTATGTGTGGAAGCTTGGAAATAAGATGCTTTCTTTTAAAAATAATGATAATTAACAGATGACAAAATACTCTGAAGGACAGGAAAATAGTATATAATAGGCTATGTAGTATTTTTCTGAAAATAATATGCTCTTGTTCTGGTGGAGAACTTTCATGGTTTCATTTTCACAGGTAATTGTTTATTATTAGAATGGGCACACCTTGTTCCTAAATTTATGAATTTCATAGCTGTTGTTTGAATTTATCAGATTATGATAATGAAAAACATTCTCATTTTATATACGTTGAACAAACAGGAAACTTATTACTCCTGAGAAGTAAAAGTTTCTGAAAGAATATCCACATTTAGAGCAAACAGGATCTGAATAACTTTTTTTAATATTTTCATACCAAACATGTAATCTTTCTTTTCAGACTTCTGAGAAGAATTTTTTTTTTAAGAATAGATTATCTTTTGTTCTAAACCAGTCATCAATGTCTAAAATTTGACAATGACTTGAGATTCTCCGAGTATAGTACCATTTAGAATGTTGATAAATCCCAAATATAAATAAAACTCATTAATTCAGCTCTCAAGTCTATGTAGATTTGGAGGGATTTACTGCTACTTACTGTACACAGAAAAATTAACATTTTTAAGAGCTTTATCCAGCCCAGTGGGACTGCAGTGGATTGATTTCAAATACAGCAGCTGAAGCAAACACACTACTCTTTTTTTATTACCATATTTCTACTCAGGGAGCAGTGTGCTAATTCTCAATATTTATTATGAAAACCTGTATACCAGTTTCAAAGAAACCAAGATTTCTCTTGATAGTTGTACCTTGCAGAAGAATTAAAACCCTCATCTCTAGAAACTCTCCTCGTAAATAGTGCCAAATTCTGGAATCCCACCCACCTTCAAAGGATTTTATTCATAACAATGAAGAGAGAAGAAGAACTACTAGAATGTTTTCTTGTATAGTCAGTTCTTAGATCTAGGTCCTGTACATTAAAATTAGAAATCCTACCATATCCCTGGGCTATATGTAATAATTTACACCTCATGACACTACTAATTTAAGACACAAATCCAATCTCAATTTAAGAAATGAGGAGATGGAAAATTCAAAAGTCAACTTTTAAATCTTTTAAAGCAACAAAGCCATTGCTTCTTTCAACTGTGGAAATAGATTCTGGTTCTTTGATTTAGCCATAGATTCCATGGTATGTTTAGCTAGGTATGATATGGTGTTTTCTCTAAACCTTTACCTGTGAAACTGCTTTTGGATGAGACAAACATCTATTTTTGAATTATTTTCAAATTCTTTTCTGATGACATATCTCCTTTTCAAACATCCTTTTAAACCTGTGAACAGTCCGTCTCCAGTGTTCTAATTTTGGTCTGATATTGGTTTGTGTACACTTCTTGGACACACTTCAAAGACTTGTTCATTGCAATATTGTACTGAGAGCCAGGTAAGAGGGGCTCACATGAAGGGCTTGAGCACCTTCTTCATTTGCTATCACTGCTGAGGGTGTGAGGACAGCAACTTTTTATATCAGTTGATTCTTGTCACCAGCTTTCAATTTTTAAGTCTATCATTAAGTTAAATCATGATATAAACTTATAATTGACTTGAAATTAAATTCACTCCATATGAATATTAGAATCCATAAAGCCCTTATTTGGAAGCCAGTCTGTTCACTTCATAAATTAATTGCACATGAGATACAAATAAAGTTATTTTCCTTCCTTTTTGTTTCTGGTGTAATTTTATAAGACCTTTAAATGATCATCATGGCTTCACCAAAGTAGTTGCAGCTGCACGATGAGCTGAAAGGGTTGAATCCAATTATATGAGAAATGAGGACCACAAAATGTATTGGCAAAACTTTGCACAAATTTTGTCTGAAGAAAATAGTTACCATGGCATAGCATCAGATCCCAGATTTTAAAAAGAAACTATTTGTTTCAATAATGAGACATTCCTTTATTTTCCCATATAATGCACACAACTCATCTCAACATATGTAGTGGCAGTTCTACTGACCTGAGTTTCTTTAAATGCACAACAGTAATTCAGCCTCACAGTTAGAAAGAAGAGCATTTGATAGCATAATTAAAAAGCTATGTCAACTTTTATGTACAAGTGGGTCAAACTAAAGATGGCATTCTTTAGTCTTGAGTGCTTAACTTTTTAATATTACTGGTACTTTTATGAACACAGAAAGATGACAAACGACAGTTTGAAAAATCTGCATATATGCAGTGCTAGAATATATCATACTTCTGTTCTTGCATGCATTTTAAACTACACTACTCAGACTTCAGTCAGCTAAAAAAACAACTGTTGATTATTGTGATGATGCAACTAAGAATGCAGTTTAGTTACTTGAAGTTATTAGAATTAATTTACGTGTTACTTCCTAAATGTTTTTTTGTTTTTTTTCAGGGATTTGATCCTGTCCCTAATTTCAAGGCAAAAGTGCAAAAATGGGCATGTTCTAAAAAAAATGTGCCATTTTCCTTGATATAGAACAATACCAGAAATAGAGCCTTTCTTTCAATATGTTATTTACAAAAGCTCTGAATACAAAGGAAAACCATATGATCAGTCTCCTCCAAATGAAGACAATCATGTATCTCTAAATGAGATTTTGCACAAATTTAAAATTAAATAATCCACTTTATTACTTAGTATTCACAAAATATTTTACTGTATTGTTTTTTAATCAATATATTTTAGTATTAGGGTCACATCATTCCAAAAAAATGAATTTTTCTAATATGAGTCTGGTGAGGAAAACTTGTTTTTTCTATCTCTTTTCTTTTTGCGTCATTAAACGTGGGATGGAATAATTTGCCAATCTTGTCAGAACACTGAATAATTTTTCAGTAAATATGCCCGTTGGCATCTACTGTTTAAAAAGGAACCATTAGTACTTTAATTTTTGTTTAGATGGTTAAGATCTGAAATTCTCACTCTTCATTGTGGTGCTACCACAAGCTTGGGTAAACTAGTAAAATCCTTGTGTTTTCTTTTTATTCACATCAAAGTGCCTTCCTCATTGAATGTCTTTTCCCCTGCCCATCTGGGAGACTAGATAAACAGAAACAATATCTCAGTCACCACTACACATAATATCTAAATTTTCTGTGCTCTAACTACTTCTTTAAAACATCAGAGATACATAACAGTATTTTCTAAATGCAGACCTCTACAGAAAATCCATTAAGTCCAGTCACTAGCCTACTGTGCAGGTATTGAAAAAAGTGTAGCCATCAATAAACATGTTATTTAAATTCAATTTAACATTCTTTTAGAGTCAAAGAAATAATCGATGTATTCTGTGTGCTAACTAAACAGAAGTACCAGGGGCCAAGGTATTTATTAACTCTAAGCACAGTTCATTGGCAGGTTTGCTCTGAGCTGTGGAGGTCACAGCACTGGTCTCAGCAGAGAAAACATGCAGCAAACTAATGGGTAGTTAGCCTAACAAACTTGCAGTGGAAATTCAGGAAGAGTTTTCTGGAGAAATATGTCTACTTTGGTATGTATTGCTGGAAAGAGAACATCCCAAACTACTAACAAATGTTTTTGTTGTCATGTACCATGTTTTAGCAACTTTCAGTGCATACAGGAAAAAATAAAACAGACCTATATTCATCCTTGATTTTTACATAGTAAAAATCTACTCTTCTCTCAAAATGTGATGAATAATTGCTGAGATAATTTTGTATGCTGGAAAGTAAGAACATATTCAACTATGCTAATACCTACTGAATAATTTTTCATATACTTGGGTGTTTGAAAGTATATGTCAAAAAACTCAGAATGTATTAAAACCCTCTATATCTTTTAGAAAATGGCAATAGTTAATATTAAAATTCTAATATATTTGAAATAAAAGGTAGGGAACTACAGTGCTTTAAAAGAGCAGTTTGGTAAATTACCATCCTTCATCCTCACTGATCCTAATGGGAAAAATGCCACTCCCCATGTCAGGGTAAATTTACACCATAATTGATTTCCTTTCTGATATTATTGCTAAACCAGGTACCAATGTCAAAACTAGAATTTAGTCTAAGGTCCAGGGAATAATTATCTTTTTGTTTTCCAGACTGATCTAGTAGTCCCAATATTTATATTTATTAATTGTGATTTGATCAGATGAACTGAACAGTATTACTTCTACAAGTTTGAGATTACATATTTATATGCAGACACATATTAACAGCAAGATTTTCTCCATTGAACTTTTTCCTTCTTGTGTGGTAACACAGACCTCAAAAGGAATAGTTTGGAAAGCTCTAGTTTAAATTCCAGTTGGTTTAGGTTTTTGTTTGCTTGTGTGTTTGGGTGTTTTTTGTTTGTTTTTGTTTTGGTTTTCTGGGGGGGGGGGTTTGGTTATTTTTTGTGGTGGGGGGTTGCTGGTTTGTTTTGAGGTTGGTTTTTTTTTTTTTTTTTTTTGGTAGGTATGTTTTTTTTCAGCACTACTGTGACTATTACATGCAAACCTAGAATCCCTGGCAGGGCTGTATGGCAAAAGGGAAGGGAGGGGAAGAATTTAATGTAACATTCCAGAAGTCAAAATATCTGTATGTTTTGTTTTACTCTTCAGGTTCACTACATTAGATAGATACTGCATAAAACCAAGAAATTTAGTAATTCTTAAATATCACTAAGAAAAATTTCTAATCCAACTACCATGGCATGCATTGTTTCATCATTGAAGCATATTTTCCTGAATCCAATGTCAAGAATTATGTGAGTAAATGAAGCTAATGGTATAGATATTCTAGAATAATGCAACACACCTAGTAGAAGGATATTTTAGGAGCATGCTGAATCCCCAGGATTATAAAATCTATTTAGAAAGATAGTAAAGTAGTGATATTTTAAGCAATCTGAGCTCTATTTTAATGTATTTAAACCAGGATCACATACTTAATTTAAAATATCTACTTATTTTTTTACATTCTTTTAAGTGTAGTAGAAAATTATACTGTGGGTCACAGTGCTTCCTTAAGTGAGTTCTCTCACTCTTATGTTCCTGTCAGTTTGTGATGTGCTATGAATGAAGCCTTTATGCCTCTCCAGCACAGTAGGCTGTAAATTAATAGGTGCAAAGAAAGCAATAGTGTTCTGTGAATTAAGTGTCAATTTAGTGCCTCTGTTCTTCTCACTTCATACACAACTCACATGCTGGTGCTAACAGCTAAGCGGTCTCTGTGTCCTTACAGCTAACACAGGCAAGAGATTATGAGTTCAGTCACTACTAATAGCATGAAGTATATTTACCCTCCTATCTATTTTAAGGTCAAAATCCTTGCAAAACCTTCAAGATACTTTTATGCATATTGATACTAATATGTATTTTTCTATATATTGTTTAGCATAAAAAAATGACAAGAAATAAGTGATGTATTTCAGATATGCTTTCTTCAAAACTTTTGCAAGTTTTTCGATGAGGTATTATCATAAACTAAACACTGACATTTGTCTTTGAAGCAGGACTCTATACAATCTTTTTTTTTTTTAATCAGATTAACCTCAAGATAATATACATACATACATATATATATATATATATATATATACACACGCACAATATTTAATAGGAAGGAAAACTGTGGTCCTTATTCCTTCCAACACTTCATTTCTTCCAGTGCAATGCCACCAACTCAGAGATTACATACAAATGTGGATGCTACAATTTAGCTTATTTTTGAAACCGCTACTTGCACTCTTTTTTCTTTTCTTCATTATGACCATTTCAACAATTAGAATCTGCAGGTTCATCACTGCAAATAGCAGACCTCATCTCCTTATATACTCATGTATACTTACTTATATACTACATTATTTAATATACGCTTAAATAACAAAAAACCCACAACAACCAGACATGTTCCTCTGTAGCAAAACATTGTAAAAAAATGCCCTTAGGAAGCTGAAAGCAACAGGAAGACAATGCCCAGGATGATGGAAATAAATGTAACCCTGTCTTAAGATACCAATTTCTCTGCAGCTTTGCTTTCATAACCATAGTCAGGTTTCATCTTCTCTCCTACATAAATTTTAGGGGGGGTGAACTGTTCACTACCTGTTTTATCTATGCTATATATATATTTTTTTTTTAATCTCCACAGACGCCAAAATACTGAGCAGTGTTCACTGTATTTCCCCAAGCCTGCTAACAATTTACTTACAACTGTGGATAATTCATTTTTTCAAGTAGGCATTTGAATGCCTGAAGAAAATCCATTTTGGGACATGATGATTTTGATAAATATAGCCAAGTACAAGATATGTCACTGATGGTATCAGCTTATTAATCCTTATTACAGGAAAACAGCAGGATTGAAGAAGCAGTTTATCTGCATATGTTTGGGTTTAGCGACTGCTTTTAAAAAAACAAGAACTGACTATAGACACTGAATTAAAACTTGCCATTTCCTACTCAGGGAATTTTAAAAGACTCTGGAGAGCAATACTTTCAGAACTAGAATACACCAATTGCCTGTATGACATGTTTAGTACACATAGCTGATGTCTTCTGCAAAACATTCTGACAACTTTCTGTATAAATTCCCTAATACATGAGTGGGGATACTCCTGTCTGAGACTGTGCTTAACAGCTCTGAGACCAGTGAGACATTCTCTCCAAGATCACACAACTCCACAGGAACTCAAGTTCAGCACTGTGTTTGCAAATATTTTGATTATGACTAAAGAACATGGTTGACTAAAAAAAAAAATGCTAGGGGATATATGTTTTTCAACCCTTTATCTACCAGAAACCAGGATCCACTATGATTAGTCTATTCTTTTTTGGGATAGCTTTTAATATATTTTAAGTTTAAACCATTTAACACAGGAGGAAATGCTGAGGGAGAATGTAGAAATAGGACACATTTGTGGGAGTGAAGGGTGCAGCAGAAGCATAGGTATTGCCAACAACAAACAGCTAGGAGAAACCCAGAGAGACAAGCATCAGTACAACGGCAGCAACTGACAGTGTGGGGAAAAGATTTATTCCACTGAGCCTTTTAAAGGGACAAGATATTTGCCATATTACTTATTTTGGGGATTTTTCTGTCATTTATTCAATTTTCAACGTGCAAATCCCTTCTGATGATACCTGCTGTAGTAAGACTTTGAATGAATTATGTAAGGAAGAAATTTGTTAGTAAAATATATTTAATTAACAGAATTTTCATTCTAATCAGGTAAATAAATAAATTATTAATTAAAAAGTCAGCAATGTTCCATCTGGATCACTACATATTTCAATAATTTTTTCTTGAAAAGCTCTTCATACAGGCACACAATCTACATTGGCCACTCACCTTAAAATTTCTTTGTCCCTCCAGTGTATCTTGGGGGTTTGGAAACTGAATAGTGCTGTACGGTGCAATTTGTGTTCCTATATATATTTAAGAGGTTGTGTTCAAGTGCTAGATAACTTTATTGATATTTTTCACATCATAGATTATGTAATTTTACATGGGAACTGGAAACTTTGCAACATGAAAGTCAATAGAAAGAATTTGAGGGTAACTATGTGCCACTGGTTTTCCTGAAAAAAAACTGTTCATGGCAAGTCAGATGGACAAGTTATCCAATAGAGAAGCTTAAACTATTGGTTCCCTAACCAAAGCATCTAATAGGGGAAATCCAGTTAAAATCTAGAGAAAGGTAAGAGCTCCCAAAAACTAGCAGGCAGCAAGAGAACCCTTTACCAGAAACTCCAAGACAAGCATATAACTTTCCAGAATTTCCCTGGTGACACAAAAAAGGAATGATGGTCATGATATCTCTAAAGAGGCTAAAAAAGTAATCAATGACACAGAAATTAATAAAAATTTAATAATTTCCTCAAATGAAAAGCTGGACTCTAACTACCTTCCCTTTGTTGCATGGCCATGGCATACCTTTTCTCACCTGATGGAGAAGAAAACAAAAAATAGTGCCTTATATCGGCACAGGTATGTCCAAGCCTTTTTCTGGTGTAGAACTATTTTATTGCAGATGATCCACAAGCAATACATCTTTTAACAGCAAACCAATAGATGGTGCTCTTCAGCTGTCTAATTATGCAATTCTGAGCTAAACGCTCAGCTCAGATGTCTGCTCTACTGCCATACATGTCCATCAAAAAGGTGATCTAGACCACTCCATTACCTCATGCATCACTTTGCTATAGGCTGCTCACAAGGAGGGTGGTAATTAAGATAACAACAGATCTATAAACAGGACAGAAAGCATGCAAATTTAAATCCTACTGTTTTGAAATGTATCTGAGTGTTTGGACTGGCAAGTTTAGCTAAGAAACACAAAATATCCAGCTGTCATAGGAGTTATTCATTAACACAGAAACAAGAAGTGAGTTTCAAATTACTCCAGGTACTTATGTCAAATTGTATGCCAAGATTATAGCAATTCATTAGTGCTGCTTCCAAATCACTCTCATATCCACATAAATGTTTATGGCCTTTCACTATGATATTGAAATGATTTATAAGGAAGTCAGAAAAACCTTAAAGATAATTTTAAATAGTATTAGGAAATTAATTTAGACTAAAAAGTATGAAGTGTATTTCATTCTCCTGCATTGGCAAATACTGACAAAAATGTGAAGGATATTAATTTTGGATTTAAATTGAAGCACAGTAAGAAAGAATCAATATTGTAATGTCAAAGAGAAAAAAAGTATTTTGAACAAAATTTGTTAAAAAATAGGATTCCTCATTAAAAAATAATAATTGAAGAATTATTCTTAGTGTCATAATCACTTTTCATGCACAGTATAACAGTCTAGGATAATTTTATGATTTTTTAAAAATTATGGCACAGTCACACTTACATGAAGAAGCCTTACATGAAGAGCTGGACCTACCTATGTCCATGTGAATTGCTCAGCTTTACCTAACCTACACATAATAATAAACAACCCCAAACTTCCATCTCAAGGAGGAGTCTTGACAAAGATTAAATTCAATAGGATGCTCTACCTAAGCAATAGATTTCTTTTTCAAAATTGTGTTCAGCTAAAGTCTGGATTTCCAAGATACTTGAGATACTTCTTAATACTATCTTTAGATCCAAATTTGATTTAATTTTTAGTACCATATAACTTATGCAGATGTATGAAGGGACATGTTTAGAAGTATTCTAAAAATTATATTCAATGTTCAGATTATTTTTTTTTATGTTCTAATAATTAGCAACACAGGAACCCTTCAGATTAAAAAGATCAACAATTTGGTGGAGTTGGAGACTGGCTCCACACATAGCAGAGGCAATCTTTCTGTTATGCTCTCAAAAGTACTGTTTGTGGCATAGCAAGCAATAGCTTACCAACTCAAAATAAACTTATTTTACACCTAAAGCTCCTTGTGTAATAGCAATTTAAGAAAATTACTCAAATTGAAAAGATTTCTTTCACCTATAGTTTAACTGATAATATTTCTACTTCTTTTACAGATTAAAAAAGCTTTTCTATGTCCTTCCCATTCATTTTGCACTGATGCTCCTCTTTTAAAGCCTGTTGACACATCTATTGATTCAAAGCAGAATTTAAAATGTGGTCACCTATATTAATTCAAGATCCAGAGCTATATAACTGTTCTCTAATTAAAAAAAAAAGGCAAAAAAAGCACTCAAAGCAAACAAAAAATCTCTAAACAAATGAACCTTGAATAGCCTTAGACATTCTAACTGTATCATGCACATAAAAGAAATAACTCTTAACTCTTTTATAAACTAATTCAATTAGGATGGGCCATATGAGTGATTTTAAAAATAAGAAAATGTAAACAAATGTCTTCTTCCTTATTAATGCACCAGAAAATAAATAAACAATCAGCTATATAAAATGGAAATTAAGTGAACATTTTATAGAAGGTTTAGAAATGTGGCATAATACTGACATAAAAGTATTAGGATTATATAGGAGTAAGATGTATAATCTATATAATTAGTATAACATATGTTATTATGCATATTTTCTAGATACATCAAATTACTGTCCTTCAGCATTTAGATTCCACTTGATCTTGTATTTCCATTGCTGCACTTAAAAAACTACATCCATCCTGCTGTTACTGCAATCATTCTGGAACTGCTTCTAACCTTGCTGATATGTTTGGAGAGGGTAATCCAGACATATTGCATCATACACCAAAAACACTAAAGAATAATCAGTCTGAAACTACTTTCCTAATTCTTGCTCTCTTTCTAGCTTTTACAGTACTCATATATGTGCCTTTTTTCACTTATTCCACAGCAAGTATTCCTTTAATAGAAAAAACAATCCTAATTACCAGACTGTTCTAGTGGAATATGTGACTCCTAATACAGAATTAATGTCTAAAGCTGTTGACATGATTCCAAATACAATAAGAGGGAGCAATTTAAAAAAGTCACATTTTTAGATGATATCACCCCTAGACCATTAGTTTTAAGAATGGAACATCTTCCCATTTAAACACACAGCTGATTTTAGCATATTACAGAATGCACTACATTTAGCATGGCTCTAATGTCGCTATGGTAACTCTTCTGGCTTAAATATAACTGAATGTGTAGCTTCATTCCAAGTTCTCCAATAATCCTTTAAACATTTCTTATGAAACTCCCCATAGCTTCTCCAGGTTTTCATAGTGATCCTGTACAAATCCTGCGCTGGTATCACTGATACCACTACTGCTCATGGTATCTTCTATGACATGGAGACTGGGATAAAGCATGCCCACAGCAAGTTTGCTGATGACACCAAAATGTGTGGTGACATTGACCCACCTCAGGAATATGATGCCATCCAGAGGTACTAGGACAAGCTCAAAAAGAAGTGGGTCCATGGAAAACTCATGAGGGTCAAAAATGCCAAGTGTAAAAAATGCCAAGTGTACCTGGGTCTGCACAACCCCTCATATCAATCCAGGCTGGGAGATGAACAGATTGAGAGCAGCCCTGCCAAAGAAGGACTTGGGAGTGCTGGTGGATGAGAGGTTGGACATGAGCTCCCATGTACCCTGAAAGCCAAATTGTGTCCTGGGCTGCATTAAGACACCATAACCAGCAGGGCAAAGGAAGGGATTCTGCCCCTCTGCTCTGCCCTGGTGAGACCACACCTAGAGTGCTGCATCCAGCTCTGTGTCTCAGCACAGGGAAGACATGGACCTGTTCGACCAAGTACAAAATGAATGAAATCTTTAACATTTCTCATATAAGAAAAGGCTTAGAGAGTTGTGGTTGTTCATCCAGGAAAGAGAAGGCTCTGTGGAAATCTCTTCTCAGCCTTTCAGTACTTAAAAAGAGGTTTACAAGAAAGAAAGGAACAGATGTTTTTTAGCAGAACCTGATCTGATAGGACAAGGTGTAATGCTTTTAAAGAGGGTAGATTTAGTCTACATATAAAGAAGACATTTTTTTGACAGTGAGCATAGAGAAATACTGGAAAACGTAGCCCTGAGAGGTGCTGGATGTCTATGCCCAGAAACATTCAAGGTCAGGACTGAGCAACATGATCCAGTTAAAGATTCCTTGATCACAGTAGAGGGGTATTACTAGATGGTCTTTAAGTTTCCTGCCAACGCAAATTATAGTATGATTCTATGATCTTAGGAACACACAATGAATCCGGGTTTTAATGATCAGTGCTCAGTAATGATCTGCAGCATACCACAGAAAACAAGAAAAATGTTGAGATTGAATTCTAGGAGAAATAAAATTCTTATTATATCTCTGTTCCAATGTAAAGCAGACCAATATTGCATGAGATCAATGCAGAATGTTTCCAATGCCTTCTGCTCATATCCTACTTCATCTATTACCAGAATTCAAAAGCACAAGTATGTTGTAAAGTGTCTAGTAGTCTCTTAAACAAAAACAAGTCGACATACTTTTACATTTTGTAGCAAAACTACATTAGTCTTTCCCCTTCAAGATTTCAGTTTCTAATCCTTAGAACGAACCCCTAAGAAGAAAACTTTGCATTAATGATTGTTGTGCATGTCTGTGCATGAGTGAGAGGCAAAGGGGTATTCACACATTGTACTTCAGACATGAGCACTTAATTTGATACCAAGCTGCTTCATTGACTGCCATTACAATTTTGCGCATGGGGAAATGTAGGAAAGTAATCTTGTGATTATGCCTTTTCCTGGTCTTAGAAAATTGAGTGCCACACACAATAAGGGGTTTTACCTTGGTATTTAATAAGGATCCTTATGGTGCACCATTTTGCCAAGGTGGAACGTGCCACAATGCACGCACATGATAGATTGTGTATACAATTTACAGAATTTACAAATTAGCACATCTAACAAATATACTCCAATGGGAGGCCTGGATGAATGGTGTGATACTCCTTCATCTTAGGAATTCCCCCCTGGATGGACCAAATTTTTAGTTTACAGGACATGTTCTAGAGAGGACCTTGGTTTCCCAAGATAGCATGGGGTTTTCCAGCCTCCAGCTTTGAGGCCTTTAGGGTGTTTTGTCTCTTGGCCTAACAAAATACTAGGGCTATGCTAAGTTATCAGACTTAAGGAACTACAAGTATGCATACTAAGAATACTGAGGATACATAAAAGTTATATAAAAAGTATATAAAAGAAAAGGCAAAAAAATCATCTTGGCATCAGTGACGTAGATCTACATGTGTCTTTAAACTGAAGTTTGTACATAGTTGTCAAGAATAGTTACCACACATTTTTATTGACAGATTTTCAAAAGATCAGATGCTAGCTAAAACTTCACAATTATAAATATATATTTCACTGTCTAGCCTGTTATGACATCAAAATAATAGTGAGATTGTTTCCTATCTCTAGAAAGGCATTCTGAAGATAATAACCATCAGTCATCTGTGAGAAGATCTACATTTTTCTAGGCTAAATTTTCGAGCAATGGTGCATATGTCAAGCACAAGATATTTTCAGAGATGAAAAGCCTGCATGTGTAGGCTGCAAAGAAATTATAATACAAACTGTTCCACAGCTTAATCCATTCCCACAGGCAAAACTATAATATTTTACTTAGTATAAAGAACATAGATTTGGTATTACAATTACTAATCCCTAATATTTCTAAGCAAACAGTTTTAACATCAGCTAACATAAGATAGTAATGCTTGCATACATGCGTACACCTAGTGAGACTGAATTACAGCCTGTTTAGAATAAGATGCCATCTATTAGGTGTCTATATATTCCTGTTTTACTCAGGCTGACTTTTGTTCTCTTTCCTTGCTGAACTACAATACTATAATATGTCATTCAAGACACAGCATCAGAATGTTCTTATACCAAGTTCAAATATGTAACATGAATTAAATGCTCACTGATAAGATACTGTACAAATATAACTCTGGCAGATGGAGGAAAATAAGAGGAAGGACAAAGATATGGAAAGAAACAGAAGGAAACTATTTTTATTTTCAATTCTGAAAGGTGAAAGGGACCAGAAAAGAAACATAAAAAATGGTCATTGCTAATGGGTAGAAAATATCTTAAATATCCTCTGACATTTTTTCAGTTAGGTACCAAAAAAAGAAAAACAGGAAGTGAGGTCTTTAAAAGATCTTTGACTTACCATATTGATGGTGCTTCCGTTCCACTGATCTCTAGGAAGTCATATCCTTCCTCTAACTGGAAGTCAGTGAAGACCAAAGCAATGGTGTCTCCTGGTTCAGCCAATATGGTCCAGGTACAATCAGCATTATTTTCATACTCAGAAGGGAAGTGTGGACTTGAAATAATTCCACTTGTCCCACGTAGTGTCCCTCCACAGGCTCCTTCAGCTGACAAACAGAATATCAATTACTAATGAAGCAGCACTTCAAAAAAAGTAAAGCACTATCCTTGTTTCTGCTATAAACCCAGACCTTCTCTACTCACTGAGGACCCATAAATATGCACACACAGAAACAAAATATTGTCCAGGTGAATGGAATGTAATATTGCCTGGCCTTTAAGCAGCAGATGTTTTTGGTTTGGGTTTTCTGACTTTTTCCCTGTTGGTGTCACTCCAGCAACAGGCCAAACAAGAAAGAAGTTTATCAGGGACATCTTTTATGAGCTGGATAACCTGACCCTGCAAATGTGTGCACAGAAGAAGCATAAAAAAGAACTGGGCAACAAATCATGGAAACACAGTTAGACTTTTTGTGATACAAATTTTAAAATATTGAACAATTATTTTCTTTCATTTATTTCCTATTAAAAAAAAAAAAAAACAAACAAAAAAAACAGAAAGAAATTCCTTTATTTCTCAGTGTCCTAAACTAACATTATACTGTTCTTCCTCTTTTTTTTTTTTTTTTTTTTTTCATTTTGAATCAGGATGTTTACAGATGACAAATGAATTCAGAAGGTTCTGGTGCCAGATGGACCTTCCAAGGTTCATGCATCATCAGTTAATAATGTATATTTTTAATTACTATTAACATTTTTTTAAAATTAAAAGCATAGGAATTTTCTCCTAAATCTTGAATGTTATTTAATATTTTTCAAAGGATTTAGCAAATGTCTTGTATTTTCCTTGCTAACACCAAGAAAATATGATCATCCATACCATTCATTGACATAAGAAATTAAAAATTCATCAGGTAGCTTTTGCTTTTTGATAATGTGGCAATGAAAGCCAAAGAAATAGTAATTAAAAATATTTCTGCATAGGAGAAGGATCAGAAGAGAGGCAATTGTTTTTATCTCAGTTTTCATCTTTACTTACTGCTACTATCATTAGGTATTTGCACACTATAAGTGCACGTGGAGATTCAAAACCACATAGCTTGGCAAGGTACATAACACAAGGTACTTATAGTCTAATTAGGATAATAACTGAATAGCTAATTAAGACAACAGAAAAGGGTATGAGTAGAGCTGCTCTTCTCAATCATAATTGAAAGCCTGTCAGTGAAAGTGTGTTTTAAAGGAATATTTGAAGAAAAAAAAGGATTTGTGAATCAAAGGAAGAATACTGGGTCTGGACATTAGAAAAAGGAGACTATTTAAAGGCGCTAAAGAGCCAATAAGTGACAGAAGTAAAAGGAAGAATTTAAAAAAAGACAGAAACAGAAAAATTTCTTTAATGTTTAAGTAATGTATAGAGCATTAATTTGACTAAAAAGAAGAGAGAAAGCTGCTGAATGTCTCAATTTTTACACTTCTACATGCAAAAGTAAATTTTGATGTACACAAATATAACATAACCTTGACTACCAAAGCCTTATTGATTTAATTTTTGGCACACAAATTTTCAGAGGAGATCATGTTTCTTCATTAAATTTCATCTCTTACATTCTACATCCTGATATTTATAAGTGTTTGTTCCTTTTAAAAATGAAGGATTAAAACTAGAATAGACTTTCCTAAAAGATTTCTTTTTTGTTGCTGAAATCAGGCCATTTCTGTGATTCCTTCCTCAATTTCTGTTTTTTTATACAGTGCATATTGAAAGGGCCATTGTACCACTGAGGAATGAAAGGGGGAAAGGAAGTGAAAATTAAAGAAGAATTGAGTTTTGTTACTGAGTGTTATGTAAAATGCCTCTTTTTTGCCCAGTGTTTCTGTGTGTGTGTGTGTGTGTGTGTGTTGTGTGTGTGTGTTTGAGGGGATTTTTGTTGCAGTTTTGGGTTTTTTTTGTTTCTTTGTGTTTTGTTTATTTTTTAAATAACTTTCTAGCCCTTCATTTCAGATCATCATCCAACCCAGAAAAGAAAAAACAAATTAATATCATACATCCTGTACCTGCACTTTTAAGTTTCAGTTTCTAGCACATGACAGTTCCACCTGTATTCTTGAAAGCTAGCAGACAGTCTTTTCCTATGTAGGGTAACCAGCAAGATAAGGAAAATCCGAAGTCACCCATATCTCTTTGGTAGTAGCTGCTACTGTTAAATTTCTGTATGACAGCATCCTCAATTATACCATCTCTCACTGTTTATACTGATTTTAAGTAACATACTAGTGTTAAATACAATACTCTTCACTGCTCCTGCTACAGAAGAGCACCTTGAATAATCTTTGAGCTCTAAAGCTAAGACTTTTGCAGCTGAAATGTTGTTTATTATTACTGGCAACCATATACAAAAATCTAAATTTATACACTGTGCATTACCAATGACGGCCAAAGGAGCTCAGACTACTACACTATCTGCCCAATGGGATGCATAGCCTTTTAGTCTATTCACAACACCATTCTGAAGAGATTTGCAAGAAGTCAAGATAACACAGAAACAGAAAAAGAATATTGGTCAGCTAGGTAAGACCACAGAAACCAGCCTGAACCAAAGAGTATTTTTTCTTTGACAGGTGTGGGTATTTCCTTCATCACAATTGGAACACAGGCTAAGGCAACCAGACTGTTGAATAGTAAAGCATAATGCATTGCAGGCAGGCAGGTAGATGTGGCCACATTGCTCACAGGGTAGGACATAAACTGTCTGGTCTTACACAGCTGGTCCCAGAGCAAGTTGGCCTCCTTGGACCGATCGTCATTTTTGGCCACAGCCTTCTCTATGTTATGCTTTTGAGAGAGTTACTGCTCAGGAATCTCAGCGCCTCAGTGTGCTTGCAGTAATTTGATAGCAGATAGTGCCTGAGGCTTCATGAATTCAAACTCTATGTGATTTACAAATTGCATTTTAAAGTGTGCAAGTAATTAATTCCAAACACTTATGGTTATTTTCAAGTTGTAAGCAACTGCACAAAGTGCTGTTTGTATCAGCATAAATGACTACTTGAAGTATAAAGCTACAAACATTTGGATCTCTCCGTAGTCAGGAATTAAGTGATCTGAATTTAGAGAATATGCATGTCATATAAAGTACACATGCAAAAACATATGGCTGGCACCACTTGACAAAAAATATGTATACTGTATAGATGTGTAGCTTAGATAAAACAGATAAACATATCCATCAAGTTTATGCATGCAAAAAAATGAGAAGTACCACTATGGAAGTCAATGAAAAACCTTTCATTTTTCTTCAAGCTAGAAATAGTAATTCCACCAAAAATAATAATATGACAATTTTAGTAAGCCATATTTTGCATAAATGAATTTTGCTACAAGTGAGATGCATGCCTTGATAAGCAGATAGCCAAGGATGAAGAACAAAACCAGTATCTTAGAAAACTTCCTTTGAATTGGTTTTGGTGCCTTTTTTGAACATTCAATCATTTTTTACAGAACTTTCTCTCGTCACCACACAAATGCTTTTCAGAGTGCAGTGTTCTTTATTCTATGTGCCTTTTTTAATATACCACATAATAAAATGCTTATGCAAATAAAATAATATTTATTGCATAATAAAAACAAAGCAGAACAGAGCAAAAAACCTTAATACTAACCTAACCTTTCAAATTTTATTAAGAATCTTTCAAAATTAACTTAGAATTTGAATTTAAATATTTTAATTGTCTTTTCCACTTGAAGTTTATATTGAAAACTCTTCAAGTGGAAAATCACATTACTACGCTACTCTTTGAAAATAAGTGATAAATATATAGTGGTGCTTTAAAGTACATAAAATTCATAGTAATAAAGTTTTTTTCTTCTTATGTTATTAGTAGTAATTTCCTTATCTATCACTAGTAATTGCATAGGTGCAATTAAAAATTTGAGTGATACTTTATGAATCATCATCAAATGACATATTGTCATTTTGAGTCACATTTTATAAGTCTTATCAATTAAAGAAAATTGCAGCCTTAGAGGGTTCTAAATGAGCCATGGGCCTAAATTATTTATCAAGCCTTATTAAAAGCTTCTCTGAAAAAGTTATTTCTTTATTGAGTCTGGAGAGCACATCCACGTAGAGAGATGCGGGGGTTTGGGTTGACAGCAAGTTGGATGTGAGTCAGCGGTTCCCTGGCAGCCAGGAGGGCCAGCCGTGTCCTGGGGAGCATCAGGCATCACCAGCTGGGCGAGGGAGACTGTCCCATGCTGCACAGCTCTGGAACGGGCCCACCTCAGGTACTGCATGCAGTTCTGGATGTCTCAATCTATGAAGGACATCAACCTATCTGTGTGTGTGCAGAGGTGGTCTTGAGGGCAAGACTTAGGAAGAGTGGCTGAGGTCTCTTGTCTTGTTCAGCCTGGAGAAGGCTGAAGGATGGCCTCATGACCCTCTGCAACTGCTCCAGGCAGGCAGCAGAGAGGGACATGGTGACCTTGGCCTGGGGACCATGGAGACGACACAAGGGAACAGAATGAAGCTGTGTCAGAGGAAGCTCATACTGGACATTAGGAAAAGGCTCTTCACTGGGAGACTAGCCAGTCACTGCATTAGGTTCCCCAGGGAAATAGTCATGGCACAGGATAGTTGGAGCTCAAAGAGCATTGCAATATTGCTCTTTCTTAGCCATGTAGTTTAATTTTAGGCCTTCAAGGAGTTGGAGTCAAGGATCCTTATGGCTCCCTTCCAACTTGAGACATTCTATGATTCTAAAATTTATTCAATTCTTTATTGAATGGCATTTTTCTGTAGTTTGTTTTTGAGAAAGTAGATAATTGTACTACATTTTAAAAAAATCCTCAGTATAGAGAACACATCTATGAAATAATGATGAATGACTACTTTCACAAACACATGCTCTGTATATTTTCAAAAAGGTTAGTATGAGAAATTTGGTAATAGCCTTTTTAAAATGGGACTTTAAAATTACCATTTTAAAATATCTCACTGACAAAAACATAGAAACAAGCATATTATATAAATGAAAAGTTTAAAAGAAAATTTTAGTGTGTCATTGCCAACTGTCAAGCTGCTAAACTGCAGATTCAGAATGACCAATCACAGTGTTACAATAGTGTAGCATTATGCATTCATCAGATAGCACATTTATCTAATTTAATTCCACCAGGCAGACAGCTATTTAACCATCAAAATATACACCTCTACTTCTTCATCTTTACAATTTTAGATTTTTACTGACTTTATTTTGAATGGGTAAAAGCCAACACCTCTGCTTCTTTTCTGTGTTATAAAAAATAGAAACTTGCTAGATGTTGCTTGGGGTTTTTTGTATCATCACTTGAATCCAGATGTACTGCATCTCATCTAAGTGCTCTAATCAGTTTGCCTCCCTTTCTCAATTTCTTTTGCTGTTGATCAACTTCACATAAGTTAAATGCTCATTAGACCATGCATCTAAGATTAATTTTATTTCTATCTACATGGTTGTCAAAGGGCACTTCAAAATAATTTGGATTGCTCTCTAAGTAGAATTTTTGGGGGGGTGTTGGTTAAAATTTCAGAAATTACTGTAGTTTAGCAAAACAGAATCTATTTTACATATATTAAATTATCATATTTCTCACATGAAGCTAATAGTATGTACAAAGTAGAAACACAAAAATTATTGCAGTTTATTTAGGGACTTGTGGGCAACAACTTCAGCTGCAGCATTACTTTGAACACTTTAGCTTTGAGATTCCAGTGATCTTGATCTAAGTAGACCTCAGTGGGGTCATTCCACACTTATGGCCCCTGAGAATAATGGACTCAAATGGGTAATCTTGCACTGGTTTTTATTTTGTAAACATTTTGCTTTATTTATTAATCTTTAATTATTTATTCTATCACATCAGTCTGTAAGTTATATAATATATTACCATAATATATTTTTATATTAAAGACCTATTTCTTCTCCATCCACTCTGGATATCTGATCTATCAGTCAAAAAAGTTACATACTTCAAATAATACAGAAATAGTGATGGACTAATTATATACTAGCCAGACAGCAAAGTTATTTTCTGAATTGATAGTTTGTATTTGAGCAAACTTAAAATCAAAATCCCAACTCTAACACATTTTTTTATGCAAAAACATGGTTTTAAGAGAAGACAGTTAAGAAGTTAAAAAATTAATCAGTAGTAATCTCATTTTTGCTCATATTGCTTGTGATCAGGCTGAAGTTTTGTTTTCCATTCTTCAACTTTACTGCATCATTCTGGATACCTCTGCTATGTCTTCATTGTGCTGGTTATCTCATTTTTTCACTTGTTCCCAGCTTCCAGGCCCCTTATTTCACAGATCAAGCTTTGACCTGGCATCTTTTCATTTTTTATCAGGTCCCTCCATACCTACTGCCACATGCTAGAACCAGAACATCTAAATAAAATGTGTGTGTAAATATATATCTATACACACACACACACACACAGAGAGAGAGAGAGATAAAACTACTTGTATCTGTGTCCTTAAATCTCTAGGTGTGATCTACTAGTCCTGCACTACCGTGTCAGAAATGACACAGTGTTTGCTTCCCTATTTGCTTTTCCTGAAACACTCTCTGATTTCTTTTTAGACTAGTTACAATGAGGGCTTTTTCCAAATTTCATCTCAATCTAAATACTGCACCAAATCAGATTATTCTGGAAGTGAACAAAATTTCTCAGATTGGAATCTACTATGTCACTTTAAAAATTAGAGACTATATGGTGAATATAATGAAAATATTCTCGTTTTATCATGTAATGTATCATGTATCATGGAATGTAAAATCAATAAATCATGTAATGATATAAATAAATTGATCAAATCAATGTATCATGTAATGTAAAATCAATAAGCAAAATTATTGGAAAATGTTCTTTTTATTTTTCTTTTTAATTTTTAAAATTGCAAACATGGATAAATATGGGATATTTTTCCCCTCCTTAAACTTATAAAACCGTATTTGTCTAAACATCAGAATCTGAGAAGAAATTATAACAGAATTGCTTGCTACCTCAGAAGGTATGCATAACAACAAAATCATAAATTTCTCTTTGCTATTTTTTTCAAAAACATCAGCTTTACGTCTCTCTATTCACTGTATTTTACTCTAAGTGAATCAGACTCTTTTTCCTTTCATCATTTATCAAGGAATACCTTTTTTTATTTTAGATATATATAAATATATATATATATTATATATATTTGTGTGATATTTATATATAATACATATATAAATATATGTGTGTGCACATGTGTGTGTGTGTGTGTGTGTGTGTGTGTGTAAATATATATATTTTAACCACAATATTTCTCCAATAGTAGTTCTTAAATCAGAAACCTGATAATCATTACTTGTTCCTTTTCGACTTTTCTGAAAAAGGATCTTTTTTACCTTATTGTCTTTATTTTTCCTACAATAGATGGATGTGTTTTTAATTATAATATATTACATGTTCTTTCCTTCACAGCTATTTTTATTGTGAGAAAAAGCTTACCATTGTAATATCTCTAATCCAATTTGTATTCCTAATGTTAGTTTCATAAAAATCTTGACTCATGCAACTATAATCAACTAGGGATTCTCAAAATTACTGAGAATTGAGAACCCAATTATACAAAGTTCATTTAGAAGTAGTCACATATCATAAATCAGCTATTAGTGGAACTACTGAAGAGAATGAAATTAACTTTCAAAATGTTTCAGATTGTACTACACATATTTCAACCTCAAGAAAAAGAAGACAAATGTCTTGGGTGACACCATTATGATAGCTGAGATTGAGACAACAAAGAACTTTATAATTCTCGGGACAAAACCCCTACATATTAACAGAATATAGGTTGGCCATTGATTCTATTTGAATATTTTTGTCAAGTATACAAAAATATAATTTGTAAGTGTAATTCTATATATCTGTACAATTTTTTTGTAGAAACTCGCAGTAAACTTTCCAGCTTTCTTATAATAGTTGGAATGTCCATAGCTGCTCTTAATTACCTTATGGAAAAATAGGACTAGGTTTTAATAATTGCCTTATCTTTCAGGATTTACATTTGAACTTTTCTCTGGGGACTGTTTCTTATTTCGGGGATCCAGGATTTTTATTGAAAGAAAAAAAAAAATTAAAAAGGAAAATTAAAAGCAAATGTCTTAACAGTGAAATTCTCTAAACTTTCTAAAAATTGCATTGATTAATTTGATTTCTGTTCAGAGTTCATTCAAAGTCATCAATGAACTTTCAGCACAACCACTCTCACTATGGCTATACTGCAAGAAGAGAATTTCTGAAACTGAGCAGAAGCCAGAGAAACAAAATAGCAAAGACAAGAGTCAATGCTGTCTACATCTTCCAGGAGACTTAGTAATCCACTAGGAATTCTTCTAGCAAAACCAGCAGTTATATAGTTAGACAATGTATAAATTATGGGACACCAGCTTCTAAATATTTTTAGAATTATTGTGCAACAAAACTGCAGAAAGTAGTATTTGTTCAGTATCAGCAAAACTAGGGAAACATACCACAGAGAACAAGGCTGATAAGTTTTTTAGTAAGCTTCAGAGCTTTATTAACTCTGTTATGTTATCTTGAATGTGTACCATGAAATTAGTTTATGATGACGAGAAAGAAAAATACTATCTGGAAACAGAACTGTAGCAAAAGATGCTTTCATGGAAAAGATCAAGGTTCTTAGAAAAACAATAGGGGAACATGTCTTGCTTGAAGTCATAGTGAATGGAAAGGGCTACCTCATGGCATATGCTCCAGACTGATAAAATGTAGTGGTAGGAGTAGCAAAAAGGGTGTCCACAGGACATGAGAACAGGCTGAAGAACACAGAGACCAGAGGGGTTCTCCTTAATACAAGGGCAAAACTTCAGGTAGGAGTATCAGATTCCAGCAGAACAGGACCTTATGAAGGAGCTGGTGCTGGCCAACAGATCTTTGACTTCTGACCTCAGGGTCTGCTTCAAGGAATGAGGATGGTGGTGAGACATAGGATTTGCCTGGCTGAACAGGGCAAGAGGTCTACTGACTTAGTGAAGAGAGCTCTAAGTTTGTCATGGACAAACACCAAAACCTAAAAGCAAATGGGAGAACAAGCCTGGGGAGAAGACGTGGAGACAAAAATGTTTCTCTCCCTCCCGCTCTCTCACAAAACAATATGAAGCCATTTGAAGTGCCTGTATGCAAAAATGTGCTCTATGGGATGCACACTGGACAAACTGAAAGTGCATTTACAGTCACAGAACTGTGGTGGGACAGTTCACCTGAATGGATGGCTCCAGTGGATAGAAACAGATTGTTGGGAAATGCAGGAAAGAAAGGAGAGGCTGAACTATACACAAAGTTGGATCTTGAATTAACAGAGCTCTCTTCAATATGCTCCTGAGCTCCTGTGGGCTAGATAAGAAGGGAAAGTCAAGAGAGGTCACTATTATGAATATCTGCTACAGGCCATCTGGTTAAGCAGTAATCAAAACTGTCCAAGTACTAGAAGTTTCCCAGACACAAGTTCTGGTTATCATCAGAGACTGCAACCATCCCAGCATCTCTGGATGGCAGGCAGCATAGCAGAGGGCAAGCAATGTCCTCTAGCTAGATAACTGATGTCACTACTACATACCTGATATCACATTTTTTTTTTTTAATTTAGGCACTGGACAGACTAATCTGATGTATGAACAAAGAGCATTCAGATAAATCATATTTAACAGTAGCTGTGGTTACAATAACCATTAGCTGAGTATCTTGAGGGAAGTGAAAAAGGCAATTTATAGAATCAACACCTTGGACTTCAGCATAGCAGATTTCAACAGGATATCATGGGCTGATGTCTTGAAGGGCAGAACTGCCATTCAGACAGACTTTTATGGCAGGATTTAACCAGCTGGAAGAATAACAGAAAACTCATGAAATTCCAAAACAGCAATGCAAAGTCCTGTACCTGGACCAGGATCATTCAATGTAAAAATTAGTTGATAGGTCACAGCTCTGACAAAAGGACTCAAAGTCTAGGTGAAACACAAGCTGAGTGTATGGTGCACCTCTGCTGTATTGAAAGCTTACCTTGCATGGGGTGCATGAGCAAGAACAAAGCCAGAAGCTAAAGAGAGAGAAAGCTAATCTGCTTGACACTTAGGAGGCTCATCTGGAATGCTTTGTCCAGCCTAGGGTCCTTCAGGACAAAAGAGACATTGACATTGACAGACTAGAAAAAGCCCAGAGAATGGCCAGTATAACTTCAAGATGCTGAAGAACACATTGTATGAGACGAGGATGAAGGAAAAGGATTATTCAGACTGGAAAAGTGGAGGGTATGTGAAAATCTAACAGCACTGTTTAGTTTAGGAAATAGGCAGAAGGGAAACAGAATCTTTTTATAGACCCACTGGAGAAAAAGAAGTAGATGTAATCTGTAAAATTCTAATTTAAATTGGATGTGAGAATGAGGACAGCTGGGAACCATAACAGGTTTCCAGAGAGACTTTAGAATCTTCATCCATGGAGATATTAAATTTTCAACTAGGCAAAGCCCTGGGCAATCTGACACAACTTTGAAGTTATCCATGCTCTGAACAGGAGTAGGACTCAAAGCGCTGGACCACCCTTCAAAGTGACTGGATCACCCTTCAAAATTTACATCACTGAAGCTTTTCCCCTGGCCAGGTCCTGTCATGAAATTGATATAGCTATGCCCAACCTAAACAGAAAGAAAAAAAGATGAGTAGATAATGTGTATCTCTGAATGCTAACTCTGGAGTGCTTGAATTATTACAGTTTTAAATGTTGTTAATTTTTAGACAGTACATTGGTACACTTCAATTTAGGGGAGAAAAAATGCCTCAAAATAAATTTATTTAATCTGGTGCTTGTATTTAAAAGATACTTCATGTCTTTATTATTTACCTCTGCAAAAAGGAACTGGAAAATCCCACGATGCACCATTCCCAGGACTCACAATACATGTCAACATAGCATGGCCTTCCAGGATGTAACCAGGGATACAGCCATATCGGATTTTATCTCCAATGTTGAATCTGGTTCCATGAAGTACTCCTTTAGGTATTTCTCCTGGGTTGCCACATGTATGACTAGGTAATACTGCCAAAAGAAAGAATGAAACACACTACAGTTAAAATTTGCAGAATTAAATAACAATACTTGTCTAACAATCATATTTGACTATTTGGCATTGGTTTTGTTTTTTTGTTTGTTTTTTTTTAACATGATTCCTCATACAAACAAGGTGAAATTAGGTTATGGAATCTACTTGAGCAAAACATTTCAGCTTTTAATAGATGCCATTGCTTTCAAAGTTAACTTCAAATTCAGTTCTTGGTTTAATACTCATTCAAAGAAGTTCTTTATAGATCTATTTTCAAGCAAAGCATCCTACATGTCTTGCTGCTTGCCTTTGAATGGAGTGAAAGAACTTCTTATTTACCTTATAAGTATTTACCTTATAAGTATTGCAAAGATATTAATACAACATAATTTAAGGTGCAGGTAGTAGAAAGCCCTTTATGTACAGTTTTCATTTAGGTAGTGAAATAGCAGTTTAAAAGAATCCAATGATTAATTGCTCTCTGACAGTAAATGAAAGCCTCAAGTATATAAAAGAACTTTGATTTTCTTCTTAGTTTCATATTAGTTCAAGTTCTATAAAATAAATTAAGTCAAAATTTGTTAAAAGAATCAGAAAATATCAAGGGAACTAAGCAGTGGCATTGGGAAAATATGAATGGACACATTTTTTTAATTGCAGAAACTTACTACCATTTGTAATTATTAGTTATTTGAAAGATACTGTCTGAACAAGTGAGCATCTTGAAGATGATACTCCTTCACCTACAAAAAACCAAAAATGTGTGTAGGGGAGAAGGAAAATTCAATTGGTTTTGTTCTCAAACTTCTTTGAAAGTTTTTAATGGCACACTGTTCCTTTCACTGAAGTAGTACAAATTAAAATTCTTTAATTTCCCTTAGAGGAAAACAAATAAGTGCAGAGAACTAAAATGCATCATGAAAGAGCACAGAAGAAAAACATGTGCACCAAAGAAATAATTCTTTGAAAAGCTCACATATAATTCAGGTATCATTTCAGAAGGCACATTTATTCAATGAAGAAATTCTTTCACCCCATATTTCCTCTTTTTCCTTACTCTACCCACCTGCAGAATAAATATAACCATACCAACCTCTAACCTGCATGATGAGAGGATTAATTACTTAATATAAGCATATTCTCAGAATGTTTTAAAGAATTATATCAATATTAATTATGCCCAATTATACCATGTAAGTTCAATTAGTGAATGCACGCCCTCAATTCATTACTCAGTTAGTTACAGTAGAATTTAAATGATAGTAATTACATTTAATTTACAAACCAAATTCTATAAAAAAATTTGAAAATGTCAAGAAATATAAAGATTAAAAAAATTAAAAGAGAGAACATTTTCACTTACAACATGATTTTATTATAAAAATACCAAAACATTCTATAAATATTAGCAAGGAAAAAAATCACCTAAAACGCTAATGAGTGATGAGTTAGAAATATGTTCTACATGCTGCAGATCAAAGATTTAATATTTCTTGAATTAAGGAAACTAATTAAGTTTGTTTGTAAATAGCTATCAAAGGTAGAAGCAAACATTATGATACCTGTCTGATTTTGCATTGTATCAGCAAATTTAACAGAATAGATTATTTCTTTGGATGTGCTCACTCACATTGTTAAAAAGTCACTGCGTCATTAACATATTTAGAAAGATTACATTTTAAATAAAGTGCTTACATATGAAACAAAGATATCAGAATAATTGGAATAAAGATACAATTCTCAAAAAAGCTGAAAATTTTTATCTATTACAAGCTACACACATATTGCTATATGTTATTACATATTTTTAGCACCACACAAAACGCTACCTCTCTCTTTTCAAACTCCAATTTTTGCTGCCTTAGTCATGATAGGTTAACACAGGCATTTGTTCAGCACAAGTCAAAAAATAAAAATTTGCTACCTCCTTTGATACAGTAGAATACTTGGATTTGAGATAAAAATTTCTTTATGTGATTTCCTAATCAAAACATTTTTACAAATAGCTGTAAATTGAAGTAGTTTCATGAAAAGATCTGATGCATGCAGCAAAAAAAAATTATGCAATCCAAAAGCCAGCTTTTCTTTTTATGAGAGAATGTTCTATTAGAAAAATTTAAAAATCATTATTCAAAGCTACTATGAATTCTGATAAAACCGCATTCCCAAGGAAACACAACACAGAAAATCTACATCTGCCATTTAAATAATCACTGTCACTGGCTACCTGTTGACACTGTATTGCAGCAAATCAGTTTTGCATTGCTGTAAAATCTCCTAGGATAATTTACCTGCATCTTCTTACCACTACCTCTGTCAAGAACTTCAGAGAAAATGGTACATTGCATCCTCAAATTGGCACGCACTTTACCACAACCTCCTAAACCCAGCAAAAAATGAGTGATCAGAGAATGACAGCCATACTCAATAATACATGTAATAGTTCACAGGACTTCACCAGTTTTCCGGATCAAGCATTCAACTACATTATTTATGTGCTTTTCTAAAACTTTACCTGAAGTTTATTGTGATAGACACAGTTTCATCTGTGCAGTCTTTACTGTTTCTAGTCTAGACTTAAGATAAATTAGACTTTGAAGGTTCCTAACATTGAACAACATAGTTTAATCTTTGGATTATGGGGATTCTAACTGACCAAAGCTATCATATGCATCCATCAAGCTTTAAATTCATTGCCAAATTTTCAGTAAAAGACACATATTTGTCTGTAGAGTTACTGAGGTTTACTGTTAATAAGATTGCAGTCACAGGCTCTTGATTCATTAAATAATTTGATATGTTCTGTGTATTGAGAACTATTATAAACTATACTACACTTAAGATAATGGATTTTTTTATATAAAACTAACATCAGAGTGCTCTCACCTTGCTTCATATCCCATTTTTTTCACCCAAGTCCTTTCCAAGTTTGGAAAAAAAAAGTAATTACAGTGTTTGAAGAAGAATCTGTGTAGTCTTAGTATTTAATCTTAGCACAATTATACACAATAGGATAGCCAAGGATGTCTTTCTCCAATTTCCTCTTCAAGCAGAATGTCTACCTTCACCATTCTTACAGGCATAAAAACCTGCATAGACTTCACTTCTTAGCAGAGATCAATCTGTAGGACTGCTTATTAATTAAGATTTATTAATTAAATTAAGCTAAGAGGTCTTTCTCATACATTACCTCTATCTTCCTGGACAGAAGAAATTTTTAACCAATGCACATAATCAAAATCCATAATGCAAATAATTAATGATCAAAAATGCCAAAGGTTTAACTTCGTAGTCAAACTAACTGTTCATGCTACAATTTTTTTTCAGAAAAGCATTCAAACCATTACAATCTATGTTTTAAAATGTAATGCTAATATTTACTATGAGACAGAAGCAAAAGGCTACAACATATCAGGACTGAAAAAAATAGTAGAAAAATCACAGTGATTTTTCTACTTGGTGATATATAAATTTTCAATTAAAGGTTATTAAATAAATTTATATTTAACAAATTACTCATTCTTAAGTGGTGTGTATCAGATTATTTATTTATACAGCCTTTTAAAGACTCTTTGTAAGACTAAGAATCTATATTTATTTGCAGCACATGCCACTTGAAAGAATATTGACAGCACCTTAAACATAGTAATCCTTTGCTTTCACTTATGAAGAGATTCCTGCTTTTTTTTTTTTTTTCATAAAAAGAAACTACCTAAATTTAAACAATGATGGTTAATAATGAAATAAAATCCAAACCAAAATATAAATGGTAGCTGTCACGGGAATGAATAAACTTTTGAAGGACTATTTCACCTGAGTTTTCTTACTATGCACTAGAAGAATGCTAGAATCTTTAAATATGCAATAAGAGATGCCTAACATTTTACATGCATTCACTTCAAGCAGTGCCACTGCCACTACCACTTCATGGCTCCATTATACTGGCAATGTAATGTCCTGATTTGGTAAGATCTTTTTTTCTATTTTGGTTTAAGAAGTTAAGTTAAAAAAGTCCTGAAGGACCTGAGATCTGCAGCCTAACCCCTATTAATTGTTACATGAATAAGACATCTGTATTTGAAACCAGTTATAAAACTATGCAAATTAACTTCTCAACCTTTGCTGAAGTTAGTATTCAGAGGCTCAATCTGACAACAATTTTCAGGAGAAATAACAGATTTCTTTTTTCTCTCAGATGTCACAATTATCAACTAGATTGCAAAGATCGCCTAGAGGCCATAGCAAGCAAAAAGCTCAAACTGCTTATGTCAGTTAAAATTATGTCAGTTTCACCCTTCCATGAACCAGTTGCTCAGCTTATATAGGCCACACACAGTAGCTGGAACTTGAAAGCAGCAATTCAGAAAGCAGCTTAATGCCAATTAGGAAAAACAGGAAGGGGAAAGAAGAAAGTAATGGAACTAAGTAAATGTTTTTCCTCCATTTATTTCAATATCTTTACATGCCTTTCCAAGGTTATATTAAATTTGTTATCTTTCCTGTTGTTACTGAAACAGATGAAAAAGTTTTCCATGCTACACTTAGGTTTTGCCAAATGTAAACTTGCTGACTTTTTGCTGTTCCATAGTACCTCTTCAACAGTCCTGTGAGTATTTTCTAATATTACCTTAAATTGGTGGCCACAGGCAAAACCACAAACAAGTGAAAAAGTATGAGTTAGGAAGAGAGATAGTCCTTTGATACCAATGACTGCTTTGGAATGACAACACTGGGAGGGACTTCAGAAGCTCTGTGGAGAAAATCAAGGGTTCAGAAAATTTCAGGGCATATGTCAAGATATTCAATAGGTGTGAGGCACAGCCCATGATACTCTGTCCACATGGCTACAGAAAGTGTTGCATTTTACCATTTCACACATAAATAGAAAACATACATTCAACTGTATTTACAACCACAGCAGAAAACAGCTTTTGAGGAAGGTAATTACTATACTCATAAAACCAGAACACAATAAGCTCACAAATAGGAGATAAAAACCCTAAATTTTCTTGCAGGAATGGCATTGAAACTGAAGTCTCTACTCAGAAAACTGAGTATCTTTTCCAGGTTTTAACTTTCAGTTCAACACTAGACTGGAAGAGCTAATGTGGAGTCCCCCATGCACAGAATTTTCACCTTTATTCACTACAAAAGAAAATGAGGGATTTTTTCTCAAGTCCAGAGTTACAAATAATCATGATCAGAATCTACTACTAGAAGGGTAGTACCAAATTGTTTGTCATTTGTACATGTGCACATACACATACCCACAGAGACACAACTAACCTGTGAATGTTTTAGTCTGCAAGGTACCTCACATTAAATTTACATCCCTCTAAAAAATTATTTCATCAAAAATTAATGCATTCCACTAGGTTTTCTCTAGGGGAAGGAAGAGTTCACTCATAAAACAAAAAATATACAAAGTGAAAGTTTTTGGAATACCTGATAATTTATATATATATATATATATATATATATAAATTAATTATATATATAATATTAATTATAATTATATTTTTAAATACATATACATATTTTATGCTAAAAGGTGTCAAATGCAATGTTCAAGGGTTTACATAGCATAGATATGTATTTATTGCAGCATTCAACTTCTATTTATCTGTGGCAAACTTTTTGTTCAGGCTCTCTTTGTTGGGCCTAATTGCAATTTTTTTTATTAAAATAATCTAAACAAATAAAACAAAAACCCACTCAGATTTATTAGCTGACAGAAATAAAACCATAATATTTATTTTTGCTATCTTATTTTTATACAGTCCCAAGATCAGAAGACATTTTTTTCCTGTTACATCCTGATTTCTGTATTTGTGCACACATGAACCATTGCAATATTTGCCAGATAAAATGCTTAAATTGTATCACTTTTGAAAGATACAGCTTGTTTTACAAGAATTTACCCAACTGTGTCTGTCCATCTCTAAGGATGTGCAAAATTGCACTGGATTGAAAGCTATGAAAATCATTTAGGAGTATACAGCAGCTTTAAAAATTTAATACATCTTTCGCATTAAGATTGATATTTTAATTTTCTTCTGCAGGTAATAACCAAAGATTGATGGATTTTATTTTTAGTGTGTTCACTTTTATTATGTAATAAATGTCTCACTGTTGGTTAGAAGATCATAAAAGACAAGATCATACAAACAATGCCAGAAAACTCTCTAGTGCAAAGGCAATCTGAAGTTAGAGCTATAATCTTCTATTTCCTCATACTTATTTTGCCTCAGTTGTACTGCACACTTTCCTAGGTGAACTGAAATCAGCAAGAAATATTATGAAATTTTAGATCTCTCTTGAAAGAGAAGAACAAGTGGAGCATAACAGTCCAGACCAAGGCTATAAAAAGTATTTGAAACTGTGCCAAATTTATAAACAGAAACTTTGCCAGCAATCAGAAATCAAAAGTAATTAGTAATTTTCTTAAAAATATCAAAATAATGCCCTTCCATCTCCTATAAAATGTTCAGTGCATTCTATGGTCTATCTTTCAGTTTGTCAGTACAACTGTCAGAAGTATGCACAGCGTCTGCCCTTTGCATTCTGAGAAAGACCTTCTAACAAAGAAGGTCTCAACTATCCTTCCACATCATTAATCTTCCAAACTGTCAACAACAAAAATGCAATTGGAAGACAACCTCTAGTTGATCACTTCATGTATGATAACAAATTAATCCTATAAAATCTCTATTTTTAATCTGACCACTTTTGAGTATTCCATTAGACAAAAGACCTACATTCATAAAAAAATGAATCGGTTCTTGAAAGGCCTGGGGATATTATGGCAAAAACAACAATATCTGTGTGTTAAGAGAAGTACTTATCAAGCAAAAGGATAAGTACAAGAAACTCTTATGACCTTATGTGAAGACCTGCATATAAATCTGATTACCAATGTTCAAATTAGAGTAATTGAACATGAAACAAATACAGAGCAGGACTCCTTAAGTGATCAAGAGCTGGAGAGCTCTTAAGAGGATACTGAAAGGTTTTCACAGCCACAATCTGAGAAATTAAGATTAAAATGAAGATTAAAATGAACACTGGAAGGCAAACACCAGGTCATAAGAAATATTGTACCAGCTGAAGGCAAGGCTAGGAAAAAAAAGAACAAATCACAGTTACAAGGAGATTGAAAATGAGGCGCATTCTCAGTGGAAAAATAAACTATTTGGTTGTTTCCATGGAGAGCGGAGAATAGAGATAGTTTAACTAGTTTGAAACTCACCTAAATTTATAAAATAATTTAAAATAACAGTTACTTTCTGTATGTTAAGGAGTCATCAATAAATAAAGAAGCTTCCTCACTTGGCTGACATAACTGGAGACAAAAGGTCTAAGGGCCACTTGCAGGTGTCCTATCCTGTCAGCCTGCCAATACTCAGGTGTTTGGGTCTGACAACTGAGATGCTTAAAATTGAATTTGACAGAGAATAACAAAGTTAATTGACTTCTCGCTTTACATGGAAATGCATACTTATTTAAAGATGGAAGACAGGAACGTTCCTAGATTTTCTTGGTATACTAACGTGAAGAAAGAAAATATACTGGACAATAAAGATTTTTTATATTCTTGTTACCATTAAAATGCAGTGGAGTTAAAAAATACATATATCTTGTGCATGTATACACAAATCTTACACATCTAGAAATCTGAAGACTATTTTTTCCTGTTTTTTTTCCCTGGAATCTCTTGACACAAGAATCTGTTCAACATAGTTTGAGAATTATGTTACAAAGACAAAAGAAAAATATCACACTTACTGAGGGCAAGACAAGATACATACTACAACTGTACAGATGAATTGTGAATAAAAACTGTTGGAAGGTGATTTCACAAGCAGATATTCTCTCTATTGCTCCCAACACTCTCTGCAATGATTGTTGCTAGTAAATAAAATTGGAATTTGAATTATTAAGTCCTGCCATCTAAAGAAAGGAGAGTAATTTTAAAAGAATAAGACATGCACTCACTCTTCTTTAAGCTTTAAAATTACAATAACATTGTATACAAATCTTGTAGATACACTCTAAATAATGCTTGTTAAATATAAACAAAATTCTTTGTTTCAGCAAAGTACATTGAAGAAGAAAAAAATCTTTAAATCTGAACAGATAAAGCTTAATGCAAAATATCTAATCTCCTGTATTATTTGATAAATACAAACTGAAGGACTCGTATGTACCACATATTTGTTCTCAAGCCTAACTGCTTAGAGGTCAGGGAAAACCTCATAGGACTGAGAGAAAAAAAGAGAAGCAATGGCAGATTAAATTTGAAAAACATCAGCTTCAGTAATAGATACACTACTGATGATTTAATAGAGGCTTATCTTCAGCTAACACCAGCTTGCCATCATGTCTGCAGACCCTTATTAATAATTAAAGTAAGGCAATAGTCTTTCAAAACCCATTTTTTCTTACTCTCTTTATTTACTTTTGTCCTTCTTTTTTTCTTTTACCTTGATTTGCTGTTTATTCAGATTACAAAAAAGAAAAAAAAAAAAACCACAGTACAAAATCTCCCTGCTCTGGCACAGGCACTTTCTCACTTCTGCCACTGTGGTGGCTTTTAGCTAATCTGGACTGTGGACTATCCCATACTTTCCAGAACTATTCTCTTGTACTTAACACTTTCATAAGTAGCACTCTATTGCCCCCAGAGACTTAAAACTTTATCTTGCTAACAGACAATCATGAGGCACATTTTTAACAGGAATTCAATATGTCATACAAGTCTCTTGTCTGTGCCTTTAATTGAAAATGAAATGAGCTGGGACCTGTAGTTAAGTCCTGAAAATGCAGCACAGCAAATATCATAGTTACTAAATTTTCTTCACATTCCTTACTGATACAGTGCCAGGAAAAAAAGGCTTTGTCCTGTTTTTGTCCCTAATTAAGTATAGAATCGTCTTGCATACAGGTTAAAACCAAGAGTTTGTATGAACAACGGCATTGAAGCTCTCAAGCCCCTGCAGCCCAAGTCCTTCCAGTTTCCTGAAGGAATGTTGATTGATTTTTTATCTCACCTAGTTCAATACTTCGTTCTGTAGCCATTGTTAGAGATTCTTGTGATAACAGAAATTCAGCAGTGCCATTTTGAACTTTGTCTCCATTTGCTCTTAGATATGGCATCGGAAAGCTATGGGAGTTCAGTAGACTTTTGTCTGGTTAGCATCTGCGGGCTCATACTTCAACAAAAGTGACATGTAACATGCTCACCACTCTGGATGTGTGGAAAAGTAGAAGTATAAGGGCAGGAAAGGAATTTGCCATTTCAAAAGCTTCAGCTGTAGAATTATATAACTGTAACCTGGGAAGTCCCCAAGTAACATACATTTCAATGTGCAGCACTTCATGGACCTAAATGAAACAGTGAGTATTTTGTACTCCACAGCTATAGTCTGTGAAAAGTTAACATACTTTTGATGAAAATACCAATTTTAATGTGAGTCTTGAAAGGTGAAAGTATATAAACTTTCATTATTTAGATGAGTTCAGAGAGAGAAAAAAGATTCCTAAATTAATTGGTGTTGTGCATGTGTCACAACATGCAACACATGTTTTCTATTTAATTGGAAAAGGTGAGACAGAGAGTGCTCTTTAAAACAGCAAATTCTGTCACCAAACCTCTGTTTTAACACAACAACATGATTTTCTGTTGCTTATTTTCAGTGCTTTGAGCTAGACTCTTTTTTTCTTACAGAGGCTTACATAATTTATAAATAAGTGAAAAGAATTGATCTGGCTTTGAAAAGAAAAAGCAATCCCTCCAACACATACACAATTGCATGTTTGGCATGATGACTAAGCTGCAGTGGGTAACACCACTGAGATGCTCGTTAGTCGCAGTGTGGGAATAAGAATTAAGAGCATGAAGAAGAAAACAAATTCAGAGAGCAAAATTAACTACCCTATAAAGCCATAATCCAAAGTTTCTTAATGACATCTGCTTTCTATTAAGTAGATTCCTTGCATGGTAGGTAGAAAAAATACCTGGTAAAAGGTATTTTGTCATGGACAAAAAATGGACAAAAAAAAAAATTTGCCATGGACAAATTGGAGGAGAAGGAGAAACAGGAAAAGAGAGAAGGTGAAAATCCTGCACATGTAATTTCACATTATGTTGTTCTTGGTATCCTAATTAATTAGGAAAAAAATATATGGTATTTTAGGGACTGAATAAACAAAACCTTAAATAGATTTTGATTTTGCTTTGTTTTGGGGTTTTTTTCCCTATTTTTTTTCTTACTAAATTGAAGTAGCTTCTTTAGATGCTGTCATGTAAGAATATATTTTAGCCTGTATTTATTAGGTGACAAGATGTGCTATTTCTAGAAATGATCTGTGGCCCATCATGCAAATCCATCATGAAGTGTTTTTTTTTTTTTTTTTTTTTTTTTTTTTTGTTTGTTTTTTTGTTTTTTGTTTTGGAGGTTATTTTGTAGTCATTGAAATAAGAAATCTTAAAAGCTTCTTTCAAAGCCCTCAAGCTTGACTTATGCCAGGCTGATGTGCCTATATCCATAATGTGTGAGCCCTCTGCTAAAAATCCTGCACTGATGGGACAAGGAAGCAGGAATCTAGAGTAAAGGAGCTAGTTAAGTCCATTACAAACCTAAATCAAGTACTGTAATTAAAAGTGCTTCATTTTGTTTGCATTTTATATTAAAATACAATGAGTGGTAAAGTTGCATTATATTGCTTTAACTAAATACATAATCAGAAAAAGAAAATAAAAATATTAAACTACAAATGTCAGGTTCAGTCTTGTGATAATGTTTGTTGCCAGAAAAATTAGATTGCAAAGAGTGAAACCTATAACATTGTTTCACTAAGTAATAACTTTGCAAGGAATTGAAGAGTGGCAGTGAGTGGCCAGATTTCTCTACATGTTTCCTCTGAAACATTTGGTGTAAAATTCCCTTGAAATTTCTAAAGCAATTTGTTCCTAAGGCTTGAATTTAATTTGTGTTAGAACATAGTGATTCTTAATGAACAAAGAATTCCTAATCCATAGGTACAAATCACAATTTCCTTTTTTTTTAAAAAAAAAAACTTACTCTCATTTTGCATAACTGATCATTTGGAGTCCATACAAATAATGGTCTGCACCTGACTAAAGTCTATACCGGTCTAATTTGTAGTTTATTTGTTCAATAATGGTCTAATCAAAACTTATTTTGTAGAGGACTAACTCTCAGGACCATCTGGACCTGGAGATGACATTGGTTCTCATCTACCTCTTATGAGATTCTGGCTGTAACTGACACAGACACAATTTAAAAAATCTTCATGCATTCTCCAACTCTGCCATTCTTGTGGGACTCCAACACCATCAATGTGGTAAAAAACAAAACAAAACAAAACAAAACAAAACAAAAAAAAAAAAAAAAACAAAACCAAAACAAAGCAAAAGAAACTCACCAATTTTTTGCAACATTTTTATGTACTATGACATTCTGTCCACTTTGGTTGTCATTGTATATTTTAACCATAAGCGCAAAACACCATATAGAACACCAGAAGATATTTTCATACACTTCAGTTTTGTCACAATCTTGGCAGCAAAATTAGTTTTGTGGATATTTAAACAATGAAGCCATCTGTGAGGCTGAGGCCACATCCAAGGAAGTTTACTTTACTGTAATACTTGTTCAACATGCAGCTAAAGAAGATTGTTTGCTATTATTTGTCTAAAAGATTATTTACTGGAAGCAAGGAAAGAGAGTTTAATACTGAAATTGTCCCAGAAGTAATTAATTTTACTTTTGTTTCTGTACTACAAGTATGCAAGGGGGTAAGTCTGTTCTCTAAATCTTTAATAAAAAAAAAAAAAAATCTCTTCTACTCAAAAGCCCAGAAGACTGTGTTTCACTGGAGATCGTGTTGCACTTCTAGAGACTTCACATACAAGTGAGTCACTAAATCAGGCTAAGGAGACATGATGACTACACTGTGCACTATAACTGAATGGAACTGAGGCCAGCTGGCACATTATTATTAAACTTTCTGAGCCTGCAAAACAGGATGGCTGTGTCCAGATTGCTTGTTCGGAACAGTCACCAGGCTATACCAACTTCTGAATCATCCCCAAGAGTTGTTTAAGAAAGTGGTATTTGGCCCAAACAAAACTCATGCTGTGATCCATCCAATAATATAGATGGCTGTCAGTGCCTCTGCCCACGTCCTGACAGAGGGTATATTCTGCTGCAGACAAGGACACTGAGCCTGTATCAAGTGCTCACTCATCCCAGACAAGGAAGAGAAAGGGTATTAGTAGCTACTGTGGTAAATGGAACTAAACTTTTGGATGGCTGTGTGGTCATTGTTGTATCCTTTTACTATCTGTCAGAGAGCACTTAGCTCCTGTTCAGTTTATTAATAATCCTATTATATATGCCACAGTGAAAAGAAAGAAGCACTAAGACCATCTTTCTCTTTACAGTGATATGTAAGGGAGAAATCATAAAATTATCTCTGCTGCCATCTCTGATGGAATGGAACAACCTTCTCACACATAACCAAGGAGTTTTTGGGGTTTTTTTCAACATATACCTATCCCTGCCTGCTTAAATATCCAAACAAGAGAAAATTAAAAATCTGCTAAAAGTATATCCCCATAGGATATGAAAGAAGGAAGCAAGGATAAAATCTGCACTACACTGATAGCAAGGATCATATCTACGCAAATACAAAAGACTTAAATAGATCAAATAGGCTTGCTTTTTCCCCCATCCCCTAAGGCTTTCATAACACTCTGTTGCCTGGAGATGTTAACCTGTTGAATATCTACCTAGGCTATTTTATGGATTTCTGTAGTCTGAAAGGTACCAGTTCTTGCTCCACTGCCCCTCTAAGATGTAGCCTGGCACATCAATTTGCTTCATGTAAACCCTGGGAGAGAAAGTGATTTTATGTATCTCTCTGCTAATACTAACCTACTAATTTTTCTTCCCAAAATGCAGCTCTGTAATCTGCCAGCTGTTAAATGACAGAGAAGTGAAAGCTTTATATTCATTCAGTAATCACAGCAGTTCTTTTTTGCTAAACCAGTTTTCAATTTACAAAGAGATTGTCAAGGTGATAGGTAACATCTCAAGAGACACACACGCTGTGCCTTCATCATTCACCTAAATTATTAATATGGTTCCAAGGCTGGCTGTGAAATACCTCCCAACAATATAAGAAGTCTTTACAAAACCAAACGAAATACTTCAAGTTAAGTGCCCCTTCAGTATCTACAATATGTGGCATTTTGGGTATTAAAAATCTTCATGGTTTTTGACAGCTGGAAAATCAGATATAAAGTTTGTTTGAACTTATTTCAGATGCTGAATGCTGAAGTGGTACAGGTGTTCTAATGATGCTGTAAGAATTACTACACATTGAATTGCTCCTCAAAATACTTCCACTAAGAGCTAACAAAAGAGTTTGCTAAATGTATTTTGGAAACCCTATTCTTGTGGAACATAATCAATGTGGTAGGAGTTTAAACATTGTGTCTGACTAGAGTAGGTAACAGCACAGACATTTTTCTTGGTCTTATGTGATGTGTCAAGATCTGAAGGAAAATTCCAGAATTTCAATTTTAGACATGCAATTATTGGCAAAATTAATTGCACCTTATTTGAAAATACAGCAATTTGAATTTTTATATCTCACTAAACTTTTTTCCTAGAAACACTGAGTGAGATTTTGAAATTTTACTTGGAGCATGTAAGTCTCAATTCAGCATCATACTTGTATTCATGCTTATCTATAATTATAGGTGTTTAGTCAAAGTATTCACAGTCAGAAATTCAAATAATATACAGACTAGACATCTAAAGCCAGCAAATTGTAAAAAAAATACAATTGTTGAAAAAGTGATTATTAGGAATCAAGGGGATATCATTCTTCTTTCAGTATTTTGGCTTATCAAAACACTGCTATCACTGATACTCTTTGTTATAAAAGGCCTCCTTATGAAAGTTACAGAATCCTTTTGAGCAAAGTACTTCTGGCATTCTCATATGTAAATGGAATACAAATGCAGAGAAGGTGGTCATAAAGGTTGCCCTAAAGTCAATGTACTTCAGGGCAGAGGTGTGCAAAGTATTTTCTTCCAACTGATCCAACATATCCCCAGATAAAGGTGATTTAATACTACAGAGATTTAAAGGCTCTTTGTAATGGAGTTTGGACATTTACAAAGAGAGTATTATTTAAATCTCTTCAGAGCACCTAACTTTAGTCATGGCCACAAGTCTGAAACGCTTCCCACCATCCTGCTGCCCAGCTAGTGACAGGTTTCAGGTCTTAGACTAGTCGCTCCAAAAGCATCCTCACCAGAAGGTTTGCTGGGGCTCAGGGTTTTTCTAGAAAGCTCCCACCAGCATTGCTGATGTCCCAGCCTTGATGTGGGTCTGTGTCCAGCCCCACACCTATGTCCACTCATACCAGCACTGAGCCTGTCCTGGGACACAACCCTCAGCACTGTCCTATTCGCCCAGGCTTTTTCTGGTGAGACCCCTGACCCAGCCAGTCATGCAGCACAGATTGTCTTTGCTACTCCTGACTTCATTTCTAGAACTTGAGAACAATTGTTCTATTTCAAGACAAGGTAGGTTGCTTCTTATAGCTAGGGCAGTGGTTTTCATGTAATACCATAATAATGTCAGCAATTCAATCTATAGCTTTCACACCTGAAAAACTCAGAAGATACAAGTTATGAGACACAAATCCAAAGAAAATCTTTGGTCTACAGAGCTTAAAGTACTGCTGTATGAAACTCACACAGACCTGGACTATGGTCTGCATGTAGAGAAAGAAACCCCGAAGAACCTAAATTTCCACACTTCCAGGGATTTTTTGTGGCTTCAAGAATTTCCTGTGTATTCTATCAGATCATAACAGAAAGTATTTAGCATTTTTCTATATACTAAGTTGAGAAAAATATCATTTTAGAATAAAGGGGGCAAGGCCTATATAAACAGCAGGCACAAAGATTGCTCAGCAAGGTCTGACCTGCAAAAGGGCTTCATATCCAATAGTTTGATCATCTGGTTAAAGGCTGCACCAAAGTTTTGCCTGGCTTATTCCCACTGACCATTACAAGCATAGCAATGATGCCACCATGACATTTCTGATAGACAATGTGAAAAAGTGAATTTACTTCCTCATAAACACAGACACACATTTCTTTTGGGAGCATGTCACTCAAGAGATAATCAAATCAATATGAGAAAAAAAAAAAGAATGAGAACATAAAAACTATTTGTAACACAATGATGACAATTAAAAAAAAAAAACAACAAAAACTATAAAAGGAAATACGTACGCAGTTACTAGACCATTTCAGAAAAACAGATATACCTTCTTTCAGTCAGAAAACACATATCAATGAGAATGGCATGAAGTGGCTGTTTATCAAATTATAGAAACAGTGAAAAAGTACTTTAATGTTAAATAATAAAATTATTAGCATGTAAGCAATACTTTAATTCAATATTTTTTTAGCATCAATAATAATTGGCTATGTTTTTCCTCTAATTCCACCATGTTTTTGAAATTTCTTTGAATATTTGACTGTCAGTTTAACTAACAGTTGTAGAAGATGTGGCCAAACAGACAATTTGACTTATCTGCTGCAGCAAATGAAATCAGCTTGTTTTATTTCAGTGGATAGGACTAATTCTGTAAAAAAAAAAATCTCAGCTGTCAAACAGGGACTGTTCCTTTTAAGCACAACACTGAATTAACAGTAAAGAAAGTAGGAGTCACCTGAGCAGCTGTAAGGGAGAACTCAGGAAAACTTGGATGGCTTTTACAGGAAAATCAAGACCTCTTTTTCTTTCAAGTCAAAATAACCAATGTACAGTTTCATTGTTTACAGGTCCCATCATAAGATAGGCATATATGCACACTACAGTGATAAAAAATAAATTTTTGTTCACATCCTCCTTTTGAATATAAACTGCATAGGAACTCCCTGAGCTGACTTTTCTCAAAACCAAAACTTGGTAGATCCTGTTTACTCTCTATAAAATGTAGAATTGTTATCTTACCTCCTCCTGTGCTTTATGTGGTATTAAACAACATGGGAAACTCGGGTTTTCTTTTAGCATTACATAAAGTTATACCTTACAGTTTTAACATATACTGTAAAGTTTAAAATGCATTTGATGGCTTAAGTATTCACAGGAGGAAAGCTCATTTACCTATCAGTTTTAACAGCTCCAAGCACGGCAGCTCTGTGTAAAAGATACTTTATCATTCCTTGCCCTTCATACCAGGCTGATTCCCCTGCTGTTGGGGGACTAAGACATATGAGCTTTTGTGGTGTATAAGGCTAGAGAAAATATTACATGGTTGGAAAACATGGACAATATCCTGTCCTACTGAACACTATTTACAGGTTTTAATTGCAGAATGTTACTTTGATACCTCATTTCTTCCAAGACCTCATAGCTTTTAATTTAATAAACAAGAAATTATATGGACAAAAATAGAGGTGAAGCAAAAAATCTCAAAAGACTCATGATAGTCCCCATAAAGATAGCTATTTAAATTTAGCACAAATCTGTAGTTTTTTTTACGTCCATTTTAAAGATTTGTGCTGAAATGTAATAACCCTGAAACCTTTTTAATATTTATTAATTAATTTCATTAGAATTAAGGTAGAAAAAGGGTCTAAGGCACAAGCGATCTCATCCACAGCCACATGTTCATAAAAGTCTGAGAGCTGGGAGTTACAACATTCATAGTATTAGCTTCCTCCCACATTTGTCTGCCTATTTGTTGTGGTTTAGAAATACTACTCCCCAATTTAGTGCCCCTCTCCTCCCCATCCCTGACAGACTGCAAAATGTGTCTGAAGAGGAGAACTGGAGGCACATGTGGTAGAGATGAATGGTTGAGACAAGAACAATGTACTAGAAACAGCAATGAGATAAGAAAATGAGCTGCAATTGCAACAATACCTATAACAAAAGTGTACAAAAAAAAGGGTGATTCACACAAAAGATGCTCACCCAGCCTGACCTTACCAGACTTTCAGCTGGTAGCGCCCCACCCCAGCCATCCTTATTCCATAAGAAGGAACACCATTTGCAAAAGTGAGAGTGTCCTTTTCTCCCACCCCTGGCAATGACATTCTATGGGTTTGAATAAAATTAAGTTCTTAGCTATGCCCACATGGCTCCAGGCTCTGTCCCCTCACAGCTACTGAGAAAAGGTAGCCCTGTCCTTGGCTGAAATCAGGACACTGTCCAGGCAAAACACTGTGGCATTAGCAAAGCCCTTGCTAAGGACACAGAAGGAGCAATGAGTGGCAGCCAATCATTCAATCCCACTTACCTCCTGCTTTCATGCCTCAAAGCAGTGCTGCACTGCTTATAAGGTACATTAGATTTTCCCAGTTTTTCTTTTACCTTTGTCTTTTTTTGGCTACTAATTCTCTGAATTCCTCAGCACAAAGGAGATGACTTCTACCTAATCCTGTTCATTGCACTGTGCTAAGAAAGTATTGTGATGTCCGCTGTTTGGAAAGTGGGTTTGGGTTGAAAATAGTAATGTCATGTTCAAATGATCAACAAGAGGGAGGAAACTCAAAAACAGTATAGGATATCACAACAGTAAGAGATGACCTGACATCTCTGCAATCTTCTTGAGCCAAACATGAAAGAAAGAAAGGGGGCTCAGTGCAAGATTATATGCATCACTGACAACATTAAGACAGTGTAATATACCTGAAAACTAAGTCATAGCATTCCAGTGAGTTGTAGCCAATTGTGAACATAATTTCAATGTAGTCTTGTGTCTATAAACTACCATCATCTGTCCTTATAATTAGTAATGTATTTACACAGTCACTGAGGAAATTTTCAGATGAGCTTATAAGAAATTCTGATGTTCCTTTATGATATTTGCAAACTGCAGCCCCAATTCACAAGGGTTGGGAATGGGAGTGACACACTGGATACACAGAAGAAACAAGTAAAAACAAGAAACAAGCAAAAAAATCCCCCAAACTCCCACTTTTTCTCAGTTACCATATTTAGTTCTGGAAATTTTTAGCTCTTTTGAAAACTTGTAGATCCTTTCAGGAGTTTTTATCAGGAAAATATAGGTTAAATTTATGTACCACTTACAGGATTTTTAAACTCTTAAAAAGTAGGATTACAAGAGGAAATTAGGAGACTTGTAGATGTTTTAGATCAAATATCTTAGGTGACCTTTAAATCTCCTGTAATAAAGTACCAAGTGTTATGTAGTTACTCTATTTGAACCCAGTGACTTGTATAGTAAAATATAACTCATAACTTACAGAAATGGAGACACATAAGAGACATAAAGCAGTGCCATTTTACTCCCATACTTTTAGTAAAAGAGTGTGTCTAATTTTGAACTTGCAATTTTATTTATATTCCACAGCTACTCTGTCTTGCTGAGGTTCTGCTAGTGTTATAATTTTTCTGGTTTTCTCCTCTGTGAAGGTGCATGTAACTTCTAATAAAATCTTTCCATCAGCCTCATCTGCATTTCTCCCTTTCAATTTTTGGTGTAATTTTATTTCCTCCTTCCCATTCTCAGACTTTGACTTCTTCAGAAATGAAAAGAAAAAAACCAACCAAACAAACAAACAAAAACAAACAAGAAAAAAAAAAGAACAAAAAACAAAACAAAACAACAATAAAAACAAAACCCAAGAGTGAGAGGAAGCTTCAACATTTTTTTTCCTCCACAGGGAATTCACATCCTGTGAATGAAATAAGCTCATGTACTTAAAGATAGGTTTTAGCTCAGAAAGATGGAAGTGTCAAAGGTAGAGGAAGATTGGAAGAAAATTTTCAGGCAATTCTCATACTTCCAAATTCATACTCAAGTAAATAGACATCTCTTTTCATTTGAGAATTTTTTTCAAGGATCTGGGGTTTTTGTTGAGCACTTGAAAATTAAACACCTGTAACTGCCATTCTGAGCAATGACCCCTGCAGTTCATGGGGAATACAGACTACAGCTGCTGACTTTCTAGCCCAAAATCTTTCAGTGCTTTAAAAAGGAGATGATTTTCCTGGAAGGCAGAAAGAAATGCAACACAGCTTGCAGTGTATTACTGCTAACAATAGATTTAAAGTAGCAGTCTATGGATGCAAAATGCAATTCTCAGGGAAGCTAGTACCAATAAGTGTAAGTGAAATGTAAGCTCATTGTTATTTTCAAGGAAAGATACTGAAGGTGTTTAAAGTAAAAAATTACTAAGAAATACGTAAGTGAGGTAGGGATTCTTACACAGCAGAATAGCATTATTTTAGAGATGGATACTGACTGAAGACTGATAGATATATTTTATGCCTATTTATGCCTTTTCTTGGCAAAAAGTCTGGATAAATAAAATTAATCAGCAATCATTTTGTACTCCTCCTAAAATGTAGAGAATAAGTACAAGGTTTCCATGCTCCTTAATCCTAAATACAACAAAATAATCAAAGGATATGCATCAGAAAATAATTAAATTCCTTATTTCCCATGTCTCTGAGAATTTGGAAAGGAGGTCATTTGTCCACCTCAGGGTAGATATTTCTTCAGGCTGTTGCTGATACAACTTCTTGGTATCTTAATTATTTAGAGACCATTTTAGTGTCATTACTACTATGATTAATTTTTTTTTAAGCTAAACATTCTTGAGAATACTTTTTTAGAATTCATTAATTCAAGTCAAATTGATAGAATGGAGAAAAAATGTACATAAATTCAAGTCAAATTGATAGAATAGAAAAAACCATATACTCCTATGCTAGAAAGAGTAATTTCTACAAAATTTAATTGGATACCCAAGTAAGCTTGCATTGTACTTTTGTTTATTTTAAATACTCTGTATTATAAATAAATGCACTATTAAAATTATTTTATATATTTTAATATAATTTCTGTACTTTAGTATAAAGCTGTTTTCGTTTACTAAGAGGTATTAAGATTAGATTGGATGAAAGTAAATACCTACACAAAATCAAAACTTTACAAGAGATGGTTTGGAGCAGGAAATAAGTCCCAGTGAACACTCTGCACTATACGTGCCATTTTGTGTTAAATGTTGCTTCTTCCCTCCAAGTATTTATACTATAATTTCTTTAATATTTTGATGTTTCTGTATAATACCCCAAAGACAAATATCCCACAGCCTTCAAGGGGGAGAAGGATTTAATTCAGGGTATTTCTGCAACATCATTACTTGACATCTCTACTATCTACAGAGAAGTTCCCCTTGCATACTAAAAGAGCATCCAATTAAGCTATGAAAAACAAAAAGTTTCATTGTAGTTCTTGCAATCTAAAAGAGATGATTAAGGAATTCCTGAGGCATGCAGAGGTATAAATTAGCAAAATAAATGGATGTTAACAGGACCAGCATTATACAGATAGAGCACAAGCCACATTATCCAGCCAGGATTTGATCTAACTGTTCAGCAGATTATAATTAGAGTTAAAAAGCTATATGCATTTGCACTTTTAAAAAGCTGATGTACTGTAAGTTTTAAAGTAAAATAACATATTGTAGAAAAAAATAAAGTCCTTAAGGAGCATCCCCATAGACATATATTCACTTCAAAATAATACTTTCAATGATTTTGAAATAAGTTAATTAAAGACACCATTAGGAAAAATAAAGTTTGTGCAACACTTTTTGCCGAGAAAATGGTACCATTGAAATGAATGGGAGCCCTAAGTGGTGTGCTTGAGTTTTTGACTTGCATTGAGCTATTTTTTTTTTGTAGTATGTTTTGGATTCGTCATTTAAATAAATAGTGCTGATATCTCAGGGACATTTTAGGTATTGCTGAGCAGTGCTTGCACAGAGTCAAGGCCTTTTCTTCTCCTCACACTACTGCAAGCAGGTGGTACAAGAAACTGGGAGAGGACACAGCCAGGACAGCTGGGCCCGGCTGAGCCCAGGGATATTCCACACTATATGGCATTGTGTTCATCATATAAAGAGGAGAGAGGAAGAAAGAGGCAGGGGATGTTCAGAATCTTCCCAAGTCAGTATTGTACATATGAGCCCTGCTTTCCTGGAGATGGCCTGAATATGGGAAGTGGTGAATGAATTCTTTATTTTGCTCTGCTTGTGTATGCATCTTTGCTGTGTATGCAGTTTACTTATTAACTGTCATTATCCTAACCCATGAATTTTCTCCCTACTTCTCTCTCCCCATCCAACTGGGGTGAGCAAACAAGCAAGTGGCTGTGGGGGCTCAGTCACTTGCTGGAGCTAAACCATAGCAAGGTGTAGTGTATGAAGAGAGTTCTGACTTGTTCTGTCAACCAGAAAAATGGAGCTGGCCCAAGCAGAGATACGGGGGGTTTTTTGTCAATAAATTTCTCCATGATGCAATATAAAAAAAAAGGTTTCTTGTCATGCCATTTCTGATCAGCACATGGTATTACCCTGCTTTTGTTTCCTCAGAGAATCACTTTAAACATCCCTAACTTAATTGCAGTAAACCCGGGAACACACAGACAAATACTAAAAAATCTCTCTCAAAAGGAAAAATTAACAAAACTGAGGCTAGGCCTGAGTAATTTAATGAAAGTAACCGGCTATGCTCAAAAAGAGAAGTCTATGTGTAATTACATATGCTTTTGGAAAACGCAATCAGATCTTACAAGGTGTCTAGCTAAATTACATGCTGCTGAGGTTACTAGAGGGCTAGTTGCAACAACAGTCATAGGTACAATTAACGAATTTTATATAGTAAGAGCCTTTCACAGTTGAAATCTTACACAAGATTTGAGAAAAGTCTTTTATACCCATATATTCATGTCATTCCCCCAACACTAGGGAATACACTACTATTTCCCACACATAGTAGGAAATGCATAAAGAATGAATGACCATTGCCTTGGCTTGATTAAATACTTAATTTTAACTACCTGCTTTTATTTATATAAAATCTGCTACATGACAATTTCCTTTACATTGCAGTATATTTATACAGGGAAATATTGAAAATTCTGGTACAATAAGATCTTCAAATGTAAATTTTACTAACATGTAAGCAATGTAAAACTTAACATTTAGTCATAAAATCAAAATAAAAAGTTATTCTTCTTTCCAATGCAGTTCACAGTATAACCCTGCTCTTTGTTCAATGTGAATCGTACTTGAAATGAAAGCATCCTTTTCTTAGAAGCACCACCTTGCAGTTACAACTGCCTTTTCTTCTCTTCAACCACACCTGCAGCTTATAACATTCTCAAGCAGAGAAGGATAAGTTCAGACTCTTATTTCTATTGTTTGCCTTGAGTCTGGCTGAAAAGAGAAATGTACCTATAGAGATAGACTGGAGGTTCTCCTGCAACAATTCTTAGCACAAACCTTTAACAAAACCAGTACTGCTCTGCAAGGAATACTGCTTGTTTCATGGAACAGTTTTACATCAGACACAGGTGTTATTACTACTCTACTCTGACACAAGAAAGAATATTGCTTGGATTGAGCACTGTAGTTTCCTGGCTTCTTTGGAACAGGATTAAGACAGTACTGCCAACCATCAGGAAAAAAAAAAAAAAAAAAAAAAACAAAACAAAAAAAACAACATGAAAAAACTTCTTTCCTAGAGATAAAATTCAGTAGTTACCTCTGTGACTGATTTTAAAATTCATACTAAGGCTATTAAAGTCATACTTCCATATAAGTACATGGAAGTATGACTTTATGATGCAATTGCCCTTTATAAGCAGCCTGTAATCCTTCTTCTTCACTTGCCCCACCTAAATCAGAAATCAGCTGTTTCTATATTTATGCCTTTAGATAGGCTGGCAAGAATGCTCTAACAATGCCATAGTACAACAGGGCTACCAAAAAAATGTGTATTTTGCTTTTTCGAGGTTTTTTTTGCTTTTTTTTTTTTTTTTTTTTTTAATAAAAGGCTTGAAAAGAAAAAGAAATTCCAAAAGTACAAAATATCACTTATCCAAAGAAAGACTCTTCCAGGAAGTCAAGTCACCTAATTTCATGCCCCCTTGAGTTGGAATGAAATTAGTTTTATTGCCTTAGTATTTTAGCATTTATTGGGATAAAGATAATGGCAGCTCTCCCTGCCAAATCACTGTCACATGGCAGAAGCGAATACAGAAGTAATACAGGAAGAAAGAGAGTGACAGAAGCATGGCTTTAAAGATTACCTACTGTTGTAATCTTCTCTACACTTTTTGATTGGTTTTAAATTAATTTTTAAGGCAGGACCAACTCAGCTTCAGACACAGCAGAGATGGCTAACAGCTAATTGAGAAGAACAGTCCAAACAGGTTCAGACCTACTTACCAAGGAATGAATTGTTCTAAATAGTATATTCTTTAGGATAGTAGAACAAAACATATGAAGTCACTTCCATTTTAAATAAAAGAGCAAGTCTTGATCACATTTTAGAAAGAAAATTTTTCATCATTCAGGAGAAGATTCTGCATCCTAGCAGAACTCATTTGTCTTGATTCTCTTTAAAAGTGTTAAATATATGCTGAGCTTTCTCAGGGAGCTATTGAAGCTCTGTATTCCATATTAAGCATATGGCTTAATTTTCATATGGAGGTGTTCACATTTCCTCATGCTCTATCTGCAGTTTAGGAGACAAAAATTCTTCTACAACACAACCCAAGCCCTAATCTGTACTCATAACTCCTCCAGAGGATGTAGCTGTAATCAAAAGGAAGCCCATCTCAGGCAAGTGTTTTCAGAAGCTTCACAACATCTCTATAGATGAATGCTATACTTTCATCTCAGGGCACCTTCTTTGGCTATTGCAACCCCGATAATACCAAAACCACATGGCTTGCTTTGGATTGCACATTTGTCAAACTCTTTTGCATTTCCTCTCTTTAGTATATTTTCTCTGATTTGTTTGGGATTAGGGTCTGTCCATTCCCTCACTCCCCATTTTTTTCCCCCTAAGGAAACTGATTTAGGTAAAATATCAATAACACTTGGAGAAATTCACAAGTTTAACTAATTTTACGCCTGTATTCTCAGATCTTGTCTCACAGGTGTATGTCTCTCCTGAGTCTCTCTTGAAAGCAATTTAACCTTCAGTTTACTGCTGTTGCCTGTTCTTTACTGCCAGGAGACTGGCTCTCTACAAATCTAATCACAGAGCCCAAATGCCTGTTTAATAGCAAGAGGTCTAAATTAGCCCATAGCTCCTCTTTAAAAAGTTTTACATCAGTAGTACTTAATATTGATAAAATTTAAGTGTTTCACTCACTTAGTGAAGCACCAGTATATTTTAATATTGCAGTTTATGCTTCTGAGATAAGAAGATCATTCTCTTGATTCTATATTCACAATTTTCTAATTGCTTATCACCATGAGAATAGCAGGAGCAAAGACATATTCCTTTATTTTCTCCCTCAATATGAGGGTCATACAGGAGCATTATATTTTCTTCAGTAGGCAGTGTTGAGGCTTGACATGGGTAATTTAAAGTGCTAACCTTGCTGAAGCTGGCTCAGATTGTTTCTGTCACAACATGTTTAAAGAGCCGCACGGTCAATCCCACGCTGATATGAGAACCGTCAGTCATGCAGTGGCATTCTTTGTGGAACAGATTACTGACACCAAGAAGTTCAAATGCTCAAAGTGTCAGCTCTTCAGGAAGCAGCAACACAATCTTGGCCAGCATACAGATTATTTTAATGATTACATTTTTAATATTTAACTCATTATATTACAGAATAACAGCAAAGTAATTATGTCTTGACCTTTAAAACAAATAAACAAACAAAATAGAAATAAAACCTTACCCTGTAAAACCTTACACTATTTCTGAATGCTCTTCACAACATGACAGACCTTGCAGAATTCAGTGTAGCTTAATTTCATGAGTTTTACAAACAATCAAGGTCTTCACGCCAAAAAATGAAACCTATTTCCTGGTGACAGATTGCACTCTATGGCTTTCATCAAAGTAGTAAACAGAAACAGATACTTTCTAGCCTTCACATTTTCAAAGAGCTGTTTTAACCAGAGTGACTTAATGTTTTTCTTCCCCCCCTTCCTCTTTTATAGTACATGAAATATATGGCATTAAGGGATGCTATAAGCTGCTGCTGCTACCAACAGCTCCATGACCTGGGGGCTCCTCTTGGCTGGACCAATGGATGCAGCTGCTGCTTTCCCATTTGCAGGTTCAATCATCAGCAAAGCCAAATGCATAATCCCCAGGCATAAGGAAAATAACACAACCAGGGCCTGCCACAGAGAAGGAAGGCACTCACAGTCCAACCTAATGCTGCCAGGACTGACAGAAGTATAGACAGCCCTATCTCCTCCTTCTCCTGGGCTGGAAGAGATGGGAAGTAATTCATGTGGGTGTACAGATGACATTCTCCTACCCCACTCACCATATGGTGACTCCACTCAAGCCATCAGTACTGAGCCCCTTGCTTACCTAGTGCCTCTAGCAGCTTGTTTTCAGGATACACACTGCTTCCCCACAGCAGCTGGAAGACCCCCAGCCCCCCATTTGCTCACACTGTAGTGCAGGGCACCTACACCCCAGTCTGACACAGATAGCTGAAACCCACTGCACTCAGGCCAGTTCACCCAGTAGCTGGTAATCACATACATGGGATGGAGAATGAGATCATGCAGAGAGAGAGTTAGGAGAGTCTTTAAATAAGGCAGGACAGCCTTTGGTAATATGACAGAGGGCTCAGTCACACAAGTGAACTGTCCAGCCCCAGTTTACATAAGATCAGTTCCTTCATACTCTCCTCCAACTGCCCCAGTTTTGTATCTCCCCAATTACCTTCCCCTAAACATTCCTTGTAAACATTACATAGTCACTCAAGCCTCCTGTGAGTATTCCAAATCCTCACATTCCCAGCCCCAGTTTACATAAGATCAGTGTTGTGGTTTGACAGGGAAAGATAATTTTTCCCGGAAGGAAGAGGTCAATTTAGATATTGACCAATTGAAGGTGGACACACCTCTGAGAACACAGAGGGGTTGAAAGCAGAATTCCCAGGGGAACTCGCTCTCTTTGGTTCCGGTCAGCGTGCAGTGCAGACCTTCCCCCGCCCAGCCACGAGCTGGGTGGGGAAGGGGAAGCCCCATGGCCTGAGAAAGGTAGGCCGAAGGCCCCAAGGGTGGTGGAAGGACTGGAACCGGGCTGGCCCCTGCAGATGGAAGGGTGGAAGAAATCTGGGATGTCTCCATCTCCCCCCTCTGAGTTCCTTTCCCGAGAGGGAGAGAGAAAGCCGCAAGGAAGGAGAAGTGGGGGGAGCTGCTACAAGGTGCCCAGTTGTGTGGGAGTTCCTAGATGTCCGGGCATCGAGACATCCTGAGAGTTCGGACTTTTAACCCTTCCTTGAGAAAATGAAAGCTTTGTGAATTTTCCTTTCCCCTCCTCGGTTTGAAAGAGAGGAAGAGGGATACCTTAGACCCTGGGATGGGATGTTGGAAGGAAGAATTCTGGATGGGAGGGGGACAAGGAGTGGCTTTTGGCTGGACTTTTCCGTGTTAGCCACAACCTGAACCAAATCTTCTCCGTCAAGAGGGACTGTGTTTTGGGAGGATGCCAGTGAGTCAAGAGACCTACTTCAGCTGAAAAAAAGACAAAAGTGGAGTGAACAGAGAAAAAGTTAGGGGGTTTGTAGTGGCGCCCCCTTGCCCTGGAAAGGAAAAAGAAGAGAAGAAGATCTCTGTTCTTGAGCCCTCGGCCCCAGGGGAAAATGGGGGGAGACTGTGGTCCCAAACAATGAAAAACTGAACTGTTATTTTCTCCCCTCTTGGCAGGGCATCCTTGAAAGGAAAAAATCCTAAAGGCAGTCTGACCATCCATGCATTGGTGGTGAGAGCACTGTGCATAGAAAAGAGAAGGGTCACCATGGCAAACTTTTTCTCCGGGCGGTGCCATGTGTGACATGGAAGCACAGGATGTGGAGCTGTGTTTCTTGGGGGGTCTGTGGCACAGGGGAGACTCTGTTCCCTCGATAGACTGAGTATCGATTGCTTAGAGGGTGGAAACCTGATTGGGGTCCAGATTGTGTCTCACTGTGGTTTGTTGGAGTTGGGTGGTGGGGGGGAGGAATGTTTTGCAAGGTTTTCATTTGGATCTTTGTGTAGTTTTTTTTCCCTTCTTTAGTTTTCTCTTTTCTTTTGTAGTGGTAGTTTAATAAAGTTTTTTTCCTGTTATCAAGCTTGGGCCTGCTTTGCTCTATTCTAGATTCCACTTCACAGCATTCCAGGTAGGGATCACATTTTCATAGGGGCACTGACATTGTGCCAGTGTCAAACCATGACATTTGGTTCCCTGACCGCGAAAAGATAAGATAAGATCAGATCAGATAAGATAAGATAAGATAGTAATAAAGTGAATGCTGTGAAATAGGATCAGGGGGAATAAGAACAAAGCATGTGTTAAGTTTTAAAATGAATTAGGGTAGAGATTTAGTGTAAGTTGCTGTTTTATGTAGAATGTGTTGAATGTAATTTTGATAATGATATTTTTGTAGTCTGTGTTCTCAGAGGCGAAGGGTGGAATGTCGTGGTTTGACACGGAAAGATAATTTTTCCCGGAAGGAAGAGGTCAATTTAGATATTGACCAATTGAAAGTAGACACGCTTCTGAGAACACAGAGGGGTTGAAAGCAGAATTCCCAGGGGAACTCGCTCTCTTTGGTTCCGGTCAGCGTGCAGTGCAGACCTTCCCCCGCCCAGCCACGAGCAGGGTGGGGGAGGGGAAGCCCATGGCCTGAGAAAGGTAGGCCGAAGGCCCCAAGGGTGCTGAAAGGACTAGAACCGGGCTGGCCCCTGCAGATGGAAGGGTGGAAGAAATCTGGGATGTCTCCATTTCCCCCCCCAGAGTTCCTTTCCCGAGAGGGAGAGAGAAAGCCGCAAGGAAGGAGGAGCGGGGGGAGCTGCTGCAAGGTGCCCAGTGCGTGGGAGTTGCTGGATGTCCGGGCATCGAGCCATCCTGGGAGTTCGGACTTTTAACCCTTCCTTGAGAAAATGAAAGCTTTGTGAATTTTCCTTTCCCCTCCTCGGTTTGAAAGAGAGGAAGAGGGACACCTTGGACCCTGGGATGTTGGAAGGAGGAATTCTGGATGGGAGGGGGACAAGGAGTGGCTTTTGGCTGGACTTTTCCGTGTTAGCCACAACCTGAACCAAATCTTCTCCGTCAAGAGGGACTGTGTTTTGGGAGGATGCCAGTGAGTCAAGAGACCTACTTCAGCTGAAAAAAAGACAAAAGTGGAGTGAACAGAGAAAAAGTTAGGGGGTTTGTAGTGGCGCCCCCTTGCCCTGGAAAGGAAAAAGAAGAGAAGAAGATCTCTGTTCTTGAGCCCTCGGCCCCAGGGGAAAATGGGGGGAGACTGTGGTCCCAAACAATGAAAAACTGAACTGTTATTTTCTCCCCTCTTGGCAGGGCATCCTTGAAAGGAAAAAATCCTAAAGGCAGTCTGACCATCCATGCATTGGTGGTGAGAGCACTGTGCATAGAAAAGAGAAGGGTCACCATAGCAAACTTTTTCTCCGGCCGGTGCCATGTGTGACATGGAAACACAGGATGTGGCAGCTGTATTTTCTTGGGGGGTCTGTGGCACAGGGGAGACTCTGTTCCCTCAATAGACTGAGTATCGATTGCTTAGAGGGTGAAAACCTGATTAGAGTCCAGATTATGTCTCACTGTGGTTTGTTAGAGTTGGGTGGTGGGGGGGAGGAATGTTTTGCAAGATTTTCATTTAAATCTTTGTGTAGTTTTTTTTCCCTTCTTTAGTTTTCTCTTTTCTTTTGTAGTGGTAGTTTAATAACGTTTTTTTCCTGTTATCAAGCTTAGGCCTGCTTTGCTCTATTCTAGATTCCACTTCACAGCATTCCAGGTAGGGATCACATTTTCATAGGGGCACTAGCATTGTGCCAGTGTCAAACCATAACAATCAGTTCCTTCATACTCTCCTCCAACTGCCCCAGTTTTGTATCTCCCCAATTACCTTCCCCTAAACATTCCTTGTAAACATTACATAGTCACTCAAGCCTCCTGTGAGTATTCCAAATCCTCACATTCCTAGTTTACTGCTTCTTATCAGTCACAAAATCTGGGTGACCCTCTCCAAAGCTCTGTCTACCTATTTTATTTGGATGGCACTTGAATTAGTAGCTCAAGACTTTAGGACTTTGGCACTGCTTTCCACATCTCTTTGTGTGTAGACTCTGTGCTCCTTTTTACCACTTTCCCTTCTGTATCAAAACAATTACCGGTCATATAAGCTCAGTGAAGCAGATGCTCATCTTCCACATGCCCTGACATACTGGACACAAGTTTTTGGTATCTATTTATAAATGTGAGACCTAAAATGTAACAGCTAGAGCATGAGTTTCTTCTGTGAAGCACTGACAACACTTTATCCTGTAAGTTGTTACAGAAAGTAACATCCATTTCTTAGACATTATATGTTAGACTTCTAGTGGCGGCTCACTCAATCCCTGTCTTTCAGATTTATTAGTTCCTTCATAATAAACTAACTATTTAAGGTATTATTTTATTTCTTCATTCTCTGATAAGTTTTATTATAATACTAATCAGAAAGCATGGGAGACTATTAATAATGAGCTAAGTACATTTCAGTACTGCAATTCCAAGTAAAGTAATCATGCCAGAGTTTTTATTTTATGACCCTTAAGCTAAGCAGCACAATACAAAAGAAAATTATAACCTCCAAATTGCCTCTGAAGTGCCCTTTTGAACTGTGTCAAAAATTATTTGACTGGAGACAGAAATCACACATGGGACCATTGTACAGCTGTAACTGTACAATAAAGACTCAGTACAGATGTCTTTGCAACATTAAATACACAGGTACTGAGATAAGACCCAGTGTCTATCTTCTGCCACTGATGATCTCTTCTACAAACAGAGTTTCTGGACAGTCATCTTAGTATACCTACTTTATTCTGCTGCATATATTTTAAATATTAAAAAAAATAACTAGCAAATAAATTATTTTACTTTTTGAAGTCATTACTATGCTTAATCATAGACAAGGATAGGAAAAAATACAAGGCAAACTTTGCTAATAATTATTTGCTATGTTCTACTAATTTCTGTGGCTTGAAGTAGCTCTAAAAATTTGTATAGATGCAAAATTTCTTTACGTTACACAAAGTTGAAAGGAGTTCCATCAATTCTAACCTATCCTCACCCTTGGGTTATGTCATGTCCTGCCATTAGATGCAATGACATTAATGTACCTGCTATAGTTAAATTAACAATATATTCACTCAGGGCTAAATTATATAAAACACTTGAGCCAAAAGTAGGAAAGAATAAAAAAGAATTTCCAGGAATCACACATTTTTCTTGCCTGAAGCTAGTTATTGACATATTTGACTAATGCTTCCATCAACTGCACAAAGATCTTCAGCTCTGCTGGAGACTTCTATAAATCATAAACTTAAAAACAGCACAGGCTGCAGTAAGAGAAATAAACATTATTGAAATTAAAGTGTTTTCAAAAGGCCTCTTTTCCAGTGCCTATTGCATATATTATGATAAATTGTGGCACAATAACTGTACTGTCACTTTTAATCTTTTTTTGCTTTCAAAGCCTAAAGGCCTCAACAAAATCAGCCCAAGACCATCACTAATTCTTCCCTGGTTCCTTACAAGACCATCAGCTCACCTTCAATAAACAAAAGGAGGGAAAGGGCTCAGGCTTGTCTACATCATCTGATCCAAGTCCCCATATATGAAATGTAACCTTAAATTAGACTTCCTTCCCTCCTATTTATCACATCCTTCCTTATGTAGATTTAAAATACTTTTTTGCCTGCTGACATGTGTGTCTGAGGAGGAAGAGGACCTGAGGGGGAGAGAAGGCAAGGGATCCTAGTTGCAGAACAGCAGCTATTCCTGCTCGTGCACATCTATCATCAAAACTGAGATATTGTTGTTTCTCTTCCTTTAGAATTCTGATTTTTGGGTGGCTTTTATTGGTTTTGTTTTTTTCTTTTTTTTTTTCTTTTTTTTTCTTTTTTTTTGTTTTTTGTTTTGGGTTTTTTGTTTGTTTGGTTTGGTTTGGCTTTACAATGTCTACACTCCTCTGAAAAGTTAACTCATCATCCCCTGGCAAATTAATTGTGACAGACAACATATTTCATTTGTTCACTCATGGTTTCAGAACTCTGTGGCTATTCACCAGGCTGCTATATGAGGAAATTTCTGGACTGTTCTCAGGAAAATACCAGGCTCAACTGGAAGCAGGTTCTAGGGAGCAGAAAAAGACTGGGAGGTAACAAGCAGATATTATCTGCAGGACAAGTGCAAACTGAGAAACTCCTGAAAAAAGAGTGAAAGAGAATGGAACAGAGAAGTTGATTTCACCTCCACACTTCCATTTGCTTCACTCCATGTGTCTGGTTATTATATTTTAATTTCCTTGTGATAAACAAAACTTCATTTAAGAAGCTAAGTACCTCTTTTCAGTCACTGCTCTTAAAACTGAGGTGTTCCTGTCTCCAGATTCTGTTCAGCCTATCTGACATGATTCACTGGTTCAAAAATATTTGGGATTGGAAGGAATCCAAAATGATCCAGTCCACCTCTTAAGTATGGCTTTGCTGGCTCTACATTGGGCTTCTCCCTGGGGGCTCCCCTGACAGGGAAGCCCTCCTGGAGCAGTTCTGTGTCAGGGGCAAGAGATGCATTGGACTTTTTCTGTCTTCAGCTTCTGTTTATTGGTAGCTTATCAAAACTTCAGCATGCTCTCTGCACCAGATCTTGCATTCAGGAAAACAGCACAGAAATGGCACCAGATAAACAGTTTCAAGGCCTTTTAAAGCTGAACTAAAATTAAACTATCCAATTAAGAAATGATACCTAGTTTATTTTCCCTTTTAACCCAATAACTGATCCCTCAAGATCTGCAATGCAGACTTTTCTGTCCATTTGCATGGACATGAAGAAGGTTCCTTCAGAAGGAAGAAAAAGGTACTCGAGACAACACCGTATACCCTCTATCTTGTTTTATATCCATTACTATATTCTAAAAACCTAAACTCTAAGTTTTCCACCCTGTGATATTACACACTTCTAACTAACTGCATACCCATAATCCCAGTGCTATTAATAATTTTGGAAGTCTTCTACACAGCCTCAGGTCAAATGCAGTGCTTTCTTGCAAGTCTGTGCCTTTCAGCACAGAAGGTTTAAAATTCTCAGCATACAAGATTCCAACATCATATATATGGCTCATTAGGGGTCTGAATCCACAACTCTGGTTGTGGTGGTGTAGCACCATGCTCTAACCAACTGTTCCATCATATATTTCTCCATTATAAATATTAATCTTAAAAGTTCAAATGAACAGCATTGAAATAATTAAAACTTCAAGCATATGCAGGTCTTAAGAGACTATCTGAGTTTCTTCGGTTTATATGTGAAATAACTAAATTAATAATCTTTGCAGCATCTTAAATAGCACATTAATTTTCCATTGCATTTCCTTTATAATCATACACAGCAGGAATCCTTGTTAATTGCTTGTATAGTTTTCATGTATTGCACTGGCTCAGACACTAACAGACACACCTGTATTGCTAAGCTGTTTACATGCTCTTTGCTAGGGTTTGGGCCTGGTATTGCTCCAGGAACTGAAGCAACTTGGCCCTGGAGTCTGCTCTCTGCAGTCCATCCAAAACAAGGCTGCACATTTCCCTTGGCTCTAGGACAGGAGCAAGTCCCAGTGTGGGGGATTTTCCAGACTGTGCTTTGGTATTGTCCAGGACAGCGCTATGACAGAATTAGGCCAGGGACCAATGCAGTCACTTAACATCTGTGACCAAGCTCCACTGCCCCAGCAGCATCACCTTTTAACCTGTTAGTATAGATGCACCTGCCTGGACAGAGCTGAGTGAATGGTGAAAGAATTTCCCCAGCAGCTGCTTGTGTGCAAATCTTCCCTGCTAGAGGGGGATCACCATTTAGCTGTACATCCTGGGAGCCATGTCCCACCATGTGTCCTTGGGGCCCTAAGATATATTCCTGCCTGGTTTATTTCGTGGTATAGACACAGCCTTTAAAGTTAATGAGATTTCTTTTTTCTATATTTAAGTACACTTGAAAAAGAAGAAGTCAAACTATGCTTTGAATATAGTATTTTATAACTCAGTAATGAAAACAAATATAAGAGTGATGAACATTTCTGAAATTCAAACTCTTCAGATTAATACAATCTGGTGCATCTGAAAAATCAGGGGGAATAGAAAACATATTTATGCAAATAAAGCTATTTTTAGTAATCATTGATCATGAAATGAGCTGTAAGGAAAAAAATCATAGACATATATCAGTCAGCAACAATGCCTTCTTTAGATCTCAAATTCTTTTGAGTGTTTACAACAGTAGATTAATGTGAGTTTGTCATTACAAACTAAAATGGATGCAACAGCCATCCTTGGAGGAATGGACTATAAAATAATCAATATTTTGACTAATTTAGAACCATAATGGCACTGGCTGAATTGTAATTATGGTCAGAAATTTTTGATGAGTGAATGTAAGAAAAATACAGTTTAATATTTTATACAATGAACAAAAACTGAAAACTTATCTGAAGCAGTGATTAATCATTTCTGTCAAACATGACAATGCAATCATGCAGTAAATGCATGCTGTGTCAGATGATACAGATTAAACAGACATGACTGCTTCTGAATCATGCAATTATGTTCCTCTCTAGCCCATCTGCTATTACTAACAGGTGCAAATGCCTAAGAATATAAGTAGTGGAGAATTGCTGTAAATACAAACAAGAATAAATGGATAAGCACATAAAAATGAAGTGTCAGCATCAAAGGAAGATAAAATTAAAAATAAAAAACAACAAAAAACCTGATAAGGCTATAATGTGAAATGAACCATATTATCAGAAAAATGCCATGTTAATACACGTTGTAGATGTTTACACTATGTACTCCTTTTTCATCACTTCCTTGCTGCTTTGAACTGCTGTATATAGTTCAGATTTCATTAAAATACTATCAGAATGCCATTTAAAATCATACTTGCTTGCTTGATAAAATATGATTTAAAGACCAATATCCACCAAAGAATGCATATCTACAGGGTTTTGGGGTTTCAGTGCCAAGATGCTTTTAAAAATTTACCAAGTTCTTGTGAATTCAACTTGCACAGAGATAGGTAAAAGAGAGTACACAGTGCTCTGAATCAACACAGAGAAAAAAGTATGCTGAAATTGGCACCAGTTTCCAAAACACAGTCTACGGCTCGGGGCAAAGAGGGACTTTTGATTTTATTTTCTCTTCTTAGCCCTTTAGGAGTCCTTTTTTGGATGACGTGCAAGGAGAGAATAGATTGCTGCCTCCCTAAGTCTTTGCACAGCTGATTCACACAGCAGACACCCATAGCCTGTTCTATCCTACACAAAGAGAGCAAGGCACCCTCCAGATCATACTTTTTGCTGTAACTATACTGAATTATTTCTTGAATTGAATACTGGAAGTGGTATCAGCTTCATGACAATTCCATTTAGCTTTGTATTTGAGAACAGTACAGTACAGATAAAAGAGTGTCTAAGAAGTCCCTGGAAAAACTTTGCTGGCCAAGTCCCAATTTACTTACAGAGTGTACAGTAGGGAAAGAAAGAAGATAATTATCTGATGTTACCTATGGATGTCACCATAACACACTATGTGGGTGATGCTTGCCATGACAGGGTTACACACATATAATTCTGAGGCCAAATAGGCCAAATCAAAGTCCTTTTTTTTTTTTTTTTTTTTTTTTTTTTTTTTTTTTTTTTGCCTGAAGAAAGCTATTATTTCTGGCACTGGTGCTCACAGAAGCAATTTTCATTACTCCATGGTTAGGTATCTTTCTCCATGTATACCTGGACTAGTAAAGAAGCAGTCCCCTAGTTTTCACTGTCACAGCCAAACCTGTTCACTGATCTGCCAACGGAGCACATTACTGAGCCTGACATAATTACCTCTAGGATAAAAAAAAAAAAAAAGGAAAGAAGAAAAGTTTAATTTTTAGAGATAATATTTCTAAACTTTAATAGGATAAGGGTTTTTTTGTTGTTGTTATTGTTGTTTGATTTTTCAAGACTTAAATGAAATCTGAGCTGAAATGCCCATCTCCCTTATCCTTTAGTGGCAGACAATGTCACTGGCTGCCAGCAGTTTTACATTTGTGCCAGTGTAGAAGAGGGAGATACCTGCCCATGGTACCACATGCTGGCACAGTTATGTAAACAAATTACTGGGTTACAAAATAATAACAAAAAGAAGACAATGCATAAATTCATGAAACAGAATGGTAAGATTTTACTCTATTTTGTGGCTTTTTTTATATATATAAAACCCAGAATCAAATGCAGTTTTTAATAGAAGAGTCTACTATTTTCTAACAGTATCACTGTTAGTCAAGATAAAGATAAGCAGAAATATTTTTAAAAATCTTTGCTGGCACTACTACTTTGATAGCACTACAAGTGGATGTTTTTGAAACTGAAGATATTGTAGTTCATCTGTAAAGAATTGTCACTTTAATGGAAACAGCCTCCATACTACAAGACATTGTGACAGACGAATTTGCATCACATCTGAAAATTGCACAGTTTATGTATAATTTAGAACCCATTAGGCAGAAAATGTAGTTTGGAGAAATCTTCTTGCTTAATAGTAGCACATATAGTAGTAGTGACCTAGCAAATAAATAAAATGTTTCTGGCTTAAGCCAGCAACTTTATGCTGGAATTTAATTCCTATGTGAACCACTCGATAATATCAAATTGCCACATTTCAGATATACAACAGAAATGATTAGCAATAATGATTAAATTTCAGCTCATCCCTAAGAACTCAAACTTCTTGATGGTGATAAATTCAATCCCAGAGTACTGCACTGTGGACTGCTTCAAAGCAAGAACTTAAAAACCCTCAAGGGACAGTTCGGATTCTCTTTGTCTTCCCATAGAGCTATAAAACATCCAGCATCCCCCATTAGCACAGTCACAGCTTCTATGACCCAAAAAAACCCCTAGGTCACTATGTATCTGAGTATAAAAAATAATCAGGAGGTCTTCAGAAAGGGTTTTAGGTGTCTGTAATTGCAAATGCAATGGCCTTTAACTTGGAACAGTGCACAGAGCACTTCCTGTGATCAAACTGAAGTCTCATTAAACGTCAGTGGTGACAGAAAAAGGAGTCGGCCATAGAGTAAAAGAAGAAAAGTTCAGGTATGTCCAGCTGAGGGCTAAAGTCCTAAAGGAACATCTTTAGCCAGTATTTCTTCATGATGAAAAGAAAAAATTACATGTTGCAGTAAGATAAACATTTCCAGTATTGCAAGTTTCTGTTCATCCCATCCACTGTTAGTTCTCCATTCTTGAGCACAGAAGATAGCCAGCTGAGCACTTGACAGGCTTTGCAACAACACTAGAAGCACCACACATCCCATTTTCGCCTGTCAATACTCTCCAGGGCTTCAAGCAGAGAAAAACAAGAGGAAAACAATATCAAACCAAACCAACCAGCCAAATGAAAAAGCACAGGAAAAAGATTAAGTCACAGAAATGAAATATTATGGTGTCAGCAGGTGAGGAGCAAAGGCCTTGAAGGATGGGAATTAATTAAAATATGGTACCAAACCCCAGAATCAACAAATTTTAGTTCTCTTTTGGAAAATGGCTCCTGATCAAGCACCAATGCATCACAAATGTCAAGTTATTAACATTAATCTTATCCTTATCACAAAGCCCAACAAACTGGGTTTATAACTAATCATCCAATCCAGATAATATCTGTGCCCTTAAATGTTCATCCTCTTGTAGGATCTCTGTCCATAACCAGGTATTATTTTGTCTCTCCATTTTATCACACTATTGGCTCTTTCCAGGAGTATGTCTATGCATATTAGTTCACTTACATAATCTTTTCCTTTTCTTTCTGCTCTTCATCACTAAGTTTTTCTTCCTTGGAAAACTGATGCAGGTTGTTTTATCCTTCAAGGGCATTCACAGCTTTACCATAGCTAAAATAACCCAGTTAATAAATGTGATCTGTGCAATGACTAGTGTCATTGATTATTTCATAATTTCTTCAGGAGACTAAGTCTTTTTCCTACAGCATTGGGGGCAGTTCAGGAGTATTAACACAGAATTGTCAAGGATAGCAGTCAACAGCCATTGTAGTAGATTCTCTCAAGACAAAACATTCTGTATCAGTTTTCCTTTTCAGAAAAGAAGATCCTTCCAACTTTTCCTTTAGAATTAAAGAGAAGACCAAATATTTCTGAACTGAATATTACCAAACACCTCTCTATCTTGTATCAGAAGCTAATTTATTTGTGTTGGGTCTTAAGACAAGTGTTTTCATGATTAAGGTTTCTTCCCTGGCTCAGGATTCACAGATTAGAGCACTTATTTTGCTGTCTTTTAGAGCTGGTGGGATCCTGGTTTAAGGTCTTTGGAATAGATAGGCAGAGACAGAGTTGTATACTCAAGTCATGTTAGAGGCCTTATACAATGGGGTCCTGGAACATGACAACAAAACTATATGGTAAAACTGATGAGGACTCAAGGACCATTGTGAGGAATGGAATGCATTTTTACTGAGCATTTTGTTGCCCATTTTTAGACCAATCTAAATAGGGATTTCCAATTCTTTCAAAACTGCTCTTTGTAAGTCCTTTCTTATACACCTTCATCTCACACCAAAATATTTTAAAAGGTAAGTATAAAATGAGAAAGGCTGTCTATTTCTGGGTCTCTACCTTATATAAAAAAAATTGAAACAGGAGCAATGTAGTGCAATACATTATGAATGTTTTAATAAATGAGGAACTTGGAACAGTATAAATCATTTTCACCTGAATCACACTCATATCAACACATTACAATACTCACTGATGGTAACAACTAATAGAAGTCTTCATAAGTAGTTATTTTTTACAATAGACTAGAATTAATTTTTACTTGCTAGTTGTAGGATTATGTTAGGTTATCCAATGAACTCTGAACTCTTACTGAAAAAGAATCTCAAAACATCTTAGATCAGCAGTCACTTCTGGTCACTTCAGTTGTGAATCATGAACAATTTTAGTCCTGAGAATAGATGTAAAACAAGAATCCTGAGAAGTAAAACGCTCTACCTTCCCATTAAACATTACTAGAACTCAATCCCTAGAAAAGGCAGAGTACGCTATACCACACCAGGCATGCAGTAGTGCCTCCTTATAGAAAATCCCACCTACCCTTGGCATTGAGGCATCAGAGGTCAGAGGTTCACAGCTGTTCTCTGAAATAAGCTTAACTCATCTTAAAAGCTTTCTCCAGTCAGCTTTTTAACTCTGACATGACATTAAAGTGAGTTTCAGGAAGTCATGAATCCTATCTTTTGATTATACACTCCTTGTAACAGTCTGAATTTCATCATCCATTAATGCACAGTGAGGTTTTGTTTCTGCTGAGAGGGAGAGAGCATCAGCATTTTATTTCTAAATCTATGCAATTTGAAGTGTGTCTAAATCTATTGTCTTCTGCAATGTATTTTTGCATGTTACTGGCTATAGTTATAACTATTAAGTGAGGCATATGACTGGAAAAATGTATAAAATGATTTCATTTTTAGAGTGCTTCTTTGCATAATTAGATATACAAAATGCATGTGATGATCATGCATTTATTTTAATAATTGTTTTGTAATTTAGTAATTGTTTTGTTCTCAAAGGTAGCATATAAGGAGTATTACAATTGTTCAGTCCTACTCAGGTACGAAAATGTGTATTCTCCCTAGCTGGGCAACAAAACCTCACAGTAATAGGCATCTTCTTGCTGACCAAACATGACTGCCTTAAACGAAGCTGGAAAGCATCTGTGATCCTATTTCCCTTCCTGTATAGATCAGTGAGAGGCAAGAGAGGGCACATCCTAGATGATGAATTTATTCCTCTGTGTGACAGAGCTATGTGAACTGGTGTGTTTTGTAGAAAGCATTAGATATGCAGGGCTGCTGTAGAGCAGTAATAAACAATTCTCCCTTGAACTAAGAAGGCAACCAGAGATATCTGTGGGGAACAGGTGGCATAAACACAACATGCAGCTAAAACAGGACTTGGAAATGGTCACCACAGAGAAGTAAGCTGAATATAAATTTACATTATATTTGCAACTGTAATATAGGCAGATTAAAATGCAATATGCAAATTCATATTCACTAAAATCACATACAAATCAGAAAAAAAGGAATCACTGCATTCAAACCCAAATGGATACTCCAAAGATGAGCTTGTAGTTGCACACAGATAATTCAAAAGATACCTTATCCTGCATTTACTATTTCCAATGCCAGTACAGCATTTTTCTCCTGAATTCCTTTCAGTCTTTTAGCATACTGCCAAAGGGGCAGTACTGATCATCACCTGGAAACCAGAGTCCAGTCAGGCATGTGGCCATAACACAAAGTAGCAGGAAGAGGGTTGGCTAGTGTAAAGCCTTCAATCAAATAAAAATTAAAAAGTTTTTGCCACTAACTGGAATGTGAAAGGAGGAAGGCTGTCTCTGATGTAAATTGCGAACAATCTCTTTGGACTACTATTAGTGAAGTGCATCCTTTTTTAAGTCTCTGACTTAAATCAGGAACAATCTCCTTGGACTACTATTAGTGAAGTGCATCCTTTTTTAATCTTTTCATAAAATAGCAACTGAAAAGCAACATGCAATGGATTGTTTCCTTGCCTCTAAACCTGCTGACCCCAAACCTCACCAAGGAGGTATCTAACACTGAGCACCTGATTTCCTCACATGAATCTGGAATACATTGCCAGGTTATATACCTGCATCTTAATGAAAACCAAGAAAAAGGAGGGCAGAGGAATGTGATGATGGAGATTAGTGAACTAGTTTCAGCTTTTCAAACAACCATTTGGAAGTTGCAGCTTCAGCACCCGACTGCTAATAAGGCAGCCCCTGGAAAATTGATCATCTGCAGTCATTACACTTACACTGGCTAGTATTGCTTCTCTCCGTGATGTATTGCAAGTCTTTTGCACTACTTTTGTTGGCTTAATACAATGTTATATTGGCACACTCAATTAATATGCATTCTGCACAGTAATCTTCACATCTAATGCTTTATCTTCCCAATACTACAAGGCTATTGCTGCAACTTGGTAATTTTATTCTAAATTTGCGTGACACGGAATTTTCCAGTATGTTTTATTCATGTTTTGGGTTAATGAGGGTAGTTAGACTGGCCACATATCTCAGTTGTGCCAAGCAGAAACAGACTTACCTGTTGTTAACCACAGTATTTTCTGTCAGGAAATTGGGTGAAACAATGAAGGAGACTGAATAGCCACAGCACTTCAGCCAGCTTCTACACCTCTGTTTGAGAAAAACTTACTAGTTGTTGACACTGTGTTTTTACACATCTACTTCAATTACATGGTTTCCACCAAGAAAAGAAATTCTTTCTTTAATGATTTTTGTAAAAAAAAAAAAAAAAAAAAAAAGTACAAAACCTTGAAAATACGAAAATACATTCCCATTTTATAATTTGTTCATTTGTTTATTTGATTCATTGTTCCCTGTGTCTTAACTTTGAACTTGCTCATACTCCACTGTAGTCTCTTTTAAAACTACTCTCTGAAATTCTCTGTTGCCATGTGCCAACATTCTTTTGAGAGCAGTCTTACTATGGCTGATTCATCCTTTGAATATAAGGAAAAAATGATGCTGATAAATTTAAGGAAGAATGTTAAAATTATGGTACTTTATAGATATGGCTTATGCATATATATGGTGATGGAGGAAAGAAGAGAAATTTGTGTTTGGTCTTGAATTGTGAAAGGTAAAAATTCCAAAAAACTGTGGGAATTAATTTTGTTATGAATAAAGGGTTTTCTAAAAGTTTAAGAGTAAACAAAAAATAACCACAAAACCCTAAACTCCAAAATCAAAAAACAATCAATAAAAACAAAACTAAAAATAGAACAAACCCAAACAAAAGCCACCCCACTAAAAAAATCACCCCCACAAAAAATCCAAAATAGGTAGCCAGGCACCAGAAGCAATAATTACAGACACAGAACAGTGGTTTTATCTTTTCCATCAAGTCTTTCCAGCACCCTATGGGAAAGGAGTAATAGTTTCCCTTTACTAAGTCATTTATATAAAAAATTGAAATATTCTTGGATTTTTGAAAAGCATATCAATCACTTAACTCTTGTTAATGGCCTTTCCAGAAGTAAGAATATTTACTTTTGAGCCTGTTTATTATATCAAGTAATTCTGGGATATTAAACCTAACGGCAACCTGCAGTATCCTAGTTTGGAAAAAAATGCTACATTTCTAATTTTAAAGAAAACTTCTGCCACATTGTAGTGGTTTTGGTTTGTTAATTTAAGATTTTTCTAATTTTGAAATGTTTTTGGATCATGAATGTGATGGGTTTGGTGTTGGTTTATTTTATTAATAATATACTTTTTTTTGTGTGTGAGTAGGATTAGGAGAAAGGTAAAATAGGTTTAAAATTTTAAAAGGGTATAAAGGAGAATCTTAATAAAAGTAATTAGAAGGAAAAAAAGGTAGTAAGAATTTAGATAAACTCTTCAAAACACTTTTCTTCGCCCCCTACAATTTTTTCTTTCATATTGATAATGTAAAGAAACTAAATCTAAGATTTTTACTTAGTTTATTACTTTTAAAATAGTCTTTTTTTAATTTACTGAGGGAAAGTTTGATAGATTACTGATAGATTATTACTGAGGAGTTAGTTTCATAGATTGTTAGTTATATAAAAAGTTTTGTATTAATTTTTAAATTTCTTTTTATTTTAAACTATGAAACACATATACCATCTTATTCAAACCAAAAATTTCTTCCATTTCTATAGCAAAATTTATATTAAATGATGTGTATACATTATGTGTAGATATATGAAATTTAAACTTTTAGTTATTACCATATTATCTCCTCCTTTTAGTTATTAGAAATTTGCATTAACTTATAAATGTTTGAGGTTGTTTAAGAACCCAGTTGACACCTCAGGTCTAAACTGGAATAGAACTCAAAGCTAACTATTCCTTCATGCAAAATTTTTAAATTTTTTTTGTTGTTTTTTAAGCAGGCCACATAGACTTCAATCAAGCATCAAGGATCATTCCCCAAAGATTGAGTAAGTGGTGAGAGTTAGAGACATATTGTTATCCTCTAAGTTTCCTACTGAAAACACATAGCTAATGCTACTTCAATTTTTGATCAAGCTCTAGATATTTAAGTGATTTATTGTTCTGGCAGCTAGAAGCAACTTGTCATTTTGGAAATATCTGAAGTACTGGCATTACCTTCACAAGTTGAAGGAGATTAAGCTTTTTTTAAGCACATGAGAGACTGAATTTGAAACTGCAGTAGTTTAGAAATCAAGACACCTTTCCTTGGAAAAAATAAACTTCTTTCTTCTATGGGACTGTTATTTGGAAATTGTTATGCTTGAATTTTTTTCTATTCATGCAGTTAATCCAAAATCTAAGAAGTCTTCTTTCTTTTTGTAGAAGTAACAGAATGAAAGCAGATTTTATTAACAAATTCTGTGTTTGAAAGAAACATACAGATAAGTGTCTGCTTAAGTTGGTTGGGCCTGCATTGTCTTTAGAATAATTTTCTTTTGTTCTTTATTTTCCCTCTATTTCCCCTGAAAAGAAATATTTTAACTTATGGTCTTTATGACTTTTCCCTCAATATTGAAATATTAATCTTATATTACACAACAGTGTAATAGTAGAAGCTACTCATTTTGATTTTCATCACTTGTTCTTACATATATAGCCCTTCAGAGATTCCTAAAATACTTACAAAGTATTCCCTAGTTTTTCCTCAAAGCACATTAGTTTTTCTAGGTTGCATCTCTGGCTTTTTTTTATCTACGTTTCAAGTTTCACTGAGAAATTACAAAATGTAATACAATAAACACCACATATGTGCTGTTCATACTCCTTTGAAAAAAAAAAATCACAGTAACAAAATAATGCTGAATTAACTGTGTCAATCCAGAAAAATAAATTCCCTCTACCAGTCCTAAAGAAGAGCCTCTATTATCAATAGAAAACAATTTAATAAATCTGTACAAAAGCCACAATAAAGGTATTATTAAACATCCCTGCAACTGCCTGGTATGGTCTTTTGCCTCCCTAAGTAAGATTTATACTTCAGTCTGCTCTGCATTTAACTTGGAAAAGCAGACATAGCCCTTCACGATTGCTCTCTTTTCACTTTTTGTACTATGTAGAAACAAGAAATTGGGCAGTGGCACTCTGGCCTAGGAAGGGTGTCCAATTCACCTTTTAGTTGGAATGGTATTATTCTTTTTTTTCCTCTGGATATTTGGTTTCAGACAGACTGCTTCACCAGTTCAGTTTCTTTTGACTAATTGACTAATTTCTATAGCTGACTAATACATGTGGTAAAAAAAAATAAAAAAAAAAAGAGCAGTGTAATGCAAAAGGAGATATGAATAATTTCCGTACCTTTTTCACTGTCTCTACAAGTAAAATGGCTTATTTTACATATCTGTGGGTTCACATGTGTGAACATACATACATTAATGAGAGTAAATAATAATTTAATTTTTTTTCCTAAATTTCCTATGTACCCAAAATTGAAAATTTCATAGCTATCTTTTTTTACCCATATTTAATAGAATAATTATTTAGTCAATGAAAAACATTGGTTATTAGGGTATCATGAATACATAGAAACTAGAGGGACAAAATCTCTAATATTCATAAAGTGATAAATGAAACAAAATTTTCAGATTCTGCTATTAGGACAGTACAGGTCTTATGTGGATTTTTAAAAATCAAGATTATGAAAAGAATGCTCTTAATGCTCTTAATGAGCATTAATTCCACCTAAAGTTTTAGGTGCCTATTGGCATGGAGAACTCAAGAGGATCCATAAACTTCATGAGCACTTCAGTACTTAACGCTAATAACCCAAAAAGAAATGGAAGAATTGACAAGAATTTATAAAGCATGTGATTTACATTGAAATTAATGTTCCTACTCAATTAATTTCACCACAAAAAACATTGGATTTTGTTTTTCTATACCTGCTCTATCTTCTATTGCTTTATAGTCTGCTTCTTCTCTGCTTAAAACTGTACATGTGACTGGGGGATGATTAACAAATCATAAATTTACCAGAACCCCTAACTGATTTCCCTACTGTACAAGAATGACATCACTGCCTTACTTGTTTAAACTACCTGATTTTATATTGTTTAATCACATTTATGCTCTTACACTCTGGTCACAAAAGCCTGGAAAACTCAAGGTTACTTATAAAAAGAATCACCTACTTTGTTTATGTAAAAAATAATATGTAATTTTTATTTTTTTCCAGATTAGAACAAATGTGGAATTAAGTTTAGTAAATTTGAGGATTATTGCACATAAATGAGTGAGCTCAAATTCTTTTTGTCTTTTTTCTTCTTTTTTTTTCCCCAAATGTCATCTTCTCTTTATGTAATTATATGTCCACATGGTGTAAAATAATTATATTTATGAAAAGATTAGGAGGAACAGTTGTGCTGTGTTGAGAACTAGCTGAAATAAGAAGAAAGTTGCTTTGGATCAGACTTAACAGGTGGGACATTGCTGTAGGTGCCTGCAATAAACCACATGATCAAGAAGAATCGGATAAAGCCTTCCTTGGACAGCAGAAAGAAACCTCATATTCATGACTGGTACTTCTGAGGAACTTCAACCAACATGATTCCCAGTGAGAAGGAAATAAGCTTGAGTGTGATCAATGCAGAGTCTTCTGCAGTGTGCCTATGACCTTTTCTCGATGCAGGTGATTGACAAACTGACTAGGGAGATGCCCTGCTGGATCTGTTCATCCCAGGACAAAAGAAATTATCAAGGATGTGAAGACCAATGGCAGCCTGGGCTGCAATGACTATGAAACCATAAAGTTTAAACTCCTGAGGAAAATAACCAAGAAAAGCAGGAGAATTATAAATAATGGAAGTAAACCGCTATATTTCACTGGAACTGATGTTCAATTATCTAGGGATCTGCTTAGCAGGATCCCATTGCCAAAATCCTTGGAAAGTAAAGGCCCAGAAATGCTACTTGATTTCCAGAGGAAACTTCCTTTATGCATTTAGACATGCAGAAACTAAAGCAAGCATGGCAGAAGGCCAGCAGAGATAAATCATGACCTTCTATCTAAGTTTAAAGTTTAAAATTAAGTACCCAGAAGATGGGTGGGGACACACTACTCATAAAAAAGTTAGAAATGTTGTGCTGCAGGCAGAAATGGAGTTAAGAAAATCACAGCTCAGCTGGAATTGGAAAAAAGTGAGGGTGCAGTGGGTGAAGATAGATTTTTTACAACCAAATTACTCAGGCAGCAAAAGACAGATTAAACAGTGTGTGTCACAGTGCTCACTAGAACAAGGGATCTAATCATTCAGTGACACAGATGTGTCTTTCATCTAATGATGAAAGACCAGCATACTCAAAGGTCATTTTGCCTTAGTTTTTACTGGAAAGGTCTGCCCTCTGGCCTTCCAGTTCCCCAGGGCTGATAGAGTTCTGTGGTAGTGAAGCACCACCCTCAGTAGAAGAAGACGGAGCTATGGAGGGTATAAGATCTGACGGGATGAACCCCAGTGTGCTGAGGGAGCTGTTCCTGGTCACTTCAAGGCCACCTTTATCAACTTTGACACAACACAGAAGCAGAGGGAGGCTCTGCATGATTGCTAATGAGCACAAATTACTCACAGCTTCAAGAAGGGCAAGAAGTATGAAGGGAAATACGGTCCAATCATCTTCACCTCAGTACATAAGAAAGTTATGAAGCAAATTCATCTCAAAGATGCACCTACTCTGAGTAGAGAGTGAGGCATACATTCTTCAGAGATCCATTCCTACCTGAAATATTCTATAGTTGTGATTTTTGTCCTAAACCATCATTATAAACTCATTGTCAAGCTCACTGGTGGAAAGAGGACCTGACACTGTTTCCCAGATTCCAAATTAGGTATTGTGTACATCCATACTGTTTAGTGCCATGAGAAACCACAATATGATAGGTGAAAAGCTTATATCTGCTATGTTTGAACAGATATGGTTGCACTTTCATGTTGCACATTCCTACTATCAGTGATGTAAATATCTCTTAGTATGTGTATCAGTGACTAAACATAATAATACAAAAAAATCAAAATCCATCTGCCTATTTGTTCTCCAAATTAAATTACTTTGAAGACAAGAATATGAAAGTGAAACAAAGAAACAATAAATAAGGAATGTTTATATGGTATGATATGTAGCAAAATAAGCCCTTTCAGCAAAGGGCTTATGTTTTTAAATCACCAGTTCATGTTCTACATTAAATAAAAAGGAACCATTAAATGACAGTGATCTTCACTGTCAGAGGGCTAACTAATAGGTCACTATGAATAGCTTGCTCTCAAATAAGTCCTTCTAAAGGAGTTTCATCACCTATAGAAAGTTATACAAGTGCCCATAATTAATCCAGTCTCTTTGAACTAAAAAGAAAAAAAATGTGTTAATTCCAGAGTAAACATTCCCTGAAATGTTTATGCTGTCTATAAATGAATAAAGAAACATATCAATAAACTATGACATCAGTCAATTGAAACAAATTGCACAAAAGTTGGCTCCCAGCAAAATTTTCTCTTAAGAGAATTGTCTATGTGCATCCCAGTTTAAGTGCTATTACACTTGTGCCCAAAAACTTTCTCTGCATGTTACTGATTTAGCTGTATTTTTAAAGAAAACTGCAGTATATATTGTAAACAGAGAAAAACATTTAGATATTAACATAAGCTTAAAATTCCATCAAATACATTAAATCAATCTTAATTTCATTCAATGTTTTGAATTCCACAACATTCAGTTTCTGATAATAAAAAATGTATTTTAGTGCCTGAATTTGAGTAAATTAGATTGGTAGTATGTTTTATGAAAAGAGCTGTCTTGTATAGTGCTATGGTTTTCAGCACTACAGAATGTTACAATGAAAACTGGACAAAATTTATTGGAAGTGATTGGCAACCCTTCATTTAGAATGTCAAAGGAGGAAGTAGTTAAATTACTTTGCAGAGTAATGACTAAAACAAAAGTAATTTCAAGTTGCAGGCTGTGATCTAGGCCAAGCAGTACTTAAACTCAGGAGCCAAGAAGAGCAAATGAAACTGATTGCAAACCTAAGACACTATAAGTGAATACAGACTTGGATATGTAAGCAAACAAGACAAAATTACCTGTCTTAGTACAGGAAATATAGGGAAAAGTTCTTTAGAGGAATATCTCATTTCTTCCACTTCTACCATTAATGATTTGCCAACCCTCTCAAAATTGTTTTTTTAAACTACATATTTGAATGTACATTAGAACATTCTGGCCAGTTGTCTTGAACTGCAATTCCAGAATAAAATGCAAAGCACTAAATCTATTTAGAATATAATTTGTTTACACTAAAAATATGATTGTCTATTGTGTGATCCTATTTAGTGTCTCTGCTATTCCATTTCTTCCCAATTACTTATTCTCATGCTATGATCATAGCTTTGACCAGAGCTAACATTTATCTGAAGCAGATTTCCATTGAAAGCCTCTTGTCCATTCCCTTAGACTCATCTCTTTTTTTAACAATTTCTTTCAGTTAACCAACTCTCTCTCCTGCATCTGTAAACTGCACAAGATCAGGATCAGTAACTTTCTTGCTCTTTATTGTCTTTGCAAAGTAAAAATTTCTTGGGTGATTCACAAAAGTGCTGGGAAGCAGCCATAAACCCTATCCCACTGTTTCAGCATTCCCTCTGCAGCACAGAAATGTCACTGGACTGACACTTGTGCAAGAGACTAGCACAAGAAGAATTCTACAAAAGGCTCCAGGAGGTTCTATGTTTTTTTTCCCCCATGAGAAAAGTCATAAAATAAGCTTTTGGAAAAGAAGAAAGTGTTACCACAGCAGACATGACAGTTAAATGAATCATTCAGTCTAGAAGTTCAAGTATTTCAAGTCTTCTGGGATGCCTTTCATGGTTTCCCATATATGAATTTTATGTTTCTCCCCATCACAAAACTCCTGGAACTGGTGGCTGAAAAATCACATCAGCAAGTCTCACAGATCTCTGTCACTGACATTCAGTGTATTACCAAATATAAACAAACATACAAAACAAACAAAAAAAGGGAAACAATTGAGTCCATGAACAATAATTACATTTTAGGATTATTTTCATCAAGAAATAAATGCTTGTTCAGTCCTGTAAGTTATTTCATATTGCCTTCTCTTTGGAAATTAACTCAGACTACTGATATATATTATAAACCAAGTAGATTTTGTAAATCTAATGCAAAATGCTTTGGGTGTGATATATAAATTTTTTTTAGTAAAATGAACACAAATTTAATTTGGAAAGATAAAGTATGAAAGAAATTACGCAATGTTTGGAATTCAGCCACTAAAATCAAAATTGCAAGAACACTATGTATGTCTATAATTGGTTCTACAGCCATTTATAGCTGTCACAAGCCCTTAATTATTTTATTATTATTATTTCTGTGATCCCCAGAAAAGTAAATGGGATATCGAAATTTAGGTGTCGACATTACTTTTTAAAATGGTATTTAATCATCTGCAGAAAAGCAACAGGCATAAAACTCCAGATATAGCAGAGTAGTACATGGAATCTAGGTATATAACTCATTTTGACCCTGGAAACTTTTTATGCAGATCCTGCTTAACACACAGCATCTAACCCTGCAGGAGGCTCAGGAGTTCAAGCCTCAATAAAGTTTCTCAACTCAGTTGTGTATCCATAAACTGTGCTATGTGCAACCACTAAGAAGCCTGAACCAAATGATAGCATAGCAGTGGCTTTTGTGCTCTCTCTTTTGATATTCAGGAACTAATGATGTGTGCACTCCATGGGATATGGAAAACACTTTATTCTATCCTCTGTGTGACAGAATTCAAATAATTTCCATGGTACTCAACACTGACTTCTTAAATGAGCTGTTGGCAGTTTCTGCTTCTTATGTTGAAGATGTACCAATCACTGTGCAGGAAAAATATGAGATTAATTCATATCCATTTTGTTTGTATCAGTCAGGTCTTTATATAATGACCATTGATTCATTCTACAGAGATAAGGCCACTGGCAATTACTAACTTTCTATCCTTACAAGCAGTACAGCAGTTGCTGTGTTTACATGCAGTTCATGCCTGAATAAGTTTTGGTAAAGAAGAGCTTGCTAAATTAGTTCAGGGAATCACACAGCAATTTCATCTAATTGCCATTTGTCAGAACTTTATTACAATCACTGAATATTTTTAATTATATTAAGAAAGGGAAGATGTCAACTCACAATTTCATAGTATGTCAGAGACTTCACAAAAATAATTCCATAATTTATCATTTCAAAGTATGTTTGTGGTATCAAATATTGCTTATTGTATAAATTATCAGCAGTTAAGGGGAAAAGACTTTGTTACCTCTTGTGGTGTTGCTTTATGATTTATTACTGTTTTAAATATACCAAATTTGACCTGGTTATTTCCTTCCTACTATGTTCAGCCATACAAAGAATACAGAGAGGTAGCTTTGCTAAAGATTGAATTTTTACATAGTTCAGCTGAAGTCAGATGAATTCAATGAAAGTGGAGAATCATTAACACCTTTTCCACTTGCCTTTTAAAAGAAAGCTGTGGCAACTGAAACTTTTGCATGTATTTTTAAAAATCAAAAAAAATCACATTGAGAAACTTGGGACTATGATTATGATCAAGTTAATGGGAATGAGAGGCATCAAGCAGGAAAAAGATAATGCAATACATAAAATTCATGCATTGCAGCATCCACTGTTGACATTAGCCTCATATCCTAGTAATTTTTTCTGACCTATATATTTCTTGCCAAATCATAAGTTTTTAGGAGAAATTCTCTTGCTGTTGAATAATTCACACCCAGTAGTGCATTAAGGTATTGCAGCTTATTATTTTTAACATCAAGAAGAACTGAACTGGCATTATGTCCTACTAAAAATCTATACAAATATACTAGAAGGAAGTTCAATGTTCATTCACTGCAAGGTAATTTGATACTGTACCTTACAGAAAGTTTAAATATGAAACTAGTAACGCCTAACATACACAGGATTAGACCTGTAATTCAGCCTTTAGTGATGGAAATCCAAGTTTCGGTCACCTTTTCCTCACCAGTAATTTCAATTATCTTTTCCTCACATGCTGCCAGTTTAATAATTAGTATATTCTGCTGTATGCAATAAAAGATTCTGATGAGTTCAGTTTGGATTTATGAATTTAGTTTACTCATTGATGAAACGGTCTTCAAAATGCAAATAATTCACTCAGAAATTATTTAAAAATACCTCCCAGCCAGTAATGATTGCAATTAAATAGTAATTAAACAGAGATACTGCTCTGTTGAAATCATCATACTGCTCTGTTGATACACTTGAGTTTAGAGATAAAGTTTACCTAAAACTTCATGCTTTACTAACTTAATATGTGTATTGTGTTAAATAAAAAATTTTGTACTTAATCTTTTAAATTTATCTGTTGTGAAGCAGCTGGATAATTCCAGGGAATTTTTACATTTCCCCCCTCCCCAAAATAGGGTCAATATCTCCACTTTTAGAAAAGCCTGCTGCTGATATCAAGATATATGAGCTCCAACAAAGACAAGGAACCACTTTGCTTCCATTCGTTTGATCACAAGGCAGCAAGATCATTCACCATATCCTCACCCAGAAGTGTGCACAGCCATGCTGACATTGTGCCTTGGTATCCTGCCGACACCACTTCACCTCACCACTGCCTGTGCAAGATGTTCCTGGCAGAGAACTGCCACAGTGGTGCTGACAACATCCTTGGATTGACCACACAACTGTGCATGGGCACTGCAACATCTTATCTCACCCTGGGTTTCTTCTGGAACTGAGCAGAAGCAGAGAAGCCCTTCTTCTGTTTAGTCACATAACTTTCCATGTGAAACAAATTTCACTAAATTTGGGGCTTATCCACTATTTTGCCACTATTTTCTTCTACTTCTCTCCAGTATATAGGAAAACAAGCTCAGGAATTTCATTCTACATCTATCATTTATCTACAGGAAGAAGAACACTTTAAGAGTAATTACTGAGTTACAGAACATTCATTAAAGATGTACCCTTACCTTCAATCACACTTTTCAAATGCAGATGGGTCTAAAACCATGTCCTTTGTGTTTACTGACTACTCTACAACCCTCATTGATAATTTAGTAGAGCAGTTCCCTGGCACACTGTTCTTCAGGGTTTCTTTTCCATTTTCTAAAGTAAGCTATTTTATCTCAGGATGGGAGAAAGCATTTTTCTAGATAACTCCATGGAAAGGAATACAAATGGTACCAAAACATTTTCCCTAATAAATTCTTCACTTTTTCCCTTTTTTTTTAAGAGCATGGCTCCCTAGTTCAATATAGCTTGCTTTATTAAATAAAATTAAATTAACTCATTTTAACAGCATTTGATTTTTTTATAAGAATGATACACAAAAGATTAAGGGAGAGAATATGGAGAAGAATGGCAACAAAATTTAGCTCACCAAAGTAAGATGTATATTCACTGTCCTTACTAAAGTATTGCAAGATGAAAAATAGAAATCATTCCTGTTGAAAATGTTAATGTTTCACCTGAGTCTACTATTCTGCTGTTCACAGAGATTACTCAAATTAAGGTGTCTGGTACCAGATAACATTTTAAAAAATTCTAAGTGAAATTACATCAATGAGCAATACTCATGGACGAAAAAAAATGAAGAGGTATTAAAAACACTCAATTTTTGAGACAAAATTACAGTAATATCCCATTCAGAATCAAAAAAACAAGTAGTTCAGGTTTTATGTGCCCATATAAAATTAAATCATGTTCCTTCCTACACCCAAAATTCTATCAGTCTCTTTAGTCTTATGTTGAATATCTGAATTTCTCATTCTGCCCTTCTATTTTTCTTCCTCTCTCATACTCCTTCACCAGCCTTCAAGGCTAAAAGTTTTTCAACTTCCCCTCCCTTTTTTCCACCCCTATGGTTTTTTCTTCCTATCATATGTTTTCCACTTTCACTCTTTACATTCCTTTCAGTCTCACTTTCCCCTCTTATCAAACAATATATGAACTTTGCTGCAAGCATAGTTGTATGAAATTATTTTCAGTGCTGGCAGCAGCTGGGAAAGTATGGCTTTAATGATCCTTCATGTGAACCAGACTAAAAGCCTCAAGCACAAGTGACCTGTAGTCCAAAGCAAACCTTATGTCGCATCCACACCTTAGTTTCTCCATACTATAGAGTCTATATATAAGAGAACATACAAGCATTGTACATAGACAAAGATAACTGTCTAGGATAAATTCCCATTCACACCATTCCCCAGGGGCATCCCAAGTAATACCATACTTTCCCACAACCTAGCAGAATCGAAGTGACCGTGCCACATCATTCATTTGTAAATCAGAGCATTAAACTTTTCTCAGTGGATACATCAAAGGATTTACAGAGCAGAGAACAAAACAGCTCCAATTGCAAGCATTCCCCTAAGGACTGAAACACCATGTGTTAGCAGATACTAGATATTTAAACAAATGTAAAAAAGGATAATGATGCATAAAATCATAATAACTCAAGATAAGCAGCAAATTAACACACGTCTTTTATAAATTAGCTATCCTTATAAAAGCACTCCATTTATTAACAGCTCAGAGTCTATCCTTGGTCTTTGACACTGAACAATGGTTTTGAGTTCCCAGGAGCCTGCTCACTCTATCTGCTCAGTTCAATAGGACACCTTGGCAGCTCTGCTCTGCTGAGGTTATGACAGCCTTGTTCAGGCAAAGAGCAGAAGTCTGAGCAGGAGAACCATTTTCTGCAGGTACATATTGCTCTGTATAGACATGCAGTTCCAGCAGCCTCACACTCACAGGATTCCTGTTCTTTGCTACATTTCCAAAGAAAGCTGCTACAAAAGAAAAGCTAAATTTAGCAATCTTTTTTAATTACTATACAGCCATTTCTAGATGATAAAAAATTATTTTCTTCAGATGATTTTTCTCATAGTGCTGTAGTTAATTCTAAATTAACTGGATTTTGATCTGAGATCCCCTTAATTGGGTGGCTGAGGCTAAAAATATTCCCAATGGTCAACCATGCCACAGTGTAGGATTACATTAAATATGCCAATCATTGCATTCAGGCAGAAAGACATAAAAAACTGCAGAACTTAAGTTCTATTATTAATGCTAAATTGTCTGTCACATCAGAATACCAATACTCCATGCATTGCTTGAAATAATAAATCATTTCCTAATTTGAACTCTTATTAATAAGATTAGGTGATGAAGTACAAAGTAATGACCCAAGTGAATTCATAAGCATTTCCTGTACTAAGCCACACTGAAAAATTAATTTTTATAAACTAATTAGATATCCTGCTTCGAATACTGCATTCTTAATAGATTTCATACATACATATGTGTATAAATAAAATGGTAGCATTTATTAAGGGTTTCTTTTCTAATTTTTAAAATACCTTTGTTAATCAATCAGGTACTAAGTGGAAACAATAGAGAAAGAAGGAATTAAAATACAATCATTACTTAAAAGGTACAACCATTCTTACTGACATTGCAGTATGAACTGCAGTACAGCATGTCAACCTTTGGAGAGTGTTCAGGAGAGGTAATGGAAGACTTCACAGCTGTGCTTACATGGGTAGTCATGTGCTAGGGTTATAGCAATGCTTTGGATCAGAGCTTTATGAAAAGTGTATACCAAAACTGCTTTAAATGTGTATATTCTTAACAGAGAAATATACATCAATGCAGGTAACTTTTCTAACAACATGTTATTGTAAGTGCTCCATGCAGTAGTTTCATTTAGGATCATACTGTCGATACTTATAGTTGACATATTGAACTCATAAGCTGCAGTACAGCTAAAAGCAACAGCACATACTACTATGGAACTTGAGAAAGCTTTAATTTTTTTTAAACTAAATATTCCCAAAACTTCCCATCTTCTTACAGTGAAGATATATTAACTACATCTCCTCTTGAGAGCTCAGACTTTAGGCTCAGATTTTAGGTGTTTCATCTACTTGGCACAACTAAGCAGCCTGGGGGAAAAGAAAGACACTGCATCCCTCTGACAAGTCACTTGGCTCATACAGCAGCTGCATCATGCTTTTGCACTTATCTACCTAAGGCTGATGTTGTCTTATAAGGAATAAACCTTTAAATATGCTGCAATACTCCAGAGAACCGTTTCACGCTAACTACAATATGCTTTTCCAAAACAAACCCTCTGAATGTGTAATTCTGGAGATGTATTTTCTTTATACAAGCTAGACAAGAAAGACAAACTTGGAAGAGAAAGTACTTCAGGCTTCTGTTATTTCTACAGCAGAAATAAGAAGCAGCATTGCCAAAATACATAACCTCTTGTATTCTTGCTCTTTAAGCTGCTTGCTTTCTGTTAAAGTGCTTAGCTTTATTAATGCAAAATTATTTGAGATGGTCTGACCAGCATGCTACATATTTAATACCACACTTAACAGAAATATGTGTTCTGCATTCTAACCATCCAATTATCAACATCTACTCTGAAAACTGCAATTCAAATTGCCAAAAGCAATGTATATCTACACCTACATATATATTAAAATGTGTCCTCCTCTGTTGTATTTTATTCTATTTCATTTTTTTTTGTGATTTTTAAATAACTGACTTTAGTATACAAAGAAAAAGACTATTGCTAGGTCTGTGGCCCTTGATCACAGACCAACTTTAACATATAGGTAGTTGCCTCAAGTAAGAAAATACAGATGCAAAATACTTAATGCCTATGTGCTGCAAGACTGAATTTTGGTTTGCCTAGGGCAGTAACATCTAATGAGTTCCTATTTTTTGAGACACCTTCCTATTCACCACTATAAATTTACAATGTACTATTTGCTTGGCATTAGAAAAACTATGTTTAACAACATCGGAAGCTTTGGGTTGACTCTTATTGAGGTTGAAATACAAATGTCAGTGTACTGGTTTTGGCTGGAGTAAATTTAACTATTTTTTTCAGCTCACATGGCTCTGTGCTTTGGGTTTGTGCTGACAAGTGTTGATAATGCAGGAATGTTTCAGCTATTACTGAGCAGTGCTTACCCAGGGACAAGGGCTTTTCTGTTTCTCACCCCAGGCCACCAGCAAGGAGGCTAGGGGCACACAAGAAGTTGGGAAGAGACACATCCAGGACAGGTGACCCCAAGGGATATCCCAGACCATATGGTGTTATGCTCAGAACATAAGGGGAGGAAGAGGGGAGCAGGGATGAGGAAGAAATTAGGTTATTCTGCGTTAAGGCATTTGTTTTCCCAAGTAATGGTTGCATGAGGTGGAGCCATGCTTTCCTGAACACCTGCCTGCCAGTGGGAGCAAGTGAATGAATTCCTTGTACCACTTTGCTCTTGCACCTTTTGCTTGACCTATTTAACTGTTTTTATCTTCCTGGTCATCTCCCCCATTCTGTTGCAGGGAGAATCAAGTGACTGTCTGGGTAGGACATAGCTGCCAGTTAGGACTAAACTAGAGCAATCAGTGTAACACTTTTGCTGCACATAACTTTTTTTGATATTTTTCTTTTTAGTTACACATTATGTCATATCATGTCTTGAGATAACAATGTGCCCTTTTAAAGTATTTATTTTTTAACAAGTAACAAGTAAAAATATTTGGTTCAAGAAACATTGTTTATCTCTATTTTAAAGTGAATGGAACCCATTTCTCTAAAAACCTTCTGTTCATGTCTTTATACTCTAAAAACAAATGTTTTTACTGAAACTTTGATGAAAGTTTGATTGTTCCTAGTTTAAAGGAAATTCAGCTGATCATTCATCTTGCAGGTAACATTTTTGTCAACATATGATCTGGAAAAACCTATCTTTTATGCTTTCCAGCATAACTCTAAAATGTACACTTCTGAGAACATACATAGCAAGCAAGGTAAAAATGCTCAGAATTCCTCTCACATCTGCAGAGCCATGAAATTTACTCAGATTTTGTGTAAGAATGTATAGATTTATATTGGTCAACTTTGCATATTATCTTTCTCTAGTTCAGGGAAAAAAATCTGTGCACAGCCTCCAAGGAACGAGAATAAACAGAATATGGAGATACTTGCTACTGTGAAACACATAATTGAACACCACAGGAAAATGATCACTGCAGAAACTGTTAAAGTAAAACTATATTCTGAACACTTTTCATCTGCTAAATCACACCATGCTGAGAAGCACCTACTGGCTGAGCCTCACACAGATTCCTGAGGCACTTCACAAATGAGCAAGTCACAGTTGGAGGCAGTGGGATTGAGTTCCAGAGCAGACAACAAAGCTCTAAGCTACAGGTTCTCTTTTTAATAGCATGTTCAGATAATTTTTCAGTCACTGATCAATATTACCATTTCCAATGCTATAATAAGCCATGAAACACATGGCAAAGGATCACAACATAAGGTTCTCGTGTTACTTTATTAATAAGAGTAATCTATTACAGCTGAAATCATGCCCTTGAATTTGCACCAGATGTCAATGGAAAGAACTAATGCATAAGATTAGGGATCTTATTCACATTACTGAAGAATCTCCCAGAGAATAATAAGCACCCCTGCTTTCATCTGTGGGGTTGAGACAATCCCTGCACACCAAGGAAAGTATCTTTGACTTTATTTATGTATTTGTATACTATATATAATTTAGTTTTCACAGAATCATAGAATATACTGAGTTTGGAAGGGACCCAAAAAGAATCATCATCTCCAACTCTCAGTCCTGCAGAGGACAGCCCCAAGAGTCACACCATGTGCCTGAGAGCATTGTGCAAATGCTTCTTGAGATCTGTCGTGTTTTGTGCTGTAACCACTTCCTGAGGGAGCCTGTTCCAGTGCCCAGCCCCCCTCTGGGTAAAAACCCTTTTTCTGATATCCAATCTAAACCGCCCCTGACACAACTTCAGGCCATTCCTTAGGTCCTGTGACTGTTTACCACAGAGAAGAAATCAGGGTCTGCCCCTCCTCTTCCCCTTACAAGATGTTGTGGCTACAATCAAGTCTCCCCTCAGTCTCCTCCAGGCTGAATAGACCAAGTGACCTCAGCTCCTTCTCATATGGCTTCCCCTCAAGGCCCTTCACCATCTTTAATTCCTCCTTTGGACTCTCTCTCAAATAGTTTAATATCTTTCTTAGATTGTAGTACTCCAAACTGTACACAATATTCGAGGTGAAGCTGCCCCAGTGCAGAGCAGAGTGGGACAATCCCCTCCCTTGCCCGCTGGCCATGCTGGGCCTGATGCCCTCCAGGACAGAGTTGGCCCTCCTGGCTGCCAGGGCACTGCTGGCTCATTTCAACTTTCTGCCAACCAGGACTCCTGGAGTCCTTTCCACAGTACTGCTTTTCCATTACTTTTCTTTTAGTTAAAAGATTAGATATTATATATAACACATTATTTTGCAATCTATTTTTATCTTCTATATTTATTTTTAAATAGTAATTTTAAAAGATACCCACCCAAAAGTTAAAGTTTCCTAACATCATTAATAATAATAGCATGGAATCTCAGTACCTGAGCTTTTATAAGTATTCTAATAAATAAATCATCTTACTTTTTTTTTTTTTTTTTTTTGTGTAGTAAGGGTTTGTGTAGCAACATGTGATATATCCACTAGACTGATCCACCTAAAGCAGAGACCCGCCGTCATCTAAGTGTGGGAGCAAACCAATAGCAAAACCACCAAAATAAATTCTGGTTAAGCATGAAGATGATTTTACTCTTACTGCAGTTTTATTGGTACAAGTATGTGGGCAACATTTTTCAAGCCAATTTGTTAAAACCAGACAACTCTCCCCACCCTCTTCTCATAGCCATCTTAGCTAACTAAGACAAACTTCTGGGTCACATCAACCACCCACTATTTCACTATTCTGGCTAGAGTGGCCAATAACAGATATTTTGGGAGAAGTGTAGATACAGAGCAAGTATTCCATGATGAGTAATAAGCCACTAAGTCAGATCCTTTTAGCTTCCAACAGAGTCTCAGGGACTTCCTAAGTCGCAGGTAGGTTCTGAGTATTTAGCAGTCATCAGGGTGGTTTTGTCATGATTTTGTTGTGACTTTTAGTCCCTCTTTAAGACTTTCCATGAACAAAGTTTCAGGGTTCTGTGTAGATCAATCTTTGATTGAGGAAAAACAACTCAAACAAAATATGGGCAGAAGCATTAGTGTTGGTTTTAAAATATACTGAGTATGGACTGCAAGCTGCCTCTGTGCATTCATTGTTAGTGTGGAAGTAATTGCCACAGTCTGCTTCCTAAAGATAGTCTGCATTGGCAGGTTTGGGCAAAGTTTGGGTTCTTACATGAATTGAAATTTGCTAGCAATTGTGTGCTAAATTCCTGCATAAATAAGGCATTAGTACACCTGAAACCCGGAATAATAAAGAAAGAGAAGCAGGCATCTTCGAAGCCTTACTGAGAGTAAGTAGTCAGGAGGCAAAGGCAGGGGCTCTGGACTGCTTTTTACCTCTCTCAAATATATGGGATCAGCCAAGCCTGTAGATCTCCGAACTACATGAGTTCAGCGACTAAACTAGGTAGCATAGTTATTTTGTTAGTGTTCTTAAAAGGCTCTCGGAGAAGTGGGTTTTTTTTTTTCTTGTGACAGATGAAATTACATTGTGCTTCAGCCCAAAAAAGATTATTGAGTAAAATAATGAAAGCTGTTGGTTCTATTTACTACTTGTTGTTATCAATGGTTTGGATGTGTTTTGTTGAGAAATGGGAGAGGGGCAGGCTTGAAGACAGGACCAAAAAGGAACGATGAGAGGGGACAGAAGAGCTAGGATGGCACATAAGTTCCTGACTCCCATCCCATGGGAAAGGGGGCAGGGACTGCCCCCAGACACAAAAGGGTATAAAAAGTTGCCATTTTGTTGGAGGGGCTGTGTGTTCACCTCTTGGTAGAGAAATACACGCCCAATTCAGCTGACTCATTACAAACAAACTCATTACAGGATTATTTTTTTGCTGAGAAGATTTTTCAAGTTTTAAAAATTAACTAGACTGTTCCACATTTACTCCTCTACTAACAGCATCCTCAAAGACAGCCAGTAAGATGAACATTGACACTCTACCTGGAACTAACATCACTGTACAAACAAGTCTATAATTATCTACACAATTAAAAGCTCATTTACCAGAAATGAAACTGAATTATTCTCCCATTCATAAAAGGGCAGAAAAGAACTGTGGAAATTGCACCATCATGGATTTTCTGCTAGCCAAGCTAAAGTACTGTCACTCCAGAGATGCCAGTTGAGCACCTGCCTAATAACAGGCAACGCAGTTATTATGAATCCTTTTTATTGTAAAAATATTCTTATAAGTGAAAATCACCTGAGAAAAGTATTGGCTAGAATGGATTTTTAACCAGAAATACTGAAGGCAAAAAACAAAACAAAACAAAAAAAAAAAAAAAAAAAAAAACACCACCCAAAACAAAACAAAAAAAAACCCCAAAAAACCCAAAAAAAAACCCCCCAAAAAAAGCCCAAAAAAACAAAACAAAAAAAAAAATCCACAAAAAAACAAATTCATGCATTTGCATACACTGGAAGTTTAGAGTTTTGTCAGATATCAAGAAAAAGTGACAAGTGAAGGGAGACAAATGTCCAAAGTGAAGAGACAGGGTCCAAATAATTTACTACAGCTACCCTAAATAATTCAAGACTGGAAAAGAAATGCCTATAAGAGAAATAAGTAACCAAGCCTTCTTTTAGAACTTTTTATTTTGTTGTGCACTGCAACACCATCATTGCAGAATTAAAGTCCATTTAACCTGTCTTTCCTTACTTTCTCCCCTTCCTCTCCCCTGTAACTACACATAAGATAGGCTGTAAAAGGGACTGATTGTACCTTTTTTATAAGGTTGTGGTAATTGAGTAGGAATTTTATATATTATTTTGTAGTTATAGGAAATTAAAAGCATTCATATATTTTAATTAAAAGTGAATTTTGAACAAATATCCTAGATTTCGTTCAGATTTTATATAGTCATATAATTTAGGTATCACTATGGAGTTATCATAGTCTGTTTTGTCAAGGTCTTTCCAGAAAGAATTTAATTTTCAGTTTGCAACCATTGCCCTTCATGTCACTGTAGACCTTAATTTCATTGTTTTTGCTATGTATGCAGGTCAGCTGCAAAACTTAAAATTGAAAAAAACTGATGGCAAGTATTTCTGAATTTTTTTGACAGCTAATAAGGGACCTACATGCATTTTTTAACAATTACATTTTATCAGGCACTATGCTATATTATTTTATACATACACACATTTCTTTAATTTTAAAAACTAAGTCTAAGCCCTTCTGCAAGAAGAAATAAGTGCTATAAAGCCATAACATGTGGAATTAGCCTCCAGAAATTACTGTATATGGACATGGTTGGAAAGGAGAAGAAACATAAATATATTTTCACAGTAACTTTGGAATTGTTAGCTTTGGAGAGAATGCATTCTCTCAGTTCTCACAGACATGAAACACTTTAATTTTAGTTTAATAGGAAATACAATATTTATCTTTACAGGAATCTGAAGTCACCTATTTGCTTTCAAAAAATAATTATGAGCAAGCATACATGCAATTAAGGGATTCACAATCTCTTATCAATATATCAACTTGGAAAAACTCTCTCTGGCTGAATAATTTTATTTTCATACCCATTTAATATTTTGGCCACTGCTGAGATTCCAACAAGGGTGCTAATTAGTGCCAATTGTGAGGCTGGTTTCTGTGGTACAGCCATCTGTCTTGAAGATATTGAATCATTTAATTACTTTAAGGTGTAATTATAAACGTCTCAAAGTGTTTAAGACTAACCATTCATTATTTTAAAAAAACACAATGTTGCTGCCATATAGTAAAGAGGGTTTTTTTTACCAGATAATATGGTTAAAAAGCTACACACTAACTACGCTATAGTAAAAGTCAGATGAGCAAGATCAAATTTCGAACAGTACCCCTAAAATGAAAATCTGAAAAAGGAACAAACTTAGGGTACTTTTGATTTGTAATTTCAAAATTTCTTGAGAGAATGTTGAAATTGAATCTTTTTATATGATTTTATATGCAATTATTTACAGTGTTTGCACTATTTTTATACAGTAGTGTGACAGCTTGTAAATGTAACATTAACAACAGATCATATTAATGTAACTGAACCCTACCTGAAAAAAACCCGAAAACTTTAAATGCAAAACTCAGTCTTCATCCCAGATACACAGCATAAACCACATTTTACTTGAGATTTTTGTCTCAGTTTTTGCCTCCTGTGCCTCCCTCTACATCACCCCAGTCTGAAGCAATTGAGGGAAGCCTTCTGTGGCAGCCAACTCCCCACACCAGCTGCATCCTTCCATCCAAGTCAAGTTACATTACACACATGCTACACATCTTTTACACTACAAACACCAACGTCTAGAATTTTTATCCCATAGTAATGAAAATCTCAAGGAAACAAGACAACACTCTCCCAAACTTTTACTGTTCTTTTCACAAGAAAGAGCCAATGTAAATATGTGATGGACAATTTATTTTGCTGTATTTTGTATGGAGGAATGTTGCAGCAATGTGATGAACTACTGCAGCTTTTGATTAAAAGAGAAAGGCAATTAAATTGAAATACCAAAAGCTGAAGAAAAAAAAATATACATAATTGTATAAAAGAACAAAATAAGATATGATTTACTGAACTTTTATCTGCAGATAGGTGGCACCAAAGGAATGCTCCCTAACCTTTTTAAAATCAATTGAAAAGCAACATGTGTTACAGAAAGAGCTTTTATCCCTTGTTAAAATAATAAGAAACATCTGTGTCCAAATTTTAGGAACTCCAAAACCAATTAGAGATGATGCCCCGGGACACTCTATAAAGCAATGAAAATCTCCTTAAAATACAAATCAGAGTTTAAAATTTTAAACAATGAATACTTGAAATCAGTCAACATAATAATTAGCGTATTTGTATGTAAATCAATTCATAATTATTGATATCTCTTCACTCCTGAGTACAGTTTTGTAGGAAACATATTTTTCAGAAACACTGCAGAGGGGAAAAGAAAAGAGTTATTAATAAGTACCTCTCTTTAACTTCTTTTGTTAAATTAGATAAATGAGAGGAAATTGAAATCTGCAATGATATATGTAATTTTAAAACAAAAGCTCTGACAAAGGAAGAAAGCTGAATTAAATGGACTGAATTAAACAGACCCTGACTAATTACAGATCACTATATCTCCTTTTCTCTGATGTCAGAATACTGCTCATATTGACATAATCCATCTAATATAGGACATCGGTATGGTTACTTGGATAATTTTGTGTCACCTCTTATTTTGAATAATGCCCTGGCATGTAATGTAATTCCATGGACTTCATGCTTGAGTTACCCTATCAAAAGTAATGGGCTATTTTTTAATGTTAAGATTTAACCCCCATGTCACCATGTAAGTTTCCATTTTCTTGACTAGCACAATTCTCTCTGCTTAGCCTTGAGTATAATACAGAGTTTTATACCTTACTGCACCTTACAACTGTCTGCAATATTTCAGATTTTCCATATGATGATTATACAATATGTATTCAACACATTTTTATTTTGCCTCACTGTTTAGCCTCTCCATGCCTTGTTTTACTCAGCTCCTAGTACCATATACCAAGTAAATACTTCCCTCTGGGTGTTTTTAGTACTTGATGGAAACAGAGGATGGTGTACATCCAATTAAAAGCTATTCTGCACAATGTAAATTAATCTCAACTTCCCTAAAGGCAATGGAAAAAAGGAAGTACTTTCATAATATGAAGTTAATTCTAAGTGGGGAATTGCCAGGCAAATAAAAAGGGTACATGTTTTCTGGGGTACAAAACTCAAACCTGGAACATGAACATAAGTAATTTTGATCATACCAAAACAAGAGGAGGAAAAATGACACATGGGTTGTATGGTTAAGGCAGTTGAATAGAAGTGGGTAAAATCACAATCTAGTGCATATTAGTGTGGTTTTGTATCCTATCAATTAGGTTTTTAATGCTGGTATGTAACTTCCCATTCCCCAGTGACTACTCGAAGGAATAGATGGACAGTCATTTTTAGCTTCTGTATTGTTTCTGCACACCAATAAACCATGAACTCCCTCATACATTATCATAAAACTTCAAAAACATGATGTGGAGACAAGCTGTCTCACACATACAAAAATCAAAATAGCAATACAGCACAACAAAGATAATTAAGACTGGCTGCTTGCAGTAGCAGAGCTGCTTGATGCAGAAGTTAGAGCAAGCTCAGAAATTATTCTGTACTACTACACTGCCCAGAGCAAGAAGGAGTAGTAAAAGTAGTTTCTGAGCTATGGGGATTTTGCATAAGTATTATGAAGCTGATGTAAACACAGTAAGTCTACAAGCAAAAGGATGTAAATATTCTGTTTCAAAATAATCTTGATAAGATGGTGATGCATTTGGATTTCAGAAAGTCCTGCTTGCAAAATAGTAGCATGAAAGTATTCTACACTTCTGAAGCAGAATATTAAATTAAGTTTTACTCATACCAGAAAAAGAGTGAAAGTTAATTATGTATTTCCCAGCAGTAAAGCTAGGATGTCTAAATTTTTATAATGATTCCTTCCAGGGATGGTTTGCATCTTTTTGACAAGAAGGAATAGGTGTTCAGATGCCTATTTCACCAGATTTAGTGCTTGGTGCATGCACTAAAACAAGGCTTCATCTGTTAGTTTCTATTTGGTCAATATGCTCAATAAATAAAATGCTCAATAAAGAAAAGAAACGTCTTTTTCTTTTTTTTTCCCTGAGCAATTTTATTTAAATACTGTAGGTGACATATAGACCCAGAATAGAATTTGCTTAATTGTTAATCACTTTCTGCTTGAACTATTTGCTCTAGACTTTTGTTTTTGAGAATAATAACAATAAAACCACTTCAATTTTAAAACAATAATCTGGCAATTAAGACTAAGTCAGTTTAAAGACCCATAGAAAACATTTTAATTAGCTTATATATGCCATAGTAATTAAACAAACAACAAAAAAAGAGATCTTAGTATTGTACTGACTAAGTCTCTTTCAATTAGTTGTGGAATTACATTATGGAAATAATATTAGATAATTTCCAGGTATTAAAACACCCAAACAAACAGAAACTTCCTACAACACATCTATTTGAATAATTTATTTGATTATATTTAATTTATTTTACAAATATATGCTTCTTTTCTATGTTACTTTTATGTTTGGACATGAGTTAGGAAAAGTCATCCTATAGAATTTTCCAATTCCCTCCAGGAAACAAGTGACTGAGGTTACTGTCTGCTGTGAAAAAAATGTTAATTGACACACAATCTATAGTGTATTCCCCCTCTGCTTTATCAAAGATGGAGGATCTAAACACTCAGCTCACTTCCAATGTCAATAAAATAGTGGCATAAAATGTGGTATATGCCAAAGCCCTGAAAAATACCATGAGCTCCCATGTAGAACTTCCAGCATGTTGCAGAGAATGGCACAATTACTATTAACAATTATGTTTGGTTGGGTAGTTTTCAAAAGTGGGTTATGTCTCTGTAGGTGCTCTGGAAAGCTAGCAGTGATTTTACTATAGGCATTTATTAGAAAAAAAATATTGAGGATACACCTATGATGATTCTTAGGCATTTTTCTAGTACAGTGAGAGATCAACTTTAGTATAGAACATAAGGCAGAACTTTTCACAAAAAATGTCACCCTTTCACAAAGGGGAAGGCTGTTTTATCATAGTTGGCTGAACATACACAACTCTGAGTTGCATCTTAGCTGTATCTGGACATTGCTACTGGCCAAATATTCCAAATAGGGTGCCTCTTCTGGGTAGCTATTAGCTGGTATTCTTTCAGGATAAATTATAGTTAAAAAATTAAAATCATGATGATCTGTTGTCAGACCAATGCTAATATGATAAATGCTTGGACCATATTACTCACTGTCCTGAAAACACAAGCTTCTATTCCATAGGAAATCGTCTTAATCATACTGAGAAAAGATTTCACTATTTTTATACAAGCAGTTCCGCAGCATTGTTAACTACTAGTGATCACAATATGATATACTTGTTTTTTAGAAATTAATGCCAGTGTATCCAAAGGATATATAATTGGTAACAGCAACTCTCAGCATTCTCCTGCTCCTGCAAGTTCTATTCCTGATGGCTTGATTTTAGCAAGCATTAACATTTTGTTTAGATGAAGTCTTTATTTTATTATATTTTTCAGAGAAGTCATTTTACTTCCTAAGGAATGAAAAAGGTGATTTGATGACTGAAATCAAGAACTTTTGTTAAGGTTCATATTGCACAATACAAATGCCACTGGGGAAAGACCCAGATTGTGTCTCATTTTATTATCTAGCAGAGAAATATATTAGACCAAGTTCAGCTGCTGCCTTTGTAGGCATATTCCTCTACTCTTTCAATGAGAGGGGAACCAATTACACAAAATCATTTTCAGTACCTTTATTTCTAATCAGTTATAATAAGACATTACATATTAAACCAGAATGAACTGATGTAGAAAAATACTAATATTCCCTGTGAAGTTTATTATTAATTTGAACAGAACCATGGGCTAGATAACTTTGCTTCAAACTACTCATTTTTTTTTCTTTTTTCTGTACTTACCTTAAAATATTCAACATAAATAAACAAACACCTTAAAACTAAAATAAATTATGTGGCTATTACTTTCAAACACCCAATAAGGAATAAAGTAATTGAAAGTAAAAAATAAACATTTAAAAATTCTCAGTTTCATGTCATACATTTTTGGAAAAGGTTTGTGGGGTTTTTGTTGTGTTTGTTTGTCAGTTTGAAAATATGAACAATTGATAGTTAATATGTTAATACACACAACAGAATTAAGTTCTGTATTACTGCAGTTAAAAACTGAACAATGCCTGTGACAAGTACATTCACTAGGAGAGTAGCTTGAAAAAGTAAGATGGAGAAAGAAGGAATACAGAGTGAAACATTTCTGAAGCCTAAAAGAAAACAAGAGTCTGGTAATAAAACTGGTGGAAGTATCAACATGAAGATGGTGGAAGAACTCTCAGAGCAGGAGACAGACTGAAGAGAGGCAAAGCTGCCCTTTTCGAATCAGACAACCAAGCAAAGCCAAGAACAGCAGAACTAGTCAGAGAAAATTAAATTTTTCTCAAGAGAAAATGCATGTCTCAAATTATCCCTAATATCTTTTCAAGTCTAAGTGGGAACCACTTCTTACATATCAGTAAAACAAAAATAATTAAAATGGGAAGATGTGACTGTGTAAACTATGAGAGTTAAGATATGAATTCAGGAACAGGTGAATTGCATAAACTGCATTTACCTGATTTTAAATATTGTGTTTGCATTTCACAGTGATGTCATTACAGTGCACATAAACTGAAGATGTCATGTTAATGAACAGCATCTGGGAGAATACAACCAGATCTGGGAATTACAGATTTATGAGTATGACTGCATTTATTTGTGACTGCTAAAGGACTCTGAGACTGAAGCTGTGATATGCTATCTGTTTTTTTAAATTGTCTTTGGAAACTGTGGTACTTTATGTTATGTAGTCATAAATATACAGATCTAAATTGTAATAGCAGCTCTAAAATTGTGAAGTATAATTTAATTTTATAAGTTATTTCCTTTTGTGGAGAAACATTGTCTGCATTAGTTTAGACCAGCACAGCATTTGAAGAGATCTGCAATGAATCATAACTTTTCAATAGATATCATGATGGCTGCATGCATTAGCAGTAGTATACATTCATCATTCCCAATTCTTCATAAATGTAATGTCATTCCTTGGATATCTACTATTTAAAAGCTGGATTGATGCTGACAGCATCAATTATGTACAATTTTTACAGACTTTGGGGTCCAAGTATCAATCTTATGTTTTATTGAAGAGAGCAGTCTTTTTACTTACATGTATATTTACATTAAAAAGCTGAAATCCACGTAAATAAAAACACAAAAAATGATTTTGCTAACAACACACCCAACAAAGAAAAAAACAGCCACACATCATTAAAAATTGGTTTTAAAAATCAAGAAACACTAAGAAATACTATCTAACTAAAGCTCTTACCCCAAATCAGAACATTTGTAGGTGTGGCAATTACAGTGCAGCAAAGTATTACTCTTACTTTAGTACCCCTGGAAGAGCCATCCCATTTCAACTCAGATTGCCAGAGAGTTACCTTGCCAGTTGATAAATAATTCGATAAGCAGTAAGGATTACTTCCCAAAATACACAATTAGAATTTTGTGAAGATCAGTGTATCATTTTTTCAGACTGCAGTTGCTGATCAAATTCAATAAACAGATTTTGTTAAGAACCTAGAAACCATTTTGTTAGGATGAAATGGAAGTAAAATAGTCTAAAACAACCCAAAGGAAATGTGTTATAAAGTATATAATGAAGGGAGAAAATTATCTATAATTATCCAGATGAACAAAAATTGTGCAATGTAAACCATGCTAGAATTGACTTGGGTTTTTTTAACCTAGAAATAAAATTTATGTTCTAGTATCTGAATATTTTTTCATTATTTAGTTCTTCTCCATTAAAAATAGTAAAATACGGTCCTCTGCTTTCATTTTTGACGAAAATACAACTGAAAGTAGAATTAAATAATGTCAATTGTCTTTTAATGTTACAATTTAGCTATTTAATTACTGTAAAGATGTTTATTTCTTTTTAGTATGTTTTCTGTCTCTGCATCCTTTAGACTAGATTGAAAGGGTACTAGAGTGGTGGGAGAAAAAGGATGAAAATTGAAACCAAGTGTATTTCTGGTAAAAATGCATCTGCCATATAATTCATGTGTTTTTGTTTTTGTTTTTTTTTTAACAAAAGGCTCTCCAGTACCTACTGCACCAATTTGTGATGAAAAAGGTGGAGATGACCCACCATTGTATGAACCAATTATTTACCATGTTTTGTAAAAGAAAAAGCTAGTAGATAGCTTAAAGAACTATATGACTACTCAATGAGCACCTTAAGGAAAGGGAAGGACATAGGGAAGAGAGGGACGGCTGTAAAGGGAGCAAACTTTGTTCAGTGCCAAGGATACCCAGGGGATTTTGGTCTGATTGAATGGCTAGATCATCTGGATGGATCTGCTGAATGGATGGACTGGTTGTTTAAATACTTCTCGTTGAGTTAATAAAAAAAAGTGTGAACAGCTGAGTTGCATATATGGATATGGGTGTCAAGAAAAATTAAGCTCTAGGGGGAATTTCAGCCCACCCAAAATGTCTAAAGCTTAGCCAAAATACCTTCCAAATGCACTTAAAAATACTAAAGCCAAAGACCCTCCAGACAGCGCATCCATGGAGTGCCCCTGTGTTTGGCAGAAATATTTTGACAAAGCATATATGCAGTGACCAGTGCATGGGCTGTGCAGTGCTGGGCTGGGAGAGCTGGTGGTCAGGATCAAGCTCAGGCAGCAGGACCCCTTGTTCCTTCATCCCATGAGCGGTAGCAGAGATTAGATACTGCATGCAAATACATTGAAACATGCAGGGAAGTGGCTTGAACCCCACAGCTATTTCAGTGAACTTTGAGATGAGGGTGGCCTGTAAGAATGTTCTGACAAGACAGATTTTAGACTGACTCTTTTTCCTCCAACAATGGTACAGCATGTTTCAAAAGGACACCTTGAAAATCTGTTCAGGAAACTGAGCAAGTAGATTGTTGTGTAGCGCTCCCTCAACATGCGAACCAGAAGGCTGGAAATACATTGTTAGAGAGCTAGAAATAGCCAGAGAAGAGGGAGTATCCCCAGCAAGCTGAATTGCAGGTCTAAATCAATGGTTTGCTACTTGTCTTGAGAAATACAACATTATAGTAGAACCCATTATGAACAGAGAAGTACAAATGGTGTGTTTCAATGGACAAAGAACTTTACAACCTGAAAATAATAGGACAGTAGATTGGAGGAATAGGCTACTAAAATAATAGCTACAAAAGAGTGAACTTGTACTACATCCAGGAGAGAATCCCACTTATGGGAGGTTGTAAATTCACTAAATAAGCAATAAACCCTATGGTAAGTCCCAATCATAATGGGCTCAGTAGCTGCACAAATTCCTTTTAAAATAGAGGCAAAACCCTGTTGAAGCACTGGAGATGAGGTTGTGCTCAAACATTCAACTGTGGATCAATCTGCATGACTATTTCATGAAGGAAAAAAAAGAGTATGGGATGCTGGTGACAAGGGAAGTTATTCAGCAAAAACTAAAGCTTGGACTACGTTTAACACCTCGTCTTCTCTTGAAGGAAAATGTGATGTTATATGATTTCTGTGGGAACATTGAAAGTTGGACCATATTCCTGAAACCTGTCTCTAGCAAGTTTTTATTTACAGTAAGATTTAAATGAGTTACTACACCACCCTGATAAATCTAAAAAATGTCAAGTAATTTTGAATGAGTAACTTTGGTTTTGAATAAAGCCTCTGTGGGTGGAATTTCTAAAATAGCCTGGGCAGAAAATATAGAACTTTGATATAAGGTAGAAAAAGTTAGGGTAGTTTATCTGATGTTTATTGTTGCAGAATTATACTCTCTGTTCCCAGAAAAAGAAAAAAAGAGGGTGATGATGTATACATTGCAACCTTGTCCTAGATAAACTTTCAAGCTGATGTTGATGAAGTGCAACCAATGCTACAGTAGATTCCAAATGAAAAATCCTTCCTTAAGCTTGTTTCACCTCGTACTAGTGCCAAATTATGAATTCTCACTGGGTCTTTTATTATTCGCTAAAATGAAGTGATGGTGGAATTGTCTTCCTCTCATTACTCATATATCACAGGAGCCCAAGACTCATCCTGTTTACCAGGCAAGAGCTCTGTGAGGGTTTTACATTCCAACAGATTTTTTTTCAGTCCTTCCTTTCTAATTAGCCTTCCCTAGTTCTTCAATAAAATTTTGTTTCATGTACCAAATTTAGATCTTATTATTTTGAACAACTTTTTAAAAAGACAGTGTGTTGGAAAAATGATGTGTGTTTTTGACCATATGATAGGTGTGAAGTAATAACTGTCTTGGAAACATAGGAAGTAGATATATTTTTAGTGTACTCATTGATTGTCTCTATGGTGTTTTATGTATGTCTGATTGGACTAAACTATAGTTATCAATAAAAAAACAGAAGTAAACTTCATTTTATCTCTCTATTATTATAAATGAATTTCATTAGTAGCAAGGGCCTTTCTATTTCAGCATGAAAATGTAGAGGATGTTTCATTCTTCTGATCAGCACTGCTAATGAAGAAGTTGCACTGTGTATGATTTCACACATTTCTAAGACAAAGAGAAGTTCTTTGTGAACCACTACACAGACACATCCCTAAAAAAAATCCCTACTTCATGCTTGATTACTTTTCTTTAAAAAATATAAATACAGATTTTCATAAGAGAGCAGATGTATTTGATCTGTGTCATAAAACTGCAAAGAAGATGGAAATTAATGGTCTGGACAACAGGGCTCCATAGTGACAGGCGGCCTGCTGGAAATCTGAAATTTGGAGCTCTCTTAAAAGATTCAATGCAAGGGTTTCATCATCCTTCTCATACAGCCTTCCAGGATTCTTACCCTCATTGTATGATCTTCTGCATAGAATTACTGATCTGCAGGAAAGCAAAGGAGTACAGAATGCTACTGTAGTTACCAAGCTTCTTTAGCAGTGCTGGCCAGAAGCAAGTGTATACCTTGTCTAAACACTGACAAGGATTTAGCATTTATAAAGATCACAAGATCAAGAAGTATCAACTATGTGAAAGACTAGAAAACTGCAGAATCTCTTTTTGACATTTCTTTCTTAGCATACATACATAAATAACAATTCAGAAAGCTGAAAGAGTTTGAACGGCAATATTTTTTTCCAAACTACTATTTTTAAAATCTTTTCAGTAAACTCATTTAAAAATCAAGTTTTGCTTTGTGCACTCATTACTCTAATGGCAAAATTTGAAGGGATTTCTTAAAAACATATAAAGTCAGAGAAAAAAATTAGTACCATGGTGAAAAGGTCACAGTCACAAATATGAGTAAAAAACCATAACAGAGTCCTGAAAAAGTACTGTACTGTTTGGAAAAGTAATATACCCATCCTGCTATGCAGCCCCTAACTGACACCAAATTAAATTTGTACCCTTAAACAGCATTAGGATTAGGATGGTTGATTTTTTACATGAAAATGGAGGTTGTAGCTCTTGTAGAATGATGTTTAGAATGTTAAACTGTTTAGTTATTTTTAAGGAGGTGGACTGTAATAATGAAATTGAGAAAACAATTAACAGAGTGAAACAAGAAACAGAGGTCACAATGAATGGTCTATTCTGATTTATTTATTATTACCATGCATATGTCCAAAGACAGGGAGCTGGTAATTTCCCAGATAATAAAATATATCTTCAAATATGTTTGGGGGTTTGTGGTTGGGGTTTTTGGTCTTGTTTCATGGGATATTATGCAGAAATTCTTGGTTTTTTGTTTGGACCTGGAGTTTGTTATTGTTGTTTTTAATTCTTGAGATGCTAAATCTTATTTTGACCCCAAACTTGTCTCAGGGTAATTAAAGGTAATTTTCAAACTATGCAGGGGATCTTTCAAAGATCTCAGTGAATAGTAATAACTCAGGTATTTCAGGTTAGCTTTGAAGTCCTTTGGGAGCAGTACATAAGTTAGAACAATTGCTCTTAAACTGACAGTATAGCTCTCAATTATATTCACACATACTGAAAAGAAGAGCTTCAACATATACTTACTGTAACACAAAATCTATTATATAGTCAGAGCACTCACTGGAAAATTTTACTATTTTATCTCATAGAAGTGTGCAGTGGTCAATGTTTTATGAATTTTTTCTCCATTTTGAGCAAAGTAGATATTTCTTTTAAGTAACAGACCTAATGAGTACAAAAGACAAACAGGATGGTGTATTTAAAATATTACAGTAAATGTATTTACAAAAAAACAAACTAAAAAACAAATTATGTTCTACTTTTTTATATTAGTGTAGTATATTTTTGTATTTTTATATGTTACATCATTAACTGTAAGATGGAACTTGGCTTTTAAACAGGTAATTATGTTTCATTTCCCAAAGAGAAAAATTTTCATCCACGCAACCATATATTATATCATTTACAATTATTCCTCTAAAAATGCACAAAATGCCAAATATTTTAAATTACTTGTATGCTATTTCTTCTTACAGTTATTATCATAGACTGCAATTTTAAAAGCAAACATATTTGTACGTGTGCATGAGCATGGGCACCTTGGAGGTAAACAAGCAATATTACTGCCATTCTAGACATCATAAAATGAAGCACAGAGATTCATAAGGATGCTCAAAAGTATTCAGACACCTAATTCAGAAGTAAGAGTATAGCATTTTCATTTCTTTGACAACATATATCAAAGTTTAATATACTTTACAACTAGCAGAAATCATCACTCTAACTGACATGTTTTCAGAAGTAAGTGCTAGTTTTTGCAGTATGCCAGGACTCAGACTTGCCTTTCATCAAAATTGAAGAAAGGTTCTGGGCATGGAATTAATTAAGGTAGCTTTCAAGATACTAACAGCTTTATCAGTTTTTCATGAATAACCCTTAACCTTTTCTCTCCTACTTTAGGTTTTGCAGTTTCTTTTTCTCATCCAGCTTTCCCTGGAATCTAGCATACTAGACTGAAGTGATCACTAAACATTAAAGATATCAAAAGTCTTTCAAAGGTCTAATTCACCAGGATGCAGTAGTGGATTTGTAAGAAAACAACATATTCTAGGTAGACATTTGACAAGTGTGGCTATATATGTGCTTTCTCCAGAGTGTACGATACATGACCAGGGTGCCTCTCTCCTGGGTGACTGGAACTTTTCATGTATTCATCTGCTTCCTAGTCCCAGTTTGGTTTCATAAGTTCAATGTCCTGAAAGTTAAATCCCCAAAGGGACTTCTCACAGTACACCTAACATGTACAGACAAGCTTGAATTCATCACAGCACACAGCAGCCACATGTCCGGAAGGTAAAGGAAAGACGGCACAATATACTCAGAGAGGTGTAGGAATCACTGTGAGGATGTATACCCAGCCATCCCTACATACGTAAATCTCTCTCTATAGATCCATACATGCATCTCATTCAGAATTTTAGCTATCTATTCTTTTTAGTATTTTCTACTGATTGGTATAATTATACCTAATTCACGTGCTATATTCTCTGAATTTCATTTCTTTAATAAACAGTACCTCATTCACCATATACATAATTAAAGTTCAAATATGTTTTTGAATTTTACACATCAGAGCTGTATACCGAGAGTTTAATACTGGATCATCTAAGTTTCTTACTAAAGCAGGTGAAAAGCCTAATGAGGTCAAAAAGAAAGTTTTAATTGACTTGGAGTGAGCTTTCAGCACTTCAGTCACATGCTTGTAAGAGCAACTGCATACACACACGAGAGCCCAAGTTATGGCAATGGCATCTGCAACCCACGGACACCCAGAAGTTGGGCCATAGAAGGGTGATACCCCAGGAGACCAATTCTGGGATGCCCACCACTAAGATGACCAGAATGAAGAAAGATGCAACAGGAAGCCACAGGATTCACAGGGTAGCGACTATCTCCTGCTCTCTCACTCTTTCTCTCCCTCTCTCATTCACATTTACTGTTAAATAAAAACCCATACTATTGACTTCAGGATATGGTCTTGTTTGTACCTTAGTTCAGGCACAAAAATTTTGTAATTATAGAATCATAACAATACTACTGTGTGCAGACAGTTACATTGCACTATAAGCCACCAGATATCCTTCCTGTTCCACTTCTCATCTATCTTCTTTCAATTATTCTACTTCCCTTCCTGAGCAGTAAGAGCAGAAATTTTCTCCCCCATCTATGCCATGCTGTTCTTTATTACACTGAGGAACAATTTAGTCTTTTGAAAAGGAAAGTTTCTGCTCACCATGATAACAAATAATCAGGTTTTCATTAAACATAATTACCAGGAGACGGTGTACGTAGAATTTACCATTATATTAAGGCCTATGTTAAATTTGAAATGTCTTCTATACTATAAAAATAATAACCTTTTCAGAAAATATTAAAATGCTATCAAAACTGCTAACAATCTAACTTTCACCATCCAGTTTCCATGTCCTTAACTTTCCTAAAAAGTGCCTTCTCTTTTTCTTATTTCTGAAGTCATGTTGTCTTAAAGTAAGCATATGATTTAGATGAGTGTGGTAACCATGTTTGAAATAGACTTGAAAATAGTAGGCCATTTTAAAAATGAGTTTGTTTTTTTTTTTTTAAACAGAGATCTCTCTGTTAAATGTGAATTTTAAATGTGCAGAACATATACTGAGGAAATTCAAAAAGAGATTAGCAACACATGAGAGATGATGTTAGCAGTTAGTAAATTAATTATCTGAGGATAAAAACGGTATGTGACTTAAACTGTGTCCTGGAGCATACCCCACCCCAGAGCTGCTTTCTCAGTTATTTAATTAGATATTCGATTAACTCCTCATGATCCAAATCCATCTAATTCAAGTGAGGCTCTAGTCTCAGACACACCATATTTACTATATCCTTATATAGTGCTTCAAACACAGACACATCACTAGAAATTTTGTCCAATTACAAATACATTCCCAATATTTCAAGCTGAGCTGCATTGAATGTTGAGCATGGCATTTTCACTCAGAAATCACTATGAAGTACTGGAAAATGAAAGCCTCTGTCTTGGAGTGAAAATGGTTACTGAAGAAGCCCTTATAACTTGTTCTGGTAACATGAGCTCATCATGGCTGGACCTGCACCTTAAAGCGTATGTTCTCTACTAGTTCTCCTGTGAATTGCTCTTTCTGATGTATTTTTTCTCTTGTCAGCTCCCCAACAATCATTCACTAGAAAAAAAACCTTACTTATTCTGATTGACCAATATCAGCATTTTTATCTGGCAGGTCCCATTCCAGCAAGCAAAAGAGGTTTTAAGTCTACAATAATATTACCATAGTTTATAGGCTATGAGACATCTAGATTATTACGCCGTTCTAAAATCCACTGTTAATTCAAGCCTTCTAAAGAACACTTTAGAATAGAGAAGTGCAAAGCAAAGTAAAGCTTCAATAGCTCTCAAAAAACAGAAACAGCATTTTAAAAATTGTTAGGTATTACAGCTTACAGATTTTGTAAACATTCAGCAGTGAATCAGACTGAGAGAGCTTATTTATATCAAAGGATGCTACCAATGTGTTTTGGCCATGAAAAGAAGGTAAATCAAATATGGCAAGATTGGGAGGATTCTCTGTGTGAGTATGGAGGAATAAAGAAGTCTTCAGGGATAGAAGACTCATCATGGACCTTAGCATCAGAAAAGATAAACCTCCCTTGTACTCTAGCAGGTTTATATTTTATTTATCAGTTATGGGAATGTCTCCCATTTGTAGTGCTGGAGCCACAGATAACATGGTGCTATTGCCCTAGGGCTTCAGTAACCAGCTTTTGCAGAGCCCAGGAAAAGATAAAGAGGCCAAGAACAGATTACTGCAGAAGTGCTATCCATGAAATACATTGTTTTATTCCTTCAATAGTTCATATCTTATCCTGACACAAATGGCTAGCATTCACTAGTGTGGTGTTCTCAGTTATAGACACAGCCCTTAAATCGCAGAGTTCTAATACACTCTCAAAACTATTAAAATTGAACTATCAATGACTGGATAAAAGGAACCATCCATTAAGTCATTATTAAATCAGATGCATGTAAAAAGAAGACTTCTGAGTTTTGCCTTTTTTTTTATTTATTAGGTAAGCCATCTGGGGATTTCTGTGTGCTGTACCATTCCCTCTAATCTCCCCCATTCCAAAACACGTCTCATAACTTCTAAGAGATTTACTTTAAGTCAGATACTGAGTATCTGACAAAGAATGATGTCCAATACCTCTGTAGACATACTCCATTCTTTGTGTAACTGGGCTGTTGGTAGCACTCTAGGTCACCTGTCACCTTGTCACTAAGGTATCTCAGCAAAACACACCCAGCTGAAGAAATAAGGCAGACAAAAATCTGCATCCTCCTTTCCCAGCCCATAGATGACCATTTCTTTCAGTAATGTTCTGTTGAACCAAGCTTCAACATTAGGAAGATCTTCCAATGACTGATTCATTAATTGCTCCAAGGGTCCTGTTCAAATACCAAAGCAATTCTGTCTTTGGCATCTTGAACAGTTGTTGGAATAGAGTATGTACTGCCTCAAAAATAAACTCCCCTAAGGTGAAAAAAAAGGTACTATGCAATACTTCTAAATGTCCTGAAGACACTTCAAAATATGTGGACATTTTTTCCTATAACTGTGTGTCGGTATAAGTGCAGTTTCTTCCAAAATAGGGAAAGGAACCCAAAAGTCCCGTATCCTACCATTCCTCTCTAGGTATCAGCAGTAAGTATCTTGAAATATCTTTCCAAACAAACTACTAAGGAGAAAGGCTGGTATATTTTTTTTTTCAAATTATGAAACTACATTCTTCTTTTAATTTTGAGAAAGCAATGTATTTCAAAATTAAATTTGCAAAGTTTAGAGTGCTCACAGAATGCAGAGCACCCCTTTTTCATTTAATGGAGAATGATTAGCCTATATTCTGAGTGACTGATGGAGCAGAACATCCTGATTTACTTTTCTTTTAATACTTGTAGTATTTCTCTACCTAAATTGGAAGTTGTTGGTATGTGAAGCAGAAAAGAGCAACCATATTGCAAATAAGTGGCAGAATACATGTTGTTCCTAAAAGAATGGATGTATCTCAAAAATTCTTTATTTATGGAATAAAATTCTTTATTTATGGAATTTGGAAAATATATTTTTGTAAATTACAGGAGTTGTGTTCTAAAAATTGGTTTGTAAACCACTTAGAAGGAGAAAAATAAGAAGTGATCACTGATGAGGTTATTAACCAAATGCCTCAGTATAACACAATTTACAAACCTACTCTCACAAAAAATGAAAAATGCTCTTGACTTGCTCCTGAATTTTATATAACAGTGATATCACACATAAGGTCATAAAGATCATTTAAATCAGCATAGCATTAAGTACTTTATGCTATGATATTAAAATAAATCTTATAGGACTAGAAGCTTTATTTTTGGGGAATGGAATACAAAATGGTCTAATTCCGAGTATCACTCTTTTAGATACTGTACAAATTCCTACAAGAGACAAGTTCAGCTCTTGGGAATATTTTTGTGGGTTGCTTGGCATAGAGTTTCACTTGTTTTGGATTGGTGTTGTATTTGTTTGTTTTCTTTTGTAAATGGGTTTTTTTTTGCTTTACTTTGGGTTTTTTTCGGTTGAAAAAAGTTTGCTCAGTTAACAGAAAGCCTTCAGAGAAACTGATATTATAAGTGCTGTGCAACAAACACAAGGGAAGTGCAGACAAAAACCTCTGGAATCACATTTTCTCCTACTGATACAATTAAGACAAATATTACTGGCTGGGAACGTTTGTGTACAATGCTGAGATTGTGTGTTCTTAACTCCTGATATGATTTCCTTATTTCTTATAATGGTGATATGAAGAGACAAAAATCGAAGACATACCTCAGAACAACTCACTAGATCTCATATTGAAGCTAGGTAATTTTTTAGGTCTAGGTCTACTAACTGCTCCCTGTGCTGTTCTTAAAGGATATTCAGTCTAAAGTTACAGTAATCCCTTCCTCTGATGGAAGAAAGTCTCTTTAAGAATATCTGCCACTGACAAACAGGCGTAATGAGCTTTGATGAAATAGCTGTAAAGTTCCATTACTTTACAAATTGTTTTGTAAAGTAATTTAACTGGCAAGAAAAAATGTAATGAAGTAATTTTGTCCCTATTTTCTGCTGTGCCCTGTCCTTTCTTTCAGCTTTGTCAAACACCTTTCAACAACTGTAGCACACACAGCATTTGCTATTATTCAGCACCTGTGCAAGATATGCAGAGACTCATTCAAGTATGAAAAAGATGCATTCACACAATCAATAAAGTAATATTTCAAATAATTTCAAATACAATTTGGAAGTCAGTATTTTACAGTCTTTAAGGTCAGTATACTGAATTAGTAAATCTTTTGTTTTGAGCTTTAAAATTAAAATTACTCTGATTGTAGTATGTGCAGAAGTACTAAGTTGAGGCTATCAGAAAACTGATTCACAAACTTATGGAAAAAACAATGGTGTCTCACCTTTTTGTTCTGTGGATTTCCCTAGAATAGGGTATGAATCCAAAGAAGGGTTACACTTGAAAATATTTGGGAGGTGGAAAATGGATTGCAATGGGTTTTTGTTAGTTCACAATGAAGGGAAAAATTTCTATAACATGATTTTCCCTTCAATTGTAACACAATTATATAAGGAGACTGTTTTTTTTTCTCTCTGAGAGCAATAGAAGGATTGTGGGGAGAAAAAAATTCTGGTTTTCAAATTTGCCAGGAGGGATTTGGAGGGAAGTTCAGCAGCAGAGGAAAAATTAGATGGCCTCACATCCTAATTACTTCAGCATATATAACATTGCCCCTGCAAAGGTACAAGAAATACTGCCAACTTTTATAGAGGTATTATATGAAATAACTGAGATTATTGATACCCTTTATAAAAGGATAAAATCCAGATTGAAATGTTTGTGTAAGAATGATAATTATCTTCAAATGGCTTTTTAAATTTATTTTTTTCAAAAAGTTCAGAAAACAGAGAGTAAGTCAACCAGATGAGATATTTCAGATTTCTTATAATATGTATATGAGTAAATATGATAATCATGATAACAAGACTGTATATCAGTTTCAGATTTGTCATGCACTGAGACAGACGTATCTTTAACAGATGTAAATGTGAGAAACTATTTTTTAAATATGACTCATTTTCTTGCTGAATACAGCTTTAATACTTTACACAAATGAGAATGCTTCTGCTACAACCAATTTATCTCTGAAGTAATATTTTACATTTGCAAAGTACTTAAAACACACAAATTCCTAAAGAACATGTCTGTAATTAACTAAAGACTTTATCTTTGTTGCACAGAACTGAGGCAGACGAAAAATAATTTGTCCATGATTTCATAGTTACTCAATAATAGATAATAAATTAAGAAATATATATTGATGTTTCTTATTTACAGCCTAAACTAAATGTATTTTATTACCAGTATAATCATGCACAATACGAAACAAAACAATGAAAAAATGCTTCTGATATACTAGATTTGATTCTGACAATATCTTCACATGCTTCTTTCTTCACAGAACACAGTAAAACAGCCTTGACTGAATAGTTTCCACTGTTGGTATCATCATGCGTCAAATGAAACAGCAAAAATGAAATCTAGAGGGATATGTCTAAGCAAATAAAAAGTAGCTTATCTTAACCAAACCTATATACAAAAGCAGAGTCATACATGAAAGCTTTAGCCAGGAAAGTTTCAAATTTAAGACTGCACTCATTCAATCATGTTCCATAATCACTGACCTTCCTCTCTTCTTTTGTACAGATTAAGTTCGTATTCTTCAACACGCAAAGAGGATCAACAGCATATATGGCAAAGTACTCTTGCATGCTGTATCCTAAAGCTTGAAGATTAATAACTTTCAAATTATTAGTTAATTAATTATTTTTCCTTCATAAACAGTTTTCTTGAAGGTCAGGTCCCACAGAAGACAGAACAGAATTTCACATATCTCAAAATACATTAGTTTTTCCCAGAAAAAAAAGGCTTTCTCCTGCAGACCTCTTTTTGGAATGTTGTTTGTCATTTTGGGATCTGATTAAACTCAAGTGAAGCCATTTCTAATAAAGCATTAAACCACAAGCTTTTTTATAATGTTTGCAAACAGCCTCACAGAAAACTCGTGACTGACATCCCAGTGAAGATGAGGGCAAAGTTACTGTGAGGGTCATGCTAGCTGTCAAACAGGCTAGTTACATTTGTTTTTATTTTTTTCCCCAGTGCATCTCCTTTAGGCAAATTTTATTAAAAGGTGAAGTTGACAGATGGCCCTGCACCGCTTCTCCAGGTAATGAATGTTGTTTCATTGACCTTCTCGTGACCAGTGATTCAGGCTTGTCTGCCTCTACTACAGGAAACAAATGAGATGTACTCTATTGAAATTCTACACTTAACAGTTTCTGAACTACTAAAAGTGTAATTTCATAAAGGATGCCCTTAGGTTGCATTTTCAAAATTTGTTGTCTGCAAATTGAATTTACTAATAATTTGCTTCTCTCACAATACTTTATAAAATCTTTGAACAGAGAAATAGATGATAAAGCAGAAAAAGAATGATGGTGAGGCATTGGAAATATCTCTACATCACAGGTTCCTAGAGATATAACAGAGAAAGAAAAAATTATCTTCTTTATAGTGCTCAGATTTGTCAAAGGAAAATATTGAAGAGAACTCTCCTAGAATAAAGATGCAAAAAATGCTCCATAGTCCTTTAGCTTGTCATATAAGAACTCTGTTATGGAAACAGAGAAAGAATCTCTAGAGTCATGAAGCAACAACTCATTGCATGACTGCAGAAAAATTTATTTTCATGAAATTGCCTACAAATAATCTATTAATACGAATGAAAATGAAATAAAATCACTGAGACAAATACTCTCTGAAAATAACTTTTGTCAAAAGACAAGTCAAATTCAGAGACAATTTCAAAACATCCTAGAAAAAACTATTTCAAGGTAACTTCTGCTTTGCTGGAAGACTTTCCTACATACTATTGATATAAGTAATGTTTGACTGGGTGTTTTGAATTAGACTCCATTTTTCATCAAGGCTAGTTGCAATAATCCATAATCTCCACAACAAAGATGGAATTTATCTGGGACACAAGTAGTTTGCTGGTAAATTACCTGGATTTTTTCAGGCTTCATGCATTATTTAAATAAGTAGATATACATTTAAAAACTTGTAGAGATATCTAGTGTATTTATTTAAAAATACAGACAATGTAAAGTGAACATCTTAAAAAGAAAGAAGCAGTTTAATTTACCGAAATAAATTTTAATTTTTTTACTGAAATAAATTTTAATTATTTTAAAATTTTAAGATAAGGTCATAATATAGTAATGATATTTATTGTCCTTTGACAACTACTACTCCTAGAAAAAGCAATCTTGGGAGGGAAAGCAAAGGAGACTAAATTAGCACACAGAAACCTGACTTTCTGAGCATGCATGATTTTGCTTATATGCATATGTAGGCAATACATAAAACATTTAATCTTGAAACAGACATACAAATCTAGACCCCTTTTATTTTCAGTATTTGTGCTAGCAATTTGCTTTTGTCATATTTATCATTTAGTCAGTAAAGAAGAATGGTTATTTTGAGCTCAATTAAGTCTTTTTTGATTCATCTGAGAATTTCTAGAATTTACCTAAAACAAATATCTGGAAGCACAGAATTATTATTCTTAATCTCTTCGAAAGGAAAATTAGCAGTTAAGCTTCCAAATTAACAAATGTAAATTTAAAATATCTCTCTAAATCCATCTTAATTCTCAATTTTTAACCTTGAGTGTCATTATAACATTATAACATTTGAGTGTCATTATAACATTAATATTATTTCAGCTTAGTAGTATCCAGGATGTATTTGCATGAAATGTTTGATTTCTTACTATGAAAACTCACTGGATGCCTTATATTGTGATTGACAAACCTGACAGGCAGAAAATATTGAAAATATTCAAAACAATTCTGGAGTAGTTTCTGTAACACAAGTTTCAGCATACACCATTTACAAGAATCCAGTTTCACATATATATTCTAAGCATACTCCCACCTAGGCACACCTACCAGCTATACTCAGATGCTCAAAATCACTCAAGCCAACTGTGGATCAAAGGAACAGTTACAGAATTTCTTATACTACATCCGAATTTCTAATGAAAAACCCCGACAAACAAATCCAAAAGTTACTCTGAAAGAATAAAAGATTACATTATTATTATTAAATTTAACAGACCTAAATAATAGACCTAAATACCAGCAATTGATCACTCTTGTTCACCCAGTCCCAGGATGGTTTTGACGAAAACCAAACAGCTTTCTCCAAACTGCATCCCCAAAGGTCAAGACTCATACAAGCCAAGGAATTACATTAATACAAGCCAATTCACAGAAGGTAATTTCAAAGTGTTCACCCTGCTTTGGAGATGGATTCATTTCATGGAAGATGCCACATGTACCAGCTGGTCTCAAAACCAGATAAAAGCTTCAGAAACTGTCTTCAGTCCTAGAATCCTACGATCCTAGAAGAGTTTGGGTTGGAAGGGGCCTCAAAGATCATGTAGTTCCTACCCCTCCTTCAACATGGTGGATTAATATTAATATTCTATTATAGTGGCATTCAGAGGTAATAAGAACTCTGAGGAATTATGAGATAGAAAAGTTCTGGGATCCATTGTTTCCTCCTTGTAAGTCATTCTTAAACAAAAAAGGCTATTAAAGAAAACTTTGATGATCCACACTGTCAATCTTTAACACAGCATTTAATATTGTTATTGGTACTTCACATTCTAAAAAGTTGACTGGCCAGCTTCCTTTCCTTTCAAAGTAAAAGGCATGAAAGAATTTGTCATGAAATCATGCAAAAGAGATGGATCTCTTGTAATCAAGAGCAAGTCTACCCTGGATTTTTACATCAAAACAATTATCTTAAGCTTCACTTAGAAATCAGCCAGAGCACTGAGAGGAGTAATAATGTGATTTCTATAAAACTTCTACTTAATGAACAAATCCACAATGGTTTTCAGCACTTAATTTTTTTTTTCTAAAATACAGCATTCTCAGTAGGTGAAAATTTGCTACACACAGCTTGCAAGGTTTGAGAAAAGGAGATGTGATTTTATAGCTGCAGGTAGATTTTGCACAGACCCTGAGTTGTTCCTCTTTGATGTCTATTTTTCTCCCCATGTTCATGACGACAGAACCTGGACACTACTCAGTGACAGCTTTGAGTGCAAGATCTGATCTGTCAGCAAAATGGGAAATGAGAGCAGTAAACACCCTGTCCCTTTGACATGTAATGGTTATGCTTTTTATGACTTGAAACACACCTCTGTACTTCTCAGTACTTTTCAGCAGATCCATCCAGACAACTGCAAAGCAATGAGACAGCCTGGTAACTCTGCTGCTCTCTGAACCCCTGGACTAGGACAGGCAGCATAGCCTTCACAAGAAACTGCCGACCTACACCCAAAACTTGCTTAAAATCTACTCTCTTCTTCAGATTACCTTCTTTTGTTGCAGCAAACTGTTTTAGGATTATAATTTATAACACTATTCTCCTTGTATGCTAATATATCATACAACTTAGCATGGTAATTGTTACTTTGGTAAAAGAGCACATGGCAAAAAACCCAAACATTAAAGTATTTCCTCTACTTCTTAATTCATCATAGGGGTACATTTTATGCTTTCATTTGCTATAGTGATATAAAAGTGAATTATCATAGATATTCAATTTCCAAGGAATTATAAACTATTATACATCCTGCATGGTACAGAAAAAGCATTCATGACAACGCAAAAGTTGTCTAGCAACTCGAGCAAATTGTTTGTTTCATAGAAAATGGCAGTATTGCACACACAAAATGCTATCTAATTGAAATGCTCAGTCAAAACCAGAATAATTTTGCTATGTCTGTGCAAAAGATAAATGAGTCCACATGAATCATTAAAATAATATGATATAGTACTACTTGGGTCTAGTTGATATTCACCATAAATCAATTGCAGTAATCTTATTCATATACATTAAGTGCAGTTGAATCCAGTAAATACAATATGTAAATATATTGAATGTATCTCAATACATGAGATATTTTATGCAAGTATTTTAAATGAGACACATAGGTTTCCCTTGCATTCTCTTGAATCTCAAGAAAGATAGATAACCATGATCAATAAAGTAAGATTAGCTAAATTCAATACTAAGGAATTTTCAATACTGCTGAAGAAGATTAATATCTGGATACCATTCCAGCAGTATGACAAGGCTGAAGTACCAGAAGCCAAGCTCTAAACAAGGACAGCACAGTGCTTTCTGCATTACTACTTATGTCATTATTGATTCTTGTGAAAGACAAATTTTCACAGATTTATTTAGCTTCATTACATATATGAATTTACAAAGCATTTATTAGTATGCGTATTTGTGTGAATTGCCAACTACTTTTTTAGTTATCCACAATTATGCACTCTGTACCTTTCAAAAAGTTTATTTCCTACTCTTTTTCAAAAGCTATTGCCCATATTTTGTGAATACAGCATATGTCATTAATATACCAACCGTAAAAACATATTTGCCTATTTTTTTCACTAAACTAATAGATAAGCATTTAAGCAACAAGGTAGTATGTATTTTACTAATGAGTAATAGTTTACTTGTATACACAGTACATGAAGATGCCCCTTCTGCAGATTTCATCCATTCATAAACATATTCTAGTCATGTAAATAAGTCCCATTGAAGGAAGTTCAAGTAAATAATGTTTAATATTATAATGTATAATATTATAAGAATAGGAAGACAAGATTTAGAAGGTAATTGGAAATTTTATTAATGCATTAAATATGCATTCTGTCATCTTAGAACTACAAAACTTACCAAATATATTTGGTGTTTACCCAGTAATCTACAGACAGTCTGTTAGCAGAGACACTAAACACAATAATATTCCTGACATATTAACTAGCCTTCTACACTCTCCTATGAAATTTTTAAAGTGTTTTACCTGTGACTGCTGGTCACACCTAGACAATCTACTTCTTTGGATGAATAGAAAATACAAATACCAAAAACCTTCATAAACAATACCAATTTCATATAATATTTTTAACACACTGCTGCTAGCAGTAGAATTCCATTTTTTAATAATTTTTGATAATGGAAGGTTTTGGTTTTTCAAATACAATTCCTTTTTTAATTCAAATGATTGCAGAGCTATCAGTTTATATTTTTAAATTATGTATAAATATTAGTAACTAAAATTATTAATTGATAGTGACAGGACTTTGCCAGAGGAGCCATGTTGCTAATTTTTATTGAAATCCCAGTGGTCTAAAAAAGGTAGACAATAAAAAAGGTAAGAACTATGCAGAATTTTTGTGAGCTATGGAGTTTAACACATGTAGTCTTACTACTTCTGTTTAAGTTTAAATAAAGCTTTACATTATCTCAGTGAAGCAAGCAAAACTTAAACACAGGCTTGCATTTTACAATGATTCAGCAACTTACATTTTACAATGATTCAACTGTGCATAGTGTTCTCTGTTACAATATTGAAAATTATGTCACCATGTAAGGATAAAATAATTATGGTATTTATAGGATAAACAATAGATAGAGTACTTGACATCCTTCTTACGTGTCCCTAGTAATAAGCACTACTGTACTGTGACACTAACCTCCACCTCCCATTTTCCTTACAATACTAAGACCACAATTTTGTCAGCACCCGCACCACAAAAATGGTTTCACATTGAAGGTTGGGTATTACTCTTTCTCCCAGCATAAAGGAAGATCTGACAGTATATAGGCTTTACTGTAAAAAAGGCAGAGGGAAGTGGGCAAGCCAAGGGGAGCAGTTTTATCCATACATCTCCAACCAGGTGCAGGCTGTTGATGAGTTGTGAGGGGAACCTCATGGCCTTTGCTTATGCAAATTCTGCTTCAAGCTCTAGCTCCATCCACCCCTTCTCCAGAAAGACCTACAGTTTCCCAAAGACCAGATAAAAAAAAAGTAAGCATATATTTAGAAATTTCTTTCATTTCATATCTTATATTTGTCTGCATAAAAAAATTGCATTAAATTGTTTAAAGAGAAAAGTGTAATTAGGAAATAATGCATGTGTCTGCTATCATCAATATGGTAACTATTGTATATTTTAAAAGTAGAATGATAGGTGAATGAATTGAAAGAACCTGTTTCAACTTTAAAAAAAAAAAAAAGAATATTTATTTACAAAACAGGTGTACCTATCAGGAAAGTACCTATTGTAGATACTCGATAATTACATAATAATTACTAAACACACTGTTTAATGTAGTATACCCAAATAGTTAATAAAAAGAAATGTTAGATGAGCTTTTCTGAGCTGTAGAAATCTATTCATTTATGAAGACATGTAACAATTGCTAGATGGCATTTTAGGTGAGGACAAATATTCTAATGAATATTTGAATAATTCTGATAGAAAATCACATTTAAAATCTGTGGCTCAATCTATAGCTCTTGTAAGAAAAGGAACTTGAGACAAAGTATCTTTTTGATGAAAATAATTTTTATGTAGTTTCATTTTACTTTAAAGTAGAACACTTTGACTATCAAATGTGATGTGACTGAAAAGACTTGTCAGATTCCTAATGGAAGAACAGCCTAGTGCTATATTTTACATAATTGGTTAAATACTTTATTTATTTAAGAGTAGAATTGAGAAATACTGCAGATTTACCATCTCAGTTCTATACTGTTTCACTTAACAGTACTTGACATAATTTTTATGTTTTCAAAGGAGGGTGAGTGTTGCCCTTGAGTAAAATTCAAATCTAGATTAAAATCTATTAGATTTACAGTGGCATAAAAAAAAATTGCCTTAGTAACGAATTTTAGGATACATTCTGCTTGCCAATGATGACAGATGAATGGATTATAGAGTTAGCTGAACATCAATATACTTCACAGTGGGTTTTGTTTTCTGAAGATAGCTGAGATTTTGTCTACTGTTTAAGCTTGCTGGAGATTTAAGGCTTACTAGTCAAATATGGGGCTCAGTATCACAAAGATTATTTAATGTTCAATGTAAAATTGTAAAAAATCTCCAAAATGAGAGAATTAATTGAGAATTGTTATTTATTTCACTGACTGGGTTTTTTAAACTTTCTTTTTCAGCAATTAAGCTTTTTTTTTTTCTAGCATATATAAGGAATGACATTTTTCTGCTTTAAAAAATTACTACTAAGATCCTACCCTACATATTTGATTCATAAAGTGAAGGCTTTAAGGGAAACACTGGATATCATTCAACTCACAACCCAGGCAAAGGATCTGAAGGACTGTATCTATAATAGGATTCAAAATATATTCTAATCACAGAGGAAATAATCACCCAGTGGGATTCAGCTCTTTAATTATAGAAAGAATGCTTTTACAAGAATAGGTTGTACCGAGCCAATTATATCATACAGCATACTTGGCTCAGTTTCATATAGATTTCACATTAAAATAAGCACTAGCTGCAGTGCCTTGATATATGCAGTCATTTGTACTTCATGGTATGTGCTACAGACTATTAAGCATCCTAAAGAATCTTTAGAATTGCTCAAGGAGATTCCTTATAGCAAATGGCCATAGAAGCAAAAAAAAAACAAAAAACAAAAAAAAAAAAAAAAACAAACAAACAACAAAAAAAAAAAGTCAGTAATACTTCTATCTTCTATCTCAGTATGAAATACGAAAGATCATGAAATATGTACTGTCATAGACACAAACTGGGAGAATGTCTCTGAACTTGATTTCCAAAAGAAAATATGTCCAATCCAACTTACTAAATGGATAACTAAGAAAAGACAAAATCCATTTAAGAATAATGTTTAGCACAATTAATAAAGCCATAAACAAATTATTTTTCAGACCGAAAAAAAGAAACCTTAAAATCATCAAGAAGTGTGAACTTTGGTTTTCCTATTCTTAGGTATCCCAAGAGCATCCAGAGTCAAAACATATGCATACATAGGAATGTTCACCCACCTTATATAAGTCTGAATTTCTGAGAGAACTGAGTAATTGCATTCTTTCTCAGCATCTCCTTTTCATTTTTAGCTTTCTATCACAAACTCTATGTTAACTCATTTGTATCACAGCTCATGTTCTGCATGAAGTATTCATACTTTTAATAAAAATCAGTTATCAAAACCAGTATTAATTATTTAGAAAAAATAATTTTGAAAGGATCACATATAATTCTAACAAAAAGAAAGGAAGATATACCTGTTGAATGAAATAGTTGTAGCAAATAAAAGTTGGGTGGTGTTTGGCAGATGGATTTACAGACAAAGGCAATAAAGAAGGCAGAACAATAGTTATTCTTTTTCCTTTCCTTAGATTTCTTTGATCTAATATGCATAACTACCACCAGTTAACAAGTCTCTGTGCAGAACAGGTCATTCTGCAATACACTTGGAAATGGATGCATCCCACAAGTCTTTAAAAGCAGCTTATGATTCTAGCTATGAACTACATCACATGGCTCTTGAATTTTCATCATGTGTCTGGTTTTTCATTTCTGTGTTTGTGAAGGCAAAAATGCTCATCACTCCTCAAGTTCATTCTAAAGGCATCATCACTGAGGAGGTAAGATGAGGAGCACAATCCTTCAGGAGGTAAGATGATAACCTGTCCCTATTACACAACTCACACATTTCTAGTATTACTTCCTGATCATCATGAGTTTGTCTATACTTAATACATGCTTGTAGATATTCATACAAATATATAAATGTCTAATGCATGAACACTTACAGTCAATGGCAAATATAAAGATATTAAATTCCAAATATGATGATCAGTTAAATTTGTTTAGCTTTTACTTAGATGCTACATTTCTTTCTATGACCACAAAGGGAGTCCAATCACTTCATCAATGTAATCAAAAATAGAAGAAAGATATCATGTATAGTGAATAGTAAAGAAAAATTGAGAAAAATTTCAATTAACTTATTTAAGATCAGATTTTTTAAAACACCTTGATTTACACCCTTGTGAAGGCAATCAGAATCAAGCCACGTCACTATGAAATGAAAAATTACAGTGAAATCCAAAGGACCTTAATAATCTGAATGATTCTAGTACTTAAATTATGCTAAATTAACCTCCAGAGTATAAGTCCTCTTCTAAGAATAGAAAAAGCTTTAGCTATTAAAAAGGGCACAGAAATAATTATGAATATAAGACACTGTAAGCTTTTCTGTGTGTCTCAGTCTATAACCACTCAGAAAAAAAAGCACCATCAAAGTGACTTAAATATTTCACATTAACAGTATATAATACTGTTACAATTTATTTGAAGTATTTCTAGACAATGACATAATTCCTAAGAACTAAAAAAACTCTAGGAACTTCCAAAGCCAACAGAAATTATTATTACTTTTTTGCTTCAGTCATAACTGCTTCAGTGTTCACACTAAAATGAGAGTCAGATAATAAACTTTTGGGAAAATTAGTACAAAATTCAAAATCCAGCATGAAAATATAGCAGGATGTAATCAAGTGTTTCAGTGATCAAATAAGCACCTTAGTTACTGCTTGATGACTAAAGTTAATTGAAATGTAAAAAAATAAATAGTTGGTAGTTTCAGCATTCAGGTGAGGGAAGGCCAGGGCAGTAAGTAGCACTCAGAATGCTCCAGCATATGAAACAGGAAGGTGGAAACACGGCTGTTATATGTGTGCTGCTGTTCATGTGAACAGCATTTACCTGTTCACAAAACCATAGACTTCCTTCCCAATAACCATGATTCTCAGCTTCCTCATTATGCCATGTGTGATCTCCCTACTTGCAGGAATGAACAAAAGATATTTTTATACCTACCCATACAAGGTCTAAAGTAGGGAAAAGTAAAGCTTCTTGCTAAGATTATTTGAATGATGTTTGGCTATCTCATACCTCTTTGTATTCACTGAAATTCTTAAAGTGCCTCATGTTTAGAATTTTTACCAAATTTTTCCATTGTCCATTATGTTATTTTTTCTTAGTTCAATTACCAGAACTATAATTTTTAATTTAATTTAATTACAATAAGTCCTTTAAAGAACTACACCCATATAAACTGAAGAAAATACCCCCCCATGGCAGACTAAAATGTTCTGTATCTGAAGTTATAAATTTCCATTTAGTTACTTACGTATTCAAAAGTTACATATTTATTCTGCAGAGAGACAGTAAACATGAGCTACAGTACCACTGAAAGTCTATTTTCTCAACAAAACTCTTGTAATACAAATTATTTCAAGGCTTTACAAATACAACTGCTTATATTATGAAATTAAGACAGAAATTAATTACCTTTAAACGATGCTAGTTCTATACTGTATTACCTGTTATATATTATAAAGACCTTCCAATTGGTCTTATTATTGTACAGGCTTATTTTTGAAGATCAGTGGCATTTTAGTCTTTTTGGGGTTTTTGTGTGGTTGGTTAGGTTGTTATTTGTCTACCTCATGTTTTGTTTCATTTACATTGCATTAGGACCATATAATTTTTGAAATCTTGAAGTTCACTAATGTAGATTAATTGATGGAAAAATCTCCTAGCTTTAAAGCTATATAAGGTCAAGCAGAATAACTATTTCATTGAAAATGGAGCTCTAACGTCAAATAAAATAATCATTAAAAGAGTCAAGTATTAGAAATAACCTTAAGATAACTCCAGTATTAGCTTATTGCAATAAACAGACCCAGTGGAAACATTATTTCATTAACTTAGTGCAATATAACCCCTATTTATGTTGTTACTAGATATATATTGAAATATTTGGGGACATTTTTTGGAAAGCAAGACCTTTCCAAATGCTATTAAATTAGCACTGTGTCTTAATTTATGTCTTTACTATCCACCATACTGAAAAAAAAAAAAAACCCAAAAAAAAAAAAACCCAAAAAAAACCAAAGCACACAGAATAAGACAAATAAATTTTATGAGGGCTGTCTCAAAACTGGACTGTAGGTATTTTGAGCCAAAGATGCTACAAAAGAAAGTAAACAGTTGATACTGAAAAGTAACAGTGAGTGAGGAAAAAGGGCTCAGAACACACGAAGAAAGAAATGGTGTTTCTTTCTCTTTCAATCACAAAGAAAATTCATGTTTAGAAATATTTTTAATGTCTCTTCTGCTGCTTAATAAAGCTGCCCTGAGAAAATAAATGTACATTTTGATCTGAATTGTGTGGCTATTTGGACTTCTCTGGGAAGTAAATTTGGTTAATGGAGGAATAATATTTTAAAGAAAGATTGGATGGAACACACTGGAAAGTATCAAACTTTACATTAAATGACCTTAGTATCAAAGTGACAATGGCATATTGAAATAAACTCAGCCAAGAGACTGAGATCCATTATTTTATTTATTTCATTATCTATTTACATTTATTTTTATGCTTTTCCCTAAGTTAACTGAAAGGGTTAGAGGCTTGTAATTTTGCACCTGTCCATAAAGTGGGACCAAGAGTATATACTTCAGACATCACTGAAGAGATAATAAGGATTATACGAAATTCTGACCTCAGCTAAATTCATTTCAGAAACTCCCTTAAACTTCTTTTGAAAGGGTTGGCTTTATTCTGCTTCATTGTGAAATAACAGTGGAGGTGAAAGGTTCTTTAACACATTTCTGCTCCTGGGCTCATCCAGCCCTACTATTACTTCTTTTCTGTCTTTCCTCAGTGAATTTAGAGTTCATCAAAGTATAAGACTAACAGCACTGACCGAGTTAAACAGTGGATCCAGGCTGTGCAAGTTTCTTACTCCAACTCTACTAATTCACCCTTTTCTCTTGACCTGCAAACTATCTTGTACTTCTATTCCTTGGCCTCTCCTGTGCAGAGACTGCCAATCATATCACATTTGCAGTGTTTTTTATAGGCCAGAAAAAAAGAATCATGACAAGGTGAAACTACCCAACTAATTTTTGCTGCTAGGTCTCCTGTGAAGAAAGTGATTTTTTTTTAATTGGCTCCACAAACTTTGGAAATTAAAAAAAGTTCCTGTGAATTTTTCATTCAAATTATAGATTTTTTTTCTTTATAGAAAATTTTCCTCAAAAAATGCCATTTATAAAAGCATCTTTCCAAGCAAATACAGATTTTTATGATACTTCTTTTTATTTTCTTTTGCCCTAGGGCTTTCTAGACACCTAAATTGTTCAATAGCAATTTCAACAGGTATGTTAAATTATCTAAGCTTTCAGTCAGTAGCATGCTGATAGCATGTTTGTGTGTATTTGAATACTATGCACAAAGCCCAAAATGTTCCTTTTTTAAACTTGTATGCACAGGGAAGGATTTACCTAAGCTAGGGCAGATGACATAGAATAGAAATTATAAAATCTGCTATCCAGCTTATTTTGCCCATCCAGCTAAGTGGTGAGTGAGAGGGTTCTAGCCCTGAAGCCTAATTTTTCATCTCTCATAATCTGGGTAGTGCTAGCAATGTGTTTCATGACTTAGCCAAGAGCACAAGGCTTATCTTCCTGTCCACCAAGGCAGACTCAGGAAACTATGGAAACTAAGGAAACTTATTTTCTACAACCTAACCAAGAAAGCTTGAGTCCTAAGGCATAGGAAAGGTTTGCTGGCTCTGTTGTCACTTGATGAACCAAGGAGGCTCCTCGACTCATATGAGGATCATAACCACCAATGCACATTTACAATTCCTTTTTGGAAAAATTAAGTTGTATTGCTCCCAAGAATGTTCAGCCAGCCCTAGATTTCAGAATTCAGATGACCATAATGAAAACAAATAAGACAATTAATTTATTGGGATACTGCTTGTTATGTCAGCTCAAAGACAATTCTATCTAGTTCTATCCTAAAAATCAAGGTCTCTAGACCAACACCATTCAGAAAATTCTTTCCTGTGCATACTTAATCATGACTATAACAGGATGAATAAACAGTGAGGTGGAGTGGAAATTGTCTTGATCTCTAGGCTCAGGATGTGTTGATATGCCACATACACTCTAGTTGGAAATCCTGGTGTACCAGTGGGGTAAAAACATCTGCAAGGACCTGGATAATCAGGCAGAGGCTACTCCTAACAAATGTGCAATCTTGGACAAAGGGCTGATTTGACAGAGGGTCAACAATGCCATCCAGAGAAATCTTGACTGACTCATGAAGCTCAATAGGAAGAAGTGTGAAGGCCTGCACCTGTGGAAGAATAACCACATGCAACAGTACTGGCTGGGAGCTGATCTGATGGTAAAAAGTCCTGGTGGGCAAAATACATGAACCAGCAGTGTGCCAGTGGCGTCCTGGGGTGCATTCAGAAGATCACTGCCAGCAGGTCAAGGAAGTTGATCCTACCCCTCTAGTACGCCCTGGTGAGGCCACATCTGGAGTGCTGTGTCCAATTCTGGGCTCCACAGTACAAAAGAGACATGAAGGTCTGAGAGTGGGTCCAGTGGAGGATTACAAAGATGACTGCGTGACTGGAGCACAAGGAAAGACTGAGGGAGCTAGGCCTGTCAGCCTGAGAAGAGTCACCTAAGAGGGGAGCTCATCAATGTCTCTCAGTATCTGAAGGGAGGGTACGAAGAGGATGAAGCCAAACTCATCTTGGTGGTGCCAAGCAATAGTACAAGGGGCAATGAGCAATAAGCATAAACTGGTGCACAGAAAGTTCCACTGAAACATAGTAGAAAGCAGAGGTTCTTCACTATGTGAGTGATCATATACTGGAACAGATTGCCCAGAGAAGTTGTAGAATTTCCTTCACTGGAAATATTTAAAAGATGCCTAGACACACCGCCGAGTAACATGCTCTAGGGTTCCCTAACTGAGCAGGAAGGCTGGACTAAATGACCTCCAATAGTCCCTTCCAGCCTTACCCATTCCTCCCCTTTATTCAACACTGGGAAGACCTCACCTGGAGTCCTGGGTCCAGCTCTTTGCTGTCCCTTACAAGAGAGATTTGGACACACTGAAGAAAGCCACTAAGATGATTAAGAGACTGGAGCATCTCATTATTAGAAAATGTCAAGAATGCTGTGATTGTTCACTTTGTAAAAAAGACGGCTCAGAGGGATGTTATCAGTATACAAATATGTGATGTGAGTGTGCAAAGACATCTGGGACAAGGCTCTATTCAGGGGTGCCCAGTAATGAGATAAAATGTAATGGGGAAAACTGAAGCCCGAGAATTGCCCTTCTGAACATCAGGAAATGCTTTTTACTATAGTGAGGACTGAACACTCACAGAGGTTGCTCAGAGAGGTCATGGAGCCTCCCTTCTTAGATTTATGCAAACCCCCTCTAGACATGGTTGTGCACTACTGGCACTAGGTGGCCCTGCCTGAGCAGGGACTGGATGACCTCCAGAGATCCCTTTCAACCTCAACCACTCTGTGAACTGATATTTAAGAAGGGTATACTGTACCAAAAAACAGGTTTTTTCTATACTGATGATAGAAATGATGTGAGTGATAACAGTGAAGAAAAGTAGGAAGACAGTCTTTACTAATTTTTTCCTGCTTTCAAACATACAGCAACAATTCCAGTTACATTCATGAGGGGAATTTATAATGTGTTTCTAGTAGAAGTAGATCCCAAGATTTAGAATTACCTGGCAGTATCTGCCCTGCCTTACAAAGCTTCATCTTCAAGAGTCAAAGACCCTCTTTGGGTTAGAGAGACTTTTATAAGTCTTGGTGGAAATTGTGCTGATATTACTTGAAACACAAAACGTTTTGATATCTAAACTTTGAAACTGCATAAGGAGGCTCCAAAATTTCAGCAAGCAGGAAAATTTTATAATTCCTTCCCTGTCAACTATAAGCCAATCTGCACTAAAAAAAAAGGTTTCAATACAACAGTAATATATGATTAATAGTGGCTCCACAGGGCAGGAAGGAGGCAGTGAGAAGAGTACTTGTGTAGACACACCTCCTACATGATGCACCCTGCAGTATTTGATGTTTTTGGTCTCTTATCTGGCTAAATGCTGAAAGAATTTACAGAAGAGAGATGTGCATTTAAAAAGAAAACAAAAGAAAAACAAAGGAAAATAAGCAAAAAACCCAAGCAAACAAGCTCCCCCACCAAACCACCACAAAAAATCCAAAATCAAACAAACAAATAACCCCCACTCCAACCAACCAACCAACCAACCAATCAAACAACAAACCAACCACCTAATCAAAAGAAACTTCAACCAACTCTGTGGAATTATTAGATTTATGTATGTAGAATTAATGACAGCTTCATAAGAGATAATTGTAAACTCTAAGACTGAAAGGATGTGTGACCAATACCAGGTACCTAGGAAAGGTACAAAACCAGAGAAAACTTTTAGTAACATTCCTCAGTATGTAACACTTTCTTAACCCCAATAACTTGTATTTGAGAAGCTCACTCAGCCAAAGACCCTAATGGATTTCTTTTCTATTAACTCTGTCTTCCTTTGAGCTTATGTAAATTTTTAGGATCCTTAATATACTTCAGCAAGAAGTTAACTTAGCAATCACATGTTGCAGAACAGTCTTTCTGTGTCTTATAAACTGCGATTTCAGTTGTGAGTCTGGTCTATGTTCCCTAAATATTTCTAACGAAACAGGTGGTTTCACTCACCCCAACTTTCTCTATATACCTTTTTTTCCTTTTTATTGCTAGTTTCAGTTTATGGTCTTTACTCTGATATTCCCTTTTTTGTTGACTTATGTTAATGACTGACTAATATACCCGGATATTTGGTTGTTTTGGTTTTTTTTGTCTTAGAAGCCAGCCCTGTAGATTTGATAGACTTATTTTCTACAATATTATTAGTATCTTGTTGACATGAATATGTAGACTCTATCTGTGACCAGGAAAATAAGGTTGAAAAAAGCTCAACATGCCCAGAAGTCAGGCAAAATTAGTTTCCAGAATTGCTCAGCAAGTGCTTGCAAGACTCTCAGAAATTTGTAATTTAAATAATGTTGGAGAAGTCAAAAACCACTTAATCCATATTCCAGTATGAGTAATTTCTTAACATTGATATATCCATGTGTGAAAAACCTGAGTTGGGTACCATGTCTGCTACTGAGGTGAAAATCAACAATAATAATTTAGTAATTCATAATGATCCTTTGAATCACATGGAAGTAAGTGGTTTGGGTAAAGATTCCTTAGACAAAGAAGATACTCAAGACAGACCTTAGAAACTAAAGAATAGTATTACTCTCTTTTCACTAGGTCATTTATCAGCTTCAGTCAGAAAAAACAGCCATGTTAAAACTGCCATTAATAAGTCAACAAAACAATACACTGACATCTGGTATTTGAGTGGGAGATCTGTGTTTCTGAATTAATGTTACAAATCTGACAGTATCTGACTTCCCTTATACTCATGCTCTGTAAAGGTCTCCTGCTGGTGTGTAACTCATTAGTTCAAAGTTTTAGTGGTTTAAGCTTAGGCACACTGCCAAGACTTGTAAGCTTTGGCCATCACTATCTTAAAATCCAAGCAGAGTGAGTTCTTTGTGGATGCACAGTCACATCACATCACTGTCACACAGCACCAGACAATTTATAACAATTGCCAGTTCTTCTATTAAAAAAGGCTTCAATTGGAACACAAAAATAAAATATTCCCGGTCAAGGATGAGGTATACTGGCAAAACTGTTTAAGAAATTCTTGCATGATTGGAGGGTTTAAATAAAGCTACTTCAGCCATTACTAATGACCAAAACACTTCAGGAAAATATTAGGTACAGATTAAAATGTGTTTGAAGCTAAAAAAATCATCTTGTGTTTCATTTATATTACTACACAAATCACATAAAAGTTCTGTGGATGACCTGAAAATTAAGACGTTCCTTTCAGTCTCCTTAGATGTGTTTAAAATATCTTGAGAATTTAATAAGAGAAGCAAGATAACACAATGAGCTCAATGTCTCTTCTGTTTCCCCCACTGACTTGCCTCCAAACAAAATCAAATAACATCTGCCAAATGCCAGCCTGTTCAGCTTGCTAATGAGTTTAAAAATTCAGAGTATGACCGTTGCTCAGCAACTGATAAAGAATACCAGTCACATGGTGCTATAGTTAATATACAAGAGACCTTTACCCCTCATTTTCTAAAATTCTATGAAAAACAGATTATCGGAAACACTATTTTTTTCAAGGCAATTTACTGGCTGCTTTTTTAGCACTGTGGTGTAATTTGTTCTAATATTCAGGAACATCAGTATTCAGGTGACTGAAAGGGTGCTCAAGTTTTTCAATCACATGTCTTTTAGTTCATGCATTTGCAGTTCAGTTGTTTGCTGACCATTTCAATAGATAACCTGAGCCAAAAGCTGAAAATGCTTTAAGCTTCAAGAACATGCCAGTGAATTTGGCTGACAGGCTGTTAAGCTAAAACTAAATTGAAAACTATAATCAGAAGTGGAAGAGGGGGATCAGAGGACTTAGAAACCGTGATTTTTGCAGTAGAGATGTAATCAATCTCAGAGAGAAAAAGACAGGAGGATAACAGTCTCTGTGTCAAGACTGTTTCCTCATTTCCTCTGGTCTTCTGGAAAAATCTGAAATTGGCTATTAATCAATCCATCAATCAATCAGACAGTAATCATCAGTGACAGAAGGTTATAATGTGAAAAAATTAAACAAAAAGAGACACAATAGTATGTTATTCTACCTGACACATGAAAGAAAGGCTGCACTTATGGAATACTCTGTGCCAGATGAGGCAAACATGCCAAAGCCACATAATTAACTATATTGCTAAATTGCTATTTCTCAAAGGAGTTTATGCAGGAGGGGATTGGTGAGAGCCAGTATGGCTTCAGTAAGGGAAGATTGTGCCTGGAAAAGATTGCTGGCCTTCTGTGGTGATTTTACAGTGTTAGTGTATAAGGGAAGATCAGCTGAAGTCATCTACCTGGACTTGTGCAAAGCATTTGACACTGTACCACTCAACACTTTTGTCTGTAAAGTGGAGAGACAAGGATTTCATGGATGGACAGCTTGGTAGATAAGGAACTGTCTGAGTGGTTGCACTCAAAAATCTGTGATCCGTGACCCAATGCCCAAGTGGAAAGGAGTGATGAGTGGTATTCCTCAGGGGTCACCACTGGCACTGGAGCTGTTGAACATTTTTTTCAGTGACATGGACAGTGGGATCAATATCATCCTCAGGAAATTTGCTGATGACACCAAATCGTGAAGTGTAGTTGGCATGCTGGAAGGAAGGAATGCCAGACAGAGAGTTCTTGAAAATTAAGCTGTGGATGCCCCATTCCTCTAAGTGTTCAAGGCCAGGCTGGATGGGACTTTGAGCAATCTGGTGCAGTAGAAGTTTTCCCTGCCCATGGCCAGGGGGCTTGGAAATTGATGATATTTAAGGCTCTCTTCAACCTAAACCATTCTATGGTTCTGTGGTTCTGAATTTGAATACAATGTTTTGCTAATGTGCTAAGTGTCTATATGAATGTAATTAGTAAGTACTAATGGTAAAATGTATTAAGGAAAGTACTTAATGTACTCAGACACTGTATTAATGCAGAACAAGTCTAGGAATTCCAGGGTTGTATTTAATTCAATGCTTAGAAAAGAGAAAGCTCATCAAAAAGTGGTAACTTGGAGAATTAAATCTTTCCTGACAGCATGGACTTTTCATAAAGAAGCTGCATTGGAAACATAGTGCAAATGCACACTGTCTCTTTAGAATAGACTGAAAAGGCACAAAAGGACTAAAAAGCCCAGCTAACTAGTAGGGTAAAGAAGTCTCTTAGATACAGGAATGCATTTCAAAAAAAACTGAAGCTGAGTTTAAATGAAGAAAATAACTCTGGCAGATAAGGCAGACTGAAAAAAAAAATGTTTTAGAAAAAGCTAGTAAAAGAGTTTCAGAGGTAATAATAAGTCTTTTTTTCAGACAAATCAAGATCAGAAAGCCTAGCAGAGAGCCTGCAGGTCCTTTTAATGAGCAGGGTATAAGAGGAACACTTAGAAAGGACATGCAATTGCACAGGACCTAAATTACTTCTTGGCATCAATGTTCACTTTGAGAAAACTGTGGAGATTCCCACCTCAATACCATTTTTTGCACAGGCGTTCATCACAGAATCCATCTAAAACTAAAGTGACAGTAGAAGAGATTACAGAACAAGCTGACAAAATTAGCAGCAGAACATCAGCAGAATTAAATGTTATACTCAGGATTTAATGGTTACCCCTTGAGTTCTATGAGATTTAAGAATGAAATAGCTGAATAGTCATGTATGACAAATGTCAGGCCATTTTGCTTAAAACAAAAGGGTTCTGGAGAAGATCTGTGGAATGGCAAGCCTGTAAGCCTGAACTGGCACTGGACTAAGCAGCAGGAACTATGCTGAAGGATAGGTTTAATGGATATTTGCATAAATATTAAGAGTTAAGATGGCTTTTACAATGGAATATCTCACTTTAAAAAATACTGGTTTGGTAAGTATTTTTTAAGAGGTCAACAAAATCTCAGTAATGAACAATTCCTTCTGTACCAGCAATAGTTACCCTACAACTAGAAGTATTGCAACATTTTGAGGAAAAACAGAAATTCAAATATAAAGAATGGTCCTCAAGCTGCTAGGAATATTCACTACTTCACCTTCCCTGCCTAAGAAAATGAAGTTTTGATACTCCGATTTTGATTTGTACAATAGTACTGTTTTGAGTAGTTTTGTTAATTTTTACAGTTTTTTTTAAGAACTGAAGCTGAAATCCTGTAACTGTGGCACCAGATTTTGCAGATAAAATTAAGGCCTTTGCAGATTGCAAAGGTGACATACTGTACTAAGATTTTATTAAAATTAACTGTAATTTGACATTATCTCTCCATTAAATCAACCTCAAACATGTCTAATGCAAATAAAATCTCAAATCAAGGGAAGCATTATATTTCACGTCCCTAATTCACACATAATTTATCCTTATTTTACAGGTAACAGGCTTTAACTCTCTCTATATAAAGCCGAATATAAAAAAAATTTGAAAATATCTGCTAACAAATCAAATATGTACAATGATCTAAAGAAGCCTTTGGAATACTGAAAAGGATTTCATATTCCTTTAAAATCAGTTACCATAATAAATCAGGTTTGACAGGTCATTTGCAAACTTCTGGCAGAAATACATTTTTTCCAGAGAATGAAGTGGTTTCTTATCCATTACTCGTCTTAGTTCCTTCATTCTGCATTGCACTCATACTGTGCTTTGTCCTCTGATTGAGTTTTTTGTCTGGAGACACGATCTACCACCAGTTTTATAGCTCAGTTGCACCTGTCATCTTCCCTAGGGTCCTGTGGTGCACTAAGGCAGAAGCTGCTATGATGTCCTTAAAACACAAACATTAGTGACAAAAGCAGAAAAGATTGCAACAATTTTATTATAAAATACATTTTAAAAAACAGTTAATAGATAATGAAACAAAAGCCAAATATAGCTTTCCTACTAGAGGAATTTCCATAGTAAAGAAACATTCGGTCATTTGGAAATATGGTTAGTTTGATGTAATTTAAACCTTCAAATCTAATGTCTCTGTAGGTAATTTCTAATAAAAGAGATCCCTATAGAGATCAATCTTGCCTATGTGAGACACCTACTTTAGTATGAAAAGAAGCTCATTCCTTTTCATGAGTTCATGATGACTAGATTAGACTTAGTTGTCTTAAATTCTTTGTTGTCTAAGTTAGATTATATGAACAGCAACCTAAGCAAAATGGGAGTTAGTGGTTACTTGTGTGAAGATCACCACTTTTAGGTGAAAGTTTCATCAAATTTTAGACCAACCGATAAAATCCTAGCTCTGACCAATTTAACAATGTTTCATCTGGGTGCAATATTTTTCATTCACTAACCTAAATTAAGTTAGGGAAGGCTACTGGCCACTATTGAACTGTTTTCCTGTGGCATCTTGTGAGTGGCTGCCTTGAACCTTTATGAAATAACATTATATATTAGAAAATTAAAAGCAGGTAGTATGTCAAAATGGCAGAAAAAAGTTTGCTGCATTTATTCAACAAAAGGGAAAAAGAAAAAAGCCTTTCCAAAGGTTTTTTACCATTACACTTCAGAAGTTTATTTGTGAAAGATTTCCTCCACAATTCTTTTCAAACAGTTGCAAAATACAGAAAAATAAATGTCAAAAATTTCCCCTGGAAGAAGAATTATACAGTAAATTGGTCTCAGAAAGATTATCAAAAGCTTAGAAAACTCTGGGAAACATTATATAAGATCACCCTTCACAATTTTATAACAAATTTACAACCAGAAAGAATTCTGTGACATAAATATATTAAATATGATCATATTTTTCCCAGATTTTAACAAAACTTCATAAGTTGGCAATTTTTTCATCTGTAATATTATATAACTATTTCTAACACTGTTTACAGGCAGTGCTACGTCTGCTACACATTACCTATTTTTAGATGCTATATCTATTTAGTTCAAAGAATTTTACGGTAATTCAAACACTTTCAAGTATTTGTCTAAAAATTGTGTAAGCATCTTTGAAAACAGTATACAGAAATTGCAGATAATGTAAAATGACTTCCCAATGGCTGAAGCTTGTAGAGAATACAATGCACTTTCTCTTCTAGGGTGACTATCTTTCTCTACTCCTTTTCATGAACACAAACAAGCAATACTTCAAGTGCAACTTCAGGGACAGGGCCTTCTCTGTCGCGATTACTGAGGAAGCCAAATGCAATTCTGATTCAGTTCTGTAGCTTTCTGCCGGCTTGGCACAGGAAAAACCATGAAGGGAGCAAAATAACAATACTGCTGTTCCAGATACGTGAATAGAAGCTCAGTTCTTTGGATGCAAACCGCGCTTTGAGTGCTGGAGGATCTGGCAGCATCCAAAGAGGGAACTACAGTAACCTTGTGTCAACAGCACAAGGGCACTAGCAAACTTCAGCCTGGAGAGGGACCCCTTTTGTCACCAAATCTGCTCTTGTGACTTCTGTCTGCTCCTCTGAATATTTTCAGTTGGCTTCTCAGATTCTGACTTGGGGGGGAGATGCGGGGGAGGGGGGTTGTTGAGGTATATTTAAGAATAAAATGAAATCTCTGTATTGTGTAAAGGAAGATTATATGTCAAGTACAATTTTAATGGAAATGTATATATTCCTCTTCTTCGGTTTTACTATTACTTCTTATCTCAGTTTTTATCTTCCTCATTTCTTGCTGTTCAAAAAGATTTGTAAGATGAAGACTTATGTTGGATCATTTCTTGTTGCTTTTTTACACCTAATATTTTCTCAAGTGATTTGGATTATTCTTTAAATTGCCTAGTTAGAAATGTTTGTGTTTGGGGCCTGTTAGTGGTTTTTATTTTGAAATATGAAGATATGAATGTTTTATCACTACACACATATACCTTCAGGCTCCAACAGAGGTTGTGTGCAGTGCCTGACATCAGATCAGCAGCTTTCTTCTTTTCCTGTGTCCTGTATTGACCAATTGATACAAGGGTCAGTATAGCTTGTTTTGATCTAGAGGGAAAGGTTTTGTAGAATTGAGATCGTTTATATACCTTTGGAACATTAGACAATACCCTTCCCCCACTGTCTGAAAAAAAAAAAAAATCATGCCAGAATAACAATATTAAGTGAAGAAATAAGATATCTCAGCACAATGTTAACAAGTCAGCTATAGAATGGTGATAAATGAACCATAATTTCCAGGAATACAAGTCAAAGGAATTATTGATCTTTCAGTCAACACAATCAAGAATTCTTTCAGAAAAGTGTCAAAATCTTAAGATTAATTTTGGAATCTGGGGATAAAAGAGAAATATTTTTGTTATTGCCACTTGAAACATTTCTGTAAGCAGTTGCAATGGCTATACAAGAACATAGTAGCAGTTAAAGAGTTGTTCCTTCATTCCTGGGACTGAATGCAAAAATTTTAGATCTTCCACATCTCACTGGATTTCAAAGATTTGAGAACGCTGTTTTCAAATTATTATAAAAAAGACTGTATTGGGGGACTTGCAAAAGATTCATTAAAATATTGTCCAGATAGACTGGACAAGACAAATGAGTAAAAAATTAGTCTTGGAAAGAAAGGGCAAGGACAGTCAGTACATGCTGACTTGGACAATCTGCAGGTTGAGAAGACAATCTGAGAACACACACACACACACCATCACTTGTCCTGTGCTCAAAATGCCACCTTGCGTTGTTTTCAGTCAACACCAGAAGCTACAAAGCTCTAAGACTCCTCTCTTGCCAAACACCAATACAAAGTATTATTATGCCTATGGGGTATAATTTCCTCTTCAATTTCAGTTTTCAGCTGTCCAACTCTTCTTCTATTACCTAAAACATATTCCAGGTTTCCAGAAACAATTTACAGAGTAGCTACACCATGGAAAATGTAAAATTGTATGGCGACACAAATGTCAAAATAGTTCTTACACTCAGGTTATTAATGCTCCCAAGATGAACACCACAAAGGTTAAACATTTTAGTGGGGATTTTAACAATTACCTTTTCCAACTAATGTGTATTCCACACATTCCATGTCATATTTAAATCATACTCTGTGAGACCTCATTCAGGTCTTCAATATCCTCATGAGGACAAATGGAGGCACAGGTACTGATCTCTTCACTCTCATGGTCAGTGATGGGACTCAATGAAATGGTATGGAGATGAGTCAGGGGAATTTAATTTGGATATCACGGGAAGATTTTTCATCCAGAGCATGGTTGGGAACTGGAACAGCTCCCCAGGGTAGTGGTCACAGCACCAAGCCTGGCAGAGCTTAAGAAGAATTTGAACAACACCCTCAGGCACATGGTGGGATTCTTGGGGTGTCCTATGCAGGTCCAGGAGCTGGACTCCATGATCCTCATGGATCCCTTCCATCTCAGCACATTCTGTGATTCTAGGGTACATAGTTACCTTTTTTCCTGCATTATCCTGAACTTGAAATCCAGATGAAGGCTGGTTTCAGAAGGCATTAACAGAAGTTTACTCAGAAGTTCAGAAATAATTTCCTTCTGATTCTGCATAAAGAAAAGTTTTTACCTTATACTCTAAGCCTTTCCCTCACACTTCTGGCAATAAATCCTTCCAAATTAACCCACTAGCTATGTGTCACTGTTGCTCTTTGACTTGCACTGAATTACACCCCAGATGTGCATTCTTAAGTTCCATATAGTTGAAATTAGAATTTCTTTTTTTCTTTTTGTCTTGAACCTCCTGCACTCTTGCTGCTCCTTTTCCTTTATTCCCACTTACATAGCCCATTACCTATTTTACCTGTCACGAGTCAGAAGACTATTTCTTGTTCTTTCTGTATTGGACACATATCTTTTCTCAAGCCATTTTCCACCTTTCTCGTTTTCTTCTGAATAAAACTGTATTTACAAAGAATATATGATTCCCTCAGCACCACTCAAGGTTATGTCACTTCATATTAACACCCTGACATTTTCCTTACCAAAATGAGCAGTGAATGATAGGCATTATTGATTGATTTTTATAAATGTTAATAAGAAGCTTCAAGGTACTCAAGTCAGCAAGTTGTCTAAATAATATTAAGGTATTTTGGTGACAGTATAAGTACTTTAATCCTTTTAAGTATTGAAGATTATCATATCATTTACACCCCTGTTACTGTGTCCTTGAATTGAGTGATACTTTTATTTTGTGTTGCTGCCTAATATTTCTACATAAATACTTTATTAAAATACATCCAAGTATTAAAAAATTAAAAAATGTGTTAACCATGCCTTATTCATGTCTGTACCACTTCCCACACATAGCCACCCTATTCAAATTAGTAATAGCTAATTTATAACTAGCAGAATACATCTCTCCATCCATATATCATTCTATTAAAAATAGACAAAATCCATATTTCTGCTGAAATCTATGCGGTTGTTTGATGTTATGTAGGTGAAAACCCAGTTGTTTAGCATGTTAACTCTCTTGGGGACAGGATTGGGTGAGTTCTGCTGTTCATATTTGACTTTGCTACTCGCAAATAATGTCATCATCCCCAGCCCGTATCAAAGAAAGTGTTGTGCTATTTACTTTCCTGCTATCCTGACATGAGATAAGGCCAACCTCATGATGAGGTATCCAATGGTTAATAAAGAAATACATAGGCTTCAAATATAAAAACTGAATGTAAGACAAAAATGCAACTGTGCTAGCAGTTACGAATCTCTGAAATGCTATTTATTTCAGAGATTGAAAATACATCATTGTATTTTCAAATATTTTAGTTTTAAAAACTAGATAGAAATGCCTAGAAACAGTTCACAATCATCAAACAACTGGTTACTAACTGTATATCAATATTTGTATGTTACATCTACTATTAATAATTTTTATACATTGAAGTATAGCAAGGATACTCCACCTACTACATTTTTCTAACACATTTAAAAATTAAATTTAGATATCTGAGCAAACCATATATTACTCTACATTTGGATTCAAATTTTTATTTTTCTTTTCATTTTTAATCACTCCAAGCTTTTCTGGCATTGATTCTTGAATGCCTTTGCAAAGGCTGTCACAGCCAGAATTACTGTAGGAATGGGAAATAAATAATTTGATTATCTAAAAGAATAAATTTGTATTGTTATTATCCTAATTACTACATTGAATATTCAGGCATTTCCACAGTGCATAGGAACATAAATAATGTATATATATATCTGCATGAGCTTAGGGGATATGTGCACTTGAGCACATAAAATGAGCAAAAATGTGCACAAGAAAAAACCTGGGCAAAAATTCTGTTGTTTATAATTATATTTAAAGTATTTTCTGATGAGATAGCTTTATCACTTCTGATATTAACATTCATCAGAACTAGTTGCTTTTGTTAAAATTAGTGAAATTTCTTTTCTGTGATTAACAAATGTATTTTCAGTTCATGTTTAAATTAGTTGGAGCAAATGAGTCAAAACTCCTGGAAAAATAATCATTCTCTTTGAAATAACAGTAACCAATTATTTAGTCATGTTTAAAACATATCGGTGAATCACCAGTACCAAGAAGTTGATATTTTAAAATTTGCCTACAAGCAAGTAACACAGTTCCAAGGGATCAGAGTAATATGTCAGATCTATTTAAAAGTTTCTATCTTCAGGCTCTTCTCAGAAAAATAGATGTGCAAGTTTATATGAATACAGGTTTTAGCTTTAGTGCTTTTAAATTTCTCCTTAATAATTAATTGAAAACCTGAATAATATTTTACTTAGAAATAAGGCCAGCTTGAAGGCAGGTAACTCCTTCCTTCGTTTTTTTTTTTTTTTTTAGTTCTGCTAAAATTAAAAATATGACTCTATGTTTTCTCTTTTTTTCTTTTTTTCTCTTTCAGCTCTGTCTGTCACATGTCACTATCGGCCCCTGAAAGAAAGATTAGGCAGCCTGAAGTAAGGATTTAGCATCCTGTAATAGGCTCCATGAGAGAAATGCCACTAGATGGCAATGTGTCAGAAAATTATATCCACCAATGCAGAAGCAGATTGGGAATATACATTATTTAAAGATTCGTTGAGTCGTCCTAAATGGATCTGTCAATCAGTAGGGAAAAAAATTCTCCTGCATTTTCTTGTAGCGTCTACAACTTTCCTCTGATGAGTCGAGGAAACCGAGCACCTCCAGAAAGCCACATCAAGATGGGTGTAAGAGAGAGGAGGGGTCACACTGCTTCTGCCAGGCAGAGCAAAACCAGGCTGCTCTGGAAGAGGAGCAACATGCATCCTCAGGGATTTTGCAGCTGCTGAATGTTGCACAATTATCAAAATCATTCTCAGCTGTGAAGAACTCATACCCACCCTCTGCTGCAGGGGATAATTTTAACTAAATCATCCACTAAGTGTCCATATTCTCAGCCCTTTAATTTGCAGAGATGAGGAGTATGTTCTGCAAATCTGACATGTAGATACTATAGATGAATTTTAAAAGTATTTTTTAGTTTATAAAGTAATTATGAAATATTTTGCTTATATGGATGATAATTTTAGAAAGACATTAGAATAAAGCATGGGGTTTTTCCCACTGCCTTTGTATAAAAATACATAAAATATGATTAAATATTCCCAAATGCTTAGATAACTGGGAATATTTTAGCTATTAACCTTGACTCCTCCTATTCAATTTAAAAAGTGTTTTGCATATGCTTATACACCAGGGATTAGAATTATTAAAAAGTGCAAAAAAAAAAAATAACCACAAAGCATTTGACAATGAAGTTTTTTGACTTAAACTTCTAGTGTCACCATAAATTTTTCCACAATTTCAAACAAAGAAAGGAGATGTCTCAAGGTCTGATTATCTACATGCAGCACTGACAGGAGAATATTGAGGTCTCAAAACTGTGCTGCAAAGTAGCCCCAACCAACATTATTCCCTTATTGTATTTTGTTCCAATACTTGTGTGGTCTGCACAGTTCCTTCCAAAAGACACATGAAATAATATCTTCCCTATATTTAAAATTTGTGTTAGCAAACATATGTACTGAAAACACCTCTTTAGCATATAGATAAAACATTCTGAAGCATTTGTAAATGTTTCAATCACATTTCAGGTAAAGAAGATGGATTTAAATCACATATACATATATACACGTATTATACACAGACTATATATATATATATATAAAGAATATATATGAGCACTATATCTATAAAGAATACACTTAGTAAAGAGGGTAATTCTTATGCATTTTGTGTGACTTCAATAACCCTTCCTACTTATTAAGAATCCATCAGTAGCTAAAGTTCATGCTCTTTAAACTCTTCAATAAAACCACCATGTATATTACATGTGTTGTCCATTACTAAAAATATTTTTAAAGGATTTTTAGATGATTTATTAAAGAGAAAAAAATCCACTTCTGTTTATTAGATGCTTCTTCTTAATTAGGGTGGTGAATCTGTAACTTATTGTATGATAACTTCCCTTTTAGAAACACTTTGTTACAGGGAAAGAATTCCAGCTCACCAAAATATATCCCACAATCCAAGCTTTCTCTCTTTGTTTGCCATTATTCATTCTTTGGAACTACACCTACCTCACAGCTTGTGAAACAGAAAAGTCCTGATAACCATCCTCTGTTACTTGAAAACAGACTTGCTCAAATGGTTATGGATGTCTTCCACCCTTAATATATTTGCAGCAAAGGCTTCCTGCTTTCAATAGCCTGTCCACCCTCAAATGTAGAACATCTGAGGTGACCAGCAGCTCCAAAATAATCTCAGATTACAACCCAGTTTTTCAAAGCAAACAGAAACATGCAATTTACATTATGTTTTACATCTTGAACTGCAATAATTCAGGAAGTGATGATTAATAGTTGAGGTAGTCCTACAGAAGGGACAGTACAAATTGATAGTGGCAGCTAGTCTGTTGCCCCAAATTCTCTCGCACTCCTTAGTCAGAGTCTCATTACTAATGTAAAAAGAGCATCTTTTTATCAACATGCAGGTCACCACCTTTTTTTTTTCTGATCAGTGCTTGTTCTGTGGTCTTGGATCTGCTTTAAGTCAGTCTGAGAGACCTAAAACCTCTGAATTTACTGTAAAACAAATATTTAAACAGGAATCTGCTGTAATTACAAAGCAGTTCTGCAAAATGGCATGAATGAGAATGTACACCTGTTTCATTTTTTTCTGAACTTACTGTTATCAATGTATTAAATATAGTCTGAGTGTGCCTAAGGGATTTAGGTGGAGACTGTGTCTCTTCCTACACAGTTTCTATATTAGACTTAAGGTGGGAGGTGGTGCTCGTTTCTGAGCACATGCAAGTTTAGATGTTTAGTCCAACTGCAGGAGCTGAACAGCTAAAAGTGTTACCAGAGTAGGCAGTGTCTGAGGATAGGATCCTGAATTTCTCTTTCAAGTTGAGGTGCCTACCTAGATCCCAATTTTGGTACAGTATGGGTAGTCTGAATTTCAATGCATGCATATATATATTTTAACATACTTACATAAAATTCACAGAAATATGCAAGTTCTTTGTCAGATGGTGAAAATAATAATTCAAACTCAAATATTCTCAAAGAATTCACCATTTTGAAAATGACAGTGTAGTTGCTGAAACTAATAAAAAGGTTTGTAAACAAAAATATGAGAGTTTTAAGGCATTTAAAACTAAATATCAATAATCTCACACTTCATAATGATAAAGTAAAATACACATTTAAATATACAGAACAGTAAAAGTAGGTTTCATGCTGAAAACCATTGCCAGCAATAAAAAGGACCTAATTTGCATTCTTTTCTTTTTTCACCTCTTTATAATTGCTCATAATATCAAATTTTCAAAGGTAACCAAGGTTATCAGGAGTAATTTTCTCATTGCTTTTGTATTCCCTGAAATACATGGTAAGTAGCAAAAATCTGACTCAACTGAGATTCATTAGAGCAAGACATCATATCAACTTAGCATAATTTTTTTATCCAAGCTTCAAGATAGAAATTATTCTTAGATAAAATCAAAAAACATTTCAAGAAGTCAATTAAGAATAATTTTTCATTTTTCAAAAAGTCTCTCATAATTTTGGTCAGAATAATCTCTCGTATACTAAAGTCAGATTTCAAATGGCTTGTTAAGGTGGCATTACTGGCTTGTATTTCCTTTCCCTAATGCTTATAATACTGGTTTCTGTATTTCTAGTGTGGTAACATAATAGTTTTTGATATTTCAATTTCAGTAATGTTTGTGCTACTGGTATACAAATCCATTGACAACCAAGATGCCCATGAAAAACAATTATCTCCTCTAACAGGAAGATGTTGTTGAAAATGTCACGTCTGACAGGGCAGTCACAGTAAGCAACTGTAATAAAAATGTGTTGGCATGAATGACATTATGAATTGCACATAGGAAGGTAATCTTGGCTAGCTGAGAAATATGTACTTTCAAGTTGGAAAAGACCTTTACTCAAAACTGCACACCCCAGTGTCATTCTGTTGATGAGATAACCAACATCTAATGGATAGAACTGTGCTCGTTCATTGCTGAGCACACACAGATTTTACATTTGCTTGCTTTGTGTGTCCCAGTTGTTTTCCTAGACAAGACTGCAAGATAGTGAACAACTGTGAACGTCTTTAAATAATGATTTCTTTTAAATATATCAGTAGGATTTGCTACTGCCTTCACTTCAAAAGATGCAGTAGACAATGAAGTAGTGTGCAATTTAAAAATCCACAACATTTTATTATATCCTTTACTTTCACAGCCTCTCAATTTGCATGAATTATTATAGAGTATGTTTATTAATTGTCACTTGCAACTCTTGCACCTCAATTTTAATAAGAAGTTTTTATTTTGACCTATTAAATTATAAATGCATGTGCTCATTAATAGTTGCTCAGATTTCACTCTTTCAATCTGATATTTTTTTACTGTGCCACTGAATAATCGTTTTACAGCTCTTTCAGAATCTATAGCAGTGTTGCTGAATCAGCTTGTCATTGTTTAAATGGTTTTTAGAGGTGCAACAGGAACAGATTTTCATCTCTAATCCATTCAGTAATGTGCTAGTTTTGGCTGGGAGAGAATTAATTTTCTTCACAGAGGTTGTATTGTGGATTTATGCTGAAAACAGTGCTGATAATACAGGGATGTTTTCGTTGTTGCTGAGCAGTGCTTGCACAGAGCCAAGGTCTTTTCCTGCTCCTCACCCATCCCAAGAACAAAGAGGAAGAGGGTGCACAGTCAGGAGGGCACACAGCTGGGACAGCCAATCCCAGCTGATGCAAGGGATATTGCAGAGGTGTCAGGCTCAGCATATAAAGCTGAGGGGAAGAAGAAGAGATGCTGTTTGTTGTACAAACTCACCACTGGTGTGCTGGAGCCCTGCTCCCCTGGAGACAGCTGAGCCCCTGCCTGCCTGTAGGAAGCAGTGAATGAATTCCTTATTTTGCGCTACTTTCACACACAGCTTTTGCTTTACCTAGTAAAGTGCCTTTATCTCAACCCGTGATTTTCATCACTTTTACTCTTCTGATTTTCTTCCCCATCCCAGGGGAGTAGTGAGCAAGCAGCTGTGTGGCTCTGGCTGAGGTTAAACACAATTATAAGTTCAACTAAGCTAAAAATTTCTTACATGGCAGATTTCTATGTATCTGTAAGGTTTTTTGAAAGCAATAATTTAACCATGATGTATATTTTATAGTTGAACATAGATTGATTCAACAGTTGTTTCAGAAGTTGTATTTCCTTCAATGTCTTACTATATGTAATGAATGGCAACGGCAAAAACAAATTATCAAATATAATCCTTTCTGTTCTCAGAAACTGGGATTTCATGTCAGAATTTCAAGTGATAAAAAGCAAACAAACAAAAAGCGTGCTAACCAACATAATCACCAGATTCCAGCTGATTTATTCTGTAAAAATGCATGTGTTGTCAATTCCAGTGCCAGAAAAATAGTGGGATACTGGGATATTTAAAGCTCTGTGATGAAAATCAGACAGGAAAAATATCTTCTAACATATTTCCCCTTTTATAACTATAAAGTTTCTTAAGACAGGAAAAAAATCAGTCTCTCAGTCATTTAAATAGAGAAGCAGCAGTATGTGCAACAGCCAATAATATGCTCTGCAATGTGGCTAATTTAACCAGCTACAGCTATTTGTGTTGTCAGTGCACTCATACTGGGAACCAAAGCACAAGGCAGTTGTGAAAGCAGTATAGTCACTGATTAGTGATAATGAACTTCAGCAAGAAAGCAAATATGAAGCACTTTTGCTCTAGAATTCTTGTACCAGTCAGTGTGCAATGGGATGTGCTTAAAACCTTGCTCTCTCCATCAAAATAGTTGCAAGTATTACATCTGTAAGTGTAATATGCAGTATGTGCTGCCATCCATTCAGGCTGCTATGGGAAGGATCCTGTGGTGCACGCTTCCCCTTCCAATCCACACCATGACACATTTAATCTTCTCTGAATGAAGCATAAACAGCCAGCAGAGACTCGTGGAAGATAAAGTGTGGACAGCCGGGTTGTTGGAGGGTGAGATCAGTCTCACTAGGGGGATTTCTTTGTTTATTTGGGGTAGGTACAGCAAAAACAATTACTGGGCAGTAAAGTAACAGCAAAAAAACAAACCATAGTGACTAAAGCCTGAAAGATAACAATTAAGTATTTCCCTTTAAGCTCAGGAAGAATAAAGAGGATAAAGAGAACTAAGAGCGACAGAACATCCAAAGAATCACAGAATAATTAAGATTGGAAAAGAATTCCAAGATCATCAGGGAAACTGAGAAAACCTGATTTTAATTTGGTGTGCCCCAAGATTTAGAATACCAGTAAGTTGTTCATTCATTTTCAAGTCAGTTAACTCTCCATGTGGGATTTCACCAGTCTCTTTCAGACCTTTCTGAGATTGATTTTTGCTTGCTTGTTTGGGCAAAAAGCAAGAAACTCCACTGATGAATTAAGAAAAAATGAAAAAAAAAAAAAAACAAAACAGGAAGATTTCTAGAAGTATCCACCTTAAACACAAAAATGAATGCCATGCCATTTTTAATTGTTAACAGCATGCATGTGAAAAAAATATTCACTTCAAAAGATTAAATTACTATTTGGATGTCAGCTTGTTTCCTGAAGCTCTTTAGATAATGGCTTTAAAAGTGAATAATTTTATTTATACAAGGCACTTTTCCACATTTTGGGAAGCTGACACATGTACTTGAGTTATGACTGCTGTTTTCAGAACAGAAAAAATGCGACAAGTAGTTTCTTCCCTGGAACAGCCCAAAAGGATATCATTCATTTACTATAAATTAATTCAGCCAGTAACTGGAGTTTATGACCACTACAGACAAAGCCATCTGCAAGTGCATTCATCACATTGTGAACACAATGGCACTGAATGTTCAAGAGATGCAGTTATATGCAATCAATAGCTCCACACTTTATACTGCTGTGATTAATGCCAGGGAATGTTCTCATGAGCTTCCTTTTCAGGTGTTCGAAGAATGTGACCAAAAGAACCAGTGAAGGTAAGGGGGAAAGGAAGCCTCAGGGCATATTCTAATACATAGAAATATCCTTACAATTCAAGATTAATAGATGTGCAACAAAGATACATCTATTTAAATCATGAGCTGAAGAGCAAATGCACTGTAATCTTGAAAGGCAGTAAATGCTGCAATACACTGCTTCTGTTTTATAATTTCTCATTTGACACTTTCCAAGTCACTGAATTAGGTCTTTGCTGCAGCCAGTTTAGTTCTACATGTCAATTTTCAGTAGAACTGTGGAGTTGCGTTATTTGTATGTTTTATTATCCCTATATTATGTATCGGTTTATTCCTTTGTACCCCTGTGTGCAACTTGGTTTATCCCCAGTTTTCCCGCCTTGTCCTCCCTTCCCGCCTTCCCAGTATCTATCCATCACCCTGAAAGAGGCATTTTACCCCCCCCGGGTGCCTTGTCTATCACTCGGTGCCCCTTCCCATCCATCCAGAAGCTTCTACTCAGGGCACCGGGTGATTGGGCGAGGACCTGGGGCTCCCCCCATATCCTTCCCCCATTGGACCCCACCATATCCCCCCATCCCGGAGCCACCCCCTATCCCTATCCCCATTGGTCGTTGGATACCCCTCCCTTACAGTTTATAAGCCAGTGCAAGCACCTTGTGCTTGTTCCTGTTGGCTGGCACCATTCTAGGATATTTGGCCCCGTTGGGCTACAATAAACTCGGACTTAGCCCCCAGCAGGATCCGCTCTTCATTTACCACCGCGAGGCTTGCTAGCGCTGCTCGGGACCCACAAAGGCACTCTCCAAACCCCAGCTGGGAGCGGCGGAGGGTGCCTCCATCGCCCCACAAGAGCTAGCCGGGGCTGAGAGAAAAGGGATTTGGGGCGGGAGTGCGGCATAGAACCAGTCAAGAAGACTGATGGTGGAGTGCAGTGCATCAGTTATGGTGCACTGCAATACTTAGAGGCAGATGGGATTAACTGTGTCCTGATGGTATAGGAGGATGTTTTGCAAGCATGTGTTGTAAGGCAATTTTTTAACAAAATTTTCTTTTTTTGGTAGGGCCTTAGAGAAAATAATTTGAAAAAAAGTTTATAAAAATATTGAATTAAAATTAGGATGTTCCTTTCCCACATAAACACATACTATATAGAAAATATATATATATATATTCAGTCACAATGTACAACATATTAGGAGAGGACATCCATCTTTCTGTAATTGGTAGTGGAGTGATATCCAAGTATTTAATCTCATTAGGAAACATATGGAGTAAAGGAAACCTATTTTGTATCCATGGAGAGAATGCTGTGCTTTCTTTCAAGACACATCAACCTTCTTCCTTATATTTTCACTCTACACTTGTTCTTTAGCCGTTCATCAAAGATCACAAGGCTACCACAAAATCTGAGGATTGAGCTTCTAACACCTTGGGGGAATTCAACATGGTTGGTCAACCTTGGGCCCAATTAAATTTCAACAATTATCTCCTAAGAAGGGACAGAATTCGTTCACCTGGGAATGACCCTGTCTAAATCCCCTCAGTGCAAAAACAAAAGCCTAAGTAATACAGCAGAACCAAAGCATTTTGCTCAATATTTAGAGAAACATATTTTCTACAAGGTTGCATTTGTGTATATGCATTTCTCATAAATATAACAATGTTGAAGACTTTATTAAACCAACATTACATGCAAAGGCTCAGCAATACTGACATTCAGATTAAATAGCATTACAATTTTAATGAATCTATACATATTTAGACATGGTAGTTTAGATTTCCAGATCTGGAATAGCTTATGTCTTTTCCCTTGGAGAAAGAATTACAGGTTTATAAGATGCAGAATCACAGAATAAGCAGTTGGAAGGGATCCACAAGGATCATCAAGTAAAACTCCTGATTCTGCACAGCACCATCCCCCACAGTCACATCATATGCCCAAGAGCACTGCCAAAACACTTGTTGAATTCTGTCAGGCTAGTGCTGTGACCATTTCCTGGGGGAGCCCATTCCAGTGCTCAACCACTCTATGCATGAAAAACCTTTTCTAATATCAACCTAAACTTCCCCTAGCACAGCTTTAGGCCATTCCCTTGGATTGTGTCACTGATCACCACAGGGAAGAGATCAATGTCTGCCCCTCCTCCTCCCCTCAGGAGGAAGCTGTAACTGCAATGAAGTCCCCCCTCAGTCTCCTCCAGGCTGAACAGACCAAGTGACCTCAGACATTCCTCATACGGCTTCCTCTCAAAGCCCTTCACCATCACTGTAAGTCTCTTTTGGATTCTCGTTAATTGCTTAATATCTTTCTTACATTGTGACACCCAAAATTGCCTCAAGGACTTGAGATGAGGCTGCCCCAGTGCAGAGCAGAGCAGGACAATCCCCTACCTTGCCTGACTCTGTCCATGCTCTGCCTGATGCTCCCCAGGACAGGGTTGGCTCTCCTGGCTGCCAGGGTACTACTGGCTCATATTCAGCTTGTCATCAACCAGGATGCCACTTTCTGTGGCACTGCTTTCCAGCATCTCACTCCCAAGTCTGTCCATACATCCAGAGTTACCCCTCCCAGGTGCAAAAACCAGCACTTTCCCTTGTTGAACTTCATATGGCTGGTGACTATCCAATCATCTAATTTTTTGCCATCTCTCTGCAGGGCCTCCCTGCCTCCAAGTGAGTCAACAGCTCCTTGCAGTCTTGTGTCATGTGCAAACATGCCCAGTATACCTTTCAGTCCTTTTTCCAAGTCAGTTATGATGATGCAGGAGAGAAGTGGGCTGTGGATGAAGCCCTGTAGAACCCCACTAGTGACAGGTCACCAGTCTGATCTCACCCCTGTCACTGCCACCCTTTGTGTCCAAACCATGAGCCAGTTTCTCTGGACATTTTGTCCAGAAGAATCTTGTAAGAGACAGTATTGAAAGCTTTGCTGAAATCCAAAAAGATCACACCAACTGGTTTCCCTTGATCAGCTAGGAGGGTTACTTTGTCATGAAATAAAGTCAGATTTGATAAGGAGGAAGGGCTTCAACTAATATCAAGACATCTAAATTAATCTAGGTGTCAATTACAATGCATGTAGTGGCTTTCCAATGGAAGCAATATAGTCACGAGAGTTAAGAAGGAACTGGCAAGAACTTGGATGCCTATTTTAGTGTGGATTTTGTAATTATCTTCTTTGTCTTGTGTACTTCTGTCTTGGTACAATTCAGAAGAACTGGACTGATGAAGCTTTCACAAAAATATTATGTGTGGCCCTGGTCCATGTTTTGGTAACAGTTCAGCTCAAGATGATAAAACTACTCTTCACAAACACAACTGAAACAACTGTTGCAACTGCACAGTTTGGTAAACACTGAATTAAATATGAATTATATTCTACAATCAAAAAGTTGTTGAATTACCTAAAGACAGTTTACCTACTGTTATCCAGTGTGACACTTCCTTTGCCTCATGTACTGCATCTCTGGCACTTCAGGCTTGCCATAGCTAGATATTGTTAAAATCCACCTCTTAACTGTACCTTAAAACAGTGCCACCTTGTCATTCATTGAAAACTCATTATAGGATAAAATTCTCATTTAAGACATATTTTAAATTTATATAAATAGTTAATCATACAAGTGTTTTTTTTTTTTTCTTAAAATGACCATCATACCATATATGAAAACCAATTACAGCAGATCTTTAAATTTAGGAATATGAAGAGAGATGGTGGAGGCATATTAACCATCAACTTTTTTATCACAATGCTGAAATTACTAAAGAAGCAAGGCTCAATAAAACTATTGGGGTTCTATACATGTAAATTTTTTTAGGTGAAGATAATTATGTTAGCAAGCATATATTAATTGAAATAGGCTGTCACATAAATGAGAGAAGATTCAATAACTTTAATCACCTAATACACAGGAATCCAATCAAATTTAGTCAATAGCCTCCCTCTAAATAAATGCAGAATACCATTTGTCATATTGTTAAATATACAGTATCAATTTCCTAATCACCATATAAAGAAGTTAGTCTACTACTTTAAACTTGACACATAACTTTCTAGTAGCTAAAATATTTTTCTGTGCATTATTTCCTTGGAAGCATTGATATGAGAATTTTAAAGCATATACAGTCATTGTCTAGGCTTAATGTTACACTTCAGTGGACTGTAAGAACACAAACAGCCTCTACATAAGCAGAACTCAACCAGAAATGTAGTTTTCATAACCTTGTCCTGGCTGCCATTCAGAGAATAACAAGATGGTTGAGGTGGAAAGTGTTATCTGATCCAACACTTCAGCTCAAGGAGAACCACCTAGAAACAGCTGCCAGAGCTTTTCTCTATCTCTAAGCATGTACCACCACAATGTACCACCACAATCTCTTTGGGTAACATACCCCTGGGACAAGTTAGCCATACACCACAATCAGCTAGCCCTGGGATAGCAGCAAAGAATCAACACATAGAAGTCTCTTGCTATAGATACACCGTTGTAAAATAGAAATAGATCAATTTTCTTTTCAAAAACAAAAATTCTTTATTCTTTATGAATATGTTTTCCACAAGCACATTTTCAATTTACTTTTTAGATTTTAGAAACGTACATATGGCCATGGGCCTATATAGTTGGAGATTGCTCCTGACTGCCAGTGAGTCCTCTAATTAAAAAGGAAATACTTTAAGACTTGAGGGTTGTTTTTTTTTCTATGAACTTTAGGATTTCCTAAACATAAAAAACATTCTAGTTGTAATGATTGGTAAAATAAGAGAAAATTTGATGACAATTCACAGTGTATATTTCGTGTTTGTCATCTAATCAGGCTGTCTATTTTGCTGAAATAGGTACAAGCTATCAACATTATTATATTTGAAAGATGAAAACATCATCAGGGCTGAGAAAAGCCCAGTGGCTGCCACACACTGAACTTCATATGTACTAGCTCACTGCTTAAATTAATATTTTTTTTTAAATTTGAATTTCATCTTGTTTTTTAAGCCTAAATATAAATCCATTTATCAATCAAGAGTACTTGAAACTAGACACATATTCCCAGAAAGGTTAATGGGGTTGCCAACAGATCTGAACCGAGAAGAGAGGCTATGATGAAACCTCATGTGATGAAAACCATATGTTGCAGCTCTGCTGGGCATTAGAAATTGCTTCCCAGCTAAACTGTGACATAGAAAATACAATCCAAAGTGAGCTAAGTGGACTGTAGTGTAATTTCATGGAGCTGAAGAGATGAGAGAGATGAACAAAAAAGGAAAGGTCTAACTAAAAACTGAATTGACATGCCAAAAAGAAAAGGGTAGACAATATCTACCCCTAGTAGGGAAAGGGAAGTCTTTGTTCTGTCATGAAAGCCACAGGAAGTTTTCTTGTTCTCCAAAGATCTCTCTTTCCTTAGCCCAACTTTTTTCAGTGTCTTTTCTTCCCTTATTACAATTTCTGATTAAGTTTTATTTTAATTTGGAAATTCCAGATCCAAACAAATAAACATATGTGTTGTGTTTTAACCCCAGCCAGCAAACAACCCTCATGCAGCTGATTTCTCACTCCCAGCAGTGCAGTCAGGGAGAGACTCAGAAGGGAACTCATGAGTGGAGATAAAGTTAGTCTAAAAGGGAAAGCAAAAGCTCCTCACACAAGCCCAGCAAACCAAGGAATTGAATGATTCACTGCTCCTCATGGGCAGACAGGTGTCCAGGGCAGACACATGTCCAGGAGAGAAGGGCCCCATACCATGTAAAAGTACTTGGAAAGAACAATGCCAACACACCAGACAACCTCCTTCTACCTTCTCTCCACTTTATATATAACCATGGTGCCACATGGTCTGGAATATCCCTTGGGTCGCTTTGAGTCATCTGTCTCACCTGTGTCTCTTCTAAACCTCCCACAAACCCCCGGCTTCCTCACAAGTGTGGCAGCACAAAAAGCAGGAAAGGCCTTGGCTCTGTGTAAGCCCTAAGCCCTGCTCAGCAATAACAAAAGCATCTCCCTATTATCTGTGTTCAGCAGAAATCCAAATCACAGCCCCATACCAGTCACTGTGAAGAAAATTAACTCTACCTCAGCCAAAGCCAGCACAGCATGTAAAACATGATGTTTGCTGTCCCCACTCTTCATGCTGCATCCATGTTGCAGAGCAACTAAGTCCATCTGATCATTTAAAGCCTAAGCTCGTTCACTCAAATTAAAAGGAAAGTTATCCCTGGTTCATTTTTTACTGCTCCTTCAAAGTATTTTAAAAAAAATATTATCTTTGTGAACAAAAGAGTCAAATGTCTCTACATGTTTACCAAACACGGATTAAAAAAAAATGTCTTCTCTGCCCCTGAAGTACTGCTATTTTTTTCTTGTTGTTGCTTGGGTTGGGGGTTTGTTTTTTGGTTTAGATTTTGTTTCATAGTAAGATTTGAAATCATTGAAATGGCAAGATCTACAGTTTGATCTATGTCATGTCTGCACTAAGAAGGTTATCTGGTCAGGATTGAAGCATTACTGTATGATCCTCTGCAGGAATTAGAAAAATCTTCAATGAATCCAAAGGAATTTGAGTGCATAAAGAACCACTATAATTTGAAATCTTCTTGATGTAATCATTAAAACATTTATAAACCACTGGGGAAAAAAGCAGGTTTGATATTAATATTCTTTTTGATTATAGAAATTGCTTTAATGGAAAAATAACGTATAGTTTCATATCCACTTTGATCACATTTCAAGCATCTCTTGTTTTTGTTTTTGTTGTGTTACAATCCCTTGTTCACATATTCAATAAATTCTACAATACCCTGCTATTTCAAAAAACAAGATAGATACTAGTAGTTCTGTAAAAGAGTAGACAGGATTTAGGATTATTTTTCATCTAAGTTATGATATGATATGATTTTTTCATATCAATTAAACAGTGTCAGAGATGTCAGCACAGAGAAACATTGCATGATTTTAGTTTCCATATCCTTTTGGCTAATGTTTGTAAAAAAAAGTATTATGAAGTCCACTGCATTTGAACTACTCTGATGATGAACTTGGACAGAAATCATTCTGGTCTGCTTTCATGGACAAATTACTAGGGTGGTTTGCAAGAACATCTCCTAGTTTTGCTTCTTTTAAAGAGCTGTGGTACCTATGTTGCGCAGAGAGCTCTCCTGTGACCCTATATTAGACAAAGTACCTGTGAATGCCCCATGGAAAAATCTAAAGAGACAGATGTGTTTGGAGCATCAGCTAACACGGTATTGCAGTTATCCTCATGGATATGGTCCTGCCCACTTAAAACTTCACAGTCTAGATCCCTCATTTGGAGAAAATTTTGATCCACTGGCCCTTTTCAGCATGAGAGAGTTCAAGACTCCCACATCTCTAGCAAGTGTCAAATCTCACAGCCAGGAGCACTTCCCATCTCTGTCTCTCTCCTTTTGAAGTGAACAGCTAGAAGTAGAAGAGACGAATAAGCCAGAGTAAGAGGAAGAATATGGGAATTCAGCTTCTCTCAGACTAAAATCAATTGCTACTTCAGGAATGTTCTGGGTAATTAAGCTATTATACCAGTGGAAGCTATCAGACTTGCATTGAGAAGAGTAAAACCCAAGTTGCTTGATGTTTGTTATATTCTTCATAGGAGAGATAGACATGAAACAGAAATGGAACAGTTTTCTAAACAACAGTCATCCATTTGTCACCCACAGGGGCATCTTCTGTACCACAATTATGTGTGTTACTTTTAAACACATACTTGAGGTTTCAATAAGTTTGCTTCTTCTAGAAATGTTGTTATTCATTTTGATAAATTGGTTCTAAACACCGCTGAAACAGATCTTTCAGTGAAAAAATAGAAACAACTTGATAACTAAAATTTAAATATTACACACTCCTAATGAAAATATAATTAATTTTTTTCTCTGTAATATGTTTCATGATTAAAATTTAAATTCATTAGATCTTATTAAAAATATTTTAATCCCGTTTTAAGATTTATTTTTCTTACCAAAATATTTATCTTTGTAAGACTTTGTACTTTATTTGTAGAGCTGTTGTTACTACAAAGCAGTTATGGATAACAAAAATTTTCAATAGGAAGATCTTAGAATAAATATGACTACAGTTTCTGTACCAAATCTAGTAATAAACCAGCAAAGAATAAAATTTACTGATTTTTCCTCTTTGTAGGGAAAATACTTATTCCCTATAAAGGAATTAGTGGCCGGTCTGCAATACTGTAACATTTTTACTCACCTGTGATTTATAATTATTGCTGTCATAGCTAAGAGAAGATACTCAACTCATTTTTTACCTCCTAAGTATCACTGCCATTTTTAATTTTACAGCACTCATTTAAAGTATTAATATCTGAGATCATAATGAACATCTATGCAATATTCTAAGCCCACTTTAAAACAAACTCTCCAAAAGATAACAGACAAAGAATTCAATAAAGCACAACGACCTTGGGACTAAATAAAGGAGACAAAGTATTTAATTTTAATGAAACAGTGAAAATCCTAGATGCTGTCAAACTAAGTATCAGAACAGTCACCATAAGAAGAAATAGAACATTTTCTACACATTTCAAAGTACACTCAACAAGAGACTGTTTTTTTTTGATGGCTTTTGGAATATATTATCCCATGTAATACCTACTACTTTGTTTACATCCATGCTCTAAATCTTGCTTATTTTTTGTCTCCTTTCATGGAAAGGCCAAGATTCCTGAGGTCAGGGGAATATGAACTAAAAGTAATGCGGCCAAAGACTGGACCAGTATGTAATTCAGAATATGGCATAAAATATACAGAAGGATCTGCTAAGAGGAAAATATACTACTGCCTGTAGAATGTTAATGTGGCCAAAAATGTCTTGTGTTTAAGCTGTTAGACAGAAAACAGAGAGGAAGCAAGAGGAACTAAAAAATAAGACATTCTGGGATTAAGATGCATCTCTTAATTCAGATCAAAATGCATCTGCAGAAAATAAGATTCTGTGAAATAGGAAGCAGTTGTTCAAAAGCAAAGGGATCTCTGAGGTCCTTTCATGCTGCATGGAGGTACAGAAAAATGCAATCTCTGAGACGTGGGTCTAGAGGATACTATTATGGGATTGACTGATTTGTTTGAGATGTTTGAATTCTTGCACACAGATAAATAGTGAAATTGAAGTAAGTGATGAAGTCATAGCCAGCAGCAATTTAGAGTGTTGGGATCACAGAGAAGGAGATATGGCAGCAGAGACCTGCCTTAAGCTTGAAAGAAGCAGCAGGATTATGGGAAAAATTATGGGACTAAATATTGCCCTAGTCCTGCAATAATTTTTTTCCAAAGGTAGTAGAAGAGGCTGCAACTTGTCATTAGTAAACAGATGAAGTAAGGAACAAGATAAGGTCTCTTTTTAATGCATTAATTACCCAGTCTACTTTGAGTAATACCTGGAATTCCTGTGGGATAACTATCAGATACACTGCTATAGTCAGTTAAGGAGGGACCTACACTCTACTATGATAATGCTTCAGCTACCAAAAAAGTCCTAAATAGTCAAAGAACAAAGTTACTGCATACACCAATAATGTGATGTTGCATAACCCTTACCATCTGCACTAATGGTTATCAATTATTTCCTCCAATCTGACTCATAACTATTATAGAGAGATCAGCTAGACCTGAACTACTTCTTCGTCTCATAAAGCACTGCTAGTATACCTGGTGCAGGGTGTTGAAAAGGGGGATTATGTTTAATGTATTCTCTGCATCTAAAATCTAAATTAAATATTTAAAGTGCATAACTTCTAAAAGACAGCTGGGAATCAAAGTTTATTGTGATACTGCAATAGCAAATTGCATATTATATTATCTGTTGTGAGAAAGAGACAAATTATGCATATTAATATAGGCCCACTGCAGCAAAAATTAATATGATTTAAGAATAGAGTCCTGTGTGAGGGCAGGTTGTCTCTTACCATGTCATAAGATTCAGATATATCTTATTCTCCAAAATCAGAAATCATAACTGTGTGAGGAACCATTTTCTAGGAAAAAGAGATTATGAGATTTCAAGTATTTCTACAGGCTGCATCAACATGACACCAAACTTTGATATTTGATATTTTGTAAACAAGTAACAGGAAAATTCAGGAAAACCCACGTATAAAGATGAGAACATAGAATATTAACTATTATCTGTCCTAACCTGTAAGTATTCAGACAAAATTCTTCCAAGAAACTTCATTAAGAGTTGCCAAATCTTCCACTATAAACAAGGTATGTTTTAGACAAGCACCTTTTTAACATAGTCCTCTCTGATGTATTGAAACACTTCCCACTACCTTGACCAAGACTAGTATTGCAAAATATTTCTAGAATTTAAATGGCGAATCTAGCTTATTTTGCATTTACTAAATCTACTTAAGTCTCTTAGCAGTGTTACAGGAAAAAGTATGGGCTAACAGCTCGCAATCATAGTCAACAATTCTAATTTCAAAAGGACGTAGCACAGAAAGTTAATGCTTGCAAAAATATTTGCACTACCACCAATTTATATGATTACTTCTCTTTTGTAATCACTCTCAATCCTGAAGTCAATAAAGCCTTGATAAGCTGGATATATTTTCTTGCTGTAGTTGCATACTGGAGCTAATTTAACTAGAGATACTTAATTCAATGGTCACAAAAATAATCAGAAACTGTAAATAAAATAAGAAAAAAAATATTAATGTGCAGGTAACTTGATTAAACTTTGGTATGGCATACTTGTATTCAAATATAATTACATTTATAACTGTTAGGTTAGTAAATGTACATAAATGTTTGTTCATGATGTGCAATTAAAAAAAAATGTTGTCTCATTTTTTTGCTCTTGAATTTAATTCAAATAATCACAGGCTGCCAGAACATAAATCATACAATAGTACAGTATTTCACCGGACAGGTAAACTGGCAGGAAAGAATGCATTAATTCTGTACTCCAAATAGAAATTTCACACTAATTTTAACAACTGTGTTTGTGTGGAATACCTAAAAAAGTAAATATTTTATAAAATAAGGAAGTATCAATCCCACCCGTGATTTTGTTTAGCACAGCAGTTTGATCAGTGTTTTAGAGACATCCACCAAATGCCAGAAATCTCAATATTGGAGAATTCTTGCGCCTGGCTCCCAGCAGCGACAGGATGGAGGTTCCCCAGCAGCTGTCCCGCAGGGCAGACACCGAGCAGCCGCCCCGAGTCTCTGCCGAGACTGGTGCGGTGGCGGGGATCGCTGCGGTGTGGAGCGCAGCAGAGCACAGAGCACGGGGAAACCGAGGCACAGGAATAAGCAAAGGGCACCTGTCTGAATCGCCAAATATTTTAATGAAGAAGTCAGGCCAGAGTAAGTGAACCAATCTGAACCTGAAGGGGAGACTTTTAAGGGATGGGGAGAACACAGGGAGGACATAACAGGAGGGCATTAGGGGAGGGGTGCAGGGTAAGGGCTCCCCAAGAGAAGCCAACATGGGGAGCGAGCAAACCTTACAACCTAATTCTACTTTGAGGAAGGGATGAGAGACAGGGAACACTCCAGAACCAAAGGAGTGTGCTGTCTTTGACAGACGGGGGTAAGACATGGGAACAAGGGAGCTATACAGGAGGATTGACATGTGGATTGACATACATTTTGGCTGGGAAAACTGATGTAAACACCTCAGGACTGAACCATTAGGGAAGCCAAACAGGGTACAGAGCTTGAACCATTACGAACTTATAACAAGGAATATTAAAATATACTACAGAAGAACCAACTGTAAAATAACAGACTACCACAAATTCTGTCCTAATTCAAAGAGACTTAGTTCTTCAAGAAAAATACATACCTTCAGGTCAGATTTCACACTGAATCAATTTTCCCATGATTTCTACAAATACACAACTACATAGAGAAGTTTTCAGAACAAAGGTGTATAACAGTGTATCTTCTCCATGCCTATTACAAGATTCTGAGAGACCCTTGGGGCACACATCTACCATATGTACCAAAAGGTTAAGAAAAATAGCCATGGAAGACTAGGCTTTGTAAATAATTCATTTGGGTTTCTATTAATTTGTAAGTTTCTGTGTATTTGAACTGAATTTGACTCAACTCTGTTCTAAAAAAATTTCGTAAGTCAATATTGGCATGGTATAAATCCCTTAACTTTTTAGTTAAAACCATGGATTAACACAGTGGTTTTTTTTAGACAGGAAATAAAAATCCACAAATTTGTTTTGAAAATATTTTGAGGAATGACTGGAAAAAGGTAATCTTAGAGATATTGGTCTTTCTAGTCTAGTTCACACAATACTATCTTGAAGATGAATGGAAATCAATGCTCAAATGTCCCATAATCCAGCACCTGGATTTTTTGCTGCTAATCAATCCCTAAATGTTTTTAAAGCAGTGCTCCTTGCTAAGGCAGAATAATGTAAAAAAATCAGCAACTGAAGCCCTAACCACAGGATAATGTAACACCCAAGTAACCTATAAAATGCACAGAGATGTTTCAAGCATTTCAGAAAGGTGTGTCTTTCTTGTAGCATTAACCACAGCAACAAGGTACTGCCCCTACTCTAGCTCTCATTCACATGTTGAAAGCTTATGACCTATTTTCAGAGATATTTTCAGCCTAAAATTGTTAATTTAACCCAGGGCATAGCCAAATCCCCAAGTGAGCTTTTTGCTCAAGCTAGCAACCTGTCCAATTTGCATTGCAAAGGTAGGCTAAAGCTACATAAGGAGCTGTTAAACCTGCAATGCCTTCTCAGGAAAATTGAATCTAAAACAAAACAGGCACATTCCTATTTATTAGAGCATTAATGCAATTCCTTGCTTCACAGCAGCTCAGGCAAAAAATAGCACTGATATGAATGACAAGGGTTGAGCCCACATGGCTGTATGGAACTGCCCTGGGAAATGAGGACATATTAGGACTTTCTAAGAATAAAAGGCCTAATTTAAGAATTACAACCAAAACATTTATTTTTGGTACATGCACTTCCAAATGTTTACAAATATCTATAAGCAAATCAGTTATTGGCCAGGTACTCGCTTTTTTGCTAAAATAGGACCTAAGATCATAGTGTGACTCAGAATGTGATGATGACTGATATATGGCAGTGCACCCAACAGAAATCAGAATCAGACAAGAAAAAACACTCCTGAACACATGGCTGAAAGTTGTTCACTTATCTTTATTATTAAACCTAACTTAAATTCATTCAGATCCTATTTTAACTTTAATTTCTAATCTGAAGAACAGTTTGCAAAGTCAAATTCATAACATGGAAATATATTATAAATTTCATATTACTGTAGAATTCCTTTTTAGAGGAAAACTATTTTGTGACCTGATTTTCCTACCTGACATTCCAGCTAACCAGCTAGAATAACCAGCTTTTTGGTAAATGTTGTATGAGCTTCAGTAGGATCTGTGCTCATTGCCAGATTTTACCTAGATCTTCTTTCTTATTTGTTTAGACAGATAATTTCTAAAGAATACTCCAAGGCAGGGCAGCTCCCTGTTTGCAGGATGTATTTTGCATGGATGAAAACAGAACTCTCAACAAGGAGGTCACTGATCCTTTCCCTTAGCAGCCCTCTCTCAGAGTTCCAGCCTGCACGGATGATACACTGATAGCTCAAAAATCACTGCTAATAGCAGTATATTTTTAGCAATTGGAATAAAATTCACAACAGGAAAGTGCAGGTGGTCGTGAAATACTGTTCTAACAATTTCCCTGCCAAATTTCCTAGGCCCTAGGCTAATTTTAACATATGCATGAGAGGTTTGAGCCTTCTGGGAAAGAAAATACATAGAGGAAAATTGCAATAATTTGACAGAATTTTTCCCCACGTTTTTAACAACAATGTTGTTAAAAATATGCAGCAACATGAACTCTACAATTTCTTTCAATGAATGTTTTTGCTTTAAAACTACAGGATATATACTATATGAAATGAATGAAGATGAACTCTAACAACAGCATTTTTCAGGGAAATAGGATGCAAATGAGTTAATACACAGAGATAAGAAATTATAAAACATACTCTAAACAGGTTCTAAATCTCTTCTGTTTTTTGACATGAATGAGGAGACATTCCAGTGGGCTAAAGCCAAATAGTCCTCATTTAACATAACATCAAAATTTGTGTTTTGTTTAAAGGCAAAATTTTGCACCTTAAATAAGTCATCCCTGGCTCATATAACTAATGAGTAAATTACAGCCAGATGAAGATTGCATCTTTACTATTTTCTTTGTAAGCATACTTCATGGTTTGACTGGGTGTGGCACACAGGATATATTTAAAAGATATATACTGAAAAGGGAAACTGATTAGCAAATCTGCATTGCTGCCTCAAAACAGGAGTGCAGATACTCCTCCCCTGCTCCCTCAGTCTGTAAAAAAGAGATACAAAAGCATTTTTAAAGGCTTGTTAAAAAGAAGGCACCCACCAAGTCTAGCAGAAATACCTAGACTTTTAGATATCGTGTTCTAAATGCCATAGTATTTTATGAATGTGACAAACTACATGTGTATTGAAGAAATAACTATGTAATATATCTTGTCTATCTCTTTTCAAATTTTCATTCCCAAAGCTATGGCATTAAATTATTTTAATATGGTCCTTTTTTCACTATTCATAATCTGCTGATGAAAAGATAATGAATACCAGAAAATAAAATACAAACATGTTTGAAGAACCTTATTCCTTACTTGTTTTAAGCAGAAATTTCTTTTTATTTCTACACCTGAATAATTAAACTACTTGCAACTGGTTGCTTCTCAAATTCACTGCATGTCTGTATAGGCAAGTGCTATCACTTTCACTGTATTTCATCTGAAGAAAAGAGGGAAGTGATATTTTCAAATTATTTTATTGCCATTGTAAGCTATCAACAAAATTTTATTATTAGTTAGCATTTACTATATCACACTTTTACAGTCAAAATCTCATATGACTATATTCTCTTAAAAAAACTTTCCATTGCATCATCAAACTAATTTTTTATGTTGCTGTGATAGGAAATTTTAAAATTTTTAAAATGGCTTATAGGTATCAATCTCTCTTGAAATCAAAGCATAGATTTTAGTGCTGTTAAACTTTCTTTCAAACAAATAAAGCAAGATAATGGTGGTTCTTGTCAGGTCTTTTTCATAGTTCAATTGTAAACGTGTGTCAAAATTATTAAAAGCATCTTAAAATGGTCATGATTACTTGAATTTCTCCTTTTTTTTCTTACATTTATTAAGTTATCAAGACAAAGTTGCCAGTACTGTGCATAGCTCCATTTTCAGAGGCAGGTAGTTTGTCAAAATGACAAATAAGAGAGAACATGTCTTATGAATGAGACCAAAAAGTTTAAAACAAAAAAATTGTCCTCAGTATTATTCACTCAGACCACATAAACCAAAACCAGCTGAACTAAAAGCAATTTTTCATAACTCATGTCCAAATACTTACATTAAATAATGATCCCTCTAAATAAATTGCAAGCTTTAATTAACTACAAAGCATTTGAATACACAAGTTCATCCTAACAGCCCCAGCAGTATCAGAAATAGAATTTTCAACTCATCTGCAATTTACACTGTACATAAGCTTTCAAATCTTGTAATTTATACCTCTCAGCTTACACAGTCTCTTTTACCTCAATAATCATTCATTTTCACTCTTTTTCACTTTGCCTTTTTCATTCCTGTCTTTTTCACTCTTTTTCAGCTCAGTGGGTAACAAAGCTTAAATTCTATTAAAATTTTCTTTTATAATTGGGTAAAAAAGATACAGATTCCTCTTAACTGTTTTGTATGGACAGTCTTCAGTTAAGCATGGAGTTTGCAAAAGGTTGTACTTACATTAAGCAGAAATTCTAAAATTTATTTACATCTTAAGATCACTTCTTAATAAATGGTTGCATTAAAAAATTCTCACAGTACTATAGTGATTATTAACAATCAGATAAACCTAATTTACACATTTTGAGGGATCAGAACCACTTCCACAGCTTCCTTTCTCGCTATTTGCTAGTGGATAATGGATAGTTCCTGTTTTTTATGAGATTGCAGTTGGTTCCCCTTGGCCCTTTATTTTTTACTGAAATTATTATCTAAAGGAATAAAAGAGTACTACTACAGCCTCATGGTGAACTCCCAACCTGAGAGGTCAGCACTTCATAACAGCAAATTGAAAAATCATAAAAATCATAAGGTTTTTAGAGGTTTTTAAGCACATCCTGCAAAGGTAAGATGAATAACAAAGTTTGTTCCCAAGTCACAGTCTTTCTACAACAATTTATCTAAAAAAAGTCCAATTAAAATTGGTACTAGAACTGTTAATCAAAACATTAAGAAAACATCATGATCTGTCACTTCCACTTATGCATTTCTGTGGGTCAGCTGCACTGTGAGTGGCTTCAGTAGCTTCTGCAGTTTGCATCAGGCTAACATTGGAATCTTCAGGTATTTCCTCTAGTCTAAAAGTATTTTCCACACTTAGCACAAAGGATGCCAGTTTCCAGAAGGGTTTAACGAATTTTAACTATTTACACAATGGGCTTTAGCTGTTTCCTCTATTCATTTTGGCTGAAAAAATACTAGAACTTTTATTTCCTTTTAATTTCTAGCATATATTTAGATTAGAAAAATTGGAATTGCAAAGAACACTATCCAAAGACAATTTAAACATACAATTAAAACATACTTCAATTAGAAGGATGAGCTAATTGATCTGTCTTTAAACTTGCTAAACACCAACATACCAACATTACTATGATTCATGCAATATAGGCTAAAAAATGCAAGGGTTAGCAAGACACAAAGACTCACAGAACTTATATCATTCTGCTTTTGATTTCTTAATTCCTGAAATAACTTGCAAAAGCAAATAAGCTACACTATCAATACCTACCATATATGCAGGTTATATTTGCATGTTTGCTGTATTCTTCTCTTCCAAGTCGGTAACATAAGTAATAATATTTTATTTTTAAAAAATTAAAATACATGCAAATGGAAAGAGTTATGTTAATAGACAGGAGTTATTTTGCACAATTGTATATGAAAACACTATTTTATGATTTTCAGAGAATTTTAAAAATTCAAGGAACTGAGCAGCCTAGAAAAACAGCTTTATAGAAGCAAGCACATCAAACTAATAACAGACTTAATCAGACTTTTGAAAATACCAGAAATTCCGGTATAGAACAGATTTTTTAAAGGATAGCAGAGATTAATTCTTAATGCAGACATGGATGCAGAATACGCATACAAAATGTTGAATTTTTAAATTATTGTCTGAATTCAGCACTCAGAAACCTAAAAGTCATCATAAAGTTCTCATATTACATAGACATGGGGCCAAGTTAAAACTGGACTAAAAATTTTCTGTTTGACATCTAAATCACATCTCTATCCCTGTATATTCTCACCCTTCAAATGACAGAAATAAAAGCAGGAACTCTTTATTAAAACCATTAATAGCTGCAATAAAACTTGGTTTATGCTGTATGTCGTATGAATAAGAAGTGTTAAACAGTGACTTTCTCTTATGCAGGAATTTTATCAGTAGTGGCACTAGATCGCAAAGTTTCCTTTTTGTGTAATGTAAAACTAGGATCTTGATACTAAATGGCAGGTGTTTGCCACAGAAAGTATGGTATGCTAAATTCATGGGCCACAGGAACTGCAATTTAAGTAATTATGTTACAGTTAGCTATGAAATTATTCCCTCCTTTAACTTCAACTGTTAGCAAACGATTATTTTGATATTAGCTCAGTCAGGAGGAGAAACTGAATCTTGACTCACGTGTCTACAATGTGAATCCATTCATTTGCTATAAGGTTCATTAACTGTATCAAAAAACAAGCCATTTTTCATGTATGTGTGTACATGTATATGTATGTAAAAGTGATAAAGTTCGCTTTGGGTTTTTTTGGCCATTCAGGTTATCTGCCTTTCATTTCTCTTTAATACAAAAAGCTTAGTTAAAAAAAACACTTTGTTTTGAATTTCCAGGCTATAAATGCTTTTTAGGATTACTGTATTTAAAAAACCAAACAAACAAAAAAACCACAGCCAAAACAAAAAACCAAAACCAAAAACAAAACAAAACAAAAAAAAAATAAAACAAAAAACCAAACAAACAAACAAAAAAAAACCCCAAACCTATGACATGCTTTACTAAACTGCTGGTTTTCTTTACTGGGTTTAAATGAGAACCAAGCCTTGTATCTCCCTGTAAGTCACTTTAAATGGCTCCCTACTGTAAATGAGTAAAGAGACCACTTCTGGAATGTAGGACAAAGTACTCCACTCTGCTGACCTTGGGATATAAACCATAATGTAAAATTCTATCTTTAGATCAAAGGTTTTATTGGAAGGACCTGACATTATTGTGCTATTTATTTGAAGATTATGACCCTATTTTTATTGTTAGTATTCATTCTCTTCTGGCTTATTATTCTATAGTACTGATAAACTGCAGTTATGTTCGATAATATCCCTTAGCTGTGACTAAGTTGTCTTTAAAAAAATCCTTATTGTGGATATCACTTTTCTGATATAACCTGGTTGTCACTAATCATTACTTTTCATTACTTGAGGACTATTTGTTTCTTAATTGAAAAATATGACACTAAAAACATTTTTCATCTTCTATTCATTTTCAAATTACAGCAATATTAGTAATTCATTACAGCACCTGTGTGATTGTAACTTTTTCTTAACTCCTAGTGTACATCTGCACATCTATTTTATCTGTTTCATCCTATTTATAATATAGCACAAAAACCCCTTTATTGAAATTTGGTGGTTTGTGACCTGTAGGATGCATGAGCCTACAGAAAAAATGGAGAGGGACTACTTAAAAGAGCGTGTAGGAAGAACAGGTTTAAACAAAGAGAGTAGGTTCAGATTAGATATTAGGAAAAAATTCTTTCTATGAGGGTAGTGAAGCTGTGGAAAAGCTTGACCAGAGATTGATGTTTGTGGATGTCCCACCCCTGAAAATATTCAAGTCCAAGTTGGATGGGGCATTAAGCAACCTGGTCCAGTGGAAGCTCTTCCTGCTCACAGCAGGAAGGTTGGAACTAGATTATATTTAAGGTCCCTTCCAGCCTAGGGCACTCTATGATTCCATTATAACATAGTTTTAGTAAGCAGATAAGACAATGTTATTTCTCTCAAGCTTTTAAAATGAAAAAAAATTTCTGTTCACATCTATAGTATGGCTACTTCACCTGAGCACACCACTGATGTTTTTTAAATTTCTTATTCAGCATTTTTCCAAATCAATGTTATAATGCCCAACAGTTTCTAAGCATCTATGTTGGACCATTTCAGAAGAGTGTTAAATGCTGCAAAAAATCTTAATGCTACTGTCATGGGCCAAGCAAAATATTGCTACCACAAGGGAAAAGCATACAAATCCCACTCAGTTTGTGTGTGGTTTTAGCCCAACCAATCTGCACAGACTGAGGCTTTTGAGGCTCAAATTAAAGGGTTCTACTCCACCTCGGGTCCAGAACTACAATCAGCAAATAACTTTCAAAGCAGCTCAAATAAAAACGAAATCACTAAGCCACTACATAAGGGATTCAGTTAATGGAAGGTGTTAAGCACTGCAACAGGTCAAAACAAAGAAATGAATGTTATCTGAAATTTTGAACTACATTTATTTGAAAAAAGCAAAACGCTGACATTAGTTTGATATCATTGTTTGCTATATATAACATACAGTTAAAATTTGCAAAGAAATTAACTAGAAGAATTAAGAAGAAAATATCAAAATAGTTACAAATATGTTAATATTTTGTTATTAGAAAAGAGATGATTTTTCATTAATACCTCTATTACAAATATATTCTTAATTTTCACCATAAATTCTTATCAAGTTGGTTACTTATTCCATTAATAAAGCATATCTTAAGAAGAATAAAATATCAAGAGAGTACAATCAACAGATTAAAACTTTATAAAGGGGGGGGGGGATTGTTTTTGTTTAGAGATAATTATAGCTTGCCTCCTGAATGACAAAAAACATTCAACTGCTATTAAGTAGCAAAAATTTAACAGCACTTTTGGGATCTAAAAATTTCTTTGCCAAATATTAAGAAAAATATTAAACCATATAACCTTTTTAGAGTCTTTAAAATAAAATATTAGGTATAAATTGTTTTGTGGCTTGCATAACATCAGAGTGCAGTGAACATGTTTTATATAGTATTGAAATAAGAGTATATTCCTGCTCTCTAGAAATGATATTTCTGCTGCACAAGCTTTTTGGGTTTTAAGGTACAAATTCTCTAATGTATAAAAAAGCTAACCCTCTTCTTCCCAAATAACTGTCTCCCTGTTGCAACCCAAAAAGCTTCTGCACACTTCTAAGTCTGAAACTGGAATCCTAGATGTACATTTTTTTTTGTTTCTGTGGGATCTTTCAGAGACTATTCTGAGCAGATATCATTACTTTCACATGCAATTGCATCTTACATCCCCAATAAAGTTAAAGTACTCTGCCATTTCACTGTATATCTCCCTCTATAGGCAATATAGCCTATTGTATAGGCTACAATATTTCTGCGTTACCATCAGTGAGAACCATGACTGGCAAGAAGGATCATTGACAGAATCACCATTTTGGCTTGGCCATCAGATGCAATTTTTGTGACTCTTGCATACTGAGGATACTAGAAGTGAAGGCATAGTCTAATTTATAAGAGCATCCTTCTTCCTTCTTAATGTTTCTTTTATATGCTAGAAGGTCAAAACATTATCATCTGTACCATGCAGTTTTTTTGTAGAATGTAGACGGGGTTCACTATTTCTACTAATTGCAGGGAATAAAGCTTTTAACGCTTTTGCATTCCAAAGTCTCTTCATATTCATTGCCAAACAATTTTCTATTAAGTTCCATATATGAATTAATAATATATTTGAGACAGATAATTTAAATTTGTACCACAAAGATGAGTATTTTACTGATGCAAAGAAAACCAAACCATAGTACTTTGGTGACAAATTGTTCCTTTTCAAATATAGATAAACATGCATTTCTTAAGCTAATTTGGAAACATTTGTATCCAGGTATCCTCAAGAGCTCAGAGGCTATGCAAATACCTGAAATTTTGTTGAGTTTTGATGGGGTTTTTTTTGGTTAGTTGGTTGGGTTTTTTTGGGTTTTTTTTTTTTTTTTCTGGGGAAGGGGACAGGGATTGTGGTAGTTTTTCCCTATACATAAAATGCCTACGTTAACATTGCAGAGTGGCAATGTTAACTCTAGTACATTTTTTGAACACTGATATGTTTATTAAAAATATCTATTATCACCTGATAAATATTTGTGAATTTAAAACATTTATCAGTAGAATTTAGACAAATTCATTCAAGCCTTTATCTCTCCTCAAACTGACCGCCCTAAGAGTCTGCTCAGTGACCTGTCACTCAAGCAGACAGATTACCAAGCTTCACAACTGTATATCACTAAGAAACACAAGCATACTTCCTTTATGATTGAGTCACTACATAGCCTTTCCATAAAACAAAGGGAGGAATGTTACCATTTTATGTTGGACTATAAAGGAATAGCCTTACTTGCTAGGAGCACCAGTATATATATAAGTTGTCTTTTCAGTTCTAAAAACATGACTGAATATTTTCAAAACCAGAATAAATTCACACAATGAATTTGTAGTATCTTATGAAGGAACGACTTTTTTTCTGTATACAATACTAGTAATGTTTAATTCTTCCAAATACAATTAACTGGTTTTCCTACTGAGTAATTTATCACATCTAGGAAGATCTATGCAAGACTGTATTAAATATAAAATTGATTTGTGAATGTTTATCACAAGTGCATTTTTATAAAAATTTGGGCTCAGTCCTCCAAGCCTGACTCCTATTACATAAATTTAGGCTCCTAATCATGTAACCTTCCTGAAGTAAGATTCACACACATAATTCTGAAGATTTTCATTTTGGTTTATATGTTTAAAATAAATTATCATTATAAATGATACTATAATATCTATAATTTCATAAATTAGGACTATTCTCCAGTAATTTATTAAGATACTGGACACTAGCTTCAGAAAATTTTTCAAAACAGGCATATGTAGATTCCTCTAAGTAAAACTACCAAAATTGCTAACTGTTTTTATATTTCTTCCAATAATATCTGCTATTAATACTAATTAATGATACTTAAAATAATTGCTAATTAATATAAGTAATAATTTATTAATAATTACATTAATTATTAACCATAAATATTCAAATTGAAGATGTTATTAAAGAATAGGACATTTTCTCTGTGAGAAACCTTAAAATCAATAGTTCTATAGAACATTAAAATTTTAAATTAGTGCGGTTTTCCTGATCATTTCAATTTATGTACTAAATTAAAAAAAAAAAAAATCTTCACGCCCTCTGCTTACAGCAGCAAAAGTCAAACAGGTATGGTACATTCAATGGTGAAACTTTTAGTTGTATTGTGCTATAAGGTGCATTTGGTTTTTAATAAACATCCTTTCCCCTTATTTTATTATTTGAAAATAAAAAAATAAGAACGTTTTCCTTTTTTACCTTATTTCTCACTATTACATTCCATGCATGAAAACTACACAGTGGAATTTAATGAAATACTCTAATGAAATGAACTCAGAGAACTGTGAATTCTGTGCTCATATCAAATGCCTCAAAATTTGAGTCATTAATAGTTTGTTTTACATTTTTTTCTCTAATTTTTAATCTTTCAAACAAGAAAGTGATAATCTCTGACATTAAAGGCACAAATTACTACATAGCCTAGGCTTGCTTCTTACAGAAGGTACAGTGTAATGTTACTGTTCTCTCTTACCATAGACATAGACTTGTTCACCACTTGCACAAGATTTTGAAAAGTTTCTAATGTCTAACTCTTCAGAATGTAGACTGTGGTTTCTCAGCTACATCTGGTACAACCAAATCCCACAGATGAAGAGCCTGGCTGCAATCTTTGAGCATTATTATAATACCAGAATTTTTAACTGTAAATATAAAAATAAAATCAGCAAAAAATTAATCAGATTATTTCCTCTAAACTAATTTTGACCTGCCTTAACAGTTAAACTCCAGTGAAGTCAAAACCATGTGCTGTATCTAAAGGTCTGTAGCTGTAAGGAATGTATTTGAGGATAAGCACAATTTCCCCCAAATTTCAAGCTTCTAAAGCAAACAAAACCATCTGTTAATTTGAGCATAAAACAAAAAAATATTTTTAGCTGAGTAGGAAAAAAAAAGTGGAAAGATAAATTTTGAAAACATTTGATATAATTTCAAATGTATTGCTGAAAACATTGCTTTAAACTTTTTGAAATAAGTTTTGGTTGTGCGGTATTGAAGGCTAGGCTGGATGTGCCCTAAAGAGCACAAAAATGAAAACCCATTCTTAATTCAGTTTTATGTCTTTCTACTTGAAGTTTACCAGATTTTTTAAGATTTTAGCAAGACAGGGTTGATATGATGACTAAGGAATATTATTAGTTGATTCAAAGATACCAGCTGCTAAAGGTGTTAGGAGTAGTTGCAATAAAACCAGGATTACGTTGATGATTTAAATGTTTTCTGATTCTCATGGTGCACAGGATTCAATGAAACCTTGCTAGAGCTCTGCACATTGTTTCCCTAACACTTTTCAAATATAGCAGAAGTTTAACGCCTTTTGCTAAATACGGGAAAAAGGAGCGTAGGAGTACAAAATGTGAAAGAACTACATATAAGCACAAGAAACATGCCTATTTCCTGTAAATTATGGGCTTATTCAAATTGGTAGCAGTACCCATCATTTTGTCACTTTCTTTGATAGCAGCATACACTGCTTTTCATGAAATGCTGACACAAAACAGGCATCATTTGCATTTTGATCTTCTTTCCTTGTTCTAAACATGTTTCATGCACTTTCTCTTGTAGAAATAGCATCATTTTTGGTAGATTTGTGCCACTAGTTCTGGGAACTGCAGAAGGTATATTATTGTGGAATTTGGGGTGGGGAAGAGGAAGGAAGAGGAAGAGCTGACCATCAAATGTTCTTTCACATGAGAAATCTTTCTCTTAATGATTTTTGATTGAAAAAGGCTGTCTCCAGATTTCATCAGTAGACTCACTATGCTAGCCAATGAAAGATATCCCTTGGAAACCATACTGACGACTTCAATATTATGAAGTTCAATCCACAGCAATACTTCACCTCTTTTCTTTGTCAACACTAAAATCTGATCTGAACACCTCCTTAAGCTGTGACATCTCATGTAGAAAGGGGAGCATAGTGACTACTGGGCTACTTTGAAGAATAATTGTTTCTATTTGCTGCAACTTTTTAAACTGCCATAATTGAAATAAGAAGAAAAATATTAGAAAATGGAAATCAATAAGCCTGGGAAGACGTATCTGAAAATTCAGACGCAGCCTCTTCTGCCACAAAAACTTTACTGCAAAGAAAATATTAGGGAGGCTCATGTTCTGAAATAAATTAAATCCATTTGATAGGACATTACAATAAAAGCAGTTCCAGTGAATGTCTATGTCTCTATATATCAATAAATATAAGGCTAAATCTTGTAAGGCTGTGAACATCTGTGAAAATACCATGAGTCAGGTTCAATTAAGTATCTAAACAGGTAAAATGGGATGCAATGGGTTTAAATAAGATACCTAGTTTTAAGACATAATAAAGCAGTCCCTACTGAGTTGCATGCTCTACCACATTGACTTTTAAAACTCCATATGTAAGTTTATAAAGGAAGAGCTTCACTGAGCAAGTGTGAAAGACATTACATCTTTTTCAGATCACTGCAGTCATAGATGCAATGTTGCAAGAAAGACAGTCTGTGCAGTCTCTAAAGCTCATACAACACTAGATACCTAAAGGTTTGCAAGTATAGAGTCTATCACAAAGAATAAGTCATTTGAGCCAACTAGAATCCATGGTATTGACATGTTTCTTAAAATTATGAAAAATTTGTGAGCAAACATCACCCCCTATATCTTTCCATCTCTGTCCTGCCATAATAAAATATCCATAGCAATTTATAATAATCATACTTCTGGTAATTGTGACCACACATCAGAGAAACAAATTAAGATTTCTCATTTTATCCTTCTTTGGTTGTTTCTAAGCCTTCGTTCACAGATTTTTGCTTTCCTATGCAGCACTGTGCAGCAACAAGACATCATAATTTCCAGTTTATTTCAGATTGGTTTAAATCTCTCTACTTGCTTCTTTCTCTACAAAGTTCTAATTACTCAAATGGTCTATATTTAGAATAAATAATAAGTCTTCCACTCTTGTGAAGTAAGCCACCTGACTTGTTGAGTATGCAAAAGTACTGCTAGCATGCCAAGTGTACAGTGGGTTAATACCAAACATTAGAGGTATGAGTAAGCTTCCAAGATATCTTACCAAGAAATATGGGGAGGTACCTCAACTCACTAAGTATTTACAACCTGAATTCATGTCCTGAAATTAGAAGTCCGTGCCTTTTAAATAATTTGTGTGAAATGCAGTCCATTGTTCTGGAAATATTTTGATAAAAGTGTTTCATCCACAAGAAAAGAGCTATTGTGGGTTAGATAAACAATAGCAGAGATGCTTTAGAGACTTCCCTGAATATTGGCAACCAACCCAGACACAGGTACTGCTACAGAAGTCATGCAAAATATTTAAAAAAGCAATAGATACTATCCGTTTTTGACATTATATATTGCTTTTAATACTGAGTTAACAACACTGTTATTTTTTTTCCATTTTTGTTTTCTCAAATGATCTGTCAGCTTGTATAAATGAGTTGTTACTATCTATGATACTTTATTTTCTACAAATTTATATTGCCAGATACAATCAGAATCACACACAGAATCACAAGATTGGAAGAGACCTTTAAGATCCCCAAGTCCAACTCATGCCTTAACATCTCAACTACACCATGGCACCGAGAGCTACATCCAATCTTTTTTTAAAAACATCCATGGATGATGACTCCACCACCTCCCCGAGCAGACAATTCCAGTACTTATTCACTCTTTCAGTGAAAAACTTTTTCCTGACATCCAACCCTTGGTACGGTTTAAGACTGTGTCCTGAGACTCTTACCTTTAAGTTACTTCAACAGGATGATCAAGCACTGCCTTTTAGTATCATATTTAATTTTAATCTCTTCCCATTTTGTGCTATTTCTGCTTGCATGGAACATAGGAAACATGACACTCTACACAGAAACAATTCAAGTTCTTTTTCTCTTTGGGTATTTTCTCAAGTGAGTTTCCTGACAGACTGTCCTCCCCTTACTGCAGAAAGGGTTAGTGTGTGGTAGTTCTCTGAACACCTCATGAGTACTGTGCTCACAGCTAAGTCTGTCTTGAAGATGCTTTGAGGGTGCAGTCGTGTCAAAACAAGTGATTTGATTAAGGTGCTCTCTAAAAGGGCCATCGTACCATTTGAAGGAGGGACTTAAGGCTGAAAAAGTAGAGCAGAATATAGGTACAACTAGATATTTGCTGAGTACACAAAACTGCTAGCAGAGGCCAGGTCAGAAGCAAATAATTTGGACGGATAGACAGTTTGAATGATACATTTGAGGTAAGTAGGGAAATGCAGGACTCATATGCCAGTTAAAGAAAATCTGACAATGCCAGATCACCTTCTAGAGGACAATGAGACAAACCAGGAAACTAAAAAAAGAAACATCCCTGACTTCTGGAGCAGATACCAGCATGTACTAAAAGGGCCATCCAATTGACTAGACAAGCTTCATTCCTTACAGAAACAGGCCTCTCATTTTGGTAGCAACATACAGGAGCACACCCCATGTTCTTTGAAAAATACAGACTGCCATCTAATTTTGGCTCTCAGACAGGATTCTCCTATTTTCTTCTGGAACTAATAATACCTCAGCAGATTGTGAACAGGCTGTTGAACTGTTCTGCAAAGCTGCACCAGCTTTGCACTTTCTATTTCAACATTTCTAACCAAAACCAAAACTGGGTTGCCAAGAGAACTAAAATGTCTGCAGAGAAGAAAGTGTTTTATGCCAAAAATCAGGTGGTTTTGCAAAATCTCTTACAACAGCCTGGCATGATTACATTGAAAATTGAACTATTTTTCATATTACTTTGAGCTGTATAGGAGGGTTCCCAGTTCAGGAACTGAAGCAACATGCCTGAGCTTTACCACAACCACTAAGTCCACAGCAGTGAGCCAGGCAAGAAGAGAGTGGTGCTGAGGGAGATTTAAATGCCTCCAGGGAATGTGAGCAGCCTGGAGCATGGCAATCAGGAGCATGGCACAGCAATGAGGGTGTGGCACAACAGGAGCAGGCAAACAAGGGCATGGCATGGTAGTGTGGGCATGGAACAGCACTTGGCATCACACTTTGTGCAGGCAGGGTAAGCAGAAAGGGCTCATCTCTGACCATCTGAGAATCATCAGCAGAGGCAGAAAATAGACTAAATAGCTGGTAAGGAAGAGCAAAGAGATCCTGTTTCTGCATTAATGCACACAGCATGAAAGACAAATAGGAGGAGCTTAAGGGTTTGGCCCAGTCCCAGAAATTTGGTATCCATGGCATAACTGAAACCTGCTCTGGTGAGTCCTGTGACTGGAGTGCCCCATTTGATGGGTGCAGGCTTTTCAGGGGCAATAAGCAGGGAGGAAGAGGTGAAGGGGTTGCACTGTATGTAACAGAAGGGGTAGAATTTGTGGAGCTCACAGTTGGCAATGGCTCAGTTGAGAGATTCTGAATGATTCAAGGGGCAAACACATAATGTGAATGTCACCATGGGCATCTACTATTGACCTCCCAGCCAGGACAATGATGCTGACAAATTATTCTATGAGGAACTAAGGGACACCTCCAAGTCAACTGCTCTTGCCCTTATGGGGAACTTCAACTTGCCAGAGATTATCTGGGAGAACCACACAGCTGCTACAACCCAGAAGATTTCTAAAAGCCCTGGATGACTGCTTTAGGGAATAGATCCTAAGGGAGCTGGCTTGGAAAGACGCCTTCCTTGATCTATTGCTTGTCAACAGGAAGGATCTCATAATGGAAGATTGGTGACCATCTTGGCTACAGCGACTGAGTGTAAATTTTCTGTTGACAGGAGGGAAGGTGCCAGAAAACCTCAGCTCTGGATATGAAGAGAGCAGAATTCAGGCTGTTCAGACAGTTTTAAGTACAGCCCCCTTGGAAAATGTTTTTGCTGGTGTGGGAGTCATTAAGTACTGGTCACTTTTTAAGCATTACATCCTATGGGCACAGGAGCAGGCAATTCCCAAATGTCACAAGTCAAGCATGTGAGGCAAAAGGCTGGCTTGGCCGAACGGGGATCTCCTCTTGGAAGATAAGACAAAAAAGGAAGGTGTATGCCCTGTGGAAGCAAGATGAGGTGTCACAGGTGATGCTGCTTGCCACTGTAGGGAGAAAACTCATCCAGTCAAAGCTCAAATGGAGTTGAAGCTGGCCAGAAATGTTGGGGACAATAAAAAGAGTCTTTTCAAATATATTATTGGCAAAAAGCAGTAGAAAATACATTGACCCATCACAGGTTGAGAACAGTCATCCCATGCAGAGGAACAGAAGAAAGGCAGAGGTGCTTAATGCAATTTTGTGCTGAACCCTAAATCTCAATGTATATCTGATGATATGCGTGAATGGTTTATGTACTTGTTTACATGTCCATATACACACAATCTTCTATTTTGATGCACAAAAAAGAAATACTGCAGTACACATAGGGATAAATGGATCATACTACTAATAGTCAAATACTTTGGTTTTTTTAAACTATTCTGTCTCTCATAACAACTTCTGAAGTATCTATGTAAATAAGCACAGACATTCTATAATCTTTGAAATGAGATTTAAAGCTTAGCCATTGCCGAGGGTAATCTAGCATTTCTACACTTGTTATGATAACTTGTCAATAAATTCTAGTATTGTTTAAAAATTATAATTAGGAAACTTATAATGCATATTCTGTTATGCTTTTCATCTATCACAGGTTTTAGTGCAGTACATTGGATACAGAATTCTAGAGTAAAATAAAGAGCAATGACAGGAATGACAGTCTCTGTATTTCTGATGATTAAAAGGCTGAGTGCTTGCCAGCAGCAGCCTGCTGTCAGTAAAAATGAATCTGAAACAGATGCCAACCACATCAACAGCTTGAGCCATATACATTTTTTATTAGACAAAGACAGAAATCATGATGGAAGTAAACAGGCACACCAAAAAATGCCACCACTACACCTCAAATTCAAAATATGGTACTTTATGTCCAAACTAGATAATTCTATTCCTATATAAGCCTGCAAAACCAGTATGTTAGCATAAAAACTATGGATACAAATAGAAGTTGGAACAAACTGTTGTAATTTCATATTTAACCTCTGTTAATCTTGGATATTGTTTTGCTAACACCATAACAGAAAGATGTATTTACTCACACTGGGGCACAAATTTCAGTTTCCTTGTTTCCTTTTTTTTTTTTTTTTTAAATCTAAACTTTATATTAAAGTTATGTGTATATGCTAGTGAATATATGGCTAAAAGACTCCTTTCCCTGCTACTCACTTCCCAAGGAGACCACAAACCTTTAGATTGAGATAATCATATGCTGAGGGAAAAAAACCCAACCTTACAACTACAGCAACAACAAAAAAAAATAATTCCTAAAGTTTTTGTGCTCAAAGCTGTTTAGGAATAATACTTGTTTAATCATATTTCAGTGTCTCTTTATTTTAAAATTTGTGGGTTTGTTTTCATGTTACTACCCACTTACTAAGATGTTCCATTTAGCTAGATACCAAAATTTGTTTAGAGACCCCTGCAAATGAGCAATTTTATGTCAAGAGGGAAGTGCCTCAAAACTGGAAAAGTAAACATGACCTCTATCTTCAAGAAGGGTAAGAAGGACCCAGGCAACAGGTCAGTCAGTATCACACTGATTGCTGGGATCAATGGGAAGATGAGGAGCACCTTTCTAGAAGCCATTTTCAGGTATATTAAAGACAAAAATAAAAATCATAAGGGATGGTAACAGCACAGCTTCACCAAGAAGTCACTCTTGACTGACTTCACAAAGTTCAGTGATGAACTGATTGGCCTGTGGATGATGAGACAGCAGTGGAGTTCAGCCTTTGAAACTGTCTGAACATAAGATGCGATATACAGGTTCATTAAGCAGACAATGAAGTGGATTGAAAACTGAATCCAGTCCTGTTTAGCAGGTCATACTGCTATCCAGAGGCACCTTGACAGGCTGAAGAAACCTCATGAGGGCTGACAGGAACCTCATGAAGCTCTGCACACTGGAGCAGGGTGTCCTAAGAGGTTGTGGAGTCTCCGTCACTGGAAATATTCAAGAACCTCCTGGATGCAATCCTGTGCCACGTGCTCTAGGATGACCCTGCTTGAGCAGGGAGGTTGGACCAGATGACCCACTGTGTTCCCTTCCAACCTATTCTGGGATTCTGAGGATCTGGGAAATGCAAAGTCCTGCACCCGAGGAGGAATAACCCTATGCACCAGTACATCTGGAGGCCACTCAGCTGAAAAGCAGCTGGGCAGAAATTAGGGTCGTGGTTCAGACTGAACACAAGCCAGCACTGTGCCCTGGCACAAAAAGTGAAAGGTGGGCTGGGCTGCACAAGGAGGGGTGCTGCCAGTAGGTTGAGGGAAATGATTCTACCTTATTACTCAGCCCACTACTGGGTTCCCCATGGACACTGGAGACAATGCATGTAAGATCCACTAAAATAACTGACAGATTGGAACACTTAACATATGAGGAAAGGCTGAAAGAGCTTGAACTGTTTAGCATGAAGAAAAGAAGACTCAAGGGGTCTTTAGTAATGGATAAAAGTAGATGAAAGGAGGGCGTAAAGAGGCTGGAGCCAGTCTTCCAAGGAGTGCATAGCAAAATGATGAGATGCAATGGGCACAAACTGAGATACAAGTGATACCAAATGAAATATCAGGAAAATCTGGTTTAGTGTAAGGTAGCCCAGGGAGGTCATGGAGTCTCCACCCTTGGACTCCTCTAGAGATGGTTGTGGACAACTTACTCCTGCTATCTCTACTTGAACAGGCAGACTGAACAAGATAATCTCCAGAGATTCCTTCTGACCTCAACCTTTGTGTGATTCTGTATGATTCAAGAGCATGTTGAATTTATGAAATCTAATTTAATTTCAAATGAGATTGCATTTCTTTATTTATGTATTGAACTTATTTACAAGGTTTCATATTCTCAAAACCTAGAAGGGAACACAAAGAACAAAATGGAATAAAAATCTTGCATCTAAACCAAACAGTTCTCTTATGTTTAACTGAAAAAGATTTTGGAATTCCTTGTATACATGTGTTCAAATTGTCAAGGATGTGGTAAGGATTTCTGTTGCATTTTAGTATTCCCTCTACACCTACTCAGTTTTAAATGTTATTTGTGCACCAATGGAATAGTTTTATTCACAACTACCATTTTTTTAACCTGAAAAATGTGCTATACTAACATTTGAACAACCTTAATTTGATTTGTTCCTGAAATTTCAAAGAGATGATAAAAAGAGATTTTCTAGTTCAATTACTTGTTACATGCATTTTATCTCACCACACTGCATATTTTTTAATTCCACATTGTCTAGAAAACAAAATTTTGAAAATTATTCTAAGTATCCACCAACTTGGAGGGACTGAATGAATACTAATCACAATATCCTTGATTATTACTTAAATTATTCAAGGGAAATATAGTCTTTTTTCTAAGTACAATACAGTACAATTAGTTAAGTTATATATTTTTGTCTTTTTTCACTGAGTGGCTGTTTTAGTCTTTATAAACATGGACACAAAATGTTCATTATATCCAAGCTTCCAAATCTTTGATTTGTCTGTGGGTTTAATAAATATAGAAGTTTAATCTGACCATGACTGGTTGCTGTATCTTCTCCACAACTTATGCTCATCTAGATTATCTTATAAACATTCCTATCAAAGGTCAAAAAGAATATTGCTCATGAGGCTTATTTTATTTCACTAAGAGCATATGTCAATTCACAGGGAACTGGCAAATTTCTGCTCTCAGTTATCCTTCCATAACAACGGAAATGAATTTAATTGCTTATACCAAGAGGCATAACAAATGATGTCAGAAGCACTGAATTCAACTCTGATTTGGGGAAAATAACATTTTCTCCTATGCTGGCAGCAAAGGAAGAATTTGGACTCTTGCTGCACCTGAACATCATACAGTTTAGCTGCATATGCACTTGAAATTCTAAATGTGTGGGAAAAGACTTCAAAATGCTTTCAGCTTCTTTTACCTGAAATCAGAACACTTGTCATCAGGAAAATAATATCATACAATGGAAGATGGAAAGTAAAAAAATGTAATGCTATACTATATAACAGCCTACACTGGTCACCCAGATCAGTTCATTCCAACAATGGAGGGAAAGATTTCATCTTTTTCTTTAAAAGCACAATGCATAGAAGTCTTTCAAAGTTTCTGTCCTGTCAGAACTGGATAAAATAGGTCAGGAGAAAGACAGAAAAAGGAAAAGGAAGAAAAAGGAAGAAGCTAAAGGCATATTTTCTTTTTTTTTAGCTGCAAAAGATTGATGAAATTCTAGCTTTTTACACTGTGAAGTATTGTGGTCATTATGCAAGATGATAGACTATCAGAAGAAAATACAAATATAAGGACTAACAAGGAATCTATAATTCAAAGCTGCTATAATATTCAAACTTGCAGAGGTCTTTCACCTCTAAGAAACATCAGACATTAAAACTCAATCTCTAGGTCTCTTTTTCTCTGCTTTCTTTGATGGTCTGACTAAGAAGAGATAACCAAAACCCTAGTATTTAAAACAGAAATTCTCTCCTCAGTTTGGTGAGATCACACACCTATGCCAACACAAACACCTCCTTGTGTCAATGCACTTGAGAGCAGAAGGTCTCCCTGCAGATTTCAAACTGGCTGAGGCCTCTGGTACAAGTCTCTCTCTGTCATTAGCTCTCCCCTGGGTCTCCAAGCTTATATATCGATTTGAGACATAATGTCCCCAAAAAATATTAATAGTACCTATTGAGGAAGAAAGCATCTCTAACCCTGGAATTCTGGGGGAAAATGGATACATATTTAATTGTTTTCTCTAGATTAAGCATAAGCCAGGCAAATTTGAAACATTCTCCTTGAGATGCTTTCAGTGAAAACATAGTGCAGTCACACTCTAAAACCATGGGCCACAATATATATGGTTGTAATGTAACTCTAAAAATGTTAAATTAAGGTTTATTATGGAGTTTCAAAATAAAATAAAATAGTAATTTTTCATAGATATGCATTGAACATCACTCTACTATGATACTTTATCGAGATCCTAAATAATAAACATACATAATTCCTGATTTTTTAAACATATTTACTGAATCCACGTGAAGGTATAAAGATAAACGCAATGGAGAAAACAGTTATAGAAAGGACTACAGCTGATGTCTCACTTTTTTATTTGTATTTCTAAACTATTTTGTTTTTTAGCTACCAAAATATATTATTGCTTACATAAATGCTTCTGATCTTGTTTTGCCTTTGTCTAAATGTATTCATAATTCTGAAAGGAAAATAGAAATCTACCAATTTGTAGCTACTTTTCAGTTTCTATAAAAACAATCAAAGAAAAGTTGAGGTGATAACAGGACAAACTAAAGGAGTAATGACAAAATGATCATATAAATTTTAATGATATAATTAAATAAGTATTTTCATTTAGAAATGCATTTATGTAAATTGCTGTATCATCTGGTTTTTCAAACTTAGTTTCAGAAAAAGCACACTTCTGTCTTTATGATAAATAATAAACTTGCTTTTGGTAGAAAAGTATATGAAATATATTTCTGATATCATTGTGGGGAGGAATGGGGTTAAAATTTCAGAAAGAGATTAGAAAAAATATTTTTGACAAGTTTCTCTCCATTATTATAATATAATGGAAGATAACAATAATTTATTTTTAATAGTTCTCATAAGAAGACACTGAGCAAATTTCTATAATTCCAGTATTAATTTGGCTCATGCCCATTTTTAGGCACTGTGTAATATAACTGAGAACACCTGACTAGACACAGCAGTAAAATCATCAGTTAAGTTCCTATGATCCAGAAGGGTGTCATAATGGGTAATAAATTAATGAAGATCTTATTTGCAATTCTCACAATATCATGTGGGAGGGGACTTGGGAAACTGTCCCCCCGAATTACCCTGGGAGGTGACAGGTGTGTAGTTCCCCGCCTCCCCTGTTATCAATCAGTATGTCTGTCATCCCTTGGTGCTAGAAAATTCTTTGTTCTTTATACCTCCATTGGTTCCTTCCCTGAAGCCGCTCTTTCCCCTTACCCTCATTGGTTATAACCCTGCCACTCGACCCTGACTCTGCCCCCGAAGCCTTCCCTCACTGAACGCTTCATGCCTGGACCCTCCCTCTCTTGTCCCAGTTATAATCCCGATTCCGCCCCCTGTTCGAGGCTCTCAGAGCGAGCTCCCTCCCGGAGTGGTTGTTTTCCCTTCGCTCCCTGAATTGCTGTTCCTCAATAAACGCTCCTGGAAAAAAGCCGCCTGTGAGCCGTCCCGCCTTCATAGAGGAAGATTTCATTACGCTATCCGGCTTTCGAGGACTCGGCTCTCTGACAAGCAGAGTGGTCAGAGACCCAGAAGCCTCAACTGGCGCCCGAACAGACTGGCCCCTCTCACGAGTCAGCCGCAGAGCGTCTCCTCGGCTGCATCGGCTCTGTGATCCGGCTGCCCGAGGACGAAAAGCGCCGTTCGCCGCCAGTTCCACGAGCGGCTGCTCTTCGTTGAAGAAGATCGCCTACCTCGCGGGCTGCAGACACCTCGTCCTGGTTCGACTTCGAGTTTGGGAGCAGACTCCGAACGGGACGAGACCTGCAGCGCTTCCTCTCCCCCTCAGAGGCTTTTTCGTTTTGACAGCGGTCTTTTTGTAGTGAGTTCCTGGTGCCCTGTCTGGCACCCGACCCTGTCTCTTTTCCTTTTCGTTTCTCTCTTTGTCTCTTTGGGGATTTCCTTTTTTCTGCAGTGAGAATGGGCAACCGCTTGTCTCCTGCCCGGCGGGATTTTTACCTCCACGTTAAATCCTCCCTTGTTTTGGGTAACATTTCTTTTAAAAAGAGGGACCTTAAGGCTTTTGTTAATCTTATTTTCGATAACTTCCCTGACACCTCCAGGGATGATTTTTCTTCTCTTATTTTCTGGGGAAATATTGGGAAACTGTTATACGCATTACAAGTAAAGGGGAATTTTTCTGTGGGGCATTTTTTTCCACTTTTTCATTCTATTTACACTTTATTTAAACAAAAGGGTGAGAGTTGGGTCCCCAGTTCTCCTAACCCTCATTCCGCCCCCCCCACTCCTAACTCGGTTTCCCCTAAGGGTGGGTCGGGCAGCAGATCCTGCCATAACCAGGCACAGGGCTGCTGCCGTCTCCCTGCTGCTCCCCGCCCCACTCTGTCCTCTCCTCGTCCTGGGACTGGCCATCCCAGTGCGACTCTTTCCTCTCCCCAAAGCCCTCAAACCCCTGTACCCAGTTTAAAACCATGTTATTCGATTCCTGATCTCTGTCACCACACCTCACAAAATGGCGCCGGCCACATGGCCGAGCAGCCCGCCACCGAGGGACAAAATGGCGCCTCCTCTCCACCTCCTCACTCCCTTCGGGCCCCTGCCAGTCCCCCTCAGGCTCCACCTCCGTCGAGTGCCGCCCCTGCGTCGGGTCCCGCCCCTACCACCGCGTCGATTGTTACGTCGTCGGGACCCGCCCCTCCAGCCCCCATGGCCACACCCCTGGGTGGGCCCCCGGCGGGAGGGACCGGCCTGCAGGAAGGCCACGCCCCGGTGGGAGGGACCGGCCTGCAGGAAGGCCACGCCCCGGTGGGAGGGAACCCCCTGCCGGAAGGCCACACCCCGGTGGGTGAGCCTGGCCACGCCTCCCCTCAGGCCTCTTCTGGTTCCCACGCCACCGGAACCGGAAGTCGGCCTGGCCGGAAGCAGGCCATCTTGGCCTGCCGGGCTTCATGCCACCGAAGCCCACCGGCCAAGGGGAAGGTCCGAGCCCTTGCTCGTCCTGCCTCATCCTCCGATGAGGATGAGGACAGCGACAGCCCCCGGCCCACACCTAGGCCGGGAGGTGGGTGGGCCCGGATCAGGGCAGAGGCAATTAAGGATGGGGATTTGGAATTCGCAAAAGATCTGGGGCCGTTCGCAGCACCTGTGGTGAGGACCAGGGGGCAGCGGCCACACTGGGAGCAACTCCCATATGTGGAGATTAAAGAACTGAGGAAGGCTGCCAAAGACTATGGTCGAGACTCTCCTTTCTTTAAGAATGTATTGGACCTCGCTTTCTCGGGCCATACATTGGTCCAGCATGACGTTAAATATATTGCCAAGTCCCTGCTCACTCCCACCGAGCTTTTATTGTGGGACATTCAATGGAGAAAGCTCCTCAAGCCTCTTCTGAAAAAACACAATTTAGCAGAGGCAATTGGAGAGGGAGAGGAAGCCATAGAAGCCCTGGCAGGGGAGGGGGAGTTCAGCCAGCCAGAGGACCAAATACTGTTACCCACGGAGGTCCTAGATGACATCAAGGAGGCTGGCCGAGCGGCACTGTTAAAAATCCCCGATGGGAAAACCCCGCTCCAGAACTTTTCAGCTATTACCCAGGGCCCAGAGGAATCTTTCATAAAATTCGTGGACCGGCTGAGGGAGGCTATCGACCGGCAGATAGACCATCCTGCAGCGAGGGAAGAGCTCCTGAGAAAGATGGCCATGACCAACGCGACAGCCGAGACAAAGAAGATATTAAGGACTTTACCTCAGGACCCCGAACCCACCATCGCACAGATGGTGGAGGCCTGCACGAAAGCCGCCTCCACCGAGACCACTGTCGCCCTTGCAGTAAGTAAGGGGATTGGGGAGGCGATGTTGACGATGAACACCATCCGGTGCTTCGGGTGTGGCCAGATAGGCCACATACAAGCCAACTGCCCATACTGGCCCCCGGAGCAACCACACTACTCGTACACACCCTCCCCAAGACCAATACCCAGGAACCCGATGCCCTACCATCAGCAGGCGGGAAACGGGTCGCGGAGCGCGGGGAGGGGCCGCGCAAGGACAACAAGTGGCCCCTCACAGCGCCCAGGCCTCCCCACCATCCGGGAGGACCGGTGGCCCAGCGGACAGTTCCGGAGGGTTGGCGGAGCCACGACGACGGGCTCCGCCTCTTCCGTAGAATCCGCAACTTAGATTCAGACACTCACCGGGTCCTCAAAAGCTCCATCACTGTGACTCTCCAGGATGAGGACCTGGTGAGAGTTCCCGCTGGGTTCCTGGAACCCCCTTACCGTAATTGTGAGGTAACAGTGTTAATACTCGGAGATTGCAGGCTCACACCAGACCGTGTTACCGTCGTTCCTGAAGTGGTGTGTTTTCAGCCGGGGTCCGAGGTCACCGTCTCGGTCGTCTGCCATCAACCACCTTGCACCATCACCAAGGGGCTCCCCTTCGCTGCCATGTACCTCCTCGACGTGGCCGACCTCACCGATCCACCAGCACAGGACTATTTCACTGGACATGACTCCGGGGAAGACAATTTTGTCTTCCTCACACAAAATGTTTGCAAATCCAGACCAATGATTGAGACTGTTTTATCGCTTCAGGGAAAGTCCATCAAACTGGACCTGATGGCAGACACCGGGGCAGACGTCACCATCATACCCCAGTCAAAGTGGCCCCGCGACTGGGAGTTGGTGCCCCCTTGTGGCACAATCTCCGGAGTGGGAGGAGCTGTCAACTCCATGCGCAGCAAACACCTGGTAAGTGTGGAGGGCCCTGAGGGACAGATTGCCACCATTCGGCCTTTTGTTGTTTCATCTAACATCATGTTATTAGGCAGGGACGTTTTGTCCCAATGGGGTGCCCGCCTCGATATCCCTAGCCCTGCATGGGATTTTTAGTATGGGCCACTGCGGAGCGCACCTCCCCACCGCTGAATTGGAAGACCGATGTTCCAGTGTGGGTGGACCAGTGGCCCCTTGTGGAGGAGAAATTAAAAGCGCTCCATGAATTAGTAGAGGAGCAGGTCCGCCTGGGGCATTTAATACCCTCCACCAGCCCCTGGAACACTCCTGTCTTTGTTATTAAAAAACCTGGCAAAGACAAATGGCGCCTACTCCAAGACCTGCGCAGGGTCAATGAGGTAATCGAGGACATGGGCCCCCTGCAGCCTGGCCTTCCCTCACCCTCCATGCTTCCCCGGGATTGGCAGCTCGCAGTCATTGACATCAAGGACTGTTTTTTCAACATCCCATTGTATCCCGGAGATGCCCCCAGATTTGCGTTCTCCGTCCCTTCCATCAATAGGGCGGAGCCTTATAAGAGATACCAATGGGCCACTTTGCCCCAGGGAATGAAAAATTCTCCAGTGCTCTGCCAAACTTTTGTGGCCCAGGTGCTTTCGCCGATCAGAAAGCTGTTCCCTGAAGCGATCATCCTGCATTATATGGATGATGTCTTGATCTGCGCTGAAACACAAGCTTATCTGCAGATCACACTTTCCAAAACTGTTAAGGCCATTAAAGCTGCAGGGTTTGAAATTGCTGAAGAAAAGATCCAGCTGTCAGCGCCATGGAAGTATTTGGGCTTTCACATTACGGGAAGGACTGTCGCGCCCCAATCTGTCACCGTCAAAGACGACCCACGGACCCTGCGGGATCTCCAGCAGATCTGCGGTACCATCACGTGGATCCGACCTCTCCTGGGACTCACCACGGAGGAGCTGGCGCCGCTCTTCAACCTGCTACGAGGAGATGGCGACCTAGCTTCCCCTCGCGAGCTAACACCTGCCGCCAAAGGAGCCCTGGAGAGAGTCGCTGAAGCCATACGATCCCGTCAGGCCCACCGTGTGGATCGGCTCCTTCCCGTCACCCTTGCCATACTGGCCCAGGGTCCCAAATGGATTCCTGGAAAATACGTCAAACCGTACCTGGAGAGCACTACCACGGACCCCCCAGCGAGGAGCAACCCAGCGACCCCATCACAATCACCACCAGATAATGCAGTGGCGTGGCGACGGAGAAAAAAGAAGAGGACCGGAAGACCACCCAACATCGTCTCCCGGGTCCTCATCACAAGGACATACCTACCTCTGCAAGACTTAACAACTTCCGCCACCCCATCCCCTCCTGTGCCGTTCCCTCTACCCTCATACCTAACCCGTCATCCCTTTACCCCTCCGTCCTGAAATTTATTTTTATTTTAACCCAAAAGGGGGAGCTGGGGGAGGGGAGGGAACCAAATGTATGTTGGTAATATTGTTTTGTTTAATTTTAGTACTAGGATGGCTGCCAGAACATCATTCACCCAAAAGGAACAACAGAAGATGTCCCACTGCGCCCAGCTGGTTGCAGCCACGCTTTCCATCCTCCTGTGGCTGCATGTAGCAGATGGCTGGGTGGTACCACAGCCGAAAGAAAACGTCTGGATCACGCTGGCAAAATCCTTGCAGCAGGATAACCTATGTCTGGCCATGGGCAACGTGGACAATCCCCTGTCCACTTGCCTGGTAGGGGTCCCCTTGGTAGCTGATGATTGGCCGGTATCCAATTCCGACCTGCTCCGAACCACGGGTAGGAGGCCTAACCCGGTCGATACTTGGGATGAGTGGACCAAAATTTTGCCCAACAGCAAAGAGGAACCCCAAGAATTAGACTTACTGGGGTCCTCCACAGCTAGATATTGTGTCAAATTCTATTATAGGAGGCCAAGTCAAAATTGGCACGGAATTGACTTGGCCAAAGACACATACCGGAAAGATGTAGCACCTATCAGTAAAAAATATAACAGCCAAACCTGGTGCAATTATACTAGCCAGGTGATTTCGGTTTCATCCACTCATCCCAAGACATTGCCCAGGGGGATGTTTCTTATCTGTGGGGACAGAGTATGGTCGGGAATTCCATCTCGGCTCCAGGGAGGCCCATGCAGCCTTGGCAAGCTTGCTACCCTCACTCCAAACAGAACTCAAATTCTGGATTGGAAAAAAGAGAGACAATTGGCACGCACCAAAAGATCATATGCTCAATTCGACGAAAATTGTGACTCCGAAATTTACGATTGGGGAAAAACAAAGAGGGTCGCTGTATCCATCTTTTTACCATGGTATGCAGCAGCTAAGGCCCTCGGTGAGCTTTCTCACCTGGAGTGTTGGATAAGCAAGCATGCCAACGCCTCGTCTGCCGCCCTCTCCGATCTTCTGGCAGACCAGCAAACCACCAGGCAAGCCACATTACAAAACAGAGCGGCTATTGATTTCCTGCTGCTCGCCCATGGCCACAGCTGCAAGGACTTCGAAGGATTGTGTTGCTTCAATTTAACATCACGGAGCACTTCCATCCAAGCCAACATCCAGCGGATCCGGACCGAAGTACAGGACATCAAAACGGAAACTTCGGCTGTGGACCCCGTCCACAAACTATTGATGCAGTGGGGCATTCCCGGGTGGGCAGCCTCCATTTTAAAAGGACTCTTTTGGATTTTCATAATTATCCTTCTCATTTCAGTTGCCTTAACCATCTTCAAAAAGACGCTTACCAAGACTTTGGCAAATATTTATTTAATTAACAAGAACGGGGGAGATGTGGGAGGGGACTTGGGAAACTGTCCCCCCGAATTACCCTGGGAGGTGACAGGTGTGTAGTTCCCCGCCTCCCCTGTTATCAATCAGTATGTCTGTCATCCCTTGGTGCTAGAAAATTCTTTGTTCTTTATACCTCCATTGGTTCCTTCCCTGAAGCCGCTCTTTCCCCTTACCCTCATTGGTTATAACCCTGCCACTCGACCCTGACTCTGCCCCCGAAGCCTTCCCTCACTGAACGCTTCATGCCTGGACCCTCCCTCTCTTGTCCCAGTTATAATCCCGATTCCGCCCCCTGTTCGAGGCTCTCAGAGCGAGCTCCCTCCCGGAGTGGTTGTTTTCCCTTCGCTCCCTGAATTGCTGTTCCTCAATAAACGCTCCTGGAAAAAAGCCGCCTGTGAGCCGTCCCGCCTTCATAGAGGAAGATTTCATTACGCTATCCGGCTTTCGAGGACTCGGCTCTCTGACAAGCAGAGTGGTCAGAGACCCAGAAGCCTCAATATCATATTAACCATCAAGAAGGAACACAGTAATTGTACATGAAACTTTGTATCTACTACGTACGTGATAATGTGTCTTTATCAAATTTAACCTCAAGTTAACCTTAAATTTCAGTATTTTATTACTTTCTGTATCAGGGATACAGAAAAAAAGGAAGATTTGGAGAGTTGATTTTCAATTTTAAAAAGAACAAGGAAAAAGTACTAACTACTGACATGAACACATAGGAATATGACAATATGGCCACTGACTACTTTCTGTTCATTGAAGGCAAAACAATGCCAAATGAAAAATAAGAGTGTATTTTATTGTTCTGTTTGCATGTTTTGCTTACAGAATATTTTTTAAGACTAGACAACTACTGGTAGAATGGCTACAGCACTGCTAAAATGTCTTCAGGCACTTGAAACTGTAACAAGTGTGAGCAGCACACTGTTCTAAGATGGCCTGGCTCAGCTTCCCACTATTTTGCATTCACAATTGTGTTACAGAGCCACAGCCAAGTTTGTCAGAGATATGTAGATTTAAGGAGTAGCAAGACTTTTCCTTCATGGTTTTTCAATTTTGACTGGCAGAACTTCTACTTTATTCTCTTTTAGAATTGGAATGAAACAAAAAAGACAACAAGTAAACAAACAAAAACAATCAAATTAAAACTAAACCTTTAATATTTATCTGCAGTTAATTCCTGGTAGTAAAATACTTCAGTCTGTGCCTGATTCTGAAATCAGATGGGGTTCTTACAAATATGATAGGTGTTATGGAAAAGTACTAGCTATGTTTAAAGGGACAAATATTCTGTAAAAATACACTTTCCATTACTTCCCTGCTCTCGAAGAGTGTGAATTTCAAATGGAATGCTTTAATGTTCACATGGCACTGACGCTGTAGAGGTTTGTGAAAATCAATATAGAGTTTTGTAGGTTAGGTAAACAAAGCCTACAAAACCCCAGACAGTCAAGATGAGGTTTATATTATTCAAATTATACCATAAGACAGCATGGTTTCCTAAAATTTCAGTACTGTGTGAGATTTAACCAGTTGACCAAAATAGTCTCTCACATATTTTGTTCTAGAATTTGGCCACACTCTAATAGACTACAGAAAAATGTGTGTTATAATTAGTAGGGCAGAAAGGATTTGACAGCATATTTCTTCAGCTGACAAACTGTCTGCATATTCTCAATCAATTAAACTTCATCAGGTTTTGAGTTTATCTTCCAAGGCAAAGTTTTATTGTTATTTGTATCTGGGTATGATGAAAGCCATACAGGCTCATTTATCTCAGGATGAATGCAAAACTGTACTGAACTGTCCTCTCCAAAAACATATTTAATCCATGATTGGTTTCAACCTTGCTGATTCAAACTCTTTAGAGCAAAGCAAAAACATGAAGCAATGACTTACACTTTGTATGCACTTTCTCAGCTACAGAAGAGAGACAGAATTCACCATACATTGCCTCCAACCACAGAAGACTGAATTATTTATGCAGTGAGATAGTGTAATAATGTGCAAGTGAGTCTGCAACGATCTGATTTTCTGACAGGACCTGTTTTAAGATCTTGGCTATAATTAGGCACAGATGACTTTTGAACTTCTCATGTGAGTGATACAAATCCGAATCTTTTGTCTTTAGTTCCAGAAACATTTTTATCTCTCTTTTTTTTTTCTTCCCCTTCTCTAGTATTGTGGACAATAAGAATTATTTTGACAAAATTTAAATGTGGCATATTCATTTAAAAAAAAACCCTATTTTGCTACACTCTGACTACAGATTTAAATCCCAAAATTACACATCTCTTGTATCAATGTGGAGTTTGCTTTTTTTCAGAGAAAAGTAACAGAGAAAATATAGCACACAGCAGGGATTAAATCACAAACACACTATATTAAAGTTGTTGCCATTTTCAATATGGTTAAACACTGTTGTGGGCATTAAAAAAAATGCAATTCCTTGAATACATTTTTTTTTTTTGTCACTTTGGTCTTTCATATTTTGGCCAAAAAGTGGTCTCTGTGCTAGTAATTGCAAAAGGCTGAAATTGCCTTTTTTCAGGCTCTATACAGAAATCAAAGTTACCACTGAACCGTGAGGGCCACTATATCAGAGAACACAAGCTATGAGAGAAGCTGAGACTGAACTCCGCTGGCATGTCACAGAGAGAACTCATTTCATCAGGACTGTTGTAGGATTGCCTTTTGAATTAATAGCTCAAGTCAAATATGCTATTTTTTCAGTTTCTATTTTCATTGAAAATACAAGGATTTTCATATGGCACTGCAATTTGGTGTTGAAAGGTTTCCCCTAGAGGGAATACAATCCTCCAAAAAGGCTGTCACATGGTTTCTCTGAAAGACATTTTGTATCTGTCTGCAGAACACTTTAGATGACAGAATTAAGTCGACAGTTCTACAGAAAAAGACAGAAAAAATAAAGCTCCTGTGACATATTCACTCACTGACAACAAACATTGTGATCAGCCATGAACCAGAACATCTTTCCTGACTAGACAAGCTGTGCATTCTTAATCTTTCCACTGATATTTGAGGCACAAAAAAGCATATCATTAAAAAAATAACATACTCAATTGATTTTTTCTTATTTTTCAAAAATAAGAATTACTCAATTACTTTTTTCTGATTTTTCAAAAATTCTAGGCCAATGATACAGCCATTTAATATAATTTCTAGAGGTTGATATATAATTTTATTTACAATCGGTTTATTGAAAGTAGGAATCTTTCTGAAAACTAAGAGATGAAGAAGTAATGAAAAGTCAGTACAGCAAAGATTATGATAGAATATAATTTATGAAGATTTTTTGGTAATAGAAACAGTATTTCATTTGGCTGTGATTTCACTTTTATTTTTGTCCTTTTTCATATTTTCCCCAGAACTAGATGGCTTTCCACTGAGATGGCTCACCTATGCAATTTAAGGAAAAGATTTTAAAAATAATGTCTACAAAAGGTGAAATTTTTCAAAAGTGAGATCTTGAGGATTAATTTTAATTAGAATTTTTAACCTAGAACTCCTTAAACCAGCTTCAATCCCCCTCAAGAAAAACCATGAGCTCCTTAAATTAAATGTGAATGACATCAGGTGGCATAGGAAATCAATTAGCCTTTGCACTTGTACATCGGGAATCAAGAAGGAAAGTACAATATTTTTAAATTTAAGAAATGCAGATTATAAAAACAGAGTTATGTAGAGGTATTATCATTGCATTAAAAATCTATTACAAAACTATATTTAAGAAAAAAACTGAAAAGACAGGCAGAATGATGAAAAGTGTATGAGAAACCAATGGTATTATCTTGGTTTCAGAAAATACTGTGTTTTATGTTTTCAGTAGACCAAGAAGTACAGCGATAATTGAGCCTTTAAAAATTACAGACAAAGAGACATCATGATTTGTTGTTATTTTCAGAAGCTATAGAACAGAATCCATTTCCAGATACATTAGGATTAACATAGCATGATAATCTAGATGATCATTAATATTTAAAGTGTAAATTTCTGGAGTGTAAGTTTTAAAAAAATCCTTTTTTCAAGTAAATGATCTGGTTTTTAATTTTCAAGGTAATGCAGACTTCCACCAATACAGTAGTTAATGTAACCTGAGCATTTCACAGTATGACTGTAGATCAGTTAATACATTGATCTCTTTACTGATGCCTACAAATTTCTTAAGAGTTGAGATCTTGAAAATTCTAAATATATTGCAAAATTAATGTAAACAGTTTCTAGCCAGCTGATATGGAATCCCTGGTGTAATTTGAACAGAGATAGTATTAATTCCTTTTTAAGTATTACTCTGTATTTTCTGTAGCAATAATCATTCTGCTATCAAATGCAATACATGACAGCAGGTATTTTTGTTTGTAATTAGGATAAAGGAAAGAGTCTAACAGGAACAACTTGATGATAAAAGCCTCTCCTTCCCATGTATTTGCCCCCTCCAGACAAGTAAAAAAACAACTGCAGAAATCTAAAGTGATTTAAAAAAACCTTTATGTTCTCAAGAGAAAAGGTAAAAATTGAAGACAGAGGTTGAAGTTTTCTAACAGAAACCAATAGCTATAGGATACAGTAATGTTATAAGCATGCCTGCACAGACAGAGGAAAGCAGTACCTGGGAGCTCTTTTCTATTATGTCCTTTCTTTTACAGGACAATTTATTGTTCCCCAGATTCTGTGGACTATTGTGAGATGGCAAATGGACACAAAAATAGTGACATTTAAAGAAAGGAAATCTAAGGCAAATAGTGGCTTTTTTTGTTTTTTCCAATAGCAGCCTGTCGGTGTATACATGTATGGAAAGACATGTTTAACACCTGAGCTGTGTAGCTTTCTCCATATTTTACTTAAGTGTTGTTTGACAAGAGACCACTTATTAATAATTTAAAAATATGCAAATGTATTGGCATCCATCAACATAATGCATTTCTTAAAATCTAAGAACTACATGCAAGAAAAAGGCAGGTGTGTTTCCTATTTTTGCAATACTTCTGAATAGCCAGAGCCTAACTAAAACTGATTCTCAACTACTATTTAATATAAAGAAATGACACTCTGAAGTGCACAAGCAGACAATACTATACCATAAATGTTCAAAATATTCTTCTAAAATGGAAATAGTGCCTTCAAGACAAATATTTTCTTAATAAATTATTACAAACAAGATATGCTGGATATGGAATCGATAGGCTTCTACTTGATGAAACCAAAGGTGACCAGAGAGTTGCTTTTCCAAGCTTTAGATGTTCTATGCCTGTGCTAAAGACAACCCAGAACTATGCTGTTCAATCACTTATATATTTTTCATTCTTTCATGTGTAGGAAGCTAAAATTGGTATTTCCAAAAGCTTTCCATTTTGCTTGATCCAAGATACCATGCTCAATAACATTCCTTGCATTACAGAGTTTGGAAGATGTCAAACAAAACCTAATCCAGGTAGAGAGACCCTGGTTAGAACTAAAACCTGATTTAGTCTTTTTTTTTTTTTTTTTTTTCCATTAAGCCAAATGTGATGATTGAGGCTGCTGTCTGCAAGCAAGGATGAAAGGATTGGGATGCAAGCCACTGCTAGCTTTACATTATCTTTATGCTTATACTTCAGGCAGTACCATACTCATGTAGGCTTCAAGGGTTACTGTGACTGAGCTGCCAAAATCATCCTGATTCTAAAAGAGCAACTAGAGATAAGTGGTTGCAAACCCAACTATTTGATCTTCTGAACCTTACAACTAAAAATTGTCACATTTCTTGATTTAAGTCTCTAAATGTATGCTATTCAGGGATCAATTACAGAAAGAGTGCCAAAACAGGAGTGGAGGATTAGAGAATCCTAAGGTTATTGAAGTCCATACTCAACTAATTTTAATCATTCACTGAGGATTTAGAGATATGCTACAACACACAGAAAAGTTCTCCAAGGGAAGAGAAAAATACAAAGTTTTATGTATGATCTTGAAAGACAAAAGATAAGAATCAGTTTCATCAGTAGAATCTGTTGTTTACATTATGTTCACATGTATTTTATCTCCATCATTTCTGTCATTGTCTTCAGTTCATACAAATTACAAGAAAAGGAATTCAGTCTAAAATGAAAACATACTTTGGGTTGACTGAGGTACAGAATAAGATAAACTGAAATAAAACCAAAACACATTGTAGAATCCTATTCTTAGCAGCAGAATCTGAACATTACTGAACAATTTTCTACACAGAAAAGTAGACCTAGTCTACATTCTAACTTATTCCATTTACTATAACGTTTCCATTGCAGCTATCTTGACTATATAGCAATAGTACTAAAAAGAGAAAATGAAAGACAGACTAAAAAGTCTGTTTTGATGATGTTAATGCCAATTTTATGTGTTTGCATTAATTTATTTTATTTCATTTCTTATTAATTCACTAGCATTTTGACATTGAGGACAACTTGCAAAGAATAACCTTCTTTCCCTTGGAAACACTTCTACCTACTCTTCTGAGGATCAGTAGCATTATTTGGAAATAGCAACCAGTTTTCGATCTGGGGAAGAAATGGGTAATTTATGTAACTTGTTTATCTGGAGAAAGGATTGTGACAAATAGCACATAAATTACTGCATGTGGAAATATGTGAAGAGCTGTATGTCCATAGCTTACTGACCTGAACTTTTCTGCCTTTGCAGGATTTTACAGAGGCTGATACTATTAAAGAAACACATCCTCTGTATTTTTCTGTGGTGCCTGAACTTCTACATCTAGGAAAAATGCTACTATTGGTTATAGATGGCTTCCTTTTTACAACTATTTTTCAAAAGAAAGAAGATCTATAAGGACTTCAAAGAAATGTGCTTTGAATAAACAGTTCTGTAATTTTTTAATTTACTTCACAACATTCTTTATAGAAAATTTCTTACTGGGCACACATAATCAACAATCTGAAATGACCATATTACACCAGACAGAGTTACTTCAGCTGCACTCCTAGTATCTATGGGCTTCTTTTTATCTTGAATTCTTCTGCCACATGTATGGTAGATGCAAATCATGAAAGATTTAAGACATAATCATGAGCAAGCATCATTCCATGCATTTTAGATGCCTCAAACTTCAGAAGTGTTTCTAGCAAAATGAAAGAAACATTACTAAATATTTAAAGACTTGCTGTGAGATGTCTCCTCTTCATGAGGGAAAAAGAAAAAGAGAATTAACAGATCCATATTTTGCGACTGCACATAATCAGGAGTTCTGAAAATATCTAAAATGACAATTTTCAGATGAAAATCAGTGGTTAGTATGCTCTAGATAGAAAGGATTTTCTTTTATATTAAATAGGAGCTATGAAATACTTCCCAAAATGCAAGTACAGTGTCAATAATTGCAATGTTGAAAATTCTGTAATTTTTGTAATCCACAAAAATCAGGATTTTCTCTAGCATTTTTTCTCTTACCTGTGCATGGTCACAGAACTAAAACTTTATATATTAACTCACATATAAAGTATGGGGAAAAGCATAAAAAACTTCATTAATTCAGATAGATTATTTAAAAAGTAGTTGCAGAATAATGGTCTAGCAGTATTTCCACTACAGACTGTTCTGCTAGGACATGGCCCAGATCTGGTAGCAAAGAGCTCAACTTCATAGTCTTTATCATGCCACAGGGGAGATGCACATGCCTCGTTTGCTCCATGTCTTACTGTTAACAGCAATAAGCCAGATTTCTGTGGTTTTATCAACTCAATAAATTCACAACCTGAGATTCCAATGAGGATGAGAAGACTTTGTATAAAAGTCTGCTATTTCAGGGGCCTTTTGAATCTCCCATGATACTGCTTGCTGGTTTATTCAATTTAAAATTAAAACAACATGAAGACACAAAATCTCTACTTTTTTTCAATACCTAACACTTTCATGGCACCTACTTTCACTCTGGAAACTTTTGAGTGCTGTATAAACTCATACCAATGCAAAAATCACTCATCAAGTACAGGATTATGCATAAAGACAAATACAGCAATTCTCTTAAAGATTTTACTGATATTGTGCTTATTTTAAGACAAGAGGAAAGTAAGATAAGCACATACAAATGAAGTAGGTAGGGTGCCCACTGTGCAAACTGCTACAAGAGTAATGTCTAGGGGAAAATAGGTTAATTACTCTTCAGAAAACTGAAACAGCCTTCTGTTTGTCTTCTGAGAAACCTTTAATATTTTGGCACTCTAGGCTCATCTAGAAGACTGAATAACCTCTTGAATAGTATGTGTTCAGATTAGTGAGAGACATGTTTCCCTCTAGCATAATATCCTGTATTTTCTACAGTACGTGATCTGCCATGAAACAATTTGCCAGCTTTCCCTGTGAAATGAAGAGAAAAATGCTGTGTAGAAAGAACAACAGCATAGATATTCTGCTTTCATTAGACATCCATTTGTGTTTTGAGTTTTTGTTTTAGAAAGTCTTCTGTGAAATTAAAAGATTTAACTTAGGTATCTAGCAGTAACTATGTTAACATGACAGTTCTTTCCAACACCAGCTCAAAATTCGTCCTCTGCTTTTCAGCCCTGGTCAGAGAAGTACTTTCTCTGACTCTGTGAAATCCTGTCAGCATCTCTCGGAGAGTCCAGCAGAGAATAAAGAAAATAGTAGGGCAGATGGTAAAAGCTACAACCTCAGTACAGATGTTTTATTAGCACATTGCAGGAATCAAGAGAGAGATGAATGTCACAATTGTCAGGAGGTACAGCAATACCTCTCTGTAGGACTCAAGGATTTCACTCCTGACAGTCCACAGCACAACCCCATGGAGGCATGGGCTGCCTCCAGCTCCTGCCCTTTGCATTCCCTGACTGCAGTTCTAATCTCCTCTCTGTCCCATATCACAGCTCAGCACCCTGGCCTGAGATCTGCCTCAGTCACCTCTCAGCGCTCATCCTTGCACTGCTCTATGCAGCAATCTCACCATGCTTTATCCACACAACATATGACCTTCTCTACTTCCTAGGAAGAATATTCTTGTGTCTTAAAAATTGTTTTGGATAATGATTTGTGGAACATTTTTCTTCATATTAAAGGTGGTCTAGAACCATTGTTTCCATACTGTTCACCTTTCATCATCTTCTGATTGGTACCTTCAGAAAATAAATCTAAAAATCAAGACAGAGAGCTAAAGTATATTGAATTTTTCAGTATACTTGAAATATTATTAGAAAGCCAAAAGTGAAGGCAGATGTTAAGGTTATCTCAGTAACAACAGCTTAGCCCTATGTATCTTTTAGCTGCTATTTATTCTTCAGAGCAGACGATTCCATCTGTTTGAAAAGGGATGCAGACTGGTGTTACAGTGAGCTCACGGGCACTCTATTTCCCCTTCCCCGGGACCCTGTGACTCTGATCAAGATATCCCCAGACCCCTCCTTCCTGCCCCAACAGGGTTGGCAGAGATCCAGGGAAGCCCACCCTGTCCAAAGTCTATATAGACCCCTGACATTTCCTGTTCGTCCTCTTTGTCCCGCTCTCCCCTTGGACACCACAGAATAAAGAGAGCTGAACCAACATATATCGGGGTAAGAGCCTCTTTTGGAAATCTTTGCCATCTCCTGCCTGATATTCCTCCCCTCACAGCCTTGGATCTCTGGGCTAGCCTGATATTCAGGGGGCTGTGGAACGGGGAGAACGTCAGACTGGAAGCACTGCTTTTGCCTCCTATGAGAGTGCAACAGCTTAACAGAACAGATCACTTGCAATTTCCTAACCTTGCTGCTGACCCAACACACAAATCAGAGCATGTAATTTCCCTGTTCTGTGCCTGGTTTTCTCTCTCTGACATTGTCAGCTGTTTGAAGTCTTTGAACCAAGGTTGAGGTTTTTTTCTGAAATATATATTCAGCATCTAAGCATCTATAGCATCAAAGAATGAAGTCCAAAATACAGTGGGGTCTTCTAAGTATTGAGCAGTAATTGTGTATGTACACTGCAGTACAGTTTTATTTACTTCAGAAGAGCAAAAGGAGAAAACAGACAGTAAATTCCATCTATCTATCTTTGCTCTAATATGACACTGACATGACTTCACATAATATTTTCACTGACAAATCAGCAAAAGTCTATTAGATCTACCAAATACAAAGATAAAATTAATTCACTGTAGCTACATATCTGAATGTAGTGATGGAAGTACAGTAGTGATGGAAGGCTGTTCTGATGGAAGTAATAATTTCCAGAAACATAAGAAATCTGTATCATAATAATTCATTCTCTATTGTTAGTACAGGCAGAACAGAAAGAATTAGGTTTGATTTGTGATAGGATAAATAGGATAATAGAAAACCCTTCCATACAGAGGATGCTCAAAAATATTGAGTAGACCATGAATTTAAAATTAGGCGAGCATTTCCTAGAATATATATTTAGCACTTTCTCTTGGATCCTGGAAAGGCCTAGGTAACTTCTTCTGTTCCCTTGCAGTCTTATTTTACAGAATTTGGTAACCTATTTGCTATCTTTTGTGATTTTGAGTAAGAATATTCCAGAAAAGCCATATTCATTAATTTTCAATTATCTGATATATTTAAAATTCATATATTCTGGAAACTCATATGCATTCTAGGATAAGAGCAGATGAGTAGATAATAGAATTAAAAGTGTTGTTTAATTTTTATCACTTGGTTAACTCCAAAAGAATAAGAAAATGACAGCCCAGGTACCAGGTACAACTAAAATCCCTGCAAATAAAAGATCATGCTTTTTGACCTGTACATTTCTAGAGCTGTACAGACCTCCAGAGTATTCCTCTCAAATGATTCCTCAGCATGCTCCAATGATGTTTTTAACATCATTGATAAATGATAAATTGGTGGATTTTAGTAAATAAAGTTTAAAATTAAAAAAAAAAAAGTTGCAAAGACCAGCAGTTATGGTTTTGCAGAAACCAAATTAAAAATGAAAGTATTTTTATGGTTGAAGATGTCATTAGAAATGTTCTTCCATTGTTGTAAAAGAATCTGCAAAACTTTTGAAATAAAATCAAGCCTGTTATTACCTATGTAAAGAAATATCTTAAATAGCCATTGTTTTCCACCTAAAAGACCTACAAGAAACAGTGCTTAGGATGATAGTTTAACTATTTAACTTAATTCCTGTAAACACTCTGGTGGATCTCTCATTATTAATCTAATTGACTCGAATTAGATATCTTTTCTTCTTTGCCCACTGTGCATAGAACCAAGAGAAACTGCTTAGTGCTCTTATTAAGTTAGGAACCAACCTGCTTCATCCTGCCTTGGCTTTCATAGCAACTGGAAGTTTTTCTGTGGATGATTATTCTGAGCACTTAAAAGTAGGTTTTAGTCTACGCTATCCTAAATTCTGCATTATGACTTAGTTACGAGGAAGGAAAGGATAAGCTTTGATAAAAGAAATAAAAACTATTAAAGGCAAATGTCTGGACTAAGTTGTAATTAATATAAAATGTTATTAATAATAATATTCTCTGTGTGGGGCACAGATGCAGGTAGAACAAAAAATCTTTGCAGCTGATGTATTTTGAAAGTTTTTTTCTGCTGGAGTTGTTCTGTGTATCAAATACTCATTAATTACATTTGGAACATCTGTGACAATGAAGAAAATGCATACTTTTCCCTAGCTTTATATTTTAAAAAAAGAGGCGAATTTAACCTGTGTTTTCCAAAGCAATAGGATTAAGACTCAAAAGTTCTTGGTTTTGGTACCTGTTATTAGATTATTTTTACTTTACTAAAATTTACTACATTGAACTTCATTTGAAATAAAACCCCACTTATACCACTTGTAAGTAGTAATTTTAATAAGGCTATTATAATACAGCTAACATAAACTAATTTATTGCAATCTTCATTGGAACATAGTATCTATGAAACAAAGGGAAATAAAATTTACTACAGACACATTTCATGCAAAGCAGTTTGGTCTGCTTCATAGAGCTCCTCTATTTTTCAGATATTGATTACTGCTACCATTTTTCAGCAAATCTGATTTACATGTCTTTGAAGCACAGAACACAGAAAGTATAAAAATATGCAGAAAGTTTTAATGAAATTATTAAAATTATTCTGCCATATTTTACTGGGCAAATTATAGGGTGGGTTATTTCTCAAAATCAGTAAAGCTGTTGGCGATTTCAGCATCACTGCTTTGCTGCTAAGTGGTAATTAAACCATTTTAGACACCACATGAATCAAAGACCATTTCTTATGAGAGCTCAGTTAAGGCTCCTGTCAGTCAATCACATCAAAAAGATTAGGAGTAAAACTGCAGAGTGACAAACATTTCCTACCTTTCCTTTTACAGCAATGTAAGTTTATTAACAGGTTAAATCCCCAGTGGAAAAGGAGGAAAAGTGTTAATGATATCAAAGGACTCCAACAATATCTTCAGGTAAGGAAAAGCCATTGGCTGCATTGCTTTGGAAAAATTAATAATCTTACTACATTTACTTAGTGCAAGGAGAGTTTGTGTTTTAAGGTGGTTCTGTTTCTTAATCATTCTCTGCGCTTTTGGATATAAGTTTTCCAGCTCAATCAAATTCTTTATTCTCCTGAAGATATTAATCAGATTCTCGTTTTCTATTCTTTGCCCATGAAATATAATTTTTTTTGTTTGAAACTTTTCAGTAAAACTGGAAAGTGTATCAAACAAACCAACTCTTAAAACACCTAATTTAGGAGGTTAGTCTTCTTAAGCTCCCTGGATCAGGAAAAGAGAGGTAGTTTTCCTTAGAGTGATGTTTATCACAATGTGCATACAAGTGAGGATTTTAATGTACATGCTTCAAATCCCTCTTTGAAGGGATCACTCATGCTCTGTCCTGACTGTACAGAGCAACTGTGCAGCCTGGCTGTTCCAGACACCTAAGAATGGCTGTCATTCCACCCTTTTATCCAACCATTTCCTTCTATGGCTACTACTGTCAACTCTACTCGTTAGAAATCTTGCAATTGGTTTTCATGGCATATCTAGTTCATTTGTATGCTAGAGAAGGAAGGCTTAAATAAACTCTTCTACACACAGACCAACCTAAAAGCCTGATAATATTAAAAGGGTCCGTCAACCTTTGCCAGCTCCTGGCCATGCAGCTGTTCATTGTTTTGGATCCAAATCAGACTTCTGCTAGTTTAGGATCCCATTGGATTGGCACACAGATTGACTCACTGAAAGGGCAAGCATGACTAAGGTACAGAAATATATGACTTAAAGTTGGGTAAGCAGAACTACTGCCATAGATGGAATAAGCTGTTAAATAATTTTGGCCTATTTTGTTTGCCTGCTCTGATAAATGCAAATTATAGTGTATTTAACAATCCCATTGTGTTAAATTAATTTAGCAGTTATAACAAGAATGATGTGGAAAAGGGAAGACTATATTTCAACTCAGGATATAAAATATGCTTCCTAAAATCCTGGGACTTTGAAACCTCATATCCTGTTGGTCCATGAAAGAAATTTTGTGCCAAAAGTTGCCAAATAGAATGAGGTCTTTGTACTTGCCTGACATTTCCATGTTCTTAATTACAGCTCTAAGACATGATGTCCTAGAGCTTCCTTCCTCAACTGCTCTGCACCCCCTACAGCCTATAGTATGCACAGTTCCTGGGCCCAGTTTTGTAGAATGGCCCATTGACTAGCCAAAAAAATGTAAAATTTGGCTTCCATTTAATAAGAGTCAATAAATAAGTTAGGGTTCTTTTGTTTTGTTTTTTTTTTTTCCACAACACACAGAAACTCAGTATCTTTTTATATCAGTAAAGCTGTGCTGGGTGTGCCTAAGCAGGAGGTAATCATCTTCAGAGCAGCCCACATGGTGCTGTGTTTTTGATTTGTGAGCAATACTGGACCAAAAGCTTGCTGAGTGGGTTTGAAGCTGTTCAAAGATTCATCAAATATTCAAAGCTACCAATGTAAAGAACAATAGCAAAAGTTTATTCCTAGGGATAAAACTTACAATTAATATTTCCATGGCTAGTTTACACAATTTTTTACAAATTCCATTCCTCTAAACAGATGTAAAGAAATAAAATCTTAATTATGTATTTGTAGTTTTAGAGAAACTAAGAGCTAGAATAATAAGCACCTTCAGATAGAAAGAACAAGACTCTATTTTTGTGTGCTATGCTTGTTTTTTATAACGTGTGACACTGCACTTGCTGACCATTTTTTAAAAAATTATTTACTGCTTTTGTAAGAGGCTTCTTTATTTCAGAAAATAAAATAAAAATTATAACAGACTTTTTCTTTATTAAGTTCCAAACTGATATCACTGTAATTTTAGAAGTTAAAGCATTTTTCCTGTAATTAATCTATATTATAAGTAAGCTTTTGAAGTCAACATTTTCTGAATTTTTTTTTCTCTTTTGATTATTGCTTTGGTATCTGTGTTGAAGCTACAGAGTCTCCAGTATAATAAGACAAATCTTAGACTGATATAGTAAGGCAAGTGGAAAATGCCTGTCGTATGACAAAAAACCCTCATTTTTTTGCAAATAACTGTCTCTTTGCCATACATTTAGTGGAATTAACAAGTTATTGGAATGGTTCACAGAAGACCAAAAAGCCCAGGTATTCTAAGGAATGCATGCAATTTAATATTCTACAAGCACACCTCTAAAGCAAAACAAGACAGCCAGGAAGTTTTCATCAGGCGTATGCCATTATAGCAGTAAAATGTTCAAAACCATACCCTGCATTTGAACATCAATTACAAATGACCAACAGTACTAAAAAGATCTTGTTTTCCATAAAAATGGAGAAAAAGCATGTGTCCAGCATGCACAATGGAAGTGTAAATTGCATGTTATCACTTCAATTAAATGGGGCATCTATGGGCAAAAAGTCACTCTGCCTTCTTTTTTTCTGCTTCAGGTCACTAATTATTGGAATAGGAGAATCCTAGTCTAGGATATCAGGAATTCAGTTGACGTAATCATTGTACATATGTGTGATAATCATAAGGCTGTGAATAAAACTAGTGTTATTTTCATATAGGTAACAGTTTGAATTTTCAGTTAGAGCAGTCCAAAGAAAATATGCACTTTAACCCTCCATTCCAGAATTATGTTCTATACAAATAAAAACTGATGTAATAATTGAAAAGTATTCTAGGTAATTTTCAATTTTGTAAGAAGTAAAATCTATGTAATATTATATTTTTTTAAAATAAAAGACAAGGAAGATTTTTATGTGACAATGTGACAGAAAAATACCATGAGTCTTCAGCATCCTGTTTAATGCTTGATGCACACTGGAGTCCCACTTATTCACAAAGAAAAGCATCACAAGAATCCAAGCCTTCAAACTGAAGATTTGTAAATGTCATACAGTGCCGTTTTAGCCAAAATAACTACAGTTTTAACACATATTGCATCATTCATCACTTGTCTTTAATCTCATTAAACTGAGAATGATTGGTTTGTTTTGGAAAAAAAAGCCAAAATACATGAAAATTTTGACCAACTCCCAGTGTGCAAGCTTTAGAGTTATTTTAAATGCACAAGCCTTGAGAACAGAACTTGAAACAACATTTCCATAATATTCACTGCTATGTTTATGTTCTTATTATGAATAAAACAGCATGATAACATCTTCCAGAATTAGTTCATTATAAATACTTTATATAAAGACTGAAATGTAAATGAAAGTATATTTAACTAGAAATAATTGATTCATTGCTTCTTCTGTCACACTAGTTAATAACATGAAAGGCTCTAAAATAAGAAATCAGATCCACTGAACTCTCACTTGAAAATGTCCAAGTTACAAAAGTTATTCAGCTGCAGTAACTGATGGCATATGCTGTAAGTTATACATGACTTTCATTCACTCAAGATGCTATTATTTCTGTTTTCACACACTTATGCCCCCTCCTTTAATAAACTGTGAGAAAGTAGTAACTGAAACAGGATTTTCAGGTAATTCAATACAGGATTTTCTGTACTTTTTGTTTAAACCACATACCCCTATACTGACAAACAGTGATTTCTTGAGGAAGATTTTACTGCCATAGACATTCAAACAGAGGGCTTCTCCAACAAAATTCAGAACTGATACTGATGCAGAAATATGTTTGTAACCATCAGAACCTACCCTGTGTCTCAGACAACTGGACTACAACTTCATGGCTTAGTGTGTGGCAATGATTTGTGCAGCCTCCTCTGGATCCCCCTCTCATTCTCCATCAGCTCTGAAGATCAGACTCTCAAGTCTGCTTCTCTCTGCTTTCATTGTATTGTACATCTTTTCTTTTTTTTTTTCTTTTTTTCTCCCTATTCATGAAACCCTACCTGAAGTGCTGCATCCAGCACTGGGGGCCCTAATAGAAAAAGGATGTGGACCTGCTAGAGTGAATCAAAAGGATCCCATGAAGATGATCAGTGGGCTGGGGAACCTCTCCTATAAAGACAGGGAGGGTGAGAAATCTGAGGTTGTCCTGCCTGGAGAAGTGAAGTCTGCGAAGATTCAATGCTTTTCAGTGGGGGATCCTCACCACCAAATAAAAAACAGACAGAAGGAAGAAATGACATATCTTTGAAACCCAAGGAGAAGTGATACATTTCTACTTAATATCTGTCACTCTCCCTGCCCTGACTCCCCCGCCACCTTCTCTTTCTCCCTCTCCCTTTCCTTTCCTTTCCTTTCCTTTCCTTTCCTTTCCTTTCCTTTCCTTTCCTTTCCTTTCCTTTCCTTTCCTTTCCTTTCCTTTCCTTTCCTTTCCTTTCCTTTCCTTTCCTTTCCTTTCCTTTCCTTTCCTTTCCTTTCCTTTCCTTTCCTTTCCTTTCCTTTCCTTTCCTTTTTTTTTCTCCTTTTTTAATATTAATTAAAATTTATCCATTTTTGATATAAACATCTAAACTTGTTTTGTTTTCATCACATGTTTTTGGTATTTTCAAACCTTTCAGGATTCGATCAGTTTTAATCACAGAGTTCCATTTGCTCTTTTGTGCTTAGAACAGATGGCAACAGCATGGTCCTGTGGGACACAGAGCAGGTATTTTTTGCTGTCTCTACTCTTCCAGTCTTAAAGTGCAATTTAGACATATATTCCACTTAAAGATGCTTTTATATATATATATATAATTTATTTTTACAATACTTAAATAATATACAATATGTACACATTACCAGATACCAAATGACCTGTAAAATGAGGCAGGAGAAACTCTGCTAGAGAAATGAATTAATTTTAAATAAAATTTAAACAATTAAATGAGGATTTATGAAAGCTTAAAACCACTGACATTTACATAGCATAAGAACTGTATCTTGCGTCATCTTCTTTGGTTTGCTGATCTTCCCTTAGTCTCTATTTATCCCCTTAACCATCACAAAAATGGTATTAAAGAGGTAGAATGGAAGAGATAGAATATACCTGAAAACAGGTATATTCAGGTACCTGAAAACAGCTAGAAGAAAACTACAAGCCTGTTTGTGAAAGGGGGGGGGGAACATATTTTATTTTCCTATTACCCTATATTTTGAACTTTTCTTTCCTACTAATGTACTTCATCTGACTATGTTTTTTTTTTTTATTCTATCATTTAACTTAATAGCCACTTGTTGAAAACTTGATGTACAATTTTGATTGCAATGGACATCAAGACTTCAAAGTGCTACTTGGGAATAGATTCAGACTCAATATGTCTATTCCCATTGAAAAAAACCCTAGATCACAATTTTCCATAAATACATTCTCATTGTATTTTCAGTTGATGATGAAAACACAGTTTTACATACAGTATAAAATTTTATACTTTGAATAACTGTGTTTTGAGAGATTGAATAAAAGTATATTAATTAAGCATTATGAGTGTGCATTTTAGTGAAAAAGAAACCCACTCCTCAAGTTTTAAATATTGAAACTTAAGGCCTTAAAACTTTAGAGGTTTCCATCAACTCAACAACTAAACTAACAATGTATCACAGACCATCATGAAAATAGAACTATGGCCACAAAATATAACACTTCCTTAACTGTTTATACATGTAAGTCTCTGTTTGGTAAATAAAATTCACAGCTACTGTGAATCTAAACTAGTGCAAATATATAGTTTTGCATAGTCCTGGACTGCTTATGTTTTCAAAATTAGAATGAATATCTCTATTAATGCATTCCATGTAATTGTCATCTTTAAATAATAAAAAACAAACCAAAACTTCTTGTAAACAAAAGTTACATTTTAAATGTTTGTATTAGAAGAATATTAGAAAAGTTCTAGTTAGAAATTTACACTTCTAATTTTAATTAGAAAAATTTAAAGTAAAAGAATAATAACTCTGATGATTGATTGCAATAAATATAGTTTCAGGAAAACTGAAAATTTTCCGTTTTCCCACAGATTGCTATCCTGTAGATGTAAAAATTTATTGTCCACAGGATAGAGCTATACTTTATCTGCATATATTTCACCAACATACAGCAGAAATTTGCAGTGTGGGTGAAGTGTGGCAATAAATCAATGTCTTGAGTCACTTAATACTTTAAAGATATTATGACATGAAAATGGGGAAAGTAATGGAAGCAGGGAATATAGAGTGAATAAAGAGGTAATGAGACTTAGGCTGATATTTTCTATTCTTATGTGGAAATAACCCCATTTTTTTTCCAAGGTAAAATGGTCCATGTTTTTCCTTAATGTTTACAGGCACTTAATGTCAAAGTCATCCTATACAACTTTTTCATCAGAAGAGGGGAAAAAACAAACACCTTCAGAACATGACTGGGGTGTTAAAACAGATTGATTGTTGATATTTTTCTGTGAACTGCAGAAAAAATCTACACTCTGTTCCTGGCTTAGCTATTTAGGTTTTGTGTCTCTGGCATGAACAGAGTCATATATATGCTTAACACATAAACCAACATTAATATTTTTAGATTTTGCAGGCTTGACATAGCACATGCATCTTCCTGATCTTCAAAAACAATTTGAAAGTAAGGACTGAGGACTGTCAATAAAAAAAATAATTTTGTCTAAAGAAACAAAGAAAAATCTAGGTTTTTTACATATGTAGAGAAATATAAATTATTAAACCCCATTTATACTATCAGATGCATACAAGATTACCCAAAGTGTGGATGCATAGGACTCAACCTATATCAGCATGTTGTGTTCCCAATTCAGCAGATGTCTCCCATGAGCTCAGCATCACTGAATGCATCTCAAAAGCACAACAGGATCTATATACAGGCAACTGACCAATTTTTTTGCAAAACAACCTGACAAACAGCAGCAGTGTTTTGACAGTAGCATCCCTGTTGTCAGAGCTATCTCTGTTAACTTAGTGACACTATTTCCAAAAATGAGTGAGTTACCTCACTCATTCTTCTTTGCTGATGACCATCTGGAAAGTCTGTACCAACAGCAAACTACTTTTTTTTCTCTTCCTTTTTTTCAGATAAAACGCCAAAAATTCCTTTACTCTTTCTCCATAAGTTACTAAACTTGTCCAATGCATATATGTATATGCATCTTCAGCACACTAAATCTTTTTCATGGTTCCATTACAACATTCAGCTCATTATTATTGCAAGTAAAAATCTGAATTTTTTTGTTTATAAAGACAAAAATTAAAAATTATAAAGTTTGATGCTTTTAATTTTGTTATAGTTGCAATCCTCATCTTTAGTTTTTAAACAGCTACAGTTTCTGAGCTACTTTGATTTTTTTATGCTGTATAATTTAATTGATATTATTACCATTTCTATATTTTAAAAAAGTCAAATGGTAAATTTCAACCATTACTGTCCTCATCTAACCCAAAAAATTCTGGTAAACCAGAAAATTTTCTTTGTGTTACTATTATTTAAACAAATCCTATATTATCTTTTATAGTCTCATGAAGCTGTTATAGTGTCACAAAACAAGTATACAAAGGCGGTATTTTGTAAATGATAAAAAAAGTCACCAAATTACAGCAAATACATTCCTGCAGTCTACAGACTGAAAAAAGACAAAGATGAATAACCAAAGGGAAAAATTTAAAATAAGTACTGATTTACAATCTGTTAAGAAATAATAATGAATGCTGGCACAATCCATGAACAAGGACATTCTAGACTCATTGTTAAGACTTATTTCAGGGAACCTCGCCAACAAAAACAAATAATGCAGGCCTCAGCAACCTCTAGACTTTTTCCAATAAGCAACATAATCAATCAATGGTATCATATTCCTGAGAGATTGATTTCCCCCTTTTTAATAAAATATTTGTATAAATTCATCCTTTGGTTTTCTGTGAAATCAAGACAAGAAAAAACATCTTCTCCATGAAAGACAGAACTAGAGAGAGAAAAGGTAATTTCTCAGGAAAGAGAAACCAGGTACTGGATTACTGGATTTGGACAAGAGAGCTGTGTTATAAAAAGTGCTTTGTTATCATCAATGCATATGCTGCAGTTAACAAGCTGTAATTCAGAAAAGCAAACAATAAATTGTTGGTTGGAATAAAATAGCAGAGTTCTCTGTTGCAATACAATGTGATATGAAATGGAATTTTAGAGCACGGCTTGCAAAAAAAAAACCCAACAAAACAATTTCCCACAAATTACAGTTTTATAACTACCAGTGACATACTGTGAATTCCTTATACCTATTTTACCTGAAGCATAACATGCAGTTTGTGTTCATGCAACAAATAATGAAATGCATTAAATTTGACTTTGAAGTTTCATTACTTCACTCTGTGCTGACACTAGTTAAAATAAAAAGATGAGAGAAAGAAGAACCTGAATCTTCTAATATGTATGATCTCTGTGTTTTCTTTAAAGGCTGTGGAAGACCTATTTATTCTTTTATATTTTAGTTTAATTTCCATAGGAACACAATGCGATCAATGCTGCATTAAAGAGGAAATCCTTCAGGAAGAGCTCACCTCTCTTGGGTGTCTGGTGCACCATCCTGACAGGTAGACTAGCTTTGGCTAGACTTCATACTAACTGTTGTGTAATCATGAGATAAAAATAGACCTGAAAAATGCTGAAAAGGATACCTCCACAGCCCCTAACTAAATCCATGCCTGTAATTTTTAAAGAGACTTCTGAAAAAAAAAAACTTTTCTCTGATTATATATACATTGTTTAGAAATATCATAGAGTTTTACATTGCTTCTGGGTGCTGAGAAATACAACACTGTTCTCCAACCTTAGTTAATGTTTCTTTGCTGAACACATACATTACATCACATTGCTATAAACTCTGTGCAAATGGACAGAAAGAATGCTGATACTTTAGAAGAAATTTGGAAGTGCATCAAATTATTTCTTGGATAGCACTTTACAAAAAGTTCAATTGCATATTGCACTGGACTCCCTGACCCACACCTAACACATTATGAAGTCACAACTGTTGCTAGTCAGGCTAACAGCAATAGCAAAAACTGGATCTTAAAGGTAGAAACAGCTCAAGTAATTCAATACCTATAGATTAAACCTTTCAACACTGCTTCTTGAAGATTGAAAGACTGCAATTAGAGAACTAAAATCTCAGTAAAACTGATATAAACAGAAACAATAAAGCTACTTCTGTAAATCTAGCTAGACATTACAAGTTATACCATGTGTCACCCAAAGGAAGCTCAACTCAAACATTTCAGGAATACTGGGAATTTTGCTAAGATGTGTCATTATAGACTAGCTAAGGAACTGACAGAACTAGCTAAATAACTGACAGATAATACTTACTGTTTAAAATTGGAAAATAAATTGTTCCATGGAAGAAATTATATGTAGTGTTAGATTTCCTAGTTAGTGGTCCTATCATGAGAACATGTTGATATTGTCAAGTATCATCTAAGCTGTCTATGTGGACAGCATCTATTTATTTACAGTGGTTTAGAGTAAGGATTTTCAAACTATAAGCTATAGAGCACAGAATTCTATAACTACTGATCACATCCAGGTTCCATAAGATATCATGGGAAAAATCACACTGAGGAAATAAATTTTATATATGCTAAAAAGTATATACAATTAAAACCATTTCTAAAAGCAACCATCACTTCAATAAACACAGTTAGTTGTTCAATGCTTTCTGCAAATATAAAGGGGAAAAGATGACATTAAGAAGTGTAGCCTTTCTTGAACTTGAATTATTGATAAAAAGACATTCAATTCTTACAAAAGTCCCACTACCAATGGAACTTAAAGCTTAATGAATAAATGCTTGACTTTGAATATTAAATATTTTATGTCTCATATCTAAATAGTCTCAAATTGAGCACCTACATAGTTTGATCCTTTGTTAAAATCACTGTGACAGCCAGTATCTCCCAATACAGACTGAGACCAACCTCAGGAAAATGAGGTAACATCTTCTGTCGCTAATGTGAGAACAGAAGGAAGAATTATCTCCTTGTTCAAAACTTCTTCCTTATGAATGAACTAAAAATAAATTGCAAGTTATGTTCTGACATAAAACTGTGCAAGTCCATCTCCCTACTAAAAGTATTTACATAAGGTTGCTAAAGGTTGCATCCAACACAGTCTTGTCTTTCAGTCATTGAGGCTGAAGAGGTTGTGACTGAAGGGAAGTCCAGGGCCCTGAGTAAGACTGAGCTCTACAAGGGGATCCAAATTTCAGGAACCCATGAAGCAGCTCTGAGCCTCATCACAACCTGAAAGCCCTCTGCAGCCAGCCAGGTGGGGACAGAGAACTGCCAGCAGCAACCAAGGGAGATTTAAGGGCTCAGGGGAGCAGGCAAAGTGGGGCGTGGCACATCAGCATGGGGGTGGCACAGCAGGGAGTGCAGGAAGGGCTCCTCTCAGACCATCTGAGGACAGCCAATAGAGGCAAACAGAGCCAACAGACTCAGCAGCCTTCCCAGGCCCCAGCCTATATGGCTGAAAAGAGATTTTCCATCCTGGATAGAAGACTTTGCTTTTCGATTTCTCTTGCTAGTCCAGGTCACTCTAATGGAAGATTAACTGCTGCTACTCCACCACCATCAATTAGATAATTTCCACAAACTTGCTAAATGGGCACTCCATTACTTTCTTTAGTTCATTAAATAAATTTAACTGTGTTGGATTAACTATTGATTGTTGAGTGATAATACTGGTTACTGGTCATCAGATGAATTTTGCAACACAGTTTATTTTCTTTTAGCAGGCAGACTGTTCCATGAATGAAGTGAAGTCAGTCGTAAGTGGGAGGCTAGAAAGACTTGCACTCAGTAGTGATTCAGCTATTTTCATAACGGTATTATATTGTTAAAACAATATTTTTTAAAAAATTAAAAACTTAATAAATAAATTTTGGGATAAAGAAAAATGTCAGTGGTAGGAATTTTGGAAAAATCTCTTACAAGAACAGTATTTGCACTAAGGCAAAGATAGTATATTTTAGGTATGGCATGACAAGACTGCAACAACATGACTTGTATTCCTCCATGCTTCAAACTCACTATTTAAGCATATGGGAAAGACAATTTTATGTTTAATCAAATATTTTAGTTGCCTTACTAGTATTACAGAAAATATGAATCACATCCTTTTCTATTACTATTATAACTGGAATGTTTGCCTGGTAGGTCTAACACAGTAAAAAAACTTCAGGAGGAAACAAGCAATCAAAAAATTTCCTATCTCCAAATAACAAGCACAAACAATCAAGAGAAAATATTATATATTTTTGTATATATTTATATTTTAATTTATATTTTATATATATATTTATATATATAAAGAAAGAAGATAGAAATACATCAGTAAATAATTTCTATAAATAATTTCTAATAAATTTCTATTACAATCATCTGAAGAAAAACTGAGTGGCCTGCAGTATGCACAACATAATGCCTAATCCATAAAAAAATCCATAAAAAACCAAACCAAAACAAAACAAAAAACAACCTGCGAAACTGACCAGGAACATAATACATATGTACTACTGATACTTTGATGCTTTGTTGTTTATTATGTTGTTGTCAGGATCTCCTCAGTGTATAAAATGAGCACTTTGCTAATCCACATATTTATAACTCACAGAACATTCCACATTTGTCAATAGATTAAAGAGCAATGTTGTACCAAGGTCCCAGGTTGACTTTATTATATTTGCAAAGCATACCACACTACAGTACTGCATAATATCCTAGTAGATGGAACTTATTAAAAGCTAGCAATGATTAGGATCTGCTTAGGAGACAGTTCCAACATCAGGATTTAAAATTTAGTAATAGTGAGGCCAAGAAAAAAGTAGCTTCTCAGCATCATTTTTATTTGGAAACTGAACTCCGAAATCTAGACTTAACATATGTGTTACCACTCTTTAACAACAAATGGATCAAGCTCATTTTAGAGCCACCTTCAAAAATGGTTTGCTTTTATTACTGCAAGGCTGCTGGTATCCTATATGTGGGAACATATCTTAAGGCACTTAAATATCTTATGCAGCTCATGAGGAAGATTAGTATGCTAAGTACGGTAAGAGCCCAGCAATACGGAGCAGGAAGATACCAGAGTTTGGTGGACAGACATCTTGAGAAGAATTCCTGTAGAAAAGAAGACTAGAATGAACCTTCTCCCTCCCCTATGCCCTCACAGTCATGAGTCACATCTAGGATTAAGTGGCTACAGCAGCTGATACTTTCTCAGAGAACTTGTTCAAAATGTGAAAATACAGTCTGTATTCAAGCCCAGTAACTCAATGGCTAAGCCATTTAGCTACATAATGGGAGGGAAAAGAACCAAAACTGAACCAAAACCAAACCAAAGAGGAACCCAAGGTGTCTGTTTTGCATTATTACATGGAACAGTTGAACTTCCAAGAAAGTATCCCAACAACTTGTATTTAAAATTAATTTATAAGTCTGTCTGTTCTGCATTTAACAAGGATCTAGGAAGCGTGAGGACTTCAAAACTACATCTTAACATGTGTGTCCTAATCCACTTTACCACAGAGGCAGCTGTATTCACTCTTCTTTATGGGTCAGTAAATATTCATGTGTGAAAACCAGAAAACTTTAACAGCAAGCCTAGCTAAGAGTCATTTAAATATCACATGAGCTGCATATTACCTCTATTCCAACCCCTTATAAAATATTCTCTAAAGAAGAGGTGTGAGATCATCTTCCATTATCCAAGCAAATGCTTTAATCAATGGGTCTAAAGCATTCCTAAAAAGCATCTCATTAGTCAAAATGCTTTGTGGAGGTTTCAGTAGACACAAACCTGACAAAACCAAGTAGCTTATGCAAGAAAGTTCCAAAAGAAAAACATTCATTCTAAAGTCTAGAGCTCATATGACAGGAAGCTCTGTGTTATCATTACAGTGGTGGTTCCCAGAACTTGCCAACATTCAGAACTTCATGAAGCACAGATCAGATGAACTAGATACCTGTATTTTGGGACAGAAATAGATTAGGAGTTCAGAGTACCCAGACTGGAGGTATGCTTCCTTGAAGAATTAACAGCTAATTATATGTGTATAGAGATGGCCAAACAGGGTTTATATAGAATTTTTTTGGTCAAGCTACTAGCTCCTTAAATACAGAGGTCATAGCTGATGAGCTCTGAGCACAAGCATAATGAGCTGTCTTCGCTTTGCAGAGACATATCCATAATCTCTCTGTAGAGCCTTTACTGGCTGCTTCAGTACAAAATAGCTGTTTAGAGAACTGTACTTTTATGAGCTTTACTCTTTTCATTTATTTTTTTTTTTTTACTCTGTACACTAACTTAATACACTTGTTCAGTGGAATGCAAACAGTTTTTGAAACATTTCAACTTCCTAGTGGTTCAGTGGTGTTTCTCTGTGCAGTGGCTTTATAACATGTGGAGGAACCCATTAGTTTGAAAGTAACAGCAGAAAATCACTATAATATGGCAGTGTGATAGATTGATGACTGTATACCATTTACAGAATATGTAAATGTATATAAGTGTATATGTTTTGTATTTAAATTAGTCACTAGATAGGGGGAACTGAATGGTAGATTAGACTGTCAGAGAACAGAGATGCATGCTGATTAAATACCAAGAAAGAGCACTTCTGATTATAATTTTCTCCAGATTATGCCAGTGTCTGTTTTCAATATTGGCTGTGGTGTAATATATAGCAGCATAATCTAAGTAGAAAACAATTCTCACATTTTAGCAGATCAGTAAAAAGACTGTTACACACCTTGTTGATATGAGTTATAGATTTCATTATTTTCTGTACGGAATTGCAGACAAGATATAACTTCTCTGCATCCGATTTCATCACCTGCCTGTGTTTTCTGCAAGGGACACATTTTTATAAGGTTCACAGAGTTTATCGGCACAAACTCAATATTAGCTTTTCATGTTTAAATGTATTTTACATACGGGAAACAAAAATCAGTACAGGCACCCCCATGAAAATGTAACCTATCAATTGAATGCTGTGAAATATGATCAAGAACAGAGCAAAGCAGGCCTAAGCTTAATAACAAAGGGGAAAAAAAATCTTTACTAAGCTACCACTACTACTATGAAAGAAAAAAAAAAAGGAAAAAAAATACACAAAATTCGAAATGAAAACCTTTCAAAACATTCCTCCTCCCACCACCCAACTCCAACAAACCATAGTGAGACACATTTGGACCCTTAATCCAGTCTTCACCCTTCCACATAATCAATACTGAGTCCACCAGGGGAGAGAGGAGTCTCCCTTGCACCACAGACCCCCAGGAAACGCAGCTGCCACCTCTTGTGTTTCCATGTCACACATGGCACTGCCCAAACACACCAGCCAGTGTGACACTCTCCTCTCCATGTCACCATGCTGTCACCACCGTGCATGGACAGAGACTGCTTATAGGGCTTCTTTAAGGATGCTTTGCAAGTGTCTCATTTTGGGACTACGGTCCCCCCCATTTTCCCCTGGGCTTGGGGGTCCAAGAACAGAGATCGCCTTCTCTTCTTCTCTGAGGACCGAGGGGATCATCACACCCTCCTCAGCTTTCCTCTGTTCATTCCTGAACTGGTAGTTGCTGAAGGAGGTCTCTTGGCTCATCATCGCATCCCCCTAAAATGCAGTCCCTCTTGGAAGAAGGAGTGGTTCAGTCTAAGGTTAACAAGAAGATTCCAGCCAAAAGCCACTCCATCATCACCCCCCCAACCTTCTTTTCCTAACATCTGAGGTCCCAGGCTGTCTCCCTTTCCTTCAAATTGAGGAGGAGTAATATTTCACAAAGCCTTCATTTCCCAGGAAAGGGTTAAAATTCCCAAACTCCCCAGACAGCTGAAATCTCGGCCCAGGACTCCATCTCCTGTCTCCCACGCTGGGCATCTTCCCCCCCCATCTCCTCCTTCTCCTCTGCTGGCAAACTCCCGGCTGTCTGCAGGCTCTCTATCTCTTTCCCTCTAGGTTGGGAGCGGGGGGTAAACAAAGATATCTCAGACGTTCTCCACCCTTCCGTCCGCAGGAGCTGGCCCAGCTTGGTTCCCAATTCTTCATCCCCTGGCCTACCTCTGCAGGCCGCATGGCTCCCCTCTCCCACCCAGCTCACTGCTGGGCAGGGGAGGTCTGCACCCTCCGATGACCGGAACCAAAGAGAGCGAGTTCTGATGGGAATTCTGCTTTTAACCCCTCTGTGTTCTCAGAGGCGTGTCCACCTTCAATTGGTCACTTCAAGTGTGAGTATCCAAACCTGACCCCTGACTGGACTGACCTCTTCCTTCTGAAAAAATTATTTTTCCGTGTCAAACCACGACAATCTACCAAACAGAATGGGCTGTAGGAAAGTTAAATCCTGTTTAAATATCCATTGCCAAAGACAAGGATAAATGTTGCAGCTTCTAAACTAGCAAATAACTAGAAACAGCATCATTTATAAATTTAAAGAAAATGAAACAAGACAAAACAAAACAAACCCAAACATACAAAGCAAAACAAACAAACACCTACAAATAATGTAAACAAAGAAAAAAAACCTACCAACAACCTTTCAGGACAACTACTGAAAGGACTGGTTAATTTCACATTTTCTAAAGAGGCTTCTTGTTAAAAGGAACATTTGCTTGACTAGAGGTAACAGATCACTCAAAGTATAAGTAAACATCAAGAAGGAAGTATATAAATAAGGTTATGCACTAGAACCCCTAAATTATATGACAACTGGTTTTCCAGTTTAAAATTTGCTGAAAATTTTTAACATCAGTAGGTTCTAAGCTACTCCTACAAGCAATACAGTTTCTTTTCCTTTTTTTCCCCATATCCTCTAATTCCAGAACTCCGAAGTGAAATCTTTATTTGGATCAAAGTACACACAAAATAGAAGTGCTATAACACAAGTACCTTTTAAGACGAAGTGTAGTGCTGTACCTTTTAAGAGGAATACAAGGAAATAAATAATTTCTTTGGTTAGGAAGTGAAAGCTTATATATGGTATGATTGTCTTACAGGTTACAAAAGCCTTCCAATACTCTTCATCATCTGCCTCTGCCTAAATAGTTTATGGTTAGTGGAACACATGTTGTTTATTCCTTTTCTTTCAACAGCTATGCCAGACCAGTCTGCCTTTCACCCCATGACTTCATTCTTCCAAGAATAATGCATGACTCTGCTAAACCATATGTGCAGGCATGTTTGTGTTATGCAGGTCTTGACACCTTATTTTCCAGCTGCAAAGGTAAGTGTGGTGCATTCTGCAAAATTTTGTGCCTCAGTAGCTCTGCAGGGTGCTGAAGGGAGATGGTACATTCCAACATCTCTCTCAACACTCAGGGCAAGGACTGCACAGTGACCTGTTCAGTGCACACATTTCAAATACAGATGCATGACTCTGAAATACAAATGAGACTTGCTGGAAGAACAAGGGATTCAAAGGGATTACCAAGCGATCTTCTGTCAGCTACAACTGGTCAAAGCAGACTGCACAGAGCAATACTACCACAATAGCAAAGTTCAGAGGACTGACAAGAATGAGCAATGTATTAATGTCCTGATTAGCACCAAGAATCTCTGAGTGAAAGCAGTTGCTAGTAATAAAGAAAATACTGTATCTGAGACCTGTCCTCTAGGTACCTGTCTGTTCTCAAGCATTAGATAGAAAATGTTGATTAAAAGCCAAGAAATGTTGATTTATTTGTCCAACTGCCAAAATCACTATGTTTGGGGTTTGTTTTTCCTACAAATAAAACCAACACATTAACTCTGGAGAGTTTTATTCAAGGGAATTGAAACAGTTGATTGAACAAGAGCCCTAATATCAAATGGATCACATCTGCTCAGATACATGTCTTGAACAGTTGTTTTATCAATCTCTGTTTTCAAGAATGTTCTGAGCATCTAAAGGTTTTTCACAACTCGTGCCTAAATACACATCCTCAAGTCCTGAATGTGAGCTTTCATTGCCTAACTCCTGGTTTCTATTAACAAGCCTTCTAAAGGTCAGTCATTTTGGAAGATTAGTGACCAAGACTCTGACTGTAAAGTACTCCACAGGCTGAAAGTTTATATTAGTAAACTAAGGTTACTGCATTTTGTCTTGTAATCTAAGCTGAAAGCACTTTGTACTGCCAGCAGAAAAAAGAAAGATGATGGTGGGATGCATGTTACCAGCACAAAGATGCTGGTAGTGGCCAACTTTTGGTTTTATGTATTACTTTCAACAAGTGGGCTTCATAACCTCTGTAGTTTGGAGCTAATTGCTAAAAAAGCACTAAATACTGTAAAATGAGAACTTTGTTGTTCTTTTAAAGTGAATGCTGTGGCAGTAAAGATATACAGAAAAAGTTACTAGGTTCTTTTGTTTGCTTTCAGCAGAGCACTTGCTTATTTGCCAGTAGTTCACACAAAACAATTAAAGGGAAATATTTGTCAGATTTAAGCTGCACTTAAAAGGTTTTACCATTCACACAACAGCATTTGATTTACTAATTTGTGCAAATATAGATGGCATAATGATTAAAAAAAGCTTTTCTCTCCTTTGTGACCCAGCTTTAATTATGGCTCATCTGGTTTTCAGTAACATGGCCAGAAAAAAGGACATGTTCAGCAAACTCTTTCTAGGCAATGCTCATGTATGACATACTGAGGAAATTCATCAGTTTGATACAATGGTCTTTTGTCTTCCTTTTTTTCTCACTAATACCTAAATGAATGCTCATTAGTAACTTAGTATCTCCTCTATGGCATTTATAGGTTTAATTAAGTCACCTCTGCAAGACATTTCCTTCCATTATTGTCAACTTGCCTGCTTAAACTACATTTAAAAAAAAATCATTAAATACTTAAAAGTCATGAAATCTAAACATTATTCGTTTTGGAAATTACAATCCTAAACCATTAAATAAATAACTAAACTGTTAAGGAGGTACTACATATTTATTCTTAAGATACTAACTTCAGTGCATTCATGCTTGCCATTTAAATTAATCAGATTGCAACATTTGGCACCACTGCAGTACAAAGCATTAAGTAGACAGCACTCCTCAGGAACTCAGCCTCTCTTCATTTTGAGGACCTGTCACTGACTACTAGGTTTTCATGGGCTTTTTCTCCCTCTTTTAATATTTCTCACTCTGCAAGATTTCTTTATTAGCTATAAATTAACACTCACTCTATGGCATAGTGTGAACTGATAACCCATGTATTGTATACAAGCTGCTGTACATTATTTAAAGAAAACTAAATAAACTTTGAGCCTATCATTTACTTTATTCTCCAAAGAGAATTCCAAGTGCTAAGTTTCCTGTTAAAAAAAACCCCAAACAAAAGATTCAAAATGTTATTCTTTGTTCCTAGTAAGAATTAGTACTATTTTAATAAAGTGTATTGAGATTTCCTTTAGACTTGTTTTCTTTTACCAGCTTAATAAACATGCTGTGTTGTGTCATGAAACATCTTCAATTTACGACTCCTCTGAACATTAAAAAATAGGTATGATATATGGTGAGCTTTCTAGCTGCTAATGTATGAAAACTTTCTGGAGCTATACTTATGAGTGCAAAGACATCAAAGCTAGCTCTAAATAAATCAGCTTAGGTTTGAAGTCAATATTACAGTTTAGTTTGATGTGCTTCTTTGATCCCCTCCTCTCCCCAGCACTTTGGCAGTATTTTTGGCACAGAGTTTGTCAGGTCAGGCTCAGAGCTGCACAGAACCTATGGGCACACAGGGTTTCCTGGTTTAGTCCTCCATTGGATTGGAGATTTCTACACTATGCTACAGCACTGCACTGTGCAGACATTTCTACATTATCTTCTACATCTTCAAAAAACTAGAGTTTAACTGCAGCAGTGGTAGGCAAACAGGAGTCATAGGATACTAATTTTATTTATTTTTTTAATGTGCAATGGATTCTTGTATTATTCACAGACAAGGATAACATTATATTAAGGGAAATAATGTATACATGCACGGCCAACACTGAGGTGTTTGTGGAAATAATAATGTTCACTGAAATACATTTTTACACATCTCATTTCTATGCATCCTTATCAGTACTAGCTTTGTCCACAGCAGTCCTTCTATATCCATTTCCTCCAGTCAAGCTTACCAAGAATTAACCACAAAATGTAATTGGTATTTTTCCTATACAAAGGAAATCAGAAACAACCCATAGAACAGAAATTTAAAAAATCTTTTTTTTGGCCTCCTCTCCTCTGTATTGCCTCCTAGGTTGTGATGAAAGTACAAGAAAGTACAAGACCAGCAAGTTCTTCTGTACAACTGCTATGTTATTACTGGTCAGCACAAAGTGCTAGAATCAAAGTAACTTGATGTTTGTTAGCACTGCAATTTCCTTCAGTTACACACATAATTACACTAAAAATTTGCTGCCTAACACTTGGTTAAGTATATCAGATAAATTATTATGATAACCCTAGAATAAAATACTGTAATTCTTTGCTCACTGGATTTTTTTTGCTCATGGACTTTCATAAAGTTTTGTATTCAATGCAAAACCTGGTCCACATTGGGTTAAATCTTCATGCCAGGACCTGAGCTACTATCAGAAGTGTAGAATTCTGTGCAATCACTTCTTTGTAATAATGATATTTTTGAAAATATACAAATGGAGTTTTCCTTTTGTGCCATGTTCTATGCTTATAAATTTCAAATAAATAACAATAGATTTATTTTGTTCTTTATTCAATACTGAATTTTTTCCTTAAGCAAGTTTTCACTCATAGAAATAGGGGTAAGGAAACACAATTTAGGATCTATGTATTTTCCATAATGGCAACCATTCTTTATAGTTACTGTGTTCCAGAGCGAAAACGACAAAGTTTTTTATTGTTTTGCAAAGATTTTTGTCTTTGAAACATACATTTGTTTTGCATTGTAACAGAAATTTAAAATCTCACCTCAGTTCAGTATGTCACATGTGGCAAATTATTTTTGCCAGAATAATCCAGTTTCAAGTGTAAGTTTTGAAATGAGATATTCAAGAGAGATACAAAGAAAAAATTCAATATTCTAATACTTTTTTCTTCCCCTGAGGTATCAACTCCTCCCTTTTTACTAAGACACAAAAGCATAAAAACATCCCAATGTCTGTGACTAGAAAGCTAGTAAGTTTTATTTAAAACATTAAAAATTGCATTATAAACAAGAGATTCATGTTTGAGAATCATGAGTTTTTTTAAAAAATTATGTCACAAAACAAAATAATTTTCGCATATACAGCTTTTTGAAGGGGTTGCATACATAAAGCACCTATTCTTTTTCAAAAGCTTTACTCTAAATTACAGTCATTTAGACCTCTTCTTTTTCTATAATAGACAATAGTAATTTAGAAATATTTCTTTGTTAATTTTCTTTAGATGAGATAAATCCAATTCAGCCATTACATACCCATCCCTATTCTAAATTTTAAACTAGGAAACATTGTGATTACAGCATCCATTAGCCAGCTCAGCAGTTCTATGGCCTGTTTCTGAGTTTGGGTTAAATCAACATGATCTAACCATGTCCACTGTATTCCTCTCCATTCTCCAGGAGTCAGCATCTGAGATCATCTGAGGCAAAAGTGTTGGGAATGAGAGAATTCCTCCATTACGCACAATAAGTACTCAGGACTGGGTCAAGACTGCCAGAGAAACTCCAGCAACTTGGAGAAACCAGTTTGCCGGCTTGGTTCTGAACCCCAGCATCAGAAGAGTAAAGACAGCCTTTGTCTCTAATTCCAAAACGTCACCAGGATTAATCATGTGTTGTTTTGTTTTCTGAAAAATTCAGTTATCAGATGCCTCACAATTAAAAACCATTTAACTTAAAAAAAGCATTAATATTATACAATTCAAAAGCTTTTATTTCTGTCATAAAAATATTAAATATTCTTAGTTTGTATACAGATAACAAGCCCTAGGTGATTCTATCTTCTCCAAGTGGCACAGGTTGAAATGTATTTTGCAAAAAATTATTTAAAGCTCATTATATATTTTTTCCTTTACATTGTCTGTCCTACATTACAGTATGAAGAAGGGTAAGAATCTTGCTTCCTCCTGTTTCAATCTTTTCTGAAATTAAATTACCATAATCAAGTTGTCTCTTTGCACAGTGATTTCAGTTTTTTGTTGTTCCTTTTACTTTTTTTTAATATAATTTTTTGAAAGGAGCAGACAATCTGCAAAAATACTTCAGAAGAAAAATGCAATCAAGTTCTTATACAATCTAAATCTACAAAAATTTTAACATTATTTTTCTGTGTGTTTTTCATGCATCTTAACACTGGCTTTGATTTTTGGCTTGTAATAAATTCTGAGTGGATAATTTGAAAAGGAAACCAATTGCACACTTTTCCCTTCATGTTTATTGGTTCAGTGGCATGTCCCAGTAAGTCTGTGAGAGTTTTCATTTGCCTCAGAGAGTTTTCCTTAGCTGTTAGGATTCCCCACTGCACTTCCTCAAATTCCTGTCACCATAATGACATCCCTCATCACAGGTCATGAGTGATGTGAACTGCAACAATTACAGAGTGTAATCTAACCAATGCCTTGACAGGAATTGTTATGTCCATCTCTGACCACTCTAGCAGGAAAGGGGCTAACTCATTTTTTCGCTCCCAAATGTCAGCCATGTAGAGTTATCAGAAATGATGCTGTGAAGGCAAAGCTACATTTTTCACTTGGAATTAATTTCTTGAAGTGGGTCAAATTGTGAATGGAAGAAAACAGATGAAGAGAAACTCCAGATTCATGTGCCACTGTTCTCTAACCCAAGCAGTTTAATAACCTCCTAACTGTTTATACAAAACCTTATACTTAATGTTGTTTAGTATTAACTTGCATATGTGGGCAATAGCACCTAAATGTGCTTCTTGAAAAACAAGATATTATACTTTCCATAGTATTTGAAATGTTGTGGTGATCAGGTGAAGCCCCCAGTGGGTGGAAAAAAGGGAAACATCATTACTATTTTTAAAAAGGGTAGAGAGGAAAACCTGGGAAACTAGACCCAGGGAACTGCAGACTAGTGAGCCTAACCATTGTGTCTGGGAAGATCACAGAGCAGACCTTCATGGAAGCAAGGCTCCTTGAATACACATACAAGATGAGGAGGTGATCCAAAACAGCCAACATGGCTTTACTAAGGAAAAATTGTGCCTCACCAATATGGTGGCCTTCAATAACAGAATGGCTGCAGCAGTCAACAGGAGAAGGACCAAGCAATGCCTTCCTTAAGGCCTTTGGCACAGTTCCTCATGGCATCCTTAACTTGAAAGTGAAGACACATGAATTTGAAAGGTAGACTATTCAGTGGACAAGGAATTGGCTGGACGGACACAGACAGAGTTGTGGTCAATGGCTCTGTATCCAGGTGTAGGCCAGTAATGAGTGGTGGTCCTCAAGTCTGTCTTGAGACTGTTGTTCTTCTATTTCTTTATCAATGATACAGTGAGATCTAGTGTTCCTGAGCGGTGCACTTGACACAAGGAAAGGATTCCATTCAAGGTAACTTGGACAATCTCGAGAAGTGGGCCTGTGGGAACCTAATGAGGTTCAATAAGTCCAACTTGAAGCTGCTGTGCCTGTGCAATCTGAGACATGAGTACAGCCTGGGAGAAGTCATTCTAGAGAACAGCCCGACATAGGTCTTAGGGATTCTCATGGAGGAAAGGTTGGACATGAACTGATAGTGTGTATTTGCATCCAGAAAATGAACCTCACGTTGGGCTGCACAAAGAGAAGAGTGGCAATCAGGTCCAGGGAGATGACTTCCCCTCATCTGAGACTACACCTAGAGTGCTTTGTCCAGCTCCAGGGTCCTCAGAACAAGAAATATGTGGGTGACCACAAAGATATCTGGAAGGCTGCAAAAATGATCAGACAGCAGAGCTCCTCTCCTACAGATTGAGAGAGCATGGCATGTTCAGACTGCAGGATAGAAGACACCAGGGAGTACTTACTGTAGCCTTTGAGTATCTAAAAGAGGCCTATAAAAAGGAGGAAAAACAGCTTTTACACAGGGAGACAGTGATAGAAAAAAGTGCATGGTTTTAAACTCAAGGGAAGATTTTAAATAGATCTTAGGAAAAAAAAAATTACCCAGAGTGTAATGGGGCCCTAGAACAGGTTGCCCAGAAATGCTGTGGATGCCCCATCCTTGGAAGTGCTCAACGTCAGGTAGGATGGAACCCTGAGCAATATCAGGAGTTGGTGGCATCCCTGCCCATGGCAGGGCAGTTGGAACTAAATGAACTTTAAGGTCCCTTCCAATACCAAGCCTTTCTGTGGTTCTATTATTCCTTGAGAAGAATGGAATTATTTAGGTTATATATAAGAAAAAATTCCTGAAATAAAATACTTTTTAGAAGTGGTAGCACTTCAGAATCTAAATCAGCGAAATTATGGGGGAGGAAAGTAATTTTTTTGTTGTTTTTTGGGCTTTTTTAATATTTACATGCTTGTGCAAAATAATAGGTTAATGGTTCCATCAGCTGAGACATTACACTAAGTAAAATTTTGCCAGTCTTTATTCAATGTGTTCAGCTGCAATACTCTTCTTCAAACAAAATAAAAAAAAACTCATCTCTAAAGCAATTACTAGGTTACTTATAACAATACTAAGAGTCACAGTTAAGATCAAGAAATATATGCCTGTTTTGAATCTCATTTCTCTACATATATGAGGGTACAAATCACTGGACAAGAATTCAGCTTTGAAGGTTGTCAACATGCCAACAAGGGTTTTATTACAAGACTTTTTTATTGAAAGATTTCTTCATGACACAGAAAAAACATGTTGCAGCATGTTTTTGCAAGAAAGAATGAGACACAACAATGCTATTTCTGGTGGATAACTTTTTAAATCTGTGTTCCACCAAGATAATTAATTAGTTTTTTTCATGCAATCCATTCCACAACTGCTTTACCATTATTGTTTGAAAGGTTTTGTTTTTTTGTTTTTCCTGAAGTCTAACCTCAAGCTTTCTTGATGCAATTTGAGTATATTACTTACTTTTTCATTTGAAGACTACATTCATGACCCTGTCCTCCTATTGTCCCCTCCATACATTTCCATTTCTAGTTTTCTGTAAGGTCAAATTCATTAGGTTTATGCAACAAGTATCTGAAACAGAAACATCCAGCAAAATCAAAAAGAAGCATGTCTTTCTCAATGGTTTATCCATACACCTAAATTTTAACATACAGAGGTTGTAATACAAATCTAAACCACATATCTTCTGGCAAGCTACCAGCATTCCTTGACTATGACAAATTAATCAAAGCAAAAAAGTACGCCTGTGAAACTTGTTAATTACATGGCGCAATATTTTCTCCCCTAAGGAAAAGAAAAAAGGATGGGAGCATTTTCCTTTAATTAAAAATGAAAACTTTCACTAAAGTAGGATATACCACATAATATTTTTTAAGTGAGATTATGCTATGTTTGTGAATCACTACTATGTATAAGAAAATTAAATAACATAAAATTAAATTATAACAAATGGGTAATTCATGGATGTAGAATGCATTAAGAGTTTTTTCTTAAGGTGGTAACAACCTCATTCAATTGTATCAAGACTCTAAAGTCTGTTACCTCTTTTTTCTTCAGGAATGAAAGGCAAAGCAAATGAAGAAATCACTACTAGATAAGAAATTAAAGGATAAAAATATTTATATTTTACATAAATTGTACCTTTTCAGAAAATACAAACTATTTAGGAGAGTCAATATCTGGTATCTTCCACAGTTTATTTAGTCATATTATTTATCTATACAAAACCAACTATATGACAATGCTTATGATAAAACACCCTTTAAGCCAACACAAAAAACACTCAATCACTATTCCATATACATGATAAACTATTTGACTCTAGCTATTAAATTACTTTCTTTGTCAAAATAAATAAATTCATTTAACACAACCATGGATACTTCGTTGGTAAAGTAATTCAAGAAATACTCCAGCCAGCCTTCCTGCTTTTTTAGTATATACATCAATCTGTTAATATGGAATCTGTGCATGCAACTTTCTGACAAAACATATAGTCACTCTGTGTCCAAGAAAGGCTAGAAGCTGGCCATTTTGTATAATAAACCAGAGTTCTGCCACTCTGAGTACTTAATCTCTTACAGCTACCTACTTACTACCATTTGTGTTTACGCAGGTGACAAAGTTATGAGATATTTCTTAGGAAAATGTTACCCACAACTGTTTTGCTTTTCAATTTAAACACAAAAAAACCTTACCGTTGAAAAGCTTTTAGAAACTATTTTTTGTCTGCATTCTTAGGGCTTTACTCTAAAATATTTACTCCAATATATCTAGAGCTTTGTTTATATTTTCAATTTCCCACCATACTATTCAGAAGATAAAAGTCATTGCCTCATATCACACACAGAAAAATGAGACAGCAGAAAATAATGTGGCTTCAGCAAAGTCATCCTGTAGTGAGGTCAACATCCAGTTACCATTTCATCTTCATTTTCAGTTTCTTCTACTTTTTCAGTTAAGACTAATCTTTCATCTTGTCTTCTGATGTTTTCTACTGTGCTGCTTATAAGTCACTCTATTCTTCTACATAATGTATCTAACAATTGGAAATAAAGCACTAAAAGTGAGAAATGGCAGTAAGAGAAGGTCAGCATAAATCATTAAGCTACTTGGTTAAAAACTACCTATATTGTAGAGAATTTTATCAAGAGTTTGTTTCCATTTTTATGCAGTCACTAATGAATATTCACTTCCTAATTGCATATGAAGTTTTTAATAAGAAGTACAAATACGCTTGGAAAAACAACTCCTCCTTCTTTCTTCCCTCCCCATAACAGGGCTACCACTTACTGTCACTCTCAAACACAATGTGAAATTAAGTGAAGCTAAGGAAGAGAAACTGCTTCAGGACAATTCCAGCTCAGTGTAGGAGGTGCACAATTACCCAATAGCTAAAAAAGGGACACTGAAAATTTGTCAGTCTTTTCAAAATTTAACATCATATGGTAGCAAAGAATTTAACAAGACAGTGCTGAAGCTAGTGTAGCAGCAAATTGGTATATAAAACATTACATACCTGAGCATTTTGCAGTATTTCTTTGATTAAAGGAGTTTTGCTTATTTCTACTTTATGCTTGCCATTCCCTCCTTTGCCCTTCATATTTTTCAGTCTTAGGAGGGGCTCACAATTTCTACACTCTGGTTTGTATTAATTCCAAACCACACTGCATGTGAGACAGGCAGTGGGGAAAGTCAGGTTACATGTTAGTATAAAAATTTGGTTGTCTCACATCTCTGCTTGTGATTTCTAAAATAATCTGAGTCCTATTTCACATCAGCATCAGCAATGAATTTCCATGAAAGAAATAATCCCTTCTGAGCCTGTACAGAATAAAATCAACCTTCACTATATTTACTGGCTGGAGCTACAATTTGAAATTGGTTAACACTCTGCTGACACTGCACATAAAGAAACAGAGCTGAGCTCCCTAAGTACTATTTATCCTAGTCTCTTAACTGAAATGCAATAAAAAGTGGGTTTGATACTGAAATAAGGTAGCAATGAATATGTAGTGAGAAAATAGATCTCTTGACATTTTTTTTTAGTTAGTTTTGTTAGCAGTGTTACACTTTAAATGAAATATGAAGTGAGATGAGACATTTGTTTGGATAAAATTTTCTCTCTCATGAATTGCAAAGTTCCTTGCCCACAGACTATTTTGTTGGGAATGTGCCAATCAAATTCTGTTCAACAATACCCCAGCAACAAAAAGCAAAGTTCCACTCTATTATATTCCCTGTAGCATGGCTAGAAGGCATGAGACTCCATGGTCAACCTTTTTTTGAGGGGATTATCCCTTCTCTTGTATTAAACGTGCTTTCCATATGAAAAGTCTCTGTGACTAAGATTATTATTGTCTATGAAGGGAGAGGTCCAAAAATCACCTAAGCATGTTAACTGAGAGCAACATAGGCTGTATAAAATAATATAGAAAAGATTGCATATTATTACTTTTTAAAAAGAGCATCCTTGCACTACTCTGAGTGATGAAGCAGTTCCCAGAATAAAACTCTAGAAATAGCCATTTGCTGATCCACATCCTCTTAAACTGTGGCACATTGCCAGCTGGTGCATAATAATGTACAGAGCACCTTGTGAGCAGGAACAGCTCAGATTCTCAGATGGGTTCAGCACAGACTAGCAATCCATAAGTAGAACCTCTTACCCTACATAAGGAATATGCATTCATACTGCAGTCACATCATAACACTAGATTACAAAACTTCTGAAGTAATCTCTCAGCACCTTGAATGTATAGAAAAGACAACATATGTTCCAGTTCTGTCCCATCTCTGAAACTGCTTAAATCTCATGTTTATTGACACACAGCAAAGATGCTTTGCCATCTTGCTTTCTAGATGCAACCACAGCACTCTAATCCCTCCCACCAACAATGTTAAATGCTCCTCCACCAGAGGAAAAATATTCTCTGTGTTAATGGACTATGGGTTCCCTAGCCTGAAACAGCCTCACACACATTGCTGGTGAATTGTCACAACACTAACATGTACACACTACTGCTGCTAATGGAAGGAACAGCTGAGATAAAGTTTCACATAATTTATTTCATTAGTCCCTGTATATGTATCCAGACACACCTTTGTTAAAATTATTAATTTAGGTTGCAGATATTTTGTGAAGTTCATGAGCTTCTTGCAGAACTATTTTTGTTAGGCATTGGTTAGTAGTTTTATTTGCTCTGTTGTCACTGTAGATGTGCTATCCCACAGTGGGTCTTACCTAACAGAATTTTTTTTTTCCCTCCCCCTGTTATTTCTGAATTTTCTTGGCATTCCTCATCCCCTTCAAAGTTTGTTGATCTAGATTTTATGATATTATAGGCAACATTAGGCTTATGCCACACTGCTGAATTTACATAGAATATGAAAGGTGTAAATCACAGACTCTTGAGAAACTTATCTATTGCTATTATACTCAATTTGAACCTCATGATAATAAAATGCAGGTTAATCTAGATGTAGAAAGAACATAGACACATCTGTATCTGCTGGGGGATTTGGAGGGCTTTTTTTGGACTGATATGTTTTCTTTACCATTTTGCCAATAACATCCGTTTTAAAAACTAATGTGAACAGCAGTTCAAGCTTTAGAATACAGTGCCCTCTTACAGCTCTTGTCAGGGTTTGAAAGTGTCAGAAGAAACTTAGACTTGCTACATCTTCTGATCTCAAACTAAGATACTCGTGAGTACGACTTCTAGCATGTTTCAATCCTGTTGTGAAATTTGGCCTATACTCTTATTTATAGGTAATAGGAGAGATGCTACACAATAATATCCTTACCTCCCCACTGACTTAGTTCATCAAAAATTTTACCAGCACAGGGTAGGAAATTTCTATTAGGATGTGTATTTTTAGGATGAAAGAAGAATTGGAAATGTATAGAATTAACAATAGACTGAATATAAAGATGGACTATTATCTACTTCTAACTACACCAGTTCTTACACTAAGAACTTTGTGCCACATATATCCTAGTAAACTAAACAAAGCTAGGCAGAGCTGAACACCAGCTTTAGTATATTATCAATATTGTTAAATTGAGACCTGATTCCTAAAATAACTTTGGAATATGCTGGGCAGTATTCATAACAGCTGTGATATAAATAACTGCTTGAGCTTTAGGAGATAAGGAAGAATTTAGACAGCAGCATGCAAGTCACATGCACAACAACAGTCAAGATCTGAGACAGAAAATTGTCCCTGTCATGATTTATGAATTAGTTAAGATGTAAACTTCATGGTCTCACAGCACTGTACAGGGGGAGGATCACATGAATAAAGAAAAATATTGCAGTAGGTTGCAGAAGTAAAGTACCTATACAATTCCTGCTAAAAATTAAACATTTTATACTTCTAAATTTACTTTACAATCTATTTTATGTGAAATTTTGCTTTCTCATATACTCAGCATAAAACAATATTGCAGAGGAAGTTTGGAAAGTCTTTCCTTTTTTTTTTTAATTTACAGAACAGAGGTTATTCTAGATAACGATTTTGCCAGAGTACTGAGAAAAAAGGGTTTGAAAAAAATGTTGGTTTCCTGAAGTATTTGGTTAAGTGTCCTTTCATACTGTACTACCTCAGTCACTCTTGCCCCTGCCAAAAGTACTGCCAAGTTCCTTCTGATAGTCCTTGGATGCTTCATATTCCAGTAGCAGCAGCTGCTGTGCTCCCCAGCTGCTTGTCTACATATGAGAAAAGCAGGTAACATTTGCTGAGCCTGGCTAGGGAGTAAGAGTTTGTCAGCTGTCCAGTATGAACAAAATCTCATGGAGCAGCTGTCTGCTGCCTCTCAGACTGAATCTCTTTCATTAGCAGGGAACTGAAGATGAGAATATTATTATTATTTTTGAGGGGTTACATGGTAGAAATGAGCTTGATGACTGACTTTCAAAAAAAGTTTCTTCAGGGAGGTAAACTGGAAAAGACTACACACAGAAAATTCAGTGAATGACAGAAACTGATTCTCTTGAGAATCTTAATCAAAGCAAACAACCTCCCAAATTAGCTGACAAAAAAAAGGCCTGTGAATTAAGAGTACATTCTCAGCACCTGCGATTATTTTCTCACAACAGCCTACAAAACCAGTCATTTTATGCATGAAAATCTAGTAGTCAAGCAGTTTTAATGTTTGACTACTAGATTTGTTAATTATGATAAACTAATTGATAATTTATTAAGAAAAGCAAGACAAAATAATATTAAATATGAAGAGCACTGAAATTCTTTTTCAATATAAGTTTGATCATGCCACAAGTAGTTACTGTTAAAAAAACACTTTTAAACTAAATTTTAAGTTGCTGTAGAAGTGTTGCAATGTACAAGGGCAAAATTTTATGTAATAGTAAATGAAGTCCATGTAAGTTTTGCATAATATAAAGGATGTCTTAAATAATACTTCATATTTATCTACAAATAAAGCACTATTTCTGAACAGCCAACTAATAAAAATAAAAAAAATTGATAGTTATGTTTTGGATGAACAAAAATTCATTTAACTATTTTAATATTTATTTTCCAAAGCGACTTTCTATTAGCCACTCTGTAGAGTACAAACACAACTATAATATACTAAAAATATATGCCTTGAACATGCATATCTTAACAAAGTTTTTCACTATGTTAAAAAGTAGTAACGGATTTTCCTGTTTAATTGGCATTTTTAGAATGAGTACTAAAAGAGTAAGTACTAAAGTTAAAGAGGACACAATCTTAATTTTATCTGTTTTGAAGAAAATTATCTTCTGGTGAAGTCATCTGACATTGAGGGAACCTACTGATTTGGAAGAGCAACTCCCAAATTAGTCAGGATGTGCAGTCTCACAGAACAACTCCCAGATGACATTACTGTGTACTGTAAGTGGTAGAGTTTGACAGGATTTCAAGATAGGACACCAAGCCCACTTTTTTACTTGCCATGACAAATCTGTCCTTGATCCATCAGTTAATGGGGAGAATTTCTACTGCTGAATACCTTGTCTTCTACAACAAAGCAATTAGGAATTACCAGAACACCTGTATTTTATAGCATTCTATCTAATGCAAGCACCAGCACAACTTGGTATTTGGCCCTAACTGCAGCTACCTCTAATTGAGATAATTGCTCAGTAAACCAAAGAAGCCTAGTGAAGCAAATAATTAAGTATCACAAACTGCTGTGCTAAATCTTTTTTTTTTCACCCTCACTAAGTAACTCAACCTAAGTCTTCTACATGAAATGGGAAAATGAAAAATTGTTTTATGTCTCCATATTATCAAAAAAACTTTTTTCTATACAAAACTTTGAAACATGAAATTGTTTATAAGTACAAAGGAGCAGAATACTTTGCTCCAAAAGAGGTCAACCTGAGTGAATATTTCAAAGTTAATCAGTGCAAGGGCTTTCCATTTAAACACGTAATGGTGTAGGAAGACTTCAGACTCTATCATAAATTTTCCAAAATAAAAACGTACAAATTTCAGTTGAACACAAGGACATGATTTTTAAATATAAATATTTTAAGCAATTGTGCACTCTTTAGGATTTTTGAAAATCAGTACTGCAGATCTTCATGTTGATAAGTGAAAAGCTGAAATCTCAAAGTGATTTTCCTTTTTTATATATAGGCTTTTGGGACAGAAAAGAAATGTCACAAGAAGTGATTCACCTCCTACTAAAATAGTTTGCAAAGAGAACTGACATGAAAGCTTTTGAGAGGTGTCCGTTTCTTTCCTTTAAAAGAGGGAGTCCTAATTCCCTAGATTAGATTTGTATTACTTTTCAAGATAAGACTCCATTTAAGATTAAGAAATTTAGATGAAGATACCTGTAGATACAGACTGTCTAAATGTTCTTTATAGTCAACAGAGATCTAATCCACATTCGGCAGAATGAACAAGCTTACCATAAAATTAACACTGAAGACACAGTTCAAGCTACATAAATGCAAGCAATTACTTTCATAAAAACCAGAGTCAACAATGAGTTCAATCCCAGTTGATGAGGACATTTTCCCCTTAGGTCTTGAAAACTCCCAAAGACAAAGATTCTAAAACTCCTTTTTTTAGGACTATTTTCATCATAACTCTTATTTTATTCATCTGGAACTTCCTTTGTTTCCCATTATGACCATTTGCTTTCCTTTCTATTGTTTCCCTCAATAAAGATCCCAGCTCTGTCTTACTGGAAATGTCCCTGTATGGGATTAAGAGCCTGCTGCCAGGTCCCCTTGAAGCCATCTCTTCTGAAAGGCTGAGGAAGCCCAGTTGCCTCAGCCTCTCCTTACGGGGTAAGTGGAGCAGATTGGCAGCTCTACACCAAACTCATTCCAGTCTGTTAATGTCTTCCTCATGTTAAGGGAGCAAAAATTTGATGCAGTATTCCTACAGGAAAGTGAATAAACACTAAGTAAAGGGAGCAGGAGTGGGAAATTACTTCCTTAACTGACTGACTATGCTCCTTTTGACAGGCCCACTGGGCCATTAGCCCTCATCATCACCGTGCACACTGCTGGCTCATGTTCTGCTGCCTGCCTGCCAGGACACCAGCTCTCTTTCAGCAAAGCTGCAGCTTGACCAGCCAGTCCCTACACTAAACTGGGAAAGGGATTTAAGTTTATCACAGGGGAGAAATTTAATATTTGTCCTTGTTGACATTTTTGGCTATTTGTCCAGTATCAAAGCCACCTAAATAGCAACTTAAGCAAAAATAATGTCCCCTGGTTGGTGTCATCACTCCTTCTGTATGTGTTAAAATGGGAGTGGTGAAATATTGGTTGTCATTTCCCCTGAAGCCTCATGCCCCTACCTAGTAATGAGTTCATGGCCACACTGCTGTATCACCTTTCCCAACTGGGAGTGTTATGCTCACTGTTGAAATAACCATATCCAACCTATTTTACTTCCTATGGAAAGTAGAATAGAAGCAAAATACGTATATACAATATTCTAACACAACATGGCATTGTAATTTTTTGCATTTTGAACAGAAGGGTGAAGTGGTGAAACTGCTAGCCCCTGACCAGGAGCCAGCAGTGTGCCCAGGTAAACAAGCAGGCCAGTTGTATTCTTGCCTGTATCAGGAACAATGGGCCAGCAGGACTAAAGGAGTGCTTCCCCCCTATAGTCAGCACAGGTAAGGCCACACCTTGAGTGCCAGTTCTGTGTCCCTCACTTCAAGAAGGACATTGAGGTGCTGGAGTGACTCCTGAAAAGGACAATGGAGCTGGTGAAGAGTGTGGAGCATATGTCCTGTGAGGAGCAGTTGAGGGAGCTGGGGTTGTTTAGGCTGGAGAAAAAAGAAAGCTCAGGTGACATTGCTCTCCAAATTTTTGAAAGGAGGTTGTAGGGGATGAGTCTCTCATCCCAGGGAACTAATGACAGAGCAAGAGGACATGGTCTTAAGCTGCACTATGGGAGGTTGGACACTAGAAAAATTCTTTGTAAAAAAAGCTGATCAGACACTGGAAAAGGCACTGAGGGAGGTGACAGAAACACTGCCCCTGAAACTGTTTAAAGAAAGAAGCAATGTGGCACTTAGTGCCATGATCTAGTTGACAAGGTAGCATTCAAAGATTGGACTCTTATCTCAGAGGTCTTTTCCAACCTAATTGATTCTGTCCATCTGTGTTATTTTATGTAAACTTTCACACCAGTTTACACAAGGAGAAGCATCCTCCTGTGGCAAATATTCTCCAAATGATATAAATATTTATGGACTTCATCCAGATGATCTGAGCTGTTTAATTAAAGAATCATATGAAAGAAGTTGCAGAGTAAGACTACAAAAATCACATCTACTAAGTCATCAAATCAATATATTTTTATATTAATCTTCTCATTTATTAGCATTGCATAAGCAATCAGAGAAAATACTGTAAAGACATTCCTACAACAAGAAAACTAATATATGGTAACTTTTAAATCCTTGTGAGAAAAAAATTCAAAAACCTAAATAAGTCTTCTAATAAGATTTTTCTTTTCTCTCTTTTGTTTTCTTGAACAGTTGGGGAAGCATCTTTAGTATAATACCTCCCTTTATGCTGCAATTAACAATATACCTTTTGTGGTATTTTAAATATGAGGATTAGCCAGACAGGAGTGAAAAAGTTGCAGTCTTAAGAAGAAAAAAATTTTGCATTAGCAGGCACAATTTCTACCCACATAACCTACATATACTTAAATGCATCCATATGAATAGCTCCTTAAGAAAAAAAACCTTGCCAATTAAGAGCATAAATTTCAAAAAAGCTAAATACAGTACTAACCATTATTCCCCAGGAGAATTTCTACTAGCATCACTGTGTGTTAAGATCCAGCTAATACTGGTTTTAAAAACTTAATACTTAATTGATCAACTTAGAAACAATGCAATTTTTTTAAATTTGTTGCCACATCTGAAGCGTAGTGAATAAAGCAAGATTAAAGACTCAGGAAAAGGTTATGCTGGTTTTGGCTGAGATAGTTTAATAGGTACTAAGATACTATGATGAAAATGAACTCTCAACCAACCCAGTTTTCTCACTTTCCACCTTCCCACTGTCTGCCCATCCCCTCATGGGGTTGAAAGAAGATTTAACTTCTTTTTTCTTGGAGTCATGTTTTTGTGCATTTGAAAATTTTGATTTCATGTTCTGTCTGAAATGAGAGTCGATTTCAGCTTATGTTTCCTATTGCAGCTCCATACACATACAGTTTTTAGAACAGCAGTAGCCCTTTAATGACAGTTCAAGAATGAAGGTAAAAAAATTTTAACTGTCACACTACTAAATAAGGAACTTCATAGCTATATGTAAGATAAAAGTGAATGATGCTTATTCTTTCTGCCTGGAGCAGATGTGTGAAAGGTAATTTGAATTCCTTTTCATACTATTATTTTTTTACATATATAAAGACTACCAACTCTAACTCTTGTTGAGATTTGAGAATTATTTCCTTTCAAAGTTTCAGTTAAGTCATCTTGCTCTGTCATTATTTCTGCTGCTGTTCTCTGGAAATTCTTTGTCTACATGTTTCTGGAATTTTGCTGCCTAGAGTAAGATGCAAGCCTCTAGCAGGAAGATACAGAAGAGTATTTCAGAATTCTTAAACTTATTCTCCCTCTAACTGTAGCACTGATTCTTCCCCTCAGTAGAATGATGCTCACTCATGATCCATTACAATCTTTCAAACTGTCTCCTAGGGTAATGCTTTCTACCTGGTCTCTCCTGAAATGTGTAGTATACATACAAACATTCCAACTATATAAAAGTAAAAAAGTTTGTCACTCCTTTTCTGACTGCCATCCTATTTGTTCAGAGAGTTTATTTTTCTTCAGATAATTTCCCCTGTATATGCTTATACTGTTATATCCTGGTCATACAGCTACTTTAATGCAATTTGCAATGCAATGGTACCTATTTCTTCCTCAGGCTGCTTCCAAAAGTGTTGAATAGTTCTCAGTCCAGAGCAGAGATATTTTTGGATATCACTCAGCCCATCACTTCATTTGATGGCAAATCACTTTGCTGATTTAAAAACTGTCTGCCACTCACCTAACAGTATTTTTATATAGCTCCTGGTGCTCAGTATCTACAAGTCATCCAACAGACCACAATCTACTTGTTCTGAAAAAGTAGAACAGAGATACAACATATCTCAAAATGGAACACTGCCTGAAAATTAGGCATGATCTTTGTGTTTCAAGAGCAATCTCCCACCAGAAGATGCATTCTGCTATTCCCTGGTGGTTTGATGCTGCTGTGCAAGCTCCTGCAGAAAGAAGGGAGGATCACCATCTGTTTAATTGGTTTCTGGCTTGTTCAATTGTAAAAGGGATCCCAGGAGAAGTCCACTTACATGTCAGAATGAGAACTGCACATCAACAGTTACACAAGAGCCTCTTTGTATCATTCAAATCATAAAGGACTCTAAGGCTTTCCACAGTTTGTTCTGAATTTTTAACTTCAGGGAAAGAAATTGTACAACTATGTGGAGTATTTTGCTTGGGTCCCCACAGAAGATTAGATTACTCTAACTTCAGTCTCAGTAGCTTCTCAGTAAAAGAGGAATTGCAATCAATGCCATATTAAGTTTAGCATTCACAAAGTATAGCAGCCAACCTACCTAATTAAAAGTTAAAAATTTTAACTCCTGCCATTCCAAACACACTTTAAAAAAATAAAGTTTGGATGAGTAATTAAGTAATTTGCAGGCACACTTTATAATTATATGAATATACATGACGGTCTGAAGAACAATAAGGGAAGAAACAGAGTTTAATCAAAACTCAAAGTCTTTTTGCAGCAAGAACATAGTTCAAAATATCAGAATTAATTTCTTTATTAATGTCACAATGCATATGTCTTTTTATAACTCAATCCTGGCTTTCTACTTTTTGTGTGCAAGAGAAGTAACAGAAGGCAGGCATAAATTCCCACGTATTTTGGTGTTAATTCCTAAGTTCTCTAAATATAAGGAGTAATATATTATTCACTCTAACATGTTTCAGTATAAATGCAAGTATCAGACAGGTTTCATAGTATAATGTATCAGATGTTATAACAACCAAATTTAATTATATGATACAGTACTTTAAAAGATTTTCAGTTTTGTGTTTCAGCTAGGGGTTGAACACCCAACTAGTGATCATAAAACTGTGCTGAGTTATGCATTTTTAATAATTTAGGCCTGTGTTTATAATCTGAAGGGGTGTCATTTATCCATTTAAACACTCATTTTAACTAATGACCCATGCAATTTCTTACAGCAAGAATCTTTACCTCCCTGTTTGTCTTTTCAATATCTCTTACAACAGAAGTAACCAGGAGAAGGAATGTGAATGTTAAGATTAAAGTAATTCCTTCACTATAGGTAGACACTACATATTAGATGTGGTTCAACCCTAAAGATATCTAAAACTAAGATAGTAAGCTTATAAAAACAATAAATCTTTATAGAATTTTGTACAAAATTGAAATAAAAATTCAGTTTATGTAAGATTTCTAGGTATATAGAAATGTGTCCTTACAGGCAACTATTACTTATTAGGTGCCTTGAAAGGAAAATGTTCAAATGAGCTCTGATTATAAACACTAAATTTTTCTTGGATATTAAGACATCAAAATGAAGTCAGCTGAGGTCATCAGGAACAAATAAGTCAAAACTAAAAAATATTCTAGGAAATGGAGGCTTTATGTATGACCATTAGCAAAAATAAAACAGAAGGGCTGAGGGAAGTGATCGCGTAGGCTGGGAGAAGTCTGTAATCATTTAGGAGCAATGTCCACTAGATTTTTCCAGTCAACATTCAGAAGGCTATGGTGTGCCATTTAAAATGCGGTAGCAAAAAAAAAAAGAAAAAAAAAAAAACAAACCCACAAACAAAAATACTTCTATGTGTCTCAATTCCTTACAGGTCTAAGGTTCCATTGAATATCTCCATATACAACACACAAGTAAGGTTATTCTTCTGTGATACTTTTAAATAAAGTATTTCAAATTCCCTTGAAGAGTCAAACTAATTGCACTTTTATAGATCAAAATAAGCTGATGAAAGAGTGAAGTGACCAATCCAGAACTTAGCCACTGATTGGCCACTCACCTATTGATTCACAGTTACTCTCTGAAGAAACAAAAAACCATAATTAAACTTTTACAGTAGAACCTTTTCAGAAACTAAGTCTAAGGAGAAAAGTTGAGGTGAAGTTCTTAAACAGAAAGTAGTAAGAACGGATTATATTGGGACTACCTTGATGTGATGCTATAGCATTAGATGTTCATTTCAGTAGAAATGCTCTCCATATACACACATATTTTGAAGTCTGTGTAAAGATATGGAAATAGCAAAGAGTATCTGCCTGCTAATCTAACCAAAGTTGTTTCAGATAAGTCAAGTGTCAGTCTACCTCAACTATAGTAAGTAATCTCATAATTCCTACCAATATCAAAACACTATTTAATCAATGCAATCAAGAGTTCTAACAATACAAGTTGTCCTCTCCTTGTCTCCTGTCCAGTACAAGACAGACTTGTTTGTATTAACCTGTGAGGGAATCTCCCTCTTTCACTAACTTAGTAGAATATAGTACTTTTGCTTCTATAGCCACATAACCACTCCTGGCAATATGCAATGCAAGTTGAGAAAAACATAGTGGGAACCACCAGCATGAGGGAAGCTGTGTTTTGTCAGTGTGCATACTGCCTGCTTTGTGTTCTCCAGGGGGGAAAGGCTGCACAGGAAGAACCTGAGCCACAGAGATGATAGATAGTCTGCAACCACAAGTGGAGATCTTATTCTCTCCAATTATTTGTACTTTTTGCTCACACACATTTTGTCTCTTCAGTGCACAGTGGGAGATCTGCAGCAGTTTTTCCCTCTTTAACCTAACTGTAGTGTAAGCAGCTAAGACTTCATTGAAACGAGTACGTCATGGCATCTGTCACATAAAAATTGGGGTGAATTATGCTTAGTTTGGATATAGCTGTGATACCCGAGGGATGAGGACTTAAGTATTAGAGCTGCTTCTCTGACACAAAAAACCAAATATATATAACATTAATCAAAAGGTAATGGGGAGGAATGGGCTCCAACCTTTTCTTTTATGCATCATACACATCCCGAGAGGTCCATACAGATTCCCATTACCATAAGTGTCAATGGAACGTAAATCTCAGTTAAATAGTTTATAAATTGTCTAGACTTTAAGAAGTTCCCTAAGTTTTGATAAAGAAAATTGCCCTTGCAATGTTTAATTAGCTTTAAATATTTCCAATTTCACGCCTCCAATCTATGTCCCTAAACAAGTTAGAATTTAAAAGAAAACTATTTCCCAATATAAGCCAAACAAGAAAAAAATCTAAATTAAGGTTTCACATTTATTATATTCTGATGTTTTTCTTTTCTTCTCTTGAAAAATTCTTCAGTTCTATCAGTTCATCAGAAAATAATTAATTTAATATTAATAAGCTGCAATTTAGGGTACCATAGCTTTTTAGCCTATCTTTTGTCACTTCACACAGTATTAAAGGTGGTTTAATAGTTTTGCGTTTACTACCTGTTTTGTTAATACAATTGGGGTTTTTTACAATTTGTAATATATTTTAAATCCCTGAGGTGTTTTAAAAATACATTCAATATTCATGCAAATACTTCACATAAGTATACACCAGGTAAACTTAAAACTGGCCTATTTGTGGTTTCTTTTAGCTTGTACAGACCCACTAATTTTAATGCTTTGTTAAGGTCCAAGACCATTCATTCCTCTGATCTCAACTCAAACACCTGGACCTCATAGGATTAATCTCTTCTTATTGCCACCTACAGTCTCATCAATTCATTTTCTACTTTTTGCTTTCAATTTTGTATCACAAGTAATTTAACCTTGTTACCAGTTTTGTTAAGTCTTGACGCTTCAAAACACAATTATATAGAGCTTAATTAACTCATTTGGTGCATCAATTTTATCTTTTTTTTAAGTCTACATTTTTAGCATTGTACTTCCATTGAACTAAAATTTACCTATCATGGCACAAAAAATACAAAAGCACCAAAACACAAAATCAGATACTAATTTTGGCCCATCATTCTCATAGTTACCATTAGAATATACCACATGGATTTACAAATAAAGAATTGTTTTTTTCCATTGTACCAATATAGGCTGGTCCACTGACTGAAAGAATACAGTTCTTGAATATTCTCATAATGTCAACTTTGATCTGAAAAAAGCACTAGGACAACTAGGCAAGTTACTGACATAAGCAGTATCTAGAACAGTCATTCTCAGATGTAAGAGAGCTCAGCAGTTTAAAATATTCTAAGAAAAAAAAATCTGTGTCTTGAAAATGACAATAATATGAGAGCTCTCTGAACTATTTTTTTTTTCTGTGATGTTACTCCACTAATTTCACATATTTTGATTTGCACCATATTAAACTGTAGAAAGAGAGAGTTCCACAAAACATCTGAGAACACTTTAAACTGACTGAGCACAATTACACCAGTTATAACAATGTACTGTCTTAGTCTTAGAAAACTTTGTTAACCACTAATGGTTGTGAGGTCTTGAATTCTATATGACATCTGATACATAGGAGTCATGACCATTAATTATTTTTAAAATACTGTAATCGTAAACTTCCTTTAAAAATGCCTACAAAGCAACCAGTGATTTCCTAAATCTGTTAATGCAGTATTATTTTGACATGGGTCTGTAGATACAACAATTTTATTAAATGCAAACTCTAATTGATCTGCACTTGATAATAGTAGAAGTGGAGGGAAAAATAAATACGTATGTGCCTTGTTTATGTCTGTCCAATAGCAAATGGGTAGCAGAATAAAATAAACAATAAATAAATCAATCAATAAATAAACCCACCAAGTTTACAGCAATACTTTTACCAATACCTCCTCTCACATTTTACTAGTTGCTAGCAAAGGTTGTATTCAGGTTGTATTCTGTATTTACTCCCTGGAGTTTAGTAAATTAGTGTGTAGTTTTTATTGTTTGGTGGGTTTTGTGATTTTGTTTTGTACTTCTTTTGGTTTCTGTTTGGTCTGAATTTTTTTAAATGCCACTACTATTTTTGTTTTTTCTGAGTGAAAAGTTTGCAATAACCAGGACTTATGAGGTTCCATGTGCAAGAAGTAGAGTCAGATTTTTCTACCTAAAAAAACTAAACCAAACTAAATATTAGAAAATAGAAACAAGTGAAATAGAAAAGCAAACAAAAACCCCAGACAAAAAACTCCAACCAGTACATTTTTCTTGTATTTGTCATTCACACCAGTACTCCAGGAAAAGAAAATTAAAACCACAAAAAACTGTTTTAGAATAACTAAATTCTGAATTGATTATGAGTTTCATGAACAACAGCTTGAAATAACTAAGTCTAGAAGGAGAATATTTTCTCTTTTCTTCCTACTTATGCTCCCTTAACTCTCACACAGACCATAGCACACACAGCCCAAACAGAAAGTCAAATTCTTATAATGTAAAGTTTATCTTTAAAGAAAAATATTTAGGGTTTTTTTTATTATTATTTAAGTCTAAAAAATAACAAAATGAAAATTTGAGGGGCAGGTAAATCCCTAAAATGGCTTTGAAGTGATAAGTATGACCTAAGCACTGAAAAAAAAAAATCTCTGCTTTAGCCTTTTAAAAGGCAATTATGACATTTAATTTTGCAAATCATGCAACAGAGAATAATATTTTAACTTTTGTTTTATTCTCAATTTTATTTTGAAAGCTACATTTTAAACATTATTAAAACCCACTACTAACAAGCATGCAGTAGGCTAAGAGAAGTAATCTTTAGTGTTTGCAGTTGTCTTAGAATTCTGGTGAGGCTCCCAGAAAAATAATTATCTGCAAACAAACTGAACTCCACTCATACTCCACCATACATACTCCACCATATACTCCATGATACATACTCCACCACATTCAGGGTGGGGGGTTCTTCTTTCATTTAAAGACTTCTTTTGCTAAATAAGGTATTTTTCATTTATATTTCATCATTATTAAAGTCAGAATAAAACAACCAACCAAATAAAATCACACACCACAACAACCCAATGTTGGAAAAGCTTTTTTTTTTGTCCAGGTGAAGATGGATCAAACAAGCAGCACTGAAATATTTTGCATTTTCTTTTACTGAATCACTGTTGCCGTTTGCTTTACAGAAGAGCTGACTTGACAGCATTGTAGATAACTGCAGTATCCTACAGTTGTCCAGTCACTCACTGCTAAACTAATTTTTCCACAAAATGCACATTCTCAGAACTTTATTAAAATTGACAGTTTTAAATACATATATGCAGAATAAGATTTTAAAGCCATGGAAGCTATTAGTAAAAAAAAAACAAAAACCCAGAGAACCAAAAACAAAAACCAAACTAAAACAACAACAAAAAAAAACCTCCCAAAAAATCAAAATCAAAAAGCCCCACAGCTTCTTTGTTACAGCCATGCTGTATTGGAAGGTAAAAACCCAGGCAGGCCCAAATCTAATTTCCAGTCAGTTTAGGAGACATCTTCACTTACAAGGTACCCACAGTCACCCAAGAAATTCAAAGAGGATGATTGTGCAAGTTTTCCTCTGCTGCCACCAGGAAAGTGCATATGCAGTGTACATTAAATTTGCTGTATCTTCTAAGAAGTCAGCAAAATTTCACACATTTTGCAGCAGAGATTACAGTTTTCTCATAAGTTTTGGCTCCAAAAACCAATTTATCTTCTCAAAACAGTAATGGGAGAGCCTGACCCACTCTGTTTTAGAAAGTTTCCTGACTTCTCTTATGCCTCCAAAATGAAAGATTTACAAAGAACCAAAGAACTCAAATATGTAGAATAATTAAAAATTATCTAATAAGATAGCATTCTCAAATTATGTTCCAAGTAAGAGGGATTTCCATTGAGATGAAGCACATATTTCTACTAAAGTTCAAACAGGTGCATGGTCTAAATCTTAGATTAAGAAGCAGACACAAATCCTGAGAAGAATATAGGCATGGAACCTGGGAATGGAAGGATGGGATCAGGAAAGCAAAGGAAGGCACAGCTGGAGCTGAATCTGGCAAGGCGTGAGAACAATATGAACAGCTTCTGTAGGTGTGTTAATCAGAAAAAGAAGACAAAAGAAACTGTACTCCCCCAATAAAACAAGAATCATATAATCATTTAGGTTGGAAAAGTCCTCTAAGATCATGGAATCCAACCCTTAACTGATCCACTTGCTGTCAACTAGACCACGGCACTAAGTACTATACCCATTCATTTCCTGAACACCTCCATGGTGATTCCACCATCTCCATGGGTAGTCCATTCTAATGTTTAACCACCCTTTCCCTGAAAAAATTCCTCCTGAGGACAATGAAGAGACTGAGCTACTTGATGACTTTTTTTTGTCTCTGTTTTCACTGGCTCTTCCCTCAGTAGCTCTTCCCTCATCTTTCAAGTCCTTGAACCTCAAAGCAATACTTCGACCTCTGCAAGATGTTTGATACAGTCCCCCCAAATTTCCTCACTTATAATTTGGAAAGATGTGGGTTTGATGGATGGACCAGTCAATGGAGAACAACGTGGGTAGACAGTTGCATCGAAAGATGGTGGTCAACAGCTTACTGTCCAAATAAAGATGAATACAAGAGGTGCCCCTCATGGGTCATATCAGGACTGATATTGCTCAATACTTTTATTAAGGACACGTGATCAAGTGCAGCCTCAGCAGGTGAATTTTGTAGTTGATACTCTTGAAAAAGGGGTATCATCCAAAATGATGATGTCACAAATAGGCCCATGGAAACCTCATGAAATTCAATCAGGCCAAGTACAAGGTCCTGCAACTAGGTCACAGGGCACTTGCCCTGCACGCTAAAGAATGAATGGATTGAGAACAGCCCTGTGAAGAGCGATCCAGGAATAATAGTGAATAAGATGCCTGGATGCCTGTAAGTACACATTCCTAGATGTGAGCAGGCAATGTGTACTTACAGGCCAGAAGGCCACCCCATATCCTGAGCTACACCAAAAGCAGTGTCACCAGCAGGGTGAGGCAGGGGATTATCTCTTCCTCCTCTGGTCTTGTAAGACCCCAACAAGAATGCAGCATCCAGGTCTGATGGTACCACCTCAAGAACATCACAGATCTCTTACAGCAGGTCCAGGGGCAGGCCATGAAACACCTTTCCTGTTAAGAAAGGCTGAAAGAGTTTGAGTTGTTTATCATAGAGAAGGTTCCAGGAGATCCCACCTTGTCTTTCAATACCTAAATTATAAGAACGATAGAAACTCTTTAACAAGGTCTGAAGTGTTAGGGAGAGTGACAAGGTTTTAAAGCATTTTGTAGATTTAGATTAGACTTAAGAACATCTTTTACAAGATTATGGTGAACACTAGAACAGGTCGCTCAGGGAAGTTGTGGATGTCCCAATGTTGGAGGCATTCAAGGTCAGGTTTGACTGGGCTTTGAGAAATCTGATCTAGAAAATGATGTCCCTGCTCATTGCAGGCGGTTGGAACTAGCTAGTCTTTAAAGTTCCTTCCAAACCAAACTATTTTATTATTAAAATGCTCAACTTATAGACAGCTAAGGTATTCAAATTGCAAAGTCAAGGCAAACAGACACTTCTGCTTTGAGATTATTTTTCTATTATTAACACAGGCCTCTAATGTTAATTGGCTTTTGAAATATTTAATCATTATAGCTCTATCCAGCTATCACAAATTTAAGGAGCTAGTCAGGCAAGGGTCACCCTATGTGCTGGGCAGTACATGGACCAGGCAAGGATTTCACAGTCAACAGTTCTCTGGAGACTTCTAATGAAAACTTTGATTAAAACAGGCAATTTTGAAAACTAAAGCTGTAGCAGAAGAAGTAAATGTTTTATGCATGCCATGATTTATGACTGTGAAGCCCTCTAATCCAGTACTGCCATCCTCAGTAACAGACCATAAGCTTTGTAAAGGGCTTGCAAGGCCTCAGGACTGATTCTTGCTACAGTCAGGTTCACCCTGCATGAAATTCTCAAACTTGCCTGCAGCTTTGCTTTACTTCATTTAGCTGCAATAGCAATTTCTCTAATTGACTGGCTGTCTAAGGCTAATTTGGTTTCTTTTATTTTTACCTTCCTTTTTTCTGATAGTATAACCAGAGTTTTAAATTAATAGCCCTTGCAAACAGTCTATGCAGATTGAAGGATTTTGCAACTGGCAGAATGACATGGTTCAGAGAAATACAAGCCTGCTTTGAGTCTTTGAGAAGTAGAGATAAGGGATACTGTCCAGGATAAAGGGAAATACATGTACAGGACCAATAAGAGATGAGACAAAGACTTAGCATTAGAGAGCCCACAACTATGAACAACTCACTCATAGTCAACTACAGAAATGCAGATCCAGACAAAACAGGGTTTAGGAGTAACAAAAAACCAAAAGAGTAGTAGGTAACATGCATGGGACACCATGTATGTGGAACTGCAGACCATGGAAGAAAGAGAAAACATATAAAATCATTTTAAGTAAGAGGAACCTCAAGTGATAAACTGATGAATCCAAACATCAACTAGGGGATAGAGATGAGCATAGGAAGGATAAGTATTATACTAGAAAAAACAGCAGAAACCAGTAATTGTTTGTGCAACTATAACTACCCTCTTGTTCTTTTTTCCTTTTCTGTAAAAATTTCATCTCATCTAAGAATGAGTAGATACTCAAGACTGATTACTCTAACAATTTTGGATTTCCATAGATACACAGAGAAAGAATGCTGACTCTTTCCTCATAAATAAGATTTCTGCTTATCCAAAACTGCTGCTTTAGCCTTCCTGTGACTTCAGGTTTACAATCCACCGACACAACACAGATGTGCCTTGTGTTGTTAAGCAAGTGTAAGAAAGGCACAGATCTAATACAGTCAAGGAGATTGTGTGACCTTCCATGCCTCCATAGCCTTTTTCAAGTCAATCCTATCAGCCAGCTTCAAAGAACCTTAAGGCGAGATTTCTCCAAAGTATTCCATACATAAATAATTCTAGAAATGTTTAAGGACGTTTTCCACTATATATAAGATAAAAGATTTCAAAGTGTTAAAGGGTACAAATACAAAATAGAGAGTTCACAAGTACCTAAATGGTTTTGGAGACTCATTTATAGCAACACATATATCTAATGAACTTAATGAAATTACTTGGGTGAATAAACAGTATTTAGATATTCAATACACAAAGTAGTCCAATAGGTAGTACAAAAACATGGATGTGAGTATCATGTGATAGCAAGGTCAGCACCTTAGTAAAACTTTAGGCATGTCTGTTTTGATGAGTATATTTTGTTGTAAAGTTCCATCTATCCGCCTTATTATCCAAACTGCAAAAGGAAAACCTGAAAAATTATGCAAATGAAATCTTCAATATATGGAAAAGATGTGAAAAACAAAGTAATTCAAAGTGCAATTATTATTGGTTTAGTTATACAAGAGGAGATGAAAAGCAAGGTATGTGACTTTATTTATATGCTAACTATCCATCTAACACAGCAAAATATACAACCTTTAATTAATCAGGATAAGAGCTGCTGGCTACAGTAACATAGCAAATCCAACTTCCTATTTTCTATCCTAAGAACCCAGAAATACTGATTCAACCCGGCATCACACTACATCTTCTGCCAGTTTAAAAGAATAAAAATCTGGAAACAAGGATTCCAGATGAGATAGAGATTTTTCAATTTTCTTTTATTTTTCAAAAAAAAAAAAACAACAAAATACCTGTCATCTTTGCCATTGGAGGAATAAATAATAATATAAATAAAAAGTAGTTATCAACAGTAGCTCTTAGTAAGCTGCAGAGAATTTTCTATAAAGGCAGAAATATAGTTTTCATAATAAAAAGTCATCTTATTTTCAGTTAAGGAAAATAGATAACAAAAAATTATAAGCAATATAAAGGCTACAAAAAACCAGAACTGGTATGGCTGGAAATGCATTTTTATTATCTGAGAGTTGAAAAGCCCATTACAATTTCCCCTACTTTGTGCCAGCCTAAGGAAAAAATAACTTGCTTTACAAATAAGGCCACAAATGAATCAAGTCATAGTCAGATTCACTAAAATCTAGGTAAGTGACACTTGTATTTAATCTGGGACAATCTGAAGGTAAATCAGCACTACCGAGTATACCCAGTAACAAAGAAATCAGGATTTAATTTTTCAACCAAATAGATAAATGCATCAAAAATCTCCTGTGAGTAGTTTGGCAATATGCACAAGATACTGGCAGTATTTTGAGTTCCACATTGGTAAAAAGGAAAAGGCTAAGCCCAGAGCAGAAAGTTCAAGCAAAATGGAGTTTGAAGAGAAAACAGCTTTTTTCTCTAACTACTGGCATGCTGATATTTGGCACATCAGTTGCTGCTTATGATAAATACACAGTGAGTAGGGAAGGACACAGGCTGCATAGTTAAATTCTATCTACAACAAATCTGCAAGGCTATGAATGAAGAGTTATTCCACCAAATCCCATTTGGCTGTAAAATTGAACAAACAAAAATGCCAACTCTGTTAAGTCACATTGCATGGCTTGTTCCAGAAAAGTTCTTGGAGAAGAGACATTTTCCTTAAATTCCTCATATAAATTATTTTTTTTTAAATAACAAAAAAAATGCAACACAATTTTAGAATTATAGAAGTTTTGATCTTGTTTGCTTATAGAAGTAATTTCAGCTTAAATAGAACATATTTTAACTTAAAATTTTAAAGTCCAGATAGAAGGACTAGAGCATTTTGGACAGGAGAGGCAAAGCTAGTCTCTTTCTATTAATTTTTGCTTATTTTGGGGGTTTTCTGTGTTTGTTTTGGGTTCTTTTTTTAAGCTACCTACAACACTTATCTATGGGATTTTTAGCTCACGCAGCACATTTGTCCTGGTTCCAGCTATGACAGAATTAAAATTCTTCATCAAAGCTAGAATGGGGTTTTGAAATTGGGAGGAAAACAGTTTTTATAACAGAGGGATGTTGCCGAAATTGCTGAGCAGAGCTTACACAATGTCAAGGCTTTCTGTCCTGTCAATGACTAGGCTGGAAGTGCACAAGATATTGGGAGGGAACACAGCTGGGACAACTGACCCCAGCTGACCAAAGGATTATTCTATAACATATGGTGTCATGCTCAGCAATCAAACAGGCAGGGTTGGAGTCTGGCTAGAGCTGCCATTGCTCAGGGATGTTTGGAGTGACGGCATTTGTTTTCCTCAATAACCATTGACGTGATGGAGCTCTGCTTTTGTGGAGATGTCTGAACACCTGCCTGATAATAGGAAGCAGTGAATTAAATCCTTAATTTCCTTTGCTTGCACATGCAGATTTTGCTATAGCTATTAAATTGTCTTTATCTCAACCCACACACTTTTTCATTTTTATCCTTCCAATTCTCTCCCACATTCCACTGTCCTGTCAGGTTGGTGAGCGAGTGGCTGCATGTAGCCCAGTGCTCAGCTGCCCCCTGGGGCTAAATCACAACAATAACCTTAATACTCATTCAGATGAGGCAATGACTTCACTCAGATAATTGTGACATTTCAAAAAACTCTTGAAGTGTTTTTCACAAGTTAATATTAGTCATATGAATACACATCAATGAAGACAGAAAAGAAAGAACATGAAATGGGATATTAATATCAGCACAGTTTTAGGATGATGATCTCTCAGGATGTAGCAGCAGCATGAAACCATTGTAGTAAGTTCTTTAGGCTACACAGAAAGAGAAGCAATCCTGTTACAACACTGACTTTCCACTTCTGTTTTCCACACTAGAATGTGCTATTCTGGTTAGGACTGGCACCTCATAGTACCAGAGGAACAGCTCCTTAATATTTCTCTCTAGTAAGCCCACTTTTACAAAAACATTTTCCCTTTGGGTTTGTGATCTCAGATAGTATCATAAGTAAGAATTTTGTGGAGGGAGGCTACAAATCCACAAAATCATTACAAGGTATGAACCACCAACAGCGTGTTTGTAACTAATTTAGTACTAAGAACAAAAATCACAGTAGCTCTTACATGGATCAGTAAGTCACCAGAAGGCATAAAATAATCCTGGAATCAGAGGCATCCAAAAAGACAGTTCCAAGAACTTATCTTGAAACATGTAATTGCTTTTGCAAGGTCTACCAGCCACAGGAAGAATGTCTTTCCCTCATTAAGGAAAGATTTAGCCTGTGTGGAAGCCGGAAAGCCAAACACAGCTGACATACATTACAAATTGACTAACATAATGGTCATAGCATAACATAAAAGTCATTCTTCCTTTAGATACAAAATTCAGGGGTTGATAATAAAACCTGCAACATTTAATTTAATTTTTTGGACAATTCAAGTAGGGTGTATTCCATCACAATTTTCAGTAAAGTGTCTTTTTTTTCTAGGAAAGAATTTCCTAGAACTTCTTCTTGGGAAATTTTGCCCTTGGACATTTTAAGGAAATAGCATTCCAGATTTCTTACTCCTGGTCCTTTGAATATTGCTGAAATTCAACATTTAAGGTAAAGGAATTTCACTCCTTTAATCAATTCATACACTTCAGAACACAAGCAGAATATTTTACCTATCTCTCCCCACAAATACAGCATTCAATTTTTCACAAGGTTTCGGAATATATGTAGAATTAAAAATAATTTTCATTATTTGATATTGTTAAAAATCTTTTGATATCTATAGAATTTATATTCTAGATTATGTAGTAGAGATCTTACAGAACAGGTTCACAGCCCTGCTACACTCCCGCCCTGAGATTTTGCTGCTACTAATTATGGCATGGTGTGATACATGAAATACCAGGGGATTTTTTTTAAACTGCATTATGATTTCTGTCCTGTATGTCATCATTAACAGTCATTCATATGATATCATTACAAAAAGATGTTATTTTAAAGAAAAGTTGCTAAAGGAAAAAAAAAAAACAAAAACCAAACATTTTCCTTTGTAAGAACTGCAGTTGACAAAGGATATCTATACCCAAATACATTTTCAGAAAACAATCACTTTCACTCTAGAGAGGTACAAGTACAAATTTCAGCCTTAAAAGAAAGTCCTTTTCCAGTCTCTGCTTTCACTGTTTAAAGTTTTTCATTTACTTCATGTGCATACACCAACACACTTTGATAAAAGGTTCAACAAACTTCTCAGTTTGAAAAGAACAGACTACTAAAATAGCAATAGATGTAACTAAAAATAGAAATGTATTGGCCTATTAAAAGGCCTAATGGCAAATTACACTAATAGAAAAAACTGTCAATATTACAACAGCAGCAGCATTTTACTAAAGCATTGATGTTAGTTAAGTTTTCTTATCAAAGAAAAGCTAAGAAAAAGGTGGCTTGTGCCTTTAACATTAAAAATACTAAATTAAGAGAATTTACACTGCTTCTTTCTCCAAAAACCACAGCAAAATAGAAAATATTTACAGGTTTGGGCATAAAAAACTGAATCCTTCCCAAAACTCACACAAGAGAATATAGAACAAATTGCCCCACTCTCAATTTCATCATTAGATACTAATTAGAATATTTTGGAGCTTTTCTGAGCTGGATATACTAATCTACTGATGTTCACAAGTCATTCACAGTTTCACATCACCGGAACATTCAAAATTGTTCCAATGATTCAATCTGCTAACGGAAGGGTTACCTGCCCATGGTGGTAGTGGGGTTTTGAGGTAGATGATTTTTACAATTTCTTCAAATCTTCTATTATTTTATGAAAATTAAATATTGTCTAATAGGTAAAAGAGCACCCATGACTAAACCACAGAGATTAACTGGCAATTGTTGAAGATTCAGGACACTACTCACACTGAATATCAGGGAATCATTATGCATACAAGTTGCATAAAGTTGGTATTTTCTTGCCAATTCAGCTTCCTACTGAGAACTTTAAATATTTGCCTCAGATTATTCATTGGATTATTCATCCATTCCCAGACTCATCATTGTATCAGTTTGTTGAGAAAACTACACAGCCATTAAACAGACTCATGGACAACAAGTGGGAAGCAGTTCAAGCAATGACCAAATGTCAAGAAAAATTTTACTCTTGAGTGCAGAAAAGGTACTCTGGTACTTGAGGGAGGGAAACAAGCAAAACCCAAAAAACATTAGCTTGAGTCCAGAAATCCATTATCTTCACTGGGGTCCATGTTAACTGAAAAAAGTGACAGTGCTGGGAAAATTACCTTGGCAAACTCACAAAATCATACTAAGTTGGTAAAGGAATTTTTTTCAAATTTTTTGTGTATTTTATATAGCCAAAAGTACTGAATCATAAAAAAACCCAAAACGAAACAAAAAACTAAACAAAAAAAATCAAACACAAAACAAAAACCAACTAAACAAGACAATCCCATACCACATAACAGATACTCAAGAAGAACAAGACCCGCAAGAGGTGAAAAAACCAGAACATTTCTTCAAAGGCTATACACCATGGAAGTGCATCATTGCTTTCTGCTGTTGATGTCAAAAGGGATTTAAAAAGAAGCTTTGGGAAGGTGCATAAGGGAGGATGAGGTGACTGACAGTATAAATGTTAATGCTGGGTGTGAGCAGAAAGCTTTGAGAAACCAAAGAACAAAAGAAAAAAGGAAATATGGCCTGCGGGCAAGTAGAACAGGAATTTCTTCAGGAACAAGAACAGCTTTCTTGTCTGGCACAGAACAGCTGCTGCTGTAGAACAGAGGTCAAGGAAAGGTATGGACAAACATATATCAGAAAACTCCACTAAATAAATAAATAAATAAATAAAAAATCAAAAAACAAAACCAACCTACCAACCAAAATACACCCTTAAAATGAACCAAGCATTGTTAGCCTTAGATGGCATCTTAATGTTTTAATGTTTAGTAACAGACACTAGTGTATCCAAATATAAGCTAAACCCCATGATGTTTCATTTTATGTTGATGACTAGGAACACACTGTGAAATTAGTTTTGTACTTTCTCTAATTTTTTTCCACTTGACAGTTGGATTCTCTGAAAGGCAGGCCATGGTACTTTAATAGAAGAAAGACCATCAAATTATAACTATGTATAACAGTTCAGATACTGCTGTAATTTAAAGAGCAGGTGTCTCTATTGCCAAACATAAGCAAGTTTTCTGCATGGGAGGAATACTTCTAACTTTCCAAAGAAAACTACTACAATGATACAGCAATTCTGATTTTTGAATTCTGTGTGTAGCCCTCAAAGCACCTTTTTAAAAAATGGCTTGTTAAATTCATTCTAGAAAAGTAGGAATTAAGCTGATTTTACCAGGAAATTAAGCAAAATTGCACAAGTCCAGGTACTTTGTTTTCTCCTTCTGCAGTCCCTGCAAAGCTTAAACCTATTTCCTACGATTTCATTGCAATTACAAAAAACAAATACATATACAGAAAGAGGTGCCATCCCTCAATTGTCCAATTACATTGCTAAAAAATTATTATATATGAAACGGTGATTGTAATGGTCAATAAATAATTTACTGTTTAAGATGACTGAAGCTATAAACTGAATGTACTACTTCTGAAGTTCATAGTTCTTTTTACTGATATAATTAGATGTTTGAAACTTCCACAGATAATTTTATTTCTAGAAAATAAAAACAGTTAAAGTTTCCACCAGTACCAGAACTCAGAGAGTTAATGTGATCACTGAGAAAAATTAAAGTATTATTAGCTAAAAATCTCAGAAACACACATATAAATCTGGTGAAAGAATGAACCAGTAAAGAAACCTACATTTCAGCCTAAGAATTCAGTAACTGCCCAACTACATCAGTGTTGCTAAACTCTCAGGTCTACTGCCACAAAGACCTGATTTAATTAATGTTAATATCCACACGGTATATGGTTGACACCAGGCTAAGTCATGTAAATACCAGCAATATTCAAAAGCTTACAGTGCCATAATGTGGTTTCACTAGCTTCATTCTTATTTCTACATTTTAAAAACACAAAGTATCCAGTTATGTCATTTATAACTGAGGTTATAAATGAAGAATACACTTAAGTAAAAGGCACAGGTCAGAATTGTAGTCCAGGGGTGAGGGTGTAATTTTCTCTCTCTGCTAGGGGTATGGGTATAACTTCAGAGACCATTTGATCACCATTGAAGGAGTTCACTTGCCTTGTTTACTGGTTTAGTGCCCTACTGAGTTTTTCAAACTCTGCATCCTGAACCCATAATATCCCAAACTCTCAGTTGGCAGCAGCATTCAGCAGCACTTCAATGCTCCCCTTGCTTCCAACTGAACAGTAATTCACTTACTCAAGAGAGGAATGAAAGAGCTGGCCAAAACCACGGATAATCATATAGTTTAGGAAGGCAAACTAGCCAGGGATGGGTAGCTGGCAGAGAGATTATAAAGGCTTCTACTTACTGGTAATATCTGGTCTGTATTCCCGTGTCCTAGAGGAACTTAACACCTGTCCTAAAATCACATCCCCTACTCCAGCCTTTTTTGGTAGTTCCAGCTTAGGCAAAGGCCTTAAGGCAAAAGAAAATACGCTAGGAAATATTTCAATAGATACAAACAGCAGATTTGTCCTTTAGCAGCAATAGGGAGATATCTTTAAAAAAAAACACCTTACTGTCTAAATATAAGTGTATTTAACAAACTGTTTATATAGTGTCTGTGTTCCTTTTGTAGGCAAGACTGAATATTTGTGCCCAGAACTTTACTCTAGAAATGTGTGAAGCTGCAAATATGGCTTATGATACACAAGAAAAATTGTAGAAGCCAGCAGCTGTCACTATTAAAAACAGGTAGTCCAGGGAACAGTTATAGAAGTTCTTAAACCATGGGACAAATCCGCTGGCTGTTGCTGCAGAAATCACTCCAAGCCTCCACGAAAAACACCTAACCCTTCACTGTCACAATTCCTTCTAGAATCATCAGTACCCACTGCCTGTCTCTAGACTGCAATGCTGTCACTTGAGTGACAGTCACCACTTTTTCCAGAGCTGGATGTCACATTTTGACATCAATTTAAAGTTTATTGACAATGCCAGGTTTACAGCCCTAAATCTGAAAGGGGGCAGTGTTACTTAACCAGAAAGTGGTGCTGTCTGTCACTGTTAATTACAGCTCTTCCTGCTGGGGGTTTTACAAGAAAGTAGGCCAGCAGGAAGTGTCATTATATTACAGCCTGTAGCTCCATGCATGTGCTCCTAACTTGACAGTCAAGAGATGTCCTTTAGCCTTTTTCACTGTGCTCTTCAATACGAAAAACAAACTGCTCAGATTGCATCAAAGGATGAAATATGCTATTGCATGCATCTCATAGGAGAGCATAATAGAGGTGCGCAGAAAGCTTCCTATTGAGGCAACAAAAACATTTCCTGGTGTGTTCATAATTTCTGATGTTCTTTTTCAATTTACCTAGTAAAGTTTATAAACGCTATGGCAATGAAACTTAGTCTTCTCACAGCCCCCATATTAGTTAAAAAATAAGAGACTGATTAGCCAACTTACCAGGTGTTAAGGCTTTAAGGGACAAAGGAAGGGGGGAATAGCTACCAAGGAGAGACATACTGTGAGCTACCCACCCAAAGACAAAACGCTCAAAACAAAGAAGTTTGTGCTACTCATGACACCTCCTTTGCCTCTGTCTTTCACACCTCTGTAATCCACTCAATATGCATACTGAATTCAAGAAGAGACTTTAAAAAACACTATCATTTCAAAACATTAATGAGATATGAAAGAATGCTATATCTTAACAGGGAGTAGATTTTGTCATTGTCAAGAAAGGAAGGTAGAGTTTCAACAGTCCTAGAAAAACATGATCAAAGCTCACCAGGCATCTGAAGGTACCTGTGGTCTCTAAGGTACTGTGACTTTCTCTAAAGTGGTGACCAGTGTAATGGATTTACACACTTGCAAGTTCTGTTCCTGGTGAAGAGCTACCATCAAACCGTACTACTTTCTACATTCAGTTCCACATCAACTGCATCATAAAAACATTTCAGGCACTTGAATAATTATATTTTTCAGAATAAACACTATCAGTCAAGGATTAGATCTATGAAACCATAGAAAATATAACTTGGAGTTTGAGAAGTAAACTAAAAATGAGCCTTCTACAACTTTAAGTATTAGAAGCCCTGCATTTACCATGCATAAATAAATAAATAAAAAAGCAGAAAAAAATCCAAACACACACAGAACCTCAAAACAACCAAAGCAACACCACACACTCAGTTTGAAAACAATCCTGAATTACACCAAAAACACCCTTATAATCCAACAAGCAAGTGATTTAATATCACTGTACCTGTTAACTTTCCCAAACAAAAGCTTCAGTTCTCATAAAATCATTTCCTTAATACTTTGAGCTGTACGAAAGGTATCATTCCATTTTAATGAGTATAATTCTTGGTAGATACAAAAAATGCTTGGTCTTATTTCTGACAAGAACTTTAGTCTTCACTGCAGTCTTACACCTTCCATAGAGTAAGTTTCAACTGTATTTTTGTTTGTTTTTAATTTTATATATATTTTTTTTTATTGCCATCTTTTTAATTTTCCACAAGGAAAAGATTAGTGATTCATTTCCATGACCATTTAGGACCCATATTTTCTCTCATTTTTATCATTACACCCCTTAAGTTAGATATTCCCTAAAGATGCTTCAAAAAGAAATTAGGAAATAATAAGAAAACCATTTAAATGAATCCATCTCTGAATCCAGCTTTAGAGACCTAACAAATTTCATTTAAAAATCCCATCAGAAACTGCACTTTAGTTTACTTAATTTAAAGAATCAGTTTAAATTCAATTGAAAATTCAAAACTATGTCCATAATAAAGTACCATTTTAAATATGCTACAAAATATATCCCACAGTTAATGCAATACCAGCTGATTACTCAAATCCCAAATAGAATTGAAGCATCACATTTCAACATGAAAAGCATGTATTAAGTATAATGAACACCCAGTAAGGAGAGTTCTTACCTTCATAGATAGCTTTGAAGCCTTGGGCACTGACAGCAAAATCTGTGGTGAAAGAGAGAGTGAGGATAGATCCTGTGCTCACAATAGATGATGGAAGCTGAAATCCAGATAACCTGTGTAATAAAAAGGCAAAAATTACTAACATTTTATAATAAAGCCCATCAGTAGATGTGATGAGCATTATGATAAACATAATGTTTTTACATCTGAACTGCAAACACATCATGGACTTTACCCTGATGCATCTCTAAACACTCACTACAAAATTTCAAATGTGTCCTTGACCTTTAAAACTCTCCTATATTAACACATCTATGTGTTCTCCAGAAAATAATGAAAGAAAGACCTGTTTGTACCTACTGAGGACCTTTTTTTTTCTGTGTTAGGATTCATTTTAAGATGAAGACAGGTAAATTTAGGACACCTAGAAGTAGAAACTCAGGTCTTGACTCACTCAGAGATATTTCCTACAATTTGACATAGCTTAGACTATCCTGTATATCCTCCTGGTACTGCTCCAGAAAAACCATGGCTGTCATATGCTCAATGTGAAAAATATTAACTGACTAGAAAACACACAAACCTCCACACTTCCATTTAACAGCTTTAGAAAAAATTACCTTACATTTCCCCTCTTACTAGTAGTCTTGCCTTTACATAAAAAATGGAATTTTGGATAAGCTAAAATTACATTGCAATACTGATTATAAGACAATTTCCTAAAATCTGGATATTTTTGAGGGTAAAATTGATTAAAGAAAAATGTTTAAATCCTTTATTAAAACATCACTAAACACAATTTGTTATACCTGGCTGATACTAGTGAGATGTTTTTTAATGATTAATTTCTTGTAAGTAAAATATAAGACACTATTACTGTCCCACAAAAAGATCCTATACTGGTAGTTTTGCTGATCACTAGTTAATTTCTATATCGTGTAGCAGGGATATGTGATTAAGTATGTATAGGATAACTGTATAGGATAACCCCGCCAGAAAACCAGCTTTTTTTTCTGGTTTCACCCTGAAAAAGCTTCTTGGACATTGAAACAGATCATTGAAAAAAAACAAAAACATAAACAAGAAAACATCTTGTCCCTTCAATTTACGGTACAATTAAGTTATAGGTCATTAATTGGCATCCAGAACTACAGAAGAGAAATAACCGTAAGCAATATACTAATAGACCAGTGTCACTGAACTAGATGTTCTTTGCAAAATTAGGCTTTTTAAAGACCACTTTCATATATAAAAACACATAGGAGGAACTCCATGCTTCAATTGCACCAGTCAGGTGATTCCCCATCTCTTGCCAATTTTGAGCTTTGGAAAACAAATAGAAGAGATCAAAGCAAGAGCTGCTTTAAATACAGATAAAAGCATACAGTCAAGGCAACACAAGTAATCAAAAAGCTTTCTGCATTTTTTCCCTTTCATTTTAAACAGCATTTTCTCCCATATGGTAATTAGCTGTTTACTCTAATCTTTTTACCTTCTATGTACTTGTCAACCTAATATTCCTATTCTTTTCCACCTCATTTACTCCAATTCCAGAAATAACCAGGTTGATTTTCCCCTTTAGTCTTCAAACTGCAGAACTACCATAAGGCTTGCCACATCTTATGTTCATGCTTTTGTATGGTCTCTCACCTTCACTAGACATTGCAGTTTTTAGGGAAATGTGCCTCTTGTTCTATTTAAAAAATTAGAGTGTTTATCTCTTCTGCCCTACATCTGGAGTGTACTCTCTGACAGTTAATTTTTAACTTAGGTATGTATTTTCTGATCTTATATGTCTTGCTCTTCTTTGAGAAATGATTCAAAGAGTTCTTGTTTTAAGGGATGGGCTTTGGAGTTTTTCTGGATAGTACTAAAAGTATTTACTGCATCTAACATTTCTTGCTAAATTACAGGAAACTAGCATGCATTGTAGGGGAAGAAAGGAAAATCAGCTTGAGTCAGAAGCAGCTAGCCTCAACATTTCACACTGCACGGGAGAACTAAAAAAAGACCCCATAATAAAAAGACCAAAAAAAAAAAAAAAAGTTATATCAGTGCAGAACTACAAAGCTTTTGCTCCTCATTCCTGTTTTCTCTGCTTGGTCTCGATTTGGTTAATATAAATTAACTTATCTGAGCTGTGAGTGGACATCCTGAATTCTTGGTATGAGTTCTACACCAACCTGCTTTGATTCTGCTACAATAAGCGTCACTCCTACAATATAGATTCTTAGGAGCCAAACACCAGAAGATCATTCTTTAGGCTAACATTGCAATTCACATTAAAGGAAGATAAATATATTCTTTTATACCCTAATTTAGTGCACTTAAAGGTTTTGCAGACTTACAAGTGTGAAAGACTAGAATGTTAATGGTTAATGACTTAAAACGTTCTTGCCATTTGTGGAGGCAGCAGGGTGCTTTGCCAGGCCAGGTTTGCACATCCGCCTATCCAAGGGGGACAAGGAGTTATATGTGTGCTGGGTTTTGGGCCAGGTAAGGGAGATGGGAGGTAAGAAGCAGATCCTGCAGAGGTAGGGTAGTACTCTTTACTGTTAATGTCCTCCTGTTTCACAACTGGCTCAGTTGTAAAACTGCCTCCCATTTACCTTTGCTGAGGCAGCCATGGGAAATTTACATTCACAGGGGATGTTCATACGTAGGTCTGAAGGTAGTCATCCCTTCAGATTTGGCACAATCTGGCCCAGCCATAACTGGCCCAACCATGCTGACATGACAGGCAATATCTTGGAAGGTGTCGTAAACCCACAACTCCAGAAGCATGTCCGAACTCAGTTCTGGGGGTTTCCAGTAGAGGACTCTGAGAGACCTGCGGTGCTGCTACAGTGTAATATGCCCATCCCTAGGGGTGGTACAAGGGTTTTCTACCTAAAGCTGAAGTTGATTTAACCCACTTAGTTTGTGCTTCATAGGCTTTCCCCGCCTGCAACAGACCAAGACGGCAACAACGACTCTGACCAAGACACGGACGATCAAGTCTCATTGCTGGATCCATGGGCAGTGGTATCTTTATACTCTTATCCTCTCCTTCTCTCTTTTCCATATACATTTTCCAAAGTGTTTATTTTATGCTTTTACATTGCTATGTTACTAAAGATAATAACAGCCAAAAGGGCTACACACCTGCTTTCCTTTGCAATGCAATTGTACTAAAATAAACCCTTCACATATAAACAACAGTCATTCAGTTTTGCTTGACTCTAACCTCCCCCAAGGTTTCTATTAATAAGAAACTGGGTTACCCTTATCTTCTGGGGTTGGTTGTAACTATTGGAAAAGGCAAATATGTGAGAAAAATTCAAGTATGTCAACTTGAAATGTACTTTATCAAGATCTTTAAATTACACTAATCCAAAAAACATTTACAGAAAAGTCTTTAATAGAAAAATTCAGCAGACTACCCAGGGGGTTCTGCGTCTTGCCTGCCTGGCCACCCCTAGCCAGCTGCACTCTGGCAAAAGGGCAGGGGCAGCAGTGGTGGCAGCTTCCCCTTCCTGGCACCCCGCACAAAGAGAGGTGTTAAATAGTGCCAGAACTAGGGCAGCAGGTGCTGCCCATGCAGTGGTGGCAGGGCCACCTGGCTGGCAGCAGAAGCATGACAAGTGATTCCCTGATGCAGAACTTAGACAACATAGACTTCTTGGCTCTGTGAAATTTTGCAAAAATCTTTAAATTAGTGGAAATTATTAACAATGGTACCTACCAGCAGCAGTTCTTCTGGTCAGAGAAGAGAAGGAAATGAAGACATGTGAGGGAAAACAACATGGCAACAACAAGATAAGTGGAAAAAAGAGGGAGGGGGAGAAGCTGTTTCAAGCATTGGAGCTGCAATTCTGCAAGGCATGGTGAGGACTATGGTGAAACAAACTGTTCCCATGTAATGCATGAAGTCCACAGGGAATGAAGAAATCCACTTGCAGCCCATAGGAAAAGTGCTCATGTCAGAGGGGGTGCATGACAGAGAAAGCTGTGGTCTAGTGGGAGATCGGAATAGGGAGAGAGGGCCCCTGCTTCCAGAGAGAGAGAGAGCCCTTGCTTCCAAATTAGAGCAGCGTATCCTTAAAAGACTGCAACTGTGGAGGAGTGATCCATGCCAGAACAGTTTTGGGATTACTGTTTGCCCATGGGTGGGACCTCACAGCATAACAGAAAACCATGGCATAAAAGAAAAAAATACTTCTCTTCCTGGCAAGCCAAACTTGACTGATGAACTGACCAAAACCCCCACACCCTCTCCCTGTGCTGTCAGTGAAAAGAAGGGAGGGGCTGAGGGGGGGAAAAAAAGTGTTTTAGAGGCTTATTTGATTTCTCATTATCCTCTTCTGACTATATTTAAGTAAATAAATTTACTTTGTACCTTTACATTTGAACCTGTTAGTGTTTTTTTTCTCCCAATACTTAACCCATGAGCCCGACATTTTTTTCTCTCTCCTCTGCCCAACTGTAGCAGGAGCGAGTAGGCGAAGCACTTCCAGGGGTGCCTGCCATTTGGCCAGTGTCACACCACAGCACCTACTAACCCTCATCAACAGAAGGGGAGGAGAAAATAAGTCACAAATGTTCCTGGGTCAGGAGATCACACACAGACAAGGAGATCAAATACTAAATATTGTCAAGAGCTAAATAGGTTTGATCTGGGGAAAATTAGTTTATTACCAGTTAAAATATGTTTGGACTCTAAGAAACAAGGGTAGGCTAATCAAAACCCTTCCTCCCCAAGCTCAATTTTATTTCTGCCTTTCCAACTCCTCCACCTCTTCCCTTAGCTAGTGTTGGGAGTGGGGCTGGGGCTCATCCACAGCTGCTCTGCAGCTTTTTCCACCTCACAGTTTTACCTTGCTCCAGCATGAGCTTTCCAAAGGCTGTGGTTTCTTCAGGAAACATCCTCGTCTTGCTCCACTGTGGCCTCTTCCACAGGCCACCAGGGGAATCTCTGCTCTGGTGCCTATGGCACCTCCTCCCCCAGCTTCTCACGCCGTGGAAGTCTCACAGCTGTTCAGCTTGTTTTCCCCCTCTTTTTCTCTCCTTTCTTACACGTGTTTCCCGAGGTGCCCCTGCCCTGGGCGTGGCTCAGCCACACCCTGCAGAGGGCGGCTGGATCCGGCTGGAGCCAGCTGTGTCTGGCTGTGTCCAGCTGGAGCCGGCTGTGTCCAGCTGTGTCCAGCTGTGTCCGGCTGGGGCAGCCCGGCCTCCCCTCTCAGAGCCCACCATGCTCACTGCGAGTCTGGGCACCCGCAACCCGTACAGGCTCTGTGATACCAGCAGAGAACACTTCAGTGCACCTCAATCTATGAATTAAAAAGTCAAATAATTAATATGTTATCTTACTAATTAATAGTCAGAATCAGTTTAAACTACCTGAATATCTGTACAGAAGAGAAGCCACAGTAGTTATTTACAAGAAGGTGGTAACTCCAATTATTCCACGGAAAACAGCAGCAGTGCTATGACAGCACATTTACAGGACATATATCCATAACATGACCTTTTACAAAGCCACTGGCTGTCAGCAATAAGAAGAGTTACCCACAGGGTAAGACACCAAATGGTACTTAAAGCCAAAAGATCAGCACAGCCATTCCAAAATACCAGGCTTTTACCTGCCACGTATGAAATCACAGCAGCTTTATCTTAATAATTTATATCCATTCTGTTGCCTAAAGGAAGTCGAGATTTAAAACCTGAGACAGCATCTCATGCATAAAGGTAGAAGATAAAGCTACTATAAGATTAGTACAAGATCCATAATTTATAATTGATTTTCTCTCACAGAAAAGAAATATATATTTAATTTCTTTTTAGTCCCACTGCTCCCAGATTAAAATTTTTTCTTTAAGTCACAGAAAAATGGAAGATAAAGACAGCAAACTGCTCAAACAGAACTAAAATAAATTGCAGGAATCTAACATTATAATGTTGCTAGTAGAATGTCCTGATTTAGGGCAAATTTGGGAGCAAACTCCAAAAGGGGACCCACTAGAAAGCAGATTCAAGTGGCCCCTCCCCCAACTGACAGAGGAAAAGATTTCCTTGGAGAAAAGTGGAAAAAGAAATTTAACAAGAAAAGTATTCACAAGTATAAAAAATTAATAATATTAAAAAATAAAACTTCTCGCTGTTCTGAAGAGATGGCCAGTTGAGAAAGTTCTTGTTGTGGGGTGTAACTTGGCTTGGTCAGTGTCTTATCGGTCCCTCTGGTGCTGGAAAATGCCACATCCTAGGCCCTGGTGGGCCACAGGCATGAGCTCCAGGTATTTGTCTGGGTTTTCAGTCCAGAGCAGTTAGAACAGTTCCAAAAAACCCACAGTCCAGGGAACTTCTCTGCCTCAGCTAGCTAAAAACTAACCAAAAAGCAAAGGAGAGCTCTCTCCGACTGACCGTCCATGCTGCAGACAATACAGCGCAGGAAAAGGAATGTGGAGGAGTGAGTGCAGTTTTGAAAACAAACATCATGCTTCTTCTCTCCCTACCCTTTGCTCTTTGAACCTGTCTTACAGGTGCAAAACTTATTTCTGGGCTAAACAGATAAGTGGAGATACAAATCAGCATCATACAGTCACCCTAGGATATAGTAGAAGGTTCCTTTTTATCCAAACTCACCAAGTTCATTCAGTAAGCAGAAATAATCTACAAGCTGAATGCTTTTGATGTATTTGGCCTTAAGGAAAAGCAATTGGTTTTCTGGTGCCACCAAAGAGCCTTGGCAGCAAAGGCACACATCTGCTGTGGGAAGCCCTGCTGGTGCACAGCAGCCTGTGACCACAGGTCTGTGAGTCCCTAAGAGAGCACAAACCCATGGCATGACCTGTCCAATGCCAAACCAGCACATGGTCAGGAGGGGAGCTGAAGAGATGGCAACTCCCAGGTGTGGGAGGTGGGCCAGAGGCTTCCAGGGGGTGCAGCTGCTGGTAAAGGTGAGGTCACCAGCCAGGTTCCAGTGGCTCTGGCTCTAGCCCAGTGGGACCATGTGGGGAGAGATCAATTCCCAGAGCACTGGCTGCTGGTGGGGTTGTTACTCGTGCAAAGAAGAACTTGCCTAATGGGAAATCACAGCACTTCCCCACAGTCACAGGCACCAACAGAGAAAAACAGCTGGTTCATGTCTCAGGTTCCTGGCAGTCACCAGGACTGGTGACTGCTAAATAAATGAACCAGTGGGCCACAGCACTGCACTATGGCCATGCAGAAGTGTCTTCTATTTTTCTTACTATTTCTACATACTGTATACAAAATGCAGACACATACATGGTTTCTATATGTCACTGTACTAAATGACATGAAAAGAACACATCAGCTAATATTTTGTAAAACTGGATAAAAACAAATCAACACGGTAGAGTGCCAAAAGTCAAAGTGATACCATAACCATTACTGCCACAGTACTAAAACTAATGTTTTACTTTTAAAAGAAGTGAGTAATTTTACTTACTATAAAGCTAATGACTTTTTGTACTTGAGAAAAAAAACAGCTGAAACTTCTAAGTAAAGTCATGTATTCCAGTTTACTTGACTACATAACCATAAATGAGTCAGGAAAACAATGATCTTTCAGGGATTTTGTCACCCATGCTTTGTCAAGCAGTTTAAGATATGTTCTTAGAAAACATTTGCACTAGTCATTTTAAGCTTCATTATGTGAGTTATATCTGTTTACTCATATGGATGTCACATCAGTCATCTTTTTGGAAAGATATGACCTATTAATCCACGTGAGTGTATATATGTATCTGTTATTTTACATAACTTTATTACTGAAGTTCAGCTTGCCTTTCCTACATCAGTAGGCTTTAGAGAGACTGCCACATCAGGCTGGGAACAATTTGCATCAACAAGCCATTGTTTCAACTTCAGAATAAATGAGGATTAATTTTATTTGAAACTGTGTTCTACAGATTCTTTATAGAACATCCATAACACTGTAAATTATATCCTTGCTCCCACCTGTGAGTTGATTGGAAATGAAAAGTGTACAGAATTCTTCAGTTGGAAAAAAAAAGTCCAAAACCCAAACAAACAGAACCACAAAAAAAAACCAAAAACAAACCAAACAAAAACAAAACAAACTAAAAACACCCAAAAAACCCCTCAAAACCAAAAAAAAAACAAAACTGGAACTCAAAACCCTCAAAACCCTATCAAAGGAAAACAACTTTTATTTTATGCCTCTACTAAATGAAATTTAGACGGGGGAAAAGTCTGTGAAGAGGACTCTTTTTACAGGCCAGGTACTAATAACTGTAAGATCACACACATTTCCACTTCTCTAGCTTTTATAGGCTCACTTTATATTAGCATATCATGGCACCTCTACGAAAGCCAGTGGCACAAAGCCAGTGTAAATGGAATAACAACAAGCGGCTTAGAAACCTTGCAACATGCAAACATTGCCTGAAGGGGGGAAATATATCAATTTCTAGAGCTTCTTTTGACATTTTTAGAAATTGGATTACAGTAGTATTGCCAGCTGAAAAATCCCCTACTCCAGCCTTTTTTGGTAGTTCCACCTTAGGCAAAGGCCTTAAGGCAAAAGAAAATACGCTAGGAAATATTTCAATAGATACAAACAGCAGATTTGTCCTTTAGCAGCAATAGGGAGATATCTTAAAAAAAAAAAAAACACCTTACTGTCTAAATATAAGTGTATTTAACAAACTGTTTATATAGTGTCTGTGTTCCTTTTGTAGGCAAGACTGAATATTTGTGCCCAGAACTTTACTCTAAAAATGTGTGAAGCTGCAAATATGGCTTATGATACACAAGAAAAATTGTAATACTGACATGGCTTTGTAGATTTTAATTATCTCTTTCACCTAGGCTGGATGATCTGGTGGTTTTTTTGTTTTGGTTTTTTTATTGCTCAATACAAAATACATGCTAATGATTGAAATCTTAAAAAAAAAAATATGGAGAACATTCAGATCACAATTCAATCCAGTACTTGATTTCAATCTAGTGCTTGAAAGGGGTTTATAAGAAAGGTGGGGACAGACTTCCTAGTAAGGCACATTGCAATAGGGCAAGGGACTATGGTTTTAAACTTGAGGGTAGATTTAAACTAGAGAAAAGGAAGAAGTTTTTTATTTTGAGGCTGGTGAAACACTGGAACAGTTTCCCAGAGAGGTGATGCCTCATCCCTGAACACATGGAAACATTCAAGCTCAGGTTGGATAGTGCTCTGAGAAATGGGATAGAGTTGAAGATGTCACTCAATGCAGGGGGCATTGGACAGGATGACCTTTAAAGACCCCTTCCAACCCAAAGTATTATGTAATTCTGTGACTTTAGGAATTCAAGTACATTGCAACTTGTAGACAGATTCAGAGTTAGGGCAATAGGATGGATTTATTTACACATCTCAAGTCAAAAGAAACTTAATGTGCAATTTTCTTACTTTGAGCAATACATTTTGGCAAAATAAATTTAGATAATGTCCAGATCACTTAGAATTCTACTGAAAATGTTTCTTTAAGACAAAAAGCTGTACTTAAAGAGGAACAACTGATGAAGTTCCAAATGCAAAAGCTATTGGATCAGTCAAATGACACCTTCCCTTCACCTTCTGTGTCTTTCCAAACTACATACCTGTTAAGCTTAAAGAATCTTCTCAGAATGTTTAATATGTTACACATATTAAAAATATGTCTGTGAAACTTTTCACTTCATAAAATAATGTATCCTGTTTCAGAACTGAGGAAAGGATTTTCCTTCACTGTCACCTCATTATGATTTTGGTTTTTTTCCCTGAAGTTAATTGTTCTGACAACTCTATTTTAAAGGGGTCAGGCTTTGACAGTTTTAGACTATCTGCACAAAGCTCACTATATTATCTTTCTACTCCTATGTTTTTACTGCCAAGAGTTATGACATTCTTCTTTTCTATACAAACCTTTGAAGTCTGTCTATTATTTCTACTCATATTCCAAGTTTGGTACAGTATGTATCATTTTTTTACTTGAGTACCTCCTGTCAAAACTGCTGCTTGGTTTGTTTGTCCTTTATGAGAAAGAAATCTAGTGGGTATTTCAGTGAGTCATAAAGTTCATTTTATCTAAATTTAACTTTTAAAAAAACTCTTTTCAAGCTGACTAGTTTTGATAGTTTCAAGCAGCACTTGAAGCTGCTGCTGCTACTAATATGAAATTATGATCAATTCTGGAAATCTTTGAGAATTATGTAAGTACTCTGGGCCAAAGCTGTACTTATTGTATTAAGCATCATATACTCATATTTTTCTTCATTATGTCACTTGCCATCTCCTTTGGACATATTTTTGCAGTATTCAAAGCCTTCAGTCATCTGTGTAGTTCAATGCTTAAATTTAAACATAATTCCTATGTAGAGCATGAGTGGGCTGTCAAAGAAAAGAGGGAGGCACTGAGCATACAAGAATACCTGACACAGGCAATCAAGACATGGAGACATGGACTTCCAACAGTGAATCCATGTAGGGTGTACGCAGGTGGGACTGGATGGAAAAGCAGTAGCACAGCTTCTTTCTTACCCTGTAACAAGGATTTCATACTATGGCAAAGATCCATAATCTCTCAGAAAGTTCATGATGCACCTGTGAAAGCTGGTTATTTGTTAGTATACACTGAAGCCTGTAATTTTGTATCTTCGCTGACTTTTTCACCCATGCTAAAAATATTTAACTATCACATTTTTGATATCTTTTTTTTTTTCCACACTAGCATTTGCCATTGTATTTTTTTGGTATGGCAGTTAACGAATCTCAGACTACTGTGACTTTTATTACCAGGATTCTTTCCTTTACTTTTAAAGCAAAAATCTTTATGTTGAAATATCAACTTATTTTGAGAATATTCCTCCCTTGTACACATTCTACTGAAGTATGTGGTGTCATTTAGTGTACTGAATTCCTATTGTGATCTACCTCAAGTTGCTGGTATGCATACAGATTTTAATGATTATCCTCAAAGTGCCCTCTCTATGGCATCACCTTATCAGTGTCCCCTCTAATCAGATCTTCAACAAATTCAGAAGTAATGAAGCAGAACAATCTCTTGTTAAATTTAATGGTGAAAAAATCTTGGTAGCTTCAGCCTGAAATATCGCATTCCAAGAGCAAGTTAGAAATACACCTTAATTGAGAGATATTTCATCTTTCTCTCTGAGCATTTTTTGTGCTAATATTTTAAGTCACCTCAGTAGAGGTGTGCCCTAGGATGCATAATTTGATGCTTGAGCTCCTCTTATCAGAACATTTTATCTTGTTCTCCTGTCCTTTAATCCTTACATATATATCATTTCAGGCCTTATGATCATCATTGAGATTATCTATAGTAATATTTTTAGTTTGGAACAAATTGTTTCTTATGGATGACTTACCCTGTGTTCAGGTGAGTCATATTTTGCTAGTTTAAAATGTTCTCATTCTAAGCACTCCTTCCAAAGAAATGGTGTATTGGTATAAGCAAAACCTTTTTTTTTTTTTTTCTTTTGCTCGTACTTTCAATTTCATCAAAATTTCCCTTAACATTTTATTATAATATTTACACATTAGCCCCAAGAAATGCATATTGCGTAGTTACCAGAAGAAAGGTACTTATTAGGCAAATTCTGCCACTAAACTTCTGAAGGAAATGTGCAGTGCTCTGCATTATCTGTTAGCCTATTACATCTCACTCCTGCATCTGGTCTAGTGACAGCTGCCTGAAGCTGCTGTTAGCTAGTCATATGTGTACAGATGGTGAAGGATCTTAAATCTGGACACAGGTAATAATCTTAGGGGTTTACTTTTAACATATATTAGATACCATCAGGACACTGAAGTGCTCTGCAAGGCCTTGATATCTGTTTCTACAGGCAGCCTACATGCTCCACAGAATTACCTACAAGAAGAGATGGAGTGAGCAGATATAACATTATTTGATAGGGATGAAGCCAGTGATAAAAGAAATACTATTAGAGGAAAGTGTTTTAGTTTTATGCTTTCCACGTTGATTTTCAATTTTTCTTATTAATTTGAATTAGAGTTTTAGCTAAACATGCTGATTAGAATTGTATTTGTGTGTATCTACATTGTTACTGGCTCATATTTATGTAGAGTAGTTTGTAATTCTTAGCTTTTTTTCATTAAAGTGCTGACTTCTGCAAATTGTTGTTATTTTAATATGGAAAAAGATATCTGTGGTGAGACAGCTTCTCAAGCCTCTGATGCCCTTTGTAGCTAGAGAAGAGTTTTAATGCCAAACCACTGCAGAAGATTTCCCATGCCTACGAAACAGTCTTGGCACGGCCTACAGCAGTACTTAGGTATTCCCCAACAAGGTGTTAATATGGAGGTGTCTGACCTCTCCAAATAGTGAGTGGTAGAGAAACAAGGAAGAGATGTATGAAATAGCTAAGAAGCAGTAACAACTATTTGGATGGATGACAGAACAAAAAGCAGGAGAACCAACAAGACCAAAAATAGGAATAAGTTTCAGGGAAGCCATCTACACAACTAGGAAAAACATATAATGTGAGTGAATTCTGTTTATTCAAAAGAGATTAAGAAAAAAGCTGAGGGAAGGAATGTAATGTTTTAAGGGAAAAGAACGTAAAAGCAAAGAATTTGGTTTATTTGACAAAGATTCTCAGAGAAGCTATTGCAGGGACTGTTAGTAGAGAATACTAAATCTAGAACCACATGAAAGGAATCCATTTTTGCTGGAAATTTTTTTAACTTACTTTTTTATGTTCCAGATTTAATTAAGCTGCATGCAGCAAATGAAGGATTAAGCCTGTCTCCAGAATTCAACTCCTGCATTGAATGAACATCTAAACCAACCTTTTTGTCTAATGGCTATGAAAGAAACCTAGCCAGATTTACCAGCATAACAAAAGTTTGTAATTTTTAAATACCTCTCAAGAAAAAGGCTGCCTGGACTGAGATGGGATAGGGGTGTGAAAGGCAAGTGAGAAAACTGTGTAAGATTATTGGCAATTCCTTCTGCTACTAACACAGAATAAAAAGGCAAATTCCAGCCAAGATGGAACATTAACCAACTGAAAATGCTGCCTTTCTTGCCATTACTCTTAAAGCCATCATAGAGTACAGAGGTAAGTTTTGCTCAGAGGTCAAGTATCAATGTAAATGCAGGGTCCCTGTTTCAAACAACCAAAAAAACCTGAGAACTGAAGTTCCAAATATAAATTCATAAAGAAAGAAAATGTAAAATAGGAAAGGAGGGGATATGTAATGAAGTTAAAGGGGGTACTTAATATGTTAAAAAAAAGGCAGAGAATAGACCCACCTAACTTTTTTGGTGCAGTTTTTAGTTTCTCCTATCACTTTTTACTTCTCATAAAACTGTACTATGATGAAAATATTTTATTTCCCTTCTTGGTCTGTTCTTTTTTTCTTTAGTGAGCTGTCATTTACCTTAATGCTGGGAAAAGGGCTGTAAGGGTGGGAAGGTGGTGTGTTATTAAATTTCCTTACTAGCAGACTCTAGTGATTTGTTTTATTAGTCTGTCATTATTCAACATCCTTTCCTTAGAAACCTGTATTTGATCACAGAATGAAAGAGGTATGTGAACTAAGTAACCTAATGAAGTTTCACTTTATCTGCTACAGATCTGTAGCTGCAGTTTTATTGGTACTGTTGGCTAATAAAAAACCTATCCTTTATTGATTTCTTGATGGAACTGTGTTATTCAGTACTGCAGATGAGAGCACTTTGATCTTTTAATTTCCATGTTTGGTAGTATTAAGAGTTTTTATGCTATTTGTGTCCTTGATCTGGGATCTGTCATTCCATGATGAAACTCCACCTATCAAAATAAGTCACTTTTCCTTCCATGTCAGCATGTATTCTGTAAGGGGCTTTGGTTTTGTTACCATATGAAAAAGAAGAATTGATGTGATAACTGTGGTTCTCACTGAACATTTTTTGCTATTTATACAAAATATTACACAGGATACGTAAAACAAAATGAAATATTTTTTTCAGGATATGTAAAGCAATTTTAATGTGTTCTTTATGGCTACATTTAATTTTTAGCTGCTCCTTCTTGTCTCTTTGGGGACAGAGTATGATTCCTCTCAGGATATGTGTATTTGGGATGTATTATTTCTGTTCTATGAAAATTTTTATAATAAAGAATACTCTTCTTATGTCTTAATTGTGGGAGGGGACTTGGGAAACTGTCCCCCCGAATTACCCTGGGAGGTGACAGGTGTGTAGTTCCCTGCCTCCCCTGTTATCAATCAGTATGTCTGTCATCCCTTGGTGCTAGAAAATTCTTTGTTCTTTATACCTCCATTGGTTCCTTCCCTGAAACCGCTCTTTCCCCTTACCCTCATTGGTTATAACCCTGCCACTCGACCCTGACTCTGCCCCCGAAGCCTTCCCTCACTGAACGCTTCATGCCTGGACCCTCCCTCTCTTGTCCCAGTTATAATCCCGATTCCACCCCCTGTTCGACGCTCTCAGAGCGAGCTCCCTCCCGGAGTGGTTGTTTTCCCTTCGCTCCCTGAATTGCTGTTCCTCAATAAACCGTCCTGGAATAAAGCCGCCTGTGAGCCGTCCCGCCTTCATAGAGGAAGATTTCATTACGCTATCCGGCTTCCGAGGACTCGGCTCTCTGACAAGCAGAGTGGTCGGAGACCCAGAAGCCTCACTTAATGATAAAAAGAATTTGTGATATGTCGTTGTTTTCCCATGACTGGAGTTTTAATACTTTGAGTAATAATGAGTAAAAATTGTGCTGTTTTAAGTCTCCTACTTCTCAGGAGAAAATTTGTCTCTTCTGACAGGTGGTAGCAGCTGCAACAATATTACATTTTGCATTTTGAGAAAAAATAATTTTATACTTGTAAGCAATTTCCTTTTCTAAGTTTTACTGAATTAAGTACAAGCTTGTAAAATGTTGACAAAATAGTATTATTTCTATTGAAAAAGATCTCTCAATGGAAGATTCTGGAGTAATTCTAACCCTGTCCTTCATATAGGAAACAAATTCACTTATGACCAGACAGAACAACACATACGATTTTGCAGTCGCAGACTCTTAAATTTACATTAACTTTCTGATGCTTGAGAAGCAAAGAATTTAAAATTACACAATGGATGATGTACTGATGAAATTCATAAGTCGGTGGATGCAAATTGCCTAATCATTTGACTACACAAAAGGGAAATGTCAGACAAGGGAAACTACTAGCAGTGTGTTCCAAATCTTGGACTAGTCTTATAAAAAGTTTTTATTAGTAACTGAAAAAAAATGGCAGAAGTATGGTAAAGTAAGACAGACATCTCGTATGATAAATCACTACCTAGGACTTCATTGATTCTGAAGGAAGATGACCTAGGTGCCTGCATAATTCTACACAGATAAAATTTGTTGAGAGGAATAGTAGTTCCAAAGAGAAATAAAATGAAATATAGGAAAAAAAACCCAAAAAATAAACAGACCCCAAACAAATGAAAACTTAAACAAAAAAAAAACAATAAAAAATTCAAATAAAATCAAAAAGTCCCCATTAATACTGACACACTTATTTAAGTGATTTCAGCAAAGGGCCATTAAGATGTGAGAGGTAGAAGGGCATGATCTGTCTGATGAAGAGGATCAGGAAATCAGAGAAAGGGCAGTAAAAATATAAGCTAGAGCCTGGTTTATGACATCACATTATCAACCATGGTTAATTTGGGAGGCAGACACAAATCCATTTCTGAGGCACCCATTGAAAGGATGAGACAATAGTCTGGAGCTACAAGGAAAACATCTCATTGAATAAAAGATGTTAATTATGAAAAACATATTGGACTTTGCATTAGTGTTACTATTCAAACATAATTCCCTTTTAAGAAAATAACTTGCTACACAATACTACACAGTGCTACCCAATTCAAATTTTAAACCAAGGATTGTACAGTTTGCTGGTACTGCCACAAACTGCCAGAAAGAATATCTTCTGCTTGAATTACAGTGATATTTTCAAGCCATTGCTTCAAGGCATCGTTTTTGAAAATCTCTGATCATACTATTTTGTTTTCTGAGAGGTGCTAACCCCTCTATTTTAGGCTAATGATATTGGTATTGTTGAGTATTTACATAATAAGTACATGCTTTTTGAGTAAACATTATTCTTGTAACACTGGAAATTTAGCAGAAGAAAGAGCAGTTGCAAATGCCATGGTGAATATCAGATCAGTCTGACAAGTTTGGTCAGACTATTAACCTAAGCCACTACAACAGTCTGAAGAAGAAATATGTTTGGCAGCTGCCTTGTCAAGAGCGAAATTCATGAAAATTCATATATTCATACTCAGGGGAATAATTGGCTACTTAGATTTTAAAAACACTGTTAGTAAAGTAGTAAGAGTTATTTCCATTAAAATCTTTTAGGTATTAGCTATAGATATCATGCTGAAAATCTGCCATATTTCTAAAGATAACATATATACTATGACTATGTAGCAAAAACACAATTAATTGACCTCTGACTTGTTAGAAAGATCTTTAAATAGTATCCTGCAGGTAACATCATCCTAGAAAAAGATTACAAAAGCAAAGTGCAAAATAAGTCTGAAGCACTAGAATTCAAATCAAGCTTGCCAAAAGCAAAACAAGCCAAAGCATGAAATCAAAGTTATAAAGAAGAACAGTTACAATCACTGGTTCAGCAGTGCCTCATCATTAAGCAGAAAACGCAAACTAGACACTACTCACACTGCCATCATCACAGCAAATGATGGTGAGGAGAAAAAAAAGAAAAATTTTTTCCAATCATATATTTTGCACAGTTTCTTACTTTGCTGCCACATTTTTCTATAAACAAGAGTTAGAGAGAGTAAATATGATACATGGAAATTAAATCACATCAAGCAAAACTTTCCTGGTTTTATTTTTACTATATTCCTTTGTTCTTTTTTCCTATGGGCCTTGAACCTAAGATCAACTCTTTTTGTTTAATGAGCATCTCTCTATTTACTACACACTGAATTTGAGGTTAGCTCTCCAAAACTGGATACCATGTATCAGCTAAGGTCTTTCCAGAGATAAAAGGAAATCAAGGTTTCTTTTACATCGCTTACAGAAGCCTGTTTTCCTGTTCATACATCCCAGCATGGAGTTTTGTCTTCTTTTATCCTGTGCAACAATTTGACAGTTGCTAATATGAACTAAAATCATAAACCTAAGAGCTCTGTATGTTTTTATAGAATGCCACCCTTACTCCTGAATTAGTCATCTAGATATTGTTAGTTTGGGAGTATTTAATAAAGCACAAAATTCAAGTCCTCACAGGTTTTGGAATTGCAGAATATCCTGAAAAACTGGACAAGACAGTAAAACCAGAAGAGCACTTTCACTGCTTAGTTTAATTTCTTCCTGTTTACTGACTTTGTTTTAATAGGTGTACTGAAAAGCCACATCAAAAAATTCCTCAATTGCTCACTCTTCAAGAAATTAAAATATCTCGTGAGGTTTTAATTTTCCAGTGTAGATAGCACTCATTCTGATGCACCCCTTTTACATAATGTTGTAATATTCTCTCTTAAGAAATAGAAAATGAGTAATATTTCTTTAGTGTGCTGCTAAAAACCAGCTCTATTTTACAACCCAGATAAATTACTTTATGCCATTAACACTTTAATCTGTTCTGAATAACTCCCATGAATGCACTTGTGGCAGCGGATAGACAAAAATGAGCGGTTTTGGAAAGTAATGGTATAGAAGAAATTTCTTTTAAATTGTAATGTGAATTGGGAACTCCAACCTAGACTCAGCACACTTTAGTAGTATGTGAAAAACTCAACACTTCTTCTAACTCTGAAAGTAAAATATCTGACCATGGCATTTCAGTCACAGATTCTGTTGTAATTGCTATGGTGCAGTCTTATTATAGACAGGGGTTTGAAAAGGTTCCAAATTGTTTACTGTAAAAAACACTGTTGATAATGCTGGTCCTACTGGAATTTTCTGATATTTTTTGTTTGTTTCATTTAGAACATTCTTACCTCCAAAACTGAATAGTTTTTGTCTGCCAATTAAGCAATACACCAAGGTTTATCTAACCTTCCCATGTTTCTGGCATCAATCACTCCTCTGTACATTTATGCATAATCTGCAGGAATGTTCTAATTTTCACAATTGATAATGATCTCATAATTTAGTCTTGCAGCTTTTTAAAAAATGAGTGCTCTATCTTCAGGTTTGTTTTTTTTTTTTTCTTTCTAACCTTCTGATTGTTAAGGCCTTCACACTATTTTGTGCAGGTGGCTGAGACACTGAATCTTAACTTATAATCAATTTTCAGGCAAGTGATTATTATAGTATTCCTTTTCCCCCCCTTGTGATTTTTCTGTGCTGAATTTTACAATCTTTCTATTTTATTACTTACACAGACATAAAGCATCTGCTATGATTTGATAACCAGAGCTGATTTCAGCTAGAGGTATATTAAGAACAATTAGAGAGTAGCACTTCTGCAGCTGAAACCTGGTATCTTATATCCACTGAAAATAAGCTGTGAGTAAATTTAATCTAATCCATATTTTTCAAATAAAAATGACCTATTTTTTAAATCAAAATTTAAATAAAATGAGATGCCCGGGAGTAAAACATTACAGATTTTCCCATATTGCATCTTTTAATACTACATAGCTCTTATATAAGTAATAAATGCAAAATACAACATTAATCTGTGTTGATGATATACAATCCATGAGGAGAGACACACTTGTCTAATTTCTCAGAGTGTGAATAGATTTTCCCATTAGCTCTCTATGTATTTGGTGGCACTGTAGATTTCACCTTTGTTGTGTTCCAGCATCCCCATGATGATGATTTAAAAGAAAATGCAACACCATTTATTGAGCAAAGTGATGGTGCCTGGCTCTGTTTTGTGCTACTGGCTGTAGCTGCAAATTGGGTCAAATAAATAGTATGATTTTACTGTGAGCCTGTCATTGTCTTCACTTACAATGTGCAGGTTTGGGTCTCTGAGCAGTTTTGATGTACATGCACAAGATATTCCCAGTGCTTCAAGGGGGCATTAGGTTAAAAACCAGCCCGTTAACTAAACCATCTCTGAGTCACCCAGCATGCACGTAGCACTTTTTGTCTCCAGCAAGCTGTGCTCTGTATTTAGTGGAAGCTTTTTGCCCAAGAGACAGAAGCAAAGCCCTTAACCCTATACAATGGTGCAGGACTCAGCATCAGCCATCTCTAATGCTGTGCCCACACACCATCTAATGACTTGCTAATGAAGGAATAGCACCCTCAGTTTACTAAGTCATTCACAACGTATAAACGTTTCTATATGTATAAAGATGCAGAGTTTCCTACAGAACTTTTAGGTTTAAACATGAACTCACCTAAACAGTGTAAGTAAGCTTGGACTGCATATATTATTTCAATTACTTTTAGAAATAACTTTTAGCTTCTTTATATAAAAATGCTTTACATATAACTGTGTAGTGGGGGCAGGAGGTCAAAGGAGGGAATTCTGCCCTTTCATTCTGCTCAGTTGAGACCCCCCACCTGCAGTACTGCATCCACCCCTGGGTCCCCCAGCACAGGAAGGACATGGACCTGCTGGAGCGAGTCCAGAGCCACTAAAATAAATAGAGGGGTAGAGCACCTCTCCTATGAGGAAAGGCTCAGGGAAATGAGATTGTTCAGCCTGGAAAAGACAAGACTTTGTGATGACCTAATTTAAGCTTTCAAGTACCTGAAGGAATCCTACAAGAAAGATGAAGAGGAACTTTTTAAGGGACACATAGTAATAGCAACAAGGGGAATGCCTTAAAACTGAGAGTAGGTTTAGATTAGATATTAGGAAGAAGTCCTTTACTATGAGGGTGGCAAGGCTCTTGAACAGGTGGCCCAGAGTAGTCATGGATGCCCCATCTCAGGAAGTGTTCAAGATCAGGTTTGATGGAGCTCTGACTAACCTGGTCTAGTGAAAGGTGTTTCTGCCCATGTTAGGAGTGTGGGAATTAGGTGATCTTTAAGGTCCCTCCTAACTCAAAACATTCTGTGATTCTATTCTACGATTATATACATAAAGCATTTAATAATAAGTTAGTACAAAGCCCTAAAATATTTACAGGCAGTATTTTTCTCTGCAAATACATTTTAAAAGTTCTGGTTTAGAACATTTAGCTGCTGGGACACACACATTAGAGACACAGGTATTGATTTTCTAGCTTTGAAGGACCTGGTTTTGTTGTCTGATCCCTACAGCCAAATACAACTGCATTCAGCATCTAAGGTTCTTATGCACTGCAGAGTTAAATGCCTCAAACCTAGAGATGACAGTAAACAATGAGATAAATTAATCATCCTGGTTGATGGTGCCCTAAATAAACTGGCACAGCGCTCTACTAAGAATTCATTTTACAAGACCACCTCATAGCCTAGGATCCCTGCAATTTCTTGTGCTAAGAATGGATACATTTCAGTCACTGCAGAAGGATTCCCTTTCTATTTCAATAACTAAATTAGATGCCAACATCTCCCATAGAGAATATTTTCTCTAGCAACCTAGCGATGTACTAAATAACTCAATGCATTAATATTGGTGAGACTTGTTCTTCTCTTTCTTTTGACTTTGATGTCTTAAAACCAGTTTTTATGTTTCTTATCTGAGAACCTCATCAACAAACTTCTGAGCTAGTCAGAAATATGTTTTATTGCTTCCAGATAAGTTGTGCCACTGCTCAAAATGGAAGTGAAGATAGATGTTTTTGTATGCCAGTAACAACTGGAGCAAACCAGCTAGATGAAGGGACTATGGGTTACATCCCTTTCTCCTGACAAATCATACCAACATTATACAGCTACTATTTAATTTAGAATTCATCAACATTCCTCAACACAGGAACCTAGAAATCCCCACTCCCTTGTAAGTAGTACACAGAATTAGCCAGAAAATTAATGCCCATCTTTTCTGCAATAATCCTTAGGCTAGTACCCCATCTGGCAGCAAGTGCCTTACATTTAGTACTTGAAGAATTCCTCCTGTAAATTTTTATATGAAAAGAAATTCAATGCAAAAAAATTTTGGTACAAATCCACAGAATTCCTAAAGTAAGGGTAAGAGCCCCAGATTTCTGGTTCACAGAGTTTATTGCCAAGGACTGCTTAGTTCAGAAAAACAATTTCATTTTCAGAGGGCTGTGGACCCATAAACACTTAATTCCCTGCTGAGTAATGATAAAGCTTCTACATATGAAATGAGGGGAGATGGATACCTACATATTTCATAGGGAAAAACAATAAACTGAAAACCCAAAAAAGCATTCCTGTGGGTCTAAACTCAGGTAAAAATGCTTATCCTCTGAAGGCTTTCACAAGAAAATGACTCACTTCCATTGGCTGCAAATAGAATTAGGCTCTCAATTTCAGAAGATGGCATCTCATAGCATAAGAAGATTAGACCAACTTATTTGAACCATAGCTGTCTGACAAATTTTCAGGCCAGACAAGAAAATGGAAATTTTGTTTGTTGGGTTTAGGCAGTAGTTGGGTAGGCATTTTGGAAACTTTGCTTCTGAATTTTAGACTAAAACTACAGGATGAATCTGAGTCTGCTACACAACTTGATGTTCTAAAGTCTTATTCAGATAGAAAAAATGACACAATATGCAGTAAACCAATGTAAAAAATCTGTTTCAGCATGTATTTTTTGCCTATGTGAAAGTTAATACGGCATTTTCTTTGGCTCACTAAGTTTGAATTAGAACATTAAGTTCTTAGACACATTTTAAAGTCTGGGATAAATTTCAGATTTATAGTTAAGCCATCTTAGCAGTTTCTCAAAGCTCTTTGCATTGTAAGAAGTTCCAATGAAATATCCGAAAAGTTAATATGAATGCCTAGCTCATGCTTTTTTAAAAGGTCTATATTTGACACATTGCAGCAATAATGTAACTGACTCCCCTACTCCTCAAGTACGAGGTGGTTAAATTTAATTTATTATTTAAAGAAGAAAGAGGGAATTTATATTAAGTCACTGCTATCTCAGTCACTGGAAGATGTCTTCTAGGAGAGTTGATAGCATTCAGGTGTCATAACTGGGTCTCTCCTGTGATGAGAGATGATTGTAGCTAGTTAGTGTAAGGATATAAGTTTTTACCTTTTGTCATCAAGATCTGTACATACAGCAAAAAAATTCACAAACACCAAAGATACATTAAGTGCATTGTAGTGTTAAAAAATAAACAGCACCAATCAAATTAAAATAGTTATTATCATATCATCCCTAAGACATTACAACTCCAGATTCAGTGAAAATTAGAGATGCAAAGTAATGATAAATAAAACACTTTGGGTTTCTAAATACTGCCCATTATTTTCTGACCATGTTTCCATGAATTAAAGAGCTCAGAAGCATAATAAAGAAGCATAATAAGAGAGTTTTACATCTTTCAATAAAGCTTAGTTTTCCTTCTATATACACACTGAAGTGCCACAGCACATACTGCAGTCAAGACTGCCACAATACACAGGGTATCACCATACAATTTCAGAAGGCTCTAAGCATTCACCCATACAGAGTAACACCATACCTCATCAGAAGGCTTCAGGCATCCACTCCTCTTGGCCTTTAGCCCAACCTTTTATATGATTGTTCATGCATTGCACCTGTGTGCCCTCTGCTCCCTTTGGTGATTGTTTTGTACCCCTCAGCATTCCCTGTCTCAGTGCTGTCAGTGCTGCTCACCTGCTTCTCACAGTTGTGCCACTGGGGATGAAGCTCAGCCACAGCCCCACTCCCAATTATCACAAACTACACTGTGCCTACACTGAAGCTTTTTTTTTTGTCACAGCAGAACTAGATAAAGCATGAAACTACACCCTGATGAAATCTTGATTTTAAATAGATTTCAAAACTTTTATGTAACCTAGATTTTGTTAGATTTATTCAAATGTTGTTAGCTAAGAAACATATGCTACTGTTATGCAGATTTTGGCTATAGTATGTTTCTTTCTAGCTTTAACAGAAACTTGAATTAAAGTAATTCTTGGTTTAAGTGAAAATATGCAGATTAAAATTAATTTTACTGATTGTTTTGGTTACTGTGGCTTATGCAGTTTTTGAATGGTGGTGTGTAAATCAATATATTTAATTTCATATATTTAATACAGAGGGTGTACTTCATAACAGATTATTTCTAAAGCAAAAAAGGCAGTCAAAAATATGTCAGTGATAAGACTATTGCCTTAAAAAACATACATTTTATATCATCTTCAAAAGTCTTTAATTTGTCCAAAATGAAACATGTTTTTTCTTATCCCTGACATTTATAAAGGAATTTAATTCTGATCTAGTTTCCATGCTTCATTATCTCTTGGTTGTCTATTAATTGTCCTGGTTATTTAACAGAGAGGACACTGTCTGGAGCATGCTGGAACTCTAAAATCACACAACCATTGGGAAAGCAGACTCAAGCTACTGGAATCAAAGTCAGTCGATATCAAGAAAAGTATCTCAATACACAGCTTGCTACAAAAGTTCTTTCAATTAATTAAATTTCAATTAATTATGCATGCTCCATATAACAAGAACATCCAGCTTATACCAATACTGAATTCCACAGTGAGGGAAATAACCCACTTTGCTTTTGAATAAGGACTAAATCTTGTTCCTTTGCACAGTCAAGCAACCGCTTAGAGAAAACAACACAATCTACCTGGCACATCTATACTGGTTCACTAGTTTTACAGTAATTCCTGGAAGCAGATATTGTATGGACATATGTATAGAAGGAGATCAAGTGATAACAGATATTATTCAGGAAATCTCACATGTGCTCTGACATGTGGCAGATTGCATGGGAGGCATCTTGCATTCTTGCATCTCCTGCTGGAAACATGAACTTTGGAACAATCCAACTACTTCTAAATTCAGTTTCTTATGTGTATGGGGTACTTTCCAAGAGACATATTAAAGCCAAAGTCACAGATATATTTGTATTAATTGACAAAGCACTCTCTCATTAGCTGCTGTTGGCCTAGAGATCTGGTATGTCCAATTTCTACATAGATTTGGGTCCCCTGAAAACCTGGTCCTAAGCCATGTTGCAGAAGGGGAATAGTTGTGCTGTCTTCAGCCAATGAGCTGAGAGTGGGTGCTAACCCCCAGCACCCTCAAATGCGTTCACTTCCTCAACATCTTTTTCTGGCCATGTATATAGTTGTCTTAGAAGAAGAATCTCAGAAGATTCCACTGCAGTGAAGGAAAAATTCTTCCAGATATCCAGTACTTATGCAAATTTTGGGTATTTATGTGGCCAGTCAAATCAGTCAGAACTAGTCTCTGGCTGTAAATTATCAATGTAATAGAGTTTTTGAGACGACACTATGCACAAAGGTGTAAATGCATTGTTGGCACATAATGTAGAGACTTTTATGACTTGGAGGATACATGCTGCACTAGGGCACATGGCTCCTGGATTCCTGGATCTGAGGGTATACACTGGAAGGCACTGACACCTTACCCCTCACCATTTTTAAATAGCTAAAATATACAATAAAGGCCAGACATTTTACAGCATCCACAAGAGCTACTCAATTTATAATAAAATATTTTTGTCAAGGAGCAGCAAAGGCCAGCCTGTTTGGCCTTTTGATCATCTGGGAAAAAATGTGTGACCCCAGAAACATCAGAGCTCACTGACAGGAAGCAATCCTGCAGGGACTCAACACTGTGAGCAGAGTCCAGGGCTGGTCCACTGGCTCTCTCGACTGCCCCAGACACAGCAAGCAATAGACCAGGCCCAGGCACTCTGGCCAGGGGCAAAACAGATGGTATCAAAGACAAGGATGGACAGCATGTACCCAAAGTCCATCAATGAGTCAGCAACAGCGGCAGGAGACAAATTGCAACTTCTGTCCAAAAGGTTTATCCAGGAGAAACTTCCAACAGCACAAACAGTTGTTGCCCAAGAGACCAGGCAGAGAAAGGGCTGGAGATCAGCACATCTAAACCACAGGAACTGATGGCTCCAGGCTGAGGTGAAATGGGGCTCCTGGAGCCATAGGCTGTGCTGGGAGGAGGTCCCAGGTGAAGCAGGACAGAGATGTTGTCAGAGCCCTGACAAACTTCTAATTAGACTTAACATTTTAAAAGCAAGTTAAAATAAGATGTCAAATAACTGGTACATAAATTGCTCAAACACAATGATTAAACTGTTCTGATCTGGCTTTACTCGCTGTTTATGGATGAACTGAAAAAAGCCTGTTAAACTATGTTTTTAAAAACAGTCATTAAACAGTAGATGAAATTATTCTGGTGACTCCACTGATTATTTAAATTTGCAGGTATACAAGTTAGGAAAATTAGTTTTATGAGAGGGCTAGCTAGTTAGGAGTTTTGCTATCTGGCATAGCCAAGTTACATGTATAGAACTTTTACCCAGAAGAAGCTATAATTGATTGGATAGTTGAACACAGCACATGATAACTTGCTTAGCAGGAATATAAAGACAAGCACTGATTTTGTATCGAGAGTTTTGAGAAGTCACACATGAGATTAAGATGTAGTAATAATAATGGAAACATATCTTACTGATGTAGAATTGAAAGTGATTTGCATAGTCAGTTTTGCATTACAATTTTGTGAAATTCTAGTTCTGTAGCATCAAAGAAGGGAGAAATGCTTGGAAAGCGTATGTATAAAGAAAATGGTATTTTTAAAGTCTGATAAACAGTTTTACAGGAGCTTCCTGGCTAGAAAAAACAGGTTAAACAGGAAAAAAAAGGCTTTTGTCCTGCTGCTCTATGTCCATATGCCTGTGCTGGGAAAAACTGCTTTAATTTAACAATAAGGAAACAGAAACCTGAGCTTTTGCTGAATAACACCCGACAAGTAAAACAATAAACCAGCAAAAGTGCTACCTGTTTATTCTGTCCTATCTAATAAGAATTGACAATGCCATTACCTAAGGTTTATTTCAGTATCATCATATACTTCCCTAAAGGTAGAGCTATACCTGTCTCAGAAAAAGATTTTAAAGAAATTATTTACTTTGACTTCCTGAGCTTGTCAATAGCCAACAGTAGTCATGAGACATGAATAAGTAAATCCTAAAAAGAACACTAGTTCACATCTTCTCTGCTGACTTTATGCCATTGTTTTTTGCTCCTTTTCCTTTTCCACTGAATATTGTGCTGTTCACTATTTGGGAAATTTGACAAGACAAAACTGTAACATAAACATTTTTAACAAGGTGAACAGATATATTTGTCTCCCAAAATCAGCTGCTCTCAATGAGATTTACTGAAGAGAAGTGGTTGCAAATCTGTGATCATTTTAGGAAAAATAATGACACAATGATCTAGCATATATGAATACATACTTGCCAGGGTGAAACTAGAAATCAGGCTAATAGATAAGAAAAATCAAGAGATTAGAACAATATATTTAAGTCGATTTCCTAAGAAAATTAATCACATATGAATAATACTTCTCTGTTTGTCTACTGGAATATTCAGATGTATCAGCTAAATCTGATAGTCAAATTTGATAAAGTATGGGAGGAAGAAGCTATTAAGTTCCTACAAATTTATTGAAAATAATTTTGTTCATTTAATTGCCCTTTATATTTCCCCTGTAAAAATCCTTCAGATCTTAGTTTATATCTGCATTAGCTGTAAGACATGGTACTGACATGTCACAGATGCTGACTGGGAATATTCTGAAGGCAAACAGAGATTAAGGCAGGATTCAATTCAAGGTTAAAATACTCAAAATACAGTCTGAACATAGATTGATATATTCCCAGGAAGTACATAGCAGGCAGTGTTGCTTGTCTTAGGGAAGCAGAAGAGGAATTCAATTCAGCCCAACAGAATATGTGACTGGTCAATGGCTGATGCTGATCAGCAAAGAACCCAGAGATCCCCACTAGGCTGAGCAAAGAACCCGGAGATCCCCACTATTCAAAGCACATTTTAAAACTTTTTAAAACTTGTACTGAAAAATTATGATAATTTTATCATATTCTTACAATAAGCTCTTTTGTGCAAAAATTTCATGGTCTGATGATAAGAAAAGGAAGTGCAAGGGCACAAAACTTATAATTAGAATTATGCATCATTTGAGAATACATTTAGTAAAATGAGTTATGTACTTACAGAGAGTTATCAAGTCCTCCTTGACACATATGGTATTTCGCAGCCTCAGTAATAAAATGCAGTAGCAGTCATAATAATTATTTCAAAAAAAGAAGTTTAGTCACTGTCCTGCTTGACTTGAGGCTACTGTGACGCTTACTTCAAACAGCTTAGATTTTTAAATCTTAGATTAATTTTTCAGGCCAGACACCATTATTAGAATCTCCTTAATGCCCTTCATTAGTATAAAAGTCACAACATCTTGTTATAGACTTTTTTATGCAATTGCCCAAAACTATTATGAGAAGTCCTCTAGGAATTGATTCTGTTTTATCTGTGGTAATGAGTCTTCTATATTGTCTACATTTTCACAAAGCAGTTAGGAAGCTTTACTATGTGACTTCTCTTTCCCTTGGGCTCCATTTCAACTTATAATAGCACATGGGAATGAGGAAGTTTTCAAGGTAACAGTTTCTGTTAACCTCAATAATATGAAAGTTTAGAGAAGGATTCCACTGTCCAAAGAATACTTGCATTTAGCTTTTATGTTTTTTCTCATTTTTAACTAGGGTAGCAAAACTTAATTAGTCCCAAATGCAGAAAAAGAAAGAAACATAAAGACACTAAGATAACTGAAAATAGAGTTCATGTTTCTTTCTACCTGTGCAATTTTGTTAATAAAATGTACACTTCACAGATATACTTGTATCTATTATAATGCACACTGTGTTAAATACAAAGAATATTATTGTTTTGGTGATTAACACATAAGCAGTATTTGTTTACTCTGATACCACAATTTCAGTCTCATTTCAATTATCTTGCAAATGAGCAGTTAAAAGAAGCAAGTTTGAGCGAATATTGTCTTCTAATGAATAAAATGCTGCAGAAAAAGTCATCTGGAAAACATGCAGGCAGTGCATTTACAGCAACTATAACCATGGTCAGTATGCACTTTAAGGAAGAACTGAACTGTAAGCCAAAAAATACCTATAATAAATCCTCTAAAGAATTATTTAATGATTTTCCCTAAATAATAATAAAAACAATAATCATAATGCAACATTCTAGAGTGTTAAGCTAAGCCAAATTTGCTGGGGTGAATTTTTTCCAGAAAAAGTATTCCAAAAATAGGGCACCAAATAAAATTTCTCTAAACCCCCTATCTTTAATCCTCACAATTCTGCTGTAAAAAGCTGCTGCTTTCTGGTTTGAAAAAACACACTTTATTAAACTGGGATTATTATGGGTTTGAGGATTTTCAGTGAACAGCACCTATAAAAATGGAAGCAGAACACTAAGAGCACTCTGCACTTGAGGCTACTTAAGGATGATGTATGCCTTTGAAACAAATGGATAGAGGTTAAGTCTTTGAAATTTTTAGGATGTCTTCATAGACTGATTTCACAGACTCATGGACTGAATTGAGCTTGTTATCTTGACAAAACTAGGGAACCCAACCAGCATAACGGGAAGCAACCACCTTCATCGCAATTTGCACTTGAATAAAACAATTTTTTTTGTGTGTTCATTTTGCATGAAAAAACAGGGGCAATTTTTCCACTTAGAAAAAGTGAATTCACACAACTTTCAGATCCCCAGAAGTTCTTTAGCCAAATGGTTCCCAGCATTACTTCATAGCACTTCATGGTATTGCTCTTTTTTTAGGATTAAGTAACAGCAAATACTTTAAAAATCGATGTATTTTTAAGTACTTCAAAAATGTGAGGACAATAATGAAATCACAAAAAACCCTTGTAAAAAGAAGGGGAACATAAGCTCTATATGAATGACAGCACAACACAAAAATAATTCAGAGCAGCTTTGCAGAGGCTATGAACAGGGGAAATGGTAGCTGAAACCTTATGGGATATTACACATGAGCACCCTCATAAAGAATTAGAGTTCCACAACAAAATCCTCTGCATTGTCTTTTAGGGAAAACCAAAGGGTTTTAAAGCAAAGACATATACATATAATTCAAGTTTCTACACAGAGAAAAAAATTAAAACATTAAACTGGGAATTTAAGATTAAGAAATCATGCTTACTTGTTATCTAAAACATCCCATGGGAGAGCATTGATTTTAATATATTTTGCATTTTAAATATAATTTGCATGATATTAGCAATTCCAACAACAAACACCTAAATTGGCAATTCAAAATGCTGACTTGATTTCATTCTTGTTCAACGTAAATGTATGACTGTCGCTGCAGGCCCCCAGCTGAATAATAATTAGCTGGGTAATAATTGACTCATGATTTCAGAAGGCTGATTAATTGCTTTATTATATCATTTTATACTATTTTTATTAAGAAATTCAGTAACCTTTACAGCCAGTCCAATACAGCTTTGACTTAATTGGTCAATAAGTCCAAACACCATCCAGTGTACAATTAAGAAATCACCCTTTGGTAAACAAATCTCCACGATACATTCCACATGTCCACAATAGCAGGTGCAAAAAGTGGAGATAAGAATTGTTTCTCATTCTTCTCTCTGGTCTTCTCACAGCCTTCCCCGGGAAAATGCCTGGGAAAGCCTGTGCCAGCTCTCTGTGGCCAGAGGGCTGCTTTTTTGTTTAATAAATTGCTATATTGCAATGGAGAAGACTTGTAGCACAGTCTATATCCTCAGATACTAGTAAAAATGGGTAGCTGAAGGTGCCAAATATTTCTCCAAAGCTATATTTCAACTTTGGTTAGTTCTTAGAATTCAGCTACAACTGTTACTTTCTTGGTGATTAATGAAATTATGTGTAGCTTCTCCTAATCACATTTTCAAGACTGGCTTCATGGACACACTTCACCGTGAGCAGCAGCATCCCATGACTGCCTCACCTAGTCTGTGTTTCTTAGTTATTTCTCCTGCTCCTTATTTTCCATTTTCCATTTAATGGCCTGTGTGTGCCTACCAGCATCTGGACTTTTGAGCATGTGTCTTGCTGCAGGGTCCCAAACTGCTTCAGTACCCTGGGAGCTAACCCTGGAACACTCCATCATTCCCTCTTCAGTTGCTGTTCACTCACGAGGAGCCTCAGCCTGGTGGTCCACCTTTGCAGGAGATGCAGCACAGGGAGCAAACACTTTGCCAATGCAGACAAATAGTTTCTCTTTTTTCTCCTGAGGGCGTCTTGCCCATTTCTCCAAATAGCACTTTATTCCTAGCCTTTTCTAATTCCCAGTTACTTGCTTACTTCCAATTCTCTTCCAAGCTTTTGACGTTTTGTTTTAAATTTTAGGAAAATAATTACATGAGTTCAAAGGGACACACATTGTGTTTATGTTTTTGTATCTGTGTACATTAGAGAACTACCATTTCTTTATTTTGACTTTCATATCAAACCAGGTTTCCACCACTCCTGTTGACTCCAGCGGTAAAAAGATAACTGTTTAAGTGACAATTAAAATATGACCGTGGAATCATATAATTGTAAAATCAAATAATATGCGGCCCAATCTAGCTTACTTCTTATTACATTTATTTTTTATGGTTGGGTAAATTTCCATTTGCTTTTTCACATGCGGGTAAGGGATTTTTCAAACAAATATGATGGATATGAAAGCATATTAAAATTACATAGACACTTTAAAAAGTAGTTATGTTTTTAACGTTTGAAAACTCTGGTAAAAATTGCTAGATTGAAGCAAATAATAGAAACTAATTGCTCAACTTATATTGTTTGTTTGCTCAGCTGCTAATTGATTCTCCATGTCTATTAAAATAAGCAAATGCTTAAACTTTAAAATCCCTCTTTGGATTGATCAGGGTTTTTACATATATTAAACATTCACTCTTTGAGTTGGGAATGATGAGTTGTAATTAGCTAAATTAACCATCCCTGTTCATATGGCTGACAGAGGGACGTCTTCTGATGGTAATAATTGAAAATACATCTAAAGTTTGCATTTGCATATGCCAAAAATTGAAACTGGAAAATAAAAGCTTTGGTGACTGTATGCCACCCAATATGACAACATTTTCATGGAATGTGATGCAAAAAAAAGAAAATCTGACCATATCAATTCATATAGTGACATGAATTATTCTTTTGCAATTTTTTCTTAAATAAAAAGAATGCACCTCTTCATTAGGGTCTTGTTCTAGCTTGACTATGGATGGCAAAGAAAACACACCTAATAAGATGAAAAGGCTGATACTTAGTTACATTTTTGTAAGTCACTTAAAGTTCATTTTTAGAGATTTCAAAAGGCTGAAGAGGTAGGTATGAGATAGCATTACTTTTATGTATTAAAAGCCATGAAATTCACTGCATCCCTCCAAACTTCTCAGATGTTATTCTAGGAAGGTGCGATTTCAAACCATTTTCTCATGACAATTTTTCATGAAAGGTCTATGCATTTTTTTGTGACAAGTTTAACAAATTTCTTTGGTGTTGAACTAGCTTAGGTAATACAAATTAAGGAAAAAATGCAATTAGACATGAACTATTAGGAAAACGTCTGTTGATTCACAGCTGTTCATATCTTTTTCTTAATTAGGTCTTAATTAAAACACAAATTTTATTAAAAGCATTGCTTCTATCAACATAGAAATTGCAGCTTTACAGAAATATGAACAACAGTGCTCAGTAGCATCACTTCAAATGCACATTTGCTACATAAAAGCTTTTAATATTGTTTGAGAAGAGACTGACATAAGAGGCTGTGTCAGGGCACCGTTTTCTAATGCCACCAAACACGCAGTGACATGATACACAGAGTGGAGTGACACAATGGCTCGTGTCAAAGAACCAGATGTAGCACTTTGCGTATGTCAAGGTACATTGAGCTTTTGGGAACATCAGCATGCCTAGAAGCAAGATTATATCATCACAGTATGAACTGAAACGAGTGGATTGTAACAGTCAGAAAAAATCACGTTTCATGTAATGTAAATAACTATCATTTATTTTCAAATATCACTGTACTCACTGGGATTAAATACATGCAACTTTAAGCTAGTCTTTGTGGTAGACAATGGCTCCTGCTTCTTCTAGTGTCTTTTAGAAAGAAAAAAGACATATTTTCTAGTTAATTTGCAACATTCTATCTGTAATGGGGTACAAGCTGCAAAAATTTAAAGCTGGTGAAGGGGGTGATATAAATGTGACTGGGAGTCACTAGATGTCACTATTGCAAGCAGGCTTGTGCTCCCGTTTATCCAAAAATAGCAGGACATGCAGCTTGGGAAAATTCTTTTGCAAAAGTGCTTGCTGTCATGTGTCTTCCTCTGTGCTTGGAAAATAAAGTGCACATTTTAATGGTTTGATTTTTACTTATTGTGAGTGATACAAAGTGTAAAGCTCATGCTGGTCTATTGGTAAGGATTGTTAAACACTGCCAGGTAACAGCGTGGTCAGGGAAGAAGAAAGGAAGGTGTATTTATGAGATGCAATATTTTGAAAATTTTTGGACAACATCTGACTTAACCTTTATGATTTCAGTCTGAATTGGAAGTTGTCTTTCTCTTGTGGGGAATAAAAGTTCATCAGCATGTTCTCCTGAGAGGTCAGAGCCATTCTTTTGGAGAGATCGAACTCTCAGATATGAAATTCAGGGTTGTGTGTTATTTGTGGTTTAATACTTGAGGGTCAGGACTAAGAAGCAGGCTTCTGAGATTTATATCTTTATTTTGAAATCAGCTCTTTTTGTGGACTTCAACAAGTCACTTATCTCCCTGTTTCAATTTCCTCATCTTGAAAGAAAGAGAATTAAGGGAAGGAGACATGACAGGATGTGAACAAAGAGATTCTCAAAAGAAAAAGTCTGGGTTTTCTCACTTTTTTTTTTTTGTTTGTTTGTTTGTTTTTTGTTTGTTTTTTGTTTGGTTGGTTTTGGTTTTTTTTTGGTTTTGGGCTTTTTTCCCTGGCAGTGTTGGAGTTTTTTTGTTCTACTTTTCCAGAAGGTCGTATTTTTAATGCAATCAACATTCAAAGTGAATGATGTGATGAATAATAATTTTAGGGTGTCACCTGTTAGAAATTTGTGATCTATACTAGCTAGAAAACATCTGAATCATTAAAGCATAAGAATTGTTCTGTAATTCTGTTGCATAATTCAGGAATCAACACAGCTGAGTGTTAGTAAATAATAGATTTTCCTCAAAGAGATCTTTAAAACTCAGTATTATAAGTAATTGCAACTAGGAAATATAATTTACTAATATAGTTAAAAAAAAGAGCATTTTGCAAATCTGTGTCATGAAGTGTTGGTTATTTAACTTTCATAAAGCAAAAATATTCTTATTAGTTTGAATAGGAACCATACTATATACATTGTTGTACTACATTTATTTTCATCATGTTTAGACTCAAAATTTACTTTGAGAAAGTAATGGAAGAAATTCCACAGAAAAGAAAATGAGGCATACCTATTCACTAAGATAATACTAAATACAGCTAAGCAACAAAATGTCTTCTAAGACAATAAGAACAATCATAAAAAGTCATAAAACTGTTAATAGTTTCTGATATGCATATAATTATAAAGATTCTTCAAGAAGAAAATGAAAATTTATATATCTAGGCCAAAATAAAATTCAGTGCAATTGAAAAGAGGCCAAAGGTTTAACCATGTTGTTAATTTCTTCTTCTTTTCTGGAAGTAACTTAAAACATTTGAAATTGTTTCTACTAATTATGAAATAATCACACTAGTTCATTCCTAAGAACTGCAGAGTCAGTCTAGAGAAAGAACTAGAAACTATTTAATTAATGTATTCCAAATAGTCAGGTTTAATTGTGTCTCATAAAAAAAACACCTCCACCCATGGCTTCTGGAAAATCAGTGTTTCCACTTACATGTCCAGGGCTACAGCTAAAATAAAAGGTAATTAGGGGAACATAAACTATTGTTTACATCAAATTAAAGAAGTTTTATGATGCAGAAACTACAGGGTAAAGTGATTCTGCACATAAAACATCAGAATGAATGAAATTAATCAGAACACCACCACAGCATAAGCTTCCTATGAGATATACAGCACAGCAGCATTAATTAGCTGATTCTATTAACTGACTTAGGCAAATGAGTTTGTCTTTCTTAATTCCAGTTGCTTCAAGTAGTAAACACATATTATGATTTCTTTTGCCATGACTGATCTGATGCCAACCTGGACTATACAGGGATAAAAATATTAACAAGAATGTCAAGTATTGGATTACTTTATGGAGCTCCTTAGATTTGGAGAATTTCTAATGGAAGCTGTTTGCTTTTAATTCCCACATTAAATCTTGGATAATTTGTGCAAATTTCAGAACAAGCACATATGAACATATGGTGTTTTAAATCACAGCAGAAGGTCCTGATAGGAGTAGGTGTACCATAACTGAAGGGATGTGTCCTGTTAGTTTAAAATGTTTTTTATGGAATTTCTAATGAGAAGACATAAGAGATTGCAGTTATTTCCCACCTGGAAGACACTGAATACTAGCCACCTCTGCCTCATTCTTTATGATCAAAACTAGATCAAGAAAAGCTGACATCTTCCTGCACAGCTGGAGCTTCAAATTATGCAGTAAATCCTCAAGACTACAATCTTTCCTTGAGGAAAGGTTCAACCAAGAGCTTTGTGACAATAGTTTTCTGGAAAACAAAGACTTCACATGTATAAGCAGCTATAAATAAGAGCAATATATACATACACATACATTCAAGAACTACAGAGGTAATGAAATAATAAAAGATGTGACTCTCTTAGGCTGAAACACCCAGTAAGAAGAATCACCTGATTTTTCAAACCACAGTGAATATAACCCTGGAGCAATTAATTCCTTCCATCAGCTCTTGAAGTACAAACTGTGAAGCTGCAATGGGCACAGCTGGTTAGTGATACATGAGGTAACATTTTATTTAGTTCATTCTGTCCATCAAAAATACCATATATATTCCCTACCTATTTCAATAAATGCCTTAGCCCTGACAGCTCAGGTTTGGGTTTTTTTGTTTGTTTGTTTGTTTGTTTGTTTGTTTTAAATTTTGCTTTATAAATTTCAAGGTAAATAATAAAAAAAATATTTAATTCTGCATTCTGAAGCCTCTAAAATGAATGTATACTATCTGGACGGTCTGAAATTAATTAAAATTACAAGTAGGATTGCAACATCCCAAGAAAAAAAATCCATGTGCTTCAATACAAGAAGTGGTGGAGCTGTCTTTTACAGTGGATTTGTAGCCTTCAAATCAAAGTAATAATTTTGAGTAAGTCATATTCATTTAAAATTGTCTGGTATAAATTGGATTCCTTTCAACAAGTATGAGAGAGATGATGACATATGCAGACTTTTGTCCTCAATTCCCCTTAAATTTCATACACAGAATGTACAGTTCTCACCTCCCATTCTAGTGCCCACTCTAGCTTCTGTATTCAAAGCTGGTCATTTTTTTAATGATTAAAATTTCTATTTCTTCTCTTGCAATGAACTAATATCAAAGCAACTTAGCAATAAACTGAGTAATGGTAATATATTTTTTTTTCATCCATTTTGGCATCTTAGCTACAAACTTAGTCTTAAAATAAATGTCAAAACAGAACCTAAAAGAACATTAGATAAATATCAAGAAACTGAGACCTGAATGTTGACTGATTACTACATAAGAGAAAATCAACAAGCAATCATGAGATAACAGTAACTATTTTAATTCTGCACACAAGGAGAAACACCCAATTTAAATCTCACAAGTAAGAATGACATGCAACTGCTTTTAGCAGCAAACACTATCAAATTAGCTTCTATTTATACTTCTGGTACACTGAAGCAGGAAAACTTAGTGCTTTTAGGTATCATAGTTGCAAGATAAACTTCTCTGTTTTTAAACTCCAGTCATCTAGCACAACAACTTCCTTATTCAGCAGAAATACACTGCAATATCTTTTCCCCAAAATTATTAGAGTGGTAAAGGCCAGACATACGCATGTAGTACTAAAAAAAGGGGGAATTTCATGTGAGGTAGGTCTTACACACTGGACGTCCCATGCATGGATGTATTCACTTCTGTTTTATTCACTGCATACATATTCTCTTCCAGTTTTGCAGATTGATTGCCAGGAATGCATCTTATATTTTAAATAAATGGCCAGCTGGACAATACTGTGCAATTACTACATTTAAAAAATATCTTTTGTAATATAAGAAACGTCTTACAATGCACACATTTTCTTGAATCACTAACATTCCTTTAACTCATAGTGATAAACTTTAAGCAATCATCCACCTATGTACGCAGACCATGTAACTTTGAAACACTGCAGAGGTAAACAAAAACCCAGCTCTGTAGTTCTTTGAATGACATGTTTAATGCTTAGGATGCTTGTATCAAACATGGAGCTTAGAAAGCTTTATCCACATGCCTCTGCAATTGCCTTTTCCTTCTTTTAGTAGTTAAGCTGATCCAGCAGAGAAATCGACCACCAGTTAAAACTGGGATCTACTCTGGAATTCACCATGTCCAATAATCATCCCAACTTTGTCTTCTCATGTCAATATTTTGCATTTGATGCATAGTGATACTTAACCATTAATGTATTTAGGTATGTATGATTGGATTTAAATTGCTAAAATTAAAATATTTTGCATCTGTGTAGAATTTCTTCTCTCTTACCACAGCAATAACTTAATTTCCCTCACAAAAGCAAAGGCTAAATTGTTTATTTTCAAAATGTACTCAAATTAAAAATATTTATATGAACAAAATACAACTGTCACTTTTGAGTAGAAATCACAAGTTCATGTCTGTATAGGATAGATTCTATCTCTGTTATTACCTTGTGCGTGCATACTGGTTTTATCATTACATTTTAATTGTCAGAATTTGAAACCAAAATGTAGTTATAATGATGGTGGAGGAGAGGATGGACATGAGCTGGCAATCTGCATTTCTAGCCCCAAATCACAGCTGTATCCTGGACTATACCCAAAGCAGGGTGGGCAGCAAGGCAAGGGAGGGGATTCTGCCCCTCTGCTCCACTCTGGTGAGAGCCCACCTGCAGTGCTGCACTGAGCCCTGTGGTCCCCAGCACAGGAAGGTCATGGACTTGTTGGAGTGAGTCCAGAGGAGACCATCAAATTGATCAGAGGGATGAAGCACCTCTTCTGTAAGGAAAGGCTGTGAGAGTTGGGATTGTTCACCCTGGAAAGGAGAAGGCTTTGGGGTGACCTATTTGGAGTCTTCCAGTACCTGATGGGAGCCTTCAAGAAAGACAGAGGGATTTTTTTCTGAGATCATGTAGTGATAGGACAAGGGGAAGTGAATTCAGACTAAAAGAGAGTAATTTTAGATTAGGTATTAGGAGGAAGTTTTTCACTGCAAGAGTGGTAAGGTACTGGAACAGATAACCCAGAGAAGTTGTGGATGTCCAATCCCAGGAAGTGTTCAAAGTCAGGTTGGATGGGGCTCTGAGCAACCTGGTCGAGTGAAAGGTGTTTCTGCCCATGTGAGAGATGTGGAACTAGATGATCTTTGATGTCCCTTCCAACACAAACTATTCTATGGTTCTGCAAATATTAAGCAAGCATTTTTGATGTCTCACCTAGAAATGTAATCCCTAACTTAGTACACTATAAAATGGGGCTTATAGAGATGCTGAAGAAAGCTGAACTAAGCTAAATTCCCTTAAGTTAGATTATTTCTGAAAAGCATCACTTAAAGAGCTGGGAACTTTATTCACAAGCACTGAATGGACCTGAAATTATTGTAGTTCTTAAAACGGTGATAGAAGAGAGAGGCCTAAAGATGGTCTTTCTTATTTCTTTTTTACATCTGAGTAGTAAGGAGCTCTGTCTGGCATTCAGTAAAATACATTGATGATACATTGAAAAAAAAAAAGGCTATAGCAATAAAAACAAACCAAGATGTTTAAATGAACTCTACTAAAGTATTTGTACTTCTAGCGACAGCAGTTGGAAGAAGCAAAAGTAGTGCTTTCTTCAGATGCATTTTATACAGTGAGGACACTCCTGAGGAAGCTTAAGAAAACTTTGCCATGAAAATGGAAATTTCTTCATATGAAAGTGGACTCCTCAGCACATAAAAAATATTGATTTTATGAGCACTAATTGTGCTCATACACATTCACTGTCTTCTGGGAGTGAGAGGAACTGGCAATTGAAGACAGGAAAGAAACCCAGCGAGTATAAAACAATTGTATCAGAACCATTCTGATAGCCTGGCTTTGGGGGCCTTTTCTGAATTGAAAACTACAGCAAGATTGACACTTTCATCATAATTTGGTATAAAACTTATAAATGGAATTCCTGTGTCTTGTTCACTTGACAGTGGGTTCCATGTCAATCATTCAAAATATAATAAAACCCCTTGCACTGCTTTGTATTTCATGTGTTTGACAGAATACAGCTCTTGAGGAATTAGGTCCTGAGTCTCCTATTTTAAGGGTTTTTCAGAAGTTAATAATATACATGACCTAGCAGATTATAATCCATTCTAAATGCATCGATAATAAGCAGTGTTGCAATGCTGAATATGAATTATCAAAGTCATAAAGCCTCTAAGAAATCTCTTAAGAAGGCAAAAGCATTTCTTTGTTTCTCAAGGCCAAAATGCAAGCCACCACTCTGGCAAAATCACAACACGGTTCAACTGAAGTAACTGAAATTCTTGTGTGTTTGTCCAAAGTAAATTTAAAAAATACATGCGTTACATTTGGTTTTAATTTAATATTAAAAAATCTAATATTGTTTCCAGCTTTAAAATTCAAGTCATATGTCAGAATTTGGCAGCTCACATGAAGAAATATTTTGCAATTAATAATTTTATAAGTAGTCCCCTCCATTATTCACTCATTTATGTGGGAAAGATCAGGAGCAGTAGCATTTAGAAATCAACATCTACACAGTAGCTTTGTTAAAATATTTAACATGAATAATCACATAATTATGTATGGCAAAGACTGATATAGCAACCTGCAACTGCTCAAGTCAAAGTACTGTGCAATGTCTTGAAAGAAATAATTCAGTTGTAAATGGGCAATTTTACTCTTTTTTTAAAAATCTAAATATATACATTTCAACAGACATTTATGGTCCTTTAGTACTACTCTGCTCTGTTCTGTTCTGTAAGGTAAATGAGAGCCACACACACATATACACAGACTTAGAGGGAGATATACACACAAGAGACCATAATAAGTGTTTTCTAGCTCATCAATTATCTTGGATAATAAGCTTTATTCCTTTTGTATTCATCTCATTCATATGCTAAATATATTAATTTACTGAGAATTTCTAGTCTTGGCCTGTTAAGTTTCTAAAAAATGTCTGAAAATTGTGTTGGCATCGAGGCAGCCAAATTAACAGAAGTTCTTATGAAGTAGGAACATCAGCAAAAGCTGCATTTAATTTCAGATCTTTGTGGTTTGTATCAATCACATCATACCTGACCTCTGATCTATAGATGTTTAGAGAATGCAGTACACCACGGACCCAAGAAAGAGACAACTTCAAGTTTTCCTGAAAAGTTCTGACAGTCAATGAAACCAAAAATAGAGCTGTTTTAATATAGATGTGAAATAGTGAATTTCAGTTCCTGTCAGGCATTTTTTCTTGTTGATAATCCTTAGCACTCTAAATGCATGGCATTTTGCAAAGACAAACAAATTACCTTCTCCAGACTAGTTGAGCATAACAAAAATAATTATGTATATATAATTCATTATTTATTTTCCCAATTATTTTCTGTATTATAGTAAAAAAAACCCCATACATAAACAAAGAAGGTTCTGGGTTTACCTATGCTGGCATGTCAAGTTACAGCCTCTGTGAGAGCCTCAAGTCTAGCAGGAGCTTCAATGAAAATTGGACTTGTATACCAGAGTTGTAGAACTACCTGTAATATGGGACCTCATGTACTACAACAGGTTTTGTCCTAAAGTAAACATATTTGCTGTCAACCAAAAGTGATATTTTGGTCTTCATGGCCAAATCAAACATGATCTAATGGAGGAAGAAGAAATCCAGACAGTTAATCCCAGGTAATGCTCCATGTACATTCTAAAGTAGGAAGTGCTGATGTAGAGGCTAATAGCCAGATAAGCTCTCATCCCACTGGTGTGTCTAGTTCCATTCTTAAAGCCAAGATAGGGCTATTTTAGCTTACTTATGCCATTTTCTATGCTTATAAATCACTATTTTGAACATTTTAATGATCTATAATGCACTTATTGATGATTTTAAAACAGTTTGGACTGAGGCATCTGCAATTGTCTATGGGGTAATAAGGTATGAGTTGGGTCAGGCAGAGACAGCGTAAATCCATTACAGTAAAAAGTAGGAAGTGAAGTGAAAAAAGTGAGTTCAAAGTCAGCGTGCTTGACCCATAGGAAGGAGGCTGCCATTGCTACATTGTGGAGTGGAACTATCAAAGGTCCAGTAGAAAAATGATTGGGGGTGAAGAGGGGAACAGAGGAAAGAAGACTGGGCAGAGCAAAGGTGCTTTAACAGAAATTAGATGCACTGAGGAACAGCACCTGACTTTAAAGAGGAGAACAAATGTTGGCATTTCACATATAAGAACAAAGATGAAATGAAGAGTTTCCAGGGTGGGCATTGGCATACTAGAAAGAGGAGTGAAGATTATATAAGAGGGAAAGAATAGAGGGCGACTAGATTAGTTATATAATCTGTAGAAGTCCTAGGCCAACATTGCAGTCCTTTCAAATACTTGTTGACTCTATTGAATCTATAGATGTTCATCCAAGGGAGAGAATTTCAGGATTTAAAGAGAAGGATGTAGTGCTAAATTTTAGACATAGGGCTATGTACCCATTTAACAACCACATATTCAGGCAGTGCAGGAAAGAAGTCTTGGCCTACTAACAGAAAAAAGGATTTTTTTCTGTAAACTTCCAAGAAATAGAGGACATACTGTGAGTTACATGGATGCAAGACAAAGGTGCCACTAACATAGATATTTCATTATTTTCAGATAAAAATGTTTTTAACAGTACCATAAACCAAATCAGTGGTCGTGTCAGAACATCCTTTAAAAGACAAAGAATCACAGTATTCTCTCAGAAAAATTTAAACATTCAGAATACATCAAAAGGTCTTTGAATACCTGTGCTTAAGAATGAAGACTTTTCACTATACACCAAGAAGAACCAATTATCATTTGAAGTAATACTGACCTTGCATTGATGATTCATATGTTTAAAACATAGAGTGCTCCCAAGCACTCCCAAAGAACTTGGTATGTTTATTGCTAAACACAATTTATTACCATTAATGCAGCTATTCTCTGTTCAGAATGGGGATAACATCGCAGTAGAAATTGTGATGTTAACACCAAGTCACCTTATTGTCAGATAATACAAAAGCAATATTTATATAACACTTTGAAATGTATCTTGAAGTGGAAGTTATGCAAGCACGGTTTCATTAGTGTGGATGCCTTATGCATGCACTTTTTAAAATGCCACTCTTGGGCTGAAAAGTGTATGTTTAGTGCATTTCACTGTGTTCCTGCAGGGTTGTTTGGAGCACTGAAAAGATTATAGTAATTGGACAACTTTGAAGAATAAAGATTCTTGATAATGAGTCAAGAGTGAATGACACATAGCCTGTCTCCTGAAACAAACGTTAATCAAAATATTATCACTGTCCATGCCCTCCAATACATGCAGCATGGAACTGTTACAAGCTTTGTCCAATGCATTTAAACATGCTCATAAAAAGTTACATTATTTATAAAAGGAAAGGTATGCATTTCTAAAAGAAGGACTTCTCCATAAGCTGGATACTAATCTTGTCATATGAAAAAAAATCTATTTTACAATTAATAACATTCCTATAGTGGTAAAGAGAAAAATCTTCTACTAACCATCCTCTCAGGGGCCCCATTGGAAAATATTATTCTACACATTTGGACATTTTTTTTTCACAGCTCATGTTTATAACTCCACATCACATCTCCAATTCTTAATACAGTCATTTATATGCAGTGAAAATCTGGAAGTGGCTGATAGCCACTAAACAGAAATTCATTTGGGACTAACAGCTTTGGGTGATGGCATCTAAGGCGGTGGGCCAAAAGGAAAAAAAAGGATGGGGGACAAAGGGGGGAATGTGTTGAACACGACCATTCATCTCATATAAAAGGCAATCGATTGCCATGCAACTCAATAGAACTGCTGATTTGGCATTCATTCAGATATAGAACTCTGAACAGAATCCTTGAATGAGTAAACAATTTGCTTTTGTTAAAGACACATGAGTTCTCTCATCATCTGACATTAAAAAACAATACACAGTAAATATTCTGAGTTCAGGTTAATTACAGAAGAAACTTATTTGGTTTTAGAAAGTACTCTAAAAACAATATAATTTAATGTTGAACTGAAAAGTGCACTCAATTAGGGTTAGACATATTTGAAAGTTTATGAATAATTACTGTTACAGATGGTTGACTCTAAAATTTAAGGGCAGATAAGGACACCTGTAAAATAAAAAATTATTATAGCAACAGGTTAAAATATGTATTTTTAAAATTATGCATATTTAATAAGTATATGGTTCTTTGTTTACAGTCCAGCAAGTAATAGTAGTACAGGAAAATAGGTTTGTGTTCTTTATATAGTAAGAATAACACAACTAAAGTGCATACCTTGCTCTAACTAAAACTTGTCTGAACAGGCAAGGGAGGTTTAAATTGCTTTTTTAAGATAACCAGATAGAAACAAACTGAAGACTATTTTGACAAAATCATACAGAAAATAATAAAATATATTTGTATCTGTAAAAGGAATGAAGAAAACCAAGTTCTGAGACAAAAGCAGGTAATTTTGTTTGGCAATACATTGTTTACATAAACTCAATTTCCTATTTATGTATAGAATTTTGTTCAAGAAAGGCACCAGATATATGATTTATCCAAACAATCATAATCTGTTTCCTGATAAACTCATATGTTTTTACATCTCATGTTAAATGTTAGCACTCAATGCTTCTTGGTTGCAAACAGAAACATCATCATTTCCACTTCTGAGCACTGAAAAACTGTCACCTTTTGAGAGTGTTAGTATGTGGACTGCAGCTGAAATTTTGTTTCTTAGGTACTCTCAGAAAGCACTAAGCACTCCCTCCTCATTTTGTGCTAAACCATTGAAAACAAAGTCCAGAGCTAAGTCTCTTGTCTAAAAATTACAAGAAGTCAAGATGTTAAGAATGTTATGCTGAAGGAACTGCATTTACAAAATAAAACAAATGGCAAGAAAAATTACACCCTGTATGTAATAGGTTGCTAATATTCATATCAAATCTTGGGGTTTGAGTTGTCTTTTGTAACCTTTACCTCCATGCTTTTCTAATATGGAAACTTTGCTTCTGAACTGTGAAGTCTGTAACTCCTTACTCTTAATTACTCTCCTAATTTTGCTCAGCATGAGTAGAGATTAAAATGTCCAAAGATTTCTTTACTGGGCCTTACAGACCAATGTTCCCACCACAGGAATCAGGATTTCTGTGGATTAGGCTTGGCCTTCCTAAAGGTTTCTTTTGGCTTTCTTTAGCTTAGTGCAATTGTGCAGTGTCACACATATTGTTATAAGCACTTTGTATCCAAGAGAGAGCTACAATGGTACAGCAAGTACTCCATGTCAGTTTAGCTCTCTATTACCCTACCAAAAACTGCAACATAGAGGGGTAAATTATATTTTTTTCATCAAAATATTAGAGAATATTTTTTCTAACATTTACTAATTTCTTTCTATGACCTCTGTCAGAAATACGTTAATTATGACCATGTTTGGATGTGGATATCTCTTATCTCCTATTGTTCTTAGAATTCCAGTCATCATTTCAAATCAACCACATGCTGAATTAATTGTTATTGCTTAGGATTACAAGTGAGGGAAAAAATATGACTGTTCATAAAAGGATACATATTCCTTTTGGCACAAAACACAGTCTTTCAAAGTGTGTATCTATATTTCTGATTTGCATAATCAAATAATGACAGTACAATAATACAATGGTTTGATGGAATGCAGAAAAAGAAAATTGATTTTATCTTACTGATAAGAAGAAATCTAAATTATAATGCAATTCTTAAATTAATTCTAAGTTTACAGTGTTGTTTCAGTCTTTATTTGCAACAGATGCTCACCAAAACATAGATAATCTTTGACTGATGTGGTTTGTAGAAGATTTCAAGCAAATCTGGAAGTAGAATCAAATGCAGGCATTTGAAAGGCTTTGAAAGTATCATTCCTGAAGAGTAAGTCTTAGCCAAGGCTTCAATAACTGAAAAATCTGTGAACTATAATAGCTAGATAACTTGGTTTATTATTGTCCTGAGATGAGCTGGATTTGATCTACTCATGTCACCTGTTTGTGCTGTAAACATATGTACCTATATGTTTTTGACTGTGATCTTGTATCTAAAAATGAAGATTAGTCCATTTGTTGTACTTCACACCTCAAGAACCTGAGCTATCAGCTGTTAAAAATCATTTTCATCGAATATTTCTAACTGCATTAACCTGAAAAAATCCTATTACTTATATTTTTATCTTTTATTTGTAGTTCATTTTTATTTTGCACAGCTGTATAACTTGATAAACTCATATATTTTTGCATCTTGTGTTAAATGTTAGCACCTCACTCAATGCTGTGAGGCTGAAAACATAAATGTTCAACTTCTGAGCACTAGAAAACTGTCATCTTTTGAGACCATGAGTAGGTGAATTGGGGCCAAGATTTTGATTCTTAGGTACTCTTAGTTTAGTGGTTTCTTAGAAACCACTAAACACTCCCTCCTAATTTGGTGCTAAACCAAGTCTAGGAAACCAAAAACTAGACAATCCCACCTACTAAGTAAAATATTTCTACATCTAACATGAGCTGAAGTAATTCTAAGTTCCTAAACTAAATTTGCAGCTATTGGATGTTCTTACTAATTTTTCCAGAACTCAGATTTCAGCTGAGGAACCCTTGAGAGTAAAGGATTAAGTCTGCTTCTTTTTACTTACTGGGGAGAAAGGCTGAGAAATTCCCTACAGCACAGCACTGAGGTGGTTTGTGTAAGCTCTTGCTATACTAAGTCTCCCATTTTTCTAAAGGGCATTAAATTATTAGTCATCCCTGAAATATTCTCCCCAGTATTGACCTGCTGAACTGTTAGCTCCTTGGAGGGAGAAGGAGGGAAAGGGGGTATATTTTCTGAAAGTCTGTTTACATAATCTTAGAAAAGCAAAGAAGCAGAGAAAGGATTTGCCTGCTTTCCAGCTGACCTTGAAGTCTGTAGGGCAAACCACAAAAGTTATGTAACAATTAAAACAGACAAGAGGAAAGGAGGCAAATCCTCTAGAATCTCCAAATATAGAAATGCTATACATGATTAAGCCACCATTGTTTTCAATCTGCCTTGTGCATCTTGTGACACCAATCTTGGTTTAATTACTGTGGCAAAAAAAATCTTTGCCATTAGCTTATAAAACAATACAATACTATATAAAATAAATATACATATGCAAAAATATAATATACAAATACAATGTAATATAAAATATTTTTACAAAACAGTTTTTGGAAATTGAATGGCAATAAAATTAAATTCTTAAATTTCAGCTTTCACCTATCAGGTAAAAGTCTGAGTTTGATATTCAGTGTAAGAAAATAATCCCATCTTCAAATCACTTTTTTTTTTAATGTGTAATAGTAATCTATTATAAAAAAAATCAGTAATGAAAAATAGCAGGATATTACAATCTTCATAATTTTGGCGTGACTTTAAGTTATTTGAGTAATGTACTGAGATCATTGATAAAAATGCTGATCTGGCACAGGATATAAATGGTGATCTGAAGAGACTGTCACTATATTGTAGCAATTAAGGAAACAGCAGAACCAGCTCCCATACACTCTATCAAAAAATTAACTATTAAAACAAAAAGTCCAATGCAATTGCCTTTTTAGAATTCAAAAATGTATAATCCTCTGTACTAATCCAAGCTGAGCAGGCTGAGGCAGATATGAGTACAAAACTTTCACAGAATTGTTTAAGACAACAGTGATTTCTTTCATAGTAGACTACACATTTCTCCTCCCTTCCTAAAAGGTAACTGGGAAAAGCAGCCTCAACAGGTTACTGGGTTTTGTCATTAATTTAAACCTCATATGGGAATAACTGCACTGGGTGCACACTCTTAGGGAGAATGAGATGAGCTCAGGATTGACAAAATGAGTCAAACAAGTTAAAAGATTAAAAAGTGGCTGGTGGCATAAGATAAAAAAGCAGGTAGCTGATGGATAGGAAGACACTTCTGAATAAAATGTTCTATGAATTACTTAGGACATTTGAAATACTACATTTTAAAGGAGAAAAAGAAATAAGTAAAGCTAGGTGGCGACATGCTACAGCTGTAAAACATCTTTTAACTTAAAACTTCAGAGTGATTTACCTGTCAGGCATCACATCTCCAGTGACATGACCTTGACCTATCAGTGTGGATGCATTAAAATGCTCTTTCTGGCCTCTAACACTAATAATGATCACAGGGCACAGCATAAGTTATTCTCCAGAATGCTCTAAAGAACAAGGGTAAAAGAGAAAGGATGATGCAAAATACTTCACATCACAGTTATAGCCTTGAACTTTTTGTCTGACAAAGGTCAGAGAGGGTAAAGAAGACAGATATTCAACAAATAAAGGCATGCCTTGTTTTCTTCCAACAATATAAAGGGATTTACTATAAAAAAGAAACATTGTTGGTGTAGAGAACACAAATTAAGCACTCCACCTACTTTCTTAAGGCTCCTTGAAGACTGAAACTTGAAAGTGCAAAATTGTAATGACTGTGATCAAAAGCAGAATGGAAGAAGTTTAATAAGATTTTTGTAAGCAAAATTTTTACATTCTGCATTCAATTTTGGCTGCATAGATCTTGGCATATAGAATTCATATTATGTCTATGACGTGAATTCTTCTTTGACACAAAAAGAGACAGGAGAAAAAAAAATAAAACCCCACCAATTTACAACTCTCTTACATGGAAAAAAAAAAAAAAAAAAAAAAAGTAGGAATGCTTTTTAAAGCATTTACATTATGAAAGCATATTTCAGAGCAATTACACTAGGCAGAAAGGCAGAATAATTAGCCTGGTATTTTGTGGATTGATAGCTTTGCACATGTTTTGCCCAAGACTGTCATACATTCTTAGTACCACTTCAGCATATGATACAGACTGATTTATTAATTGATCCAACTTTCTGTCTATAGGAATCCCATAGAGAAAGGAATCACATGTTGTAGAAACAAACCATAGCATGTGTCCTGTGAGTCCGCTAGCAGTTAGAGCCACTGTTGAAAGCACATTATCACCCTGAGCAGAGGGCACAGACTTGCAGACCAGATTCAACACTCCACTGTCAATGTCTAAAATACCCATGTTCCTGTCAGCAACTATCAGTGTAGGCTAACTGGGTGAGCCTCAGACAGGGGCCTATTAGGACTAGGAAACAGTTTTCAGCATAACACTCTCAGGAATGATAAAGATTTAACCCACTTTGGGAATATCTTGCAAATTTTCTGATCTGTGAATGGAAAAAGAGAAGGCGAGAAACGACAGGAATTTTCAATGTGTATTTTTATGTTTTCCAAACAAAAAAGTTTGAATTTTAAACTGAGTTCTATCAGATGTGCTACAAAACAAGCTCTCCCTCAAAAAGTAAAAAAAAAGAAACAAGGTCTTTCTCTTTGTCTTCATCTCAAATATTAATATGTATTATTATTCAGAAGAACTTCTCATCCTTTCAAAACATCATTATATTTGCAGTCCTCATAGGAATATTCACTTTGGAGGTTCCAAGATCTTTCTTACAGAAGGCAGATGAGATCACTAAGGAGCACTTTTTAGTAAGGTCATCCACAGTGGGATCTATCAAAAAAAGCTGGAGGAAAGCAGTTGACAAAATAAACAGCATCTCAGAGCTGTTTACCAACTTCCACCTTAGCCAACATCATAATTTATATTCCTTATTAACATAAATTATTCCAAGTTGAAAAAGTCCATCTGTGTCTTAACTTCAGACAGTATACAGCTTTTGGATCCTACAAGGAGGATCATCACATCACAAATCGGGCTTTCCATTTCTCATTCTTCCTAACAGCAGTAGAAAAAAGTTTTGGAAATTGGTCAGGATTGTAGGCAGAGCAAGGCTGCTCTCTCTTTTTCCTCCAGCTTTCACCTTCTCCTGGTACTCAAAATTAAATGGCATTTCCTACATCCACCCAAATTCACTGATTGTTCCCAAAGGCTTTTCTTCAAAAACCCTTAGAAAACCCATTTCTCTTTCTAGACCCCCAGCCCTTCCAGCATCCCTTCACAAGACTCCACTTACTATGTCTGCTGCTGGGCGTTCTTGTGCTATCCATGTTCAAGTGGAAGTGAGAAAAATTGAAAGCTTACATCTGCAGCAACTACTTTCTAAAGCAAGAAGTATCTACATTATAGCATTGCTTTATATTTCACAATCAGAGTAATCAGAGTATATAAGAAAGGATGGGGCTCCTGCTGAGATGGAATAGCAACTACTTTCTCAAAAATCAAGCTATAAGAGGTACCCTTTGCTTTCAAGAAGCTGTAATACAGTGCACTCACTTTATTATAATAACCTATTGTATCAACCAATATTGAAACCAATCTCTCCCATCTTCTAGAGGAACATGATACCTCAAGCTCTAAGATCAGAAAAGTGTTCAAAATAAATTATTCATATTTTTTTGCTAGGTATGATTTTTGTGCAAAATGTGAAAATTTATAAGATTAGACAGAATATGTACATGGACAAAAATAAGTAGATTTTTTAGCTAGCAGAAGCTCAGATGGAAGGCACAGCTCTATTCCTGTTCTGAAGATTGTGATGCCATTTTGTGAAGACTATGTCACATAAAATGAAGAAACCATTTTCAGAGGGGGAACTGGTATTTGGGTTCCTCCTGAACTAAATCTGAACTACTCAAACTCCAGGTTACATCGTTATACTTCCTTCTCTGCTTTATGAATCTTACATTTTTTTTTTCTATTGACAAAGGTTCAGCAGTATTTTGCCTAGGTCCTCCCTCCACCACACATGATGGCCTTGTATCTTTCTCAAGTTCCTGTCTCAGTGTGTGCTGGAAAAATTAGGTACTGCATTGCCTAAGTGCAGGTTCCTAAATGTTTGGATCTAGCGTCAAGGGAATGTTCTTAAATCATAAGGATACACACAGCAAATAGGAAAATTAAGGTCTGAGTTTTAGACAAGCTCCAAAACACTACATATTTTTCATTGGTGACCTGCTAATAAGAAAGAGGTTTTATAAATTTGAAGCTGAAATAGGAACTAAAAAAGATTAACCTCTTAAAACATGCTTTTTTTTTTTCAAAATTGCAATGAACCCTCAGATGCACTGAAATAATATTGTGTACTACAACATCATTTCTTGCTGGGGATTTCAGCACACGGGATGTTCTTCAGTGCAGTGCTGCTCTTTGATATATCTGAGCAGTCATGTCCTCTTCATAACCTATTCCAGTGCTTCCACAATAGATGCCTTCAACCCCAAGTGTATGTTCACTTTCACCACTGTGGTATGGCACAAAGAACAAAAATTGCAGTCTGCAGCTATGCTGGCAAACAACAGGGCAGAAACTAACTAAGCACAGGAGGAGAAGAATAAATGAATGGTAAATTGTCTTGAGATTGTGATAATTTCTGTTTATTTTATTAACCTTAATTAGAAGGCAAAATTCAGAATTAACATTTTTGAAAAGAGAGTGAAGAGATAAAACAAAAAACCTATCCTTTCAGATTAAGTGCTACAGAGTACTTTGGAAAGTTAAACATTATTTCCAGGAAATATAAAATTGCACATAAAATAACTGGTAGTCTCAAATAGACAGTTATTAAAATAGGATTTTCCTAATGATATGAATATTCATACATTTACGTATCACTTCTTACAATGGCCTATTCAAAGGTATCAATTCTTTGCAGAAGATGAATTTCCAGCAAATAATTGATTTTACAGCTACATTACAGGCTCCAAATGCTTTCTGAAAAAAAAAGAAACACACCCTTTTTCAAAATGCAGTTTCATATTATCATTCAGGTACTGTGAAGTTTTCCAGTCTTCGTATTTCATTTGGGCATAGTAATGGCTGTTTCTTTTATTCATTGTTTTCCTCATCCATTTATAAGATCAGATGAAATATTATGTGTTGAAAAAAAACAGCTAAGAGAAAAGTCATTAGGTGTAACTTAAATGTATATATTTTTTTATACCATGGCTAAATTATTTGTAAATAAATATGATTAATGCACAACTCAAAAGTAAATACGAACTGAAGATGTGAAGAATAGATCAGTTGTTTAACTGTGGGCAGCTATGAAGCAACCACAAATCACAAGGAAATACTTTGAATCTTGGATTACCTTTACAAAACCAGTTTTCAAAATAAAAGGATATATTACCAAGTGAAAGCACAAAACAGCATAGAAGAGGTATTCATTTCAGCAAACTTGGCTGTACGAAGAAATAATCCTCAAAAATGGATGTATATCCTGATTCTTGCAATCCCTTAGAACCTTCCCACTTGTCAGCTGAATATTACCTTTTTTCTTCATTCTCTCTTATCACAGCAAAACCCTAGGAAATGCCAGAAGAACTTCATCAACAAACTATTGGATGAACACTGACAATTAAGAGTTAATGAGAATTAGTAAATGAAAATTGCTATAGGGTAGACTAGCCTGCAATTTCCCAAAGTTATTCAGATGATCTGGCAAAATTTGGTCAATTGCTCTTGTGCATATTGAAAGCTCTGGACCAAAATGCAACTAGACACAGCTTTAGTTATTTCTGTTGTGCTTGAAGAAAATTAGATGTTTTAAAATGCTGATGAGGCCCTAGAAGATAAGAGACTGCTAAAATTAGGAACTCAACACATTCTATGAAGATATTCTGAAACTTCTTATGTAAAACTTTATTTCTTAAGTAACAGCACACTAAAAAGGAATGAAATCACAAATATCATCTACTCTGAATCAAAGGCTGTATTTTTTTATTATTATTATTTTACTTGAAAAATTCAATTAGACCTCAATGAAAAGATAAACCATATCCTATAGGATTTTTAAAATTATTTTTTTCAGTTCTGAAGAGAACGGATAAAAAAGTAGAATTTAACTGAAAAGTGGAAACTCAGTTCAAAATGTAAAAAAAAAACAACTCAGTTTGATGTTTTGATATAAACAAAAAAGATTAAAAATTTCTAGTTGGAATATTTAGGACTGGCTTAACTAAAATGTTTATTCTCAGGTGACTACAAAGGAAATTTAAAAATTCCTGCTGCAACCTCTTGGATCCCTTTACTTTCTTTGTATCCTATGGAGTTGTAAGATTCAAGAAGGGTTGCATCTTATTCTATTGCCATGGATATTAATGCTGAACAGTGGATGCCAGTGAGATGCAATTTCCACCATATTATTCTGGAAATATGTCATTGTATATAAGGGAGTCATTCCAAGATCAAATAATTTCTCTGGAACATGGAGGATTAAGATCCTATTCTTAGCATTGCAGTTACCAAATGACTAGATCTTGTTGTCTGGATACTTCTATATGTCTAACTTGATTGTACTATAAAGTTCAAAATGGATCTGCATATTTTCCTAAAAAGTGGTGGTGAGCAAATTTTTGGGATCGACAAATCTACATATTATTACAAAATAAAGAGTCAAGAAAACTCTGATTTGTTTGGGGTTTTTTTTGTGCATATGTCCTCAACATTAATACTGCATAGAAGACAATCTCCATTGCAAGCATGCATATCCTTAAAGAGTATTCTTCATTCTTTAGCACCCATTGCAGATTTTATTAGGATTTCAGGAAAATAAAAAAGAAAAATTAAATACTGCATCACTGAACTAAAAATAATCTGAATTACATTATTTTGGTTTTGCTGAAAACAAAATTTGGCCAAGACAAGAAGGCAGAGTATGACATTAATGATATTCATGTGAGTAGAATCAATGCATCATGTTGTCATAAATCTGGCATTTTCATTTCTCACTCCCACAGACATAAAATAGCAGCATCGAATATGCTGTCAAGGTACTGTATACCAGTGGGAAAATGCATTCAAACTTTCAGATGTGTAAAACAGATGACGGTTTCAGAGTGTCTTAGGAATGTCTAAAAAGTAGACAGAAACATTTAAACTATATTAGAAAAAATATGCTTGAAGAAAATACACAGATTACAGAATCTAGTAGGTTAGAAAAGATCTTTAAGATCATCAAGTCTGACCTATGAATACCACCTTGTCAACCAGACCAAGGTACTGCTATATCCAATACTTTTTAAAACCTTCAGGTACAGTGACCACTCCCTCAGCAGCCCATTCCAATGCCCAATCACCCCCTTTCTGGGAAGAAATTCTTCCTAATGTCTGGTCTAAGCTTTCTGTGGTGCAGCTTAAGTCCTCTTGACCTGTCACTTGTTGTCTGGGAAAAGAGACCAAACCTTATCTGGCTAAAATCTCCTTTCAGGCAGTTGGAGAGAGAGAGAAGGTCTCCCCTGAGTATCCTTTTTTCCAGGCTAAACATCCCCAGCTCCCACAGCTGCTCCTCACAGGACTTGTGATCCAGACCCTTCACCAGCTCTCTTGCCCTTCTCTGGACACCCTACAGCATCTCAACATCCTTCCTGAATTGAGGGGTTCAGAACTGGACACAGCACTCAAGGTGTGGCCTCACCAGTGCCAAGTACAGGGGAAGAATGACCTCCTTGTTCCTGCTGGACACACCATTCCTGATACAGGCCAGGATGCCACTGGCCTTCTTGGCCAGTAGACACAACACTGGCCCATGTTCAGTCAGCTGTCAATCAGTATCCCCAGGTCCCTTTCAGCCTGGCCACTGTTCAGCCACTCTGTCCCCAGCCTGTAACACCGCAGGGAGGTGTTGAGGCCAAAGTAAAGGACCTGGCACCTGGACTTGCTAAACCTCTTATTGTTGGACTTGGCCCATCTATCCATGTCCTATCTATTCATGTTCCCAGAGCCTCCAACAGACTGACATTACCCCCACTTTGGTGCCATCTGCAAATTTGCTAATGGTGAACTCCATCACCTCATCCAATCCATCAATAAAGATACTAAACAGGACTGGGTCCATCACTGATCTCTGAGGAGCACCACTGGTGCCTGGCCCCAGCTGGCTGCAGCACCGCTCACCACCACTCTCTGGGCCCGGCCATCCAGCCAGTTCCTAACCCAGCAAAGAGTGCTCCTGTCCAAGCTTTTTTTTTTTTTAAAAAAGAAAGCTGCCAGCTTTTCCAAGAGAAGGCCATGGGAGCTGGTATCAAATGCTTTGCTGAAGTCCATGCAGACAACACCCACAGACTTCCCCTCATTCACTAGGCGAGTTACCTGGTCAGAAAAGATCAGGTCAGTGAGGCAGAACCTGCCCCTCTTAAATCCATGCTGGCCAGGTCTGACCCCCCATCCATCCTGTAGGTGCCATGTAATTGCACTCAGGATGATCTGCTTCATAATCTCTCAGAGCACTGAGATCAGGCTGACAGGCCTGTAGTTTCCTGAATTCTCCTTCTGGCCCTTCTTGTGGATGGGCAGAACATTGGCCACTTTCCTTGGCTAACTTCCTCAGTTAGCCAAGACTGGTGATAAAAGATGGAAAGCAACTTGATGAGCTCTTCCACCAGCCCCTCATGACCCTTTTTTAATTACCCTGGTACCTTTCTTATCAGTCTCATCATTGCCAACCTGGACAACCAGCAGTGGTTAATAATCAGGGGGCTGAATTACTTCAGGAAGTGTCCTGGTGAAGTCATGCACCCAGGCCCTAGAGAGGCAGCAGACTTCCCTTGGGGATGGGTCCAGTTGATATACAGGAGACTTCACTCCCCTTAGAACAGAGTCACCTACTATAACTACCCCTCTTTTCTTCTTAATACATGTTGGATATATTGTATATTGGTAAACAATAAGTAGGATAGAAATCTGATTTTGCACTTGCTTTCCCTAGGCTAAACTTGAGACACAAACAAAGGAAACCAATATGCCTTAAGCAGCTGCTATTAAAAAGTTCACTTATTTTGTTCTCCCTACTCATTCTCTCAAACATTGAACTGTTATGTGGAAATCTTGATCTTTAAGAACCATTATACTGCAGAAATGAGAAACCTAACTAGGAAGTTGCAATAGGTCATAATAATTTTTCATTTATTAGCAAAACCTGTCTGATTTTTCTCTGAAGCAGAAAAAATAATGTTGAGAAATTGAGTCCCACTAAAAATTCAGAAAGGGAAAACCACAGAAAAATAGCCAGTTCAGTTTTACATCTTAGCCAATCAGTTCATATTTTGGACAGGAAATAGTGATTCATATCCATTGATATAATGAGCTCACAAAGAAAAGAAAATAGGCAATAAAGAATCTAAAGATGAAAAAAAATTATAAATGTCAATCAACATCAACAACTTTGTCTTGTATTGATTTTTTATATAGATGAAAATCCACTTATTAAATCTAAGCCATATAGTTTCACTTTGTCTTTGACCTCAGTCAACAGATTCAGAACATACTAATGTAATTTATGGCATAAATGTGGCCAACTCCACAGATTGTGTGATGCTACAATTACATCATCCATAACTATATCCTTCTGTTAGGACAAGTTCAAATTCCTTGTTCTTGACACTCAGTGACCCAAATTACTCAGCCTTAACCTATAATTTTGGCCTTGTCTTCTATGCGCTAAGGACATGAATTCAACACTGCTTTAATTTTCTTCTACCATTTTATTTTCATGCTCTCTTTCTAGCTGTTTTAGATTCATGGAATGGCCTCTGAATTCTTACTTACAGACCTCGTTCTTTCAACTACTTCTAAAACATTTCTCCCAAAATCTTCCATTAAAGGAACTAATGCACTCAGCAATCAGAAAAGCAGACATGTCTGACAGCTAATTGCATAATACTTTATAAAAGTTATAGTCACATTTCTATCTTTTCTTTGTTCTTGTTTTTTTTTTTTCCTCTTTTTGTGCCATGTTTGAGTTTAAATTGTATGTCTTCATGGTAGGGATCTTTTCATTAGCTGCTCCATCATTATTTTTCACAAAAACAAAATAATTTACATTTCCCTATGACACTACAATATTTAGTCATTCAAAAACAAGGAATAAATTAATGAAGTTGACAAGATGCTAGAAGTTGGAAAGAGAAGCATTTTTCTTACAATGGAAACCTAAACATCTTAACCCTTAGAAAATATAATGGGGTGTAACTCAGAAACTCCCCTGAAAACAGCATGTATTCATAAAATGTATGCTTTCAACTAATAAAAATCACCAATAATTTGCTTCCATTAAAAACCCTAAAAATTAAAACTGTGGTGTTATACAGTAAGAAGTATGCTATATGATACCACCACCTGAACCAGGTGTCTGATTTAAGATGAATGTCTGAGATCCATACATATTCAGCATTAAAAAAATTGAAACCATTTACCCCCCAACCCCTAAAATAGATACCAGAGAAAGGCAAGATGAATCACAGTTTAAAGGATGTCAGTATTTTGAATATTTAATATGTGATTTTCATTTTTATTAAAATTGGCTTGGAGAGCCCATTTCATACCACAGGAATCAAGCAGAGAATTGTGGCTGTTTCAGGGTCAATGTCTAAGTGGTTACCATCAACCAAAAATATCAAAACCCAACTACAGCACAGTATTCATCTTCTCACATGTATTTATGTCAGTTTTCTTAGATCCTTGCCTGTTTACAGAAGTATGTTATTTTTCTCAAATAAAAAAGTTAAGATAATTTTTTCCAACTATAAAAATGAAGTGTTAAGGTATTTACACATCTTAAAGTGATTGGGAAGCAGAATATAGGCTCCAAAAACCCAAAGGGAATGGTCAATGACCTGCTGTACTGCTCAGATACACAAAAGTCCATGGGTCTGGATCAAATCCATCCAAGAGTACTAAGGAAGGTGGTGGAAGTCTCTTTCCACCATTATTCGTCAGTTTTGACTAAGAGGAGAGGTCCCAGATGACTGGAAGTTAGCAAAGGGACACCCATCCACAAGAAAGGCCAGAAAGAATATCCAGGAAGCTACAACCTGTCAGTCTGATCTTGAGTCTGGGGAAGGTCATGAAGATCATCTGAAGTGCCATCACACACCATGTGCAGGACAACTTATGAGCAGGCTAAGGACTAATGGGCTGAGGCCAATTGTGTGAGGTCACAACAATGCCATGCAGAGTTACAGGCCTGGGAGGAGTGGCTGGAAATTTGCCTAGCGGAAAAGGACACAGGGTGCCGATTGAGATCCAGCTGAGCATGAGCCAGCAGTGAGCCACATGGCCAGGAAGGCCAGTGGCATCCTGGCCTGTATCAGCAGTAGTGTGACCAGCAGGACCAGGGCAGGGATTGTCCCCCTGTACTCAGCACTGCTGAGGCCACAGCTCCAGTGCTGGGTCCAGTTCTGGGCCCCTCACTGTGAGAAAGACTCTGAGGGGCTGGAGTGAGTCCAGGGGAGGGTGATGGAGCTGGGGAAGGTCTGCAGCACAGCTCCTGTGAGGAGCAGCTGAGGGAGCTGGGGGTGTTTAGCCTGGAGACAAGGAAGCTCAGAGGAGACCTCATTGCTCTCTCCAGCTGCCTTAGAGGAGGGGGTTGGTCTCTTATCTCAAATAACAAGTGACAGGTCAAGAGGAAATGGCCTAAAGTTGTGCCAGGAGGTGTTTAGATTGAATATCTGAGAAAAATTCATCACGGAAAATGAGATTAAGCACTGGAACAGACTCCCCAGGTAAGTGACAAAGTCACCACCCCTGGAAATATTAAAAAAATGTGTAGTTGTGACAGTGAGGGACATGGTTTAGTGGTGAACTTGGCTGGGCTGAGTTTATGATTGAACTTGGTGATCTCTGAGAATCTAAGTGGCTCTATGATCTTGTGATTTCTTCTTTAATCAACAATTCTGAATATTTAGCTTTAAAATAACTTTCATGTAGCACAAGAGCAGAAGAACCAACTAAAATACTTTGTTTGAATTTTAGAAAAAGATCTTATTAAGAACATATCACAACATTATTGCATTGAATATATGGAGAAATTACCCGTCTGTACATATAACAAAATAAGAGCGGTTTCCATACAACTCTATTTAAACTATTCCAGGAACCTCTTTTTCCCACAGACTTTTAAGGGAATTTAGAATGAAGTTTGTGTTCTCTGGTCTGTATATTCCATGCCACAAAATCAAATACAATTCTGAAATTCAGAATTTACATGTTCCTCCTATCTATAAGAGTAGCAAAACCCACAAATTTCTCCATTTTCATATATATTCAATTTCTAAAAAATAGATCCCCTTAATCAATGTTGTATCTAAGGTAGTATACCATATACAAATGAATTAATGGAATTAGTGGATTATTTGACTTATTTATTATTTTGATTTAATTGTTTACTTGGCACATTTATAATTGAAGGGCTTTTTTTAGAAATAAATTTATGGATAAAAATAGAATTATTCAGGTATTTTCCTAAGTAGATGAGTATTTGATGGTATTCTTAAGTGAATAATCGTGATAGTTAAATTCTAGATAAATGTGTTTTACAAAAATCCTATTCTATCATTTACAAATTTAATATAAGAAATATTTCTGAGGCAAATAAAGGAACCTTTGCAATATTTTTTCCTCTTTTTTAAATGACTTCAGATGTTCAGTGTTCAGAAATGACTGTTAGTTATCTATATTCAATACAATCATGTACCAACCTGTTTTCAAATATGTCATAAGTTGCAAAATATGCATTTGATTTGCTCACAGTTTTAATGAAAGTTAAGATTACAAAAATTGCCCTCTCCAAGGCAAGAAAAGATATTTTAGCCTTGAACCCCTGGCTAGTTATTCCCTTATTTAGGAGAGATGAAGCATAATTTACAGACATAGGAGTAATGCAGTAGTTTTTTGTTATATTTTATGTATCTGAATGAGTATATGAAAATTACAAGATACACAGTGTGCATGTCTTGGGAAAATCTGTGGCACATGGCTTCCATATGTGGACATCTCAATTACATTTTTTCAGGAGTATTTCCTCTGAATTAAGTGATAAAACACATGCCAACTGCTGCAGTAGCCATCACAGATAAATGGCCTTGGTAACACAGGCAATTAATTTGTGGCTGGCTTTGCTTCAGTGAAGAAGAGATTAAAACAAATCTATAGCTTTTATGATTTGATATAGAAAGTCCTCTTGACTGGAATTTATACTAGGAGAAACACTAGGTATTCACCAGAGACAGCAGTGATCAAGAAGTACATCCCACATCTTCTGCAAAAAGCAAACCTAGGAGAGGCCATTATGAGGGTAGAGACTTGGATCAGAAACTCTTGGGTTCCACAAGGAAAATTTGTTTGTCTAGGAATACTGAATCATTTTAAAACTTAAAAACCAAGCACAATCAGTATGCTTTGCCCTAAATATATTGCAGATGTAGAATTCTTCTAATTCATCTGATAGTTAAAATGGCAAAATAAAGATGTATATACCAGACTCTTACATATGTATCACCAAAATGTGGTGCCCTTTAATCTGCTATGTGTGCTATTACTGCTAAAAATATCAGGATAACTCTAGTTAACTCATGCTAAATTCTACCACCTAAGTTACCTTCTGAACTTACTTAATTTTTTGTTAAATTTGAAAGTAGAAAAAGTTGAACTCCAACAGGATTTTCTTTTCCCTGTAGTTTATTTGTTCCCACTACTTGTTTCACCTTGAAACCTGCTAGTAAATGTATAACATCATGTTCTGTGACCTGCACTCTTCATTCTGGCTCTTGTGTGTTCCAGTGGGGTGATTTTAATTTCATTTTATTACAGTTAAGGTCATCTATATTCTGGCTTAGAACACTTAGTTTGTCATGTGAAGATTCTGCTCTAATTGACCTTGATTTATTTGCCCTATTTATTTCTTTGGACCGTCTGTGCTTTTGGAACAAAAACTATAAAGTATCTGTGATAGTAGCTTCTGTTAGCTTGTTTGGTGAGTGAGTGCTACTCACAGCTTCCTTCCTATATTCCTTCCTTCCTTTCTTCCTTCCCCCTCTCTTTCTTCTTCCCCTCTTCCCTTCATCTCTCCTTCCCTAAATCTGTGCACTCTTTGACAATACTAAAGACAGAAAATCGGCAGCTGCCCTAATTTCTCAAGTTCACGTAGTGCCATCTAAAAACTGGGATGATTAAGAATGCAAAAAAACTATGAAATCCACAGACTAAATTACAAAACTTACCTTTACAATGTACCTACCAAGAATAAATCCAGTTGATAAATGTTATGTTACCAATATACCAATCATAGTAAGATAAAGTAAGTCACTTTAAAAACTCATTTCACTTTTTATGTAGTTTTCAATATTTCGCATTTCCAACTAAAGCAGTTTGCCCTGCCTATATGAAGGAAAGCATTACAGAAGAAGGCTTGTTTTCTTCTTATCTTTTCTATTCTCGATTATTTTCAGTTCTTTTGAACATCCATTTTAAAATTTCTGGGTATGACAGACGCCTCAACCCCTACAGCAGAATTTTACATTGTTTAGGTAAATGTCTGAAGTCAATGACAGCAAATCCAAATCATGTCTAATTTTCAAAATGTTTTTTTATCCCCACCATTGCTTCTTTCTGCCAGTTTGTATCCTCCAGCACACTGATCACTGTTTTAGCAAAGTGCTATAATTTTGTACATTGTACTTTTGGAAATCATGTTAATCAGCATTTGGCCCAAGAATAACTGAGTCAGATGGGGAGAGGAAAGAAAAGAATTGAAAATAACATACTGAGTGGCTATTTATGTAATAATATAAAAATTCAGATGGGTTATATATCTATTTTTTTCTCAAGTTCATCAGAATTATCAGTCTTATATCACTTTGCAATAAATGGCATTACATTAGTAAAAAAATGTAACCGGGTCCTTAAGGAAAACATTGTTCTTTCTTTTTGTATGCAGCACACTAAACATGATTTTCAGTTTTACAATATTCTTACTGCATATTAGAGAATCATTCTTGAATTTCTATTATAAAATTTAATTTTCAGCACCTCTTCATGGAAAGAAGAAAAATAGCCATAAAATAATTCAAAATAAAAAGGAACCAGAAACAAAGAAATAAAAAATACTTTATGGCTGATGAATATCTTAATTTGGACTAGACAACCATTCCAGGTCCCTTCCATCTGAAGCTATTCTATCCTAAAATTAATACAGATAATCAAACATCAATAGAAACAATACAAGTGTAACAGAGACAACATATTTTCTCTAATCAAACTTAAAGGAAACAGAGGCTATCAAAGTACCTTTTATTTAAATAAACTATTAATATTTTTATCACAGAACAGCTTTAAGGTGTATATATGGTGCTAATCCTATGAATAATCTGTGGGAGTTATTTTCAGGTCAAAATTATTTCATTTTTGAAGATAAATGCTTTTTATTCATAATTGTCATCATCAGCCCATTCTTAACCGTAGGTAGTTTTACTCTAATTCTTCTCCTCACTGGGAGGTCAGCACAAATTCTTGAAAAAGCCTACTGCACTCATGTTTTGAGATCTTAACTTGAAAGGAGCCCTGTAGCATTGTACATACAGGAGCAATGACATAGAGTGTGCCTGTGCTTCTCAGAGTAACCTGCAAAGTTTGTCCAATTTGGTGCTCTACAGCTTCCTTGTGAGAGTTAACAGAGGGACAGACACTGATCTCTTCACTGATGATCTGTGAGAGGACCCAAGGAAATGGCCTGAAGTTGTGCCAGAGGAGGTGTAGGTTGGATATTAAAAAAAGTTTCTTCACCCAGAGAGTTTTTGGGCACTGGAACAGCTCCCCAGGGCAGAAGTCACAGCACAGCCTGACAGAGCTCAAGAAGTGTTTGGACAATGCTCTCAGGCACATAGTGGGACTCTTGGGAATGGTGCTGTGCAAGGACAGGAGCTCCATTCAATGATCCTTGTGGGTCCCTTTCAACTCAAGAGATTCTATAATTCTATTTTTTCCTAAAACAGCAGACTCACTGCCATCCTATTCAAACATGTCTGTTTATATTGCCAAGACTCACCCTCACTCATGTTGCGAATTCATCTTTGCTGTTTCAGTAACTTCAGTTTTGGCTGTTTTTTCAGCTTCTTTTTCTAAGGAGAGGTGTGGGTTGAAAAGGAAATGCCAAACTCAAACTACCCATGAGGGCAAATAATTCTTCATTTTACCAGCAGTAATCAGACATTTGATGTGTATGCAAGGATGGTTTAGTACTGTCTTTGCGACTGCTGTTGAAACTACAGTAAAGGACAGGTGATGTAAAAGTCATAAAAATGATAAAATAATTCTTTAAGGTAAGATAAAAAAAACCCCAAAATACAAGGTTTTCACAGAAACAGGATTTTGGATCAGACAAAATGACAGTTGTTGAAATTGCCCTTGTCAAAGAGTCAAAATAGCATTCAGCTAGAAGCTCATCTTAAAAGGTATTCAGGAGAGGAATGTTTCTTTGAAAATAGAGAAAAGCCACACTGGAAAATGAGAGAACGAGAAAGAAAAAGAGCTTCACTAAAGTTAAGTCTCTTATGAAGGTGAAATGTTTTGTGACTTCTTTGCAGATACAATTTACTTGAGTTTAACACTAGTTCCACCACAGTAACAAAGGGCACAGCAATATGTTTCAGGTAAAATTATTTGGAAAAGTGAAATCTTTAATTCAACTCTTAAGTTGGTGTGTAAGTATAGAGATATATAAGAAATAAGAATATGTGCATACATACACATATATCTTTATGCAGACATATAGGCAGAGTATAAAGCATTTGAAATTTTGTCATAAATATTCTGTAGTATAACCACAGAAATTAACAATAAAATTTAGTTTCTAATGCCTTGCAGTATTTCAGATAAACAGAGCATAAAAAAATTAGACCAGGAGTTTGTCTTCTGACAGACAGCATTTGTTCCTATGTACATTTCACAATATTTGGAAAATTAAAACTAATTTAATTCTGTAATTTAATAACTCAAAAGTGCTATTTTTGAATTGCAAATCTCTTGCCTGTTTTTTCTTACTTTACTGATCAAAATAAAATATCATAGTCCTTTTTTCACTAAAAGACCAAAGAGATTTCTAAATTTCATTCTGTTTAATGCACTATCAACAGGATTGTTTTATAAATTACAGTTACACAACAAAATGCTCTGAAGTCAAAGTACTTTTCAAGTGTCAGCAGCATAATTTGAAGTTAATGTAGATGTCCAGCTGTAATTCACTGACTAAATTTAACTTACAAGACCTTTAAGAACCACAATTCACGAGAAGAGTTAAATTTGTCTCTGACAGCCAGGCTGACATTGCAGGATAATATTTAAAGTAATTTTATATTTTACTTGTTATGGTATCTTTTAGCTACAAGACCAGGTCTGAAACATTTTATACTCTTCCTTGTATCTTCTATTAAAAAACACTGGATTATTTTTTCCAGTTGGGGAATTCTGGATGGTATCTCACCTGATGGCTATCTCATTTTAATTTTAACTATGGAATATAAGCCTTTACAGATGTGTCAATACTTATACTTCATATTTAGCGATAGTGATTCAGTGGCACAAGCAAGCACTGAGAGATTTTTCTTTGGCTTCAGTATTGGATTTGTGTGGCCAGGTTTTGATATCAGGGGAGCAACAGAAGTGGCTTCTGTGAGAAGCTGCCAGAAACTTCCCAATATCCAGTAGAGCAAGTGCCAAATGGTTTCAGGATGTATGTGCCACTCATAAAGGCTAAGTTCATCAGTAATAATAGTAACACCTCTTTGCTAAAGTATCTAAAAAGAAAAAAATGTTATTGGTGAGAACATGAGAGGAGCAGCTCTGCAGACACCAGGGTCAGGGCAGAAGGAGGGGCAGGAGATGCTCCAGGCACCAGAGCTGGGATTCCCCTGCAGCCCGTGGTGCAGCCCACGGTGAGGCAGCTGTGCCCCTGCAGCCTGTGGGGATCCACAGGGATGCAGAGATCCACCTGCAGCCCATGGAGAAGACCCACACCAGAGCAGGGGGATGCTTGAGAGAGAGTTGTGATCTGGTGGGAAGCCTGTGCTGGACCAGGGTCCTGGCAGGGACCTGCAGACCCTTGGAGAGAGGAGTCCACTCTGGAGCAGATTTCTTGGTAGGACTTATGACCCTGTGTGGTACCCAGGCTGGAATAGGCTATGCCTGAAGGACTGTGCCCTGTGTCAGAGTGACCCACATGTAGAGTTTGTGGAGAGCTGTTGCTCCTGAGAGGGACTCACATTGGAGATATTCATGGAGGAATATCGCCTATGGGAGAGACTCCAACCTGGAGCAATGAAAGAATCCTTTCCCTGAGCTGGAGCAGGAACAACCCATAGTGAACTGACTATAACTCCATTCCCATCTCCCTGTGCCATAAGTGAAGCTAGAGTCAGGATCGGGGGAAGGGTGGGAGAAGGAGTTTTTTAGGTCTTATTTTATTTCTCATTGTCTTCTTATTTTGTTAGTAATAAATTCAATTATCTCTAACTCTAGGCTGTTTTGCCCATGAAGGTGTTTGATGAGTGATCTCTCCTGGTCCTTATCTCAGCTCATGAACCCTTCATTATATTTTTCCTCCCTTGTCCAGCTGTGGAGGGAAGTGATAGGGAGGTCTTGCTGGGAGCCTGGCATCCAGATGGAGCCAACCTGTTACAGCTTCCCTGTATGTCTGACATTAGGACTTGTTTCTTCTCCTTATGACATTCATTTAACCTCAGAAAGTTGCATCCAAAATTGGTTTGTGTTTTAAACCAAAGTTATTATCAAATACTTAGTGTTAGTTTCATATTTTCACAGCAAAATAAAATAGATAAGATTCAAAAAGTAATAGTTAAAAAAAGCACTAAATTCCAACCAAAATCACAGGGAGAAACCCAAAGAAGCTATACAGCTTTTCAATAATTTAGTATTTATTTTGAGGAGTGCTCAAACCAAGGGGTATTGGAAGAAAATAGATAAAGAGATATTCTTAAATAAATAAAATTTTAAAAAATTACAAATAGCCTAAATTTCTAAGTAATAGCTAAACACGTGGTACAATGATGTGGAACAAGAATTCATTACCATCAAAGCTTGTAATAAAACAATATCTTATATCTTCCTTCATTTCAGATATCAATGGAAAAAATTTGAAAGAGCTGATAAACAGATTAAACTGGATTTGAAGACACTATTAGGTTTTTTCCCCATTGATTTCTCTGCTGCAAAAAAAAATTAAAAATAAACTTCAAAAATAATTTTGAATATATAAATGTTATATAAAAAAATTCCACTGAACTTTGACTGCATGCATTGTTCAGAGTGTAATATATAGTATATAATAGATATGATAACTAAACTACAAGGAAAACAAGCCTATACACAGCAGAGCTTCTTGATGTGCTATTAATGTGTTATTGAGAAGGACATAATGCTTCTCCCACAATCTACAAACTATTTTATTGTCAGTGCTGGCAATTAGACTGTAACTACCATAAATAGATATATCCTAATTGCCTGGCTTAATAATGTATTAAAGCTTTAGGTCTCAACATATGTGTATATTTTCAAAGACTCAAGATCTAGGGGCAGACTACCTTCAGCCATCTGTGCATACAGGCTTATTTAATAAGTACTTTCATCAGGAAAGTCCTGAACAAAAGACCAAAACATACACCTTTTTCAGGACAAAACCTTTTCAGCCAGGACCTCATTGATCATATGGTGTGGACACATCACCTTGGATCCAGAGCATGCATTTTCTCATTAGCTATTCCATCTTTGTAAATAAGGCCCTAAATTCAATAACTCTCACTGGCAGGCCAATTTGTTTTTAACAGCTATTCTCTTTGCAAGACACCTTGTACTACAGTCATGGGGTTTTATTCATTTGAATCATATGGCTAAATATAATTATAGCTGTCAATTACTTTGTACTTTCAAAAACACAGAAAATGTCTTACATTGTATATAAGGCACCATTAGTGGAATTGTTTCCTTCCTAATTGGCAGAGGTTGGAAGTGTTCTTCAGGCTTTTTGGGTTTCTTCTGTACTTGCCCTCCCCCCATACTTTTCTTCAGAAGGAAAAAAAAAAAAAACAACAAAAAAGCACTAATTTTATCCAATGACATTTATATGTAAATACTTCAAAGAGCTGGCAGTGCCAACCAGAATATGGACTATAATAATCTGATGTAAGGCATTAAACCTCCAGAAAACCTGATTTACTTATGCAGTCTTTGACAAGATTAACCTTATTTTTCACACTAGTCTGTGGGAGAGTTTCATTGGAAAAGGTAAACCACCTCCTCATCAGGACTAACCTACAGCCACCCTTGTTAGGAGAGTCTGAAATGTGCCCTCAGTTAAAGGAGACAAATACAGAACTCCTGCACCCTTACTCTGGGCTACAGTGAAGAACAGGAATATATGTGAGGATGGGGGAGAGGGGAGTGGGGAGTGGGATTGCCTGGACATTTCCCATTTCCCTCCACAGTTCAAAGAAATAAATGAGGTCTCAATGAATCCTGGAAAGCAAAAGTTGACCTAACCTTCCACTAATGAAGCAGTCCTCTTAAAGCTACTGCCTAATTACCTTACATCTCTTAGACAGAATGTCACACCAGGGACCATGAAAATACAGTCATTCCCTTTATTCCTCAAGCCTGGAGGTGACAGACATATTTAGCATTTATTAAATCTTAGAAATGAGGCATGAGTTAGTTTCCATTTAGATATCTGAACTCCTTTTCCTAAGCCCACAGAGGCACCTCCTGGCACCCAGTGGGGCAGTTTATGAGCAGGCTTGGAGTTTACTCTTGCTCTCAGTGTCTCTCTGGCTTGCTTCTCATGCACATTGACAGAAGGCACCTCTCAGTGAAGGACAGGGTGTTTTCAACCTTAGGTTTGTCCACACACTCAGTAGTCATCTTACCAGGGTTTATGTGCAGTATTCACCTCTACTTTCAGAGACATAGCTTATTACTGATTTTTTTCTCCTTTCATCTCTTCCTGCAGAATGTCTGAATGCCTATTCTGTTTCAAGCAGCAAGGAGTCATCAGCTTGCTGGCGCTTGGGAGGGTGGTTGGGTGGGTTTTTTGGTTTGGGTGTTCTTTTTTTTTCCTTCAGTTTTGCATGTCTGAGAGCAGATTTGGGATATATCTATAAGTCTGCAACATTGTGTTTGCTTACAACAGAACTGTGTCAACAAGCACATATAACTTCAGTGATTATTAAATATTTCCAAAACAGTTTTAGGAAACAAACGTTCCTTGCAGAATATGTTACAACAAACTAACCTCCAGATTTCTTTCATAAACGTGTTTCAATAATGACATCAGAGGTGATATAGCTCACCTTTGTAGTGGTAATTTTATTTACTTGATGTTTTTAAAATATACTTCCTAGAAACTCACCTGGTAGTGATTGCAAAATTGCATTAAAAATTATAAACAGATGGTTCTCCCAACTTGCTGGCTATCAAATTCATATATCATCACCTTCTCAGAGGTGGTTAATATAAAACAGAAATGTTCAGCAGCCTTTAATAACCATTAGCTTCACAAACTATATTAAGTATATGAAGACAGCTTTCAGCAGAAAATATTTGCAAATATATTTAATCACTCCAGAGTAATAGCCTCAACTATTGGCAGTGAATTTAAATTAGATTCACAAGATTTTAAGGGAGTCAAAATGCTACAGGAAAACATCTTACCTAAAGAATAAGAACCTTGAAGTAAAAGATAATATTAGATTATTAAATTATTTTTCTTTGTAAAATATTCCTATAGAATGAGAGACTTCATACAGCAGTTCATGCAATCTCATGACTACTTCATCAGTTTTACAAAATAATTTCAATAATATATTGCAAGTGAACATAAAGTACCATAACTACTACAAATTTTTATTCACTTAAAATAAAACACCTGTGCCATGCAATTCAGAAGTTAAATATTGCAAAATGTCGGTTTTCCACAATTATTGAAAATACTGAATTACATTGCCAGACTCCATCTGGATCCTAATTTAAGAATATATACATCACAGACATTACAACTGAAAAACCCACATCATTAAGCCTAGGAAGGCTTAATGGTATATGAAAAATCCATAGTAAATGTAATTTGGAACAGCTCTATTACTGAGGTGAGATACAGCCTAGCTTCTTAGAGGCAAAAAAGTCTTCACTCTTTCTAAGCTAGGTCACAGAATACAACTGAAATTCATTCATCTTTTTTTTTTTAGAAATGCAGTAGAGGTACTTTCTTTAAGGTATATGACCTCTACAGTGTATCTAGCAACACTGTACCATATCACAACGTATTTTAAGAAGTAATTTAAAAAGTAAAATGTAGTGGAAGGTGTCCTTGCCCATGGCAGGGGGTTGGAATTAGGTGACTTTTAAGATCCCTTTAAACCCAAACCATTTCATGATTCTATGATTCTGTGATGATGATAAACTTCCAATCCAGTATCTCATATATAGGAGTATCAGGCAACCTGAAAAAATATGAACCACTAATGTGTCTAAGTGATATGAAGATCAAAATATTTCAAATTGACTATTCTTAGATGAAAGGTGAACTTTCATCAAGAACTACTTCAGGAATGTTTTTCAAAATAGTCACACGTTCCAGATAGCAAATCAGTACATACAATATTAAAGTTCATGGAAAGAGAAAAAATAATAATAATTGCCTAAAAGATCATGGGGAGGGGGTCTATAAAACTGGTAAAATATACAAGTAAGCATCTTAATTTATTTGCACAACCCAAACAATCTAGAGGCAAACAATTCACTAGTTTGCACATACTTATCAAAAGAAAGTATAATTTGCTGATTTAACACAGAATTTTATTCTTTCTAAGAACAGAGGAAAATATATATTATTGCAGCTCAAACACTATCTGTCCACAAAAAAAACCAAAAATTTGATTTTCCTCTTAATCAGGTATCTTACTGACAATAAAATACTTCCTCCAAGTAAGAAAAAAATATTTTCATTACAGATAGAATTTATTACATGAAATTTTGTTTGATTCAATTACTGCAGCATAAAAATGAGTTAATGAATTAGGAAAAAATAGGAAAGCATATGAGATGTTAGCCTAAGAATGAAAAGGAAATTTAAAAAATCCAAAAATAGTCTTGTCTATTGCTAAAGTGGAAAACTAGAGAAGGAATACATAAAGGTATTGAATATAATATTTACAAATGTTTATGTGAAGCTTCAAAATGAAACTACAGAATTTTAAAGAAAAACAGATTTTAAAATAATTCCGCTTTTAAATTAAAAAATAAATGAAAATGTTCTTTCCAATGCCTGCATGCAGGATGATTTTGCCTATACAGAAAGCCAAAAGCAGAACAGAGCATATCTTCACCAGGACGTGTGTTTACATGGGACAAGTCCCAGTCTTGGGCACACGCTGTAGTAGCTTCACCCCTCTGCAGTGCCCCAAGCTTTAGGACTGAACATCATTCTAGGAACTCCCCACGTCTCAAAACTTGGGGATAGATTCTGAGGTGTCCCTCAAACAGTCTTAACAAATGAATCTTGTCATGCAAAACAGTAGGAAGGATGGGAAGAATATTTAGGATCAAATTTAGGGAGCTCTGAGTTTTGTCTGGCTCTTGATGCCATGGCAGGAGGATGCACTGAGTTCTGATTGGCTCCTCTCATCAGTCTCTCAAGCACTGGTGCTCTTCCAGAAGCTTTAGATGGTGAATGAAGTGTTGACAATCAGCTGGGTCACTTGAGGCTGACCATGACTAAAGAACCACTTGTCTCCAGAACATGCAAACACTTCACAGATAACTTACAATCCATGAGACATGTGTTGGGAATCCTTTAATGAAGCTTACATTGCTTTGAATGGATGAAAATAACATAAGGAGACAGTCGCATGAAGCAAAAGTTCACCCGTGTTCTTTGAGAAGCACTTTAATTTAACTGTTCCAAACCAGTAGATCAGGCAGATCTTAAATATTTTTATGGGTTTTGTTTACACTGAAATCCATCTTGGTAATCAAAACTTATGTAATGATTCCAGTGCATCGAGCGTCATGGATGTAATAAAAAAAAAAAAAATCCAGCAGCTCATTCTAGTTATTAGAGATTAATTTCTTAACTCAAGGCATTAGGTCACTGTTTTGAACCTGAACACCCAGATTAATACTTTAGTGACAGTAAAGCAGACAGTATAAACATGCCCTAGAGCTTTTACCATGAATCAAACTTGGTTTTCTGATCTTACCAGCATGAACAGCTTGTAAATGATGTTCCCAAAAGACTGTAGCTGTCTTACGGCTGGATAACATTCTGCCTGGAAGCCTCCGTCTGGAACTGCTGACAGGGTTTTCTTGCCAGCACATTTCTTAAAGCTTAGATATCCATTTAACTGTGACTGACTAGTTGGGATACAGAATGACCACCAAGATGCCTTCAGAGTACTCTTTTCCATTTTTCTTACTTTGAATAAATAAAATTCTTCCTGGGATTCTCCACTGAGAAATAAAAATAACAAGTTCTGAGCTTTTATGTTTAACTTCTCTTTCTTTACTTTCCTTCAAGGTATCAGCCTTTGAAAATGTTAAGGGAGGCATCCATCAAGGATATACAGGAGTTAGAATGGTCTCTTCTCCCATTCTAATCTGAGAAAGGGCAGGCATCCTATCACCTTGATTACACCCTCTGATGAGACCTTTCTCCCACAAGCCATTTATATTAAATGAAAGCACTAGAAAACAGAAGCAAAAAAATACTGCGTTTCTGTAAATTGGCCAGACATGGAAGCTGGCAAATGAGCCTAGCCATGAATTCCATCAAAGTGACTATTATGTAATCAATAATCATTCAGAAGAAAGTGGAAAAATTGTTGAAAGTGTAACAAGTAGCACATGTCTATTCTGTCTGCATGCTTAGATTAAATAAACAATAAATGAAAGGAAATGACAGAGGATAGTCACAGCAGGTTGCTATTAGGAAGATGTAACCATTTAGATAGAACACTGTTGAAAGATCACAAAATAAAACAAGAGGGTTGGTGGTTTGGGCTTGTTTATTTGCCCAGTTTTTAAAGTGGAATGCAAATCTCTGCATAACAGATGAAAAAGATACCATCAGGTGCAGAATTTAAGTGAAGAAATGATCTAAAGGAAAACATGAAACACTGGAAATCAACAGAATAAACAAACAGCCAAGTGAAGTTTAGCAGAAAAATACTTAAAAGGATAGAACCACAACTGAGAGCAAGACTCACAGTCATGGCCAATAGTCATTTATTATCAAGCACAATTGAAAGCAAGGACAAGCTGGAAACATGGGGTAAATAAAAAAACATACAATTGTTTCACTACTTGTGCAATAATGAGCATAGGACAGAAATTACAATTAGTAGGAGAAAGTCTATGCTAGAAAAATGCTGGTTTGATTACAAAATCAAATATGCAAACTGAGGAAATCTGATTTACACACAGTTGTGTCTTATGTGTCTATACATCACTAAATGTATCAGGGACCATATTTAGAAGAAAACCAGCATGAAAAATGATTGAACACTATCAGCTTGACTCCAAAAAGTACTTGTTTGCTGTGGTTTTGGCTTTGTGCAAATATACAGAAATTCAAGCAGATTTATTTTTGTACTTTAAACTTCTGTGAGGTTGCTTTTCTCGCACATTCTTTCACTACAGTTTTTCCTTCTGTTTTCTTTCTTCCATATGACTCCCAAGCTTTTGGGTTTGAGGAAGAAAAAATTATATCATACATATACATTTTTGTATATTTATAAAGACATACTTGGGCCCTTCCAGCAGTGTAAAATAAATGCATTCCAGTTAAGTCACATGCTGGCCTGTTTTATGTTATCAGATTGTTGACCATATGAGATATGGAATTATCAAGGGGACAGGAGAAATTGGTAATAAGGAGAAATAAGACACTGGAACTACATGAATGAAGAGAGGCAGTTCTGAGGATGACACAAAACCAGGTGTTACATATTTAGCAACTATCCCTTTAAAACTGTTCTGACTACTGAATTCAAAAAATATTGATATAATACATTTCCAATTAAGAAAGAAAATCTGCCAGTCCTGTGGAAATGTAATAGAATAGTTCATCCTCCTTAATCCATGGAGTACTTATATATGTCTCTCCCCTCTTCTCCGATTTCCTCCCAGTTGATTCAGGTATTTCTAGTACTGAGGTGGTCAGAACAGTACCCAATAATAGATGTGAAGTCTAGCCAGTGAAATAGGGTCTGTCATCTCTGAACAGTGACGTGCTGCCTTTTTCTGCAGGCAGAATTAATTATAAAATATTTCTCTAAGCACTTTAACTCTATCATGCATTTCAGCGGGAAGAAAGTTCATCCTGCCATTTTGGCATCCCACCCTGAATATCACTGCAATCAGAGCAGAATAAAAAGGACAAGCATCCAACAAAAACTTGAAACATAGAGGTATTTTAAAATGTATTTATTAGTACACTGTTTAATATGCATGTAAGTGGATACAGATGTCAGTTTCTCTGTGCTACATAAATTTGGGTGATGAATATTTTTAATTCTGCTTTTGAAAGCTTTTATTCACAAGATTCCAGATTGTCCCTATATATGGAAATATTAAATTATATTAGGAATTTCTGCAAAGATCTTTAGTGTGCACAGCTAATATTTCTGTCATGATTAAAACATCTCTTTAAAAGTATATCATCAGGTCAAAAAATGGGTGTAAATGTATAATATGTGAATGACTGTCTAGACCCAATCCACATTCTAGAAAAATCAGAACAAAAACTACTGTTGCCAACAGAATATTTATACTTGTAATTCATAGCATTTCATAAGTGCAATAGAAGGTAACTACTTTTTTGCCTACTCAAATAGTGGTGCTGTTAAATCCCTATTCCTCTAACAATAAACAGGTATTTGCCTTCACCAATCCTTTCCCATTTCTCAAAAAACCTTCAAGACCAAAACAAAACATACAGACACTCCAATTTAGGATAATTTTGAGAAATCTTTTAATATAATATTTGCAATGCTGTTCTGAAATATTATGGCATATTAAAATGCTTCAAGGTAATAAAAAATATTTTTACAACTTATTTCACTACATAAATTCTTTATTCCTATGAAATTTATTATACAGTTACTCTCTTACCTTCTTTGTAATTAATAACATGGGACTCCTTTTTTGCCCCACTTATTTTTAACTACTGATTAGATAACAATGCCAAGAAAATTGTTGGAAGAAAACTGTGTGTGGAAGATTGCTAATCTATAATTTCTGAAAGCTGCCTCAGGAAGCAAGATATGATCCAGTTCAGATAAAGGTGATTCTGAGTCCGTTACCAAATACTACCTTCCAAGCAATGAGAAAAATGTAGGGTTTTTTAACTCAGCAATTAAAAACCACTTTGAATCAACCCACTTAAAGAGAAACTTTTTCCTGTCATGAAGAAGCATGTTTCAAGTGAATATATTAAAATTTATCAGTGTATATTTCTATGCAAATTCCAGCAGAATAAAATATATCTCTAAGATATTGAATTACAGACTTGTAGAATTTTTCCATTAGAATTTTTCCAATATACCTTGTCTGACTTTATGTCACCTTTAAAAGGTACAGATTCTGTCATAAACAATTTCAAAATCAACTAAAACGTCACAGATGCTATATCCGACTGTAAAACCCATGAATATGTTTCTTGATTTCACATAAGTGGTTTTAGAAGAGCTATACAGGAAAATTTTTTCACTCCCTCAATTTCTGGTGCTGAAATCACTATCATTCTTAGATCAGCCTGCTTTTTTATTTTAAGGTATAAACATTTTCCATAGAATCTAAGTATATAGAGTATATCTTAGTCAAAATTAAAATAAGGCATTAATGTCAGTGTTGCAAGATGTTAACAATGCTTAAAACCAAAATTTCCAGAATTCCTAAATATGCTCTAATTGGAAATTCTTAGCTTTGGTGATACTTCTTACAATGAAATCCTATCAATTCCTGTCTGAACACACATCATTATGACTGAAAATGCATACTGACTTGGGGGAAGGTTATTACCTAAACTTTATTATCAGAAAATTGATCAATTCTAATTCCATCTCACTCTGTTACCTAACATGCGGGAGTACAAAGGTGGGTTTTATCACTTACTTGAAAAGCACCTTTTAGGGGTTTATCAAACATGCTATCTTCCCTGAATTAACACAAAAGGGTATTTTATTTCAACACTTTTATTATTTGTCTTTGTAAATTGTTATTTACAAGATGTGGCACCAGATAAAATGCAGTTTAAAAATAATATTATATAAGCCCTTACACCTACACTATATGAACTTAGAATGTTGTTGGAAAAAGGAGCTCTGTGATATATGACTTTCCATATATACTATTGTAGCTACAAAACATGAATGACATTTTATATTAAATTTTAAGATAATCCCATATGGCTTATAGATTTCTCCAATGTATTTGACCCTTTCAAATTTGGAAGTAACTGTATTTGAAATACACCCACACACTTTGGCAGCTTTTTCCCATGCAAATTTATAGCCAGAAGTATGCCTGAAAATTTCGCATATGTAGAAATACTGTATTTTGCTTGTAAGTTTTTTCATCTCAAGGAGCTCCATGGAAGAATCACACCTGTCTTCTTTTTTACAGTGTAATAAATGAGTAACTACTCAAAGGGACTCCAGAGAAATCAGTCAAAGTAATTTATAAAGTTATACTCAACTTGTTTTTAAGTGTCTAAAGCTGTTATTGTGAAATATGCTAAGTGCAAATGTCAGGCGGAAAACTTGCTACAGAAAGCCAATAAATATTAAATAAATAGTCTCTATAACTTTTACCAGCATCTAATTTGTAGAAACCACTGTCTTACTGTTACACATATTTCATTTTCTGCTCTGCAGAATATGTTCAAACATCAGAAAAAAACATACAGCTTCTGATTTTGCAAAAACAATTAATGTTAGCAAAAGTTAGTAGGTTCCATCTGCTTCTATAGAAAACAACCCTTGAAATAAGTTTCTTACATGTTCTCAGACATTACTGCAACATACAGGCATGCATTATATTTTATTTATTCTCTTTTGCTTAATTCCTCCATGCATTTTTTTTTCACTTTTTAAAAATTTAACTCTTCCATATTACCTGCTTGAAATGAGCTTGGTGGTTTAAAAATATTTAACTCTCTACACTGTAAAGTACAGATGATTACCATTAAATCCATTCTATTTATAGTTGCTCTATTTATACATAATTGATATAAAGAAACTTCTTGGGACATCCAAAGTGTAATTTTCAGTAAAACTTCCCACTGATATTAAATATTAATTACTCCATATTATTAGCAATTTTTTTTCTTTAAAATCCACCAGTTGACATGAAAATTGAACTGAACATGCCTCATTCCTATGAAATCTTCTAAGTCTAGCATATCCTCAAGTGCACTCCACAGCTGTCAGAATTTTTACAGATTTCCTGAGAACAATTTTGCTAATTTTTTTTGGCACTTTGGGATGTGGATTTTTTTTCAAATGTAATATTTGTAAGTTAATATCCAGATGGAGTAGTCTGAACTTCAGGATTTTTCAGTAAATAAAGTGAACTGTATGGGAGGGAAGTAATTTTTATTATCAGCTATTATTTATAAATTTATTGCCAGGTATTGTATGAGACTTGAACATTTACAAATAAAAACTCTACATTGGCAGTGAAACTTGAAATCAAAAGACACAAGTGTGCCCTACTATCACAGAAATACTTAAGAATTAAATGCAGATTTTATTTATTGTTGTCTCTGCTAAGGTACAACAATAAAAGTAAAATTCAACACAGAAAAGTGTAGTATTTATTGCATTTAAAGACAACCACCTGAATTACATTTATGCCTGTCTTCAAGCACCCACATTTCCAAGGCAGAAGCTTAGGGTCTCTAACTCATCAGTGGAGATGGACATTTATTTCCAAAGGACAAACTGAAAATAATGACTGAGCAACATTTCCGGATATTTCTGGACTTTTGCCTGCACCTTGTGTGCTGTGTAATATTACTGAGGGGGTTAGTCAACATGAGGCTTTTTTGTATCAGGTCACACCTTGCCCATTAATTTCTGAGAATGATCAACAGCAAATCATTAGAAAGCAGTTCAAGAGCAGCAGAAATTGAAAGAAGTACTTCAGTGTTTAATTCTTCCAGTCATTTGTTTCTACAGAACATTTGCAGCTAGAAGTAATATCTTTCTTTGTATTTGCATCAAATACATTTTCCTTACATTAATTTGTATGTGGAGTTTTTGAACCCCATAGGATTTTGGCAGAGTTACAGAGTTTAACTGTGCTAACAGTTAACAGTGTTACAGAGTTTAACACCTTGAGAAGTTGGTTTTTTTTTTTTTTTTTTTTTGAGGGATTGAACTTGCCACCCAAAGTATTTAAGTGATATACAGGTGTGTGGCTATATTAATGTTTCAGCTTGGATCAGAAATGTGCTTCTGAAGCAAATCTGATCATTCACACACACCAGGCTTGGACTGGACATGGTAGGGAGGACTCTGCACTGCTATATTACTTTTGGGCAAAACAGACCTGGAAGATGAGCCCTATGAAGGCACTGAAAATGGTTCCACCCACAATGCAGCATTTCCATCAGCCCACAGGACCCAGCTAGAGCTATGCTTCTACTATGCCAGATTAGTTGTTAATTTAAACATAGCTTACCTAGGGAGTTGTGGAATAGAATTATTTTTTTTATCCTCTTTAAGGAGTCACTCCTTCATTTTGCAGCTAAATACAGCAGTACATTCATCAGATCACAGGTTACTACAATCTGTCTTTCTTTACACTAGTTCCCTCCCTGAGAATTAAATAGTATTTCCTGCCAGGAGGAACATCTCAAAAGTCTATGTATGCCCAGAATAAAGGGCAACATCAGACATTTACTTTCCCTTTTTCTTCCCTTAGGGAGAAAAAGAGAACAGTATTACTACCCCTTTTATACTGAAAGTCACAGCTGGATTGGCTTATAACTCAGGGGTCCAACCATGGTAACAGTTCCATTCAATGACTGTTTGGATATGGTGTCCAAGACATTTTGACATCTATGACATGCTCTGGAGCTTTTTTTTATTATTATTAATGTAACTTCAGAGATAAGGCAAATTCTAAGACTGCAAGACATCTCACTACAGGGATGCCAGTGATATCTTAGGAAAGAGCTAGCTGCTGAATAGCTCAAAAATTCTTCCAGGTGTACTATATTCTGTGGGTAAGAATATGTATATCTTCAAGGAGAAAAGAAGAAGTAAAATCTCTACAGCCTTCTAAAATATCACTTGATTAATTTTATCTCTTTCAGCAATAACCAAAAAGTCATCTTCCTTTCTTTCTGTGACATCACATGTCACAGATTGCTGCAGTCAATGATAAACATTTTCGTACATATTTTCTTCATTGGTGTCATTCAGAAATTTCATCCTTCACTCAAGATAAGGAGGACAAAATTATAAGAATTGTCAGATATATTAGGATGGTCGAGGTGAATTATGAGTAATGAATTCAATAAGTTGATCACTAAACCTGTCCCTACAAAAACATGGAAAAGACATAATATCATTTCTTCTACTTTTTACCAATTCACCAGGAGTAGCAAGATACAAAAAAAGAAAGAGGTGCCAAAGCATTTGTTTATGCTCAGCCTCCTATTGCTCACAATAGAAAATTAAGCCAGGAGATCACTTAATAATAAGGTGATACTGGCCTACTAACTCTAAATGCTACTATAAGCAGCAATATTTCGTCTAAATTCCCAGGTTATTAGTTTTTCCCTGGACTTTTTGTGGGTTTTTTTGTTTGTTTCAGTGGTTTTACATTTTCTTTTGTTTTTGTTTTTGTTGCAATTTGGTTTTTTTTTCTTTTCTTTTTCCTTTGCTGTTGGTTTTCTGTTGTGGGTTTTGGTTTGGGTTTTTTTTTTCCCTAGTCTGAGTATTTTGACATTTGAATAGGTCTTTTTAGAGTTCTTTTTTCCCCTTATATCAGGTGCAAAGGAAATTGTGTTAATGTAAAAGATTGGAGGAGAGAAACAAAAAAAAAAAAAGGTAAAAGCCATGGGTCAAGATAAAAAAGGTTTAATTAGGCAGAAAAATGAAAGGAAAATAATAATAATTATAATAGAAGAATATACAGATGATGCACAATGCAATTGCTCATCATCTACTGAGGTATGCCCACCCTGTCCCTGAACAGGAGGCTGCCACACCCAGTCCATCTGCCCTCATTTTACTGTTCAGCATGTTCAGCATGGTGCTATATTGGTTTGAGATATCCCTTGGGTCAGCTGAGATCAGCTGAGCCAGCTGCATCCTCTCCCAGTATCTTGTACACTCCTGGTCTCTTTACTGGCAGAGCAGCAGGGAAACCTGCATCAGTGTCAGCCCTGCCAGGCAAGAACTAAAACATCAGTGTTACCAGCTCTGTTCCAGTCCTAAATCCAAAATCCAGCACTGCACCATCTACTAGGAAGAAACTAATTTGATCCCAGCTGAAACCAGGACAGCAGGTCCTCAAGAGACCCAAAATCACCTCTCTACCTTACTGCATTTTTCAAGTCTATTTATTCCTACAGACTCAGCCACACATACGAACTTCTTCATGGTAAGATTTGTATTCATGTACCTAAACCCCATATAAGTAACTGAACCTCCCTGAATTTGGAGCCAAATGAACTGAAGAAAGCAAGATCTGTGATATGTGGAAATTGCTGGTGCTGAGTCTGTGTATATGTAAAAGCAGAAAGTGCAGAAACTGCTAAGAGAACATGTATACACAAGTTGCCCTCATGTTAGATGAGGGAGAGAAAATGAAAAATGGATGAGAAGAAAGTTAAGTTTGTGATTATGGCTGACAGAGGCTATCAGAATATGAGACAAAGTGACAAGAAGAAAAGAAAGAAGAAATATAAATTCAGGAGATGGAGGAGGAAAGAGTGTGAAGCAAGAAATTCTGCACCAGCTGAGATGTCAAGTTACAATGGGAAAAAAATAATTACATCCCACACTTTGAAGTTAGCATACCAAAAGAGCTTATACAGAAGAACTGGGAGATGAGAAAAATATTCCCATGACCAGACATTTCTTTAAAATATTTTATTATAAGAACCAAATTTAGAATTTTGACAAGATTTTTATACTACTAAGTTTCCATTTTTCTTTTTAAGCTTTTGTTTTCAAAATGCTAAAGTATCTCACCTTACCTTTTTCTACCTCCCTAATGATTTCCTGAGGAATTAAAAAAGGACAGGAGCATAATCACCTTTAGATGATATCCATAAATCACACTCTTATTTGTTTTCCTAGTAAGGCAGTAGAGCATACTGAAACTGTAAGATTCAACACTATTCTTTCTACTGATGATCACCAATTGGCATATGTATGTACATTAAGTAAAGGACTAGCCAGTTCAATAATGTTGCAGAAAATCTACCTTCATATCCTAGGACATCCTGGAACAGTCCATACCCCAAAAGAGGTGGAGTTACTGTTTAGACAGTCTGTAACCCAAGCTCTATCACCACAACAGGCACATAGATAGGAGCTAATCTTCCCAAACCCAGGTAACATCATCTTTAAAAAGTGCAACATCTTCAATGTTACATTATTAGTCTTATTAGCGAGCCTAAAAACTTTGCCTGTTGAGGCCACACTTTGAGTGCTGTGTCCAGTTCTGGACCCTCCAATTTAGGAAGGATGTTGAGGTGCTGGAGCATGTCCAGAGATGGGCAACAGAGCTGCTGAAGAGACTGGAGCACAAGCCTTGTGACGAACAGCTGAGGGAGCTGGAGTTTTTAGCTTGGATAAAAACAGGAGGGAGACCTCCTCAAGGGAGACCATATCATGTTCTACAGCTGCCTGAAAGGTGGTTGAAGCCATGTGGAGAGTGGCCTCTTCTCCAAGGCAACCAGAAAAAGGACAAGAGGAAAGGCCTAAAGTTGTACTAGAGGAATTTTAGATTTGATTTTAGGAAAAATTTCTTCAGTAAAAGAGTGATCAGGCATTGGAAGTTTGTAAAAAACATGTGGATGTTGCACCTGGGGATATGGATTAGTGGTGAACATGGCAGTGCTGTGCTAAGGCTTGGACATGATGATCTCTGATGATCTTTTCCAATCTGAATGACTCTATGATTACCAGGTACTGTCTCTGAGAATGTGAGACTTTTAAGTGCATTTAATTTACCAATTTATACTCTTTTGATTTTAGTTTTCTTATATTTAAGTTTTATATATTTTTGTTTCTTTCCTGATAAAACAACGTGATTTCTTAGAAGTTATATATTGACATGCATATGGTAACATGACAGGGAGTGAGGTCAGCATTGAAAAAGACACACATTATTCTAAAGTTTGGTATTAAGCATTTTTGGAAGAGGAAATTGAATAATCAGTTTTTTAGTTTTGTGAAAGTATTGACAAATCAATGTTTTGCTTTTCTAAATATATAAAAGTTGCCATTCTAAATATATAGAAAATCAGTTTTTATACTTTTTCATTCAAAAATTTAAAATTTTAAGTTCTAATACAAAAATAATGGAAACCATATTTCAGCTTTTGAGAATAAATCACTTCACTTGAAAATCAGAACTTAAATCTGCATTTTTAAAGTGATTTAATTTTGAGTACCATTTCCCAATATTTATCTTTTCTCACAGAGATTTTTAAGGATCAAATTGATTAGATGAAACTTTCTCCTGTCTTAAATATTTTATCCTGTGTTATAAAACAGAAAGCTTTATATTTAATGCTATAAATATTTTGGAGAAGATAACAGATTGTATCATATTTCATTCCATATGATACTACCTTTTATAGACCATTTCTCTGACAGACATGGGAACAGTTTAGATACAAAGAATGGACCCAGTAATCTTAATCTTTCAGGAAACTTTTCAATTACATTTTTAAATTAAATTCCCTTGACATCTGGATATTTTAATTTATAGTCTTACTTTTAAAATTAAATAACATATGAAGAACTAATTTTAGGGTCTTTCCACAGCTGTCTTTTACAGTAAATTTTTCCATGATCTACCAATCAACCAGACATTTAGAGAGCCTTTTTAGTAGTATTTGCTATGGTCCAGGGAATTGAATGTATATTGTTATCACTGTATTAAAATATCTCCTTTGGACCACCTGTAATTTCTTTTCTGGCTCATTCTTTGCTAGAGGCATATGGAAATTTTTTCTAATTTAATTAGTCAAATAAAATACTCTCAAAACTCTTAATGACAGAATCTGTCATTAAGTGTTTTCACAATTCAAGTGGCCAAACAAATTTCAGAACTACAAGTAACTGATTAAAGAGACTTTGTTCTCACACTACAACCACCTTTTACTACCTTGTCATAACTTAAATATTTGTAACATGCTAAATCCCTCTCATAAAAATCCATTTCCATGCATTCATTTCATTTTATAAGAGCCTGGAATTAACATAAAATGCATTGCAAATCTTAAGGATTGAGAAATTATAGAAGCAATTAAGTTATGCCAAAAATCACACTTCTAGGAGAACAAATATCAATGTCATATTTGGTTATCTGCTTATCTCAGTCTGTGATATATTCTATACTAAATATAAAAGAGAAATCATAATTTGAATATACTGGTATCTTTTGTAGTGCCTTATGGAAACCTGTTTTGACCAGATGCAATATTTCTGCAATTTTAAGTGGTTTTATCCATTTTTGCCAAAAAATAAAGAAGAATTAGAATTTTGATGAATCTCATTATTTATAGTACTTTATTAACTAGAATACAGACCACTTTTTTAGTTTATACTGAAATTTTGTGTTTATTACAGGTATAGCTCTATTAGAAGCAATATTTGAAATAGACATGAAAATGTAAGAGTTCTGTAAATGAAAAACAGCAATATGCTGGCCAGGTTGTTCATATATGTATAAAATAAATTGTAAAGAAAAAAATCAACATAAGTACAAGCATTCTATTATAGGAAATGAGAAGAACAGAGTTTAGTGATTAAAATTAATAGGATAATTTTGTACTTTTCATGCATTCACCAGTCCTTGAAATTACAGTAAGAGAAGTTGACAACAATAATCTTGCTATTCAATTTTATACACCCAAGAAATAATTCAGGTAAGAATTATGAAAACATGAGATTTGTGAGTTACTTTTTTTGTGTGTTAATTGACGAGGCTTTTGAAACTGTAGCAATCTTGAGAGTTTACACATTTCACTGATGTTTTCCTTCTACCTTTCCAATCTTACACTTTGAAATAAATCTTTTGTTTCAAAAGACAGAAAAGTTATGTTAACAATTCAGTTAAAGAACACAGATGTTTTGAAATACTATTTTAAAAAATACATATTAATTTGAAATTAAAAAAACAGCAGTCTTCTGTTTTTAGAAAAGCAAAAATAACAGACAGGGTTACAAAGAAAAACCCAAAATCTAGTTCCTTATTTTTGCATGCCAATTGTTGCAGTGAAATTCCTCTGCATTAAATCAATAAGCATGTATTGTTAAATGAATTTTTCCATGCTCAGTCAAAAACATCGATTTTTTAAAAAAATCTAATTTTCCTTTTATATGAATACATATAGCAATTCTGTCTAATTGTATCAATCAAGAGCAAGCCACATTTGGTACTCCATAATTTACTCTCCATTATATTCTACTGTTTCTCTATAAAGTGATATTTCATGGTCTGTAATTAGGGACAGCATAAACAAAACATCAAAACACAGCAGTTTAAAGCTGTCCTGTTAGGTACACCACGTTTTGTGTTGTACAACACAAGCAGTACTCCATTCAGAGAACAGGAGATAAACCCAGCAAACTGAAGCCTTTTTTGTAAGATTGTATATGTGGTTCTGATATCAGTTTATAATAGTATTCCTCCCCTGTAGAATGGAAGTAGTCATGCCTAACAACTTTTGCTAATAATATTGAGATGCATATACTAAAAAAATCTCATATGTAAACACACAGATTTCAAAGTATACATCACAATAACCGTGGTGGTAAGATGAGTTTAATAGTAAATTTACTATTTCTCCTTGTATTCTCTTTCTCCATATTTTCAATAATCAAACCCAAGAGTAACAGCAATTACAAACAGAAAAAAAAATTAATAGGTTGAAATGGTGCTTATTAGAGTTCTGGCTAAATTCACAATACCATTTTGGGTTTGAAGCTGACTTGACTCCTTAATTAAGCCTGAGTTCAATTTTAACTTCTAAATTGAACCACAAAAAATGCAAGAGTTATACATAATTTAATCACCTATTACTTTATTTCTATTCAAAGCTGTTCTTCATTAACAGCTCAGCTATTGAATTAACCAGCATGGGACAACCCAAAAATATGCATATTGAATCTGTCATTTCATCCAAAATAATTCTCCTTGACCTCAGAAGAAGGCCTGTAGTGCTTAAATCATACTAGAAAATAATCTGATCCATTAAACCTATTTATTTTGTTCTTATGTATTTCCAGTTGAGAAGTGATTTATAACTAGGTTAAAAATAGATCTGGATTGCTTTAAGAGACAGTTTAGGAGAACCAGTTATAAACTGTGGTCATTTCATAACCCGGGTGAAACACACAGTTAAAACTAGGGACTGCTTTGGAAGAATTCTCACACAACAGCTACTAATTTCTTTAAAAGATATATTAATTATTTCTTTGCAATTTCTCAAGATAAAATGACATTCAAATAATACATGACTAATATATACTGAGGGAAGTAGTAAAATAATGAAACACCCATGTATTTAATACTTCTCAGTATCAAAACCATTTCTTAATACTGTACATGAAAATATTTTTTATTCAAGAGTAAGAGATTTAGGGTTTTTGTTCAGTCTGTGTGCATTTACTCATCTAAGGATAATAAATTTTCGCTGTATATTAACTGAAAAGGGATTTTTTACCTGGGAAAAAAAAAAGTGTAATTTATGACCGATAAACCCATTTAACTTTTTTCCTCCCCCTCCCCTGTTTTTTCTTTTTGTGTCTGGTTTTAGAAGAAGACAATTGGATTTGAAAAGTATATCAAATGAAGGAAAGATTTTATCTGTTTCTGAAGACACCATGTCTTAATCTCTTATCCCTCAACCATAGATGAGTTCTGAGTGATCCCTAGGGATCCCAGGTGCTGTGGCTGATGAATGGTCTGATGTGATGCTTTGTGTAGAAAAATAACCCTCCCAAAATTTGTAATTCAAAGGTATTTTATGTGTATAACTGCAATTTACACTGTACATAAGGTAAGATTATACATTTGAAAAACCTTTTAAGCAGTTATAAACTAAAATTAATAAACCAGATCATTTTTTTTCTGAGGACAGGATTCAAAAGCATATTTAAACAGACCTTCAGCAATATGAAAAGAACATCAAAGTAAATGGAACATTATTAAAATGTTTATATGTTTCAAGGTTGGCAAAAATCAGAGAAAGGTAACATTAACTCCTCCATAAGGAGGAGTAAAATTGCTTCTCCATAAGTCCCAATAAAAAAGGATTTTTAACTGGTTTGAAATTTTTTAAAGGTATTTATGAAACTAATTATGAAATAAACTTTAAAAAAATATTTATATTAATGGGCCAACACAAGGCTACTTCAATACAGCAGAATAGAACTGGAACAGGACTGATCTCTTCCATTATACGTGCAATTATAAATGTTTTAGGTTTTTAGTTGTCAAGAATTGTCACAAAGGTAAAAAAGTTCAACATGAAACACATTGTTCCTGCACACAGGCAAGGTGAAGAAGAATGAAGTGTGACTGAAATGAGACTTTACACACAAATCACCATATTAGCAGAATATATGCTCTACACTTTAGCTATGCAGTCATGCTTTCAACAGTTAATGCTGATTATTGTCTGCTGAGTGCTCATGGGTCAAGGAATGAGATTAGTGCTCATAAACTGTGGCTGACTGCATGACTATTAGAAGACCAGGATAGTCCTAAATTCACAGAATGCCATTTTTGTTCCACCAATACAAGCAAGAATTCTCCAGATGAGAAATACATTAGAGTTCAGTTTGGTTTAGCAATTTATTTCTCTATGACTTCTGGTGATTTCATGGGGTTTTTTTTGTGTTTTGGGTTTTTTTGTTTGTTTTTTTTGGGGTTGTTTTTTTTTTTTTACCTATGTGTTTTCCTGTAGAACCCTTTCTTATAAGAAATTAATTCCGTGTACATGGCATTCTACCTATGCTTGAATCTGCTGGTGAATTTCAATTTTAAACTGGCTATGACACATTTCAAGTTTTCCAATGCACTGAGATATGATACTTTAGCATTCAGATTTCTCAGTAATTTTTGATAACCATGGAGTATGATGTCTGCAAACAAGAATGTGCAGGTAATATTTTCAGAATTCATTTCTCAAGTCATTCAACAAAGACATAAACACCTGAAATGGATGCAGAATTAATCAGGTTTCTTTATAACTTCCTCAATACCACTAATAGTGATATAATAATTTCTACAAGTTCATTTATTTTTCACAGAATTTAGAAAATTATGCTATAAATAAAGCACAATAATATTAAAATCTAGTTCTTTTCATGGCTAATAACAAAAAGGGTCTCTTTCTTACAAGTAAGTAAGTACCCTAACCATGACAAGCTGAAAAAGACTTAAAAGATGTCACTTCAGAGGCACATTTCACACTTGACAGCTTATTTAATTGTTTTAAGCTGGGATCATCACTGACTAAAAGTATGTAATAGAGTATTTCAAACAAAACAAATTATATCAGTTGGGAAAAACATATTCCATGATAATTTCTATCATTCTGTGCCTTTAATTTTCAATCCTTTATGTAAAAATTATTAAGCCATTTACTGTTTGGTGGGGGTTTTTTGTTGTGTTTTTTTTTTTTTTTTTTTTGAACAAAGATACCCTTACGGAGGAGTTCACTTGTTTTAAATGCTTTTTAAAGTAATTTATAAAAAATGAAGGCATTTGTAAAATTAATTTCTCAGGATTTGTATACAAGTTGCTCAGTTTCAATCCTGAGGGTCACCTTTGTTTCTTTTCTCCACAATATATGTAAATGCTGACTGAAAAAAAAAGACAGAAATTATATCATGTTCAAGGAGAAGTAGTAATACCCTATTTTATTTCATAACAAATTAATGGAAACTCTCCAACAACCTAAGTGATATATGGCTCCCTGCTTTGTTTTTAGCCACAGCTCTGCTACAGAAGTAAATTAACAATAAAATGTCATCAAGTATAATGGGAAGGGGAAGGGGAAGGGGAAGGGGAAGGGGAAGGGGAGGGGAAGGGGAAGGGGAAGGGGAAGGGGAAGGGGAAGGGAAGGGAAGGGAAGGGAAGGGAAGGGAAGGGAAGGGAAGGGAAGGGAAGGGAAGGGAAGGGAAGGGAAGGGAAGGGAAGGGAAGGGAAGGGAAGGGAAGGGAAGGGAAGGGAAGGGAAGGGAAGGGAAGGGAAGGGAAGGGAAAAATTTTAATATCAACTTTCAAAATTCTGTTAACTTGTTAACTATGAGCAATCACAAAAATATGACATAAACTGAAGAAAGATAGACATATTTCCAAAAATTTTACTGCTGACAAATTTTTTTCTTTTTTTATATATAAATAGAAACAAATGTGTAATGACAGCACTGAAAAGACTGCATCTAGTTCACACATGCTTATTTTTAGGAACATGAAACACTTCTACGTTTTAACACTGGCAAGCTTTAACACTTATAAATGCAAATTTACTTCTTTACAGAGAACCTGCTGTGAGCATGCAATGTTTGCAGACTTTTTCCATTCCATAAAATACTGGGTAATTAAGTACCACAATTTTTTTAAAAGTTATCATCCTGATGGTGCAAATTAGTGATGAAGCAAAACACAGAAAAGAATAAATTGTCCCAAATGACAACTCCCAATATTAGAATTAATTATTTTATTATTATCAACAAAGAATAATCTGATATTTCTCCTTCCCTCCCAGCGGATGGCAGTGCTGTTGGTTATGATGTTCTGGTGAAGAGAGGCATTCAAGCACCACCTGCAATTTCACTAGGCTGACATGTGGGGTTTCCTTGATACCACAACTCAGGTCCCTTAGTGGACCTCCTACAGGTTTCCTAGCAAGGCAGGCCTTCCCAGCTGGCCTCCTTCACCAGCTTCCTTCAGGGCTCACTCATGTGTCCTCTTCTCTTCTGTAAAGCTTACAAGGAGACGCCGTGTTCTGCAGTCTCTGTGTGTTGCATTTCCCAGAAGTTTGATCCATATGCACAGCATAGACTCTTTTACTGTTTTGTAAAAGATCCACTTTACTACCTAGAGTATTATTAGTGACTTTAATTATTTTTATGAGAAAGTGAAATGTGGTTTTTTTTTCCTGTTTTCTCCATTTCTAGACTACGCTTCCCAGCACCTGATTATTCAGAAACTTTTACAATAAAGTCAAGAATCCTATCAAGTCAAAAGGAAAGCATGTTTAGCTAAAACAAGATAATAGATTAATCTAGTTTTGCTGAAATCTGGCATTTTATAATAATTTTATTCACATATATGAATAAACCTCCTCATTGAAGTTCTTCCTTGAATGCATGTTTCTTTGACAGCAAATTGAGTATTCTCAATCTGAATGCTTCTGGGGTAAATTATGGTCACAAATCTTAATCTGATGGAAACCACAGTTCCTTAAATTGGTGAGGGAGCATGCATAGATCTCTTCCAGGAAATGTTCACATACCATGAACTTGTGTATTGAAAATGAGACAAGCCACAAGCACAGACTGTACCAGAAAGGATGTTAATAAGACAGAATGCTCTGATCAGCCTCATTACTTGGGCAGACTTAGTGGACTCTCAGTTCGCAATATGAACCACAAGCTGGTTGGCAAAAGCAAAGTAAAAGCTTTGAATTTCTCTCCATTCACATAGTGATTTTAGCAACCTGCAAAAGGATCCTCTGAAGAAGAAATTCTGCACGGAAAGCCTTCTTGAAGAAGTATAACTGTATCTGTCTGGAACTTTCACCACCAAGAACTGCACAGAAGAAGAAGCTGGGCAGAAAAATGAAATCTAAGTATGTTGGCTTGCTCAGTTAAGCAAGATGGTAAATCCATCTGTGATCACAAACAATATAAACAAAGCCATTGGAAGGATTTTTGGGGCTGCTATGGTGAAAATTACCTCCATCTCAGTTAGGGCCAATACACTTTGCTCATGAACTCTGCACTCAGAGACACTCGCTCAAGAGGGTGACAAGTTGAACTGCAGCCGTTAACATGTCTGGCAGCCAGATATATTTTGGTACTGCTAATAAATAAACTATGACTGCTTAATGTCCAATCAATTCACCTCTATCAAATGACGTAAGCTAAAACTGAGAGAGAAGATTCAGTGGAGCACATGATTGTTTACATGGTTTCAAACACAAGGCTGGCCTGAAGAGAAATGCTTATGCATTTAGGGTGGGAGCATGATTAATCCAAGTGGTATGGAGACACAAGAAAAAAAATGATTTTTAATACAACTTGCTATGTATGTCATCATTACATGCAGAGACAGTGAAACATAAATTTCAGACCAATTCAGATATGGTCTTGTGTGCAAATCTTGGAGTTCCAGAGTCAGCACTCAGATCAGGCAGGAATGTATGAGAGCTGTAATAAGATGTAGAGAGGGTAAAAAGGACCAGCACCTGCATGCAGAGAATAGCTGTGAGCTTAATGTATTATGATGAGAAACCAACACCAACCAGAGTATCTGCTTGGCTCTAACCACTTGCTGTGTGTTACCAGATGAAGTGGAAAAACATTGTGAACAAAAAGCTTAGACCTTGAAATATACAGTGTAACCTAGGAAGCTGATTATTAGCTGGTTATAAGCTGCAACCTAGGAAGGAAGCTCTGGACATATCTAAGTGCCTAATATTTGAAACACAAGAGTTGGCAAACACCTGCAAGCAGTGTAAGCTTTTTAGCATGATACTTATGTCCATCACTGCTTCTGCTTTTGCGATACTAATCAACAACACTCATTTAATGAGGTTAGAAAGATAGGTAAACACTGAGAACTACAGATAAGGTGGGGAGAATGCTCCTTAAGAGTAAAGAAGGTGTGCTCTTCACTAGAGGTGACTGGTTGCTGGCAGGTGATAAGAAATTATTTAATCCTTTACTCTCACCCCATCATGCAGATGTCTAGAATCTCATACTTCCTATAACTGTCAGCACAAAGGCAAATTGTCATTTTTATGACAAGCTTCAATATTTAAGCTTATTCTGAAAAGCAGAAGTCTCATTGAGGATGGATGAGAAAAACTATTTTGAAGACTAGAAGGCTGCTATTTCAGCAAGTGTGATATGTGTTAAAGAACAATTTTTGCATTTCTAGATTTTGTGGAGAGAGGTTTTAGCAGCCAAAAGAAGAGACATAATGGTAGGGTGAGCAGTGCAGTATTTAGTCTCCTCTTGAAAACATTTTGAACAAAGAATCTGCCACAGGAAACTTCTTTCAAATAGAACACAGCACTCTGGTGTTTCTTTTCTCTCCTAAATTAATAACTTTTATTATTTCATGCCTTTATGAAAGTATTTCAGGAGAAAATCTGTCCCTCTAATATATGCTTGTTTCTGTCAGAAATTAGGCTATTCAGTGTATCAAGATCTATAAACACAAAAATTTGAATATTATAATTTTTTTAAATAAAATGCTACATTCTAGATTCCTGTAATAAAACCACCTTGCAGGACAAAAATTAACATTTGCCATCTAACCCTTGCTTAAACTTATAAGAGCTTGAAATTACAAGCGGTATTAGAGAAAAGTCATGCCTACTGAATAAAATGTTAGTCTAATGTAGTAATATTTCATTTGGTTTACACTAGAAGCAGCAAAAAGAATGGTTTTGTTTTGTTTGTTTAGACAGTTGGTTTATGTAAAAATAATGAAAACCTTTTATAGCTTCACCATTTTAAAATAATAAATCCATTCTGAAAAAAGTAGATTGCTAGAAATTCCCCAAAGCACATAGGGCTACATTGTCTATAAAAATAAAACAGATAAATCAAGATTTTTTTTATGGGACAGCATTTTTTGAGAAATTATATTACAAAGCTTATAAGGTAAAAAAAAAAAAAAAATTAAAAGAGAACATCAGCTAATACCCCAAATCTCACATTGGCTTAGCCTTACTCCTAAGGCACATGTTAGATATGATTGCCAAGGCAGATACAATTCTATTGGTCATTACTATAAAGAAGAGAAAATTCTTTCCTACTAATTTGGGTCCTTAGTTAAGATTGAGTTTATTAATATTTATCCACCCAACTTAACTCCTACTCTGATAATAGAATAAACTCTGAAGTTGAAGCTTTCTGTTTACATTAAGCCTTTTTCAGTCCCTGTGCTCCCTGAAAGCATCTTAAGAACCATTGCAATATGCAGCTAAGTTTCCCTTCCTGAAATTGCTGACTGCAGTGTCCGTGGTATTCTAGATGTCCATCAAAGGCAGTGTTCCTGATCTGTACCATCAACTGAAACTCAGGAGCTGTGGTTTGCTTTTTCACATCAGCAGTGGGATGCTTTATCCAAGAGTAAAATTAATCTGTTCCCTTGCCTAGAAGGGATGAGAACTTGGCATATGCTTTGACAGCTCTTAGTCAAGGTTAATGGAGTCTCCGCAGGAGCCTGAATGTTAATATGGTTTTTATGATCATCGTTGTATTAATATCCTTATTTTTTACTTGTACATAACAAACTAATTAAACACTGTGCACTACTGAGTCTCTGTTCTTTTTAATGTGATAAAAGACACCATAATGACTTTTGTCGTAGGCCCTTTATAATTATTACAGCTCCTTATCTACACAGCTATACTTTAGAACTCATACAATCAGATTATCACTTTTACCAGGTCACCTTAAAGGTGTAATATAATGTTACATTTGGATTAAAGCACCTTTGCACTCCCATTTAAGGGCTGTTAAATTACCAAAAGAAAGGGAAAAAAGTAATGAGAACCGTCACTATAGATCTTTGTTAGTTTAAACTAGAACAGAACAGCTATGACTGAAGTATATTGTTTACAAAAAATGTTAAGTACAAAATCACTGGTTTTCCCTATCACCTATACATAGGATAGCATTTTTTAAAATGTAAAACAATTTCATAGAGAGGTGCTCAATTCCACACTGCCCTTAAGTAAATATGAATGCTTTTAATGAAAAGTATTATTTTAAAGTTACTACATCCAATTTTCAAGTTATTATGTACAAACTAGCCTATTCTTAAGTAATTTAAAGACTTCTGTGAATCTTTTTACTTCTACCACTAGACTACTGTCATTATCACAGAAGCAAATTTGTGATCAAAGAAAAGCTGAGTGTTCTGATCTAGCTAGAACTGAACTATGGGATTCCTAAATACATTTGGAACAGTTCAAAAACAAGCAAACACAAATTAAGCTAGACTGACCACCAGTTAGAAACAAGCGCATTCATTGCCACAGATAGACAAAAGTTTCTGTGAAAATGTTCAATTATAGAATTCACTCTTATCAGTGAATAAAATTATGGATTGTTCTTTTGACTAGGTCAGATCATGTTTTGGAAAAAGAGTTGAATTTAAAAATCTGATTTTTTTATGTAACATCAAAATATAATAAGCATTCTTTTTATGTAGAAAAGATTTTTTTTTTAATTCTGAAATCAAATTCCTAGAATATAGTCACCAAAGTAGAAAATAGGTGCTGCTGGAATTAAAAAAAACACACTCTCCCAAAAAACACCAAGTCACCTGGCTGAGTGTTACTAACACTGTTTCCTGTGTTCAAGTAGAGCCCTTGTAGAGCCCTTGATTCAACATGCACTTACTCAAAACTAGAATTCTGCAACTGGAAAGCCACTTAATCTTGAAGGCTTAAACTAAATATGAACTGTAGTGCCTGGGAGACCTGCAACACTAGGCACATAGTTATTTTGCTTCTCTAACAATTGATCCTGTGGAGATACAAAAGAAAACTCTGCATACAAAGTGCTAGTCTCAAAGAAGTTTGACACTAGATAAGATTATCCAGGTCAGAAATGAATTCTGATTACTGTGACAGAATTGTGACATTTTTGCCAGCTATACAGTGAACAGTGCTGCTAAATACCATATTCACTACTCATTAACTGATTCTAAAGCACATTCATCAACTCAGTCTAATATACAAAATGAGTCATAACAATTAGAAATTAACTGCAATGCAATGAATACTATCTCTGAATCAATGCTGTATTGTCTGTGCTGGATTTCCTCTTTTCTTTGCACTCATCATCAAAACAAAAACACTTCTTCATCTCTATTCATTGATTCTAGAGTAAAGACTGCAACCATTTGCAAAGTAGTCAGTTCACAGATATAGGCAGTAGGAGGAATAACATCTTTGTCATTACAGCTTGCTATTAGTAAATCTTGGTGCAGACAGCACCACATGGACTTCTTAAAAACTGGGTAACTCACTTGTCATCATCACTGGGAATTCTGGACAGTATATGTATAAATGCATATGGATATGGACAGATTAATTAAGTATACAATTTCCATAAAGAATAAAATTAACAGTATGATTATTTATTGAGAAAAATACAATTTTTGAAAAAAGTTCTACAGTTGAAATAGGAATATATCTTACAGCAGAGGAGTATTTTGATTTAGTCAAAACACGTTTGAAAGTAAAATTTTTTCCATGACCTTCTAGAATAGTCTTGCACTTAAGTTCAAGTTTGTAGCTTGAAGGACAAACAAAAAGAAAGCCAAGAACCCAAACCCTCCAGCTTGACAGAGTCATCTCCTCTTCAGGTCTGATTCTACAAGACAAGGACAGACACTGCCTCTGTTAACACAGTCATACAAACAATTTGTGGCAAAATGGTGCCTTTACCCCCATCACTCAGAAGTTCATTGTCACTACCGTGTAGGAAAAAATGGAACCTTCATTCATCCTGTGAAAGCCTTCATTCACATGCAGCCAGTGCTTCCCAGTGCACTGGACAAAGTGGAGGAAGGTTGGGGAAAGGAAAGGAGTATCAGACTTCCCTGCTCTGTTTATCAGGGGATGCAACCCTTGGTTATATTCCAGCACACACAGATAAAACTTTTTCTCTGGCTCACATTTCAGAAAAAGAAGCTGCTATACAGCTCTGTCCAAACACATACATCAGCTCTCACAGTTCTACTAAACCTTGAGATAAATTCATAAATCACATACATTTTATTTTGGGAAAGAGCAAGATTACAGATAGGCAATGATCTAACATTGCTTCCCACACTGGAAACCTAAACTCACAAGCTGAGAGCTAATTTTAGTGTAATAAATTCTTTAGAGACCTGTATAAATTTTTTTTAATTTGTGGAAAGAAGTACTTGTAAAAATGTGTTTTGTAAGTTTGAGGGGTTTTTTTGCACTTTAGCTTTAAAAGGACTAAAACTGAGGAAAAAAACCTAAAACTTAAATTCCCATTGAAGCCAAAGAATACAGAAACTCAGCTTCCTCCTCTTAGATAATCTTTTGATCCAAAACGTAAACACCTACTGAATTATCAGAAAAAAATGTTCATCTTCATATTTTATCCTGGTAGAAAGCAATCATATCATAGAATCACAGGATCACTAAACAGATTTACAAGTACAAGAAATCTCTGTCTTGGGATTACACACTGCTCCAAACACGAGATTTGAGGATTAAATTTATATTTCAAGCTATTATTCTTTCCTCCAGCATTCATTTTGGTAAGATTCATCTTACCTAACCTCTGCTGTTAGGTAAAATCATAAAAAAGGCTTGCCATTGAATTGACATTGTCTCTTTAATCAGAGGAGTTAAGCTACTTCAGAGAGCAGTTTCTCATATATGTAATATATACATCTAAGATGAGTTGAATCTATATTGTTTTGTTGTAAAGAAAACAGAGGACATGTAAGTACTTAATATTTTATCATATAAATTTAGTATACATGATACTATCGCAAAAAACAATTTCCAATTATTCCAACATTTTTCTCTTATTCTCTGTCACAATCCAAAATCAGGTCCAGTAGTTATAATGACATTTATAATTCCTCTCAAAATGTGTGTGAATCTCCTGAATAACACCTGAAGTCTACAGGTAATAGTAGAATTTTGTCCCAAAAATAAAAAATCAAAAATTTTCTATAAAATCCCTTCTCAGTAGAGGTATTCATTATCATCAAAAAACAGGATATATTGATGCTTTAAATCAAAACTTATTACTCACAAATCTCACCAATGATTTTATGGATTATGACACCGATAGCTTTAAATAGGTTTCTGTTTCCTTATGCTAACATAGGAATAGTCTAACTCCAGGACAGATACTTCTGGATGATTTCCAGACTGGCTCTTCAGAGTTGTATAGATTAAACAGTAACAAAAGGCCATATTTTGGACAATATCCTTGTTTCCATAAAGCAATTACTATTTTGTGTTCCATAAACTTCTCTCTTTCCAGAAGAATTAACTTCTCTGTATATCCTTGGGAGAATTGCAGAGGAAAAAACACTGCCGGGGAAAAATTATTTAGAGGAACTTTGGTGATATTTCAGACTTTGGAAGCTGCTCTTTTGCTGCTGAAGCTTATTTTCTCTCACTTTCTTGTGTTAGAGACTACATACAATTTAACTGTGAATTTTTATCAGATTTTCAAAGTGATTCTTGCCCATGTAAAACCTTTATGTACTTGAGCTACACTGCCACTGTATAAATACATTGAGAAGACTAAATTAAAGCCATTATATATATATTTCAATTCTAGAGGACATTTCACAAAAAGTTAATTAAATTTTTAAATCCAAAAATTCTCTTGATCATGTATCTTACTGAAAAAAAAAATGTTTTGTGATATCTCTCAAGACACAAAATATTTTAGAGAAGGATTCAGAAATAAACCTCAGATTCCCTGGTTCTTAGTTTCTGTCTTTGCCTGCTCCTCTCCTTTCAGCCATTTTTTGTCTCCTTTCAGCTATTCTTGACAGCTAACAAAAGCAGTAAGCTTTCAGGTATCATTGAACTTCAAAGATATTCAGCTACAGGTCATTTTCTTCAAGTTCATCTTCCAAAGTCAGTGACCCAAAAATAGACTATTACATTGACAGTTTCTCTAGGTCCCCACTGATGATGCAGGAGAGAAGACTGCCAGAGGTCAGTCCTATAAATCTCATATTAACTATAACTGTCCACATCAAGTGTACTTAAACCAAGAATAGTTGCAAGAGTTCAATACAGAAGTAAATGAATACCAGATTGAAAAAACCCTATCACATAAAGCCCTTTGAGTACAATACAGAAGAATGCTGACACATACACATGACTTCTCAGATATTTCTCCTCTCTATGATGATGTTTTATGGAAGTTAATGTTGTGAGGAAAGACTGAAACTAAATGGAAGACTAGGCTTGTAAAAAAATTTTATCTGTCTAGCAAAAAAACCACTATCAGACATGAAAGGTACCAGTTCGCCTTCACTTCAATGTGATCATGAAATAACAAAGGCCATTAGGTGTGTGAAATACTGCAAATAAAACATCAGGGAGACCTGACAACGTCTTCTATATCACTAGTAAGGAAAACCAAACTAAGGGGATCTACCTGTCTTAAAGAGGTAGATTTTAGAGTTTACTTAAAATAGCTTTTGTTTACACTTCAAAGATTTGAAAGAAAACCAAACACTGAGGAAAGAAGGTATTCTTTTACTTCTTTTTCCACACAGGAACAGAGTGGAGAACAAAGGTTTCCATGCAATCTATCAGCAAATAAGAATGTAAAGATGGTTTGCAATTCATTTCTATTCAAAGCACTTCACAGTGATGCGTCTGAGAGAACTCTGACAGGTCCCTTCACAAAAAGAATAATTATTTGGAACTGTGACTTTGAGATAATGGAGAAAGCCTTGCCTTATGTACTATCAGGCACAGCTTAAATACTTCACCATCTTCCAATATAGTGAGATGTTTTAATTCCAAGGTAGTGTACTTGGAATATTATATTTGACAATCCTGTTCACAAATGACATAACATTTTTATAACTTTATTAAATGAGTTGATAAAAACTTACATGAAAATGCAAAAGTTTCTTCTAAACCAAGGAAGCCTTTTTATTATTATTTTTATTACAATTACAATTTTGTGGGGAAGAAGGCTTGTATGGAAAGTATATCCTGGTTATGAAAGCTGTTTTCTTTTTCTTCTGCCTACTGCTTTTTATCAGCATCCTTGTTTCCAACTTTTATCTTCTAAACAACACAAATTCTACCTATTTTCTTAAAGCTGTCAATTTCACAAGCTAAAAAAACCCAATAAACAAAGAACATCTTCTTTTCCCCACCATTTAATGTGCTTATTGGTGGGAATCAGATTTCCAGTACCAATTTACTCATTTACTCACTAATTTCACTGGGTAAGACATGTTTGAAAATTGAAATATGACATTTGTCTCAGGTTGTCCTAAACATTTGTTGAATCACAATGTGCTCAGTGTGAAGGCATTTTTTTGAAAAGTTCATTTATTAGTCCAAGTAATATGACTTTCAGTATTTTCCAATTAAAATATGTTTGTCAGAAAATTTCTGATACTTTCTTGTCCTAATGCTACTTTCTCTGAATTTATGAGAATATGAAACACACAAACTGATATTACTGAATACTGAAGATATGGATAACAAGATGAATGAGCCAGCTAGAATGCTCCACATATCTCTAATTTCAAATTACCATGACATTTGCCACTTCCAACCTTTCACTGGTAACTGGCATTCTGTTCAATCATTATAAATTTGTTTAAGTATTTAAATAAAGACAGAAGAACCACTAAGAGGTTTTTGACAGTGGAGCCAATTACACAGGTTTGTTAAATGCACCACTGTGCTGGTGCAAGGCAGTGTGGCTGAGCATTCCCATGGGAACTGGGGGGAGAGCAGGACCAGGGCCAATTTCTCCAGGCTAAGCAAGGATATATATCAAATGAACCACACTCTGAAACTGTATGCTAAAAACCTATCTACCTGCCAGTAAATGTTAATGAACAATAAAATTAAGCACACTAGCTATTTTTCACTGATTTCTCACTTTTACTATAAACTAAAAGGTGGATTGGAGGTATTTTGCAGAAAGCTAATAGCTGTAGTCTGCTCACACTCTGAACCAGCAGGAAGCTTTTTAGTAACACACAATGCCACACTGAGCACAACCTAATTGAAAGCTGTATAAAGCAGACTGGACTCTGCTTGTCATATGGGGATGTGATGATGCCAGTGCTTAAGAACTAATTCAATCTCCTGTGAGCAAGCCGAGTGTTCTCATCCATCTAGACAGTGAATGCTCTATATTCACCCCTGAATTTACCATATATTAATTTCTCTGGGTAGGTAAGCCCCAATACAAGCAATCTACTTCTTTTGTGTTTCACTTTGAGGTGGTCAAGGGAGCAACATAGTATCAGAGAAGCTGTAAATTTGCCCCAAATAAAAGGAAGCCAAGTGTAAATGAGAACAATAAATTCTTACTATATACCTTAGGCTTTCGTCTAGATTCATGGTATTTAAAGAGAAATTTACATATAAGAATACAAGAAAACAATTAGAGTAGAAAGAGCAAAAAGCAGAAGAAGGAAGTAATGGTCAAAATTAAGGTAAAAAGGATGTAGATGGGAAAGAGGGATTTGCTTTATTCAACAAATGTACTTTGTTTTCTGGCATTCAATTTTGCGTGCTAAAATTTAAATGCTAAAGTTTAAATTTAATATACTTCATTATTTACCTTACATATGGATTTCACTAAAAGATTTTAAGCCAAGGATGTAAGCTGCCTTGTTTCCCACCTCATTCAGGACATGATCATCCAGTAAAATCATTGTGGAGATGCTTATCATTCCAATCAAAGGCAATTTTATCAGTATGGTTATTGAATTCACAAACACTTCTTATTAGCTCTGTCACCCTATTTTTGTATCTGGTGGTGTTTATCCAATTTATGTGAATGGTTATTTTTGTCTACTAAAAAAAGGTAAGTTTTGTACTCACTGAAAACCATTTAAGTATGAACTCTAAAATTCACTCCAGCATAAGCTTGATCCAATTAACTAAATCACATGATTTTGCCTGCCTGGAATTACAGAAAACATAGAGCCAGTTCTGAAACAGTGGGTCTACATCCAGCATGCATGAAGGCTCATTCAATCTCACAATGTTTTATGTGAGAAACAAAAATGGCTGAAGTAGTTGTGGTGGAAGAAAAGAGAAACATGAGACCCAAATATTCACCTGTTTTCTGTAAGGCCTCAGAAAATCTGAGAGAAGCCCTAGCTCTGCTATTTAATATTCTGGTAGAACTGGGGCACTGCCAACACTAGCAGGGCAGAGCAACATTTCCATGACTCTCTGAGGCAACAGAAAGATATTTTCCATTGTCATACTTGTTTCTTCATCATCTTTTACACAAGTACACACTGCACCCTGCCCCAATGCCTCTGCTGTACACGTGCGTTCACTGAGGTAATATACTTCCTGCTCTATATCCACTTTATTTCCTCTGTTCAAAGATCCAAGAGTTGTTACGTCAAAAGTGTGTCTTTTATTGCCCATAAACATCACTTTAGTGTTAGTACAGCTGCCTTCATTGGACCTGTCTTTACAATTACAAACAAAAGACTTGATTTAGCACATACTAGACTTGCCTTACTGCTGAGCTGGGAAAGCTCCACATGTGCTAGCAGCTTGCTTCCCTCGAATTATTATCCCAGGGCTCTAAAAACCTTTAAACATAAATAAAGTTAAAAGATGCTCAGATAATACAGATTTGCATACCCAGCAATTTGAGGTTTCTGAAAAACCAAAGGAATGTGAAGACTCTGGAAATGGGATCTCCTTTTGCCAAAAGAAAACAATGATACTATTTTATACTTCTACATCTGCCACTCCAAGACACTTGACAATCTTTCAGCATTTAGCAAGAGAACCTATTAATGAAAACACTATTTTTCATAAACAAACCGATATTAAATTATATTTTAAGAAACAGAAAGATCTCATGTTCTAAGTTTGCTTCCAAGACCTGACTGTTTGACTGAGATTTTTACTTAATCATACTCAATGGTGATAGAAAGAATGTCAGATTTTTATTTGAGGAAAACAGGAGTTAAATTGAGTTAAAATGATGCCAACAAAGTATATTTCTGGCAACTTACATTTGTATTTCTGATACATGTGACTTTTAAGGTGCACTCATTAAGTAACGTATCATACCCTACATTGGGTAATGGAGTTATTATTTCAGGAGGTTTTTTCCCAAATTAAACACAGTTTTATGAACTACTGAACTAGCTGACCAATTAAGTTATTTCAAATACAAAACTCGAATGAGGTGATACAATACCAATTGAAGTCTTTTAAAATCAACTCTGCAATGCAGAAACTTGATTATACCTTCATACTAATCAATACAGCATTCAAATACTGACAGTAAGAATTATAAAAACAGGCAAATAAGTTTTATGGGATTCATCTTTACAGCCACCCACTTGAAAAATCAAGACTAAGGTAATTATGTAAATTTCTTATGATAATTAAACCTCAAGCTGTATATTCAATAAATCAAACTCTGTCTTCTCATATCAATATTGTACCAATATACCTCATCATTCACCTCCACAATGTGATATCAAATGCTTCTAATTATATTAAATGTGTAAATTCAGAAAAAATAAGTAATTTCAAAGTCATAAATTGGTTCCTAAAATACCACTCCCATGAAACAAAATAGTTTTAGCAAAAACTTTAGATAAACACCTTCATACTTCTTTTTAGGCAGAACCTTCCTACACACAAGCAACAAATCAGCATAGGAAACTAAAGCTTATTGATAAGAATGTGTTAACACATTCCTGTTGAGAAGAAGAACTTATCACCATTATTGTGAACTTATAAGATTGCAAAGACTTGTTCAGACTGGGTGCATAAAAAAATCCTTTCTCTGTGACAAGACAGAGAGTTTGAAACACAAAGAGAAAACAGTGGAACAGTACTAATAATTAAGGCCCAATATTAAAATAACTCTTCCTTTCTGTGCTCTGTGACTTAAAATGCTGACCTTAACAAGCTTTCATTTTGGCAAAGTCTTTATGAAAATAATGAGAGAACCTATGATTAATGGTTGCAGCAAGAATAAATAAATGAGGACAAGACTATACTGTGAAAGTAAGCTTCAGCAGATAACAAAAAGTTGCTGAATACTTGAAAAAAGGCTTTTGTAAAATGAATCACTGTATTCTTTATTATAAATTTAGAAATTAGTGCTTTATTTTAAAATTTAAAATATATAATTCAATAATTGCACAAATTATTTTATTAATTTATTGTTTATTTTATTAGGCAAAATCTAAATCTATTAGAACAATACCCCTTATTTGTCACTGTTGTAGTGCCAGAAGAAATAACTTGAATCTTGAAATATACCACTGCATGGTATATTGCTGATGATTTGCAGTATAATGGAGTCCTAGGATAACTACAACAACATACTGTTCTTCTGTTCCTCTGCTCTTTCTCACCTTAGGAGTGAGAAGTACAGCATTTGGAAATCAGGATTTCAGAAGCAGCATTTTAAATGGGATTCAGAGTTCACCGCTGTGGCTTTCTCCTTCTCTCATAGGATTCTTCTATTATGATTTTGTGTGAAGCAGAAAAAGTGTCCTTTAGGTGTTTTGGATACTTTAAACTAGACCTTCCCTACAGTCCACATCTACATATATTGAAATTCACTGTTGCTTTCATATGTGTCTTGTGATTTTCCATTCTCTCCAAAGTGTCCTATATGGAGTAAACATTCAAATAAAGAAAGGTTCTGAAAGCTTAGTTTGTAAAAGATCCTTTTTCCTCATCTAACCCTTTGCATTAAAAATTCTTTCTGTCTATGGAATCTGTTTTGTTTTTTCTGGTCACCGAACCCTAGGCTTCATGGAATTTAAAAAATTAGCATAGTTGCCTATAATTTGCAGAGTTGCACAGACTTTGTGTCCACTCAAATGCATTAACTTTCCAGTTATACATGTCTCTCAAATATTGACTCATAACACTCATGTTTACAAGATTAACTCTCCCAAAAAAATTACAAATTATTGTTAGTGTATGAGGAAAGTTTTATTTTGGCAGATGTGGAAATATCATGGGTAGGAAATTTGAAATAAAACCAGAAAAAGAGTTAGGTAAAACATAAAAGGGACAGGTAGGTAAAACATATAAGTCCCAGGTTGATAAAAAAGTAATTTCCATAGAAATTATGGGTAGATGGAGACAAAAAACTTTAAGAAACCTTGCATTGAAAAGAAATAGTAAGACAGATCAACTGTGGAGATTGTGAAAAATGGGAAAAGAGTCACACTATCACTGCTCTTTGTGTCTTTCTAACTTCAGTCACTGCTGTGCAGTCACTATCACAAAACTTCTCCTTGAAGCCATAGTTTCTGCTCTTGCTACAGGGTCTTATTTACGCCTCTTCCAAAACGGCACTGAAAATCGTAGTCCTTGTTAATAAGATGCTTAACTGTTTTCAAGGTTGAAATTCAGTTTGCTGGACAATTGCTTCCACTTGTTTCCATTCACTGTCGTCAATGCTAGGTCAATGTAGACTGAATGCTGCTATTGACTTAATTATAAGTTAGGAATTCACATGTAGACGTTCCATGCACCAGCCTAAAACTGGCCCCTTTTCAATCTGACATTAGATACTCATTCACTGATGGAGTATAATTTTTTCATTTTATATGTAAATAACTTGCTTTTCTTCCCTCACTAGAGAGCATTGAGTTATTCATGGTAATGTATTCTTTCATCATTTTTTTTCAGAGTGGCAGTTTCTTCCAAACTTGGAACATCTCACAGCAAGCAAAGAAACCAACATCTTTTTCACACAGCATGATATTAGAATATTTGGCTAAAGGCCCTAAAACATTAAAAAGTAACAAACAAATAAACAAAAAATCTTATTCATGATCCTTGTGTTTACTTGTCATGCTCAATTTGTTCTTTCATGCTTGTAGCACACAGAGGAAATTTTGATGGCTTGGTGTTTTAATGGCTTGGTGTTTTATCTTTATAAGGAAAGGGAGCCTTTTCTCCATATATTTTCAATGATTTCTAAAGGATAAAAAACATGAAGCTATGTCTGAGAGAGGTTTTCTTGTTAAATGCCATGCTTCTCAGAGCCTCACATTCTATATGCTGTGGAACATTTATTGAAGGACTGAATACTGTAAGTTTTAACCAAGCAACATATTCTTTTACTGTACAGAGCAATGTTAAGCTTATTCAGTGACATTGTTTGAAATTACAAGGTTATTTTGAATTTTTTTAAAATTTTTTTTTTTCAGTATTTTATCTCATTCAAGATAAGATAAATTAGGAAGGTATACATTTTTTAAATAACTCTTTCCTATTACAAATATTAAATAAAATGATGTGCGGCACAAAAGTGATAGGTATGATGTTTGATATATGCACAATAATACCACAACTTCATAATTCTGAACAAAATTTTGCAATCTAATTAATGTACTATGTCATTTGTTGGCAGGTATTAGGATTTTGAAGAACATAACATAGAAAACATAGAAAGACTATGAAATTATTTAAGACTGTGAAATTAATTCTCCAGACTACTCATAGACTCACAGAATGATTTGGGTTGAAAGAAACCTTAAAGATCATCCAGTTCCAAGCCCATCATGGGCAAGGAATCTTCCACTAGACCAGGTTGCTCAAATGCCTTGGACTTTATTAGAAACATAATTTTGTTTAATATTACTGTTCTCTCTAGTTTATACTTCTGTCATTAAAAAAGGAATATTTACCTTTAAAATAATTTTCTTTTAAAATCATTTGCTTTTTGTAACATACCAATAACTCTTCCTCTTTTGATACTTGAAATTATGCTACCAATCAACGTTTTTGTACCACAGTATTTGCCCTTCATCATAAGACAAATAGTTTTTGTAATTTCTTCTATTAGATGTTGGACAACCATCTTCCCTTTAGTGAAAAAAAGGCAGAATTTCAAAAAGGTATTCAAATGTTTCATTCATTGTCACAAAGAAATATCTGAATAATTTTCTCACATAGGGCAGCCCAAATGCAAAGAAAAACCTGTATTTTTAATAGGAAATTTTAATCAATTTTATGATGGAAAATTTATAAACTATGGGACAAAGAATGTCAGTCCTCTTTACCTCGAATCTGGGAACACATGGTTCCTGTACAGCTCTCGTGGGAATCGCTATTTCATTACTTCATCACCATGAACAAAGCAGTGATCTTGTCTCATTTTTCCTTCTGATGAATGCTCTCAAAACACCAAACTGTTACAATTTTCAGATATAGCAAAGGATAATCACTAATGAGACAGACAAGGGGATAGAGTGTACCCTTAGCAAATTTGCATGTGACACCAAGCTGAGTGCTGCTGTTGACATACCTGAAGGACGTAACATCATCAAGAGGGACCAGAATCTCATGAAGTTTAACAAGCCCAAGTGCAAGGTGCTGCACCTGGGGTGGGTCAGGCCTGATATCCATCCAGGCTGGGGAATGAACAACTGAGACCAGCCCTGCCAAGAAGGATTTGGGGGTGATGGCTGATGAGAGGCTGCACATGCCCTGGCAGTGTGTGCTCACAGCCCAGAATACAAGTGGTGTCCTGGGCTGCATCCAAAGCAGCATGGGCAGCTGGGCAAGGGAGGGGATTCTGCCCCTCTGCTCTGCTCTGGCAAGGCCCCACTTAAAGCACTGCATTCAGCTCTGGGGTCTCCAGCACAGAAAGGACATGGACCTGTTGTGATTCCAGATGAGGGCCACTGAGATGATCAAAGGGATGGAGCACCTCTCATATGAGGAAAACCTGAGAGAATTGGGTTTATTTAGACTGAAGGTTTTGAGGTGGCCTAATCTCAGCCTTTCAGTATCTAAATGGAGCCTACAAGGAAAGTGGAGGAAAACAATTTACAAGGGCATGTAGTGACAAGACAAAACAGAATGGCTTCAAACTGAGAGTAGATGTAGATTAGATATTAGGAAGAAACTGTTTATTGTTCAGTGGAACAGATTGCCAAGAGAATTTGTGGATGCCAGGTATCTTCAGTGAAAATTTTCTTCCTGATGTCCTAGTGGAAGATCCCCAGATGCTGCTTGAAGACATTTCCTCCTGTCCCATTGCGGGTTGCCTTGGAGTAGAAACCAACACCCACATGGCTACAACCTCCTTTCAGGTAGTTGTAGAGAGTGATATGGTCTCCCCTGAGCGTCCTTTTCTTCAGGTTAAACACCCCCAGCTCCCTCAGCTGCTTCTCAGAGGACTTGTGCTCCAGAATCGTCACCAGTTCCATTGTCTTTCCCTGGACTCACTTCTGCCCCTCAGTGTCTTTCTTGAGATGAGGGGCCCAGAACTGGACAGAGGACTTGAGGCCTCACCAGTGCGGACTATCACTTCCCTGGTTCTGCTGGCCACATTATTCTTGATACAGGCCAGGATGCCATTGGCCCTTTTGGCCACCTGGGCACATGTTGGCTCATGTTCAACTAGTCAACCAGCACCCCCAGGTCCTTTTCTGCTGGGCCACTGTTCAGCCATGAATTGCCATTCAGCAATTTGTCTCATTAATTTAGGAATTATCTCAAATACTTTAAAAAAATAAATGAAGGGGAGTTTTTGGTAAATAATTTCTAATAATTTACATTAAAATTATCACTGTTTTGTTATTTATGACTTTAATATGCATATTCCACTTCAGAAGCCAAGAGAAGCACATCTTAGAAACTAAGATAAACAGGTAGTCTAATATCAGCATCTATTCTTTTCATTGAATTGCCATTTTGCTTTTGTTTCGTGATTCTTCTGGTCACACTAGACTCTCCAAAAAAATTCAGCAGCGCATATGTGTGTGTGTTGGGGGTGTGGGAGATAAATAAAAGATTAATTTAATTTTTTTTTCTGAAAGACAGAAACATATATATGAGTTTTGTAGACAGAAGAGAAGGTTTAAAGAGTGCTATTCCCTTCCTGGCTTATATTGGGCCTATTATCAGAATTTCTCTTCAGACTGCTTTATGATCAGAGTCAGTCTTATTATATGGGCTTCACTTAGCCACTGGCTAGTTAGCATTCTTAATAAATTCATTGAGTTGAATGGAGACAAGAATAATAGTTTTCAAATGCAAATATGAACACAGGAATAATCTGGGATGCCAGCAGGGGTATACTTTAGACTGAAGTAAGTAGGAAAAACATAACCGTCAAAATCCAAGGCCTCTAATAATGTCAGCAGATGATCTTGTGAACAGGAACAGTATGAAAACTGAGGAAAGTCTCCAAGTAATATCCAAGTAAATGGAAAGATTATGAGACCACTTGTCTACAAAATTTGTTTTACAAGAGAAATTGATTGTGTGTGACTGGATGATAGGGGAGAGGATGCTGAACTTCCACTGCAGAAATTCAGAAATACGGGACTGCAGAATTCCTCTCGAATGGATGAATATTTCTGATGTTCTATCTGTCCCATGATCACTACATCACTGTCCAGCACAGAGAGATCCAAAACCAGACTGTGATCATACAGCCAATAATCACAAGGCTCAGTTAAGGCAAGCAGGTAATTACCAGATGACAGTAAGAGAACATGATTCACAGTTTAACCTAATTACATGCATCAGAAATATGATTACTACATTTTATAAAGGTTTTTCAGTCCCCTTTAATTTGACAGCATATAGAATGTTTTTCCTCTCTAAAAGAAACAAGCATCAAAATATCTTCATAGCACACAGGTTATGTAGTAATTAAAAGGTTATCTACCACAATTACATAGAAATTATAGAAAATCCAACAATAAGAATGTACAGAAAAAAAAAAATCAAAAGGGGACAGATTTTGACAACTGGAGTTCATTCTCATTGTAGACTCCAGCTTAAAGTTTTGTAATGGCTGTAATTTAATTATTAGTTTGCAGTCAGAATATAAGCAAAGGGGAGTGATTGACATCTGGCCAAGGACAGTTGCAATAATTATTGGATACACAGCATTTAAGAATGTTGATCAGCAGGGCTCCCGTACATAATCATGTCAATTCAACATATATAATTTAAAATAAAACAGACTTATCTTTTTCAACATAACAGAAGATTCAGAAATAGTAATATAAAACTGTTTAATTAATTCTCTGTGTGTAATATATGCTTAGATGGAAGAAAATAAAGGACAGCAATTGTCCTCACTCAAAAATTTAAGAATTTAAGAACAAAAATTCCTAATTGAACCAGTATATGAGTTAATGTTTAGTTGAAAAATTGTTTGTTTTGGAACCATATCCTTACTCTCATCTTATAAATCCTTCCTTGTAATACTTTTGATAGCACAGTACTACATACATATGCATCAAATCACTGCTGACACTTATACAGGCTCAGTTTCAAAAGTATGGAAGAGGCAAAGAATCAACACCTATATGTTATTTGAAAATGTACTATGATCAGTTTCAGATGAAAAACAGGTATACCTCCAAGAGGACAAAGAAATTGAGGACAGATAAATTTTCACTTTTTCACTATGGTGAGTCTCACATGTATCTTATCATGCTGACTTAAACAACTATATTTTAAAAAGCTTTAAATAACTCATGAAGAATATTACAGTAGATATTCAAGCACTGTTTTGCCTTCTTAAATTATTCTATTTTTTTCCCCCAAGAAATAATAGTTCCTTAAATGTGAAATAGATTTTTTTTAGGTGGGAGTTCCATGGTTTTGGGAGGGGAAAAAAAATCTTTTTTAGTTTGCCATCATTTAGTATCAACCTAAAACCTGTAATTAATATGTCCTATATATGTCATAATTGGTGAATAATTAGCTTGCTAGTAAAAAGACTCCTTATTTGGCTTTACATTTAATACAACTTCTGTTAAATCTTTTTTGCGTGTAGGCTTGCCAACTAAATTAGAAAGCTTATGATTTTGAATTGGGAAGCTAAAATTTTGGGAATAGGTATTTTACCTTTTTTCTACATGAGGGGAAAAAAAAACCAGCAACACTCCAAACATGAATTTGAACCTTCCAGTATTGCACACATAAATTATCTTTCCTTCCATTACATTCTTTTTTCATGTTGGCAGAAACTATTTGTCAGCATTAAGGTGATCAGGTCATAGCTTGATTTCTTTCTTCAAACAGCTATGTAATGTATAATGAAACACATTTTAGCCCTCTACTACAAAGGTTTCTTCTTCCTAATACATTAATATGTGAAAAACCTAAGAAAAATCTGATTTCAAGGAGGGCCACAAAGATGATCAGAAAGTTGGAGCACCTCCCCTACGAAGACAGTCTGAGAGAGCTGGGGTTGTTCAGCTGGGAGAAGGCTTTGGGCAGACCTCAGTGCAGCCTCCAGTACTTCAAGGGAAGGAGAAAAAGGACTTATAAAGAGGAAGAGGGACTTTTTATACAACAGAGGGTGACAGGTTAAGGTGCAATGGTTTTAAGCTGAAAGAGAGGAGCTCTAGATTAGATATTAAGAAATTGGATCTTAAATTATTTCCTCTAGAGGGTTTTGAGGTACTGGAACAGGTTGCCCAGGGAGGCCCTGTGTGCACTACCCCTTATATTCAAGCTCAGTTTGGATGGGGCTTTGAACAATCTGATCATGTGGAAGATGTCCCTGCCCACTGCAGAGGCTTGGAATTAGGTGATCTTCTATGTTTCTTCCAACCTAAGCCATTCTGTATTTTACTATGTGTTTCTATAATTAACATTAAAAACTGAACAGTATTCATTGATGGGCATGTCTCCTGGCAGAAACTCAGTAAAAATGTATAATATACTGTTGTACCGCGGCACACCACCGCAATATACAGTAATAACTTTCCTTTTCCTACAGATATGTGAAGTACCAGAATGTTCTGCTGAAATTGTTAAATAATCTTGTTTGAAAAATTTGAACCCTAGCCTGTTACTTTGTGTTGTGTCTTAGGTAAGCTTCAGCTAGAAAAATGCTACTCTAGGAACCTATATTCTTTTCTTCATAACACCAGCTCACACACACAAAAGTCTTCTATACTTTGTAGGAAATGATGTGCAATAAAAATGAAAAATAATTACATGTCATTTTCATGGGGAAAGAAAAATCAAATAAGAACTTTAAAATGCACAAAGCTCTTGCTGATGCAGTGTCAGCAGTTCTGTAGAAAAGTCAATCACCCCATCATTGCTTCACTGTTCTCTTGACCCTGGAGAGATGGAAGACAGAAATGGTTTCTGAAGAAACAATCAAATAATAAACAACAAAGAAACACAACAAAAACCAAAACTTTAAAATGTTGCATACATGGCTTGTTGAGATAAAAGAGGTTTAATAGCAAGCGAAAGCTCAGACTTCAAGTTTTACCTCTACACTTGGATTATGATGTACATAATGAATATACATATGGTTTATTGCTTGCTGGAGACAGGGAAAAGTGAATACTGTGAATAATTCATATTTAATTCCTATTACTGCTGAACAATTCAAGAAAGCAGAGGGAATATATTGCTATTAAGCACACATTTTATATATTCTTGTCAGAAAATTTTTGGTAAGCTGTATTTATTTTATTACGTTACATTAGCAACTTTCATCATATGCATTACTCCATTAAAACAAAAATGTTTATTTCAACTAATATGAGTAATAACAGGCAGCATCTATAATATTTTTAGTTAGGCTGCAGTAAAGTAAATAATGCTTGGAAGGCCTGAGAAGACATGAAGGGAAATAGACATTTTTTTTAAATCAAAGAATATATATTATATATGTCTAAAAAAACTGAGATGTGCATACAGTAAAAAAAATACACAGCTGCATGTATGTGTCTTCCCACTAGTGTATATGATTTAATTAGTAGCTTTGCTGTGTAAGAAAAAACTAAATTGTTTGGAATCCATTATTAAAAGTTTTTTAGGACTTCTGAAAATTTTTAGGACTGTCTGGAAAAATCTGAAAAAGGTTTTTTCAGATTGTATCACACAGGTCTGCAACTAACTCAGGTAAACTAAGTGTGAGATAGTAAAAGAATAAATTTTACTGACGTACATTTTAACACAGAGATTACAGCATTTACCTGTATTTGACATAGGAATAAAATTGTGGTATAGTATAAACTGAGATGGAGGCAATTGCACAGACAAAGTCTCAGTTCATCATGTTTGTACCATTCATAGTTCTGTGTCTTTAACATCCAACTTACACCCCACCCCACCTCTTCAGAAACAGAGATTTCAATACAGCTTTTCTGCTGATCCAGTCCTGCTATGGTTTCCCTACACCTGTCTATGAATCCCCTACTCAAGAATCTGCATATAGAAAAAATATATTGTAACAAGAATTCTGCTAAAATTAATGAGCATTTTTCATATGTGGAAAATAGGTATTACAACTAACCCTGAAATGAGTTTTGAAATCTATAAACTCTTAAGATATCTGTTTTGAATTCACTTGACTGTGGCAGGCAATGTATCTATTGGCAATAAGTCTGTGGCAATAAGGTATCTATAGTCAAAAAGTCCCTATTGTCAGTTGGGAAGAGGCTCAGCATAAAGGCAGATGGGAGCTGACATCTACTTTACTATTTTATCTGATACATGTGACAAAGAAAAAAGGTCAAAATAAATTTTTGCTAGCTCCTGGATTACATTGATTTATTGAATATAATGCTTACATCGGGAAATGATCCACAAGAAACGCATTTGAATAATAACTGTTGTCTCAGTGCACCCCATTTGCATCTCTGCTTCATTCATATGAGTTTTACATGCTGACAATTAAGTGCATATAGGAAATGAAAATTACCTTAGAATATAAAATGCAAATCAAAGATATATTTTTCACCTTTTCTCATTTAAATTAGAATGTAGTTATATTTTGAAATCTTCCTCCATCAACTGAAAAAACAATAGTTTTGCTTTAATGTAAGTTTGTTTCAATAACATAGAACTGAAATATTTGTTTTCGTTCTAAATATGGTGAAATCAAATATCCAACTTCTTGGTTTTCTGTAGAATTAAGACTACATTATGCAACAAAGCATTATCATAATAGGTGGCATTAGACTTAAAACTTCTTTTGTATATCACAGAATCATAGTCATAGAATTCGAGGTGGGAAGGATCCTCAAGAATTGTTGGGTCCAATCTTTCTCAGCAAAAGCACAGTCTAACTAAAATGGCCCAGAACCCTGTCCAGCTGTATCTTAAAAGCATCCACCTGGGAGAGCTCTTTTCTCCCTGGGGAGATTTTGCCAACAGCTGATGTTTTTCTTTGTGAAAAAATTTCTTTGTGTGTCCATTTGGAATCTATCCAGAAGTGACTTGTACCCTATACCCCTAATTTCTTCCATAGGACTACTTGTAACAAAAAGGGAGTCTCCCTTTTCTTTGTAGCCACCCTTTCAGTCCTGGAGCACAGTGCCAAGCTTTACCCTTCTCTAGGTCCTTCCTCACATGGCAACTTCCCAGTCAATGATCATCTTTGTGGCCTTTCTCTGAGCCCTCTCCTGCCTGTCCACACCTTTTTGCATACTGGGAGCAAAACTGAGCACAGTATTCCAGGCGTGACCTGAAAAGTCCTAAGCAGAGTGGAGCAATGACTTGTTAATCTCGGCTGGTGATGCTGGTGCTGCTGAGCCCACCACCCTGCTGGGTTCCTTTGCAGCAGCAGCACCCTGCTCACTCACAGCGAGCTCGCTGACCACCACGACCCCCAGCTCCCTTTCCACAGAGCTGCTCCCCAGATAGATGGATCCCAGCCTGATCCCATCCTGCATAGATATAAATGTACACACTATCTACATCTATATAGAAATGACATATTATGTGTACAATCTTGGGGTTTGTTCCATGATCTTTACAATGATAAAAATAAAGCAACTGTAGCAATTTTTTAAGGACAAATTTGGGTCACATGTCTCAGAATTGCACAGAATTTCAGAATGTTAGTTGGATTTTTTTTCTAGAAAAATAGGAAGATGTAAAATTGCACTTGTTAATACCTTATCTTCTGTTTATTCTACTCTTCCCACTTATACCTTAATTCTAAACATCCTTATAGCTTACAAAAACCTGTGATTACTACCAGGTATAATTTATCCCTTAAACCAGTAAATGTTTTACTAATACACTAACCAAATTTCATATATATGTAATCACCCCATTTTGCTTTTCTTTCTCTACACTAATGGCCTAATTATGGCCTAAATGACCAATTTATTCCTTTGCCTAATCATTTCAATATATTTTATATGAGTTTCTATTTTTTTTTGATTTTACAATCAATAAGTAGTGGAAGTATCCTGGTGCATATTTAGCATACTGAAAGGTCCTTCAGGCAGCACAACAAAATAGTTTAATGTAATACTCATTTTTACTCAATTTTGCTGTAGCAGCTGAAAAAAAAATACTACACAAAATATGGAGTGAGTATTACTTAATTGTTATAGTTTGTGATGGTGATGTAGATACACACCTATTTTTAAGGAAGAGCTCCAGATTTTGCACGATGGTTCAAGAAACACAATTACACAAAATTTAGTGGAATATTTTAACTATGGGGAAAAGAAGTGCATGCCCTGAAGCACAACTTCCAAGATGCTTTCTTGCATCTGCATGCTGTTAGCTAAAAGACCAATACTATAATTTTCCAATATTTGCCAAAAGAATTGTCTTGAAATGCATGACTGCAGAGGGGTACTCCTGTGAATGCTCTTTGTAAAACAAAGGGTATGACATGGGATATGAGAAGTCAATAGAAAACTGTCACTCAAATTCTGCTATGCTAACCTCTGCATGCTGCAAAGCCAACAAATGCTTTGTTCTTCATAATGCCATTTGTGAAGGTAACTGATTGGCAAATACAAGCAACAAGAAATAAAATCTCTGCTTATTGGTGTTCTTCCTTTATTTTCTACTGAGATTAGTACAAAACAAGCAGGCATGTTAGATAATGCTAATAAAAGCATTTGACTAAAAAAGAAATATTTCTCCTTTTTGCAGGTGATATAAGTACTAAAGGTCAGTTAAGTACAGTAAAAGAAGCCCACACACTGTGCATCTAAATCATTGGTACTGTGTACTACCTTCCAAAGTTTTCAGAAGTTGTGAACTGAGTAAACAATCAATCAGAACATTGTTCCTGTCAAAAATATCCAGTGATGATACCCACTAAAATGCAGAACAAATTGCTGATGCTCCCACATTTGTTTTAGCACTATAGTATAAATCAGCAGCATATAAAAGGGTAATCAGACAACAGAACTGACAGCAGTTGAACTGACAGCAGTGTTTTACAGTACTCAATAAATCTCATGCCTGAACAGAAAATGACAGAATAGCACTGAAAGCACTGTTTGCTTTTCCAGAAAGCTCTGCAGTCCAGATCCAGCAAATGACTGAGGAAGTTACAACAAGACAACAATGAAATTAATGCTTCAAAACCTGAAGCTGTGAAAAACTTCAAATCAAAAAGCTTCCATAAAGCCTCCTTATGACGCCAGTGGTATTTGGAAAGATAAGGCACACCAGTTTCTGACTTTTAAGTATCCCTAACTGCTTAATGGAGAACAATTTCAATGTTGGCAATGTCAAACAATTTATGGCTGAACTCAGCTCAGTAAGAATTCTTTCAAAAATTGGTGACTGGTGCCTCCAAGAAAGGGACTCTTGGAAAAACCTGGATTCCACCAGCAGAAAAAAAAATATACTGGAACATGGAATATTTCAGTGCTCAGGGCCTTCACCAAAATTGACCTTGGACTGTGTAAATTTTAAGTACAACTGATGTTACTGTTACACAAGGCCATAAAGATCTGAATTTGGATTAACAGTTTTCTCTGAGAGATCTTGGAGCACTACTATCCCCTTGACTGAGGATGAACCAATATATGTTCTAACATATCATCAGAACATGTACCTAGGAGAGAGAAAGAAAGGTAGAGAGACAGACTGACAGAAAGGAATTGGGAAAGAGAAAAGGGACCTTACCTCACTTTTAAATTGCCTTGCTGTGGTTGTCCGTCATAAATTGACAAAATATCAAAATCTTCCTCGAGGGCAAAAGTATGAAATGACAATTGTATCCTGTTACGCTCTCCTGTGATAATGATCCATGTGCAGTTGGCATAATTTGGATAACCATGAGGAAATCCAGGGCTTTCTATAGTACCATTTGGTCCCTGTACTAAGCCTCCACAGTTCTGACCTGAAAAAGAAGAAAGGAAAATTTGCAGTTGGTTTTCTTTTCCCTCACCCAGTATATATTCTTACATAACTACCTATATGTAAACTTAATTTTGAAATATTTTTCTAGATTACAAACAGCACATAAAATTGCATTTATACCATTCTTCCCTTTGGATTAAAAACCCTCACAGTGGGATTTTCTGAGACACTCAACATCTTTTTATGCAGCGAATCATTATTTAACGTTCTGTAGTATTAACAATGTATGACTTATTCATTCAAATGTGAAATTTCAGCATTAGCCTTAATGCCATAAATTCAACACACTGACAGTTCAAATGGCAAGAGAGTGTTCAAAAGTTTTTGGCAAATGCCATTTAAAAGTTTTTTATATAAGTACTAAAATATCAGAGTTTCTAATATTCTGAAACCTACTTTAATATGAAGAGCAAAATGTAGACATATTTAATATGCTTTGTGTTGCAACTAATCAAGATTTCTGTACTTTGAAAACACAGCAAAATTTCTGTGGTATAATATTTGTAGTTCAGTGTGTTTTGTGCTAAGAAAAGTGGGGGTATTTTATCTTTTGATGTCATGTTTTTGGGGTTTTTTGGGGGCAATTTTGTTTGTTTTGTTTGTTTGGTGTTTTGTTTTGGTTTTGGTTTTTTTGGGGTTTATTTTTTTTTTTTGTTTGATTTGCATTTTTTTTTGTTTGGGTTGGGTGGAGTTGTTTTTTGGGTTTTTTTGATTCTCAAAAAATAATACTAAGTGTTTATTCAGTAGGATTTTGTATTTAGTTTGTACATCCTACAGAATTTGTGGGGGCATAATAGCTCATTAATGAGAAGTCTTCAGCAAGAAACCTTGACTTATAGTACACACCATTGCTAGTTTCCTACTTGATTTTGTTAATGCCCTACATAACAGTTGTACTGACTCTGAGCTGGAGAGAAAGAAGCATTAATGAAGAATTTGAACAGAGAAAAATAAAGGACATTCTGTGGACTGTAATGCTTGGATTATTATATGCATTTTAAACACTTCAGAACAAGTATAATTCCAATTTTATTGTTATACCTAAACCAGAAGAGTATTTCTGACTGCAATTTTGTTTTTAACTTCCTACCACTGGGTCTCTCAGACTGAATCTTTCAGAGAAGTGCTGTCAAATTTTTGTAGGAGGTTTCTAAATCTTAATGAGATAGAGTTAATAAAAGGGATTTGGTCCTAAAACTAAGAACTTACAAGTAATCATTTTTTACTAAATTTCAAATATAATAACTCTAATGAAGAGATAAAAAAGAGGCTGTGGTGATTCAGGAAACTTTTAAAATAAAAATCTTCTCTGGTAAACCTATCATTTGATTCACTTTAATAAGACATCTTTATTATCCAACATTTGCAAAGAAAGAACCTATTACACCATGAACTTAGCATGAATGTTTCAGTTATGTACTGTTTACTAAAAATTATCAGCATGCTTACAGACACTTGGAGATGCATTGTATCCTTCTTCCTACAACCGCAGGGGAAATGTCATACAAATGCCACAAACAATTTAAAATAATTTAATTACTACAGAACTGATGTTCTGAAAACAGAAGTGGAAAATTATAATGACAGCCCACCACCCTGTTACTCTAACCAGCTCCTTCATGTCTCCAACACTGGTTACGGTAAGTCAAGTACCCCTTGCAAGCTGTGCTGCACAGCAGCCTTCCTACTGCTTGGGTGTGAAAGGTTTGTAATTAAAAAGGAGTGCATCTTAGCAATTCCTTTAAAATCTGTCAGAGACAGAACCCCATATTAGGAGGAGAAATGTGTAATTCTAGTGTATGAAGAATACAGTACACCATATGAAACTGCATATGTAAATGCAGTATCTTAACTTAATTTATGACATCCATGGAGAAAAACAAATTATGTCCCCCATCTGTTTGGGAACCCTAGAGCTGGCTTAAAGTAAAATTTTATTAACCTTTATTTTTAAGTTTTAATAACTTTATAGTTATATTGTTATAAAGTTTATATTATAAACTTTATTAACCTTTATTCTTAAACTCCATACTGCTGGGCTAGTAAGTGAACCCTCACAGCCCCCACATGGCCATGACTTAGCAGCTTCCTTACACAGAAGCTTGTTATCTACTTGCAGAAGTTGTTGTAACTGCCAGTGATTGCTCCCAGTTTTATTCCAAAAAGTGTTTTGTACTCCTATCTGTAGATACAGGTTATTGTGCATTATTATTTTGGAAAATAAACAGACTCTAATGAGGAATAAGGCAGAAAATGTTTTTCCACTCTTTAACCTAAGCATTTCTTACAACCCAGAGACCAGTTTTTCTCCACTTTGCTTTTACTCTCCTGTATATATATTCCTTTAGTTCTGAAACTATTCATACACAGGTTCTAAAACTATTAATACACATATTGCCTATTCACTTTGTACCCAAACAAACATGAGGCAAAGGAGAATCATAAAGAAAAACAATTACTGTGAAATGTTATTTAGGTTTGATCTTAATTTTATATGCATATATAAATATATACTTATTGACTTACTTATTGTTCAGTAAAAATCCAAGTAAAAAAACTAGGAGAAATTTAATACACAGTTAACTCCCATAAAATTAGTTGCTGTACATACACAATTTCAAGGAAGATTTTGCTTCTGAAGTAAGCAATACTGAAAGAGGTTTTAAGAGCTATACAGACACAGAAAACTTCTAAGTCTGTCCCTACCTAGTTAAGACACAAGCATGTTAACAGAGCAGAATGTGGAAAAAAAAGCCAGATGCTATCTGTATAATACCTATTTTGTCAATATATACAAGTCTAAAACCTTCAGAACTGTCAAATGTTACACCTCTTCAAAGGAGTAAAATTCAGCATCAAACCACTTAAAAGAGATTCAGTTGGAGGATATACTTGGAGAACAGGAACAAAGAGACTTAGGGTGACAGGTGGCAGCAAATTACATTAGAGTATACATACAAGAATTAATGCAGTTTCTGATTGTAGAGACAAGACAGACCAGTAAGATTACACTGATGAGATTAGCTAAGAATGTTTGTTTCTTATGTATATTTTAAGAGAAGCAAGAATCATCAAAATAAAGAAAATAAACACATCAAAAACAAAATGTTAAAAAATATCGGCAGAGATTAAGTAGTTCTACTGGGCTGAATGTAGACTGAATATCACTGAATATACCCCAAAATGTCTATTCCGACATTTCACTTTAGTTTTGGTCTTTGTGTCAAATAACAAAATAAAAATTGCCATTTTGCACAAGATGTGCAATCACTGATTGAGTACAATAGGAGTACACAGAATTATTTTAATACCAAAGGTGTATTGGACTGTGATTATTTGTACGATATCACATAACTGTTTATATGAGTATAAACTATGCAGCTACTATTATTTTTCTGTATATATATTTCTGTAATTTCTTTCTACATTGTCTGTAAAAAGATATTTCTGGACAGCTATTTTTACCTTATGATATAAAAAGTGTATTTTAAGAAAACTGATGCCCTTGGGTTGTAGTTGAAAAATATTTAATATTATAATATTTAAAATGAATAAACAGTGTTATCATTTTTTTCAAGGTTACTTTGCATATCCTGTACCAGTTCTATTCCACCTCCTCAGGCTCAATATTTCTTAGTTGTGATCCCTAAGTGAGAGCCAATGAAGAAAACAAAACGCTGCAATTTTGCCCTAAATACTGATGTCTAATGAGTGCTAGAATAACTAGGAATCAATATAATCTTAATACTTCATTGCTGTAAGATTTTGAACAAACCTCTAAAAATAAAAACTTAGAAAGCACTTCCTTAAATATCTGATTTTTTGTTTTCCTGGGCCTTTAGGTTTACTTATCATATACTCCTCCTATACACACTTCCTATCCTGTTTACCATATTGGCTTCTTTTTGTTTGTCTGTTTCAAGTTTCAAATACTTCTACAAAAGAAACATGCAAAAAAGAGCACTTCTTGTCATTCATAAGGTAGTCTGTGGAAGACTAATACATATGCATGCATATACATATTTATATAATAATAGGAATTTTTGTAGGATACCTGTATATTGAACAAGAAAACTATAAAATGCATCAAAACTAAATCTAGTAAAGCTAGTGCTGCTAAAGATATTTTGATCAATCTTGATAATGAAAATGAAGTAATGTTTATTCTTATGACTGTTAAGTAGCACCTTCCATTCTGCAGCTACAGAGAGTGAGAAAATATGTCTAGCAAGACTGGATCTTTCTCATTCCTTGATATAGTTTCTTATATGAATTTGTTGTATTAGTAAATTTAATAAGTAAGAACAGCTGCCCTCAATCAGATCAAAGGCTTATTCCACTCAGTGTCTTTTCTCCAACAGCAAGTCAAAGGAGGGAGAACTTCAACAAAAAATATCCCTCCCATTCATGAGCAGCATCTCAGGAATTTCTCAAAAGGAAGATATTCCAGTACCCTTGTCTTTCTGTTTAATTTTCCTTGATATTATAGTTCATTATAAAATCATCTCAGAGTCATGCTCTGAGTCTATACTAAGTTCTAGAGTATTTCAGGTATTGTAAAGGAAATCTTAAAACACAAAAAAACCCCCTTTTTTCTGTTTGTTCAGCATTTACCATCTGTTAGGTTCTTTTGACACCCCAGTAAGTTTATGCATGAAAAGAACATATAGATGATCTTTTCCTATGTTTTCTCTGTCACTTAGCATCTCACTGACTTCTGCCATGTTCCAACTTCTTTTATTTACAAGTTCAAAAGTTCAATTTCATATTGTTCTTTGCACCTAAACAATTTTATTACCTTTCTATGACCATTTTGATGCTGTGCTATACCCTGCATAAGACAGGGATACCAAAACTTCTTGTAATATTCAAAATGTCTATACATCATTGACAGAGTAATAATTTTAATACTTTTTCTTCTTTTCTCACTCATTTCATATTTTCTTTTCTAAGGTAAATAGTAGTTTGACATTCCATATGACTATGGATTATAACTTAGATTTATTTTCTCTGGAGTTACAGTGAGGCTATAGCCTGTCATTTTACATAGAAAAATGTGATTTATTAGATTTCCTACAGTTTATTACTATGTACATCACATCACATCCCATTCGTCTACTCTGAATTTATCAACTGCTCCAACACCCCCTTTACTTGATCACATACGGCTATTTTTTGTAATTCTTCACAATTGCTCCTCATTTTCATTAACTCATCACTTCCTATCATCACAGTCACTTCACGGCTCACCCTCTTTTGTACATCACCTATGAGTGCACTGAACACAAATGCCAGAACAGATTTCTTTAGGATGCCATGGTGACTCCCTCCTTTGTAAATAAAATCCATTTTCTCCTAAGGCACAATTTTTATCTAACCTTTCAGCAATGTACAACATTCTTATGCCCTACCTGATATATTTCCTTTACAGCTGTTACTGGGAAGCCTTGTTCAATATCTTCTGAAATTCTGATGACCTTTATCCACATTAAGGCTGACTCATTCAGAGAACTCCAGTAGGTTTGAAAACCATATAATTTTAAACTTTTTCTTCCATATGTCATATTTAATCATGTGTCAATCGATTTTTTTCCTTAATAGCTTCCTAACACAAATTTCAGGTGTTCTGGCCTTTATTCTTTAACGCCCCTTGGTTCCTTTTAAATATGGACATCTAAGAGGAATTGAAGCTGGAGATTACTTCTGCTGTGCAGCAATATTTTTTTTTCCTAGATTGTCTCTTAAACTCTGGATAATACATGGTGCTGGTGACATTACCATTTATTTTGTCCACTTGTTCCACAACCTGTTTTACCAAATGTTTTACTTCAAACAGAGGCATTGAGGAATTTTCCACAAACAGTTCAGGCATGGCAATTACAAAGCCTATATATTTTTCTTGTCTTCCTTAATCTTGTTTTTATGTTGCTAGTATCTATTGGCCCAGCAAGAATCTCTTGCAGGGTACTTGCAAAAGAGGAGTAATTTTTAGTTTTACAGTGATGGCATGCAATGCTCTTGGACACTAATATTTTATTTCCAGAAAAACCTTCAGAGAGGTCCCATCAGCCCCTAAATCTTACTGATTCTCACTTCTCTTACTGAGATCTCACCATACACCTACTTTTATTTATCTTACCTTGGGATTATCTCCCTCTGGCACAAAACAGCACTGAATACTTGCTTTGGATATATAACAGGATGAATCCCATCATCTCCTATTCTTATTTGTGAGGCCTTAATTATAGGAGTTGATGGTTAGAACCTTCAAAGATTTTAAATCCTCTCTCCTGCACAGCAAATTCAGACATCCATCTCTCATGGCCCTAGAGCACCTCACACCTGCAAATTTGAGTCCTTTAACTCAAACGTGCACAATTGCAGAACTTTGTCACTGCGGTGTTAAGCCACAACTTAAATGACTTTGAGTAGCAAAGTGCATGACAGCAACAGTTTCTTAATTTGACTTTAAAAAAAAGGATAAAAAATAAATGTTCCTGATAGTGCAAAGAAGTGTTATGCACACATAAGAATAAAAAACATTTCCTGTTGAGCTACAGCAGATAACTACAGATTTAAATTGTTGCTGCTATCAGTTGACAGTGGAGCCGTAGAGAGCTGTAAGACAGGAACAGGTGGTTTGCATACCTTGTTTCAACCACTCTTTTTCCTTTCTCTTGTGTTTTTATATTCTCTCTTTGTATTTTCTCTTCTCCTGAGCATTATGTAATCTGCCAGCACTTCCTACCCCCACTTAGACCTGCACCCCCTGCCATCAGTTGGCTATGCTCTGGACTGGGCCTTCATCACTTCTTCCTCATTAGTATAACTTCAAGGCATCTTCTGACTGTATTACTTCTCAGTAAAACTGCTGTTACCTAAATAATTTCAGTCAAGAATGGAAATGTCAACTGGCCAGAGAGGCAAAGGCACTATTCTTTGAGGACTGTTTTAAATAGCATGTAGCTTCTTCAAGTGTCCTTTAAAAATCCATAAAAAAAATCTCATAACACCATTATGAGGCACTTTCCAGGAAATTAATCAAATCAGAAAGTACTGAGGCATCATTGAAAATTTATTCACAAGCAAGCCATCTTTACTGTCATGCTTAGAGCATGCCCCAGCACAGAGGGCACCTGCCCCACAGCAGAGTCTGCTTGCTGTGCCTGCCATCACCTTCCAGCCTCAGACAACTGGCACCTCAAGGCTTCAGTACTTCAGATATTTAAACATACTCAAGACAGTCCTAGCACAATGTGAAATGAGAACAGTGTAAATTTATTCATTATGTTTTTGCAAGACTCAGGCAAAAATATTTTCAAGATAATTAGTAAGATTTTTTTCAAAATTATTTGTTCCAAAATAATTAATGTCTGGGGGCCAGTGACCAGGGAGGCCTCAGTCAGTGACAGCCTGTGCCAGCCCCAGATGAGACCATGCCTGGCTGCAGTGCAGCACCAGGAGCCAGGGCAGGTGTGGTGATGAGCAGGGGACAAGAACAGGAACACGGGAAGTCCCTGGGCTGGGTGACTACTGCAGCCCAGGGAAATTGTGGTTGTGGGTGGGAGAGTGGAACACAACTGCCCCAGGCCAGAAATGGGAGATCAAGTGAGGCCAGTGGTGCTGCCTGAGCTCATGTGAGTGTGAGCGTGTCCGGCTGCCCACCCGTGCAGCCAGCTGTGTCCATGTGTGCATGGGGTGCTCTTGTGTTCTGTCTGCCTGCTAGGAAATGCTGCTCAGCCTTGTCACTGCCTGCAGCTGGGACAGAGACAGGGCAGCCTCACCTCTGTTGGCTGCCAGATTCAAGAACACTATCAGGTATTCTGTAGCTTGGCACTAAAGGTAAAAAACAGATGGAAAATGGCAGCTAAATTACAAAACTTATATGGATTTTCTTTAAATACAGATCTATTCAAACCCTGCAATTATTTGTCTGTGACCAGTGTAGGACCTTCATGGAATCCCTCTCACATGAGATGCTTGAATGCATGTAATAACCTTAAATTCTGATGCAGACATTCACAAGGTGACTGGAACTTCATTAATCTAAAAAACATTCTAAATTCAGACCTTATAGCTGCAGGATACATATTCATTGATTGTGCTGATGAAATTACAAGGTGGTGTTTTTAAAGTCACAGATTAGTACTATGAGAGTCAGGTGTAGCTTTTTGGACCATTTCCTATGTATACTTAAGTCTTTATCCAGTACTCAATTGAAATAAAATTTTCCTAAAGGTTAAAGATTAATATTACTATTCTGCATGAAATTCAGAAACAATTCTGCCATAATGCTAGCTTTGCTGTGTACCAGAGCAAAACATCTTAATTGCTGGTTTGTGAAAGTTTTTATTTTAATGAAGTTCAAGAATCTGAAAAGTATATTGTACATAAACTGGATTATGCTGCCATTACAAATTGAGAAAAAGATATTTCATGTTCTCTTTTTAATACTGAATTGCCCAACAATACCAATAAATCAGTATTCACAAAGGTTAATGGAGAAATAAAACAGGGAATAATATTCTCTCTGTAGGAAATACTTTTTTTTTAAAAAAAAGGCTTTTAATATTTAAAAAAAATGCAGTGTATAACAGTACCAATTTAGTGACCGTGGTTAGTACAGGCAAAAAAATAATAAGACCATAATAACACTTTCCAGGCTACAGCTTGACTGTGCTTCCTTCTGACACAAAAATAAGTTCTTAATTAAAAGCAACTAGATTATATGAAATTAGTTTATCCCTTTTCCTTTGAAAATACATATTATATCCCAGTAAAGCAAAGATCTTTGCATACTCTTCTTTCTTCCTTTGTATTTGCAGATTCATCAAAATGAAGGAAAGAAAATGTATCAAAAAGAGAGGAAAACAATGCAAGTCCTATAACAGATTTGAAATATGTAAAAGGTAGTGTTGAAAAAATTTTGCAGATAGTAAGGCCATATATTTTAAAATTCTGAGCTAAAGGTAGACTTAGTACCCTTAAGAATAGACTATTCTTCATAGATGCAAACTCATTCTGCAAAAGGACATCACTGAGGACAGGTTGGATTTTATTTTTCTACTTTTCTAAGATAAAGTACAATAAATTAAGGCTTTAGGTAAACATCACCGTTACAGTTGCTTAGCAACAGCTGGTAGAACTAGAGTCCACTGTACAGCTCAGGTAGATAAAAGGGAAGTGCTTATTTCATTGTTTGTGAAATACTCATACAATAAAAGAAATTCTCTTCTGAGCTTCATTGGAACAGGAGCAACTCAACTGTAGGCAAACTACTCTGAAGATTTCTTTACCTCTCTTCTGCCAGACTCCTGGAACATACAGGATAATTGTCTGTACCAAATCTGATCACGTCAGCATTGTCACCTTGGCTTTCATTTTTATTGATGCCTTTTATTGATGCCACTTTCCCAGATCACTTCACTGACAACCTTGCTCACATGTCAGGATCCTACAACAGCTTTTCTTTTTATCATCTTTGTCACAGGATGCCTACACCATGAGGCTGAAAAGTGTGCCATAGTTCAAGCAGTTTGGTTTTAAACTACTACTAAAAAACTTATTGTCAAAAGGCCCAGTTCTGAAGACCAGGAAAAATCCATTTGTCTCATTGCAACTGCTCCATGAACATCATTTACATTAACTACTTTCTCTTCCCCGAAAGTTATTACTTTGTGCATTACTTCTGTTATCCAAAAGGCTTTCCAGCATTTTTCCACTGTCCACACGTAACCAGTCCAGAAGAGGTTTCATATTTGTTCATCTCTGTTACTTGAATTCATCCTTTCTCTGCATTTAAAACAGGGTGGAGTCAGCTGATATCAACTGAGAAGGACAAATACTATTTTCCAAATTAAATGGCTAAATCAGAATGAGGAAAATGAATGAGTGACAATAAATTTTTCAATAGTCATTAGAGAAGTTTTGTTTTCAAAGATGGAATACTTATTTTTAGAATTTAATTTGGAAAGATCATATGACATTACATTAGGGTTTAATGTTAAAACCATCACTTTGTTAATAAAAGCACATTTTGCAGAAAGAATTTTATCCATGATATTAAAAATTATATTTTATGGATCTATTGCAAGAAATCAGGAAACATTCTTCTAGACAGGTGCATTATTTCTATGCACATAAATGTGCTTCTGATTTAGATGTGAATTTTATATATAGCAGAATATTTGCTCTATGCAATACATATGCAAGAAAAAAGAATAAAAAATTAATATTGTGGCAGAAGGCAATATTGCAGCATTAGCAAGGTTAAATATAATCAAAATATCGGTAAAAGGGCAACACATGCAGGCATAAAACAGAAATGTACACACACAAAACATATATAATCTATGACTTTCATTAATATCACCAAAGTTGGAATGATGCAGCATACATACAGTCCCACAACATTATAAAATCAAAGTACAGCTGTGTGAGGCATTCATGAATGGAACTGAAAGGATGATTTCTAATAATCTTAATCACAGGAAATTTAGTACCTTATGTTTTGTATTATACATATATGGTTACACAGTATTAAAGTAATTTCTTATTTTAGTGGGGCAATGGGGTGGCAGAAAAGGTGATGCAGCTGCTGTGCCTGAGTCACAATGTCAGTAGCTAAGATTTATGCACAGCTATTTCAGGCTGGAGTAGTTAACCACCATCTTACAGCATCAGTGACACAACTGAATGAGTAACTGTGGGTCTGATTCAGATTGCTCCAATCCTTTGGCCTAATCTACATGAATTCAAAATGGTGCCAAAGTGCTGCTGATGACCCCAGCTCATACTGGAGTAAAATGAGTAAGGAATAAGATATTTTTCTGTTTCATCACAAGATCTAGTTTTACTTCTCCCACATGAAATAGAATGTTTCAGTGTTAGGTTTTCCACTGTGTATATCTCAAGCAAGTATTTATATTTCTAAATAATAGCAATTAATTTTGTGAAGGGTATGAAAAATGCAATCAGCATTGGCTTTAAGGTACAGATGATTAGAATAATATATTAAAAATTGTATATATAGGGTGTCTATTTACTCATTAAACACCATCAGCCCATGCAAATGATTCAGATACGCTACAGAAATAAAAGCAGAATTCAAATAAATTAAGAGACTTAGATGATAGTACAAACAAACTATGCAAGAGTTTGTTTATGATATTACATAATTAAATTACTTCACCTAACAGTGCAACACTCCAACTATAGCACACAAAAATTTGTCATGGAATTATGGTGGATAATGTTTTTAAATACCAATTTAAAAAAAAAAATCACCCAAATATTCAATTATTTATAAGAGATAAATGATATGAAATTGATGAAACTGAACTTATTTCAGGCTTTTCATGCAGCCTGTGCCCCCACATACTGTGTCTACTTCACAACACTCAAGCACTATTTCAGGGACTAGTCCTGAACTCAATTTCTCAAAGGGATTTTAAATCTTTGATTAAGGCATATTTGAAATATGCAGAAGAAATCTACTCTTTGCAAGAATATTATAAGCAAAACCTTATTATGTTCACTTTATGTGAAATAATGTACAAAAGGAAAAAGCTGTCTGCATCACTGACTCATCCTCAGGAACCCGTGTGACTGACAGGAAATGCAGAGCCAGAAGCAGCACAGCAAGTAAATTATATTCATGTTGGCACTGCTAAAGCTGGTTGTGCCAAGGTGGGTGAAATGTGGGCTGATCTGCCATGTCAGGGCTGAGTCTCTGCTGCAGAACTGCTCTCAGAGCTGTGAGCTATTCTAATGTCCACAGGCACTGCTTCCACAAAATGATATGGAGATTCTCTAGAATATTTTTAATTTACCACTCACATGAGATACCTTTATGGTTCCATGCATGTTCTAATGCAAACAATTTTCTAAACAACTTACAAATACAACATTTTGTGTTCTTTCCCTAGGGCTTAAATTGTTGGCTTTGATGTTTGTGCTAATCAAGTGACCTGACTTTAAACAAAATAGTTGATATATGGGGGTGATGAGAGGTGGAAAGCATTGGTCCTGTGATCCTAGCCTTTCTGAACAGTAGCAGTTTATCTGACTGTGGAAGTGTCCAGGGGTGTTATTATACACCTACTGAAGTCAATGCCAAGACCCCAGTGACAGAAAAATCTACTTTGTAAATACAGACTCTAATAATTTTTGTATATGTCTTGCTTCCAGGAAAAGAAAAACACAATGAGAAGCTCTTGGAATGTCTCAACAGAAGTGCACATGCCTCTGGGAGACTGCACATGGCCCTTGACAAGAGCAGGATAAAAGCTAAAATATTGGCTTTCACTTATGTTACATCAGACTGCATTATGTCATGTTGTCTCACATCTCACCTGACTGGCACATTTCTATTACAAAACATAAAAACACAGGGAAAGCACCAGTGATTTGAAAACATGTTTATGCTAACTGAGGTGAATAGTCAATTAGCAGATAACATAAAACAAGCTCTATACTTAGTTAGAAGATTCTTGTCCCTAAAAATAAAAAGCATTATCAACTCCACAATTTTTTTACAACTATACATTATTAATTCAATGAGCACTGTAATAGTCATTAAACTACATCTGTGTTATTTACTCTTGAAAATCTGAAAATGCTCACTTCTGTCATGCCCTTAACCCATCTGTCTCCCAGTTCACCCTTCTATCTATAATTTTCTTTATTCAGAGAGGAACATGATTATTTGTATGTGAAAAACACTGAACATGTGGCTCCTGTGGTAGAAATTCTAAAATTAAATGTTCGCAGTGGCTTGCAGGACAGACAGCAAAATGTTGTGTGATGCTTCAGCTATATTATTGACTAAATTGATTATTTACTTTAGCTGCAACCATAACATCTTCTTTCAGTAACAGCAACCTATACTGAAGCTGTGTAAGTCAAGGTATGGCCATGAGCTGCAGTCATCCAGTTCATACAAACAATGTTTTTACAATTTCACAGGAAAAAAAAAATCTGAAGTAGTAGTGTATTTTGAAAACAAATTTAAGATTTGCAGCATTGTACAGTTTATAAACAAAATCTGGCCATGAAATGCCACACCTATTATATATAAAATTATTACAAAATTCAGCAAATAGTGTTTGCAATCCCTGTCATTTGACATAACAAGTATTTTCCCATGTTTACATTTATAAAATGTTTATTCTGTAGGCTATAAAAACAACTGGAGCCAGCAAACAGAACATCAAAGGTCACACATAAAAGTATTACCACATGGAATTAAAGTACTTGAATAACAAGACACACCCCACACACATTTCCCTCAATTTGGGCCATTCATAAAAAAAAAATCTTCAACAAACAGGTTTATTTTTAAATATCTGACTTATCCCAGTTATTTATCTTCTGCCCTCTTTAAGCCAACTGTCTTTGTGTCACACTGCAGATTCTCAGATGATACAAGCTGGCGTGTCTTCACCAGCTACATCACATTAGATCAGCTTTAACACTAGTTGAATTTGCAACTCATACAACGATTCTATCTCCTTCATTCCTTCCTTCCATTTTCAAATTCTTTTTTGGCAAAGGCATTTTATTATTTACTCTATAATCTGATCTTCTAAATTATACTCTACCAATTACTTTGTTATTTCTATGCTTCTGAGACAAGCCCCTGTATACATGGCTAGTAATCAAAGCAAATGCAGGGAAGAGGTCTGTTTACTGCATTTGTTAAGTTTTTTTCCAGACTATTTGTGTACTTAGTTGCATGATGGATTGAATAGATATTGAATTTAGCTGCAATTTCACTTGCTTTTGCTATGTGAAGACCTGCAGGGAGACTGTGATACTGAGAAATTCCATTTTGGCACAGGTACAGTAAAGCTGTGTCCAAGGCCATCTGAATTTTGCACACAAAGCAATGGGTTCCAAGCTACCTATTAGAACTCAGGAGAACCATCATGAAGTAGCTGGACTGTTGGAGTAATTTGTTCACAAAACCATGAGAGTCAAAATCAGCAGAATATTTAAAATTATTAGAGGAAAAATGAGAACTGCTTAAATCCTGCTTAAGTTTACTGACTAATCAGCAATATGTACAAAAGTTCAAACCTACTATCTTATCAGAAAAGGTATAAACAGGAATTATAAGGATGATTAAAAGCAGGAAACAGGTTCTGCACAGGGAGCCTAAATAGACTGATTTTTTTAGTCTTCAAAAATGATTGCTGAGGGCAAAGGTGGGAGAGGTCCATGGTATGACAGGGTAAGAAAAAGTATTTTTCTGTTCTGTTTTTCATTTCTGTATTCACTCCTCAAAAAACTCCTTCTGCTGATAAGTTCAAACCAAAAGGAGATATATTTTTCACCTAGTATATAAATAAACAGTGGAACTAATTTCAGTAAGAAAGCAGTTAGACTAGCAAAAGGGAAATTAGCAAAAGCAAAAAAAAAAAAAAAAAAAGTTAAGATGGAAGATACATTAAGATAATATTTAAAGGAAATATAAACCTCTGACTTAGCAAGTCTCTCAGACACACAGACCTAGAAGTATCTTTGAAGATATGGTTACATTCTTAGTTTTTCTACACATCAGCTATTAGTCAGTGATATATAAAATATACCAGACTCTGGATATTGGTCGGCTCTACCAAGTGGGAGGTATCACTGAGGAGGGATAGACCTCCAAGCAACAAAGGTTCTCCATGTCAGATTCTGAATAACATCCAATTAATAGGTTTTATGCTTTAACACTTTGGTTCTCTTCTTCATTGAAAGGTTCTAACAAGCTGCACATTATTAAGGAGAATATTAGCCATTCTTACCCTTTGCTTTTATTGCCTTCATGGAAAATATTTACAGAGTTATCTACGTTGGTTCCCTTTTCTCTGTAAAACCTTTGCCTTTTTTTTTCCAAATGAAAAGAAGCATTATTAATATCCAGGCTGATCAATAGTTATAGTAGCTGATCAATATTAATAACAATAGTAGCTATTACTGAATTTCTTAAACAACACATTTATAACAAAGAGGATTTTCCAATTTCTCATGAAGCATTCATACTATGTGAGATTTGGCAGGCCTAAGATTTTTGTAAAACATTTTTATTTGTCTCAGTAGGAAGCAAGTGAAAGGAATACACATGGATTAGACTGCCACCATGAGACTATACTGAGCAATAATTTATGAGGAAGAAACAATATCTTGTAAGAATATAACAGTTTGGTCCTTCATTTTCACAGATTCTGTTCACTAAACATCATCTATTAGTTTGCAATACTATGCCTAATTTGTACTAAACCTTCCAAATATGCCATCTTGATGCATTTACAGACACTATAAGTTGTAGAACGACCATGGAAACTTCTTCTGGGATGTTGGCATTCCCATGAGAATGATATAATTTCTTTGCTGGAATTGCTGGAGTATCAGCTAGTTACAGAAGGCCACAAAAAATTTTAAACACCATAGTAATTTTTCAGAAAGTCTTTCCCCACAAAGACAAAAGCTTTTATGAATAATTAAGAAAAAAACACATATTTTTCTCATAAAAGAATTAACGTTTCAGTACTACAGGTCAGCTCTTCAATCAGACAATTAAGAAAGTTGTGAAATAATTTGATAATAGGCAACTTCACAGTGGGAAAATGTGTCAGAAATCTTGAAATAATGGGTTTGCATGGTGGGAAGATATTTCTTGAACCAAAAACTTCCATGGGACCTCTCTTTTTAAAATTATATACTTCTTGAAAATGTTTACCTTTCAAAAATGGTAGTCACTGAAATGATTGACAAAGTATTTGAACAAACTAGTTTTGATCCTCAGCAGACAGATTTTCCTTAAGCTGTACCCAAGATGTGTGGTCAGAACTGTGAAACCCGTGTATGCCCAAACAGAGACAGGAGCTCATCTCTTACAAAGATAAAAACATTTGCACAGAACAAGAGAGATGGTTGCAATTAACAAAACTGGATGAATCAGTAAAATAAGTAGGCAGGTGATGGTGATACATTCCTGCAGATTTAGCATGTATATGAGAGTTGATAATCTGTTTAATTTGTAACAAAGTTTGTATCATTTCAGGCTGAAAATAAAGAAAACTTTAGTAAGTGCAGGATTTTGATTTTTTTCAGTTATTTTTTTAATATTTCAAATGAGAAGGTCCTGATTTCCTCCCCGGGATAACACTACTATATTCTTAATAACCTGACTGGTGAATTTTTCTGCTGGCATAAAGGTGTTTTTTGGCTCTATTTAGTACTTAAACCAGTTGCAAATAAAGGCTTTTTTCAATTAAATTTTATTCATACAAATATCTTGATTTGAAATCATACAGTATTCATCAAGGATAAATGGAATGATGGCATTTTTGTATTGCACCTTGTATTACATTTTGTGTTGCTGGTGCTTATTTTTCTGTTGAATTGCACCATTTCTTAGAAGAGTGGCATGACATGTTTTAAGGCTATTTTCTCCCAATTCCTCAACCAATATCAAAATTTATTCTTTCTCTCAGGTATTCTAATATAATAGCCATTTATTTTTCTAGATCTACTTCAGAAAAAAATTCAAAAATAGAGGAAAATAGTATCTTATCTGTGTTAAAATGTGCTTGGGAAATAGTCACTGTATGTCTCTGCTACCTATATGAAAATATATTCTCATACAACTTGCATCAGTTATGACAACATATTTTTAATTTGTATTCTAGTCTTAGAAGAGACAACATCTCCACTGAGTCCTTCCTCAGGAAGCATGCTAAGGCTCCATGAGGCTTCTGGGACTGAACAGTGAGTGTGTTTACCATCTTCACACACTAACAGTATGTATTCAAGCCCAGCTGTACAATGGGTCAGTGCTGCATGTTTCCAGTTTCTTTGGACTGGACGGATGTATCACAGAGAGGAAGAGGGGCTGTTTTTCCAAAAACCACCATAGTGTGCATGGGTGCTACACACACACACTCTCTCTCTCTCTCTCTCTCTCTCTCTCTCTCTCTCTCTCTCTCTCTCTCTCTCTCTCTGTCACACACTCACACCTCACACCCTCCACTAATTGAATGGGAAAAACTAAGAAACACTGAATAATAGAATAAGTGGGACAAAGAACTAGTCATAGGCAAAGGCTGTGATAAAGAAAGGCAAAAAAATTGTTCGTTTCTGGGGCTTTGTTTTTAAAAGTCTGCAAAAAATCATAAATATATGCCTTAATCCCATTAAAAAATAAAACCAAAAACATATATAAACATAGATGGCGCTGCTTTAGTTATGCATGCTGGGAGTCTTCAGTTGTACAATCACATATCCATACTTTTAAAATTCTTTCATGTCCAGTCTCCTTCCATTCCTTAACCACTTATCTTACTTTGTAAACATTCTCCAGTTCAATGTCATTATTGTTCTCTCCTAAAAATCATGTTTCTTCCTTTTCACAAAAATAAGCTACTTAAAAATAGCAGGTAATAGAAAATAAAATCTAGACCTTTTAGTTAGGTCATTGCAATTTTGCTGCTTCACTTTTTCTTGATTCCAATATTTACTATGATAGAAGATTTAAACAAGTAGACCTATTACATATATCCTCTAAAGAGGAATTGAAATTTTGCCACAAAGAAATCTGCCAAAAATGTAGCATTTATTAAATGTTATGGAAAAGTATGCAAAAAATTCCGCTCCCCCTACAGAGTTTAGGCAACTGCCTCAAAAGCCATATGAGGTCTAGCTGACCAAAGCTTCTCAATTATGCAGACTTCATATTTTTCAAAATCTCATGCTATAGGAGAACTATGGGGCAATGACCCTGTGACAATTAAACACAAGTTTAAATTCACAGAATGGTTTGGGCCAGAAAGGCCACCTAGTCCACCCCTCCTCCATAGGCAGGGATACCCTCTATGTGGTTGCTCAAAATCCCATAAAATTTTGAATGCTTCTGGTGATGGGGAAGCCACAGCTTGCCTGGGAAACCTGTTCTACTGCCTCACCACTCTCATCATAAAATATTTCTTCCATTATATCCATTGTCTTTCAATTAAAAACCATTGGCTCTTTTCCTGTCACTACAGGCTCTGGTGAAAAGCCTTTCTCCTTTTAATAAGCTCACTTCAAGGAGGCTTAAAAACACAATAAGTTCTCTCCATCCTTCTCCAGTGAACAACCACAACCCTTCTCAGCCCTCTAACAATTTTCGTGGCCCTTCTCCGGCCCTGCTCTAACAGGTCCATGTTGTGTGCTGAGGACCCTGGTGCTGGATGCAGCGCTCAGGTGGGGTGTCACAGGAGCAGCATCACCTTCCTCAGCCCACAGCTCGCTGTTCTTTTGCTGCAGGCCAGGAAATGATTGGTTTTCTGGGCTGCAAGTGCACATTACCAACTCATGTCCAATTTTGCACCCAGCACTACCCTAAGTCCTTTTCTGTAGGGCTGCTTTTTCATCACACAGTTGGAAGACCTGGATTCAAGCCTACTTCCCAAACAATTTCTGAATTTTAACTAATGACTATCCAAGACAGAAAGCAGAAGATCTGAGATCCAGGATAAAATCTAGGCCTTTGTCTCACTAGCAGGGTTTCAGTTCAAGAAGCCTGGAAACAAATCAGCAATTAAAAAAATGTAAAATGCTTAGAATGCCTCAGCCAGTACTGTAAGATAAAATGCCTGTATTCCAAGGGAGAACAGTGTGATTGATACTCAGCTGTCTAACATTTCTACTTACAAAGGATTTCCTAGAGCTACCCTTCATGGCTGTAACGTATATTCAGATCAACAGAAATTAGGTCCACACGGTTTTCATAAACTTGGTTAAATCTTTAATGAGGTCTTTTTTAAAAGACACTTAGAAAATTCAACTTCACTTTTATTCATAGCTTCCTATACAAGAAGCTCTAGAAACACACCCCAAATATATATTACTAGTTAGCAAACTTTACTGTCAAAAGTTTCCTTTTTTTACTTATCATCCATTCCCTAGAGACTAAATTATGCCAGGTTTTTGATTTTTATTTGCTTTTGTTTGGTTTTATAATGAAAATAGAACATGTACAAATATGCAATATGAAGATACAAATTTTAAAGTTAATAACCCTGTTTTATTCCATAAAATTCAAACTCTCCTATGAGAAATGCTTTCCCTTTATCATGTATAATTTAATCTGCAACCACTATTTCTTCATCATCTGCAACATGTTCTAAAGATATTGCATCAAAATTACTTCAATCCTCTTCCATCTGCAATTTATACAGCTATCAGGCCAACTGATACTGTTGGCATCAATTAATAATTTAAGGCCTTATTCAAAGTAGATCTGTTCTATGCGTTTTCTTCTTCCCATTATTAGTTTAGAGAACTTTATTCCAACGTCACCAAGTGGTAGTGATGTATAAACACACAACTCTGACATAAACTTGATTCTTCCTCTGAACTCAGTAGCACAGTTTTCTAGAAGTCTTATAAATGTCAGATTATGCTTATATGTAAAATCATTGTGGACAGGATTACTCTCACTTAACTTTAACCACCTAAAGTTAGTCATGTAACTCAACTAGTCATCAATGTCCCATTTTAGAGATAGATGAGAATTTTAGAAGTGTGAATCATTCAATTTTATCTTAGATATAAACTTTACAAAGATATGAATCACCTATAAATGTCATTCTCCATTGTCTTTTTAACAAACTTAGATCAGACTAGATGTCTAACTCTTATGTGGTTACCTGATGATACTAAATACCACCTCACCTTTCCAACTCAGCAATAGAAACATTGAACTATGCATCAAACTTAGAAAAGACAATTCATTCCAATCCTCCCCCTAGGAAACCTCTTGTGCTCAATTTGAGCATGGAATTGACCCATTACTGTTGAAAACCTTTTAGTACTTCTGTGAGCTCTGTGAAATTTATGCAATGAATTAATTTTATCTAATATATAAACCCTTTCAACAATTTCCTATAGATAATTTTCTTTCCAGAAGTTATAAGCATTCTATCAAAAGGAATTAACAACAAAGATTAGTTATTATTTTCCTAAATTACAGAGACAAAACTGATTGCTAAGTTCATTAAAATTGAAAGGGAAATCCTTACAAATCTTTGTTTGCTAGGAAAACAGCAGTAATATGCTTAATTTAAAGCTAAAGAAATATGTTTAATTCAAACTTTAGAATTTTTAATCTCCTTCATGTAAGTACTGTTTTTTTCCCTAGTCTATAATCTTTAAAAGAAGCAGCAGTCTTCTGGCTTCAACCCTGTGAAGGCATACCACAGCTGCAGCAAGTGAGCTAAGTTCTGAGCAACTTAACTTTTTAATAGAAGCAGTAGTAAACTTGCTAAAAATGTATGCATACACTATATATAGTATGTATATATATGTGTGTGTATATATGTACATTTCACACACAAATACTTTCAGAACTGTGCTGGAAGCAAAAACTGCATTTATAAAATGTTTTTCCCATGTAAAAGAGTTCTATAGGCTTTTCATGAGGGAAACTATTTCAAATCTCTTTTTGTTTGTAGCAATACTTTGTAATTGACTTCAGAAATAAATTGCTTATTAAATTATATTGCTAGTACCATATACTACAGTTAGGCATTAAGATAACTTCTGTCAAAGCATATTTATTTTGACAGTATGAGAAATGTATTAATTTCAACAGCTGAGAAAAAAAAGGATCAGCAAAAATCAAAATTTCTGAAATCCCAGGAATAAACAGAAGAGGAACAACTCGGCAATTTTTTCTTTCCACAAATGAAACTAAATAAAACTAAACAGGGACACAAGGATGAGGAAGTGATTAATCACTGCACATCCTTTAGGGTTGCAAAATTTACAAATCAGTCTTTAATAAAGGAAGGAACTAATCTGAGTTGTAAGGGAGTATAAAAGTCTATTCTTATGTTCTCTTGGATGCTCACTTTGATTTTACAAGTTAAATTCTATTGTTCTGTGTACTGATCATATTTTCTGTAGAGAGATTGTGATCATATTGTTAAAGTGAGAGCTTTCTTCTCAACTGTATCTCACTATTCTTGGTTTTAAAATTCATTCCACGAACCAGAAAAGCTGCATAAATGAACTGTTTACAAAAATAGTAACATGAAAATCCCTTATGCATTCTCAAGTCTCTTATGTATTGAGGATTATAGGAAAGATGCTGAGCCCTAATGTCCCGTTAATGATAAAAGAGTGGGAAAAATCTGTGCTTCCTCCAGATTTAAAAAGAGCTTTCCAAGCTTTTTTTTTCACATTTCCAAATTCCATAAATTTTGTGGCACTATCTGACCATTGTAACACACAGTGAAAAACAGAAGGTAAAGACAGTGCATTACACACACTTTTCCCAGTAGATATATGTCGTGGCTTTGCAGACTACATGGAATTCCTCAGCAGTGTGCATATAATGAATATTGTGGTGCCTCATCCAGATATTAACACTGAAATTATCCTGTACATAACTTTTTTGGTATCTGAAGCAGTGGTGTGAGTTATTAATCTATGCACAACAGGGGATTTGTCTTTATCTTCTAGCCAGTAGAAGGCCTTGCTCCTTCTGATAACCAGATACTGAACTTTATCAAGTAAGAACCTAAGAGAGTGACACATTTAATAAGGGTTAGTCATGCTCCAGATGATATGCAGGAATTCACAGTAACTTGAAAGGTTTCATGGAATTTTAAAATGTCTCAGGCTAGAAGGGACCTTAAAGATCATCTAATTCCAAACCCCCTGCCATGGGCAGGGACATCTTCCACTAGACCAGGTAGCTCTATGTGCCATCCAACCTGTCCCTGATGTTTGCACAGGATCATTTGAATAGGATCATGTATTCCATTCTGATGAACTTGCACAGCTGGCGACAAGAAACTACAGTTCTCTCACCTCTGAGCAGGGGGAGGTAGTTCAGGACCCTTTACAGAAAGGACTGGCTCCTTTTACATGTTTCAGGTACTTCTTGTCACTGTCCTAAATAAAAAAACATTGTGTCTACAGCATACTTGACTTACTAGGAATACCTTGGAAACTTTTAAGCCCTGACTTGGTAATGAGAAACCATCAAACTGGAAAGCCAAAAAGAACCAAAAAGCCCTAACAAAAACTGAACTTTTGGATCTGGAGCCATGCAGGCAGGGGGAGTTCAAAGCCCTGAATCAGTCTCAGAACCTCCAAATAGAAAGAGAATTCTGGCAGATCCCTGGGCTTAATCTCTCATATTGATTAGTTGGCATGTTTCTAAAGTTTCTTGTATGTAGGGAAATCTTATGTTTCCTATATGTCTGATAAGATGCATATTTCTTTCTTTCAGAAAATACTTTTCTAGTTATGAAATATGCTGGTTTCAGACCAAAGCGCAAGGCCAAATAACCTACAGTCACTTACATGTTTAGTCATAAAATATTTTTCTTATCTCTAAGCACAGATACTGCAGACATAGGTATCTAGCCTAATACTTTCTCTGGAAGACTGCAAGATTTTTATTGAGGTTACAAGAAACTCTAGTCTTTATTATCAGCTCCTGCTTACTGAGCAGATCTTCTCTTATCACCAAAACTACTCATTTGAATGGGAGAGTCAAGATTAAATAAAGTCTATAACCTTTTATCAATATCAAGGGAAAGGAAGCAAATACTAACAAAAACACTCTTATGAATGTATTTCTATATCATATATATAACCTCTGTCCCCTAAAATATAGCTGTCTTCCTCTCTTTATAATCATAATTGTTCTCTTATGACATAACTACAACTATTTTAAATCTATTCTCAGGCCCAAATGCAAATATGTATAAAATCTCAGAGGTTAATAGGAGATTACCAAAGTAAGAATAGTAATTTTGGTAGGAAAAAGGAGTATTTTTTAATAATCTTTACTTACAGCTGAGAAGTGCAGTCAATTTTTTTACTATAGATTATTATAAATGGGACAGAAATTAAAAAAACAAAATAGAAGAAACTCCAAGCTAAATGGAGGTTGGAAAATTTTTCTTCTTCCAGGTGCATTGCCATGTTTAACCCAGTACAAGAGGTTCCTGCATAAATGGCAGGCCTGTTTTCCTTCTGCATTCTTTCCTCAAACACTTTCCTCATGCTTTTTTTAGAGATAACATGGCCTTGTTCATCTAAGGAAGAGCTAAAAAAATGTTTCAATTAATTTTCCATCAGGTCACAGAGCTAAGGAATTTCAACCCATGGACTTATGATGAAGCACAGGACAAGCAGCAGAGGATGCTACATTGTGGCTTGCACTATGACAACATTGAGCATAAATTGAATTTTCATTTTCAGTTTAAAAGCTAAAATAATTATTTAGAAAACTGAGTGCAAAAAAGTCATTATGTATGAAGCACACTGAAAAACCTTAAGACTATTAACTGTTCTAGTGAGCAGAGGTGAGAGTTTGAAAACAGAGGCAAAATTAGAATAAGACACAAAAATCCCTGGGCACTGAAACTGTAGACATTGGTGTTCAGCAGTTGTGAATTTTAAGTCCCCAGATTTTGAAATGCACTCAGTAAGCTTCCTTCAAGGAAAGGATTGACAGGTTAGGGATAATTATTTTGTGAAATAACCATCTCACACTGGTAAATGTATATTTCTATACTTATTCTGTTGGTGGCATAAACTCATTTCACTCACTGCAGTTCTCAAGTTCACATGTATCAGTTTCATCCTATGCATTTATAATACATCACTGAGTCCAAAATCCTCCTCTGGAAAATTAATTCAGTTTTTATATGAAATGGAAAATACTACTTTAATCCAAATTTACTTACTGAAACTTTTCGAAAATACACAAATAAGTCTATAAGAGGTCAGAAGAGAATGAACATAGCAGTTTGAAGAGTGGCAAAATAAGTTGGAGTACTCTCAGGAAAGAAAGAGAGAAAGAGAAAGAAAGAAAGAGAGAGAAAGAGAAAGAAAGAAAGAGAGAGAAAGAGAGAAGGAAAGAGAGAAAGAAAGAAAGAGAGAGAAAGAAAAAGAAAAAGAAAGAAAGAAAGAAAGAAAGAAAGAAAGAAAGAAAGAAAGAAAGAAAGAAAGAAAGAAAGAAAGAAAGAAAGAAAGAAAGAAAGAAAAAGAAAGAAAGAAGGAAAGGAGAACATCCTAAAAATGAAGTATTGTTTTTCATTCACAAGTTAAGACAGTTTTAACACAGATCTGCCATTACATTTACATCCTAGTTAGTATGTAAATTCTGCACCAACATAGTGAAATCTTTCAAAAATGAGAAAAAAATGTGAATTAAACAGTGACATAATCTTTAAGTAATTTAATATTTATAATTATTTTCTAATCACAAGTATAGAAGATAGCATTTAACCAAGTTGTCAGAATTCAAGAATCACTAAAAAGTACTTCCACACCAGATCAAGAAACTGCTACAATTCATGAGAGTATCTATATATTTTCATCAGTTCCAAACCATGGGTTCTAAAGCCTTTCTGACAGAGGTAGGGCCAGTTTCAGTGCTCCCCAAGTATGCTCGTCCCAATATATATGCAAAAATACTAATTTTGAAAAATTCCAATCTGAACTAAATCTTTAATTCTGATTAAAGAGAACAGAAAATAAGAAACAAATACTATTTAAATCAAGTCAGCTCTCCAAGTCACATGCCAGGGTGGATTCACAAATTCTTCTAGCAGCACAATCAACACTATCTATGAAAAATGAAAAAAGGCTCCCAAGTTTTATATGTGATGACATGACCTTTTTCTATTAATGGATTCATATAGTATTGATTGCACAACTTTAAGCATTTAAATCAATAGTGCAATCAAATGCTGAACTCTCTTGTTCTTGCAGCACTGTTAATGGGAGAAGATAAAACAAGATCTGCCTGTCTAGACTTATTCTATAGTCTGTTTACTCCTATTATGCAATTCTCCTATGTATTAAATTTCAGCTCACTGAAATAGTGCCAAAACTTTTCAAATGAAGGCATATTAAGGTTTTCTAATGATCAGAATAATCTATTTTTACTTTGCTCTCAGGATAAAAAGTTGTTAAATTGCATTAGTTTCATAATCTTAAGATTTCCTTATTTTGTTCTGTCAAAACATAATACTAACTAGAAGCATATTAATAGCATTAAAGTAGTTCTACTCAGCAGTCATTTAGAGTCATTATTAAATGAAAATTGTTGTATTTGTTTAACAGAGAAGTGTACAGCCTGCCTTTACCTCGCTGTGGGGATGGATAAAAGCATAGCATGCTGTGGACTATGCCATCAACTGGGACCAAGTCAGCTTTATTATAGGGTTGAAAACAATGCAGCTGCAGAACCTATGTTAACAATATTCACTTCTTTTTTTCAAAAGATGAAAAAGCTTGCTTTCCTACACCTTTTAATTTGTCACAGGAAAGGAATCAGTGTTCAGAGGAACCTATTATAGCATATTAATAAATATAATAGCGTACCTAACTCTCTATCCACATCTGGACTATTCACCTTGTGCTTCCACTGTCAGCCTATACTTAAGTACCTTGTTTGTGGTGTATAACTGTTATAGAAGTCCTTGATCTATGTCAGAACAAATACTGATATAGAGGTAAGTACTGATACTGGCATTTCCAGAAAAATATTACTTAACTGAACAAAACTATTCTTAAGTATCAATGTACAGTTCTTTTCCTGATGAAGATTTAAAGGCCTTGAAACACAGAAATAACTAATAGAAGTTAAAATTGGCTCAGAGTGTTTTATTAATTTTATTAGAATATTAATGGAAGGGGGTGTTTGTAACACTTTCACCCAAGAAGCCAATTCAATAACCCTGAATGATCCACTTCAACATACCTTTAAAATAATGCCTTGCAGATGCTTATGACTCATCTGTTAGTACATCTGAGATAAAATCATGTCTCTGCACAAATATGTAACCTGGAGATATACATATATGTGTGTACAATTTTCATCTGCTTGTCAAGTTATTTTTGTTTTTTGGTTTGGGCTTTTTATAATTGACAAAATACCGTCCAGTTCATATTAAGCCCCATGCACTCAAAGCTAAGTATTTTTGTTAAGCCCTGTACTATTTCCTCTATTACCAAACCAATACTTAAATATATAGATATAGATATAGATATAGATATAGATATAGATATAGATTATATAGATATAGATGATATAGATATAGATATAGATATAGATATAGATATAGATATAGATATAGATATAGATATAGATAGATATAGATAGATATATTAGATATAGATATAGATATAGATATAGATATAGATATAGATATAGATTATATAGATGATATAGATATATATACACATACACATGTATATATCTCTAACTCATAGGACTGAATTTTTTTCAGAGCTGCCTGGGCATTTTGGATAAATAAATATGACTTTTTGGAAGATAGGTTCACAAAATTATTTCCATTTACAATGGACCTGAGAGATGCAGAATGCATACATTTCTTCATTCAATGACTGTGTTAACATTGCAGAGACTTGTGCAAAACCTTCAGGCTTTTAACTACAGGAGGAAATTTATTTTTTGTGTCATTCCCTTCCCAATAAAACACTAATTTTTGGATGCTTTTAACTTTCTTTTCCCAAAAGTTATATTAATAAATAATTTGCATGCCCTGTTCATGTTTTTCAACTGCTTCCTGCTCTACTCTTGTTCTAGATGGAGAATAGTGAAGTAAGCCCATTTTGATCCAGTGGAAGCTGTGTAATATGCATTAGCTATCCATGGAAAGCTCAACATGTCATCTTGAAAACAAATCAACAAAACATTCAATAGGGTTAGGAAGGTTTCTCTCCTACAGTTACAGGTTTTTTCAGTTTATCAATGAAAGTAATTAACTAATTACCACAAACTTATAATTCTGTGCATGGTATGTTCAACAAAACTAAGTCTTACCAATTAAAAATACACAAATATAATATCCTCTATGTAGCTCTGCTTTTGCTGGCTCCCAAGGCCTAGTGACAGTGGAAAACAAAAAGGCAAAAAAAAAAAAAAAAAAAATGAACCGCCATGCTCTTAAAAGCTAATGCTCACTAGCCTAATTAGTTAGGCTAATTACTTAGGCTAAGTAAAAGAAACACTGAAAACAAGGCAATTAGAGTAGTAGTTCACTTGGCAACTCATGCAAGTGTACCCACTGTGGCAAATCCAGGTTAGAATCTCCATTTTCTCACCTTTGTTGTTATTTTAAATTCACTTAATTGGTTAAACTGAGGCAAAAAAAGGCAAAACAAGTTACATGCATTTATCAAGACTTAATTGAGGAACTCTAATGGAGGAAACCTAGCACGAGAAAGGCAGTGATTGCCCCTCTGAACTTGGCACTTCTGAGGCTCCACCTCAAATCCTGTGGTCAGTTCTGGGCCTCTCACTGAAAAAGACACTGAGGTGCTGGATGGATTCCAGAAAAGGGCAATAAGACTTGTGAAGGCTTTTTAACACAAACCTGATGAGGAGCAGCTCGGGGAGCTGGGGTGGCTAAGCCTGGAGAAAAGGAGGCTCAGGGAGATACTTATCCCTCTCTACAAGTACCTGAAAGGAAGCTGTAGCTGTTTGGGGGTCAGTCTCTTTTTCTAGGTAAAAAGTGACAGGACAAGCAGAAAGGGCCTAAAGTTTTGCCAGGAGAGGTTTAAATTGGATAGTAAGGAAACTTTCTTACCTGAAAGGGGACTATCAAGGACTTGAACAGACTGCCCAGGGAAGTGATGGAGTCACCATCCCCAGAAGTATTTAAAAGATGCATAGCTGTGAAAAACTAAGTGGCATATTTTAGTGGTAAACTTGGCAGTGCTGGGTTGAAGGCTGGACTTGATCTCAGAAGTCTTCTCCAATCTAAACTATGATTCTAATGCCATAGCTTAACTACAGCCATCAGTGCTTTACACTTTCCCCTCGTTGGGTCATTAGTAACCCAAAAGATCCCTCGGGTACCTTTAGTGGAGAGGGAAGGAACAAGGTGAGTGACAAACCTGGAAACAGCTGTGAAACAAAAATATTGAGATTTCAAATTGTTCTGAGGAGAAAAGTATTCCACAGAAAAATCCTTCCTTCCTTCCCTCCTTCCTTCCTTCCTTGGCCACCCTCAGAGTGACCAAGAATTTTCAGTCTAGCTGCCACAACCATCTTGCAAACAAATTGTCCGCAACAACAATAATCACCAAAAAATCTACTTTATATAGAGATATAAGGAGTTTTCTTTAAGATGAAATTTTATTAAACTGTAATGAACTACTGCAGCCCAGAAAATAACTGAAACATGCCAGTATAAAGGCAAGGCAATTCAATTTAAAACATTTTAAAAATCCCTGAATATAATGCCTATGAGTCTATAGAGTGCTTAGATTTTCATCTCTTCCCTTAACACCAAAAGGAGCGTTAGTGTACACTCCCAGAAGATCAGACATCTTCACTGAAGACAGTATCTGAATAGCTAATGTTTTACACAACAAGAATAATCAGCCATTGGCATAATCTCCCCAGTGGAGATTGGGGGTGGTGGATCCCCAGTGTGGGACACTTCTAAGATTCAACTGGAGAGGGTGTTGGGCCCTTTTGTCTAGACTGTTCTTTTACCAAGAAGAGTTGTACCAGATGATTCTTGAGGTTCTTTCCAACCTGGTATTCTATGATTCTATGGTTCTATGATGGTTTTCTACAAATTAATAAATAATGTTTTAATGGAGAAAAACCAACAAAAAAGTCCAATTTTTGATTTCTAGAATCTTGATAGAACCGCAGTATTTAAAATGCAGCAAATTATCATATGTATTTGTCAAAAAGAGGGTAGAGATTCTGTATACCTCTCTGCTTTTATTTTTTTAAAGGTAGTGTTTTCAGTGTGTGCTGTTATGCATTTCTGAACCAATTTAACCACATTTGTCTTCCTATTGATTTCATACTAATTTTAGGCATAAAGACTGACACTGGATATGCTCACCAGAAATCAGGAGAGATTCCAGGTATTTCTCTGGTTTATTTGTACCAGTATTACACTAAAAACTTCATTCCAATTGGATTCATTGAAAAGATGGTGGTGTTTTCCCCTTCTTCTGTACATTTACATCAAGAATTGTAGTTAATGGATAAGAATGTCTCAATCTTCCCGATAAAGAAGTGCATTAAGGAGACTCGCCTGTGTAGCTTTTGGTTTCACATACTGCAGAAGCTATTAAATTGATAGATGAAATGTAAAAATATGATAGATGGCCTTCAAGACAAGTTTCACTACCAGATAGTCCTCCTATATTTAAGCTGAAGTGATTCTTAAGTATTCTTTTATCTATTCCTTAAGATACACATTATGCCACTTGAGTATCTTCTTGGGCAATCACTTATCCGAGATTATAAATAACTGCTATTTCTTTGAAATGCCACAACAAACTTTCTATTTCTATCTCTTTCAGGTGGGAAAAACTTCATCCCATGCTAAATTGTATATTCCATGTAGATATTATTAAATGCTAAATGAAAATTCATGTCAGCTTCAGTTAACCTAAACAAGACTGATTAAAAATTAATTCAGAATTTTATTGGGGATATATTTAAGAGATGTGGTATATTTATTATGTGTCATATTTTTCACATGACACAATTTTATGGTGGAAATATTTTTCATATAATACCATGCTTTATACATACATTGTTGAACAATAAAAACTCAGAACAGAATAATTCATGAGAGAGCTCTGACAATATCTGTTAAACATAAACTGTCTACATGCAAACCACTCATAAAGGCAGTAAAGCTGTTTCTATTGCCAGTTGTTAGGACACAGTTTTAGCTTAAATGGAGCTTTTGTCTGAATTCATACATAAATTCATATAGGCTTAAGAATCCATATGGAAGGAGGACAAATAATCTTATAGTATTTTCAAATTTAGTAATATAAACTATGATTTTTTTTCTACATTTCTAAGTCTTAAAAGAAATTCTGCTGATACTGATTGAAGATACAGAAAGGGATTATAAAACAATCTTTTTGTTCCCTAGTAGAGGAATTATGGAAAGCATTAATTCATTATTTTATAAGGATATTTTGTATCAGTGCTCAGAATTTCATAGATACTTTAGATACTTTCAGTTTTCTAAATATGGATCAGCAAGTATAAAAATATGCCATTAAATTAATATACATGATGGTCTACCTTGGGACCTGTTCTCTTTAACATCCTGATCAATGACACAGTGAGATCAGGTGCACCCTCAGAAAGTCTGCAGATGACATAAAGCTGAGTAGTGCAGTTGAAAAAACTGAAGGACAGGATTTTACCTGGAGGCACCTGGACAAATTTGAGAATTGGGCCCATGGGAACAAGTACAAATGCAAGGTCCTCTACCTGAGTCAGGGCAATCCCAGATATGTGTAAAGACTGAGAGAAGAACTCGAGAGGGAATGGACTTAGATGTTCTTCTTGAAGAAAAGCTGGACATTATGAGCCAATGTGCACTTGCAGCCCAGAAGCTCAAATGGATCCTGGGTTGCACCGAAAGCAGCATGCCAGGAAGTCAATGCAAGTGACCATCCCTCTGTACTCAGCCTTCAGGCCCTCATGAGACCACACCCAGAGCACTGCACCCAGCTCTGGGGTCCCAGCAGAAGAAAGACATGAGTCTGTTAAGAGTAGGTTGAAAGGTGGTCCCAAAGATGATCAAAGGGCTGGAGCATCTCTCCTATGGACAGGCTGAAAGAACTGGATTTGTTCACCATGGAGAGGAGAATGCTCCAGGGGGCCCTCACTGCACTCTTTCAGTACTGAAAGGGGGATTATAAAATAGAGGGACTTTTCACATGGACAGTGAGAGACTTTAGATTACATTAGATTCAAAATTATTTGCTCAAAGGCACTGTAACAGGCTGCCTAGGGGAGCTGTTGATGCCCCACCTCTGGAACAGTTCAAGGCCAGGTTGGATGGGGCTTTGCTCAAGCTGATATAGTTGATGGCATCCCTGACCATGGCTGGAGGGTTGGAAGTAGATGTGATCTTTAAGGTCCCTTCCAAGCCATTCTGTGATGATTCTGTTTCTACCATCTTTATACAATTACACTTCATTTCAATTCACTTCATCATATCATATTCAGGATCTATCTATAATGAGAATTTCTATCTGATTGGTGAAGACAGAGATACGTAATAAAATCAAGGAAGTTAGCAAAATATCTATGGTATATTAAAAGATCCTAGTACTTTGAGGGTGAGCAGGAAATTATAATATTTATAAATTCATAAGTAAGACCTAATAAGGGAGTTTGGGAAGGGCTTTTTCTTGGATGAAGCAAATAAATTAGTATTTAATAAAAAGATGAGTGTAAAAGATGTTGCTTATTACTTAATTAAAAAAAAAAAAAAAGACCAGCTGCTCCTGCTTTCAACTTCATTGGCCCCTTTTTTCAGAATGTAAAATATTTATATACGGATTATGTGTTTTCCTTTTCTGTACTTGTGGAAGAACAAGGTGGGGTGGGTTTTTTGTCATTATCTTTCTTTTTATATCTTAAAAAGGCAATTTTTTTTTTCTTTGACTTCTTTTCAAAGATTTGTAAGTGCATACATTTGAACTAACAAAGCTCCAGTCACAGGGAGAAGTTATTGACATTACCTGTATGAAGGACATGGTCAAGCTGTGTTACTGTCAGGTTTATAGACTTTAGCATCACAGTGTTTGGATAAATGCCATCTAAAACAGAGACCTTAACATAACCTACTTATGTATTTGATCAAGATATTTAGGGGTTTTTTTATGCAGACAACAGCAAGAGCGATTACACTAAATAAATCTAAGCACACAATTTTTAGGGAAAAATCCCATGGATCCAAGATAAAGGAATCTGTAGAGGGCTGGATGCATGAAATGTGAAGGTAAGAGAGCCATGACATTTCATTGATCTTATACTTCACACCAAAATAAACAAAAGAGAAAAAAAAAAAAAAAAAGGAAAAACAGGGGGAAAATGCCTGATTTTGGAGAGAATTTGAACTCCAGGAAAGAGTTAACAGCTTTGGAAGATATGCAGATGTATGTGTCCCTGTGTAAGCAATGGACATCAGTCCTCCAGGAGTAGCACACTGAAGATTTCTCCAACTTCTCAAACCTTTCTACAGCCTGACTGAGGGTTCTTCCCTCAGCATGCTCCATTTTCTGATTTATATCCCTGCATGCCCACTGCTCCCCATCTGCTCAGCAGAGGGTGGCTGGGTACCCAGCAAAAGCTGCTGCAACCAGGACAGCAGTGTCTCAACCCCAGAGGATCCACAATGCCTCTTCACACTCTCCCTAGCAGTGACAGCATGCCAATGACATGTACTATTTATCACTGGTTCATGCTTGATCCATCACAGAGGGAACGCTGTTATCAGTAGGAATTTCCACATCACAACCAGGCTAATTTCCAGAGCATGGATTTGACTTGTGTTACAGCCAGCAGTAAGTTTCCTTCCATTTCAACAGGGCTTTCTCAGACAGGATGAGATTAATGAACAGGAATGGCCAATAGCTACAACCTCAAGAGATGAATATTGAAAGATCCTGCAATTTTTATAAACAAAGTACATGCCACAAATCACATTTCTCATGAACATGCATTAGTTTAAGGAAAACAGTTTTCTTTTGTTTCTCAAATACATGTTTTTTCGTTACTCAAATAATTTATTAAAAAATTCTGCCTGCAATGTTACAACATCCTTAAACAATTGTCCTTCACCATGTACTTCCAATTCTGCCACAACCATTTCTGAAGTTTCATTAACATGTATGCTAGGCATGATTCTGTGGAATATTTGTGAGAGTAAAAACATAGTAAAGGCAGTTCTGGAGTTCTTAATTTAAAGCTGAATTCTACTCCATGTAATTATACTACTAAGGCATATAAACATGAGAGAAATCCCTGCTGTTTGTCATCAAAGATCTCAGCTGCAGAGACTGCTGACAATATATGCATGATGTAATAGCTATCAAGAGAGAGGCTATCATAACCCAGCATATATACATGAAAATAGGCAAAAATGCTTTCAAAATTAGTCTCAAATAATATTGAGATACACAGCTAGTCTGCCAGTGTTGAATTTATGGAAGAAACATTCTGCTCAATTTTAAGTCATTGTGACTCACTTAAAAGTAGTTTCACTGCTTCTAATTTGGTATAGGAAAAAAGGTAGGTTCTGAGAGCAGAACTTAAAATGACCCTAACAAATCCCAACAGCAGCTTTCCAGAACTAAAGAGAGAAAATGCAACACAGTTCTCCTATTAAAAATAACAATAATTCTGATTGAACAGATCAGTGTCCTAAGCTTGGTTTAAAGGTACTTCAATCTAAAAACAAATGTTAGCTCATTCTATCTCTGCTGTTACCAGCCCAATAACATTATATTTCATTCACACCCTGAGCACAGGCTCAGTCCTTCAATAGGCAAAAAGCGTCTTCAGCTCCTCTCCATTCCTACTCCTTCCTCCTATTCTCCCTCCAACAAAAACTTCTGCCTTAATACCACAAGCAGGTTACTTAACCTTTGCATTTCTATTTGCATTACTCTATTCCACCACAATCCACTACAGATATTCCAAATATATTTTCTTCTTTGTTGACAATAGCAGAAGCTGTAACCAACATCTGCAGGTAGCTATTTAGAGATCGAGAAGGACAAACAATACATGAGAAAATAAGAAACAAACAAAAGAAGGTTTCTTATGCAAGTTTTCTTCTTGCATAAGAAAAACAAACAACTCCACCCTTCTGTTGTGATTCTTAATTGTCTGTGCTGATGTCAGCTCATGCTTTGCTACCTGGATTTCTAAACAGCAGGTTACATATACCTCACCAGGATACGTTTCTGTAAATGAGAGGATTCCAGCAGTCTAAACTGGCATGACAATTTTTTAACAAGATTAAGCTAGTAGTGCATGTTAATATAAATTTTACTCAACTAAATTTAACATTTTGCAAATTGGTTTTGTGTGGAAAATAGTAAAGGAATAAAGCTGAGCATTTCAGTGAATCACATGTCTTAAAGGCCCTAATATTTTATTCAGGTTTATTCAGGAAAATGCATGCACAGTCAGACTTTTAAAATCCATATATCTTAATCTATGATTTCTATGTAAATTAGCAACTGAGTTTTCGGTCTTCTTTTTTTAATTTTCATGTCTTTATCTCAAAGAACCTTACCAATCTACATTGTTGGGGAGTGAATTCCTAAGGTTATTTTAATATTGAACTCTACTTTTTCACAATATTGAAAATAAGTGGCTTTTGTTCCATAATGCAATATTTTGGATTACTATTACTAGAATAACAGATAACCACTTATCTGGAATAGGCAGAATTCATTAATTCAGAAATGCTGACAATGACAATAAAGAGCCAAATCCACTGGTCTGAAAGAAGACAAACATACACACTGGTCCATTTTCTTTTTCTGCATATAAACAATCAGATAACATTTGGCATGCTTTGTAGAATTGTAACCCAAAAGGCAAAAACTGACTTATGCAGGACAGACCTTCACTGCGTTTGAGAACACAGCAAGAATCCCCTCTTTGCTGAGAATGTTCCTTCCATAGATGAGACATGCAAAAAGAAGTTATAAATGTCTGCTGCATCCTCATATACAGTATTTAGGAAATGAACTTCTGTTTTAAAAGGGTGTAAATTAATGAATATTGTTTAAAAGATATCCTTTTAGATCTCAATTCTACCTTAATTCTATCTAGGTAGTAGTTGAATTAAGGTAGAATTCTACCAAGGTAGTAGGTAGAATGAAGGTATTCTACCATACATAAAATAATTCTACCTATGCCCTCTCTCAGAAACAGAACACATTTTGCCAGATAACATCAAGCAATATGACATTGTAACCTTGTGTCAAAGATGAATTGCAATTTTTATCATCCATAAACTTCAAGATGATGCAATATGATGCAGAAATAGCCATGTGCACATTAAAAATGTTTTAATACTTTTTTCAATTATCATATGAGAAATTTCAAATTTATAGAAAGAAAATAGTAAATTAGAAAAGAAAATAATGCATCTTGTGATGTGTACATTTTCAGTAACACAGTATAGTGGATTTGGCTGGGATATAGTTAATTTTCTTTACAGCAGTCCCTGCAGTGCTGTGTTTTAGATTTGTGACCAAAATAGTATTAATGACATAGAGATGCTTCCATTATTGCTGAACACTGCTTACACAGCATCAAGGTCTTTTCTGTTTCTCAAGCAGTGACACCAGTGAGGAGGCTGGGGTGCACAAGTGAGAGAAGATACAGCCAGGACTGGTGACCCAAAGTGACCAAAGGGTTATCCCAGTCCATTTGGCATCATACTCAGCATATAAAGCTGAGAGAAGAAGAAGGAAGTGTGTGATGTTTGGATTGTATTTGTCTTCCCATTTGTCACTGTTAGCTGTGATGGGCCCTGCTCTCCTGGAGCTGGCTGAACACCTGCCTGGCATGGGAAGCAGTGAATTAATCCTTTATTTTGCTTTGTTTGTGTGTACAGCTTTTGCTTTCCCTATTAAACTGTCTTCATCTCATGAGTTTTCTATCTTTTACACTTCCAGTTGTCTTCCCCATCCACTGGGGGACATTGACCAAACAGCTGAGCAGGGTTAAACTACAATACAGGAAAAGATTATATTTGCCTCATAATTTGAGTGTGTACAGCTTTTCTAATGACATCAATCTTTAGAGACTTTGATATGCTCCTAAGTCTGTCCAATTTAACTTTTCATGCTGTTAAAATGATTACATAACTGACCTTAGTAATTCTCATAAAGTTACCAAGCATAAGAGGAAATACTGTAAGACAAATTCTCCTATCCTAGTATACTAATAGTCTCATAATAGCCAAAATAGGGAGCTACTCATTTAAAAAAAACCAAATTTATCCATACTTCAGAAAAGCAGCTCTAGATACCCTTTTTAAGTTCTGTGAGATATGCCACAGTAAATAACATCTTGGAGAAGTGTTTTCTGAAAAATTCAGTAAAATATTTGGAAATTAAGTTAACTACAAGCCAGTGTTTTGGAAACTTTTTAGATAATCTGGACAATTATTGCCTACTTTTTAAAAATATTTTGTTACTCTCATCATGAAATTAAAATACTATTTAGAAAATACAATTTCAGAAATTATTCTAAAAATAACTGATATTTTTTCTTTACTATGTATGAATAAGAATTCAGTTCAGGTATTTTAGTACTTTAATCTAAAAACCTTAAGCTATGTATCAAGCTGGCCTTGACATATATTACCACTCAATATTTATGTCAATTTCTATGATTCAAAGTACTTCTTTAGAATGTTCATTATAAATTTGAAAAAGATTAATTTACATTGATTTCAGATACAGCTTTTTAGTTTAATTGCACTAATCCTTAGTAAGTTTTCACAAATTTTTCATCATGATTTATTAAGCAAATTGCACATGTACTAATTTTTAAAAAGAAAGGTGCAAATAGGCTTAATGTAAAATAGTATCTATTTGATTGAACATGTTTTTCTCTTCCTTCTCTTTTTCAATTTGAACAACAAATGATGAAATACTAGAAAATTCATGGAAGAGAGGTAGAAAATCCAGTACTCTTGTGTAAAACAGTAAATATTAGGGATATCTATTCATAGTTTACAGCAAGAAAAGAAAGTTTTCATACCATCTCCTCTTACAAACCCAAATGTAGAGTGCAAAAGCTGTTTAATTTTGGTCTTCTAGAAAAGACTTATGTCTCCAAACTGATGAATTACTAAAAAAATGCTTAACTTCTCCAAACTGTGTTGTACTTTGGTATGCTATGCTGTCTTCTTAAGATTGACATCTTTGCTATTTTTTTTAGTTTGACTAAGAAGTCAAGATGGAAATCACATAAACTTTTACCTGCTTATCTTATATGTGTAAACATGGCATTATAGCAAGTTCAAACAGCCCATACATGTCTGACTAACCATTAAATAATAGCCATAATAACTAAAATGCCTAATTTTAAACTGTACTTTAGCAGTTCTCTAGTGCAGCAGAAAAAAGGAGCCTGCAAAGCAAAGATGAAGATGGAAGACGTGTGGTAGAATGGTTAAAGAAAATATCTTTTTTTTTTTTTTTTTTTTTAAACTGTTGTACAACCATAAAAGATGTTCCAACAGACACTTGTGTAAATAACCTGCCAAAAAAAACCTAAAAATCTCTGTATTTTGTAGAAAAAGTAATAATTCAGATTTTTGGACTCTAGCTAAGCACAATGGAAAAGTCCAGGTAAACAGCTTTTCTCCTTCCCCTTTCACTCAGTTGTTTTTATTTTGTTTTGCTTAATGAGGTTCTGTTTCCAGACTCAAAAAAAGAAATGGCAGGGAAGGGAAGGGAAGGGAAGGGAAGGGAAGGGAAGGGAAGGGAACATACAAGGTTGAGGGGGGAAAAAGAAGGAAGAAAAATTCTAAATTTGTCATTCAAAAACCGTATTCTGGAACTGTACTTAAGCAAAAAGACAAAATTGAACTGAATTATATAGTAAACATTTTTTTTTCCATTTTGTTTTGACTAATGACATTTTCAATGCCTGAGAAGACCAAGGTGTGGTCTGGTTCAAGTAATGCTAGGAAGTCCTACAGTATGGCTGTATGATCTCTATATACATAATTTAGTATATATAAAATGGCATCTCAATCTCTTGTTCCAAAATGTCTGTGATTACTCAATTACTGGAAAGAGAAAGAGGATAAAAGAAGGGCAGACATAAATAATATATTCTGATGTATAAATTGATTTTTATGGGCTTCCAATCAAGCACAAGATGTTTCAAATTATTTATACCATTGGAGGGAATTCAGGTGCTATCCAAGGGCCTATGGGACATTAAAGCAAATATATCAGAGATACAGGCACTTCAAGATGAGCTTCCTCTTCCTCACAGTGTACTTGTATATGAACACAGTGCCCCCAAAACTATTTGAACTAAGAAAAATCTCTGGCTTTATATATATATATATATATATATAATTTTTTTTTTTTACTATAACCTAAAAAATATCAAGATCTACAGCTTAAAATGTTAGAGGTAAAAAGAAAGCAAGGAGCCTTCTAAAATTTTGCTTTTTCTCATTTTCAAAAAGAGAGATTTTAACAGCTGATTCATATTTTATTTTCTTCTGTTTATGTCAAAACTTGTATACTTGCTACCAAAAGATGGTAGTCTGACCAATAGGGTAATAATGTTATTAGGTCTTACTCTTTTACTGTTCAGAATACAAAACAAGATAAAAAAAAAACACTGTTAAGAATTATGTTAAAGATATATGACTAGTAATTTAGAAGAAATTAGACAGGAAATTGAATGTTTTTAGTTTAATATTGTCTGGTTTAGGTTGTTTAAAGATCTCAGTTGAACATCTGCATTTGCCACAAATGAGAATTAAAAACCACATATGAAATATATGGAAGAACATAACACTCAAAAATCAGCAATCTTGTCAGCTCACAGGTGAGAAAATACAGTATCCACAGCTTGAACTCAAGCACAGAAAAACAATCTGAAAATATATTTTTATAGAAAAACAAATAAGGGAATGAACTTGTTGAATGAATAATATTCAACAAGAGAATTTTATTTGGTGCTTAAGAGAAAACAAAAAGGTAAGACTGAGAAAAGAACTAATCAAAGTACATCTAGCCTCACCTTTGGAAAGCAGAGAAGGATATAAGAATGCAGTAACACAGAAAAGAAGATTTAAATATAACAATATTGTGGCAGAGCACTGTGGTCTTAGAATTTGACTGTAAGTCAAGAATATTTGAACTAAATGTAAAACACAAGCTTCAGTCTTCTATGTGTTAATTGAAAAGCTACTTCTTCTTTCTGTCCAGTTCATTCTTTTGAATTTTGAATTCAATGCATATCTGGTAATGAAAAATAATATGCAGTAATAAGTCTCATAATGTTATGGGTTATGAATATTGGATTATTTTATAATGGTTTCTTACAGCAGGAAAATAAATTTTGGGATTCTGTTTAACTGATTGAATTCCATAATCTGGTTTTTAACCAAAATAATTATTGCAGCTCCAATTACCTACTTTTCACATCACAAAATATACTCAAAGTCAAGTAGAGAAGATATAATAAAAGCTTCTGGTAATAAAAGAAGGGTTTTGAAAAGGAATTTGCACATCAGCAATAGCAGTCTTAGTGAAGCTGTGATGTATTGCTAAAATAAAATGGAACTAAAAAATCCAAAACATCAGCAAAAGTGAATGGGTTCACATTTTAAATTTCTGTCTGGAATTTCAGTTGAATTTTTCTCTCTGATAAACTTTAACACCCTACATCATACAAAAGGCAGTTCAGGATATTCATTCAGAAGGACATTTATTACCAAAAGATACTTCCCTCTATCCCACATGTTAAATAGCTTTATTTATCCTGATAATATTTGACAATTTTATCACATATGGAGCTTTTTCAGTTTGTTCAGATTATCTGGCCCTGTTTTACATTTGACCTTCTTTGCCACAGCCACTTCTAGGATCAGATGTAATTTATTATCTTGAGGTATTGGCACAACTTGCCTTCATGGACCAAAATTGTTTGTTTTCCTTTTTTTTTCTTGGATAGTCTTTTTGTAACTATCAAATCACAGTGTTACAGGAGAAATAGAAATTTCTTTCTTAAAGACTGCAGACATTTTCACTAATCTCCCTCTGAACTAATTTTTTTAAAGGATTGGACAATTGTCAGTACTGGAAATTTCTCTAAATCTTGCACCTGCATGTAGTATGTGGTCCAAGCAAGACATCATAGCCATTTGCTTTTCCAACAGCCTTCAAAAAATTATCTCTGTCCACCTTCTAGTAGAAGATATTGATGGTAAATAGTACCATTAGAGCTGTTGAACCACAAAGGAAACAATAAATTTTGTTTGCCCCCACTTCTTCAGCTCTAACATGCAGACTGTGCCTTTGGATTCTCATGTTATAATCTGACAATGATCTTATTGTCATCCATAGCAAATAGTATCATTTAGTGTATCAAAACAGAGCTAAATGGACAGGCATGAGTATAACACAGAGAAATTTCTTTTATCACGGAATCACAAAATCACTGAACATGCTGAAGGACCATTGAGCCCAACTCCTGGCCTTGCACAAAACAGCTCCAAAAGTCACATCATGTATCCAAGAGCTTTGTCCAAATGCTTCTTCTACTCTGTCAGGCTTGGTGCTGTGGCCACTTTGCTGGGGAGCTGTTCCAATGCCCAGCTACCCCCTGGGTGAAGAGCCTTTTTCCAGTATCTAAGCACAACTCCTATGACACAACTTCCTAGGTATAGGTAAAAGATAACCTAGCTATAATTAAGGTAGAAAGAGTTATTACTGTTCTGCATTTTGGGTCTGTCATGATTTCTATGTAAAATTCAGTTAAAACACATTTTAAGGACAAATTCTGAAGCAGTGGTAGTCTCCCTTCTACTTCCATGGAGCTGCCTTCCAGTATATTAGGTTTAGAAATTTTTTAAATGGCATAACAAAGAAATTTTCAGCCACATATAATCCTAGTCAATTGCATAAGTTACTAAAGACCCAATTTAGTCAAGACAACCAGCTTCCAATTACAGAAGCTGTTTTGTCAGAAATAGCAGTTTAACTCCATGATATCTGTACTCTAACTTGTGAAGAGGTTTTCTTTCATGAAACTTTTTTTTTTCCTTAATCACATTTAGTTTGAGAAGCAAAGCCTTCTTCAAAGACATTTGACAGAGCAGCTGCTTTGGCAAATCCCTGATTTTTACTGGAAACTGCTATATAATGTTATTCTTTACTTGCCTAAGTTTTCTTGAGTAAGTATGACTATTCAATACACAGCAGTCCTTTGACCTGCATAAGATGATGTAATATGACCCCTGTATTTAGGCCTTTTTCTCAGACACCTAATAAAGTCATGTCACAGCCCTTTAGTGATTCTAACAGGAAAAGTGCAATCAAATAAAATCAGAACATACAACAACATTTCCACAAGAACATACAAGAACATTTCCACGGCACACTGCAGTCAAGTAGATAAGGTGCAGCACCACACCAGAAATATCACATCTTATTTTGGGATCAAATGTATGAGATGGCCAATGAGCAGTTTCAGAAATAGAAAGCTTTGGCTGAAAAAATATAAGTCAATAGTGGGTATGTCACCCCTGATCATCAGTTTTCTTCAATTACTTTCTGAACTGGATTGTGCATATGCATCTACCTAGATGTACTGTGAAAGTCCTACAATTACACGACATGCCACAGAAATGTGTGATGTAAGATTAAGAAATGTAACCATTTCTTAGTCTAAGCCTATACTTTCTACATAACATTACAGGAAAAATATTTTTGTACATGGGAGGTCAAATTGACAAGATGCTAAACCCCTTCCAGCCTTGAATGCAGACAGCACCAAAAGAAACACGAGGCCAGTGTGAGTAGCTCAGGTGAATGGAAGAGTGGGAGTAATAAAGTCAAACAAGACTCTTCCTTTGTAGCAGAGATTCCCTCCCTCCACCACAAGAGAGCTTATCTGTTGCCTGTTAGCTGGTGCAATAACTCAGGGCATCTCCTCCTCACATTAATTTGTTAATTGGTAAAATAACACAATCAGGATAGCTTGTCTTGTAGTGAGTTATTTTGGCACCATGGAAGTGCCACTCCCAGCTGACAATACCTTGAAAGCAAGATTGTAGGAAGATAAACTGGAATTTCTCAGTAACAGACAATTCACTTTACAAATTGTAAATACTATACCAAACTTTCACAAAGCAGAAAGGTTCTTCACATTCCCTGGAAGTGTATGGGGATGACTCTTCAAGGCTTGGGACAGCTGCCTTGACTTACTGTCTCCAGGGTTGAGTGAAAGGACTCTGTGTGCACCATCATCAATTCGGCAGCAAGTTACATTGACTCCTAATCTGTACTATTTCTGTGCTAGCCATGGATCTGTGCTAGCCTTTATGCTGTTCATTGTTTTATGTAATCTACTAGTAGTTCTTTTGCTTTATACTGTGTAGTAAGTAACTCTGTTTAAGGCCTTTTTTCCTGTTAATCTTTTGTCTATTAAAAAAAATAATAATTTTATAACCTGATCAGCCATTCTTGAGAACTTGTGCACATCACCTAAGTAGAACTGCTGCCAAAATCAGAGTCTAAGGCAGGGCTTGTCTAAACCTCTCACTCAATCCACAATATCTTTTTGAGAAGCACAGGCCCTCTTGAACTTGAAACCTAGTCTATTACCTATATATTAGGCTTTATACAGTTCTGGATCCTGGACTAAATTCATTGGTTGGGTTCATTAAGAAAGGAAGATGGCACTCCACATGAGCAGATGGACCATATTCTTTTTTTCCCCCTGGGAATTGTATTCATAAATCAATAGCAAAAACTCATTTATTCCCACTGCATGCAAGTCCTCACTTATCTCTTCCCACTGGAGATAAGACCAGTGAATTTGAATTTTAAATAAACAATTAATAAAGTAGTTTCACTTGTTTTTGGACATGAACTAGTTCATTTCATGTTATTATAAAAGTCATGACTAACAGCAGTTTCTTATTGGGTAATCTATTAAAAAAAATAATAAAAGGGAACCTGGCAGAAGAGTAACATAAGACAGCCAATTTGTTATAGCAGTACCATGTCCTTGTCAGGAAAATAGTTATGTTTAAACCCCAACTATTCATTATACATCTAGCATTTCAAGTACTCATTTGTTCTGCACTTTTATTGTATGAAGATACAGAACAAGGAGATTAATTATAAGATAGAAAGTTCTATTTTAACAAAAACATTAGGCAAAGTTCCAAATTAGTAAGCAAACCTCCCAAGTCATCAAAAATATACAGTAAAGTTCAAACACTGGCAGATTTAAATACAGAAATTTTAATCTGAATGTTCTGTTTTTCATCAGCCTAACAGCTGTGGGACTGCCAAGAACTTAGAGTACTAAAAATATATTTTATCTATTTATTATTAAAGGTATTGTGATTCCATTTATCAACTAAGCTGAAAAATATCAACTAAAACAAATGCTTTCAACCTCAGTTTTCAGTCTCATTACTGCAAGCACCTGGCCACAGTAAGTATGAACTGTATATACTCATGCAGCACTGAATAGTCTAAAAGACAGTTCCATTCCTCTAAAACACCCTCCCCTTCAAAACATACAACCCAAAGAAAAAAAAAACCCAACAAACTGGCCTACTCTGAAGAACTGTCATAACAACTGCTATAAATTATTACTGGCAAGGGGATTTTTCTGCTGGTCTTCTTAGTTTCTCTGAAGAAAATTCATGTCTTCATCCCCCTAAATTTAGACATTTCCTAAAAAGGAATTTACTTTGTTTACTTGACAGTCTTGGATTTCAGTATTGTAACTGATTATAACGGAATAAATTGCCTTCTTAAGCAAATGGCACACGAACATAAAATTCAACTCTAAAATGACTTAAATTCTAATATAAAAATCTTCTCTACGCTAAGTCTAGATGAACGTAACATTGAAAATAAGAAATCCTCATATCTTCAAATGTTTGAATCTTATGCATCCTGGCCTGTATCAGGAATGGTGTGGCCAGCAGGAACAGGGAGGTCATTCTTTCCCTGTACTCAAGGTGAGGCCACACCTTGAGTGCCGTGTCCAGTTCTGGGCCCTCAGATTGGAAAGGACCTTGAGACACTTGAGCACATCCAGAGGAGGGCAGTGAGGCTGGTGAGGGGCTTGGAACACAAACCCTGTGAGGAATGGCTGAGGGAGCTGGGGGTGTTTAGCCTGGAGAAAAGGAGACTCAGAGGTGACCTTGTCATCTCTACAACTCCCTGAAAGGTGGTTGCAGTCAGGTGGGGTTGGTCTCTTTCTCCAGACAGCAACTGACAGAATAAGAGGACACAGTCTTAAGGGGAAAGAAAATATAGGTTGGATATTAGGAAGAAGTTTTTTACCGAAAGGGTGATGAAGTACTGGAATGGTTTGCTTGGGGAGGTGGTGGAGTCACCATCCCTGGATTTGTTTAAAAAAAGACTGGATGTGGCACTCAGTCCCATGGTTTACTTGAGATGTTTGGGCAGGGGTTGGACTTGATGATCTTGAAGGTCTCTTCCAACCTAATATTTCTGTGATTATGTGAAAGACAGTCATAAGTAGGATACCTTTAAAAATAATTTTGATACATCTTTAGCCAATACATTAAATGAACTGACACAGACACAAAGGAAAGAAGGAAAAGTTCTTGCTTTTCAGACAACACAGATAATTTAAGTTACAATGAGTTATAAAGAAATCTGTGTTCATCATTTTAATTCAAGGACACCATTATCTAAATAATATAGGAGGCCATAAGAAATCCTGTGAGAATAGGAAACTGCGAAAGAGTTTAATGAATCAGTGATGCAGGCTGACACATCAACACTTAGAAACAAGAAGTGTTGATGCAAACACCTCATATCATTCATATTTACTGTGCAAAGACAAATCACATTACTCTTACACCAAAAGTTTTCTAGTTCTTCTTTTAATGTGCAGTGCTGGGAGAAGTGGAGAAGAAAGAGAGTAGTGAAGAATGTTGAGCTGACACACTCTAAATTTTGGATGAGAAGTAGTGGCTGAGCATGATATTACATGTCTGGCAGAGCTGTTATGAAGAAATAATGACAACCCACAGGAGGGCAGTGCATTGTTCCAACAATTAGGACATATGGTGGTGCCATTTCTCTTACATGTTGTCAAAGATGCTCATGGCTGCATAACTACAGCAGCACAATATGATACTGGTTTGCCACAGCCAGACCAAAAGGAAACAAGACATTTGAATCTAAGACAGTAAATGATAATCATGTCACTTCCTGTATTGCTTTAGCTCACTGTTGGTGATTCATTTCCATGGGTGTTTCGAGGCTGAATTTGGGACAAAGCCCAAAACCTACTGAGATCAAATTTTTAAAAGCAAAAATAGTTGAAACATGGAAATATTTATTTATTTATTTATTCTTTATTTATTATAAATTAAATGCTATGACAGACAATGTTATGCAGGAAATAAAGTTAGTTTGCTATCAATAATTCATCATTTCCTTTAATATGTTACTTGTTTTAAGTAATTTATAGAAAAAACTTATCTTCTTTCTGTCAAAAAAATTATTCTGGATAATATCTAAACCCACATTAAGATAAAAATATTCAGTTAGGGTTTATTTATATTTTTTACATCCTGAGGCAATGCTAGACTTCTAAGACTGTTCTGCGCTAAGACAGACACCCATGGATTCATTTTAATGTTGATTAAAAGTATGGTTTCTGGTACTGGCAGTTGTCAAAATAGAATCCCTATGGAAATTGCAGACTTGTTAGATCCCTATTTCATCTGTTTCTGAAGAATAAGCAACAGCATTGGTCTTTGAAATGTGTATACTGGGCCCAACAAACTTAATTTAACCACTGAAGAATCACAGCCCACCATCCCCTACTGATGTTGCATTTAACTAGTCATAATTACATATACTGAATACTTTAAAATCCACAAGATTAACTTGAATGGTAAAATTAAGAAGAGTTACAATTTTGGAGCTCACAGTAGCAACATTGGTGAAAAGGAAATTCAGTGCTGGGCTAGACAATTACATTTTCTAGATGGTGAATGGGATCTATGCTGCACTTACAAATACACTTTCCTGGCTTTATTTAAATACACCACGAGAACATAGCTATCTCTTATGTTCCCTTTAAAACACTTATCTCACTACAGCTATCAGATGTATTCATTTTGTCTAAATGAGACATGCAGACATAGATTTCATAAAGTTCTGCTTACAGAGTTGTATAAAATGATATGGGATATTGCCATGCAGCTTTTCTAGAAAAATAAAATTAGAAATGTATACTTCTTTGTTTACAACATATGTAGCTTTCTAGAAAGAGTAAAAAAAATATTCCTGAACACTATTTTTCTTGATTGGCCACTGCTGAAAATCAAATTTTATAGATTATTTTACATGCTGTTTATTAGTAAATTTTCAGATTATAAGCCAGGGACCACTTTCAATATGTTTTTTTGTATTAGTATTCTCTTAGGAACATATTAAATCAAAATTAGTCTGGACTTTGATTAGACTGCACTAAAAGCAAGGTAACTCAGAAATAATGCCAACACAGCCAGACTTAAGAAGGTGAAGTTGCAACAAAGTGTTCAAAACTAAGGCAGATGAAGGTAAATGTTACATGTACCTATTTACTAAATGAAAATTGCAGCTCAAGAATCTTGCAAAGGTAGCCATCTCAGATTAGAAAATAAATAAAACCATGTGTATTATTTGTTAATGATGTCCTAAGAATATACATTTCAAATTTTCTCTGCAAATACAGGGTCTACACCATTTGTTATGACAAAAACTGACAGTGTAATATAAATTCAGCAATCATAAAAAATCTGGAGACCAAGGATAATGACCACGAGTTAAAAGGGCTTTATTAACATTCTGAGAAATTCAGACACAGAAATTGTTTACAGCTGCACATTTTTAAAAAGCATTAATATGATAGCAACTTTTTCAGTCATGCTTTATTACCTTGATACATGGCTTTCTCTGCAGGAGACGTTCTGTTCAACATATTCCAGGGCCCTGTCCAACTTAAGGATGTGAGAACTAATACTCCAGAGCCAGTCTGCAGGTACAGACTTTTGACATACAAGACCTTTTACCAGTTTGTAGGAAAGTGAACAAACTTCTCTCTCTCCCCACACAGAACCTGTTCCTTTCTCCAAGGGCAGCACAAGCTGGAAACTCAACCATGGCAACACAACTTCTTTAATCCCCCTATCCTCCAGCCAAAAACCCCTGATGTAAAATCCTAAGCAGTAAACCAGTTTCCTGTTATACTTCCTTAGTAAATTGAGTTAATTGAATTAATCTGCTACTATAGTGAGGAAGTAAAGTTTTACTTGTCTGGCCTAAAAGAACCACTCACTCTGCAGCAAGTATACATAGCCTACTTCCATGGCACTACTACTGGAACCCTAATTCATATGAATTAATGACAAACACTCCACTGAAAGAAGGCAGGAAGAAAGACAATTAACTTATGAAATAAATAGAGTTGCTACTCAGTTTCAAATAACTATATGTTCTGGACTGTAGCTTGGGCTGTCCCCTTCTCTACCAATTCCCAAAAGCCCATAGTCAGTGTACAGCAAACTACTACAAACTTTACAATAAAAGATTTTAAGAAGATCTGTGACATCTCAGACTTCGAACAGAGAGCTGGCTTCTCCAAACTTTTCTCTTGCTTAATTTCTGGCCATAAGGAACAGCTAATGCACACTGACAGTATACCTATATGAACTCATACAATTTATAAAACTTCCACAGATATATGAAAATCATCACACCTGATCAGACAGAGCTTAGCAAAAAAAAATTGAGCATAAAACTGATTGTCATTTTGATGTGACAACAAAAAAAGATGCCTCACAGATTCCTTATAAAACAGGTAAGTGAAGAATAAAGGCAAGTAATTTGGTCAGGACCAAGTAATTTACAACTTTTGGCCTTTTATTAGGTCTCAGAAAAATAACGGAAGATAAATGCTTTTATTTCATTCACTCCAATGCAGAAACCCCCACATATTTGGGGGATACTTCATTTCTGCTATAATTGTAAAAGCCATTTTTAGTCATTGCTAAGGGCTACACTAGCTAACCTGCAGAGTACAGAGGAGAAAACTTCCTGACACAGTTTCAAAGATACACTCAACCTCTTGCAAAAAGCATGGCAAAATGCTTAAAAATCCTGGAGAAAAGCTGGTAGAGTATTACTAGTAGTTTTTTTTTCTTTATATGCTGCAGCCTCACTTTTCTGTGAGCGATATGTCTGAACTGCAGATAAACAGAATCACTGCTACTGAGAAAATACAGCTGGGTCCGATGCAGGCCAGCAAGGGTCCAAAAGGATTTATTAGCAGGGCATTCACTGTGTATATGTCACCTTAAAAATCTAGGGTCTGGCTTGGAAGCAGCTCAGCGCTCATTAGTAAGTCTGACAAGTATCGGACAGCCCCATGCAGGGCAGGCTTAGGGTTCTCAGCAGTCAGCAGTCAGAATCAGGAGAGCTGGAAAGCATAATACCCATAGGCTTGTACAGCCCTTGACAGAGACATCTGGCTCTACAAATATAATTTTTTATAACTTAGCAGTGATTCTTCTACACTAAGTATGGATCTCCAGAGATGTGCCTTTGCACCACAGGCCTCAGAATTCCAAAGTCCATTTATTACCTTGGGAAGGATCCAAATGCAAGCTCACTTTCAAAGTCCTGCCTTTGAATATGACAAGTTGACATGTAAGGGTAACCTTGAGTGCAGTGAAAGCAGTGAAAGCAGTTCTAAGATATTTCTGCAGAACAAACTCCACTGAACTATGTGAAGTTATTCATCAGCATTTACATGACAAACTTCATTGCTTCTGTGAAGGTAGTGACACTTGAAATGCACAAATTCAATCCTCAAGCTGATCCAATATACTTGCAAACTCAATCATTCATAAACATGAGATTCAAAATAAAATATTTGGAAAATAAGATATAGAATTTGTCTATGAGAAAACTTAGCAAAGGAATCACTTATATAGCAAAGGAAAAAGACTGCTATCTATTAAAAAATAGATAATGCAATGCATTTTAATAATAAAGAAGATATACAATTTTCAAAGTCACAGCTACTGCTTTATTAGTTTTTATCAAAATTACTTACAGGATGTTTATGAATGATGATTGGTCTTTATTAAGTATTGGTCAGATTTCTTATCAGGATCACATCTTCACCATGTTGGTAAATACATCTTATTTGACTGTTTTGTTTCAACTAGCTGATCACAGGAAGAAGGATTCAATTGGTACCTTTCTTACTAGCTTTCTTTCTATCCTTCTGTACTTTACAATTTAGTGCCCATCTGCTTAAAATACCTACATCTTAAACAGGAAATAACAGGATATTCGGATTAGCCATTATAAGCAAAAAACTAATCTGATTTCCTTACCTACCACTATACGCAGAAAAATCACAGGAACCCTTGAAAACAATATTCTCATTATGGAAAGAAAGCTAATGCATCATGGGATTTGTTATATCTTATGCATTGGTGCAAGCATTTATCTCAGGGAATCGACCCACTCTTCATTAATTAATAGAGAAAACACTATGAGAAAAAATTAAGATAATTTTGATTTGTGCTAAATTAAATATACATTGTAATTAAACACACATTATTTAAATTAAGGAATAAAATTCAATTAAAAATACACTGTAAATTATAACAGGAGGAAGATGTGAAATTGTAATTATCAAATCATCACTTGCATGTAACAGTAACAGTCTGACCACCCAGATTTAACTATAGTGACTATAAATATAGGATAAACCAACATTTACTAAAGCACAATAGTCATCTAACAGCAGACACCTTAAATTAACTTTTATTCCCTTTTTTATTTATACATTTGCTGTCATAATGAATATCCTATGAGGTGATGTAAATATTTGATTGGATACCCAGAATAGTCTTTCTATGCTCTCCAGGACCTGTTAGTCTGGAGATGGAAACAATGCAATACAAAAACTCTAAAACACTTAAATCCAGGTATTTTCTTCCTCTGCATGTAGGCAAAAGGAGTAAGAAGGCCACACATTTCTCATCATGTAAATCCACACCAAGACCGAATGCCCAGTGTTTGACCAAGTTACTCTCTTGTCAGTGCTCTGAAACACATGGAAATTATAAAATAGGTGACCCATCAAAAAAACATCACCACAGTGATACAGCAGCAAAGCCAGCCCCCTCCCTCCAGCCCTCTAGAGAATTTACTTATATTGATATACTGGAAAATTGTCTCCTGACCTTCAGACTTGCAACCTCCAAAGTCGGACAAAACTAAGTTGCTTTTACAAACTCTTCTATACTATTATCTCTACCACCTGCTAAACAAAGGAATCTTTGTACAGATTCCTGTGTCTATGAATCTGTGACTTGAGTTACTGTAGTTTATGGACATGTCTTAAGTTCATTGACCAACTAACTCCAAAAAATGAGCAGAAATTAAACAGTATAGAAACACATATAAACACATACACACAAAACTGGATTTCCAAAAGAAATGGTGGAGGCCAGAAACCACCTCTTGGTCTTGATAATCTGATTAAAGAGTCCATCAATGAATTTTCGGTGTTCATACATGAATCTCATAATTTAATTTATATGTTAAAGCTAGTAACTTTATGACAGCCCTATAATTATTTGAAAACTATTGCTTATGCTTAGAGATTTTTAGCATCAATTTTTGGTTGACATAGAAAATTTTAAGTATATTTACTTTTCCTTAATGTGTTGCTGCTTTTACTTTCCCCAAAGCAAGAGAGAAAAGACACATAAATTGTGCTTTATGCAGCAAATCAACAGCATTGTAATAAAAAAAATACAGGCAGGAGTTTTGGTTTTCGATTTTTCTGTGAGACAGGAGGTTTGCCCTATTCAGTTTGTCAGAGCTGAGTACAGAATAGTAAATTTTCCATTGGGTGAAATTTTTTCAAATTACAATACCCAAAGTTAATTGCTTAGTGGATAGTAAACAAGATTTTGTCACAGTATCACATAACAGAAAAGTCCAACACTAAATATTTAGTCATATTAATCAAACATTTAAGCTGTAGTTAAATGCATATTTTTGATTCTGCTTTAACTACTGAATTATTTGTAGAAATATTACATGTTCTGAAAAGTATGTGGGGACATTGTGGAAAACAAAATAGAACTCAAATAATACAGTATTTTTCAGATACCTTTTTTCCATTATTATTATTATTTACATTTGTTTGTTTAAACTGCTTTCATACCAGCCACATGCTGTCAACTGCTAATCAAAGTTTTATTTAGTTACAGTGCTTCCACATCACGTAGAAGCTCTAGCCATAGCACATTAAGCTCTAAGAGTTTACACATGAAGCTTATACTTTACTATTTCACTTCTTCAACAAAAGTAAGTTACTTTATTTAGAGTACCATGGCAATGAATTTTGTGAATCAAGAACATTTAGAGGTCCTCCCTACCCCAAAGGCCTTCCCTCAGATTTTGGCTATTCCTTGAAGCTCCCTCCTTTTCCCACTCTCAGTTCCCTGCCCTATCCATTCCTTCTTCCTTGCACAATGACAACAGCACCCACTCTTAGCAAGTCTGGAACTTTTTTTTTTGGTGTGTGTTGTTTTTTTAGGGCTATCCAAACTGGACTCTGTCTCATTGTGCCTATCTCACAGCTAAATTTACTAATATTTACTTTTCATTATTTCACTGATTCCAGAAACATTTTTCAAGAATATGATCTTTAAGACCCACCGCCCAAGAAATCACAGTTTTTCCTTATATTGTCCAAACATATTTTTTATTTCTTCAGAAATTCAATTCTAGACAGTCCTTTTTTTTTGCAGCTAGCACATAGATATGCCATAAGACATCAAGATAGGAAAAAAACACATATTGAAAAAAAGTTCACAGAACCCACACATACCTAGCACAGCTTCATTTTTTTGGCCTCAGGCTATCTTTGCTTTTTAATAGTGGATGTGTAACAACAAGGGGCTTTAGTTTCCTTACTCCTTTGAATTTTGCCTTTTAAACATCCGCTTGTACTGCCTGGAATACTTAAACCCTTCTGACTGCTGGCTGGAAGAAAAACACACTTATTCCTTTGTTTGTGCCATTCTGGAGTCCAAGAGCTCGTTTCCATGACTTCAGCACCTCTCTTATTTCTATATTCCTGTTACAGCTAGTGATAAAATTTGCATTGATTTCAGAGATAGATTTCAACCAAAACTTTTGAAAATGCCACTCTGGCTGTTTGAAGACATTAATCAGAATTTATTTACATAGTGTCTTTAGAGATGTGACGATTCTGCTCTGAAATTGTCAGCTTATGCTGGTTACTGAATAGCAGTTAAATATATTTAGCAATATCCAACAGGATATACAAGGCAGCAAATTTGGTTAATTGTTCTAAAATCAAATTATTTTTCAGTTACCATTTTTTTTTCTGTTACTGACCTTGCAGAAGGAAAACAAAAATTATCAAGAAATATAAAACTTCTACTGATTTTTTTTAAAGAATCTGTACTGCAAGACTCATTCCAATGTAGTGGAAATTCACTTAGGAATTATGAATAGGAATGCAAGAAATCTACCTGAAATATGTAAGGATCTAGCTTTGATTACATTACACCAATAATATTATGAAGACAAAACCAAAAAATAGTAGCAGTTTCAAACAGGGTGCAATTGACAATTGGAAGTGTTCTGGACAGACCTGTAAGAATACAACAAAAATATTTAGGGAGAACCATAACTCACTGACAGTCAAAGAGTAGGGTGAATAGAAGAGTAGAAATAAAGATTATATACTAAAAAGGCTGAAGTAGTTACAAACAAGTTGATTAATTGTCTTATAGTTCAAGGTCATCTATCCCTGTCTCATCTCCATGAGATTATTATTGACTTTTCAAAACCCATAATTTTGAACTGTTCTCAGCACAACTTAATATTGTACACACTTCTGGGGAAGCTTAGATTTCTAATCTGATTGCAGTTATGCTTTATGCAGTACTAGTCTTTTAACTTCAGACACTAGGCTCACAGATTGCTTCAGTTTTGAGGCCGATGTGAAGCAGTTCTTTCTAAAATAGTGAAAAAATAGAAAAAAATAATTCTAGATTCAACAGTTGTGTTTGGATCTTGACAGTTTCAATAGTTCTGTGAATACCCAAGCACATACTTGCACAGTTCCCCTTCCCTTATGTAAATTAATAACTGTTTCAGATTAAGGTGTTTCATGTGACAGAGGCCATGCATATGAAACACCAGGTCACACGAATGGCACTGACTATTAGTCTAGGCACTCAATCAACTTACATGCTGCTTTCAGTATGCTTCAGAAGGGAGTGAAAAACATGCTAAATTTAACAGAAGCACTGCTCATCCTTATGATAAATAGGGCTGATTTATGTAAAATTAAAAAAAAAAGAATTTGTTGGAAAGAATATCCTTTTTCTAATGCTCACAGGTTTGTTTATTTGATTGTCTACTATAATTCAACATAGAAACACTGCACTTTGTTTACTGACTAATGTCCAAGCAAGAGTGCATTTTGAAAGCTCTGCTCATTTAGATATCTTATTCAGACACCTTAAAATTATTTTATCTTGAAATATAACAGTCATGGAGGCCTTCACATAAGGCTAAGTCTGTGGGTTGGTCTTTTCCTTCATGGAAAATTATAGGTGTAGATAAGTCTTTCCACATGTTTGTTCCAAAAGTATTTGTGAACAGATGGTAAACTGTTGGCATTGGTAGAGATCTGGACAGACATTAATAACAAGGAAAATAAAGTGGTTTTCTAAAGAAAATTTTAGCACTTAGCCCTGAAAAGGTCTAGTGTTCCTGAGCGTGACTAAACAATATGGCATAGAAACACTACTTTTCTCTAGATGATTATAGTGTAGCCTATTTTTACTTAAAAAAAAACCCAAACAGCTTTCTCAGAAAAGCAATATACTTCTCCTTTGCTCATTCAGTAAAAGATGAGAAGAGTGAGCCAGAGATGGGATCTGCTTAAATGGTATGTGAAGTACTCTGCTGAGCTGATCTTAAAGAGTTGTTATGAGTCTTCTGATCCAGAAATTTATTTGGTTTGCTAATGCCAAGTGCTTGATCTGCAGTCTCCCCATCATACTCAGGAAGTAACTTCTTGGTAGCTACCCTGTACTTTACATATATTTATCAAAGGGCATTAAAATACTACCATCTCCTTAAGCTTCCAGACTGCAGGAAATCACAAAGCTAATTGCCCTACCCATCTATTTTTCATGCTTTGCTTTTGAAATGTCTAGGTTTTGATATATTATGTCACCATTTTATGCATGAAGAGTCATAAGCTGTCGATGTATTCACCCTACACAGTGGAAAAACACTCTCAAAAACTATCAGAAACAAAACCAGTCAAAACTCAGAGCTAGAAAAAATATTTTAGAGAAGTGGACAAATGAAACAAAAAAAAAAGGCAGCAGCTTTCTTGCTAAAGTTCAAAATCATTTTATATCATTCATTTGTTATTACATTTTATGTTTCATAATTGTACAGGCCACAGGAGTTTTAAATATCTTATTGACAAAGAGCTCTGGGACTTGAAAAGTAAAAATAAAACATACAGAGACAAAATAAAATGGAAATATGTTGTGTTCAAGTCTTCACAGAACAGCATTTCAATTTCTGTTATTAAGGGTCTTATTTTCTCTTAAGAAGACAACTGAATTGAGAATAACTTAGCAAAAATAAGCAGAAATGATTCATAATAATGGTAGCTGACAGTAGCAGCAAACAATTCAAGCAGCGAAAAGTACAAAGAAAGGAACATGTCATGGAATATACTGGAGAGTATTATTGCTTTGCTGCAAAAGAATACATTTTTTGATAGAGAGATGCAAGAGGGTTTAGTTAAATTCTGCAAGCCATTTGTGAACAATTTTCTTTGAAACTGTTTCTATTAACTTCTTCAAACAGGGAATACAAGACACTTCTCTCTGCTAATATTGCTTTTAATTTGTCCACATAATATTACTTAGCCCTTACAAGATAAGACGTTGCTTGCACAGTGAGTCTTAAGTACAATTTAAAAAAGAGAGCACTGCAGAATTCTAAATACTAGAAGCCATGGGAAGCTATGTCTATTCTGCAAAGATATATGTGCAATAAACTGAGGTTTGCACCAGCTCTCATTCCTAACCAGTTTCACGATCTTCTCAAGACACTTAAGTTCTAATAAACATTTGAGTCAGTAGGTGCAATTAAATATGCATAATACACAAGCTATAGTAATTTGCATAAGGCTTCTAGGAATGTGTTATGATCTAAAGAATACACTATGAGTAAGTATCTTTGAGCATAAGGTTGTATTTTGATGAATACATGCAGGAAACTGATGTGCATCCGTTTACAATTTGAACTATAACTTTGCAGAAGTTAATTAACTTTTCTGTTACACTAGATTCTAAAAGTCCCATTTTTATCCTCACTGAGCATCACTTCAGCTACACCTGCCATAAATTGTCAATGTATTTAGCCTACTCACTCTGGACTGCAGTGCAATTGAATGCACCTGATTTTTTCCCCAGCTTGTTCTGATGGAAAAATTTTACACTTTCCATTTGTGTCTTCATATCAGGAAGCCTAGAGTTCAATTGCCAGTCCTATTCTTTTACAAATCTAACTTCAGAGAAATTCACAGCAAACAGTTACCCCATGTGGCCAAACAAGGCATCTTTGCACTACCAAGGAATGTTTATTTTTCATAATTGAGCAACTTGAATGCCATCCACCTCAAGCTTCAGCCATTGGCCTTCCATCACTGATTCATACTTTCCAATTGTAGTTAACTTTAGATTTGCTTTCACCATGTCACCATTTCAAAATGGGGAACTTTTCAGGAGGCTGCTGAACACCACACTCCTACTAAACATTACTGTATTCAGTGCAATAGCAGCAAGTGAAATGCTGTTGGGCTGTTCGAACATCTCCATGAAGGGAACAATCCCATGAAGGGATGTTCACGACTGCTACTTTTATTCCTCCATATAAAATTCCTACTGTGACGTTATTATGACCAATGTATGGGCTTTTTGAAGGAAGATATGATGTTATAATAAAAGGTAAAAATTAAATCATATTATTTGCTTTTTTATATTGTGGCTCCATCTGTAACAGACTTCAACATGTTAATAGCTGATCATGTGTTTCATCAGGCATGAAAGCAAGTCTTTTAAACCACAAGTTTCAGTTCCAAGAAAATACTAATATTGGGCTTTCATTGCTAATTTTACATTCATGAAAAACCATTTTTCCTCTAAAAATCCAAATGCCACCAGAATTGTTTTTCCTCATGAACAGTTACATGAGTTATGTAAGTCTTTTGACTCAGAAGGAGTTTCAGCTCCTTCAGTCATTTAAGTCAAACCAGCTCCAGAAATACACTTTAAGAGTCCAGCTCAGAAAACTTGGAATCTTAGGAAAATCCTGTGAGTAGATTTGGTGGGTTTTTAAGAACAAAAAATTGTTAGGATCAAAAAATGGTAGTCATGGACCATAAAGGAGAGGGGGCATGGCAGGAAGAGAAGAGTGGAAGTTTTAGTTATGAAGAGGTATTATGGGCTTATTATTACAGATTTAGGTGCCATGGACAGCAATATCATTGTTACCACTGCATTGAAGTCTATTTTTTTCATAACTGTTTAGTTCAAATAAAAAAAAAAAAATTCAGCTGCAGCTTTTTTACTTCTGTCTTTACTTTTTCTATAGATTTTCAGGACTTTGCTGTTGATGTCCATTATCTGTCCAGGGCAGAAAGTCTGATTTGGCACTGGCAAGACTGGCAGAATAGAAACTAACTGTACAGAAAGCATAAGAATTAGAGAGAAAAGAAAATAAAAAAACAAATTATGTGATATATAATGCTGGAAAGCAGCACCAGATGTACATAACAGTTGGAATATTTCCCTCTTCTACTGGAAGAAACACAACACAGATGTTTCCTATTTTATGGAAGTATATGAATGAGATACTGTCTTAATGTGACAGTAATAGCCTTCTGTGTCATTAGGAAAGTAGATTATTTAATTGTAGACCTAAATACCCAAATACCCCTTTATTTTATTTCTGAATATTGATACTTTCATACATATTGATACATTCATCAAAGAAAATTATATAAAAAATCCAAGAGGAATATTCCCACAGAAATTACACTGAATCTAAGACTGATCATAACATTTTTGAGGAGTTCTGACAAATGGTTAGAAGTACAGGAGGAATGTTTGGCTCAAACTGGGGTTATCTCTTACACTCAATCCACAGAAAGCAGCAAGAAAGTCAGCAAAAAATACAAGTATTACTTTGAGTACAGTTCTGTGAGCTATTACAGTGATGGAAAGGTAGACAGAAAAAAACTCTGCTGCTACTTATTACAGTGTTCAGCAAAGGGAAACTATGCACATTTTTCAGAAAGTTAACAGGTTTCTGTTAACTTTCAAACAGCCAAACCAGTGAGAAAGCACCTCTCACTAATTTTGTCTCCCAAAAGAGAAATAAGCGAGCAAGAGTTTTGTACTGATAAATCACCTGAGCCAACAGCAACAGTCTAATACTAACTTTTTCTATATATCTTGGCTTCATACATATATAAAAAATGAAGGCTAGCACTCACTGCTAAAGCATAAGAACTTTTGAGATCAAAAAGATGAATCTGAAAAAAAGTTAAAATGCACCAATAAAAACTAAAATGAGATACATAAAAGCAGAAATATGAAATAAAATAATTAATAAGGAGCTAAAAAATTTTGGAAAGTCAATGTCAGATATTAATTATTTTGGGTTTTTTTACAATTGTTTCTTCCCATTTTATGGGATTATGCCTTTCCTGGGAAGATTTCCTAATGATGCCTACAGCACACATACCAAGTACTCAATAAATTAGAGTGTGACAAGAATCAGAATATGTTAAATAGAGGATGAAGCATAATTCTGTATGTATATGCAGCAAGTATATGTGGATGAAAAGAAAAACCTGGAAAATATTCTATGAGAACATTATCTAAGAATTGGAAAAATGTTCTTGTCTTAGTTTTAAATTTTTGCTAGAATTTACACTCCGGAAAAAATATCCTAAGACCCCTTCTTTTTACCTGTACTATATAAAAATTTATTAAATTCTTCATAAAGATCAGGAATCTTGATTTGATTGTATCACCCCTTTTTCATAGAACACTCTCTATTTTGTAGAGATTTAAACTTGACCTCACATAAAAACAGGCAGACAAAGTATATGTGAGCTACAAAGGAAGAATTTTTGCTAATCTCCTTTCCATGGCAAAGATCAATGACTTTGGAGGGTGAGGGAGTGGGGAGGGGTGCAGGGGTGGGGGGAAAGAAGAAACCTGAGTATCCCATGATAAACTTGAAAACAGACGTATAAATTTTCCATCATAAGTGATTTTTTAAACCTTCCTACTGTAATTTGCACATGTCTTAGCTGACTGCAACTTCCCACCACACCCCAGGGAATGCACTGTAGGTATTTAGTTTGGCATTTTGTACACCCTAAAGCCTATTTAGAAGGCACGTCTTTTCTGAAGCCCAAGTCATACAAGCAGTCTTTTTTGGCTGCTCTCTCTAGAGCAACACTTAGTGCAACCAACAGATGCAATTTTGGTAGCACAGCTGATACAACTGCAAACCCTGAAGGACCTTCAGTCTTCACTGTGGTGCTTTCAAAGGTTTCCAGATGATGATGGAGACCAGCAAGCCATCTGCACATGCTGCTAATTCTGAACAGGTTAGCAATGCTACCTGCACTGCACTGGTACATATTTCCATGGAAAATTTGTGTCCAAAATCTGCATCAATGGCCTGTCACTGGCCCAATGTTGATTGCTGTGAGTAAGAATCATAAAATACCCTTTCCCGGACCAACTTCACTCTTTCATCTGATTCTTCCAACAGCGCTTAAGTATTTCCAGTCATTTAAATATATGCCAAGCACTTGCAAGGTAAATAGATGCATCCTCAGATACCATAGAAAAAAATTAAAGTTTTCAGTGGTTTATTCTTCATTTATAGTCAACTCTGTTTCTACTGTTTCAACACTGTCTGTGTCCCTTCCCACATTATTTGCTTTTTAAAAAAAGCTTTTCTTCTTTCTACCATCATTTATCATGGCAGCATATAATTATGGACAAGTTTTTTGAGAGATATTATAAAGTTGTTCTCCTCAGAAAATCACTCTGAGAAATTAGAAAACTATTGGAATAGTGTCTTTTGATCTTCAAAGCAGAAAAAGTTCAATTTTTTTTTAAAGGAGAATTTTCTTTAAAAAATTCAAGCACTCCATAAAATGGTAAAACTTTGTCATTCATCAAGTACAGAGCATGAAAAACATTAAACCACCTTTAACTAAACTGCACTTGCAGGTTTTCATACAGAGGATTTTAGTTTGCCTTGAAAGACCTGGGCTAACAAAACATATTTTTTGTTCCAGATGGTGGTACTAGAACAGTATCTTCAATACACAAGCCTGAAAAGAATGCAAGCTACAGCATTATCACTGCACTTCACTAAGCAGCATGATAGATACTGAAAATAAATGGGGGTGCCAGTTTTCCCTGCCGTATGTTAGCATCTGATAGGTGAATCATGGTGCACTCTTCTCTGATAATTCATCACATGCTTCCTAGGAAAAATATGCTGAATTTTTAAATCAGTCCTGAGTATGAACTGATGTTTATAGCATCAAAATATTTTCATTTATGACTATTACAATGCATTGAAAAGATTTCTTTCCGATCCGGAAGATTCAGAACTTACAATCCTATTTCTTCTCTTCTACACAAACAACATGCATCTTCTTTCAATCTAGTTGGAAGATTAATGCATTTAAGACAAATTCAAAATATGGTTAGCTCAAAATTTGCAAATGTTAGACCTGATAAAAAGATGTGTGCTCCTTAAGTATATCAGCTATTCCTCTGCTCGATGGCATGTCTTTCACATCATATTGCCTTTAATGAGTGTCTCTCTCAGCAAGAATCGCATGCTTAAAATACTGACTTTTCTTCTAAGTGTGAAGTCAAAACCAAGGCCTACTAATAAAAGAGGAAAATAAATAAGTGCAAAGTACTGTTTTGGGCTGGGATACAGTTAATATTTTTCAAAGCAGTCCACATGGTGCTGTGTTTTGGATTTTTGGCTAGAACAGTGTTGATAACACAGGGAAGTTGCAGTTAATGCTGAGTAGCATTTTATACAGAGTCAAGGGTGCTTCTGTTGCTCATGCTGTGACTCTGATGAGGAGGTTGGGAGTGCATGAGGACTTAGGACCGGACACAGCGAGGACAAGTGACACCAACTGACCCAAGGGATGCTCTATACCATGATGCATAGTCTGCAATAAAAGCTGGGGGAAGAAGCCAGATGGAAATTCAGTCGTGGTATTTGTCCTCCCCAGTAAACATTGTGTGTGATAGAGCCTTAACATACTGGGGATGGTTGAACTCCTGCCTGCTCGTGGGAAGCACTGAATGAATTCCTCATATTATCTTGCTTGTGCACACACTTTTGCTTTACCCATTCAACTGTATTTATCTCATCAGTTTTCACAGATTCCCCTTTTCAATTCTCTCCCCCTCAAACACCAGAAGGTGATCAGCTACCTAATGGCATTAAATGATGATGTGCAATATGTAAAGCTAAGGTGGAGCGAGGAGACACCCAAGATGTTGGGCTGAAATTGGACAAAAACTGCATTTGGGCATGGCTCAGTAACTCTTGGTACTACCACTGGGCTTCATTACCTTTTTGTTTTTCAGAGTTTTGCAGGGCAGGAACAGAGTTCACTGTAGTTAGACCTGTTCTCAGTGCAAATTACTGTAGAAGTTTCAAAGTCTGAGATACAGAACTCTGCTCTGTGACACCTCTAGTTCCCATGGCCGTGGTAGGAAAAAAGCTATGAAGAAACATTCCTTGGCTTTATCTCCAGACATTACTACATGTATAGAAATGTAAAATTACTCAACTGAGTGCTGAAAGCAAGAAAGAAGATGAAATGCTAAGAAGAACCTTTAAATTTTTCTTTGATAATGATACACCAACTGATCATTTACTTAAAAAGTTGAAGACAAATAATTTCACAAGGTAATGGTGTTAAAATAAAGAGCAACTTCTGAAAAATGTCTTTTCTTCAGATGAGCTGCAGACATCTGGAATCCAAATTGTCCTTCCCTAATATGAAATGTCAAACTGAACAGAAACAAAGGAAGAGTTTTCCCATAAGCACAGTTGCTGACCATGACATATACTTCACAGAAACACTTATTGGGAGTAAGAAGTGATTTGGTAGCTTTCTCCTTTTTTCATCTATCATTGTTAAAATTCTCTTGTTGATTTTGGTGTTAAAAGGATAATCAAAAAGGAATACAAAAACAGCACAGAGAACTATCAGCATGTACATCACAACTTTGTGATACTAAGCACAGGGCTGCACACTGTTAAGGCCACAAATTTCTTTGCTCCTTCACAATTAACAAAAATAGAATATTCAAAACTAATTAAAAGTGAAAGGATATCATATTCCTATGAACTTCTGTGTCTAATGAAGATCCAGTCTGTGGTGCATAGTTTCTGAAAAGTATACAGTGAATATCCTATGTAAGTACTTTTTCTTTTTTATAGGCTTATTTTGAATTTCAGACATATGTCTTTCAACAAAAGCTCAACTTCATGAACCATGTTTGAAACCATTCTTTCAGCCAGCTTCTACATTAGTGCCTAATTATCCTTGTATTACAGACAAGAAGTATCCAGTCTACTGGAAAATATGGATTCGATTTTTCCAATTACATTATTCTTCTACCTTATTTGCACATGGTAATCACAGTCTGTTTTCTTTTTAAAAATATTTTGTAGCAATGTCTAGTAATTAACAGTAGTTTCCAATCTTAACAATCTGATTCTGTAATTGTATAAGTGTTTTGAAAAATACTGAACATGCACACTAAAGAAAATAGATTACATATGAAATACATTTAAAATACTGGAAATGGAAATACAGGTATATACATAGAAATATACACCTAATAGATAAGCTGTTTTGCATATAAATTCATCATTTATGTGTAAGTGGAACAGGTGAATAGCACCTTTCTTTGTTTAGTGACATTTGGTAGAAACAGTTTTGACAGCTACTCAACTCTAAAATAGAATTAGAATTGGTTCAGAAGGCTACTGCTGACAAACATGATCATGTCTATACCACAGTACCTCTAATATGTTTTCTCATATCTTTTTCATATTTCATATTTCACTGTACTGAAATATGATTGAGGCTGGACAAAAGTGATCAGAACAGTTGTATTTTATTCAATAAATTATCAATTTCCATTTATTCAGCCAGCACCTCGAATACACGGGCCTTGCCTGAACTCTGGCACATGTGTAGCTGTGCCCAGTCTGATCTCCTGCTGCACAGGGCTGGGCTGCAGACCTGGAGCGCACGGAGCCTCCCTTGAGCCCGGCCTCCAACACGCCCAGCTGCTCCCTGAGGCGGCCGCTGCAGGTCCCCTGAAGGGCTCTGGCAGCTCCGCCGGGGCTGCAGTGTTGCCTTCATGGGAGACAACGGCGACCTGGTCTCAAGGAACAGCACGGCAGCCCAGTCTCCCCTGGGCCACTCGGGCTAACGACACACGCAGGCACCAGTGTGGTGGACGGTCGAAAGCGTTTATTATCTTATCTCATGGGTTTAAATAGTCTTGGGGGACTCTGCTACATCAGGAGGGGTTGGTAGGGTCTCTAGGGTTAGTCATGAGTGGAAAACTACTGGGTTAGGTGTGGTTACATTCTTTGGGGTAATGGATAACATGTTGCAGGGTGAGAGGGGGATGGGGGTCTTTCTTTCCGTCACATCCCGAAATCTTCCGTTCGCCTGTCCCTATCTACTACACTGCAGTGGTGGCTGCCAGCCCCCAGTGCTGCTCGCTTTGCCACTGAGGGTACAGCCTGCGCTTCGGACACCCTTGGCTCTCAACTCGCCCCCCTCCACACAGCTGCGCCCTGACATCTTCTATCCTGAGCAACTACACACCAATCCCCAAATAGACAAATCTTTTAAAAGTTTCTGAAATCGGGTTAACTGAATTCCACTGCAGATAAAATGAGCAACATTCACCTGAGAAGAGAAGGTTGCATGGCCTTTCTTTTACCCATAGCTAGATCTGCAGTTTGGGGAATCACCTGTGTTTTGGTAAAGCTTCCACACAATTTCAATACTGAGAAGAGTCCCCCACTCAGTGTCAAGGGAATTGCCATGATAATATTGTTTTCCAGTATTTTTATAATTTTTATCTTGCCTGCCAGTCTATGGAAAGTACAGCAAAATATAATTCCTAAACTATACAAGGAGTTACTAAAGCTAGCTTTATAAAAAAAAAAAAAAAAGAAAAAAAATTTAAAACACATTTAACATTTCAAAAAAATATCAGTAAGAAATTTTAAAAAGAGGATGTAAAAGTACTTTATTTGGAATTCTGAAGAAACAAGCCTCTCAAGAGTGTAAAGCTCCAAAATAAATGTCAGGCCAGAGGCAACTGATTAAATAATGGAATTAAGTACAAAACATCTTTCTTTGGCTGGGCAAACACAATTAACCATGATCTTTCCAAAAAAGAGATAGCCTTGAACCAAAAGTTAGATTTCACTACCATACTGAGAGCAAACTGGTATTTCAGCTTTCAGTAATTATTGGTCTAACTAAAAAAACCTGCTAAATCAATAACTAATACTGTTTCCATGTAAGCTCCCCAATAAATCCTCATACCTCTTATTTTCAACTGTGCACTTCAACTGAAATATTCAAACTTATCAGTTTCCTGCAGATCAAGAACACCAATGGAGGTCAGAGCTCAAATTATTAAGTTTTTACTGAAAAAGATATCTTCTGGAAAATAGAATTTTATTAGGCTTCAGGAATTTTTTGTAGGTCTGTACCATATATTTAGAAATGTTCTATAAAACAAATACCCCAAACTTTGAATAAAAATATTTTTCTTCCACCCCTGAGGACACACATGCAATTTGAGACTCAAATTACTGAAATAAAAATGAATTAATATATGGCCTACCCTGTAAACATATTTCAAAGCTGAAAAAAACCCAGGTATATGAGATTCCCTACAGCTTTAAAAACATTTTTCTCCTTTACAATATTCATAAACTTCCATTTTAATGTCCCTAAACCCTGAAAATCATATGTTAGCCAAAGAGTAGCCACCCTCTTTTGATGTCAGTAGTATCTTTAGAGCCTTAGTGTGCTGCATGTTCACTACACTTAATGATATGATGTAAGTGAAGCACATAAAAATTGGATTCTGTAAATTTCACATACCGGGAAAGCCTAGGATTTGATGTCATTAGACTGAAAATACCATTTACTCGATTTAGACACACCATTCAGTATATTGTGAGGAATTTTAAAAACCTGCATATTATTACTGATTTCCTGTGTAACATATTGCTCCCTCTGCCTTCTATATCCAGAAGGCACATGACACATCTCCAAGTCTAGAGCAAGTCTAAGACGGTCAACAATTCAGAACTTTATCAGTGCAGAAATAATTTCCTCTTCACAATGCAACTTTAATTCAGTTATTTTATGTCCAAGGACAAGCAGACAAGATTGTAGATGTTTTCCATACATACTTGTCATTTTCATGTCTCCTAAGAAAGGCAAAGCCAAAACTCTTGAATTAGACACTTGATACTGGCAGCTACTACATCATTTCTTAGAAGCCAGGTTCTCTCTTCCACAGCGTATAAGTATTTGCCTATTTTTATTTTCAGCAGCATGTAGAATCAAACGATTTCTATCAGGAAGGCTAAGATCACCCTCCTCATGGATGACAGCAGAAACCCTCCTTCAGAACTCAAAATCAAGCCAGCTAAAAATACAACACAGTCAGCAAAATGCATCTCTATTTTCAAATCTACTTACCATGCAACTGAAAAAAAGCTTTACTTTTGTTTATAAATAACAATATTATAATAGATTAAAAGGATGTCCATATATATTTGTTGTATGCTTTGTGTAACTGCAAGGCAACAGCAAACACTTTAACACATCTCTTTAACTCAGATAAAACTTTCCGTGGGCTAGAGGTAGAACATCATATACCAGGAGATGCAGACCAGCTCCTAGTACTTGAGTAGCTAGCTGGCACCTGCTGTAATTACACAGCAGCCCAGAAGCTTATTTCAGATACTGAAGACAGAATCATAAAATCATTTGGTTGCAAAAACCCTCAAAGATCAGCAAGTCTAACAACTAACCTAACACCACTAAACTAAAAGCCACACCTTGAGTATTGCTCTGGGCCTCCCAATTTAGGTATGATGTCGAGGTATGCTGGAGCATGTCCAGGGAAGGGCAGCAAGGCCAGTGAAGGGTCTAGAACACAAGTCCTATGAGGAACAGCTGAAGGAGCCTGGGGTGCTTAACATAGAGGAAAGGAGGCTCAGGGGAGACCTTGTGACTCTCTACAGCTGCCTGAAAGGAGGTTGCAGCCAGGTGGGGGTCAGCCTCTTTTCCCAGGCAACCAGCACCAGGACAAGAGCACACAGTCTTAAACTGCACCAGGGGAGGATTTTCACAGGACTGATTGGGCAGTGGAATGGGCTGCCCAAGAAGATGGCAGAGTCACCATCCCTTGAGTGTTTAAAAAAAAGACTGGATGTGGAACTTAGTGCCATGATCTGGTTGACAAGGTGATGTTAGGTTATACATTGCACTCAATGATCTTAAAAGTCTTTTCCAACTTGATTCTGTGAATCTGTGATTCTGTAAACCATGTCCCTAAGTGCCACATCTATATGCCTTTTAAATACCTTCATTTACCTCAGCTGCTTGTTCCAGTGCTTTACAACTCTTTCTGTGAAGAAATTTGTCCTACTAATCAATTTAAACAGTCCAAAGTATAACAGGACGTTGCTTTCTTATCCTGTTTCTTGTTACTTGGGAGAAGTGACCTACCTCTACTTTGCTACAGCCTCTTTTCTGGAAGCTGTAGACAGTTTCCAGTCTAAACAGCCCCATATCCCTCAGCTGCTCCTCCTAGGACTCGTGCTGCAAACCAGCTCCATTGCCTTTTTTTGGACACACTTCAGTACCTACTTTCTTATAGCGAGGGGCCCAGAACCTGGAAAAGTACACAAGGTGCAGCAGCACCAGTGCTGAGTACAAGAGGATGGATGATCACTGCCCTGATCCTGTGGGCCAAACTATTGCTGAGACCAGCTAGGATGCCACTGGCTTTCTGAGCCACCAGGGCACATGCTGGTTCATGATCAGCCACCTGCTGACCAGGATCATCAGCTCCTTTACTGACAGGCAGATTTGCAGCCATGCTGCTGCCAGCCTGTACAGCTGCATGGGGTTATTGGGACCAAAGTGCAGGACCCAGCACTTGGCCTGGCTGAATCCCATACAGCTGGTCTCGGCCCACTGATCCAGCCTGTCCAGATGTCTCTATAAAGCCTTCCTTCCCCTCAGAAGATCAACACTCCCACCCAACTTAGTGTCCTCTGCAAAACTTACTGAAAGTGCCCTTGATCTCGTTGTCCAGATCATTGATAAAAGTATTACAAAGTAATGTGATGTTAAAAGGCCATAAAAATAAATTGTCCCACCAAACATGTCTTAAAAAGAAACAGCAATACAGTACAAGATGAACTGGGTTCAAGCTAAACCTCTCCAGCTATTTAAATGATAGACAAGGTAGACTGGCTTAGAAAGTGGGACTCATTATACACTCCTTGAAAACAAGATAATCAGAGAAAACAAAGAAATGGGGACTATATTAGTAGGCATCTATGGATCAAAATATATGTGAACATGTATGAATGTTTGCATGTGTTAAACAATTGTAATTATAAAGAAATGTAGCTTCAAAGTATTAGAAATTTGAAAAAGGAAATATCAAGGTCAAAAAAACTCATTACTCCATCTTTTCCCACCAATTTGGAAACTTAAATGGCATGTTACTACTTTTAATAAAACTTTTGTTAAGCAAAGGCAGTACAGAAGCATCATAAAAGGCAATAAGCTACCTAATTTAGAGGCAAACTCTTAAAAAGCTGCTAAGAAGTGAAGTACTATATATTTCATATATTCTTAACTGCAAAAACAGAATCAGTTCCTGACAACAGTATGCATTTTTGATCAACAATAAGTTAGCAACCTGCTGATACCTTGTTTCTCTTCATCTCATACCCATTATCCACTACCATTGAACAACTCTTTTCCAGTAAATTCAATTACTTTGTAATAGCTGTGTTTAACATTTTCTTGATGCAGGGACAAATCAGAAGAATTCCCATTAAATATTTTGTTTTATTACATATCCAGTCATTCCAATAGAAAATGAAAAAAATAATACTGAATATGTAAGATCTCCCATCCAACCTAAAGTACTAGTTTCTGTAGTCCTTTTAAAATTATAATAATGTTACAATAAAAAAAAAATAACAGAAGGAAAAAATCCATGGGTTCTCCTTAACATTTTTTATAGGGAAAAATGAAGCTTTTAATAGTTTCTCAAGTAACTATATTCTGACTAACAGTACTTGTTCCATTTCTTCATATAGTTAGAGGTTCTTCATGTGGAATGAGATAACTTAAGTTGAAGTTTGTCCAGAGAATAAATTAAATCTTTTTATTAAGCTAATAATTTGGCTGATATTTAGATTGCTTATTTCAGTTTCAGACATTTGCAGTCTACTAGGCCCTTATTCTTGCCACAAGAACTTATGTGAGCTTTTCATATTGTAATATTGATGCACTTTACAATTGCTAATGCATTTATCTCCACAAACCAGAAATAATTAAGATTTAAACCAAAGATGGTTTCAATGATTTTTAGGATGGTGTTGGCTTGTCATTCAGATATCTCCTTTTAACCCTTTTGGTAACTACCCTAATATGTTTTCTTGTATGTGTCTCGACAGAATCTTACACTAATGTTAAAAGAGCAACATTAAAAAGCCTGAGGTGTTCCTATGAAAATTAGAGCAGAGATTTATTGACCTGTTTGGAAGTTACTTGTAATTTTACTATTTGGTTTGCTGGGTTTGCTTTTTTTTAACTTTTTACCACTTGCAACTTGAACTTGTCAAGTTTTTGCCCATGACAAGATTGTAACAATGCTCAGTGATCACAAAATATTCAGCAGCAAAAATAAGTTTGTAGTCTCATAACAGCTATTTATACCAACTGGTCACTGGACATTAACAAGCAAGAAATGCGTTGGCAGTGAAAATATGTATAGAGCAAGTATATGGCTGCTTAAGGGTCCTTTAAAATGTATTGTATTACAATTATTAAAAAAAGAATTCTGAGTATTATTTTGCATTTTTCAGACATTTTATACTTCACAGAAAGTAGTTCCATACATGCTATTTTCCACTTATCATCTTCTACTACAAATCAAATACGATACTTGGTTCTCTTTGGAAACCTCCATACCTCATTGCTAGTATTCTACATTAGATCTTTGGGGCTTTCTAATGGAACATCAGTTGCCTTGGTTAAGTCTTCTCAAAAACTGAAGAAAAAACTTCAGGAAAATTAATTAAGCTTTTTTTCACATAATTAGTTATTTTATCAACCATAATTTCCAGAATTTTATAAAGGTCATCTCAATTCAAGGAGTTTATTGATAAATTTATGAAGTTTTTCAATTTAGTATTTGATCAAAAACATCAAAATATGCAATTTTTACTGTACTGAACACATATAAATTAAGAGCTCCTTTCACATTAAAAAGATAAAATGCTATATTTTTACTTCATAACTAAGTGGTGTCTGGGCACTTAAATTGTATTCAGTTCCAGTATGCTATTCAAAATACAAAAAGCAAACGAAATTAACCTACAGGTTTTGGCAATGAAAATGGCCAGAAACCCAGGAATATATTATCAGGGGCCATACTGGCTAAAATGCTTTAATCATTTCCACTGAATTTGTAGGAAATGGAAAAACAGACGCTTCCACAGATATTGAAGGGTTTGATTTGAGGCCTTGGAAGAAGCTTGAATTGGTCTAAAAATAAAAGTACAGGGACATTAAACAGAAAAATTATAAACGTATGTTTCTATAGTTGCAAGTAAGAATACGCTTTAAATAAGTAAGAAACTGTAATGAGTAAATTAAGTTTCATGGTGTAGTAATGTAATTGCATAGAGTAAGCTGAGAGTTTAGACGCCATAATAGAAGTATATGTGTGTACATGTAATGGTAGCCCATTGGATTAAAGTATCTGCAGGGCAGCTGATGTAAGTAAAGGAGATAGGTTAGAAAAACAAAGTAAACTTTGTGACAACTTTCCATTGGATTGGAATGTTCTATATTACCTTGTAAAGAAGAAACCTGTGACTACCTTGAGCTATGGCCAACTTCTTGTTCCTCTAAAATCTCACAGCCTTTGAGGCTGATGTTTGTCTGAGTAACAAATCGTTTCTAGTCTGACAGTAGTCCCATCCCTTCATTAAAGCATCCATAATAGCATTGAAAACACACAAGGTAAGTAACAATATATTGAATGGGAATACATTAAGTCTCATTATCCACTCAGAAATGCAAAGGGATAACCATGGAAATTCAACATATAAAATAGAAAAATTTTTGGAGCAGTGCATAATTACATCTACAGCTGCATTTTAACACTGAACCCGAGTAAAAAAAAGAAAAACTCAAACTCAAAAGCTTTGCTTTTTTTCACTAGAGTGAACAATTGCCTATAGCATTAGATTTTCCATTTTATGATAGCTGCTTAATTTACAGAGTTGGACAGATAAAGTTCTATGATTAGTGCTTAGAACACAGAGAAAAAATATACAATATATTGAAATAAAAGAATCACTGGCAACTACTGCTTTAATAACACACACACAGATGTATACAAATAAATCTCTTAAGTGGGTCTTGTTTAGATAAAATTGAAACAAAATCCTCATTTAAATTTGAAAGCTAAGGGGTTAAAGAAATATAAAATAGCAAATTAAATCAGTTATTTTCTTTTGAGATCAGTCGTAAAATGCTAAACTGATTCTAAATAAATAAGCTTTTAAATTTCTTTAAAACAATAGTGGTTGACTCCTTCAGCTTTCTCTTACATGCTTTCTCAAACTAATTGTGTACCCAAAATCAAAGATAAAGACTGCTGATTAAGTAATCATGTTGTTCATGACATATAATTTAATCACCAATTGTTAGTGTTTCTTAAATGAAAATAAACAGTGTAATTGATGCTTTTCAAATATTGGAAACTTTATGCTTTGTGGAAAAATTGTCTACTAATTTGGGACTCAAGATACATTGATACATGTGAACATTTTAAAATCTCTTTTGTTCCTTATTTAAGAGGTCTGTAATAACTAAAAGAGAAACAGATCTGAAAATTTTGACAACTAATGACAGCTGCTTCAATTACCAAGAATTTATTTTCTATAGGAACATGAATTTTTATCTGAATGTTTTTTCCTCTCCAAATGAAAAACAGTTCTTGAATGGTCTTCCATGCCATGAACCTTTACTCTGTATATATTTATTTCCTCATAGCAAAGTGTCCACCACAATTTCTTTTGTGTTTCCAGCTGCCAAAACATAAACTGTAACATGCCAGAGCAAATTAGTCTTCTTCTCACTATCCACTTCAGATTATTCTAATTTTCCATAAAGTATTTTAACAGAACATTAAAATTCTTCCTGCCAAAATCCATGACTGTAATGTCAGCAGACACTATGCTAAAGAGGTTTACTCAGGATATGAGAAGTAGGACATGCCCCAGCTTGCATTAAGGTGAATGAGTAAATTCTTATTGATTGTAATAAACTGGCCAAGTCCCCTCACTGGGCTGAGATTAATATTCCCCATCTCATGAGAAGCTTATTGATAAAATTTTTTATGTCTAAATTTTTTTCCCTGTGACTGCCCAGTGCTGGGGCCTTGAATTAGTTGTTCATTTTACAATTTCTGGTTTACTTCTGCTGATCTCCTCAGAATTTTAATAACTAGGAATAATCATAAAACTTTTTTTCACTTGATATATACTAAAAAGCAGCTCCTTACCTAATAACTAACACATGGCAGTCTTTGCAGGTCAATGGATTTGCCAGGGTAGAACAATGAAAATCACTTTATATTGATGAAAATCCTTACAGTATAGTGAAAGGTTTTGAAATAAAAACTGTAAGAAGAAAAATTTGTAAATACCAAGTGCTTAAGTATGAGGCATCCTTCTAAATGGCAATGGAATATCTATTACTTGTCAGAAATACTGTGTGTAGCTATAATTCTATATAGAAGCCAATTTCCTGACAAATAAAGCTACTCCTATGTGTTAGAAACATTTCTACCAAAGGATCAGATTCAATGAGGTGCCCACACTTGGCTTCTCTTTAAGCACAGAAATCAATAAATGCAATAGACCGATCGTGTGTTCGAAGTTTATCATGCAGTTAAGCACTTTAGGAAAACAGAACATGAGTTTAGTAACATAAATGAGATTTCTTAAGGCCTTTGCAGGAAAGCAATTCACCTATACAAGAATTAAAGCTGACAGCAAGAGTTTCCACAGACAAATAAACAAGCTGACAATAACCTGAAGCACTGGTGTTGCTGATTTTCAGCCACATCGTCACAGAAGAGGAAAAAAACAAACAAAAACTACTCATGTTTTTATAAGGATTAGGCTCCAACACTAGCAAAAACAACTAAAACCTTAGCACTGCCATCTCTTTCTCTTCATTATATTCCCTGCTAAAATAATAATCAAACAATCTAGAAACTCAAAAGGTATTAAACAGATATAACAACTCTAGTATATTAGATAAAAAAGGAAGACAGTGTATTTCTTAGCATTCAAGTAAGAATAATGTTATTTCTTTATGTCTTAAAATATCAATCCATTAAAGAATTCAGAGATCCAAATACATTGAATTTATTGATATAACAAATAAACTAATTAAGCAATAATCAATTGAGAAAGCAACTGTACATCAATCAAGACCACTAAAGATATAAAGAAAATAAAAAAAACAAGGTTTGATAGCTTTGCTATCAAAAAGCACAGAAGGAAGAATGTGCTCATGGACAAAACTTCACCCAAAGAAAGATTTTCATAGTCCAGTGGAAAAATAACAATTCATGTTAAAGGACAAAGTAACCACTATCCAACATTAAAACAAATTTCACTGCACAAAGATTTATGTGACAGTCTATTAAAACAGACCCCGCGAAGAGAGAGAAAACATGAAGGTCATGGCACAGAGGAGTATTTTTTTCTTCATAAAATGCCATTGATGATGTGACCCAGCAAACAAAGCACAAGCCCAAAACACTCTGGTAATAGATGATGAAATCAAAAAATTTTTGAAGTGATGAATTAAGCCTGAACAATTCAGGTCACTCACATTTTTAAATTTTCCATTTTCAAAAAGACGCCACGAAAGTATGGACTGCTTCAAGCCCAGAAACATAGTTAAGGTTTGCCAATAGAAAAAATAACCAACAGTCTGAAAATTGTCTCAGTTTAAAAATAGTGGTGAAGGTGACATTTAGAGAAAAATCAACTGTAACACATTTTTCACACAATCTGTATTTTGAAGGATCTTTCTGAATGTTGTAAACAAAAACAGGCATATAAAAGTTTAAAATTTACATGCAACCTGAGAAAAAATTTTCTTAAATCTTCATTTGAATAAATGATCCCTGCTTGAAATACTTTGAATATTAAAAGCACTGTGTAAAAAGAAGAGAAAAAAAACCAATCAGCAAAGTAAAAAGTGTACTTGTTTTTATCTGTCAGTCAAGACCTGAGTAGTGTCTGATGCCAGCCAATGTGTGATGCTGCTTCACTCCCTCTGTGGCTCCTGGGAGTCAGCTGGTAGCCAGTTTGTCCAGATTTGCACTATCTTTAGTGTAGATATCGAGCCAAAGAAATGCTAAACAGGTGGTCAAAAATAAACTATTCTGTTTCAGGTTTCTCTTGTTTGTTTCCCCCTAAGTAAGTTTGTGAAGTGAGTAAAGCCACACAAACCTTTCAGAGAAAAAGAATGTCTTTCTTCTTCCAAATCAGATTTTGATTATGACAGAACTAGGAAATGGTGCTGTGATTGCCCTATCCTTTCTCCTTTACCTCTCAGGCAATTGGGTTTCTCTGAGCTAATTCTTCCTTGAACACAAGCGTAACCTTCAGGGGAAGAAATTACTTTAACCAACTGTTTGACTTATTCCAGAAGAGACTGCTTTCACATCTGAAATTGTCAAGGTTGAATTTACAGACCATGAAGTCTATTAAACCATGACCGGTGTAGGAGGTGCCAGGGCACAGCGGCAGCAGTGGAGGCTGTGGGGGCTCCGTGGGGGGAGGCCGGGGCTGCCCCAGCCGCACACAGCCGGTTCCAGCCGGACACAGCCGGTTCCAGCCAGACACAGCTTGTTCCAGCTGGACACAGCCGGTTCCAGCCAGACACAGCTGGTTCCAGCCGGACACAGCTTGTTCCAGCTGGACACAGCCGGTTCCACCCGGACACAGCCAGTTCCAGCTGCGCACAGCTGGTTCCAGCTGCACACAGCCGGATCCAGCCGCACACAGCCGGTTCCAGCCGGACACAGCCAGTTCCAGCCGGACACAGCCGGTTCCAGCTGCACACAGCTGGTTCCAGCTGCACACAGCTGGTTCCAGTGGGACACAGCCGGTTCCAGCCGGACACAGCCAGTTCCAGCCGGACACAGCCGGTTCCAGCTGCACACAGCTGGTTCCAGCTGCACACAGCTGGTTCCAGTGGGACACAGCCGGTTCCAGCCGGACACAGCCAGTTCCAGCCGGACACAGCCGGTTCCAGCTGCACACAGCTGGTTCCAGTGGGACACAGCCGGTTCCAGCCAGATCCAACTGTAACTGCAGGGCCGGGCTGAGCCACAGCCAGGCCAGGGCAGGAGCACCATGTGGAAGTGTAGGTAAAGAAGGGCAGAACATGGAAACAGTGGTGAGGAGTGTGGGGGGGGAAAGTGTGAGAACAAGGGAGAAAAAGAGGAAAGGGAAGGCTTGCTGAAGGAGCAGAGACCCCCCTGCAGCCTGAGGAGAGGATCACAATGGAGCAGATGCCATCTGTGGAGACTCCATGAAGAACCTCCCTGCTGGAGCAGGCGGGTGCTTCCCGAAGGAGCTGCAGCTTGAGGAGGGCTCATGCGGGGCAGGCTTACCCCAGAGTACTGCAGCCTATGGGGAGAAGAGAGGAGCAGCAGAGTGGCTGCTCAGGACTGACCACACAGCTGTATCAAGCTTAGTTTCCCCAAAAACAAAATTATTTTAAAAATCTTACTTGCTGCAAACACTTGACCATGAAAATCTTAAAATTAGTCATAATATTGAACTTTATGAAGAACCAATATCCATTAGATATTATCTCATAGAACTGTCCCATTTATTGCATAATACTTGCCCTTTTAAAAAGCTGTTTTTTCTTACACTGCTTTAAAATATCATGTTGTTTCCTGGAAAGAGAAAAAGCTTTTCCTTCTCAGTGTGAGTATGGGGAATATTATTCTTGTCATTTTATTCCTTTAGGTAGAATCCCTTCATGCTTTATATATCATGTCAAATATTAACCACTGAAAGGACAAAAACCAACCAACCAAACAAACAAAAAAACACCCCCACACACTACAACCTTTCTATTTATATCATGAACACAGGGGTTTTAGATCAAGATCCAAAAAAAAGTAAGGCCTTGGAGTGGAGCAGGTGTGTAACAGCACAACTTCCCAAGCATCAGTTACAGACAGAAAGCTTTTATTTGGTTAGCAACCTTAGCATTCCCACAGGACACTGCCTTTTCAGTCTCTGTTCAACATTTATCCACAGTCAAAACTTTATTCTTAGTAGATGTCACTGATGCCCGTTAGATATCTTCACTTGTAGTATAGTGTTTAGGTAGCTTATGCTTAAAGTTAAGTACTTGAAAGGTGAGACAACTTAGTACTTGAAACTGAGACAAGATCACATTTGTGTGTGCAACCTTCCAACTGAATGGAATAAATATTCCATTTCTCTTTTAGAGCAGTATTACATTCCTGCACGGTGGTGGACTTGCCGTATGGTTAAATACAGAACTAAATAGAAGAGTACAGGGACAGAAGATTAATTTCCTAATGAGAAGCAAGAGGGGACACAACCGCACACCCCAAAGTTGCCTAAGAGAGCATATATCAGACCAGATAGCACACTTAATTTTATTAAGCAGAAACATGATTTTTGTTCATAAAATAGCTCATGCATAAATTGATTGTGTTGATATTTACTGTGTCCAATAAGTAGTGTCACTGAATGGTCTAAGGATACATTCATAGCCAAATCGAAGTATGGGTGAAGAAAAAGTCATCTGTGTGCAAGCAATTTCCTGATAATGGGAAATAACTGTAAGGTTCTGAAAACATTTGTAAAGACTCTGAGTCCACAAAACAATCCAATCTGTAACAAAACACCCACTGAGATCAATGAAAGCACAATCCCTGAACTGACCAGACCCACACAAGTCACAGATATGTCTGATATTACTGTGGAAAACCTGTGAGTCAAACTATCTTTCAATGCACTACCTGATGATAGCATGAGCCAAACCAGGTCCTTCAGCTTTGGAAAGTTGTGCTCAAGATTTGGCAGAAAATAATTTTTGTAGGATAGTTTTGTGAATTAAAGCTTTTTCTAATTAATAATTGAAAAGAATAGAAGGAAAATGCTGAGCTGAATCTAACATATTTATCATAAAAAATACCTTTCAAGAACATGTGAAGCATTCTATTTTGTAAATATTGCAAGAGTAAGGTTTTATACCTTGAGGGAGAAGCTCATCATCTCCACTGCTGTTAAATTTGTGTTCTCAAATTATTCTTGGTAAGTACAATACCTTCTTACCACAATTGTTTTATAGATAATTAAGGCATCAAACTAAAACTCCATCAATCTTATTTAGAACAACAAAATTTCCTTGAATTTGCAGTACCTGCTATGCAAAAACTGCTGAAATGCCATGTAAGAATATACTTATCATAACCTTTGCAGTGGCATAAAAATTCTGCGTTCTTAGGGTTTTATCACCATTTAAAAATAATCTCCAAATTCATCTAAGCATCCCCCCCATCAACAAGATGCAATTGGTACTCAGGTACTTCTCATATGAAGGTCAGATTTTTTTCCAATACAACTCCAGCCCAATGGTCAGCTACGCAGAAGTTCGAGCAGAAAGAAATTAGGAATATAGGTCAGAGTTTAAAGCAGAGAATATGGATCACAGAATCACAGAATAATGAGATTGGAAGAAATCTCTAAGATCATCAAGTCCAACCTATGCCCTAACACCTCAACTGGACTATAGCACCAAGTGCCATGTCCAGTCTTTTTTTAAAACACACCAGAGATGGTGATTCTACCACGTCCCTGGGAAGACAATTCCAGTACTTTATTATTCTTTTGGTGATTTTTTTTTTCCTAATATCCAACCTATACCTTCCCTGAAGAGTCAGAAACAAATCTTACATAACATATAGACATGGAGCTCTAGAAGAATTTTACAGTACTCTAATGAGATTTTTTTTTTTTTCGCTTAGTAGAAACTTGAAAGGTTTGTCACATCTTTCTGCTTCAGTATGGTATTCATCTTGTCAGCCCTTCCATTTTATTTAGTTTGGAAAAATAAGCTTCACTTTAATACATCAGTGCATAGTTTTCATTTTGGATGCTTCCCGTTTTGCAAACATTATGGTTTAAATAAACAACCAGTTCTAGACACAAGGGCAGATCCTTCAGAAGAGTGGTTTTTGTTGAAAAACCCAAGGATATTGTTACAGAGGGTTAACACAGTCAACAGACATCAATTTTTTCAAAATATGTAAAGTCCTGGATTTTTTTAACGACTGAAATACCTGAACTTTAAACCTCTCTTAAGGGATAACATAATACACAATAATCCCTAACATCTATAAAGGAGCTGTAGTCAACTCTTAAACACTTCTTTAAAATTATCTCTTTTTTTTCCTTCACCATTTATCCCTCACTTTATCTTTCACTGTCCAGCTGAGAATCAGCCATTAGTGGTAAAGAAGCTACACTGATTCAAGTTACCAGACTGCTTATAATAGCCTCCCAAATGGCACCTCATGGAGGACCATATGCCATTTCAAGTGAAGAGGATGGCAACATGCCCACTAACATTATTAGAACTAAAATTAATTTTAGATGTCCAAAACTCAGAAAATCTATTGCTCCAATTGACTTATTTTTTCTTCTCAAAATCTGCTATGTCCTTCCTTCAGGCTTCTTAGAGCTAATTAGAAGGTTCCAACTCCTGTGCAGCTGCTAGGTTATTTTTGAGCTGGTGAAGGAAGAATGTCGGTCTGCACTTACAAGAAAAAAGAGTCTCATCTCAAAGGTGGATGTAGAGTCTAAGAAGCTATTCTGACCCTCCAAGTCTGCATCAAAGAAATTGTTTTGACTTAAATGGAGTGACCATTAATATGAATTGATACACTGTAATTTGATTTTGATTTTTTTCCTGTCATATTATATTTGTCATTTACTCAGCCTTTAAATAAATGGCATTGATAATAACATGTCATTGCCTTACTGCCAATATCACACAGTTAGCATCCCAGTTTGAACCTGGGCAGGTGAAACTACTTCATATCAGAGAGAGACCAAATTTTAACCTCAAACTATTATTCAAAATTACATTACTTGCAAGTGAAGAATGGCTGGGAAGATATTTTCAGTATCAGCAGTCCAGGACTAACTTTTCATTACATTACTAATTTCTCTTGTGATTCTTTATTAGGCACATAAATAAGTTTCCTGAAACTGGCATAAAAATTCAAGTTCTACCCATGACAGGTATATTAAAATGGAGGCTCCTGAGGCTTTAAGTTTTAACAAATTGTGATAATTTTCCTGCCTCAAAACTTGGTTGGACAAGAGCAAGTCAAACCAATATGGTTCCAGTGTAACCCAGTAACTGAAATGTTTAGTGCTGAAACCTTATGAGTCCCATTGCACAGGTATAAAGGAGCAGCCAGAGCTTTTGTATTATGTGGTAACACACAGCCTTCTTCCCCCATTTAAGTTCTGGTGGTTTTTGAGATTTGTAGAGACAATGTAATAGTTGTTTGAAACATTTTCCCTTCATTGCTGTAAAAAAATGAAACATGAAAAAAAAGTTAGGTTGTGAGGTCTCTAGACAATACAACAATATATGGGGAAATTCCTAAGACTCACCAAAACAGTTTCTGAGCAGCACACTTTTTAAACAGTTAAAGCAAGAATATCAAGCTACTTCTCTCCTACCTGACAGGGTAATTTTCAGACATGTAATGAACTTAGGTTTAGAGTGCTACAGCTTCAAGTAAAGGAAAACAGAAATATTTTCTAATAGTGGAAATATTCATTTGCTAAGTCACATAAATTTAAACACTGAAATGTTATATTTAGAGAATTTCTCTTCAATTAATAGTGTTATATTTAAATGCAACTTTTCTTGTATAACACTCCAATACTGAAATATTTTAACTTCTAATTTACAAGGCATAGAAATGTATTCACTGTGAAATTAAAAACATTAACAGGATCAAAAGTTAAAGTGACTGAGAAGAAATTTGAGTTTCATTGACTGAAACTCTAATAGCTTCAAATTTTTACTTCCTCCCTATCATAAATAGGCAAAATTATCACTAGACTGATATATTAATGTGGTACCAAGATTCCAATCAAGATCATTTGTTGGTTGGAAAAAAGTGCTCTGAAAGCATCTTGTCACTGACAGGAAGAGGTTTTTCTTAATGACTTTATAGGTCTCGTAATGTAAATCTAAAATTTCAGTTTTGGGTTCTAGCGATGTGTAGGTGGCGCTGTGAGGGGGTGGCTGCCGAATGAACTCATAATGTCTATTGTTGCATTATTAGGAAGCTGCCATTAAGCAGATCTGTGCACTACCATACCTGCTTGAGCCCAATTATAAAATTAGATATTGTTTGACTCCTAAACTTGGATGCTTATGTCAAGAAGAGATCACTAAACCATCATAGGTTCAAGTAAATAGAATTTAGAAAACTTGATTTCTTCCAAACAGGAGGGTTATTTACATACTATGTCAGAAATAAGAATAGTTTAAATGGTACCTCCTTCTCCTCCTAATTACTCTTAAGAAGAATCCTTTGAAAAGATCTTTGCACACTTACACAAGCTGCATAATATTTAAATAGACATTTAAAAGACAGTTGTTTCCCTTTTTAAAGTATGACCAGGGATTTATAATGTCTGCATTTCAACAAAATATTTTTGCTGAGCAGCCCTCCTTGCCTGTACTTTGTCAAAGTGAACTACAGCCTACTAAACAGCTTCATGACTTGACAAACACAGGCATGAGAAGGTTTACAGCAGTATAAAACCAGGTTGCAGTAACATGAACAGGTTCTATTGCAATACCTGTAACTACAAAACTGGACACTTATCGCTTTAGAAGGATAACAATAGCACCAATGATAGCATTCTTCACAAGATTCCAGCCAATAAAGCTTGCAGGGTATTTGGCTCTTCTACTTCAAACTGCTAACAATGTGTTACCTGTAGTAATAAATTTAAAGTCGGAGGTAGAGCAAGAGACACCCTTTTATCACATGATTTTGCCTTCAATTATGATTGTACAACTGTAGTTTGAATTCAAACTGTCCCAGAAGAATTATTGCATATTTATTATTCAGAGGTTTCTATTATATCCCTGTTTCAGATAACAGCACTTATAACCAAAGTATTGTGGTATTAATGGGGGCAGTGATATTTGAAGTGAATAATCCTAGCTCTTAAAACAAGGTTGTTAAAGTGTCTATGGATACACAAATGTAAAGTAATGCACTGTGTGTTCTTTGCTAATCACTAGCTTCTGAAGCTATCCTTTCTTTCAGATCCTGTTTTTTTTTACAGCCTGCCAACAATAATTCTGACACTAATATTGCCAGCTATAGTAGCAAGATACTTCAGTCTAAATAAGATGAGAAGTATCACTAAGAAAGCAAACGAACCTATGCAACAACTGTTCATGAAGAGAAGCTCATGAACGGGGTTACAGCCTACTACTAAATACTTGTGACTTGAAAATCAATCTTATTACGCAGGTTATTTACTGAATTAGTGGCTGCCATAGGAAAACTTGCATCTTTCTAACACAGACTGAGATGACAATCTGTTATTTTTAAATACACTACAAAAAGCTGCAGTGCTAAGTGGCAGCGCTCTTTTTGTTTGACTAGATTCCAAATAGCTTTACTGACCCTGATTTTCAAAGTAGACATAAAGAAAATAAAGTATCTTCAGAGCAGCAGCATTAACCTCATTCTAACTATACTATAGCTGTATAATTAAATCTTGACTACTTAAATCCACTCTAGAGGCTGTTTCCATTGTTTAAATAGCTGTTTTGTTACTCATTATATATCCCAAAGAACTGTGAGTTCTGCTGCTGTGACAAAACAGTTATTTGTTCCAAAAGATGATTGTATTTCACAGAGCAATTTCGGTATGTGTAGGTCACATTGGAAGTGAAAAGGAATGTGAAAGGTAAATTGTTATTACTAGAGTGGTCTTCAATAGGTTATAAAGGCAGCTCCAGTGTAAAAAGAGACAACCATAGTGCTGGAATCAGGAATAGCTAAAGTCATGATGAAAAAAGGTATGTGCAGAGGAAGCTCAATCTGCAGTGTAGGACATACTGGGACTACCAGTGTTGCCTGGCAACTGGCAGGATGGAGGGGCAGGCACCAAAACCAGCCCACATCCACAGTTGCTGTGGCACGATCTTTCCAACAAACTGCTGTTTCAGCTACTGTAGGCCATAAATACATTCTTGGCTTACTTTCTCTTTTATAAGGAAAACTACACTATAGAATGAGAGCAAGGGTTCAGAATTACATTTTAAATATAGTTAAATGAGAGTCTGATTCCTAAGGTTATAAATGTCGTATTTTCCCTTCTTTCATAGCAACAAAATCTAGTTTAATTTTCTCATGAAAATTCATGAAGAAATAATTTAAAGCTCATTGGATCAGGAGACAGTGTTGGAAAAATCATTTCAGTGGTACATTCCAGACAGATGTAATTTTAAACTATGCAAGTCTGAAGATTAAAACTTGAGGCATGCACAGTGTTGTGAATTCCAGCTCCCTCTGACATCACCACACTATTCAGTGCAGATCCATTTCAACTACTTACCAAAAAATCAAAAAACATTTCCTTCCCAGAAGCATCTGCACAACAGAAATCACTAAGGAGTTCTGCATAGCCAGAAGCAGACTAGTGGCGCTTCACTATACTCTCCTTATATTTAAATGGTAAACTGGTTAAAAATAAATTAAATATTAATTTGATTTTATATCTGGGACCCATTATAGCTTTTCAGGATAATGAAAGTTCATTTTCTCACTGAAGTCTTCACTTTATAGCTGAACAATAATGAAAGGCCTAAAAGCTGGCTCAAAGTTCACATCATTCTTGAAAGTCATGAAAGACATGCTCTTCATGTCAGTCTGTAACCAAGCTAAGGCAGTCACACAGACCTGCCCGATCACTCTACACACAAGAGCTGCTACAAAAGCTCAGGCTGCAAAGTCACTTTTGCAGAAGTGCCAACTGAAGGCACATGCTGTGCTAGAGAGCTTATGACAGCTCAGAAGCTCATGAAGACAAATGTCAGATAATTTAGTTCACTTGCTTCTCATACTTGGGCCTTACAGTAGCACATGGAATAATTGGTACATAATTCAAAGCTACCATGATAAATAGATGAAGAAAATTAATTGTTAAGTAGCAGCCAGATCTCTTTCTGGCAAGTCTCTTTCCAAGTTCAATTTACCCAGCCAAGAGAGATTTCCAGAAGTAACTTTATTCTGACCCTACTCATTTTGCAAAATTAATTCTTCTTCAGATTCTACCCACAAGGAAGCAACTCTCAGGCTGTAGCTTAAAATGAGCAGCACCATTGCCATTGAATGGCTTCAGGTTATTATTCTGAATCTTAGCCTTGTTCAAGATTTCATTCAATATTGCTATTGTGTTTCAAAATTATCTCATTAAGTGTCACAAAAGACACTAATTTAAATTAAACATCACATCAAATATATTGAGGTCAGGACATGCTGATCTCTTTGATAAATTCAGAATTTTATTTTAATCCTTTTTTTAATCTAAAATACAAATCTTTCGATGTTACCACCAATTATATAGGAAGACACTAACTAGGATTATAGTAAGATATTACCTAAGGTTTGCTTAACAAGTGCTATTAATTCTCAACTGTTTTTTTTTTTCACATTAACCTATCAGCAAGCTGAGGTCTACAGTGGAGGTGCTCATCTCCATGCATGAAGCTAATCTGCAAGGTGAGGAGGCAGATGAGTTATGCCCTGGCTGTGATCCTCTTGGCATGTGTTTTCCAGCCCCAGTGTCCTTGGAGTTCTAGACTCTTTTACTCTTTTATTCTCCCAACCCTAACCCAAATCTTAACCTTAACCTTAACCCTAGCCCTCATGGCAGCTTGGCACTGTGGCAGAGGTCCTCATTGTCACAGAGGCCAGAGATTAAAATGATTTTTCATGCTAACCCATAAGCAGCCTTGAATCTACAGCAGAGGTGCCCATCCCCAAGCATGAAACTAATCTGCAAAGTGAAGAGGCAGCAGCCTTGTGGCTCTGCCATGATCCTCTTGGTGCGTGTTTTACACCTTTTATTCTTTACGACCTACCCCTAATCCTTGGCAGCTTGGAGCTCTGGCAGAGATCCTCATTGCTATAGGTGGCAGAGATTCAAAAGTGTGGATCCAGCAATGCTGGCACTGTGACCTGGTACCCTTGCAATGCCTTTTCGAGTCTTGATGTCCCTGGAGCTGTAGCCTCAACAGCTCTCTGAACCTGAACTCTCATGTCACTGCTGCTGAGATCCTCACCACCAGCACTGGCCCACAATCCAGAAGTGTACAGAGAGCAAACTCAGTACCCTGCTATGGTGAAATTTCTTCATATCATAAAAGGAAACTCAAGAAGCTTAGTCAATATTTTGGTTATTTTAAAATATTTCAGCATTTTAAATACTAATACTTAGTATCTGAGTAATACTTTACATCTTCCAGGTGTCCAGCTTCTTTGTACTAGCTTTTGAAAATCTTGTTAGCTTTAATGCCTACATTTGATTTTGAGGCTTTTGAAGGTTAGACCTTATCAAATTCCAACCTTTATGTCAGAGGAAGGACTATATACCTAACACCAAAAATATCTTTTTGATTTTCTTCTTCATAACAGGAAAATGCTGGGTCATGTTACTTAGTTGTTTAACATACAATAATAATATGCTACCCTCTCCAATTTCCTCTTTGGTATAAACTGAAACAGACACATGTAGAAAGTTGGTGTAAATGGACTGCTTGCAGGCTGTTTGTTAACTTGGAGCAGTGGATGGTATTTATTCTGGATGTATGTTAGTGTATTTGACACCTGCATGTAGAGGGTGAGATTAGCTGACAAAAGTTTGGTTGAAAGACTACATGTTACTCTTAAAATACTATGATACAAACTCTTATTTCTATTATACAGGGGAAAATATTTACATTATTACTGTAGCTTATATATTTCAAATTTTTTTCTTTTTTTTAAATAAAAAGAAAATAAATATTTTTTTTTAAATAAAAAGGTTGTTAGTTATAACTGTGAAATAATTATGCAGTGCATAACTGAAATTTCAGATTGGGAACAAAAAGCTACTTTTGTTCTATGACATGAAACCATTTACCCAGGCAATAAAAGTAGCATAAAAAATGATATAATATACTTGAATTTACATTTACAAAGTATATTCAAGTATGAGGAAGTTCTTCTGAAATAGGCCTCCAAATATAAAAGTTAACAAATATATTACTAAAATAACTTTCTAAATTTAGTTAGTAATATAATTTTTGGCATATCAAATGGGTGGTTAAGGAACAAAGAAGATGTACCCTTAGACAGCTTTTCTTATCAGGATGTGAGTGAGAATTGGCATCACCCAGTAGTAAAATAAATATAGTGCACAAATACTGCCAAACAAGTTATCATTTTTGATTTTATAGGAATTTTGTTTTCAAATCAAGAAATAAAGGCATATATTTATTGCTTTCCTGTGAAAAATATGGCTTGCTTTCTTCACATCTCACAATACTATTAGGGCTTCACAAAAAAAAAAAAAAAAAAGCCCTAGCAGATGCCAGTATGAAGAATGATGATTCTGGGTACTGGTCTTGATATCATTCTTTATTTTATGTATAATTGTATCTATCACTTACATGGATGTATTATCAAGCAATTAGAGAAAATGTGTGTTTGACAGAAAACATTCCGCTGTTTTTGAGCCAAGACATATGTAAAAAGAAATGGAATTACAGTGTTTCTGGCCCTAGCACTATGACTCTTCTGCATTCACAATTACAAATAATTATTTTCCATGTAGCTGTTCAAAACTAATTGTATCTTGCAAGACAAATTAAAGGCTTAATTTATAAATCTAAGCTACAGCATTTACAATCTCTCACACAAAACTATAAAAAGTCTGTTACATTTGGGGCAAAGAATTGTCAAGCTTTCACATAGTTTCCTACTTCATACTAAATGTTTCATATTTATATTTAAAAATACTACATAAAGAACACATCACAGAATCACCTTCTCTGCTTATATTTCTCTGCCTCTGCATTTCTGTTTCCTGTATTTTTTTTTCTGAGGTTTACAGATACATAGAGTTAAAAAAAACACTGGTCATTTTGTAGTTAACAGGTGTTTATTAGAAGTCAGGGTGAGTTCAGGAATAAAGTCTTTTATGTATTTAATCACACCTTTCCAAGCAAAGATCTGCTTTAGCAGTGCTCCTTTTTAATAGATAGTGCAATAGACCTGTAGAGAGGAAGGCACCAAAGTACCTTAATATAGTAAAATATAAGTAATGACATGAGCTTTACAAAGAAATGTAACAGAAACAGAAATGTAACAGATCTATGCCCCTAACTTTGTTTTTAGCAGAACCTGTAACACGAAGTCTAAGACTATCAATGACAGAAAAGGCTCCTGAGAACTAGAGTATAGAGCATCTAAGAACAGCTTGTTCCATTTTAGTCTTGTACCAAGGGCAGTGTGCTTCAAAGTTCTGCATGTCTCTTAGGAGGTGTAGAACTAAATGCTCTAAGAATTTTTGTCCACCTGTACACCCGAGTCACTTGTCTTCTGGGAAGTGTGGAGCATCTCTTAAAAACAAAACCAGGGATTTTACACAATCATTCACTTACAGCAATGAAAGTAAAGTACCAGGTAGATAAAAAGTACTAGGCAGATAAAAAAAATATTTTACTTAGATCCTTGTGCTGCTTAGAAATTTTAGCCTAAATTTATGGTCAGAACCAGGGGTTAATATTTTTAATTTAGCATTCAAAAATATAATAAAAAAGATAGCCCTGAAGAAAACCTGGTATGTGTAATACAGTATAAGGGGACATGTGCAGAAGTGCCCAGCTAACCTCAACCATTACAAAGGGAACTGGAAGCAATGCAGAAGTGTTGATATTGTAGCTAAGTTCATCCCCTCTCCAAATAAGCTTTGGTAAAATACCAAAGGGTATTTTACCAAATAGGTATTTTACCTGGTAAAATATCAGGCTTTCCAGCTCAAAGGACTGGGAGTTTTCAAAGACCTAGAATGGGTTCCCATTTGGTGTCTTTTTATGATACTGTATTTCAGCTGATCCTTGTGTCCTACTATTTTGTTTCTACTAGGCTTGGAGGGTATATTATATACCCTATATCACAGTCTCTGTTATTTACGTTATTCAGGGAAAGAGTGACATACTAAAACTGTGGCAGAAATATAAAATTTTGACAGTTTTTTAGTATCAGGTTATCTTTTATTTTGGTTTTTAATTCCTGTTCATATATTTCAGGGTCAGAGGCTTGAAGTCCCTTTACAATTTAATCTCTACCAGCTGTTTAAGAATGCATCCTAATAAGACTTATTGGTGAAATTTAGGTTTATACACAACTGGAAATGGATGGGTTTTTTTCTAAATCACTTGTCAATTAAAGCACAAAAAAGAAAATACACCAGTGGCAAAACCATTTCATGAGTTTCTGTAATTTATTTGGATTCTCTTAATTCAATTTGGAGTTTTCAGATGTAAACTAGTCCATTCTCGATAATAAATAGAATTTATTATATGGAATTCAGTTAATAATGAATGCACATGAAATTAAAAAAGTTTATCTCAAAAAATTCTGACTTAAACCCATAAAGAGCTAAAGCTGTGATTTTATGAGCTTCAATAGGATCAGCTTGGATCCTAGTGCTTGATAAATCTGAATGTCAATTTTTGGAGAAGAAATTACTGCATTATCAATACAAGCAATTATACATTACAATACTTTGTTCTTCTAAGCAGTATATAACTCCATTTAGGGTCTCTTTTATAGGTAAAATAAAAACTGAAAACATCCTTCCTGGTGAAATTTTATCTGTGATCAATGTATAATTCCTTTAATTGTGAAAAAATATTGCTATACTTTTGCCAAAACATAAGAAGGTGCTCAAACAATGTAACAAATACATATCTTGAAATACAAAAATCATTGTCCAACTGAAATTTTTCCTATTTATTGGAATACCTGTACAGTCTGGGTTTTCTCAGCATCTCCATCAGGCATCCTGGCCTATATTTCTTTAAATTGGATACTTATTCTGCCAATGAAACATTCTCTCAGCATTATCTTCTGCCTTCTCCTGCAAACTTTCTGTATATAGCCATTTCCTGCAGAACATAATTTCTTCTTTCCTTGCCTCAAGCAAACCTACCTGGTTTGGGGATCTGTCTCATGCATCTCAGTACTCCTTATTTATTTCAAATATTAGCTCAGCTGACTTTTTTTCTTATTTAAGCAAATTGTAAAGGATCAATCTTGAAAGAAAAGTTTTAGTCACATTGAAGTAGGCTATATCTGAAAACCCCTTAACAAATAAATGTATGGCATATGTTACTGAAGTTTAGCACTTACAATTTTTTTTATCTATAGCCAGTCTGCAAATTATAAATAAAGTGTATTTGCATCTGTATGACTAGCAGAAAAGAATGTTTTATCTCCCTTATAAAAATGGTCACTCATATGGGTGAGATGCAGAGCTAGGATTCTCCTGGTATATATTGACCTCACAGAGTGTCACCTCTTTACATTGGCAAATTTGAACTACTTAAGCATAGTTAAAATATATTTTGTGTGCATACGTATTCCTTCTGCTTCTGAAAGAATCATTTATGACTATGCTCCAGGAAATTGTTCTTCTGTAATTTCTGAATGTAAAATTACTTTAGCAAATTTACATCTTGTTAATTGATAACATATGCTGCAATTTCATCTTCATAACTATTAAACAGTTTTACAAAAAGCATTTTGTCTCTGTAACCACAGCCTCCCAGCAACAGTTTTCATATATTTTGAAAACATCTCCATTGTCTCTAAAAATTTATTTTCTATCAGTCCTGTTACCTTCTACAGCTGTTTACCTCTGAGTTTTGTTTCCTTAGGCAGCACCTTTAGAACAAAGAGTCTGTTTTAGGACTGTGAAAGGGTTTCAATGTTAGCATTATTGATATCTTATGTGCTATGAATATTGTTGCCTCTGGCTCCACATACACCTTACCTCTGAACTGCCAGGTCCATTTATGATGGCATATACTTTAGCTCAGTCAGGGCTAAGAAGACAACTGAAAGTATTGTGTTGGCATAAAGGGTTGCAAAAAGCTGTGACATTTTGATACTATATAGAAATATTTACTTCTAAGCCTTTTCATATTGCACTCATAAAAACAAGGAAAATGTCAAGTCTAATATACAGCTGCCCTGAGACAGAAGTTTTTTGCAGTAATTTCAAGAAGTTGTACATATCATTCAAAACTTGTCATGTATATCATCCCTGGTCAAAGTTCTCATTGACTGAAGAGGCCCCTGCAGGGACTGAAAGCCATCATCATTTTCATGACAGAAAATCTCAGAGATGTTTGGGAAACAAATACATGCAAATACATGCAGAAGTACTCCCACACTTTCATGGATATGAAAGATGAAAAGCATTTTGATGATGTGGGAGAATGGAAAAGTTTCTAATACTGTGACAGAGTACTTCCCCCACCAATACCCAATCTTCAGCCCATAGTGCTAGTGACCGTACAATGGATAACAGGGGACCACCCCTGTTGACAGGAAGTGCTGCAAGTGCTTGCAAGTTCTTACATTTGGCAAAACAGGTCTACATGGAAGCATAAAGTGTGAGAAAAGTAACATACTGGAGGAAAAAATAAGAAAAGCTCCACTGTACTCAATATTTCACCTATATGCCTAGGCAGGTTCCTTCTAACTTGCAATAGTAGAGGTTAGATCAGTATACTTTTATTGCTAGGGAAGAGAGTTTAAATCTTTCACAGCTAGATATTATCACCATATCAGCCAGCTAACATTTTTAGACAGCCAAGAGCTAGAAAAGTGAGATTCCTGCTTTTCCATTACGGTTTGTTCACTTTGTTACACAAGAATGCTTATTCAACTGTTGTCCACAACCATAATGCACACTGATACTCTGATACTTGTCCCAATGTACTGTGGAGTCACCAGAGTTATAAGAAAAAAACTGGTCTTTTTCTGACTTACTTTGCTAAATATTACACTTTTATATCAAGTAACATCATCAGCATTTGTAATACTTCAGTTTGTGTCTACATTGAAGGTAGTACATGACTTTGCTGTGATGTGAGAAGTGGTCTATCCAGGACCTTACTGGCTATTAAAAAAAAAAAAATCACACAACTTCATACTTAATATGATGTGTTCCTAAGAATCACCTATTTGTACAAGATTTTCTGGTTTTGAAGGCACCTGACCCATCAGAGAAACATGGCAGATAGCCTTGCACCTAATATCCTTTTTAAAAAAATCAAAAATAAAGTTCAAAAGACATGACTGGAATAGAAGAATCAGAAATATTAGGTAACTGCATCATGGTGCATCTGGCCAAGTATGCAACAAATCTGAAACACCATGGATGGGATACAGCACAAGTGACAAGTGAGAGATCATAATTGAAACTTCATGAAGCACGATGGTCATCCACAATTGCTTGTATGTGGACAAGTGGTCTAACACCAAGGCTTTCTGCAGCTAATCAACTCACGGAAGTTTTAAGGAAAAATGTAAGAAAGAAGTGTAATAGTTACAGTTTTCACTTAAACTGGTAGCATTTCCATGCAAAAAACAGATTTCCTCTTCCTTATTATACAAAAGGATTTTTTCCCTGCCTTTAATGAAGTAACAGGCAAGTAACAGAGTTTAATGATGCCATTTTATCACAACTGAGAACTTCAGCTATTCTGGAGTGAGCACAAGCTAAAAATGAACTATGCATACTTTACAAGAATTTTCAAGTAATATGTGTTTGGAACTGAACCCATGCTAGCCCCAGAAATTTAATTAAAAACATCTATTTTTGACATTCTAAAATGTAAAAATTAGATAAAGGATCGTTTACTCAAGAGCCAAAAAACTTCAACTCAATGTAAGAGCAAGTATGACAGGGAAGCCTACTGTCCTGGGTTTCTGCCAGACACCTGCATGCTGTTCCAAAATCTAAGTGCCTGCAAAACTTAATGGAATGTTAAAATAGAGAGAAGGAGTAAAATTAATGGGTTAGATTTACAGAAGGTTTGATAATCTATATCTATTCCCTTGCCATGGATGAGTTAAACACCACTGGGAGGAGTCACTGGGCAACTGATTTACAAAGCCGTATGTGCACAGGAAAAGAGTCCAAAGCAAGTAGAGAAAAAAAAGAGGATAATTAATCATTTATTAAGCACATAATCAAAACTCTAACCAAACAAAGGACCTGTAGACAAACACTGTGATTATAAAAAACTAAGCATAAGAAAGAACATCCCAGCTCTGCTATGTGAAAGAAGGCTCTCTATTCAGTAATGTAAACAGGAGCATTTAGAGACATTTGAGTTGTACTACCATATCCAAATAATTTAACAGATATGACAGCAGAAGAGGAAGAAACTTGCATCTTTCTTAAACAGAACATAGATTCCAGGTGGAATACCCTAGGATATTCAAAGGATCAAGAGACGTCTGTGTTTACAAAACTGAATCAGAGCTGGAATGTTTCCATTGGCTTCAGTGAAGCCAGGATTTAATGCCAGCAATGATGAGAGACTAAGGGCCAGCAAGCCAGGTTGTACTTAGGCATCCCCATGACTAAAAATTAATAAGGGGATCAACTGAATTTATCTCAGCCCTCTCTCTTTCTGTAACAACAGGAAAACCACTGGTGCTCCAATGGTTAAGAACACCAAACCAGGCGCTAAAACCAGTGAGAAACACTGGAAGACCCTTTATCTATTCAGCACTTTGGTTGTTCAGCTACCTCTGAGGACAGATAATTAATTTAGAAATGATAGCCCTTTTGTACATGGTAGGAAGGAATAGAGGGAAAATGATAGTATTATTTGCCTTTTGCAAAATACAAATTTTTTCCCACAGCTCTCAAAGACCTTCATTTTAGGCAACCTACTTTTTGGAGTAGAAAATCTCAAATGCCATTGACAAGTGTCTCAAGATGTTATGTGAAAAATAACATGCCTGGGGTAAAAGCCCTTTCCAGACAGGAAAGTAAGAGCATAGGATCAAAAATCAGACACAAACAACAAGGTTGACTGCAAAGACCAGAATTCCAGATCTTTTGTTTCTTCATGACTCTCTGGCCTCTACAGTGAAGTACTAAAGTTATGGCATATCTTTTTTGGCAGGAGACAGGCTCTTACCTTGCAGTGCTTCTGTAGTGCTTCTGTGCATGCACAGATGTCCACTCTGTGCAATTAAATGGAGCGTCATACTTAACAAATTACCTGTTTCTGGGAAGAAGGCAGTCAGAGTGTTGTCTGGGCCAGACATCTAGGCTACAGCTATATTGTTATAATTAAATGCACCTAGAAACATTCCTGAGCACTGAGACCAATGTTACGGAGCAAATGCATCTATGCTATGGAAGTCTCAGCCTTCAAAGCATGGTGAATGCAATCAACCTGCCTGTGGGATGCATTCTGGCTTCCAAAGCTACAGGGAAAAGAACTGGTTAAATAAAAGTTAAAAGCTTACCATGGGCAATTGTAAAAAGCATAGACTACTGAAAGCCAGGGGCTAAGGCTCCAGGTTGGTAAAAATATAGCATAAAAATCCACTCAAACCAAAATTTTGGTGACTGTAACTGAACTGGGCCAAAGACTTTCTGATGAGTTTTCATGTCTGTGTCAGTAATCTCACCTAACCAGAAACAAGGCCATACAGCGAGAAAAATGCAGCATGAAATTGTGAATAGGACAGTGAGGCATATAAAGGAAAATCACCTACACAGTCTCTGTGTGCCTATTTGCCTCACTAACCCTCACTATGGGATTTATACCATGAGCATAACCCAGACAAACAGTATTATTCCACATCCAGTTTCATGCAAGAATTGAGATTTTTGACTGCATCTCCGTGTTTACAAAAATGTATGCCGGTGCAATAATATTTGCTCAAATACTTATAAACAGCATTTTCTGTGCAAATATTACAGATGTCAGTCTGACAACATCTACAGACCCAGTTTTGGTCAGCTGTAACTGAGCACCTAGGTTTGGCTGAAAGGTCAGGCTGATTGATGATGCATGTCCTCAGCCAATTGGCAGGAGCATCTTTTGTTCCTCACAGAACAAACACAATTATTTCTATAAAGCACTCAGTATTTACCAGGTTTTTACTGTACAAGTGCAAACCATTTTTCCAACCATGAGTCACTTAGAAAGAAGTCAAATGAGTAGCTTGGCTGAATGACACAGATTCAGTAAGCCTTAAAGAAAAGTAGCTTTAAAATTATGAGCATGGCAGTGTTTATTAAATTTCCTGAGAAGCAAGTTAAACATACTTAAGGAAATGGAAAAGCTATCTATGTGTTGCATAGGCACGTGAGTTCCAATGGCTGCATCTATTCCCTTTCTTCTGGGTGGCCAGATGAGCATGCTCACCTTGAGACTGGTTTGCTATGTCCAGCCATAACCTCACCAACTTGCAATCCCCTGACTCCTTTTTTCAGAATGCAAAAGCTGTTTTAACACAGTATAAATAATTATTTAGGATCACATAGAGCAGGAGAAGATTCCATAGTCCCATAGCCACAAATGATTTCTTGTGAAAAGACATGTAATTATGACATTGTTTATTAAAAATAAATTTAAAAACCCCAAATCATCCATAATTTAGGAAAGTTTCTGCACATTAGAACTTTTAACCTCCAGTTCATTGGGTAGGAGAAGATTGTGTGATAATGAAGCTTCCTCAGTTTGATCCAAGATTATTTTATGCTTTAAACATGACAGATGTCTTGGGATGTAGTGACATTGATAAAAGATAAGAAAATTTCAATAAATAATCCCTGACCATTACCCTTTTGGTATTGACAGCAAAAGAAATTTCCTATACTATCTCCCAGTCAGCTGCTGGCATATATCCCTCTTTCATGAGTTTTTTCCTTAGTGGAATCTTACATGGTAACATTCATTATGTCCCTCCAAACGCTATTTTGAGGAATTGTAAAATAACTGGAAAAAAAAAAAAAGTCTTAGAGTTATCTTAGTGCTATCAGCAGATACTATATAGAAATCTTTCATTATAAATGAATACTATTCAAAACAATGAGAAGGTTGACATTGTAAACACACTTTTGTACTAATTCCACACCATGTAATTATATCTCCAAATGTAGCCACTAGCAGCAGGAATTAAAAACTGGCATTATAAATTAAGTATCTGCTTTTGGAGATTGAAAGATTATAAACAAAGATCAAAAATGAATTCCAGGAAATATTCTGTCTTGTCACAGAATAGCATTGCCATAAAATACGCTCTTATTTTAAAAACCTTATTTTTAATTTTTTTTTTGGTTATGATCTTCCAGCCCTACATTTATGATACACTTACAAGAAGTCAACAAACTTATCTGCCCAGGAAACATTTTGTCTATTCCCTGACAAAGCTCAAGTTAACAACAATAAAAGCGTTAACATAAACTGGTAAAAAAAAAAAAATATATATATATATGTAGCGGGGAAAAAGCCAATATTTTAAAATTAGATTTTAAATTCCATTTAAATTTTAGGACGTTAATGAAGTAACTAAAGAAGCAGGAAGAATAGAATGCAGGGGATATAATTTATTAGCTGTAGTTTTGCAAGTAATCACATATTTGTAAACTGAGTTACGTATTTGTAAACTGAGTTACACATGTGCAGGTATCTGCACAAAGTTGATAACCTGGGGCAGTTAGAATTGAAGAATACTGCAAACATTTAAACACATGCTGAAAGAGTTACTTTTTTTAATGCTTGTTCATTAGCTTGGCAACACCAGCAAGAATATAAATGTTATTTATATTTCAGTAGCTATATGATTTTTTGCCTTAATTTCCTTAGTTTGACATTAATGCAGCATCTATTCTCAATTTTCTCTCTGACTCCTAGTTCAAATTGCCTGACCCTTTCAGCTCTTGCAGAGCTGAACATGCCAGAGGAGTTTATAGAGAGAAGCCAGACAATTCTCCTATTCCTTGTTCACTAAAAAAATACCTAAGCTGACAGTAAGTAGATGGTAAGATATAAATTGGTATTAGCCCATCCTTTCCAAACAAGGAAAAGTGTAAGTGCATTCTAAAACCCCAGAACTCAGACTGCCTTTCCTAATGTTCAGGCTGGTTGCCAAAGATTTGCAGTGCCATCTATTGTATGAAAAAGTTCTGTAGACTTTTCTCCAAAGTTTGCAGGAAGTTCTAGGGAAGTCTTCTAGGATAGTCTAGGAAAGTTTCAAAAGACACAACACATACCAGAAGTATATGTAAAGGAGAATTTAAAGAAGGTTAGAGAGTGCTTTACATTTACTTTTTGAAGATACTAAGTGTATGAATACCTAAACAAATCACAGCAAACTGGTTTTGCATCAAATTTCCTTTCAATAAATGTTGTGAGAATAATCTGGATAATTTCTTTAACTAGAATTAACATGTGTTCCTCTCATTATTTTTTATGTCCAACAGTTTTTAATTTAAAAAAATATAAAAATTTCTTAAGATGTTAATAGCTGTTAATGACTATTAAAACCAGTTAGCCTAAGCAGTCGCATCATTTTATAAAAACTAGTTCTTTCATATCCATTTCCATAGGAAGCACTGTTCTTGTACAAAGATTGTTTCCTTAATTTGCTTACATTTTCAAAGTTATTATACCTAAAGCAGATGACAAAGAGAAAAATAAGTTTTATCAGCATTTTACTATTGCTTATCTCCTCTGCTTAGGCCACTGAAATGTCTCTTTACAATCTGCTTTGTCAGCTTCTGGTTTTAGAGAATTTTGACTTAATAGTGAAAACATGAAACACATCAGTTGTCACAAGACTCAAAAGGCAAGATAGGACCTAGGAATCATGTCACTCTATTTCTATTAAATTATGGAAATATAGTAATAACAAAATAGAAGAGTAAGAGAATCTTGTCTATAGAAAAATTTTTCAGGCAGTTTAAGCAAACTTAAAATCTTAAAAAAATTATTCAAACATCTCTTGCAAAAAAGTTACTGCAATTACAACCATGCAAATACTATTCTCTGTTCCTAAACTTTTGTTTTCAGTTACCTCAAAAAGAATCCTTACCCCCAAATGTTCAAGGAGGCATGGTGAAAAAGCAAAAGCACTGTCTCTGGACATACATAGGTAGCATACACATATAATGTTAATACACAACATTATGAAACACTGAGATTACAGAAAGGTATTTCTGAAACTTTATATTTGTCTGACTTTCAAAACATTGTTTTTCAACTGTAAGGTAAAATGTGACCTTTCAGTCAAAATAATTCATTTTTGCTTTCATACTTACTAGACAAATACCATGAAGGTTTAAATATTGTTTCATTACAATTGAACAGCAGTATTCTAATATAAAACTGGAAAATATAAGAACAGAATCAGAGGTATATAGAATATTGCAATGAAACATCATATCATGAATAGCTGAAATGGAAACACTGGGATTATCCCATTTTCTTCAAGAGCCAGGGGACCTATACCATACTTCTTGGCTATGCCAATCAGATGGAGCAGAGGAAGATGAAATTCCTTTAGAAGATAACTAAGAAAACTGGAGCAGAGCAGGTTGACTGCACAAGGACAGACATTACATAACGGATAACAGTGGAGATCACTGCAGTGGCCAAAAACTTTTACCATACCACAGTAAAAGAAATGTAAATACAGATAGAACACACAGTTCAGTATTTCCGTGTCCTGATTTTGACTGGCATAGAGTTCATTTTCTTCTCTGTTTTGGATTTAAGATGACAATAATGTTGATAACACATTGGTATTTTGCTTGGTGCTAATAGTGCTTACACAAAGTCAAGGACTTTTCAGTGTCTCATGCTCTGCCAGGGAGGACAGCCGTGACATCTGACCCAAACTGGCCAAAGGGATATTCCACACCAGAGGACATCATGCTCAATATATGAATGAGGGGGAGTGACCTGAAAGGGAGGGATGACTGTAGCTTAGGGCTAGGCTGAGTATCAATCAGTGGGTGGTGAGCACTTCTTTTGTGCATCACTTGTTTTTCTTGGGTTTTCTCTAACTTTTTCTCTCTCTCTTTATTACAATTATTATTAGTAGTAGTAATAGTGTTATTGTTGCTGTTATTATTATCTTTCACTTTGTTTATTAAACTGTTATTACCTCACAATTTCTAGTTTCTTTTCTTTCCTTTTCTTTCCTGTTTCTCCCCTCTACCCTATTGGTAGGGGGCCCGGAGGGTTGAGATAACTATGACATTCATAAATAAGATGGTCTTAAAATCTGTCAGTTTGCTGATTCAGATTCAATAAAATGGACAGTTCAGGTTCTCTTTCATAACAAACACTGCAGGTAAGTTGAATAAGGTATATGTAGCAGTCATTCCTGCCCCCCAGCAAATCAATACTCCCACCCAACTTGGTGTCATCAGCAAACTGATTAAGGGTGAACTCAATCCCGTTGGTCAGGTAATTCTAAAGGTGTTAAACAGCACTGGAACAGGACCCTCTTCACTGTGATGGTGGTGAGACACCTTTAGCTATTGAAAACATGAGATAAAAATCTATGTGCAAACACCCTTTAGGGATGTGCTTGTTCCTGCCTACCAAGTACATTTTTAACAAGAAAAGGCAGGTGGCATGGTAACATTTTTAATGCACTTCTTATTAAAAAAAGATTTGTCAGCATTACAATATAAATTACATTTAAACATGTACTTAGTGTATTTTCTTATATTTTAACATGGTAACTGCCAAGCCAGGTGTTGGCAACATCATAAAATCCCAACACGAAAATGTCTACTTGCCCACATAATTCAAAATAATTACTTAGATAGAATTCTGCTTTTCTTAAACTTAAAAACTCACAAATATGCACATTAAAATAAAATAAAATAAAATAAAATAAAATAAAATAAAATAAAATAAAATAAAACAATATAGTTAAGCAACAAGTTAAATGGGCATCTTGAAATCCCATTTGAAAGTTCACTCATAAATTGAATATTTTGGTATGGATTTCTCCAGTCCTATTATGACTACATTTTGCATTTTAAAAAGAAGAAATTAATTTTACAACTCAAACCCACTTTTTTTCTCTCTGTCAATAGGCATTTATTACCTAGATATTTTATCAAAATCATAACAAGCCTCTTTAAACATTTTTAAACCATTGATAGAACATAGTCTCAGACTGTTACTTATATTAAAAAAAATTATATAAAAGGCCTCCAAGTTATAAACTGCTCTCAAATTTCATTGTCCCAGGCAAAGAATTACCAATTAATTTACTTTAAGAGTAGGATAAAATATCCATTGGCTGTGACAACAAAGGAATCCATCTGCTCACAGACACACAGTGGACCAGACTTTATGACTATGAACTCAGTCTAGTGAAATGAAAGGGCTTATATATACAGAAGCTAATCTTTATGATGCTTCTAGCCATATAAAGAAAGCATCACTCCTATGCAAGGAGAAAACAGAATTTGCAAAAGTGAGTGGTACAGATATTCCTATTTTTTGAAGACTAAAAAAAGGCTGAAATTTCTCTAGACTCAAAAATTAAAATAGAATAAGCAAAAACACAATAAAATAAAATAAAATAATGACAAAACCCTATTTTAAAAAGAACGGCTAGAATTGTGTTGCACTTGGCAAAGGGGAAAAATGCATTCGATTTTTTAATTTAATCAGCTATATTTTGTTTAGAACTGCAAAACAAGAACATACTTTAATGTATCTTTTTATTATCCTGCCAAACAGAAATTTTAGAATGTTTTAAGCACCTTAAAATTGTGAAAGAAATTAAAATGAAACATAGCAACAACAGTAACCACATGGGTTTTTGCAAAAATTCTGTAACAAAGGTATTGCAAGTACCCTTATTCATGAAGTGTAAACAAGCAAACAATGTGATTTTTATCATTTGGAATTGAATTCTATAATGTGTGCACTACTAGTGAACCCAAAAAATTCTGAATGCAATTTCAGTATCACACAAAATTAACCTTTCATATGAGTGCCTACATTTCCCCTAGATATCTTTTCTGTCATATTTCACAAGCAATATGGGCAATGCTTAGTGGTTTAGCCCATCCAAATTATGCATACTCCTACACATTCCATAATGTAACTAAAGAATGTTTTCAGTTTTCTGGCATGATGCAAATTTATTATAAATAATTGTAAAACCCAACCAACCATACAGAAATAAAACACACTTACTGAAGTTAATCCCACACATTCTTTCTTCCACTGTCTCAATACATCAAACAGTAATTACCCTGTGTTTAACATAATAGGACAGAGAATATTTAGCCTGAGAGTACTCAAACTGGTTAAATATAGATGAATATCTGTGATAAGATAAAAAATGTTAGTTGTCTTCTTTAAAGGTCACTGCATAACTATTTTGATGTCATTAGCAAAAGCTACACACCAGAGTCAGCTCCATATGGATTATGACTGAAACAGCATTATCTGTGTCCTATTATGTGTTAATATTAATATGCAGAGTGCTGCTGTTTTGGGGAGAGGGACTTGTCTGCTTCTTTGCAAAAAAATAGAAGGAGAAAGGGGGAAAAAAGGGGAAAAAAAAGGAGAAGAGAGTTATCACGTAACACTAAAGTTATTAATCCTGATCTGAGAGACTTATTTGGTTCATATTTATGTACCTTAATTACTTTCATACCATGCATCCTTCCACTCTAATATAAAGAGAAACATTAACCGTGTGGAGAAACCCAATCCATTTTCAATAAATACTAATATAGCCTGTCAATCGCTGGAGTCCTTAGCCTTATGTTAGTAAGTACTTCTAACTTCAGCCTACTTTTTCCTGAAAATGTCACTGACATTACAATGAATATTATTAAATCACGTTTATAAGCCTTGCATTGTCTGTGAGCTGTTGAGAGAGATTCAATAGCAGAGTTCTAATGAAAAATTTACATGGGATTTTCATTCTGCAAGCTTTCCTAACAGAACTACATTCCATATATGTACTGTTAAAGCACAAAGTCTCCCATCAAATTATCTTACTTCTTAAAATGAAGTAATTAAAATGGCTCAAATCTGAAAAATTAGAAAAGTCATTTTCATTAAGAGTATGAACATAGTTTTTAATATAATGGATGCATTTGTTAAATAATAATCAGTCCATTAGCATCCATATTGGGTCTGGCTGGGATGGAGTTAATTTTCCCCATATCAGCCCTCACAGCCATGCTTCGCACTGGTAGCTAGAAAGGTTTTAATTTTATTTTCTTCCTGCTCTGCCCTGCTGAGGAGGGGAACGCTAAAGCAGCTTGGTGGGCACCTAGTGGCCAGTCAGGGTCAACCCACCTCAACATTTCATGAATACAAATAGAACCTGTTCTAGTTGTAAATTAATTTTAATTGTAGCATTAGCAATGCTAATATGGATTATGCTGCTATGGATCAATATGCACATCAATAGGTACACTTATGAAAGAGCTTAAAAAATTATACAGAAAATGTTATTTTCCTTTGTTTTACTCAGGTATAAATAAATAAATATATCACCTGGAAACTGAGTGAGAATTTATTTATACATCACAAGTTACTCTTCCTTATACAGTTCATACTGTCTGCATATTGTCTGCAGGATAACTTTTTTGCTTTCTTGTCCCAGTTTGAGTTTTCTCTCATTAGTAAGATCCTTAATAAAAATATGTCAATGAGGAAGGCAGGAGGAAAGAAACAACCAGCCTGTCTGTCAGGGTATTTGGCCTACTTGAAAAGCATTTGGTCAGTCTTTACAATGGCCAAAGGAAACTTTGTAAAGTCCTAACTCTTACCACCAGTAAATAAATCTAAGAATTTTTGGTGAAGATGCAGAATAATATTAAATACTTAATGCACAAAACACTTTAGGTGTGAAAGAAGCAGTGAGATCACCCTTGGCTCTTCTGTCTGGCCAATTGACCAGAATTGTACTTGGAAGTACAAAGAAGAGTATGAAGAGTAGAGTCCATGATAAATTGGACCAGACATAAAAGACTTAACATTGCCTAATAAATAAATGACCCTCAGTAATATGTACAGGAACACACAGTACTCTTCATTAGCACTGAAAATACTGAAAAATGGTTTTCCAAGCACAGTAAGAATTTTTTTATATAGATGTGAACATTAAAACCCATCTGCAAGAGGATGATGGGAGAGACAACTAGCAGTAGTTTGATACAAGCTTCAGAGGGGTAAAAGCCTGAGCGTTTGCTGGGCTAAGAACTCCTCCAGGAAATCCACAAAACCACAGTGACACTAAGCATCACTGTATATGAGCTTGGAACATTGAACATGTGACAAACAGGTCATTTTTCTAAGACTCAAGGAACTTAGAAAGCTATGGGTACAAGGTGCCTCATAAATACTTCACTATTGTATGCAACTTCACTAGGACCCAATCACTTTTTTCCTGTAAATTTGACAGCCTAAGAGACCTGCCTTTGCACTTTCCCTCTAGGCAATATAGCTGCACAGTGGTGATCTCCCCTTGAGCTGGGACTCCCCTCAAGGTTGCTCCCCAAGGCAGAGATACCTTTTGTCAATGATCAAGATTTAGATGAGCCCAGTTTGAGTTCTCTCTGCATTAAAACTGGACTGCATGGGAGATGGCTCTCCCCTTGAGCAGGAATGCCTCTCAAGGTCTGAGATTCCTGAGACCAAGAGAACCTTTCTTACCTAAGGTGGTAAGATCTCTTACTTGCAAAAGACCCATGATAAGTGACTGATAGCATGATGATTTAATACTAATGAAATTGATACTCAATATTATTTTTTATAAAATTTATAGAGATAATTCCACTGGGCATAAACCATTGTCCAAATCTGAGATTAAGACTAGACCTAGCCTCACACAGGCTTCATCAGAAGCTGTCATGGTTTAACCCGTCAACAGCCAAACACTATGCTGCTACTTGCTCACTTCCCTACCGATTGGATCAGGGAGAGAATCAGAAACATAAAAACCAGAAAAAAACAAATAAAAACCATGCACTCAAGAAAAGCAAAACAAGGAATCAGTTCCCTGCTTCCCATGGGCAGGGAGGTCCAGGAGCCATCTCCAGGAGAGCAGGGTCCCAGCATGTGTAGTGGTACTTGGGAAGACAAATGCCATCACTTCAAGTGTCCCTCCCTTTTTTCTTCTTCTCCCTACTTTATCTACTGATCACAATATCATATGGTCTAGAATATCCCTTTGGTCAGTTTAGGTTACCTGTTCTGGCTGTGTCTCGTTCCAGCCTCCCATTCCCCCAATGTGGCACTATGAAAAGCAGAAAAGGCCTTGGCCCTGTGTAAGCCCTGCTCAGCAATAACAAAAACATCTCTGTATTATCAACCCTGTGCTCAGCACAGATCCAAAACACAGCCTCATACCCACCACTGTAAATTCCAGCCAAAACCAGCACAGAAGTTTAGAAAGCAAGGAGTCCACTCTGAATCTCATGACTCAGAGGGAGGCTCTCCTTTACCCTTTTATGTCTCCGGTCTCTGTGTAAATCACTGTAGCTTGATTGTAACTTGTTTTTCTTTTGTATGTTTCTTCCATGTAGTAAGTAATAAAGTGAACCTGTGCCATCAAACTTTGTTAAGTCACACCTTTACAATACCAAACCGACCACTTTTCCTAATACCTTTAATTTAATAAAAGTGATACTTTGAATGATATAAATCACAAATTGGACAGGACAGGATCCTAAATCATGATCCATGACAAATTAGTATGACAGCAAACAATAGTCTTTATTGCATGTCTGTTTCACTCTGCAATTCCCTGTGGACAAAAGCCTGACAAGCTTGTTTACATGAACAGAACAGGAACTTCTCCCTGTGTTGAATGTCTGATGTGTAACAAGGTCTCAGAAAAATTAAAACATTAAGCCTGTATTTCACTTCTGTCCAAGTCACTGATATAAATCTGTGTTATTTGCAGATTTGAGTATGTGTTGTACAATGTGGCAAGAGCTCTGAAACTGAAGTTGCTAACATAAAATTCAAGTTTATCCTATATTTATATTTGCATAACTGTTGTCTGCAAGCACACTCATGCACTTGGGTCAGAAATTCCATAGTGGCCCAGGAACCCACTGCTAAGTGAGACATCCAACTGAATTGAAATATCACCTTACTCTAACCAAGGTGACTGACTGAGCTCCGGCCTCCTTCACAGCAATATATATGAGTATTTAGCAGTGGAATCCCTAGGTGGGAATTCCATACACTTCCCAAAGCATCTCCTGATATTTATATACCAATTTGAACATTTCAATGTGTACATTAACATACTGCATAGGACATCTAACTATTCTAGATGCTTCCCAGGCAGGTCCTGCTGTAAAACTGGCCAAGCTGAACACAGTTTCCTTTAAATATTCAAATAATTCCTACAGATACAAAAACAGTTGCATAAGACAGTCTTTTGTGCAGTTATTTTGTATAACATTTGAAATAACTAATAACAATGATTTGTGTATATAATGGTCACCTAGAATCATGGTCAAGCAAAATTGTAGGAATTTAGCAGAATAGTTTCTAATGCCGTTGAAGAAACCCAGTCAAAGACCCCTGCAATGGAGACTCCTACAGTCATTCAGCAACAAATGACACTGTTTGAGAGAGAGAAGCCCCATGCGAAATTCCCAAATGGTTTATTTTGTTTTTTTAAAATAGTCACTCTCTTTTTGAATGTCGGTGTAACATTGACAGGGTACACAGGTGTATATGACAAACTTAAATTTTTTCTTGTAACTGAAAGAAAAATCCATGCTTTTTCAGCCTGATCTAAATTCTCCCTTTTCCAAATATCTCACTAAAAATCCATGCTTTTTCAGCCTGATCTAAATTCTCCCTTTTCCAAATATCTCACTAAGTACATCCTCCCACAGAGTTTCAGCAAGTATGAAAGTGGTGGAGCAGCCTAGCATCTAGCAGTAGCACTGCTATCAGAATACAATGTTCACAGCACTGCTACAAAGTAAGCTGTAATTATTGAAGTGCCAGGCTGCCTGTTTTACAGAAGTAAACACAGTTTATAAGTCATACAAAGTAAAGTTCCATTTGAAAGAACAAATAACTGATTTGCAAGTCAAGTCCAGCAAATTATTGTTCAAAACTATCTTTGCTTTTTCACTACTAGACTACCACCTTACACTGCCAATTGTTGCCTTTTCAGTCTGCCTGAATTAATAAAAAACCAGTCAGTTACTATCAGTTACTGCCCATTGTCAAATCTCAAGTCAGATCTACAAATTGTATCCAGTAGAGCAATAATGAAAACTCCCTCAGAACATGGTCGAGGCAGGACAGGCAGATCAATTTCTTTCAGCTAAAAAGAACATTTTTTCTGAGTTGCACTGGTTGTTGTGTCTCATTCTTGCACTTGTAATTAAATGGATTACCATAGCTAGTTTGGCAAAGAAATTGTTTCTTGCATCTTATTAGAAGAGCTAGATGGATGGGATAGAGAAAAATAATAGGACCGGAACTCCTTCAGCTAACTAATAGGATTACTTGGATTTATCAACTTTTGTCTCCTTAGCAGTATCAGGGCTTTTTTATTAGACACCTTGTTCCTGTCTGTTTTCCCCTCTGGCATGCAGTATTATCTTGTCCTACTGATTTAAGTTGAAATAAAATTGTAATTAATTCAGGTCTAGGTAGGAAAGGTTTAATGATATTACCATTACATAGCTATCATAAAATTATAGAATGGTTGGGATTGGAAGGGACCTTTAAAAGTCATCTAGTCCAACTATCTGCAATAAGCAGGGACATCTTCAACATGATCACATTGCCCAGAGCCCTGTTCAGCCCAACTTTGAATGATTCCAGGAATGGGGCATTTACAATCTCTTTTGCAATCTGTGCCAGTAATTTACCACTGCAAAAATTCTTCCATTTATCTAGTCTGACTTTCTCCTCTCCTAGGTTAAAGCCATTACTCATTGTCCTAGTCCTATAGACATTATTAGATATATATGCACTTATGAGTCCATGTATGCATACACACACGCACACGCACATATATATATATATATATGAACTAATGGTCCCTTTTTGCCTTAAACTTTTAAATTGCATTTCAATATAAGAGGGAAATGTATTTTCTCTATGAATATTTTATCTTTAACCTTCTAAACCGCACTAGAAACTGCTGATTAGAGACACCCACTATCCATTTTACCCCATTGCTAATGAAAACAAGTCCTTCATTCAAAGCTATTTTTACTGTTAAGATTTGCATAATATAGCTGTGCTCTGACTCAGATTTCTGCAGATGAAGCAACTTTTTCCTTCTTCATAACATTTTCTAATTTGAGGTCTAAACAGCAAGACAATTGAAAAACAGTTTCAAGAACCTAGCTCAATTATTCTTAGCTAGCAGAAATTAATACAACTAATTTACAGAGCTGTAACTCCACTGAGTTTGTAGAAATATTATGGGTTCTCATAAAATTCCCTTTAATTAAATCTCCTTATTCTTAAATGCCAATGAAACTTCTATTCAAGATAACATATCTGTTATTCTCATGTACATATTTAAATTAAATAGCAAACATAGAACACGTCTTAGAAGATCACAATTTGCAGAGAGAAATCAAATCCCTCTTTTAACTGCACAAGTTTTCTCATTACAACATTCATGTTCCAGTCTCCCCAATTTTATTAAAAATGTGATAGCAAGAAAGAGGTTGATGAAATCTTAATTAATCTTAACAGAAATTGAAATAGTAGAAAATCCATGAAGGGAAATTCTGTCAAAAGTTACTAAAATAAAAAATGATATCTTTAGCTCAGGCAGTCCTGAGCAAAAATAGCTAAAAAACTGTCAGGATATGAGAAAATTCTATGTAAATGGTTTCCCATTTCTGTGCTTCTCCCTGAAGATCAGATTTTTGGATCAGCACAACATAGCTATATTATTTCTGCTGTTTGATAATTTAGGGACCTATACACAAATTAGGGAATTGCACATCATAGACAAAGTCCTCACTTTTACATGACCTACAATCCTTTCTCTTCTATGTAAGATTTAATTGTAGTTTCAGTGCAGCTCAGAGAGCAACATAGGCCACAATTTGATTCAATCTATTGTCAGCATTCAACATCTTGTCAGTGACCAGTAAAACTTGTGTATCACTGATCTGTTTGTCAGAAAGAATATGTATTTCCATCACCGTGCCATTTTGTTGAAATTACTAAAATTTAAGTGACAATCTAAATTCAAAAGGTGTTAACCTTTGAATTTGTCAACAAAACCTCATCATTAGTATGGGCTTTACACATTGCTTGATTATAACTTGAAGATATTTTTAAAAACTGTGAAACACAAGAAAAAATATACAGGAAAATTACTTATTAAAAATTCCATTATTTGACAAAATGTTACAGATAGTTTTATCAAGAGTTCAAATTTTAGTAAATATTGATCCTCCAGTACAACTGGAGGATCAATATTTAAACCCAGAGTATCTGAACAGAAGCAGTATTAAATCAGAATGCAAAAAAGAATAATAATGAGAAACCAAGCAAACTGCCTGACTCCATCTCATCACTTGTATCTTTTTCTTCTGTTTTGAAATAAGGTTGTCAGTTCTTCAGATGTGATCTCTTCAGTACACTTTTTTGAACAGTTAGTGGGATTTGGGAAGTTCTTCAATCTGCACAGAAATGTTCTACAGTAACTGCTGCTGGCATACTAACTGAAGGCAGCTCAAGACATGTATTTTTTAAAATTAACTTCCTTCAGATACTAAACTGACAGATATGTAAATAATCTGAAACAGTAGTGCTGTGGTATATAATGTTTCATCAGAAAAGTAAAACCTGTTGGACTACTGCACTAAAAAAACTACAAGATAATGTCTTTACTGAGTGTCTAGAAAGAAAGAGGGATAGAACTGCTCAGATGGACTAACACTTAGCCACTATCTGCACTAATTATTAGAACAATGATTTTAATATTAATCCTGTAGATGGAAAGTATATAATTTGTAGCAATTACACTGCATATTTAAGAGCTATTATCTTTACTGATTAAACAATTTCTTCTGGAAGCATTGTTTTGAGGAGCCACATAAAATATCAGTGCATCACCTACTCAAGTGCAAAATTTCTGCAAAAAGACTGAATTAAGCAAAGAAGCATCTGCAACAAAGGCAGAACTATCCCCTTGGAAGTTGTCCTTTATCTGGTCTGGTGGTCAAGGAACAACAAGCAGCTTAGCATTAAAGGGAAAAGAGGGAAAATATTTTTCAAAAGGAAAAGAGGGAAAATAGTGCACAGGGAAACTATTTTTCAAAAGATGAAAACTATTGAGAAGAGAGTGATGCTTTTTTCTCACTTATTTTCTGTAAAATAAAGAAACATACAGTAACTAGCCACAACCTTCGTGTTGATAAGATGGAACACAGTTGTGAATACACATGAAAAACCAGAAAAGAAATATGACATTTAAGATTAACAAGGCTTTTAGCAATTTATAATTTATTATCTTTTATTTTAAAGTCTGAGCAAGTATATATTACTTGAGACCCACAACATGCTCACTGGTTTTGGCTACATGTGTCACAAAAATATGTCAGGTGGTGACCTCTCCGTCATGTTTAATCTTATTTTTAAGTCTTACATTTGAAGGAGGCTTTTTATTATCATTACCTTTAGCAGAATTATTCTAAATCATAATTTTACTCAGTGTATACTGAAATTATCTGAAGCCACAGGTTAGGAAAATTGACTTTTTATTTAATCAAAAAGTATCAACTATTGCAAAAATTCTTATTACTGTCTTTATATTCTTAATTACTACTTAACACTTTGATATGTCTGGTAATTAAGCTGTTCTGATATAATACTTGTTCAGTTCAGTTCTACACAAGAAAACACATGGTTGTTTGCAAACTTACAATCAGTCCACATGTTTTAGCTCCTAAAACTATTCTAAAAGAGGAATATGACTTAAAGACTTTAAAAAACTTAAAATGTATTTTTAAATAATCATGGTGACTTCTAAAATATAATTAGTTTTGAATTTTTCAGTATTACAGCACAGGATTAGTTGAAACCAGTGATGCCTTTTTAAAATTCATTTATTCATTTTATTTATTGACTGTTTTTTAATATCTGGTTACTTGAAATTACTACACCAAGAATGAGCAAAGACAAAAATTTGTAAATTATACAATAAAAACTCAATAAAACCATCAACATATCTAAAGAGTTCTGAAAATTCCCTGGCAACTAAAAAGTCCCTCCCCCAGTTCGAAAGATTCAATAAAGATATTAATTTACAAGTTTTGGCCCTGTATCATCAAGAATTAAGATAATTTATGTTTCTTAGCATTATGAGCTTCTGGGCCTTCTGTCATAGTTACCTGTGTGAAAGGGAAGTTGCTCAAGATTGCTGTACTTTTTTTTTTCTTTGCTAGTATGAGCTTAATAAGAATTTAAACAGTTTTAGTACTAACTGCTACTAGATCAAGCTGAACATTAAACACATGGAACACAATTGTAAAAGAAATCCTTACCTGCTCATCATTGAAGGATTCCTGTTGAATCCAGTTATGATGCACATGTGCTATAACTGATAATGAGAATGAAGAGGCTCTTCAGTAACACAGTCTTCTGATTATAGTAGAAAAAAGTACAAAGGAGTACAAGGGCAATTTTGCTCTGTAAGATATCAGTGACTATGAGCTTGGTCATTGCCAAATTAAGAATGTCTGTATTGAAAACTGCAATGTGGAAATTACTTGAAAGAACTTGTGTATTATAAATAGCTCTTTAAATCCAGTGTGAATTCTTTTACTCTTTACAGTAGAAGATAGATTTGTAATTTTGCTGATCTATAATAGCCACTTTTAAATTGCTAGAATAGACTGGATTCTGGAAGATTTTCAAGTTTTACTGCAGCTTTTCATAATAAATAATGTTTTGACTGTCATCTCTTAGGATATTTCTTAGCATGTTCAAAGGACACAACCAAACACACACAAAAAAAATCAGGAAACAAAGCTTTTACATTCAGAAACTGCCAGAGAAATAAATATCTGTATGTTGTTTTTCTACATAGAAACCATTTCAAATCATTAAGTAGTTATTATTACTTCAAACGTTGACACAGTTCCTGAAGCCAGAACTTAAATGAACACTGCTTTTTTTATGTTCATAAGCTAAAACTGTGTTATTTCTTGATTCTGTTATTTGCAAGATCTGCAAGCATTTATTACTGTGTTATACAAATAAATATCTACAACTACTTTAGACAGGCTGTTGAGAAAACAGCAACATAATTTGGACTAATAGGGAAAGACATGATAGAGGGGAAAAAAAGGCCTAAACTAGAACAGACACTTTGAATATGAGGGGGAAAAACAATCCTCTATGGATTAACTTGATAATATTTAAAGCAGGCTAGATCTTCCTTTCCATGGAAAGAGAAATATAGTACAGATGGAACTGAGCAAAATCACATTAAAAACTCCTTGGATTTTATGGCTGATTCTCCTCCCCAGCAGAAGCAGAACTAAGGTGCTTTTGCACAGACAGAGAACTGGAAGAATTCTAGGAAAATATATATGGAGATAAACTGTGTAAATGTCTTTCAAGCCTCCAGTTTTAAGAGGGTTCCAGAAATTGCAGACATTTGTTTTCAAGATTGCTATAGATGTGGCAGCTGTAGTTGGTGTAATGTCATCACTCACTGGGCAGATCTGAAAGCTGCTGTTTTGACCAGTAACACAACACTCAAGAACCAAAAGTACAATCTATGATGCTTTGACAAAGAGAGACAAGGTTCAAATGAAATTAGTTCATTTCAGTATTGGTACAGGGGCAAACTGGTAATGAAAAATACCCAAGAAATTATATGCATATATCTATCTGTGGCCTTCTCAGACAGTGTATATAGAAAGACATTCAATAGCAAGACATAAGTATTAATTAATCAATAAAAATATTATCCCAACTGGAAATATGCTTTTTAATTTAAGTGGAGTAGCAAGAAAGAGAAAGAAAAAAACACGAGTATTCTTCCATATCACCTGAAGCTTTATGTACTGATTTAGTCAGCATATGTGTGTAATAAAACTGCACAATAGTTGGTGTTTTTTCATGTATACAAATACATGAATCAATATATATTATATACATCAATGCCCAATGCCTTTTGGAATACTCTGACAGAGACTAAAAGACAAAGCACATAAGAAGTAAATGATGTGTATCAGTTAAAAAAATAACAGATACTTAATTTCTTTGATGGTTCTTACCTTTCATTCCATCTTCTTACCTTATAACTTCTTCTTTCAAATGCCAGATATTGCTACCCTGGTGTTGTGGGGTGACTTTATGATACTAGTACCCCCATTCACCTCTTTAGCCCAGAAGTCAGTTTTGCACCTCTATGACTGATTCTGAGAGTGAAGGATGGGGGGAAGAAGTGTGGAGTTTGTTATCAGAGACTGCACATGCTCCCCCACATCTTTCTCCTGGACTGTGTTATCTGCAGCACAGACAGACAGCAGGACAGAGCTCTCCATTGCTTTTTAGTTGGTTTTAGCTAGCTGAGGCAGAGAAGTTCCCTGGACTGTGTTTTTTCTTTTTCTTGGAACTGTTTGAACCTGCTCTGGACTGAACGCCCAGAAGAGCAGTGGCAGCTCACACCTGCGGCCTGGGTCTGGGCTGCAGCATTTTCAGAGCTGGAAGGACTGATAAGAGACTGAGTGAGCCGAGCTACAACCCACCAAGGGGACTTGCTGAGCTTGTCATCTCTGAGGACTGGCTAGAGGCTTTATTGCTTAATATTGTTCAATTTTGTGCTGGTGAATGCTTTGCCTGTTAAATAAACAAGTTTGTTTTTTTTTCACTTTTCTCCAAGAAAATCTTATCCTGAACCAGTTGGGGGAGGAGTTGCTTGAATTTGCTTTTTAAAGGAACCCCTTTGGAGGTTTTCTCCCAAATTTGCCCTAAATTACCAGGACACCTGATAATCAACAAAAAAATAAAAACCAGAAAGATGTCTCTGACATAAGGAAAAATTACTTCCAAACACAAGTTTATAGAATGAAATTAAGCACTCAATAAATTTTATGTTAGTTGTCTAAGCATTAGTGTTTAAGATCAAGGTGATTAACTCATTGATTATAGAAGGAGCTCTCCATGGCTACCTTGATCCAAAAGTTTCAGTGGATACCTAAGAAAAATACTGAGGATAATGTAGAGGAATAGGAGAATGATCCTCACATCATAACTGATCAAAAAAATGATATGCTCCAAGACTGAGTCTTAGTCCTAGTCTTTAGGACTTTTCTTTACAGGCAAAGAAAACTGTACTTCAAAACAGCATTTAAGTGTCACCTAAAGGCTATTCAAATCCAAATATTTTCTTCACATGCACAAAACTTCACTAAGCAAATGAACTCAGAACCAGAAGTTAGACTATATGACTACAAATTACACACTGCAGCCAAAAAGACTGTTAATGAATGAACAACATAAGTATATTTTTAAATATGCTTCAAAATAAGTGGAGATGTGGTACTGAGTTCTGCACTGACAGCTCACGGAGAATAGCAAGTCTGCTTAAGATTCACTACTAGATTCAATACTAGATTCACTGCCATTAAATGAAAATTAAACTTATGGAGCATTATTACTATCACAATAAATTCCAGTGTTGATAGAGAAAAGCTTTTGCACATTCTCAGAAAATCTTAAAGATGTAAAGTTTGTAAACACAGATGCTTTTGGATGGCTTTTCTTGTACCAAATGTTGCCTCTCCCTGACAATGCACAGCAAGTTGTGAAGTTCTTTAGGCTATATTCCCATTGACACAAAAGTGATTGTCTTAAATCCCAACGTACTGATGCAGAACGTTCAACACCTCCATAAGGAGCTGCTCCTGTTTATTTCTTTTCAATAGTCCTTTTTGCTTTTTCACCATTTTCCTGTTTCATCAGACAAAACCCCTGATGCTATTCATAGTACAGGTCCACAAGTGACTGTGATAGCACATGATCAGTGAGCTGAAGGACACAAGTAAACATTTCTATGCAAGGCAAATTAGGACTTTAGTCCTTTATATTATGAGTGCAAACAGCTAGAATATTGCAGGTTAAATTTTGCCAAGAGGTATAACCTTCAGCAGGGAAAGGCAAAGATTCAAGGCAGCTATCAGGCTTTGCCTGAGCTTCTTCTGTGAGGAGAAAACACATTTTTCTCCTGATTTTCTCATGTGCCCTGACAGAAAGGCAAGTTGGTAGCAATTTAGAGAAACATTTCCGGGCACTTCTGAGATTTAGTATCTCCTTTGGAGGTGAAAAATACTATTTTTGAAGGCAGTGTTTGATAAAAGCATGCAAACTGCATTAAAACTTCATCCTATTGTTCACTGTGGGAGCCAAAAATTGATGGGCAAAAGTGAAAATACTGTTTAATAAAACCCTTGATAAATATATGCTTTACTGGAACAGACCTCTTAAGGATAGCAGATCTGCTGAAATACACATCTTCCTTTGTAAAGTTGAGTAGGCTTGTGCATGTTGGGTAGACTAAACTAAAACCATACAATATACAGCTGGCATCAGTGTCAGTGTTCTCTGGAGCTCTCAATGACTAAAACATCACTGAGGAAAGTTACCACTCAGATCTGCCTAATGCAGTAATACATGTGTAAAAACAAATTGCTGAGCAGTAGTAGGGTACTACAGAAAGCCTTTTAAGTACTGATATGTTTTTGATAAAGGCAAATCAGTATATGTTTCCACATATATGACTGGACTGTGCTGGTATAATCTATGATTTCATTTTGCAAAATCCTTCATCTCAGTCACCTTGTAGATATGCTAACCCATAAACTGCATGCAAGGGTTAATGTATATCAAATTAATAGATCAGTAACTTTATTCTCATAAGGAATGTCAATCTATACAAATGACAAAGTAAAAACTGCTGATGGCATACATAACGTAGCAGCAGGTTTGCTGTACCATGACACATTCTAAACATACCTACGGGACCAGCTGCAGAGAAACTATGCCTGGTAGGCTCCTGTGTCTGCCCACATACCTGTTTTCCATTGCTCGTGCTTTCCCCCATCAATCCAAGCATTCTTGCTCTCAACAAAACTCATCATCCTCACAGATAAACACTTATATATGAAATTCAAATGGTTTATTTGGAAAATCCTTCTCTAGACTGAACGCTGCTGTTTTCAGCACAGCTCACACATATAGCTGCAGAAGCTAACTACACCAAAATGTATGCCTTGAACTATAACTAGCTCTTTCCTCTTATCTTTTTCCTTCTTCTCTATTTTATTATAGCAGAGGGAAATAATAGTAATTCCACATGAATAAACAATATCTGATTTCCCTATCAGCTTCATAAATAATACTACTTTATTTTGTTTGTGCTACAAATACATTTCTACACAGTCATATACAGACAGACAGATTAACAAATTTCCAAAATTCCTATATTTCCAGACAGATTAACAAACTATATATAAAGCAGGCAAAAAATTGACCCTTTTTATTCAACTACTCATATAAGAATACTTGAATCCTATATATGTTTTTTTTTCTGTCAGCTTTTAATATTTTTCTACATTACTAGGTGGAGGAACTCAAGAAACAGTAACTGAATCACATGAGATTGTAGCACATGTACCCTCTGCCGAATGATAGTGGCTCACACTGTAGCACAATATTATTAGAAGGTTGTCTCTATCATGGAGTGAAAATCATTCTGGCTCCCATCCAAACTTTAATAGAGACTTTAACCTTCCAGACAGCACTGACCACTGTTAGCAAGATACAGCCTACTGGAGCTCCTCATAATTTATACATATAAAGTTGTGCAGTCACTTTCAGGAAGTGAAGATCCCAAGGCTATTTCTCATGGAAAGAGAGTACACTGACAATTCGTATAGAAAGCAGAATGAAGAACACTCAAAGTCTTCCTCAGGAAGCATGTAGACTATACATGGAATCCCAGTAGAACAGCAAAAGACCTAAACTGACATTACTCAGAAGTAAATCATTGATATTATTCACTAATGACACAGAAATTATATTCAGAAAGGGATGATTTTCCCCATTCTGGCCAGTACAGCAGAAGTCTATGATTCTTATAATATTCATCATAAGACAAAATTGATTCAAAAGCTATTACTAGCTATAATAATGTGACATTTCTGCTTCTACAACTGCATAAGGTGGAGGTCAATCTCTTCTCCCAGGTAACAAGTGATAGGACAAAAGGAAATGGTCTCAAGTTCCACTAGGGGAAGATTGTATATTAGGAAAATTTTCTTCACTGAAATAGTGTTCAGGTGTTGAAACAGGCTGCCCAAAGAAGTAGTTGGGTCACCATCATCTGGAAGAGTCCAAAAAACATGGATGTGGTACCTGGAGATATGGTTTAGTGCTGACCATATTTGTGCTAGGTTAAAGATTGGACTCAATCTTAGAGGGATTTTCCAACCTCAATGATTCTACGATATTCAGTGATGTTTTGACCCTGCCACGTAACCTTTCATGAGAACATATCACTTGCTCATTATCAAAGTCTTTTCTTCATAGACAAGAACCAGGTTAGACTAGGCCTTCAAATTTACATAGCAGCCAGAAAAACACTTTTTCTAGTACCTTGCAAAGGACCTTAGGACTTCAATATTCAACTGGGAAGTGTTAAATATTGAGCCAGAATAATGAGTCTGTGAATTTCAGAAAACTCCTGGGAGTGAGCTGACACTGAATGGTGCTGCCAAAGTGCAAATTGCTTCAGATCAGGGTACTGTACATGTAAAAGAACATCCATCATAGTGGGCATGTTAACAAATGGTAGTAGAGCTGAAAGGGCTGTATAAATACCCTGACAGTTTTCTGGCTAATAAAACACAAAAATAACTGAACTATGGCTTTAAAGGCTATGCAAAAAGTTAAGGTATGGAATCAAGGAGGAGTATTTCTTTCCATATCAACTGCTAGTTAGAGTAGTAATTTCAATAGTCTACACTACTATATACATAAGGTGGATCTGACAATATGTGTTTTCCTTCCAGATTTGCTGGAAAACACCCAGGAGACTGGAAGCTCACTAGGTACTGGGACTCTAAGGGGAACATTACCTTTAACAATTTCTGCCCCTGATTCTAGAAATTCAGCATGACTAAGAGGAAAATTTGAATATGAAGATATCCTAAAAATCTGAAAAACACTTGTAGTATTTCTGGAAGAGGTTAGCATGCATATTTTCTCTGTGGGGAATGATGGTTTCTTTAATAAAAAATAGAAGGTTTTTTAGAGCAGAGGTCATATCAGCATTAGATATCTGACAGTAGGGATGAACATTCCCATGCAAGACTGCCTAGAACCAACCTTCAGGCTGCGAGCTCCTTGAAGCAAAGTCTCTTTTGTACTGTGTACAGCACTGAACAGTCTGAGTTCATCAAAAAGCAATAAACTAAATCATATCCTAAAAAAACACTAATAGTATATGTATAATACATGGACTATCACATGTATTAACAGATCTAAGGAACATTCTATTGCTACAGCATTATCTGCTTGGAAACCTATACTGGCAGAAAAGAAAAGATAAATATGAAAATTTCACATATTTTGATGTTGAGCTATAGCCAAAATCTTCATAGCACAATATGACTGAGAGAGAAGGTGCAGAATTTTACAGAGATTTCACATTTAAAAGCTTAAATAGTTATAAAATTTCTACACAGCTGGACAAAATGTAATGGAATAGAGATTAAAGTTTTCTTTCAGTGAGGTACACTTTATCTTTATGTGTAAATGGGATAAATACAGCTAACACAGCTGTCTTCTCACTGCCTTTTTCACATCTTTGACAGAAGTGCTTATCTCATTGCAAGAGTGGTATAAACAGATGAACAGCTCAGATGCTCCCGCCCCTGCTGGTTTTTTTTGTTGTTTTTTTTTTTAAATTTTTGATTAGCTAACACACTAGAGGTCATTTGCAGAAGGAAGGCATGTGGAAGTTATCATATATTTTAGGCTTATGTAGGATTTCTGCACCCTAAATTCTTAAAAACCTTCAAAGCTTCCATTATTCATTCTGGCTGTGGAATCCCAGATATGATTTTCTTAGACCACTTGAAGATAGGACATAAAATAAATCAAAAAGAGGTTCTTTCCTGTAAAACAAGTACATAGAACACATGAGATGAACATAACTAGTTTTTGTTTAAGAAGGAAATTGTGTCTTAAGGAGATGTAGATATATGACATGCATTCATCCATTTCCCTTAGAGTAGCTGATTATGAGAAGTCAAAAGCCTGTCTTATTAGCCCCTTAGGATGCATACAATATTGCTTCTACCACCTTAAAACAAAACCATATATTTTTCTGACAATACTCATTGCATGGTAAGTCTTTTTAAAGAAATGTATTCTTCCCATCAAACTTGGCCCCAGCACTATCAAACCATAAAGAAAAAAAAAAAAAAAAAAAACCTACCTGTTTTCCCTCAAATTAAGGTCAGGTTTGGATATTTACACAACTTCTTCGATACTTAAGAAGAAAACACTTTATTTTTTTCCCTGCAGGGCATGGAGTAGTAAAATTACAGACAAAAATCTCTGTTGATGAAATCAGAAATTGTCATTGTCCCATTGGTATTCCTATGAATGTGAAAAAGTTTCTAAGAGTTGCAGTTATATCAGAATAGGGAACCAATAAATGCTTCTGATCACTGCATCTAGCAAATAGTTGCACCAGAAGCACTACTGTTTACATATGTATTCCATATATATATATATATATGTATGTATGTATGTATTTATGTATGTATTAGCATTCAGCTTCTTTTAAAAATGAAGTAAAAACTGAACAGGTACTAACTAACTCACTGGATAGTTCTGAAGAATTTTTTCTAGAATTTCTTTCCTCAAACCCTTCCTTTTCTATCTCTTTTCTCTCCATACCAGTACTACCATAGGTTTCCACCTAATCAAGTTTTTCTCTACTGCATACAGATTTAAAGCACAGTACAAGGTTGTCCTAGGTCTGGCTAGCATGAGTTAGCTTTATTCAGTACAGAACAAGAGAAAATCACAGCTCAAAATAGCCAGATTTTTAAATTTCACTTGTAGAGTCTGCTTTCAGCAAGCTAGAGGGCTTAAAAGGATTCATTACCCCCAAGCTGTGCCACACATTGCATCACGGAGTGCTATCCTCCCACCTTCAACTCACAGCCCACATGATTCAGAGCCATCACTGCAGGGATGCATCAGCACTTAGGTAATTTAAAAGTTCTAATTTAACTGTCTTAATGCTTAGACAGAAGTCAGCTTAAGTCAAATACCTCCTTTCCAGGATTTTCTGCCATGCTGACTCTCTGTTTCTTTCCATTAGGAATTGCATTTTTAACCACATCCAGGATCTTGGCTTCAACTTTTCTCTGATATTCACCTCTCTTCTGAGACAAGTCAGGAACTCTGGATGCAGCATAGTCAGAAACAGATCTCCCATTTTCTTGTGCAATGGTACTTAATTTCATTTGGGTATAGCATTTTTAGCAATACAGAAAATGCTACAATCACAAAGAGATAATATGCTAACCTTATGAAAGACATTCTGAAAAAAAGAAAGGGAACATCTCATTCTTGATGACGTCTTCCTTTATTGATATTCTATATGAGAAGTCATATAAAATTGGTTCAATGAAACCTTAGGATGGTGAAAGTATCATTAAATCTACTCCTTCCAAAACATTTTAGCATTTCCTGTAGCCTTTTTGTTTTTATTTTAATTTTTCTGTTAGAGTAGAACAGGTCTCAAACTTTCCAGTATATTATTTTTCTGTGAATATATATTTCTATTTTTTTATTTTTGGCCTCAGTCAAACAGCTGAGCCTCTAATTATAAATACTGATAAATTGCCTCCAAATGGGCAAATGGAAGTACATATGCCAGATTTTCCGAATTAGCTGATAAGCTTATGAATCAGCATCCAAATCTCAGATGAACAGCCTGCTGTAGTTTCCTGATGCTTTAATGCATTGGATTTTCGCATTGCAAAGCAGCAGATGAGTAAGTGAGAATTCATTTACAGTTCTTTGAGATCTGCATCAGATACCATACATTATTCCTATGTATTTCTATAGGCATGGTGAGATCAGTAGAGAAGAACTCCACCTTTCCAAGTACAAAATAAGTCCTGGCTCTTCCCCTTAGTAGACTCCTACTTCACTTTCACAACTTTTTTATATGGTGAGCTCTCCTCCAATTTAAAAAAATTCACAGTGATAAGCCAATGTTACTTATCTTTTAAAATGCTGATGGAACTGACACATAGATGGATGTTAAGCAGCTCATCCAAGCTCATGTTTACTAAAAATCACATCAAAGTGTGTCAAGGAAGAAATATCTCACCTCCAGTAAGTAATAAAAACCACAGTCCCTCTACTGAGTATGATCTATGAGTATTTGATCAGTGACAAATACAGAGTGGTCTTTTAAGTAGCAAAACCATATATGGCTGGTTTACCCATTTGGACTTGGGAGTAGGGAAAAGAATGGAAGGCAGAAAGAAGTTCATGCTCCACAGGAGACGATTGCTTGTCTACTGTAAGAGACATAATAAAATTCCATTATAATTTCATGGCTCACATGCAGCAAGTCTCAGTTCACCTGCCAGTGAATAGGAACCTTATTTTGCAAGCCTTTCCCATCACGATGGGCTTTTTTCTCTCTTCAGTTTGTGGGCTTAAATAATCGGTCCCAGCTTGCAGAATTCCGATTAGTTTTTCATGAAGATGTGTTTCAGTTACTGTCTGTAATTGCAGCCCTTCAGTGTATGAGATAGTGCAGCAACATAATTTTCTACTTTGAGAAGAAACAGAGTAAGAAAATAGCTTTCTAGGGAACTTTCCTCTCCAATAAGTAGTAGCGATTACACCATTAACATTGTCTCCAAGTGCAGGGTCAAAGTTTTGCCTCAGTTATAAAGTATCTTACAATAGAAGACCAATAATTTTGTTTCAATGGTGAAAATTTATATAATTCTTTACTTTCCCAAATCATACAATTTGTGACAAACATAAATATTTTTTTGCACTGTAACTTTGCTAGAAATTTTTTCATAAATGATTGTGCTTAATGTACTGTACAGATGAAATACAGTACAGCAATATCTTCATGGTAGGATGAAAAGTTCTATAGCCATTATGGATTTGCAGTACATAATCATAAGAAAAAATGCATTCAGTATTTTCTGCAAATGGCTAAAGAAACCAGCAAAAACCTCTTTACTTTGATAGGTATTATTTATTAACATGACACTTCAGTAACAATTAAGTGAATAATGCACATCTTTAAATGCTTTCTTTCCACTGGGGTATTAAAATGTAGATGAAAGAAAAGAGCTCCTAAGAGCCTGAATATTGCTTTTAAATATAAAAGCAATAAGGCCTGAGTTAAAAACACAAAATGCCACTTAGAACCTTCACAAATAAAACAGATAGGGTTATTACTGTTAACATAGGTTAATGTACATAAATACAAATACTATCAGTAGACAAGACGCCAAAACAACAACTCTAGTCCAAAACACAACTGATAGGAAAGGGAAGGATCACTATGATGAGCACCTAAGCTATAAAGAATTCTCTGCTCCTCACCACTCAAAATCCTTTCTTAGCAGTTAAAGACCTGATTCTGCTACTTGAACATATCAGGGAAAATCTTATCCCTACAGAAGTTAAATCAAATGCCTCCACCAGGACTAGAGCATATACACCAAGTCATCAGATCAATAATTCTTCAATTTAATTTTTTTCATCTGTTACACAGACCCAACAAGCATTTCTCAGATCACACTACAGCATGAAAAAAGGGGGAGATAATTCACCACCAAAAAGCCTTTGGCATTCAAGACTAATGACTTCAAGCTTTTAAAAATCATAATTATCTTGAAATAATTGAGGGATTTGAAATTACACCTATTTTTTTTAATAGAATCACTTAAGCTTCCAAATATCATCTTTACAGCTCTTCCCTAAATCATAAAGGATGGTATTATTACTTGTTACTTGAAGATACTATGTAACAATGTATTTTGGCAAATAGAAGCCTGATAAAAATCACCATTCTATGAACTAGCTGCAAAAGCTGCAAACAGTATATAATGCTAGTATAATATGATACCAATTATGACACATTAATATATCCTGAAGTCTGTCAATGAAGTTGGGGGGATCAGCATCTCCACAAATTTCAAAGCAAACAGATATACAAATGAAAAGTCACCAAGCAGATCCCTTTCTCTTTCGGAAAACAAAACAAAGCAAAAGAAAACCCCACAGCACCCCTCCCAACCCCCCTACCCCCAATTCCCTCCACAGGAAGAAAAAACCAAAACCCTATAGAAACCTTCTATACACATCCCCCTCCTCAAAACAAAACAAACAAACAAAAAAAAAAAATCAAAAACCCCAAACAAACAAGCATCTTTTTCATATTCAATGGGGTTTAAAAGAAAATATTGCTTTATTCCATTTAGATCTTATGATACTGTAAATAACCAACAGTCAAAAAATTTCTGTTGCTCACTAATATAAATATCAGTAATACAATTCCTTTGCTTTTCTTGCATAAACTATCATAAATCAATTTACTGGTGAGAAACCACTGTGCTCTGTAGATTTCAACATTTTTTAAGATTTGACAAGTCTGTCATCAGCTCTAAGGTCAGCTTCACCACTTTGTCTCAGGTGTCTGGAAGACAGCCACAGGGAAGTATTCTCTCCCTTCCTCCTTTTTTTCCCCTCAGGACTCTGTCAGGAGTCCGATAAAGAAGCCTTACACTAGTGATTCCCATCAGACTATTCCCAAGCTGGCAGGAAGGAGAGGAAATGGAAACTTCTGATATTGATGGTATAAAAGGGGAAGTGAGTCAATGGTGATTTATGAGAGAAACCTGTCAGGTTTTGACAGGAAAGGAGCAATGAAAAGGTATGGGGAAACATTTTCTGTCCCTTCCTGCTACACTGACTGGAAGATCAGCTTTAGGAGATGGGCCAAAGGGGAAAACAGATCCCTAAAGAAGACATCCGCTTCCTCCAGGAACTATGGTCATATGGCAGAGTGGCAGCTTTCCCAGTCATTACACACTGGTATAAACTGAGGTGGAACCCAAAAGCTCAGTATTTGTATGTACACAAAATGTGAGTGAGAGTTGATAGCATTGAATGCTATTACACAGACTGTGGTTGATGGGAATTACCTGCTGCCTATGAAACAGAGCTACAGATAACCCAGAGGAAAAAAAAAACCAAGGAATTTTAGTATCACAGGTTTGCTGTGCAGAAAACAAGGCAAGGTCAAAGAAGAATGTCTCTTCATCTCTAAAATGCAAAACCTTTCATTGCCATGCATGTGAATTTTAACAGACTTAAAGCTAGAGCATTGATGTGACAAATTAATCCTTCTGCACTTGTTTTGATACAATTATTTGTATAGTACATGGAATACTAGCACTCTTCTTCACTAATTTTCACTAAAAACAGCAATCACAAACCTTACAAGAATTACAGCTCAAATCTGAAAACATAGCTGTAAGTAATTCAAAGCATTTAGAGCCTAGTCTAGCACCTCTCAAGCAAACAATAAAAAAGCAGTATTCAAAAATACACATTAAGATCTGATCCTTGATGAATATGGATAGTCTCAAAATTCTTCCCCTTCTTTGGATTTCGAGCTACAAAAATATCTTACAAAACCAATGTGAAAATTACAGTGATTACACATAATTTCAGTACTCTTTTAAAGTATTAACCCAATTGCATTAGAATTTAAATTCACTTCTGGAAGAAGACCAGGAACTTATGTTTGATTGTTTCTTTGTTCTTTAAAAGATGCTGCCTATGAACACAAGAGACCATAATTACATTTTACAGAAAATACACAGATTTTTACATTAGAAAAATAGGTAAGTATAGGTTTTGTTTCCAACGTTTAAAGATGTTCTGATTTCAGTCAAAGTGATACCTTTGACCAAATAATGAAATAGATAAATTAATTCTGTTGATTTTTCCCAGTGCCAAAATGCTAACTACCCAACTTTAAGCTATATTTAAAATTGCATATTTTTGTTTACAGCAAGATAACACCATTTAAGATATCACACACGCTATGTGCTGTCAGTGGATTTAGTTAAGTTATTAGTAGGGTAGCATATTCTGTTTGTAACTATGATTATCAGCTAATGAAAGTCCTTAAGGCAGTTAATTCTTTAGTTTGCTTACTGGCAAAAAATGATAGACTACATCTTTCCATCATGCTCATACAGCAGCTCAATATTAGGAACTGATCAATTATCTAATGTTCTCTTGAAATTCTGGCAGCAAACCTTTTGTGCCTATTCTCATCCAAGAATAATGAATGTCATCCAAGCACAGAAGCATTCCTCTTTGTATTGTATCCCAGATCATAAAAGAATGAAATATACTCTGTAACTTTAAAAACAGATCTGGTTTTCACAGTGGCAGAAATGGACAATAAAAAATTGCTGCAGGCATTAAAAGTTTCATGTGTATATGTGCAGTTTTGGAATACTGCCTTGTGTTCAAAGTACTTTCTGTTCCCTAAAACAAGAAAACAATCTAATACTAAATTCACTCCTTTGTGTGTGCAAAAAAGCCATCCCCTGGCTGATCAATCCTAGGCTGATTCCAATCACAGTCACACATTTAGCATAATCATCTGAAAAACTCACCCATAAAGGTCTCTACACCATCAGGGAGTTTTTCTAGGCTCTGATGTAAGCCTTTCATGCTAGGGCAGGTCAAGCCAAAGTTTTGGCAATTCAGCTGGCTTAATTTTAGACATCCCCTGTATCAATCTTAACATATAAGCTCATCACCCTGCGTTTATTTTTTATGTCAAGGGAGAGAAACAGAAATAATGCAACTGAGGGTTTTTTTAATATAAAAATGAGCATAAATTTATTCAAATAGTATCTGGTAGTGACTTTAAAGGAGCCTGAAATTCAGAAACTAAGACTGAACTAAGTTTAGTGAATCCTCCCTTTCAACCTTGCAAAGGAGAAAGTCATACACAGAGAAATAAATAAGTAGAGAAAAAAAGATAGTTTTCACATTACTCAACTTCTTGTATTAGATTTTATGAAAGATTATCAAAACATTATTTTATGCAAATTATAAAAATATTTTAGTATGATTTTGTTCAGGTGCTTTTACTGTTGCCCAAGGAGTTGTAACAATGAATACCAATACCTCCCATAAGTATGTATAATACCCATATTCTAGACAACTTCAGCATTTTGAAAGTACATGACCAAAAATCAATTGTGTAAATGCATGGGGACACACTGAACTTTTTGTAAAACTAACAATAAATAGTAGATGTTCTCACTTTTTGAAAACATTTAATTAGAAAACACATTTTGGGGACCCAAGTTTGGACAATTCTAACCTACTTGCTGAAGAAGAAGTCTATAAGGGTAGCAAATTGCTTTTGAGTAGCTGACAGGATTAGGGAGTTCTGTTTTCCACTGAAATTAGATATTTCTCTTGTCTACAATGATGCATTTGTTCAGGACACATTACAAGTCAATCAAAGCACCCAGACATTATCACCAGTGCAAATGTGAAGCCTTGCAAAGAACTTTGCACAAGAAAACAGACAGACTGGGAGTCACCTCAGGAATAACTACATAACTACACAAGGCACTGTAATGTCAACAAGCACAGCAAAATGACATCCACACTGCATCAAGAGGTCTGTTGTAACAGAAAGACCATAAAATAGTGGATAATTAAAGTTTTTTTTCAAAATCACTATAGGAAGAATCGAGTTAGTATGCTGTAATTGCTCAGTCTAGCTACAGGTGCTTCTCTGATGAAGCATTAAGTAATTTTTCAGACGATCTTTAATATTAAATATTTTTCTCGATTTTTTTTTCATGTGTCAAATCATGTTGGGTTTGTTTTCTTTCATAATTAAGGCAAGATTTAAAATGTCAAAATTTTCAGTTAAGAGAGATTTCAAATTTTTGAAAGATACAGTATAAGGTAATAAATGTACACAATGAATTCAAGCCTTATTTAGGTACGGGCAAAAAGTAAAATTTGGTATTTTAGATTTGTTTTCATTAGTTTGAAATCTTTTTAAGTACATACATTCTGTGGTGTAAGGACATAAAACACAGGAAGTATGTATTTTGTCCTGAAAGATGAAAAACAATTTGGAATTTAGTATGCTCTTTGGGAATGTTTTTCTATTTCTGCAGAGAAGTGAGAGAGATTTCATGTCAGTAAGTGATTCTCATGGCAATATAAAATAAATATTTATGGAATGCTTTTGTCTGTTATACTTTTTTGAGCCATGGTGATCAATTTTACTGTCCAGAAGACCTGTTCTTCTTCTTCTTAATGTTCCCCTTCTCCAATCCTGTTTTCTTGACATGTTACTGCAAATGGAAATGCACCAGTGTCTTCCCATTATACTTCTTTACTTCAAAAACAAATTTGAGATTTTTGCCTTTTTAGTATTTTTTTATTTTCCTTCAGATAATGATTGGGTTTTTTACAGTTGTTTTTTGTATAGTTTTATGTTCAAGAAGCATATATAAAAATATTTTTTCCTTATCAGCTAGAACATGGGAGAAAAACATGCATAGTTATTCCTTTGGCTGCCATATTTGGCAAACTTTTGATAATTCAATGGACAATATAAAATTTTAGTGTAATTTCCTTTCCATCTTGTCAATTAAGTAGAAGTTCATCTTGATATTTCTTCTAATTCATGATCTCACTGACAGACAGTCAGAGGTTTCTCAAGGAAAATGTCAGTAATAAAAGAGCAGTGCAAGATAGTAGCATTCTACTACACCACAAAAGTAACACAAAACAAGAATTCATGAAAAGCACATTCTGATGTGAAATTCAAGATTGCTTTGAAAGCACGGAGAATTAATGCCTCTTTTAATTCTGTTACTACTACCTGTTTACCTGATGGTAATGAAAATTCAGATCATGTCCTTAAAAAAGCAAGGTATCATGAAGAGCTTTTATTGCCTTCCATAGATTCTCCTTCAGAATCAGAATTTTGAAGCACTATCTCATCTGCTAAAGATTTTCAATCTCTTTTCAAAAGCATGCTGGGTCACACATTCTCAGAAAGAGCCCTGTAACACCACTGCTTCCTTGCAGGTGCACAAAGCCCTGGGAATGCACATAAGCACTATTCTGCAAAAACAGGGAACATTTTTCTGAGTAAGATCAACATTTAAGATACATTTGGACAAAAACATTTGGAAGCAAAATTATTCCCAAGGTTTTTAGCTTTATGTATGAGTAATTTTAAATTAAAAACCCATCTTGAAGAAAACACAGAGCAATTACACATCTGAATGTATTTTCAAACATCAAACATAGTTAAGAGGTAAAAATAACATAAGTCTCAGGGGCAAAAAATTCCTTTCAGCACTGTTGCTTTGTTTTATCAGCCATGTCCAACAACTTTACTACCACATTTTAATGGTGGAAGTAGGACAGAATCCTTCATTTAGGTACATTATGGTTCACTGTTGAAAACTTGAACAGACCTCCCAGACCCCTAGACTAAGCTGTCTGATAAACCAGAATATGAAGTATCATTTTGCTTTCTAGTTTTAATCTTGTTCTTTCTCAGAACTGGACTTTGAACTGCCTAACTTCTTTACAATAATGACCATTCTAATGAAATTTACAGCACCATATTTAGATAAAAGCTGGTCATCCAAAAAGAAGCAAAATATGCATTCAGAAGCTGTAATGAGATTTTTTTTTCAGATGGAAATCAGGAAAGGCATATCTTTTGAATAGTATAGTAACGCTTTAACAATAAAAGATTTTACTTTTCAAGGCTCTGAGATTTCATATGAAAATTCACAGAAGACATAACATTGCAAAATAGCTCTTGTTAGCTATTGTGTGCTTCCAGTTCATTTCTCCCTCTACACCTCTACTTTCTTATCTTGTCTTTCCACTTTCTTTTTATAGAAGGACATTAGAAAGGCAACAAGAGCTTTTACATAGAAGAGGAAAACCATATTTTACATAGAAGAGGAAAACCACAGAAGAGGAAAGCCTATATACAAGTTACCTTATAAATTATAAGGTAAATTATAAGGTAACCTTATAACTTACCTTATACCTTACCTATAAATTACCTTTATTTATACTGCATGTCAATCTTTTTTCCTTAAACATCACTAAGTGTTTAGGATTTTAATGTTACAAGACTGCGAGACTAGATTTTTCTGAAAAAAATTAAAGAATCAATCTTAGAATTTTGACCTGAAGAGTTAAAGGGCAAATTACATTACTATTCATTACTAGGTCAGAAATGTTGTGTTTGAAAATTATTTCGGAGTTGCAAATGATTACGCAATTATTATAAATTCTGTCACTTCATTTTTATTTTTAAAAATCATCTGGGGTTTCTGTTTTTAGGGCTTTATTATTAACAGCTTGAAAACCTTTGAGCTTCCCTTGCTCTACAGGAATAAAGAGGCTGCTGTGTGATGTCTTGGCTATAACAAAATTCATACCACTCAGAGTGGTTTAAAAATTAATGGAAACAGGAGGGCATTGTTTCAATTGTTGATTTATCTAGCTTGGTGACAGGATCAGGTGGGAAGGCAAAGATTTTTGAAGGTGAGTCATAATGATGAGGTAAGTATTCTGAGAGGGGATAATTTTTTTATTTGAAAACAGAAAATCTAATAAGAAAGATGATAGGTCTGCAGACTGTTGAAGTTTCTCAACATCTCTGGTTCTTGAAACAAGTTGTTTCTTCTTTTTGCTTTCTGCCTGACATGGGAGACAGCCTTGAAAGCCTCTGAGAGAAACTGTATTGATTTCCTCTTAAGGATAGATTAGAAGAATGAGAGCCTTGAGGAAAACAGCTGCCATTTATCCATAGTGTACTTCAAAAGAAAAAATTCCATTGTGTTCCTACTAGTTGATTACAGGGTCAGTAAGTAATAGCCCCCAAATACTCCCCAACACTTAAAACTTCGTATGAGACAGGAGATTCCCTTTAGTCATGCTTCTTATCTTTGTTTTACAAGCATAGATCTATGTTAATGTTAACAATGCTGATGTTAACAAAAGCTGGGATAGTTACATCCTTGATGTCATGGATTACTTGCTCAACAGCCAAAAGAATTACCAACATTATTATAGGGGAATACTTGTATGCTTCCCTCTTTAACGGAGGTCAGTCATCTTCTACTGTTGCTTTAGTTTCATCTTACCAAACATTGTCATGTTGTATATATTTGGGTTTAGAAATCCTTCCTGTGAAAACACCAAATGAGTTATTTTTACACAGACCTGAAAAATTCACTGACTAAAATTGAGATATTTCTCTGGCTTTAATATTAATTTCATCTATCTTCTGTATAACAATAATTACCATTTGTCTCAATATACTCATAAGGGATATTCCTATCTAGGAGAAAAGTTGAGATATAAAAGCAATTTAGTGGTTAAACACATGGTTTCAATAACTCCCTGGAAATGCAAATTTTAAATTGCCGCAAAGCAATCTCAGATCTTAGGCTTTCAAAGTAGTCAAATACCATGCAATTTACTCTGTAGGGATAATTAGACTAGTATTTAAAAATAAAGTCAAATCTAATCTGCAGGGCTGCTTAAGATCCAGTGATAGTATCCACAGGAGAAATCTCTTATGTGGTCCATAATGAAGCTTGTACATTGGTTGTGCTAATGACTGCATGCAACACAGTTATGATCAAATTCAGCAGTACAACAGACACAAAGTTACAGAGAGAATTAGGTCCAATTTCCTGAATGATTCAGTGTGAAAATTTGAACCAAAAGAGAGACTTCAGATTCAACTTGTCATAATACAAGACTAAAAAGGTTCAGAAATTAACTAGAAACAAATATCTACATCAAGATTTTATGTCTGCCCATTGTCATATCTTGAATATCAGATTAGAGCTGAGACTCGGAAGTGATCGCGCAAGCCAAGTAGTTTTATTATTGCTTTTTTATGATTATTTCAACCTCTAGAAAGGAATTTAGCAATTTCCCAGTTTCACATGGAACTGCAATCCAGTTCCAAACTTCTTTATTTTTTTCTTATTGTTTTCAAGCAGTATCAGAGTTCTAGAGATACAATTTTTATACCAATATTTGGCAGTGACAAATCATGCATACCTCTGAAATTACTAATCTGATTTCATTTGAAGATATCATACTTCATTTTATTTATTACATGGTGCTTGGGAATATAAATATGCATGTGTCTAAAGTTGGCTCTGTATTTTAATGAATATACAAGTAGCCCATGGCCAAAGTTTTTAGGTCTGTAAAAATGTCTGAAATATTTTTTTAAGATAATTTCTACATAAGTACATTTCTGTTAATATTTTTTTTAATTTACAGTACTGACATAATTGCCCAAAATCTTCAGGATCCTTACTCAGATGTATCAATATTTTTTCTGTTAGTATAATGAAATTGCAGTAGTTTACACACCATTGCAATTAACAGGCATTTACAACTTTCATGTCAAAACATAGTCTTAGTCCATAACTAGCAAGTTTTAAGACCCGTGCAGCATCTAGCACTAAGACTTTGACAGTATCAAATATTAAAACATGTATGTACATATTTTGAAAATGAACTTCTTTTAATAAAAAGAAATAAATACAAAGTCTTCTTGCTTTTGCTGTCATAATTTAAACTCAAAAACATTACCATCTCTTTGAACCTATAAAATGAACTCCTTTATTTGTTAAAGAGGTGTTATAAGACTACAAACAACAGAAAATGAACAGTTGTATGAATGTTTCTGTTTGAATAAAACTCAAGCAGCAAGATAATTTTTTTAAAAAGGGAAACAATTTATTTATAAGATAAATAAATTTATCAATATTAATGTATCAATATACTCTTGAATCAGGCAGAGTATTAGTATATGCTGTTAGGCTTAGGTACAAATATGTATATACAGAATAGTGATGTATCTAAGAATTAATCAAATAATAGATAAATCTGAAAGAAGTTTTCTGAATTTTCTGTTCTAAATACTGTTGCTGTCACCTTAAAAAGAATCCTAAATAGTTATTTAAAAATACACTGACACTACTATCTGATTTTATTATTAGTGTTTCAAAAAGAGGGCCCATAGTTAATTATATAATAAGCAGAGCTTTGTGGTGGGGCACTTCTTAGATGAAAAGCGCCCTAATTTTGAGAATTTCATAAATGAAACACTGAAAGTGTAAAGCAACAGCAATCTCGATGAAAAATACACTTTCTTTTTTTTAGTGTGTATTTAAAATGGATTACCAGGTGTTTTCAAATGTTTGTGTGAGAGACTCATTTAATTTCAGCAGGTAATCTTCCGCAGGTCACCTTAGGCTCTGTATAGTCAATACAGAGATAGGCATGCCTGGAAAATGATTGGTCTGACCTTTCTCAGGCATCTCTGGAGATTCCCGTTCCTACCTGTGATTATGATTGGAGCCACAGTGACTGCCAGCAACTTTTACACAACTACCATAAAGCATAGAGGAAAATTCTAGCTGAACACACTTTCCATTGTACAGACTGTGCAAATTTCACATAATTTATCTTGCCCTTTAAGATTCAGTAGTATTTGATTTGGTGACTCTGTTCTGTCTTGCTTAAACTGGACTTGAATTAGAACTTACATAGGGCAATTATGTAGCCTAGACTTTATTCCCATGTGTCATTTACATATGCCCTTAGATTGTTAAGTGAAAAAGAGCTAAATCATTTCCTTCCCTTCAGAAACCATTAAAATCCACTTATTAGTTATATTGAATCATTTTTCTCTAAATTTTCAGTTTGCATACTGAATCAACATCATACAGTGTTGAGAGACATAAGAAATTTCAACCCCCTAAAACCTCTAAATCTTTTATTAAAAATTGTTACTTCTATAAGCATGTGTTTTTACAAATAAGGAAATACTTGCTACAGGGACTGAAAAGAACATGAAGCAGGTCTATAATTCAAAATTACTTGCATAAAAATTAAAGCACTTAAACTCTTAAAAATTCAAACAAATTCTTTTTTGAAAAAGCAGATAACCATATAGTTCAACAAATACAAATTCAGAGTGCTACACTGGAGACAAAATAACACCTAAACCTGTGGGGAGCAAGAAGTTGAACAAAAATAAAAAGCGTACCTTTGTAGCAGAGACAGCCAACACCTCCTGGGCTGCCAGTTAGGAGTGTGATTATTGCCAACAGTCAGGACTGTGATTATTGCCTTCTCTTCTGCACTCAAGGGATCAAACTTAGGCTCCCCATGACATATAATGCTCTACCTATTAATCAAGGTAGCCAATGACCAGCAAGTTAAGTCTTCTATTTTACTAGAATATGTAGTATGAGATAAAACACAGAAGGGGGAAAATTTTGAGTAACCTGCTTTTTCCCTTGCAGTCACGTAAGAATCACTGTTTCAAAGCATGGACTTCCCAGGCCGAAGTTGCATTGCAAACCATGACTTTTACATTCAAAGCAGAACATTTCATCAGACTGACAGGTCCGTCTTGAGGTCATAATCTGGGCACAACCTAATGCTTTTCATATTTGCCAGCACCAAATCTTAAGATATTTACAAACTCACTTCTTACCCTGTAGAAGTTTCTGTTTAATACTGAAAATGGGTGGCTTCTTTTAGTCTACTCAACTGCTTAAATTGAAGAACAGTGTCGTCAGTAGACTTTTAGAAGACCCAAATCTCTCTTGAAAGACTGAATATGTACACAGAGCATACTGGAGGATGGTGCATTGGTGACTGGTAACGTTTTCTTCAGTCTTCTAAATTTACAGTAAATGTAGCAGAGAAACCAGAGTTTTCATTTGTAATTTTTTCAAAGTGTTCATTCTTATCTGGCAGCAATTACCCCCCAAAATTATAGAACATCACAGAATATGTTTTCATATGATTAATAAAAGTGAATGTTAGAATGTCAAAATATTCTTGGCCTCCTTGTTATTTCCTCAGTTCTGCAGAAACAGAAAGGCAAAGAAAGAAATAACATTTTCCTGCAACCTGAAAGACTCTTCCCCACAAATCTAGTGGACCTTTATAAATTCATTTGTTGGTAGTCACTTGCCCAGAAAGTAGAGCACTACTCTAGCCTGTACAACAGCCAAATCTAATTTATCTCTAATTACACATAAATATAAGAAAACAATAATTGGCTTTGTAGGCCAATTATGTAAAACACTACAGAAAAGAGCAAGTGGAGATGACAAGAAACGTATGGAGAAAGAGTAGCCTACCATATTTAAACATAGTGAATAAGGCGGCCAAAAGTGAGTGATCTGATGAATGTCACCCCATTAGCTAATGAAAAGACCTCACAGCAGTTGCTCAACCTGCAGGTGTATTTGGAGCTTGGCAAAAACCTCCTGCTCTCCCTCTTACTTGGGCTAAGGCCTGTTTCTGCAGCCTCAGTCAGAACACCAAAAATAAAATTAACACATTTTACATGGAAATTCTTTCCTTCCTAACCTACATGCAAGGTTAACATAGTATGTAAATTTCATCATGCTTAATTTCAAAGCTATGCTACTACTACATCATATTACAGCACCAAAGGTTGCAGTTCTTAATAGAATAATTTCATAGTGTATGCAATGTATGCTTCAATTACAACTGTCCTTTTTACATTCACTTCCACTTTAGCTGCACTGTGCTGCTACAAAAGCAGGACCAAAACTGTTGTTAAGTTTCTGATAAGCTGTCTTAACTTAGATGCAACACTCACCCTCCAAAAATACACTCATTTCAGTAATTTTAATGAAATTTTTAAAATAAAAGAAACCTATATAACCCAGAAACACAGTATATCTCCAGCAATAAGCTATTATGACCAAAAGTCATGGAGAAGAAATGCATGATTTCTAGTCACTGAAACAAATGTGAGTGGAAGAAATTCCTTAGCAAAAAAAGTGAGGAATTGGATTAAAAATATATATATACTAAGGCTCAATAAGCTTGAAATAGGAAGAAAATTACCTGTCTGCTAAAGGAATGTGTATGTATAAACAGTATGAAGAGTTAGAGATGAGAATTCTATTAGCAGACATGGATAGATCTCATGTTCCTACGGAAACCAAACAGGTGAAATGCAAAGTGGGTGAATAAAAGGGAGGGTATTGCTGAATTAGGCTGTTTCTTATGTCTTCATGGCTAATATACTTTTACATTTTTCAACTATTTAATATCCTAAGACAGCATTTCAATTACACCAAGTAAAATCCTAATGCCACCACTAATGAAAAGTTTAGTTAATTAAAAAATCAGTTTTCCCTGGAAAAGGCAAATTAATAATTTTATATAAATCACAGGATCTGAGAGATTTTATTACCTTCTTAGATTATTCATAATTGGTATTGTGTTTTTCTTTCCTTGATCCTCTCCCCATTCTAATTGTGTTCTAATTGTTTGCAATTCAACTAAAAGTCTTTGTGTTTGCTATTTCTTTTTTTTTTTTCCTTATGAGACTAATAAGAATTTATTTTAAGGAGGGCACATTTCAGAAATTAATTTAAAGCAGATGGAGAAGACAGCAGGAAAGCAACATCAATAGGTAGCAGGTGAACAACACAGTAAGAGACATTTTATTTCCCTAATTTTTGTTTCTTGCTAATGAAGAAAAGAAAATACACAAAGAAAATCTTTAAAGTCAGCATTGTATCACTCCTTCCTATGTAATTTCTTTAATTCTGGCTACTCAGCATTTCCAGAAGAGTCACTGAAAAGCAACACTGAATTTCTCATGGTTACTTTAAATGGTTTGCCTTGTGACCACTGCCACTAGACTGGCAAATATCTGTAATGCTGTTCACTATGTGGTTTACTTATGAGTTTGATACCTGCCGGTTTTCTGGTTGGTTGGTTCTGCATCCTTCAACAGTCCTCACAGAGCTAGCTGCAACTGAATCATTGTGTGTCATTTGACTGAACTGTGACATTCAATCTTTTTTCCTTAGAAAATCAAATTCTATGTGCCCTACTTGCTGGATTCCCTTTTAAACAAGTTGAGTTTGATGATACATTGTCTGGCTTAACTTACTGTAGCGTTGTTCCTTGTTTGTTTATACATGTGAGTCCCAATACTAAACTCAGTCACAAAGTCTCCTGGTTTCTCTCAATACTAAACTCAGTCACAAAGCATCCTGGTTGCTCTCAAAGAGCACCAGGGATGTACTTCAGTATGATATATGATTTCTTTATCTCTTTAGCTAGGTATGCCACTATCTATAATCTACACACTCTAAAAATTCTCAGAGAAATGTGTTTCCAAACCTGCTGTTCAAATGAACAGAGGAGATTTAAGTACCTACAAGCTGAATTAAAGCCTACACTACAGCAAACAGTGGCATTTTCAGATACTGAGGACCAATGCTGGACTTGCTGTGGAGAAATTTAAATTTTATAATTCAAAGAGTCCAAGGAATTGTTGGTGTTCTTTGGAAAAAAGTTAAATAATAAAAAAAAAGGTATTCCTTTGAAGAATTCTGCCAAATTCCTCTCTGCATTTTTATTTGTGTTCCTTTGAAGAATTCTGCCAAATTCCTCTCTGCATTTTTAGCTAGCTAATACATCAAAAGCATATCCTTTGGTGAATGAGCTTTCATATGCATGCCAATCGTCCTGACTTACTGCTCCCACGGCATGCAGAATATCAAAGATAAACAGAAATGTGCTAAACTTCCTTACACTCTGACCACTGTGCAAGCATATGCTAAAACTCTTCCCAGTCAGAATCATAAAATGTAAAATTAGTATGCAAATTAAAATTTTTATATCATGTATTTATGATTTATCCTCCTATTAAAGTTTCTTTATATACATTAAGTGCCAAAATGTGAAGAAAACTGTAAGAAAACAGTCACAATCATCTGTGCACTGATCGTTGTCAAAAGTTTTAGCTACACTTTTTTAAAAACCTTAAGTTTCTTCTAGCTGGTTTGAACCCTAGGTTATCCAGTTATCAATCATACATTCTAAATTATACTGAAAGTTATGAAAGCTGCTGAAAAGATGCTCTCATATTGCTTGTCATCTTCTACTTAAAAACAGCAAATGGAAATTGTTTCTGCCATATATGCTAGTGGAAAATATTAATCAAATGTTTTAAGAAATACAGGGTTTAGAAGTTCTTAGAAAAGTTGCATCCTGTCCTCTCACACAACTAGGTACTAGAGTAGGAACCCTTGAGATGCAACCTAACTGTAACAACTAAATTTAAAATATTAGTATTATGTCATACAAGGTTGCTAAGTTTAAGACACCCTAATGGTTCTCTGCCTGCAGGCACTATCAATAATAGTAATCTAACTGCCACCTCTAATTCAAAGAGGCCAGCATTATGTCATACCAAAGTGCTCGGTTTATGATATCAGCACGAGAGCTGTATGGGGACTGGAACTTAAGTTAAGAAAAGCTGAAAAAGAGGCATAGGAAACACTTTGAGGTGTGCCTGCATGTCCTGAACATGCCAGCAGTTAGTTCACAGTAATCTTCCCAATATTCTGATACACAGTGGCCATTTCATTTTCTAAACAATGTATTGAAGGATTAATTTTCAAGAGACCTGCCTTCTTTATAGCAAGAGTAAAAATCATGCTTTGACTTGAATAGGCACTTGGAACAAACATCTACTACTGGATCTAAAAGGATAAAACCCATCTGTGCTTCTTTAAGTAGCATAGTACCTGTACCCTGTTACACGTTTAATCCTAAATCCAGCAGGAGTTGGATAGTAATTTCAAGACTTAAAATCAGACCTTTAGACTACTTTAAGTCTAAAGCTCCAGTTCTCAGTTAGACAGTTATATAAGGATGCAAGTAAAAACTCAAGTCTTTCACAGTACATATGGCTATGAAACGTCCAGACATCTACAGGAAAGTGCTACTCAATCTGAAGTCTCACTGCTTCTGCCAGGCAAATAATATTTATGCTGCTTAAGATCAAATCACCATTTAATTGAGCTTTTGTGAAATCAGTTTAAAAAGGGACTTGATGTTTCTCCAACCTCTCATTTTTCAAAAACACATACCTCAAACTGCAGGAAACAAATGAGGCCCTGGAACTTGGCACTGTTTCTCATGAGAGTTTAGCAGAATCAGTAGAGCTACTACACAGCAGGAAAGGCATCGTGCCATGTCATTTAATTCCTCCTTGCATAACCTATACGTAAGAGTACACAGGAAGCAATCAGAAAGTCAACATGATGGCTTTGTCTTGCTGTGATTCAAACTATGACAGAATTCCTCAATGGCTTTTTAGTCAATCCTCTGCACAAAAATCAGAACTACTTCATCTAGCTTGTGGGGAACAGGAGTTATGGCAATTAGGTGTGGGAACACCTTTCTCCTTGCCACTCAGCATTAGAATAATTCTTTGAAGATAGCAACTATACAGTACTTAACTACAAATTATTTGTGCATTTCTGAAAACTGTAACACAAACAATCTTAATCTTCATATGAAAAGACAAGGCAGCCAGTGGAAGCAAATAGCTGCACAAGGGCTTTGCAGTCACTGCTACAAATCATCAGCAAATTAACACAGATTCTAGGGAGAAGGGAAAGTATTTTGTAAGACAAAGGAGGAGATGAATAAAACATAGAACTTCCATGAAGACTTTATGCTGTGCCTCAACTTCTTAGCAATTACTGAGCATCTGATGGTGCCTGCAAACAATACAGATGAGATTCATTGATGTTGCAGTGATTTAGGGCTACTACCTGATTAAACTCCTCTTACATAGTGCACACATGATATTTTATATATTTGACTATCTTATTAAAACTTAGAAAAATAAATTAATAAATCTTTAATTTTAAGCATTTCTATTAAGCTAGTTTTCTATAAACATCCCTTCATTTAATGATGTTTTTATTTCATTAATTTTGGAGAGGAGAAGATAGTTGAAAGGGACCCACAATAATTTTACACCTCATGGAAGAGAGATGATGCTTATATTTAGTAGCTATGATCAAACAACAGCATCTTTCCTGCCTCCCACTGCAGGGCGAAGAGAAATATTTGAAATATTTTGCTTACATAAAAATTTTGCTCATATTTCTTACAGATTTGAGAGAAAACTTTGTTGCCGCTGACTTTACTGCTTTTTGACAAATAATTAAAAAAAAAAAAAAGTGAGATTTAGCTTTGGAAGTATGTGTAATCACATATATTTATTTGGTACCTAAGCCTATATCACAGCAGTTTCACTGCTCTCAGGAGCCAAGAGATAAATTAGAGCTAGCAGGAGTTACAGGCGACACCACCACCTTTTGACTATAAATGCAGTCAGCCACTGAAAATCAGGATCAAATCATGCCCTTGACCATTATTTACTGACATATATGCCTTACTAATATAAAAGTTGCTTATTAAAAATATTAAAGAAACAATTGAACAGCTAATGGCCTGAAGCTTATTTGCAAACTGTTTACTTTAAACTCTACAATATTTTAGGAATGAGATGATGACTAATGCCATTACTGCACTTAACTGGTTGATGACTGACACCTCAAAAAAAAAAGCTGAACATACACAAGAATTAATGTAAAACTATCTTATAAATAACTCTTTTCTTCCCTTACCAAAAGTTTTATCAGACTAAATGTCCTTTTTCTTGGCATAACAATGACCTTAGTATTCTAAAAGAACTGGTAATAAAACTATAAATATCAATCATGTGTGTACAACTAATATTAAAAATATCTATATAATTCTGAATTTCATATATTGCAATATCTATTTGTAACATAGTAGGAACGAGAAATTATTGTAGGTGAAATTACATGCTAGATTTTAGATATGCTTCATAAAAGAGACTATATTGAGGCCCAGGCAAAAAAAAAAAAAAAACAAAAATCAAAACTTATAAAATACAATTGTCCTGAACTTACTTCAAAAAAATAAGAGCTACAAAGGAATGCCAAATGTTACATAAATGTAACTATGTATGATATAGAAAAGAATAAATGAAATTTCAAAATACCACCAACAATAAGCCAAACCTAAGATCTCTGAACATTTCCAAAAATATTGTCCTAACATTTAGTTTCATTTTTTTATTAAACAACCTCATTATTTTACAAGTTTTCTCTAAGAAAATAAAATCTATATGCTGATGTAATGACCTATAATAAAAGTAAAAAATGAGTTTTCTCTATGTAGCTTTCATGTTCTCCTACTACAGACTGAACATTCAGAAGTTACTTTTTTAGTAACCTTGACAGTTATTAAAGCAGCTTTTATGCGCCAGCTTCTACTTGAAAAGGTGACTAACACTGAGACGTCCTTGGACAGGCAAATACTAATGAAGGAGTAAAATTAAGAGGTAAAGCCAGATCTACTAAACCCCACTCTATAGACAATAAGCACTGTTGTGTAACATTGCTCTCATCAAGGTCATACAAAGTGATTAAAAATGATGGAGACCTCTGTCTATACTATATAATACAAAAACATTACTACCAAGACAGCACAATTGGAAACTGCTTGTTCAATCAATCCTAGTCCAGGCTCGAAACATTTATCAACCTCTGTCTTGGGAGCTCCAGTACTGTGCTTCCATATACAGTCATAATAAGAAATGCAATTTTGTGGCTCCCCATCCTACTCCATTCACATTTTCAGCCATTCTCTCAAGATGTACTTCATTTTTTTTTTTTTTGTCGCTAAAAGGTATTCTGCTGTCCCAGCAACAAGCCACAGGCTCTGGAGATCCTGAAAAACAATAATTACATTGAATCTCAAATGGTTTCATTTTTCCTAAGTATTTTATTTTCTTTGAATATATTAGTACTCCAGGGCATGTTAGACAGTCATGCTAGTATAATGCAACACAGACAATCTGAAGGAGCTTTAAATTATCTACATAAGGTACTAGTAAGGACCTAGCAAGGACAGCACAAAGCTCAGTGCTAGAGCGGACAAAGTGGAAATTACCTGGACTCACTGCATGTAGGCCCAAATGGTGTCTGGTGCTGGAGCTGCTTCAACACTATGACCTCAGCCACAGCTATGCTACTGTGCTCTTCTGCACGGGGAAATGACCTGATTCTCAGCACGCTGGCTCTCACCATGAAGTTTTTATATGACACAGTTTTCACACCTCAAATGCATAGCTATCTACCTGGGGAAGCATACACACTTTACAGTGGCTGCATATAAACCCCAGTGCCAAGACTTGATAATTCAAATGAATTTGAGGATTATAACCTTTTGTGCAAATAAATTTCACCCTTTTTACAGGGCTTATTCCAAGATCTTTGTTTTCCATGTATGGTACTTTTCTGTATATCCATGATTATCCACTGGCCCTTCTATAAAATAGCCTATGTGGGTAACATCTTCCTTCTGTTGTAAGAAACATATGCTTAGAACATTTAATTTTTCACTGCAGCATAAATATGGTAAAGCATCTGTAAACTTCTACATGTACTCTGCAGCTAACAAAAAATACTAGATGGCATGACAGAGCTATATAACTTGAATAGATATATTATTTTACACAACCTCCATCTTCACCTATTCAAGTGAAGAAAAAAGTGAAAATATGTATCAACGTGATATTAATGTTGAAATTTTGCATGCATCAAGTCAGGAAGCTGCATGTTACAGTTTCCATAGCAACCATAATTCAATCTCCTTTTGAATTTGTGGTAATTTTTAGCAATGTATTTGATATAATTGTTATGTGGGTTAACACTTTTCTTAAAAAAATAGTGTAATTTCACATTGGATTATCTTTACATGTAGGGCATAGCTCTGCAGTTCTTACTAGCACAAAACTCACAGAGGTGTCCTTTATGCTTGTATCAGTTCACCTTCTGTGTGTGTTGGTACAAGGTGGAGTGTCAAGCGGGTGTCATATGAGAGAGGGGACTGTTGGCTATGTGCAAAAAATATAAAATATTTCAAAATTCTGATCTAGTGAAGATCTCATTCAATAGAGAACAATTCTATTCTATTGATTCTTGAATAGATTCTATTAATTCTTCTGACAACACCTACACATCTAAATGCATACTCCCATCATTCTGGTTTGTATATTTAATCTTTTGTAACTATTTCATGAAAATATTGTTAAGCATACATTTCTTTTGAAATGAATTCTAAAGAAATTTTTGTACATATAAATTATTACCTAATTAAAGTAGCATGTGAACAATATTACTAAATAAAGCCGATGTTCTGATAACTCAGTAAAAGCTTTTCATTGCAAGAAAGGGAGCAGAAGATTCAGTAGCACATGAGACACTGTCATCCCTCAACAGCTATTATAAACTATAAGTGCTGCTTTTTAAAACTCAGTAAATTTACTGGTTTATCACATGCTATATATATATGGATATATAAAAATAGCCAAAAGTACAAGTCACATTTCATACTAGAATAATTTTTATAGGAATATTCTTATTGCTTCTGAATCCAAAATTTGTGTCTGTATTACTTAGAACTTGCAAATAAACATGAACTAAAGTGTATAATCAATAAATAATAATTGTTTTAATCCTGATTTGGAAACTACTATTTTCAATTTTCAGTTTGGAGCAAAACACAATGGCTGAATTACAAATTTTAAGAATGTGGTCTGTATGTGCAAAATAAATAAAATATTGCACAAAAGTAGCATGAGGCCTTATTTTAAAATAATTTTTGTCTATCCTTAAATATATCACCTAACATAGATAGACTATGGATGCTGCTACAAGATGCTGCTTGCCACTGTAATTTATGTAAATTAGGTCTGTGCAGCCAAAGCTAAAACCAGAGTTGAAGATAGCCAAAATTGTGCAGGAAAATAAAATAATATTTTCAAATATATTAATAGCAAAATCAATGTACAAATAACATTGGTCCATTACAGGTTGAGGACAGTCACCTCACAAACAGGGACATGGACCAGGCAGATGTGCTTAATGCATTCTTTGCCTCTGCTTAAACACAGATGATGCACCAAGGGATCTCAGTGCCCTGAACTGGAGGACCATGTCTACAAGAATGACCAACTCCCAGTCAATCAATCTGCTGGTCCAGCTGGTTCCTTACAGCTCTATGGGGACTGATAGAATTCATCCACGATTGCCCAAAGAGCTGGCTGATGTAATTGCAAAACCTCTCCCAATGATTTTTGAGCAGACTTGGAAATGCACAGAGGTCCCAGCTGACTGAAAGCTGGCAAACAGTGTTAGGATTTTCAAGAGAGGTAAGAAGGACTCTGGCAAATACAGGCCTGTCACTCTCACTTCAATGCCTGGTAAAGTTATGGATAATGTTATTCTGGGGGGTAAGGAAAAACAAACACAGTCACTGGTCATACCCAGCACAGCTTCATGAAAGTCCTGCTTATCAAACCTGGTTTCCTTTTATGACAATTTAACCCACCTTGTGGATCAAGGCAAGCCACTTGATGAGATCTTTTTGGATTTCAGCAAAGCTCTTGATACTCTCTTAGTATCCTTCCAGACAAAATGTCCCACACTCATCTGCATAAACACATCATATGATGTGTGAGCAACTGGCTCATGATTTGGGCACAAAGGGTGACAGTAACTGGGGTGACATCATACTTGTGACCTGTCACTAGTGGGGTCCTAGAGGGCTCCATCTTAGGCCTTGTGCTGTTTCACATCTTTGGAAATGACCTGGAGGCAGGACTAGAAGGGATACTGAGAAAGTTGGCAGATGAATGAGAACTGGGAGGAGCTGTTGCCTCCCTCGAAGGAAGGAAAGCCCTGGAGAGAGTCCAAAAAAACTTAGAGGGCTAGGCAATCACCAGCTGTATGAAAGTGCCAGATTCTGCACCTGGAATGTGCCAACCCTGGATGTATGGATAGACTAGGGAATATGATTCTAGAAAGCAGTGCCACAGAAAGTGACCTGGGGATCCTGGCTGATTGAAAGTTACCGTGTCCTGAGTGGCATCAGACACAGCATGGCCAGCTGGGCAAGGGAGGGGATTGTCCCACTCTGCTCTGCACTGGGGTGGCCTCACCTTGAGTCTTGGGGGCAGTTTTGGGCACTGAAATTAAAAAAGGACTTTCAACTATTAGAGTGTGTCTAAAGGAGGACAACAAAGATGGGGAAGGGCCTTGAGGGGAAGCTGTATGAGAAGCAGCTGAGGTCACTTGGTCTGTTCAATGATCCTTGTAGGTCCCCTGCAAATTGGCATACTCTGTGATTCTGTGATACTGCAGCCCAAAAGATATGGTATTGTCATTACTTGTAACAGGCAAAAAGATTTGCATTAACAGAGGTCTCAGGACACTTCATATTATCTCAGTTTCTCTTCTTTTAGCTTGCTTTAGCGTTAAGACATATGTGTAAGAGAATTATCTGTGACTACTGCCTAATTTGCTTTTAGCTTTAGTATAATCATGTGGTATAATGACTACAAACATTATAAATGTGATACATTCTTAATTAACAATAAGAAGTAGCAGTTATTCTGTGCAGAATTATTTGTGGCCTTGGAATGATGAAGTTGTGCACTGACACATAAGTACAGGCTGATAGCAAAGACCTTAAAGGTACAGGAACAGATTTATTCTGGGAACCAAGTGGGTTTAAACACACAATTAAGCATCAGTTACTGATTACTACAAATGCACCCTGGGAGGTAAAAAAATAAAAATTTTGGGGATAAACCAAAGAACCGTAGGGTAATAACATAATAAAAAACCCCATGGACAAAAGAAAGCCCAAGAATAGATGAAAAAAACTCCATTATCAACATCATAAACCCTCTGGTGAGGAATCTGGGATTTAAAACACTACTAAATAATAGGATGTACTTTGGGCTATTTTTATATACTTATATATAGTGAGTGAGAAAACAGTAAAGTTACTGAGTTTTGAAAAGAAGAACTTAGTTTATAAAAGCCAATGATACAAAATAGCATCTCACAGATAGCTGAACCTTTTGCTTTTCTTTGAAAGAAAAAGCTTTTTATTATTAATCAGACTCTTTAGGTAATAAATAGATCATTTTGAGTATGACTGTTAGCCTGATTGTAACTGGTGTATTAATATCAATGGGACTAATAACCCCAGGTTACAAATAAGAGGCATGTTTACTTAGCCCACTTTAACTTTGCAGAGTAGCACAACACTATTGAACCAATATTTTCTCTCATCATTTATATGTCTAGATTAGATCACAAGACTGTTGCAGAGAGTCCAGCCTCACCAGAGAAATGTAAATGTCTTTTCTGACACCATGAAAATTTCAGGTTCAGTCACCTGAATGTGTTAAAAGCTGAAGTATAGTTTTCCCTTTATTCCTTTTGTGAGTACTTGGTTTAAAACACAAAAGGGGAAAGAAAAATATCCATTAAAACAGTTTTCTGCAATTAAATATTAATTTTCATATATCCTAGAAACTGGTCTACCAACTGGATATCCCATAGCTAGTATGGAATTTCACAAAGGTTCTTCAAACTTAGAATATACTTCAGATTATTGTTATTGAATTAGATTTTCATTTACAGATTTGCTGGATCTGAGATCTCAGTTAGTAAAATTATTTAAAAGAAGGATCCAAATTCTTTTCTATGTATGTTTATAAGAAGGAATCCTGAGAGGCTCACATGGTGTTAAACCTAAACCATATTTATTCTGCTAACATCTTGCATTGGATAAATTTGATTTTCTGATCTCTGAATCTTTCAAATCTATAGCCATCTGAAAGATCAACATGGAAAAGTTTTATGCTTAAAAGAGAGCAATTATATGCAAAACTGAGAAAAGTAAAAGGACAGTTTGAGTAATTTCATTATGTGTTAAGCATTTTTCTTTTTGAGTTTTATTAGTTTATAAATAGGTCAACATGTTCTAGAAGCAGATGAAGAATTCTGGAAGAATGTAGGCAGAATTCATACAGAGTCAATTTTTAAGAGGAGGATAAAAATAATATTGCACCTGATTAAAAGCATATTCAGACTCACAGGACAATCTCATTATCAAAACTGTTCTAGAAAGGACAGAGGAAAATATATACTTCCACATTGAAAAGATTTGATAAAGGAGAGAAGACAAATTCTAGAATTAGACATGAAAACAGAAATCAGAGGACTTAGATATTTTCTATCTTCTACTGGAGGCTCATGGCAAAAGTCAATCCTAAGAGTTTTGCCAGACTCCTAATTTGTTGCTAGTTTATCTTCAGCATTAGCAAGAGAAATAGTTGTGGGGCACATTTACTACAGATATTTTGGTACCATTGTTCCTCTCTAGCAAAAGGCACAATGCACTAGCTCGGGGGAATGCTGTGGAGAATTTATGTGTTTCAGAGGTACAAAACCATCTTTCACCAGGGTACTTCACGTAGATGTAACACCTGCTAGCATTTGCTTGCTCTGAAATGTAAATCATCTTAGGCTACATCAAAATAATTGAATGTGAGTGCTGTATATACAACCCTAGCTCTAGTTTCAGAGTTGTTCAGAGAAAGGATCTGGTCCAAATAAAAAGTTCCAAGTTGAGGGTGTAAGTTAATTCTGCCATACATTTCAAACTAAATAGCAAAGCCTTTGGTTTCAAGCCCAAAAAGTATTCCTGAATTCTGCAATTTAACAGATAGCCTTACTACAGCAGATTTTTCTGTCTGAAAGAATGCAGAAAAACCTTCCCTTGCAGAAAACTGCAAAAGATTTTCAAATTTGTTTGGCAGGCATTCTCTTAGTAACCTGTAGTAAGAACAAGAAGAAAATCCAGAGTTCTTACTTCATAAAGTAAAGTTTGCCAGGGTTTCTCCCTTGTGCCTATCAAGTTTATGAACTTGAAATTGTAGGCTGGTGCAAGAAAACATGGTGACAGCATTGATGTTTTGCATTTATTTGAAAATGTTCAGGGCAGTGTACAGGCAGAGTTCCTCAATATAAGAAGACCTTCATTTTTCATGTAACACCAACACTTAGAAGGAGAAATGAAAGAGTGGTTGGTGCTTCAGGGCAAGTCTACTGAGTCAACATTGTAAATTTTGCAAGGATCCCTTTTAAAGATATTCAGAAGTTAGAATACCAATAAGGAAATAAAAGCTTACTCAATGTGATCAGTAAACTCAAAAAAAATACTGAACAGGGACAGCTCCATGGTCTGTGAAGTATTAAAGAAACAAACTAGAATTTTTTCCTAGCTAAAAATCACCAAAATCTCAATTGCTGTTCCACTTAGAACTGCCAATGGGTAAGGCACTTCTTAGCTGCAGCTGCTTCTTCCTATTGTATTATTTAACAGGGTATTTGATCTTCACTTTTCTCAAGCATTCCCCACTGAATTTGTCACACCCAGATCAGACATTAAAATGAACCATACGGCCTATATTAAAATTAAAGTACAGCAACCAGCTAAATCATCGAACACTGAAAATTATACCTGGCATAAACCTTCAATCTACTCACAAAGAATTCAGTTGAACAACTTATCTTTACAGCAGACCAGAGAAATGGCATGACTACTATTACATCGTTTTTCCAAGGAGTTATTAAGACATTGCGTAAGACATTTTCATATGTGCCTTAAAGTCTGATAATAATCTAGTTTAAAATCTTCAAGGACACAGTCATGTCTGCAGCAGTTGAATGTAAGGCAAAATTTGGGGAAGATTTATTTCAATTTTTTTTTTCCACAGATAAAACCCACAGCCTCTGTGATGTGAAATTATTTCTATTTCCTTGGCTACCTGCACTGTAGCCAAGCTTAGACTTTTTGTTATTCAGACAACATATTAGGAGTCACCTAATCAGTTTATCTTGGAAGGTAAAAGCAAATGTCATATTCTCTCTTTCTCATCTCTCTCTCTCCTTTACAATTCTTTACATGCAATGTAACCATTTCTAAGGTACAGTTTGGTAAGGAGCCTTTCCATTAGGTAATTCTGAGTGTTATTACATTTGGCATTATGCAGGACTAATAGAGTAGTATCTAGCCCACAAAAATACCATGTAATGCAGACTGGAGTCATAATAAGTCAGCATATAAAGAATATCAATTTTATAGCTATGACTTGCATTCCATCCTCCCTCTCCCCCTTATAAGCCTAGCTTCCTTTTCTGAGGAATGATTGCTGAAATTACTTTGAGAAGGGCTGTGCAAATGTACTTGTCATTTCAATGTTTTATCAGAGAAAAAAAAAAAAAAAACATGGAAATGTTTGCAAAAAAAATGTTCAGTGATCTATTTACATCCCTCCCCCCCATGAATTATGATACATTTAAAAAGAAAGCACAAATATCTTCCCATCATCTTTCCCAAGTAAACAAGTAGGATGTTGCAAGACACTGCTGAAGAAGCAAGTAGAAAGCTGAAATAAGTCTACCCCAAAAGCAGGGCAGACTATAAAACCTCCTAGGCTTTTTTAAAAAAGGTCAAGAATCCTTTGAAAAGATCATAAGTCACAGACTGAAGATTTGTTCTGCCCTTTATTATAATTTTTTATATTAACAAAGCAGATTCTTAGCTCAGTGTTATCTCTTGTACATCCTACTTTACCACATTTTATAAACACACTTTTCCACTGAGAAGAATATTAATAAACCTTTTTCAGATGTGGCCCTAACTTGTAAGTTGCACTGAACTGTGCATTTAGATAGTGTATATAATTATTAGGCATTATAGAATTGGTATCTATGTAGAACTGTATCCAGTCATAACCTTATTAGAGTCTGACAGCAATTTGTTCTACCAATGTCAAGTCACATTTTAGTTCAGGATAACAGCTACTATATTACAGGTGATGCAGAAAGTACTGCATCCTAGAATTCTAATGTTTCATGCATTAAGGTTTTAAAACATATTATACCTGTGTTCAGTATTGTCTGTTTGCTTCTGCGAGTACTGACACACCCAATTTCAAGGAAAGCACACAAAATTTATCTTATTTCAATGTGTCATTTTTTGTAAAGCAGCTGCTGCTGTAGATTATCAGTACTCCTGTTTTCACTAAACACTGTCAATTCTAAATAATTTAATTGTATATTGTAGCATCAGAAAGCTACAAAGCTTCAGGAGATAATTAACTTCATGAGGAAGCTTCTTTTCATTTTATCCTTCAGTGCCCATATAAAGATTGATTTTACAGGTGATAAATGTTTTTAAAGGTAAAATAATATAAGGAAATCTCTTACCAAGCTAGTTTTTTGCACATTTCATCCCAAACTTTATTGCCTAGGATGAGTAAATGCTCCAGACATGGCATCAAGTTTGGAGATGATGAAAAGAGAAACAAAACCAAAAGGGCACCCAATTAACGCAGAATGGTTTGTTTTAAATATTTTTTTCTGTAGTTTTGCCACTGTACAGCAACTGGGATCACTCGTTTTGAAGGAATTCTTGCAATTTTACATCTAACCCATAAACAAGTGAATGCTATTAATGTAAGCTGTTTCATACACTTGTGCTGTATAATTTAATCAGTAAGATTTTAGGCAGACATTTTGTTATTTTCCCACAGCTGGCTAATTAGAATACAAACTACTCCTCACTCGGCTGGGAGGCCTTGCCTTTACATATTCTTTAAATTAATCTGAAGACATAAGGCTTTCAGTCATGCCCAGACACACAATCAGCGACATACAAGCTGACAGTGCTCTTTCAAACAAGTCTGCTCTGAAGCAGAACCGTTTTGTGCTATTGCCTGCATCTTCTCTTCTCCCCAACTGAGAAAGACGGCCTTGCCCTGCTGATTCGTGCGACCTTCTATCGCTACAGAAACGGTATTTGGGAAACGACTGACGTTTTATCTCTCACCCGCTACCACGCTCAAGTTCACCCACCTCGACTTTCAGTGTTCCTACCCCAAAGATCGCAACAAGTAAGGAAGCAAACACGGAAACCGCCGAGTGCTCAATCCTTGCTTTGCAGCTTCTACCGGGAGCGGCACCTTCACTTCTCATCTAGCACCACCTGCTGCCCACGGCGGGCAGGGCCCGGCGCCGCTGCCCAGCCCCGGCTGGAGGAGCGCGGGGAGCCGCGGAGCTGGGCACGGGCCCGGGCCCGGACCGTCACCGAGCTGGGCACAGGCCCGGGCCCGGACCGTCACCGAGCTGGGCACGGGCCCGGGCCCGGACCGCCACCGAGCTGGGCACGGGCCCGGGCCCGGACCGTCACCGAGCTGGGCACGGGCCCGGGCCCGGACCGTCACCGAGCTGGGCACGGGCCCGGGCCAGGACCGTCACCGAGCTGGGCACGGGCCCTTCCCGCACCGAGATGGGCACGGGCCCTTCCCCGCACCGAGCCCGTCACCGCCTCAACACCTGTTTGAACTTTGCACGGTGATCCAGAGGCATCCATATTCCAAACACTATGCTCCGTTAGAGTTACTAGGACAAAGCACCTCTTTTCCCAGCAGATTTCTCTGCTCGTTCTTAAAGTTGCTGTCACCTTTGGGTAAGGACTTCTACTTGAATAATACGGTATGAGCTGCAGGAATGACATCCAAAGATGGTGGAATATGTACTATGCATTTTCACACAAAGTAGAAAATAATAGACTTAGAAATGAAAATGTAGACAGTTAATTCAGTTTGAGCTGATGGCAAGTGAGGAGACACTAATTACTCACTACCAAAGTACTACAGGTGGGTAACAGCACAGATGTCACTAAACACAGGGAAGATTGTTCCCAGAATAAAAAAAGTTACGCATCAGCCATGACTAAGGTATGGATTTACCTCCTAAGAAATTACAGAATCACTATATTTTGATCATGTTAGTTACAGCTGTGCTAAATGCAATTAGCTAAAAACAGCATTTACTATAAAGAACAAAAAATTGTTATTTAGAGAATCAATGCCGGGAGGTCATTGCTACCTTGGAGTACTGGGATCCTGATGTCTACAACAGTGATTAAAATTCTGCAGAGAAAGCATTATCAAATTAAAAAGATACATACTGTGTAATAAAGCTTCCTCTAAGTGCCTTGTCATCTTCATCACAACAGCTACACAAATTATTATATGTACACACTACATATTCTTTATTCTTAAACACATTATGACGTTACATATAAATCCTGAAGTTTTTAGTGAGTTCTAAGTAAATGAAGATAATAGACCATGTCAGTTTATTTCCTCAGATGCTGCTAAGTATTTAGTGAAAAAGTATTCAATACTAAGCCAAGCAAATGTCTTTTGTTTGAAGTGTGTTGACATTTAGACAGTGAGAGACAACCATTGCAATTCTCTCTTGGTGAGTTACAGTGCTGGTTTACACTTGCAATCCCATCTCCAGTTTTTTGAGAAATCTTTACTCACATCTAATTGATTCAAGCACTAAAACTCAGGAATAGAGAGCCCTATACCAGAGAGACTTCATAAAACCTGAAAACTATAAGGCCTCAGAACAACTAGTTAAACTAGCCAAAAAAATTCATTTCAGTTGAATGTGCAATATGGCGTGACATATTTTGCTTCCAAATTTCTCTGTATACTTTTAACATGGAAAACTCCAAAATTAAAAAGAAATTTTAGTCATAAAAATAATTCTTCTGAAAAATAAAAAGGATTACAGGCAATCTGAAAAAATCACATTTTTAAAATTAATCTCTAGCAGCCTACTTCTAAAAATTAGCTCCAAGTTTTTTCCTGTTACTGGTAATAACATAAATCTTTAAATAACTTGCAAAATTATTAAAATCATGGTCTGCTGACACCAGCATATTAATGCAGACAGAACATATCTTAACAAAATACAAAACTGAGATGGCAGTTGACAAGCCAAAGTTAATGAAAAAGATATGTAATTATATTAATATACAAAGCAATTATGATCCTTGTATGAAACATTCAACATCTAAAAATGAAGGAAATGCCTAATATATATGTTCAATATGAAAATGTTACTGCCATTAAACTAGGATTTTATTTAAATAATGAAACCATTTACATTGCTGAAGTATTAAGTATGCTATCTCAACTGAATATATTAAGCAACATTAAGAATTACTCTGAGTATCAAATAATAAATCAATACAGAAGGTTAGATAAGCTGAACAATGACTTAATATCTACAACTGAATCTCTGATTATGAGTTGAACTTAGAAGGTATCTGATGAAAAGGTCTAAATGAAAATATATAGTCACAATTTTTGGATTTTATTGGGATACTCAATGGTAAGCCATAGTATTCTATTGATTCTTTAGCAAACAGTAGTGAAATCATGAAAGAGAGGTACAACAATGGTGTAAATGCACAAGAGAAAAGCTTCTAAATGCATATGAATGAACAATTAAGAGCACCTTCCATGAAAATGTGTACAGGGAAGTACTTCTTTTTGTTTTCATTTCCACAAAAATGGTTTCTTTCCTGTAGTTAGTTTTAAGAGTTAAAGCACAAGGAATGCAAAACTACATGACCCACAATTTCTTTCAGTCTTTATAGAGTTATTTACTGGTCTTGGCTGAACTTAAGTCCATCTGCCATCATGAATCTGGATCAACTTAATATCTTCAGGTAACTTGGGGGCAAAAAAAGCTTCTGAATTCTTAATCAAGTTTTATCAGTATTCATATATGAAATCTAGATTTACTAGAGAGAAAAGAGAGGAAAGAAACAAATGGGAAATCATAAAGTAAGGGGAAAAAAGGTGAGGTGTGGATGAATATAATTTTAATTTCATAGACAGAATAATTGGAATTGCTATTTCTTTATGAATCAGAAAGTAATAATACTGGCTATTAAGGAGGGATATACTCATGACCAAGAGAAATTGGTAATAATGCATCCCTATTTACATGTTAAATATGGTTAGATATGGAAGAACAAGAGCAGATGTAATTTCATAGTAGGATTCAATATTCTCTAATTAGTGATCTATTTTCTTAGTTTACTTAGTCATACTTATTATGAAAAAACATTGTATGATTTCTCCTGTCATGAGCTGAGATAAATTCTCTTCAGAGAGGTAGATTAGATTCAACCACATTCATCAGAATAGTTCACTAGAAGCCAGACTGGCCTATCACAAAAAAATACTATTTTTTCTATAGTTCTGCTATAGAGACAGAATTTATTAGTGGGATGTGTATCCACTGAAAGCCATAATGTATTTAGAAATGAAGAGGCCTTTACAGTGTGTCTGAGTACATTCAGTTTTGCCTTGTAATCACCTGCAAGTTTCCTCTCTCAACCTGCTTTGGAGATGAACATGCTGCGTTGCCTCCTTGTGCTCTTGGCACAAGAAAGGGTAGGTCTGGGTCATCGAGAGCAAAGAGTGCAGTCCACTTTACTGCTGTAGTGGGTCCTTTACTGGAAAGCTGCCTGCAGGAAAGCCTCATTCGGGATCCTGACTAAGGCTGAAGTTTCTATACCGTAGCTCTGCAACACCGTCTCTCCACATTCCCTGCACTATGTATCCAGATTCTAACCATTAGAAAGCACATTTGTGAAGGCCCTCTATCCTTCCCTTATTTCAAGGTAAGTGAAATTCATGGAAAGATGTAGTCTCAGATGGAAATAGCAAGTGGGTGAACTACATTAGCTTTCTGAAGTGTAAAATGGTGGGGCTCACTCTGTTTCCAAAAAAAAACCTAGCACATGCTAAAACCATTGTCAGTTTGCTTGAAACTTTGTACACATCCTCTAAATATCAGCTGCTTTTAATACTAATACAGTGCTCTACTTCAGGATGGAATCTACTGGCTTACTGTCTGTGTAAGCAGAGGTGATCCACCTTTTAGCTATGATCCACCACTTGAAAGATCCCCCCACCCAGACTTTTTGATTTATTCCAGCATCATTCAGAACTCTCTGTACTGCTAGATTTGACTACCTCCGCGTACTGCAGCTTCTCATACTTCACAGCTGCCTTTGAATGTCATCCGTTAATTTCTCCCCTCATCCTCTGCAGAACTCTTCCTACTGCTGTTAATCAGGCCATTTTGTTTTCTAATTTTAAATCTGTTATAAAACCTTCTCTCTCCACCCCCAGTGCATATGGGCAGGTTTTCTTTTACTGCAGAGCTCACAGATACCAAAGTTAGACATTATTTATCACTAACACTGTCTAATTTATCCACCATTACTTGCTTAGTGAAGTTTATCTAGAAAAGAAAACAAACCTGTGCTTTCCCTCCTTCACTACTTAAAGCTGTTTGTAAGGAATAAAAATGCTTCATTAAGGCATAAAGGAAATTAATGTCAGAACTCAAAAGGAAACTTGAACATCCAGGGCAAGTAGCAGATCTGTAGGTCTGCACAGGGTTCTTAGCATCACAAATGCAGTTCACAGTGTTAAACTTGTCCTAATTCTTGACCTAGTGTGTGCTGCCACAAGTAACCTGTAAAAACCACATCTGCTGTACTGTAGTGCTTGCCAAGTCACAGTGTTAAACATCTTCTTAAAGGTAGCTGTCTGTGGTCTTTGGAGAACCAACAACAGTCAAGCTTTGGCAGATTTTCAGGTACACTTTTACACTTGCAGTGTCCATTTTAATAGTCACATGTAAGTGTCAATAATTTTTGGTGGTCCAGCCTGAAGTCACTTATTTTCCTACACATTTAGCAAAAATAGAGCAGAAGTTCTAATAATTTGAATGTAGCCTAACCTGACCCAGTCAAGGAAATATTAATATTATACTGAGAACAATGTGGCCTTGTACTATGCTCAAACATTGGTCATTTTTCATGCAATCAATGACTTCGACAAGAAGATTGTCAGACTAGATTTGACCAGTGCTGACAGTACAGTAGCTTTACAAACTTATAGCTTGGTGGGTACTTCAACATGAGATGGATTTTGATAGGTGGTCATCATGCCAGTCATGCCTTTCTCAAAAAGAAGAAAAATGGTAATTGAAATTTTATCAGTAACTTGGTAAGTCCTTTTATGGACTCAAAATGGAGAGAAGAAAATGGAGAAACACAAGAAGATTATCAAACACAAAGTTGCTAGCCTTTTTAAACTGTAGGTGTTAATCAGTAAACACAATGTTGATGCAACATCATGAAGCAATAAGGGGGACTAGTGAAGTGAAATTGCTATAGAAGACCATTACATTTTCTTGTCCATGCAGAAAATAGATTTTTTACTCAATGTCTAATATTTTGGATATGGTGGCACAAGTATACAAATCTACCAGCTTAAGTTACAAATAGGCACACAAAAGACCAAACACATGAACAGTGTTTAAAAACCTCAAGCAGTTTGAGCATGGGGTTTTCACTGTAGCAAAAGAAAATCTGAACTTTAAACTAATGAAGATTATGCTGAAAGAATAGTATTGAATGTGACAAGAGACCTGAAGCACAGAGACAAGGGGGAAATTTTGCTGGGATGTTTACCACATAAACCAACACTAATTCTGTCTAAAAAGAAAAGTAAATCCTATTTTCCTTTAATTGGGAGCATATATTATGAAATGTCATAAAATGCAAATTCTCAACCACTGGAAGCAATAAAATAGAGAAAAACTGCAGTGGGTAGGAAATTCCTGTCCACTTAATCTATTAATAGCACATGAATGTTTAGAGCATTATGCCTGCAACAGGCTACAGTCTTTTTTTACCTTGGTATCAAAAACACAAGCTACCAGAATATATGCTCTCTTAAAATTCCTTTAGAGACAACTCAGGCATGGAATAAAAATAGCATACAGCAGCTATTTAATCTAAATTGCTCTTAGAAAAATACTACTAATTGCCCCTTTTGCACACTACTGATTTAACATCCTCAAAAAATATATCTTTGTTTTGGTTCATTTATCTTCCTTCTCTCACGATTAACGATTGCATACAGCATACAGATGAATTTTTCCTTTCAGGCCTTTCTAATTTATTTCCAAACAGTATGTCTTAATAAAAAAAGAGGTTCTGTATGTTATCTTTCTGAACCTCAAGTGAAGCCACTCAGTGAAGATCCAACGGAATCTTAAAAGTAAATCAAAAACAGTTCATTCAGCCATGGGATTCATTCAGTTTTTTCAATATCTATTCCACCCAAACCAGACAATTTCTTCTTCACTGCTAATTTGTAGAAATCTTGCTAGAATGAGCTGGATGGATTTTTCTTTTAGATATTTAGCTTGCCAGTACACTAATATCCTAATATTCATTTTTATTCCAGAAGCAATAATTTCTACGTGGAAGAGACACTTATTGTGTTTAAAAGGGTTGATCTGCTGTGTAAAGCAAATGGGAACTGTTGCCCTCCAGTTGTACAAAAAGTCCAATCTTTAAATAGTAACACATGCATGTGCAACAAAACCATTTGTTTCCTGTTAATCAGGTGTATGTGAGGTTGAAGGTGTTTTTTTAACCTTTATTGTAAACTTATTTCAACAAAATTGGAATGCCATCAGATAGCATTTACTGTAAATATCAAATACTTTTATTTAGAAGACATTATGTATTTTCATCAAAAAAATATTGCCTTTCTGTTTTTTTTTCCTGTGCATATGCCAAGGAGATAAAAAAGTTGTGAAATTTCTAATGTCATTTACAGATTATTCTGTTAAAGAAAAATATGAAGGGTTTTCACTTGTCTTACACAGGCTATGTAGCATATAGTAAAAATGTTCATTATCTTAATATCTGAATAGTGAATTCATGTATGTAAATAATATTAACAATATGCATTATATGGTAGTGGTTCAAAAGCACCCTTGTTCCAACAACCACCAGCCCATATTAACTGTTCCACTGTGATTTCAAGGTCCATTCAAAATTTATGTAACCAATAACAGTCATTTTATTTGGTGGGGTTAAGAGAGCTTGACCAGGCGACAAAGTGAAATTCTTGTCTCCTCTCTCTATCAGCATTACAAAAGTACTTACTTTTTACAGCTCTGCCTCCCTGGTGCCACAAGGGTGATTATAACTATCGATATGCATTCCCCACTCTTTTAAATGAAGACTAATGGTTTAAAGCAATGGCTGCTGCCACTTCTTCCAGCAGAATTAGAGCAGAACATCACAGGCAGGTCACTAAGTCTTCTAAACAAGGGAATCTTTGAGAGTATACATCACAGAAGCTCAGGATATATTGATTTTACCTGAATCATGTTGACACAGCTCTCCTCTGTCCAAAATCTCTGTTCACTCACAGTTAAACTTTAAATTAGGCAACTAATGATAAATAAATGATGATGGACACTGTGGAAAAAGAAGTTATAAATGAAAAAGGAAAACTACACTTGTAAAGTTCCAAAATTGCCATATCAGATGCTTCCTTTCTGCAATTTATATGAATATTTGGTGTTTTCTCCCACAATATTGTCACCACTGAAATAAGCAGTGTTGCCAAAGGACAAAAATAGCAACATAAGGCAAGCTAGAAGTGATTTCTAGGAAAAGCTTCTGAGAAAGATAGGCTTCCTTAGCAAACTAAAGAAGAAGAGACTTCAAACCCAGTGCATTAGGAGAAAGACGTAAGTTTACAAATGCCTTGTCAAGCAAAAGGGTTGTTTGAGCTATTACAAAGACCAAACATGTAAAGAAGAAAAAGGTGAAAACTAAAATGAAAGCTGTATCATAACTGTTTAAAAACCTTTAGATTAGACTTAAATGAAAGGTGAAGATCTATATGGCTGGATAATCAAGTCTCCTAAGGAAGGAAATTAAACTGATGGAATAGCAGCAGGTCATAATACTTCTTTTCTGCTGGCTTCTATCTATTGACTAAAGTAGATTTGTCCTTCTTATGGGAATCTAAAAAACCTGAAAAGCACAAGGAGAAATTAAGAAGTAGTTGTACTTGATAGCATTCTGTCTAATTGCCTGCAAACTGATGTTTTTCATCCACTGTGACTGTATGGTTTAAGCACACTTAGAAACTCTGAAAAAAAAAAGAATGAAGGCACTTTATTTGGTAAAAATGTGACTTTTCCAAGGGGTATTTTAGGCAACAAAAATGGAAAGAAGCAGTCAAATTTACAGTATCTGCAAACCCTTCTTATCAATTATATTCTTTCTAATCAGCTGGTGCACCTTCTCAATAGAAGAAGCTAGACCTCTAGGTTATGCTAAATCCATGTTGAAAATATAAGAAATCTTGCCTGACAAAAAATCCCAAGGAGGTATTTGGATGTAAAATGTGTAAATATGGTTGCAAAGTCTGTGAGCTGTTACAGAGGAGATGGGCATTTGGGGAAAGCCAAACACAGAAAAAGCACATTTAGTGCTATAATAGGGAACTTGTTACTTATAAAATTCTTTTCACTGGAAGAGGTTTCAATGACAAAAAAAAACCATTTTTCAACCTTTTTAAGTGCCTAGGGACTAAAAGATAACTGATTCTTATGAAAATACTATTACAAAGTGCACTATTTGCTTAACAAAAACCCAAGAGTATACATGCATGAAATGCACAGGAGACTGTTTTTTTCCCTGTTCATACAGAACAGTTTTAACATTTAGGTACTTTGTTCCCTGATAGGAAATGCACACACAGGCCTGCCAGATGAGGCAAAGGGATCCTTTCTTTTACAGTACTCACTCATCTCTTTTCAGACACAGCCAGAGGGGAAGTGAAGTTCTGTTGGCCTCAATCCTGTTTCAAGGTCCATTCCTGTATTTTATGCAATATCTGTTTAATATAAGCCTCATAAGGGATGATGGCAGGAAGGATGAGACCTAGCATTTAGTGAGTGTCCCAGCCATCAGGCTATACAATATCTCTGCTTCTTGCCTCTTTTTTCTCTACAGAAATGTCCTTAGAAGCTGAGAAATCTGAGTTCAAACCACCTCAGACTGTGGGCAAAAATGTCTTCAACGTCTTTTAGTTCTGTTTATACAAAGATATTACACAGAAGTCTATGGGCTAGGAGTGCTTCATTAAAAAAAAAAAAAACAAAAACAAAAAAAAAAAAACCACACAAACAAACAAACAAACAAACAAAAAACCCAGAAAAAACAGGAATATAGTCAAAAGTTCTATTGTTGTTGAATTCTGGCATATAACTGTACAGCAAGTGTCTCGTGTTTTTAAATGGAACCTCCCACACATATTTTCTGGGTCTCTCAATGGCCTTGCTACCACACTGTTGAACCCACCAGACACTGCTGCAGCTGTGCTGTGGTTCCTGAAAGACTTTAAAAGGTAAGGAACCTGTAGGTCTTAGGAGGCAAGAATACCAGGTGGTGGCTGAACATTAGGTCTTGAGTTAGCAGTTCTGAGCCTTTTTTTTTTAAAAAAGCTTTTTTTTTTTTTTGTCTGGCCTAGGAAGACTGAAAAATACATTCTGCAAACACACTGAATTGTAACAGACACTGAGTGGGAATTAAAGAAATATTTCAGGAGTGATAAATTAAGAATTATTTACAGGATTACTAATCTATAATTAAATACAAAATTTAAACTGTTTATGTGGTCAAATACCTTGAAGATAAGGTCAGTCTGACCTTCATAAAGTTCAAGTACAATTCTCAGCTATTTTTTTCACATATAAATTTTAATTAATGCTTCCTTCTGATTTGTACAATCAACCAACACAGAAAACACTTCTAAGCACTTACAAATCAATTGCTAAATGTGATATAAGGCTGGAGCTTGATTTGTTTGGATTTGTTTTGATGGTTTTGTTTGTTTGTTTAGTTTGGGGTTTTTTACATTTCATTTTATTAGTTACTTCAGTCATCTTGTGTATTGTGTAAATAGAATTCAATAAATGTTTAACAATGTTAGCTGGTTATCTGTAATTAATAGTAAGGGTTAGGGGATGCTGATGCATTTAAAACATAGTTTCATTTTGTTATTCATGTAATAAGTTCTTGGGAAACTTCATGATCAGCAATAGAAAGCTAAAAATACTCCTCACAGATCTGAATCTCCACTATAATAGGAGACTGAAAACCAGATTTTATAGATATGTGGTGCACAGATTCAGATAGATACCTGGCATGTTTTCAAAAGAGCTTAGATGCATAACTGCTGTAGTATCCTGGAAACAGGTCTTGTCAAGAATTCTTTGATGAGATGACAGGCTTATCTGGTAAAAGTAACAGTGTGGATGTAATAAATACTTGCAAGGCTTAGCACTACATGACACTCAGGGTAAAATTCCACTTCCACTACTTGATATCAGTAAGACATGTGTTTAATGGACACAGAACCTGCTAAATGACAGACTCCAAGATTTCAGAGAGAACTGGGAGTTAACAATCTGTGCTGGCATTTTGAACAGAAGTGATGCAGAGTCACAATGGCATCCTGAGCAGTGGTTTTTTGATCCTCTCTTGGTTTTTTTGATAGAGGCAACTCTCTCATCCAGCATCCACTCTATAGTAAGAACTTTGAGGCTCCTCTTCCAAGGGCAGTGGTAAGCTGGGTTTAAGCGTGAAACACATCTGAGAGGGGTTTTTACTGGTGTGAGGATAGCTCCACCATCCCTGGTGAAGTACTCCCGTGCCTCACCACACATTTAGAAACATGGTCAAGGTGGCAAAGATGGGGCAGCCATCCTGTCCACGCTGTCATACGAACACTGACCATTTTCAAGTAATAGGATCACAGAATATTCAAACTTGGAAGGGACCCACAGGATCACTGAGTCCAACTCTCAAGTGATCCCACGCAGGGATCAAACCTGTGACCTTGATGTTATTAGCACTATGCTCTGACCAACAGCCTAGCTGAATAAAGAGAAAGCCAAAGCTCTGAGCAAGGCAGGCCCAAGAGGGAATACAGACCTGGAGAGGACGTGCAGTTGAACATGAGGCCTGGAAGCAGCCAAGCCCCTGGGATGAAGCTGTTCTACAACAACCCCAGGCCATGCTCACTCTCAGAAGCCTCAGTGCCCCCAGAGCAGAGCCTAGCAGGGCAGGCAGCAGTGGGACAGCGGTGCCATGGCAGGCTAGATGTCCCTGGGCTGTGCCTCACTCCTCTCTGCCTGGCAGAAGAGACCAAACATCACCCTTGTATGCTCCCTGCAGTGACAGTATAATACATCTGTGTTCATTTACAGATGTGATGACAGAAAACATGCTTAAAATTGGTGCTTGCAGCCGGCAGAGAGATTTGGGAAGACATCCCAACTCCCAGCACTGCAGGCACAAAACCACCGCTCCTTGTATTACTGCATGGATGGTGTCTGACTTCAAAAGTTGGCTGACATTGAAAATAGTGAAGGTTATGTTTGCTGACAATTGTATTCATTATGACTTTTTTGAGTTTTTTATTAAATTAATTAAGCCATTTTATTTTTTCCCCTCTGCAAAGACAGCAGACAAGCTGTATTTCATATTCTCCACAGAAAATCCATGTTGGCAGTTCCAGGCTTCCTGTCAGGTGCTGTGGATGGCAGGTGCTGCTGGAGACACTGGAAGGGGGCACCTGCCATCTGGAGGCTGGGTGGGAGGTGGTGCCACGGTGGATGCACACCTGGCTTTGCTGGCTGCTGTGACAGCACTGCTCTCATTGTGCTCCCCTTTCCCTCACCTGCTGTTTAAACGTTGTTTCACCAGGCATGATTTGAAATGCACTGTAAACCAGCTCAGGGTATGAAAGGCATTGCCATTGCCAGCGGTGGCACAGGGAGAGAGGTGACATATATCTGACATGTGCTCTGTGTGATACCAGAGGCAAAACCACTGTCTTGAACCTCTGGAGGATCTCCCTAGGGACTCAGCCAGTGTCTTCAGCACAGTAGTATAGCCAGGGGATAATGTATGTTACTATCTGAAGAGACATCACTGGCAGTTAGATGCTATTTTTACTTGTCTACCATACTTTGAAAACAAAATCTTATTTTTCTTCATCTGTCTCACTTCCTGGATTCCAGAAAATGCCAGTGGCAGGTAAAATGAAAATGTTACCTTCAGACATTTATTAAATACAGAGTTATCAAAAATGCATTATTTGAACAAAAGCAACAAAAAAAGTTCAGTTTACTGTAAAAAGGTAGCTTTTCTGTGGAGATTTTATCTTCCACTTTTACAATAATACATTATGCTTAAAACAGCAAATGATAATGATAAATTGAGAATGTATATAATGTGAGTCCATAAACATTACAAGTATAGAAAGTAATATTGGCAAATATGTGAAAACCCATAAAGATCAGAAAAATACAAGATTTGAACAATAAAATAGGAAACTTCTGAACAACAGATGTAATAAAATACAACAAAGGGAGACTATTGCATACTTATTTTCAGAAGTAGTCAGGTTAAGAAAAGTTCTGGGAATAGCTAAATTTTGGATTTTCGTGGCATCTTAATTTTTTCCCTTCTCTAATTATACTGGCAACTAATTATTTAAATCCTGTTAATTAAGACAGTGATATGGATCCCTATCAAGTGCATTACTTGCTATTCACTGATTACTTGTCTCTGTTAAGAAGAAACATCTATCCAGTTAAGAAAAGATAGCCAGTCACACACCACTAAAATGGACAGTGAATTACTGAAATAAATAAAACTTGCAGGCATTTTGTAAGCAACAAGTATAGAAAATGTCTATCCTAATCTGTTCATAAATACTTAGGAGAAGTCAGCACAAACATGAATGGGAATGCTTTGTAATTTATTTGAAGATCAGGGAGAGCCAACAAATCTATGGTGAAATGCTGGTCTTATTAAAAATCTCCAGGAATTTTGCCAATTACATTAGCACATTAAGGGTTTCAACTCTGTAATCTCATTTTTATTGATATGATTTAGATGGCTGTAGAGACTCATGTTTTTCTTACACTAAGGCAGATTCTCTGTGTCTTATACAAATGGTTGATGCTTTCTGAGGGACTATTCATGAAGTCAAATACCATCTAAGAAGTGCAAATGAAAGAGTATGAACAGAAGTACTTCTGATTTTCCCGTCATCTCTATCATATTTTTAATTCATAATCTCTTTGTCAGAGGGTTGTTCAGAATGAGCAAAACCATGGTAATGTCTGGTTTTTAGCTTGGTTTCCCCAAAGTAAGAAGCTTGTACAAAATTCTGCCAAAATTCTTTCCACTGCAAGTAGCTTTTGAGCTTACTGCATAAATCTAACCAAATTTAGCAATGTGGTAGGGGAAGCAAAGGTAATAAGTGCCAGCAAGTTTCACGAAAACAGGTAGAGACAGAGCAAGATGTTAATAATTCCTCCACTTACCCTACTCACCTTCTGAGATGTTGAATAGCACATGCAAGTGACTACACTTGAAATATAAATGTAGCAAATCCAGTCGTCATTAATATTGACTCTCATTGAAATGGTTCATATTTATTAGCTGAGATTTTGTGAACCAGGAAATAGATAAATTCTAAATGTTTTAGACAATAATGTATCTCCCCTCAATCCAAATTTTTTATGAATACTGTACTTATTTATGCAAAAGAAAATCAGAAAGTCTCCTGTCTGGAGACTCTGCTGGTGTGCTATTAAAATGTATTTCTCAATAAAGGCACATTCAGTGTTGCAAGGAAGCTCTTGGTAACAGACCAAGAGCTTGGTTTTACAATAAATAAATTTTATTAGCATTTGATTATAGCTTTCTCATCTAACAGTATTTCAGTTGTTTGAAAGAAAAATTGCAAGCTTTTAACATGTACTTGGGTAAACACATTTAAATGTCAGATTTCTGTAGCACCTCTTTCAGATGTTGCAGGTATCAGGCCAGTTTGTGGTGAACAGCAGATGGCTGTGGATCTACAACTGTGAGCCCCTGAACAGTCACCTCATTTCTTGCCACATCCATATGTATACAGTTAAAACCAAAGGTATGAAAAGAAAAAGTGACCCAGCATTGATTTGTGGAAAACAAAGCAGCAATAAATGAAGCTAGTGTATCTGATGGGAAAGCACAGCCCTGCAGAACAGTAGGCATAAGACTATTGATTAAATTTTTTCACCCAGCTGTGAGCACATGAAAACAGAAGAACAGCCATCAGGTTCAGCATCCTGACTCCTATCAGTGGCTGTAAGCAGATGCCTTGTAAGGGGGTGAAATCTTCTTGTTCTGCTTTGCTCTCTGTTCTTCACCTACTAAGTGCTATCTTTTCTTTTGCTTTCCTGATACTGCATTCTAAGCTGTCAAAATTTTAAGATTTTGCTCCAGAATAGAAACCACCAGCTCAAAGGCCATAATTCTGTTGAGTTGGCTGCCCTTTGTTTTTTCCACACTATCACTTCATCGACACTGAAAGCATTTCTCCAGGTTGTACCTTTCCAATACATGTGACTCAGCTTTTTTTTAGTACTCCGTACTATCCTAGCAGCCATGCAGACAGACTCCCATACATCTTTTAACATAAAATTATGCCTATGCATGTAGACGTACCTTGATGTTACTTCATCACAATTTCTAACTGCCACAGCCTCTAATCATAAATGCATAGGTGAACCACCACCCCCTCTCACCAGGCTGATGCTCCTACCTGCTGCTCCCACCTGCACTATTCCCTCTAATCATGACGCTGTTGCCTCTAGCTAGCTAGTCACCCCTGTACTGATACCTCTTGCTGTGCTCTTCCCACTCACCACAGTACCACTTATATGGTATTATCACACATTGATTTCAACTATGAATAGGTTCATTAAAGAGAGCCTTTACTAAAATCCATTCACTTAAATTACTATCCTTTGAGACTTCAACAAAGATCCAGCACCATTTTATCTCTTGTCCTTGCAGTAGACCCAGTTGTGATCCTCTCCCAGCTTTCATGATTTCTGTTCTCTAAGTGATGACTAAAGGGGAATCATCTAAGCACCTAATTGGGCTTTATTAATGGTTCAGCATGTAGGTTCACTGAAGAGCCTCCATCTCTCATAAATATTATCAGTTATCATTATACCTTGGATCTCAGTAACAAAGAGGCCCCTTCAACACTAATTCTTCCTAGAAAACAAAAAGCCCCTTCTTAACTTGATAAATGTCTACATTTCCAGAGGACTAAAATAAGGACTTTGATTACACTAAAACATTCAGTCAGGACCAACTAAAAACAATATTGTTGTTTTTTACTTAGAGAGAAAGGATACAACATTTCATCATAAAGCAGGCATCAATACAACCAAATGGCTGCACTGGCATACTTTGCTTTAGCTTCTAAATGAGGTATGTTTATTTCACTTTATCAAGAAATGTCACCAGAAAATTATTTTTTCTCAGATCCTCCTTCTGTTTGTAAGACTCTTTCTAAAAATATGTTCCAATGGCTGAACTTTGGAAGTATTTATAATCTACACAATGAACAAGTGTAGATAGAGATTATGCATGCTCTCCATTATTACTATTATTCAAAACTATTTCTTGTGAGCACAAACCCTAACACCTGGCCAGTTGTCATCATGTTTAAATGTGTTGTTGCTTACATTAAAAAAAGAACTATATTTCTCTTAGGACTCTAACAGCAACCAAATAACAAAGAATTTGCATATATGCACATGTGTAAACTAATACACATATGTGCATACTGTATTTTGTTAAATTACTGGCATGTGTTATTGTGCTTTGTGACTCATGAATCATGAATCCATTTCACAGATTATCATTTCCCATTAAATTAGTGCTTTCCATATGGTATCTCCAACGCAAATCCTACAACCTACTTATTGTGGTTAAAAAAAATTTTGCGCCAAGAACATACTGTCCTGGGTTTGAAAAAAGTGTTTGAAATAAAATTATTCTACTATGTCTAATACTGTTTAAAGATTTAAGTGATTTCTTCTTTTTTGGCATTTTATTTTTAGACTGTATCTATTACAAGTTAGCATGTTATTTCTTTGTACTACTGGACTAGCATAAACCAGAAGCAATTATCACAAACTGGAGAGGATTCTTATAGTACAACACTGTATTTGCCCACAAAGAAGCCACTTCATCAAACCACAGTGTCCTTTTGTAACGGCTGTATTAATACATGCCAAAAGTATTGTAACCATTGCACTTACACAGTCAAAACTTTTATGGGAAACTTGTGAAATCTTGCTTCTAGTTAGCTACCTGAACCATACTTATGCAGTGTTCTTGTAAAAATTGAATTGTAAGTGGCTCACAATCATACTTATCCAAAAAAAGTAGTACTAAAAAGGATAAAAAGAAATTTTTACAAAACTGATTTTATTTCTGAAAAATCTGTGAAACCCTTTTTAAATAAAAAAGATACTGGATTAGTTTACCATGTCATTAGTTGGGTTTTTTTCTTCCTATACATCACATTCTACAGATTTTATGTGAGAAGAAACAATCCAAGTTCAGACTGAATAAGCTCAGTATCTTTGCAGGTTTTGAACATACTTTTCAAGACCTCTGATTTAACAAAATTCCATTAAAGGGTGGGGTTGGAATATCATTCTCATTTTTAATGAAGTAGGTTGAAATCTTGCTACTGTAAATAGGACTGGTTCTGAACATTTTTTGATCAGTCAGTTGGAGCATATAAGACTTTCATTGTTTCAGGAAGCCCTTTGTAGCTCTACCACATCTGCAGCTGGTCTCTAAAGTGTTTATGGACTAAGCTGAATAGATTTTGTTCTTTACGTGCTCTCATTTCTCTGCCTGTTCCATTTTGTAATTGGACAGATAGCCAAAATGACCTCTACTGGCCATCCAGGGCAAGAGTTGTTTTAAATCCAACAATTTTTCTCTGTTTCCCATGGTTTATATTTTATTACTTCATCTCCACTTCAGTCTTTGGTTCTGGCACGTTTCCCATGCAAGTGACATTCACACTCTATAATTGAGCTTTATTCATGGAACTGTGAAACAGACAGAAAGTATTCCAAAATATGGAAAATAAAAAAAAACAACAAAATAAACATCTAAAAACAAACAACTTCACCATGACATTTTCTTTGCTTCTTGGCTTTGGCTTGCTGGCAACAGAGCATTGAATATGTAAATCCGTAACTAATGAAGAGTTATATCAGTCAAAGCTAATAATAGAGTAAGTAGTTACATAAATCAATATAGATAATAGAATCTATTTTTGAGGGATATGATGATCTGTTTGCAGGATATATATGTATACACACACACACACACAAACACACGATTCTTTTTATACTATCAGCCAATAAATGCATTACCAAATTCAACTGGTGTTTATCTTCAATAGACTACAGAAACATACAGATTGTAGATATATATATATATATACTTGAATGGAAAGTGTTCACCAGCCATTTTATCCTTTCTTATTCTTAGTACTTCTTTCAGCTGAGTATCCTGGTAATTGTCACCAGAAATTTTCCTCAAAGATTTCTTGGAATTATTCTACTAGAGATCTAATGCATAAAATTTGCTAATAACAAAGATCTACTATACCAAATGAAGGGAAAAACATGCAGATTCAATGATCAGTGGTTTGAAATTATCAGAGCAGCTGAGACGACTTAGCAATAAGTCCAGGAATAAAACTAGCAGCAGAACAGCTTTCTTCTCTTACCACTGTCTCTCAGCCTTCCCTGTTTTTTGGATATTATTATTCCCTGTCAATGCTGCATGATATGTCAGTGTATGGATAGCAAAATGGCATCCAATTTATTTTTGCTGCAGCGTGGCCTTGCAAAATAATTTCTGATTTTCTGCTTACTGTCTCTAGAATGTCTTCTTTATATTTTTCTTTCCTTCTGTGTGTCTTGTGTAAAATTGCATTTTCTCCATATGAATTTTAATAATCTACTTGCCCAATTTTCATCTCCCTATCTCTCTGTAGAAGATCTTCCAGTTTTCATTACACTATATTTTCTTTGAAAAGAAAATTATTATTATTTTGATACATTAACTATTTAAAATTTAAAAAATAGTAAAACTTAAATTATTATTGCAGTTCGTAACTCTTCCTCCTGATGAGAACACAGCAATAAGATGATTACTGTGATCACTAACATTTAAGATTAAAATAGGAAGAAAACTAGGAAAGTGAACATGAACATGAAGCAATTCCATGCAAAGCAGTCTTAATTTGGAACAAATGTTGGGAGATTGGAGCCCTAACACTGGTGATGATACCTGTATATTAGGGACACAGAAAATTCTATTTTTATTGTATGTTCTGGGAGGATGTCTTCACACAAAACTACTGAATATTATTGGACAAAAAATGTCCACTTATGTTGTCAGTCTGTTTTATATATGTAATTCTTTCTTTTTGCAGTTCCAAGTATTTAAGAACTGTTACACACTTCAGATCTGGCCAGTTTTCTCTCTCAACATGGCTAGAGACAAATGCATAGGAAAGAGTAACAGACATAGAGATATGGTTTTCCTAACAGTGTCCTGAACCCCCAGCCATTTTCAGAATGGGGCATTTCCTGGGTAACATACAATTTATTTATTTAATAGCTGCCCATAGAACTTTCATCTCAAGTACTCCTGACATCTTTTGTGCTAGGTACAGGGGATTTTTTTTTTTTATCCACTCTCCTTTGCCAAGGAATTTGAGGGGTATACTACCTATGCAGTTAATAAACACTTACTTTTGTAATTTGAGCCTTGCGTGCCCCCTATACCTAGGCAAACAAGTCTAAGCATTTCCTAAAGAGCAAAATAGCTTCAAAAAGAACAGCTGAAGAAACTGCATCCTAAAGTATTCTGTTAATGAGGGTACCTATCTGAAAGAAATCGTGGTTCAAATCTACTCTTTTTCCATTTAAGTTATTGAATCCTATTATTAATGAAGATACCTGAGTCAATAAGGTGCTGTCAAGTTTCTAACACTCTTTTGCCAAAAGTATTTAGTTACTCACTGCCTCAGGAATGAAAATGAAAACAAATCTACTGTTGACTCTGCCAGGTCAGTCCCTAATGCACCTACCACAGGGTTTCTCTTTAAAATCAGAACATTGTCAGGAGGATTCAGGACATTGTGCCTTACAGCAGTGATGAGATACCCCTTGAAATTGTGACTTTGGCCTCCTTAACAGAAAAAAGAATCAAGCATGCCTATACTGCATACTCGATGGACGTTTATCTTCTGAACTGCAGACCACTAAGTCAAGACTTTGTTTCATCTTGAAAGTAGATTTTTCTACCAAAAAATTCATTTTAGATCAAAGGAAATATTTCATGTTGACCAAATATACTTCATTATTTTGGTAAGAATGTTAATAAATAAATTCAATTCAAACTGAACTGATCTCCACATTCTTTTATTCAAATACATAGATATAGAAATAGTATTATTCCTGAGAATACAGTCTTAATGGATATGTCTGAATAGTAGAAATTATCCATATGAAGTAATTAGGTGAGGCTGTTTTATATATTACAAGTCAAATCAACTCTAATTCAGTATTAGTTAATAGAAAAATAAAAAAAAATAAAAAAAAAATAATCTTGTAAATGAGACCCGCATTTCTAGAGGATACGGTGTAAATGTAAACAGTGCAGGTGTCTATTAAGAACCATAATTATCTTATTTGGACTTGGAAGCAGTTTTTAAATATTGGGGAAAATATGGTACTCTTATATGCATTTATGAAAATATTTTAAAATTACATCTGTTCTATCTTCAGTTTTCATTATAGTTCTGTTAAGTCAAAAATAATCATCACACAAAACATGGTTTTTGTCCTAGTTCAAATACATAAAAGCAGTATCTCACATGCAATAAAATTCCTACATAGGTACCTCTTATGGATATTATTTTGAAGGTAGCTATTACTATGGTGAAAGAATCCAGACAGTTGAAGACTAGAAACATAAATATAATAAGAATTATTGTAGATTAGCTATAAATGTCATCAGCAGTTACAGACAAATTATGACTAAAGTTTGCTTAATAAAGTAACAAGAACCAAATGGTAACCAAAGTGCTATATAATATTTGGTGCTAGGAATCTTCAAAAGAAAGAAAAAAAAAAAAACAATATGGAAGACAGGAAAAAGGGATAAAGGAAAAGTGGGGGATGGGGGGAGATTAAAAAAAAAAAAAAAAAGAAAACTAGCTGCAGTAATATCTGTCATTCATAACTTGCCATAATTATCTACTCTGTAAAATTGCTGCTGTAATTTTAAATGCCTCCCTCCTGATCTAATTGGCAGACTAATGCAACGACTTGACTAAGAACCAGGAATGTAGATCTTGCCATTATGTCAGATTCACTTGGATTTTAATGCAATATTCCCTCAGGAAGGTCTATGATTTAATTAAAAACATTGTGTTTCACTGTCCAGCACAGCACCTGCAGCTCTCTTAGTGTGTGGATCTTGATTCCCTAGAGTGCATTGCAGCTGACCTTTTTGATTTCCATTTAGCGATCACTTTGCAGATAAATTTTAACTGTTTCCTATTTAGCTCTTCAATGTGCTTCTGTGCCTCCAGTTCTTGAATTCTGATGCTTATCAAAGCATGGTTTCAAATTTGCCATGATTTCTCTCCTAAAAGTACTGCTCCTATAACAAATACAAATAGCAGAAATCAGAGTCAGCTCTGATTTAGAAACTGATTCATTCCACGGATTACAAATGCTTCTGAACAGAGCTATACAAAACAGCTTGCCATTGAGTTAAAGCAATGTTCTCAAATTGTTACCAAGCATACTGTATTACAACATAACCTTATATGATACAGTAATTTCTATTCTGAGTTTCATAATCAATAGGGTGCTTTGTCCCAGTTCCTTTTTATGCACAAAAAATAAGTCAAGGAATTGGAAAGAAGCCCTATCTAGGCAATATTCCAGATCATGACAATATGGCAATGTGGAGATGTTAAGATAGGTGGTTTTATGAAAATCATGACATTTTTAGTTACAAAGAGGTAATCATTCTATTGCTTCTTATCAAAGTAGATGTGTGTGGAAATGCTTCTGCACAAGGCTGCTGCTGGTCTTGGCAAACTCACTGTTAAGAGAAGCAAAAATTGAAATTAATCCACCTCCCTTTACTTTTGAACATAATGAGTTGTCTCTGTTAGCTGGTGATCTGTACAAGAAAATTTCCATAGGCCATACAGTTCATTTATATTTAATTCCAGACTGACTACAACCACAAACACCTCTAATGGTAATAACATGCAATAAAATAACAAGCAACAAATTAGGTGGTAAATTAATTGTGGTTCTTCATTAACACAATTGTGCACCTGGTAACAAAAAAGGTACAGAACCTTTATCTCTGTAAAACTGAGGATGTTTCCAGAGCTTCCAAAGACCAGCTACTGCAGTGCTTTGTAAGGTCATATTTTTCTCTACTGAGCACTTTGGAGGTGCCTGAAAATAGGCATGGAACTGTTCAGCTATTGCATCTGAATCTCTGGAAAACAGAAAGGCATACCTACACCTACTGCTCCTACATATATTCTGATCCATTAGCCTTGCTGAATTAGATATTTAAAATTATTTGTTAGAAGAATAACAAAGTTATTGAGAGTACAAAGCCTTTCATTATATTGAGAATAAATTTAACAGGGACTGATTTTTATATTCTGTATATAGTTAACACATTACCGTTGACCAGCAAAAGTGGATTTATGAATATGTTGCACCACTGGTCAGTGTATGTCAGACTGAGTGTACAGAGAAACATAACCCCTAGTTTCTTTAAAAGGATTTTCAAAGTGAATCTTTTTTTTAAGGGGATATCTCAAAATGCCACAGTAATTCTGCCAGTATGGGACTCAGATTCACATTTTTATTCCGAAACAATGTTTATAAGAGCTACAAAAAGCATCAGGAAAACAAAAAAAGCAAGAGGATTTTTCACAGCTGCTTTCTTATCTCCCTGAATCAATATTGGACAAAGATTAATCATCATAGCCTATATGTCCTTTAGTCTCCAGTGAACTGCTCCTCTTTCCTTCCTATAAAATGCACATCTTACTTCTTAAAAGATGTGAAATAATTAAACAGTACAGTGTTGGAACAGGTAATACAGCTTATCTGAGCTACACCTGCTAAATTTCACATTTTTAAGAGTTTATAAGCTTGGGAGAAATTGCTGAAATGCAATCTTATTTTTTTCCCTTTCACTTTGACCATTCATCACATGGCAGTTCCTGTGGTCAGACAGTGAATATAGAAATGAGCTGCAGCAATGGAGAAATCAGTAAAGATTTAGGAGGGTGGCATGAATGGCATAATTTTTTTCAGCCTGTCTAGCAGCTTGTTTTTAAACAGGCATTGATACAATCTAAGGACTGTCTAAACAGTTACCTTGTCTTTACAGATTTACCTAAGGCTCTTAATCAATATGTTTTTAATAGTTTTACAAGTGTTGTATCTAGCAATGCAGGATGGAGAAAGATAAAAATATGCCTTTCTTGATATTGACTAATTAGACAACTCCATGAGATGGGAAGACAATTTTGCATAATGAGAGCTTCACAGAGTCCAATGAGGGCTTTGTCTACTCCTCACATGATAAAGTATTTAAGGGACTTGCCTGACTGTGAGGCTAATATGAGTCTGATATCCTATACAGTACCAAGACTGGATCTCATCCATAAAGTCTTGGCAATCTGTACCATTGAGATGCCAACAATTAATTCAAATGTTTGTCCTAAAGATGCAATTTAATATCTTAGAATGAGGAGGTTAGCTGCAAACAGGCATGATTGCTCTCAGTGTGCTCGCAAAATACAGGTGACTGCTTAAGAGGTAGATTGATGCAGATAATCCAGTTACTGTTTCAAACTGTCACACAATTTGATAAGAAACTATTTTCCCTTTAAGATGTTAACATGGTCAATGGATTTTCAAAGTGCTCTTTATATCCTTTGGCATATCCTTCCTCCTTGGTCCAGTCTGAAAAGTGCAGTTAACTCGGTTAAAAATACAAGAATTTTTAAAAGCCCTACTAGTTCCAGAAAATAATTCTGATTGGCAGATCCAATAGGATTGATCCTTATAACATTTGAGACTTTGCGCATTTCTGCCATCTACAGTGCAAAAATGCTGTCAACGCTTAGTATTAGGGGACAGTTCCTACTACAAAGCAGACCCTAGAGAAACTTGTCACTGCAAACAAAAGTATATGAGCATACCCATCTGTGAAACACAGCTATGGCTGCAAGCTTCCTTTCTGCTCAGCTCTTTTTACTTTTTTCTTAAGTTAATACACTGCAGCTTTAGATTAATCCTCATGCATTTTCTTAAGCAAATATGTATAAATTCAAGATGAACAGACATGTAAACATTGCTGATTGGAAATCAAACCCTCAGCAAACACGCTTGCTGTGTAACTACCTGGCATCTTGGCTACCCCTTCTGTCAGAATGGCACCCTGCCTGCTCCAAAGTTGATTTGACCCCTCTAGTAATGTGCGGGTGCCAGACAGCACCGACTTCTGCAGAGCAGCCTTCTTCAAGCCACACATGCCATCCCCTCTGCAGGAGCTCCTGCCTTCATGCCAGCAATGAAGCATTGGCACAACATCCTTCCTCACAATTGATCCCACCTGTTGATACTTGCACAGCCAGAGATGAGGGGAAAAAATATAAAACATAGTAGGAAAGAGAGGCAGACAAGCATTTCTGGTTGCCAAAAAGGCAGGTGGACTAGCAGCAGGTGTCTGATCAACTCAGGAAGATAACAGGGTGTCAAAATGTTTCTAACAGAAAAGGGCAGTACTTCTTGCAGGACTCCATCCAAAGACAATCAACATATCCATCAGTGATTTTGAGGGGCAGCCTTTCACATTCTTTGGTGATAAGGTAGATAGAAAATAAGTCCATAGTGTTACAAAAGCAACTCAAATACTAGATAAATATTGGCAATAAGCTGCATTACTATCCTCTTTTCACCAACAAAAGAATAGCCATATAGAGCATGAAAGGCATACTAGGAAGGTTTTATCTTTGACACACATGAGGCCGTTTTCAAACCCACATTGGAAAATGCTTGAGGGAAACCCTGATCCCTCTCAAACTCGGTATGCCAAAAGTTTATCTTTTGCTCTGAGTGATTAATAAGTATTGAGGTAAATAAGCTTACCAAATATCAAAATGTGATTCACACAGATCTCATGTTTTCAACTCTGTAGAAACGGGAAAGGGAAAGGGAGTTCCTTTAGATTGAAAAGATTTTTGAAAGAAAATGCCAACAGCAAAGTCCACATTTCTTACAGAAATATCTAAAAAGTACCATCCAAAAAGCTGTGCAATTTGCAAGGCTGAAATGTCCTTTTGAGGTTAAAATTAGCAATGCATCTGTCTCTAAATAAATAAATGAATAAAAATCCTATCATTAATTATTATCTTTTCATCAGTATCTGGGACAACTTCCCAACTGGCTGAAATTCTTTTCTTTTTTTCTTTTTTGCTCTTTCTTTATAGAGCTATCATGATGTGTGGTCAATTGTGGCTGGCTATTACTTTTTTTTTTTTTTTTTTTTTTTTGCTTTTCCAGTGGAAAAGTATTCCTCTTTGAAATTTATATGAATGAAAATGAAAAAAAAATAATTCCAGAACTAATTATGTGGATAAATATAAATCAGAATTACCTTTATGGCAGGAGTTTGGGACTTTCAAAGAAGCCTGCTGTCCAAACACAGAATTTACATCATAATTATATATTTTCCTGCCTTGTGCCAGGAATGGAATCCAGAACCTCTCTTACTTTTCCAGGCATGTTTTTATATATCTAATGACAAGAAAAATACATACAAAATTCTGTAAAGCAAAATATGTATCTAGGACTCCCCAAATGCACAAAAACAACCTAAGGTACAGTGTTACTACCTTTCCTTTTCTTTCCTTTGTCTGATTTAGCATTTTAGGATACATATAGATACTTAAATGCTGTCTATATCCCACTTTAGGCTATTAAATGTTTTATCTATTCTGGACACCATTTTGTCTAAATTTTCCCTTCCCTTTTAGTTTCATTTGGATTTGGGTGTTTAGCTGTCTCAGACTCTGGAATAAAAATGGCCAGCAAAATTAAACAAAGGCTTATAAAGTTACAAGGTTTAATAATGCAGGCAGTGCCAACAAATAGGAATGTTATTTGTTGTATTGCTCCTACTGCAAATAATGCAAATATCCTGGCTCCCTCTCTGGAGTAACTGAGGGGCAAGATTTCTAGGATATATTGCCTAAACATAGGCATTTTATTTAATTTTAGGACATGATGCCTGGTTTACAGTTGCTATTCTGGAAAGGAACATATTTTTCAGCCTTTGCAGATGTCTGGATGAATCCAAAGGTTCAAAAGTAGTACTTGGCATGAACATCTAGTGAGCCTCAGACCCTCCTCATACATCTCCACTGCACACATATAAAGCTTTACTCTACTTTGCCTTTGCTTTTGAGTGTAGGTTCCATGGAACCAGGGCAATCAAAAAGGAAAATGAGAAACTGTCTTTAAGTCAGCATCTCAAGAGTGCTGAGCTCATGTTTCTTTCGGTAATAACAATAAAATGCTTTGTCTTTTGTCTTTATAGCCACACTTTTCACACAGTCCTTTTCACACAGTGTAAGGCAGTTCAAACCTATGAGACAACTTTGAGAACAGCAGGACAACACACTGGGCAGAATTAAACATTAATACAATTTTTTAAAAATCAAATGTCAGGCACATTACTTCCTACATATCATAGAGTTTATAATTACATTTAATTTAAATTCTGTTACTGAATAACCTTTATATAACAATATATAGCAATATATATAATATAAAATATATAATTTCAGGACTGGGTAATGAATGTCCCAGGATTTAGTTGTAGAATTTGAGCTGGTACCAAAGCTGAAATCTGTTCATATATATATATATATATATATTCAATTTCTATTCCTTAGCTTGAATGAAGCTCAGTCAAGAAAAAAACAAAATCCTAATAGTCTAAGTACTTGCTGTTGGCACAGAGAGAGAAATAGGGGAGATGCTTCCTTATTCTGGCAAACAAAATTTCACCTCTTGGGCATAAATTCCTCTGTATAACAGAGCAACATTTTTTGATGTATTGTCTATATTCAACATTCTTTTTTCTTCTGGAACCTAACTGCTACTACTACTATTATTGTTGTTGTTATTTATAAAAATTCTGAGGTATGTGTATGGGACCTCATCACTTTTATTCAAGGGGATATGTCTTGTTGAGACCATTCTCAACACAAAACAGAGTGTATAGGAATTTTTTCTAAGACTTGTTGAAAAGATTTCTTTAAGTGGAGTTTCATATTTAAATTCAGAAGGTACCTAAAATACTGATTTCTAAATTATTGCAACCAAATCTGAAATATCTGAAGCTTTGATTTTCCTCAGTTGTCATTGTTTTCTGTGGGCCTGAACTCCTTACCATATTTTTTGTAATAATGACATATAAGAGATCACAATAGGTTCAAGGAAATGTTTTTTTCAGAGATTCAATGAAGACAGGTGAATCTACATAAATGTCACTACATATGCCTGAAAACATCCCTCAAAAGATTTAAAAATCAAAATAATTGCTTTCACATAATTTACTGTGCATTTCCATTTTAATAAAGAATTAAAATTTTAATGTGGAAGGAGACCTGCTATGACCATCTCTTATTTCTGAGAATTTGTGGGGATTTTTAGTGATATACTGACAATAAGTCTAAATCCTTAAATCATAGAAATCAGAATTCCATGCAATAAAATATTTCAAAGAAAGTATGTCAGTTTATAGAATTTAAAGGTCTGGATCATACAGGATATGAATTCCTGTAGATTCATATCAGTAACTACAGGAAACAGAAATAATAATGTTCAAAATAGCTATGTGGCAATCTCTCTAAATGTTCTATGCCATTCAGCTGAATTTAGGAGCAAGTAAATCAGGTTCCCTTATAAGCAGCTTTTAAAGCAAAAGAATATGAGTTTACCAGGACTTGTTCTTAGACATAATAAATTCCAGCTGAAAAGTTACTCCTTAAGGAAGGCTAGATACATGAGGTGGAAACCTGTGAAGTCATTGTGGTTCTAAACCAGGGACAGAGGTTTGTGCAGGTCAGAGGGCTGCTCTTCATTTGAGTGCGCTGATTAAACACTCCAGGAAAAGGAATAATTCCTGCATGGATGGAGACATGTTGGAAAGCCTTCCACAGCAAAACATACTTGCTAGAAGAGAAAATTAGAACCTTCACTGCCTTAAACAAAAAAAAGTATTTGAAATAGCAGACAAGCAGGATGGACTTAATGGAAACATATTTCAAAACTTATAAAAATTTAGATTCTAAGGATAGAAAAGTGACATGAAGTCCCATGCTCTGTGAAATTAATGTGTGTGAGGATGCTGTATGAATAGGATGTCTCCACCTCCCTGTAAGCCTGCAGAGGTGTAGAATTCAAATCCAGGATAACAGAAAGGAATGGACTTGAATTAAATTGTTCATATAACAGGCTTGAACTATGCTTATATCATTCTGCCTAAAGAAATAGTCAAGGGTTGTAACATTTCTGTGTGTTTGCCTAAAAGTTTTGTCAGCTCTCACTTTTTCCAACCTCCTCTCTCTACTTCTTTCTTCTTAGCCCTCTTCATGCTCTTTTGAATACTTTCTCTTATGTCCTGACCCTCCTTTTCTAACAGGCAGAACTCCATTCTTCTTGGTTCTTCCATATCTTTCATGAATAGTAGGACTTTTTTCCTATACTTCTCCTAAGCTAATTCCTCCTAACATTTTAAGTACTTTGTCCTCTCGTTTCCTTCTTTTCCTTGTCTATCCTCCTCCTCACAGATCTTTCTCTCTGAATTCTCTAACACTTTTATTCTCCGTTCAAATACCGCTTTGGGCGGATTATTTTTTACTGACTCACTTTTTGAGTGAGGGAGAAATTGAATCATATCACATGCCCCTTACTGCTTCTAGTCTTCCTTTCAGAAAGTAAATGCTTATCTCTTTGGCTATTCGCTAATGTAGAAGCTCTGACTTCATGTGTTCAATGAGTTCAAGCTTCATGTGTTCAATGTGTTCCAGAAAGAAAGCTGGGAAAAAACTTGTGCTAGCTATAGAGACTGACCCTGAAGCAGAACAGTATCACATGGACCCTCTTCTGTTGGGGACAAGAGAAAGGATATGCAAAAAACATTAAATAGGGAAGAAGACAGGACATGGCACTTGGGCAATTCAGAAGGGGATTCAGACTAGGCGATGTACTAGTCAGGAAACATACCATACAGCATATTCAGTGAGCAACTCCCCTGAGGCAGCCAGCCAGGAAACAAAACAACAGGAACTGACTGCAGATCCAATACCTCCCCCATAACTGCAGTCAGCTATCTCAGCCCATACAGATTCTCTCCTGTAAGATCTTCTCCAATATGTATTCTCAAGTACCTATGGTATTTTTTCAAAAATACTCCTCTTTTTTTGAGACAAAGCTAAAGGACAAATATAAAAAAGCCATAATATAGAGCACATGCAAAATTGGAATATTTATTGACAGTGGAGAAATCCAAATTCACTTCTTTCTTTGGCCCAAGGTAAATGAAATTCATATCATATAATTTCATAGATTGATGCCTAATTCCATACTTCTCATGATAAAGTAATCTTGCAGAGAAAAAGTATGCTTCACTGAATAAAAATACAGTGTGAATTTGAAGTTCATTGCTATAAACAGTCACCTTTGGTGTTGGTAAAATCTGCATTTTTTCCTCTGATTTGGAAAGAGTTTCTAGTTTTTATGCAATGTCTGTTTTCTCTCTCCCTGCTGCCCTTTATTATTAAGGAAATTTAACAAAATCGTTGATCTGTAAAAAAAGACTAAAGAGTAACTACAATTATAAAAAGGAATCAGTGATGAAGGAAAGTGTTTAAGCAAGCAAAACTAGCATTTATGCCCAGCCCTCAAATAATTTCTCTGTCTTTTAAACAAAGAAGGTAACATCCCAGAGGAGGAGATAGAATTTCCTATAGGGAGAAGGAAGACTAAACTGTTAAGGGCTTTATCATTTCATTACAGTAGATAATTAGGTAATTAGAATGATTAAAAGTTTAGAAAGCAACAGACTCAGATGAATTATAATCCACAATCCTAAAAGTAGCAAGGGAAAAAGCAAAGCATCTGGAGTTCAGCTGCTTAAAATCCTTACACGACAAAGGTTAACAGTATGAGAAGATGAGGGCAAATGTTGTCCCTTATCTCCCATTCAAAATACATTTCTTTAATCAGATCCTCCCAGGCTAACATAAGGAAGAGGCTGTGGAAGAGAACATCACCCTTTCTGGAAAAGAGCCTGGAAACACTTCCTACAGATGGCAGCCTAGTTTGCTCCAAACACTCTGTTTGTTCTTCAAAGCATCTGAGAGCAAGATGAAGTGATGGAGCTGTATCTGCGACTTGGGTGACCTCACTTAAGGGAAGTAACTCTTTGCACCTACTCAGTTTGAAAGAGTTTCAGAACAGTTATAGAAAATGATGATGATATTGATTTCCCAAGATGTAACTGAAGTAAATTACTCGATTTAGTGTAATTTGGACCTTGATTTTACCTCTGTAGTTAATGTCAGTGAGAAATAATTTAACTCTGTCTGATTTACAGTTGTGACTGTAGTTCTAATTATTATCTGCATTTGGATACCAAGCCTAGAAGATTTGCTGGTTCAGGGAGGAAATGGGAGATTCATCACACTTAAAACTGGTGACCAATTCACCCAGGCCAGCTGACAGGACTGCTCTGAAGAGAATTTTCAGCATGAAATGGATCTGCTGAATTAGCATATTTCCTGAGAACACTTCAACCTTAAAGCAGCCCAAGCTGCAAGTAGAACTGCTCTCCCCTCCAAGACCACAGGAGGATGAGTGAAGAAAAAATTCATTTTCTTATTTTAGATAGAATTCTTATTACCATGGCACCCAAAGGCTTTCTTCAGGAAGAGAACCCACTCTGATGAGTGCCTCAAAAAATGACCCCTAAAACACATCCAAGTCCTTAGAAGTCAAAGTCATTATACACATTCAGAGTATTATTATTATTGTTGTTGTTATTATTGTTATTATTAATGGCATAATTCAACTGGATTCCAAGATATGTAGTAGCTACTAAGTGGCACTAACTGACAAGTAAATCCAGATTTTAACTCCAGGTGTTCTCCATCATTTTCCTCTTCTCTCTGTTCTGATTCACTGCTAATCTAAAACTATCCTCTTTCATTTAAGGAAGGAAGAAAAAAAAAAAGATAAAAGAAATTAGGATGGATTTAGACCAGAAATAAGAAAGAAGTTTTTTACAACGAGAGTGGTGAGCCACTGGCACAGGTTACCCAGAGAGGTGGTGGATTCTTAATCCCTGGAAGCATTCAAGGTTATATTGGGGCTCTGACAAATCTGATCTAGTTGAACACGTCCCTGTTCGTTTCAAAGGAATAGGACTAGATGACCTTTAAAGATCCCTTCCAAATTAGACTATTCTATGATTTTTCCATCCCAGTTGAGCTGAAAAGCCACATCCTTATGATTTTAATATTTACTGAAAACTATGCAAAAGGAATCAGTAGAATAGAATCTCCAAGTGGAGAAAAAATATTTGTAATATTTCAGTGTGAGCTTTCCTGTGCATATTCCTTTTCTGTTCTTGCAGCTAAGCAGAGGCAGAAAGTAAAAGATGAAGACCCAGAAGTAAATTCAAGCTAATAAAAAAGAGACTTTTAGTTGACTTAGGAAGTTTCTTTGCCAGTTGCCTCTAGCAAAAGAGAATTATTATATTCCCAGTGAAACATTATTATCAGGTGGATTCTTAACACAAAGACTCCTCAAGCCCTGAAGGCAGACAGTCTATAAAATTTGAAATCTTAGAACTACTGGCTCAGGCGATAGCTATTATCTTTTTTTCCTTTTTTTTTTTTTTTTTTTTTTTTTTTTTTTTTTTTCCTTGAAGAGGAAAGGAAAAAAATCTAGGTAAAAAAGACATTTAAGACTTCTGTGTCTGACATTTCCCATAATAATGGATGCTCATTTTCATATCTTCACATTCAGACTCTTTTCCTATGATACCTGTGATTTGAAAAATAAAAAGCCTAACAGTTATCCATGTCCTGTTGCCCAGTCTGACTGTTTAAACAGAAGTCCTGAGCTTGGATTTCCTTCAAAAATCACTTTTACTCACTAGTGGAATGCTCTAAAAAACTATGTGACTAAGATTTGCAGCATAAGTTTTTTAAATTTTATGAACTGATGCTGTCATCATTTTTCAAAAATCTTTTTATTCTGTCTTTAAAATTTGTGTTTGGAGACCTTATGAGATGAGACCAATCAGTCTAGGAAAAAAGATATTTTCGGTATCTTTGTCCAGTGTTATGCAAGTTGCTAAGTGATAAATCATCCTAGAAGATATGTTTACATCACTGTATTAACCAATATACTTACTTTACTAAGTGCATTGATGTAAAAAGTGAGAAAATTTTTTGAGGAATCATTCTCAGCAGAAAAATTTTAAGAACAGTATTGTACTTTTTCCAAATCTGAATTAAAGTAAATACATAAAGAATTGGAAATGTAACTTTGCTAGCAAAATTTCAAAGTAAATCAGAGGATTTACATTAATTTCTCTAAAATATCTGGAAGACTCTCAGGTAGAAATTTCAAATTCCAGCTACTTGCATTAACCTATCTATATTGTAACGTATTCTACTTACAAGACTTCTTGAAACTGTGTTATTTTAAGATCCTGTGCTAACCTATACCATACAGAGTTAAATGCAAAGTGAAACAAAGAAGTTCTTGTTAATCACAAGTAAAAGGAAAGACAAAACAAAACCACTAAAATCCTGTACCTCTAGTATTGTTTCAGCAGTTTTGCTTACACACTAGTTTAGTATACGTGGTAATACAGGAATCTATTTGTTAAGAATAATCTGGGTATGAAAAATACACCACCATAAGTCTCACTGTTCAGTAGACATTCCTGGGAAGAATATGAAAATTTCCATCCTCTGATAAAAAAACATACAGAAGGAACATATACGGATGCAAATCCTCACAAAGATTAATACAATTTCTTTAATAATACATTTGTGTGTAATGTGATTTTTGTTTTTCACTAGAGGAGAGGATGGGAGAGACCATTAATCTGGCTACTGCTGCAGTTAAGACTTTTTCATTTCTTGCTTCGCCTGTAGCCTACACATAGGGTTCGAGTTTACAGGAAAACATGTACTAAAAATGATACAAAGCTTCTTTCTTTCATGTGAAGATACTGAAGGTATGCCTGTAAACACTAAGTTAGCATGCAAAGATAGTTTTGTATACTATACTCTTGATGTCAAATATCTACAGTCTCCTGGGTAGCAAGGGTAGTATTTTGTGTTTTACAGCAATTGTACTCCTAAAGATTTTAGATTTTGAAAGCAGTCTGAACTGTGAGATTCTATAGTCTGTCCTGCTTTTTATCAATATAACACTTTACTTCCTTCTACTCTCTTTTTTTCCCCTTAATAAATTAAATACTATTAGTTCAGCCATTATTAAACATCTTGAGTCTCCTAAGCCATATTTTTAAGACAATAATTTTGATCTGAAATATAGGAGACAGGGACTCAAATAATTCTCTAGGTAGTTTGTTCCCACAATTAATCACCATAGACGTAAAAATGTAGTCTTAATTTTTTTTCCTTTGGTTTCAGCTTTCTGACAGTGGTTCTCATTATGCCTTTCTCTCATTTAGGATGGCATGGAAGACATCACTAATTCTTTATTATAACACATGGGCAAAGATCATTGAGTCTGCCACAAACATTCTCTTCAGAAATGTTTACTGCTATTTTCTATTACATGCTACCAATTTTATACAATTTTTAAAGAATATTAAAAAATTATTTATTATTCCAGTACTATTCCTTCTCTATATCACTTGAGGGAATTTTTTTTTTCTATTCCAATTCATTACTCCTGAACAAATCAACCCTTTAGCTGTTGTCACTTGTGTACTGGCAGTTCATTTCTCTTTGCACTAGATTTCAGGCACTGCCTTTCGGTTGACTGTCTGTTAAACAGGACCCAAGATTATTAAAAGCTTTAAGGTGTATCTTACTAGAGCTTTTCCTACAGTGAACTCCCCAAAGAAGATCAAAAGGCTTTTAAACTGAAAAAAAAAAAAAAAAGTCAGACTTTGAAATTACATAAACCAGTTTCCTAAATTTTGTAGGCAGAGAGAACTCAAATTAAGAGAAAATATAAACCATTGTATTGCTCTGCTGCTTTGCAGACTTGTCCTGTTATCCAGTGTTTGTTTTACTCAAATCACTGTCCTTCCAAACTGCATCTATCTTACATCTCACTTATCTATGGTTGCAAGAAATTTCTTTCATCATCTTGGTGACCTGGTATCTGCTGTCTGTCCTTTACCACAGTTTCTAGTGTTTCCTTGCAGCTTTTTTTAATGCAAAAATTCAATTTATTACAAAACAACTGGCCATTTACTTTGATTATTGTCCTATTAATCAAATAATATGTTTTCTAACTCTGTTAAACTGCATCCTGAGAATATTCAGTTTTTAAAAACTGCTGCTTTGGGAAGATTTATTTGGAAGTTAATTTTGTAATTCACTAAGCAGACTCAGTTATGTTTTAGGAAGTCAGTAAGCATTGGAACTGTGTTGAAGAATTACAGGAAGTATGTCATTGTATCACATTGACTGAATGCCTGCTATGCAAAACAGAGAGGACAAATAATTTATATTTGTAATCCTTCCACCTTTATGAAAAACATGAAAATTCTTCTCTACAGGTGAGTCACTCCAGAAGCTCTAATTAGATAAATGCCACTTGTAGTTTATTTCGATTAGGAGACTATACGTTTGCATAACTACAGGTTAGATTTGCATACAGGATAATCTAAATGTTTCAGAATTTGTAAGCATACTAAGATTTAATTAGCATTTATTCAAGTACTTCAATTAACTTCTTTCTATTATGGAGACAGATACTTTGTCAAATATTTTTTGCTAAATAGTCTTAATATAACTTAGTGTCTTAAGTTATATTTAGATTAAGAATTTATGTAGAGGACTCCCACTTTTTAGTTTATGTCCCAGTGGATTAGTTATTTTTCACTTGGATCACAACAGTCCCATGTAGCACCTCAGTCTGGGAGCAGAATGGCTGGAAAACTGCCCAGTGGAAAAGGACCTGGGGGTGCTGATTGACAGCAGCTGAACATGAGTCTGTGTGGGCCCAGGTGGCCAGGAAGGCCATTAACATCCTAGCCTGTATCAGGAAGTGTGGCCAGCAGAAGCAGGGCAGACCCTGTCCCCTTGGTGAGGCCACACCAGTTCTGGGTCCAGTTCTGTACCCCTCACTGTGAGAAAGACACTGAGGGGCTGATGAAGGGTCTGCAGCACAGCTCCTGTGAGGAGCAGCTGGGGGAGCTGGGGGTGTTTAGCCTGGAGAAAAGGAGGAAGACATTATTTCTGACTTCAACTGCCTGAAAGGAGGCTGTAGTCAGGTGGAGGTTGGTCTCTCCTCCCAAGAGAGAAGGGACAGGACAAGAGGAAGTGGACTCAAGTTGCACCAGAGGAGGTTTAGATTAGATATTAGGAAGAATTTTTTTACTGAAATGGTGGTCAGGTATTGTAAGAGGCTGCCCAAGGAAGAGGTTGAGCCACAAGCCTTCAGAGTGTTGAAAGGTGTGTGATGTGGCACTTGGAGATATGGCTTAGCAGTGAACATCCTGGTGCTGGGTTAACCATTAGACTCGCTCATCTTAGATACCTTTTCCAATCTTAATGATTCTATGATTTTATTTTAGAAGAGCTGGTGTAAAACATCTTTGTTTGATTGTTTCTGTTACATTTTGCTTCTTTAACAATAAGCAAATGCCCTGTGCTTGGAGAAGAAGCTATCCACCAGCTATGCCAGGGAATTGCCTAATGCTACAATAGTAATGGAAATTAAATTAACATCTGTAATATGAGAGCAGGAGAAGTACTGCAAATACTCAGATTTTTTCAGTGTAGATCTGTACTAAACGTTTTAATTACTGTGCAGAAAACAATTTTCTTTTGCTCATTGTAGGTAGTGGATACAGAATGCCTGAAAATGTGGGTTTTTATCTTTTTCCAGTGAAGTCTGGACTGTTGTAGTTCACCTCTCTCTGGTTAATACCTGAAAAGCTGACACAGAATGGCATTACTTGGTTGTAGTACACTCAATATTTAAATGACTTTCAAACAGTGTATAAGTTTTATCAAATCAATTGAATGGGAAATTGGGTACAAATTAATTACAGCATAGGCAGCTTGACCATATAAAGAAGCAGCCTGAAGTAGAAAATGTCATATTTTTAAGGAGGATTAAGTTACAATGAGTTTTTTAAGGATTATTAATGTACAATGAGCATTTTGTTAGAATACCATAACAGGAAAGAGAAGGTGCAACAGAAGCATCTTCCCAAGAGTACAAGGGGCCTGAGGCCAGCTGAACATGAACATAATGTACATAGACATATGTTAACGTTTAGTGGTGTAGCTATGTGTTCCGTTCCTTCAGCAGTGCTCTAGACACCATATAGTACATTCATCTGTTCACTGCATGCCAAATAAAAAGACAAATTAATCATGCTTAATCAAAATGATACATCTTAATAAAATTCTTTACAGGGCTTGTAGAGCTTTTGGTTGAGCCATTTCAAAAATGTAAATTTTTTTTTCACAGAGCTTTTGTGCTAAGAATTCCAGCAACAATAAAGGTATTTAGAATTATTGCCATTCTCAAAAAAAGAAAAAAAAACCCAGTCTTTTCTCATGCAGCAGCAATGTTACATAATATTGACAATATTCATATACTGTTTCTTATAATAGTTAAAGCCTGATTATATATTTCCCATCAATTCTGAATTTAGTTGCCTACATTCAGTACTTCTAGAAATCCCACTAGATAATTTCCTGAAGGTATTTAGACACATGAGGATGGAAGCAAACTAGCTTCTGCCAAATTCCTTCTAGGTTCAAAGGGATGACCTGAGGTAGATAAATGCCTAACACAGTCTTTAAAAACATTTTTAGGGGCTTATCTTACTTCAGGTACACCAAACCACTGAACACCCAATTCTTGACACAGAAAATTTAAAGATATTTTTGATACAGAAATCTCTGCTATTTATCTCATTTAGCTCAATTTTCATTAAAATTCAAATATAAATTAAAAAGTAATTGGATAAAACCTCGTCTTAAATACCCCTATTCATGATGAATCATGTATTTCAGATACCTAACTTATTTGTCTAAAAACTACCAGCTTGGAAGCATATCCTTTTGTTTTAGCTATTTGCAGTAGGTATTACAGTAAAGATTTTCCTTTAACTGCTACACAACAGTGTGTTAACAAAGCAAGTAGCTGATGACTCAGTTTTCCAGAATGATTTTGACTGGAAAAACTGGAAGTTGGCCTGCCCCTTTCTTTGCACAAGCACCTGAGGGAAGTTGATAGGCAATGCTAGGTATGGCAATTAGCTTACCCAGCATGAAGCTCAATAGAAGCAGGTGCTGAAGAAAGATCTGACTAAGAAGATTTCTCCCTTCTCCTTCCTTCTTACTCCCTGCCACAGCAGCTCAAAGGTGGCACCTAGCCAGGGGTAGAAAGTCCGTCCCATTTGGTTTACCTATTTTACAAGATTTTTACCTATTTTACACTGTTGCTTTTCAAAGCACTCAGCTAATAAAGTTGTAGAAAGAAGTAAACTTATATGCTGGCCTGTGTTGCACCATCTGTCCAATGCTATCAGCTAAGATAGCTGTGGAAGAGTCACTTCAAAATACTTTCAGATGACATTGTTCTGAACACCATTTCTAGGAAACATAATAAACAGCAAAATCCTTTTTTCATGAGAGGACTGAATGTCTGCTACTAGTCAAACCCTTTCCATCTGTTGAAGTATCAGGAAACTGGTTGTCTTTGAAGGAAAATACATCTACAGAGAAAAAATAAATCTTTATTTATAGATACATTACCTGCATTTCTCAAAGTGCACCCTTTATTAACATACCTTCAGATTAATTTCAATTGTTTCCTGTTTCGGGAGTGAGCTTTCTAAACAGCTATTCATCTGTCAAAATCATGTCAGTGACTTTACATTCCTTGTGTATTTTTTATTTCTGTGATTCCAGGCCTTCAGGTCTTTTGGCATGAAATACACACTTGTCAACATTGCTGATATTCCTTTTCTGTGGAGATAATCATAAGGGGTGGTTTTTTGTTTGGTTGTTTTTTTTTTCTTTTTAGTTGGTTGGTTGGTTTGGGGTGGTTTTTTTCATTGGTTTGGTTTGGTTTTGTTTTTGGTTTTGGTTTTGGTTTTTTATGTTAGTTTGTTTGGGTTTTTTTGTTTTTGTTTTTGAAGGCTTTTTTTTTTTTTTTGGTAGAGGAGAAAACTGATGAATAAAACTAAGATCTTTGCTTTAAATGAACACTATTTTGCTGCTTCCACTCTAAAATATCTGGTCTGAGACAGCCAAGCCTTGGCTTTAGAATTTGGTATTTTATTGCTGAAATAGGTCATCCAAAATCTAAGATATAAATCTTGCTGTAAATCTAAACCTGCTGACCAAAAGGTTTTCACAGACAAGAAGGCTGTGGCTGTATGAACAATGGTATCCTAGTCCCCTGACTACCTGTTCTGCTTTCTGTAAATGCAAGATCACATAGTCTTTGTTTCAGTATGAGCTAAGTTTGTTACTAATAGGAAGATGCAGCCTATCTCATATCTCAGCATATGATAGTCTTGATCAGAGATATCACATGCTGGGACTTGCTGCAAGTTTTGCTGATTATTCCTCTGTATTAAGATGAGGACAGCTGTAATATACTTCATTTTATTCACATTGCACAGACTTCTAAGAAACTGCCAATTCAACCCACAGCTGGGCAAAGATCTGGCATTCTGACAATACCCCATCAGAATTCCATAGGCATGCTGATACCACCCACAAATGAGAAAGCATACATGCTACCTTCCTGTGAGTTTGTAACTGCTGGAAGTAAAAGAAAGATCAGAAGTAAAGCTGCAGTATCAATACTCAGATCCTTATGTAGCACTCAAACTCTACTGAAAAGTAGACTCACAATCAAAAGCGAGTGAAAAATGGCAAGATCTGATTGGCACAGTTTTTGAGGTCTCCAAGTGTAGAAAGGAGCAGCCTCCAACAGTCACTAAGGTTTGATTAGTAAGGATGCATGTGTTTGATTCTGAAAGATGCTTAACCAAAAAACTCAACAAACCAGCAAACAGAAGGGGATACACTTCATGACAGTTTACAATTTCAGTGTATAGATCTACCACAGCCAATAACACTACTACTGGTAGAAAATGGAGTATGAGGAAGTGGTTTGAGGAATAAGCAAAAGTTTCACAGACACATCATTGGTGTTGCTATGTATATGCTTACACCATGCTGCTGTGTATGCTTCTATTTAACACTGCCTGTGTGAATATGTCTGCTTTCTAATTAGAGGCAAATAAACAGTTTTTCTGGTGTTCCAGGTTCTATCATACAGTAACTGATGTGACTGTTTATAAAACAAAGGAAGTCTCCCACTGATCTCTGAGTTAAATTTCTCAGGGTTATGTTTCAAAATTACTTGACCTCCTAGAAATGAACAGATGATGCCTACAGATTGAAGCATACACCTTAAGTATTTGTAGCCTAGAGAATATTTTAAAGTTTAATGGTATCAAAGTTCCAGAAAAATTGCATTTCTCACTACTGAAACAATATCTCTAACCTAGACATTTTTAGCATTCAAGCCCTAAATATCAAATTAATAATGATTGATTATGATAATGAATTTTGCAATTCATGTAATAATATTTTCATCAGCATAAATAAAGTGTGTGATGTTAATATTTAAATGACAAGCTTGCTTATCTTGCACAGCTTTTCAGGCATAAGACATTTGCACAAGATTTGATCTATGTACTCAAAATCAGTTTGCAGATCCTAGTCCCTAGAAATTTAACTCATATTGACAACACAATTGTATGTGCAGACTTGCCACTTGATATTAAATAACAAACTCAGCCTGGAGATGTGGATGTCTCCAAGCAATTGAACAAACCAATCTCAAACAGGGATTAGGAATTAATTTCCTTTATGTACCTCTCCACCTAAACCAGTATGGCACAAATCAATATACACTTTGAACTGGTACTAATTACATTTGAATCAATTTACATCATATTCTGAGACTTTTTAAAATAAAATATTTGATTTGCCTCTAGGCACTTAGTTTAAAGGCTTTGAATGTTTTTCAGAAAGCAAATTCAAAGATTTGTGATTTTAAATGTCTTACTTTTGGTGGTACTTTGGATGTATTTTTGGATGTACAGTTTGAGGCACTTTGAAGATCCTTACTTGCCAGAAAGTCCTGAGTAATGCTTAAGCATTTGGGGTGTTTTTGGGAGCTTAACACAATATGACTCAAGACACAGGCATTTCAAAACCTCTGAAAATCTTGCCATTAGAGCCCACATAAAATTTCAGCTGATAAATTGTAGCACATTTTACATAATGGAAAGGCTGCATACAGCTTAACCCCCCAATTCACTGAATTATTTGTTCTATTTTATATATATCATCATGTATTATAAAAACATTTAATATTTTAATATTATTTTAAATAGATTGAAATTACTGAACATTAATATTGAATATTGAGTATTGTGCTAGACCTTCAACATGCTTAGCGATATATAAAAAAGGGGAAAAAATCCCTTATTAAATTCATCTGTTCCTAACTTCACTGTCAGTGAAAGGAGAAGCAAGAAGAACTTAACCATCTCTCTTAGTGGAGTTTGGAATACCTCACCTTAGAGCAGCAGCAGCAAAAAAGAAAATCTCAGGAAAAGATAATCCACTGACTTTAATCATGCCTAAATGAACTATTGTTTTAGATGCATATAATTTAATTTAGATGAAACAATCCATTCCCTAACCTTAGTTTTTAAGGTGCTCAATGTAACAGGAAAAATAAAAATCAAGTGAATTATGAAAATTATATTAGAAGCAAAAAATGTAATTATCTAGCCAAATTGTATGCACAGAATAGGAATTCAGTTGTTTGCCAAGACCATTTGTGGTAGTGAAATTGCCACACGTATTTGTGCAGCTACAGTAGATGCACCTTGATGAAGTCTAGAAAGTTGCACTAATCACTCAGCGATTTATTAAGACAGCCTGGAAGCTGATTTAGTAATTTTCTCATAAAAAACTCCTCATGCCAGTTGTTCTACACATCATAAGAGCATTTCCAATAATGTACAGCAAGACACTTATTAGAAGTGAGGTTCACATTTTAAAAATTACCAATTTTTTTCCAGAGTAACTGAATTTAGACAGGATTTTTACTTTTCTATAATAACGTGGGTACCTCAGAAATACTGACACTTCCTCACTTGTATCTCATTAAGCAGGAGTATTACTAATTCAGCATAATTTTAAATTTGAATTATATACACCGTAATGCCCTTTTATGACATCTGCAATCTTGCTATCCTCAATGTTTGCATAAGACATTGCTTAACTTCAGAGACATTGGCTAGCAGCACTGAAAAAAAGAGAATTTATTACTAGATCAAAGAAACTTGGATTAAAAACTCCTTCATTAAATTTTAGTAAAACTACCTCCTTTCCACTACAGATTGGCAATAAGTCACAATATTAATAATAATCCAGTTGAATTGCATGTGAGTGTTGTTATTAAAAGACAATTATATAATATTTTAAACCACCTATTATACTATTCAATAATTGTTTATTCATCTTATTTCTAACAGCATATTTCCTAGGTATGCTTTTTCTAAAATTTTCTTTAATAAAGGATAATAAAATTGATAAAAGTATGAACACATTAGAGATTACTCCAGCTGAGTACAGTCTCATGCTTGTACATACAGAAAAGCAGTAAGTAGCTCAGGTAACAACAATTTTCTCACAGGTATAATATACTTTTTTGACAAGAATTAGCAGTTCCTTTTTACTTTTCAGTGAACCCTCTGGCCATTTCAGGAATAACAATGATAGGCTTGGGTAAGAGTCATTGCAGTCATCTCAGCCAGATACATGTTTATCAGAGGCTTGCACGTGGAAAGCAAAAAATAACCACAAAAGCTATATTTTGTAGGGTTTTTTTTAAAAAAAGAACATCCTATTATTCTGTGCAAAAAAGCTAACAAAAGAAAAATACAGTGAAAAATTCATGGCAGAGCAATCAGACCATCCTATATCAAAACCCAATATGTTTGTCTCATTAATGAAAGAAATAGAAATATTTGGAATGGCCAATCAAAATAAGACTATATTCTGAAATTACAATTTTCTGGATAAATATGAAATAACTTTCTCATCTCTAGAGACAGTTATATAAAACTATCTATAAAAGCATGAAGCTGGTGACCTGTTTGTAGGAGCCAGTTCCTGGAAGCAGCACATACATTAGGCACTGTGCTGAGACATGCTGAGAATTTTGAAGGGTTCCAGAGGGAGGAGAGGGAGCTAAGATATGTTGCCTCTTGAGGGAAGCAGGCCATTTCTCCATTTTGCTGAAATCATTAGTCACACAGAGCCTCATTCCTGAGTGGGATCTGCAGCTATAATTAGTGCTGAGACTCTCATTTGCATTCTTGCTATAAAAGTTAATATTTTACATGTCAAATAACCCATATGGATTCACTTTTAATATTAAAAGAACTGCTGTTCATAATATATAGGCAGAATGCGTTATTACACATATTTATGCCTCATACCAGGTATCTTTTATGTTAGAATAATGAAATATGACTTATCAATGCAGTTGTGAATCTTTTTGTTAATAGTCTGATTATAAATGTGTTTAACTCACACAAACTTAGTATTTTCTGAATCACTATGAGTCAGAAATATGCCTTTTCTTCCCATTTGCACAATTTAGCCTTACATTTTCTTGCAAGTATCCTGCTCTGCCATTGCAAATGATGCCAAAAATATTTCTAAATCTTGAGGCTCTGCAGAAGCATGAAGACTGTCTGAAAATGGATCTCACGTTCATGAAGTTCCATGCCTGATCAATTGCTAAACACACAGGCTTCAAAAATCTGGTTACTAGACCTATTATTGTTAAAGATCTTTTGACCTCTGCTTCCATATAGCCAAATTTTAATCAGCCAGTTGAGAAGTTGCAGGAGATTCTATCAAAACCAAACTTTGTGTAAGTATTCATGGAATGATCCTGAAACTGCAGTTAGCTAAGTCCTATGGAAATACCTGTAACATCCATATGAATAGCAAATTAATTATTTATGATCACTGCTATTAGAATGAATACTGGCTGAATTCCTTATGATCAGTGCTGTTAAAAAAGAATATTAAACAAGATCCACATAGAATAAACTATGTCACAATAACAACAGTTGTTGCTACTAATTGTTAGCAATAATAATTATTGCATGTGTTACATGTAAGTGCAGAAAAATCAAAAGCAGCCTGATAATGTACTTAGAATAATGAACAAAAAAAGACACAATCATTTCTGATTTCTTTTAAGAGATGGGATAAAAGTAGTGCATGAATACTATGTGCTGCTTTTCATCCTGGAAGTCGTAGATTTTCTACATTATTGTTCTAATTGTCAAAATCATCTCACTCAGTTCAAATGTACTTGTCAGAGTGACTGAAGGGGGTTAATACAAGAGAAGCATAAAAGACAATCAGATGGTAGTACAGTGTGCTTAATTGGAGTGTTTGGTTAAGTTACTATCTCTACCATTTCTACTGGCCCTACAAGCTGGAGGGCTAGCTTTTAGATATTAATGTATTCAATATACTATAAGTCACTTCCTGGCAAGGCCTGTATGGTCAGCAATCACAAATACAATAAAGTAAATAGCAGTGAGCATACAGATCTTCACAGGGCTGACCACAGCCATGCTCCTCACAGCTATTTTTTCTTCGGCTGGAGAGGGGAAACTGGAAATGAAGCAACAATTATTTTTCTCATAGAAGAAAGGCTGGGCCCAGAAAATTTAAATCAGTGTGATGATAGCTGTCTTTCCAGTATAAGGTAGTGTAACAACTGGCGCTAAGAATGTGAAGGAAAAAAAAGCTTGAATTTGTGAAAGGATTTTCAAATATATTCCTGCTAAAATCATAGAATAACTTATTGTGCTTTAGAAGCTTCTACTGTACGTTTTGGCTAACACTTTTTCTTTCTCTGCTATGGGTCATGCCATAGAAGTGTGGCATCCCTTGCCAGGTTTCCGCAAGGCTGTGTGAAAGTAGTGTGCATTATTGCAGTGTGCCCACAGAAATCTGCCTCCCTGCCTTAAAATAACTTCAGCAAAGAAATCAAATACAAAGAGCTAAGCTACTGCATGTGCAATAATGATATGTTGCTCTTGTTAATAATACTGTTACTAAATATGGATGGCACTTAGCACAAGATAAGGGGATAAGTACAATACCTCGATCATTGCAACCTGAGAAGTGAACACTTGATTAAACTACAATAAATTTAAAAATCACTCCCACATCAGCCAAGTTATCACTATCCTGTATGTACTTTCAAACAGCCTTAGAGAATCTGATCTGTGTTGATTTATGACTTGAACTCATATTTGTTGTAAACCAAGGTATTCAGTTGCCTCAGGTTAGCTAATGGGCAGATTATGAGTGCTATGATGATTCACATTGCAAAATCCTAATATCAACTCTAATTTACAAACTAGAAAGATTCTATTAAAAATGTAAAGGTAGGCTGAATAATTTACATTCCTGGAATATGTATACTCAAAACTAAGATAAGCAGAAAAAAAAGATCTCATAAAAACCTTTAATTTGGCCTGATGTACATCAAACAGGCCATAGTTAATACAAGATATTGAGTCATTGACATCAATTGAATTCATTACTTTCAATTACACTCCTTAATTTGCAAGATTAACACACATTGAAATGGTGGTAAGATAGTATTTTTATTTGCTAGCTACTTATGCTGATGTTGCATAAAAATAGAATAAATAACAATGCAGATTGGTAAAATAAATACTATTTAGCAAATCCTAGACTCAAAAGAAATAAAACTTTTAAAAACTATGAGGGTGATGAAGCATTGGAGAAGCTTGCTCAGAGAAGATGTGGGTGCCCATCCTTTGCAAGTGTTAAAGACCAGCTTGAATGGGGCTTTGAGCAACCTGGCTTAGTGAAAGGTTCCCTGCCCACGGTAGAGGAGTTGGAATTAAATGATCCTTAAGGTCTCTTCCCACTCAAACCAATCTATAATTATATGAAAAATTAATTAAGAGCCATTAGAATATCAAAATACTAACTCCACAGAGGGTCTTAATCACTAGTATGAAGGCAAAGGATTACTCTGCTGAAACCTCACCTCTAGTCACCATGTTTTCCTCATGAGAGTACCCCAAGTATATACTGGTCTGCCTTGGGGCAAATAGCATTTTAATACTGGCCATCTCAAAGGGTACATGAATATAGAAAGTCTATCCCCATCCATGTTAAGTGAAAGATGTGATCTGACGAGTGTTGCTAGAGCATTTCAACAGGTCAGACTGAACATAAAATAAAGGTAGTTTCTCACTGGTATTAAAGCACTAGTCAGCCAGCGCAGAGAGCTTCAAATCCGTAACTCCTCATTTTATTGGTATCCTAAACATTGTACATGTCCTCAGCCTCTCCTTTTGAAGTTGACTAAGTTTGTATGGCATATAGAGACAGCCTTCTGTTGGGAAAGTGAATGACATGTAAAAAAGTAATCTGGTAACCTGGGCATTTATTTAGGAATGGAGAAAGCTACCATTCAGCTCTTCTGCCAAGATTTATTTATTTCTTAAGAACCATAATAATTTTTTAAATAAAAAATGTTCTTTCTACATGAGTTCTCAAACTTCTAGATGGGTCTCACTGAGACAAGGTATCCTTAATTATTTTTTGCATGGTGAAAATATTTTCATGGGAAGCACAAACCACAGCACAAGTCTCAGCCTGAGATTAATGGTTAGAATAACTTATATGGGAAATAGAAATATAGATATAAATCTATTATGGCAAAAATAAATTGCATTTGGAATATTCTGTGGCTAATCCACTTTGTGTAAAGATTACACTATTACTCCCTCTTCTTCTGGTAGCAATCCTCTAAAAAGTGCCCTTGACTGGTTTTCTGTAATGAAAACATTCAAGCATCTTGATTCAGGGGAAGTTTCTGTAACTGACTTGTAAAAAAGGGTTGTGACTCTCTGCTGTTCTGAGAGACGAAAATATTCTCTAATTGCTGTCTGCGGGACATGGCCCATTCAGTCTATTCAGTCAACTGCTGTTTGGGTCTGTTCAGAGGCATCTGATGCTCCTTACACATTGTAGGGAGTCTGATGCCTGGGGAGAGTCTTTTGAATCTACTCATTGTACCACTTGATGGACTAAATGCCCAAATCACTTTGAAAATCAGATTTTGATGCCTGAGCCACCCAGATGGATTAAAATTTTATAACCACTAAATCCTATGTTTAAAAAATTTACTTCACTATCCATCAAGCTCCACAGGACACTGTTGCTGTTCTCAGGAGAGAGTGGTCAAAAGGTTTGCTTTTTTATCCAGTAAGTTAACTTTTAAATGTGTATGAAAAGATAACAAGTTGGTAAGCATACTTTTCCCACTGGAATCTCACCTTTGTACTTTGCAATCTGACCCAGTCTGTCATCCAGTGAAATTCTGTTATCATAATAAAATCCATAAGGGAGCACATATAGGGTCATAGTATCATTTTCTGAAAGCAATCAATAGCTCCACTTCAAGAATTTTAGGGTGGGTTTTTTCACTCTCAAACTAAAAAGGTACACATATCATATGAATACAGCATATCTGAAACTGTTGGAATTGTTTTCAACAATAGAATCAGTTGAGAAAATTTAGAAATAATTTAAGTAATTTCTAAAATAAAAATGAATGTCTGGCTAGATCACATAAAACACACAGCAAATCTCTGCTGGTGATCAATAATGTTTTGGAAATTATGCAAATTCTGACATGCAGAAGTGCTGTGAGATCTTCTTACCTTCTGGTCCCCTAAACAAACCTGTGGTGATACCTTTTCTTTTATGAGTTGTAAATGCTTAAGGACTTTGCTAGGTAAAGTAAAGTAATAAAAAAATTATGGTTTTACAACTTTTTCAGCTGTTCACTTCTTTAAAAATATTAACTGGAAAAAGCTAGGAAAGATGTCACATAAACAGATCTCTTCACTTGAAATCTGATTTTACATTTGTGCTGTTTTGCCACAGAAAACAATTTATCAACCTTTTTTCTTAATTAAATATGGTTGGTGAGCATGACCTTAAAGTTATTTGCCTGTTTTTATATAAATATCTAAGGCAGATCTCTGAACCTGTGTGTTTTCAGCAGCAAATATTTAATAAGTTGCTTAACACAGGTGATATTCTCAAGACATTTATAAAGAAAAAAAATGTTTTGCTTGACTTCAATGTTAACAGAATAAATACATAGAGAAATAAATGGTAAACAGAAAAGATTATGCCTCTTCTTGACTCAGCTATAACACCCTGCATCAAGTAAATGTACTTCTTTTCTTCTTTTCAAGAAACAGCTTTTGCTGTCAGTGTTCCATATAAACTGTTCTGCAAGACATTAACCTGGATTTCTTTTTGGTTCAGAAAAGGACTACTCATTATCTAATCAGAACATTTAAAATGCACTTTTTTGCTTGAGAAAGATCATTTCAAAAACTCCAGTTGTATCTACAGTAAAGTAAAAAGCAAAGCTGACTGTTTAGAAATCAGGTTCTTGTCTTTCACAGCAGTCACACCTGCAGGCACCCTTGGACTCTGCATGTCAGGGCGGGGAGGGAGGAAAGGAGCCTCCCAGACTGCTGGTGCCCCACTGGCCTCTCTGCCTGCCAACCTTGCACCAGCCTTCCCACTGGGCTCAGGGTGTTGTGTGGCCATGCCAGACAGTGCTGCCTTTGCCCACTTCACGGGCTTTGGAGGTACTGCCCTGCACTCCTGAACCAGCAGAGAAGCACCCTCTTTTGCTGGAAACAAGGTGAGGGCTTAGATGGAACAAGTCCCCAGCTCTTTATCTTGAAACAATTTCTGCCTTGACCTTGCAGCACCTAAACTATATGAGGCTTGAGATTTTTCCAATGACTTCTATATATCAAGTGTAAAAAGCCTTTATAGGATGCTTTACAGTCCCAAACTTTCCATGGAATCCCACCAGATCAGTAGGACACTGTTATTTTCTCACAAATCAACTGCATCAGTTTTCAACTGTCTTCATCTGAGTGAAAAAAGTCCTAAAAGAGACCTGTGTCCCCTGATCCTACCTGTGTTTATGTTCAGGATTGACATGAGATGAGACAGATACAAAAAATGTCCTTGACCCAAGTTTCTGGGAGTTCCTTGCCTTCAGACAGCATCTTTCCCTATGGACAGTGAATTCCTTAATAGTGGCTTACAACAGCTATGGTAGGTGAGTCAGTCCAGAACCATTACTGAACTAGGGCCATAAATATCTTCCTTGACTCACATTCTCATTGCAAAATTCACACTGAATAAAACTTGCTTAGACCAGAAGATCGGTAGCATTTTACCTGAGCCTAAACTATATAAAGAATATGGTTTGGGAGTAGGAAATACAGGTAGCACCAGATGGGACCTTATGTGCTATCAAAACAAGGAATGGTCAGCCTTGGGCTGAGATTCTATGCAATTTGATGTACAGGCACAGTCACTGAATGTGCATTGAATGGAGATGCTAATGTTGCCTGTCTCTATTTTGGCTAGGAAGAAGCGTTACCCGATGTAGGCACTTCCTGGTCTGTCCCCTCTGTCCTTAAAGGTACTGAAGGTACCTCATGAGGGTGCTGGATCTGTAAGTGCACTGCACTGAACAGTGTGAAAAACAGGTAAGATCCTCTGCATTATTAACCCTTAAAATTCAAATGATAATTGCTCCTCTTATGGTTTAGGAAGACAAGAGGATAGCTAGGAAGATGTGGTAGTAGTAAAACTCGTAGTAAGGAAGAATCTCCTTCTCACAGGGCTGAGTGAAATACTTGTAGAGGATATTGTATCTACAGTCTGTTGTATATATTGTGTCTACAAACACCCTGCCTAGTGCCTCTTTTTGATTTCATTCCAAGGTGATTAGGTTTTTCCCCCAACAAGAAATAAAGCTCACAGACTTGTAGTTTCAGGTTTTGTGACCAGATATATGGAAGTTAGGCACCAGGGCTCCTAGTGCTGTAGTAGCAAAGTCTCTTTTGGATATAGACCTAGCTGTAGGAGTGAATGTATGTATGAAAGAAAAGATTAAATATGTGAACTTAAGAGCTCTGGGTCATATAGCAAAGAAACTTTCTTTAACTAGGGGGAAATGCTGATCTTCTGAGAACAATTTTATTTCCTAGAAGACCTCAGAGCATAAGAAAGTCATAATCAATGAAGAATATTTTAATCAAAAAATAACCATTTCAGTCAAATTTTGTTACTTTTTCTTCTTCATTTTCCTCACATAAAACCAAATATCTACTGAACTTATTTATGTATATATGATTTAATTATTTTCCCTCAAAAATGAATATGTACTTTTTGCTCTGAAAGTCAGACAGTTAGGAAGGAATATAAAGATTCCTTAAGAATTTAATCTAATCTTTATTAGATTTAAGTAGGGCTCTGTGAGTTCAGTGACTAAGGTTAAGCCCTGCATAAAAGGAGAATAAGAATTTTCTACTTCTAAGCTTATATATATGTATAAAAAAGGCAATTGCCTAGGTTTTCTACCTCATGTTAAGCAAAACCATTATACCTATAAAGGAATAATGTAGCTCAGTATATAAAATATTTACTTGGGACTCAAATTATAAACCCTAGATCAAAATGTAGACAAATACATTCTTTGGATAAATGATTGTGTTTTTTGTGTCTTTTTTCCCTCTTCCCTATATATTTAACCTTTTTTATTATAAGCTCCTTGGCACAGGAAGGTTCTCTCTCCCATTAGTGTTAGCCTAAGAGAACAGTACCTTAATTTTGACAAGAATGCCTGGGTTCTAATATAATGAAAACATCATATATTTCCCTAGTTTACAGTAAAAAAACCCTGAGGTTCTGTAACATCCTTCACAGCTACTGGAACCTTACATCCTTTGTTTCCCTACGATTATTCCAAACATGAAGATATTTTCTGTGTTCTAAAATATCTTTGCATCTTGATATTTTAGAATGCTGCTTTCCTCTGGTCTGATGACCTCAGTTTATATCTTTAGTAATTCCCAATTAATTTTCCTGGTTTAGTATATTGTATGACTGTTTCATTTAGTAAATATTTGATGCTACTATTTGTATTTCTATATTAATTATTCTGCATTTTCCCAGCAAAATTCTGATTTTTTTTTTTCCAGACAAGATATATAGAGCAACAACACCTTCTGAACATGAGCATATTGCTCTGTCCTTCTTGCTATGGTTTTAGATTGTAGCATAAGCTACAAATTCTACCCCCCTCGCCATTTACACTCAGACATACATAATCATGAATAACAGAAGGTGCCACACTGAATCCTCAGAAACTGTGTCCAGCTTTTCCCTCTGTGGTCTAGTTAAGCTAGTTTTCCATCCCACAGTTTCTTTACTTTCATGATTCTTTCTCTTAATCATCAATCTCAGATGTGGTGCCTTGTCAATGCTTACAAGAACATTACATCCATTGAATTTCCCTTATCTACAGTGGCAGTAAAATCTTCAAAGAACTCCATCAGGTTAGTTAAGCATGACCTCCCCTGACTGAATCTAGGCTGGTTATCCTTAATCGAACTGATTTTCAAGCTGTTCTTTCACACTTCCTTATGGTAGTTTAATTTTCCTCACAGCCTTGTTAAACTCACTTATGTACAGTTTCTTTGACTGTCTTTAATTTGTTTTCTAAGATTTGCTTCTTTTCCATCTGAAAAATATAATTCCTAGATAGACCTAGCTTAAATTGTCTCAGTAAATAGACTTCTATCCCTCTAGGTCCCTTGCTAGCTGTTTAAACACTGATTTTCAAAACTGGTTTTGTTGAAAAAGATCCCAAATATCATAAAATCATGCCCTTTTTTTGTTGTGGTGTGGTTTTTTTTATTTTTTGGTGCCCTTTTGTATGTGCCATTTCACTACATGTAGTAAAATAGAAGAAACTCTTGCTGTCAATATAGAGTGGTAAAATTAAAAATATTTTTGTCACATTAGATTCATGGTGGTGGGGAAGAATTTTCCAGGGTGCCCTATTCCTTATCACAGCAAATAGCTATCAAAAGCTTTTCTAAATGCATTCTTCTGTTTACAGGGAGCCAAAATGCAATCCTGAGGGAAATGGACTTGGTGATAAATTTACACATCTGTGTCCTCCAGTCTCAATTACATGACTCCTTGTGTCTTGAGGTGAAAATCCATGTAATATTGCATTTTATAAGTGAAGGAATACACTTATGCAGTATATCACTCCAGAATTTCAGAAATCCCAGGTAGAAGTTCAAGGTTATGGGCTCGAGTTGTTAGACTTCAATGTGTTAGGATGAAGTATACCAGACATGGCATCTCGCTGTGTGGCAGGACCTTGCTGGGACTGCTGCACTTATAAACAAAGGGAAAGTTTCTGCATTATTAGAAAAAAGGACAAAGCTTGGAGGATAGTGAATAGTAACTGTTGTACTACCTCCACAAGAGGTTGAAATCACTCAATTCTGTCTCCCTCTCTGAGACACGTGTGCATACATGTATTTATACTACATTCATTGCCAAGGTAACTGGGCACATGTAAATTTCAAAGGGGAGTGTTATATCTAGACCTAAATTTTATCTCTCAAATATCAATGATGATTCCAGCAGAGATGTGGCAGATATAAATTAAGTGGCATTGCAGACTTTTTACTAGAAAAAAAATTCCCTAGGTTTTAAATAAATATGAACCATGGGACAAATTAATCAATGTTCATGATAGTAGCTTACCTCTATAAGACTGTAGATTTATGTGATGAGCATAAGGTGGTGGTTGTTAAGTCCCTAGTGATAAAAGCTATTGATTATTTCCAGAAATTAGCTAAAAATAGGTTTTGCAGCACTTATCTTTTAGGTGCTTACTGGCAAATGAAACTCAAAGCAGTATTCCAATTTGACTACTTGCAATGCTGCTTTTCATAGAATAATTGAATATTCACCAAGCAAGACAGAAACCCATCCAGAAGCATGACCTGATGTGGTGATTAATGCCCTTCATGTAAGAGGGGATCAGTAGGTGTCCAGTTCCCATTCCAGCAGCTTTTTTTAATATTTAATATTGATTTCCTTTAAGCATAGTTTGGAACTCAAATCTTCTAGCACTAAAGGAAACTTTAACTGGAAAACTTCATGGCCCCAACAAAAGAGAGCCTATGGCAGTCACGTATATGCTAGAAAAAGAAAACAAAAACGAGGATGAGACAGGCTTTAATTTTCTAAGGAAAGAGGCAGATGAATATAGATTTTTTTCCAACTGTTATATTACTCTCTATACTGTGGGAAAGTAAGAGGGCACGACTTCTACCCCAGAAGTATCTTCTGTAAGGCCAAAGTTGGCAGGTGCACTTAAAGTCAGCTAAGCTGTTTTATTCCCATGGAAGATTATCTATATTGAAGATTACAATGACTGTTCTATAACAGTCACATACAAACTGACACAGTATGCAACCATTCTGAGTATGCCTAGAAATGTAATTTCAGTCTCAAATAATATTTTCTAATGAAAAATAGCCTGTGTAAATTTGTCCGGTGTTGGGGTTAAAGCAGCTGTTGTGTGGTAGTTCAATAAAATCCAAGTACTAGATGGAAATGTCTTCACAATAAAGGGAAAACCTGATGCCTAAATTATTTTGTGCATTTACTTATCACAGAGTGTCCACAAAATCCATGAAATAAATTAGGAACTCAAGAGTTCAGCACATCTCAGGTCTAGTTCTTGAATTTATACATTCCATTATATTGTATTAGAATAATTACCAGGTTTTTATTTTCTTAAATTTTCAGGTACATGTACTACACTGTGCACAGTAACCTGTGTTCTTGCCCCTTCACAAAAGATAAGCAGTAGTTTTGTTTGCAGAGGAAAAGAGTAAGTAATGCCTTCCTTTCTTGAATAGACTGTGTCAGAAATATACAGAAATTTCTCCTGTACAGAAATGAAACAGAGCCTTTCATAATGAAGGAAAACGAACAGTTTTGGGAGACTTACTAACATTAAAGATAGTCCTGTTTCTTCTGTCTCATGCTTTCTTGTTACCAGTGGTCAGCTGTGTTCTTGCTGAGTATTTATTTTGCATCACTTTGTTTTGTTTTTATCATGTTATGTTTTTCCATTGACAATTCTGAGAGGAAGAGGTAGAATAAAAGGGAAAATATGAATCTGTACATCCTTTAGAGCCATCTGAAATGCATGTAGGAAGGCTGCTGTCTTAGGCAACAAGAGAAACAATTATTTTTCAGACAATAACAGATTTTTTAACATGAAACTGCAACAGGAAACCTATGGATTTGAGCTCATGGAATATCTTGCATGTTTTAAGTGTTGAGCTAAATATCTATCTAGGGACAGAATTTTCAATGTTTTTGTGGGGTTTTTTTCCCCACAATTTGATTTAGATCTGGGTCTTGAAAGGGAGTAAATTGATTGATTTATAAGGCTGAAGTGGTTTCAGTGTTCTCAGTATAACAGACCTTTTCTTAAACCTTTTCTACCAGAAACTCTTGCACCGTTTCCCTAATATTCACAGAAATTCAGTCCTTCACCAGATCCTATCATTCAACTTTGTCACACCAGTTTTTACCATGATTTTTCCTTATTGTCCCAGGAAAGAGAACACCATCAAGATATGACTTGTGATAAGTGAAACAATGGATCACAGAGGGGCAAACAGCATACATGGAAGATTAAGGTATTATTTAGCACACCTTTATACTATCATTGAGGTACTAAACACTCTCCATGGAGGTCAACATCAGTGGGAGAGGTCCTTAGACCACTAAGAACCTGGTTTGATGCATTCATTTCCCACCAGGACCTAATTTTCCAAGCATTTTCTGTGTTGTCTCACCAGAAATCTCTCATAGGGCAAAATGTTGAACATCGCTGTCATCCAGATGGTCACCAGGTAAAGTCTTTATTATTTATTGGAAAGAAAATAATAAAATATTATTATGAGAATAAAAACCAGGTAATAGGATTGGAGGATAAAGGGAATTGTCTCTTTCTAATGAAATACAGACCATTATTCTTTTAAGTGCATCGGCAGCACTAACTATAATATCACAATCATTAAAAATTATATGAAATGCACTTGGGAATCATGTATTAGTATTGATTGAAGGTAGATACTCTAAATATCCATATGGATATTTTGCATTTACATGGGAAAAGTATGCAGTTTAAAGATTCACATAAATCCTACCTATTTAGATGCAAAGTTCTGTGCTGGGTGAAGTATTTCTGAAGAGCTGGAAGTGCTCAGTGAAATGAGCAGGTAGAAGCTTCAAAACAAGCAAAATGCAGTGTTTTTCTACACAGCAGGAATTAAACTGTTAAAAAGATTGTCATAAAATAGTGTGGTAGTCTGAATTATGAATAGGTTCAAGAACAGATTCATGAAGGTTAAATTTTTTGATGGATGTTGAACACAGAGGCAACCTCTGGCTAAGAGTTCTCTAAACTGGCCAGAGGCTGCTAAAATATAAGCCTGACTATATCTTGCTTCCTGTAATTTTTTTCAATGTATTTGCTAATGGCCATTGTCAGAGAAAAGTTATTTTGGTCTGATTTGATGTGACACTTTTCACATTTTTAAATACGTGAAGACAGAAACTTAGCCAAATTCATAGGATGTACGCAAAATCTGGGCACATTTTATTTCCCTGACTTAATTCTTCAGGTCTTAAGCATGCCCTGTGCCCATCTTCAGCCTTTGTACTGGTTGCCCCCTGTGCAGGAGTCACCACAGACTGGACCCTGGGCATTTTCTTCCTTGAGAATGTTAACAACCATGTTGGAGAATAATAAAGAAGATATCTTATACTCCTTCAGCAAGAGGAATAATAGAGTGACTGGAACAAAAAAGATAAGCTCTTCAAAAGGAAAATTTTAAACAAACATTAAGGGAAGAAGAAAAAGAAATAGTGTTTAATTATGCAAATCTGATAGTGCCAGCCCTCTTGGTCCTACAAGATAAAAACCATGGTTTTCAGCATAAAACCTATATCAGCCTAGCAGCTGAACTTCCATGCCCATGAGAGCACTATAATCAGTCATAATTTGAGACCACATCAGACTTCCACTGAGGACTATTGCCAGCAGATGTTTCAAGTTTTGAGACATACTACCAGTTCTACTTAGTAGGACTACTTCAGTATTCCTGTGTTACTGGTGGCAAAAAGGGAAATTGATTATGCACTGTTCTCCAGTATGCCAGAAATGGAAATCAGAAAAAAAACCTGAATAATGATTGATGGTTACGAGGGAACTAATCTGGGCTATGTCATCTGTAAAATAAAGGGCAGCGCAAAGCTCCTGTGGCCTAAGTTTCAGAAGATAAGGGGTTTTGTTTAATGCTTGTCATACAAGAAATAACATTTCCCAGACTTGAGTTCCCTGTCACAATGTTGTCCACATTGTCCATTTCATCTTTCTATGTCCATATAATCCTTTGTATCATGGGTCCCTATACTCTGAGATAGTCAATAAAATAAATTAATAAATAACTGCCTAATAGACTTCAAGAATAAATGTAATCATAGACAAAATATCCTAGAAAATATTGAGTGGAAGAAGGCAAATTACAAGAGTAGGTATTGATTTAAAAAAAAGTAGAATAGTCCTGACTGAAAATTCCATTAAATGCTGTTGTATTTTTTTTATACGTAGCTTTTTTTTTTTTAAATATCTTATCTTCTTCAGTGTCACTACTGAAGAATATGTCAATGAAATATAAGAATGATTTACATTGTCTCTCTATGCTGAATGCTCATCTTTCACCTGACACAGTCTGTCACCACAACGACTCATTTTTTTACATTGGGCAGTGCATTATCCTTCTAGAATCAAAGAGTAGTTTCATTTTTTTAATTGAGCTTTTACCCTCAGGGGACCTGTTTCTCATGCACATTTTGGACAACACCTAAGACAGCAGCACAACTGATTGGATCTGAACCACAAACTGCTGTTGAGACAGTACAAAAATGCTTCTGATTTACCTGTACCTGCAAGTACCAGTTTTATGTGACTGCACCAGGTTGGCCCTGACTGGAAGGGGGTTCCAACCAAAGCTGCTCTATTGCTCCCATCCTGGACACAGGAGACTAAATATAATGAAAGGTTCATGGATTGAGATGAAGACATGCAGAGATCAGTCACCAGTTACTGTGTTAGGCAAAACAGACTCCATTCAGGGAAATGAGTTTAATATATTAACAATCAAATCAGAGTAGGATAATGAGAAATAAACCCAACTCTTAAAATACCGTCCCCCCAACCCCTCCCTTATCTTACGACACAAATTCACCCTCATATTTTCTCTACATCCTCCCCATAATGATGCAGGGGGAAAGGGAATGGGGATTACAGTCAGTTAATCAGAGATTAGTCTTTGCTCTTCCTTCTTCCTCAGGAGAAGGACTCACACTCTTCCCCTGCTCCACCATGTGATCCATCCCACAGGCAACAGTCCTCCATAAACTTCTCCAATATGAGTCCTTCCTGGGAGCTGCACTTCTTCACAAACTGCTCCAGCACAGGTGCCTTCCACAGGGTGCATTCCTTAAGGAACAGGTTGCTCCAGCGTGGGTCCCCTGGAATCAAAAGTCCTGCCAGCAAACCTGCTCCAGTGTTGGCTACTCTTTCCTTGGGTCCACAGATTTTTCCAGGAGCCGGCTCCAGTGCGGGTTTCCTACAGGGTCACAGCCTGCTTCAGGCACCCACCTTCTCCTCCATGCTCCCCCATGTACCTCCATGGGCTGCAGGGGCACAGATGCTTCACCACGGTCTATACCATATAATGCAGGGGAATCTCTGGCACCTGGAGCACTTCCTACCCTTCTTTCTTCAGTGATTTGGGTGCCTGCAGTTGTTCCTCTCTCACAATCTCACTTCTCTTCCAGCTGTAGTTGCCATTGCACAGGTTATTTCTCTCTTCTTAACTATGTCCTCTCAGAGGCTCTACCACTGTTTCTAGTGGGCTCAGCTTTGTCCAGAAGTGGGTCCTCCTTGGAACCAGCTAGCATTGGCTCTACTGGGAGAAGCTTCTTGAAACTTCTTAAAGAAGCCACCCCTGTAGCATCCCTTCTACCAAAATCTGGGCATACAATACAGTGATAAAGCACATTCAAAATATTTATACAAATATATCCATTCTGCAAGTATGGTCTGCAGAGTGATGCACAACATCAAAAGAAGTTTAGTACATATTCCACAGTGGTAAAACTGGGTAGATACTTTTCTTCCACCAGAGCCTGCCCATCACTTACAAACAACCTGTTTTTTAGTTACCATCAATGGAGGATAAATGTAAAAATTATAAATACTCATAGAGGAAATATAAGTGGAGGCTTCACTCCAAATTCAGATTTTTGTTTTCTTTGTAATCACAAAAGTTTTGTTCCAGGTTACATCAGATCCAGGTTGGTTGTTCATACGTTTAAGGGTTTTTTGTTTGGTTGTTTTTTTTCTATTCTAGTTGTTGTTTTAATATACAGAATTATGTAAGTCCAGCAGCTTTAAAGAAAAATTTCAACTTCCCTTGAGGAAATCTTCTTCCTAAAACAATACGACACTGATAGGTTTGGAAACTTTGCTTAATTCAGATACTACTAGGAGATAACAGAAGTAAAAACTTAATATGGTTGTCACTTCTTTCCCCTTAGAGCAATCTATTGCATTCAGTCTCTGAAGATTCTCGAGTGTAATAATTAAGTACAGCACAAATTTCTTTATGTTTAAAAGTGCTGAGATCTGCAATTTTCTCCTATGGCAGTGGGAACTGCAGGTATTTGGCACTACAATCTAGGCTCTTGACTGCAAGCACTACCTTCTGCCCTCTTCCCAGCATCCTTAAACTTAGCACTAAAGCTTGAGCTTAGACACATTTTATTGTTCAGTATGCCCATGTTCTGTTATTCAACAAATGGATCTTCTCTTCCATCAAATATTTTTGAAAAAGAAAGTTGTTTTTCCTTCTGAATGCCTAGCATCTTATGTATCACAAGTACTCCATCTGCACTCCATCCCTTTGTTTCTTTACCAAATATTCTAATAAGTATCATTTTTCCTAACTCTGTGGATAAACTGAGATGCATTACTGGTAAGGTGGACTTACAAATTCAGTAAGAAATTAAGACAGAAATAAAAATCTCTATAAAAGATGAAATATTGAGAACCCATCCTATAGTCCTTATTCAGTCAGCTCCCATTCTGAAGGCAAGAGGATAGGAAGGCTTGAGAAAAACAACTGTTCTTGTAGATGTTGAAATTACTGTGGTTCAAACTAGCATGAAAATAAAATAGTGTAAAGAAGATGCATGAGGTGAACTGACAAGAAGACTCCAGCTCAGTCACCTTATTCCATATATAGAAAGGATATATCTGCATTTACCATTTCTAACAGGAACTCAAGATTTATGGATGCAACAAAAAATATAAAAATCAATTATAAAAATCAATTAGGTGTCTCTGTTTAAAGGGAACTAGTAATTTGAGTATATATGACAAAAAAGGAAAACAGAATTCACTTTGACAAAACAACTTCTCAATTTTCCTTCTAATGTGATATGACTCACCTCAAATCTATTGCAAAGCGGTAAACAAAGTACACCAACACAGTGACCATCATCTGTTAGGAACATTTTAAAAAGAAAACCATTACTGAGCTACTTTTCTTGTCTTCTATACAGAGAAATGTATTTTCCCATCAGAAACAGCATTTCACATTATCTTCTTTCCATTTACTATGTTTTCATCAGTGCTAACAGCAACCTAAGAAATACCTCATTAAGCCAGTAATTTATTTCTTAGGAACTAAATTAAATTAAATTAGTTTGGACTAGTTTTAGTTCTTTTCAAAACAGTCTATTTCAATTAAATAACAAGAGGAAAGTTCAGTTTGATTACTAATAACATTGTACAGGGGACTAATCTGGGATAGCAATTTAAATATGCAGACAACAGCCTTTTGATTTTAGCTCTCATTCATTGAACTAATGTTATAATTGAAACTATAAAAAAAATAAAATATTTAGTCCATCTTTGTTCTCTAATCCTTCTGTAATCTAATTACCTCAAAATACCTGCAAGATAAAATACTGTCATGAGGATCAAAATGACAGCTATAAGCTGGGCTCTCCACTATTCATTATCCATTCTTTTTTTTATGATAACTATTTATTATTATCACATAGTTAATAAATAAAATCTAAGGCACTTAATAATGCATCTGAAGTCAGCTTCACTGCCGATGTAAATTATCAGAGATCCACAAAGAGAGCTACATGATGTTATATTTTTTGTAATAGTTCTTGTATGTAGATATTACAATCTTTTGAGTCAGACCCCTTACAGTGTTAAATGATACTAAATTTAAAAAGAGAGCAACTTCAATTTCCAAAATATCCCCTGATTCATTGCTTTAAAGAAATTACTTTGAAGCTTCTCAGGAGTTGACAAGAAAAATCTAAATTGTCATGGCAACATGGGTTGAAGAAATCCTTCTTTACTGTTTGCATAGATCATCTCCATGCTATCAGCCTGTTTACTAAATGTTGCTAAAGAAAGCAATTAAAGGTTAATCTTTCCTCAGAACCAAATAAATTATATAACCACTGAAAGCCAGTGGAGTGAGATACATTTCAGATAGGTCAAAAAAATTTGAGGCATCATTTATCTTTAAGCAAAAACAACACCAAATTGCAGGGCAGACTTCATGCTGGATGGAAGTGAAAACAACCATCCAGGACAGACTTGAGAAGTGGGCCAGCGGAAACCTCCTGAAATTTGAATTGTAAGGTCCTGCACAGGAGTTGAGGCAATCCCAAGCAGAAACAGGCTGGAAAGAGAATGGATTGAGAGCAGCCCTGAGGAGGACGTGGGGATGTAGGTGGATGAGAAGTTCAAATGATGCAGCAATGTGCACTTGCAGCCCAGAAAGCCAAATACATCCTGAGCTGCATTGAAAGAAATGGGACCAGCAGTTTGAGGGAGGTGCTTCTGCCCCTCTACTCCCTCTCATAAGACCCTACCTGGAGCACTGTGTCCAGCTCTGGGCTCCTGACACAGTAATATACCTGTTAGAGCAAGTCCAGAGGAGGCCATGAGGATGGTCAGAGGGCTGTAGCACCTCTCCTACAGACAGGCTGAGAGAGCTGGGGTTGTTCAGTGTGAAGAAGAAAACTCTCCAGGAAGACCTTACAGCACCTTCCAGTACCTAAAGAGGGCCTACAAGCAAGACAGTGAGGGACTTTCCACAAGAGCATGTAGTGTCACGACAAGGGGCAAAGGCTTCACACTGAAGGACAGTAGGTTTAGTTAGACATCATGATTAACTTCTTGACTGTGAGGATGGTTAGGCACTGCGACAGGTTTCCCAGAGAAGCTGTGGATATTGCATCCCTGAAAGTGTTCAAAGCCAGGTTGGATGGGGTTTTAAGCAACATGGTCTAGTGGAAGGTGTCCCTGGCCATGGCAGAGAAGTTAGAATGAGGTGATTTTTAAGGTTATTTCCAACCCAAACCATTCTGTGATTCTAAATAGCATTTCTGTGGCAAATTGCATAACAAACGAAGAGTTTGAATATTCTTCAATGTTGCTAGATTTTTTCTAGCATCCTCGTTTCAATGCAAGTTGTTTGTGTGATAATGTGACTATAATAAGAGCAAGATAAAAAGCCTTTTAAGGTTAATGAGACTTTTAAAATTCTGTGAGTTCTCCAACCTTTAGATCAGCTCCTAACTAGTTAAAATCTGATATAAAGCAACCCAAACTACTTAACTGATGACCAGAGTCTATGTCTAATTTACCTACTTCTGCATAGCAGAATGGTTTTTTTCCCTACAACTATTTTCAAGTTAACTACATTATGTACCAAGAAAAAAAAAGTGGAAGGTTTCCATATTTTTATTTATATTAATTAAATTTCATAATAGATTTCACAGGAAAGCTAAACAGAAATAACTGAGTACAGCTAATGATCAAAATGCTACTCCTGCTGCCACTGTTGACTTCATAAGATCTATTAATACTATATTCTTCAGTGTAAGAGTCACTGCAAACAATGGGTCAAAATGTGTGCTGAGGATATTTATGTGCTGAGATAAAGAAAATCAATTTAATTTCTCGAGAGAGATATCTAAAAACGCAGAGGGTCATTGATTGTGATATTAGCAGTTGTTTGATTGAACTGAGATTCTGAAAGTGAATTATAAGATGTTTCCCCCTCCCCCTCAAAAACATGCTTGGTATGACACAATCTATGTATTATAAGAAACATCAGCAGGATACCAATAGAGAATCTGGCTGCTGGGGCAAAGCTAAAATAGTGCACTTAGTCACTTGAATGTAGTCAGCTTCTGCATTGATATCCCACAAACATCAGTGAGAACAGTGTGATTTGTCATGACCATTTGTTTCACAGCCAAAAGCATGCAAAATTAGTCTAAAAATAAGTTAAATTTTGGTTTTTTTTTATTTTATAGAAGTGGCTTTATCAGACATTTCACTGTTGTGAAAATATAATTCTTTCTTTCCTCTTTTTCTTGCCCTCACAGTCACCTGCATTTTGTTGCTAGGTTCAGGGCAAGGCAGGTTCTGTAAACTCATGTATATTCCTCAAATATCTAGCCACTAGCTGCTTCTTGCCAAAGTGACCTTCCTGTTCCTTGCAGCTCCATCTGGGCTGTTCAGCAGCAGCACCCACAGTAGCCGGGGTGTGGGTCCCGAGTTCCATGGTGGGTGTTACATGCACCATGACCTCAGGCTCAGCCCCAAGACACTCTTACAAGGCAAGCTCAAGCACAATGCCCAAAGCCAAGCCTAAGATCCCAGCCGTGTACTCTGGATACACTCTGCAAAGCAAGCCAAGCTTAGCCATCCATTTTAGAAGCCAGCATTGCATGCACAGTGAGAACACTTTAAATCCACACCACAGCTGGGCCAGTATTTAAAAAAGGAAACAACCTGGTTGTGGTCCCCAGTGTTTAGGCCCACCTTTGAACCCAACTTTCAAGTACAGGGCAAGGCTGGCTGCACTTTTTTCCCTAGTGCACTGTAAATTGGTTGTGTTTCAGCACCAGTGTAAGTAAATAAAAGTTTGAATATCTGTGTTCTTTTGGTGTTTATGTGTGAACACAATATGGCAAGTAATGCAGGTCAGAGGAAGTAAACAATGCAATATTGTATCATGGCTATATTTGATCTGGAAATCATAGGATTGGTGAGGGGAAAAAAATATTCCTAGACCCAGATTTACTCTGTGACAAATTTCAAAGGTTTGCTGCAAATGTCAGAATTATAAGAACATTTCAATAAAAACCCTGAAACACAGGTTTAGAAATGTTTATCTGAAAAAAAAAACCAAAAAAACAAAAAAAAACCAAACAAACAAAAAAAAAAACAGAAAAGAAAAGGAAAAACAAAACCAGAAACCCAAGTAAAACTATCAGACAAGAAAGAAGAAATAAAAAAATAAAAACTTTATGTCTGGCAAAATTGCATTAAAAAATACCATTGCCCTGCAACTGAACACAAGGCATGAAGCAAGTACTGCAAAATGTAATTTTTAAATGCTGACCATATTTCATGCAAATTCGCAAAACAAACACTGCATAAAAAGTTTTATCCACTGTAATTTATTCAGGTCTGTGTCAGCTGCAGTGCTGCACATGTTTCTTTTGGAAAGCCACAACACAGACAGGAATACAGAACATGATTCTGTGCTTCAGTATCCATAGGATACCATAAGACAGATACAAAACATCCAGAGACTAAAATGATACTTGGTTTCTCTGTGTATTGTCCATAACATCTTTAAAGGAAAATGCAGAAAAAAAAATGAAGGTAGACATCAGATGCTCAGAGATACCAGAGATACTGTTTAAAAACATATTGCTTCCACATATACATAAATATATTAATATTATAAAGGTTTATTGCTGTGATTCACCTAGTTTTCCTTTTTTAAAACCATTCATGGATGCAAACATTGTCAGAAGTTCTTATCCACAAGAGCAAAAATTAAACAGGGTCTAACTCCACCAATATCTGCTTTGTCTGGATTCTTTGGAGTAGCAATCTGTTCAAAAGTAGCCAATTGAGCTATTTCTGAAATCAATACAAATTTTAGTTTCCAATGCAGCAGAATTGGACTCTTAGAACTGCCTGAAGTTGTCTTTTACTGGACATGGATGAGACAAGAAATTTACTTGAAAGAAGTCAAATCACTATTTCAGAATTTGCATGAATTTATCATTAAAATGCATCATTAAATAATTAAAAATCTGTAAGAAACCGTGATTAATTTTTATTATGGATATTAAAGCATTACTATAATTGCTAAAATATCTTGCTTTGTCCTTTAAATGAGTCTGCCCTCCAGGTAAAAATGGCAAGAAACTACCATCACTTTATTTTCTTTTTTTTTTTGTCTATATGAGAAAGAAATGCAGAAAAAAATTATTGTCGCTGAGAAAGTAAGACTTTTAATTAGAAATAAGATGCATTATTACTCTTGAAAGAGTGCATTCATGCTTCTATTTACCATTCAGTTACTAAATGCAGAAAAAAGCTATGTTTGCCTTTGGGTGTCAATATAACACTAACAGTGATCCAAGTTATTTGTGTAAGTAGTTATTCCTCTGAGAAATGCTTGTAACAAATACAGTGTAGATTTTCTTAAATGCAATAGAAATGTCATATAGTGGAGTGAGGTCTTTCATCCAGCCAGAACAAAGATGTGTCAGGACAAAGAAAGATCTCACAGTTTTCCTCAGGCATTAATGCAATTTTTTCTCCTATTTCAAAAGTTTGTGGTTGATAAAAAATGGTTTAAGGGAAATTACAGCTGATGTAGAAAAGTAAAAAATTCTAAGTAAAAGAAAGTGATTCATACACATTAGGAGAATTTTCATATGATTCTTATTCTTTGCTCACTGCAAAAATGGGAAGAACACCCAATTTATCTCAGTCTAATATGACTAATTTTGCAGCCATATGGAGCACTAGAGGCCAGATTCTTATTCTGTGACCCTGACTTGAATCCAGTTGTACACTTGAGTTTTATTAGAGATCAGGTGTCACACTTAAGCTACTGCTCTGGCGAACCATGCAGTTAAACCAGCAGCTCCCCTTCCCACACTGCCTCCCCTGCCGGCCGCGGGCAGCGCGGCGCTGCCGCGTGTGCTCACTCGGAAAGCTGCTTGACAGCAGAATAATGTCATCATGGCCAAAGAGAAACACCGTGGTTCAATACAGATTTGAGCACGATGAAATTAAATTTTGTCTTTAAATCCACCGGAGGTTTTATACTGTGACACTATCAAGCAGTCACTTCTCCAAGGAAAGGTTACAAGGAGGAGTTTAATGTGATGGTGTACAGATTACATCTTGAAAAAGTTGAAAAAAGTGGTCCCTGAGGCTTTTCAGCCTTTCTATAGAGCATCGTAAATCTTGAATGCATAACTCAAAATATTTACAGTTTCAGATTGTTCCTAATTTGTTTGGACAAGAGTTTTTATTAGTGTAAATGCTACGGACGCATAAGTGCCATAGGTGTCTTTTTTAAAGCTCGCCAGTATCAATGCATATGTAATACTAATACCACATCATGAGTAAAAATTAGATGAAGTGCTTATATGGACAAGCAGTCTGCAGGGGGAAAAATGACGCCTGCCCTTCCCAAATAAAAAAAAAATCTACATTATCTGATCAAAATCATTTATGTCTGTATAAAGGGACATGAGTGAGAGTCAGTAAAATAGACAGATTTGTAGTATAGGCAATCTGCAGAATGGTTATCTGTACAAGTCAGAGATGGTTCTGAAGTGGCCTCACAGATTTCAATATATCCTGAAGTTCCATTTGAGCTTATGTCTTCATGTGCCTGTAAACCATCTCCAGGTTCTCACACCAGTATCCTGTTACACACACACACACCAGAGAAACTGAAAAATCTTTACTGGTTGACAGTGGGAATTCAAACCTCAAGTACGAGTTCATGAGTCTAAAATGAGTGTGTAGAGAATCTTTGTGACATTGATATGCTCTCCACTACATTACATTCAAGTTCACCTAGTTTCCTATTCCTATACATAATTAAGGACATCATATGCATATCTCAATGCAAAAAAATAGTGCAGATACAGATCTTACCAAAAATTAAGCGCATTTTTACTTTAAAATATTACATGGTCAGAGCTGGATATTCTCTACTATGCCTTTCTATGGCAAATTCCTCATTGAGCTGGGGGATGGAGAATGCATCCATCAAATACTTGGTTTTACAGCTGGGTGTTCAATACATTGCCCTGATGTTCTTTTAAAAATTTCTTTTTTTCAGCTCATTTCCCCCAGAATTACTTTAGTCTTTTCTGGAAGAGAATGGAGCCCCTTAGAGAGCCCTGCCTCATAGTTTAAAAAGCACTATTTTGGAGGAAAAAAAAAAGACTTTAAAACAGACAAACACTCTCAGTCCAACAGGAGTAGGCCTTAAACAGAGTGGTAACTTTGTGTGATGTAGTTATACAAATAATTTTGACAAAGTGATAGCAGCAAACAGAAGGTACATAAAAAATGAAAAAGAAGGTACATGAAATGTTTTGAGGTCTAATTTAAAAAAAAAAAACAAAATCCTGAGCTGAAGATGTGAGAGTCCTTTTACTGTCTGTATCTAATTTAAGAACAGCAATGTTTTCCCTTTGTTATTTCCATTAATCTGAATTATACCTCTGTGCATAAGCCTGCTTATGTACATTTAGTTTGAGGCAATTAGGTGGCAACCAAGGTGCTGTATTTGGTTATCTAAACACGTCCAGGAAATTACCTTGAAAACATGTACTGGAACAACTCTAGGTATTAAGCAGTATGTATTTCTACTGAATATAGGTTATATTAAATATAGGTTGTCCATAGACCTTAGGTCACAGCAGAAATATCTTTTACTCTTTTTTTTTGTGAATTTTAGTCTGAATTGAGTCTAAATCTACTATTTGTTCAATACCAGTATGAATTTTTACAGAAATTATACTGATGTGTTTTGTCTTTCAAGAAAATCAGTAGGGTTCTTTATGTTTGCTCTTGTTACAATATAACATATCAGAATTAGCCAATGGCTCTATAAACAAGCCAATCTTAACATGCATAGCTGAACACTGTGCCGTCTGTCTTGTTGAAGCATAATTGCTGTGAGAGGGTAGCTTCTGGGAAAGTGGTTCTTTTAAATGACTCCATACTAATTTCCCTTGATTTAAAGCACAAGGAACAGGGAAGAATTCCCCAATGTTTTACAAAATGCTCAGGTCCATCAATCAGATTAAATCAGTCCAAAGATATGTGTAGAGCTGCACCCCAAGTCTACCACAGTCAATAAAGATGAATGTTCATTGTCATCCTTCCTTGTTCCTTAAAAAAGTTACAGAAAATTCCACAGCAACAAAGGGTTTCCATTTCATTTCATAACGAGGAACAATGTGGAAAGCAATCCACCTGTCATTTTACTGAAAGATATGGGAACGCCTGTGGCAACACCTCCAGAAATTCAGCACTTGCTTCTTTTTTCGCTTATAAAATCCCTAACCAAGCAAAACCTGGGTGATTTCCTTTTACAGTGACCATATGATTTGATAGCAAGGGGCTGGTAAAACAGAGTTCTGTGAATCTAATAAGAAAAACGATTTTGTGTGCTCCTGAAACCCTGGGTCTTTATGTTACTAAGGAAGGAGTTTTTTCACTCTCTAAAGCATAAACGTAATTTCAGCCTCAGGATTACATTTGACTAAATATAGATACCTGTGCTCAGTTGCCTGGGAAGGTAAAATGGGAAGGAATTATGTCAACTGTCCCCGATGGTTTCCCCTTCAACCTGTTGTTTGACTTCAGTATTAAGTCAGTCTTTAGCCTTTAAGTGGGTGTGTTCACATTAAGCAGGTATAATGACATTCTGCAGAGCAGCATCAGAGGCAGTGCCCAAACGTTCCTGGCAAAGCCTTTGTATGCAAGCAAAACACGTCGGATCGTCGCTGAATACCCATGATCCAGCCTCCAGCTTTTCGTATGTGCTGTCAGCCATGAAAAGAAAACACTTAAATGTCAAACGACATAGCCGGCTTCAGTGTATTTAACAGATGAGTCGCGGGTGTCGGCCCGGCCCGGGAGCGGCGTGGCCGCGCAGCAGCTGCCCCTCGTCCCGCGGTCCGGGCCCCGAGCGCGGCTGTCGGGGCAGCCCCGCCGGCCGCCCGGAGCTCCGCCGGGCCGGGCCGGGCCCGGGGCAGCGCCGGGCGCCCGGCACGTGCGCGGGCTGGGACCGGGGAAGGAGGCACTGGGGCGTGGGGATGCTGGAAGTTTGGGTAGGGCGGCCACGCCGAGAAGCCTCCGCCCGGCCCGGGCTGTGTGTGCTGCCGGGCACAGCCCCATCTCCGGGAGCCGCGGATTCACAGCCCGAAAGAGCCGCGCGCCTGTCGCGCCTCGCTCCCTTCCCACAGAGGGAGCCGGGTGGCGGTGCCCGGTGGACCGCGGCAGCGGCAGGATCCGGGCAGAGGAGGGATGCCATCGGGCTGCTGCGGAGCCGAAGCCGCTCCTGCGGACCAAGCAAAGCTCCTGCCCGGTTCCCCGCAGCCTGCTCTGGCCTTCCACCGCCTCTTACTTGCAGATCACGGCCAGCGACTACCGGAGGGAAGGCACCTGCCGTGCCGCCCAGGCGGACGGGGGAGCTCGGCCGCGAGCACCCGCAGGACGGGGAAGGTTCCAGCCTCGCCCGCCAACCCGGGGGCCGCGATAGCCCTGCTTCCCCCGCTTCAGCCGCCCCCGCACTGAAAAGAGCAGTGAGAAAAATAAAATGGTGGGAACGATGTAAAGCGCCTTGGAAGGGTTAAGGGAGACTCAGACAGTACAAACCGCAAGGGGAACCGCCATCCCGGAGGCAGGCAGAACAACCGGGAGCGAGGTGGGAGATGACAGAGGCTGTATCGGGGACAGGTGCTCAGCTGCGAGCTGCCTCACTCCCTCCCTCTCTCTCACACACACACAGACTCGCTTCTCTCCCAGCATGAAAAAGCGCAGGGCTAATGAGAGGCGAAGTGAATAATGGGGAAGTTGTTGTCTCCAGCGATGAGGCAAGTAATGGGGCTGAGGCCAGCACTGAAGTTGTGTAACCAAATTCTCCACCGTCACCCCCTCGTTTCTCCACCCTCCCCCATTGATTTTAAGAAGAAACCCAGCTGAGGCTGAGAGACTCTCCACCGCACACCCAGCAGAGAGGAGTCCTCTTCCCTCAGGCACGGGCAGGCAGCTAGCGGAGGTGTCCCCAGCGCCGCATCTCCGCCTCCGCGCAACTTGCGGGGAGCGGAGCCGGCTGAAAGCAGGCGGAGGCGGCTCTCCGCGACCACCCACTCCGCGCTCCCCCTCGAGCACGGCAAAAGCCGGGGAGGCGGGAGGAGGGGAGATCCAAACTTGCCAGCCCGAGGATTGTCCCTCACACGGCAGCGAGTGCCGTTCGTGCGTGCGCGGCGAGCGAAGTGTTCCCAAACTCCGGCGCTGCCCAGGCGGCTGGATGCGCACGGCTCCGCTCGCGGCGTCGCAGCGGCCGCTGCCCAACTCCAGGGGGCTGGTTTCTCCCGGGAGAAGTGACCGGCCGAGAGCAGAGCCCTCGGGGAACACCGGCGGGAGGTGGGAGGCAGGGAGAAAGGGGAGACCGGGCTCGAGGAGACTGCTGTTTGCCGGCGCAGAAACGAAGCGAGGGAGAGAGCTCACTCAACCGAGCGGCAGAGATTTAGCTGAGGGGTTATGAGTGCCGTAACTACAGCCTACACGCATGCAATGCAAGAAACCCGAATCTTACCCTGAGCTGCAGTGAGGAGCCCCGCGCAGACAACCAGCAGAGACTTGAATTTCCTCCACGCAGTCATATCTGCAGTTATTCCACACACACACTCTCTCACACAAAACCCTCGGCGGCTCTTCTCGGCTGCGACCGTGTCCTCCGAGCGGCAGCGGGGCTAAGGACAGCGCCAAATAACCACCACAGGGCGAGGAGAGGCGGAGAGGAGCGGTCCGGGTCCCGAGCGCCGCGCAGCGCCCGGCGCCTCCTGCAGGACTGCGCGGGCGGCTCGCTCCGCTCTGCTCACAGACAGCATCAGTCCCGCGCCGCGGCGGGGCTGCGCCGCTCAGCGCCCGCGGAGCCCCGGCGCCGCCGGCCCGCAGCCCGCCCAGGGGAGGGAGGGCACCGAGGGAGGGAGGGGAGGCACGCCCGGGGCCGCGGGCGGCGAGGCATGCACGGCCGCCGGCGGGGAGAGCCGGGCAGCGGCGGCGTCGGCAGGAGAGGGATGCGGAGAGTGCGAGGAAGAGGAGGAGGAGAGGGAGGAGGAGGAGGAGGAGGAGGAGGAGGAGAAGGAGAGAAGGGGAGGGAGGGATCGCGGCGAGAGTAGCGCAGGCAGCGCAGCGGAGCGGCTGCCAGCCACACGAGAAGCCGCCGCCGCCGGACTCAACCAACCCTTCCCACGGAGAGGGGACGGGCCCGGCGCTGTGCAGCCGGCCGAGCCCGCAGCCCCTCCGCGCCGCCGGACGGCCCCGCACGGCCTCCCGGGGCGGCCGCGGCCCCGGCCCCCGCCCCGGCCGCGGTCCCGGGCGGCTGCTGCCGGCCGCCGAAAGGCCCCAGGGGAGCGATGGCTCTCCCCGGGCCCGGAGTCCCCCGGCGCGGAGAAGGGTAGTGGCTGTAGGGCTACACCTGCCCGGGAGGCTGCTGCGATCCCCGGTGTCCTGTCCCCCAGCTCTGCCTGCGGCTCGCCTCTGCCAGCCACATGCGGGGTGCGAGAGATGCGAGTGCTGGGGTCCCTCGTTCTAGGTCAAATTACCCTCTGCTTTCGTCCCCACTCTTGAGAGAAGAAGGCTTTCAGGTCCAAAATGTGCCCTGCTCGTTCCTTCTAAGATGTTCATCAGAACAAGCTGTTCCTGCGAGGAAGGAGACGAGCCAGTATCTCCTTGCAGAATACTGCTTTGTCTTTATGTTGCCATTCTCCAGAGCTCCTGTTGCCAAGAGGAATTTCTGCCATTAACGATCCTTTCCAAAAGTAAAGAAAAACCAATCAAAATATGACATGGCAGAATGCACCAGAGGCTTCCCCACCGCCAGCCTGGAGCAGGCAGGGTTGGTTCCTTGAGCCCGAGGTAAAGGAAATGGGGACCCAAGGTTGTCTTGTCACAGGTCCCTATGCTCCATGATCCCAGCAAGGGTTTCTGTGCCAGGCCTGCCTTCAAACGGGGGGCAAAAATGTGCCCAACCCTGGCTTTCAATCCAGTATGAAGTGTCACCATCACTGCATGCTGGGCCTGACTCCATAATTAATGCTTACCTATATCCATAATTAAAAGACAAAGGCTTATAGGGAGGAAAGACAGAAACATAAGCCCTTTCAGAAAGGTAGTTTCAAGGTGGTAATTATTCACTTACGTGGGGAAATATGCAAAGTTGTTTTCTCGTTGTAAGTTGCATGAAGGTGGTGAATGGGCACCGAAGGAGGTAGGCTGACTTTGTAATAAGCTTGTATTTATGTAAAAAACGTTGTGGTTCTCAGTCAAAAAAAAAAAAAAAAAAAAAATTAAAAAAGCAGAGCCAGGCAGGATGCCGAGCCAGACGTGGCATTGCTGCCATCTCGTGGCAAGCGCTCCCTCCCTGCCGGGCCAGGCCTGCAGCCCCTTCACTGCCTTTCCCGACAGCTCCCAAACGCACTGCCCTCCAAACACTTCCACAGAAGGGATCTGGTTTTAGTTAGCATTCATCCATATTTTAAGAACACCTCCGGGACTCATTTTTTTCCATTCGTGAAAGTAAAATGGTGCTAATACTTGTTAGTACCAGACATCATGTAACCAAGCTGCTGTGCAGAATTCCCCAGTCAGAGCTGCTCAGGCTATTCCACTTATCCTTGTCAGAGGACTGGGGGGAGTTTGCTAAAGATTGTAAGAAAGATGGAAATGGGCACTAAACTTAAGCTGAGGCTTACTTTCTGGCATCCAGTAGTCTGGGGCTCAGATTTTTGAAATGAGCAATTGTTTGCAATGCATCTGGCCAATAATTTTTTTTTTTTTTTGTATTGTCTGTTAAGTTGGGATACTTGAAAAATCATAAATAAACACCATTTATAGCTGTCTGTGTGTAGTTGAAAGCAGTAATGATGGTATAATTTTTTGCTATGCTGTTTCAGTAAGCACTCTTGAGAAGTTGCTGTTTAATCCTACTTATGGCAGATTCTGCCAAAGCTCCAGTATGATATAATATGTGCCTTCTTGGTCTCAACTCACAAAGCATAGATTTACTGTATCCAAGGCCTTCTGTTCTGAGGCTTTTCAGGGCTTCCTTGAGCTTTTGGGACCCAATTCCTTCTCTTTTGAGCTATACAAATGTTAATTTCTTCCCTTCATAGCACCTAGATAAGGTGAAATAACTAAGCACCACAAGCAGTATAACTGCAAAAGATGCCTTCTCTCCTTTCTTACATCCTGTGTCAGTAAACCATAGCACATAAACATTGCTGGCCTTTAGCATGTTACCATTTGTCACCTGAGACAGTGCCTTACAGAGATAAACAAAATAGCAAACTGCTCCCACCCCACCCCACCCGAGAAGATTTCAGCCTCTCAACAGACTCAGGTAGCTGTCACAGTGACTTTTACAAACCTTGTGTGAAATAATTTTTTTTTTCCCCAAAGCCAAGAAAGCCAGAAGATGACTCTGGAACTGAAGCATGGCATTCCAGGAGGAGTCTCCACCAACCTGATGTGAGTTCAGTGTGGAACTGCAGTACCTAAACATGGTAATTACAGAATATGATCTAACCTAATGACTGTAATCTCTCTGTTGTATATTAAGTACCTAATGTACTACCATAAAATCCACAAATTTATGAGTTTGAACAGAGGCAATATTTCTTTCTATTCCCTATAGACGGTATGGGGAGTGTATATGTCGAGACTATTTGTACTAATCAGGGTGATTTAAAAGTAGCTTGACAAGGATTTTATTTTCAGTTGAGAGCTTGTCCTTTTGTTCCTCTGTGCCATATAAAACAAAGGCCTGAAACGTTAGATTTCCTCTTTTCTTTTAATTTTTTTTCAGCTTGCTATGTTAATAATATTGAATCCATATTTCCATGTTGTCATTTTATGGGAGGAAGAAACATCTTTCAAGAATATTTGCACCTTTCCAAGAAAAACTACTGATTCAGAACATATCTAAAAATATACGACATACTTATTAAAAAGGGATGTTTGTAGGAACCCATAGCCACAATCTGTACTTGCCACTGGGTACAGAAGTCTGTAACTTTCTGCCAGAAGATTATTGTGAAGTTCAAAATGTGAAAGCTCAAAAATTCAAAATATTATGCTGGGGAAAAAAAAAATCTATAAGAAGATCTATAAGAAGTCTTCAGCAAAACAGAAATTTAGTGTGAGGAAGTCAGAAAGTAGAACAGTGTTCTCCATGAGCAACTTCATCCAAATGGTTTTTCGTCACATAAGCTCTTTGTTGTGAACAAAAACAGAGACCAGCATTCCAAATACTCTCACTTAGCACATTCTCTTTTCAAGAACTCTGTTTTCAGACTTGAAACATTTAATGACTTCTTTAGTCATAACAGTCGTCTAGGCTGGAACAATGAAAAAAATATTTATATGTACATATGTTCCTAACCCGAATTTGTTATACCATAAAGAATAAAAAGGAGGCCATGCCACCCACATTCTGTCTACAGTCAAAAAAATTGTTTCTTGGGCTTAGATTGGACTCTGTTTTCTGTTTATGGTAATATTGTGTTGAAATTAGAATTTCTTGTTAGGCTGACAATAACGATGTCATCTGCAATATCAGTTACAACTACATCATTGTTTTATATACTACCAGCAGAGGCCAATAAATGTAAGTATCACTAGCCTTCTAAGATGGGGAAAGAAGGAGAAAACAGGTTGTCTGGCAGGATACTTCAAGGGAGTTTTGGTCAGCAAAGAGGATATGATAGTGTTGTTCAAGAGGGCCCTGGGTGGCCTGCACCTGCTCTGCTATATTGTATTCCCCTGTGGAATGCTTAGTTTAGAGGGAACAGTTGGCAAAAGCGTTGCAATGGGAAAATATAAGTTGCCTGCTTTAAACTACTGTCAAGCACTACTTAGCTCCTCAGGGGCTGGCTCTAACACACTTTCTTTTCAGAGAACCTAGGCTCATCCCATCTGTCCTTAAGGTGACATTAGTAATTGATGTTAGGAAGATGAGTCTTATGAAAGACATTTCTGCCTTTGAGGAGAGGTGGAATTTGTAGGTACTAGCCTTCAGGATGCCTGTAGGAGACAACATCAAGATCATTATTCTACTATGAAACTGTTTCTCAGTTTATCATTTTTTAGCTTTGGAGGGTTAACAGGGGAAAAGGGAACTTTGTTGTAGTAGTTCAAGGAAAAAAGATTATTTGTTTTCTTGTTGAGCATAAGAAGACCCTGCAAAGCATAATGTATGACTATGCAAGGCTAACAATGTGGGTAACAGTAGCTAGGATAATGGTCTAAATAGACAAGTACGTCAGTATCTTGACAGTGAGTAAAATGTGGCAGTGTCAGCAGGCTTTGAGAATGAAAAGTAGCAACTTCTATCAAATGGGAGAGACATTGAAGAAGCAGAGACGAGAGGCCATAAATAGCTCAGAAAACAATCTCTTTTTTTTGGCAAAAATCTGATTGGATATGAGAAGGGCTATACTACATTTGTCAGAGCTGGAAAGATCCTGCTTTGGTTGAGAGAGGATAGATGTTTGTTTGTGAGGAGACTTTGGTCATACCTGTCAGGAGGGTTCCATACCAAAGTTGTACTGAATCTAGTTACTTCCCTTGAGCTGTCTACCTGAGTGACCCTGCTGCTGACTGATGTACAGCTATGCAGCGTCTTAATTATGAGCTCTCGTTGGCTTATTAAGAAAGGGCTCGGTTTAACATCTAGTGAATTGCTGTTAACTTGAGCTACCATGATTATTCTATACTATTTGTTTAAGCATTTCAACCTAGCTCTCTTGGTGTGGTTTCCTCATGCTAGGTCTTACATCTCATTTAGTCTTGCAACTCAGTTGCTAGAAACTAGAGATCTTCTGTGTGTTAGGAGAAAGACTTATAAGTTATGTCTATGACTCACATTTTGAGCTAACTGGCTGAGAAAGAAAGGTTTAGTGTATAGGAAAGGATAGGCTTTGTGTTTGATACATGATGCATTGGAGATGATGGCTATATCTACATGAAGATATGTCAGAGAGGCAAGCTGAGATTTCAGTTTGGACATAAGGAGATTAGTCTGGAGTAAACTAGTACATCTATGAGTCATTAGCAAACAGATGGTAGTCGAATTTGTATTTGCTGAAGAGAAACAAGGTGTAGAGCGAAGAGAGAAGAGAGAAGGAAAACAAGGACAGAAAACCCACACAGTAACTTGAAGAGAGGATGAGAAGTATGTTCTCAAATATACTACCTTAGCAATCAGGTGAAATGGGAATTGATGAAGGTATGAACATACACTAGTCTAAGAAGTGTTAGGTCCAAGCAGATAAAAATGGTGTCTTCCTAAACTTTAGTTTTGGTAGATTGAGAAAGTAATAGTTTCATAGGGCCCTGAAGAAGGGCAAGATTAAATCAGAGGAAACAAGTTGTTTCAAAGGGAGTCCTGAGAGCGTTACAGTAACTCTAATATTATTCTTGTGTTCTCATTCTTCTTCCATAAAGAATAGCAAGGAGTTGAAAGTGAAATATAAGGAAATGTAGGTAAAATAATATAGATTGTAACATGGCAAAGACTAATCCATAAACAGAGGGGTAAGTTGTCAGAAGAGAGAAAAGAGAACAAGAAGAGTACAGGCCATGAGAAAAATTGTGAGAAATTATGATACTGATCATGAAAGAACTCAGATGGCTGGGTGAAATGGAGGCATTGAAGAAGCTAAAGAAGTAAAATGAGGCAAACACAGAAGAAACTTTTGAATCCATGGTCAGAGAAAAAAAAAAAAAGTAAAGAGTTAATGTTTTAAAGAAGAAATTAAGAAGTGTAAAGCTAAAGCAAGGGCAATCTTATGTAGGTGTTTAAAAATTGTTATAAGCACCTCTTCTGTCTAGGGTACTTAAGGTTTTTATTCCTTATTAGATACTGCTCCTAAATGGGGTTTAGACCACTATTATGGTAGTGGAAGCACCATAAATAGAGAATGAAATACATTGAGATTAAAAATCAAACATGTCAGCAAGAGCTGTTAGTCAAGTGTCTTCAGTCTATTTTTTCATCATACCTTGAGACTGCTTGGTTGAACTTAAATTCTGCCAGGTTGCCAGATGAAAGAGATTTCAAAGATAGAATCAGTCCTTCTATCTTGACATTGAATGTTTGGCTTACCTTTTAATAGCAGGGTCTTCACAAGAAGTTTTAACAGGCAGGAGAGGAAAATGAGGAGAATGCACATATAACTAGGTGCACAATCATCAGTGTTTTAAAAATAATCATTATGAACCAATTACACTTAGACTCAAAGAGTCCTTGACTGAAGTGACATAATCTCTAGAGATACGTTTGCTTTGGCAGATGTTCCAAGAAATGTGTTTGTATGGCTTATACTAACTGAACTTTTGCGTTTGCTTCACCAGCTCATAAGAGAAGGGTCCTGAGAGGATTTCTGTGATTTTTTTTATCAGGAAGATTTTGCTGCAGTTTCCTGAGTTCTGATGGTGGGTTCACTGGATGTGCTAAGCTGGAAAGTAGTAGCTGTGAGAGTCCCAATAGAACATCTGGGATACAAATAATCTTTTGAAATCCACATTTGTATTTATTTTCCCAATAGAAGTTGCAGAAATAGTTTCTGCCACACCTCAAAATATTTTTTCAGAGTAGATGAATGTCACCTATGTACCTCAATCACTTAATTTGTACCTATCCACACTTCAGGGATCTTCTAATGTAGGAGTTCCTTACAGTGAGTGGTCTGTACAGGCCTGCAGAGGGAGACAGTCTGATCAGGTTCTTGCCAGATTTCACAGCTAGTTATCTCCCTGTGTTTACTGGAAAATAATTTGATAGTCTGTTTTAAGCAACCTTGTGACAATTTCAGGTTTAAAATTACTTAAATGTCTCTAAACTGCTTCCTTAAGTCTTTTTTCTTTTATGTGTTAATCTGCTTCTAAGTCCTACTTCAATCTCATGATTGAACTCCTACTTCAAACTCATGATGTGTCTGCAGTGAGGGTGTGCATATGCAGATACACTGAAATTATTTCTTCTCCATTTATGTGTACTAACTTTTCAGGGCGGAGGGGTAAAGAGGTTGATGACCCTTTTTTTCAAAGGAAAACAGCCTTACAGTTACTACAAAGTAAGAGAGTACACTAATGCTTACTGCAATTATCCATCAAAACTTTGCTAACCTGAGCTAAATAGCAGTCTTTCCACTGACTTCAGTGACGACAGGATTGGGTCCTGTATGCGTAATAAATCTAGGATTTTGGTTGAGTGGGAAGGTGTTATAAAATCAAAGTATTGATTGCATTGAAGTTTCAGTTACAATGCAGCATTACTCACAGTAGCTGTCTATAAGTATGGGAAAAGAATAACCCAGTGGAATTTTGCCCCTGTAAAAGAAGAATTTGAGATGTTCTTCCTGCTGTAGCCCATTATCAATAATATGTGCCTTCATAGGAAAAATCTAATAGGCCCATCAACAGAATAGAGTCATTAGGAAATTATCATGTACTCTCATTTCTCTACTTACATATTGACTAAGCTAGATGGGGACCATCTAAATCTTTGAAATGCAAACATTGCTAGCACTGACCCCTCAGCACAACCTCAATTTTCTTCCCAAATATTGGATGGCCTGACACTGGACAGTGATTGGCTTTGCTAATACCATTCAAAGATGGAGTTTTGAGAAAGTGCCTAACTGCTGCTTAAGTAAAGCTGGCAAAAAGCCCTTCTGAAGAGAAGCATAATGATATTCATAAATAATGAGATTAAATATCTTCCTGCTTGCTTTAGCCAGTCATGATTTTTTTTCATTTGAAAAGAAGGAAGAACCATGTTCTACCCTTCATGCATGAAACTGAGAGAGGTCTAGCCTTTTTTACTGAATTAATTTTTTGTTCTTTGTCATCTCATTCCCTTCTTAAACAACATTTTAGCTGGCTGTTCTAAAACAGCGAGTTCTGAGTAGTGATGATCTATCCTTCCTACTTAATCCTTTACAGTTCATCTACTTTCTAAGTTGCCATTGCCTTGCCTTTCCTAACTTCTAAATTAGAGTTCCTCTCTGTGTAAAAAAGATGTACAAGAGGGGCTTTTCTTCTTGAAAACATCAGTAACCTAGTATGTCTGTGGGACTTCTACACACTAAGATCAGAACTCACCATAAAAATAATCTGCTTCTCAGATTCACCTTTCTCTTTTCCTGTATAAAGTCTCTATATCTGTTTCTAGGGAGCTTAACTCCCAAACTTCAGTTCTGAAAAAAATCAGATGAGTTCTGATTGAATTCAATATAGCATCACTGTCATTTTTTCACATGGACAGATTTCTGATTATATTAGTGTCATGGTTTGATGCTGACACAATGCCAGTACCCCCATGAAAATGCATCTTCCCAAATAAATGCTGTGAGATGCGATCTGGAGCGGAGCAGAGCAGGCCCAAGCTTAATAACAAAGGGAAAAAACTTTATTAAACTACTACTACTATAAGACACACACACTAAATCCAGAATGAAAACTTTCCAAAACATTCCTCCTCCCCACCGCCAATTCCAACAAACCACAGTGAGACACAACTTGGACCCTCAGTCAGGTTTCTACCCTTCAGATAATCAATACTCAGTCCATCAAAGGGAGAGAGGAGTCTCTCCTGTGCCACAGACCCCCAGGAAACATAATTGCCACTTCTTGTGTTTCCATGTCACACATGGCACCACCCGGAAAAAATCTGCCATTGTGACACTCTCCTCTCCATGTCACAGTGTTCTCACTACCATGCATGGACAGACTGGTCATAGGTTTTCTTTTCAAGGATGCTTTGCCAAGGACCAAAGGAAAACAACAGTTCAGTTTCTCATTTTTGGGACAACAGTTCCCCCCTCCCCCCCCCATTTTCTCCTCCCCTGGGGCCGAGGGTCTTGAGAACAGAGATCTTCATCTTCCTGAAGCCAGAGGGCACCACCACACCCTCCTCAACCTTTTTCTCTGTTCACTTCACTCCTGTGCTGGTAGTTGCTGAAGCAGGTCTCTTGGCTCACCATTGCATCCCCCTAAAAATGCAGTCTCTATTGCAGGAGAAATTGGTTCATTCTATGGATAACAAGAAAAGTCCAGACAAAAGCCACTCCATCATCTCCTCCCACCTAGGATTCTTTTCCTAACATCTCAGGTCCCAGACTGTCTCTCTTCTCTTTCAAATTGAGGAGGAGCAATATTTCACAAAGCCTTCATTTCCCAGGAAAGGGTTAAAAGTCACGGACTCCCCGGACAGCTGAACTCTCGGCCCAGGACTCCATCTCCCACGCTAGGCTCCTTCCCCCCACTTCTCTGCCGGCAAACTTCCAGATGTCTTCAGTCTCTCTGTTTCTTTCCCTCTGGGTGGGGGACTCAGACTTTCTCCACCCTTCCATCCACAGGAGCTGGCTCGGTTCCAGGCCCTTCACACCTGTCCTATCTCTCCAGGCCACACGGCTTCCACTCCCCAACCCAGCCCATGGCTGGGCAGGGCAGATCTGCACTCTCCAATGAACTAAAGTGAGCGAGTTCTCCTGGGAGTTCTTGCTTTTAACCCCTCTGTGTTCTCAGAGGCGTGTCCAGGCTTCAGCAATCACTCCAGGTGCCAATATCCAAATGTGACCACTGACTGGTTTGTCTACCAACTTCCTGAGAAAATTCACTTCCATGTCAAACCATGACAGTTATCATCAGTTCTTTGCAGTATACACACATCATGTTTACCTGGCATTGCCTTGAATGCTTGTCTTTTCAGCCCTTCATAATATACTTCATAATATATAGTAAAATGGACTGCAAGATCAGAATTTCCACCACCATCTATACTAAGCATGCAATAATTTAATGTCTTCAAATACTTTTTAAAAGAAAATGACTAAGTAATTGATCAGTTTAGAATTCTTTTAATATTTGTGGTGACTATTGTTATAAAATTCAAGAACTATAAATTATGAGTTTTGTTATCTGTGGTCCATGCTTCTTGATGAGAATATGAGTCTTCTGAAAGAGGGAGCACATGAGTTCTTTGAAGATTTTGGGAAGTAGATCAAAATTCATTTGATCCTCTAAAAACCCCACAGATTCTCCTGGCAATGTCTTAAAGTCAGTATGAAATACATTAGCTGCCATATCATAGTGATTCTAATGTCCACGAGGTTGAAATGGATCACTTCATTATAGGCAGTCACAAAAAAAGTCATTGAAAAGGTAATGGAATATTGCCAATTTAGAGTTTATTGGAAAGAGTTCTGTCAGTTTCAAAAGACCTTACTCATTTAAGTGATGTGGTGTGATAATTTTTTTCCCACAGGACCATGGTTCTCAATCATTTCTTACTGCATTTTCATTTAGAATATTCAGAAGTGGATGATAAAGGTGTTAGTGTATTCCTAGTTCACAGTATGTGCAGAAGGCATTCACGTTGTTCCAGGTCCTGACATTCTGAGATTCCACTGCCTGTGTATCAATGAAGACATATAGAGATTAAGATCATTTTGCCCAATTTTAGGACCCTAGATGAGAGACAGCAAAAATTCAGATAGTGTCTGATCATGATCTGTGAGTATGTTCTGTGTTTGCTGTAAAGGTACCTTGCAGGAATTATATGCTAACATTAGGTGAATGGCCTTGGTCCTCTTTTTAAGGGGATAAGTGACTATGAGTGACTATCCCTAGTCATCCATCCAAAGTGAGAGCATGTACTTTGTCATCTCAGCTGGACTGCTGTGCTTTCCACAGCAGAAAAAAGACTTTGGGAGGTGGGGGGTAATGTATGATCCCTAGCACAGGAGGAGAGCAATTCCTGGTATCTTTTTCATTTTGCTTGTACACTAAGGAGTCTGTCAGTCATTGTCATTTATTTCATTGGCTTTAAAATGCAGTCTATTGCAAAATAAGAAAATGTTGTGTTCTTTTGTGAAATAGGTGATTTGCTTAAAGTTTGCAGTGAAAACAAGAATATGTAATACAGAGTCAGCACTGAGTTGATTTGTTATACTTAAAGCTTCTGGGGCAGATTTTCAAAGGCACAAGGGAGTTAGAAGCCAAACTCCCTTTGGTGTTCAGTGCATGTTCAGCATCTAGCTGCCTATTTCTGCTTTTGAAATCTTCTCCCATAGCAGTTGGTGGTCAAATTGTAATGGATAAACCAATAAATAAACTACAACAATCTCTCTTTTCCTGCCTATTAAAAAGATACTTCTTTGAAGAATAAAGTTTGTAAAACTGAAAAGGAAATATCAGTGGACTTCTGCTCACTGTGGGCTCTATTTGAAGCACTAAAGCACTCACAGAGCCTGCATTAATGTTGAGAATTATTCAGACATGTAAAGGGTATGTTGATAATATATTCTTGCAGTTGCTTGGTATAGGTCTCTGTGAGAATCAGGCTCTTGGAGGGGTTGCCATATGTTGCACCTTTAATCATCAGACTCATACTTTTAAGGAAAATTCTGTTTATTACAAGCGTAGTCCTTTTCTTATAGGTGTTTTTGGTAGGTTGAAACCTCCCTGGCTCAGTGCCACAGGCCAGCCTCTTCCAGAAGCACAACAGCGTAGGTCTGGATGCATCCCCACATGGCTCACATGCTCTGAATCATCTCTCTTATCCATCACCAAAAAAAAGCTACAGGGCTCCTATCCCAGCCTTGAAAGGGCAGCTTCCACTTCCCCACTGCTACTACCAAGCAGTAACTACAGCAGAATGCATTGTCACTAAAGATAAACTAAGTGAAATTCACTAAAGATAAACTAAGTGAACTATTACATTCAGATTTCACAGCTGGACCAAACCTCAAGGGCATGTAACCAGAACAGCCACCAAAAATGAAACCTGAGATCTGACTTTAGGGTACAGCTGCCTTTCTCAATAACAAGGCAATGCTTGTGGAATTAGTCATACAGGGCAGGATGCCACAGCACCAGTTCTGCACACCTGACTGAAAAGACACATCCCCTTACACTGCTCACTGGGGTTTGCCTCAGCAATATGTGTCTAATCTAGAGGCTGCACCTGTTATGGTCAACTTTGATGATTACCTGTATTTTAAAAGTTTGATAATATTTTGATACCTATTCAAAACTAATTGATCTAAATTGAATTGTTTTCTTTGATTTTGTTTATACATAGTTCTGTAGACTACTTTTTAATGTGTATTTTCTCAGATCCATCTTGGTCACATTATCTTGGGCCATCCATTATCAAACAATCTGGTCACCTTTGAAGCAGACACATTTTTATATAACCTCATCATCTGTGGACTATCCTAGTAGGCATGTTTTTTTTCAGATATGGACTAACATTCTAAGACACTGTACCTGAGTGATGGGGCTTTCCAATCATAATTCCAGGGAGCCTTAATATATTCATGCCAGTCTATATTCTTTAAAATTGCAAAAATTCTTAGATTTTGTAGAAATCCAAGTTGCCAAATAATTATGAAAAAATGTATTTGTGTGTATCCTAAACATTTTTTTCTCTTCTTAATAGCATTAATATCTCAAAAATCTACCTAAATATGGCAATGTACCTTTATAAGTCTTCCCCGTTCTAAGTAATTATCAAAAATGTTTACTTCAATTTGTTTGAGTTTCTCCAATCTGCAAAGAACCCCATCTCTATAACATCTATTCTAGATATTTCTCATACATGTGGGAGATGCAGTTATTTGCACAACAGTGACCAAAAGGCTGGACCATCTCCAAGAAGGCTGGAGAGAAATTTTTGACAAGAAAATGTAGTGATAGGACAAGAGGGAAAAGCTTCAAATTTTAGATTAGATATTGGGAAGAAATTCTTTACTGTAATGGCAGTGAGGCTCTGGAACAAGTATCCCAGAGAAGCTGTAGATGCTCCATCCCTGAAAGTGTTCATGGCCAGGATAGATGGAACTCTCAGCAACCTGGTCTAGCAAAAGGTTTCCCTGCCTGTGGCAGGGTGGCTGGATATAGGTGACTTTTAAGGTCCCTTCCATCCAAAACAATTCTATGATTCTATGATTCAATGCATTTCTAACTATAAAATTTCCTGCACAGTACCAGCTGTTCTAGGCAGAGGTGTAAGCCTGAGTGCATTTATTTGAACCACAAGAGGAACTGCAGTTCTTTGATGTTAATCAGTTGCATAGTGGAAATTGATACGTACTCTGATATCACAAAGAGCTCTACAAAGTTTAAGCAATGTTTTGATAGCAAAAATATTCAGATAAATTCTTCTTTCTTATATTTAATAGAATCACTGAGGTTGGAAAAGATCTTAAAAATTGTCAAGCCCAAATGTAAACCTGACACTGCTAAACCATGTCTCTACCTCTGTGTCTATAAATTGGTTTCTGAATAGTTTAACTTCAAACAAACGCAAAGCCCCAAAACAAAAACAATCTGCAAACAAGCACCATTATTATACTGTGAATTTAATTTGATAATTTCTTAAAATGTAAGATATGTTTGATTTTTTTCCACAGGCTTTCCCTGGATCCTCTTATACAAAGAAAATAGTTACTGTTTCTGAGCTACAGCAATACCTTCTGTGTTCAGCTGAGGTTTTATTGATTATTAAATTAAGGTGATCTATATTGTTATCTGTCACAAGTGACTCACAGCAATTAGGTTTCGTGATTTTTTAGTTCTGATTTTTTGAGGAGAATTTGAGATTATTCAATGGCATTGACTCTGCAAGGCAGGTCTGAGTAATGAAAAATAGGACTGAAGTATACTTGGCTTTATTCATAGGGGTATTTATAGTATTTTTTGTGATTTTCACAAGTTATTGTAAAGTCTAAGTTCCATTTTGATGTCTGCTTTATATGTAAAGATATGCAAATACCGTGTTTACAGCTTTCATCTGTTTATGTACTAAGACTGCTTCATTCAGGTAGATTAATCTCCCTAAAATTGCAGCTATATCTGATACATCAGCTTAAAGTTCTTTTGTTTGGAATAGCACCCTGATTTAAAAGTGTAGAATAAATTACCTTTTCTTACAATCCCTCTAGTAAAAAATATGAATGTGGAAATCTACACTTTTTCTGGCATAGAAAAAGGCATAGATCTCATCTGGAGAACAGGAGATGATTTGTATACTGTGAAAGCATTGCTTGCTTTAAGGGTCTGTGAGACAATGTGCAGTCAAGGACAGAATTTTACCCATACTGAGGATCTGAGACAGTTTATTAGTTTTTACATATCTAGAAACATAATTACTAAACATTGCACTTGGGGTTGGGCTTGAGCATTTTTCTGTGCCAGAAATCAGTATTTGAAAATGGTAGTGCTGTGTGCCTAAATTGTGCTTAGTATTATGTACCTAAAGTTTCTGTGGATGTCATTGCTGTTGCCATGACCTCTGTGTGCAGATAAGAAGCAATAAGGACCTTCATGATATTGCCTGTTCGGGTATAAATTGAAGGTGATGCAGTTCATATCAATGGAGTTGTGACCATTTGCTCTTAAGAGAATTTATTTCATAGCCTTCTCCAGTTGGATAGAGCAAGAAAACACCTCAAAAATATGCCATTTCCTTTATGCTTTAATTCTAAGAAAAATCAGCAACCATTTTGACATCTTTTTTTCCTGGTCTGCTTCTGTGATGATCAGTTCAGGGACAAGAATTTTAGGTGACAGAAATTGAAAAATCAAGTAATTGATTTTTAAAGAACAATGGTAATTTACATGACTTGCATATTCCTGTCCCGAAACAGACTGGAAAAATTTTCCTATCACTTGGCAGTAGCTTTATAAATACATATCTCACTGTACAGCTGTCATTGAATTCCTACTCACCTAAAATTTAGCATGATACAAAATACTTATTTCTTATACTCACAAGGAATCAGCTCCTTTATGTCTAGCTCTGACTGCTCGTGAATGGGATGCTCACCAGTGCTTCATTCTTGAAAGCACTTAAGCACTTGCTTATTTTTACTGGAGTGTCATTCATGATGTTTGCATAATAGCCCTGATGTGTTTGCATGAATGGAACTAAGAAGAATCTGCGAGACAAATTTAAAAGATGGAAATTGCATTGGAAGAACACAGGCAACTCAAACAGCCAGATATTCCATAATAATAATTTTGCTAGGTTTGTTCCAAAAGCATGAAAATAGGGAAAACACCCCACTATAAATTCTCGTTCCCTCTGGAGTTTTGTCTCCTTTGAAATAATTATCAAATACTTCTGGGTTAAGTTGGAATAGCATTGAAAGCCAAGTTCCTCTGCTACATTGTGGTCTCAGAAATCTTGCCTGAGTTACACATGTTAAAATATCCCACTAGTTTCAACTCCACCTTGTACGGAGAGATCTGGGTTGAAGCTCCATTGCTCTGAGGTCATGCTTGGTCAGTTCATTAATGATAAGCCCCCTCCCAAGCTATTGTAATTTTTTTTTTATTAGCCATTTAACACCTTAACTACTGAAATGACCAAATACGACTACTATTGTTATTTACTCTTGCTTAAATGTTCTTTTTTTTGCTTAAAATATCCTAACCAAAATTTTCAAAACTGATTTCATATTTGTGAATTTAGTGTAATCTGAGCTTGTGCTTTAATTTCCATGTTAGCACAATTAACTCATGTCCCTCTTAGTATCTGGGACCTTGCAGACAGGCTTAGCAGGATCTGTCTCCTCTGAGCACATCTCTCACCCTGTGTATTGCACCTTGGCAGGTAGGAATGTGCACAGGACTATATGTGCATCTCAAGATGTACCGCCTGAAAATTGACATTGGAAGGACTAAGTCTTCATTTTATACTAAGAAACTTTTGCTGCAGACAAAACTTGGTTTCAATACACTTTCAAATCATGCCTAACCCGAGCTGCTGCTTTTCTCACAGCAGGCGTTTCACTATAACTTGTGATCTTGACCTCCATGGATTCATTCTGATTAACTGTGATATAAATTAGAATTTGCGAAGAATCCAGGTTCTCCAATTCAGGTACATTTATATTATGTATTTTATCAAATTCCTTAGACCTTGTGGATTTTTTTTATCCTCAAGTTAATATTTGGGGCTCCTCTGAACAGTGCAAAACCTTCTGTCTCTTTTCCAGATTTTTAATCCAGTCTTTCTGTTAATTGCAATATGAATGTGAACTGTCTTGGTTTTACCTTGTTTGATATAAAATATGCATTGCTCCGAGTCACTGTTATGGAAGAGTCACTAACAGAGATATAATTCTAATAATTTGTAATAAGTTACCTTTTCAAATTTTGTCTGATTCATCCCTTACAAATGCAGGGCTCAAATAATTTGTATTGCAATTAGTTTGTTTTTGTAAATAAATTGAGGGCTTTTTTCTGATCACTTAAGAAATCGTTTAAAATTATTTTGCCTGTGAAATATTGGGAAAGTAGTGAATACAGAACTGTTACTGTGTAATGTACATGTTTCTTGTTTATATTCTTGGTCAAATTGCAGTTAAAGTTGCCATAGTAACTAATACCCTATACAAAGCACACGACAAGAACAAAACATCGAAAATAGTCTGAGCAATAGAAAACACAAAAGAGTCTTTTAGGGTGTGGTAACCTTTGTATCACAAATGTAAGAGCATTGAGAAAGTTCCTGCTGGTGGGGCTCAGAAGATGAAGGAGCTGAGAGTCTGCTGAGGAATATGAAGCACAACTAAAGACACCTGTTCTGTCAACACCCTCATTCCTTCCTTGAAATACCTTCTGCTCTCTTTTTTGAGGCTTACACTTGATGACATTTCTCTGTTTGTCTGTCATAGCCTACAAATAGAATTAGTTGTAGGCATCCATAAACAGCCTCCAGCATGACAAGCCTCCAATCACATCTTTTCCATTATCCTAAATGAGCTTGGCACCATGAAAAATATATGCCCCAGAAAAATATAAAAGACAACAATAAGAATGAGTTGGAACAGCAGAACTAGGGGAAATATTATGAAGCTACATAAAACATTGGGGAAACAGAAAATGATAGAGCCCAGGGCAGGTGGGAGTAAGAAATGGGAGTAGGAAAGAAGTACAAGACACATAACACATAAAATTAAGAAAATAAGGAAAAGGTGGAAGAAAAGAACTATACAGGGTATATCACAAAGGAAGAAATAGGAAGACAGAAAAATTTTGGTTTGAAAAAGGCAGTGGATGTTTCTGTTACGGGGAGGATGGCTTGAAGGACCCTGTCACAGCACCTGGTACAAGCAAGAGTGTTCATGAGTTCCCAAATAAAAGAAGGGAATATTCAATTATATACAGTACAGACACAGACAATTGCTAGAAACTTTCAATGTGCTTGGTTAGCAAACAGCAAAGGAAGAAATTCTTCAGTGTCAGAAATAAATATGCACACAATCACTATGGTTTTCTGCTACAAAGGCTCTTTTCCAGTTCTGGGTTTTGGGAAAGATTCATTTGCTCCCCTCTCATGGTCTGAAGAGAAATTATCTCTGGTATTTCCTCAAGGGCTGAGGATCTCAGACAGGTACATTCGTAAGATTGGTTCCCACACCCAGTACTCACCAACTGTACTCAAACAGGAGAATTCCTCTCCTCATTCATCTCTCCTCTGCTGGCTGTCTTTTCATTCTTCCACACTTTTTTTTTAAAGTTTTTAAAAAATGATTCTTCTTTTAGCTGTCCAGGTCAGTCACGCTTTTCCCCCTCTTAGTTTCTTCTTCTGTGTGTGAAAGACAACATTAGCTTTTCTATACCATAAGGGATCCATCAGCATGCAATTTTAGAGCCACAGAAGGTTTGGAAGTATGCCACTGGGGAGGAAGTCTGTCCCCAGGAGCTGCTAAGAACTGTCAAACTGCCTTTCTGCAGAACCTGGAGCTGCTCAGGGTAACAACCAGTTTGAAAAGTAAAAGTCTTGCCTATTTTCTCTCTGCAAGATCTCCAGCTAGCTTCTCAGTGCTCTAAATTTGGAAAAAGGAAAAAGCAGAAATTTCGGTATAAGAATTGTATATTTTGCCCTTCAAGAGAAAAAAATCGAAACAAAAAAAGATTAAAACTTATATGTTCTCTAAGTTTTCATGGAGAGAAGACAGAATAATTAACCTGTTTGGTTAAGTTAGACTTGGTTAAAATAAATTTAACTATATTTTAAGGCATAAAACATCTTGTTTGAGAGCTAAAAAACCTGAAAAGTACTTTTGATACATTTTTGAGAATAAGCAGCACTAGAAAAAGCTGTATAAAATGAATTTATAATTTGAATCATGGTCCTCACTGTCCTGATCTAGCACTCATGATACAAAGCCTATTTGAGTAAGTTAGAAACCTCTATTCACCAGCTCAGGCTCTGACTGTGAACTCATGGTATATGTACAAAAAGCATCTCAGGAGCACCAGCCAAACAGGTGAAAAATGCTATTTGCTTATTACGTAATATATAAAGAATCAACTGTGAAACAGGAAACTTGAAGAACTCATATGTCTATTCAGGAATTATAAGGAAAGTGACTTGATTTTTTAGTTCCTGTGAAGCACCACTAAACCTTTAAGCTGCTACATTTTTAGAGCTGGATGAAATTGTTCTATCAGTATATTCTTGGAAATATAAACTAAGCTTCTTCATTATGGAATTCTCTAGGCTTTTTTCTTTCTCTCTTTTTTTTTTTCTGAAAGATCAATTGTCAATTATCAGTTATTTGTTGTTTTCCTTCTTTCTTTCTCTTCCATCCCAGTTTGGCCATTTATTCTATAGAGCAATTGGGTTAAATTCACTTTTTTCTAAAAGATCAGCCACAACCAAGAAAAGTGAAAACATTGGGCTAATAATGGTTTTAACTATCATGAACAAAACATTTGGGAACTTTGTGTGGCTACACTGAAGTGCAAACACCATTTAACTACTTTTAGTTTCCTTACTGTGTTTATTTTTAAAAAGATTTATTCTAACATATATATTGTTTGAGTTCCATCAAGAGAGGACCATGCCAACAGCATTCATCCTCCTCATTTTGAAATTAAAGAAAACATGAACATTCATGTACAACCTTTCAATGTACAACCTTTGCAGTCATCCTGGTATCAGGACAGTAATTTAATTTCCTTAAAAAGCAGGCCCTTGATTTCCTCATCTTTCTCTCTTTCCTTTAAGATTCCACCTGACAGACAGAAAGCCGATAGCAAATTATTGTGTCTCATCTTAGTTACTTGTTCAAAACATTTCCTTTCCAAACCTCTCCTGTTACACTGAGAAATCACTGCGTGGTTGCTGTAATTGGCACCACAAAAGCATTGTAGTACAGAAAAAATACTTCCAGAGAAAAATGAAAAATTTCTCTGAATTCAGAAATATAGAGGGGACATCTCTCACTGAGAAGAAAAAAAAACCCCACATCTAGGAGGTCAATATAGCACAGTAGGACTTTGAGAATCCATTTTAAAATTTTGTTTAGCCCATAAGTCCCATGCAACCTTTTTTGTCTTTTATAATCTCTGTTCTTCCAGTGTAAACTGGGGGCAGTGGCCTCTTCTTGGAGCACAGGGGAGGTGAGTTAGTGTGCCTGAGTACACAGATGTGTGCAGATGGACACAGGCCAGTGCTGAACACTGAGCTGGCCAGACACTAAGCAGCAGCTCTGCAGAAGCCACATAGCTCCTTCAGCTTAGTGTTGTCCCAGAGCTAAGAAACTCTGAAAATAATCAAACTGCACTAGAGCATGGCAATACTCCCATATGACAAAATAAATTAGGGGATGGCACTAACTGGCAGAAGTGTGAGCACAGGAGCCCTGTTGTCCTATGCCCACCACAGTTTGTACAGGGCAACCTGGAAATAACTGCTGCAGTGGGAAATGGAAATATCTACAACCTTCCCTTAATGGGACCATGGGACTAGTATATCCCTTTGCACAGGTCTCTTTCAGACCCTGCTTCTGGGAGGCTTTTCAAGGCATCAGTATTACTGGTCTGGACTTTCCATGCCTGGCTGGTATCTCTGCTTATCTCTGTCTCTCTGTCTATCTATCTATCTATCTATCTATCTATCTATCTATCTATTTAATCTCCCTTACATCCTCAGATGCCTGGGGAAGTTTCCTGTCTTCTGTCATACTGGATTGCTGTTTGCACTCTTACAATTGAAGGATAATTCTTTCAATTGAAGGATAACTCTGGAAATTAATCCTTCCCATGCTCCTTTGGGTAGTTAACTCACAAGGATATAATTTTGGAATAGATCTTGTTTATTTGCTGATGAAGTTTCACAGCAAAACTTCTTGGAATTTTTTTACTCTCAATATATTGCATAAATGCTACCCCAGGATTTAATCCCCTGACGGTTAGGTATTTTATTTTTCAAGATAAATTTCTCCCTGATCGGTTTTTCCCATTCTGAGAATGCACTCCTGACAGATTTTGGATTACTTTAGTCCTCAAGGTCACCAACTGTTCATACATCATATTACTGTTTCCCTCTCTATCATTAGTTTTTTTATGGTGTAATCTCCAGATTCCACATTCTTCCATTTTTTTTGTACTAAGGTCATGTATGATGATATTTAACACAATTTTTTACAAGACTGATCCATAGGTCCCTGAGGTCTCACTCAGGAGCAGTGGTGACAGATCATATCCCAATATCGTACATGCAAAGCCACAGAGTGTCACTTTGCATTTACCTGATTTCAAGAATACTTAATTTCATCTGCTATTTTTTTGCCAGTCACTCATTTTCACAAGAATCTTTGCCATTTCTTCACAGAATTCACACACCATTTTACAATTGTAAGAAACTTGGCATCATCAGGAACTTTGTTTGCAGTTGTTGTCATCTTGGTTTTCACCCTCTTTTTCAGCTGAATAGTCCAAAGATTGAAGCACAGCTCTCTGTAGGTATTCAGTGGTGTCCTGCCTCTGTAATAAGGACATAGTGTTCTTTGTTTCTTATCTTTTAATCAATTATTTACCTCTTTAAAGACTTACACTTTCTTCCGGTGCTTCTGTAAGAGCTTTTGAAACAGACTTTTGCTAGTGCATTCTTGAAATCCAAGTATAATATATCAAAACCCTAATTCCAAATCTCCCTCATCAGCTTCACTACTAGCCCCTCCAAAAAGCTTCAAGCTTCAGATGTGAGGCAAGATATAACTTCTTGCTCAATACTTCTCCTTTCATCCAAACCTCATGTTACCTCTCCTTTATATTGTTTTTTAGAAACATAAAGTCAACCTAAATTTTAAAAAGTAAATAGGAGATTAAGAAATGCCAAAAGTAAAAAAAGAATATTATTTTATTTCATTTTTGAAAATATTTTGGGGTCTTTTAAATATTTTAATCTTTTTGATGTGAAAATATCAATATTATTTCACCAGTTCAGAAAAAAAAAAAGCTCCTGTGATTTACAAAGAAACCAAACTAACTTCCATACTATATTCAATTTTTCAAAAGGAACAAATATAGAAGAAAACAGTCACGACAGGTATTCTTGTTTTTTTGCACAAAGAGTATTTGCATATGCATAGCTTCAAATTAATAAAGTTCTTTCTTTAAAAAACATTTTCTCTATCTTGCATATTCACTATCATTGTGCTGACAGCAGTTGTATCCTCTCCTTCTATATTTATATTTTTTTGCCTTGGGATTTACGTACCGAGTCAACTTTCTTCTCTGTGTCTTAATTTTCTTTTAATGGAAACTATTAACTCTTAAATGCACTACACCATTAGCACATAAGTCTGTGGTCAAACATGCTGCAGAGTTTGTGACTGATCGAGTATTTCAGTATTCTGTTGTGTCTTATCCCTTCATTTTTCAGAGATAGCCAATGTCCTTTTTTCCTTCTAAGCTGCTTTGTATTTTATTTTGTTCTGGTTAGTTTCTAAATATCCTGAGCTAGCATATTGTCATTTATAGCTTTTATTCTTTGCAATAAAATCTCCAGCAACCGTGAGCAAAACCTGGTATATTTCAATGGATGCTTCAACAAAGGCAAGGCAGCTTATTTATTCACTGTTGTTGTTCAGTGATTTGCATGATGATGTCCATTGCACATTTACAAGGCTGCAAAATGAGGGGGAGGAGGGGTAGGCTTGCTGTGGATATACCTCTCAGATGGTTCACTCTCTGTTTAGCTCCAGGGCTAAATCATATCCACATCACATGTGCACTGATTTGTTCCTGTGCCCTAATCTAGAGCCAAACTATTTTCTTGATAGGGAAAATTATTTGTGGGAGACAAAATGGTTTGTTTCAAGCTTTGAATTTTAGAGAAAGAATATATATTCAGTTGGTGTGAACCATTTGACCAGGAGTGATCCCTTGATGAAGGTCACAAAGGTTCTATTACCAAGAAAAAAATGGAAGTAAACCTCTTCATACTCGCCATATTCTAGTGTATAAAACTATATACGTCATCAAGAAGTGGGGAATATAAAATGCAACATTTAATTAATCTGTCCTGTTTACAATTCTTTGTAGACTATGTTTCACTAGAAGAAAAATAAATGAGATCCCAAGTTTAGATATTTTATAGAATCATTGAATGTATCATGAACCACACCTTTTGCTAGACCAGGCTGCTCAGAGGCCTGTCCTGTCTGGCTTTGAACACTTCAGAGATGGGACATCCATATTCCTGGGCAACCTATTCCATTGTCTCACCAACCTGGCAGTAAAGAACTTGTTCCTAGTATCTAATATAAATCAAACCTCTTTCAGTTTAAAGCCATTCCTGCTTGTCCTACCCCTAGATGCCCTTCTAAAAAGTCCCACTCTTGCCTCCTTCTAGCTGCCCTTAGGTACAGCGCCTCAAAGTCTGCCTGGAGCCTTCTCTTCTCCAGTTTGAACAAGCCCAACCCTCTCATCCTGTCTTCAAAGTTTTTCAGCCCTTGGATCTTCTTCCTCTCCTCCACTGGACAGTAAAACCATAGGCCTGCTCTTGCTTATTCCCTGTGCTGCTGTGCACTTGCATAGAGACATTGACACTGGGTCCCCAGTGAAGGTAAGTTACTGGGTGGTGTGCCTGGAATTCCTTTTTCCTGCTCTTAGAGTGCTCTCCGGCTGGCCTGTGTTCCCTTTCCAGGCTCTGGACATCTATTGCTGGCACTGGCAGCAAACTGGTTGGACTGGGATGGATTGAGGTTCCTCCAGCAACTTTATTTTAAAGAGCTATCACATCAAGCTAGAAGTCTTTTCAACTGGAGAGCAGTACACAGGAAGAAATGGAAATAAATATTTTGTTTACTCAAAATACTGATATTTCACTTCTTTTGAATCTCTTTAAAAATATCATATTTTCCAGCTTGCATACTTTTTCTCCTTGGTGACTAAAAAACCTGAAAGAATTGCCTGTATAATGCTAAGCCAGAAAACAACGTTAGCTTTGCATTTAGAATGTCTTATATATAGAAGGTAAAGGATTATTGCAAAATCTTTCAACACATAGAGATGTTGTTTGAGACTTGCCGGCTTTACTACAGCAGATAGGTTCTCTTCTCCATACACAATTTGTAAAGATTTTGCATGATTCTCTACACAGGAAAAATCCATAAATAATATAATCTGCAGATGTAAGTAAAATATATGTATTTTTAAAATTTTATTTACCCTTTGTGGGCTGAAATGAAAATTAATGTTAGTTTTGTTATAGTCAGCAGACCACAGCTATTCAGATAAAATGTCTTAGAGGTCCATTTGTCTTTAGTTGGTTTTATGACTTGGCTCAGTGCAAATCCCATTTTAATAAAACATTTTGTCATTTTAATAACTATGGAAAAATAGACAAGAGTGGATTTCTGTCTAATGATTATGTTGCCCATAAGAAAACTGTGGGCTTTGGGGTGTTGCTAAAGGGAATCTATTAAAACTCTGTTTCCATGATGAGAGGGTATTGCAGTACCTTAAACTCACAAAGACCCCCCAGTGGCTTCAGTGAAGTTTGATACAGATACAAGATTTCACACAGGTAACTTCTCTTGTTTTTCCACATCTGGTATCCCTGTGCTTCAAAGTTTGTTTATTTTGGTTTTGACATTTGGGATGTCAAAAACAGCCCTGTAATGCTGAGCATTAGCAACATAGAATCTACATAAGAATCTATTGATTCCTATGCGACTGAGAAGCATTTTCAGGTGAGTTGCTATGAAGAGCCTCTCTTGCCACTAAATGGTAAGAAATCCACCACCCACTATTTTACAGGATAGCCTTATTCTGTGAAAAACCACTGGTGATATGGAACATAGCCTAAATAAATAGTCCAATGTTTTTTGTTTCTCTTTTTCATATTTTTCCTTATTGTTTGAGTTGTCAAAAGTCATATTGATAGTCCTTTACCTAGCCACAGGTGGTGAAATAAATCTCTCCTGACTCTGGCACTTAAAAAATTACCTGTCATGGCTCATCCAGCCACCATAGATCTGCCTTGTGAAGAGTGGAAAGAATGGCCATGCATAGAATGTGAATGTTGAAGTTAAGTGAGACAAATTTCTATTGGTAGTCCATACTCCTCTTAGGTGCCTAACCTCAAATTTGATTTTTAATTGTTTGGTTAGGTAAAAAGACTGTCTCCAAAAGATAAGGTTTCCAGAGACAAGCTGTGTGTTTAATTAGTGTGCACACTATATTCTTTTTGTCTAAAACCAGGCTTTGTTTGAGTCGAGCTTCATTATGTTTATTATTAAATGTGAATATTCCATTTGTACAGATTTATTTTTTCATCAATTCATAATGAGAATTTTCCTATTATCACTGCAGTTAGCTTCACTAAGATAACATTGGTGGATCTAATGATGACTCCCTAAACAGATGGGAAATGGTTACAAGGCTGGCTGCAAAGTTCACTGTAAGGATTAGAAACATAAACTGCATAGACTTCAGCAAAAGCCATTTTCTTCTTCTTTTAACATAACTGACTTTAATTTGAAGCCCCTGCAAGATGGATCCTATAAAGTCCTTTATTAGTTAAGTTCTATCATCTTCAGTTAACAATAGTTTTTTATCTAAAATGCCATTATGTTTTATAAACAAATGATATTTAAATATGTATTTTTTGATTTGGGACTAAATTAGACAAAATATCAGAGAGTACAATAATAAATATAGATAAGAGGACTAGATTTTTGCAATTGATGGGGATAAAGCAAATTTTTATAGTTTTGTCTAGCTCCTGTACCCAAAGTTCAACAAATAACAGAATCAGTTTCTACTGAATTAAGTGAAACTTCTTAAATTCAAAGAGGCTATACATTTGTACAGGCATTGCTCTCCTTGCAAATACATGCATCTAGTACAAAAGGGGAAAAAAAATAACCCAACCATTGTTTTCTTTGATTGCACAGACAGTATGCTAATGTGGATAACAGTGTGACCTGAGTTAAGGGAGACATATCTTTTCCTATTACCAAACTGGTAATAGTGCAATTGGACTAGTGCAAATGCATATCCTGCATATCAGCATTACAGGGGCATCTTGTACTTTATTGTCTGTGCAGACATTTCTATCAGCTCCATCATACCTTGGGCTTTTGGACAGTTAATAATCTAAGGGTACCAATCCAAATCCAGTCATCTTTTTGGATCATTGAAAATCTCATATTATTATTGAATTGTAGCAGGCCTGTTGTATACAGGCTTTATGGAAACAAAAGTAATGGTGATTTTCAAGAAAATACAATATACAGAGCACAGTTCAGAAAAGGCAACTTTTTTTTTAAGATTGCAGTAATATTCTTAATTTATAGAGAAAATTTCCCTGCTTATAGAAATATCTTTCAAACCACTGCAGAATGCAAAGGTGCCTATTGTTTCTGCCTCTAGGACAGTTGATGATCCCTCCTGTTATCCTCAGATAGCTGAACCTGTCAGCATTAAAGCTCTTCTGAATCTGCTAGGGTAAGAAAAAGAAACCAAGCAATATTTGCGTCCTATAAACTGTGACTTGATTGCACTGCATGTTGAACAGAAAGAATTCTTGTAATTTTAGGAGAAATGGAACTGCTAAATAACACCTCAACCAAAGAAGTGTTCAGTAACTAAAAAAAAGGGTATTTTTAGCCTAAATAAATGTGTGGTTTGCATTGCTCCATTATCACACTTCCTTTTTTGCTTGTTTTCTTGCTTTCTTGGCTTCATCTTCATATTAGGAATTTTTTGCTGGGTTTTGATACACTTATTTCTTTTAGCAGCTCAGCACAGGATAGGTGCAATACACCTGTGATGCTTTACCTGTGCATCTGACCCTATTTTGATATATAACTGCAGTGAGTCCAAAGAAATCAATGAGAAAGTGATTATACTGAGATTACATTCCAGTCTCCTAAATTCAATTCAGTAGTGGTGCACAAGTGAATGTTCGTTGCATCAAATTTTAGATGTCTGAAAGTTTTTTGTCTAATGTTCTTCTGCAGAGAATGGAAAGAAAGGTAAACATAGGGAACAGTTCACATCATCCTGAGCCACAAGATATGAATCCTCCTCTGGAGGTTCCTCTTTCTAACCTCAGACTTTAAAGTGAAATGAGGTGATTAGTTTTCAATTAAATAATGTCACATGATTAGTCTATAAATGGCTGAAAAGCTAAGAGTGTGCATTAACACTGAGGTTACACTGGCATGTTGATAATACTTAAAATTATGAATTGGCATAGACCCTTATTATACTTACCTAAATTCACTAAATTTCCTTTTGAGTTTGGCTGTAAGTCAACTACGACTAGCAGATTGTGAATGAAATGAACAGCTGTGTCTTTATAACATAAATCTCTTAGACAGGGGAAATCATTCAATCAAGTTAGTGAGAAAATTAGCACCTTTACGTTTCATTTTCACTCTTGTGTCTCAAAGGAGTTTCATTAGCACTGACAGAACTGATGATGATAGATTTTCAGACTAGAGACGTGCCACAGTTCATCTGTGATATCTTAGATGTGCTTCAGACTTAGTTGCTGTTGATAACTGTATCTGGTCTATTATTAAATCCATTATTTCAGATTTTCTTTAGATTGTAGAGCTGTGATTAACTTAGATGGTATATTGCTGCCTACCTTGTCAGGTGACCAACAGAAAAAGAATGGAGAAATTTTTTCCTGCCTCTAGCAATTAATCACAAACTTCCAAATCTGCTGTCTTGCTATGTGACTTAGAGGATGGAGGATACAAGGCACAGTTTCCTTCTTCCAATACACTGCCGTGCAATTTCAGCCCGAAGCAGCGGTGGGTGCTCTCCTGTGAGGCAGAGCCCCCTTTGCAGAGGCACAGTCAGAATCCCTCTGTGATCTGTTGCAAGCAGTCAACAGTGTTAACAGTATATCATTCTAACCAGTGCTTATAGAGTCAATTAAACTGTGACTCCTAGGTGTTTCAATTAGCTGAGAACATTCATTTGCAAATCAGGTATCTATAGGCTATAAACTACATATTAGGGCATGATTTACATTAGAAAACATTAAACTGATTTTTTTCTATGTCTTTTAAAGTGTAAAATGAAATTAATTTAGCATGTATACTAATAAGCTTGTCTTCTTTAGGCAAAGAATGTACTTTTAAAATGCTCTTTCTAATGTTCATTTTCCTACCCAAAGATGGGAATCCCATTAGATGATTAAGACTGTTCTTGTAAACTTGCCTTGTGTGGATAGACACATCTAAGTAATGGTAGTAGCCTAAAATACCCTATTGGAAAAACCTAGTTATCTAAGAAATGGGTTCATAGATGGGCAGAGAGAAAGAAAAAAAAAATACTACTCAAGTTCATCACTAAAACCACAACCATTCACAACAGTTCTGCAGTTCAGGACTGAATGCCCTAAAGCAAAACCAGCTATGTGTTTGCAATTGAGTAAGTTTTCTTACTAGCAAAAACATTCTGATATACCAGAAAATTGCAGTGTATTATGTGATACTTCCAGCAAGCTGGTTGTATCTTTTGGCTGTAGCAATAATCCATATGTTTGACATCCTTTATGTAATCCAGGAATACATCATTAATTGTCATTTCATGACACAATGATTGGCAATCTCTGTGGACAATGGCAACTACTGCCTCCTAAAATTCTTTAACAACCTATAGCGAAATTTTCATCTGTCCTTATAATCCAAAACAATATATAGTGTTCATGGAATATGACATACTTGTGCTTTAAAATTGAAGCATCCTGATTCTGGGTGAAAATAACTGCTTCATAGGAAGCCACAGTAATCATAGAGAAAAATATCTCTTTAGAATCTGAGAATTATTATTTCCTGTGACAAGTGGAACTGCTATTAATATAAAATTCAGTTCTCATTTATTAATTTGCAATATCCTCTAGGGGACTTTTTGTTAATAATCACTAGCATTCCTCAAAAAGCCAAAATGAAATCCTTTGTTTTCCCTGGTCCTTATTTTTCTCCTACACTTTAAAACACTTAATCTTGACAAGGACTTGATACTATTACATGTATAAGAAAAATATCAAAACTCTCACACTACTGGAGTCTGGTTTTTTATATATTTCAAAGCCCACAGCTCCAAGGATTTTCTGAAGCCTGTGAAAAAAATGGGTTTTTTCCTTTTTCCTTCTTCCTTGTACATCTCAAGTCCTTCTAAATATTGAATAAAACTGTAAGTCTGTGAGAAATGAGCACACTTGATGCAAACTGAACTTCAGAGAGATAGTGGGGTTGAGGGCAGCTAGGTTTAGGCTTATGTATGTGTTTTTCTTAGCCCCAAATTACTTGCTTTTTTGTTAAAGCTTAAAACATTCCTACTTGTTTGATAGCTACAGCAGAGATAATGACTTTAAGTATGCCAATTTGAACCAACTGAAGATTTGTCCCCCTATTTCCAAACTTGTTTTCCAGCTGTCATATTGGTCTGCACCACACCATTCACTGTGTTCTCAATATTTCTCTTGTTTAAAATATAAAATGTCTACTTCATTTCATGAACAAAAGTTGCCATTAAAATAGAAAAATAATGTTAGGCACTCAGCCTTAGCATAACTGTAAGGATGTACCAATTCAATGTTAATTACTGGAATGCAGATGCTTGTTCTATCTCTGCAGTTGCATGCCTGAAAGTGCCATATGATTTCCAAGCAGGTTCATTAATTTATTAGCCTGATAAGTTAACATGAAAGGCAAAGAAAAAACACTACTTTGGTTTTATTTATTGAATTAAGTCCAGAAAATGTGTCTCTGTTCTTTTATTGAGTGGTTGTGGGCTGAAATGTGACATACCTTTTGGGAAAAACAAATCAAGGATTATTTAAGTGGTTGTTTACTTCAGAAATGCAAAACATGCTGTTTGGGAAGCTGAATCATTAAAACAATTGCAGTGGGACACAGTCCTTCTCACACTGAGATCAGAAGCTTTGCACAGATTGTATAAACTGTTTATATTGTATCTTCCAACAAATTATCAGATCATCAAGGTACAGAACTTGAATTCCATGTAAATTGCTGGTCAGATAGACCAGCAGCTAGACACTTCATAATCTTTTGCAAAGAGATACTATCTTAAATAATCTGTAATAATAAACACTTCTTATTATAGAACCTATACTTCTTGGAACCAGATGTATATGGGGTGTGTTGGGTGGGGGTGGTGGTGTTTTCTTACAAGATTTAGTTTTATTCTGAAGGGGTTAATTTTGTATTCTGCCTTGAAGACGGGTGAGCATTCCACATCTTTTCTATTTGGAAGAATGATTCAAAGCTCCTTCTGTCAGCACAATTGCCTGCCTAGCTGATAGCTCCACCACCCCTGAGGAGTGAATTTTACAGTGCTACATTAATATACTCAAAGTAATCTGGATCTAGGGCTTTGAAGATTAGGATTATAACAACCAATATGATTCACCATTCACTCAAGAGCCAAGGTAGTGTTCATAGTACTGAAATGATGTACCAAAACTGACTTATTTTGCTTAGCAAGCAGAGCGATGGATTTTGGTCAGCTGCCCATTGAAGGCTATCATTGGCACGGCCAGCGCAGAATACGAGAGCTGTGGAGCCTGGAACCATGAATATGTACAATGCTATTGCCAAGTCAGCATCTGAGAGGATGTTCAGAGGAACAGCCTGCTGGCTCATCATGCATAGGAGAATTTATTTCTGACAGATTTCATACTTGGGAGGATGTCAGCTAACCCTGAGGCTGTGAAGTCTCTTGACAGTCAGAAAACAGACCCCTTGTTTGAGAATGCTGTCATGGCTTTGGCTAGTTCTTCAAAATGTTACCCTTTTCCTTCTAACCTCATTTCTGTCTCATTCAGATTTAGTTTCAGCCAGCTGAATTCCAATTCAGAAGCTGATCTCCTGTAGGCACTGAGGCAGATGGGAAGCAGTGCTGTTAGGGTATGATATGAGAGATGGTTTGAACTGAGAGTCAGTAACACACTGTTCAATGCGGTGTTTCAAAAATATCTCCTGGTAGTTTTACATGTATGGCTACCAGATTAAAACAGAAGAATGGAGAAATTCACCAGCAAGGGGCCCGGATACAAGGTGCTGTTACCAGCCACAAATGTTCTGAATCATTCACAGTAGATTGATTTGAACTGGCTTCGTGCAGTTTGCTCATTGCTGTGTGATGCTGCATGCGATGGCTAGTACAGCAAATGTGCCTGCAAGATCAGCAGCAGAAGCATGGGAATGTTATCACAGCCTGGGACTAATGTTGAAAATATAAAAAAATTCAAGCAGAAAAATTTTCTCATGCTTTCTCTCTCTTAAATATGGTTTGAACCTCATTAGCAAATCATATGATGGCATTTTTGTGTGAAATTAGTTAATTGCCCTTTGTCACAATTTCTTCTGGGAGGTGGATTGAAACAAAGGGAAAATATAACAATCGCATACCAAAAAGCTGTTCTGCCATCTGTTTGCTTATTTTCACAATTCTGTATATTATCAATTTCTGTATGAGGAAACAACTATTAAAACTTGTTAAAGTTTTCATTTCTTCCTCTATGTGCATTTCAAATAAATATTGAATAATCTGAGATGCAACATTGACAATAATATAATGAACTGATCAAATGAACAGGAAAGAATGTCTTAAAATACTAAATTTATTTATAGATAGTCAATTTTCAGTCCTTGCAGACCTACAAGTCAAGAATAAATTGAATGGGATAGAATTTTGTAAATATGTGAAGTAAAGAAATTGCTTCCTGTGAGTGCTAGTCTCTTTGTTTCTCTATCTGGAACAATCACTGAGGAACTCTTTATTTGAAAAAACAAGGAACAAGCAATGTTACACCTGCATAGTATATGGTCTTCCATAAAAAAAAAAAAAAGAAAAAAGAGGAATTTTAGAAGCATGTATGATGAAAATATGAAACTCTTTTCTCAAAAAAAACCAAACATATTTAAGTCTCTTTGAGAGGGAAGGGACCAAGTCAGATCCATCCAGAGATGGATGGAATGTTGTATCATATGAAATACCATGTCATAGACTTAGTATGGTCTCACCTGGAAATATGTTATTTTTATCTGATAATGATGAAAATTAGCTATTAGCAGAGCTGATTATGAAATCCTACAGAGAAAATGTACGTAAATCTTTCACTGCACATCTTTCAAGCAGTGCTCTGTTCTAAAGAACAGTGGGGTAACATCTGAAATAGGTGGGGCTAAAAAGAAGCAAATTTACTATGAGGTCAGAAAATTTTTCTGAATTCTGTCCTCAATCCCAAATGCTTGAGTAAAGACCTTTGGGAAAAGAATATGCTGATCTGTAAAGCAGAGATGGGCCATAATTTTCTTAAGAATTCCTGAGATATGCCAATAAATTCTTCCCAGTTTTGCATTCCCTTCCTAAACTTTGTCACTAAAAGCCTTATATCAGCTATAGTACAAATCTCTGAGCTATGCACTCCACTGTCTTCATCTACCTAATCCAAATAATTTCAGGCTGGTTTTTGTCCTTGCGTTTTTTGTCCCATGGTTCTAGGTGAAAGGACAGTAAGCCCTGTGGAAAAACTGCTTTTTCTATCTAAATCACATTCTTCAAAGACTAGATGAATGTCTGTCAGAAAAGCCGTGTAATTAAGAAAAACATTTTAAAAAGGATGGAAAAAACCCTGTGTGTCCAATACAATAGATCATTCCTTGTCTGTGCACTGAACAGACACACATCACACAAATCACAGTAGGACTTCATACTGTTAGCAAGGAAAAAATTTCTCAGGTTAATAATTGAGAGCAAAAGTTACCTCACCAAAGCATTGGAAGGGCAAGACAGGCTCACAGAATGAGAATGGATTCCAGGCTTAACAGATGCAGCCTCACAAGGGAGAAATACTTATAGACTAAAAACGAACTATAATAAATCTGAAGAGATCTGAGGGCAATTCTGGAAAGTTGTCAAACCTTGAAATAGGCCATGTATGTAAATACAAGAGATTAATAAATTCTAGCCTTGGCCTCTGCCTGTCCTTTTTTTCTCTCTGACATCAAATTTTGGCCCCTAAGCAGAGGAAAAAAATAAAAAAAATTAGTTTCAGTCATCAATTTCCAATAAAATTGGAAAAAGTAAATAGCAATTTCAATAGTGCTTCAGTATAGAGATACTACTTCTTTTTCTGTTATAAAGAAATATCATATTGTTTCAATTCATATTTATTTTCAGTCTGATTTACTTTTTCTGTATTTAGTAGAATCATATTAATTAGGATTTGGTATTAAGAAATAATTTAAGGGTGTGTATGGTTTGTATACCCATGGATTTCATCATGATAAGCCATATGTGGGGAAGATTATATTGCAGAGTATCTGTAAGAGATATTTGGAATCAGTCTTGGCTTTGAGAGGAGATGTGTTACACAATGATGGTCACTCTGGTGCCACATGAAGCAAATCTTTCACCTATTTGCACCTGATTCCTGAACAAAACAGAAGGCAAGAGGCACTGAGCTGTATAATGTGGGTCCTGATATAATTTCAAAAGGTTTGGCCAAGATCCCATCTTTTTGATTTTAGTGTAGTTCACTGGAATAGCCTTTCTTTCCACCAGCTACTGAGGGATATCAGAACCACCAAAATTCAAAACCATTTATATCCCTGGTGTTATTTTAGATTAATTCTATAAAATTAATTAATAAATGTTGAGTACAAAGTGGAGTACAAAGAAGAAAGTGGAGTACAAAGAAGAAAAGTGAGCTCCAGGAAATGGTTCAAGAAATAGTGGACAGTGATATCACATCATCATTGACTCCAACTGGGAATAAGCAGCCAAGAATAATCAAGTCTCTTCATTCCCACAGATCTTCTGTAACCAGTTTAGAGTAAAAGGCAACCAGACAAGTTATTATTTTCATACTCCATCAGAAAGCAGGGATACACACACTGTTATGAAGCACATTACATTTTCTTGGGAGCAACTATATATTTCTAACAAAAAAAAGATTTGCTTTTTATACATTGCTCCTGGTGTGGAAAATGCCACTTTATAACATATAGACACTTTAAAAAATACAGGACTAAAATGGAATGAAGGTGCTTATATCCAGAAATAACCTTCCAGGTGCTGTCTGATCTTTGTTTAACCCTAAACTCTATGTCTTCACTTGGCTTCAAAGTCTTCCTTGCCTATATTAGTACATCTCTGCAAGGCCAAGTGTCTTGAATGTATAATAACAACAGGAGGCAGAAGCTACATATTCTTCTAGGGTCTGATGTATACAATTTCTTAACAGACTAAGTTCCTTTAGCAAGCAGACTTTAAAAAGATCATAGTAAAACTGCTTCCTGTATTAATCAACAACTGTATTAGTCACTCAGAAGTGGAAGAACCTGCATTTAATTGATTCTAAAACTTGAAAAAATTCAAGCCACTTGTTCCATAAGACTGTCTTGGGCACTGAGAATTAGTCTATGACAGATGTGGTAAAGTGCAGATGGAATTAAAAGTGAAGGGAGGCTTTTTCTATTGGAGCTGAGGTATTTGCAGCAATGAATGTATGATTCATGTGGCAGAGAGTGCATAAAGGGAGCTATGACTGTTCAACAGCTCCTCTTCCCATGAGTATTTTAAATATTGGATAAATGGTTCTAATAGGCAGAAGAATACCTTAGTCTCCATGCCACAGATTCAAGTCATCTTTGGTTTTGTTCTTCCTTGCTAGTCTCCAGTTAATTTCATGATAATGAATGTATCAGGTAAATGTATTTGAGGGGTTGCTATATGTTTTCTTGTCTTACATTGTCTTTCTACTACAGGCTACAGGACAATTGTGGCCAGCTCTGTGCTCCCCAGTACAAGAGAGACATGGAGCTTCTGGAGTGGGTCCAACAGAGAGCAGCAAAGATGACGGAGTGACTGGAATATCTCTCTTATGGGGAAAGACTGAGGAAGCTGGGCCTGTTCAGTCTTGAGAAGAGATGACTGACAAGGAACCTCATCAATGTCTGTCAATGTCTGAAGGGTGGTGTCAAGAGGATGCACCTTTGGCTCCATTCTCTCTGTCATGGAGTCAAGCTCTGACTGTGTTGGCTACATCTCCATTAGTTACAATGGAAGCCTGGTCACTTTGCACAGACCTAGACAGCAGTGTTGAAGACAGCTCAAGTGGAATTTCTTTCAGGTTAAAGCATGGTAGCACAGATGTATACTTGTAGAAGCTTAAATATAGGCCAAATTTACAACTCTTTTTACAGACAATGGAGCCTTGATCCAGTGCCTGCATGTTACGTGACTATCCAGTATAATTTAGGAGCCTTTAGGTGCTGCCTTACCTCCAGCTGTGTCTCTAGAAAGGAATAATGGTCTAGTAAGTCCTGTGACATTGCCCTATAAAACTACATTTCAGTCTCCTAGCATATTTCAGCTGATACCAAATTCCTGTGTTAAGGCAGCTGAATCAATCCTGAAGACATTGCAGTAAATGAGGATAAAAGAACTATTTAAAAGCGCTGAATAAACACAAACTGAAGGAATTCTGGACAAAATTTGACTGCCAGAGTCAGCTGAACTGAATCTTAGCAATTATGCCACAAATAACCAGATGACCATTCCTGAGATCTGCCAACAAAAATCATTTCACATGCAAAAATATGTGCCTTGTACTTTTAAAGGTATTGATCCCTTAGGAATATGATAATACATTACCTTGTAGATATTTTTTCCCTTGCAGATATAATCATATAAGCATTCTTTTACAGTTATTTTGGTATTTTAAGCGAGTGCAGATTTTTTTTTTTTTCCTATAATGACCTGTGTACTGACCAATAATACAAAATTTGTTACAGTTTTATCCATGTATCCTTTGTATACTGAAGTAATTAACCTGAGAGTTAATTTGCCTTTGAGTTAAGGAGCAAGATACTCACCTAAGGTCATGGTCTGGGGGATTATCTTGGTATATTTACTCTCTGGCATAAACTATCGAGAACTGCCTTATAGATGTCTTTTTTTTTTTCTTTTTTTGTTGTAATTTCCGTGTGTTCTTTAGCATGCACCCTCTTTTCAAGACCATTTCCTCATTTTAAACCCAAACAGGGTTTATATAATTCTAGCTTCAGTGCAAATTCCATATATAGGCTGAATACTTTTCATGCTCATGCTGTAATATCCATAGCCTTCTTCCCTGCATCAGAATATTGACTCCAAATTTTTAGTTGAAATAAGTTGAAATGTGTAATATTCAATTCATATCATATTCTGTGTTAGTGAGGATAACTTTTTTTCTGACCACAGTAAATCTTGTGTTCAATGATTTATTTCCTTCCAAATGTATTTTTCTTAAAACCATGCTATTACCATTGTTTCTGAAAATACATCGGCTTGTACACCCATATTCAACTTGAAATTATTATCTGTCTTATTTGTTTTTAATGAAGGTATAGTCATGCAGTACAATGCTGCTCATTCCTCCTCCAAAGCATTTTGCTTTACTGGAATTGATGTTGCCACTCCTTGCACATGCAGTCCATCTTGTACCAATGCCTGCAAACTACTGCTGGGAAGCATAACCCTCTGGAGTTTTTTTTTTGGAAGTCATTGTCATGTCCCATTCTTGCAGACTGCGACTCAAGTTGGATCATATGATACTCTGCAAATGTCTTTAATATTCCCATATTGGGCACCTTTATACCCACAGTGTCAGATCCCTGATTAAATAAGCTTAACTGTATGACTATTTTATTTTAGAAAAATCTGGATAAAAAGCAGTAATTTTAGGTAGTACTTACCTCTCTAGATTTTTTTCCCCTTTCTTCATTTTCTTTCCCAATGTGATTTGGTGTCTGACCAAGAGCTGAAAAAATTCCAAACTGATTGTTGGATAAGGGTTTTTTTCAGTGATTTCAGTGTGATTTTTACCTTATTTTTGTACATTTTAGCTTCATTTATACTGTCAGTTGAATTTATTTTTGGGCTTTCTGAGGCGCTCTGCTTTGCTGTTGAATGAGATGTGAAATTTTATTAATTGTTAACTATTAAAACTGAAGTATAACGTTAAAAGTGACCCTAAGGTGGGCAGCTCAAATGCCTAGCCTTCTGATATCTGTGTTACAGTGGAAAAATCTCATTGTAGATGTCTTGTCCAAAATAATTATCCAGTCCTCTTTCATAGTGAAAAGAGAGTTCTAAAACTCCTTATAAGAGTATTTAGTTTACTGTGTCAGTCCTTATTTTATGATGAGTATTATGACTCAAAATAAAATGCAGCTCAGTATATTTGAAAAATACAAAGCGGCTTTTTTAGTATTTCTAAGCAGTACTCTGAGAATAGAAGGAATGGCAGTAAGTTTCTGAAAAAAAAAGGATAGAAAATGCCTTTAATGAAAAAAAAATGTTTAGAAAATATATATTCTTTTTATTCCACATTTTTTTGCAGCTTTTGGTATACTTGCTTTGGGCATCCGACTTCTTGAGAATGAATTAAGTATCAGAAGATACAACTTTCTTAGCGGAATCAGACTCCAGATTTATTGACTTCATAGTTAGGGAATTTCTCTTGGTTTGAAACTGAAAAAAGAAAACAGAAAGGAATTAGAATAGATCTGAGTATCACAAAATGTGTGCATAGGATTAATAAGTATTAATAAAAAAATAGGTTTTGACACTCTGATATTAAGTGGCTTGAGGAAAACAATCTGAAATAGAAGTTATACACTGTTACACTGTTATTATAAGTATAAAGCTTCAGTGTTCAAAATTGATAAAATATTCTTTTGGAGATATTACTGCTCATTTGGAAATGATCCACCTGTCTTATTCATACAAGGAACAGATGTTCAACAAAAGTCAAAAGCTTACTGAAACAAAGGAAATATTAGCTAATCTGAGAATATTTATCAATTAGCTAATACTACAGTCAGTGCTCAATCACAGTTTTGTACTATTCTTATCTCTTAAAAAGAAGTTCAATAGCATCATGGAAAAATGTCTGTTTGTATTCTTGTTTAATTATCATGTTCACTTGTAGAGCAACAAAATTAACCATCAGAATGAGAAAATCTAACAATGTGCCTGAGCTGAAGATCTGCCAACAATTTTCTAGGAAATCTCAAGCAGAATTCCAATGGCCAAAGTCTGTTTCATGAGGAAAGTCACACTTCAAAATTACTTTTTTGTGAGAAACCTTGACCACAAATGTGTTATACAATCAATACCATGTGAAATTAGCACGGTGTAATACTAGTGCTCTTTGAGCACTCTTCCAAGCAAAACTATGTAGTTTAATAATTTGTTTAAGCAAAATAAAAAGTCCTGATTTCAAATACATTTAGTTAGAAATGCTGAAGTAATCTGGCCTGGCTAACTCTACATAAAAGGACTATGTTTCTATTGCCTTGCTGTTTACTTTCATTCACGAAATCAAGATATCAATTTAAGTGACACTGAGTAGCTGAAAAACATCCCAGGCTGCAGCCTGGAATGGAGAATGTACAGGGAGGAAAATAACATGAAATTACAGTGCAGCTCTCTGTTCATCAAATATTTTGCAGCTGGGGAAAAAAGTGACCAAATATAGTATGTCGATCCTGATACTTAGCTGACTTGCCTCTGCCAAATTCCTAATAGACTAGTGCAATACATAGCTTACAGAGCAAATGTTGGAATGCACTATAAGAATTATACTCCATCAGAAAATTAATTATAGAATAATGAGTAATTTATTCTTATATCTTTAAGGTATAACAGATCAAGAGAAAAAAAAAAAGAAAATACATTTTAAACAATTTCTTATAAAAATGAATGTGCAATACCTGTCAGGTCTACCTGTCTTTTAACAAAACAGGGTAATTAGTACACGGAATCATCATGTAAACCAACTGAAGACAACATATGAACCAAATCCTTCCATGGGTATTTACATTAGCATTGGACTTGATGATCCTTGTGGATTCCTTCCAACTCAGACTATTCTCTGAATCTGTGAAAGCCTCTTCAAAAAGTCAGGCTATTTTCCTTGGCTGTATTGCCATAATTTGTATTAGGGACAGAGGCATATTAAAAAAATCACTATTAAATAATATTATTTAAAACCCAGTAAATTTGAAAGAAGTTCAGGTATTTATAAAACCATAAAAAACAGTGATCAATGTGGATATGATCAAAGACTGTAGATTGATAATTGATAAAGTTTGTTCATGTCTATAAAGCCTATATGAAGCTGGTTTCCAGGGCTGCTTGCTTTACTGCCAGATATGTGTTCCCAGAAGCATCTCTAAAAATAATCACAAGTAAATGGGATAGTCATCAGCACAGTCACAATCCCTGGGCACTTTAGAAAATGTTTGCATTTGGGACTTACCCAGCCTGGTAAATATCAGGTAGCTCAACTGAGGTCAGTGAAATGGTTTATTATAAGAGCCATAGCGAGGGGTGTGGGACTCCAGGCAGCTCTTCATAATTCAGTTTATTGTATCTAAGATGTTACAGCAGTCCAGGGTCATGGGTGACAGAGCCTGTGCCTACAGCTGTCTGCTCCAGCTGCAGACAAGCCTGAAGACCCTTTAATTTTGCTTACAATGCATTATATACTTTTCTTTGCTGAGCATCTTAATACAGAAGAACCAATCTATACCTTAAATTTTACCTATAGCCTATCATAACTACTATCATTACCATATTCATGTTACTATTCTCCAGTCACTAAAAGTTAATACATTACGGTTTAAGCTAGAAGTTGTTTTTCAGTTTTCTTGTAGTGGAAAATTCTGAGACCTTTTTTCTATTTGCAACATTGGTAGTCTTGTTTGCCTGTGTTTGCCTTTCTGCTTGGTAAAACATCTTTTTGTTTGTGGCCAGCTTATCCTTTGCTCCAAGTCATAAAACCTCTTTCCTCTCAACATAACCTTTGCCTTCTTAGTTGTCCAGCAAGACTGCCTCAGCAATTGTCAATTTACACATCTATTATTCTTCTATATCAAAACTTGCTTCCATCTCTATTTCATTCTCAGATTCTACATTCAAAAATCTTTCTGCCAAGCATACATATCTGTGAGACTTTATTGACCAACTTTAATCCTTCCCAACATTTATAAACTGCAAATACCTGCAACTGTTGTCCTAAACTTAGCTGGCACTTTGGTTTGTTTTATTAATTATTTTTAGAGACCTTTATTTCACCATGTTTAGCCAATGCTTGTCATGCATTACTTTATAATAACACATCTATAACCTTAGTCTAAGTTTTCAGGATTTCAGCAAATGATAATAATGCATTACAAGAACTCAGGGAACAGAAATAAGGCCATAAAAAGATCCTATGTTTGAGCAGCTAAATCCAGAGTTAGAACAAGACCACCTTTGTTCATCTTGTTCGCCCCTACATGGATCTTTGACCAGTCCAAGCATTGTTGAATGTCCTATAATTTTTATATTTTATTCAGGAGTGATTGAAAATGCACCATATGGGAATATTTTACTATTTTATGTGTTAATAGATAAAATGTGTGTTAGATATGTTTTAATAGCAAATGTCTGTCCCCACATCACTTAAGAGAATATAAGTGCATGTTCATGTAAAATCTGATGTTTAGGTCAATGTTATGCTGTGTTTTCAGAGACTAATCGGGAAGAAAAACAGCAAAGCTAGTTCTTTAGACACAAAAATTAGGCATTGTCATAGAAAGCTTATTCCAAAAAAAGTAAACAGAGCCACAGCACTTATTTTTATGCTGCCAATCTGGGAATATTGTTTATTTACCTTTAGTTGGTACAAATCTGTTCTGCTGAAATGCTAAATTGAGGTTTACAGAAGTGGTTGGGAAATTAGATGTCATTATCTTCAGGTCTTGCTCCTGCTCTGGAAGTGCAACCATCTGCAAACAACAGCCCTCTAACAAAGACTCTGATGATTCAGATAAATAAAATAGATTAAAAAGTTTGTATGAGTGGATTCTAATCTTTACTCCCAGGGTAGATCATGAACTGCATGATCTAAATTTAGTGCAAAGGAATCTTCAGACAGTGATGACACAGTGAGTCACTCAACCAAATCATCATGCTGTTGTTAGATAATATAGGTGTACTTATTTAGCAGAATAACTGATATGTTTTCTCTGGGTATATGGCAAGCACAAACTTCTCTTTTTACTGCCCTGGTGTGGAAAAAATCTTAAGAATATCAGATACACAAAAGGATATAGGTGCCACAAGTTTTTGCACTACAACATGCTGAGCTTCGGAAACAACCTGCCAGAGGATTTCAAGCACACAGTTGTCACTACTCCAAAGAAAGCTGTACCACAAGGAAGAAAGACTCTTGGCTGGGGTATTGTTAGCTCTTATCGACCAGTCAAAGAACTGTTGGACCAAAGATAAGACATACTCTGGCTACCCTGCTTTCTGCTCCAAGAACAATTCATTCTTCAGGCCATCCCTTAAAGAGACATTTAGCTGTAGAGCTTTTACTAGCTGTACCTAGCTGGAGTTAATCAAAAGTCTAAAATCAAATTATGAACTTTCTGCATCAGAGATGAACTTTAAGCTGAAATGCTGAATTTCCTCACATGAAGAGAAATTTCAAAAGAGAAATATCTCTGCAATTGAAGGGTCTACAGGTTGAAAAGAGATCTGGAAGGGATTTTCATGTGAATGGGTTTTAACATTGAGGGATATGTCATGCTGGTTTATAGTATTTAAAATTCTCTCAGGTCAGGATTTATCTTCTGAGCCATGTGAGCAAGGCTACACAAGTAGGCACTGGTAAAGTTGATTCTTAGTCCTGCTTCCCTTCTGGCATTCATCTTGTACATGCTGATATTCAGCAAGAAACCAGCTTCATTCCACAAATCTCACTGTCTAAGTAACAAAATGTATAAGTGCACCATTAATACTTTTCTTTTAGCTACACTCTGTAATGAGTGCTAGATCCTGAAAATTAAATAATTGACCAGTTCAATTGGTGATGAGATGCACCTTACAAGGACAATAGACGTTACCTTCAGAATTAAAAGCCAGTGAGTAGGTGTGGTAAACAAAGTACAAGTGCAGCTGGCAGAAGTGCATCACTCTATGCTTTATTGTAATGGAAAGGATCAGTACACGTAGCTGCTTTGGGCTGTAGGCTCTGTCTGTTAAAGCCTTTGGCACCTCAGTGAGTACCCTGAGGCACCATGGCATGCAAAGAATCCTTCCTACCTTGTGCACCTGTGCTCTGAGCAAGCTAAAAGAGGGGCAGACTCAGCAAAACAAACAAACAAAAAAACAACAAAAAACCCACCAAACCAAAAAACCTTCCCTGCGGGTTTTTTGCTTGTACTCCTGACATTTACAGTGTAGTATGTTTGAGTATTTTTTCTAATACTAAAAAGTTCTCCTCCAGAAGAGTCTTTTCATTGCTTGATAGACATGTGCATTTCTGGTAAATAAGAATATGTCTATAGAATTACTTTGAAATACATCTTTCAAATATTTTAATAGCCTATTGATTTTTTTTCATGTTAACCTATTCTGAAAAGAGAGAATGAAAAGTGTGGGGGCTGACTAGAGTTTGCTTTCTGTGCAGAATTTAGAAGTAATTCGAGATTCTTGCATTTGTGCTACCCTTCAAACATGTCCTCCAAAGTTACATTGATAGAAAGGTATTTGAATGTACACCTTATTTCAGTTTTTACTGCATATAAACTATCTGATATGTTTTCTTCTTTCCCCCAGCTGACTTACATTTACATTCTCCTTGGTTTTTTTGAAATGTACAATTGTGGATTGGTTTTTCACTATGACAGAAGAAACCTGATCCCTCAAAGTCAGATTCTGTGTTTGAGTAAAAAATCTGGCAGTTGTCCCATTTCCTTAATTCACCAGATCTTTGGCATGGTGGCAGAACAATTCTGAGCACTGCTTTGCAAACATACATTATTTCCCAGTGCCTCATCAGCTGTATCACACATGGAATACAAATTAATGGTAAATGCCAATCAATGCTAGTTCATGGTTCCCCATGCTGCCATTGTTGATATTCTGTGCTCTCACTGGATTTTCATGTCTAATTGCATGTTCACCCACATTTTGCCACATTCTCTTTGTATTAATGAGTAAATGAATGCCTTTCTATATTTGAATTTGGGAGCTTTGCTAGGCACTGACTCCTGTGTAAAAGTTCCATAGTTGTATGTGAAAAACTGAAGAGTGGCTCTGTAATTCTTCTCTCTCTCCCCCTTGTCTTTTTTATGAGTACAGTTCTATCTGTGCAATATATTACTAGTTTATCCTATGGACAAAAAGTTATTTATTTATGCAAAGATAATGCATTGACTTGACTAAGTCTTGCCCCAAATCTGTTACCATGAATTATATTTAAATTCTCATCAGTTCTTCCCACGACTTCAAGGTAGCAGAGTAGAATCTATGAATACATAAAAGAAACATCTTAAAACAGGTTAGTCAGCAATTATTCAGGAAAACAAAAAACCCTCTCAGCTAACCTTATTCTTTTTAAGCTTTTCAATGCATTCATTGTTTGTTAAAGTGATGAAAAATAGCTGAGCTAAATTTTATTTTGTTCTGAGAACCATATAAATCTTCTTTCATTATACAATGTGTCTCAAGTAGCAGGCAGGTACAATAAAAAAAAGTTATTTGCTGATTCTCTTCAATATCATTCTCTTCTATATTTGAATTTAGAGTAAAATGTAACTCCAATGCATGTAATACTTGCTGAAACTAGGGCCTTCAGTGGACTGAATGTCAGTAAAAAACACAGATGTCCAAGGTGTTCCCAAAGTGCTATATGTGCATCTTTACTCTAAGCCTAGGCTCAGCCACAACACTTACCTGCAGTCATAAAAGTCCTTATTATAAAACAGGTCAGACAAGGCAAACATTATTTTATTTGAGATCTTGTTCAGGTTCTGCATCACATATTCATTAATTACCTTTTTTTAAGCTACTGAACTCGTGAAATCTAGAACAGAGGCAAGAAAATTTCACTTCTGAAAAACTCTTAGAAGGTGAAGTTGTGTAGAGCTGGAACTTCTGTAAAGAGAGAACATTTCTTGTAATCAGAGGAGCAGTCACAAAGATCAGTGTGTACCCAGTCTAGATAAAACCTGCCTGAACTCCACCTGCAGAAGTGAACATCATTTGGACAGCATGTTATGAAGCTTCATTGTCTCCTATGAAGAACATAAGAGTCTGTGCTATTCCTTAACCTGCTTTTTTGGAAGGTGTGAAGGCTGTTCTGTTCAAAGCAGCGCCGAGTGTGAGCAGAGTGAATTGGAGTTGCATTAAAAATAAAAAGAACTACTTATTGAAAGCAAGACCTCAAAGCTGACCCCCAAAGGAATACAATCACTCCAAGAGCAACGAGTTCAGGCATCATAAAAAGCCAATGCATATTTTCTGTTGTGAAAAATTAGGTTTTTAAGGACCAGGAAAATAGCTTTCCTCAGTAACTGTTCTGGAAAAATTGCAACCAAAGAGATCCTCATTTGCAACTGTTCAGGATGGAACATATTTAAATTGCCCACACAGCAAATTTGCTGTCCTAGAGCTATATAAAATTATTCAGCCCTTTTTATCTTTAATTCTTTATCTCAAAGGCTTGACTATTCTATTTTGAAATTATTTTTGCAGCTGAGAAGGAAAGGTTGTTAGGCTGAATCAGTAACATAGATGATTTCTGCGTGTAAATGGTCAACGTATATTATACTGATACATGCTGCCTGAGCCATTTCCTGGAATTGTGGCTGAAAACAGCCCTTTTATTGCTCATTTCTCACGCTAAAACTCAATGAAATTCAATTATCACAAAAACAGTCAGTAGGCTTCAATTTTGCGTGTCCTGTTACTTTTTAAATTTGGAGTGTCTCCCGATTGCTGTCACAGCTATTGCATCGTCTAAATCAATTGCCATGGCATGCTCACTAAATTGAGAAATGCTGTTGTGAATGCATAAGAGATCTCAAGTATCAACAGAAACAGATACAAACAGAGAAAATAAAAGGTAGGGGAATTTTTCATCTGCTACAAAATTATTCCTTTGCTTGATTTCCTTTGAGGATTCACTAAGGGACAAATACTTCAGCATGTCTGTGTGTTTGTTTCAATACTTCTTGAGCAGGCAAAAGCACTGCTAAAGCAGTGATTCGAAAAGAGACAGTTAAAGATGGAAGTTTTATAGCTTCAGGCCTGCAATTATTTTTCAAACTCAAATATAGGAGTTTTCTTGCCACAGATCATTCACAAAGAGATGCACATAAGGCCAGACTGTGTCTTGCACACTCAGGTTTCTCTGGGAAAGCAAAACGTACAGATTTGCTAAATGTTTAAGGACTATCTCCACTGTATTAAAATGTTAGTATAGGTGGTGGGAAATCTCCATTCTTTTGGTACACCTGTATCTAAAAAGTGGAGTAAAGCATTTCACTTGAGCAAGGACACTGTGCTCTCTGTTCCTCTGGCTTTATCCAGGGAAAGGGGTACAAACAACAGAAAGAACAAAAAATCTTCCACAGTTACATACACATATGACTGACTCCGTCATACAAAGTGAACTGTGGAAAAGGTACACAGACATGAATAAGAGAATTTGTTAAAAAGATGGGGATCTTGTGCATCTGGAAGAGAAATGGAGTAAATTGCTTCTGTACTGCACAGAGGAAAACAAACTCGGTACCCTTCATCTAGAAGTTTAAATCCAAACAGATTAATTGCACCAAAAAAGGGCTCATTTCTCTCTAGTGATTGTAAAGGGCAACTTTTCAATTAGCTAAGAAAAATATGAAGGTTCAATGAATATGCAGAGTGGATAAAAAAAATCCAACAGACCCAAAAACCAAACCTCTCCTCCCACCACCAATACTCAAAAAACAACCAAAGTGAAATCTTGTTAAATTAGAATCGAGTTAAAATATTAAATGAATTTTTAATATTATACACTTCATCTTTGAAAAAAAGGTTTGCTCATCAACATCAAATCAATAAATTTCAGTTTAATTGGTCCTGTTAAAATTGAGTCTATATTGCAATTTTTTCTCTTTAAACAAGTCCACACCTCCATTTCAGAAAACCATCAGGTTTCCTACACTCACATCTATAAATTTCTAACTAAGCTTTTACTAATGCTTTTCTTTGGAAAACTCCAGCTCCACCATGACTTAGAAAAATGATCTGGCTAAAACGCAGAGTGAAGAGATGACCATGTCAAGCAGTAGCATTTTATTGTCTAGAAATGTGATGACATAGGTACCCTAGAAAAAGACAGTTCATCCTTGGTCAGGACAATTTTACCAGTTTTGCAATTCTGTATCTCATAGATTTATTTATTTCTGAATGTTTCATTCTTGATATTTTAGCAGGTTTTTCAACACAATTGCAGCTGTGGGCTGCTGCAGACAGGAACAGAAACAATATGTGTAAGTGAGAATAAGGACACCCTTTCACTTATACTGTAGTCAACCTTTAGGGCTGTTGGCTTTAGGAGGATCCTGCCTGAATAAAATTCAGAGAGACAGAAGCAGGACTTGAAGATAGTAGATAGGAGTAGTTTTTTTAGATTGAGGGAGTAAGAAAGGAAGCTAGGATTGGCAACAGAGGTAGACAAGGAGCTGTCCAAAAGAATAGAGAAGTAGCTCCTGATTTGTTGATGTAAAGCTGAGGCAGAGATTTATTGAAAAGTTGGAGTGAAAAGACTGGAATAGAAATCAGAGACAATGAGTGATGAATGTGAAAATACAAAAAAAAGGAAAACCAGAGAAAAGAACAGCAGGTGGAAATAAGACCAAGGAAGACACACTTTATGAAGTAAAGGAGATTTAAAATGGTTAGACAGAGAATGGAGACAGGAAGAGTATCAGGGGCACAGGAAAACAAAATCTCTTATACCCTAAGAAAATTGAAAGGGAGCTCTTGCTGGCAAGGAAATATTTTGCTGTCATAGCATAAAGGTTGCAACAGTCAAGTCTCACTGTTCCTCTGGTATCAGAACTATAAATATCTCATTTTCTACTGATATCATAAGGCATGTGTTGTAATTCCCTGAATTTGAAAAACTGTCTGTTATTAGATTTAATAATTCTAACTGTGTTGATGAAAAATTGATATGTTATCTCACATTGAATGTGACACAAAGAAAAATCTTAAAACATCTTTATTTTGGTTGCAAAGTCAACATCTTAAATTTTGGGAAATGTCAAGATTGAGGAGCTTGAGAATCTCTCATTATGTTTATTGAAAAGGCAGTCTTGCCTTGATAAAAAGAGACTTCTGCAAAGTTCCTGCATAATATAGCATTCTGAGCAGGTTCGCTTTGATATGGCTTAAGGTTCTGCATGAAAAAGATGATTGTTTTCTTTAGGATCCCTTCCTCAGAAGATGAAATATTGGAATATAGTAGTGGATTAGACAAATGATAAGAAGAAAAGGAAGAAGTTAGACCTCAATTAAGGCAAATTAGTTTTTCTAGGACAACTGGATTCAATCCCTGAGGGACCCAGAATTAGTTCCTAATTCTGACTTATTGAGAGTTCCTCAGTAAGTCAGAAAAATTAATTTAAACCAAAATCAGTCCTAAAACTCACTAACCATGATTGTCTGAAATTGAATACTCAATATTAGTTAAAAGCTTCACCATTAATGACTCATTGTCTTCTCAGTTGCTGAAATATTGATAGCCTCAAAACTCACATGATAGACATTAGAACATAATTCCTAGAATAATTCCATCTCACAAACTATAATGGTTAAGTGCACTTGAAATGACAAAGAAGAAAATAGGCTTGTCTTAAGAAAAGAGCTTGACTCATGAGTAGTAAATAGAGTGTGGGCTATAAAACAAAAAAAAGAAGAGAAAATATGAGACTGAGTAATCATCACTAAGCATTATTTTTTTCAGAGGACTGAAAAACATTGTGTTAAAACCACAGTTTCTGGAACATTAATTATTACAGAAGGGGATAGCTTAAAGTAACAATGGAGTAGCTTTGTTTCTCCAAATTTGCAACTTTACTATTAAAGTCTGTTATGTGTTCTTTAAACACCTTTATGCTTGGTTTTTAAAATATAAATTTTAAATCCCACCAAGTAATTGTCATGTTTCCTGTCTATGCTTTTTTACTTTCTTGTGCCAAAATTCTTCTGAATTTTCTAAAGAATAAAACAACCAAAGCAGTTATCATGTTCCCAAGTGGGATTCATTTAATATCTGTGGGCTAACATGCTTCTTCAGTAAAATAGTTAAAGCATAGCACTGAGCCATTTCTGCTTCCTAGTTTGTACCCAGCACATTTATTTCTGCATTGTATTGTGCCATGGAGTATAGAAACATGACACAAGTTCTGCTTCTTAGACATCTTCTGGGAAAATAACATAATTCTACACATGTATTCCAGGCTCAAGAGTCTCCAGACTTGTGTTAAATAGCCAAGTCCCTACCACCACTATCCCTTATTTTAGGGACAGCTAGAGCAGTGATCAGCAGGAAACCTGAGATAGCTAAGCTACACCTTCGTGCTGCAACTCTATAATGAGGCAAAAGAGGCTTTTTTCTTCTTGGGGGAGGAGGGGGGTGGGGAACAACAAGCTGTCCGTTTGCGTTAGTGAAATTGTGGTACACTGGTAGGGTGAATGAAAAGCTGACTAATTTTATATGCTGGGAAGAATTCACTGTGACTGCATAGGTTGTTAGCAGCAGTTCTAAAACCAGTGGTATGTCCTGGGGTTGGGAATGAACTCCAGGCTATTTTGGTGAGTACTTGTAAATAACCTTAGTAGGTGCTCATGTAACATCTTGTGCAATCAAAGTGAAGAAGTATCAAGTTTTCTTTCCCAGTCCTTCTAGCTTTACCAAGGTTCAGGTCTGGAGCAGTGTTTACAGCCTTCTCAGCAATCACACAGGCTGACAGATTTTCCCTGAGAAGCAGGTGGCAAAATGAGCATCACTAGTCTTTCACCTCCCAGAGAGTCAAAAGGACATAGATTCAGCAAAAACATGCACTGTAGTTGCAATAGTGGTTAAAGAAATTAGCCAGATTTTGGGAATTACTTGGGATCTGCATACACCTTAAAGACCCCTAGCAAGTGTTAAAGCTGAGCAAATGAATGGGACTCTCAAAACACAAATTAGTAAAATTTGTCAGGAAACATCCATGACATGGATTCAGGCCTTGCCTATAGCTTTATTGAGAATCCACTTACAACCAAGGCAAAGGGATAACATCAGTCCCTGTGAAATACTGTACATCAGGCCAGACCAGATCCTACATATTCCAGGTGAAATTCACATGAAGGAGGAATTTGATTTACAGAGATATCTAATAGGTTTAGGTTTCACTTTGCAGAAGCCCCAGACTTACACCATGCTATCCAGACCTATAAGACTGGACACACCTGCACATCCCCTTCCAGCCTGGAGACCAGGTCTATGTTAAGTGGTGGGACAGTGATCCTCTACAAGCAAAGTGGAGAGGACCATTCTAGGTTCTGCTGCCCACCCCATCACTACAGTCAAATTCACTGGCAAAGGAAGGGTCCTTTCACTACTCCAGAGCTGAGAGTTTCTGCTCCTGAAACAGCTATGAAAACACAGACTGATAGAGACAAAAACATGCTTTAAATGATTCCTCTTCTGTGCCTAAAGAACTGTTCACAATTTTTGCACAGACAATGATTTTGACTACTTGGAGTTCCTCCTCTGGATCAGCCTCTGGTTAGCCTTCCAGTGTCTCATTCTTGTGGCCACCAATGGCAACTTCCTGGTCAAGTATTTTACCCACTTCACAAAGATCTTCCTCCCTGATCAGTTTCATCGTCATCTATGATGCTTTCAAGAAGATGATCAAGCTAGCAGATCTATATCCCACCCACTCCCAGTTCGAGGTAGACTATATCATGAATTACTCTTGTGCCTGTAAATCATTAGATCCAGGTAAGGGAGTGTTCATTACCTCTCCAATTTGTAGGTAGGAGATGGCCTTCACTCACCTTTTCCCTTGTGCTACAGCCCAGATAATGGGTAGATTATTCCTTCTTTATCAGTTGCCTTCAGATATCCTACCTTAGTCTTGGATGTTGCAGCAGACCTCTCATTAGGTATAGAAGCAAGCCAAACCACAGACTCTCATTTAACAACCTGAAAAAGTCCCCATTTATTCTTCTTTGCAGCTTAGTCATCCTGACTCTGCCTACAGGAAGTTCCTACTGTTGGCTTCTCTGACAGACTCTGACTGCTGGCTATTTCCCTCTAGAACATGACTGAGTATTTCCCTGCTGCCCCTAACTGCAGGCTCCAGCTCTATCAGACCCAGACTGACCTCACAGCAGGCCTTTTGCAGCAGCTCTTTTCCTTTACTCTTCTTTGTGTGTCTCTGCATCATTCTCTCTTCCTCAAGACCTTCTTCATCTAGCCCCTCTTCCTCCAGGCTCTCCCTAAGTGGCCAACACACCCCTTTTATCACACTTATCCTTATTATTCACAGCTGTGACCCATTAAGGGCAAGGCTGCTCTTCTTTGGTAATTAGTACAACTGTGACTTATAAGGGGCAGGTCACTTGTAATCCCTTCTTCAACACCTGAACACAATAGTAATTTTTCTTCTTTGCATAATGGCTGACTGTGGAAGGCATTGCTACTGTTAGAGGTTTATTACTGGTTTTTATTGTTTAATATTATTATTGTGGTTAGTTATTTACTATTGTTAGATATTTATCTATTATTAAATATTCACTAGTAGGTATTTGCTGTTACTAGATATTTATCTATTGTTAGATATTTATCTGTTGTTAGATACTTATCTATTATTAAAAACCTATTATTTGTAGTTATTAAGAATAGAGACTTGACAAGGTGAAAGCCTTTTCAAGCCTCTAAAGGAGTGAAATTTTGCCTTAAGTTTTATCTTTCATATTTTTCAGATTCTATTCTGCCTAGGGGTGTAGCTCTGAGCTTTATATTAAGTGTTAGCAAGTTGTCTTCACAGGGTAGGTAGACAAAACAATCCTTTTCCAGCTTGAGACCAAAGATGACCTCAGGCCAAAAGGTGTAAACAAACTGGAGAAGAGGCAAAGAAGAAGGATGGAACTTCACAAACTAAAGCTGTACTTGGACAATTAACTCCAATATGCAAATGAACCAAGACTTAGAAAAGCTTGAGACCTTGTGACTGGTCATCCATTTTGTAACCATTTTAGGTCCATCTTGGGTGTAGCCCTGGCCAGGCTCTTTTACTGCACAAGATGTGGTTTTTTAAGGCCTTTTAATAGATAGCCACTTTCTTTTCTTAGCTCTGTCTAGTCTCTGTTCTAGGTTCAGCCTCTCAAGGCATCAGTTCAATTTGTGGAATTTTAAAAGATAAAAAGATAGCCTATTTTTTGAGAGGTTAAATATATAAAGCTGTTTGAGCTTAGAAGGATTGCTGGCTCAAAACATTTGAGAGAGGTGTGGATGTGGGTGGGCATGTACGTGTATGGCAAGACACAGCCTGGGGTTTGCCCTGGTGATGTGATGAACTGGCCCTTACATTCCAGCCTTCCCCCAGTCCTGCAGTGGCTGCCAATCCCTGGCACACTGGAGGCAATGCTTCACACCTGAGTCTGGAGCCCCAGAGCGGCCAAGTCCCAACTAGGGAAGGGCCCAGGAAGGTATTTAAAGAAGAACAAGAGGAAGCACATGTCTTGGCATTCTTTTCTTCTGGAATTCCTATCAGCTAAACACTACTGGAACCAGGAGCTGGTAACAACACTTGTACTTTTATACTTATTTTCTGTCTTATTTTTTCTTCTTCTAATTTCCTCTTCTTTGAGTTTTAAGAAAATTTAATTTAGATGGGCTTGCAGTTTGCTAAGTTAATGCTTTGTGTTTGTGTTTATTGGATGCTACTATAAAATGTTGCCAAAGTTCTCTGATTTTTTGAAGTTGCCAGTAAATTTTCTTTTTTTTGTAGTTTTGTCCTCTTCAGAGTATCTTGTCTGTATTTTTCTGAGAAACTTGGAGCACGTGAACAACAATAAGCTCTTTTTAAGAGTCTAATTGAGCAAGTTTTTTGGGGTCTTACAAAAGTTTACAGGTACAGCTCTTGTTCCAGCTTTATTTCAGTAGCTGTCTTTCCCCAGCTTTTAACCTAAGGAAACCTAGAAGATGGTCCTTTCTGCTGTCTTCCATTCTCTTTCTTACCCCAGTGCTGTATTTGTTCCAATCTCACTGGCAGAGAAGCTGTAACACTGTGAGCACCTTGTGTACCATCCTGTAGCCTCTGCCGTTAATGGCAGTTGCAAATGATTTTTGTAAAGTCACAAGGAAAAGGATGAAATTCAGATTGATGGATGGGAATATTGTAAAGTAACAGAATTCCTTTAATAAGCTTTAAGTCCTTATAGGCCAGTTTTTTGAATAGGCTTGTGCATTTTTGTATGTACTACTTGGAAAATATGGCCTAATTCATCTTATCTATGCCATTTAGTGAAAGCCTGTAATTGCAAAAGGAAAAACTCACAAAGGTATTCTGCACGAGCAACACACAGAGTATGTGCATAGATGCATTCCTGTTTGAATCACAAACATGCCTGGAAGCATAAGATGTCATGACATATCTTTGCTTAGTTAAATGAAATAAAGTTGGCAATGTACTTAGAAAGCAAAGGCTGAGTACTCAAAATAAGTGTCTTATTTTGTGAGAGCATTTCCTATTTCTTTAAAACATTAAGAATATTCAAAGGTGAGAGATTAATGCTGTAAAAGGTTCTGATGTTTGTCAGTATTCTGAATAAGGGAAGATGTCTTTTATGAGAGCTTGTGTCTTTTCAATGAGTTTACATTTTCATCTGCTAGAACCGAAATACTAAATTGCTTTTTGTTTTCTCCATACATTCAAAGATTAAAGCACTACCCTGTAAATAGTACAGTTCCTATCATCTCTTTGCTAGCAAGTGCAAGAAGTACTGGGTCATTATTCTGAACATATTTTCCTGCACCTGCTTCAGGACATAAAGCAGTTCTGGCTGCCCCTTACATAGCTGTGCAGAGGATATATCACAGATTCAGCTATATTCTTTCTCAGTGCTGAAGCTTATGTGCCTTATGTACAGGTATTAGTGAGGATGTGTAGGTATGAAAAATGCTCACCACAAATGCACTGTATCTAGGCTGATCAGATAACATTTAAACATCCAAGAAATAATTGCTGTCATGAAAGTCTGCATCTGTTAGGCTAGTGTATTTCCACAGTTTTGCTTGGATTACAGAGAAAAACAAAGGAAATAAATATATATATTTTTTGTATTTATACAAGCAGTTTCTTGTAGATTTTAACTATGAAAACAATCTTCAGAATGACCACATACAGGCAGAAGATTATTAATAAGCTTACTTCTTTGGATTACTGTAACTTTTTCTTCTATAGTCTAGCATGCTGCCTGCTGTGTACTGCACAGAGGGGTCCCCCCTTTTTTCAGTAAGAGTTACAGTGTTTATGCCAAATTACTTAAGTATGAATGACCCTAAAGGATTGACAGAAGGATTTTGGAGAGGCCCAGGCAAAGGAGCTCCTACCAGAGGAGTGAACATCTAGCATTTCCAGCTGCGTGGCAGCCTGGGGAAAGCCTGGTCCTCTAGCTGGCATACTGGAGGGCAGCTGAAAGAAATCAGACCTCCTTTGTAAACCGGTGAGTGCCCTGTTGTACAAAGCCAGAGCTGAAAGGAAGAGAGCAAGAAAAGGCTAAGAAATGCTGCAGAGAAACTCCATTGTTAACTACTTGTCCATCCAACCTTTTGAAAGGGTATCTAGGTAGGAGAATAATATACACTATTCAAATTTGAGGATTACATCACCCCACACTGCTTTTCTTTGTGTCTCTGCTGCATTTCTCAATGTCATGGCAATTCAGATTCTATTAAAAGGTATGTTTTGAACATTATTTCCCTCAGTGAGTAAGAGTCTGCCTCTCTACTTGTTGGACAGGTTCAAGATACAATGTCAGTAGCTACAATGGTGTTTTCCCTAGTAAGTTGCTCTATACAAACTGTGCCCATGCATTTAAGTTACTTATCCTTGTAAGGTACTATTGGAAAGATTTTCGTGAATGGAGCATAAAGGCATTTAACTTGTGTGTAATCCTTAGGGCCTCTAGTGTAATAAGAAAACTGCTGATTGATGTAACTTGACCTGAAGCAAACAAACCCACTTATGTAGGTGTTGTCTAGAGCTCAGCAAAATCACAAGAGATACTAAAGCTGTATATTTTGGCTACAGAAAAAGCAGTAACTTTTTTTTTTTTCTCCTTTTCCTGGCATGAAAAGTGCAAAAAAAATCTATTTGACAGCACACTTTTCTTGAAACTTAAGGTAGAAGCATGTCTCTTGTAATTTATATGCTGTCTAGTAAAAATTTACTATCTACCTGGTCAGGTCAGGTCTCCTTCCTCTAGCTACCTAATAATCAGTAGAGTTTGACACATTTATTTCTGAAATTAATAGTTTCTTCTCTACAACAGGGTCATCCAGAAATGCTAATTTAGATATCAATTAAAAATGCTGAATTAGATGTAGGAATGTATTGCTTTTGGACCATTTGGAAGAGGAAAATAGAGATGCAGGTCTCTTATACTTGAAGAGATGTAAAAAGTTTTCTTTCTGACCAGTTTTCTACAATCTAACAATGTTTGTTCCCATCCCATCCAACACAGAAACCTTCTGACAGCTGGTATTAAGCCTCCCATGGTCACTCTTTCGCACACACTCATTTCACCACCAAAGAAAGAAGGAAAATTTAATGAACAAGAAAGACATATGTGGAGATTCATCCAAGATTTGTGAGAAGTCAATGCTTTTATTATCGTGAGTCACCCAGTTGTTCCTAACCCTAAGACTATTCCAAGATCCATCTCTGTAACCCTAATTTTGCTGTTATTGACCTATCTTCTGCTGCCTTCTCTGTTTGTCCACATATGCCTCAATTTACATTTGTTATGTTTCTTTATCAAGGCAATAGTACACCTGGACCACACTTCCTCAAAGATACTGTGAATCCCATACTTTTTCCTTTTAGTGCTTAAAATGAGTTGTGTTACACTCCTCATTCTTGGTTCAGTATATGAACAATCTTCCAGTAGTTTTTCCCTCTTTGGAGGCTTTTTAGGAGTACATTATTTATCTTCTGTGTGCTTTGGCCAATAAAGTACACAAAGCATCCCAAAAGAAGCTTCAATTCTGCAAGCAAAAGATCAAGTATCTGTGTTATATAACTTCCAAATGAAAATGCCAACTGACTCCTGAATCTCTTGTCTTACTAATTCAACCCAGGTTTCTGCCTCCTTACAGACAGCTGAGGCAAACTAGTTTCAGGATGTGCTGTTTTCCCCCAGTTTAAAATTCTGAAAATATTTTCCTTCCCTACAGTTTCAAGTGCCCAACCTACTGAGTTCATTGCACTCACTTAAGCATGAACCTGCACATCAAGAAAAAGCGTCAGTGTCTGTACTGGTTCATGGTGTGCATTTAAGGTTCGTCATTCTACAGGTCAGATCTGGAAACACTTGTGAGAAATTATAGAATGAAGTTACATGTCTCAAAACACTGTCACCATAAGAAAAGCCATCACAATGGAACTTGAGATAAGTGCAGACAGCTCAGCAGGGAAAAGCTATTTCCAGGCCTAACAAAGGTAAAGTTTTGGTTAACATCCAGACAATTGCCACCATGGAAAACTGTGGGAAAGGAAGTAAGTTCTTAAGCACATGCCATCTCAAGTCATGGGAATGGCATCTACACCCTATGAATACCTGGGATTAGACTGTGTAAAAAGTGGCACCTCCCGAAAAACCCACCACCAAATACCAGATTGAAAAGGAACCAGCAGGATACTGCGGGAATCCACCTTGTGGTGATATCTTTTGCTTATTCCTTCTCTCTCTTTCCTTCCTCCCCTTCTTCCCCCCATTCTCTCTTCTTATTTCTTTCTATCTCTTTACCTCACATTTACTGTTAAAAAAAAAAGCTGTATTACTGACTTTGGTATATGAAAGATCATCTGCCAAAGTCAGTAGTACAGATTTTTTTTGCACCTTAATTTGGGAAGAGGCATCTCTTATAATGGAATCATAACAACACCGAGTATTTATCACCTCCTCTGAGCCTTGCTTTTCTCCTGGAACCTTCATCCTGGAGTTACTATATGCAATTATGCTTACTGTTACTATCTCTATAATGCATTATTCTCACATAGGTGCATTAGATGAAATCTTGGCAGTGCATATGTTGGTGCTGCTGCCAAGTGAGTTTCTTTAGAGGATTCTCCAACAACATTTCCAAATATTGCAGCTCTTAACCCGACCTCTATGTTTCTGTAGAATATCTGGCCAAATTACAAGAACTACCCTCAGAAGGAAAGCTCAAGGTTTCACTCTGACTGTGTATTACACTTAAATCATACATGGAAATCTTCTGATAGCAGACCCATAGCTCCCCTCTCTTTAATTCCTGCTCTGGCATGTGCAGTCCACTCAGCTGGCCACTCATGCAAAAGATGGGTTACATTCTGCAGTGTCTTTACAGGACCAAGAACAGTATCAAATGGTGTGTTGTGCCATCACCTGAAACCTGGAGACTGGGCCCTGTTAAAGGACTCTAGATGAAACATGCTCTGCAACTACAGTGGGCTGATCCACCCCAAAGGCATTTGATGACCCACACAGAGGTCAAGTTTGCCAAAAAAGAGTGTCTGCATCCCGTTGTTGTAGGATGGTGTCCCGTAAGAAACTCAAGAAATCTCTGGAAAAACCAAGGTGAGTAAATCAGAAGTTGATCAACTTCTGCCAAAGGACGGGACACCTACACCAAAGAAGAGGTGCAGAGCTGGACAATTCTATGACAAAAAACAGGAGAAAGCTCTGTGTGTCCATGCTGATACTCTCTCCCCTGAATTATAGTAAACATTAGCACCAAAGCACCATCTTGGAGAAAACTGAAAGTGAAGTCTGAGACAATGGACCTTGGAACACTTGCTTGCAAGTCAAACAAGACTTGTAGGAGTTATATACCTATATGCATATATGCATTTGCTTTAATGAAAGACTGCATCTGTTATGCTACTGTACTGTTACCGTTTTTCTTGGATTACATAGAAAGACAAAGAAAATATATATATATTCATGTCCTGTGAGGAGTGGCTGGGGAAAAGTGGTTTTTTTTTTTATAATGGAGAAGAGGAGGCTCAGGGAAGACCTTATCACTCTCTATAGCTTCCTGAAAGGAGGCTGTAGCCAGGTGGGGATAGGGGTCTTCTCATAGGCAGCCAGCAACAGAATGAGAGAATATAGTCTTAAGGTGTACCAGGGTGGTTTAGGCTGGACATCAAGAATAATTTTTTCACAGAAAGGGTGGTTTGGTATTGGAATAGGCTGCCCAGGGAGGTTGTGTAGTCACTATCCCTGGAAGTGTTTAAGGAAAGATTGGACATGGAATTTAGTGCAATCCATTTAGGTCATAGGTTGGACTCAATGATCTCAGAGGTCTTTTCCAGTCTAATTGAGTCTGAGATATATATGCATGAACTCACTTGATCAAGACAAGTTGTGCTGCATTGTGTTCCTTGTTACATTGCTAATAGGGGACATTTTGATTTAGGTTTTATAATCTATCACTCCTGTTAGATTAATTAGATGACAGATTTAAAAGTTTTATGCATTTTCTTCTTGGTTACTGTAACAAAGACTGGGGGAAAGAATTCTTTCTTAAATTATGTGGGCAAATTCCACTAACCTTACAGACTTTGGATACGTACTTATGTACTCTTCCAGGGAGATCTGGCATTTCCTCTGTTGCCTAACACTTTAGAAATCAAGAAACTGAAGGTATGGATTCCTGTGAAGCCCTGAATCACTGATTACCAGAGACTCCCCATACATCCACAGTCCTAGTGTATCACTTTGCATGAATATTGAGGGAGAAGATCTAGGAAAGGTTTTTACAGGTATGAGACAACATTCAGTTACAAATGGAATGCTGCCTCTGTAGCTGTTACTGTCAAAGGAGGAGGATTCAGGTAGAAACGGTTATGGGTTAGGAATGATATTCTCCAACTTAGTGTTCCCTCTGAAACTGCTTCAAATCACATGCCACTTGCTCACTTTCTCCTGTGCCTTTTCCTGATAGGGGGCTGGGCTAAGAGAATTGGAGGCATAAAAGGTAAAAGTCATGAGTAAACAAAAATTTACTGAAAACAGCAATGAAATAATATAACAAACTATAGCAGCAGCAATATTAATGACAGAGTGTAAAAGAAAAAGGTGAATAACTTACAAGTGATTTCTAATCACAGAACCACCCCCCCACACACACACCCCCCACCCCCCCCCACCCAGTACCTGAAAGTGACCTGGGTAATACTCCTTTAATACTCCTTTACCCTGTCTGGAAAAAAAGCTTCTTTCTCCCCACCCTTGGAAATGGAGCCTCAAGGTGACTCCTCAGACAAACTTGGATCCTCAACACAGTTCTATATCCCATTGTCCTTTATAGTTAGTGCTCACACCTACCCACAGTTTTTTACCTGATTCATCACACTTCTATACTTCTCATATTTTTATCTCAACAATCATAGAATTTGTTCTGACCACTGCAACTTTTCTGAACAGCTCTTGAGATTGCTGGCAGCTACTGTGCAAGAATATATAGTTATGAAATTCTCAAACTGAAAGGGCATGTACTAGGATTCAAAATATTCCCAAGCTACACAAATCTGGCACCCATGCTGTCATCTTTCTTTGACTACCTGCTCTTCCCCTTCCTGTAGTGCAGTTTGAGCAGGTATTGTCTTCCTCATCAGACACTGACTTCTGAACCTCATCAGAGCACAACTCTCAGAACCGATAGAAGTTCATAGCATATATGTTTGCTTTCTATTTTTGCCTTGCTCATGTTGCTAGGCTTAAACTGCTTTCATAAACTTTTTGGACAAGCACAGAGGGGACATGCATCTGTGAACTGAAAGAGAGTTAAAAAGGACAGAGAAAAGGGCTCCATGGCTGGCCATTAATTCTGCAGGCAGCTGTTTATGATTTGACCTCTCTCTTTCTTTCCTGAGAGACTATTTTCTCTAAAAATGCAAGACAAGTTATTTTCAAGAGTCCATTTCAATCTTATGAACCCCAGATCCAAAGGACACTTATATTCACCATAAGCATAAGTTGCAGTAATTCTGAAGAGAGAAGCTCTGGTCTGTACCAGCCATTCTTCCAAGCAGATGCTTCCAAGCAAAAAGAAATTATATAATTTCCAGGAGTGCTCTTGATTCTGCAGAGAGTCTGGGAGCATCATCTGTTCTGCCCTGAAATAGCTGGAGTTCAAAGGATCTGCAGATTGATTCACTGTATTCAATACACGTATTGTCTGAGAAAAAAACCTGAGTTGGGTCACCTCCAAATTAGGCTCTGCAACTGGTCTGAGGTTCAGAGAGGAAAATCCTTAAATTCAAATCCATTAATTTGATTTGGAGATCAAATTGGAAGGGTGTTTCCTTTTGACTAGTTTCTTTCTGCATTTTTCAGAGTAATTAATGGTTTGAGAGGGAGAAGTATATTTGGGACCTCTTTTAAAGGCAGAAAAACCTTCTTAGACTCCACCTTCTCTATTTTGGTGGGGTATTTCAGAATGAGGCAGGAGACAGACACTTTGTATAGTATCGTGTGTGACTTCTGGATTGCTGGGTGGAATTAATGTCAGGGGATACTACTTGGGGTGTGCTTGCTCTTAAGATCTATTTTTAATCATAGATTGGATGTATTATAAGAAAAAAAAAATCTACTGGAAAGAGCTAATGAGTTTTTTAATCTTCCCAGGATAAAGTGTATGTCATATAGTGGCAGGAACTCTATCTTTTCACTTGGTTCCCTGTACAAGAAGACTTCTTGCTCTCAAACTCACATTGGCCTTTTCAGGACCTCCCTGGAATGTGCCAGTCTCTCAGCATTATTGAGTGCTGGCCTCTTCTGCCATTACTGTTGGCTCTATTCAAAGCAGCAGGTATGTAGGCTGTTTTGCAAATAGCAGGAAGTGGAATTCACAAACATGCTAGTAAGAATTAACAGTGGATTCATTAGGGGAGAAATGGATATCCTCTTTTTGTGGCACTCAGGTGGACAAGGTAAATGATCAGGCTCACATTTTTAGACCAAACACTTCTGATGCAGACAGGCGTGAAAGATACTTTACACATATGTAAAGTATTGAACTCCATTTCCCTTTCTTCACAACTCGTGCTAATAAGTTTTGGAAAGCTATGACAAAAATAATTTAATATGCATTCAATTTAGAGGGAGGCAGATGGAAACCATATAAGGACTATCTGTTGAAGATAAGATAGAGAAAAAATAATGTACTACAAGAGTGAAGGTTACTGGGGATGTTATGGGGGTTTATGGGATATCACACCCAACTTGTGTTCCTCTGAAATGTTCCTAGGGCTTGCAATATGTATGTGGATTACATACCTAAGTCTGGGATTTTTGGAAGCAAGTTGATCTATGTTCTATGCTGGAATTAATATTAAACGTAAAATAGATAAATATAGGCACATTTATGTGAGTATTTAAGTGTATGATGAGTGTACAAAGATGTGTTAGGCTGTGGGGATGCAGTCAATATTCCCAAAGGTTCTTAGAGAGCTGTTCAGCCAAACAAACCCTAGAGAGGGGATGATGTTTACAAAGTACAGATACCTATTGTCAATTAAGATATTGTAGAGTACATAAACAAATGGAGCTGCCAGATATGACACAGATGTTGCAGGAGTTACTCAGACTTTCTGATGTTCTACTGGGATCAAGTGGGACAGCCTGCACTGTCTGCAATGAGACCAGGTCTCCAGTTACTACAGCCAGTGAAGATTAGAGTGATTCAGGCAGCAGCAGCCTGATGGACCTGTTCACATGCAGGGTATCTCTAGGTAGTGTCATTTAGAACACCTTCAGGTATAATGTTTGTTTACTCAAATGCAAGTCCAGATACAAAGGTCTTCCCTACGTCTTGAACTGTATCTGCCATCTCCAACTGGATATCCAATAGCCCAGATATCCTAATTAAATAAGTGGTTCTATATCACTGCGTGCCAGCAAGTGAGCTGAGCCCATAATATTAATAATTTATAAAAATGAGTGCGTCAATGTTCACAGATTATTTTAAAATGTGTTTTAGCCATAATTTTAATAGGAGGATATTATATTTATATGGTAAAAAATAGAAATATCTGATTTCTGTCTGTGTCACGCATACTGACAACTACATGCACATACTATTAATTTCCTGTCATCTTTTACCTCTCAACTCTCATCTTCAATGACTGCAAAAAGTTCTGAGGCCTCAGTGTGAATTAAGCTCATATAAAGTAAAGAACATTTTGCTAGGGTTATACTGGTTCCTCGAATTATAGTAATATTACTCTTATCCCAGAATAATAGTGTATTCATTGTACACTGTCTCAGAACTGTAATGTCATAAAAAATATATCACACTCCAACTTCCACATGACACCAGTAATTCCTAGTCTGGACTAGGAATGTGTGCTGATTTTAGACTGGGATATAATTAATTTTCTTCCCTGTACCTTATATTGGCCTGTGTCTTGGATTTGTGATGAAAACAGTGCTGATAACCAGGGATGCTTTCATTATGGCTGAGCTTTTCTCACACAGAGCCAAAGCCTCTTCTTCTCCTTACCAACCCCACTAGTAAGGAGGATGAAGTTGGGAGGGGACACGGCCAGAACAACTGATCCCAAATAACCCAGTGCTTGTCACATATTGTATGAGCATGCTTAGCATACAAATCCGGGGGAGAAGAAAGAAATGGGTCATGTTTGGAGCGATGACATTTTGTCTTCACAAGTTACCATTGCACATGATGGGACCCTGCTTTCCTGGAGATGGCCAAACACCTGTCTGATATGAGAAGTGATGAATAAATTCCTTCGTTTGTTTTGCTTGAGTGTGTGGCTTTTACTTTATCTACTTAACAGTCTTTATCTCAACCTGTGTTTTTTCACTTTTACCTTTCTGATTCTAACCCTGATTCTGCTGGTGGAGAGAGTGAGTGACCACCTTGCCAACTCAGGTTAAATCCTTCCATTTTCATATAATTTTTTTAGATGTCTATTCTGGTGATTTATTTTTCCAGACTGAATCATTGATTGTAGATTCTTAATTTTAACACTATTATAATAGTGTTTTTCATGGTTGAAGACAAATCTTAAATTATTATTCAGTGTTTTAAATTAATTTTATGTTTCTACCCTTCTGAAATAATTGTCTTTAATAAAGATATATTACTTGTGAGAATACAATTTCATCCATGTGCTCATCTCTGCAATGTGAGAATCAAAAAAAGAGAAAACTCGTCCTTCTTAATGAATGCAGTCTATTTAGCGCTTCATAATTTCATAAGTGCTTAGAATGTAAAGAGTTTGAAAAGCTGTTACATCCAAGGAAAGGGCTATGATCTTGACCTTGCAGTCATGATGCAAATTCTGATAGTGATTTGCTTCATGACCTTGTATAAGTCAATCTGTTGAAGGCACTGGGAGCAGCAGCATTTCCCAGGATTTGTACCTGCATGAGCACACTAATTATGTTCTGGGTAAAAACTGTTTTTAAAATGCTTGCATTTTAATTGTAATGCTAAAGGTAATACATTTTAATGTTTAAAATTTAAAAATGTATACATCCCTCTTATGAAGCTTCCTCTATTTCCCACATCTTCCATATGTTGCTGGTGTCCATTGGAGAAATTTGTTTGGCATTCTAGATAAAATCATAATTGACCATGACCTTTTCCCTACTTTGGATATAGTATCAATATTCCAGAAAATGCTTTTATTCGTGCTTACTCTTTGTTCAAGTGCAACACTAAATTGGAATCAAATGTTTTGTTTGTAAAGTTTTAATGATCTACCTTGTCAGCATAGCATATGTTTGTCACAGTTCAGGATTTTTCTGTGTGTGTGTCTGCAGCTATATATAGCATATGTGCCACTAGTAAGTTATAATAATTTCATAGTATTTCAATTTTGATATTAATATTATTCATGTTAGATTATTAATGGAGCTTTGATTTTTTTTCAAAAGAAAATGCTAAAGATTATGCATATGAGTCACAAACCTTCCTATTATAAGCTAAAAATTGCCAAGTCAAAGAAATTTAAATAAAAGATTCCAAATTATGACCTTTTTTATATTTCAAAGAAAGAAGATGGTTTGATTTATTTTTTTCTTCCTTTTGAGCCTCTTAATATTTACACAGCATTATTGTAAGGAAAATCGTTTTATATAACTAAAAGTTCTTGTTCTGTTTGTATTATCCTGTCTTTTTAAAATTCCATTTCATATTAGTATATTTGAGCATTGGTTCTCACAACCATGAATTACCTCCTTGCTTTTATTGTAACAATACAGACTCCCTACTTACAAATCAAAGAAAATTTATTTTATTTACAAGTTACATAGAAGAAAATCAACAAAATCCTGAAAACATAAATGTTTCATGTCCCTAGTCCAACAAATTTGTGTCCCTCAGAAGAACAAGGTTTTTTTTATTTTTCTTGGGGTTTTTGCCCCCTAAGAGGTATATCTGCCCAATATGGATAACCCACTGTAAAGCATATTAATTTCTTTTACTTCTCCATGTACCTTCATTCACACAGGGTTGTCACATAACACTAGATTAAGATCTAAAGCAATTGCCTTACTATTGAAAATTTTCTATATACACCTATGTGAATTTTATCCCAAATAAGTGTATAACGTACTTTTATTAGGATATTTTTTCTCCTTTTACTCAGTATATGTATCTCTTCTTTCCCCTCAAATCTTTCAAAATCCAACCCAAAAAATATGACAAAAAATAGAGGTAAACAGTTAACAAACTGAACACAGGTAATCAGATACCTGATACTTTTGTCAATACCTGCTTCACTTATTCAATAGATGTGTGTTACAACCAATAGGACTCCTATTTCACACCATAGAGAATTTGAAGGCTTAATATTTTAAGATACTCTAGACTCCTCAATTTGACTGCCAATTTTGACACTCAAACACATAATTTTCTTATTATTGAAACTGTTAAATCCTTTTGAACACCTATCTATTTTTTTGGCATTTTTTGAATAAGTTTCTGAAGGCCTAACTGCTTGGAGACTGAACTACAGAGCATCCCTGAGTGGTGCGTTATTCCTTAACTATCTTGCCTTCAGGTGAGATGTGGCAAGTATTCCTAGAGCACCCCTGTCACAGTCTGATACAGTGAAGATATGGGGACTTATATACAAAACATATCTCATTATAACAAGTGGTCCAAAATAAGGATATTCAGCTGATAAGGCAAAGACCTGCAGTCAGCTCTCTGATTTTCTGAGTTTGGAGTAGCATCCTGAATTCAGATCTCCCTTGAGTGCCTTTGCCACCCCAGAGACTCTGCCCTGGTGTTGGTTCTGCTGCTTCAATCACTTCTGTTTTGTATGAATACAGTGTAGGGTACAAGGCCTGGAACTTGTTTCACATAGTAATTGTGAATAGGCTGCCCATTTTGAATGAAGAGATTTTATGTATATGATGTTGTTTGGGCTGTGTCATTTTTCCTCATGTCGTTGTAGTGTACAGATTTAATTATGACAAGTAGCATTGGAGACAAATTGCTTTCCTTAATTTCAGTGCTATGCCATAAGTGCACATTACAAATGGATAAAATAAAAACAAACATTCAATACTGGTAACTTAATTTGAGCTTACAAATAATGTAAAAAGTAGACTTCAAAGAGAAACCATGTAGGGAGGGCATTGACTTAGAGGACTTCCAGATTGTTTTTAACCATGCCACTGATCTTCTGTCAGACTTCTAGCAAGTAATCTATTCTTCCTGAAAAATTAACACACCTAGGAGTAGTAGAACAATTTCAGTTGAATATCAGAGCAGAATTTCTTTGGAAATTGCATGGTTTATAAGAATTTCTATCTTTCTTATTCTCCTCATTGTCCCCAGCTCCAGTCTGCAAAACTCCTGCAGGAATGTTCTGCAAATGGTGATAAACATTGTAAAAAGCCAATAAAGAAAATATTTTTAAAAGACACTTCAACCAAGAGACTAGAGATAAAAAGCCAGTGTCACTAAGCATTTGCTGCAGTAGGCTGTCCTGGCATGCAAGATATCATTTCTAGGGAAACACAGAAAGGGGTGAAGAGGACATATGCAGGGTACGCAATAGATCCCTTTTACCTCCCATTTGCTATCCATATAATGTGAAAATTGTGAATAAACTAGCATGACTAGTAAAACAAATTGACTCCAATATTAAATGTAGCAAAACAGATGGGATGTTCCAATAGAACAAAGAACTGCAGAATAAAGTGTGGGGGGTGGAATGCTTAAATTCAATGAGGTTTACAATATGTTCTTTCAATTAAAACAATAAGTATATTTTTTCAAAACTTTTTTTTCAGTTAAATGTATTGGTTTCTGGTTTGGTCTCAAATAAACTTTCACAAATCAGAAACCTCAGGAAAATTAAATGCAATTTTTGGATTTAAAAAAAGCATAATGAATCAAGTTTGTTTAAAATCCTATTGAGCTCTAGAACAGGCCTATTCTAAAACTGGAACGAAGGAAATCCACACAGAAGCATATTCTTCTGTGCCAAGTGTGGGTGTGCATTGCTCATATTTCTCCAATTCATGTATTTTATCATTGAATAGCCAATAACTGAAAACCTTTTATGTATGTAGTCTCACAGAGTAATAATACTCCAATTATAAATATACTGAAAGAGCATGTGATTCCTGCGTGTGACTAAATGACTTGTGAATGTTCACCCACACTGAAGTCAGGTGCTTAGCAGGAAATTGAATCCTAGAATTCAAATTTGCAAGGCAATGCCTAATCTAATACTGGATTCCCTAATTCTGGAACTATCCTTGCTTGCTGCATCCAATACAGGGAATCAGCATGCCTGCCTTTTCTCTTTTGAATTTTAAGGAAGATCAGTCTCTGCCTTTCCTTGAAAACATGTGAATACAGATCTCATCAATTCTACATTGCATATTTTACACTATGAAAGGCAAACACAATGGCTACAGAGCTCATTTCATTTATTCTAGGAGATATATATTTCATACTATGGGTAAAGGATTTTCCTAATAAAGAATTAAAAACATGTATTGTCCCACCCTACCAATGTCCCTGTCCACAGCACCATGCCTCAAGTAGCTTTTACAGTAATGGAATTGTGCTGTCATTTAGGGAAGTCACATTTTGTGTTCTGCTAAATGACATTAAACTTGTGAGAAACCCTTACACAACTGCACTCTTGTCTTAATCAAAGTGCATTGGGTAGACACTGAGAGGAAGAAAAAAATTAACAAGAGGTTGTCATTGCCCTCCTTGGCAGACAGACCACCCTGGAAAGAAGTCATTACACTGGGAGAGGGGAGGTAATTTGGAAATCTGTGTACTTCTTCAGTATCTGTGATTTCTGCTCTGAATCAATGAAAGTGTTCTTGTGGGTTTGCAGACTAGACATGGGATTGCCACATAACAGTAACATTCTGCTTTGCAAATAACAAAGATAAAGTTGGCCTGGTTTTACTGTTTATCACTCCTCCCTGTTCAAATCTATTTTCTAGAAATTGCTTACATTTTCAATTAAATTTGTATTTGTTGAGGGAGGTTGGAGATATCCTTAAAGATATTCAAAAGCTGTTTGCACATGGTTCTGGGCAGCTGGTTGTAGGTGGCTCTGCTGGAGGGAATTCAACTAGATAGGCACTTTCCAACCTCAACCATTCTGTGATTCTGTTTATTACAAGAATAATTCTTAATCATGTCTGTACATTAATTTCATTCATAAAACATTATACATTCTTTGAGTCCTCAGCTACATAAAAATTTCAATCTCAAAAATAGAAAGCATATAGTATTTCTGTGAAGGCATTCAGCTGAAAGGGGCTTTTGATTGCACCACTTAAATAAAATTAAGTAATACTGTTTATGGTAAGTTGACCTTGGCTAGCTGCAAGGTGCCTATGAACCTTCCCTATAACTTCACCCCCTCAACAGGATGGAGTGAAAAAAATACAATAAAAAGCTTGTGGGTCAAGATAAAGACAGGGTGACAATTACCATCACAGGCAAAAGGACCTACCTTAGGGAAACTATTCTATTAGCAAATGAAAAGAGCAGGTTAATGAGAAATAAGAAAAAATCTACAAAACAACTTCCCCTCATTCCTCCCATCTTTTCAGGTTCAACTTCACACTCAATTTCTCTACCTTCTGCACCCGAGTGGTATGAGGAAGACGAGGAATTGGAATTGCTGTCAGTTCATCATATGTCTTCTCTGCCACTACTTCTTTCTCATAGTCTTCCTCTGATCCAGCATGGCTCCCTTCCGTGGGGTACAATCCTTCAGAAACAGACTTCTCCAGCCTGGGTCACCCATGGAGTCGCCAGTCCTGCCAGCAAAGCTGCTCCAGCAGGGGTTTCTCTCTCCATGAGGCCCCATGTCCTGCCAGAAGCTTGTTCCAGTATGGGTTTCCCATGGGGTCACAACCTCCTTCAGGCATCTACCTGCCCTAGCATGTGGTACTCCATGGGCTGGGGATGGATATCTGATCCACTGTGGACCTCCATGGGCTGCAGGGGACGGCTGCCAGAAGACAACACTGTGGTCTTCGCTACGGGCTGCAGGGGAAACTGCTCTGGTGCTTGGAGCACCTCCTCCCTTCCCGTCTTCAATGGCCTTGATGTAAGTTGTTTCTGTCACCTGCACTCCTCTTTCCCAGATGCTGTTGCACCTTTTTTTTTATTTTTCTCCTTTTTATATATACTATCACAAAGGTTCTACTATTATCACTTATGACTCAGGTTTAACCAGCAGCAGATCTGTCCTAGAACAGCAGATCTGTGCCTGGAACAACCCTCCTCAGACATGGTGGCATCTTCTCACAGAAACAGGTGTGACAGCCCCTCTACTATCTAAAACTTACCGTAGAAACCCAGTACAACACTGAAAATTAAATTCAATTAACAAGTTATGAAAACTATGACAAGAAAAATTTGCCCTTCAAAGTATAAAGCTAGCCTAGCAGCTGCCCATAAGGACAGGAAAATTAGGCATGAAAGATTAAGTGAAATCAGCAGACAAAGTTGTGCCATAAGATGAGGTCATATAAAGTAAGTCATATGAAAATAAAAATTAAGGGATAAAGGAATACTGACACAATACATAGAAAGACATATTTAGACACCATAAGTAAAATTATCTAGGAAGCCAAAAATTTGTAGAATACAGAATATGTGTACATTTACTAATAGTTTTGGAAATGGACTGCAGATAATTGACAACCATCATGTACACTTAAAAGATAGTATATACACATATGTGTTGTAAACAGAATAGGAGAGAAAAAATATTTGTATTAATAGTGATTTTATTTGAACCACACTTTAAGATCATGTGGAATAATCTGTAAGAGATTTATAGAGCAATTTCTTCCAATGTTAGTCTGGGAGAAATATAGGGTATGAACTTTCACCATTTGAAAAACATTCAGAATAGAAATACATTTTTCTGGCTAAGCTTTTTATCTTTCTTTTTTATTTACTTTTTTTTTAGAAAGCAAATTTCAAAATCAAAGGGTTCCCATTTACTGTGTAACCACTGTAGCAGCTTTTCATGCCATGTTTCTATTCCTCATCTGCAGTGCTACTGTTATAGAGAAGTGAGATGGAAACAAAGCTCTTACAACTACTTTTTTTTGCTCTTAAGACTTCATATTGCTTGAAATGTAAATCCCTGTCCAAGCCAAGTTCTGCAAACTAATATTAAATAGGATAGACATCCAAGATAGTAAGTATAGGAAATCCAAAATACATTTTGCATTCCAGGAATGAGTCCATCTCTTTTACACTATAATATATTTCAGGATACTTTCTGTTTTGCAGTCTTTCTGTAACAGCAAAATCCATTCTATTCCACTCTGCAGGTCCAAAGTAGCTGGAGATTTTTCCCATATACTATCTCCTATAAATCTCAGCAGGAAAGGGCAGGTAGATTAATTCAACTTAATGGAAATAAAACTACATTTTTCATGATACAGATATGTTCTGAGACTTGTCACAGTTGGACCTGAAAGGTAACACCAAGATTAATACAATGAGGTGCCATATGAGGTGCATTCTGGAAAGGAAGTTCACCTTCTCCTCAATGCATCTTTAAAAGTATGCATTCAAGGAACTTTTTTAAACCTCTGTTTTATGACTGCAGTTTCTTTTAGCTGGACCAGAAGCTTGGGACTTCTCTCTGTGCTGTGTACTGGGATGCATGATGTAAACTGCATTACATGTTGTCTGGAGGATAACTGTGTGACTTGTACTGCCATAATGGATCATAGTATGCAGTTGGATTTTTGACCCTACTTAAAAAAGATAAGTATGGAGTGTTCTTTGAAGTGTCTTATCTGGGTTTATCCCAGTTAACCTCATATACTATATAAAATTTTACCTTAATGCCAGTAAACTGAAACCTAAAGTCTCTTTATAAACTGCATTTTAGTGCTTGTGGAGCATGTTTCAAAAGCCCAGGGTAGTCCCTGGGCAATATCACTTTCCCTAAACTTTGCTTTCAGCCTGTCTGTTTTCTGAAGTCATTTCCATCAGGATATTCAGATTACACAGCATTAATCCATAAATGTCATTTAGCATTAAACCTTACCCTAGTAAACCAGCAATTAAGAAAGATGACACTATTTTGTCTTTCTTGGGTTTGTCTGCAAGAAAAATGGGAGTTTTGTCTATTAGTTACCACTACCTGCTCAATAAGAAAGATTTCAATTATTTGAACAAAAGTCACATATTCAGCAAATCAATGTACTTTTTAAATCTAGACTCTACTGGGAAAGTACAAACTCATAATTATTAAAAACATATTGATGTTGAAGTCTATGCTGCAGTCGTTGTCCGTGAAATTTACTAAGTGAGCTCTTTTGTCTTTTACATACTTTAAAATTACCATTATTAAATGCAACTTTCTATTAAACTGCAAAACTGTGTGGGTACCTAAATCAGTTTTATCTTTAAATACTCTTCAAATGCTTTTTGTATATGGAAAATAGTGTACTATAATACACTTGTTTCTAGAAGAGGAAAAGCTGTGATTCAAGCCATTATACTTCCCTGTTTGTATTTCATGGACAAATCAAGACATTTCACAAAAATTACCCCTATTTGTGAATAGTTTTGGTCTTTTGAATTCTCTCTGAGTGAACATTTACAGTTTTACTGTTCTCAACTAGGCTCCAGTTTCAATGCAGTAGCCATAACAATTGTTGGGGGGGCAGTTTCTGCTGTACTGACAAGCAAAGTCCCAAGGAAATAAAATAAATATATATAAATATATATAAACATATATATTTTTATATTTTTATATAAACATATATAAAAATATATAAATATAGTTCAGAAGTCTGTTACTAGCTGTTGGTCTCAACTGCTCTCAAACACTTATGTACATGGAATTACTCCAGCAGCTGGGAAATACTTGGGCCCTTTTTGGTTTGTTTTCATCAGCAGGCAAGAGGGGTGAGAAGAGTCAAGTATTTTGTGAGGGTCATTTCCATGCTGGAATGCACATTATTATTCTTTCTCTCCAGCTTTGGGGGGCAAAGTGTGTGTTTCTTTGCCCACAGTACGGTCATCTCTCCCTTCCATCTTAGTCCATGCTCCTAAGTGTTCACAGTCTCTGAATATCACAAGGTTGCTTTTTCCCCCTTCTGTCTCTTGGTTTTCTGAGTGCTTTTTTGTTCTGACAGATCTAACACACATATGTGGAAGTCTGTACTAAGAATGAGCAATGGCCTGTGATAGCCAACTACAAATTAAGTGGAGCTATGCAGAAAAGAGTAACTGGTTCCTATGCTGAACTTTGTGGTGGTGAAAATCCAGGAAAGACATGATCAAGAGCCACAGTGAAGATAAATAGGGCACTCAACAAAAGACATTTATGGTGGAAGGTACGTGATTCCTAAGCTTGTATCAGCAAATGAGTTGCTAACTTAGTGGTGCTCTCAGGGCTCAGAGAATGGGCATGGGCTGTTGTATCCAATGTTGCAATGTTAGCAGAGTGTCTGGCATAGCTCTGACTTAGGCCAAATTGCATTTTAGGCTAATTACACCTTGTGCCTAGCCATGGAATGGTAGGGAACAGGCACCATTCCCAGCTGGTAGTTTGGATACTAATTAGAGAGCTTATGGAATGGATATCACCTGTATCAAAAAGCAGTGACTGACCAGTAGTTTTATTTACAGGTACAGGCATAGCTTTGAGTTCCAGTGGAGACCAGGTCCAATGCAATAAGCTGGAAGCTGTCCTGCCCTCCAAGCAAGATACACAAGCAAATTTGTGTTTACCACCATCCTTGCCTGTACAATTTAGCATGGGCTAAGGGTCTAAGGAGGTATTAGGCTGCTCCTGAACAAAACATTTTTAATTTCTTATCCACCTTGCTTAAATGAATTGTGAATTCCATGTTTGTTATTTTTTAATGAGGTCTGTGATTGACCTTATGATTGATAGTAGTGATTAGCATTTCCTGATATAACCGTACATTAAATCCTGGGCAAATTATGCAAGCCATATAACTTCAATCCTATTTAGTCTGAAATGTAACTAATTTTTTCTGGTTTAGAGATGGTTTTCTCATTTGCTATAAAGCATATTAGTCTTTCTTTTCTGATGCCTTCCTGATCCTTAGGTACAAAGTTTAGCAAAATTGTTATGTTCTTCAGTATATAGTTTGCACAATAAGCTAAAATACACCATGCCTTTGAGATAAATATTTTACACTCTTTTTTCCAATTCAGTTCCAAATAAATCAGTATTATACAAAAACCGTCTCGTTTCAATCATTTACATCTGCAAATACTGGTAAGAAACAGTAAATAAGACACAAGTCTTTTGGTTTTTTAATCCACCCTTTAAATATCCCCTACCAGCCACTTTCATGGCTACCAAGGATAGGATATGCTCTCTCTAGTTATCAAAAAGTAAGAAGTCTAAATCAGGTTTTGACCATCCATAATCAGTGGAGAAGGGCAGGCAGCTCCAGAGGGTGATTCATTCTCTCCTAAAATAAAGGGGGTGAATCACCCTCTGGAACTGCCTTCTATTTACCCTTGATTGCAGAGGGACTCTTGATGACTGCTTCATAAAAAGGCATGATTATGCAGTCATTTTAAATGAACATAAATTTAGGTTGTTGTCAAAAGTGTGGACCCACCTTGCTCCACTGTGTCTCCCTATTTCCATATTATTTCTGATGCTGTAGGAGTGACAGCTGATAAATGATTGGTTATAAAACAGGATATGGATTTTTTTGGGGGGGGAAAGTTTAGTTTCATGAAGTTGTATTTCCTGATTTGGCTTCCACAGTGATTGCAAAACCTTAGCACCAGTACAAGTATTTCTGGGAGCCATAACTGCTCATTTTAAAGTTGCAGAAAAACACTGTCTTAAATTAAAGTGACTATATAACCACAATTTATAAGCAAATATGTTCAGGTGAAATTAATCTTTTAATTGAAACTCTGTTATGTTGCCTAATCATGATGCCCTTACTGCCATTTGAGACCATTTTTGGTAACTTTAAAAGTGTTTTTTTTATTTAGGATTAGGCATTAATTTACTCTTAAAGGTGTAATTGCAGCTGTATATTTCACCAGGGAATCTATGAGGAAAATATGCCTTGAAATTGGTAGACTTTTGAGATACAGGAAAAGAGCTGATGTTCTTTTCTTTAACATATTACCCCCAGCAGTATGTAAATAAAGGTTCCAAAAAACTCCTTCCATAATAAGTACTGTAGCCCTGAATCAGAAATCAATCCCTTTATTCTTCTTATATGGCTCAGGATGGCATATTATATAATTTCCTTCTTGTCCAGTAATGTGCTGAGGCTTGTCTTCTGTCTCTGTCAATGTTTAATGATAGCATCTTTTTAGTTGACATAAAAGAGATTCTCAGGAGGCAAAATGAAGGGGAGGAATTGCCACAATGGACACCTGGGATCTCAGCCCTTACACACACTGACACAGTGGTGCTCAGCCAGGTCAAAAAGGGTTTTCCAGGCTCTTCAATATGTTTAAATTCTCTCAGATTCTGAACAAAATAGCTGCAGGGCTGTCCCATTGGGAGTGGTTTGTAAGTACTACTGTGGGGAAAAGCAAGTGGTCCAGGCACTGGTCATCTTTCTAGTAAGTAGTTGTACCAAATCAAGCCCTGGTGCCTGAACAGGGCAATATTTCACTTAGCTGTGTAGTCATAGCCTCAGGAATGTAGGTAAAATTCCTGGCCCATCACAGACAAGCATGAGAATGACTGTTAAAGTAGCAAGTTGAATTTGTTCTTCAGTTATTTTTCAGAAAATGGAAATGAAAAAACTCCATGAACATTTAAGGATTTTTTTTCCCCACAGAATCTGTTTTTCCAGTACTACCTGCAGTATGTGGTGTAAAGACACTTCCTTTTTTGTCTCAAATGGATGCATTAAAAATGTAACCCCAAGTTAAAATTATTTGGGCTCTTACTCAATATCACTCACACACACACAGGCACACAATGAATCAGATGGATTCAATTTAGACCTTTTAGAGATTTAAAAGCCTTATACTAAATGGAGAGATAAATATTTTATCCTGTTAAAATAGTATGAAACTTCAAACATGGATTTTCTTTGACTGAGTAGATCTGAGTTACAGAAAGTTAAAAAACATTTGAATGATCCTCTCAGTATGTGACCAACTATGCTTTCCTGACATGGAAGAGCTCACCCCAGTGCCATTGTGACTGCTCATTAATAAACTGCTGTCTGCTTTGAAAGGACAAGCTGAAGAATGATGAGGGCTCCTAATGTAACAATAGATGAGCCATTAGTTATTCCAAGAAAAACCTCTCCTGAAAAAAAGCATATTTCTCTGGTAGCATCACTCTCCTTTTCTAGAATGGGCAAACACAGATGATATTAGTACAAAAGCATATTTGGAAAGACTTTCTCTTCATATAATTAGTAGCAGAAAGACCAATCACCACACATGGTTCTAGAAGGAACCCTTCCTTCCCTCTTCTCCTCAACACTTCCATGGTGCAAATTCTGCCAGCATTTGGGTTTGGCTCTTTCAGATCTGAGAGGAACAGGACCCAATAATGAAAACTTTTACCAGGAAGCTCAAAAACTGTAATCAAACAGCAAACAAATACTTTGAGCCTAGGTTACAGTGGGACTCAGGCACTTCTTTAGATGCCTTACTCTTAACACAGTCACATTCTTTCACAAGATCCTCCTCAACTGCTGTCAAATCTAGCAGAGTATAGAGTCCTTTGGCAACTAACTTTGTGCTAGCAAAGTTCCTGTTTCATTTACCTTTTGCTGCATAATCTCCTAGTGGTTAATTGTGCAGATTTTACAGGATTAATTAGACTAGCATTTTTCTTTCTGTAAAACTGATATATCCCTTATGCTATCACCTGAGCTGAACACAGACCCTGATTATTGCTACAGCAGAGCTGTTTTGTGCAAACTCACAGGAATAAAAAAGTTATAATGCCTATCTGTCCTCTAGAGAGAAAGTTGGGAAATTCTTAATTCTGTAGACTTTAAATGCAAACCAATGAAAAGGTACTTTGAAAACAAATTAATTTTTTTAATTAAACCCCAAAATGCATAGAGAATAACAGAAAAAAAAAATATTTGCCTGTTGGAAAACTTAATTAGCCTCTGTTCAGGGGAATCTTTTCTATCTTTTCAAATATGCCAAAACAATTCTTGGATCAAATAAGAAGAATAACAGAAGAGCAAGCTCCCTCTTGTCTATTCTTATCTGCAAAACAGTGACTGTGATATCTTCTTCATCCCATTTTAAAATACTACTGGCAACAAGAAGACAGACATTAGTTCTCAGTGTAGCATCAAAAGTATGGTTTGCCTGATGGACCTGCAGAGGCATGTCTTATTTGATGTGACTTCACTTTTTGAAAAGGATTGTCTTAAAAAAAATCCCATCAGCACATATTCTCCTGCAGGATCCCTTACAGATTTCTTGCTACAAAGGCTTCCTCTTGGGAGGTGACAGGCAGAATTTCCCATGGCCTATGGAAATTAGCACATGAGGAGAGCAACCTGCCACATGTAAGAGCTTTCTCCAGTGGTAGTTACAGCTTAGCAGATCATGAAGTTTATAGATTTTTAACCTGACCTTTGTCATTTCTTTTTCTGTTAACTTTATCTAGATGTAAGCAAGTAGGGCTCAGGAAAGAGAGACTGACTTGCTACAAATACGAGAGGCAACAAGGAAGGTTGTAAACAAATTAATTTCTTGCAGATTAAGTGGCAAGTACTGATGAGGTATTCTTATTCTATAAAGATTTTAGGAACATAATCAACTAGGAGCCTAAAATTAGGTTTTGGGAGAAGTATCCCTGAAAATGCTGGGTAGACTTGGTGCTCTAACATCTGTGAGTGACCCCTCATCAACTCCAACCAACACTGAAGAAACAAGACATTTCACAAGATCTTCTTGCACTTTATGGTAGGGAATATTACTAATACAAATAGAGGTAAAGTAATTTTATTAAATAAATTTTCATCAGATGTTGCTTACAACTTGCACATCAGAGGCAGTCTCATAAATAAAACTATAAGCCAGTATCACTGGTTTCTCTACCAACCTATTACTGCTGTGACAAATTAGGGTCATGCTGATCAGCCTGAGTTTTTTTTTTAATTAGGTCTGTGTAAGTAATAAACTCTGGAACAGTGGCTATTTATGCACATTTTAAGTTATCAATTATACATATGGATATTGAGTTGATTTTTTCTTTCTTTTTTCTTGTGCCCTTTTGCCAGGATAATCAACAGCAGAGTCCTCTAGCAAGGTGCATTGGGGGAGTTCCCAAATTGGGAGAATCTCAGGAGAGATGAGAGAGCTGCAAGGAGCCTGCAGCTCATGTGAAAGCAGATGACAGCACCTGGGCAGGGCCAGGGACAACGGTGGCCAAGGCTCCCCACAGGATAAAACAAACTCTTAGGCTCTGGGAGGTTGAAGAATGTCATGGAGTGTGGGGGAGAAAGAGAGAGAGAGAATTGCACTCTACTTTCCCTGGGACAGGGCTGTTTAGCAGACTGGATGGCAGAGTCCTTTGGGGCAGTCCTGAAGAGCAAAGGAGTCCAGGAAGAAGAGACATTGTTCAAAAAGGAAGTCAAAGTTGCAGGAGCAGGCTGTCCCCTTGTACCAAAAGATGATCCATCAGGCAGGAAGATTGGCTCTCAGTCTTTAAAAGTAAGACCAGTTGTTCTTTAGGTACCACCTACCTGAGCTGCAACACAGAGATGGGGAATAGTGTAAAGTCCCCATAATCCAGGAGAGAATGGTCAGTGATCTGCTGCACAATTTAGACCTACACAAGTCCATGGGTCTGGATCAGGTCCACTCAAGTGTGCTGAGGAAGACAGCTGATGGAAGTGCTCACAAAGCCTCTTGCCATCATTTTTTGGAAGTCTTGTCTAAACAGGGGTGTTCCAGTTGACTGGAAATTGGCAAATGTGACTCCCATCAACAAGAAAGGCTGAAAGGAGGATCTAGGGAGCTGCAGGTGTATCAGCCCAACCTTAGTGTTGAGGATGGTTACAGAGCACCTTGAGTATCATCACACGGCACATAAAGGACAACCAGGGAATCAGGCTCAGCCAACATGGGTTTGTGAAAGGCAAGTCCTGCCTGACTTCTATGGCAAGGTGACACACTTAGTGGATGAGGGAAAGAATGATGCTTTGGATACCATTTCCCACAACATTCTTCTGGAGAAACTGGCTTCTTATGGTTTGGACAGCTGTGCTATCCAGAAGTCCGGGCCCAGAGAGTCATGGTGAATGGAGTTACATCCAGCTGGTGGTAAATGGTCAGTGGTTTGTGGGCTTCCCCAGAACTCAATATTGAGGCCAGTCCTGTTTGGTATCTTTATGGACAATCTGGACAAGGACATCAAGTGCATCCTCAGTCAATTTGCAGGTGAGGTGAGTTTGAGTGGGAATGTTGGATCCCTTCCCTACTCCTGGAGGGTAGGAAGGGATCCAGACATGCTGGATCAATGGGTTGAGGCCAGTTGTATGAGGTTCAGCAAAACCAAATACCAGGTGCTGTACTTGGGTCTCAGCAGCCTCATGTGGCACTATGGGCTGGGTGTAGAGTGGCTGGAAAGTTGTCAGTTGGAAAAGGACTTAGTGCTTCTGGTTAACAGGGGTTAGACATGAACCAGCGTGTGCCCAGGTATCCACGAAGGCCAATGGCATCCTTGGCTTCTACTGGAAAATTGCGTGGCCAGCAGGTCTAGAAAAGTGATAGTCTCCCTCTAGTCAGCACTGGCAAGGCTATAATCAAAATTCTATGTTCATTTTTGGACCCCTCATAACAAGAAAGACACTGAGAGAGCAGAGCATGTCCAGTGAAGGGCTGTGCCCAGTGAAGGGCTGTGGAGGGAATAAAGGGTTTGGAGCACAAGTCTGATGAGAAGTGGGTGAGGAAGCTAGGTGTTGCTTAGCCTGGAGGAAAGGAGCTTCAGAGGGAACAATATTTCTCTCCAAAACTATCTAGAAGGATATTATGGCCAAGTGGAGGTCAGCCTCTTTTCCCAAACAACAAGGAACAGGACAAGAGGAAATAGCCTTCAGAGTCCTCAGAGGAATTTTTGATTGTTAGGAAAAATTCCTTCACCATAAGAGTTGTCAAGCCTTGGAACAGGCTACCCAGGGAAGTGGTTGAGTCATGAGTTCTGGAGGCATTTAAAAGATGTGTAGATGTGGCACTTAGGGACAGTTAGGTTTACTGGTGGACTTGGCAGTGTGGGGTTAATGGTTGGACTCAATGGTTTTCAAGGTCTTTTCCAATATGAACCATTCTATGATTCTATGAATTAGTTTTTACAAAAGGCCTTCCACAGATTTTTGAAGGCCAAGTTTAGCAGCTCTATGTATGACTCTTAGAGCAGGACAAAAAACCTTTAGTACTAAAATCCTGAGTGCTTCAGCAAAGGGGAAATATTAATGGCATAAATTTTTTATAAAACCTGCAACACAGGTACAGTCTGTGAGTGCTGTAATACTCTAGGTTCATTAATATTGCACTTTTAAAATAATTGCTTCTAGAAAACAATATGCTGGAACTCAGTCAAAACCTATTAATTGTTTTGTTTTTAATAATGATCTGAAAGTTAAGTTGTACATATGCAAATCGCAGGTCAGATTTATTAATTTCACATTTACTTTTTTGAATCTGTCCTACACTGCAACACTTCTCTTCAGCAGAGCCATCCTACCTTTTTCAGGGATGACACCAGTCTTTCTACCTAACAGTTACATAAAAAGATTATATCACTTTATTTTTTTCCATAAGGTAATTATTTGATAACTGCAAAGCAGAAAAAAAAATTCCTTATCTTTGACTATTTTGAATCTCCAATGTTTTAAAAATAACTTTTGAATATTGTTCACTACTATTTCCAGCCAGAGTTATTACTAGAATTTCAGCTTTTGGCTGTCACTACTGGAGTATACAAATGAAATAATATTAAAGCAAAGCAAACCTCTTACAGAGAAGAATGTGTGCTTCCACAAACATATCAAAGCTGTCTGCTGAGCTCACAGTACATGCTGTATAGGCAACAGAGCTTCCCTAAATACACTAGTCCCTGCCACTTTGGAGAAAGAAGACTTTGCATTAGGTGTCATTAGATTAGATTTTCTGGTGGAAATGGCCAGAAGTCCGTTGCTGTTGGCAGAACTAAATAGAGCCCTTTAATACCAATGCACACGTTAGACTGCATTGTCTTTCTAGTTTCCTACCTCATATATAATTCATGCTGTGGTTTGTAAACTGACCAACATGATTTTACATCTACATTAAGAGTATATATTTGCCTATCTGTTTCGGTTATAAGGAAAAGAGACTTGTGTACTTACATAAGTAGTTATGCAAGTACTTACCTACTTGTTGACTAACCTGTAGGTGTTAGTGCCTTTAGAATAAGTTTTTAATAGTTTGGACAATTTTGACAAAATTTAAATAGGAGAAAAGTTCTCTAAGACAATTGCTTCTTGCAAAGTATGTGCCAAGCTAGGGAAGAGCAACAAAGAGTCTGTCATGGTCCATTCCATTGAAGGTATCCAGCTGCACCTAACACCAGCATGCACAGAAATCTACACTATGTTTAGTTGGCATTATGTCTTTCCAAATAGGGTATGTTTAACTTAGTGAAATACAGAAAAATCTTCCAAAATTTTCTGAAATAGAGAAGTCTGTGTGATTTTTTTTTTTTTAATATACAGTGTAAGGCTACACCTATATGAATATTATCACAGCCCCTCAACCATTCATGAGTCAGAATTATTCACATCTTTTTTTGATCAAAGGAGAACATTGAAAGACTTAGAGAACCAGAAGGACAATATTTCTTCCATAACACAAGGGATAAACTCATCTGGCAGTGTTAGCTAGTCCTATAATTAGCTATATTTACTTAATTTTTTTATCTTCCCTTTTCATCTGGTAACTTTGGTTTTTCTTGTATGTATTTGGTTTCTAGAAAGTTCTGAAAAATTGAGAGGAAAATGTTCTGAAAAAAGCCCTGGGGGTTAAATGAATCTGAAAAAAATGTCCTCTTGTCTTCCCAGTTACATAGAAGGAAACATGATGTGAATTTTTCCATGTTGCATTACTTTCAAGGTGCCATCTTTAAGCACATGTTCAGAAGACCATGTTTAGAGGAATTTGAAGGCTTTGAAGGCTACATAATAAGCACATACAGCTTTACTTGTACTTGATTTTGAAATGTCAGTAATTGTATGCAGTTCTCCTTTTGGAAACTTGAATCTTTTATTGCCTAGGGTATATATATAGAGAGAGACTTCTCTGCAGGAAGGAATAAAGACTATCATAAATAACTAGAAATTTTTGTATAAGTATTTGCTATCATATCCTTAATGTATTATTGTTCTTGTAATTTTTATTACTGTTGTTATGATTTTAAATATGTAATGAAAATTATATTTGTCCTAGATGGACACCAAGGGACTTCTTAAATTGAACAGCATGTGAATGTCTTTTCTTGTCTCAAGCCCAATCCTTTATAACAGCATATACAGGTAGAGCATGTGCATACAAAGTAATTACATGAGACAAATAAAAATTAATTTGCATCAGATAGAAAGGAAAAAGCATATGAGACAGTTTAGAAAGTTTCTTGACATTTTTAAAGCAGAATATCTATACTTAAACTGAAAAAAGAGTTGACAAAAGACATTATAAGTGCCAAAGTTTGAAGATTGGAGCAAACTTGTTTTCATCTCTGTCTTTCTTCATACTTTGGCAGCATGTTATTCCCACCACACAAATTCCACAATTAACTTTCTATATTTCATGGCTCTGTAACTTCATTTATTACATCCATGAACTGCTTCTAAAATTGGGCAATATGACTGAGCATATACTTAAGAGTGTAAATGCCACTTTGGCTTTTAAAATAGGATTTAAGAAGAAGTTAAATGGCTTGGACTAAGAAATAAGTTCAGAAAGTTTGTGCTTGATGGGCTTTATCATACTGGGGATGACTGGATTTATATAATTCACTCCCTTTGATCTGAGACTTACTTAAAAGCCTAATTACGAGACTCTACAGAAGAGCATGGTCAGCTTGGTGCCTGGTTTCCTCCTAGTTTCCAGCATCATTCAGAAGGAATGTGTCATAGCTGTCATGCTGGCTGTGCCTAAGGCACGTGGGTAGTAGCAGTGTGCTCTGTACAAAGAAACCTGTGCTGAACTAAATTTCCATTGCAATGAACAGGCAAAGGAGGCAGTGTTTTCTGCTGATGACCTCTTGGTTAGAGTACTCTATACAAGAGGGAAATCTGGTTTTATTACCTAAAATCCATAGTGGTGTCAAACCTAATTCTGTATTTACAAGGAGAATATCTTCATCTTAAAACCATACCATATGGTAGTCAATTTTAAAAGTGTTTGCCTAAGAGATAGTAGTATCATAATATTCTAGGTTGCAAAAGACAGTGCAATAATCCAGCACTGTCAAGTCTACCACTAAATTGTGCCCCTGAGCACCACATCATCACCTTTTTAAATATCTCCAAGGATGGTGACTCCACACTTCCTTCATTACTCACCATACTTGCATTGTTTGCTTGAATTTTAGATGTTGGAATTAATAATTATGCAACTCACTAAATGCACAGTTTCACTGGAAATTGTTTCCAACTTACCTTATCACCAATAGTCTCACTCGGATCTTTTTGGGCCCTTTCTTACCAAAACAACTTTGGAACTCTGGCATCTACACAATAGAGATGAGATTTCTTATATGAGATTTAGGCGCGTGTTGTGACAAAACAAAAAAATAGAAAATTATTTAAAAGAGTTTTAAATCTGTTTTTTACATCCTCAGTAAATTGAGCTAGGAAGACTAATTCACTAGGATTATTGTATCCAAAATGCAGTAGAAGATTCCTGAAACTAAGTAGAAGCCATTCACTCTTTTGTTTACCACTCCTTGTAGGTGCTCATGCTTTTTGCTGTTAATGGGTTATTATGACCTTGTTGACTTGTGAACATCTGATAAAAGAGGCCAGCCTCATTCAGTACTAGAGGAAGCAATTTGAACCACAGTGTTCATTAAAATCAATCATTCATAAAACATTAATGGTTTTAAAAATCTAAATAGAAATCCAGAAAACTTTTAATCATTAAGCTAGAGAAAAAACATTTATTCATGTGCTACTGACAAATTAAATTTTTAAGTGTTTTTGATGACATTTTAAAATATTGATAGAATTATAGATTGAGATGGTATATTTGAGGAGCCTCGCATAAATAGAACAGTCTAATAGCCTCAGGTTCTTTTGTTGCAGATAAGCTAATGGTATGCATTCTCTTAAAATGGGGAGATATTGAACATGGAAAGAACAAGTTGTACTGTCTCTGAGGTAACCTACTAAGGAGACAAACATTGATATTCTGCACTTTTTTAGTTTTCCAAGGGCTTTCAGCAGTGTCCCAAAATGCTGTTTTATAGTGTTGTGGTCTACGAGCACGTAAGAATCATTTCTATTCAGAAATGCAAAAAGGCAGAAAGTACTGAAAATTTCATCTCACCTCTATCACTGAACTCAGAGTTAACAAAAAGCAGCTGTTCTCTACAAACACTTTCTCTTGTTGTTTATACTCTGGGAAGCACAGCCACAGGCTTGATTTGACTAAAGAATTGGTGAAACTTTTGTCTTAAGTTCTTTAAGGCTAAGTTAGGGAGAAGGAAAAAAGGGGTGAAGAGAATAAGTAATTTAGTGATATTTTTTGCAGACAGCTTATTAGAAACCTCACCTAGGAATTGGGAAGCAAGGGTTCAGGTGCTTTTCCCAAACTAAGCAGAGAATAGCTGAGCTAGGTCTTTTTGAGATATGTTATTACTACTAAAATTGATTGTTTTGGAATGTATTCCTGATTTCTGAGAAAGTTTCTCAGCCTTCACAATGTACTGGTCTGGTAAATCAGAATTTTCTTGAAATTAATGAACTTTAATGGATAAAAGAACACTTCAAAGCCTGAAATAAATATTTCTGAGGTGGAAAGAAATAATTTTCTTCTGAAATATATATTCTGTCTAAGACAATTCAATATCTCTGTATTTTTTTTAATTTGTGTTAGCACCCAATATCCAGTGAAAGAAAAGACTGGTCTGTTTTTATTTAGGGAGAAAAAAAACCCTATACTTTTTTATTGCAATAGTTGATAGGAATATTTTTTTTAATCAGAATGAATCAGACACCTCATGTTAGATAAGGTCATGATAACGATGTTCTTTGTGGATTTTAAGTAGTTCTTGTCTAAATAATGATAAAAACTTTACACATTGTTTTTGTGCAATAGCACAGGTCTTTGCTGTTAAAGTTTCAAAGTCATATGGTCAAAAGCAATCAGCAACTCAGCAATTCCTGGTTTGATACCAATGTGAGAAGATAGATTGCCCAAAAAGTCCCATTGAAACATATAAATGAACCAGAGAGATATTCTGAGGTACTAAACTCTCAGCATGTCCCACTGAGAAGAATGTATCTGTTGAATGCATACTTTTTAGCATTGCTTCATCTACATGCCTACACAGAAGTTGAATTCTTTTGGCAGTTCTACAGTAATAAGAAAGCCTCACAAGGACATTGACCTATTATAAATCTTATACACATTAATAGTAAGATTCTCATACAACGATGTTATCTTACTTCACCTATAATTACTTGTATCATGCTTTTTTGAAGCTAAGTTATAAAATACGTACTAAAGAAAAAAAAATGTGGGTTTAGATTTCCCAAAAATATTTTTCTACCTACAGTGAATTTTATCTACAATGGCCTAATCTGCTAGTTGTTGTGATGGGATTTCTAAGGATATCTCAAGCAGATTGAGTTCTAAACTCAGGAATACAAAAGTATTTCCTTCTTCCTAAAAGTGTACCTTTTGAGATCACTTAATATGTATATATAATTCCCTACTGAATTTCTGAGGATTTACTGGAAAATATTTACCTCCTTGAATATACCTTTGATCTGCCTAATTTTAGCTTCATAGATTTTTAGAGCAAAATGATCCTAGTCTAACAGGTTGTATATCACTCTTAGAAACATTTCTCTGAGTCACTACTGTCTTGGACGCATTTATTGGAAGTTTTCTTGAGCCAAGATCTCAGTGGCCTAGACTTGTGTCCTTTTCCCTTTAAAACTAGGAATGGCATTTTCTATATATGAACAGAGATATTACATGTATGTGATTGACAGCAAAACACCCATAAGAGTTTTCCTCCTCTTCAGTGGAGGGAGCAGAGTAACCTCAAAAAACTTTATATGCCTGAATAGGAATGCCAGTTTTCTGCTGTTTTCCCCATCTTCCATTTTGAGAATACTGAAAAACCCTAATTGTCACAGAGACCCTTTTTCACTTCAATTACTCACTGAAACCTGCCTTGAGGAATGGGATGTAGAATTTGTCTTGAGCATCTGCATTTGAATTGCACCAGCCAGTGAAACAACTTTCACCAAGAAATATAAATTATTTCTATGCATGCATTTTCTTTGATTTTTTTCACACTCATCTTCCCATATCATGAAAGCATCACTAGTTATCAGTAATTGGATTTGTCCCTGGACTGACTGTGAAGACAGACAAGTTGAGCCAGTAATTCTAGTTTACTCAAAGCACTCTTAACTGAGCTCAAAGAAAAAAAAACCTGAAGCTCCCAATGCAGTGTTCTACTTACCAAGGTCATTGTTTACTTAGGTTTTTCAAGCAGAAATCTCTATGGGTGAAAATGCATATTTTAAAATACAGAGAACTACTCAATCCTTTTTAAGAAATTAGACATGAACCATTATGACAAATAAAATTATTATGAAAGCCAGGTTGAAGATATGATTTTTTAAATGAAGAGTAAAACATTTAAAAAGAAATAAAGTTGATTGGAAAAGTCTCAATTTGTTCATGAATTTAAAATAATCCCATGCAGCCTGAGACTTTGTAGAAACTTTTCCCAGTCTTCCCATCTCTTTATTAGACAAAGAAGATAAGAGTGAAGAAAATTTTCAAGATTAGACTCTACATTTCACAGCTGCATAAATTTAAATTGAATATTTCTTTATTTTTTTGCTTTGACATTTTTTGTGCTTCTCACGTCGACATCTGTACCATAAATAGCTATATAAAATCTAGACAACTGAATAAAAAATAATGAAATCTTAATGTAAGGGTTTTTTTTTTTCCTTTTCTACTTCTTCTATTTCATTTTTGTCACATAATTAGGATTTTACTCAAACACTGGTCGACTAGAAATCTGAAAAAAGTTAACTAGAACAACTTGTCTCTGGCAGACATTTCTGTCTAAGATCACACCTAATTGATTTTAGAAACACTGCTTTTAGAATCATCCAAAACCAGCAACTTTTCAGAGAACAATAGTCAGGAAAAAGACAGGAGTCATAGAAACCTGTTTAGCTTGGCAAATTACATTTTCTTCCAGGTGTGAAAGACAGTTAAAAACATATTGCATGATTATGAACAGTGCTTATTAGGTATCAAAAGATCCTTTTCCTTGTCTGATTGGAGTCTATGGGATTTTTTAGGATGTCTTCACTGAGCTTTAGATCAGACCCCTACAGAAAAATCAGAAACACAGATATTCATGGGTATACAGATAACAAATGTGAAAAATAATTTTCATTAATCTCTTTAGTGATTGTTTTTAAATCCTTGAAGTTCTTTCATTTTTACAATTTCATTTTCCTCTGGCTTCTCTCTGTCTCTCTCTCAGCTTTATCATTGGTTTCCAGAGCTTTTTCTCCAATCTTTTGAGGACTTTTTGATGTGAGACACCTTTCTCATGGAATTTGAAATTCAGCTTTATGTATGTGTAACAACATGAAACCATTCAGTCAGCAACTGTGTACAATTTTGCACAATCAATGACTTCATTGTTTAGTACTTAGCTTCCTTACTGTCTTGTGGATAGACTACTTAGTTTTATAGGCAAAAAAATCAATTCACTTAAGTGTGACTCATATCTAACTATGCATCAGCTTAAAAGTAATCCCTTGCCCTCTTCCAGAAGAGAGAGCACATTTCACAAGCTAAACCTTTCTCCAAATCCTGAGTAGTTCATTTATTCTTAACAAAAGCTAAATAAATTCACTGAACTTTCATAATTCACTTTGGGTGACATACACTGAAAATGCACCACTGCCAATGACACCTGGGTAAATGTGCAGTCTTTCGCCTTTTTATCCACAAATTCCTGTCTCTCAGAGCACATCGTCTTAAAGCTAGTTTATCTACTCACTTCCCTCTCTTCCTCTGTTGTCATCTGCCAGATCTCTTACATCACAGTCCTAGCTAATGCTGCATTTACCGATTTTCCCATTTGCAAATACAAATGAGTTGTGTTTAAGGTGACTAAATGTGGTCCTATTAATGTTCCCCACTTGCTATTCATTGCTACATGTTTTTGCTCTGATACTACCCCTGAGACAGCCCTTTTGAATGAGGAAAAGGCAAACCCCAAGGCTACCACTCCTGGGTGACATTTTCAAAGGAATAGACGCTTCATCTGGTCTTGAATATTTCTCTGGCAACAGTAGCCATTCTCATTGCTTCCTCTCTTTCTACTAATGGAATTATTTTTTTCTGCTGATTTCAAGTTGCCTTAATCTGACTCCCCTTCTCTTTTCCCTCTGATGCCAATTATTTCAATCATTTTTTGAATGGTCTCTGCAGGAAAACATACCAACTAGGAAAACAATGATGCTTCCAACAATTTTCCCCACGTGCTTGTAACACAAGCAGGTATTCTTTCTACTCTAGTTCTTGGGCTGAGCTGTGCTTGCCAATGCCAGCATTGCCATTAGCACTTGCTGGACCACATGAGGCATTCACCTAGGAAGTAGCTGAGAGAACCTGAGCTCATTTGAATTGAAAACACTACTTTCTTCTTCACCATTATTTGAAATAACACTTAATCATTTGCAAATGTATGGCCTAATTGAACTCAGTGAAAGTTTTATCATTGTAAGAAATAGGTCAGGCCCAATAGCCATCCATTATAAAGTTTATTTACATAAGTATGTAATACCTAAAGGATATTTCTCTTATGTTTTCTTCCAAGTTTTTGTACAGATATTTTTTTATTGAAGGATTTTACTTTATTATCTGTTGGTCCTTCTGTTTCCTTTGGGGAACTATTACATCTATTCTCTCGTTGTCTATTTAATTTTTGTTTGAGATTCATAAAAGTTCTCAGACTGGGATTTTCCTTTAAATATTGTATTTTGAGTCACTTCAGTATCTATCTCAGCCATGAAAATTAACATGTACAGAAATATTTGAAATATTTCCAGTATGTGACTGAATCTTTTCAGGACTGTAGTATTTGCCTAATGTAGTCTTTATTAAAGCAGGAGAGATGGAAACATACACATTAGGCAGGTCAAGCCAAGTTAGAGCTAAATTTCTTCTGCCTCCTTTTTCTTTATGAATTAATTTTTCCCTTAAATTAATGTATTCCAAGGAATCTTTAGATTCCAGGAACTCATATGTTTTGTGCTGAGCTATCTAAGTATTTGTCTGCAAAGAGAACCTTTGGGACAGACTTGAAAAGTATGCTTGCCCTCCCTGTTTGGTAGAGAAATTGATCTGTGCTCCTTGATGTCTGTTGACTTTTCCACTCCTGGTCTAGTGCATTCTTCCAATTTATGCTACATTTTGAAAGTATGTGAAAGAATGACCTGTTGACCACTTTCAAAAATAACTTCAAAGCTTGGAACATTAAAGGGTCAGTATCTATCTCACATATCTTTGGTGCTGACACTGTATTTGACTTTATTATACCCTTGTATACTGCTTTCATGTCTCTTCTGTGGCACAACAACCAGCACATAGGTTCAGAATGTGTAGAACCTCAGAAGGTGTAGCTTTCAAATCTCAACATGACTGAGAAAATGAAGGGCAATATCGGACAAGATGTTAAGGTGAATCATACCTTCTTTCCTTCATCTAGACAATTTTCTCTTAGGATTTGTACTCATGTCCATCCTGGGTATGATAGCAGTGGAGAATGCTCTTCAGCTATGGAATGGTTGCTCTCTATGGCCAAAAAGCAGATTCTAACAGTACCCTCAAGAAAAGGCTCTGATACCAAACCTATGGGATTAGAGAACTGCAGAGGGTTTGAAAAAGGGCTACACTTCCCTCTCAGTAATGTTTATACCTAAGCAAAGTACATTTACACATGTAGAAGTTGCTGAATACCCAAAAAAGGTGTTGGACAGCAGAAAAAGCACAAGGAAAAGCTTTTTAGCAAGTAAATTATAAATGAAAACTTGAAAATTTGGCTTAGCTGAAATTGATTGTAAACTGAATTCGCTTTTGGCAGGAAAAAAAAGGAGAAGAAAATTTGTGACTGTTGAAACATTTGTTTTTGATATTTAACAAGTGTGTTGAAATTAATATATTAATATTTAATTCTAATAAGAGGATAAATGACATAAAATTCAATAGGTTCATTTGGAACCTGATTAAAAAAAATTGTTTACCACAAAGGAACAGCAAAGAAAAAAAAAGGCTTTATTTCTGTGATAACATCTAAAGAATTAAAAGGGCAGGTTAACCTCAAGCAATTTTAATTTTTTCAGTCAGTCATCATGTTGAAGAATCAGTTATTCAGATCAAATTATGTTCTGGTTTGAAAGCAAAACCAATGTGAGACTCCAAGTCAGAAACACAATTTATTAGGAAAAGAGAAAAAAACCACAAAATACATGCAATAATACATAAGAAAAAACACTGACAGAGTCAGAATACAACCTGACAACCTTTTGGTGTTGGTAGCAGTCCAAATTGGAATGGCTGCAGTCCTCCAGGAGTGGCAGATGTGGTTCTGTTGGAGAAGTGATCCTGTAGAAGGGTGTAGTCTTCCTCTGAAGATCCAGCGGAAAGAAACACAGTTGTTCCTCTGGGAATACAGTGGAAAGGCTGAGTCTGGTGTCCTAAAAACTCAGATTATATCTAATTAGGAATGCTTGGCACCTCCCTCTGGGCAGAGCATCTCACAATGGAATGCTGTAACTTTTATCAGTCATTCAGTGACATTCAATAGACCATTAACAGCAGATGTCTCCCTGGAGGGAGGATTGGTTTGTGGAAAACATTATAAAAACTGTCCACTTAACAAAAGATATCTGCCATACAAATGGCAAATGGAATAAATCTTGCCTGGCAATCTAGGACATGTTTATTTGCTAATATTCTGAGAACTTTCTAGCTGTCTGTTGCTTTTCATGTGAAAACTGCAACATTGATTTTAATTTCAAAATCACTCAATGAGAGATTTTTTCCTCTTTTCATGCTGTCAGCTTGAGCCACATTCCTGTCATTATAATGAAAACTTTATCCTTTGCTCTCTTTGCAGAATATATATGATGCTAAATAGAAGTCATTTTTTTCTTTTTTTCATTCCTTTAGGATCCTTCATTCATTGGTATCCCAAACCACTTGTTTCTTGACCTTCAAGGCATGTGTCAGATCTAGCCTGCTTGAATGAATGATGGTATGGGCATAAGGCATATGAGATTTAGATTCGTATGATCAGGAAATACAAAAAGAAGCTTTAAGATTTATTTGGTTTTTATCTCTTTTGTAAAAAGGTATGTGCAAAGAAAGATGCACAGTTCTAAAATTTTGCTTTATAATACTGCTCTATATTTTCTTTTAATTTCTAACCAAAGTACACCTAAACTTGGAATCACTCTTTTAATCAAGGAGTCTAGACAAAAATATGAAAAGCAAATTCTAAAAGTATCTATGATCACTGTTCAAAAAGTAACAAAAAAAACCCTTATATCTGTAGCAGTTCCAGTAAATATTTTGCTTGGGATGCATGAGGTCTTGAAGCTGCTCTCTATGAAAGAATGGTGGAACTTCAAGACCATCAAACTAAGATGGCTGAATTTTGAAAAGTGTTACATGACTCCTTTCCTGAGGGATAATCAGGAAAAAACCCAGAACAGCAGTGAAAATAGGACAGCCAGGGGCACAGATACTGAGGACCAAACTCACTCTATTGGAGGACACTTGCCAGGTAAAGAAAGACTGTCTGTAAAGATGCTGATTCACCATAGAACAGACCAAGAAATAGATTAAACATAGAGTAGTTAAACAGATCAACATACTTCTATTCCCTTTTTCCATCCTTCCTCTGTTTTAGGGTCCAAAGAAAGAAAAAAAATTGTTCTTCAGTCTATAGTGCTGTAATTAGCTGTATCTTTCTATGACATGATTCCAGACAAATTTACCTGTAGATTTAGATGCACTAATACATAAGCCTAAATTACAGTAGTGCTGATAACCATAGTTCCTGTGGAGAGCCTGAGGTTACATATTTTGTGGCTGTACTACAGGCTAGAAAAGGACAAGGTATAAATGGAATGTATTGCTCACCTTTCACTGCCTGGTGGCTACCTCAGAGTGTGAAGTTATTGATGTTGTCTTATCAGAAACTTAAGGAGATCATTTAATTTATGCTCCAGTAAACAATTCTTAAACCCATCTCAAAAATAACTGCAAAACTGTGGATTTATCCTCCTTTCATTTTTGACGAAAATGAATCGTAGTTTTGAGAGTTTGATTAAGGTCACCTAGATATTTTAAAAATGACTAGAGTTTATTTTCCTTCCATCCTTATGTCAGTGTTTTGCTAAATGTATTGTAGACTAGGAACTTAAAGACAGGTGTTTGAAGTTCCTCCTCTGATTATATACAGGAATGAAGTACATTTTAGGACAAATATGTATTCTCAGTTAAACTAAAGTGAATTGATTTGAGTAGAATTGTAAGATTGTATTGATGTAAATGAAAGGAGAATTTGTCAGTTTTGCACAAAATGGAGTTCTGAATTGTATGTTATCAGTGGCTAAAGACCTGAAATGTTCAATTTTTCAGTCTTATATCTGTAATCTTACAGATGATGTTCAGAAACAGTAATAATTAAACAAATGAAATTTTATTAACTCAGTTAGAAAAACTATGTATATTAATATTTTTAATGATGTTAAGGGAAAATGTGACATTGCTGCATTTTCAGTAATTCTATTTTTCCTATTGAAAGAACATAGATTATGGGAAGAAGAACATTCAGATCAGATCACATAATAGGTATGCATAATCATAGAATGTAGGATCTGAGAATAGTTTGGGAAGAGACCTTAAAGATCATCTAATTCCAAAGCCCCTGTCACAGGCAGGGATAATTTCTACTAGATAAGGTTGCTCAAAGCCCCATTCAGCCTCACCTTGAACATTTCCAGGGATGGGGCATGCATATCTAAGAGAATAAAAGGAATAGAATATACAGCAGAATACAAAAATAGAATGGACAGCTTTGTGGGGAGATAATCTGTGTAATTACATTCAGGATATTTAATTTCAATATTTTTCCTTTTCCAAATAGATTTAACTTTCCTCTGTAGACAATATTTCTGCTACTGATAACCATGGAAGTACATCCTGCAATTATTTTAGTTATCATATTGCTTATGGCTGTAATTGTAACTGGGAGGGACAGAAAGAGCAAAATAAACTTACGGTAAAACTCTCTTAAGATAAAGGAATATTCTTTTAGAGTTCTGTAATTAGAGTTCTGATTACATTAAAAATAATTTTTTAAAATGAAATTAAAACAACAGTTTGGGATGTTTTAAAGGTTTTCATTTTGGGTACTCTATTACAGTAACTTTTAATTGAAATTTCTTGATTTTGGTGGGGCTTTTTGTTGTTGTTTTTTTTTTTCATTTTCTCCTTTGCTTGGTCTGAGGGAATGGGTATATATATTCTTCAACACAGCTAGCCTTTGCATATACAATTATATTTAAAATATAACTCAATCACATTCACTTAGAGAAGGTAATTAATTATGGAATCTCCAAAGTAAATCTTAAGTGGAACATAGGGGAAAAAAGATTTAAAAATTTATAGATTATATTATTTTCTGTTTCCATAAACCACGTGTGTGTGTCTGTGTGTGTGTGCACGCGCGCAGAGGAATTTAATGTGATGTGACACCCAGCCTATGGATCCTTAGCTTACCAATCCATAGAACTCTTTGTGAACCAGGAAACTGCTGTACCCAGCTTTAGATATTGACCAAAGGAAGGATAAGAGACACTTCATGGATTCCGCCTTCCTTGTGCTGTTACTTCACCTTTCTTTCAGGACTACTGTCTCTGTCCAGTCAGAGAGTCTGACATAGAGAATCACACAGAATGGCTGGGGTTTGAAGGTTCATCCAGAGATCAGCTGATCCAGCTTTCCTGCTCAAGCAGGGCCACCTAGAGCTGGTTGACTGGGACCATGTCTGGGTTTTGATTATCTCCAAAGATGGAGACTCCATAAAATGTCTAGACTATTTCTGCTAGTAATCAATCAACTTCAAAGTAAAAAAAGTGTTCCCTGGTGTTCAGACAGGAATTTCTGTGTTTTGTTTTGTTCCCATTCCCTCATGTCATTCCACTTCTCTTCTGTAGGCTAAACAGTCATCGTTTCCTCAGCCTTTCCTCATGAGAAATGCTCCACAAGGGTGCCAGGAAATATATGTTCTATCCTATTCACTCTCTGATCCATTTTGTACCTTGCTGCTTACATACAGATTTTTCAGGCATGTTACTCTTTCTACATCAATTCTTTCAAAATATAAAACAGCTCTTCTCTCAGCTGAAGTTGTTGCAGAAGTGCTACTGACATCTATTCTAAGTACTTCATCTCTGTAACCTTTACCCTTTCATATACAGTCCCATTAAATTGTTCTTTCCTTTAAACATTGTTCTCTTTCTGATGGATGACTTACAGGCCTGTGAATCTCTGCATGGTGTTACTAGTTTCTAGGAAATGTGCTAGGATGATTCAACGCTTACAGGGAGGGACTCTATTCTTCCCCATGCCTCTTAATACTGCCTTCCCAATACTTGTAAGTCCCTAACATCTGAAAGATGCTGTCCATGTCATTCCTATCTAATCCTGAATCACTTGAATTCTCCTGTGGCCTTTTACTGGACCAAACTCTCTTAGGTATATTTCAGTCCTTTGGTCACAGTTCTTACCTGAGTATCTTTCCCAGAGTCTGCTTCTAAAAAATATGATTAACAGGTCCCATGGTGTGGGCAGAATTAATGAAGCCAAATGTTGTATCAAGACAAGAAAACATGAACAGCATACAGAATGAATCTTAGAAGCTGAGAGGCATTGAAAGTTATATTCTAGGAGCTGTGGGACAAGCAGAGCTCAACTGATCAGTTTCTAAGTTTCATGGGAAACTAAGCACAATCGTGTAATTCTTGGGTGGATGAACTCTCATTTTTCCTTTGAAAATTTGAGCTTGTTATCTTTGCAATGTTTGGAAATTGCTAAAAGTGCTAAGCAATATTCTGCTTTTCAGCTGTTGTTCTTTCTGAGTACTCACCACTCAGAGAGCTCTAAGTGTTTTGTTCTTAAGATCTGGTGTCTTATTTTGTTGTTAAACTTAGTTTGCTGGAAATATGATTCTGCATTATGCTATGTTAATATTTTAAGGGTTTTGAGACTCCTGGTGCTGTGTACCAAATATGAATACATCTATTAATGTCTTAGGGCCTGTAAGTTTTGAATTGCTTTGGTTTCCCTGTCCATATATTAATATGGTCCCTAAAATGTAAACATATACAAGCAAGGATCTGTTCTGATAAGTTTCAACCTTATTGAACTCAGCTTAACATCAGGCTTCCAAAGAATATTTAACTTTGTTTTAGCATAATACCATGGTTGTGGACATAATTTTTCTTGGAATCTATGTCCTTTAGAACATCAGCATTAGATACAACTATGATGGCTGCCAATCCTTCTAGTGTGATCCAGTACACTTTGGAGGATTTGCATAATACTAATTATGTCTGTAAGCATATCCAGCTACTGGCCTGTATTGTCAGTGTGGCAACATTTTCATAGATGATAGTTCATTTAATTCAAGAATTCATTTAATTCAAGAAACTATTTTAATATAATAAAAAAGAAAATATTTGCACTAAGATAAATTAACTTCACATTTCTGATGCCTATGGACTACCTAGTAGAAGAAGAAAAATGAGACTGTTCTTTAATTTTTGCATTCCTGGTTCTCTTTGGATAGCTGGAACAATTAGCTCTTATCTGCATTTAAGGATGGTTTCATTTTATATTGTGACTGGTTCAGTAGCTTGTATTGCTCTTCCTGTCTGTAGCAAGTGATGCTTCTGTCTGTCAGAAGTAAGTTCCAAGCTCCAAACAGCACTGTCTCCTCTTTTATGGTGCCTTATTGACAGCCTGCATTTTTGGGCTGGCCTCAAATAGTTTTAGTGTCATCATTATAACACTCATATTTCTCTGCTTATCAGAATTGCTAGGATTAAATTGTGTCTGGCTCCACAGTCCATCTGGAATCAAATTGGTCATTGATCTAATATTGCAGTTTATCAGTGTTGCTTGAATTACATTGCAGATGACTCTGTGTACCAGCTGGAACTGAATTGGTTATTAATCTAATAACATCATTGCAAATGTGGTGGTTGAATGGTCGTGTCCTTATGCAGTTTCTATGCACTGGATGTCTTTACATTTGCTAGTCAAAATGCACTTACCTTTCTCGATGAAGATTTCTGCTCAATCACTGCTTGTATTCTCCTTTTTTCTTTCATTTCAGGAACCTCTTTAGGACAAAAAGAAGTTTTGATTCAAAACCTTAAGGTTATGACTGAAAGACAAGACAATTTTTCTACTCCCTTCAATGTTATTTTCCAGTGTAATGATCAGACTGAGAAAATTCCTTTGTATCATCTAATATTCATCAAAATTTACCCACTACAGTAAAATTTTAAACATGATGTTAGGGGAAAGGAGTATGCATTTTTAGAAAGCTATTAATTTCACTTTGATTGAAATTGAAATGATTCACCCAGTAAAGAAACTTCTTTTTGTACTAATTACAGATGGACAGTAAGAGTATGTCTAATTTTTATGTAGCTAAAATTTGATGTGATGAATTCTATGTTCTGTTTCCATGGTTCCTTTCATTTAGCCTATATGTTTATTACAAATCCTCAACTGCTTTGTTTTGTTGCTCTTGCTGGACTACACAGTCTGCTCTGCTCTGGCAAAGCATTCTCTATTGCTCAAGAATACCTTCCATCCCCTGGAGTTTCTGGTGCCACAAGGGAAAAATATTTCTTAAAACACAGATATTTTAAAGACTTATCCAATGGATGTCATATTTTCTAAGATTTGTAACATAGCTACACTCTCTTGTGCATTTAAGTTTCAAGTAAAATCTTCCATCTCTGCAGTCTTTTTCAGACTGTGATCAGTTGTTACCCAATACCATCATCAACTGTTTCAGTATCCCCTTCAGGATTTCAATGAGCACTTTCTGATTTTTTTTTTACCTCAACCCTACTCCTCCCATAAAGGAGTTTTACCTTAATTTCTCTCATATTTATTTACTGAATTGAATTATTTACTCATTTGGCATGACATTCTCCATACAAATGTGGCTTCGGGGCTTCTCTTAAAGCTCAGATTATGACTGTCTCTTTCCTTTCTCCACCTTATCTGTGTGTTTGTCTTAACATCCTGTTGAGGTTATCAGTATGAGATCTGCCATGCTCCTAAATCTAAACTAGTGCCTTTTCAAGGCAAAGCATTGGAGAACAATCTAAAGTGCAGCTTCCTTTGCAGTCACATATTTTATGCTTCTTCTGTCCTCCAATAGCCCTCTGGTACATTCTTATCCTTATGGGTAAGACATAAGACTCTGCACCAGGAGAGGATGGAAACACAGGTATAGTAACCTCTTGAAGTATATTCATGAGGCAAGAATACACCACATAAAACCAGTGCTGAACATTAATTTATCCTGCATAGCTTCTTTTTAGAAACAAAGCCTTATCATAATGACATTATATAGCCAATTAGTCCATTGGGCTAGAATTTGGTTTTTGAAATGAAATGGCAGTTCTGTCTCCTTTAATTTTTAAGTGTGTAATTTCTCCTAAGAAAGAAAATCCACAAAGGAGAAAAGAAATGAAAGGAAAGTTCTCTCCTCCATCTTGGTAAAGAAATAATGCATTTTTTTGCATATCAGGACATTTTTTTTCCATCACCTCAGTATCTCCACCCACCTCTGTCTCCAGCTGACAAAACAGTGTCTTTTGGGAATGATGCAGAATATTTAAAAACATCTGTTGTTGTAATAAATAAAAGTGGCATATAATAATTTTAATTCTTTACATTTTGATATTCCTTTCTGTAGTTTTTTTTTATTTGTTGCTGTTCTCTGGGAAAATATTCTAATCAATAATAGATCACACTGATTTCTCCTTCTTCAAGTGGTTTCCTAACCTCTCTGTAAGTGTATTATTGGCTAGTATAAAGTTTTAATATTAGCCAAACAGGAAGAAATATTTATCTTGGTCTCTTATGCCTAATCTGTTTTTACTTTTCTATTTATTTTTCACCGTTCATGAAGTATTATTTATCTGTACTATGGGAAGCCTTCCCAGAACACTGATGGATATGGTAATAACTATTGGGAATCCACAGAAAAAAAAAAAAATTGTTAACATTTTCAATTTGAATTTTTTTGGTTGTTATTTTTAAACACTGCCTTTAATTTATCTTCAATGACAATATTCATTTCATGCTGGAAGACTCAGACATGTGCTTTCAAATATAAGCCCTTCAGAGGGGTAAAGAGGATAGTTCCACCTGTGTATCTCAAAAATAGTCTTCTTATAACAAAGTAGATAAATGGAACTTGAATCAATATGAAAAAAAATCTAAAACAGAGTCTGGCTAGTGTTTTTTCCCTCAACTAGAAGTAAAGTTAACAGGTGAGCTTGTGAAAAGATGAGTACCACTGTGAAGCAGTAAGAATGAAATACTGTTTCAATAATGATCAAGTTAGAACTCTTGAAACCCACAGTGTTTTAAAGTTACACATTTTTAACCAAGTTGATAACTGTTCCAAAAATGAATATAGTCTAGTCTACACTGGGAGTTGGGAAAATGTATAATTTCTGATACATTTGGTCTTCTGTCATCAAAGATCATGCTGACAGCTGAAACTCTCTTGCAGTATCTGCAAATGACTCAGCGCAGAGGTGGGAACTATCGCCTCTACTAAGTCAATAGAAAAAGATAGAATAAATCAGCCTGGGTGTTTTTAGACACATCACTAGTTCATGAAGATTGCTTCAAAGTACAGGTGTAAGCTGAGTCAAGATCCTCCTGAAAAATTAGGTGCATTTGTTTCTGACTTCAATTTTCTCATTCTGTGTTGCTGCAAATCACCCTCTGCTCCGTAAAAGAGGATTGGAGAAGGACATAGAGAAAAGCAGAAGAGTTACCTTTGTCCATTTTCTATTGGAAACCCGAAGGGCAATCAGGGCTTCTGGAGAATTGCAATCACTTCTCAGCTGCCACCAACAGCAGAGTGCTCAGACACATGTCCTAATGAGAATCTCGATGCTTTCACACGACCCTTCTACTTTGTTTGCCAGCTTCTTTATAGCGTGTACCTGAAGATAAGAACATAAGTCAGAGGACCAGCAGCAACATCCAAGGTAACTCTAAAACAAGTTATTGTCTTCAGAAAAATCTATTTGAAAATTATATGAGCGAGGCGTTGCATACAGTAGTGGAAAGAACTGCATTGAAATGGTGATGGAAGGGCCTTGTGAAGCTGCAACCTCACTGCATGGCAAGGAGGACAATTTCCATGCTGCTCTTCCTCTATTAAGCCTTCCCTTGGCATATTTTACTGCCACATCGTGCCATGTAGATACTAAAATAAAATAGGCAAAACTAAGCATGTCTGGAGATGTCTTTGAAAAGTAACTGGAAATGGGAATCTGCTTGCATATTCCTGAGTTTAATGTTGCATGAAACTGCCACTTAGACCATGGCCTAATATCTTGGACTTCATACATAGGACAGTTCTTTATCAGCACAATTTAAAGAAAAAAAAAATAAAGAAACAGTTTATTTCCATTGCAATTCTTGGTTTGGTGAACCTCCCTGAAGTTTTTCTTTGAAGACAGCTATTTTGCTATGAGAGGATTCCATGTTGTTACTTTAAAGTGAAAACCATTCAAAACTTAAATAAATTAACATTGGCATATGAATAGCTTGGAGAACAACAAACCAGATGAAAAATAATAAGGCAGCTGCTATGTGAACAGAAAAAAAATCCATTTGCAGAAGTAAAAGTATTAAAAGCAGCAAAACAATCAGACTAATGGAAAAAATGTCAGATTAATGTAGTATTAGTGGAGGATGAGGATGTAATTCACAAGTAAGATGAAATTGTTAAGAGTGTGGATCAATATACATAAACCCTAACATCACACAGTAGGCTAACCTTGAAATATTGAATATACCAAGACAAACAGGAAACTGCCCTAAAAACAAAAACAAAAACAAACAAACAAAAAAAAACCAAACATAAAACCCCCAAAACCCAAACAAACAAACAAATAAACAAACCCCCAAAAAACCCAAACAAAAAAAAAAAATAAGATGGAATTAGAATAGCCAAAAGCCACAGAGTGAGGTAGGATGACTGAAACACTGCTCCATACCCACGGCAGGGTCCTGTATCCTTGCCTTTGGCTGTGACAGTGAGCAAAATGTCTCCACACTAGGCCATTTAGACAGGTCAGGAAGACAAATAACAATGAAAATTATATTTGTATGAAGCAAACCTGTAATGAACTTGCTTGCTTGTCACTTCAATTTTTAAGACATCATTTGTATCCTCTGATTGTTTCAATGGGTGATTAATCATGATGCTTATGCCAGTTGCTCTCTTCAGGCCTGGGACAAGTGGGCACAGATCACAGCTTTAGTGTATGGTGGACTCATTTTTTTATCTAGGTATGGAACAAATATGTAATCACACAAACTGAAGCAGGGGAAGAATCATAGCTGGCAAAGTCCAGAATTAAATTAGTAGCCTTGGAGAAGTCTGGTGAGTGATGCCCTTAAACCAAATCAGTGAAATAAATCTAAGCCCTGTTCTGAGGTGCAGTGCTCCCACATTCAGAGTAGCACTGGCACAGGGTGCTCGCAGTTGCTTGAGTGCAGGCTGTGAGTGCTCTGTGTACTGTCTGGCACCACTGTGAACACAGTCCTTGCAACAAATTGATGCTGTGAGGACTTAATGATTGCTTTTCATGACCAGTGAACTGCACCCCACTGTCACTATAGCAATAATTCACACTCCCCTCAATGTTCAAAACTAGCCCAGCTAGGACTCCCATCTCTCTGTGTATCTGTATGGTACAACTATTCTGTGCATATACTTATTGCATATTATTTACATTTAAAGATTGACTCATAGAATATCCTGACTTGGAAGGGACCCACAAGGACCATCAAGTCCAACTCCTATTGATTTTATTTTTGATGGAATTTATTAGATTAAACTGAGGGGTAAAAATTAAGACAGAATGGAACTCTACTGAAGAATTTAGGATCCTTCCATAACATTACACAAAATATAGTCCCTTTAGTCACTCACTTCCATTATTTACATCTCCTACCTGATGATAAAGGATTGCATACAGCTTTTGCCTGTTATTGTTACATGAGACTGTATGTCTACTGTTTCTTCCTCCACTGGAATTTCTGACTGCTGTGTGCATTGAAAAATACTTGCTTTACTGACTTTCTGTACAATATGTGTATCTCTTCCTAAGATCCTAGTTTTGCTTTTAATTTTATACTGCAGCACTTTACATGTGTATGATATAACAAAGAAATAGATTATCTGAGGAGTTATAAATCATCACTTCAATGCTTTCTCAGTTGGAAAACTCCAAAAGGTATATTCTTTGATAGTAACCATGTATAGAAAAGAGAAGGTTCTAAAATGTGTTCTCCAGGATTTGAGTACTAAATAAACTGAAAACCAGCATTTTACCATATCAGACTTGTTAAGAAGAATTAACATATAAACAAACTTAAATCTAGTGTAATGCCTAATTAATTTTCCTTAAAGCAGTCCATAGTTCAGGCTCTATGGGACATTTTTTTCCTCTTTAGTGAGAAAAGACTTTGGATGGATCATTTAAAAAAGAAACCAGGTTTCTTACAAAGTATAATATAATAATAGATGTTTACAAGAAGTTAATGACAATATAACTTTTTCTTGAAGGAAAACAGGTAAAAATCAATTAAAAAGAAATAAAATGGTCTCAGAGGTATTGTTGGTTTTACTTGAAAAAAATTGAAGCAGTGTTAATTTCAACTACAAACAGATGCACAAACTTCCCTTACTAGTAAAGATCACTTCAGGACATCTGTAGAACTAGCTGGCAGCCTATCATATCATTCTCCTGCTTTGCCCTTTTCTGTAGGAGGTGTCTCCATGTCCTCTTTAATTAGGTTGATCTTCCTCCTAGATCAATGACTCGCAGATGCAGTAATTGCTGTATTTCAAAATTATTTTTCATTTCTGGTGCTCTGTTGGCTGGCAATACTGTAATCCCCAAACCAAATTAATCCAGTAATCAGTGGTTCTAAAATAAATCACTGGAATCAACTTGAGATATCTAAGGTTTCAGAAAAAGCCAAGAAGCAGTGGGTCAGAAAATATTTTCTCTGCTGTTTGCATATTACATATGGCTGGCAGTAACAGCTTGCATGTTCTTTCCCAGAATTGAATGGATCAAATAGGCAGCATTTCTCTTTTTTTACATGGTGTTCATGTTCTCACTTTGTTTTTCCACATGGACCCTCATATAAAAATATTTTCAAGGATAAATCAGTACGTGATTTTTTTTTTTGTTATGTAACATAAACTGACATCAACAACAGTTCAGATGGCATCATATACTGAGGAGGAGATATTCAAAACAGAAGGACTTCAAATGAAAGCTGAGAGCTTAAATAAAATTTGTATTTATGAAAATCACCCTCCAAATCTCTTCATACAGAAAAAATATATTTGTTGTAGCACTCTGACTTAAAATTCATAAATAGAATGTGAAGGAATTATTGTAATGCCTAATGAGAGAAATAAATTGTAGAAACTGAAGTCGATTCTTTATTTCATCTGTGGATATTTCTTTTTAGACATTCTTATATGTGAAATAAACTGCTGCCATTATTGGGCTGTTTAATTACTTCATAACAATATGATATCCTCCAATTCCTTACAATGTAAATTATGTGGGATTAGTTGATAGATGCAAAAAAAAAAAGTTAACTGATGTAAGATAGTTTTATTTATTTTGAGCTACCAATTTAATCCATTTTATAAAATGGTAGAAAAATTAAATATGTACAATAATGATTCTGCTAAGCTAAAGGAAATAAGAATTAAAATTATCAGTCCACTATTTTTGTGTTTCCACTATTGTAGAGATAGAAATGCTATGAAGAAAATGCAAAATTTAGCAACATATTTAAAGGATTAATACAGAAGCCTATTGATACATATAGTTGGGTGTATTTGGCTTATAAGAGCTTGAAGGTAGGTCTGGCTTTGTCCAGTCTATGAGTGGATGGCCTCCTGGAAATCCTAATTACTGTAGGCAAGAACAAAGAATTGGATCAACTCTACAAAATGCTTCTGTACTTGCTGAGTTAATGCATAAAAAGAAAGGTCAGAATGTGAAGAAAAGTGAAAAAGGGATTGAAAAATTACTGATTCAGGCACCATTAAAAGCAGTAGCAAACCAAGGGGAATCAGGTTGAAAAGTTGGAACGTTAGAAAATAAATCCTTAGTTTCTTATCACTTTGGTCTCATCCTTAGAGCACAAGGAGTCAGAAACTTGAGCCTATTATACAAGAAACCCTAGCAAAATCATGCAAATTCTTTGAAAATAAAATAGTTTTGATGATGAAAATAAAATGTTTTGACTACAGTCTCTGCTGTATTTTGTGTAGCTATTCTACCATCTTTGTAACAAAGGGGTTTTGCTATGTATATGCTTTGTCCAATGTCTCTGGTTTTTATTTTCATTGCTGTTTTTTGGGTTTTTTTTTTTTATTTTTCATTCTCTTTTTCAGACCTAAACAAGCAATAACAATTTTGTTCTGTATTTCAGGATATTTTTAAAAAAAGGCACAGCATTAACACTATGGAGGAATCTTCTCTCCATAAGCTCAAACAGCTGTAATTCTACTAATGGTTGAAATGAAAAAACTTTGCAAATTACTTTAGAGGAATATTAAAGCAGGAGAAGGAGGAATAAGATTACTTGAAAGGCAGCATTCTGAGGACTAATTGATCTGAATTTGTCTGAAGACTAAAAGGAGCCATGTGAGCATTCTATGCTTTCTGTATTCTGGGAAGGCTTTTCTTCCCTGTGTGAGATGCAGTCAGGCTTTCTAGTTTCATATATCTATCTATTTTAGTTCATAATGTCCAGCCAGTACTGGTTCTAAATTAATGACTTGATGAAAATCTGTTGTCTTTGTTCAAAATGGTCTTAAATCTTTCTTGTCAATAAGAATGCAGGACTGACTTGCAAGAATCCACTCCTAAGTGGGCCAACGGGGAATGATGCAATGCCCAGGTTGGCCAGAACACACTTGACTAGCTGGAAGTTCATAATTGCCAGGGAAGAGGTTGCTGGAAGAATGTCATGGAGAGCTAAATGAATCTGGAGTAAAAGATATGAGAAAAGTGCTAATGAGGGTGTATTTGTCATCAGGATTTGCAAATACTGACAAAGCAGAATGCCTACAATTTCATAAAAAACCGTGGTACAAGTGCCCCTCCTTCTGCAAATAAAAAAAACAAAATGCTTCAAGTGATATGCAGGATGAAGCAAATCTCATTAAGAAGTCTGGAACATTTACAAGCATAACTCATGTTACAAAGAGAATGTGCCTATTAATATGTACAACTATAAATGTCCACTTTTCAGTAATTTTAAAAGAATTTTGTCATCTTGGGGCCCATTGTTCTAAACAGTTCTCTTCAAAATTTTAACTTTTGTGGGAAACCATGTGTTAGTCTCCACTGATTCAACAGTCCCTTTATGGACAACTGCTGCTGTTCCGATGTAAGGGCAAATGCATCCCCCACTGTATCCTTATATTTCTCATTTTACACATGAAGCTACTGATTTTGCAGTAAGGGTTGCAGAATATACCAATGATTTCCTGTGTGTGATCAGCAGGACCAGGACAGGGATTGTCCCCCTGTACTCAGCACTGCTGAGGCCACAGCTCCAGTGCTGGGTCCAGTTCTGGGCCCCTCACTGTGACAAAGACACTGAGGGGCTGGAGTGAGTCCAGGAGAGGACAGTGGAGCTGGGGAAGGTCTGCAGCACAGCTCCTGTGAGGAGCAGCTGAGGGAGCTGGGGGTGTTAAGCCTGGAGAAAAGGAGGCTCAGGAGAGACCTTATCACTCTCTACAGCTGCCTGAAAGGAGGCTGTAGCCAGGCTGGGGTCAGCCTTTCCTCCTAGGCAAGCAGTGCCAGGACAAGAGGAAATAGGCTCAAGCTGTGCCAAGGGAGGTTCAGGCTGGACACCAGGAATAATTTATTCAATCAAAGGGGCAGTCAGGCATTGGAAGAGGCTGCCCAGCAGGGCTGGTGGGAACACCATCCCTGGAAATATATGTCCAAGAAGTGACAGGACGTGGCTCTTAGTGCTATAGCTTAGTTGACAAGGTGGTGTTCAGTTAGGCATTGGCCTCTATGATTTTTGAGGTCTTTTCCAACCAAAATTTTTTTTTATTATATTGTTCTCAAACAATTTTTTGTTTATTACTCCTATAGGTTCAAATCAAATGAAAAAAGAAAGAAAGCCCCTATTTGAGTGTTGCATGCAGAGAATGGCGTTGCTGAAAAGTGTTTGCATATTCCCTGATGACACGTTCTGACACAGTAGTTTTCATGCTGGCTTGTGTCAGCACGATACATGCACAATGACTGGGAAAACACTGTCAATTCCCTTGTTTCAGAAGATTCAACTGACACATCTGAAGCATGAGGAAACTTAAACACCATCTCAGAGATGGAAAAATAAAAGGGAAATCAATGCAACACCTTGTTTTATACTTTCAGCTCTGGAAGAAATGTGTATTATTCAGGAAAAAACATTGAAGCAATTCCCCCAATCCACAAAAGCAAAAGAGAACATCTTGAGCAAGGTAGGTAGAAATATGGATGCAAATTACTGTTTTTCTGATGCTGAGGCAACTGTAAAGGCAATGTGGTATTTAAGCAACATAATATAGTAGAGATGAATCATTTTTTCTCAGCTTTGGAGACAAATCTGATATAAGTATATCTAAAAATATTTCAACAAAGCTGTTTGGAGATGGGATTTTGTCTTCAAGTGCAAAGTGCTGGTGTGAGAGAAAATTTAGATGTCAAAGATTTGACAAAGATTTGACATTTCACACAAACTGCTCATGAAAATACATCTCAACGAAACAAAAGGCGTGGAAAGCAGAAGTCATTCACTATGTAAAATATAAACAGCAAACATTTTCAAAACTTACCAGCCTTGTATTGTATGTCTGATCCATGTGTTCTACACCATTAAGCATTGCATATGCATTTAGTTTTGTTTAGAAAAAATCTAGGGAAAATATAATTTTTACCTTGAACCTGAACATCTGTATTTTGTTTACTTCAGTAAAGACAGTGGTGAAAATTAAAAAAGTAATTATTCTGGACATTGCAGAAACAGGTGTCCAATGAAACTGATTTCAGTAAAGAATAGGTAAATTCCACTGTTTCTTTTCATAAATAATTTGTGCTTCTACAAGTCTTACAACTTTATTTTAAGGCTGAATTAAGCAGATATACAATAAAACTGTAATTAAACCTCAATATTATTTTCTTAACAAGATTGTCATCTAGACTTATAGATGGAGAATACCAAATGATCCAAGGAAGAATAAAAACCAAGGCAAAATTATGAGTAGCAATAAATGTCAGCAGGAATAGCCCCAATAAAAGTCAATTTTAGATGTCAATTTTCATTAAAACTAAAGCTGAATGCTAGATATGATTGACAACTTCCATTATCAGTTCTAGGATTTCAAATAACTTCATTTGATAGTCACCAGTATGAAAAGTAATGCATATTATATTATTCCTTGCATCATTCATTCCATGGCATTCAGGGAGGTTCCAGAAATAAGACATAGGTAAATGTCTGACTCCCTGTGGGGACCTACATACACTCTCCTTCTGGTATAAATATATTACAAACCTGAATGAAGATAAAATAATTTCACACTTTTGGATATATCTTCCAATTCATACTTAGACAAACAGCAAAGGAAAAAGTTGAGCAATGAGCTGCTCATAGTCATATATGAAGGCACAGAAAATTATCTGGAAAAAAAAAAGCCCAGAACTGATCCAATGCAGTGATGTAACTGCTCAGTGATGGTTTTGTACTCTGCTGTTGGAGGTATCAGCAGAATATACAGGAGAATTCTTTGAAAATGCAGTGTGTAATTCAAAAGAACAAAAGAATGTTCCTCTAGCATTCCCTGGCTCTTTCCAACCTCCCCTTATCAATGCTTTTCTGACCCAGTTATCCCTCAGATTTTGTTTCATAATGATTGAACAAATCTTTATAACAACATGGGAGGGTTTAATAGAGTTTTAATGGGATCCAGAGGCCCCCGTCAGACAGCTGTGTGACTGCTGACATGACTGATATGGAACCTCACCAAAGGACACTATCAGCAATTACTAAAAGGGCTAAAAAGTATCTTTCCAGTTGTGGTTATTATCACTGCAGACTTGAACAGTGAAAGAGCTCCCTGGAAAACAGGGAAGCATGTTAGTCCCCAATGCCAGCTTGGTTTCTAGTATTAATGAACATTAAGGGAATAGCATCCCTTTCTTTCTGCATTTCATTAGAGGAACTCTCAAAAGGCTGGAAGCAGAAACAAGAGCTTAAAGCACTTGTGCCTTGGTTATGTTTAAAGAAAAAGAAACATGATGCCTGATTCCCTGTCCTGCTTAAAGTTTATTCATAATTAAATTTGACCTAAGGCACAGTTGGAAGGAAATAAATTTTAAAATTATCTTTAAATAAATATTTCTAAGAAATTTATGTTAGGAACACTTCCTGTTTTGAATTAATTTCTGATCTGTTTAAGTTCCTTGTGGGTTGGTTTTAAAAGAGAATTCTAGTTTATTAGAATGCAAGTTCAGAGAATCTTTTGATTTCAAAGAAGTCTACTAAAATAGTGATAAAAAGGGCATTTTGAAGTAGCCAATATGATGGTTTGCATAAAAAACCCTTTGTACAAACGTTGGGAGATATTACTGAATACTGTTTTTTCCACTACACAAGAATTACATTTTATCTGTGTTTAGTTCTCAATATTGAAAATTACTGAGAAGACTGAAAATTCTTTAAATGTAATTCTAGAAAAGGCATAAGACAGGTACCTCCAAAGATTTTTTTTTTTTTAATATGGAGTAACTCTAGAAAGTATGTAAGGAAAAATGAAAATTTTAAACTGAATTTTGAAGGTCAGTGACCATTTTGCACTCAACACCTAAGAGACTGTAAATGTCTGACTTTAGCAGGGTCTGTAAGAGAAGCCAAATTAGAGACCTACTTTTTCTGTGCAATCAACTAAGAGATTAAGGTCTTTGGCAAGGACCTAATGGCACATTCTTTACCCAGGGATTTGAAATATTTATCCTCAAGAGTTAAGCCCTTCAGTTGAAGAGTTTCAAAAAAGAGCTCATTTATACTGAAAGAGCACCAGATGTTTGTAATGCACACCTCTTTGTAATATCCCACTGGTTCACATCCATCTGCCATCAGTGAGTAGCATTTTTCAAGAAAGTTCTTCATATCTTCATAGAAGAAATATGAAGATTGTAAGAAATAAGCTCTTGAAGTTCCTCCTTAGAAGATGCCGATTCAACAGATGGAAGTATTTTAAGAGAAACTGCATCACAAAAAATCTTGACTGAAAATTATTGAACCATTTTCTTCTTTAAAAGATTGAAATAATTTGTATATATTTTTATGACTAATATAGCCATAAACAAGACAGCTATTTTCCATCAAATACAACACTAAGCCTCTATTTTTCACTTACCTTATGTATCATTGATGTAAAGTGTTAGCAATGCGCAGAAGGTAAATACATTGTAAGTCAAAGTTTAAATAAAATTTTCATCTCTGGGCTGTTGTATCAACTTTAGAGTTAATTTAACAGTTTCCTACTCATTTGAAATAGCATCTTTGCTTATTCATTAGTTATTTGAGAGAAAACTATCTACACTGCTTAGCTTCTATCTACAGTGTAGGTATTAGGCTTTTATCATTTTTCAAATCCAACTAAATTTAATAGCTAATTTAACATTTGAAATTTGGGGATTTTCAGAAAAATCTTTAGTACTCCTCTACTTGAACATTAAGACAAGATTTTTGGAAGCTAGTGATTTATTCTAAGTTGTGAATGCACACTGGAGAAGTTTCTCTAGGTTTTGTCACTAAAAATCCTAATTCCTTCTCCTCTTAATGAAATTTTGACATGGCTAGCAATGATGAGATTTCTGATGTTGGCTGACAACTGGTGCTCTATCTTCCAGGCTAGCTAAATGCATATGAGAGGTCTTGAATGACGAATATATTAAAATCTCAAAGTTATGAGACCTTATTAGCTCTGGACTCCTATCACTGCATCTTTTTTTAAAGATAGCATGAGGAGAGACCAGACCAGAGTCATATCAGATAAACTGGGCATTGCATCTCCCTTTTAACACTTCAAAGTTTCAGCCATTTACTCTGATTGAACTTTACCGTTCATTTAACTATATAATTAAAATTACAACCCAGTGTGTCTACCCATTCTTAACATTTTCCTCTATTCTCTGATTGCTGTACACTTTTTACTTTTCTGACAATCCATTGTGCTTTTATAATTTCTCTTCTCTCAGTTTATTCTGTTTTGCCTCTCTGTCTAGTCACTCTGGATTTTCTTCCTGTCAGGAAATAATGTAACCTTAAAATTTTGTTATGACTACTTATGCTCTATTTCAGTGATAATAACCTAATAATTTCTTACTCTCAAGTGTAACATCCACAGAGTCCATCTTCATATACAAATCTCAATTCCATTTCTTTCCCACATCAGAATCTCTGTTCCACATATTTTGTAGTTTTTAATGATCTTTTCAATTTTCTTCCTTCTACTTACTTCATTTACCTGAAATATTATTATGTCTACTAAATCTTGGCAATGAGGTACTTGATTTGTTTTGCCTCACTTATTTGGGTCTGGTAGAACCACTGGTGAGGTCCTTTACACATAGGCCCTCCTAATTTTTTTTTTTTTAATGTACAGTCTCCATGATTTTTTCTGCAATTCTGATCCTTTCTCACTACCTCAATTTCTCCTTTCTGGTTTCAGATATTTTGTTGACACATCCTTCTCTGTTTGTTGTCCATTGTCTCCCCTTCCTTATCACTGAACCTGCACTGGATGTAGATAAGCTTGTTTGTCACTGTGGTCCCTCTCCTCTGGGAGGTGGATTTTTCTGTTTTTGCTGTCTCTTTCTCCCTCACTCACCCCACACACAATGACAATTATTTTGTCATCCTCCTGCTCTAATGTCTGGAAGGCCTTTAAAGTTCTTCTCTCTTTCTTTTGCTCTCAGTTGTGCTGGCAAGAATGACAATGTTCTCTGTCTTGTCTTCCTTCCTTCAACAAGTCTCCTGTGCTCTAACAGACAGCACATAAAGGTGATATAGAGCCAGCAGTAGCTCCCTCAAAGAATCCTTTGAATGCTTTTTCTTGCAACTGTTCAAGCCGGCCTGATGGGGCAATGGGAATCAGCTGGGGATAATGTGAAGTAGGACTTCTTCAGCTGGTAGTTGTCCCAAGTTTCAGCTTGGAGTATTGAGAAGGATAGAAAACAAGACAATGGTTAGTTTGTCATGATGAAGTGACTTTACTTTTGAGGTATTCCCTCACTGAGTAATTATCATCAAAGAGACATAAGTTAATTGATAAGCTCAGTTTTGTAACAAAGACCTAAAATATTTACTGTGGTAAAGGATTCAGACCTAGAATGTCTAGATCTTTCTTTAACTGTTGCTTCAAGTTGCTATTTCTAATACAAATAATTTCCAGTAATAGAGAGTTTTTATCCAGTTCAAATGAAAAATGCTACCTTAGAATGAAGAAGAATGCATCTCTTAGAATAATGGATATTTCAGAGGTACAGTAGACAATTTCAGCTTCAGTCAGGATTCTGCTACTCAGTGGTATCTGTTGTCTGTTGTCAGGGGAATTGATCTGATAGCAAGAGCCAACCTCAAGACGACTAAAGGTCCCAGCCCTCTGATGTACCCTGCAAATATCTCAAGGAGCCTTCAGTCATGTAGCACCAGCTGCTGATCTCTAAGGAACAAAACTGAAGTCTTGGCTGGGTCTTATGAGTTTGTATTTAGCCAATAAACCAGCTAATGATGATTTCTTCAGACATCTCAACAATGCATCTTAACTCTGCTCTGGATGAACAACTTCTCAGATAGCTGAGTTTCCATAGCCAGTTGATATTTACTCTTGTCAAACACCACTAAATAACGCAAAAAAAGAGCTAACTGCAATCGCATACTGCCAGTATTTTATCAAGCTGTCATCACAAAATTGTCCCCTCTTACTTGAGCTTGTAGATGTTTGCCTACTCATTAAAATATAAAAGTTTGTTCCTTCTGAGGATCTGATTAGCCTAAACTAGCAAGACAACTCACATTGATTGGATTCTGCTGTGAAGTATATTTTCTTCTGATAAATTCAGTGATACTACATTGTTCATTAAGAAGAATTTGTAGAAAGCAGGAGAAGCAAATAGGCATGGAGGAAAATCCAGTGATTTAATGCTCCTAGAAAGCATCTTAAAATATTAGATGACATCTCTTTTTCCCAGAGTCTTGTACCCACAGTACACTAAAATGCATCTTAATGATTTGTGGCCTTGCACTTCTGTTTTAAAAAGTTGTTTATCAAAAGGAAAGGGAGTCAACACTGCTATTTTTCACTAACAAAGAGGTAGGAACAGGAAAATAGGATAGGAAGGATGTGGCTTTTGTGCACAGTCCATTCATAAACTACCATGGGACAATAGCAAAGCATTGCTTCCAGACTACACTCACTAAGGCTTGGCATCTCTTGCAACCCTACTTGTCAAAGTACTCCAATGGACAAAGGGTATTTCCTTATGAGTGTCATAACAAGATAAACATCTGTTTTCTTATTTTGATTTCACCCACAAACTACTAAAAATAAGAAAGAATATGCAAATTATAGTTATTTGGAAATAGGTTAATCAAACAGATGCCTTCTTTTAAAGAGTCAAAGAAAAGGCAAAGAACGCCTGCATGACTTAAAAAGTAAAATGAAAAGAAAAAAAAATATCCTTTCCCTCTCCCTTCATCTCATATGATAGACAAGTGCTTATCATTTTGCATAGAGTGCTGTTGTGAGTTTGATGGCTTCTTCAAGTTTTAAAGTGTTCTTCCCATGAGTAAGGCCCTGCATTGAAGGAACGAGACAGGAAACCTTTTTCATGCACTGAAGTCACATATTTTCCATCCATCATGCAGTTCCAGTCTCTGACTTTACTCTTCATTATTTGCAATCAAAGTCAGGATTTAAAGAGAAAACTATTTGGTTGAGACAGGTAGCAGTATTTCAGCTTTAGTTATAATCACAGACTAAATGCCACAAAATAGAGCGAGATTTTCTGAGCAAGTACAATACATATGAATAAAAAAGAGTAATTGAAAGAAACCAGAAAATAGAAAAATACTTTAAAAGGACATCTTGGCCCTCTAGACTGTTGAAATATTGGGTTAGTTTGACTGCTGATGATGTCTCTGCACTTTGGGAGTTTCCCATATATTTGAGAACATCTGATATGCTTCTAAGCATTTCATTTTACAGTTGGAGTTGTATTTCTAGTTATCTTAGTGGTGCGTGTAACATATTTTCAGTATATGAAGGAAGAATAATTTGTTCTTTCCAGAAAAAGGGAAAAAAGTTACTTTTCCCAAACTATCAGAACAGGTAAATCAAATTAAGAAAATGAATGCAAAATTATTGAAGACATCAAATGAGAGAGAAAAACAATAGATAAGCTAGTTACAGCAAATTATCTTCCCTCTGTAACTAAAAATAAAAGATAATAAAAGATAAAAGAGTCCCTTGTGCCTTTTATGCAAGGAATTCCAACCAGTGTAAAATACTCTATTACGTGAATAAGAGATACGGACATACAATTGGTTTCTGAGTATCAGAAGAGATTTTTTAAATCAGAAGAGATTTTAAATAATTAATACTTGAGCATTCTGTAATACACAAGATTCAGACCAGTGTTTTCAGAACATCAACAAAATCATAGTTGGTTTGTTGTGGACACATTACTCTTTAGGACTCTTTTAAAATTAGCTCTTAATACAAGTAATTCTTGCACTAACATAGCAAAATTTTCCTAGTTTCTAAGAACTTGCCAGCTTCTGGCACCTTCTACCAAAAGCCACCCCTGCCCTCTCCCACCACAAAACCTTGCCACATAAACCCAATACAACAACCTACAATATTCAGCTCTCTCTTTTCTATTACTAAGCAGAATGCTGAATGCAGCAGAAGAATATCAAACTAAGCAGTGATTCAGCAGAGAAAGTAAGCACATTTGTGAGTTACTGGGACTATTCAAGGACATAAAAGACACACATATGTTTAAATGCCATAAAGAGACTGGGTCAGAGATTTTTAAATATATTATTTAACTTGATTAACTGTAACATAATTTATGACCCCTTTGTGGATAAATTAGGAAAAATAAGATTATTAGTAAATTTTAATACCTTAGTCTCTTTTTGCTGCTTATTAAGTTCCCAAAATACTAAAGTCTGATTTTTAAATAGGAAAATAAAATAAGACTATAAAATACACATAGAACTTTATTTAACTATTGCTAGTATACAATCTTTTAGAAAGTATTCTATCCTTAATTTCAGTCACAATTACCTTTGCCAATGCTCTGCTATCAGCCTGAAAAGCCTCTCTAGATGAATTTGAATTTTGGCAGCCATCCAACTATTGGATCTTGTGACTGAAGTTAGTTGCAGCATTCACTTATGTTCTGAGGGACTTATTCACAAATCTTTAATGAAATTTCTATGCCAAAACTGTACAGAATTTACTTATTTTTCTTGCCATTTGTCAGGGTCAAAGTACATATTTCTACAAAAGTTGAGGCTTTCTAAAACATTCAGGATGACAAGTTCTTTGGCTTCAGAGTTGCATGAGTGGAGCCAGAAAATAGATGGATCTGGCACTTTCAAAATTGCTTAAAAATAGAAATATTACAAAAGTTGCACACATGTGCAATAATACCACTTATTCTGACAGCAGGAGCTGTGTGTACGTTGTACTTTTTTCTTATTTTTTACCTATTTTAAAGACATAAGCTTAGTCAACTCTCCTAATTGTAGGTACCTAACTCAGCCAGCTTTTCCTTGCCTTCAGAATAGCAAATTGGATCAGCTCCTATGCAGTGAAATCTCACTGCGCTGAAAGTCACTTACTGAAGCAGCAGTGAACATTAACCTTTTGCTGCCTCTGATGCTTACACATCTAATGCTGGAACAAGAATTCCCCTCACTTCAAAGTTCCAGTTTCCTTTCTTTTGTCACTGGATTTGCTCATTCTACATGACAAAAGACAGATACTTATCTAAGTAATCAGAACTTGCATTACCAGCCTACAAGCAGTAGACATGCTTGAAATAAAATCTTTTATACCATGAAGGTGGAAAAAGTTCTTGTTCTCCATAGGAATTTCTGATCAGTCACCTTTTAATGCCTGGAGTTCACAGGAATGAGTTCAGGGCCTTTGCCAATATTTGTGTGGCAACTTGATCAACTGGGTTTTTAAGTTAACTAGAAAGACGAATTCAAAGGTGTATTTTGAGCCCCTCTATGAGCTCCACTGAGAAGAGCCATGACATTTGCACTTTGTTACATGTCCTTATTACCATCTCAGGGAAAAGTGCACAGCTCTATATCATGTTTTTTGCTGAAGAAATTAAAGGAGTAGAAAACTTCTGGAACAAAATTGATTAGACTGTGAAAGGCATGATGAGTACTAACACATCATTTCACTCTTACCTTTTACCATGCTGAAACATCTTTCCTTGAATTTTTGACTTCTGTGGTTTGGGAAAAATACAGCATAAAGAGGAGAATATTGAAAAGAGAAAAAATATTTCTGAAACTCTTTAGCAAATCCAAATATTCTGTTTGTTTTACTATTAAAAAAATTAAGTCTTAATATTGATCATCTCATCACCTCCATATTGCAAGCCCATCAATCATTAAAAAACAATTGTGTAATATTCATGCAATACTACCATGAAGTGATGCTGGGTACTATTTCATCAACATCCAGTTCTGATTTCATCTGTGCTTTTTTCACCTGTTCCCTCATAAATCTGTCAAACTCAATACTTTTCACCCTCCTTTTTTGTTATTTATAATTTTTATTACTGAAGTGTCTGAATGTTTCAAACATGGGGCTCCCTGTTGTGCTAGGTGCAGTATACACAACTACACAACTAGTAAATAACAGCCTGCTCACAAAGAGGTTATTACACAGTTGAACATCAGCATCCTAGAAGAGCTTTCCTGAAACTATGGAAACAACAGAAGAAATTACAGGTGTTGGGGAAAACAAAAAAAAAAAGGTAATACAGTGTAATTAATACTAGATTTTCTCACAGGGTATTTATGTAGGACAAAAAAGCACAAACTTTGACATGAGTATATGGAAATGGCAGGATTATATTTATGACATATGACAAAACAGCTTCAATCAGGATCTCTAGTACTGGAATGAGAACAGGTTGAAGCTGAAGTGAAGTAAGGACAAATGAAAACTTAGTAGAGGACATTTTGAAGAGTTGTAGAAAAGCAGTATTTTTAAAATTTAATTAGGGCACAAGCTTCTGTGCAACAGCAGCTGGGAGAGAGGAGTGAGAGTTATATGTGAAAAATACTCTGCAGACACCAAGATACAAAGTGAAGAAGAGGGAGGAGGTGATCCAGACAGTGGAGATTCCTCTGCAACCCATGATGAAGACTGTCCCATGGAGATCCACAGTGAAGCAGATAAGCAACCTGAAACTGCAGCCCTTGGAAAGCCAGTGCTGGAGTAGGGTCCTGGCAGGAAACTGCAGCCTGCAGAAAGGTGTTTGCCAGGAGTAAGTTTTGCTGACAGGACTTGTGATGTCCTGGGGAATTCTGTTCCTGAAGGACGGCATCCTGAGGGAGGGACACCCATGCTGGAACCTTTCTTGAGGAAAATATCCATGGGGAAGTTCATGAAGAGCCATATCCAGTGAGTGAGACCATGCTGGAGTAGGTGAAGAACATGAGGAGAAAGAGGCTGCAATGAGTTATGAACTGACTGTACCCCCCCCTTGCCCTTCCCCCTGTATTGCTGGCAGGGAGGATATAGAGAATTTGGGTGTGAAGTTGAGCCCAGGAAGAAGGGAGGAGTGGGAGAAAGGTGTTTCTATATTTGTTCATTTTTCTCATTGTTCTATTCAGTTATTTACTGTTAATAAATGAAACTGATTCCCTTAAAGTGGGTCTGTTATGCCTGTTATGGTATTTAGAGGGTGATCTCTCTGTTCTTATCACAACCCACAAGTTTTCAATATATTTATATGCATCATCTTTAGAAGAGGAGTAGTAGAGCAGCTTGGTGGGCAACTGATGACTAGTTATGGTCAACCACAACATCTAGAGTTAATCCTAAACTAGGTAAGTAGCAACCTTCATCAATCCTAGAATGAGCAATGCAGCTATGCTAATCTTTCACTGCAGCACTGCCTTTATTATTATTTTAGATTACTGTAGACCATCCAATCAGAAAATAACCTGATTTCACCGACTCACACATGCCATTTATCATCTGGAGTGTTGTAACTCTCTATATGTGCACAAAACGTCTTTAACCCTTAGGAAATTCCAACCAGTAAAATACTCCAGCACCTTTTCTCCTCAGCCTAACCTACCACAGACATTATTACGTTTATCTTTTCTATATTATTTTGTCCCCTCACAGATTATCAAATCAATTCAAGGTCTTTGTTCTTATCATTACAGCTCTCCATGACCTGGCCAAGGCTATCTAACACAGCAAGCAAAATCTCCACGATAAGCACCATTTCTCTGGTACCATGGAAATTTGTACAGTGAAGAGGATTATTTGCGTGGAAAGCAGAATTTTACACTGGCTGATAAGACTGTGGAGTGAACTCTCTAGAAACTTCAAATTTCACCAGTCCCAGTGCCTTCCACAGCAGTTATCATGCTACTTGTATAACCTAAACAGTTTTTGTATATACTTACATATTTTTGTATACTCTGCTTCTACATGAAAGCTGCTAGAGGATAGTCTTTGTGACTGGAAGATTAAAGGATGTCTTGGTTTGAAAAGCAAAACTAGTGAGAGATTTTAAGTCAGAAATACAATTTATTAGGAAAAGGGAACAAAGAACCAAATACATACAATAGCACAAAAGAAGAAGCACTGACAGAGTTAGAGATACAACCTGACACTTGCTGGCTAGGGCGGTGGTAGCAGATATGGTTCTGTCCAAGCAGTGGTCCTGTAGACTGATGTAGTTTCCCTCTGGAGGTCCAGTGTAGAGAAGGTCTCAGCTGTTCCTCTTGGAAGAGGGGATCTACTTGCTGACTGCACAGCCCCGCTTATATCCTTGGTGGCATCGTTTGGCTCCTCCCTCTGGGCGGAGCATCTCACAATAGAATGCTGTGATCTTATCAGTCATGTGGCTAAAAGAACAGCTCCTCCTGGAGGGACTTATCTCTGAGTCACGAGATAAGGAAAGAAAGGGATTGCAGCTCGAGGTGGTAATGGAATACACCACAATATTATAACCTAGGACAAAGGGAAAAGAGAAGGATGTGACAAACATTCTTATGGGCAGGTAATTTTCCAATGAGGTTTAGACCTTTCATTTTAAATTTTGGGTTCCTGCATCTAATATTCCCACAATATCTACAAGATTTTGACACTGAATGGTAAGATATATATGGTAGATACATATATGTAACTGACCTGATATTAAGCACTTCTAAAGTTATTAATGTTTTCCAAAAGAACTTCTACTTGGGTTCTAAATATGTAAGATGAAATTCATATCACAAAACCATTGTGTGATTGTTTCATCTGAATATTAGACTGTAAAGTTAGATTGACTCTAATGTTCTTTTGTTTTGAAGTTCAGAGTTCTGTGACAGTTCTTATTAAGCCCCAAATATATACACCTACATTGTATATGCAAATAGTGAATTACAGAATTGCATCCTAATAATGATTATTTTAAAAGATTTGTAAAAAAATAAAAATTACAAAGTATAGATTATTTTGGTGTTTTTTGTTTTTTTTTTAATAACTTATGTTCTACCACATATGTTGCAGAAAACCAGATTCTTTTAGTGGTAGAATAACCAAAATATAAGCAGAGTATAGGGCTCAATGAAGTATTGAGAGGTGAAGTAGAGATTGACTTCTAAAGAAAACTGGTAAAAAGTAGCTAATCAGACTGAAAGGCAATAATTCGACACAGAAGTTAAGCAGATATTTGATGTTTATTTTAATGGATTTGCACGTAGACTTCATTTGCATTCTGATCCTGAGACAGGAAAAATGCTTACTCATATGCTTAGAGAATATATTTGCTTAAGATATAAATGTGTGCAACTATATACCTTGATATTACATGTTCAGAATTAAGTTTGTGCTCAAATCTTTTTGCTGCAGATGAATGACATAGTCTTTTTTAGAAGGGAATATAGGAGTTTTGCACACAAATGAAAAAAAAACAAATTTGTAATACTCTGTGATACTACAGAGATTTTAAATTCTAAACATTATGAGTTTGGCTGCCAAAAGTTTTAAGCATTGATTAGGATGTCAAATTTTTTGCACACATGGGTCTTATGTAAGCATTGATTATTGTATTAATAAAAATATAATGTCTATGAAGATTCAGAGACTGTAGCAGAGTGCAGAGCACTTTCGTGACAAACTATTGCTAACTGAAACCATCCACTAACAGTGTTGTGTAATATAAACCGTTTTTAATGAATCCCAGCTGGTTTATTTAATCTCACAAATACAATAAAGATTATTCATGGCTTCTGGGAGGCCTGTTATCAGATAATATATGTGAGGAATTTTATGGCCTCTTTCAATAATTCTACTGGGCAAGGTCAGCTTAGGAGAATTAGTGGACAAATTCACTTGAAGAGTTATTGTGTTCTTGAGTGTTCTGTTTCTGTAGAAACTATTTCCTCAAATTTATTGCAGTAAATTTCTTATTTGTAATCTGTTTTATTTTCAATCAATCTTGATACTTAAACATTTGTCCATAGCTGGCCCTCAACCATAAGTACTATAAGCATAATCATAAGACATATGCTACTGCAATTAACATCTCATGTACTGTTTGGCAATTTAACAGCCTTTATAGTCCCTTAAAGAGCAATATTAAAAAAATATACAATTAACAATTTTAAAAATATAGGAAGCTTCAGAATGTAAATGGAAATAAAATTTATAATCTGCCATAGGTAACAGAAGCCAGCAAATTGAATGTTGGACAAGTATCTTCTTTTCCTTGACAAAATTAGTTTTCACTTTTCACTTTGGTCAGAACCAATTTAGGGATAAAGCAGTGCAAAAAGTCGTGAGTCTCAGTTTGACTCATGCCTCCTTAGAGCTTTTTTATGGGTCCTGGGGCACTATGAATTATGTCTAGGCATGCTATAGAGACAGAGAAGTCTTCAGTGACGACAGGCACTCTATCAGAAAAGCCTCATTTGGACTGTGAGCTATAATACCACATGGTGTACAGGTGGTCTCTGCCATCTTCTGTTGTCTGTTCTTATCCTCTTTTATTCAGCAGGAGATACCTAAGGCAAACTGGGAAATGTTTCCAAAATGCCATGCTGTGCTTTCACTAAGAGAAGAAATAAAGCCACAGAAATGTGCTGTTCACAAAATATTTTACATTCTGTTAAATTCTGGACCCAACCCAGTTCATATATTTTTTGAGTTGCTTGACCAAGCACTTGGTTTAAAAGCAGATTAATTCAATTTTATTATGTCCTGGTTCTTGACACAGATGCTACAGAGCTTGTTATTTGTATAAAGTATCAGAAGTACTATTATTTCAACCACCTTTTAATTTCTCTAAGTATGAGCCTAGTTCCACTTTTAAGTTATTTTTCATTTATGATATATAGACCATAAAGGCAGCATGAGGAAAACCAATACATACACTGTGAAAAGAAAGAAACTACCTTTCAGTGAAAAAAAGTTAAAACACTTGCGCCACCAGTTTCAAAAGATCAGTGATGAGAAACCAAGTGAAAAAGAATAGTTAGAAATGCTCCATGGATACAGAGATGGTAGCAATACTCTACACAGTAAGGTAATCAATATAACTTACTGGGGATCTGAAAGGGAGACTGTAAAGAGGCATCAAGGTTGCTTGCATACAACCTGCAGAGAGTAAGTGAATGACACAGTACATACTTGAAAAGAGTGAAGGAGTCAAAATTCTGGTGGATGATGCTGTGCATTGCCTTACAAAGAGTGGGGGAAAAACCCCAAAGACATTCTGTCTCTGACCTTAAGAGATTTTTTTTATATAAATAGAAAAGAATAAACTGATAGGTCTCAAAAATCTAATAAATTTGTGTAAGCATTAACCGCAGTAAGATACTGATGTTTTTGCACAGATGACATGGGAAAGGGTATTTGAATTTTTGTAGCTGTTGCTATGCCAATTCTGCTCACCATTTGCACAGTATGGCGATTTTCATAGTTAGCTGGGATAGTGGAATATACAGTAACCTTAATTCACAGCAAATATTAAATAAAAAATATAAAGGTTCCTTATGTGTGGGAATCCAGGACATCCCTCTGGCTTCCCTGGCTGTCTCGAGACTCTGGCAGGGGGCTCAGACACCTTGGCATGAAGTCAAAAACACCTGTGACTTTGATTTTAGCCCATGGAAAAAGCTGACAACTTTGTGCAGGGAATTACAAGCCACAGGGGTTTGAGTAGTGTGATAGTTGACTTAACACAGGGTGAAAAATTAGAATTTTGGGGCTTTTTAAAATAGGGTTCAAAGGGGCAAGATGGAGGGATTTGGGTGTGTCCTGACCGTCTTCTCCTTCTTCTTGTCCTCCATGTCTTGGTGTGATGGTGACACTTTTCTATTGGTTTAAGGTAGAGACACACTGTCTAACATAAATTATAGATATTGGCACATTATTGTAAACATAATACGCGGAGTTTTTAGTATAAAATGTAAACACCACCCTGGAGGGCAGAGAGAATGCTATGGCCGACTTGCTAGATGGAGCTCAGCACATCAGAGAAAGAATGTTTTAGATAAGAAAAAATAAACTACCTTGAGAAACCAACCCTTTGCATTCCAGACTCCTTCTTTGGCTGCACAGGCTGGGAAACAAGGACTTTTACATTCTTGTGGTCACCTCGACACCATGGACCCCAAGACTTATGGAAAAGAAAGCTTAAATAATAGAGGTGCTGTGATGCAGTTCCTGAGCTGTGAAAGACCTTCCTTGTCTTTCATACACCTAGGTTACGAAAAGAAGTCTCATCAGGTCTAGATGGGAAAGAGACATGGTCATTTACTTATGACAATGTCTGCTTTTTTAAGACAGCTGCAGGCATGTGCAAACCAGATATCAGGAGAAACATGCTTAGAAACCTCTAGGAAGATACTTTGGTCTACCACCTCATAAGAAGCTAGGAAATAAAAAATACTAGACAATTTTCTGGACAGAAAAAAAGCCTTGAAATTATGAATAATGGTCCTCTTTCTATTTAGTTCATGCTAGGTTCAGGCTTTTATGACCTTTTGCAGTAGCACATAAAACACTTACCTGGCGATGTATTCATCACTTGCTCTCAATCAACATGTAAACCAAATAAACAGATAAGAAACAAACAGATAAAGCAGACAAATAGTTAAGAAACTGATCACTGGAAATCAGGCAAACAATCATTTTTTCTTTCTAGATGTAGGATTGCAGAAGAAAATTATGTAATGAAACTTAAACAAGAAAAGGACTACTTGCCCTTGCAGTCTCTCCCTGACTAGGTACCTTTTTCTGCCTTGGCAAGCATGGAGGAGGAAGAATTATAGAGAAATATTTCTATATTCTAGAAATATTCTAGTACTATTCCACATCAATAATATCTTAATATGTAGACAGATGTTGTGGGGTTTTTTATTTTATTTGACAAAAGTACTGGGATGGAGGAAGTGGGGGAAGAGAATGAGAGAGCACTAACCCAGAAAGGATTAGGGGGTTAAGATGTGTCAGAGATGTCCAAAATTAAATAATCTGATCCTATTCTTACCAAGAAATTAAATCTTCCCCCAAGTGAATGTCATGAACATAGGCTGTCACTAGTTCTTGATTTGAGAAAGAAGATATAGTCAGAATAATTGACAGTTGTGTGGTCCATAGAGGTAAGAAAGTTTTAAATTACTTTTATTAAAAAAAAAAAAAGGCAAGAAATTTATTCAATTACAAAACACTTTTATAAAATCTGAAATGTCTTGGTCTTCTAATAATCACTTTTTTCCTATTAAACTCAATCACCTCTTAAAAAAAATCCATCACCACAAACTGTTTCCATTAATGTCAGTCTTAGTCTGTGTGGTCTTTCAGATTCTTTATCTTTAAACCATTACCTTCTTTATATCTAGTCTCCTCTGTTTCCATGTCACTATATGTATTTTATACAAAATATTTTTTTAAGTGAGTGTATTAGTGTTTCTTATTCCTTGGTCTTGTGCATTTCAATGTGTGTCTTTGTAAAAGCAAGTGTAATCATTCTTCTCTGTCAAGGGAATTATATAGCTAAGGATAGTAAATAGGTAAATAATGTATGATAAGAAGATGGATAATGTAGAGACAGCAGTGATTCTGTGCTCCTGTAGATACACAAGATGGGGGTTTTTATAATATTATATATACACTTACAATTTTGGCATTTACTCTGTCCTAAAAGTACTTTCTAGAGGTTACTATTTCTAATTAGATATTGTAACAAATCACCACAACTCTTCACAGAAAAAAATCTTTTTTTTTTAGCTTCTCCATTTTAATAGAAAAAGAAAAAAAAAGAAACAATCAGTAAACAGACAGCAGAGCTACACTAACTACAGATGATGATTTTGCTAAAGTCAATGTCACTGAGTTTTCCAGCAGAGGAAATGGCTGGAATCATGTCAGGAGAGTGAAAAATGCAGAGCAGCGGCTGCATTTTCTCTGGCAAGACATTGCACTCAGCTGGGGCCAGGTTTTTGGCTAGAAACATATTTACTTGTCAGGTATCTGAAAATAATCCTGAAAGACTGAGCATGGACAACATGGGATGGGACATGAGACTATAGACAGAGTTTTTCTACAGATGCTGGTAGCACTACCAAATACTTGCAATGTGAGTTGGGAAATATTTTGTTCTGCAAATTATTTCTGTCACCAATTTATGGAATCTTTGGGAGGAAAGAAGTGACTGTCATCAAACATACTGAATGTTGGCAGTAGAATAGCAAATATGTATTTATCAGAAGGACTGATATTTTCCATGAGCAGTCAAACATGGACCTCCAAAACTTCACTGAGGTAATAGGTGTTGCTACCAGCTTAAGGCCCTCTGGGAATTTCTAATGGCTGAAACCATAATAATGTCATAGCTAAACAGAGGAAGGAAGGTCCCAACTTCAGTCATATCTCAACTTACAGAAATGTCAGAGTGATAAATAGTCACACAATGCAAGACAGGGATAGTTTAGAAGGGTTGCCCTTAATTGTCTTGCCCCATATTGCTTTTCACTGAGACTGTTGGGCTAAGAGTGGCTACACAGCACCAGGCATTATTAAGGCAGATTGAAAACTTCATTACCATGTAACAGATATAGCAGGTAATAGAAAATTGCAGTATACTGAAAAGCAAAATGTAATTGAAACAGCAGAGCTGTATGGTGATGTTTGTTCATTAGATCATTTAGCTAACCTAAAGATGAATTTACTGATTGATGGCCCAACACAATGTCTTTGATAAGACATACCTGCGTTATGTGCATTATGCCAGCAAAAGGATTCAGTGCAGGTGGAAGGCCAAGGGTGAGTTGCCTGAAAAAAAAAAAAAGAGGGTGTAGACAGAAAAATCCTGATCCATAATAAATCTTAGTAGCCCTGGATTGGTAGAGCATAAAATTTAAGAAACAGCCTCAGCATTCCTTAAGCCTCTAACCCAGCCAGGTTAGAAGGACATGTAGTTTATAAGAATATCTGTTTAAGTGCTACTTAAGTGCTACACACATACACACAAGCTGTAATAAGCAGCAGATAATGGAGACAGTGGCAAAGATCTAAGCTTTGTGTTTCTGGCTGGTGGGCGACTGTAGAAACTGACCACACGAGTGAGCGTCACCCAGAACTTTATAACTCCTGAGAAGGAAACAGGCTCTGATGGGAAAGAGCAAAATGACTGCAGGATACTTAACAAGGACTTTGTTGTGTGTAAAATTTGTCCTGGGATATTTCAAAAGAATTGAGAGAATTTGCAAAGCTTATACATGGGCAATGACAGAGAAAAGGGAGCCTTACAGCAGACCAGGGAGCAACAAATGCAGGAAATTAGAGGTGAAAGACAGAGTAAGAGTCCATTTGTGTGTATATAAGCTGATCATTGCTCTTGTTTGCCTAAGTCTTTCACCTGATCACCACAGTCTGTCTTATCTTCAAACTTACTAGCCAGTGAGGAGGATTTGGGACAGGAGACATAGGGACTGTGACTGGATTCTGGAAAGACTCAAGGCCAGGGATAGGATTTGAAGGATTTGCAGATGTGTATGCTTGCAGAAAAGAAAGTGGAGGGATACCTTTATACATATGCATAACTATATCTATTTTATATATCTTTCATTGAAGTATGAAGTGCTTCACTAGTGGCCTCTATTTAACAGAAGATGAAGGAGAAATCCCCTGCGTCATAACAAAAATACTCTTCTTTATTCATCATGATGAAAAAAAATGGATCAAAAGACTTCAGAATTTCATAAACGAGGTTATATGGTAATGCAATAGATAAAGACAAAGAAGTAATTTCTGTTAATACATATTTTTAATATAAATTACAGTTGCAGCCTGTCATGCCAACTTACTTCAATGGCTCTGTTTTGCTTTGAACCTGAAGCAATAACAGTTTTTCTTCAGAGGTGTAGTTCTTCTGTGTGTCCAGTCACTGGGCTTCATGGCACTTTATATTCATCTGCTCTTTCCCTTGTACTCCACTGTGGCTCATTGGAGGCCCACATGGCACAGCTGCTTTCTGAGCCACTTGAATTCCTCACATCAGAGCCTAGGAACTGGGAAAATTTTACAAACCCAAATCTGATCAACGGGAGGGAAGGTAAGCAGTAACAATCATTTACCAGGTTCTGTAATTGCCTTGTTTATTTGCAGATATCTGTGATTGGAGACTGGCAGTGTCTCTCTACCAAAAAGAATTGTACCACAATGTCTCTAACTTTGTTTTGTTTCTGTTTTAAGTAACAGATCAGATTTGGTGTCTTTGTAATGAAAGTAGAGTTCTATTTAATTTAATTATAAAATGGGATAAATACATCGTATTTACAATAAATACGTAAATATGAAAAATTAGCATATGTTTCCCTAAAGAACAGGAAGTAGATATTATCAGATTATCAGATCATCAAAGATGGGCTTACTAGGTATGCGATTTGATATGTCTTAAGGCATCCATTTAGATAGAGTAAATAGTTTAAATGAAAATAATTATCACTGTTCTTAACCAATTATAAGTAAAACTGTATGCTGTTGTATGACAAGGGTTTTTAATTACTAATAAAAATAATTATTATTTATCTTATCTCTATAATTATATCATTTTAATTATTATTTATTACATATATTATTTATATTATATACCATTATGTTTCATTATTTTAAAATATATAATTATATTTTTTCTTAATAGAATTGAAGGAATTTGCTGCTCTGATTTAATATTTGGCTTTTAACTTACATCTGCTTTGCAAAATTGTCATGAAAATTTACAAATAAAGGAAAAAAGTCCATTAACACCACTCATCACAATAGTGAACAGTAATAATTATAATACTTACATATTTTAATCAGCTGTCAAAGACAGACCATTTAGCCTGAATAACTGGAATTTGAAAAGAGTACTTTGTTTAAGGTCAAGACAGTCTCCATCAGAAACATTTCAGGCTGCAAAGTCATAGACAGTTTTTGTTATGAATTTTAATTTGAGTCTTTCTTAAACTACCCAAGACTGAAAGCAAATACGGAAAATTAAAAAATAAATCAAAATGAGCTGTAATATGCATCAAATCTCAAGGATCCCAAATGAAATTAAACAGTAGTTTGGCATCTAGGATTCTAAGGGACGCCTGCCACTACTGATTTAACTGCTTATGGCACTGTCTGTGCCAAACATATCTCTTTGTTCAGGTAGGGGATCCCACAGCTGCAGTTGCATACTTTGCAGCCCAGCCTAGATTTATTCAGCTTTGAATTTATTCAGTCAGCTAAGTTGTACTAATGAGGCTCTCTGATAAAAATCTCCCTGGAGTTAGTCATGTGTCCTGGAGAAAACACAAGAGACATCATTCTGATAATTTCAAAATTTATTCCTAAATACTCAATGGCTGGAGATGCAAAAAACCTTTTGGTTTATTTTGCCAAGCACGGATGTTACCTTGAGGAGATATCCATGGCCTGATCATACAAAATGAGAACTCATTACTTTAATATATATTTTATTTTATTTTTACTCATTATTTTAATATAGGCTGCATGTATACTTGCCCACACCAGTTAATCCCAACAGACACACAGCACTTGCATAGAAACAGGCAGCACCAACACTCTCATCCTGTTTTCCCTCTGTCTGAGCAGGATGGAGGTTCATAGCTGGGAATACACATGCTCACAGGTGAGCACACACCTACACACAGGTGCAGTGTGGCTCCCACCCGCAACTGGCCTCAGACACCCATCTGCCCAGTAAGTGCTCCTGAATCCCAGCCTCACCAGTTGCTGGTTGCTGGTCATGTGAATCAGTGGAACTTCAGCCCCACTCTGCTTGCTGGTCCTCAGAACTGCACAGATATAAGCACGTACAGAGCTGACTGACCCTCTCTCCCCAGGAGCACCCATACAATCACTTACACACTTGCACTGGCTCCCAGTGCAGCACGGCAGCCAGACAAGCTTGACCCTGGTCCCACCTGGGGCTGGCATGGGGTATCACTCACTGGGGGCTCTCTGGTCACTGGCCCCAGACACACAGTCCAGCCCAGCTGCTGGCACGACCCATCCTTGACCCAGGCTGATACCAGCCATCCATGAGCCTTTACAGCCCTCGTGGGGCATGGCCAGACAAGATACTATTTGCTCACTTCCAGCTCTGTTTGTCCCTTCGCACCTTTATTTTCTCACAGTTGTTCCTCCCCAAATCATCTGAGTCTATCCCCTTCTCCACCTCTCATTTCTACCCTAAACATACCATGGTAAGACATGCAATCCCAAAATGCTCTTCCACAGCATCCCATATTATGTTCAACACCTCTAGGCAGCATGTCCCTGGTCTGGAAGGGGATATGGAGCTGCTCGTCTTGGTCTATTGTGATGAGGGACACAGCTGGACACTAGGGCTGAGCCTTTCCTGACACAGCCCTCAGTTTGTGTTCCCACCTGTCCTCTGTTCCTCTAGGCTTGCAGAGACAGGGCTGTGATGGGCTGATGACTCCCTGGGGTAGGGAGCTGGGACACAGTGATGTCTGAGCTGCTCCATCAGCCATTGTCTCTGTATTCTTTTGCGAATGTTTAGTTAAATTTTTACACCATATGACATGATATTACACAATATTTGATATTTAAAACTTTTATCTTAAATAAATATTATATTTGGAAACTGTTTTGCAGAAATGCAACTTAGCACAAGCCTTTTTCAGTCAATGTTTTTTTTTACTAATGCTAAAGAAAACACAACTTCAAAGGAAAGTCAGCCTGAAGAAGAAACAAGATATTTCTTTCTGATTTTATATGAAAATTGCAAACTTAATCACACAAATATCCTATAATTATCTTCAGTCATAAAATGTACTGTATTGTGCCTACTGAGATCCAAACCAGAGAATCTGTTTTAATCAGTTCTCTACACTCTCAAATGTTTTCTGCGTTGCTTTATTACTAATGACACTTCTTTCAGAAACTGTGTCCCTGAGGCTCTGACAACATTTAAAAGATGTTTTGACAGCATGGTTCAAATATGAGAATTAGGAAAAATTCCTATTAATTTAAAGGATGTTAGCTAAAGTGCCTAAAATTAATCCAGCATCTGGCTGCAGACAGTGGGCTATAACATAGTAAGAGCCCTTTAAAACACCTGAACTGTAGGAAAACTTGTTTGTGCCTGATGCACTGCTGTGGCCACACATCACCCCCAAAGCTTTTGCAAAAGGTAAAATCCATACAGAGGGCAGTCATAGAGACAAGGAATTATTTTCAAAGGCATCCATAACTTTTTTAGATGTGATTTTTCACTCACAATGAAAACTCTTGAGGGCAAACACCAAATGTCCAGCTAGCTGCAAACATTCTCACACAATAAAACCAGAATCTCTTTGACAATAATTTTTCCCTATCAGCCACCAAGAAGCCATGTTACTGAACCCAGTAAATCTGCTGAGGTTCCCTAGAGAGCTCTTCAGGGAAGCCAGAATAATACAATCTTCAACAGCCTTCTCTGTCTAAGCTTCCTTCTATCCTTGATGTACTTTTCCTTTGAGGACAACATCAGGTAGTACATCCCTATTCCCTGATGCTGAACTCTTTGGACCTTGTTTATTTTCATTGTCATCTTATAACATTCTATCAATCTTATGATGACGTTTTGAAATGCACTACAATAATTTTCTGAACTATTGTAAAACTTCACAGAAAATGAGGGTGGGGGCACTGTTATTTTTGTATATTTTATAATGTTTGGCCATTGCCCTTTTTGTGTAGATCTTGTTTATTCTAATCAGATTTTTTTTTTTTACCTTCACAGAAATGGGTACTGGGGACAGCTATATTTAGATATATTTCTTTATCTGAAAATGATATTAAAAATGCTCTCAGAACCAACAACTTTAACTGCTAACAGAAATGCAAAATAACCTCCTGGAGATGTTTCATCTATTCACGAAACAGCATGGATGCTTCTTGTAGGAGAATCTGTTTTCAGGTACATCAACACAGAAATCTGACAAGTATTTTGTGTTCTCTGACTGCTCTTTTCTAACAAAAGAGTTGTATACACACTGTCATCCAAGCACACATGAATAAAAGGACTTACAAGTTCATGAATCAATAAGGGTAAAATATAGAGTCATTTGTGAAAAAGGCATAAATACAAGACAGACGAGAGGATAACAGATGAATTTCACTCACAAGTTTGATTATGTCATAATTACATGTAGATATCCCAAAATTTTAAGTGATTTTTTTTTTCTGAAATATGGACATCTTAGATTTTACAAGGTATTGAATATCTTAAATGTTTGTTTCCAAGTCTTTCTTTCCTATAAATAATGTTATGGGACTGTAATCCAGCTGCCTGCTTCCAATGGCCCATGACTTCACATTCATTGCCCATTGAGAACTGGGCCATTGCTCTCTTCAAGAATATTTTCACTTAATTCACATAAAAACCCATAAAGGTCTTTCAGTATAATAACAGAGAAACAGTTTCTGGGATCAGAAGAAAGTATTTTAATATATCACCTGAAATTTGATAGGTATGATGTTTATCTGTAAAGATTACAAAGGACTTAAATGCGGCAGCATAAAGAAGTATTTTATGCTATCAAGAGACATTTTTATGCTGTGAACACTGATCACACTGTTCACAGCCTTACAAATAAGCAACTAAAAATGTATTCCTTTTATGTACATTCAAAATGCAGTCTGTGTAATCAGAATCAACTGGCTAATGTATCAGTCTGTGAAAGTACACTATTTGGCAAGAAGGAAGCTTCAGGGAGTATCCCACAGTTTCACAAGTGTGAATGGATAAAAGTGAAAATTGAAAATACATTCTGTTAACCAAGTATATGGTTATCCTTTAGGATGTAATTCGGCAAATCATTTACTCTAGTCCTTCCTCTTTTTTTCATTTAAATTTACATTTACTCCATAGCAGCCCAAATAAAGTACAATTAAATCTATTCAGATCACGCAGAAGAGTGCACTGTGTGAGATTTGAAGTAAAAAAGATTGCTTAAAATAAAGCAGCTCAGCTGTGCTACAAGTAGGAGCCAAAGAAATAAATAATCAGCAAAAATTACTCCTGTTTGTAATTCAGCAAGAAGGCTATATTAAAATAGTTAATATCTTACAGGGAAAAAATGAAGTAAAGGAATCCAGAAATAATTTGCATGAATTTTCCATAAGAACATATCTGTGCACTCATATTTCAAACTACTTCTAATACTCCCAATGCTTTTCTGAACTTGCTTGTTCAAAGCCTCTGCATGTTCAATGTTGTCTCATATCAAAGTTTGTTCTGGAAAGAAGTTGGCAACTTCCACACTAGTTCATTTTAGAAGCATGAATACCATTCATTAGAACAGCTTTTGAAATTAATTACTTGCAGCATTTCGGTGAATGGTGCATTTGTAGCTGATGTAAATCATTCATTCACACTTGCTTAGTTTCACATCTTTTTGGAGATGTCTGCAGTCCATGGCTTGAACCCCGAAACATAGCAGTAGTGGTACAGTTAATAAAAGTAATATCATGTGTTGGAATATCACTAATGGAAAACCCAGCAGATAGTGCCTATTATCAAAAATCAAGACAGAATATGCCTCCACATTAGAAAATAATTATCTGAGAAATTTCATTGCACAAATAATTCTGAACTATATTTTTGGCAGTCTATGATTAGTCAACAGTTCATGATCATTAAGCATATCCCAGGAGATAACATCTAGGAATTTGTGAAGAAAAGACTTCCCTAAAGAAGTTTAAAGCCTGTATCATCAGCTTTCCTATCCCCTTACCATAAAAGGCTGGTTGGTTCTGCACATTATGCTCTTTTATACTGAAAATTAGTGTCAAAAAAAAATCGTTTCTTGACTTTTATTCCTAAAAAGCAATACAGTTGCAAATGTTTGTGCATAGAATTATAGTTCAACCGGGGCTGCAAATATGTATGTGAACTTTTTATAGAGCAAATTGAATCTGAAAATGTAGCAAAACTGGGTTATAATTTAAATACATCCATCCTTTTCATTTTTACCAGTGGAAATGTCATAAATTGTGGGTTTGGTCCCTTCTAAATGATTTGTATATAGGCTGAAGTCACTGAAGAAGAAAATCACTCTTGCAGCAAAGGTGAAGTTAAGGCAATTGTCTACATTAGGAAGAAGTGCAGTCCAGTCACTGCAAATTTGTAGAGAGAAAAAGCAATTAGGGCTTTGCATTTATGCTATATGACTTTCAGGGGTTTCTACTTCAGACTAATGTGGTTCTGACCCTCTGAACTGATGTGGCCTGTGCAGCTGGAACACAGGCTTTGTGTTTTGGTGTGAACATGTGTACAGGAACTAGAGGTGACTGGGAGAGTTGCTTGAAAAATTCACTTCTGATCTGAAGACAAAATCCTAGTGCAAATAATCTCTTACTGCTGAAGAAAATAGAGCCTGCAAAAAGTCAGACAAATTGCACTGCTTCGCACCTTTGACCCCTCTGAATTGGTAGACCCCTTCAAAAAGATAATCCAAACCACTTGTTCAAAGAGAAGGAGCTTTAATTCTTGTTTATCAGGGCAATTTCATTTTTCATTCCTAATTAAACATGCACTGAACTAGGGGTGAGATTTAAGATCACTCACTTCTTAGGTGAGTGGTAAATTAAATATTAATTATGCAAGGACATTCGTTGTTCATATGAGCCAAGCAGAAAGTAGGTGTCTTTTTTTTTTTTAATGTCCTAACCAGGCCATAGAATTACTTGCAATAAATATTTCAGTGTACTACATAAGGTGAATTTTCTTCAACATAGACTGAGAACTCACTGAAGAGCAACTAAAAAATGGTATTTTGACTCCTCAGACTTAACTACAACATCAGCAATAGGAGACAATTGTATTCCCAGATACAGGTACAGACTATAATTTAATTATTTGACCACTTTACTGCTGGAATAGAGGGGGATTCAAATTTCCTTAAGCAAAAAAAGCATTGACATCCAAGTCCCCTCCAGACACTTTCAAAAAAGGAAGGCACTTCCAACTCCTCAGCATCTGCAACATCTAGTGCTCTGCCTCTTTTGGGTTTGCACATGTTTTTCTATGTAATAGATATAACTGGAATGTTATAGTAAAAAAGAATCTGAAGTGAGAGTGATGGTTGTACCTGTACTGAGTCCTTATGAAATTGGGTTTGTTCAGAAACCTTTTTTCATTATAATTCCTATAAATTTCAAGGCAAAGACGGCATGAAGAGGAACTGAATATTACACCATATCATTTTACCCATCTCACTGGCAGGAAGGATGCTAGTGAGGTACACAAAAGCCAAATTAAGTCATTGTGTCCATTTGTATTAGGGAGAGTTTGACTTTTTTTTCTGAAATTGTGTCCAGTTCAATTATTATTGGCCCTGCACTGCTGTTTTTATAAATAATCATTAAAATGTGTTGCAGTTATGTATCATCTTTATCTTATTTTTGTAGAAGCCTCTGAGCATTCTTAACTAAGAGTTTTAGTCTAATTTTGCATTTCTGCATTATAGGATGAATATTAACGTCAAATGCTAATACTCTGGGATTGCAGAGCTTTCTTACTTTCCCCACCTTGTGCCTTTTTCTCTTCATAAATATACAAAAAAGCCATCTCACTGCTCTGTTTGAAATCTCTTATTAACACTTTGTTCTTCTGAAATGCCTTAAAAAAAAAATGGAAAAGACCAAGGAATAAGAGTTCTGTGACCTCTCCTTTTCATGAGACTCTCATAATTATCCTTACAGGGGGTATTTCATACCATATCAAACCTTCGCATTTAGCACAGCATTTAAGGAAACAGATTTTGCCTAGAGGGTTTGCAGAGCATGAAATCTCTTTCAGCACTACACAGCCACTGCTATCCAGCCTCACTGTGACCAGCAGGAGAGTAGTGAGACTGTGGGATGCTCATTTCCTTCCAGGAAGCCAGAGACCCTCCCTGTCTATCCTTACCTGGACAAGTCCCCTGCTGCTCCCAAGAGCACCAGAAGCTGAAGGTCAGCCAAGCTACAGCCAGGATAAGGATAAGGAGCTGGGAAGAAGTTGTGGTGCTTATTTAACAATTCAGGAGCACCAATTCTTTTGCAAGGTAGCATAATAAAGGGTTTAACAGGGAGATAAGAGCATCCTGGGTTCTACTATGGTTATAACCTGTGCACTCCTGCCTCTCATGTGTCTCCCTGGGACAGTGATAAGCCCCTCTCCCTCTCTCAAGTGCAGGTAATGCTTTCCTATTCCTATCACCCCCTTGCTTCCTAATACAGAGTGAAGATGATTTCTAACAGCTTTTTTCTAGCATCTCATCTTCTAAACACAGTATCCATATTGTGAATCATCTTCCCACTTCTTCCCCAGCAAGTCAGAGTTCCCACTAAAGGTAGATTGGTCAGATTTTCAATGTATTTCATAAAAAAGTCTGGCAAACAGTATGCACAGTTATACATACATACATAGTTGCATCTATTGAATGCAGGAACACTAGCAGTACTATATATGAGTATTCACTAATTTATCATTAAAAGTTTAAAGGAATTTGTTTAATTTACTGTGTTTTTGAACTGAAGTAATACTTGTATGTTTAAATATTTGTCATCATTTAGTTGTGATTATGACATACAACCTCTCAGGGAATGAACAGTACTCCATTTAAAATATATAATGAAGACCTACAGAATGCAAATTACAGACCAGGAAAATGTATTTACATAATTTGTTTAAATCAAAATTAATCATAATTTATGCCATGAAATGGAAAGCAATATCTGTTATTTTTCAGATTTTTTTCTTGTCTTTCGGGAAGAATTTCTCTTGGTTATTTTTTTCCTTACAGAAGTGCGAAATTCTTCCTGTCAGCAATTACGCTTGCTTTGCACAGTAGAGGACAGCATGTATTTTTTTCTTTTACTGCTGACTCTATCCACATTTTGCCTGATATGCTTTTCCATCCTCACCTTCACCTTCTGCACCCTGTGAACATAAAAGATAAAAAAATGGATAAAATACAAGGCACCTGAAGAAATGGGGATGATCACACAAGTTTTCTTTCCTGTGTTCAAAATAATATTGTCACTTTCTCCAGTAAAAAAATCTTCCATATACATGTAGGGTTCATATGAAAATGTATGATAAAAAAATTCTTCCATATACATGTAGGGTTCATATGAAAATGTATGACTACATTATAAAATGCGAATTCATATTTGTCTTAGTCTCTTTTTATTGGCGCTTACTAATTGCAAGTAAATGTAGAATTTATCATCCATAAAGACAGCAGAATCTGACCTCCAAAACCCCTGGAACATGCAAGTTTTGTGTATTGGCCATGGTTTTTATTTGAATAAGATACCCTAAAACTCTTCTTTTTGTACTAATTGTAACTCTTCTAATTGTACTCTCCAATTTTCATTTTTAGTGCATGTTGTGAAAAAAATGTTTATTTTGCATAATAGAATATATTACTCTTCTGATTTTTATCTGTTAGATAGCCTGGATATTTTCTTCTCATATTTTAAAGAGAATTACTTATTCCCCCAAATATATTTTCTTTCTCATCATAAAAGAGATAGGTCTACATATCAATATATGTCTTGGCATTGATTTCTACCAGGGGTGTTGATTTATGTACAGCCATTCTTATCGTGTCCATGTATGTGTGTTTGTATCTCTGAGATAGAGACCTTTTCTCTCTCTTTTCTTTTTCTGGCAAACTGAGCAGAAGGATCTATTTTTTGACAGGCTGCCACTCTCAAGAGGGCATAAAATCTGCATTTCCTTTCATCTCTCTGGATTAGTGGATTATCCTGCAGTCTGCTTGGTGACTGAGATACTTTATACCCTTCATCTCTGAGTTCTTAAAACTAATATAACAACAGCAGGTGCGTTTCTAAGATTTGGCACGTGTTGGAGAGTGAGAGGTTTTATCAAATGGCTGATTGGTATCTTAAAAGCTCAATTTTTTTTCACAGAGACCTCATTTTAGCAACCAACAGTATCATAATAAGAAAGTCACACTTTATATTTTTGCTTCATTTTGTGATAAAAGCACATCAAACAACAAAGTTGGAAGCCTGCCTCTATTATTTGATCTTCTTTTAGAAGGGAGGAGAGATGGGAGACTACAGAAGAAAAGAAGAGAATTAATTAGAGCAGCAAAAACTGTGTAAAGAGGAGGTTGCATGATGGTCCCAAGTGTAATGCTGGAATAGGAAACAAAATTTAATTTTAAGGAAAAAAAAAACAATAAAACCTTTGGAAGTTCTGTTCCAGTTAACTGTCTCCCAACTTTAATCCACTAACCAAATTCTAAAAGGTCTAAAGTAAAGGATTTGCCATTACTTCCACTGCACAAACAAACACCAAAGTAACTGGAAAAAGGAGAGGGGTATCCTGCCATTCCCTACTGCCAGGGCCCTCTCTCAGCCTGGCTCTCATCTCCACCTAGAGAACCTCAGTTAGCCTGGACCAGGTTTTCTGGGCCAAGTGTGTGGTAGAACTGTGTTTTTTCCTGAAGATGTTTCAGGGAGGTAAAACCAGCAAGGGGCCAGAGATGAGAAGCAAAAAACAACAACAACGGCAACAACAACAACAACAAAAAATTGGAAACACCAAATGAACAGAAAAATGAAAACTAAAAATCCCTACAGAACAGGATTTCAATACTGTATCTCAGAAAGGCTGAAATTTAAGAGTTCTATGTAGTTTTAGGTACGATCTTTCTTTTTCTAGGCCTTTCATTTTTAAATCAAACCCTTCCATTGTTTTACTCAGCTGCTAATCTATCTTATCAATAATTGAATTCTGCCATCTATCACAGAATGTATGATTCAATTAATTTTTTATCTGTGTTTCTTAAATACCTTATTACACTTGTTTTTTGGTCCTGGTTTCTGCTGGGGTAGAGTTAATTTTTTCTCCTAGTAGCTGGTGCAGTGCTGTGGTTTGGATTTAGGATGAGAACACTGTTGGTAAGGCATTGATGTTTCAGTTGTTGCTGAGCAGGGGTTACACAGAGTCAAGGCCTTTTCTGCTCCTCACCCCATCACACCAGTAGGGAGGATGGGAGTGCACAAGAAGCAGGGAGGGGATGGAGCTGAGACAGCTGACCCCAACTGACCAAAGGGAGATCCCAAACTACATGGCACCATGTTGAACAATAAAAATGAGGGGAGCTGGCTAGGAGGCCAGCAGTCTGCTGTCTGGGGAGACAGGCATCACTTAGTGGGTGACAAGCAATTGTATTGAGCATCATTAGTTTTGTATGTTTATTATTATTATTATTATTATTATTATTATTATTATTATTATTATTATCTTCCCATTTCTGTCCTTTAAAACTGACTTTATATCTCAAACAATAGGTTTTACCTTATTTTTTCTGATTCTCTCCTTCATCCCACTGTGGGGGGAGTGTGAAAACTGCTGGGAGGTGTTTTCCTGCCTGCCAGGTTAAGCCATGATATTTTGTTTCCATATAACTTCGAATGATTCTTACTCTTTTCAAGCTGCTCTGTCACATATTTAATTTTTACGTATGTGCTTGTCAACGAAAGTCTAAATTCTGCTCATGCCCTGCATTTGGAGTTCAGCTGAGATTTGCATAGCACCTAATGTATGTTCTGTCCCTGTCTGTAACCCTGATCATCATTCACTGCTGAGCAGGCTGAAAGTCTCTGAGACCTTTCACAAATCTTATTGTTTATTTCTGGTAGTGTCAGCAATGTATGGATCATTTTTGGATACACAAGACCAAACAGTCATTTCCCAAAGAAGACAATAGAGTCTCTAAAGAGAGCAAGCCCAGAGGAGAAAAACAACAAAGGGATACTTGGAAAAATCTCCTAGCTAAATCTACTGAGTGAGTAGCAAGATGTAGCAACCTGTGTAGTCTAACTAGAAACACAATAAAGAAAGGAATAAAATGGTGTCCTGTAATTATGCTCATTGCATTATCAAGTTTTGAGACTTTTTGTTACATTTTATAGTTTTATCCCTTAAAACAATTAGATATTAATTTTTTGTTTTCCAATTTATCAAAAGAAAAATTGTTACAAATACTTTAGACAGAATTTTAGATGTTGATGCTAAATGGAACTTATTTACATGCTTAATTTTCAGAATGCCCTAGCATAACTGAAACACAAATAAAGGCTTTAATAGCACTCAAGAAAAAAGACAGTGTCTAAATATGGTTGCTGCACAAGCCGAACTAAATAAAAATGGTTGATGTGAAGTAAAACCCTAATTTTTTTAGTTTTGGCAAGAAAAGAAACAAAGACCATAAGTTTTAAAGCTGAAAATAGATTGTTATAGCATAGTCTTAACATATGGCTTAGAGAACAGCTCAGACAAGGAAACAAGACTCAAGCAGGTGAAATGAGGGAAAGCTTGCTCTAAGTGCACTACTCCTTACATTGATATCTCAGTTTGGTATCTGTAGTAAGGCATTACAAGCAGTGAGAACAGGAAAATAAAGCAATAAAAACAAATAACTGAAATATTCTTTAAGAACAAGAATGAGGAAAGAACAGAAAGTTGCCACCAGTACAGCATGGGATAGCAATTAAAATAGGGAAAAAACTAGAAAATATGTTACCTTCCTTGAGACAGTCCAGAAGCATGGTCCATTGGAAAGGCAGTAAAAATATACTGAGGTCAAACAGGCTAAGAAAAAGGAGTAGTAACCCACTGCAGCTGTGGGATTTAACACTCGCCAAAGTCCATTGTTACTCACGAAAATAGATTCAGTTTCTAGCTTCACACCTAAAAGGTTTATTTGCAAACATATTATTTCAAATTTCAACTAAAACAATATAGCCAAAACATTTAAGAATGCACTATTTTGCTTCTATGCATTTCCTTGACATTGTTGCAATATAATCAGCATTCTGTGCCAGGCTCAGTGGTGGAACACTGCAGGGCTGTGACACACTTAACAATAAAAAGGTCAATTTTAAAAATACAGAATACTCACTATTTTCCCTTTTTAACCATCAGCTTTATTTGGCCATTGTATTATATAGATTGATAAATAATTCCAAATGTAAAATAACCAGAAGTTATTAAATTGGGAGGTAGGTGCTCCCATAAGAGAACTGCATGAAAGATGTAAGACTCATGTTGGGAAAAAGGCTGCTGTTAACACAGGTTAACCAATGTCTAGTTCCAGCTACTGCCAACTGCTTCCATCCAACAGCACAACCAATAAGCTCTGGTGCATGGCCTGACCATATTTACTGACACACTCTTTTAATCTTCCTGGCTTAGAAAACAGAGTAAGCTAAGACAATGAGGGGTCTGTGTATTGTGTTTGTGCAGCCAGATTTTGGTAATGTGCAGTTACAGGGATGGATTCTGTGAGAAACTTCTAGAAGCTTCCCACTGTGTCCAAAAGAGCCAGAGCCAGCCGGCTCCAAGATAGACCTTCTGCAGGCCATGGCTGAACCCATCAGCAGGCGTGGAAGTGCCTGTGGGAAAACACAGTGAGGAAGGGGAAAAAAAGCCCTGTGCAATGGCAGCCAGAGAGAGGAGTGGGACTGTGTGAGAGGAAAACTCTGCAAGCACCAAGGTCAGTGAAGAACTGAGGGGGGAAAGTGCTCCAGGAGCAGAGTCCCTGTAGTCCGTGATGAAGACCATGGGGAGGCAGCTGGGTCCCTGCAGCCCATGGAGTACCCCATGCTGGATGAGGTGAATGCTTGTCCTGCCAGGAGCAAATCCATGCTGGAGCAGGCTCCTGGCAGGACCTGAGAGCCTGAGGAGGGAGGATTCCATGCTGGAACACCTCTGCTGCTAGGGCTTGTGAGCCCATGAGGGAGCAGCCTGTTCCTGAAGGACTGGAGCCCATGAAGGAATCCGCACTAAAGCAGCTCATGAAGAGCAGCAGCTGTTCTGTGGGAAAAGTGCACATTGGAGAAGGGGTGGAGGACTGTCTTCTATGGGAGGGGCCACATACTGCAGCAGGGGAAGAGTGTGAGGAGGAAGGAGCAGCAGGGGAAATGTGGTGAGCTATCAACCCATTCTCTGTCCCGCTGCATTGCTGCAGTGGACGAGGTAGATAATTTTGGACTGAAGTTGAGCCTGAGAAAAAGAGAGGGATGGACGGGGTGAGAGATGGGTAGGAGGAAGGTGTTTTGAGGGAAAGGGTTTTAAATAAAACTTGGTTTTTATTTCTCATTTTCCTACTGTAATCTGATTGTAAAAAAACTAATTAATTTTCCCAGTCAAGTCTGTTTTGCCCATGACTGGTGGCTGGTAAGTGATCTCTACCTGTCCATAAAATGGAGCCTTGAGCTTTTCCTTGTATTTCCTCTCCTCTGTTGTACAGATGAGGAGTGATAGAGCAGCTTGGTGGGGCAACTGGCATTCGTTCAGCAGCAACCCAGCACAGTGAGAAAGGTATCCTACATTCTTTAATCTCCTGGAGGTATTTCCCAGAAGGTAACAGTCTCTCACAGAAAGTAATTTAAAAAGTCAGCTGATGTAAGGGCCTAACACTCAAGGCATTATGTTCTCATATGTGCAGCGTGACTTGAATTATAGAGAGACTTAAAGATTATAGCAGAATATAATAAAACAAGGTTTCAAGCACAAGTATGTCCATAGTGTTAATATGTCCAATTCAGAGAAACTTCCAAGAGCAGCTAAAAGAACAGTATAATGTCTAAATTTTAGCTTCAGAAGTTTCAGACTTGCAGAATTTAAAATATTTGGATTTTTTAGTTTAAAAATAATGTTTCATTCCAAACTTTCCTCAGACAAGTTTAATACTTTTCATTTCCTCCAAATCAAACATTCTAATAAATTAAAAATCCTATTGATTTCAAAATTTGGATTGAATTAAAAATTAAAGAATTTCAAACTAAATAATTTTATTTTAATATATAGGTTTGGTATATTAGAAATTAACAAACTCAAAACCCATTCTCACTCAATTTGATTTTAAAGCCTTATTCAAGTCAATGCTTTCAACATAACTATTCCCTACTCCATAAATATGATATAGATTCCATTTTTCTTACTCTTTGACCTTGTATATGTTCAGATTAGCCTTACCATACCTTTACCAAATGATGCATAGCAAACTATTACTAAACTGCCTCTGTTATTATTTATTGCTCTATCAATATTTGTGCCACCCATATATTTATCTGTATTGATTTTGTATTTTCTTCTAGGGCATTGCTAACACTGGTTCCCAACAGATAGCAGGAGAATCTGTAAACTATAAGCATTCTGTAAGTACAGTAAATTATAAGCACTTGACTAATGAGTATTTAACATAATTAATATGGGTTTTGTGAATGTTCTTGTTATGGCATCTTAAAACAAATATCTCTGTGTTCTATCTCTAGCCATATTGTAATATCTTAGTTACTATCCTAAGCCAAATGACATATCATCAGAAAGACATAATTTGTTTGATAAGAGCTGTTTTTTCATTAAACTCTACTAATTGTCATTAATTATGCTACTATCTTTACTGATTTTGTCCCATATGATTCTCAACTGCTTCTGAAGATGAAAGCCATTCTGCTTATCAGTGCCTTGCGAGTTCACACTCAACCTTTCTTAAAGTTTGGTGCGGCAGAAATAACCAAACAATTGTTCTAATGAATAAGTAAGTAGCAGAGAAATGGAAGGAATGCCCTTGGCCTGTTCCAGCTGTCACAGTCAATCAAACTATGCAGTGCTTCTGTATGCATATTGATTTCCAAATTAAAAGCAATCTGGGGTTTTTGCCTTCACTGTTATTATTAGAAGTTTGTGCCAACTTTTTTGCACCTTAAATATTTACCTTTAATTTACCTTTAGGTCAATTTATCATTTACTGTAAATGGCCAAACTTCTTTCCAAAGAATTTACCTTGCCCTTCTAAGTATTTGTACAGTTCTAAATGCCACAGTTTTATGCCCTTCATATTTTCTGTTGCTAGGCTCAGCAAGGTACCATATGATAGTTTAATCATTCTGCTGATCATAGCTTTTGTCTACTCCTGGCCTACTTTCAAATATGTTTTCATATGTGTGACCAAACTACACTCAGTATTTAGCAATGACTGTATTTTGTATTTTTCTATTTTAATTGGAAATATATGACACAAGCTGAAGCTTATACTTCTTTTTTCTTCCTAAGACACACTGGATCACTGTCTCACAGACATTTTGTGATTGAGTAATATACCCATCTCTCTCTTTTTCCGTGTCATTTCAAACAAATGAGGCCAGTTAGTAGCTCTGACTCCAGATCAGTAGTTCACAGACAAATGTATTCCAATGGTCCAGTCCTATGATTTAAAATTGTTTAACTTATTTAATGGTTGCTGTTAATCATCCCTTTGAGCTACTAAGAGAAGAGAACATATTTCATTTTCTCTAGAAGATATGAATAAATTATGCCACTTCTTTCCAGAGAGGTGTTCAACCAAATGTTTCAGACTCTTCTGTATCACAAGGATGATCATATTTTTCAAGATTTTATGCAGAATCCTCTCCAAATGTATGAGGTATCTAATCCTTCTGATGATAATCCTCCATATATACTATCAAGGTATTTTGTTATCTTTTTATTTGGATGATTAGAAACACTGTGGGAAAAAAGACTGGAAATTGAGGATGCATAGAAATTCAGAGTTAAAGTCATAATTACCTAAAAATTTTCTTTTAGGCTCTTCTTCTGTGTATCAGATATATATGAACAATGAATTTTTACAGTGGCAATGCTAGATGGACTTTTGGACTGAATGATCTTGAAGGTCTCTTCCACCCTTTGATGACACTATACTTCTAACTTTCAAGCCCTTTTCTTGACAAAAAAAATCCCTGGTTTAGGTATTTTGGTGTGTTTTGGGGTTTTGTTGGTTTTCTTATGTTTGTTTATTTGGGATTTTTTCTTGAAATAAATGGAACATATCTGAATCTATTAACCTTGCAAATGATTTCAAAAGCTGCTTTAAAAGACATCTGGGACTTCTACTACAGATCTTGTAAATTGTATGTAGTGGAAGTAACAGGGCTTTGGAAAAATTGAGATTACCTGGAAGTGAAACATCATTTCAATTCCAAAAAAGACAGATTCAAATGTAATAATAAAAAATAACAAAGATATAAGACTAATATGTTGTAGAAATATATAAAATATTTAATCTATATTTGTTGCATGGATGAGCATAAAAATATGATACCACTGGAAGGGCAGCTGGTCTCCCTTTTTAATTTGCCACTTAGGCACTTTCAGTCAGTGCACTTCTTCTCCTATCAAACAAATTTATGAGCTGTGAGACCACTGGCTATTAGGGCTTGTTACTATGTTTTAAATTCTGACAAAAAATGAGAGGCAGAACCAGACTAACTGAACCATACCATCCCACTGAAGCCATTAAAAATGTTTAGGCATTCCTGGTGAAAAATATCTCAGGTTAGAATAATCACAGATAAGAATAAAATTGCTTACTGAGAGCTGCTAAAAGCCTTAACCATAATTGCCTTCAGCTCAGGAGCTAGTAGGCAGCATCCTTGAATATGATCTGGTAGCTGACAGGCACTCCCATGTTTTACAAGCAAATGGCTCCAGACCTTCATGTCATGGAGGGACTCTTCCACATGCAACCCAGAAGCACTGCAACAATTCTGGTGATGGAGGGTCTCCAGACTAGGAATAAAAAACTGTTTTATATCCTGTACTGATATTAACCAGTGAAATCGCACTTCAAACATGTCTGTTTACTATGGAAAAGATGCTTTACAGCTTTTCATGTCTGTGAATAAAGGACTGTAACAATATGTTGAGGTTAACTCATTTCTGGTTTGCTGCTGAATCTCTTGCATCCTTGAATACAAATCATCCCTACAGAGTAAGCTGTACCTACTTTCATTTAAGGAGTTTGGTGCTTTCTCTTACATGCGTGACATTGAAAGAAAAGCTCAGATAGCTGAGCAAACTATGCTGAGCCTTAGGTAAGACTCAGACCAATAAAGGAGTGATCTCAGCTAGAACAGACAGGTTCTAGGTTAAGACAGTTGTTTGTTTTACCTTCTTCCTCTGCTGACTTCCTCTGAAGTGTTTTGGGATAGCCACTTATTTCTTCACATCATCCATTTGCCTTCCTTCATTATGTTTTTGGCCATGGGTGATGAGATGCCAAAAATTGCTGTCTGAGGCTTAAGTGCTGCCATGACTGTGTATAGCCTATTGAAGGTAATAAGCTTTTAGTGTGATCACAGATGACATTTCTTTCCTGTCCAGGAGGGGATCACTGCAACACCTATTTCCTCTTCCAAGTTGATTTTCCGAAGTCATTATCAGATAAAACATTGATTTTTACCCATTCTAGGCTACTAATGCAGAAGGCATCTTTATTTTCTCTGATATAACTGTCTTCTACACACGTTTCATGAGCTCTCCAACTTTTATGTGTAATGTATGTCTGCTTTCCACTTAGCCATGGATTGGAAACCCTGATTCTTAATATAATCCCTGTTCCTTAAAATGGATATATTATCTAATACAGGCAGTCAATGATATCTATAGAAAATAGATAAAGAAATTTTGTAGAGTAGTTCGAGAGCCACATTACAAAAAAAATTGCAGGCTCTTAATTTGAATCTTAATTCATGAATGTCTCATTGGGTTTTTAGGCAAATTGCAAATTATTTGGGGGTATAACAGGAGCTTTCTTTTAAGTTTTGCACTAGCTGGAACAGTAAACAATAATAATCTTTTGTGAACTGTGTGTTGCATCACTCAGTCATGGATATTGAAAAACTTCCCAGGATGCATTTGTGAAAAGATCCAGACTTATAAAGCATTTCTTTTGGATAAAAAAAAAGATTCCTAGATGGCAATCAGTGTTCCCAAATAAGGTACAGCTGAGATCCACAACTTTAGCAAACCTGGCAGAGCTTACAGATCTAGACTGTTCCAAATATCACAAGGATGAGAAGTAAAGGACTTTGAAGTGCCCTAGACAGCAAAAAATTACGTACATGGTACTCATAGCCAGGGGCCTCCAGGATGTCTGATAAAGTCAGTCTTTTCCCATACAAGCTGGAGATGGGGGAAAAATGAAAGTTATTCATCTCCCTTTGACCCACTGAGTTATTGCTTACTCCAAGACCAGATCATTCATCAAGAATATGAAAGTCCTGGCTTATTCCTTGGTCTCATCTCATATGAAAGAGGATACTTTCATATCTCATAGAAGAGTGAAAGTTGCTATACTTTTGGTGAAGGGTGGCTCTTAGATTCCTGAGTGGAAGATGTTCCACTTCCTACAGATAAATAGAAAGTATTTGTCTGAGTAAACAATGAAAACTTTGAGTGGTTATTACCATCAACTTGCATGGGATGAAGCACCACTGAATTTGACTGTCTTCTGTAGCTTCTAGTCATTTATGCTTGAAAAAAGGAATCCCTACAACATAAGGATGAGTACAGCTGGTCCCAGTGTATTGAGCATTCTGACATTTAGCAAACCATAGAATCATTAAGGTTGGAAAAGACCTCCAGCTCATTAAGTCCTATATTTGACCAAAAACTACCATGCTTGCTAAACCATATCACAAAGTGCCACTCCTACTAGTTTTTTAACATTTCTGGTGATGGTGACTTCACCACTTCCCTGGGCAGTATGTTCTATTGCTTAACATCATTTTCAGTGATTTTTCCTAGTATCCAGCCTGAATGCCCCCCAGTGCAACTCAACACTATTTCCTCTTGTCCTTTTGATAGCTGTCTGAGAGAAACAAAGAGGAAAGTTCAAGAAATGAAGTGAGTGAGGCAGTGATACCATTTCTTACTCTTTATTTTTGACTACAGTGTGCAACACTGGATGGAAACTAAGCAAAAAATGAGATGCCAATAATTTTATCAAAAGAATGGTAAAACTATTACCATAGTTTTAGGTATGTGAAAGGTGTGAGATATCAGTTGAGGGCTGCCTGGGCTTTGGTGACACTGCTCAGCAATGTCATTTTACTAGTAGAAATCTAGGTGATAAAAGACTGAGTGCTCAGCTGTGTGGCACCTGACTTAGAGTTCTGATTTTAAATCACTAGGAAGACTTTTTCCTATCCTTCCCTCTGCTATTCCCTTATTAGCCTAGTTGTTTGCAATCATAGGAAAAATAAATGCCTGAACATTTAAGGAATATATTATCTTTTTTATTTTGTCATTTTATGTTTATCCCATGACAGATGGATAAAATGTAACTGGAAGTATCTCTGCTTGAAGATGCTCTTTTAGAAAAGTTTGAATCATCACTTTGGGGTTTTGAATGTCAGGTGCAAGGTGAAAACCTTTTTCCTCAAGTATGGTTACATCTAGAAAAACAGAAAATTCAGTACAATATTAAATTCAAGGCATGAGCAACATCAGTGAGAACTGATGGTACTGTTTCCCAGGGTTAAGAGCATAATTAATTGCATATCCTAACACCTCTATATCACACAACCCTATATCACACAATTCTTATTAAAATAATATATATTTCTAACACGAAGAAGTATGACAATTACAACTCATATCAACCAGTATAGTTTCTGGGATTATGGATCTTGGCAGATTTCATAACATTTCACTAAAGCATTTGACAGAGCTGTCTGCATCATGGTAACAAAATTAGCTCTGAGGTGTTTGGCACAGCAGAATATTATGGATTATGCATGTTTAGGACATCAGATATCTTGGTTTTTCTGTTCTATTTGTTTTCTGTTTTGTTGTTAGGTTTGGTTTTTTTGGTGTTGTTTGTTTTTTTTTTTTTTTCTGGACAGGTTTTTCTGACTACTTTAAATAGTCTATAATCCCTCTTGTTCTCTTCCCTGGGATTTCTAGAATATTTTTCAAAAATTTGCATGTTTTCTGAAGAATTCTCTCTACTAAAAAGAATATGGAATCTGAGAATTCATGTGGTCCTCATTCTTAAGAAAAATTCATAGTGGTTTAGACATAGTGATAATTGGCCCACAGAGATATAACAAGCTTTTCTTACTGAAGTTCTCTCTAGGGTTAGAAATGATTGCTGATACTTTTTTACATCTTTAATAAATTTCGCAGAAGTCATTGTGAGGGACTGGACAATTAACAATTAATGACTTAAAACACTTATCCTCTTGTGGAGGCACCAGAGTGATTTGTTTGGGCTAGGTTTGCATCCCTCGAGGAGAGGAGGTGAGTTTTTGGGTGGGCAATTGCAAACTTCTGGTCTGCAAAAAAGAGCAAAAGACACAAGATGGGCTTTGAGGCTCATAAGAGGCAAACCCTGTGGAGACAGGATAGTGCTTTGTATCGTGCCAATTCAATATCATGATAACTCAGAATCACAGAATATTCTGAGCTGGAGGGGACACGCAGGAATCATCAAGTCCAACTCTTAAATGAATGTCCCATACAGGGGTGGTTTTAGCACCGTGCTCTAACCAACAGAACTAATCTCAGGATCAATTTGCTCGGCTGAAAAATCTCCTTCCCCCACAGAAGGCCTTGAGAGCAATTCATTCTTATTGATGGGGCATGACTGGCTCACCTGTGCTGACTTGAGAGGCAGCTGTCATGTTTTAGAAGGTGTCATAAACAAAGACCCCTAAAGTACCCTCAGACTCATTTCTAAGACCTTCCAGCTGCATGTGATCAAAAATCCGGGTAAAACTCCCTCTGCCTCCAGGGGACATACCTGAGCATTCTCACCTGAAACTTAAACATATATTAACCCACTGAACTTTGCATTTGGTGGGTTTTGGGATTTTTGGCTATCCTAATGGATCAAGAGAGCTTGCTTTCCACCAATAGACATCTAAGCTGCAACAAGCAAAACTTATTGTAGGCCTGTGTGGTGTGATTAAGTATCTTTTCTACTGTTACCCTTTCTCCTTCCTCCTTTCTTTTCCCTTATACATTTTATTGAGTGATATTTTCATGCTTTTATATTTTCTTACAGTAGATGATAATAATAACTGAAGGGGCTGCATACCTGTTTTACAATGCACTCCTTTTAAAATAAACTCAATTACTGTATATTTACAAACGCTGATCAGTCAGTGTTGTTTCACTTTAATCTGTCCCAAGGGATCTATTAAACAAGAACCTGGGTTACCCTTGCATTCTGGAGTGTGTCATAACAGTCATATGAAGTAAAAATAGAAATTAAATGCAACTTTTTTATAGCAAGGATAATTAATACTGAAAAGATTGTCTGAAGATTATATAAGTAGAATGACTACATAGAAAATATGCTCTATATTTTAACCACAAATTAGTGCAGCTGCTAAAGGAGATAGTAGGCACTAGCTTATGGCTAATCTTGTGTTGACAGACAACTTGGTGGATGACACATCATCTATTTTGGAAAAAGAATCAGAAGCTCCCAGAAAATACACCTCTTACAAGTATTACAGTGGTTGAGGGAATTTGAATACTTTCTATTAAAGCCATTAAAATGCAAATAACATTAAAGAAAAATCCCTAGCAGTAGATGCACCCATATGCATGTTCTAAAAAATTTTAGTTCTCCTACATTTTAGTCGTCTGGAGAAATAGGCTGACATTACAGTGTAACAGAAGTCATGTGTGCTATCTGGGCTTTAAGAAAAGTCAGAACTCAACAAGTTTTCATACTGATAATGGCCTGCTACAACTCTATATATATATATAAAGCTCTTAGTAACTAACTTCACTGATTAGTTCTCCCAAAAGAATAAAGCTTACAAAGAGCATAGGGGGCCAAGGGAGGTAGTTGTTTGCTTGTTTTCTCTAAAAGAGTTTTTGGAACCCTGAAAAAATTATTTCATTTATGACAATTTTTCCTATGAATTATGATGTTCCCGTGATCACCACTCTAAGAAAAAGCTCTAATTTTTACATCTTGTATGCATTATTCAGAAACACATGGAGCTAGCCTTCTTTTTCTGTCTGTAATTTTTAAAATGCCTACTCTAGAATTAAAGCTCACTTGTTTCAGAACAGGAGCCTCCATTCATCTGCACCAGCACAGCTGGTTGAACCATGCTGCTGGAAGAGTTTCCTGGGCATACAAATGTCCTGGATATGTATAACTTTCCTTGCAGCAAGTGCTTAATCTCTGACCTATCTAATGCTCCAGAAAAACCAGAAATTTCCAGAAGAGATTGTCACTGCAGATTCCTTTTGGCTGTCAGCAGTCCTTTCACATTAACCGTGGCACAGGCTTTTTCCCAGATCACTGGGGTGTGCATTTGCTCTCATCAGCTGAAGAATTTACAAAACCGAGTTAATTCTACATGTTCACCCTGTGTCTCCAGATGGAATGGTGTATTTATCAGCCTATGTCTGTTGTGCAGAGTATAGTGTCTACATCCCTGAGCTAGCAGAGATGCAACTCAGTAAATCCACATGGTGCAGATCAGCTCTATGGGTGACCTAACAAGCCCTGCTTTGCAGCTATCTTTATTAGCTTGAATGCACTGCTGCACAAATGTGGCTTAGCCTGCAGTCAGACCCAAGCTGACTCAAGTCCAGACAGCTCATGGAGCTTGGCACCATGCAGCCACTGCTTCTGGTTCTGGTTGTCATTATCAGCCCTGGGTCAGATCCCTTTGTGCCTGTGCTGTACACAGATTTGTATGTCTATTTGGAAGCTCACTTGGAGAGCACACCATTGAAAACTTTCTTTTCTAATTCAGATATGGCAATATTTCAATTAGGTAAAGATTAATATTTCTTGAAAATGCTGATATTTGAAGAAGGTACCAGTATTTTGCTTTTAATTAAATAAAAATTGAATGGCAGGGATTATTAAGTAGTTTTTTGTTTTGTTTTTTGTTTGTTTGTTTGTTTGTTTTGGTATCTTCAGTGTATCTTTGTATCTTCAATTTTTGTATCTTCAGTGCAATATCTTTACCATTAATGCACTGGAAGTCATTCCCCCATAAGAGAGAAATTCTTTGACACAAAACACAGAAAATTAAAATGGCACCTGGTTTTTAGCATGATTTTAAAGCTGATTTTTAATGTGAATTTATACATAGAATTTCTAGGATTCATGGACAACATAACACCTAGTCGTTCTGCATAATTAAAGCCATGTGTCCCTTTCCAGTCTACCTAATATCCATAACTACATGCAAATAATATGATTTTTATCTCTTTGTAGAATCTGTTACTGTAATTAAAAACATCACAACAATTTTTTAAAGAAGTTAAATACATCACTATGAATCACAGATATAATGTCAGACGCCTACCAAAGCTGGTGTATCACTCCACCTCCTCAACTTGACAAGAGAGAAAAAAATTAATGTATTATCAATTTGTAGCAGAGTAAGATAATGAGAAATTGACTCAAATATTCAAACAGCTTCCCCCCATCCCTTTCTTCTTCCCATGCTTAAAGTTAGTCTCGAATTTTCTGCTTTTTTCCCCCCAGTGACACAAAGGGACAGAGAATGGGGGCTGTGGTCAGTTCATCACATGTTGTTTCTACCTCTTTCTCCTCTGGTGATGGAATCTTTACACTCTTTTCCTGCTCCAGTGTGGAGTTCCTCCCATGGGAGATAGTCCTTTATTAAGTTCTCCAGCATGCACCCTTCCTATGGGCTACAGTTCTTCATAAACATCTCCAGTACATGTCATTTCCACAAGGTGCAGTCCTTCAGGAACAGCCTGCTCCACTGTGGGTTTCCCACAGAGTCATAAGTCCTGCAGGCAAATCTGATCCAACATGGGTTCCTCTCTCCATGGGGCCACAGGTCCTGCCAGTAGCCTGCTCCAGCAAGGGGTCTTTCACTGGCTGCAGGTGGATCTTTGCTCCCCCATGGACCTCCATGGGCTGCAGAGGGACAGCATGTCCTCACCGTTGTCTTTGCCATGAGCTGCAGGGCAATCCCTGCTCTGATGCCCTGCTCTCACCTCCTTCTTTATTTGGTGCTTGCAGTATTATTTCTCTCAGTTAGTCTCTCCTCTCTCTGGTTGCAGTTGCACAGGGCTTTTTCCCCTCATTCTTAACTACGTTCTCCCAGAGGCTCTGTCACTGTCATTGATTGAGCCAGCTTTGGCCAGTGGCAGGTCTGTCATGGAGCTGCCTGGCATTGGCTCTGTTGGACATGAGGGAAGCTTCCAGCAGCATCTCACAGAGGCCACCATTGTAGCATCCCTGCTACCAAAATTTGGCCATGAAAATCCAATACACCTGCAGGGCCACATCATAATAATCAGAACTCAGAAGACAATTTTGCAGTAAATTTCGTAGTTTGATTCAATGGCTCAGGTGTGAATAATTTAAGGAACCATAGCAAGACCTTGTTGAATGCTTCGCATAACACTTTAAAGAATAATGGTTACAAAGGCTTTTGTTAAAAGCCTGTGTCCCTAGAGAAATGGCATTTAATATTATTGGAAAGGAATGAGCTGGCATTGGTCCATCCTGTAAGTGTTCTTGCTTTAACCCCCACAATTAAAGTGGTTAGTGAGAATCATGTTAACCGCAAATACCAAAAAGTTGAGAAAGCGTCATGCTCCAACTTAATAGGGGGTAAAATGAACAAATTAATTCAATTACCCCCTTTTTTGTTATTCTAAGGAAAAGCAAATTTATTCACAGCTTTTGATACATTTCCCTAATTAAATCAATTTGATAAAATGAACAAATTCATGATGTCATTAGCTGAGTTGTGCTTAATGAAGTTGGCTGTATGAAACATTAACTGCAATATTGAATCCATTTCCTTAGGCAGGGAAATAAACATTTATCATTTCAGAACATTTACTCTGGAAGTTCCAATTGTCAGATCTTTATCAGCATAATCATCATGTCCTGATAAATCTACATATATTTGCATTTTGATCAATGTCATCATTAAGCTCAGACTAACATAAGATTCTATTGCCTGGCAGCACAAAAGTTAAACAGACTCTGACAACTCAGGCTCTTTACCAGATAATGATCTGATGGACAACTGTCAAACTATAAATGGAAATGACAGTACCTCTGTTATCAGCTTTGTTCAGCTACACTTTCTTCCACAGAAGTCTGTACATCAAAGTGGTTTTGGTAATATTTCTGTTTTCAATATAAATTTTCATTGGTGATAAAGAATATTTCTAGAAGGTACATTTAAGAGCATGAAGCTTTAATTAGGACATTCATGTGAGAAGGGAGAAAAATTTACCACTCCTTTCTCTTTTGATAATGTGTACAGTTTTGGGTTTTTTTATAGGGACTATGCTATTCAAACTATGGAAAAGATTTGAGTCTGCAGGTTAATACAGAAACATTTGCTCATATGAGGCATCCTTATATAATCATTACCAAAAGGGAAACATCAGCATACTGGAAATTCTTTCCAAATATTAGGCTACATTGTACACCTAACATAGTACAAAACATGGGGAAAATCATATTTGGAGATTTTCAGAAGAGAGGTGAGGAAGCATTTCTGAGAAATGGCCCAAAAATCACATTCAAAATTAAATGGCTAAAGAAAAAATGTACATGATCATTAAATTATTACACTGATAAATACTGTTATTACACTGATAAATATTTTAATACTGCTGTATCTTAACTTCCTAGAATTTCATTGATGTATAGCTGTGGAATTTGAGAATAATGGTATAATAAGATAATACTGAATGTTTTCACACCTTGAAATCAGTCTGATGAAAGAAACTAGTACTCAGTTATACATAAAGAATGAATGAACTGCTAGTGTTCAAGTTCTCAGCAAGCTCTATAAGGCTTTATAATAGACTGCAGATTTTATTAATTGGCCTCATTTAAAATATTGTCTTGTCTCAGTTAATTTTTATTACCATTTAATAATAATATTACAAAGAATAGAACATTAAAACTAAAATGTGAAACTGGATGTTTGGCTTGAACAATTCATTGACAACAGTAACAGCAAAGCCTGATTAATCAAGCATTTGTATATTATTTATGCTAAGAGAATTGAGTTTGTAAGCATTAATTTAATCTTCTTGCATTAATTCAATATTTATTGCCTTTTGCTAAAATCCAGTGTAAGATACAAAGTCACTCCCAGCGAGAATGTTGTGGATCAGAATTTACAGACTAGTGACACTTCTTTCATATTTCTCCATTGACCTGTAATGAAAAAAGTTATTTGTCTGCAATTTAAATCTAAAGATTAAAGTTCAGTTTGCCATTTAAACTTCTTGAATGTTAGGTGAGCCCTGTAAAAGGGAAAAATATTTTTCTATTTACTGGTAAGATTTCGTTAATTAAAAAACATTTAGATGATATTTGTTTGGGTTTTTTAATATTAAAAGAACAAACCAGAGGAAATTTTCAGTACAAGATGACCTAATTTTGAAAGGGATTATAATATCACTTTTCAGTATTTCAATTTCAAAGAAAATGTAAAGAAAAATCTCTTGATGTAACTTATTACATCTTCCACATTTTCAGACCTGAAAACAAGCTTGTATTATCTGCAGAATTTTTATTCTCTGGAAAAAGAGGAATTTGAGTAACTACTACCACAAAGGCGGATTAAGATCAAAGACTTCCTGGAAGTCTGTTTTCCCTGACAGTGGCTTCTTACAACTCCAGTTGAGTTTTGTAAGATTTCTCTTGACAGCCTGTAACTACAGAAAAACCAGTAGTAACAGTCACAACAGAGTTTTTATGTCATTTAAATATACTCTTTGAAAAACAAATGTTTTTATAGTTCTACTACTAGTTTGTTTCATCTAGTTGTAGCTAGGCAACTAGGATTTTGACAAGATTCTACTGTCACTGTTAATGTCCCCAAACATATGTTTTTTCCAAAGCAATAATTACCATTTAACAGTGGTAAAACAACATGACAACTATCACAGGACAGAGCTTACAGATCTTCATGGTACAAATTAAGCCAGTGGTAATTACTTTACTATTGCCAGAAGCAGCCAATCACATTTCTTACACAAAATAAAGTGTTGAACTATGTAGTTTTAAGATAAGAAATTTAGCAGTTATTTGCATAATGTGTAATGAACTATATAAAGTTCTCATAGCACTTCTAGTGAAGTATTTTAAAAATTAACAATCATTTAATTACAGTAACCCTTGATATCTGCCAGTTTTATGTTTTAAAGTCAGCAGCAAAACATGGCTGGCTCCTACTTTTTGTACAAACCTGGGATCTGTACTGCACATTCTTCATGACACCTACTATGCTTCAGTAACCTACCACAAGTGACAGGTTAGTCTTTCTTACCAAAAGGCCCTTCCTAACACATAGTATAGTAATATTTTAAAGAATTTGATTGTTTTTCTTTCCTTCTACATGAAAACTTTGTTATCACTCTGGTGCAGATTGCTACGCAAAATATGCGAGGTGAAGGGCTATTCCAGAAAAAAAAAATTGAACTTCATTCAGATTTCTGTTCAATGAAATCTGAGAGAAACTGAACATTCTGCATATGTGGCTCATCTATATTGTTATTAATAACATTATTGAGCTAAAAAGGCCATTATCACATAGCTGCAGGTTATCATGAGCTTAACTTGAAGCATATGATTAAATTCCAGTGACTTCAAAGAACCCAACAGTACAAAAAGAATAATTATCATATATAACTTCTGTTACAGTTAGGAAAAAATAGTCCTGTAAGTTTCCATATTAATGATAAATTATTTAATCTCTTGACAAGGACAAAAAGCCCCAAACAACTGAGTACATCTGTTTTATCAGACATAAGATATCTATTTTGAATAGTTTAGCTTTAAAGTTACTTTCACAAAAAGTATTCTGCATTTCTGTCTCTGAATATGATTTAAAAAGACCCCAAAAGTTGTATCAGAGCTTTACATAGTCATATTTCCAGAACTTCCAGAAAAATAAAATACTAACTGAAATAATTGTTGGGTTCTAACAAATTTATACCTGGATTTTAAGCCTTATGTTGGTCTCTAAATTCCTCATGAATGTTTTGCCTTTACTAATTGCAGTTATGTTACACAAATTAATATTAAGTTTCAATTTGTCCAAATTCCTTTGAAAATATTCTTTGCTAATGCACACATACTCAATTGAAAATTTCTAGCTTATATCATTTTGGTTTGTGCCCCCATTCTGCCTTCAGCATGAAAAATCAATTTGATATTCTCTTTTGCTTTTCCATGCTTTGTAACTGTTTCCTAATATTTCTCATTCAGATTATAGTAGCATCATATGAGAAAAGGGGAAAACTCATCTTTCAATTATTTACTTTTAATTAGAAGTTTAAGGATAATTCCTCCTCTGTCTTCCTTTTTTTAACCTTTCTTGTTCATTGACAAAGAGGGAAGATATAAAGGGGAGAAACCTTTATATTAAATTTTTTTGGCTTGCAAGCCAGGTTAAAATGATGTTAAAGCTGACATCTGAAATTTAAAGGGTATTTTTTTGTTTCTTTTTTTTTCAAAATATAATTTTCTGTATGAAAGTTACATAAAGGAAATTATATTAAGTAATCTGGATAAGAATAACATTAAAAAAATTGAATGAAATACAAGTGTCCCTATGGCACAGAGTTATAAAGTGCATTTTACAAGCATGAATAGTGTGACCATTCCTCTCTTATTGCACCAATAAAGACATCTGACTGGAGTATGAATTGAATTAAATCTGTACTATCATCACTGATAGTTCTATCATGATGAACTCAAATTTGCTACAGTTACAGCCAAATGCATCAAGTGCACCCTCCAGCAACCTTAAAATTCAGGCAGATGGAGGAAAAAGGAAAAGCAGGATAGGAGAGAACTGCCCTAACAAGAAGCAATCACCACTGCAACATTTCTTTGCAGTTCTGTTCTTCTGTGCAACTTGCATGATACTCTTACAACTTGCAATAGTAAAATACAAGAGACATGAAATATTCAGGATAAAGAACCTCTGCTGCTGAGAAAAGCAGAATAACTGAGACATCAGTATTACAACACATTTCTAGCTGTGGGACTTTGCAAATAATAGTCCTGTAAGCCCATTAAATATGCACTTGCTGTTCAGAGACATATATGTTTTCCCTGCAAACTCTTAGGTTTTTGATCTGAAATAAGCAGACGGATTCTTTCTGTTAATGAAGAGGAATATCTGTGTCAGTGGACAATGTACAATATACAAGATGTGTCCCATCTGTAGGCACCATCTGCATTATCTAGAGAAAAAAATACTAACTGTGATTATTACATCAACATTTTATCAGCATTTGAAATCCTGGAAAGATATAAAGTTGGTAGTTATAAGTTCTATGTATCTATGATCCAGTTCAACAAAAGACTGATTTCTCCATGTCTGTCAATGTTTCTGAGGTTAAACAGCTAAGTGTATAATGAAATCATTTGTTGCATTAGGACCTTGATATATTTTGCTTTGTTTTAGGAAGTCAAAAGCAAAATCTAATCATAGAATCACAGAATCATAGAATGCTTTTTGTTGGAAGGGACATCAATAATCACCTAGTCTCAACTGCCTTGCATGGGCAGGGGCATCTTTCACAGACCAGGTTGCATTGAGCTTCATCCAGCTGGGTCTTGAATATTTTCAAGGATGGGTTGTCCACACCTTCTCTGGACAACCTGTTCCAGTGCCTCACCACCCTCACAGTAAAGAATTTAGAAAGTAATTTCTTCCTAACATGTAACTGAAACCTACTCTCTCAGTTTGAAGCCATTCCCTCTTGTTTTTCCACTACATCTCTCTTGTAGGCACCCTTCAGGTGCTGGAAGGCTGCAGTTAGTTCACTCCTAAGCCTTCTCTTCTAGGCTGAACAACCCCAACTCTCTCAGCCTTTACTCTTAGGCAAAGTGCTCTATCCCTCTGACCATCTTGGTGGCCTCCTCTGGATTCACACCAACAGCTCCATGGCCTTCCAGTGCTGAGGACCCCAGAGCTGCATGCAGCACTGCAGGTGGGGTCTCACCAGAGCAGGGCAGAGGCACAAAAACCCCTCCCTTGCTCTGCTGGCAACAATGCTTTTGATGCAGCCCAAGATACAATTGGTTTCTGGGCTGCAGGAACTCACTTCCAGGTCATTTCCAGTTTTTCATTCACCAGCACCCCCAAGTCCTTCTTGTCAGGGATGCTCGTGATCTGTTCATCCCCCAGCCTGTACTGACACTGTGGGTTGCTTTGAGAAAGGCAGAGTTCTTAGGAAAACTAGGTGAAACATAGGAAGAAATCTGGTTTAAAAAAAAACTTAAGCTATATTACAAATTCGTTTTCAAATTACAGGCTGTGAGCTATGCTGGAGGCACTATATTCCAAATCTATACCCAAAGTGTGGAGCTCTGTACACATACACAAAGGTTGAATGTGTTTTCTACATGTTGGATTAAGAGTTTGCTCTTCTGCTCCTCGAGTGTATCTCACCATTGCTCAGTGTGTAGATACCATCTTTTGACCTAAGTGTTTATTTAAGATGCCACAACAGAGGTTTAATTCAACACATGTATAGCTGTTAAAAACAAACACTTAGATGTGAAAATAACTTGGTGGCCTGCACAGTGCAAGTGAGATGAGCTTGAGGGGAATAGTTGCAGAACATGCTGTGCCTCTTTGAACTTCTGCCATTCACAAGCTTTGTTGTGAAAATGGAGGTTAACTCGTAAAAAATTACACAGTTGCTTCTATCACTTGATTTCCATGGTTAATGTGTCACACAGGAGATCTCAACTCTGCTTATGTCAACTGCCTTCATCTGGAGTAAACTAAATGCATAATTTAGACTAAGTAGCTGTGACAACATCTAAAAATGCAATTGTTTTTGTGATTTAAATATATAGCTTGTTTAGAAATGTTCATATTTTGTAGTATTCAGCTACATAGTCCAAAGCTATAGCTATATGTCCAAAGAACAACATTTTCTTAGAGCAACTAAACCTGAAATCAGTTTTATCTATGTCTTAGTTTGATACAAAGTAAACCTTATAAAAACCTCAAAATGAAATGCTAAAGTTCTCCAAGTTATCTGGCAATTTTTTCCTATTCATTTCCAAACATGCTCTTTTATAATTTTTCTTCAGCACAGTTATTAAAATCAGTCAAGCTTTCCTAGAAAACTACTCCACTTTTTTTATTTCTTCTATATTCACAGTGGGGAGACCTAAATGAGGTACCCAGGCCAGAGGCCCTGCTTGTGAACAAGGTACTGGAGGATAAACCTAACCTGAAGCATCATTAGAAAAGATTCTGGAATAAACTAGTGAAACAAAGAATGAACTTGACAGACCAAGATGGTATTCTTCAAAGCATGAAACAGCTGACCTATTTAACTGTGGTGTGTTAGCTATCTGTGAAAATTGCTCCAGCAGATTTGGGACAGAGGGTAACAAACATAAAGGCAACTTAAAAAGAAAAAAAAACTAACTAAAATAAACCCCTCAAACCTACAGATAGGAAATATGATTTCTGTGCTGGAATAAAATGGTAGAAATAGAAGGCAAACTGTGCATACACATAGACACAATCACAGTAGTGTGTGATATTCTGGGGAAGAGCCAAAAACTGGTTTTCAGAGCAAGGAATCATATCTTGCTAATCTACAATAATTGGTTAAAGAACTCATACTGCAGAACAAGAGTCATCAAGTTGCTGTAGGCTATTAAAATCTCCATAAAGCATTTGAAAAAGTTTTAACTCAAAACTCTTAAGAAAATCTCAGTTGGCATGGGATAAATGGGAAGTCCATTACAAGTGTAAACAATAGCTTAAAAGATTAGAATTAGTAAATAGTAATGTTGTAGGTAAATGTAAATAGCTGAGGACATTATTGGAATCCTATAGGAATTAATGCTAAGATGTGCTATTCAATTTGTTTATCCATGATTGCTATAAGAATTTGAATGAGATGACCAAGGTTTCTAACAATATTGAGTTATTTGAGGTCATAATGAGGAGCACTCACCAAAAAAAAATTCAGAAATTGACCATCATATAGCAAGTGTCTGAGAAATAAAATGGCAAACATAATTCCATGTTTATTAAAAGGAAAATATTTTATTATAAGGACAACCTATCCTAATTTCAAATATGCAAGGATACAATCTGAACTATGAAATAGGTTTTGGATGTGACATCAATAATTTTCTATGCAAACTCCAGTTCATTACTCAGTAGTTATAAATTAAGCAGGTAAAATGTAATAAATTATTAGGAATTAAATGCCTGACAGAAAAAAAAATATATTCATAATTTTAAACAATCCACAGCATGCCCATTTCTTGATTACTGTTTTGGTTAGACAATTTCAAAAATAATATGGCTCACCTGCATAAGAGGCAGAGAAGAGTGAACGAATTTTTATAAAAGAACAAATCAATAGCCAAAGATTCTTTAGCCTGGAAAAGACATTATATAGGTCTTTAAGAGCATGGAATAACAGAGAAAAAGGAAATAAAAAATAGTTTGTTCTTGAACCTTATATTATGAGAATTAGTGGAAATCAAAAGAAATTATGAGGTGGCAGGTTTAAAACAATCAGAAGGAGGTGCATTTTGCTGACACGTATTAATGAACTTTGGAAGTAATTCCAATCAGTTGTTGCAAATGCCAAAATTTTTCAGCATTCAAAAAGCAATTGTACAAATTCACAAAAGTGAAACGCACAAAGGATATGCAACTCAAAGTTAGAATCATCAGAAGTTTGATTCCAAAGAAATTTCATTATATGCATGTTACGTTCTTTCTTGTACCTTTCTTTACACATCTGTACAGGCCCCATTTCTACCTGGTTACTGTTTTTATGCAGCACAGCTGTTTCTACTTTGTAGTTTTATTATATTTTTTTGATAATAAGACACTCTTTTTTTCTTACATATTACATAAATATATTGAGAAGATGAAAGTATTAAAAAAAACAAAATAAATGAGTAGAGAAAAAATAAGAACAATATATCAACTTTACTTATAATTACTTTTTAAAATTACCATTTTGACAATTGATTCTGAGTTGCCATAGCTCTTAAAGAGCTGAAAACAAACAATGCAATCCCTTCAATATTTCAAAGGGGTCTCTATGGAGTAGGGTTCTTTTAAAAATATATTTCATCCCATAAATGTTTTTCCCCTCTGTAGATTTCGTGTTCAGGAGTTTCATGGGCAATGTTCAAATAGGTATTGTTCTTTTGATTTTGCTAATTTTTTTTCTTCCTCCTTTTTGATATTACCCTTACAATTGTCAAATAAATTTTCAATCAGCATTTAATTGTAGATTCAGCACATTCCACACAGCTCTTAGAAAACAACAGATTAAGAATACTGCTTCCTACCAGGGAAACAAAATGCAGCATACTTTAGAAATACTGAATTTAACAACACCCTTGGCACTAAGTTTTAGACTCTTTTTTTCTTTCTAGCAACACAATTTTTTGTCTCTAAAAACCAATCAAAGTTTCCTATGAGTCTGAGCTAGGTCACCTGAAGCCAAGCTGAAGTCATATCAATGTCTCTATCTGCGTCTGATTGAAGAAAATGCAGCTTCAGTTCATAGCTCATTGCTTTTACACCTGTCTGCATCAGATTTCACTTGTAGCTGGATATGACATTGGCTGAACTAACATCCTCTCTTCAGCTTACTTCTTGTTACTTAATGTCAAATACTATTATTACAAAAGTACCAGCTGGAGGCTGGGGGGAAGAGTTGAAGTGATTTTCAAAGGAAGATTTCAGGTCACAGAAGATTCATAAAAATCTTGCATACTTAAAAAAACGAGAAAAAAAAACCAAAAACATGTTACAAGCAGTTAAGTTCATTTACTCATGGCAAGAGTTAATTAATTTAATTCTCTGTTTCATAAAGTTCATGAAATGGAAATATTCTAAGCATTTTGAGATGTGTTAGTAAGAGAAGTAAAATACTGTCTAACATGACAAATTCCACCATTCCTTTATCAATTTTGAGGTCTTGTCTGGAAGTTATTGTACCAGAAATAGTGACTTCTATTTTTAAGATGCATTATGCTGACACAATCATTAATAATATTCTCGTGTGTTCAGACATGAATTTCTCCCTTTCTTTTCTACTTGGTGTGTATGACCACATGCTTTTTAACTACTTTTCACTGAAAGATCACCAGTTGTCTGTCACTAGGGATTTCTGCATACTGTGAAAGGTGCCTGACTTAGTTCCTCTTTGTAAAGAGTGGTGAAAATGAAGAAAGCTATCAGTAATATCTGTATTTGACCAGGATCTTCAGTTCTAATCTACAAGAGTCCTAAAGCATAGGAATTCAAATAAACCAGGCACTGAGATGATCAGGTGAAAAAGAACATCTTTGCTATATGTATATTCTAGCAGGATTTTTAATATTTTCTTAGTGCTTAAGATTTAGGATGGAGTTCAGTCCAACTAATTTAGGCATTTTTTTGCCAAGGGGCATAACCAATAGCTCATTCCTCCTAATTGAAGTACCTAGAATCCCTACCTGGGGATAAGAAAAGGTCTTTAAATATTATTTGTCCTAAATATAGGTCTTAACTGGAAAACTAGAGACTGTGAGGCTGGGTGGATTCCACTGCAGCAGAGCTGGTCTGAAGACACACACACAGTAGTTCTGCATTGGTCCTTTGAGCCTTTTATTCACATTAAATGTAGGGGTTTTTTTTAATTAGACCAATTAGACTTTTATCGGCTCATAAACAGAAAATGTCATGAACTCCTAAGTACGTTTAGGAGTTAGTCTAGTTTACTTTCAGACTAAAAGATTACTCCTAAATGTAATTGTGCTTCTCCAGAGACCCTCATAAAAACTACGGATTAAGGACACCTAATTCTGGATTAATAGGAAGCTCAAAGCAGATTTCTTCCAGAATAAATACTTCTGAACAAGCATATGTAATTAAGTTTAGTTTTACACTGTTCACAACTAATTAAGGAGACACCTAATTAATTTTGTACAAAGTGTTAGGAAAACAAGTAGATTGGATTCTCATGTAGCTACTAGACATCTAAATTCCAGTTCAAAGGAGGTTTTGTTAGATTATAGTCTTCTTTTAGGTGTGTATACTGTCTTTTTCTTAAGCATTTGGGCATTCTTCTGTATTGATTAAGTGAATTTATGTGTCTAAATTTCACTTTAGACTAATTCTAGATATGAATATTAACATATTGAGATAAAAAGAGCAAGTAGCTTTCCAAGGTAATAGGTTTAAATGCTAAGTGGGGAGTTCAAGGAGGGAAAAGACTAGGGCATCTGAAAGAAATTCTGAAAAAGTGTTTTTGTACAGTAGTACACCCTGTTGTACTCAGATTTGTGCAGCCTGAGGAGCATTGGGAGTCAGATGAATGTAGGACTAAGAGTAAGAATTGTCAGTGACACACAGGAAGGTGGGCAAGGGTCTTTTTGGTGGAACTGAAGATCACTGCATGCCATACAGATTAATATTAATGTTTAAACTTTTGCCTTGTTGTGAAATATTTTACACTGCTGCAAAAAAGACACAGACCATGTGGTTAACATAAAAAAGAGCTATAGCTTGTCAGACCTGTGAAATCTGCTTTACCCAGAAGTGGAAACACTCCAGCAGAAGTGTATTTCAAAGGAGGGGGACCTTCTGAAAAGTCTTGAATAGAGCACTGAGTATGACTGGAGAGTTAGAAAATAAAACCTGTAAAGAACAAATTGAGTTATTTAGACCAAATTTAAAAAAGAAAAAAAGTGACCATGTATTTTTTAATTTTTATATTTACATAAATCTATAGGCACCCAGCTTTTCACATACTTGAGGACTGATGTACTGAGGAAGGAAGTATCATCTTTTGCACATTGGTGCAATGGGTTTAATTTTCAATAAAAGAGGCTGGGATTAAATTTCAGAATAAAACTTTAGCAATATCAGTATTGAAACACTGGAATAGGGAGGACTGTTAAGTATTTCCGATATTGGAGGCCTCTGAGATCAGATTAGAGAGAGATCTGGTGAGAACAAAACTAATGTAAATGTGGCTAATCCTGCCTAGATATCAAGTTCAATGCAACCACCCTTGGGGTCTATTGCTTCCATTATCCAGAAATAAATTACATTTGACCATCTAATTATTTTTTAAAATTTATTTTTCTTTATTTACATAAATCTATAGACAACCAGTTGCTTTTAATTGCAGGTAATGAGTGTCTGGTTTTGGCAGTTTCACAGATTTTTAAGAGACTTGAGAAGCCTAAGGAAAAAGAAATGGTAATCAACTCTGTGTGCTTAAGTTTCTTAGAAGAGAATGATATGAGGAGATACAGGATGGGATGTAAATAAGACTGATTTATATGCCAACAGGCTGAATGTTATGGCTGATACATCTGGATGACAGGATGTCATCCAGAGGGATGTGGACAGGCTCAGGAAGTGGGCCCATGGGAATCTCATGAGGTTTAATAAGACTAAATCTAAGGTCCTGGAATTGGGCTGGGGCAGCCCCCGGTATCAATCCAGGCTGGGGGATATATTGAGAGGAGCCTGGCCAAGAAGGACTTGGAGATGTTGGCAGATGAGAGAGCATACATGCCCTGGGAGTGCTCACAGCCCAGAAAGCAAATTATATCCTTGGCTGCATCCAAAGCAATGTGGCCAGCTGGGTGGGGACAGGGTTTGCCCCTCTGCTCCACTCTGGTGACATCCCACCTGAGTGCTGCATCCAGCTCTGGGGTCCCCAGCACAGAGGGAAAGGACCTGCTGGAGCAAGTCCTATGCAGGGTGACCAAATAGATTAAAGGGACGAAGCACCTTTCCTATAAGGAAAGGCTAAGAGAATTCCGACTGTGCAACCTGGAAAGAGAAGGTTTAAGGATGACCTAGTTGTGTACTTCCAGTAGCTGAAGGCAGCCTGCAAGAAAGAAACAAGAGCATGTTGTGACAGGACCAGAGGCAGTAGCTTCAAAAGAGCATAGGTTTAGGTCCTGTGTAGGAGGGCATTCTTTACTCTGAGTGTGGTGAGACACTGGAATGGCTTGCTCAGAAAGTTGTGGATGCCCCATTCCTGGCAGTGTTCAAGGCTAGAAGGGTGAAGGAGGTGATTCAGGAAGCTGAATGGAGCTCTGCACAATCTGGTCAGTGAAAGGTGTCCCTGCCTATGGTAAGGAGTTGGAACAAGATGATCTTTAAGGTCTCTTTCAACCCAAACCATCCTATGATTCCATGATTCCATATACTTCATAAAGAGATAAGTTGGTGGCTAACCAACTCTAGCAGACAAAATTCTGGGGTTTGTTATCAGTGTGTTCTACACAGGCCATTGCAATTTTCATGTTTGTTTCAATACCTCATCCAGCAGGTTTCCCCTCATCTGACTTTTTTTTTTTTATTGTTTCAATACATTTGATTATATTTTCATACATTAAACCATTGCAGAAGATATATGTGGAGGATTATTACCTTAGCTGAACTTTTTCAGCCACATTCAGGAGTGTGATAAAGAATAAAATGTTGGTTTGGGTTAAAACCTTCAAACAGAATTTTCTTCAAGAATCACTAGTTTGAAGTTGGACTTGGGCAGCACCACAGTAGTGAAATAAATCTTCAGCAGGATATTTTTTGCCTCTTCTGCTAATATCCAGCAAAGTCTGATGTAGTTCTAGTTCCCTGAAGAAGAAATTTGCATATGCTCATTGAAGATTTGCTAAAAATTGGTAGCTGCATTCTCCATATCATCCTGTGCCTCCTTGTTCTTCCTTCATCTCTAAGAGATTACTTTTACTTTAACTGTCACTCTCAGCTGCTACAAACCATGTATAGTGGGCATCTAAAATGAGCAAGTCCTGAGTGTTCTCACTGATTCCTCCAGGACTTGTGAGAGCAGAGTGAGTCTGACAAAAATTTAGATGGGCTAATACAAGTTCAGACAGTCTCATCAAAGTGAATGTGTTTAAGGAACTGGTCATGTTCCAGGAAACTTGGACTAGGAATATAGGGACTGATGGAGAATTTTGCTGAAAGACACGAATTGGTGTTTGTTAGCAGTTTTAGAAACAGAGTACGAATCTAGATTTGAGCAGAGAAATTAGAAACCTGAATCCATGACATTTCTTGCCTTCTCTTGGTCCATTTTGGTCACTTCCCACTGCTTTTAAAATGATGTGTGTTGATAACCTGTTGAGAATATTTTACTATCTGAATGAAATTTCCTTGTGAATCATACAACGAACAACTGTGTAAACATCTCCTGTTGCCTCAGAAATTCATTCCTCTGTAGTGTGACCCAGCAAGAAGCTCTATGTACAGTTATTCACTTCATCCTTGCCAAAAAGTAGAGAAAACTGGTGTCTGTTAAAATGGAACAGAAAAGGAGAAAGAGAAAAAATTAAAAAGGAAAAAAAAAAAGGGTCATCTTATACTTGTGGTACAGACTTTAGAATGTTAAAATATTTTTGTTTCTGCCATTTCAGAGAATATTACCCTCAAAGCTCAACATACAAAAGTTTAAAATAAATCACAGGAGATGGAAGAGCAAATCTAATTCAGGAACAACAGTTTGGATTTTTTTCCTGTTTTTTCTCTAAGACCTCTGGACTTGGCTGAAGTTTCCATTTTTTATTTTCTTTAACAATAAACCTGACAGCAGTAAAACATGAAGTACAGAGTAAGTATTCTCTCTGTTAAGTGGTCAGAGATTTTCCACAGAATCCATCTTTTACAGATATAGCACCATCTCTGCAGCGTATACATCAGTCCATATTCCAAGCATATATAAAGGAGTTTTTTCATGTATTTCATGTACAACACAAACAGGTTTTTTACATAGAAATTCTACTTATATTACTTTTACTGTTTGACGTGAGCTTTGGTAATGCAGGAAATAGGATTTATAGCTCTTTTAGAGAAGACTCTTTTTGACAGAGAAATGTGGGTGAAACAGGAGATTGCATTTAAATTACCCACAGTAGCTGCATGGGTTTTGTACATGACAGGACTATAACTCCTTAGGCTCATGAAGTTTGATAGTTCTACCAAGTCTTCAGGTCCAGAAGGCACGGGAATATTAAAAATAAACATATTTTGAGCTGAAAGTACAAGTTCCTAGTATTTTAAAGAGAATCCAGCAACTATTATGACAAAAGCCCCTAACATGTAAATATGTAAACATCTTGTCTTGCATTTATTTGCTAAACTCTCATTCTAGTTAACTCCTTTCATACTTATCTAACAGGCGATTAATTTTAAATTTCTTAATCTGCAGTGTATATACTAACAGTTCTCCTATTTGCCCTCCAGGAAGTAACACAGATTAGCCAAACAAAGTTGAAGCTGCAGTAAAAAAATTATGGACAAATCAACATTTTAAAGAGTTTAAAATAAATTATAAGGCATAATTCAACTTCAGTCTTCTAATTTTCATAGCATTCTACTGACTTCCATCTATAAAAGATCTCTTCTTACTTTGCCATTAATAGAATAATATTTCCTTTGGAGAAAATTCATAAGTTTATAACTCCTCATCTGAGGTAATGTGATTTCTAATGCTCCTAGAAAGATGCTGAAATATCTTTTTAGAGATGTCTTAACCGCCAATCAACTTAAAAAAATCATCAGTTTTATTTGAATTTCACTAATGTTGTAAACTGTCCTTTTTATTAAAAGTAAAATAAAATAAAATCGTTTAAAATAAAATAAAAATGTATAAGATTAAATGTTTAAACTTTACTAAATTCATTACTCTTTTCATCACTCAGAAAGGGATATCTTGGTCCATTCTTATTTCCTTTATGCCCAAACTGAAATATTCATCTTCTTTGTTAAGACACCAGAGATAATTCACAGTTGCTGCATGGAAGGTGATTGATGATTTGATCACGGTTGAGCGATGCCAGGTTTAGATCCAAGTAGATTTACAGTCTCACAGTTGGATGTTACACACAATTGTTTTCTTGGCCAGATGCAGGTACCATTAGAAAACACATGCAGGTATGAATGTGGGCATATGTATGTTTTCACATGTGAAATCCTAAGCCAAATTTAAGTTCTTGCAAAAGGTTTATAATCAAGAGAACAAGTCTTGTTGGTTAATAGGTATTTTTGTAAAAAGCTATTAACCTTATTTGGATCAGCACATGCATGCAAAGTTCAACTACTATAGTTCTGATAGCATTAATCAAATCAGCAGAGGTAGAAAATTGGGCTGTTTACCTTTTAATGAAGATTTTTCAGTATTGTGCAAATATGATACTGTACTTCACTGCAAGAGTTTTAACACCCATTAGAATTGTGCCTCAAGTATAATTTTCAATATTTAAATTTGTTGTATCTCGTGTTACTAATATGACCAAAAGAAATCCCCCAATGGAAATCCCCCAAACTATGGAAGCATAGTATGCTCACAAAATGGTTTGGGCTGAAATTACTTCCAGCAGGATAATTAATTGAGTCAATGTTATAATATTGTAAAGGATCAGGAGTATGTCTCATCTAGTCTGTTCCTCCATCCCTAAAAATGTCCAGGTTTCACAGAAGCTAAATATGGTATTAAACACTGCTCATCAAAGATCTCCTGAAGATCTCATTCAAATTCCTTATAGCTAGATATATGCTTATATCACAAAGACATGGATTATTTTGTGGCTTTAGTATAAGCAAGCTTCACCATGGGCCTTGAATCACCTCTTCAGCTCTTCCTTATCACCCTGCTGACACAGTTGCTGCCTCTGCAACACGGCTGGTAGAAGCTTTGTGTGTCTGTACTCTTCTATGGTTACTAAGATTGTCCTAATGCATATTCATCTTCATTGGTGATGCCAGCTTGTGTGCTTGTCTGTGAATCTGATAGCCAGACCATGTCTGTTTCTGCTGACTCTGCTGTAGTTATCTCCAGCAGCTGCTTGAACTCTGACTTTGAGAAGTCAATAACACCATACAGCAAAAAGCTCTTCATTCAAATTACATATCAAGGCAAAGACCACCACTGTGGTCAGTATTCTGAGAAGAACACAGAGTTTTTGAAAAATATGCAAGTCACCCCCTCAGCCCAAGACAGATCAGCATTTCTGACAGAATTAGTTGCATAAATAGTTCTAGTTAATACGAACTTCAGTTCATACTACAATTTTCACTGTGCTGGCAAGATTATCTTCTAAGGACAGCAATGTTTTGTTAATTTTTTTTTAACATGAAGCTGTGGCAGAAGGTCAAGATTCAGTCTTTTCAGGTATTTAAAAAACATCTGCTTTTCTAACTGTAGAGTGAACATGTGTATACTGCAGTGATTCTCAGAATTTAGACATTAAATCTAAATATTAATGGACTATAGATTTTACTGGTCTGTTTTCAACAATCAAGCAGTTAATCAGATGCTTGCAGCAGTGTTCAGGGATCACTTTAGAAAATACCTTCTGGCCATTGCCTATGTCCTACTTCAAGCAAGTACTGGAAGAGCAGCTTCCTGTTACTGGTCAGAACACATCCTCATCTCTCCCTTCCTTACACTCTGTTCATTAACCTCTTCTTTCACTTCAGAGATCTTACTGGAGTCATCATCTCTGATCATAACTGAACTCTGCTCAGTGGTTCACACTGTCCTTCCCTCCAAGAGATGCTTTATCCCAGTCACCTGCAGGTTTTGCTGCTTGGGCACAACAGTCTCCGCTGCTGCATCAATCTCAGCACACGTAGCACTTTTGACCTGCTGCTGGTCCTTTCTGCTCTAATCATCCAGTGGGAGAGATCAGACACAGTATGTCTTGAGGTGTAGGAGTTCTCTATAAATAGGACTTGTCTTTTTGCTCATCACTGATTTTCATTCAGATGGCATAACCCAGAAATGTAACAAAATTTTAATGTCAGATGGAAACAATGTAAGGAATATATATTGTAAATATCTCAAACTATCTGATTATGTTGGGATGAAGTATAATGTGCTTCCTTCATGGGAAAATGTTAAAACACAGCAAAAACTTCATTTCCATTGGAAAAAAATATAGGCATCAAGGCAAATAATTTGAGTCAAGATGAAATGGTATCATTCAAGTGGAGAAGAATCAGTATTAGATGCTTCTAGCATAGGATATAGAAAAGCACTAGTGAAATGAAACCAAATTTACAATGGATAAAAATGGTCAGTAGGGGAGAGTGCGGGATTCATAACACTTTCTTTCAACTGTTTTGGCTTCTCTGAGATTAAAGCTAATACGTCATTTATGTTATTCTCTGCAAAATAGAAAATAAATGAAATTGCAAAATATTGGGCTTTGTCCCTCTGAAAAGACACACTGAGTTCAGATAATAGCTGTACCATTTCCTATTAAAGACAGATTTTACAGGTAGCTCATTATTGCCACACCATGATTAATTACTGTTTCTTGTGTAAATCAAGACTCACTAAATTCAATATTAACTAATTTAATTTATGTAAATCATGCATGTTTGTCAATTTGCAGGCTATTCTAAAAAAATGTCTAGAATATGAAAGGACATGTCACATTATAACAGAATCACTAAAGGTGTAGTTTCATGATAAACCTATCTGAGGCAAGGATCCCACTCTGTCACACTTTGGTCTGCCTTCATCATGAGCCAGCTGTGCTCCAGAAGACACATTATGGACAGTGCTAAGCCAAATGCAAAGCCCAAGCTGATGTATTTACTCTTTGAGAAGGTTTAGTCTACCCTCAGAGCAGGCAGAGCTAACTCTCTTACTAGCTGTCAGACAAGTTTGCTTATAGCTGAGCAGCTAGGGTGTGGGTGGAGTGAAAAACTCTGTACCCATAGTTGTCCATGAACTCCATGTTAATAAATATTTCACCTTTTTCTGTGAATGACTAAAATTTTCTGGCAGATTTTTGTCTTCATTTTAAATAAATCGTGTATGTGCTTAAATTAGAAACAATATAATTGATTTTTTTAACAAATTGCTTTAAAATTTCAATGTCAGGAACAATATGTATTTTTCAAGACACAAGGGATTCATTTTGTTATGCTCTTCATCAGCTTTCATTTGTCTAAAAGTCCTGCAGTTCCATGCCCATGATTTTCAGACAGTTTGTAATTTCCAGAACTAGATCAAAGAAAGTACTCTGTTGTTTCTAAGAAACTGGGAGCACTGAGATGTGTGAAATTCCACACTTCTCCTACAGTAAAGTCCAGAAATTCGGTAAATCTATAAATTCCCTTGTTTTCATTCTTTACATCCCATTCTCAATCCAATGGGAGTCACTGTTTTTACCCTTAGTTCTTAAGAATGCAGTTGCAACAAAAAGCTGCTGCTTGTTTTGAGCAACAATCATGGAAAACAGTTACTTTTATTTAATGCATTCTTTAACTTAAATATACCTTATCCTAAAACTAAATGGAAAACTTCTCTGACCTGGAAAGCAGCCTAATTGTTAGGGTCTAGAGCAAGTTGAAATGATGATCGCTTCTTCCTTCCTTCCTTCTCTTGAAACTTACAGCTGTACAAGACTCACACAGACAAGAGACTGTGAGATACAGAAATCTGGAATAACTGAAAGGATGACATCACATCTCAGACAGGGGAAGAAGTTTTCAGTTTTTGTTCCTAGTTTCAGGATTATTCATTAAGTTTTTATTCACTTGGTACTAGTGTGGAGAAAAAAAAAGTGGGGCACTCTTAACCCTTATCTAGACCTTACTCTACTGTCCAACCTGTACTCATGCCACCAGGAAGCTCTTGGGGGAAATATAACTTAATCCTTCAAGCTTCCAGCTGAAACTTCTAGTCTCCTGGGCATATGGTCCAGTCATCAGGATACTTTTCTAGCAGATCTGTATCAAAAGGAAAAGTCACAAGGAAACATACTTGCTTTAAGTGGCCCCTTTTATTTGTTAATTCTGCCCCAAGTGTATGCATTTTGAGATTTTTGTGGAATCAAGGAAGAACATCAAACAAAGTAACCTTAGCTTTTCCTAACTTTTCTCTTTCTTTTTGCCTCTTTTACAGTTAAAAAAAATCAATTTTTTGATATCAACATTTAAACTCTGATTTCTATATTTTTCTGGGAGGGAGGGATATTTCAAATCGTCAAAACTTTCAATTTTATTTACAGAGAGTTAGTTTTCCTTTACTCCTCTGATTTGGAATTGTAACAAAAGCAGAGCTAGAATAGATCTGAAATGGAACCTAGATGCTTTAGTTGAGACAAGTCTTGGACTGCAAAGGAAGAGTGCTGCCTGCAAAATGTTCAGGCCTGCATGGATCCAAAGGGCTGTGCCAAGGGAGATTTAGGTAGGACATTAGGAATAATTTATTCACTAAAGGGGTACTTGGACATTGGAATGGGCAGCCCAGAGAGGTTGTTGGAGTCACTGCCCCTGGAGGTGTTTCAGGAAAGACCGGACATGGTACTTAGTGCCATGGTCTGGTTGGCAAACTAGTACTAGGTCATAGACTGGGCTCAATGATCTCAGAAGTCTTTTCCAGACTAATTGATTCTGTGATTCTGTTTTTCTGTGTTTAGGAATTTACCCCTTTGGTCATGACCTGTGGCTAAATCTGGCTTTAATCTGTGTGCCTGAAATATAGTCCACTTCCTTTTCACACCTTTACTGTTGAATGTTATAGTAAGAGATAAATCTTGCTCTACTGAGCACTCTAACCTTAAAACATAAAGTATTTGCTATGAAACAATGAAACAAAGAGTTTAAGTTGATTTCCATTTTGTCAAGCTAAGCTTAGGTGGTTTGCCTGTAGAAAGCTTTCCATGAAATAAGAACTTATACAACAATACTTTTTGGCTTTCTGTGCTCAACTATGGTAACTTTACAAAAACATGTCATGGTTTGACACTGGCCAAATGAAAGCTGCTCACTTGCTCTCCCCTGCCACAGCTGGGCAGAGGAGAGGAAAATTTAATGAAGGATTCATGAGTTGACATAAGGATCAGGATAAAACACTCCAAGAACAAAACAGGCTCTGCTTAGACATACAAAATGAATTTATTACTAACAAAATCAGAGGAGGATATTGAGAAGTAAAATAAACCCTTAGAAACACCTTTCCTTCCCCCCAGCCCCTCCCTCCATCCCTCTGACAGCACAGGAAGACAGAGCATGGGGGTTTGGTCAGTTCATCACCCGAGGTTTTCTTCTGCTGCTCAGGGAGAGGAGTCCTCCCCCTGTGAGGCTGTGGGGTCCCTCCCACGGGAGAGGGAAGGACTTCATTAACTTCTCCAGCATGGTTCTCTTCTCACCAGCAGTCCTCCCAAAACTGCTGCAATGTGAGTCCCTCCCACGGGCAGACAGTCCTCCCAAACCTCCTGCGACTTGGGTCATTCTTCCACGGCGTGCAGTCCCCCAGGGACAGGCTGCTCCAGCCTGGAAGCAGGGGCTGTCCCGCTCCATTCGGGCCTTCCACTGGATCACAGCCTCCTCCAAGCATTCACCTACTCTGGTGTGGGCACCTCTCCCACGGGCTGAGGGTGGATCTCTGCATCCCCCATGGATCCCCATGGGCTGCAGGGGCATGGCTGCTTCACCATGGTCTCATCACGGCCTGCAGAGGAATCTTGGCTCTGGCACCTGGAGCACCTCCTCCCCCTCCTTCTTCACTGACCTTGGTGTCTCCATGGTCCATTCCTTCACATGCTCTCACCTCCACCTTTTCTCTGGCTAGAAGAATCTGTGCCCCACTTTGTTTTGATTTTCTTCTTAAAGACGTCATCACAGGCGTGTTACCAGCCTCTCTCATTGGCCCAGTTTTGGCCAGCAGTATGTCCATTCTCAGAGCCATCAGGGATTTGCTCTGCCGGACATGCTGGAAGGTTCCAGCAGCTTCTCATGGAAGCCACCTCTGTGCCCCACCCCACCAAAAACCAGGCCGTGCAAAACCAACACATCCCTGTTTAGGAAAACTAGAAATAAACCAGTAAGCCCCTGTGCAAAGCATGGTAGAAATCCAGAGGAAAAATATTGTGTCCTTTGTCCCAGAGAGTTTGTAATTCAACTATAAGGGAAGAGGGTATGTACTCTGGCAGGTGAAATTGACAAAATACAAGCAACTTCTTACACCATCAGTTAATCCAGTGAGTGTTATAGTTCTGCTGTTGATCTGGATTAGAAATATAGACATGTTTATATGAAATCTTAGCTAACAGATCTTGTCATTCAATTAAATTCTGGGCAAATATCCATCTGAACTGGTTTCAACAGAGCTGGGGGGCTGAGCAGACAATCATAAAACTATATAGACTTTACAGTGTCACATGAAACTGAGAGTCATTAATGGGAGAAATAAATAGAAAAGACTTTAATATCACAGTAAATATTCTAAAATCTCCAGAGTTTTCAGCAAATCTGTATCCCAATCAATTAAATATTTCCTTTTCTGTCATGATCAATTAGCATACAACAAATCCAAGAGAGGACAGAATCAATAAGTAACTGGTAAAGTAATAATTAAAAGCAAAGCCTTACAACCTTCTTCTTTTTAAATATTTCACTCTTGTCAGTTGCTGAATCCACTGGGTTTAAGGATGTGCTTCTCAGACTCCACATTTTTTGGCAATAATGTGCTTTAATCAGATGGGCTGAGGAGGGTGATGAACATATTGTTCTATGATACTGTGGTGCAGATGCAAACATTAAAAATTACAAGATCTCTTAATGTTAGCTTTTCAAAAATCTGGTTTGATTTCCGTGGTTTGACACGGAAAGAGAATTTTAGCCGGAAGGAAGAGGTCAATTCAGATATTGACCAATTGAAGGTGAACACGCCTCTGAGAACACAGAGGAGTTAAGAGCAGAATTCCCAGGGGAACTCGCTCTCTTTGGTTCCGGTCAGCGTGCAGTGCAAACTCTCCCCTGCCCAGCAACCAGCTGGGTGGGAGAGGGGAAGCCCCATGGCCTGAGAAAGGTAGGCCGAAAGCCCCAAGGGTGGTGGAAGGACTGGAACTGGGCTGGCCCCTGCAGATGGAAGGGTGGAAGAAATCTGGGATGTCTCCATTTCCCCCCCCCAGAGTTCCTCTCCCGAGAGGGAGAGAGAAAGCCGCGAGTAAGGAGAAGCGGGGGGAGCTCCAAGGTGCCCAGTTGTGTGGGAGTTGCTGGATGTCCGGGCATCGAGCCATCCTGGGAGTTCGGACTTTTAACCCTTCCTTGAGGAATGAAAGCTTTTTGAATTTTTCCTTCCCCTCCTCGGTTTGAAAGAGAGGAAGAGGGACACCTTGGACCCTGGGATGTTGGAAGGAGGAATTCTGGATGGGAGGGGGACAAGGAGTGGCTTTTGGCTGGACTTTTCCGTGTTAGCCACAACCTGAACCAAATCTTCTCCTTCAAGAGGGACTGTGTTTTGGGAGTCAAGAGACCTGCTTCAGCTGGGAAAAAGACAAAATTGGAGTGAACAGAGAAAAGGTTAGGGGGTTTGTGGTGGCACCCCCCTGCCCTGGAAAGGAAAGAGAAGAGAAGAGAAGAGAAGAGAAGAGAAGAGAAGAGAAGAGAAGAGAAGAGAAGAGAAGAGAAGAGAAGAGAAGAGAAGAGAAGAGAAGAGAAGAGAAGAAGATCTCTGTTCTTGAGCCCTCGGCCCCAGGGGAAAATGGGGGGGACTGTGGTCCCAAACAATGAAAAACTGAACTGTTGTTTTCTCCCCTCTTGGCAGGGCATCCTTGAAAGGAAAAATCCTAAAAGCAGTCTGTCCATCTATGCATTGGTGGTGAGAGCACTGTGCATGGAAAGGAGAAGGGCCACCATGGCAAACTTTTTCTCCGGGCGGTGCCATGTGTGACATGGAAACACAGGATGTGGAGCTGTGTTTCTTGGGGGGGTCTGTGGCACAGGAGAGACTCTGTTCCCTCGATGGACTGAGTATTGATTGTCTGGAGGGTGGAAACCTGATTGGGGTCCAGATTGTGTCTCACTGTGGTTTGTTGGAGTTGGGTGGTGGGGGGAGGAATGTTTTGCAAGGTTTTCATTTGATCTTTGTGTGGTTTTTTTTTTCCCTTCTTTAGTTTTCTCTTTTCTTTTGTAGTAGTAATTTAATAAAGTTTTTTTTTCCTGTTATTAAGCTTGGGCCTGCTTTGCTCTATTCTAGATTCCACTTCACAGCATTCAAGGGAGGGATCACATTTGCATGGGGGCACTGACATTGTGCCAGTGTCAAACCATGACAAATACACAAAAATCAGGAATTAACACACCTTCCAACCCTGCACCTCTCCGTCTTCCAAAGCTGAACAGACATGCAGAAGCAGGATTTATTAGGAGATAAGACAACCAAAAATGTCTCACTTCAAAGGTGAAGGAAGAGAAACTTACAAAGGTTTCATTCAAGAAAACAAGTGAGAATAAATAATCTATTTATGCCTAAGCCTTTATAAGTAATCATTAAAGCTTCCAAGCGTACATGAACTTATGCAGACTATTATCCGTATATGTATAAAAAATAAAACGGTGTCATTTCAAATTTTGACATGCATTCAGTTATTATATATCAAAAATGTTGAATAGGAATGACAGTTCCCAGGAAATGTTCCTTCCTTTGCTTCTAAAACACTATGTGAACTCAGGCAAGTCCTTCACCTAAAATGATACTATTTTCCTATTTCTAACATAACATTATTCACAGATTATTCTGTATGAGAATTTAGTTCATATTTGTACAGCTTTCTGGTATCTAATGAAAAATGAGGTACTAAAATGCCAGATATCAGTAATCCCAGTAAAAGAAATTACCTCTGGCATGAAAAAAAAAAAAAAAACAACCACCCAGAAGTACATTTTATTTTCAACATTCACTCAAGTGTTTTTTGGAGTAGATATTGTAGCAGGGCATTTATTTTATTATTGTGGATTTTAAACACCTTAACCTGTTTGCTCAATTTCTTTTCCAGGAGACCATTGAAAAGGCCTTTTGGCAAGTAAATAGTCTATGATTTATTGTACATAGAAGAAATAAACTTTAACAAAGACATTTTCTGGTTAATATTTTCTGGTTTTTATTCATTACTAATAAAAATAATTTGTTATTTCAGTTCATATTTTTATTGTGAAGACTTAAAAAAATCCCAAATAATCCAAATTACCCCATAGTCTTCCTTTGCAAAATATCAGACACATTGCCCTGCATTTCATGATCACTGTACTAGAGTATCACAACCTGTCTGGGTAAATACATGGTATATACAGAATAAAAAGTTAATAAGAACAGAAAAATTGCTTTTTTGTTGTTGTTTTATGAAAGTTCTCCCATCTGCTGCAGAGAGACGTGGATTCGATTTTGTTATATCAAAAGCTGTACAGTTCTTTGAAAAATCACACTATATTTGAGACTAAGAAAAATGAGCTCTTTGAAAGTAGTAAAAGTAACAGAAAAATGATACATCACATAGAACATAATCTCTGCTTGTCACCAAAATCCTAAAGGTGAACTAACTGCTTGCGTAAGTTAGTGTAAAATATGATTTGCAGTAATCAGCCAGAAGCAAAGGGCTTCTGGCATCTGGCAAAAATTAAAAATTGTAGTGATTTCTTGGTATATATTTGCCCACAATGCAAAAAAAATAACTCAGATCTGCTTAGAGCTAGGTAAAGTAGTAAAATTGTATTAATCCCCATTCATTTGAAACACCTTAATTTTCTTCAGAATATGTTAAAACCTTTTTTTATAGTTTTTTTATTGCCATAAACATCTAATGTAATTTAGTTTTAATCAAGTTTTGGGGTATATTTCAAATGTTTCTGCATTCAATTAATTTTATTCACAGAGACTTAGTTTTATTTACTCTTCTGTGTTTAAATCAGTTTGTAACAAGGATTTACTCTTCCAAATTGTACTGTCAAGCCCAGCAAAGCAAAAACTCCAGATCTATCCATCCAAGATCTCATCTGTTCTGATATGTTGTCTTCAAAATCTGCCTTCAGTTCAACACTATTTCAAGAAGGAAAGCAATAGGACCTATTCATTGTATAAATGCACTCAATCTACCAAAATAATTGAGAAAAGAATAAGCCAGGTTGGTTCTCAGAAAGCTATAGAAAACCACTGAATTATATCCCTAATTTCTAAGCAGTCATTGATGCTTCTCAGCACTGCAACAAGAAACTCACCAGCCTGGCCATTTTTTCTAGACCCAGAATTTTTTGAACCATATGCTTACAGGTTCAGTCAAGGGAAAGAAGATAGGCATCTGAGTCATCAATAATGAACTGATATTTAAGGGGAAAATATTGTATGAAGTAGGAACAATCCACGCAACATAAGAAATTTAATACAGCCCATCCCATTCACAGACCTTCAGTATTCACAGTTTGTCTCCCAAATCCTTGCCAGGGAATTTTCAAATGAGTTGACACATGAGAAAAACATTTTAAAGTTTTGAAAGTAACCACAAAATCTTTAGAGTTTTAAAAAGAAAGCAAACAAACAACTGGTAAAATACACATATATTTCTGTCTGAAACACATTTATTAAGACTTGCTACATGTATTTTTAGTCACAACTTTGTATACATACAATAGTGCCTTCATGATGAAAATTAAGCATGTCACAACACATGGGTATAGCATGTAACACAGTAGTAATAAACTTCAGATTAATTTTGAATTTAGAAAGATTTCAAAAAGAGTAAAAATATATATATACTGATATACCGAATATTAGATTAAAATAAATAGTGGCTATAATATTTGTCTGAAAAAAAGTTATTTGAGTTTCATTGTATTAGATATTAAACTTAATTCAGTTGGTTAAGAGTTTGAGAGAACATATTAATGCTATTTAAATTATTTTCCTTGGTATTCACATCAAGTTGAGTGAACTATCATAGTTAATATAAAAAGATCTTTTCCACAATTATTCTGCAAGTGCCATAATTTTTTTTTTATCTTAATATTTTTCCCACACATATTTTAATCAACTTAGCTCCTGTATCTGGCTGCTCTTTACAAAGTGTTTGAAACACCAGAGAAAGAGAATATGACAGAAGTTTTGAAGTTAATACCCAAAGTTCTCATGCTATAGTGTGGGACATCAATTTATTTCAGATATCTCTGATTTTTGAAACAATAGCTTATGACAGTGTCATTTTCTATTTTATAACCTGCTTCTGTTGCAGGCAACTGAAATAGATATTATTTTTTCCTTACTTCCTGATAAATTCAGTTCGCTTACAAGGTTGAATTGCCTTTAAGTTTCTCTTCTCTGCTTCTTGTTCTCGTATTAAAACATTACTTTTTTCCCTTGAGTGTTTCCTCTGCCTGCTACAATACAATGTTTCTGCTCTGTAAAACTTAACACTAAAATTATTGTGTACCTGATCATTTTCTTTAACATTAGCCTTTTCTCAGTATACTTTTATGCTTTAAACTTCATAAAGTTTTAAGAATAACTATTCTCTATCTATGATATTCCCAGTAATTTAATGTTAAATTAAATCTTAGGCTACCATTAAGCTAGCAGAAGCACAGTATTGTGCATTACATTTAACAACATCTGCAATTTGGCTATGCTTTTTTCTTTATATCAAAATATGCATTCTGCAATGTCTAACATATGAAAAATCATAAGATAAATTTAGCAGACAAAAGTAATGCAGTTCACAGTGGTTTCAAATTGAAAAAATTCTTGCTGGCCATTTATGCACCTGGCAGGTTAGCCAGATTCAGGTTTCCCATGAAGAAGAGAAGCTGGTGATGGCAATATGGTTTTCTTCCTGTATGCCTATTTCCTACAAAAGTATGACCCCACTTTCCTGGAACACTGCAGAAATTGAATGAAGGGGCTTTGTCTTTGCTTCATGCCCCTCCTGCAGTTTCAGCATCCACTCCTCTCAGGAACAATTCCTTTGAAGGAAAGCCTCTTCCAGTCCCTCATGCCTTCTGCCCTGATGGTACTGACAAAGAGCACATTTAAAATCAAAATTTAATTTTCACAACCAGAAGAAAGATGCCTCTGTCTGGAGAGTCAGAGTTCTGGTATGAGCAGTTGCCCTTCCCAAAAAAACCCCTCTGTGCTCTCTGTGGCAGCAGAGACTCAGGGTCTGCAGGCCAAGAGAGTTTAAACTCTACTAGTAACCTGTGCTGTGAGAAAACATAACACTATGCACAAAGCCTTGTCTCTCTGGATCAGATTTAGCTCTGCACAAAAGAGGAATTAATTAAACTGGTGACTCCATGTCATGCGGCCTCTTTGTCATGCCAGGTCTGTGACTTTTGGTAGCCCCTTTACCCAAAGACAACTGAAACAAACTACATCCAAAAATCTCAGGTAAGAAAATTATTGTTTTTAACCTGCTGGCCTCAGAAATCTTGCTTATAGTAGCCTTATTTAACACTGACTATCATTCACATGCTTTCATGTGCTCTAACTCATACACAATGACTTCCCACCTGTAGCTATTTGCCTTAATTTTCTGGACTACCCTAATACAGATAAATTTTTATTACATCAGCATAAGCTGATGTAATAAACTTATAAGCATATAATAAGCTGAAATTCAAGGAACCATTCATAAACATGGTTCTCGGTTGTCATATCATTATTTTAAAAAAGTTCAGGGAAATCTTTCTTCCATAAAAAGTATATGAGTAAGTAAGTATGATGAAAAAAAAAAAATCATTGGAAAGAAACTTTCTAAATTAACTTCAAATCAGTAACTATATTTGGACATTCACCAGAACGGTAACAGGAACTACAGTGAAAATTTTTATGTAGAAGGATGTTTCTGCACAACTAGGTAAAAAAAACTCTAAGGAAATGCTGACGTGATGCAGGAAACCTCCAGGGAGAAATTGTTTGTCTTTAGACTGCCTTTATACTGGCAAATCAAATGAGCCTACTATCACTTTCTGACATAAACATCAAAACACATTTAATGGCTGTTTTTTTCACTATTAAACTTTCTTACATGCAAAATGAGGGAAGCCACCTCCAGAGTCCCTGCTTGGAACAAATGTTGGCTTTTACAAACGAACAATCAGTGCTTAAGAACTGTTTGGTATAAAGTAGCTTAGTCCCAAAATCTAAAAAGTTCCCTATTAAAACAAATTATTTACACTGAATAAGAATGTTCATTTTATAGTTATAAATACCAGCTACATTAGATTATGCACCTAATGTTTGATGTGAGGGAGGGGGAGAGAGAAATCACAGTAGTTCATGAGAGTGCTCTGCAGTATCCAAAATTTGCTCAATCTATGGCAGTAAAAAAACCCAAAATACCAGAAAATGCACAATATATTCTTTAAACATGTTTATAAGATAAGGTAATAGGTCATTCACACAGTCACAGAGGGGCTGTAGTTGGAAGGGACCTCTGGAGGTGCCCTAGTCCAACCTACGTGCTCAAGCAGGTTCACCTAGAGCAGATTGCACAGGTTTGCATGCAAGCAGGTTTTCAGTATCTCCAGAGAAGGAAACTCCAAAATCTCTCTTGATAGCACATTCCAGTGCTCTGTGACTCTCACAGAAAACAAGCTTTTTCTCATATTCAGATGGAACTTCCAAATTTGTGTCTGTTGCCCCTTCTCCTGTCACTGCAGAGACTCTTCTTGGCTGCAGGCCCATCTTCTTGGAAGCCACCTATAAGATACTCTATACGTTGGTAAGATCCTCTCTCAGTTGTCTCTTCTCCAGGCTAAACAGTCTCAGTTCCTCAGCCTTTCCTCAAAAGAGAGGTGGTCCAGTCCCTTAGCCATCTCTGATAGTTCCTTGTCTGTCTTGAACCAGATTTATCTATGTAGAAAAGAGTTGATCCCATTTTCTCTATATTTATTACTAATTATTTATAGAGTTGCAATCATTAATGGACTTTTTAAATGTATCTGTTCTTCAATAAGAACTAATCTCTTTTTTTTCTTTTTTTTTCTTTTTATGATCATACGAAAATAGTTCATTCAAGTAATAAAGACTCATCCACATAATATTTCTTATTTCAGTAAAGTCTCTACTTGTAGAGACAGTAGAAAACTAAAGCAGATATTTGGCCACTAGTGATGCATTGCATCATTAATTAGATTAACTTATTAAATCCAGGAGCTTTTTCTAATTCCTTGCTTTATAGCAAAAGGCTTAATAACCCTGTGACTTTTGGTCCTTTTAATTTTCATCAGTAATGTAAAAGTAAATTTTTTGTGAGCTGTTCACTGTAGAACTTCTGATAAGGTATTAATCTTGGATATAAAGGACAGGCTGTGTCATTTGTGATCATGTGGTTTATTTCTAACTAAAAATATAGTTTGTGTCATGGATCAGAAGGACACTGGTGTGGGATATTACTGATTTCTGTTCTAGCCTGTCTTCCTTTCTAAAGATCATTAGCATAAGAAAGAAACTTTTGAAGGCTGCATAGCTTCAGAACTCCTCTGTGCAAATACAGCATGATTTCATGTCTTTATTAGGAAGAAGTTTTCCCCTGTTGGTTAAGTTTGAGGAAACACATTTTATGAAAGAAATATCCTTACAGATAAGAGAATGATCAGCAATATAAAGACTAAATAATTGTACAGGGATAGTCTGGTAGGAAGCATCAATGACTTAGCTGGCTCTTCTCAGATATCTACCACTTGTCATTATCAGACAGAGAAAAACATAAATATATAATCTGTGTTTATACTGTCATTCCCATTCTTGTCTTAAGTAACAGTAATTAATAAAATAATTCTTTATTGATTTTTACTTAGAGCTATTGAGATAGACAGTGGTAGAAGAGTGCTTTAGAGATGAAGCAAAATATTTTGCTGAATGACCAGTATGAATTATTAGTTAGAAGTTGCAATTTTCTTTACTTAAAAAACAAATTATCACTCATGATAGAAGTCACTCATTAACCAGTATTGATTAACAGCTGGACAACTAGTGACGTAGAGTTGAATTTTCTGTTTCAATAAACTGCTTTTTTAACTTATAACAAGACCATCAACAGACAACCTAAATATGCTTGCCTAAATGGCTCAAATAAGCATGGAAACACAGGGTTTGGACCTTACATGGTTACCCAGTCAATTCCACTGCTTCTGTGTGATGCAAAATTTTAATATGAAGGAAATTAAAAAGAAAACAAATTACATAGCATTAATGTTTGCAAAATTTTCCTCACAGGATGACAGTGGTGATCTGTCAGTAATACACTATAAATCTGGGACTGAGGACTTGAATGGTGTATCTTGAATATAGCTCAGTAAAGACTGTAAATATGTGAAAGCATCTGTTTTTGGAATTACCAAAATCAAATTTCATTTAATTAATGGTCCTTGATGTAATTTAATTTTACTTTTCTAAAAAGTAGTTTCTCTGACAAAGGACATTATCTCCATCATGCACCCAGCTTCCTTTAGCTGGGACTTCTGCACCTGGATCCACTTTCTATCTTCTTATCCCAATGATGCACACAAATGTAAGGCTGGGTGTCAAGCCAGACTTTCTTCAGCAGCACCTGGCAACTGATCAAGGGGCAATGAGAACAAACTGGAACAACAGGAAGTTACATCTGAATATGAGGAAAAACAAACTTACTTTCAGAGTGACAGAGCACTGAAAGACTGCCCAGAGAGGCTGGGGAATCTCCTTCTCTGAAGATACCTAAAACTTGGCTGGGTATATCCTGTGAATTTTGCCCAAGCTGAACCTGCTAGAACAGGGGAATTGGATTAGAGAATGTTCAGAGGTCCCTTCCAACCCAAACCATTCACTGACTCTGTGATTCCATAACTCTGTGCTTAGGATATTCTACATTAATATGGTGTCAGAATTCGTCAGCACCTGACTTCAGTCTGCTCTTGTTATATGTACCAAAGGGATGGTTGACATTTTTCTGTAGAGTTTCAGCATGTTTGTGCAGTTTTCATAATGAACACTAAGGCCCTATAATATATTAAATGTTTTCAGCAACCTGAAGCTACAGCAAGACAAATTTTTTTTCACAATTTTCACAATTTTATTGTCTATAGACTATACCAAAACTATAAAGTTATTTTTCTTTTTCAGAAATGCCCCAAGTCATGACAATCTAATGTGTTAAATTTGTGGGGCAGAAAGACATAGAAGACAATTAATACTTTACTTTCTATCTTCCTACCTAAACAGAACAGAAAATAAATTTGTATGTGCTTTACAGTAGTGAAGCATGAATTGCACAATAACAAAAAATTTTAGTATGATTGCTTATGACTGGAATGTAATACCGGAAATGAAACTTTGCAAAAATAATCATGTTCTATAATTGCAAGCTTGATGACAACCCAGAAAGATTTATAGAGTCGGCAAGGCAATAGGTGTATCCTAATCCTCTAGCCCCAATGGTATTATCTCCTCTATTCTAGTTCCTTCTAAGAGTGCTAATTGCATGCCAATACCTCATGGATTTAAGGCTTATATTCTACTGAGGAGTGGCCTATGAAAGATTATTGAAGAGCAAAACATAACAAAACATAATGAAATCTAGTTAAAACCACATTAGCTACTTCATTTTTATTTTAAACCTGATTTCAGACTCCAGCACGACACCTGCAGTGTTCAGTTTCTGTTACCAGAACTTCACTATCAGCATCCAGCAGATAGCTGAAAATATGTAAAGGCAGAGATTTCAAAGTGTACAGCAATTTCTCATGGAAGAAAATTACATATAGTACAAGGTGGAGTCTTTATCCTGTATCTTTTTCTATGCATAAATTCCAAGATGTTAGCACCAGCCCTCTGTTTCTTCCAACACAACAGCTTTAACAGAGAACAGAATATGGCTCCTTCTCTGTGTTACTGAGAAATTAAGAAGCACTTCTTTGATATAAAAGAATTAAATTCCAGGCTAATGTTGGAATTAGCATAATATTCCTCCCAAAGCTGTAACTTCTAACCTCTTTTTGACCTGCTTTCAGTGAAGACATACCTTTCTTCTTCAAGAAAAAAGGTTGCTAAATATATTCTGCTCTTTATAGAAGCACAGAGATTGCAGGAAGATAATTCCCAGTATATGGAAGGGCACGATTTTTCAAAGCAAAAAGTAGACTCAGACTTACTAGATACTTTCCTGTAACCAATTTCTGAAGTTGTACTAAGTTTTGTAAGTTCTCACCCCCAATTATGAGGACCTTTAAATAAACCATTATTTTAAAGGCATAATTAAGTTGTTATGAGACTACTTGCATGAAAAAAAAATAAAGGTTTTTCAGTAAGCCAGGACCAAAAAAGCCTCTTTGAACCCCTTCAGAGCATTGGGCCTAACGAAAGGATAGCCCTCATGACCATTTTTGAGGCACTGTGTAGAGTGCAAGAAAATATCAATTCAAAAAGAGTCGATAAATCAGTACTTTGATGGAGAAGAAGTACCTTGAAGACTACATGTCATAGTAAATGGGATTTTGTTTTCAGACAGCTATTTGTAAATAAATATTACAATTGCAAAGTACATTTTAAAAATATTAAGGAAAAAGAACTGAGTGCAACACAGTATATTCTCATTACAACTTTTACTGTCCTTGGAAAGAACTTATCTCTAGGCAATTAGGTTCTTTACTAGCTCACACTAGCATAAGTTAGTCAGCAAATAGCCCAGTACTGTCATAGTCTCTTTTTTTGATCACTTCTGCAGTTGGGGTCTTTTTGCAACCTAAATTCCAGCTTCCCTGTAGACACCAATTAAATCTTGGGCATTTGTCTAATTTCTAAGAGTAGTTATTTTAAGAAGGCCATGGTGAAAATCAAATGTATACTTCATCTTTTTTTTAAGTACTGATTTAGCCATGCCAATGTGGACTTACATTAATGCCACAGTGAGATCTGAACTTTGAGTTTAAACCTGAGGTTTTTTTCTCAGTTTAATCCACTAAGAAAGAAAAATAGTACAAATTTAACTCAGGAAATGTCTTGGGCACAGTGGAATTTTAAATACATATTTTCATGTGAAATCAATCCTTTTGCTGAGGGAAAAATTAAAAATTATTTTTCAACTACCTTCTTTTTCTTCCTATTTTTTAGAATTCCTTTTGCCCATTTACTCTCATCCTATAAATCCCAAGCTTTAGGCACCAATACGCATCCCAATATTTTCTAAGATTCATAGGTCTTTGTTATAATTAATCTCACAGAGTTAATCCCCTAATCAGTTCCCTGTTCGGTTCTCTCCACACAAGAATTAGTTCACAACATTTTCTCAAATCATCAGCTAATTTCTCACTCCAGTACAGCTAAGTGTCACCAGCTGTACTCTTGTGTGGACTGTTGGACAGTTAAAACTTAAGTCAGAAAAATTAGACTCTGTGAAACTATGATTAGGAAAACATGCTTGAGAAATGAGGAGAAGTCTGCTTCTGCTCTTTCTGTCCTTCCCTCTTATCTGCCTACTGAGTTTCTGTTTGGGAGAAGATGAGCCTCTCTACATGGAAGCATTTCCCAAAGAAAGCTTTCCAGTTCTATCAAGAAGTTGAGAAGGATTTTATGGAACATTCATTGTCTCCTATGGAAATATCTCATTCCTATGTTCTGCTGAACCTGTTCTTCCCTCACACAAATCATTCCCAATGAGTTTGCTCCTCAGGACAATTAACTTTCTTCATGAATCAGGAAAAAAAACTTTAAGAATTAGCAAATGTGAATATGCAGATACATTAAGGTACATAAAAGCTTTACAGCAACATGGGATTGGAAAACTGGTGTAAAGAGAGCGAGAAGGTGAGAAAAGAGGTTTCAGTGCATCCTGGGAGTTGCCCATGCTGTGAGTGAGCATTTGTACAGTGCTCTTCAGCACATGCTGTGGTTCTTAGGGCTGTCCTGTGCATGGCCAGGAATTGGTTCTTGTGGATGGTTTTTGTGGATCCCTTCCAACTCAGAATACTCTATGATTCTGAGTGCTGAAGGGCAGACAAAAGGACTGGCTGTGCTGAAAAGCATGTTCCTTAACACATGAAAGTGATCTAGGAAATACCATTCAGCAACAAATAAACCATCTGATTGTAGTAGTACAAAAGCTTTAAGAGATTTAAGACCTTACAAATAAAATTTTCGGAAAGATTTCACAGATACTCATGCCTTCTACTGCAATAGTGTTATAGTCTTGTTCTGTTTAATTATTAAATGTTACTCTAGCAGTCAAATATTTCCTTAATTGTGTAATTATTTAATAAAAAATAAGTAAATTATATTTGAGATTTCAAGGGGGGAAAATCAGTTATTCTTAATTCAATTGTTATTTACTTTGCAATCATTTATCAGTTTTGGAAATATTAGGCTTCAGAGTCAACTTTGTTTGGGTTAATTGAATACTTTTAATTAAGATAGCCAAACACAATCCTTGCAACTTTAAACACAGCCCCAAAGGCAGCACTTGGTTAAAAAAATTTCAAAGAAAATTAATATTTGAAGTACAGCATATACTCTACTGGTTTGCCAGATGAATTAGTACAGAGGTTAATAATCATACTTTAGAAAACATTGACATAAGTTTAATTCCCTTTTTTGGATGAGGTTACTAGTCAAATAATTGGTGCCAGTCCCTAAGAGCAAAAATAGTAACTTAATTATTTATAATAACACTTCACAGAGATAACTCTAAATACATGCAAAGACTATACCCTCAGAAAGTGTATGTTTTGCTATTGTAGCATGACAAAAATTATGTTACACTCCTTCAGAAGTCATGTCAGTATTATCTGTTTACGAACAAAAATGCTCTTTCCTACAGAAAAAATTCAAGATGCACCAAACAAGTAAAACTTCAAACATCTCTGAAAGACATTGAATCATCTCATCTTTTCCTTCTTATTTGTTATCCACAAACACAAGTCAAAAATGAAATTTTGTTTGCAAAAGTGTTCAGGAAAACAAACTTTCTGTTGATTCATGAGACAAGTTCTCAGAAGCCATTAAAACATAGTAGGATTTTGAGTCTGGAAAGAAAAAACACAATATTTGGAAGCCTAGCACTACAGAGGGGATAAAGGGTGAGGCTTTGATAATGTTGCAGTCTGGTAATGTTTATTCTTTATGACAATCCCTTATATATTTATAGCAGCTTGTTGTTAGGATCCCACTTCTGACAGTAGCTCTAATGTCTGATTATTAAGAGATGCCTCAGCTTGAATTAAGGTGCAAACAAGACCATATGCCAAAGTCAATAGTACAGATTCTAGTTAGCAGTAAATGAGATGGAGACAGAGAGAGAAAAATAAGAAGGGAAGCAGGGGGAAGGGGAGAGGAGAAAAAGAGTGAGAGAGAGGTTAAGCCAAAGATATCACCACCACATGGGTTCCTTCTTCTTATCCTCTCACTATCCCCACATATTCTTCTGGAGGTATCACGTTTATACAGTCCAAGTCCCAGGTATCCACAAGGCATGCATGCTGTTCCCACAGCTAGGGATGGCATGTGTGTAAGCAGCTGCTTCTTTTCTTCACAGTTATGGTGGAAAGATTTGTCTGGATAAGCTACCCAGATCTGCATCACCAGGCCTCATCACGTCTTCCTCTTGTTGTGTCTGTCCTTCTCCCACAGTCTGCACAGTGGGGTCTTGTCTGTTGTGCTACTTCTAAATCTCTCACCTTCATTTAGGCCTGAAGTTAATGCCCTCCTGTTTGCCATCTATGCCCTTGTGGTACTTTATCTTATGGGAATTACCCTCTTCAAAAGTGTTTTGAGACAATTTAACTGTGTTCTTTGAATCCTCACACCCATCAGTACAGAATTTTATAGCATGGCTCAAATTCATAGGTTTTCACTGAGGGACAGTGAAACAAGCCCTATCCATAAAACACTTCTGTTTTATAAGTAAAATTTTTGTTTCTATTGTACAGAGAGAGACTTCTTATTTTCTACTCTGGTGTCACAGTAATATGACTGTATACCCCTTGAAATTCTGAGGATTCTCTATATTTGAATAGCCCTCTGAACATTAATTAATTATTAAGGACTGTTCTAGTCCTTAGGTTCTGCTTCACACTCTGTTTAATAAAAAGTCTTTAATTCTGTGAACTCTGATGACATAAAAGACCCTTATGTCACCCAACATATCTTGCAGATTGAAGATAATAGAGTTTGATTGATTGAATCCAGTGATTTCCCTTTGAAACCTAATAACTGATGTTTGGTTGAGGCATGGGCATACTGTGAATTAAGGAAAATCCATTCCTTCTGTGAGAATATGAAGACACTTAGGGTCCAATATTGTTTTTTGTAACTACTGATCATACTTATAATTTTAAAATTCTAACATTTTTCATTTTCATTCTCTTCCCTGAGTCTCCCTTTCATCTTTGTATGTTGAATTAAAGCTACACTTAGAACACAGGATTTTCTGCATATGAAGGTATTTAAAAAATAACTAGATTGCCTCTCAGGTTTTTAATCACAACAAATAAATAATGAATTTATATAATGTCTGAATAATTTAGTTTGAAAGAAAACATTGCAGCTTATTTAGTCCAAGCACCTGCTCTATAAAAGGGTATTTTCATGAATACTGGTCCAACCAAGTCTTGAAAACCATGAAGGACAGATTTCAGAACCTCTCCTTGGCAGCCTATTTCAATGATTGCTCACACTTTTCAGTGAAAATATTTTGTCATAACTATTATGGAATTTCTTCTGTTGCAAGCAAGAAAGTTCTTCAACTTCCTCTTCTTAAGACATTGTCTCTGACTCTGAAGTAATGTTTCAGATTACTTTTTACACTTTTTCTGATTTCTCAATAACTTGTTAAAAAATTCTGGTCACTGAACACTATTACTTGCATCACCAGTGCAGCAGATTTTGCTAAATCACTGAACTGCATCTTTCCTGTCTGCATCATCCTTCTTTTTGCCTTTTTGTTGCCTTAGCTGTGTTTGTTGTGTTTTGTGGTCATTATGGTTGTCATGCAGTAGCTGAGTCATTGTTGTCCAAAGAACATAACCCATAACCCACAGAAGTTTGCAGTCACTGGTCTTAGATATATAGTTTGACTGTTTGAAACACCCTTAGTTTGAAGGCTCCCAGGCACTGAAAAAATCTAGCTTGGTTCAGTATGGCCACATAGATTCCTCCCTCTTTGTCACTTTATTAAGTTTTATTCCATCAACACTATATTAAAATACATTTTACTTTCAGCAATAAAATAGATTTTATTTGCATCAGTTATATGTTTACTTCCAGCTTATTATTAAGCATTCAATAGCATTTTCCATATCACTCCTGAGAAACCTCAAGTACAGGTTGTCAGAGAATTGGCTTTAATCCATTTAATGTGTGTTCTGTTATAATTGTTAAGTATTAATTTCGGATTGTAATGTCATCAGGTATCAAGTCAAACATCTTCCAAAAGCACTTTACATCTATGTAACTGAAATTATAGCCATTACTGTGACTTCAAAATGCAGTATCCTCTTTCTTCTAAGATCTGTTTCCAGTAAAAACATTAATTGATGCTAATAATATCCTCATAATTTAATTATTTATTAATTATATTAATTATAATTTCAAAGCATCATAGTATGTTAAGGGGTTGAAATGGACCTTAAAGTTCATTGGGTCCCAACCCTCCTGCCTTGTGCAGGGACACATCCCAGTAGGACAGGCTTCTAATGGCTTTATTCAACCTGGCTTTGAACACTGGCAGGTTTGGGGCACTCAAAACCTCTCTGGACATCTTGTTTCCCTGTCTCATAACCCTCAAAGTAAAGAATTTCTTCCAATTTAAATTAATAATTACATAATTTTTACGATCAGACTATCTTTCAAGAAAAAAATGCTGGAAGAAACCCAATATTATTATAAAAATGCTTTGAGTTGTGGCAGTTAGTGAGTTTGGAAGAAAATTCACTGGAATATTGAGTATGTACAATTAATCATCCTTTAATTGGAAAATATATCATTAGCAGAAATTCATTATCCAAGGTAATTTCTCACCGCCTGGAAATAGTGCCATTTACTGAAAAATGAAATTGTCTACCTCTGGTTTACAAAAACAGTAGTTTGTTATTTATGATAGAATATATAATAGTATTGTGTGGTAGTGTAGCAGAAAATGGATATTTCAGTATTAATTGGATGTTCTTTACTTAAGATCTATTCATAAGAAAATGATTTATAATAAAGAACACAACTAACTCTTAGAATATAATGGTAAATATATATTTATTTCCAAATTATCTGAGAGCAAATCTGGGATACTGTTTGCAGTGTTGGTTTGTTTGGGTTATTGTATATATATATTTGAGCAACACCTGGCTTTTGATGGTGATATACAGACATTCATGGATTTACATATTTGGTAGACACCATCAGTACATGATCTTGCATCTGAAGGCTGAACAAAATCAGTATTCAGTCAACCAATAATGAAGGAGTGTTTCCAGATGGATTCTGCCAGCTGTTAGCAATTAATTATTGATATATTTTGGAAAATATTTAAAGGTACATTGAAATACAGACTTCCTGCATGAGTCTGCTATATGGATAGTTGATGATTGTATGAATTTTCCCTTTCTATCTTTCACAAAATATTCAAAACAAATTCTTATGAATATATCAAAGAAACCATTCTGGCAGGTTATTATGCGGCCTTTTGAAATCAGGCTTTGGAAGAGGTTGTTTCAGAATGTATTTTGAAAAGGAATAATGATCACACAAAAATGTGTTTGGAATTTTTTCTTCTGCTGTCTTGTTTAAATGCATAGTTAAATACCAGGCATGAAGCACTAATAAAAAATCTAAATAAAATTAAGTACAACCTGTTGTAAATGGTCTTATTATATTTTTGAAGTGATGAAGGACACGAAAAAATGCAATTTACCCAGTCTATGATTTACACAGTATGATGCAATTGCTCAGCTGACAACACAGAAGATTGATGTCCTCTGTTTCACAGAGTAGGGACAGCAGTAGAAAAGTCACCACAGAGGCATGGTAATGCAATGTCTATCAAGCTTCTCCTTGGTAGCATAGCCCATTCTTTCCCAGCTCAATTTCACTGTCTCAGCTTGATAGTGAACAGTGGTGACAGTGGTTTCTGTGGTAATAATATTTGTCTAAAAAATCTACCCTATGGAAGCTGAAGAGAGACCACCTGATGGTTTCAATCCAATTTAAAATTGCTATAGTGATGTGACCAATGAACATAAACTCTACATTGTATTTCTCTTTCTGCTAAAAACAATTAATTTTATTTTGAAATAATGTTAAAATAGAGCTAGCACAGAATTCCCCATCTGTAAAACCCATCTTCACAGATTTCCCTCTCATTGTGTCTTACTTTTAATGAAGAAAAAGCAAACCTAACTTTGACATGCAGAATTTTAGAAAGTTAACTGTCAACTAATGTAGTTTCTGTCCTTTTTCAATCTAGAGAAAAATATCAGTGTCTCCAGAAAGTAATTCATTTTGCCTATTCCATAAATGTCTTTTACAGTGAAATGAATCTCCTTCAGTATTTATTTCTTTACTTTGACTATGGAAGGAGGCCAGGATAGCTTACTTACTCTTAGACATTTAAATATATTCTGTGTACATAATTATCTTATCCCTAAATATCTTGAAGATATTGCTTCAAAAAGAGCTCACAAAATCTTTTTTCTAATGTCATGTTACCCCTGAAAGAAGGACTGAACATTTTGAACAAGTTCATATCTTTCTAGAAAAAACATTACAGTGTAGAGAAAAGTTATGAAGCTGAGTTTCAAATCATGCCCAAATTTATTCTTCTTATAAAGCAGGTGAGACAGGAGGTAATATTCAATTCAAATTCAGCTGTCTGCACATTGGAATCTCCATAGGTGTCTCCCACAAGTGAGGTCTGAGGATCACTGTGTTTGTTCAACGAGATTTTACCTAGGGTCTCCTGTGTAGGCTCTTTTCACCTTCCTTAAAGGGGGTGAATCTCATGTTTTTCCCATGTCTCACCCACCAGGGTACCCTATGGTGTCTCAAATTGCCAAAGGCATCCATGAAGTTAAATTAAACCACTAGTAAATGTAGTCAGTGGAACCTAAACTGTAATTCAGCTCTCTTCAGACATAACCACATTGCATTTCATTGCTCTAGTACAAGCATGCACCAGCATGATCAGTATTATCAGACACATCTGCAGGGGCTACAAGAGCAGCTATCTGGAAGGGTTGTTACCTTCTGGTGCACAAATCAGATGTGATGCTGAATATGGTCACCTGAACTTCTTACAAGTCTCTTCTCAGTCTATTATGTTGACTCCCATTGGCTGTAAGGAGGTGTTGAGATACCCAGCATGGCAGTACATAATGAAAGAAATTGACCCCTAACTCTAAGTGTTCTAATCTTGAGACAAATTTTACTGATTAAATTTTTCAATGGTCTTTCTAAATTCTAGATTTCAGGCCTGGTGCTCCACACTTCTGAAGTCGCATCAAAATTCAGAAGAATATGAACCAGAATTTTTGTTCTTTATCTGCTCACTGCAGCTGAGACAAATGCTGACAGGGTTTCATGTTGGCATATGAGAGCAAAGGGCCTGCAAAGCCACTGGGCATTTGGGAATGCTTCAGGCAGGAATTACGGGGAAAAATACAAAGTCAACACAAGTGGCTTCTCCATTTTTAGAATAGAAATTATGGCTGTGATGAATGGGGCATGAGAAGCATATTGCTCTGCTCCAAATATGATTCTGGCCATCTGGGTCTCTATCTAGCTAATGCAACTTCACCAATCTTTTTGTAATTCTGAAAATTCATTTATTTTAAATATAAAATTATATATGGCTTATATAAAGCTACCTGAATGTTTGCATCCTAGAAAACTATTTGAGTATCTTTAAAATCTCAGTGAATACATTTAGAGAGAAGAAAATTTTCTCTTCCTTCACAGACCAAACACAGTGCTCTCTCTTGGATCATTTAGGGCCTAAGGATTTATAGGGAAAAGGTGTAAGATCTGAAAGCCATTCAGAGTCACCTAAGTTCCATATGGTAAAAACTTGAAAATTAAGGATCTGCCACAAATAGTGCAGTTCAGATAGAAAAAGAGGAAATTTTAACTGGTTGTATTGTCAATGCAGAGACTGAGGAACCTATGAAAGATAAAAATTTCACAAATGTACATCATGAAAGATCTGAGCTTAAAGTCTGAGTTTGAGATGCATCCTAGTATGAGTTTAGGTGAGACAAGCTGGAAATACCCATTAGGCATCTGTATCCATTCAAGCTTTTATGGATTAAGTTAACTGGATAGAACTCCCTTTTTGCAGGTGAAGGGCAAAACTGCTTTACTGCTAGTCTTTGTCACTAACACATCTCATTGACTTATTGAAGTTCAGTCTGCATTGTAAAATATGAATCTTTACTAAGAATTTTTACATTCAGTTGCGAGAATTGTTTTGATTTCTGAATGTTCATGGTCCATGTTCTTGTCCAATTCAATTGGTTTATGTACAAACAATGATCATCTGTAAAAATGCATGAAATGGCAACTCTCACTGCAGAAAACTGATATTCTCAAAACATACACCCTCCCTTGGCTGATCTACATAGCTGACCACTCAGAAGTAAAAACTGGACTACTTGAAACCCTTGACCAGAAGATCAGGACAGCGGTCAAGGAATGGCTACACCTACTTCCGTGCACCTGCGATGCCATCTTGTACTCGAGCACGAGAGACGGCGTTTTGGGCATCACCAAATTGGCAGGATTGATCCCCAGCGTGCAGGCCCGCAGACTGCATCGCATTGCACAGTCATCTGACGATATGATGAAATGCTTCCTGGAGAAAGATAGAATAGAACAGCTGCATAAGAAATTGTGGATTCAAGCTGGAGGGGACAGCAAGAACATACCCTCGATTTGGGAGGCACCACCGTCGAGCGAACCACCTAACAACGTGAGCACAAATTTGGAGTGGGAAGCACTGACCCAGAAAGATAAATTTCCAAAACCTTGCAATTGGAGGAAAAATTAATTCAAAAAATGGACCAAATTGACATCCCAAGGCTGAGGAATTGTAAATTTTGAAAGAGATAAAATTAGTAACCATTGGCTCCAATACTATAGACGCATACCTCACAGGAAACTCCTCACTGCACTAAAACTCAGGGCCAACATTTACCCCACGAGAGAATTTCTAGCCAGGGGTAGACAAGATCAATACATCAAGGCGTGTAGGCACTGTGATGCGGACATTGAATCCTGCGCCCACATCATCGGCAACTGCCCAGTGACACAGGACGCTCGAATCAAGAGGCACAATTACATCTGCAAACTGCTTCTCAAGGAGGAAAAAAAGAAGGACTGGGTAGTGTTCAAGGAACTGCACATAAAGGATTCCAGCAAGGAACTGTACAAACCAGATCTGATATTTGTGAAAGATGCCCGTGCACTTGTTGTGGATGTGACAGTACGATACGAAGCAGCCAAATCATCGCCGGAGGAAGCTGCTGCAGGGAAAGCGAACAAGTACAAACACCTGGAATCTGAAGTAAGAAATCTCACCAACGCAAAGGACGTTGTTTTTGTAGGCTTTCCCTTAGGAGCGCGAGGGAAATGGCACCAAGGTAACTTTGAACTTTTGACTGAGCTTGGCCTCTCCAAATCAAGGCAAGTGAAAATTGCAGAGACTTTTTCCACAGTTGCGCTCTTTTCATCTGTGGACATTGTACATATGTTTGCCAGTAAGGCCAGAAAGTTATGCAATTCAGGTTATATGCTTAGTTTATTTGCTTTTTCTCCTTGTTTTGTTTTGGATTTTGATATTGTTGTTATTTTTGTATATTATTGCATACTGTTATTTTTCTATATTATTTTGTTTTAACAAAGTAGACGACAGATAGGGATGTAGGGCAGCCACAAGCCAGTTAGGTAGCTGATAGTGAGTAGGGACAGAATTTTATTATTTCATAACGCGTCAATTAACATCTGATTTGGACCAATTCACCGGACTTGTCCAAGGTGGACAGGTCACCTTTACTTAACCTGGAAAAGGAACATATATAATTTATGTGTGTTTGAAAAATAGTCTGCAACTGATCCTGTGACATGGCCATGGCCATACTGTCACGTATTCAAGGTCATTAGCATTGATCACACATCTGACATCTTTTCATCTCCGTGTATACCCACCTTGCTTCAGAACATTGTCTTTACACTTTTTATGTTTCAGAAAGCAATAAATGCACTTTTTTTTATCCTACTGGACTGCGTAGAAATGGGAACATATTTGCTGCTGTGGAGGGTATTGTATAGAGGCCAACAGCATTTTAAAACTAGGTATGTCTATTATCAGCAATATTAAGACAATGAAACAGTCTTCAAAACAACAAAAAATGGGCATGTAAATGCATTCTTATCTGACAATATAATTGGTTAAAACCCAAGTGAAATTTTGCAAGCTACAGCAAAATGCTAATACAAATAACATGATTATATGCAGCCAAGGATCCCAATTTTGTCTTTCACATTCTTCCCCAAGTGAAAATAAAGTTTTGCCTGTTATTTTGTCTTCTTGCAGAAAAAAGAAGGCTCATCTCTTGTTTTCCCTTTCTACTCCCCAAAACAGACAAATAGACAACTGTCTCTTCTCTGACTTCCACTGGATCCTGTCCTGAAAGGAAAAGTTCTTTCCTCAGAAGTCACAGCTGGCCAAGGATAGAGATGTTTTTCTCGTGAGGCTGCCTGACACTAATAGTTATGCCAAAGCAGCTTTTCAAACAGCTATTTTGTTGAAGAGGGTGCTTCAAGTGATTCCAACATCTAAGGTTGCATCTTCTTCCATCATACAAAGAACAGGCTATTAGAGGCCTCTTTACACAGAGAAATCTTGTTTCTGGTATGTCTGACAGACTAAACAGTATACTGGCTTGAAAGCCTGCTTTACTTCTGCCCACTGTCCTTACCAGGTTGTCTCTTTTCAGCAGCACTGTTTTCCAGTGAAGTAGCTCTTGCAGCCTCCTGCCCAGCACAGACACCAATCTGATTCCTCACAGTTATGGGTTATTGCTTTCTTTCCTTTTTCTCTGAGTATCAGCTTTGACTTTGCTTTCTTTCCTTTTTCTCTGAGTATCAGCTTTGACTTTGTTTACCTTAGCTGTTACACCTCTGCTTTCTTCCAGGGCCATCCTGTTGAGATGCTGCCTCTCCTGCTATTCTTCTGCAGCTTCTCTTCTACTGAATACGCTGAGTTGTTCCTGGCATGAGACAATCCGTCCCATACCTTTCTCAAAGGTTTTACATAAAACTAGGCATATATCTGTTACACCAAGGTAAACACAGACTTCCCTCTTGCCTACTTTTACAAAGATATTTTTCCAGAGATTCCATTCAGTATTTTTATTGTGGGATTTTTTTTGTTTTGGTTTGTATGTATGTTTTGTATGTTTGTGGTTTTTGTTTGGTTGTTTTTTGAGGGGGAGAACCCGACTCAGTTAAATGGTCCTACTGTATATTACACTGCTGACAAAACCTAAACATGCCTACAAATTATGTCACATCAGCCACCTCTTTTCTTTCTCAGAGTGCATCTCCAGCAGATCTCTTAGACTAGAACATTCTACACAATGCGATGTCTTCTTTTGATGTTTTCTTGCAATTTTCCCAGAGATTATGAAAGCTTTCTAGCTTGTTCTTAAGATATTCCAAAGATAAGGAGCTTTCTGAAAACAAAACTTCCTCACTGAACCAGTGTACTGGGGAATAAGATAATTGCAGGATAATAGTCTGACTTATTTCCTACTCTGGCTCAATCCGATTTCATGTAACAAAGAGCAAAAATTATCTGAAGGCACAAATTACAAGTTGGACCATGTGAGATTAATTTCTATCACATTTATAATTGTTCAGTGTTTATACATATTGATGATAAGGCCATTACCATGTAAATGCAGCAAAAATTTTCTTAATGAGGGATGAGTAAAGAATTCATCACTGCCCCTTTCACTGCTTACACTAAGGTCCAGTGGAAAGGTAACACAGATAGAAATACAGATATAGAGAACACAGAAGAAATACCAAATCAATACACAAGACTAATTATCCATACTGTCATAGAAAAAATTAATGTACTATGAAAGTCATGTTTAAGTATATTTGTTATGAGTTTTTCTATTTTGATGTTTATTCATCTGAAATACCTTTAAGATTTAAAAGTGAAAAATTTTTAATATTTAATGTAAAATAAAAATAGTTTTATCTATCTCCGACATGTACATATAGGAGATCACTTTCCCCCATATTTTGTACTTTTTTCCACCAGAATGTAAAGCTCCAACTACAAGCAGATCTTGATATGTCTACATTTTCATATATTATATATATATATTGGTGTAGATTTTTTTTTTTTAAGGAACTTCATTCCCTTCTACCTGACAAAAATCAAAGCCATTTCACATAATTTTTTGGAAATTACACATGGTGAATTTTTAGAAACCAATAATATATGCTTATATTTTGTCCTGAATTGAGGTCTTGCACAGAGAATGAAAAAAATGTTATTTTTGCCTTCAATCTTTGGACAAATTAATATACACCTTCAAAGTAATACTAACAAAATTACTAGATAACAAGAAAAGTTAAACTCTCAGACAGAGTTAATGAAGAGAAGTCATATGAAAATATGACTGTGATATTAAGAGAGTTTGATTTGGACAGACAAAGAGTTTCCAGACAGAAGGCACATGAATCTATAGCAACATTTCTTGGGAACCCTTTTGTCATCTAGTGATTGAAATTAATGGAGACATTAACCTCATAGATAAAGGTAATTAACTAATATGAGAAGCTTATGCAGTCATATTTGTAGATGAGTTTTGCCAAAAAATCTTAAACCAAATTATTTTATAAAAAGCCTGATCAAATGTCCACTAAAGCCCATAGGAATCTTTCCTATGATTCAGTGAGCTTTCTTCCAGTCTTGTAACAAAATATCAAAGCATTCATAGAGAATAAATGCTGTTACCAGAGTATTTTTAACTTGAATTTTTATTAGGCAGAAGTTTTACACGGTGGGCTGAGTGTGACAATAACAGCTCATCTGTTGACTGGCACAACACTTTTCTGAGAAAAGGTTCCAGAGAGTCACTGGTACCAGGACAGTCACTGGTACAGTTACCACTGACTCACCCACACCCACTAGTGTGACACTACTGTCCTTGGCTCTGAGGAACGTGTGATAACAAAGATTTCAATAGCTGCCTGATTCATTTGCTATACTAAATGCATTGTTCACCCTTACTTGTTTTTAGAGATTCAGCTTTTACCACAAGCAATCCATACTTAAGGAACTCCTGATTATCCTGAGTAGATATTTGCATTAGTGGAGCTTGTATACAAAGATGATTGAAAGTTAATATAAAAGTATAGGGTACTGACACTAAACAAGATATCCTGCACAAGAAAAAGAAAATCCACTGACACTTAAAAAATAGGTAGATAGCACTAAAATATTGATAATTTGCTTTGTCTGATTTATTAAATTGTCATTAGGGACAAAATGTCATTCAATAAGTCAGTGCAACTGATGCGTGCAGATGAACCTTGGAAACTGAAGTAAATTAATTAATCCATTGCTTGTTAATTTCTTCCACTACTTATTAACACATTGGCTTTCTCTTTTGGTAATAACAAAACTTCTGCTTCTTTATAAGTGAGCAAAAACTATCTTAAAACTGTAATTACTTACATCTCTATCAATTTCTTCTTGTTTTTTTACGCAGCATAAACAAAATATTTCAATTTTGCTTTAGTTTGACCTTAATAGAATTGTTCTTTCAACTCTAAAGTTCTCTTTCACCTAGGTTTCTTGGACAACATAATTTGTTTCAGTACACTTCTTACACATATTTTGATATTTTGCAGCTAATATATCAGACTACCTAGTAAATGTAAATAAGCAGTCATCACTGAAAAATCTTCTCGCCCCATGTTGAACACTCCTGGGTGTATTTGCTCTGTACTGTAGCTCAAGTATCACCATTTTGCCTGTGCTCTCAGGCATTTGAAAAGAGTGCAGATCTGTACAGTGTTTCCCTCAATTTTGCCACTTTCATGTTTGTTTTTCTGATTTTCTCATTACAGACCTACCTCTATTAGCCTGCACCAATGAAAGCAATATTGTTTACTGTTCAGTCTTGTCTCTCTGCTTATCTAAAATTTATTCACACCAACAGAGGTGTCAAAACAAGGCTTTTTACCTCCAATAAATTTCTGGCACTTCCACAAAAGCTAGGCTGCTTCCCTAAACAGATTTCCAGGGCAAAAGAGACCTATCTTAATTTTAGGGTTATTTTAGTTATTCTAAATATCCAAGCAGACACTGTAAAAATGTAAATAAGAACCTCAAAACTTTAGTTTTATAATGATTTCAACATCATCAACAAAATTTTGAGAACCAACATTAGCTGGCAAGAATAGGAACTTTCTGTTATGGTCAAAATTAATTAATATCTTCCTGGATTCAATGTTTCTTGTGGAATTTGCAGGTTTGTGTATTATATTCCCTCATTCAGGAGGGAAAAAAAAAAATCAGCAGCATAACCCACAGAATTAGGCTAAGTGTGGTGTAAACCTCAAATAGCAACATCACAAAAGTAGTCTCTAAAGAAATAAAATCTTCATAGGAAAAATTCACTGGTTTGAGGCAGAGCTTAAATGATCCCTATACATATGTCTCTCTCATCCTCTCTCTCCTTGTTGTCATTAAGAAACAATACTGAGATCCTGAAAACATCTCCAGCAATGGAAATTACGGTTTATAAATATTTCATACAACCCGATGATTATACTTGATTAATTAGTTTTCAAGGAGCAAGTTAAAAACCATGAAAACATCAACAAACCTCTCTGAATAAATTCTCAAAGAGAATATCTGTAAGCAGAAATCTTTTAAGTAGCAGTAGCAGTACAAATTGCCAAGGCACCTACCTCTAATACATGGGCTGAAATACCAAGGAAAAATGTTTATGTTTATTTTAGATAATGAAAGATCTGTATCTGCTCCAACAGAAAAAACAAGATACCTATACCAGAGTGCAGATATGAAAAACCAGCATTTTTAGGACTGAATCTTAATTTTAATTCTGATTTTTTTTTAATACCATCCGCTACATAATGAGACACATCTGTCTTAAACTGATACCTGAAATCTCTTAAGACTACTCAATATGAATTATAACTATTGGTCAGAAATTAGTGTTTACCCACATCTATCAGGATCATTCAATATCCAATGATCTAGTAATGTGAAAGTCCAGAAATTAATAAAAGATGGATATCAGACTCCAAGCCAAAGGTGTAAGTGGTCATTTTCTCTTGCTTCAAATAGAAATATAAAATTGTCCATGGAAGTTGTGGGTATCCCATCCCTGGCAGTGTTCAAGGCTAACTTGGATGGAGCTCTCTCAGCAACACAGCCCCTGAAAATTGCTCCTGCCCATGACAGAGGGGTTTGAATCAGATGATCATTAAGGTTCCTTCCAACACAAACCATTCTATGAATCTTTGGAAATAAAAACAATATTGAGTTTACAGTATTGGTTCTGCTGTTAGAATATTAGTTTAAATTAGGCTTAATGTATATGCACATGTTGAATGCACTTCAGTTGCTAATTTTTGATTCTTAATAGGAATGGCTAAGGGTTCCACAAGTTTGAAAATAAAATACAATTTCAAGATAATATTTTTGTATTCCCATCAATCTAGGAGGAGCAGCATAGAAGGCAGGATCTTCAACTGCACTAGATAAAAGATTCAGCTTCCTAACTGGAAGAAAATAGTAAAAGAGGGGAAAAGCCATTTTATGCTACTGCAGAGTAAGAATTACACCCTTTTATAATTAATATATTAAATAAGTTTTAAATTTGCTAACACTGGAGTTAATTTAGTTGATAGGTAGAGAAAGGCAGATGTAACACTGCAGTATGTGCATACATGTAAAACCCTTATTTTATTCTTAAGAAGGAAAAATTCTGCTGTTGCAGCAAAATACTGGCTAGCTTACAAAACAGTTCAAATATGGGGACAAAATTCTTAAGAGATAGTGCTCAGCATCTCTGATGAATCTGGGTACTTGGGAAATAGTTACTTCTCTTGCAACAATATTTTATTCTTCCCCTAATTCATGGAAGTAAGTAGATAGCTATCATTAAAATGAGGAAATTATTTTAACAGAAAGAATGCAAAACAATTGCTAAAGCACACAGGTAGTTTCTGTCCTATTTCTTTGCCAAAACAAGCAACATTCAATAACAATAAGCTAGATTTCGCTAAATATAATTACTTATTCATGTTTGAGTATATACTCTCAGATAACAATACCACTGTGTCTACCAATAATCATTGCTCAAGTCACAATGCACTCATCTCAGATGTTCTAGCAAGTCACAACATGATCTTCTACTCTCCAAGGCTGTAGTCTGCAGTTATCCCTGCACAACTACTGCCCACTGCACATCCTCTGTAAATTATGTATTTTGTATATTACTATTAGAATTCTACTTCTTTACCTGAGGTCTCTTTTTCATCCTTTTTTATCTAAATGGCTTCTGTTGCAGCATGGCTATACTGTCATGGGATTATGTCAAGAGCAAGAACAAAAAACAGGAGGAAAAAGTACCTAAGTAGCAGCAAAAAAGGTGTTGGAGTGCCAAAACTGATAAAATGCAATCAGAGAAAAGCGAGAAAGAGCTGATGGGAAAGGTGTTCCAAACAACAAAATTTCTAGTCACATATCTGGTTCATTATTCTTTCATTACTAAAGGTTTTATTATTCTCTGGGATCATAGTGTGAGCAGGAAGAAAAAACATCAAACAAAGCCTAGAACATAAGCTGAAGAGTCAGCAGTATAGTGGTTGAAAACAACTTTCTATCTCTTCTCATCAGCCACCAATGCAAAACCTTTCCAGTGGATATAAAAAAAATTTGTAAGAGATCCATCAAATCCCATACTTTCTCTCAATTCATGTTAAAAAAAAAACAACCAAGGCTTCAAGGGCAGATGCAAGGAATTTTTAAAATTTACTTATGAAGGGGTTTAATGGATAGAATTCTGCCTTGAAGTATCAAAGTATATTTCTATTACAAAGTATTTTATATACTGTGCAGATATACTCAGTAATGTTAAAAACTAGATTTACTTTTACCAAGTGGAGTAAAATAATTTCTGTAAATTAATAACATATTAAAAGCAAGAAAATGTTTTCTTTTTACTCAGTTTGCTTCTGCTGCATTTTCCTCATTCCGAAACCTTTTTTCTTGTATTGTGAGAATGTAAACTGAGACATCCTAGAATCCTACAATCCCAGTCTTCTTGGTCCCTCCTCAGGTGGAAGCCTTTCAATGTCTCTATCTCAGCTCACACTTGAACTCTTCGTGTGACAATTTGATCTAAACCAGGTTACAATGCCAATCTTCTCAATGCAAACCTCTTCAAGAAACCACAGAAAAAATCCCAAAATAATCCGGGGCAGCTGTTGTAAAATGAGAGCAATGCTTTAAAATGCTACCACCTGGTGGTAACCGAGTAGCAAAACCTTAACACATGCTAAAAAAAGATGACCACATGCTGCCTCAGACTAAGTACAAATTACAACTTTACAGAGGTTGCAAACTTGGTGAGTGGGACTGAATGGGATTGCCCCATGCTACACCTACAACGCCTTGTTATTACCCTCAAGAGAGGAAACAGAGTCCCAGTGCTGCATGATGTAGTGGTAAATGTTTTGCAGTTTTGTGCTCTTCAGTTCACACTCACAACTCTGGATAGGAAATCAAAACTGAAGTCTCCTAAACAAGATGATACAAAGGGCTTGGTGCTTGATATTGAATAAGTAGGGTAGTTGTCCCAGTACAGAGGAGAAAAAAAAAAAAAAAAAAAAAAAAAAAAAAAAAGAGAGACAAAAGAAGAAAAGGCTGTATTTTCTGCAAATGTAATCATACTGACTTCAGCAGAGGTGCTGGCACAGGAAAACTCCATTCACAGCTCCCTTTGTTGACTGTATTATATAACATGATATGCATTAATCAGTAGCTAAGATAATGTAAAGGAGAAAAATGTGTACTTCTACAAATATCCAGTGATAGCTTTTAAAATCTTTACAGTTGCCACTTTAAGGTAATGAAATCCCTATTCTCTGGGGAAGGAAACCAAGAACATTGAATGCTTCCATAAACTCAGCTAGAAAAAAAATAAAAACTTTTATCACAGACATCATGGACCTGGGCCTGATCTCACACTGAGTCAGTGGAAGGCTGACTCTGCTGGCTTCAGCTGAATTATTTCTGATTTTTATTGGACTGAGATCAAAACAAAGTCTTTCTCCAAGTCTAATTAATTGTATTTTCATTTTGATTTGCACCTGAATTAGCAGTGGACAATTGATGCATATGCATGAATATTTCCCTGCTGGCTGGGATGATAGAAGCATATGTGCACTTCACACAGTGCTGTGTGTCAGGGTACCTGGAGAATATGGTTTTAGTTGGTACAGACAGATCATAAGGGAGGATACCCACAGGTATGAGAAAAATGCCTGATAATTTGCATAAGCAGCTGGCAGCATGCTCAGAGGGCCAAAAGCTCTCACCACAACTGCAGATCACCATCACATTTCTCTGCCTGTGCTTCTGAGTGGCTTCTGTACATATCTTTCACTACAGCAATTACAGTTTATTTTTCTGGCTTTCAATTTAGTGTTAAGCTTAAAGATGAATGTTCCATCTCTTCACCTTCCCTCAGGAACAGGAAGCTCTTCTCTGTATGCAAAAACTTCTTTCTTTTTAAGGACATAGGGTTTTGTTTTATATACCCTAGTATATTCAGTTTCCTAATCCAGAATTGCTGTGTTGTTTGATAGATGCATAATAGCCAGAAATGCATGGTAAAGTTGACAAGGGGAATAACATTTGCTGCAGTACAATATTTCATGTAAAAAGCTGTACAGTTGCAAATTTCCTATATTATTTCCTATACTTATGATAGCATATAACTATGATATCTATTTGCACTTACATTTTATGATGATCATTGCAGAAATTGACTACTGTGAAGCTGAATATCTTGTTCAAATAAATAAGGAAACTCTTATTTAAAAATAAGAAGACTCTTGCCTTTTTTTCCCAGAATAAGGGCAGGATTTTAGACACTCTTTTATGTCTAATTTGTCTAATTGTTCTGGCCTAATTAATCTAATTTGTTCTGGTCTATGTCACTTCAAATGAAACTAGAATGGTAATATACACAAAAGCAATAAATCCCTTCAATTACTTATGCCATGATCAGGCTGAGTATTTATTTGGGGCTGAAATGGAAGGTGATTTGCAAATCATTACAAGTAGTTGCTACTAAAAGCATGTTAGTAACCAAAAACATTTTTCAGATTTTGTGGGGTGGGGAGTTTTGCTCATATTTCTGCAGAATGATCAAGACATGAGAATTAGATTTTTTGACAATGTCAGTTCTGTCTGGACCCCTAGTTGTTACTGATGTTTATTTATACTGGCAACACAATAGGGCATTTGTTTTGAACAGTCATTTTTCTGCAGAAAATCACACATACTAAGTATACTTAAAATTGTCAGCTTGCACCTTTTGTAAACCTGAGTATTGACCCAGCTTTCTCTCAGGTGACAGTCTGGTAGTGCCTTAAGAGCCTTGCTGAGTAACTAAGATAGTGATGGATTGGAAAAACAAAACCATTCCAGTCACCCCCTACACACACACACATTTCAACCATTAAAGTTAGATTAGGTATTTTCAGTTTGAACTCTGGCTGGTAAAAAGTCTGATTGCCCAGCATTTTGTCAATGCCCATAAAGCAGAAGGAAGTGTGCATCGGGGGAGAGGAATGAAATTACTGATGGGAGCTGCTGGTTCAGTCAGAAATCAGGAACTACTAGATAAGTGTAGTGTGATTAAAATCAAGATAACACTTGAAGCTGGCACTAATAAACAAGATCCTCAAGAGGGACAATCTAAAGCAGTGTAAAGAGCAAGTGAGACAAAAAAAGATGAAGGAGAAAAGAATGCCACAACTCCAGCAGTAAAAAAAAGCAGGATGTTACATTTACATTAGAATTCAATGAACAAGTGAAATTACTTCACAAGCAGTGATATACATATAATTCTAGATAAATATGTGACAGCCATGTGATGCACAAAAAAAGAATTTGCAAACAACACAGTTTTCTCAGACATGGAAGGGCTTAAGCAGAAATTAGGTCAGAGCACCAAACAAGAGTGGTTGGGAGAATCAAGGGCATACTAAAGCAGATGAAAAACAGAAAGAATATTTGGGCTGCAAAGTGAAAATCATGAACTAAAAAAAGCAGACACCAAATACAACTTCAATCCTTAATAAAAGCAAAGCCAGAAATCAGCCAAGGTACATCTAGACCATTATAAAAATAAAGTATAATATGAAATGTAGGAAAGAGCTGCTAAGAAGGGTGATTCTAGAGGATGAAGGAGGCTATTCCAATAATAGGCATGTCTGTGTGTAATACTTTCAAATGTTTCAGAGGCAGAAGGGTAGTTGCACCTTCATTGCATACAGAATGAGACATCAGAATGCAGAAAAGCTATATAGGAAATTTTATTCAAAAATGGAAAAGAGGGACTAAAGTATTAGCTGCATAGTTAGAACAGGATAGAGCTCGGCTTCACGAGCAAGCTGAAAAGATTTGGTAAAGAAAATAATAAATAAAGCTACTTATTGAGGACTCAGACTTAAGTACCAGATAGACTTTTCATAACTAATGTTTCAAGGAACTAAATGTCAAATGCTGTATCTAAACCAGTCCCTAGCCTCCAACACATATTGTTTTATAGAATGATTGTGTAAATAGCTTTTTAAACAGTTTTTTTCAGCAAAGAATATATTTGTCTTGATTTGTAAGCCTATTGCTTTGAACCAGATCTGGTGAAAGTGAGACAACAATTTAGAATACTGACCTATTCTTCAAAGAAATTAACACCAGGGATTTCTATAAAATAAAAAAAAGAAGGTCCTGGAGGTGAAGATTCTATGGCCAGACCCACAAAGAATGAGGACCTATTATATTGCAGTCTATGATTCTCAGCAGTTGTGACAAACAATCAAGCAAATAGCCTGAAACTGTAAGCAACATGGCCAGATTGATCCTCGGTATAACTCCATTTATTTGGAGGAATTTGCATCCCAGAAAACCGTTGTGTTGAGTCAAATTCTAACCTGATGTAAGTAGCTTCAACTCCCTTGATATCAGTGCAATATGACCAGCTTAACATAGGAGGCCTGGATTTGCCACATGTCTCTTGTACTGAATTCATTTTGCAAAACCAGTTTGTCAGCCCTTTAGATATCCCCAGTCTCAAGAGAACTGCCCCCTTCTAGTACTGCATTGATTCATTGCTTAGCTGACCTTTACAAATGGGCCAGAATAGAATGAAATTTAGATATATAATGTCTTTCATTCAGGAGATGTCTCCAATCACTGATAAACCATTAATGTATGAAGATACTTTGAAGGCAAATATAAAAGCAGTTGTAAATTAAGCAGTAAAAGACTATTACAAATGAAAAAAAAACATTGGTTGTATTTGAGTGTTTTTTCCCTTCCAATTTAAATTAATTTGGGGGTTAGGAATACACTAAACTGTAGAATAAACATACATATAACTAATTTCACTAGTTCTTTCGGTTTTGAAATTATTGTTTCTTACAGATTAAAAGTATGTACTTTCATTGTTTTTCAGAATCAGTTGAAGTTGAAACTATGCAATTATTTTTGAGATGTGTGAGGCTGTGCCTTGTAGGTTTTGAATATTTGTCTCCACAAACCTGCCCATTACCCATAATAAACCATTTTTTTAAGGTCCATTAAGTCCTTTCTATTTCCTGATATTTATTATCAGGGAGGTAAAGAATCATCATCATGCACTTCATCTGAAAGACTGAAAATGCTTTAAACAATACAGAAGCAATAGAGCGGTATGCTGAAACATTAAAAATGTTTGCGAGCCTCCAAAGCCACTATGTCCCTTACATGCCTTTGTATTCACCCTGAACTCTGTGGTGCTTAATAGGACTACTAGCAGATGAATTGCCTGGTCTGCTTGTGAGTCCAGGGAGCTACAGCATGGCAACAAAAGTACATGAAGCACTTGTTTTGCTAGAAATGCAAAGGACTAACAGGAAAAACACAAGAAATGGCAGTCTCTAAGCCTGAAAATCCATGAAACCGTAGAATAAAGAAATATGTGGAATTTGGGGAAGTTCAGAAATGCAGGCAAGCTCCTCCTTTGTCTTGTACCAGCTGTGGTTGCCTGATGTCAGATGCTGCCTTTCTGATGCATGTTTTTTATTTGCATGCTAATAGTATAATATAACCACAAATGATTAATGCATCATCCAACATACCTTTGTGAAAAAATGTTCTAAGTCCTCAGAGATACGTGTACTGTTTCTAAACACAGCTTTGTAAATCCATTCCATCAGGCTGTGGATTTCCCACTGCTCTGTGCCAGCTAATGGGTGGTTATGAAATGCCAAGATCTGGTACATACAGACCTCTCTGAGTATAAGGAACTTTTCCAGTATATACTTTTTTTTTTTTTTTAAGTGGATACAGTGGATTGTAGCAGATGGCTTCCTCTGTCTTGTGACTCTTTCTTCATTTGTGGCTCATTGAACTAGTAGTGTCATTACTGTCTAGGACATTAATTTGGAATCCATGTGCTAAACTTCATCGCAAAATTTTAGGATGAAGAGATTTGATTTGTGTGCACAATAGCTACTATTTCTTATTCAATATGGCAAAACAGTTACAGCTCCTTCTAGACATTTTTCAGTCTGTATTTTCAGCTCCCATCTAGCATTTGATTGGAAAAGCAGATTTAATGAATCTGTTTTTAGTTGCTGGGAAGTTAATGCAGAAGTATATTTTTTCCCAGTGACTTTGAAACAAGCTTAAAAAGAAAATCCCCTTATAAATTAATCTAACATTAAATATACTTCACAGTTACAGCTTCACTCTTCAATTTTTTGAACCTTTTCTCAGCGCAGGATGTATTGAAGAACTTCACATTTCACATACTGCACTGTTCATCTCTACAACATAAGGCAATTTGCACTGGAAGCATATGTTTAAAAAAAACTTGGAAATTGATCTTCAGCATTATGTAGTGGATTTCCTCAGGCCTTTTAGTGATTAAAATTTTAATCACCTGATGATTAAAGATTTCATTACTAGGCAATTAGCACTTTAAGTGTAAGGCATTTAATTCTGTTTTGGAAGTGGAACCATCAGTAGTTGGGGATTGCAAAGTCGGAAGGAGCACAAGGCAGCAATGGAGTAAGTGCAAACTGACCAGACAAAGTCAGAGGAAAGGGCAAGTCAGGGGAAAGGCTGCAAGTGTGTGAAGAGCATAAGGCTCCCCTTCAGCAGGAGAATGAGATTTAGGTCTTACAAAGCAGATGTCAGGGTGCAGTAAGAATCAGTATCTGCCTGGGTGGCAGGAGTAGGGCAGCTGCAGGGGCAGCAGGGCACACCCAGCTCTGGGCATCAGGCACCTCCTTGGCAGTGGAGAAAGTTGTTCTGGCATGATAATGTGGATCTTGAGGCAGAATAAGTCTTGCCTAAAAATTGGACAAGAGTATTTGCTTAAGCTTCTGTGCATTTTCAGATAGAAACCACTGGTAAAAACTGAACTGCTTGATGTAATGATGTTTTCCATAACAACTGTCACTCTATTACCCCAGGCAACCTGAATTGTGAGATTAATTTTTTTGTTAGTTTTTTCAGAATTGTAGATTTTGCATATTGGCATTGAGTTTTGAGATGCCAAGCTGGAAGCTGATTCATTCATAGCTCTTGCTAGTTTTAGCTACCTCTAAATCCTTTTTTTTTTCCCTTTTTGCCCCTTTTTTTAATTCACTAACAAGAATAGATTAGTACCAGAAAGGGGCCTAATATTCATTTATCTATGAACAAACTGAATTTATTGTTTCATTATAAAATATGTATAGTAGATATTAGAGCTGGAGGATGTTAGAATTCTGTGATCTACAATAACAGCAACAACAGCAACGGCAACAACAACAACAAAAACAACAACAACAACAACAACAACAACAATAATAATAATAATTTTTTTTTAAAATACCTTTTCTTGACTCAGTTCCATAGCTCACTTTGGTATTAGAAGATGATGCATTCATATAACACAATCTAAACTATGGAGCTTAATATATTCTTTCAGAGCTGTCGTGCTCTTTCAAGGTAACATACGGGTATGAAACTATAACCAGTTCACTCTTTTTTTCTCTTTTTCTCTTGCTTTTTCTTCACCAGTCAAGTACCATTCTAGTGATCAATTACTGGTATAAAATTTGCAGTGTTTATAGGAGTCAGTAAATATACGAGAGGAAAAAAAATCCAAATGTTTCCCCATGTCTTACCCAATTCTTTTTATTTGGTAGAAGAGAGATGTTGCATTGAACTAAGTCCTGTCTGTAACTCTGTTGCCAGACAGCAAACAAAAAATTGCTGAAGAATCAGAATGAACCTACACTACAGGAGATAGGTAGGAAATTAGATAGTGAGTGTGAGCTGTAGCAGTTGGTGGTTTTTTTGGGTTTTTTGATTTTTTGTTTTTTTTTTTAATGTGAAGATCAAAAAGTAGAATACACTGTTGCAATATTTAAAGAATGAATGTCTGATTATGATCTGGTGTTTAGGGAACAGCAAATAGTAACTAAATTGTTCTATCGCCTGAAGAAATAACGTCAAGTATCGAGCAAAAATTTTCTTTGCAAAGCAGCTACTGAAGAGATATTTTAACCTGGATTTCTTTTTTTCTTTTGTGAATGACATAAATCATGAAGACTGCACATGTCCTTATATAATTTTTATTTAAATCATGGCAATTACAATGACCTCTACTATCTTGAATTATTGCCTTGAGACACACTGAATTCCAGAACTGGAACTGAGGTCTGAATGCAGGTTTTGTCTATTTTTTATAATGATGAAACACTATAAATTTATGTCAGAGTATTCTACAGATGTCTTAAACACAGCTGCGGCTTATCAAAAATAGGTTCATGTGACCTATAGAAAGAATGGGGTCTGATTTCTCTCATATTAATTTCAGCCATCTGCAGAAATTCACCTGGCTAGTTTTACCTTCTTACCAATCTGCCTACCTCAGAAGAAAAGAGCTTATGTCCTTGAGGTGCTTATTTTTGTCTGCAAACTGCAAAGTGGACTGAAATAGGCAGGTGCATTGTGAATATTTATGTCTGATGACAAGAATTTTATCCTCAGGAATATGAAGGTTTTCTCAGGTGTTCATGGTCAGCTTTCACTTTCATAAACCCTGAATCTGGATTATCAGCAGCTTGTCATATTACTGCTACAATAAGGTGAATCATGCCCTGATAAAGTTCTGGGTCTTTTTTATTTTTTCGTGGGAGTGGGTTTTTTAACCCAAGCACATGATTATGCAAATTAAAAATCCGTAGACAAATGTTATTGCAAAGAAATTAGGTGGTGTGAATAGAGCACCCAGTCTTTTCTTTAGCAGGCAGCCATTTTGCTTCTGAGCTGCTAACAGCACATCTCAGAATGAAATGAATTCTACAGCACGAGCTGCAGCTAACCTTGAGCCATTAGGCAGCAACTTAAGTGGGAGGAATTAACACAGCAATTGCTATACTAGCGAAAATGACCTCTGTACCTTAAGGGTTTATTTTTTCACCCCTTCTTGATTAAAGTACAAGGCTACCATGCAGCCGGAAACATAACCTTTTTTAAAAATATCACACTGGTTTCTGTACTGTATATAAAATTAAATTCTGATGGATTTTTTTTGTAATGATAATGATAGAAAACCCAGACTCATGAGTTACTGGAGTTGAATGGTGAGATAAAATCTTGAGATACTTGGCAAGAGTGATCAAGTTAACGTTTTTCTAGCTTTTAATGAAAAGTCTTTTTGAGGAAGCTATTTCGAGACAGGCAGGACAATTTCTGAAGGAAAATACAAAAACATTGACATAAAAAAAGGTCTAAACAATTAATTCGATTTCCAGAGATAATACCTGGTCAACTGGCTATAACCCTATGATAAACTAAATCAACAGGGGATGAGACTTTTAGAAGGCTGTCTTTGTTGACAATACTTGGTTCAAAACTGTAAAAAGGAAATTAACAAAAGTACTTTGAAAACATAATTATTACACTAATTAAAGTGTAATTAATCAAACTTCCACATCCATATTAAATTAATAAGCATATAGCATGGAAAAGAATTTAAAGACTTAGAGAGTATAGATACATTTACTAAATCTGTGAAAGTGCAGTGAGTGGATGAAAATGGAAATGTTAAGTTATCTAAATACATCTCACATTTACCATGACATGCAAAATAATTCAGTTCTTCTTGATGCATTTTCCTATAAGATCATCTGCATGCAGAAAATTCAGTTTAGGAGATTAAATTTCTGGTAGCAATCAGTCTCAGTTCAGGAGATTAGTGCATCACACCAGGGTTGCGAGGGGCGTTCTGTATGCCTAAGCATGGTCTCCCAATTAATTAGGAATAACTCAGTTATCTCAGTTACAGCAATACAAAGACACCTGCTTTAAAACTTTCAATTCAGAAAAGAAATTTAGAGTTGATCTGCAAGAACCAGTAAGAGCCAGGATTCAACATTGGAGTCTACTTAGCCCTTCCTTATCTTCTAATAGTCCATACTTGATTCTGAGCTGTCTGAAGACTGGAAGACAAACAGAACAATGGAGAGAAGTTAGGACTGTCGAAGTGCTACAAAACAGCAATTTCACCAGCCACTCTGCTCAGTTTTACTGATGGTTTGATGGATTAATACATTATATTAAACCAGTCACACTATCTTACTGCATCTCATTTTTATTTCTTGTACCTCATGAAGTTTTAAAGCTTTGAGAAATCTTTAAATATGTAGATGCTGGCTGAACAACTTTGTTCCAATATCAGTGTCCCAGTTGACATAACATCTACTTTGTTACTTATGCTTCTAACAGTCTCCCTTTTAATGCACCCAAAGGCCTTGCTGCTCTTCCAGTCAGCAAGTTCTTCCACTACGTAGCTCACCACTATATTTTCATTTGATAGCATTCAAATTAACTTTTGAATGGACCGCCATATAACCTAGATCACATTCTGTAACTTGGCTTGCTTGATTATCATCGTTCATGCTGTGAGTGATCTTTCAATCAATCGCAGGTCTTCCCATATTTTGATTGTTTCATATCTAATTCTAGCTCATTTAGATGAATATTGATTGATATTAACATTATTTCTGCTCAGCCCAGAACCCAGCTAGAAAGCCACTTATTCAGCAAAAATTCTACTTTCCTTCTTTTCTCTTGAGATCTGCTAGTAAGCTCTAATCCAAATGACCTGAGAACTGTTCATACCACATTATGTTATCTTTTTAGTCATCATGTGAAGGGACAATAAACTGAAAATGTCAATACAAAAACAAAATATATGGCATGTATATGTTTACCTTTTTCTTGTTCAAACCACTGATAAGACTGTAAATCTGTCTTTCCTCAAAACATCTGCCCTTGATGCTTGATTAAAAATCTGCATTGTATGTAAATTAGAAAGATTAATGCTTTTCCAAACATAGTTTTTTGTGAAAATTCATCCGTTTTTGGGTACTTATCTCAAGGTACAGGTGCTTGGCCAAGTGCTATAATTTTATCAAGAATGTAGACAATATAAAACCTTGTTGGTATGGATTTATAACTAGCATTAAGATGGCCAGGCCAGTAAATAGCAGGAGAGGTTACCATTGCAGAGTGATCAGTGTTGTTCAGTTAAATTATTACTCTCCAACCAAGCATGATTTCAAACAGCTGAAGATAAGTTTCTTGATCTGAGGATGAGATCTTAGGTAAGTAATGAAAAAGCTATTTTTGAAAAGAGTCATTCAGAAGGTACACTGGTGACATAATATATTAATATCTTGATATGCTAGTGCAACTTTTGGATAAACAAAAAGGGGATTGTAGAAAAGAATATTCTATTGAGGGCAGCTAGTGAGACTATTGCTATGCATCAAAAGAAGTCAGCCAAGGGATATTATTATCTCACTCTACCTCTCTCTTGTGAGACCCCATTTGGATTTCTGCATCTACCTCCAGAGTCCCCAACATAAGAAGGACATAGTACAGTTGGATTTAGTCCAGAGGAGGCCAGAAAGGTGATCAGAAGGATGAAACACCTCTTCTTTGAAAGTACACTGACAATGTTGGGTTAGGGGGGCTGTAAGAAAAATGATGAGGGACTTTTTGCAAGAACATGTAGTGATAGAAAAAGGGGAATGGCTTGAAAGTGTGTAGATTTAGATATTAGGAATAAATTCTTTACTATAAGGGTAGTGAGTATGGGAACAGGTAGCCCAAAGGAAATTATGGATGCACCATCACTGGAAGTGTTTGAGGCCAGGTTGGATAAGACTTTGAGCAACCTGGTCTAGTGGAATGTGTCCCTGTTCATGACAGGAGGGGTGGAAATAGATGATCTAAAAGGTTTCTTCCAATGAAATATAATTTTATGATTCTACTGGGATAGTGTCTGTTGACCACATTCAAAGAGTAAATTAGAAAAATAAACACATGGTAGAGACTCAAATTGTTCAGCTAATTTAAGCAGAGGTTAAAAGGTGATTTGATTGCCATATAGAAATATTTGTTTCTACTTTAAACATGATCAAGGGAAATAAAGGTATACTTTCAGTCTTACAGACAAAAATATAACCAGATATGCACATTCAACCTTGAAACAGAAACAGTAAATGTAATTAACAATTTATCAGGAAAGGCAATAGATGTTCTCTGACTCTGAATCTGTAAAATGAGATTAGATATCCTTCTGGAAAACACTCTTGACTCAGCATCTGAGAAAATCATATCCATTGTAGACCAAGTGATCACAACAGTCTGCACATCAAGTCTATGAATCTATTTGTCAAACAAGAAGCACTGGCAAAGAAAATCAAGTAGTAACCTGCCAGAATTTAATCCTGCCATAGCATTTTGAAATTGCAATATTTTGCTCCCTTGTACTGGGTAAGTGTGTCTGAAGCAATCTGGCAGATCTCCTCCAGCTGGCTGAGTGGTACTTTGGTTTGCTATGACAAGGAAAACAACCAGCTCCCTGCACTGGACAATGCAGGAATGTTATAGTTACCAACATCCTAGACCAGAGGACATGTTGAAAGAAAATGGGGTTTGGATTGTTGGTGAAAAGATGACCTCACAAGTGGGTGCTTCCATCTGAAAATGACCCTGAAACTCCCTGAAGGAGAATCCTGTAAATAATGTGATCTGACCTGAGTAGCTCAATGAGCTCTTCCTGAGTGTTATTGGGCTGGCAATGTCAGTACCATCTCAAGGTAAATCAGCACAGAAAGCCTTTGAAATTAATACATATACATATAGATATACTAGATATACCCATAGATAAGTACATGGAAACAAGTTGAAAACCAGGCAGTAAAAAAATGTAACAGATATAAAAGCAAATTTATCAAAAATGAAATTAAAGTATTAAGAATTAAAATGAAATTAAATGAAATACTAAGGGATAGAGTGTGGTACAAGATAAATGCTATTTTATAAACTATTTGAAAAACAAAGTAAGATAAAAAAATGTTCATTAAACTAAATTGCATCTAAGAAGCATTTAAGCAGTTAAAGCATATTACTTTGATCTGCTTGGGGTTATTTTTCCCATTATATGGTCATTTTAATCAGCATCACTCTTTTAGAGAAATATATGTATTTACCAAAGGTAGCTCACAAGTGTATTTAGTGGTTTTAACTAGTCATTTGGTAAAAGGATGAAAAACACAGTGAGAATTTCAGCAGCAAAGCAGCTTGTCAAAATAAAACCTTAAGCAGATGGTTCTAAATCACTGGAACTCTATGGCATATGCTGAATGCTTGAGCAGTTCTATGAATAACAGAAAGCTGTCCACAAATGCAGAGGAAAGTAGCAGGTGTAAGGCTGATGTTACCTGATCTCTATCACATGGAATCCTATCACTGTCAAAAGTGCTGCCTCTTGACTGCTTGAGAAAGTGACTACAAAAGTCTCTGTTGATGCAGTTATTCATAGGAAACATGTCATTTTTAAAATTCTGTACCTCAGCCTGTTGCTGAGAAAAAAAGGACATTGTACTGGCACAGAGAGAAGGCAGCTATGACAACAGTTCCAAGGACATTTCTAAATCTCTTAATTTCCAATTTACATGTCAACATGAAATGCAGATGTATTTCCTGTTATTCTACCAAATGCATTTCACTTTCTCCACAAAAAAGCAAGTCTTAGTCACACCAATCCTTGTTGATGAAACTCTGCATTCCATGTACCTGTAAGGTCTTACTCCAGTGTAATATTCTGAGATAGAAATCGCCTATTTTTTCAACCTTTATTTAGCTTCTCTTGGTCACCTCAGAGAAAGTGACCTGAATTTTGTTCCTATTGCTAGTGCTGACTGTTTTTTTGCCAACAAACTATTTACTATAAAAATTACAGAAATCCTTCTTTCTGAGGCAAATGCTACAGACTTTGGCTTCCAGATCTCTGGTTTCTGTGGCAGTCTGTTTCCCTGAGAAAGAAGACCCACACTGCAATAAGAAGACTTTTTTTGCTGTAAGTGCAATAATATGGTAAGCAGAAGCAGAAAATATAGCCTTTGGCTGCTGATCTTGCATTCTTTACATAAATGGAGATCGGTCGTACCTGAAGACCTTCAAGCATTAATATTTTTCCCAAGATGTGAATTGATTGTATCTGCAACCTCCAGTATTTGGTATTGGTGGAAAAGGCAGGCATCCTTCTACTGCTTTATTACTTCTGTGTAGGATAATAGAAATACTGGTGTTCCCAGAAGCTGCTTTGGCTTGAATTATAACCTTCAAACTGCTTACAGTGATATTAAAAAAATATATAGCAGAAATATAGGAGAATGCAGAGGCTCATCTGCCTGAAAACGTATGGTATGTCTTATCTGTCATGATACTGTATAATTATATAATACTATAATGATGCTATAGGATAACTGTAATGATACTATGTATGTGTTATCTGTAAAGTGCAAAAATAGGACAACAACTATCTTCTCAGTATATTCTAAAAATAAATACAAAATGAAATATTACGTGTTATTTTTAGCACATACAATCTTACTTCTGTTTATAGAGTGAGCCTATGCAAACTGGGAAAAATAAAATTGTCTATTCTTATCTGAGAGTTTTGATGCAATACCCTTCCAAGTAATTCTGGTATCTGTCTCTGATCCTAGAAATTGGCAGATTGACTAATGCCTTTGGAGTCCGGAGTCCAAAGATGTCTTTTATTTGAATTTCAGAAGTTCAAGCCAAACATTAAGAACAAAGTGAATTTGTACCATACCAGGTGATTTAACATCATCAACTTGGATGTCATCACAGAGCTGCAAATTAGTTTCTTCTGAAAAGTAGTGTTTGGGTCTCAGTTATTTCTGTGATTTGATAAATTATGTTGAGATGATGAGAGGACCTTTATTTGTATCATCAGGTGATTTCAAAGATTTTGGGTCTTCAAATAAAACATGAAGATCATATTTTTTCCATAAAAATTTTAATATAATCTGGCAAAAGTCTACTGAAACTATCAGAGTTCTCATCTTATTTTCAGTGATACTATCTTTCTGACTTTATCCATAAAAATGTTTTTTTGTAGATTTTTTTTAATTGGTGGGTTTTTTTGTTTTTCTTTCTTTTTCCATGAAAGGGAACTACTATATTTTATGGTGCTTGAGAACTTGGAAAAAGTGTTCTGAATATAACTGAAATGTTACTATTTTGAGTGCTGTAGCCTTGGAGCACAAGGATAGATATAGTTTAAGCTTCTGTTGGAAACTAAAAGTCTCAAAGAGTATCATTAGCTTTCCAGAAGCTTTAGTGCCTGATTTGCATAATGCAAGAATGAGGCACAGGGAATATTGTCAGATATTTGGATCCTGGTATGCTAGTGTGTGCTGTCTTTCTCTCCTATCTCATTTTGTGGAAGAAAATCCAAGAAAAGGGACAATTACATTTTCCTCTTGAGATTAAGACAGATAATTGGAAGTGCCTTTATATGGTTATCTGAATGACTATGTGGCTAAACCCACATTATAATCAATGGATATTTGATCTTTTATTTATTGATCAGCAAGTTTTGCTTCAGCTTATAGCCTAGGGCATCCAAAAAATGTCCATGATGCCCATATGTGGGCAGTGGAATTGAGCTACAAGTGACTGTCTATCTGACTCGTTCTCCTGGCTGCACAACATTTAATTGATCTACGACTCTTCCCTTATGGGCCAGTTTAACTCCCTCCTCAGTGAAGGTATGATCCTCCTTTGCAATGGCCTTTCTCATACTAATACAAGGTGGTTCCTCTTCTTTAAATGACTTAAGGTTCATCAGCATTGTCCAGGTGGTTTGATGGAATCTTGGTTGTGCAAATCATGTACCTCATTGAGTTCATGAAAGGAAATTTCTTTGATCCTTTTAGATCCAACAGAATGTGATCTTATTTTACACTGTCTATACATATTCTTACACTAATTTCCTTCCCAAGCTCTCTGAATGACTTTAAGATCACTGGAATAATGTAATGATCCCACTCATTAAATAATATTTGAGTCCAGTTATTAAAAGATGCTTCTGCCCTAATTAGACCATATGCCAAAGTGAAAAGTACAGATTTTATTTAAGAGCAAATGGGGGCAGGGGGGAAAGTGGGGGGAAAGAAATAGGAAGAGGGGTGAGGAGGGAGAGAGAGAGGGAGAGAGAAAGAGAAACAGACAGATTATAATCACCATCATGGGAGTTCCTGCAGTGTCTCCCCTGGCCCTTTGCCTTATGGTCCTCTCAGTGGTGGGATCCCCAGAGTGTTCTTCTGGAGGTACCACTATCGTACAGCCCCAGGTATCCAGAGGTGTACATGCCATTGCCCCAGCCTGGAATGGCATGTGTGTATGCAGATGCTTCCTTCCCCACAGCTTGCCATGATGGGAATTTTTGTCCACATAGATTATTACCCTGCTTCACCAGGCCTGGCATCTTCCCATTGATGTGTCTGTGCTTTTCCAACAGTCGGCACAGTGGAATATTGTCAGGTGTGCTAATTCAAAACCTTCTACCTCTGTGTACGCCTGACTTTAATGCCCTCCTGTCTGCCATCTGGGCCTGTTGTGGTGGTTTATCTTTTGGGAACTTCCTCCTTTGACAGTGCTTTGAAACAAATTGACTGCTTTTTTTAAGTCCTAACACACTTCCAATATAATCAGAGACTAACATCTCAGTTGTGCCTTTTTCTGTCTTCCCCTCCCTATACTCAGTATGCAGCTTTCGTTTTGGTGGAAATGGTTTCCTTTAGTTTTTTATCAGATTTTTTGTTTTGTTTGGTTGTTTTGGGTTTTTGTTTGTTTGTTGGTTTTTTTTAATAGGGTAGGTTTGTTTTTGGTTAGTTGGTTTGTTGTTTTTTTTTTAATGAAAATACTGTTAGTAATTTATATTGATAATTACTGTCAAAGGAACATACCTGGTGATTGCAACAGCAGATAATGAGGTGTGATACTGCTATTAATCTCTGGAAAATTTTGTCCTGTAATCCCATAGAAAGTATCTCCCTAGCATCCCTAGCAGACGTGCTTTTTCTAACAGTAGATAACTGACTGTGCCAGTAGAATGAAACTCTTGGCCACATTTTCCAGCCCATGGTTTAATTATTGTTTTAGACTTTTTGGACAGAGAAGGAAAAAAAAAAAAAAAGAAAATTAGGCAGGACTTTGAACTCGACTCATTCTTCTAGAAAACAAGAAGGGCATAGAGGAGAGAACAAATGAATGTGCAGGAACTGAGTGTCAAGGAAATTGATTTGTGACTCCACAGTCAAAAATTTTAAGGCTAGATGTGACTGCAGGTGTTGTAGTGTAACTTCTTTCATAATAGAGACCACATATTGTTCTTGTTGATCTATGGCAAGTTCAGAAAATGTTGTTTAAGTAAAACATATTTCTAAAGCCTCCTGCAAGAAGGTTGAGGAACTACCCTGATTTCAGTGAATTGTTTACTATTTGCTTCACTAAGATCCATTTTTTTTTTTCTTTAGGTGTCTCTGTATTTCCTCTAATAACTGTTGAATTTACTGGCTGCTGAAAGCTGAATTTAACTAGAAGGGGAAAATCTCAAAGATATTAACATTAAAATTGGCCTCTGGGTAGAGTAACTATTAATGCTTCCTCTGAAAGAAAGGCCACAACATACACTCATCTTTTCATCTGGCCAAGATGCAGCCTCACCAGGGCTGAGTAGAGAGGCAGATCCCTTCCCTTGATGGGCTGGTCATGCACTTCCTAATGCACTCCTGAATGCCACTGGCCATCTTGGCTACAAGGGCACACTCCTGGCTCATGGATCTCACTGCTTTCTCCTGTGCGAGCTCTGGCTGTTAAAGGAAAGCAGACACACAGGATAGATGAACTGAGTTTCCTTCTGAAGGTTTCTCAGAGGATTTGCTACCTTCTGTTACAGCATAAGGAGCACTGGGGATTATAGTATCTGAATTTCCCTCCCTTTCTGCTTCAGACTCTTATCTTTTCAATGAAGTGAGGTCTAAACTGGGCACATAAATTAGATGCATTAAATTTAATTTCCACTCAGGAGAGTTTCAACAAGGTTTGCATTTTTTTAGATATCAAAAGTATCAGAAATAAGAGAACAGAAAATATGGGTTTTTTACTTTCCCAGTAAATTTAGATGTTCCTAATTATTTTCTTTTTAAATCAGGATAATGAGGGACTTTTGTATTGATGTTTGAGAAGTGTTACACAAAATCATTTCTTTTGCTTTTGTATCTTTTCTGACTTAATTACAATGCTAGTTCATTATTCAATATCTGTTCAGTGTTTTGAAAAATGTGGCTGAATATACTGGAAAAAAAATGTTCATCTCCAATTCTATGTGAATGAAGATTACAGTAGTGTAAATGTATGGTAAATTTTCCACCTACTGATAAATTTTATTATCTAGAATGCTAGTGCTACAATATACCTTTTCCTGGATATCATGAGAATTATGCCAGATAGTCAGAAAAGACCAAACTGACATATGCTGAGTAGAAATTTCCATTTATTTTTTGGAGTTGCATATTCAGATTTCGATGAAACCAGCTATTTCCATGGCAGCAGAGCTGTGCCTTGGGGTTAAATCTGATCTTCTCTACTTAAGTTTCAGCCAATGCCACCTGGTGAAGTCTTGGAGCTGTAAGGCTAAGTTCTGTCTGTCAAAAATATATCTGATTTGCCTAGTAAGAAGTAGTTACTACTTGGAGAAGTCAATCTTTGTTAAAGAAACTCCTTAAATTTGTCTTTCAGACTGGGTTTTCATCATGTAGCAATATCTTCCTTTTGGAGGAAGAGGGAATTAATCTGGTAAACTGATTCCAGTAGTGTTTGAAGCTTCCTAGGTTGTTTGATTGAAAATGGCTTAGCAGTGTGGGACACTGCTTAGACACTGTGCACTGAACTTGGTAGTGACAAAGTTAAGATGCATGACACTTCATAAAACACTGAAAAACTCTGTAGGAAGTCACACTTGAATTATACAGCTCCTGTTTCTGAAAAACCTGATCAAGGTTGATAGCACTGGCCAACCAGTCATCTATGAGTACATCTATCTAGTACAGAACTAGAGGTACTCGTGTCACCAGCAGCAAAGTTCATGAGTGAGTAAAGGTCACTGGGACATCCATATGTCAGTGACCTTCAGACCTGTGCAATCATTCATTCTTCCCTGAGCCTTTGAGAAGCTAAGTTAGTGTCTAGTACAACAGGATTATCAAGTAAGAGTTAGCTTTGTTAGGCACTGCCTAAAGGACAAAAGAGCAGCCTCTATATCTGAAAAGTTTGCAGCACCTAGCAAAGAAGTAATTGTTTCCAGTTGCTATTGCAAGGCAATATCTAGAGTATCTTTACTCCTGTGGCAGTAGTCAGTATTTGGCTTTAACCCACTATTCAGCAATAATGACTAATACCAGGTAAGGGAAGGAGAATTAAGTGTGACAAGTATACAGAGGTAGTTATCCATAATAATTTTTATGCATAAGTTTTACCATCTATGTGTAGCATGAAGTATTTATTTTTTTAATGTTCTTGGTTTTCCATCCCAATAAATAAATTTATGCATTATGCCTGTTTATCCATTTTAGAAGTTAGAGATGATGATTTCACATTAATCACATTAAAAAGCAATAGCTCTTAATCTATAAAACTATAGCAGTGGAACTAAGCTGAGGCATTCAAGCTAAAAACAGAGCCTTATTCTTTCATTTCAAGAGTCATGTTTCTGATGAGAAATTATCAGCTTTTTGGTTGATTTTCTGGAGTCTGCGTTTGTGAACCCTCACTTTCTTCTAGTCTTGGCTGGTTTGGAACACTGGACTTATGGAAGACCATGATAGAAAAAAAACCTGTGACCTTAGGAAGGGAATTTCCTGGCCTGACAGGAAAATCAGTAAATTAAGCAAATGCAATCCTTCCTATTTTTTCCACCCATTTCTCTTACTCCCACAAGTTTCATCATGACTATAACGTGAATATATGGACCTACATCCATGAAAGGATAAACAGATAGTTCTAGGTTCATGAGAAAAGTGAATAATGCTTGCAGACAATTACAAAAAGAAATGGAAGACATCATCAGGGTGCAGTGCAGCACCTGCCCTCTATTTGTTCACCCTGCCACCCACTTCCTTCTCTTGAAAAAAATGTACTCTCCTACCAGTTTACAGAGTAATGCTTGCCTTAGACTTTTGGCTTGATAACTCTTATACTATGCAATGCTTGAACCAAAGTAAACAGGTGGGGTTGCGAGTGTATCTGCACTGGCAGAGCTATGCTCTAGAGAGCAGAGGAAATGAAACTTGATTCCTTTCAAGAAAGAAAACTATAGTCACTCATACTTTGGATTACAGTATTTGTCATCAAAACCCTGAACTGGTGACGGTCCTGATCTGTTATTCTCTGACAGAAGTGGCAGGAATTCTTTGAAATGTTTGCTCAACAGACATTTGTTTGGCCCACTCATAGACTTTAAATCCTTAAGAAGGAGGAGGGAAAGATGAGATATCTAGAGTTTCTGACAGCCCTTACACATGAGGATCTAAGTGCATCAAAACAAAAACTTCTGGCCTTTCCCAGAACAGAACTGAAAACATTCAATTAAAAGGAGCCCTTGAGCAAGTTGCCCAGGGAAGTAGTTGCATCACCATCCCCGGAGATATTTAAAAGACCTGTAGAGGTAGCACTTACGGATTTGATTTAGTGCTGGACTTGGCAGCGCTGAGTTAACGGTTGGACCCAATGATCTTAAAGGTCTTTTTCAACTCAAGTGATTCTTTAAGTATTTTGTTTGGTTGCATTTTTTGGTTGGTTGGTTGTTTATGTTTTTTGGATCTAGTCTTTCTTGCTAGGACATTGGGCTGATATCACCATACCACATCCAAAATTAAATGGGTAGTATCATCTTTCAGATGTTAATGAACTGTGAAGGATAAAAGGATGTTTGATGTTTCCTGTTATTTATCTTTGTCTTTCTCCAAAGATCTGTTCTATGCTTATCAACATGCCACCTGAGCATTAACTTCAAGTATTCTGAAGCATACTCTCACATCTGATATTTATGTTTTGAAGTAGTTATGCACATTGGTTTGCACATTGTTCACAGATAAAGGCATGGCTGTTTGAGATGACAAATGAACACACTGATTTCTTATGATCCAAAATAGATTGAAGTTCACAGCCCTCTAAGCTTGATTTTGCCAGTTAGCACATTCCATGGCAAGTGCTGAAAATAGTTTCTTGACTATGACAGCTGTAAAAGAAATGCTCCAGAACTAGGCAAATTATTTCTTTATGTAGTGCTTTTCTTTAAAGAATGTCAGCTCTGAGTAACAGATCTCTGTTTCAGGGTCAAGTTGCATCTTTGAAATCTGTATTTGGATAGATTAGACAAATGGGTATTTGGCAGGATTATTATGGTTCTTATTCTTACTTCTGAGATGGTGTATGGTAGGTAAAACATTTACTAAATTTAGCACTCAACAAAATGCTGACTTTGAATACTAGAATTGCACACTGCCTCCAGAGAATGCCATGGCCTTTGCTGAAATTGGGTGGAAGAGCTGGCAGGCACCTTTGTGGGCATTCAATTTTCATTTCCTGCAGAGCACAAATGAAGCAATAACAGCAGAAGTGAATCACTACTTGCAAAGAGATACTCAGTTTTGTGGGTTGCTCAGTCAGTGTGGGTGTTTAGATCAGATGAAGAAGTCAAGCAAAGAAGAACACAGGAGCCACAGGAACAGCTGGGGGCAAATCTAAACATGTATTTTAGAAAGCTGCAGGTCAGCTTTGTAAGCAGGTGTAAAAATTATTACTGTGAAGCCAAAATGTCTGTTATGAGTAAACAATGATGGCTTTGATCTTACTTGGTGTGTATGAAGGGGAAGTAACCATGCATAGGTAAGAGAGTATATTTAACAAGATGGAAAATCTATTACTAAAATTTGAAAAAGAAAGATCCAAACATACAATACAGATCATGAGTCTGTAACTTAAACAAGGATACAAAATTATTTATACAGAGAAGCATACTCACCAAGCTTCCAAATAATTAAGCGGCAGACTTCATTTTAACTGTTTAAAAGTTCTCTGTATTAGAGGTTTTGCTATCTCTTATTTGTCTGACAGATTCTATTTTTGAGTTTCTGGTAATTTTCCTTTTTAGGTTTTTGGGGAGTTTTTTGGTGGTGTTTGTTTGTTTGGGGGGTTTTGGGGTTGTTTTTCTTTCGTTTGTTTTGTTTTTGTTTGTTTGTTTGGTTTTGTTACCCGTCTTTTAATAAAAAGTGTCATTTATATATAATTAACAGTTGAAATAATCAAGACCTCTGCAGCAAATGTTGTGACTGATCCCAGGTGCTTTTTCTCCTTTTCCTTGGGAGATGTGAGATGTAATATGTGCACAAATATGAAGTTTCTGGAATTAATAAAGGATAAAGTATCCCAGGTCAGTAACTTCACAAAAATATTTCTCTAATTTCTTTCTGCACTTCCAGCTAATTTAAGTTCCTCTGTTGAAAATTAAATTGTGCTGGAATGACTCCTAATTGGAGCTCACTGGCGTATGAAAACAATTTGGTGGTCCCAGGTGACGTGTGCAAGCACCACGCATGAACAAAAGCCACTGCACAGCTGGCACTGCTGTCCTGCTTTGGCCACTCTCCTAAAGCAGCAGCAAAGCCCTGAATCAGGTGTGGGCAGTGCACTCTCCCAAAGGCTTATGCAGGTCAGGTGTCAGGCTTATTACCAGGCAAAGCCTCACTGCCCCTGTGCACACTTTTAACCTTTTCTTCAACAGAAAGCCACTCCAGAAAACAGAACATAGCTTTAAAGACCATACAACGTAATTCCCAAGAGGCAGCCTCTTTAGAGAATGGGAATTTCTTTAGATGTTTTAGATGAGTTTCAGTAGCTAAAAGTTTCCTTGAACAAAAGAGGGATCTGAAGCAAGAGTAACGTAAGAAGACTAGACTTTGCCTGTATGCAATGCAGGATTTATATTGAATTGGGAATTAAATAATATTCTTCTGAAAAACATTTTAAAAAAATTTAAAATCTGCCATTTAGAAATATTATTTTTGTTCACTGAGAGGATATATATTTTGAGACCCCAAGCTACTTTTTCCCTGTGTGAAAGACAAACAGTTTTGAGCTTCACCACCAAATGTTATTAAAATATCAAGCTCTCATATGCCTAGAATTTTTTAAATTACTTCTGTGGTCACTCTTCTCTTCTGGGATAAATGTATGTAACACATTTGATGTTTCCTTGGGATGTAAAAAAACTTGCAACTTATCTTCCACACATCCCAGTGTCTTTATTTCCATGACCCACTAGATCAGAAGGCTTAGCATTAGGCAGTGCACATTTATCTATTCTCTAGACTATTAAAACAAAGACATGATTATCATTGTAATATCAAACAACAGGAAAGTCACCAGCCACAGAATTTGTCAGGAGAGAAGCAAGCAGGAAAAATCCCAGACTTATCCTTTTTAAGGATTCCCAAGACTAAGGTATGCAAATACAGACACTTAGAGACAGAACACCCTAACACTATCCCAATGTGCAAACAAAATTAATCATTAAAAGGGGAAACTAAATACAGTATAATTACAAGACCCCAGACACTGATATGTGTGCACTGATATGCCTTTACTAGACATCCCCAATGGATGAGTAAGACAAATTATTCACTGTAACAGTAGCCTTTGATGAAAGTATTCTCTGTTTCCCTAATGACTGCTTGCCTTACCATCTGAAAGAACTCTTTTTTCCTCAGCACCACTTCTTCTCATGTTCCACATTCTCATGATTTTGGAAATTGTGCAACGCCTTGTATTTTAACAGTAAATAAAATGTCCACAAAAACAAACAAACAACAGCGAAACATCAAACAAGAAAACACCATCAGAAACTGTCAATCAGCAGATTATTCGCCTTGGTTCTGTAAATATAAGCCTCAAATCCTTTTGTGACTATTTGCAGACAAAGATTGCAATCTCATAGACATGAAGAATGACTGAGCTATCAGTCTCTTGTGTATTCAGTGTAGGATACAAGATCAAATATTAATTTGACCATAATACTAGATTCATATTTTCTCTGCACATTTTCTGAATCCATGTCTATCTAAGCAACTTAAACTGAAGGTAACTGAGTTATGGCACTGTCTACACAATATAACTTGTTTTATATTCTCAAATGAAATATTGTTATATAACACTGACTGTAATAATAGTGTATCTGTCCCTGGAAAGTATATGACTCAATAGTGTAGATGCTCTCTCCATTGCTTTGTGTTTTTGCATCAAGCTTGACTGCTTTTCTAACAGATCTGTAATTCCTGAGTCAGAAACTCTCAAGACTTACATGATTACATATTTATTACAGAAATTGAAAGTCAGCTATGGATTATTTCTGTCTAGATTTTAGTAAAGCCTTTGACACCATTTCCCAGAGCATTTTCCAGGGGAAACTGTCTACTCAAGGCTTGAATGTGTGTGCTGTTCACTGGGTAAAAGCTGGCTGGTTGGTTGGGCAGGGAAAGTGGTGGTGAATGGAGTTACAGCCCAAGTGTGTTCCCCAGGGCTCAGTATTCGGGGCAATCATGTTTAATATCTATCAATATATAGACAGATAGTAACTAAAAGTCAGACTATATTAGATAGTGCTTAATGTTAAGTACAGCAGATGCTCCTAATAAACCCATGTGAGGCTTGAGTAAGGCCTAACTAATTAATTTCCCTGACTAATTAACTATGTTGTTTTCCACTTTATTTTTAAAAATAATTTTTGCATTTGTATCTATTTATAAGTTCTTTCTAGACATTCTCTAATCTACATAGCTTTGGTTGATAAGGCTGTGATGATATTAAACTTGACTAAGTTGTAGAAAAAGTATGGCTGCACTATGTCAGGACTGCCCTGCAGTTAAAACCCATACCATGGGAAAGGTAGACAGTAGTTTAAACATTTATTAACAAGACTTTCTTCTCCTGCACCTTTTCTGCCATATAACTCTTTACCCTAGTCTTTGAAGAGCATTCAGCCTGATAATCCTGCACCAGCTGCCATTTTCCTGGGTTGCCCTTCTGCCAGGCAGGCAGCAGGTTGGTGTCAGAGCAGCTACGCATGGTCACACAGCTCCATGTGCTGTGCATGCACAGGGGGACTGATCTTCTGGGAAAGGACAGATTTCCTGCACCTGTGCACTAGATCCAGTCATACCATCAGGCTAAGGATGTGCCAAGCCCTTCTTTCACTAAAACAAACTCTGTTCCTGCAAAAACTGGCTGTCCTAGCATTTGCTTTCCCCAAGACTCTAGCTGTTAGACAACTGCTGACGATTTTTTAATTAGTAGGAATCTGCATGTCAGTCTGGTTCAGGATTTCGGGGAGGCAATCTGTACAGACATCTAACAGTTCCCATTTGTTTAATCCCATTCCAAAAATCATAGTTCAAGAATCAAAATTTCATTTTGAACAATGGCGTGCAGGCCCATTAGTTACATTTAGATCTTGTCTTCTCTGGCATTATCATGAAGTCCTGGCAAAAAAAAACCATATATTCAGGTATACTAAATTAACATTGATGTGTCACATTTTTGGTCTGGAGATAATCAGGAACATTCAGAAATATTTGAAGGTCATTTTTCAGTAAAAATTGATTTGGTAGTGGAGGGTATTCAGTTTCATGTTGTCTCTTCTGCTTGAACGGTCAGAAAAGAAAATATATTTGAAAGTCTCCAGAATTCCTTGTTTATGGGTTCAAAATATCCATAACTTATATTTTTTACCTTTTTTCTTATAAAAAATCTCATCAAATTTTAGTAATTCTAAATTGTTTTTTCCCATTTTTTTCAAATTTTATATTTCATTTGTGCATTTTCTAGGTAGCTGAGCAGCTGAAGAAAATAGCAATTCCTCTCAGAGATTTATACATGTAGCATAAGACAAGATATAGTGAAATGGTAGTGCCAACAACTGAAGGAGGCAGAGTAGAGATATTAATATATACACATCTCATTAGCATCTCATTTACATCAATTATAGGCCTGAACTATGGCCTTAAGTCAATCCAATGTTTTCCATTAACTTCAAGGAGCACCAAATGAAGCCCTATGTGACAGGTTCTAGTTTCAAAAGTGAATCAATAAAAAGGAACAAGAATGGTATTATATACTTTTTTATGACCCCCGCCTAGACATTGCTATAGAAAAGAATGATAACATCTGGTAATATTGTCCTTGTATCTGACATATCTAACTGTTAAATTGCTGGATATTATTCCCTAATATAGCAGTTCATATGACAAATTTTATTTTTATCCAAGTTTAAGGTACATTTTTACTGAACAGTCCAAAGAGCATGACATAAAATGTCTGGCAAAATCCCCTGAAAAACCCTTTTCTTGGCCATGTTCTACAAGTGATGTAGAGTTTTTCGTGCAATAAAAATAGAAATTCAGGAAAATAGAAAAACTAACCTATATATTAAAATTTACTAATATATAAACCAGTGAGTACCTGTCTGGTGCAAAATTTCAGAAATAACTTTGGAGAAGACTGGGCTGGATGCATCCTCTGTGGGAGCTGCAGCATGATACAAAATTATAATTCAATTCAGTTGGATGCAACTGAAGCAGACAATGGCATGATCCTTCTCTGTTATCACTCTGTTCTGCTAGAGGAAAGAGCCCTCATAGCTGGTGCAGCTGGGACAGCCAAAGTAATGTGCAGCATCCTAGACAATGCCTGAGTACCAGGATCTGGTTTAGCAACTGGGAAAGTCCATGCATGTCTTGATAAACCTTCAGGGGAGTGAAAAATGCTGATCTTGTTGTTGAAAATTTAAAACTATACCTACTCCTGGCCTCTGAAGCTCTTATTTTCTGGCAGACCTGTGCATGATGTGCTGCTGCCTACCTATTCCTTTGTTGGAAAAAGTCAGAGAGCCACCAGTGTTACAGTGAGAGGAGAGGAGCTGCTGCTGGTGGTGGTGAATAGCCTCTAATGCTGGTCTGTGTGAAAGCAACACATCTGAGCCCTTTGAAATTAGATTTGGTTGTTGGATGTGACCATGCTATAGGGATTGTAATGACAAGGGAAATCATGCAAAAAACAAAGTATCTGTGATTTTTAATGTCTCTACAGACTTAAACACAGAAATTTTCTAGCCAAATATCAACACATGCATACTTCTAAATATGTGTGCCTGTACTCATGTCCATGTACATCATGCACATAGAGGATAAAAATATTCCATATAGTTTTTAAGCATGGAATAACTCTGTCAGGATATCCATTCACCAAATAGTGTTATTTTTCTCAGTGGGAGCTGCCATTTTAATGAAGTTCTGCAGCAGAAGTCTGCTTTGATAATGAAAAGAGGAACAAAAGAAATAACTTCACCATGAAAGAGAAAGAACCATAAGGTCTAAACATTTTCATATGATACATTCTGTAAGTTTAAAATGGTTATTATAAATTGAACAACTTATTTTTAGTTAAGGGACTTACCTTTCAGCAATGAGCTTTCTGACTGATAATGTTTTCCCTTCTTAAAGACTGTCCCTTCCAACTTACTTTAATTAGCTTTTGCTCTTGTTATTTTTAAAAGAATATTATCCTTTTCTGGGTTAATCTCTTACTTTTAATATTGCCTTAGCTTAGTAGGATTGGACATTTTCCCTGCTAATGCTGTAGACATTCTTTCTTTCTCTGCTGGTCCTTGCAAAGGGTAGCTCTTCATAACTGTCTCATTTTCTGGGTTATGCATTGATCATGTGCATACATTTATTTATATATGTGTGTGTATATATATATATATGTGTGTGTGTATGTATGTATGTATGTATGTATGTATACACACATGAGCATGTATATATATATACATGCACAGGAGTGGGGGAAAAAAAGACCCCCTAAAGGCCAACAGCAAACAGCAGGGTGCCATAATCCTTCTGTTAAACTGTAAAGGTAGAGGCAAGACACCCTGCTGGGAAATTCCTGGGTACATATTTGGACACAAAATGAGGTCACTGAAGAGATGTAGTGCAGGCTCCCTTTCCCAGTGTACAGTGGTTCCTTTGAGTGGGATGGAAATGTACTTCACCTTTCCATTATTTTTTAAGGCCATGTTGTCTCTGAGTCTTCAGCTACTGTGAAATTATTTTAAAATAGCAAATGTCAGTTGCTTTGGAAATCTCTACAAGCATTAGGTATGAGACTGTTTTACTCTGACACTTGAATCCTTTGGATGTGCTCAGTCATGAGAACCAGTCAGCTGGAGTAATGAATTCATGCATAACAAACTGCCTAACTGAGCTTACTAAGAACAATCTTTTCCTTAAGACTGTCCTAAAAACTATATTCAATTTTTTTTTTATGCTATTATAGAGTAAGTCTACATGTATGATTTATATTGTCAGGTATCTGGCTTGTTAGAAATTTATTAGCACTGAGGAATATATTTCAACATCTGCCTAGAGTTTCACTTAATTTTGAGACTTGATCAAAGGCTATAGGCCAGAATTCTTCATCCTTTGAGCAGTATTACCCCTTCATGTGAAAAGCTCTGCAAGATTCAACATGCCAACCTTTCTGTATATTCTTCTGGACTTTATTTTTCTTTCCCACCCTTTTAACCAACAGTTCCACTGAAGAGCTGTTTAGTTTCAGGTCACAAAAGGCTGCAGTAGGAAGAGCTGAGCCTGATCCCTCTGTGATTCTCCTGCTGCAAGGGCTGCTTTCTGGCACTGTTTCACAATATACATAGCCACCACATAGGTGCCACAAATCGTGCTGCTTGGCAGGAGCATGTTTCAAATGTTGTGCGCTTGGATTAATATAAGGAAGTTTCATTAAATGCTCTCTGCCTCAGTAGGATTTTTAAAAAGGGTTACTTGGTAGTCACAGACTTTTTTAGTGACTTTAGAAACATCTGTTACAATGTTGCCAAACTCCTAACTTGCTCCCAGTAGCCCAGGAGCATCAGGACATGTTCTTTGCCTGAAAAGATGGGAATTAGGTATCTTCTGTTCCTGCTGGAGAACAAAAAAGGCAGTCCTTGAGTTTCTTATTTTCTTATTAATTTGAATACTATGTGAATAAGAATAACTGAACAATAAAAACAAAGTCATAGTCTTGGCAACAGTTAACTAGCAAGGCCTTGTTGTAATACACACCACATACATCCAATGCCATATGGAATAATGAAAGCCTCCCAGTGTGAACAATAGAAGCACATTTGGTTTGAATTATTTAAATGGAGTTTGATCAAAGCAATTGGAAATGCAGTAGGGAAATGACTCCTCATTAACCATGTGTTGTAGTTTTAACCCCAGCTGGCAACTCAGTCCCTCCCAGTGGGATGGGGGAGAGAAACAGAAGAGTAAAAGTGACAAAACTCGTAGGTTGATATAAAGACAGTTTAGCAAGTAAAGCAAAATCTGTGCATACAAGCAAAGCAAAACAAGGAATTCATTCATCACTTCCCATGGGTGGGCAGGTGTTCAGCCACCTCCAGGAAAGCAGACCTCCATCACACATAATATTATTTGGAAAACCAGACATCATCACTCTGAATGTGCCTCCCATTCCTCTTTCCTCCCGCAGCTTTGTATACTGAGCATGAGGCCATGTGGTGAGGTCATTTGTCCTGGCTGTGTTCCCTCCCAACAACTTGTACACCCTCACTGACTTCACTGGTGGGGTGGTGTGAGAAGCAGACAGAACCTTGGTGCTGTGCAAGCCCTGCTCAGCAACAACTAAAACATCAGTGTGTTGTCAATATTATTCTCATTTTAAATAAAAAAGACAGCACTGTACCAGCTACTGGGGACAATATTAACTCTATCTCAGCCAAAACCAGGACACTATGAGGTAGATAGGATGACCTAATAAAATTAATCTATATCATAAGAACTCTGTTATTTAAATAGTAATAATAATTTTACATTGCATATAGGGGGTTTGTGACATAACAATGGCCAAAGCTATGCACACGTAGAATAAAAAGTGGTCTCCACCCACAAGAAACATGAGAAGAGTTACAGAAGAAAGAGACAGTTCTCCACAGCAGCCTGATGGCCCATATTATCCAGCTTGAGGTTTTGTTGTACCCTTTGGGATATAAGCAGTTGCAAGCATTTCATTGAAACAGAAAAGGAATTTTTGCTTTCCTAATATTTCTTATTTTTACCACAAAAGCAACATGTAGTGTTTAGGTTTTAATTCATGTTGTTTTATTTTGGAAGCATTACATGCCTTAGATGCACCAGCAATTTACTACACAAGACTTAAGACTATTCAGACTGTAATTCTGTCTGAACCATAATACTTCTATTCTAAGTGTGAAGTCAAATGTAAAGCTCCCTCAGCCTGAACAAGGAGGCAATTAGCCAGCAGTTCTCTTTGTTATTTTCTCACTCTCATATATCTCAAATCCAACTCCATCTCACAGCAATCTGCCACAGATCAAACAAGTCTCTGCATATTTCAAATTTAGTCAATGAGAAAAGAGTATCAGTGAGTATTTTTGGTTTAGAACTAAAATTTTGCTTCAAAAAAAGATTCAATTTTCAAACACTAACAATTAGGTATACTGCAGATACTTTGCATTTTAACAGGAACTGCTAAGCTTTTCTTCTATATTAGCCTTATGATTGGCATGACCTTCAATTAACCAGATCAGACATCATACATTCCTTACAAGCAATTTAAAAACGGAAATGGCAGTTGATCCTCTCAAAGAAAGTCCATTCCTGATTATCTGTAATGAATTAAACTAAGTGTAGCTCTGAAACGATGCAGCTCACACCCTCTTTTGAGATCTCTGTTATAATAGGCTGTTTTAATACTCTGTGAGGATACTTGGTTCCTAACTGTGATAAATCTTCCTAAAATCACTCCTTTTAATAAGATCAAACAGCTTAGAACATCCAAAATGCTTAATTCTTTCACGTTGATTGTATTTATCATCAAAGAATACAACATGTATTGCATGACATTCGGAAAATTGTTTTAATTGCCCTTTTATTTATTATCATAATCACAGAATGTAGAGTGAACAGGAGTATCATAGATTCTACTGTTTTCAGTAAACAACAGGAGTGTTTAAATTTTGAACCAGATATCCTTCAGGTATCCTTTCTACCCTACTTTATGATTCTATGGTTTTATGATTAGCAACTATATATAATGAATTGCATGCCAGAGAAGGTGTCAGACAATTCCTTCTTTAGGAAATGTGGTGTGCTTGAAAATTCAGACATCTTTCCCCAAGAAGAAGCAATACAGCTAGTCAAAATAGAGTCAGAAATACTATGGTTTAGGAAGGTGTAACTGTACAGGAAAGAGAAGAGAGAGGAAAAGCACTTGCTGAAAGTACTGTAGGAACAATGCATTACAAACCAGGAGCAAAAGCCAGTGGAAATCCTAAACTTGATGGGTTAGAAGTGAAATTATGCATATGAAAATGTTGCAGTAAAAATAAGGGCAGTATTTGGAGAATTATCAAAGATGCATTCAACAAATTGAGGGAGAGCAGCGCTGATGCTAATAGTGATTGGGATAGACACTGTAGCAATGCAGTACATTTTAGAAAGAGTTTTCTGACAGGAAAAAAGGAAACTCAGGCCACCTGTGTTAAGCTAACACCAGGGGGGGAGGTACAACACTGTGAAAAAAAAGAAAGAAGTTGTTATTTAGGGGAATCAATGCCTTGAGGTAAGTGGTGGCAATATTTGTATTGTTGTGTGAAATATTTTTGCCTCAGAGAGTAAAATGCCAGTTATATCCTGCTAAGTAGTGGTGCCCTACATGACATGAACAGCAAACTATTTATTGCAAGGATGTTTTGCAGAAGTCAATGGGCCCATACATAATTCTGAAGAACAGGAGGACAACAGAAATTAATATTTTTCTATCTTTTCTGAGTGAGGCTTTTTCTCCTCATTTTGAATGAAAGTGTCCAGAAGTGTCTTTTGATGGGGGAGGGGACTGGTATGTAGTAAGTAATTAATTATTCATTAATTTAAGTAAAATCTAGCAAATAGCTCAAGCTGAAGGAAAATTAAAAACTTAGAAAAATCAATTTGTCTTTTTGACAAAAAAATCAATTTTTTCTTGTGGCAAAAATTATTATAGATTGTCACAATTAATTTAAGGAAAAGCTTCAACATAAAGTGAAGAAAGTGTTCATCAGAGATTAAATATTTTCTAGTTTCTTCACTTGTTCTCCTTGAAAAAAGTAAACTCTTTTACTGTATTAGCTAGGACATAGCCATTACACAACCTCTTCAGCCCAATAAAAAACCTAAAGAGAGAGAAAAGCATTTCTTTCAAGGATTTCCTTCAGTCATTTGCATCCAAAGTTGCTGTTACACAGAGAGAACTTGTTCTCTGTGCCATTCTATGGGGCCACAATGGGGGCTGCAGGAGCAGAAGAAGAGGGAGGAATGTCTCTGCTGCTGCTCTCAGACCAACCTGCCAAATACTCATCATATCATAGTGTCAGTCTGAACAACAGCCACGGATGCTGTGGACAATGCGTGTGGCTGCCTCGCTCCAGCTGTAAACATGTGCCAGTTGGCACTGACGGGGAATTTTTCAGCAATCTAATTTTGATGGAAAACATTGATTTGTCAAAACTTGTTACAGGGACATTATACTGCAGTGGCAAAGGACGTACCAATTTTAGCATCCAGACACTGATCTGCTGCAGGATAATCAGTATCACTATGGTAGGCTTCTCCCCTGAAAGACCATGGTCCTGCTCTGAATTAAAACTATTCTTTTTTTTATTCATTATATAGGGAGCCTAGGAAATCATTGTCTAGGAAACCTAGGAAAACTGGTCAGCTAGGTTATATATCTAACCTTGGTGTATTCAAATACCTACCCACAGTTCAATCTTTTCAACCCAATGTCTTGTCACTCAGTGGGAAAACTGTTCATAATCTCCTCAATATCAATGAAATATCTAATCTTATTCAATGATACAGCAGCACACCAGGTGTCTTACAAGGCTGACAGCAAATGTTTGAAGCATAAAACGCCTGTGAAGAACTAAGGAGTGGGACTTTTATTTGTGGTTTATGATTCATCAGTTGGGCTCTTTATTGGAACTTCCATAGGAATTAGCAGAAAACACATTTTTCACTACTTAAAGTTTTGAAAATCAAAATGATTTTCTGTGCTCTTTCAGGATAATCCTGACATATTAAAAATGTGAAAAAATGTGAGAGCAAGACTGTAATGGATTTGGCCCACATTTGAATTCTGGGAAATTTCAGTCCAAGCCTCTGCCTGTTTAGCCCTTGCTTGCATAAATTGATCTGGCAGATATTCAGAAGTCCATAATCTTACAACAGTAGGTGGGAGGACTCTCCTAAGCAGTGATAAGTTTGACATGTAGGATGATTCAAATAGATCAAGGAAATAAGCAAATTAAATTGGACCCCAAGTTATGACTTTACTAGTATTTCTCCAATAAGAAAGATTTCATACCTTTCCTGCCCATTTGAATTTTTTCCTACTGAGTTAAAAATGTCCAATTCCTATAAACAATTATTTGAAAATCCAGCATCTTTCATCAACAGAATGCATACAATTGAAAAATTCCCTACTAGTACTTATTTTTTGACTACTAAAAACTATTCTTGAATTCCTCCATACTTTTACAGATAATCTGAATCCCAGGATATCTCTATCCACAAAGTTTATATGCAACCTCTATTTCCAGATTGCCCAAATTTGCTGTAAATATAATCTCACATAAACAATATGCATTTTCCCTCAACTTAAAGCAGAAAGGATGTCCTATGCCTTTTTCTTCGTGCTTGTATTTGCATACTATTAGAGCAGATGGCAGAAATTTGCTTTAGCAGTTTGTCTCTGCAGTTTGAGTCCCTGTGGGCAGACAAATCCCTAAAATTTTACTTTGATTATAGTGAAAAGCAAATTAAAAATATGAAAGTAACTCTCATTGAAAATCACAGATTTTATGTGAAACTCCCTCTACTGATTCTTATTCTTCTTTTGGACTGCAAACTTTAATCTGAATACCTGGAATAAATTTAGACATTCCCAGATAATAATAATAATTCATTTTTATTATATCTCTTTCTTTATTGGCATCTGTTTTACCACAGCCATCTTTGACCTGTTCATGAGACAGAAGCAGAGACTTTATTCTTCCGAGTAATTTAAGTAAGTTTTTATTCCATCGGTCTGGTTTCAGTACTGCTCTATAAATCTCACTTGAACCTGTCTTTCTTAAACACGCGTGTTCAGATCTTTATATAGCTCAACAAATTAGATCTCACCATGATCTTTTACCTCAACATTTATCATTTCACTTTGTGTTCTCAGTAGAAATATATTGATATATTTTTAAAATTCCTTTGTCCTCTTAAATACATGTCATTGGTCATTAGTGGTCTTTCTGTAACTTTGTATTTTTCATATCTTTCTCCTCTTCTGTCTGACAAGTAACCCAAAATTTTATCCTCTATTCCATAGGTACATTATTTTCTACTTGTTTTAAAAACTGAACCCAATGCTACTAATCTATTCCTGAATTTCAACATGCTTATTATTTTTGCATTCTACAGACTTGGTAGGTTTGTTTATTTAAAGTCACATGACAGCCCCTGTGATTTCATGTGCAAGTTCTTTCTGTGTTTTGAGTTCTGAGGAATTTGGTCTTGATCTTTGTATGTCTTGTTTTCTTCTTGAACTGAGCTATTTTCATTTAACTGCATGTCAGTCCCACTCATATTAGTATGAACTATACATTTGCTAAGGATATGTTCTGTCTCATCATCCAGGTCATTGACAAAAATACTGAGAAATTCTGGCTTCAGTTTCAGTCCATGTGTTACTGGCCATTCACTGAATTTCAAATCATTGATTACAACCCTCTAAGCTGTTCAGTCTAGTCAATTTTTAATTCATATAACAGGATAAGCCTTTTTCAAATGAACCAGATGTACAAGATGGTACTAAAATCCTGCTAAAGACAAGTCAGATTACATTCACCCATTTTCCTCATACACCATTTCATCTCAAAAAGCAGCCCTGCTGATCAAACATGATATGGCCCTCATAAATGCATTTTCCCTGTCTCTGATTGCCTTCCTTGATTGAAAATGCTTTCTAATAGGATATGTTATTAATTTAAAGACTAAGATGAAGCTAACCTGACTATTACTTCACAACTCTCTCTTCTCATCTTTTTAAAAAATGAGTAGAAGATTTCTTTGCTCATCGTGAGCAAACTCCCCCAATGGCCATGACTCTGCAAGGAGAATGACAAGTTTTAATTTTGGGTAAAATCCACCTGGCCCCAGATATCTGCATATATATCTGATTTTTGTTGATAGTCTTGCTCAGCTGTCCGTCTCCTTCCAAAACCATGGTGGTATGCACCAAGGTGTGGGAACAAACATATCCACGCACAATGAGACAAAACTTGTGGTGAGTACTTCAGCCATTTCTAGATCATATTTCCACATTCACTTTTTCTTTTCTTTATATCTCTAAAGAGTTCTTATTAACTGCCTTAGTTTTCCTGTAAGACTGCAGTTTGATGACACAAAGAGATTCCGCTTTAGCTTTTATTCTCCTTAGCCATGTAAACTTTATTGATGTCTACAGATAGTTGTCTTTTATAGCCTAGAGTTTGTTACAACTCCCACTCCACTTTAGTTATGGCCCAATTTTATTTAAATGTTTCTCTAGTGTCCATGAACTTTTTATTTTGGGGTGTTGCCTACAATTCCATCTTTTCTCTGAATTAAAACTGATTAAATTATGTCTAAAATTGTATTAACTCTTATTATTTTAGATAAAAATATCTTGGTTATTACATCCAGAGACTAGCTGTCATGTAATGGCTCTGTCACTATTAATAACATTTTACTATCTAATCTGACTCTTTTAAATGCTAATAACACAATTCCCCAAAATTTCTCTTTTTTAGTAGTCTTTCAGAAACCTATCTATACAAATGAATTATTTATTAAGGCAGTAGCCCTTAGTAGTATTTGTTTGTATTGTGGCTAGTGCATTTTATTAGACTATAAAATCCTAAGAAGTGATCTGTATATATCTATGCATACAGAGATTATATATAGCATATATTAAAATGTGCATGTTTTCCTTCAGCTACAAAGATCTTCATCCTGGTACTTGAGCACTATAAACTAAAATTATTACTTTGTATTGCAATATTTTTGTCCTGATTTATGTTGTTTTACAATGAAAAGCAAATTAAAATTAAATTAGTTTTCAAATGTAACAAAGCAACCTGTTGCAAATTATACTTTTCAAGATCAGGTTTCTTTAGTCCCTGTTCTTTGCCCTTCTCTTGCTTTTGAAGGACACATTAGGAAGATATGTATGACTAGTATGCAAAATTTCAAAATTTAGTTATGTTTTTGGTACATAGTACTGGGTTTCTTAGTATTTGTCAGTCACCTGTTAATTTAGTGCTGATTGAGAAAACTGTTGATGGGCAACACACACATTTCTTGAAAGGGAGATCAGATAAAATAAGTTACTATATATTTGAAGATGTAAATATATTAATTCACCCTGTTTACACTGAATCACATCTTGAATAGACATCCTTGAACATAATTTTGTTTAAATCTATGCAGTATCTTATTACTTTTTCGGACCCTAAAATGTTTATAGCTTCTAGCAATTATAAAACAGAATGAAAATAAAATTAATATAATAATTATTAAATACAGCACAACAAAATAGTGCTGAAAGCAAAGTCATTCAATGGGGCTCTATATAATACTACAGTAGTCTCTTAATCAATGCAGCTTTGGAAGACAGTAAAACTGAGTGGCAGAGATGAGTGATTCAGATGTTTAACCTAAGTGCGCTGATGAGACATGACTAAAGGAAATTTTTCAGTGATGCATATGGTATAAAATTCACTAGAACACAAATTCTGTGGGAAGAACTGCATTTGTTTATATGTATTTAATAATAAGATATATTTCTTTTTAAAGTCTACATCTTCCAGAAACTTCCAGAGATTAATAAAAAGAGATAAGGATGATTTGACTGACTACACTTCTGAGAATAATACAACTTGACTGAAAGCCAAAACTTGGCCAAAACCAAAGAAGGCTTATTTGGGATGCTAGATAAGAAGCTGAAGGTCCTGTGAGTGAAGGTGACAAAATTCCTTCAAATCCATACCAAATCTACACCACTTTACAACAGACAAGCTCTTGCTTTCAAAATTTGAAAAATTTGGTTGGTTTTCCTTTCTTTTAAGAGGCTGGACTAGTTCTTCCTATAAAGTTGAGCATTTGAATAGTAATGTTTCCCTCACAGAGACAAATGCATCCATAGAAGACGGAATTTGGAAACTGAGCCTCAGCCACAAATATGAAATAAAGATCAATTCACATGTTCAAGTGGCATATAAAAACCAGTATCAGAATTGCAAAAGAGGCCTCCAGAGATAGATAAAATAGGAAATGAGGGAAAGGTAGCTCAGATTTGGTACAGGTAAAGTGTTGTGCTTAAGCTGCTGCTATACATTCCTGCTACTTTTAGTATGAATTTAAGTTGATTCTTTTCATTCATTCCCTTTTTCTGTGGAATTCTACCTTGATCTCTTTTGATCTCAAAATGTTATTATATGATCACTGGGATCTGCACTGCTGCATAAATTAGGTCTTTCAGTTCCTCATTTGGAAAAAGCTGTTCAATATAGCTTCTCCATTCATTGAAAAAGAAAATCAGAAATATAAACCAGATTTTTTGTCTCAAATTTAAAATGTCACCTTCTGAATATATTCCTTGCATCAATACAAATGGGGGCAATAAAACTGCTTGAATGCTTTTGAATAGTCTAAACACACTTGTGGCAAAGCCCTCTCCCTTTCTTCGCCTCCTTTGGATTTTTCTAGTCATTATTTATTCTCTCCTGTTAAATCCTTTCTGCAGTTACATTCTGTTGGCAAGAGCAGTAGCCTGCAAGTGTCAGGCACATTTATCCTCCTTCTATATTTATCCATAGTCTTTGGTAGATTCTGTGAAAAAGATACCTAAATCAGACTGAAAGAGGTAAGGAGGGAAGATAGCAATTCAGATGGAAAAATAACCCCTAAAATAAGTGGATATATTGTCAGGATCATAGAGAAAGCTGGTAAAATTTTGTAGAGGGATAAGAACATATAATCTGAGAACACTTGGAACAAAGACAAGTTGAATTGCCTCCAGGTTCCTAAGTCAACCAGGATGTCTGAACAACAGATTGATTAGGACTTCTTATAGAAACTGTATATCTCAGCTTAATTTTACCTAGCTATGCAGGTACCCAATAAAAATAGAGTTAGAGGACAGACTGTCTTTATCTCAGCTGCTGACTGCCCACAGCCCAAGCTATTCACTCTGACAGTGGCCTTCCTCAGCAAGGATGAATTTGAAACTCAGAAAGGATAAGGTCATGATTTGCTGGGTTGCTGCAGTTCCCTTTGCCTTCCCTTCAGTAGTAGAAGGAGATGTATGGATCATATTCTTGTTTCAGACAAATAGACACGCAATATGTATCCAACAGCATGATGAAGAGTGTGAAGGTGATTTCTTATGCTTCAAATAAATTTTATATCTTAACATTTTATCTAAAAGAAGTCTTTGTGATGAAAGAATGCAATATATTTTCTAGAGGCACAGTTATTCTGAAATAACTTTTTTATCAAAGCAGGTGCTTTTCAATATATGTATTCTTTTACCTGTACCCACAAACAGTAATTGAAATCGTATGAGGTGAGAGCAATTCCATAAGAGGAACTAAAATATTTTTTTTTATAATATAGGAACCTAGGTAAAACATACAGTGAAATCTGTATATTTTAATTTTGGAAGACTTTAAAATAGCACAGAGGCTTTAGCTGGAGCACAATTATTTCTGATAACCAGGTCAATTCTAGACATTTCCATCATAAAGAAAAAAATAAGTTAATTGCAGGCTAATCCTATTTGCATGAGTCATACAAACTTCAGACATGCCTTTAAAGGAGGAGGTTTATACCTGCAAAAAGAAATTGAGTCAGGGAATAAGCTGGGCCGTGAAGGTGAATTCCTTTTGCCATTCAAATACTCACTGAGGTCCAGACAGCATGTGCCAGCTTGCACTCCTGCAGCAGCCATTCCCAAGGAGCCACTTGCATTACCCCACACTGGAGTATGGAAGAGTTTGAATGCTGGGATGCAGAGGATGCACAGTGAGAGTGTTCAGTTTACACATACAAATATACCCCTAGTGTCCCACACATCTCAGCTGAGACTCTCAGCTTTCCCTGTTTTTTCTAAATGTGATTTGGGAGATGAAACAAGCAGAAATACTACAGTGAATACTTATCTTGTATTATTTTAGGTGGAAATTGAGTAAGAAAAATATTTATGATGCATTTAAGTGCTTTCAGAAGTGAGACAGGTGTGTGCTCTAGCAAACACACAGAAAAGGCACAGAAGTGAATATTTTCTTGAAAAATTCAAAGGCTCATAATATTAAAGTGACACATAATGTCCACAGAGAACATGGACATAGTACAAGGAACCAGAATACATATTTTTTCTGGGGCTGGAATTCAGGTGGAGAGTTGGTTTCATTCTTTGGTGACAAACCACTTCAAGCAGCAGTTAGATTCTGTATTGCTCCAGTGATATAATGTCTAGACATCAATAACTAAATTTGAATCAGTAAGGAACAACAAAATTATTTATTTACTGAAGTCTTTATGAAAGAAGTTAAATTTTAAATGCATAGTATCTACAGACACCACACACACACTCAATACTTCAAATTGCTCATTCTTTTTCCTAGAACAGCCTATGAATTAAACTTTTACATGTTCTATTCTAGCATTTTAAAAATAATATTTCTTCCTGCTGTAGAAATAACTGCTGTACTTTTTAACTCTTAGATGATTAGGTTGACCCACCTTGGGTGGAGGTGCTTTGCATATTTTGTTGCACAATCAAACCACTTAGTCAGCTGCTGGAGAGTTCTGTATGGCACCTGCTCTGCTTGTTTCCTTTGGGATCAAGGTGAATATTTTTATTTTAGTCTTTCAAAACTATGGCATATGATCCCAAAGAGATAATTTTAACACAACTGCAGCATTCTGTTCATAAGAGAAGATTAGTAGCGGAAAAGGGAGGGAGGGAGGTGGGGAGGGAGGAAAAGTGATAAAAAAGAATGGGTTAAAGAGGAAGAAAGGAGAGAGGAAGAGAGGGAGAAAGAATGATATTTTTAAAAAGAGAGAAAGAGAGGGAAAGATGGAAAAGGAAAAGAAAAGGGAAAAGCAAAAGGAAAGAAATTACAAGAGTGAAGCAGAGAGATCCCAAATTTGCTCTGATCAAGAGACCAGAATTTCACAGGATCTGCTGCCTCTTGTGAATCTTTTGTCTATCCAGAAGGAAATGGTAATTGGAAGATAGAATGAGCAACTGACAGACATGGTCTCATCTGTTAATCTATCCAAATATGTGTCATAACAGAGTGGAGAGAGGTACAAAATAGCAAGAGGATGAGGAATCTAAATTTAGACTTACTGTAATTTTAGACCAAAGATGGCTACTGCCTGAAGCAAAGACCTAATTACTAAGTGCCAGATGTTGCAATTCAGAAACACATCTGTAGCATAGGGAAATAAGTAAGAAATCCTCTCAAAGATAAAAATTCCAGATGATAAGGCATTTTAAATTTTAATTAATTTTATAACATATGGCAATGCTTTCAGAAACATTGAGTGTGTTTTGAACAACTTAAGTAGAGGGTGTTGACCAAAAGTAAGTTTGTTTTCAGAAGCAACTGTTTACCACATATATTTAAAGTAAACAGAATTTGTTTATTCAAAATAAAAAGATGGGAGAGGTTGGCTTTTTAATTAAATAAAACATTAACAGGATCCATCTGCTTACTTGCTGTACATTGACAAACCTAGGAGTGTTAAATAAGAAAAAGGGACATCTATCTAATGCACATCAGGCAGTCATCCAATGACATCGCTGCTAGTCAAGTAAACCCACAAGCTTCAATTGCCTTCTGTTACACCTAGAATTCTCACTGGAATGTTGTACACTTTGAACTATTTTCAATTATATTATGGACGGGGGAATTGTTCTGTCAGAGTTCATGTCCGAATAACTAAATCAAATGTACCACGAAGCCATAGTGCACAGGCAATTTTTTGCCCCTATGCATTGCTGTTTACATTCTGTTGATGTGACTGCACATCTTTATCAGATTTGTAGAATATATCACTGTTTTATCTTAATATTTCACTGCACTGCATTGAATTCATTTTTATAAGCAATATATGGTTTAGACTAAGCTGCTGATCTTTTTTAAAGGTTCTTTTCCTCTAGGGGTCCAACTTCATCAGTAGTCAGATAATTTCATACATAGTAGTCATTTATATTATTTGTAAGGGCCAGAAGTGGGATTTATCTTAAGCCATTACAATCAATTTTGAGAGATTCTGTATGTCACATTCACATTATTGAAGATACAGGGAGAAGAGGGTGAAAGAGAGATGATATGCAGAAATTGACTTAATATTTGAAACAGGTGAACTGAATAATAAACACAAACCCTATAATTGTCAACCCCAACTTCTGTTGTTTTTCTGATTTTCACACTACAGGTATGTATCAGGAACACACAGACACAATTATTTCTGGTCCTCCTTAAACTTGAATTAACCAAATCCTTCAATAACCCTTCAGCTGGGACAAATGGTGCTGACTAATCTCGCGTCCAACCAGATATCCTGGGCTTCATCAAGAGAAGCATGGTCAGCAGGTCAAGGAAAGTGACTGTGCCTCTCTGTTCTGCTCACATGAGATCCACACTTGAAGTACTGAATCCAGGTCTGGAGTTTACAGTACATGAAAGGCATGGAGCTGTTGGAACAGGTCCAGAGAAGAGATGATCAGAGTGCTGCAACTCATTTCCTATGGAGAAAATGACTGGAGAAGAGAAAGTCCTAGGGAAACATTATTTTGGGCTTTCAGAATAAAAAGAGGCTTACAAGAAAGATGGAGGAAGATATTTTACCAAGACCTGTGGTGATAGAACAAGGAAACATGTTTAAACAGAAAGTCAGTAGGTTTAAACAGGCCATAAGGGGGAAAATTATCTTGAGTATTGTGAGACACTAGAAGAGCTTGTCCAGAGAAGTTGTGAATGCCTCATCCCTGAAGTGTCTAAGGTTAGTTGTATGGGGCTTTGAGCAGCCTGGTCTAATGGATGATGTCCTTGCCCATGGGCAGAGCTAGATGATCTTTAAAGATCTCTTTAACCCAAATGTTTTTTGAGACTATGAATATCTTCTAGATGTCTAGCAAACTAGAGTTGTTTTCACCAAAATAGTTTTCTCATTCTAAAAGGTCTTGCTGTATTCTAGCTAGAAGTGGTGGGAGACTGAAGGATAGAGAGGTGATTGCAGTGTTACAGCAAAAGGTGACAGGAGTATATAAAATACCTGCTCTTTTATGGAGTAGTGGTGTCTCTTAAAATGAGGGATAGCTTGGCAGAACTCCATTATCGACATTGAACACTATAGTGAGGCCAAAGCCAGCACATTGTACTAGTTTCTGTTAGATGTGAGAGTGGAGATTTTAGTCATAGTCTATCTCCAAGACCTAGCATCTGAATGGATGGGAAAGAAAATAATACTACATGGAGTTAAGATTATCTGTGTGTAGAAATAAAGTAAAAATGTGAAAGAACTCCGAAAGCTGCAGGTCTTGGAAATATTTACCCATTGCACAAGACTTGATTTCAAAATCACGTATAAGTCTGGATAGTAATATCTCTTTTAATACTCTTAGATTCCTTTCTTCAAATCCATTTTTTTTCAGCTGATGCTGATTCCTCAGTATATACATAATCAGTATCTATTAAACAGTGTTTCACAATGTCTAAAATTTTTCATCATCTCTTTTTATATATTTGTGCACACTGGTTAGAAAGCACCATAACACTTTCTCCTTCCCATGGTGTGCTCAGGATTATAGTACAGTGCACTGGATATTTGATGGCTATTAAATTTTAGTATAGTAAAATCAATGTTGCATATTTTTCTCAAACAGACAATAAAATTAATTCAGATCATGAGCCTTAAGAAAATTCCCTCTTCTGGAAAATGAAGGATACTTTCCCTGTGGATTTAATAAAAAATCCTCAAACCCATACTTCTCCTCTTACTTTCAGTTCATAACACCTTCAAAGCTTTTCCGGTTAAAAGAAAAATGAGCTCCCTCTGTTTCCAATGTGCACATTTTCTTTCAAGAAAGTCTATGTACTACTGCTTTAAAATTAAGTCTCACCTTGTGGCAAACAGAAACCAATGAGGCAAACAGATTCCAGTAATTGCAGTTGAATAACTTTGAAGAACTTTTTATTAGGAACAGGAAAACAGTAATTATAGAGCTGAAAATGTACTAATGGAAACCACAGAAAACACAGGGGTCTTTGACGCAAAAACCCAGAGTCCTTCTGTTTTTCCTTTGCCTAAAAGAAGTGACTTACAGTATAAATAAAATTGATTGATTTGGGGGAGGATTTGGGAGCATGAGTTCCACTGACAATCAGTGGGATTTATCCTAAGTCTCTTATTTATTTCTGGGAATCTCAGCTTTGAAGAAGATCTATTGTCAAACATACTGGGGCTTTCTGTGGTTTTTTTTTTTTTTTCTCACTGTGTATATCAGAGACATGACTTCATTATTAATCTATGGTTTACTCCCTACATGCTATACTTCCATGGGTATTTTCATTGACTGTGAAATAAGTGTCTTAAAGAATATGTTCTGTTTACAGCTCCAAAGCTACTGTAGAACCAACTCTTCAAATATAAACATATTACTTGCTACCAGCATCTGTTACAATTCTGTAGCAGATAATAATGGAACAAAAATAAAAATGAATATATTAACTTAACCTAAAAAAAGATAAAGAGAAACCAAGCTTGACTGTATGCTAACAGGTGATGCTGAAGAAATGTAGCTTGGACATTTAGATTTTCTCAAAATAGTGAAATTTATTTATAGCTGTTGCTTTTAATACAGGAATAATGCTCTCTAAGCCTCCATTTGCTGAAATAAAGTAAACCCTACTTTTTAGTGATGTACTAATTTCCTTAAGTAATCTGATTTTTTTTTCTCATCCCTATGTGCAGAAGAACAGCTCCTAAGATTAAACTGTTGGTGGCATTTGGAGTGCTTTTTACTGGGAACTTGATAAAAAAGCTCAGTTTAAAATGTTGTTATGGTTCTAAAATGCCAACCTATTAATATTGTATAAGGCAGTGGGGCTATTGACTGTGGTCCAGCCTAGTTTCTGCTGCCACATTTTATTTTTGTGCAATACAACTGTACACTGCAGGACATTTCTGGTAGCAAGCCAGGCTGCTCTCATAGTAGTGTTTACCAGTGTATCACTAATGAATAGATCTTGGGGTTAATAGGTAGATAAAGACTTCAGGTTTCACTGACAGCTCAGACACACCAAGATCAAGCATAAAGGGTTTTGGAAGTCAGTAATTTTAAAACATGAGTGGCAACGCCTACTCTGAGCTGAGAGAGATGAAAGCTGGGAGGAAAAGGGAAAGGGAAAAAGAACATCCTCACTGAAAACTGCAGTGTTTTGAAGTTTCTTCTATGGACAGCAGTGGGAGTGATCAAGTTTGAAGAGCCATGTCTCTGTTCCCAGTAAAACCAGATATGTTACTAAGGCTCCTCTGCCTGTAGAGACACTGCAAATGTAGCACTTGCATCAATGTTATCTCCTCTGACTATGGGCTGAAAAGCAAACCTACTCATACAGATGCAGCCAGGTCAGTCTGCTGGATGCAGGAACATACAGCTCTTTGGCAGACAAGTCATGCTAAAATGAATTACATACTTCCTAGAAGATCCAAGGAGAAGATCTGGTTTGTTCAGTTTAGATGCATTAATTTTGATGGCCTTCCTTGAGAATCTCTTCCTTGAGATTACCAAACACACTCACCTGCCTCACTGTGCTGTAGAGGGAACATGGGCACCCACCTCAGATCCCAAACACAGTTTAATCAGAAGCGATTCTCATGGAAAAACACCACTCTTCCTGTAGCTGAGAAACTGCTTTGTTTAAAATCCTGTCATAAAGTGCCTGACAGAGAGTATCTTGTGGGGGTTTTGTATTCACAGAGTGAAAAGTTAAGTGAGGTATTTCCGTGTAAATGGTTGTTGTCCTTCACCCTGCTTCCCTGCAGGCAGACCTTTGCACTCTGAAGAGCTCAGCTGAAATAAGTATAGTTCAAAAAGACCACAGGGCTTTACAACTTGTATGAAATAAGAGATAATTATGAAAAAGACACTAAAAGTGCATTACAGACACCAGGAGGAAATAAGAGGCAAGGGACAAGTTTACAAACAATCCTGCCCTTATGTAGGCCAGCAGTGTGCACAGCTTGACAGTTCAATATATAGCTTGTAAACTGTATAGAATTTTATAGTTCTAAAATATTGTATTAAATTGGTACTTCAATAAATCTCACTAACCATTGCTCTGCTTCAAACAGTACAATCATGAAAGCATCAAGCTGCCTTACTCCTTTTAAGGTCCCTGGCATTTTCTGAGTTTTAGGGCAAGCTAATTCTTTCACCGTAACAACTGTCAGATCCCAATCCTTATTCTTGTTCCACAGAAACAGATCCACAGAGCCCCACAGCATTCCACAGCATTCCAGTGAAGATTCAGTGAGAGATTCAGAAACATCTGCAAAGCCATGTCCATACCCTGTTTATCTTGGGTTCCATTTAAAGAGAGCAGAGTTGAGTGTGTGTGTGGAAAAAGTGGGGGTAAGGTCTCTCACTGGGAATAGCAACCACTGGCATATAAAAAGCTAACAAATTATACTAATAAATTAGAAAAGGCATCACTTCAAGTTGTGTTGATACTACTTATCACTGTCAAATACATAAAATAAAATTACTTAGCATTCACATAGTGAAAAATATTACTGTAAAAGTCTGACATGTTGATATAGATTGTCAGTTCTGTCTGTCTAGCTACAGAAAAGAAGAAATAACTGAAAACTATGATGGACAAGAATGAGACCAGAAAGGAAATAAAAAGCTGAAGATGGTGAGTTAGAAAGGCCATCAAACCACACGGTTCTTTGTTTGGTGCCATGCTTTTGTGCTACAGTCACTTCTTCCAGTACCAATCTTTTATGCCCATGTCTGGCAGCTGTCTGGAATAACCTCACCCTACTTCTATACTCTGACAATGATTTATGTTGCATTGAGTGGGGCAGATGCACTCCTTTAGACCAGGACTTCAGAGTGACATCCTGTCTGGAAAGGAAAAAGCTCTGGCTTCCATGACACATACCAGTTTGTAGTTGCACTCAATTTTGCCAGCGTTTATAAGTAAATGAAACAGAAAAGAGAAGTTTCTGTATAGCCTAAAACTAGACTTCTTATAGCTGATGGCTTCATCTAACTTGTGGTCTTGAGAAGTGGAGGCCTGAAGAGAAATCCATATATAATGGATTATGTATCAGGTATTGCAGAAGTTACCAGCAGTATCAGGGTTGATGAATGACCAAGAAAATTTTTCCTGTTTTTGAGGACCTAATATTTGGACTGCATTGAAGGAAATTATCATGAAAGCTGCTGAAAAGCTTCAAATTATAAACTTTCTGATAACTGTAATTGTATTTCATTCAAGATTTGTATGGATCTCTTTATATTCCTTGGGTGTTTCAGCAAGCACAATTATCTCAAATATCTCAGTCACAATTTAATTCAAAATGCAAATAAATTATCCTACAACTTCAGAGCAGAAACCTCATTATTCAAATAAAATCATTACTAGATAATCAGTGTAATTTTGCAGAGATGATGTGCAAAATCAAAGTGTGCATTTTTAAGACTGTCTCTAATAAATCAGTAGGAATTAAGCAGCTGATTTAAAGGGAAACAGGATTCCACTAATATCATTATTCCAATAAAATATGAGTTAAAGTTATGATGAAAAACATGCATTAACTTTAAATCTATGCAAAATCTGATAATTCTCATTCTATTAAAAAAATGTAAATAAAAATATCAAGGGCTGCTAAATGCTCACATTTGGGTTGAAGGACCATAAAGTTGCTAAGAGGACTGGAGCATCTGACCTACAAGGACAGGCTAAGAAAGCTGGGGCTGTCCAGCCTGGAGAAGAGAAGATTGCATGGAGACCTCATAACAATATTAAAGTTGGGGCTGTCCAGCCTGGAGAAGAGAAGATTGCATGGAGACCTCATAACAATATTTCAGGATCAGAATGAGCCTACAGGGAAGCCAGAGAAGGATTCTTTGTCAGGAACTGTAGTGACAGAACAAGAAGTAATGGATACAAACTGAAAGAGTGAAAATTTAGGTTTGATATTAGGAAGAAACTTTTTATTGTTTGATTAGTGAGGCACTGGAGCAGGTTGCCCAGGGAGGCTGTAAATGCCCCCTCCCTGACAATGTTTAAAGCCAGGCTGGATAAGACTCTGAGCATCCTGGTCTAGTGGGAGGTGTCCCTGCACAGGGCAGTGGGGCTTAGGACTAAATGATCTTTAAGGTCCTTTCCAGCCCTTAACATTCTATGATTTTATGAATTAGCAATAATAATTTTATTCAAATCATATAAAAATAGTAAAGATCCAGAGGATTTTCTTATTTCTGTAGCTCATTAAATATAGGTGGTCTCTACTTTAAGATGAAACTCTAGTAACTCACAGTGCATGCTCTGCTCGTGTTGCACAAATTTCTCTTTATTTTCTCAATTTGAGATAATACCTTAGTGTTGTGTTATATCAGGTGTAAATATTGGAAGAGAACGGATGTATTTTGCAAGGTGTCCAAATAATGTATATTATTTTCCAATTAGTAATCTCTTTGTTCTCTGTAATATTTCTCAGAGCCATATGTATCCAGGTAAATACAGTGTAAGTTTGTGTACAAATGCCCCTACCCACGTGTGGACATTTAACTCTTCTGCCCCAAGCATACAATCAAAGACAAATACATTAATATATGTTCAAGAAGAAACAGATGTTTTAATCCACCAACTTTTTTATTCTTCCCTTGTGATTTACGGCATCACAGAAAACCATAATTCTAATCTGAAAATGCTCCTCCAAAATTTGGAGTGTTACTGAATTCAAAAGGGACAGTAAGTCAAATGTATCACACAAGATTGTTCTATGATGCTAATTTTCACATTTTATTGCTGCTGAGTAGATTAGTTATAGGACTGTGCATTGGTTACTATGTTATGTGTTTCTAAATTCATCTTGTCACCTAAATTATTCTGTCAGAGCTTTCTCAATGAAAGGTCTTTAGGGTTGTGGAGCACTTCCAGATTGCCAAAAGTAGGTTTGATAATAGTTCAAAAAGGGACCCTGGATTACTTCCACTGAGCTTCTTACTGACTTATATACTAATTGCATATATTATTGTATTACTAATACTAGATAGTAAAAATATGTACTTTATTTTAACTTAACCTATAGTGACTATAGTGATAAATTTTTATCAATGATCTCTAAAAAGCAGTTTATCTTGTACACACTGTCCACATTCTTTCACAATTGCAGCAGGATGGCTATTACAAATGTCTCTTTGTATTCTGTCTCCCACAAAACAGTGATCTGTACAGAGAAATCAACCAAAGTATAGTAGCAGAGGCTACTATAGACTGGCTGATTCCAAGGAATGAGACCCCCTCATCTTTCTCTGAAGGTCTCCAGATGGAATGGAACCAAAAGGGAAGCACAGATTTGTTGGCTTCTCATGGAGAGAAAAAAAGGAAAATGAGTTAATGAGCAGGCATTGGACATATTCAATTTATAAATGTTCTTTTATGATGAGTGGGTTGTTTCTGTTCAGAATAAGCAATCTTATAATGTCAAGGAAGATTTAACAGTTTTACGAAGGTATAAATTTTGGGCAGTCAACTTTGACTGTGTATTGACTCTGCCCTCTCTTAAATCAGTCACTTGACACATTGGGCTCCAAATGTTTAGAAAAACAAGTAAGTGAGAGAGAGAGGTGAAAAACCCTGTGTACGTGTTGCACTCTTGTTCACAGTACAAAAATCACAGTGGATCTACTTTTTAGCAAAGGTGTGGGATGGTGGGAGGGCTTGTGAGCACTGTGTGATGGGCCCACAAGGCTAAAGCTAAAGCTGCAGAGCAGCTCTGCTCTTTCTGCACCCTAGAAACACAAACCCCACAGGACCTGACAGTCCTTAATTAGAAAGAAGGTGTTACTGGAGAGGATGGCAAACAGCCAGGTACCCTAACAGTTGCCATATCAAAGAGCTAGAGAGGAGAACTGTGAATAGTTGCCTAAACTATGGAGAAGAATTTGTCATGCACTTACCCTCTTTCCTCCTTTCAGTAAAGGATTTTTCTTCAAGACAAAGATATCTTTATGATTAAGGAAAGAAAACTATTTCACTAAGCATTGAGCAGTTCAGGTTTATTCTGGCATACTTGATGATCAGGCCTTGAGCTAGCTCTTCTTAATGATCCCAAAAATTTAAACTCTGAACTTACTCAATGACCATCAACACTGGCCTTCCACTACAACAACTATGCAAATCCTTGGAGGTAAGGGTCGGGGTTTGTATTTTGCCTATTCAATTAAACCAAATTAACCAGTAAATCAAGAAAATAAACTCTTTACTGACAGTTTGTTTCCTTCAAGTCCAAGCACATCCACAGTGGCACTGTAAGAAATTTGCCTAAACTTGCTACCGTGGCTGCTTAACATAGGATGATTTTAGAAAAATAAACACATCCATTTTCCAGCTGTTTTATGGTTCCTTAACAGCAAGACTTAGAAAACAGCCAATAATTTTCATACAAATATAATCTGAAAAAATAGCACCATTGAAGAGAGGATTTCTTTACCATTCCATATTGTAAGGCTGAATATGTACTGCACAGGCACATCACAATTCAAAGAGTAATTCTGCTTGCAGGTGTTGTACTCTTTCATGAAGGCTCACAGACTTTAGAAAGTTGTCTCTCAAGAGACAAGGGCTCACAGTATAGGACTGTTGCAAGGTTTTTCCAAAAAATAAATAATCAATAGACAGCTATCCTACTGAGTGACAATATTGCAAGGAAACAGCACATTATGGAAAACTACACCACAATTTTCCTAATAAAGCAACAACAAAAAGAAAGGAAAGTTTGTTAAAGCTGCAAGATATGCAGCTAGACTGTCATCAGAGCAGAAACTGGTAAGTGAAACTGAAAAATATTAAATTGCCTTTATTCAGATATGGAGTTACAGGGTCTGAACCACTTTCTTTGCATACCCTCTGAAGGCATTAGGAGTGACACACAGAATGCAAGATCAGGAGCCTGCAGCAAAACCAGGGCTTAGCGCAGCCGTTCAGGGAATTTGTGTTCTCTCTGCTAAGATAAATTAGAATTACAAATATTGGGAGAGACTAGACAGGGAGTTCACCTTGCTAAGTGGTTACCATTTGTGCTCCAAGTAGAAACATAAAGTAACAAGATTATGCCTGATTTACAAACAGACAATTCTTTACTCTACTTGGAAGAAATAAGGATTGATTCCTGCCTTCATGTGGACCTTTAAGTCTGTTCTCATGTAAGACTTAGACTTTTTAAGCTGAAGCTTTCCTTGTTTAATTTATTATTTATATTACTGTTAGCATTAATATTTCATAGGCATTAGCCATTTGTGAGATGAAAGAGAAGCCCAACTTTTATAGTCAAAGAATCAAATATATAACTGTTTTTTCAAACTAAGAAATTGTTACATTAAAAAATACAGGAGAAGTTCTCTGCATATAAACTTCATTTATAATTCAAAACCTAAGATAATGAGTCTCAAAGGTCAAGTCTTCCAAATGGCCTGGCTGACCTTGGAATCAGCCTGTGAGCCTCTCTCAGGGTTCTTAAGCAGTGTCCCCTGAGGCTTAGTGATATTAGATCTTTTAAATCTGTCAGCTCTCATCCTTCTCATTTCTTTCATGAATCATAGGAACACTTAAGATACCAAATGGCAAGATATACTGGATATTTACACAGCTTCCTTTGCCCATGATGTAAAACTATAGAAGATCTCACAAAAATACCATTATGCAACTGGCACTTATTCAAATTAATAATCTTTTTTTTTTTTTTTTTTTCAGTCACAGCAAGAAGGAGACTACAGGAAAAAGAACTCTGTAATGCAACTTTCTGGGCATCAAGACAATTTCAGAATAAGCAATGTAGCCACTGAGCCATAGTAGAGAACATCAGAGCAGCAAATGGCTGGTGTAGCTCCTCAGTCTGGAGTGAGCAGGTCCAGAGAAGACAACTGCAGCAGCTGGCAGGAGGCAGAGGGACAGCTGAGACAGCATTCCAGATGACAAAATGTCTCATTATGGTTCTGTTCAGACATAGTTTAACCCATAGTCTGTACCAAACAGATAATTTTCTGTTTGCTTTAAATCTTATTATTGATCTAGGACTCCAGATTCCACATTACTGTTTTATTGAGACTATCTTTCAACATTGTAATTTCTAAATCTAGCTACTAAATAAAGTGAGACAAAAAAGAATAATTTTGAACAATAGAAAAATGGATATGTATTATATCCACACAATATCTCAGAAATTAATCCTGGTTTTCAATTAAATGTCTACTAATATTTTCTTAGAACACTATGTAAGAGCAGCTAATAAGAAAAGCAGTGTTATCTGTAAATATGCATGTTCCAGACAACCAAATATGACACAATGCTTACAGGTTTAGGCATTGCCTTTATTAAAAAAATTAAAAATAAAAATCTTTCAAAAATGTGAGTATGAGAATGGATTATTTATTTCTCCTAATGTATGACAAGGAGACTAGTCATGAATGTTGCGTGCTGTGTTTCAAAGACTTGAATTCAACTTCTCAGGGCAATATCTCATTTTATTATTAATTGTAAAATGTTCAGTTTTCATTGGGCTTCCATTGGGCTCTGTTTTTATTCAACAGAGGCTTTCCTGAAAAACCTTACTTTGAATTAAGAGTAACAACCCATTTGCTTCACTGATCCAATTTATTCCCTGGGACATTTCTAACTTTGCCTGCCATTCCCAATTAGCCTATTTTTCTATGGAGATGTTTAGCTCTAACTCAAGGTATTCTACAGGAGTGTGTAGGATTCACCTGACCTGGTGTAGACATATATGTCTTTCTTAACCAGTCCCTAATGGTTAAGGAAAAATTATCAATTATAGGATATAATTCATTCTTTCTAATATAGATGTCCAAAATAATGGGTCGAACTTCATTTTCCAAATTACGTTTTTCATTAACAACTGACAATAAAGGAAGTAGAAGATGGCTGGTTCAGTGGACAAATCTACAATCTGAACCACCTGCTCAGATGTGTAGATTTCTTACAAATACAAGTTCTTTAAAGCAAAGTATTTTAAGTTGCCTTTTGAGGCATGTTTTTGTTAATTGTTTCCATATGATGGATGACTTTTTCATGATGTACCAACAGCTGTTTTGGTGTGATCATTGGATTAGGTGTTTGACCAGCTCTGCAGCATCATACTCCCTATGTGTTGGAAAGTTCCCAGTGGAAGCTGTGTACCATTAACCTCACTTTGCAAACTCATGAGCTTACTGAGGGACAGATCTGTGGTTAGTAGGGAGAAGTGTACATTGGAAAAGATGGATTTTAAGTTATGGAACAGAATGCTGGAGGCCTAAATCTTTACCCATCCCCAGGGATAAATCATGAAGTATATCAATGTATTAAATTACAAAGTATATGTAGAATTTTACAGCTTAAGTATTCAGGTGATCAATAAAGGCCCAAACACAGGAATTAATATGTACTAAATTTATCTCAGCAATTATTTAGAATTGAAATAATGCAAAAAATACCTCAGCACTTAGATTATTATTTCATCTTCAAAAAAGTGCTGTTATTTTTTTTTCACTTTTTTTTTCAACCAGTTCTGAAGCAGAAAATAACCTGAAAAAATATTAAATAAAATAAAAATAGGAGAAAATAAAAGTCGCCTCTGCAAAGAAATATCTGACTGAGCATCCTACACAAATACGCATGGGTAGATCTAGACGAAAACTGAGAGCATGACAAATTTCATTCCTCTTGGTGTATCTTTTAAAGCCTTTTGTATTAAAGATATATTTATATTAATTTGAGATACCTTAATTGTAAGTCATTATTTTTCTCACCTCTTAATCCTAAAGTGCAAGAACACAATTTGCACCTAATTTTAAAATTAACAAATTAATGAGTCAATATTAAAAAACAATTGATAGACTAGAAGCAATTTTAGGGGTTTTGTTTCATTTACTTTGTTTTGATTAATTTCTAAATCTTTCAACATCTTCAGATATGTTTACTTGCTACATTTCTGTGAGAGGAATAAATTGCAGCAGTAACATTTTTCTGATGGTATGTCAGCTGTCTCTTCCACTGAGCTGATGAGAAGACCTAATTTCTTTCTTCATAACATCTGATAATACTTGGAAAAGGAGTTATCCCCAGTCTTTAGATACGGATGTAGTTCAGAAGACTGGACTACTGATACACCTTGACAGTTAATTGACTAGCAGCAAAGTAAATTAATGCATTTGTAGAATAAAATATACTTTAAACAGAAGGCTCAACTAAGACCAACTTTCACTTCAGATCACACGTAAGCTTTACTTTTCAAGCTTATGTGAGATTTAATTACATATAGCAAAACTCTCAGATATGAAAAAGTCACCAGATACTTCCAAAAAAATAAAATCTGCAAAGTTTACATTGAAAATATGACTCTTGGAAACTCCTATAGTCATAAACCACTAGGATAGCTTATCAGTGAAAGTGATAAATCTTCCATTACCTGGACTCCTTAGGGCCTTGTTTTAGCAAAGCACTTAAACTTCCATATCCATAAATTCCAACGTACAGGTATAGTCACAAACATTTGTGTCCAGGAAAATGGGTTTTATGAACTATCCAGGCAGGAATGTAAGACTCTCTTTGTTACATGCTCGAGGGAGAGCTGCAGAATACAAGCATGACATTAATCGTGGTTCTGAATGGAGTGAAGCCCTTTTCTTTTGAGCAGTGTCTGCTATAGAAAAAGTTCCACTGTGTGTCTCCTGAAATAGATATAACAGTGTCTGGGCATCCCATACATTCAAATTGGACTGTGCACACAGCAAATGTAGGCAAGCAGTTGGGTCACAAAGTGCAAGTAGGCACAGAATCAAGGAAGGCTGGTATGGAGCAGAATCTCCATGATGACTTAATTGAATGGATTGAAAGCAAAGTAGTTTTGTGCATGACTTCACTTCTCCCTGTACCTCAGCATAACCTTCAGTAAAGCAGAAGCCAGAAATTAATCTTTTTCTCAAACTTTGTGTGACCATGCTTTGTAGTGCAAGCAATTCTACAGAGAAATAACATTTTATTGTTCTCTAGATAACCCTGCCAGCAAGCAATCATAGGGAGCCACAAATGTTCTAGTTTTTTGTTAGTAATTAATTGGTGGAACTAGAAATCCCCTGTCGAAAATTAGAGATTCAAAGATCGACATATAATGCAAATCTTTCCTGGATCACTGTAGAGATATAATTCTCTAGGTTCCAGTTAAATCAGCTGAAAAAATCAACATTCAACCCCTGTTCTCCTTTCAGAAATGACAGAATTGTAATTTAAAGCAGACAGAAATGCTATATGCAAGTACTACCGGTAGGTTGTTTCTGAAGATTGTAACTTCTCCTTTCCTATTTATGCGACTGAATTCTGAATGCCTGTCTAAATCCTTCCCTGTGGGTCTTTCAAAAGTGCCATTTCATAATAAACTGCTCTTTTGGATAAATAACCATTGACAGCACAGGCTGATAGAGAGATTCATTTGCCTTTACCACCAGGAAGTCTGTACATAAAAATTTCCTTTATATACAAGTTTTACAGTTCCTCAAAGCAGGAAACTTGTGTTCATCTAACATTCACTTGTGTATCAGGAGTCATTACTCTCAAACTGTTAATTTTGCCATCAAAAGAAATGTCATGCAATGGAATGTAGGACCTTAGTTCTCAGTAGTAACTCCCAGACCAAACCATCTACAGCTTTGTCATTCTACTGCTGCTCCACTCAGATGAAGAAAAGCCATGAATATATTTGCATTCATAAATAGATACACCTGACAGAAATCTACACCATACTTCATAGCTGAGTTAAGAAGTTTGGTCACTGTTTAGGGAACTGATTAGTCTTTGAAATGCATTGTTGATTTGCTGATGAGACTCAGATCTTCTGTCCTGCTTTAGAGAAATCTCCCAAGCTGTCATTCCAGATTACCAGTTCTGTCAGCAGCAGACCTAGTTTAAGCTCCTCTGTTAGACCCTATTCCATTCTGCCTGTTCTCTATCAGAATATACATCCCCCTCAGTCATGCCAACTCAACTATTTCTAAAATTGCGTTTCACAAAGATTTTGTGAAAATACATTTTGCTTTTCCCATTTGGAGTTTTCTGTTTCAAATCTTGGGCAGTTGCATAAACCTGATCACCTGAACAGTACAACTGATGCCAGTTTCCGGTGAAAGACTGCAACAATGCATAACACAAAGTATAAGAAGGAAGGGGAGGGTTAATCTGCTGCCTATCTGCTGCAGAGGGACTGTATTGAATTATTTTCTACAGCTCCAAATCCCCATCTAAAAAGATAGGAAGCTATGGAACATAATACCTTCAATAAGGTTAACATATTAGAGGAATTATTCACCCAGATTACATTCATGAATATACTGAGTCTTAGAATCCACTAACAAATCACCTTTGCACTGGTACTTGTTCAGAAGCTATCTTTTGGAAAACAGTGCTAGAATTACTGTATGACATAGATTTGCATGTGCCAGGCATATCTCACAGGATTTCTAACGTGTTCCTGAGACCCTTTTTAGATGATGGAGAGAGAAGTGTTCTTCTGGAAGCTACCAGTGGAGAAAACTACCTGCATCAGTTCAGGCATCTAAGGTAGACAGAGATGATCTGCTTACTTGATACCTTTAGAGGTACCTTTGTGAAAGCTGGGTGCTTAATCGAGACAGATTGGAATCCATTTCAGGATATTTATACCAACTCTGACTGTGCAACACTCCTTTTGTAATGAGAAGATCAAGTACTTTACATTTCTTGATATTATTATGCATTTCACGTCCTTGGCATTTATCACCATTTTCAGCATACTCTCAGGAGTATAGCAATGTCTATTAGCCTCTAAACCTTCCCAACATTAATATTTTTCAGTATTGATAGCTTCCTTTAAACCATATTTAAATAGATAGATGCATCTGTACATTAGCAAGGCTGCTTGTTTGGAGGTTTTGACTAATAGTTGGATTAATGTATATTATTTAACTTTAACAGACATTAAGAATCATGTAAGAGCTACAAACTTAGACCTTGACTTATCAAAGAGTTCAAAGACTGAAAGCTAGATCTAGTGAAGATACAAGTACCTTCTGATTTGATAAAATACATCCTAATGGATGCAGCTAGTGATAACAGGAGTCAAGATCATATCAGTAAGATCCCAACATTGTTGTCCCAAATCTGTCTTCTTATTTAAACCTTATTATAGCATTATCAGTAAACAAGTTATTTTGATCTCAAGATCAAGAGTTTTTGAATACAGAAATCAATATCCCAGTTTTCTTCAAGACTACCATGTACAATTATTCACTTTAAAATCAAAAAATAAAGTTCTTTGGACTAGAGGTATCTTACTTCAGATTATCCTCATGGAGCACAGTTGGGGAACATGTTGTAGGATACTTGTTTGCTTCCTCTAGCCTGCGAATCACTGCTAATGCATAAGGTTGTCTGGGCAGGGAGTGTGTAGAGAGTGTCCCAGGGACAAGCCTCATGGCAAGCTGTTTTAATACATTTCTTTTTACAAAACTTCCCTCTTGGTTAAAGGAGTCTGCAATGGGAAGACTCTACAGAGTATATTTATCATAATTGCTATTACTACATTCACCATTAATTTATTCTGAATTTTGGTAATAAGACCATCAGAATTGGCTTCAAATCAGAGTCCTTTGAAATTCATATTCAATGCCCCATAGAATTCCACGCATTTGAAGTATGAGCTTACCTACTTTCATATATTTCAAATGTTGTTTTAAGGAATATCTTCACAAAATGGCTAATTTTCCATTGAAAGCAAGCCAAAAAGCATATACATCTGGCAAAGATATTTAATGCAAAACATTTCTATTGAAAAATGGCCTTACTTCAATTCAGTTGCCCTTCTATCTTGTGTTAGGCTGTAGGTACCACCTCAGTAAAAAGTTCTCCCTTAGGTAACCACATTGTCTCCAACCAGGGAAGGGTACACAGAGAGATCCTCGGTGAGAGGATTCTCTTTGATGTCAGTTTCTCAGTGAGGCCCTGCAACAAGAGCAGCTTTTGGATGGTGATTTCTGCTTTGGTCTCAGCCCCCAAGTAGAATTCAGATTGCCAGCTCTGACACAAGAAGTTGAAAGACTATAGCCAAAATTAATTAGGCCACAACTTTAACAACTCTTTCAGGAAATAAAAAAATAAAGCACTTTGAGAGAAATCATTTTGGGTTGTCTACCTGGTCTTTCTTTCTGTGGTCCTTAGTATGTGCTCTGACAATGAAGGGGTCTAAACAGTAGACCCCTATGGCAGTAGTAGTAGTGGCCACCGATTTGTTAAAGTTTTCTGTTTAGGCCTTGCCTCTTCTGGCCAGCTGATGTCTAAAGTGAGAGCTCCCTAGTCTTTCTCTAAAACCCCAAAGGCAAGGGTTTAAGGATCCACTGTATCTTTTGTTGAAACCAGTATAAATGAAGTTCATATTATGTTAGTAGTGCATCTCACAGATGGACACTGCTGGATGGACACTGCTGGACACTGACGCTCCTCTCTTTACAGGTGGAGCATGTACACCACTGGCACTGGGCACCAGCTCCATTGATGGTGCAGATCTGAGCTGCATTTGAGCCAATGATCTCAGTACTGAATCTCTGCAATGGGGTGCCTTGTATTTCCCTCTTCTGACAAAAGGTTATCTGTAAGACCTGGTGTTAGCTCCTTCCTTCCAGTCACTGAACAAGTATTGTCTCTCTTTTTACAGACACTTTTGTGGTTGATGCCTGTAAAAAGAGATATAATACTTGTTGTCAAAAGCTCCCTATAACCAAAAGGACAAAGGATCATTGTGGAAGACATCCTACACATTTTGAGAATCTGTCATGGTCAGGGTATCCCCACAAACAGCCTACTTAACTCTCTCAGTCCAGCTGATGTAACGCACCATTTTGGACAGTGGCAGTGAAATGAGAGGAATCTGCTCCACCACTTCACAGTGGAACAGAGAGAGGCTCATAGCCAAGTGTTACATGACATAAGTTTTCTGTGGTCTGAATGAAACCCTTGTATCTATTAACAGTACACTGGCCCTTCCCTCCAAAGTGCAGTTGGAAAGCACTATTTCTAATGGCTACATTTTGCCAAAGGTAAATCGAGCAATGTATTTCTTCCTAGGGAAGTGTTATGTTGTTCATTATTTTAATATTAGAGACAAGGTACAAAAATTTTGATTTGCTACACAGCAGTGGAATACCAGGAAAAAATGCCTATCATCTGGAAAAGTGACATATCACATTAAATGAGTTGGCCAATGCATACAAATTTTTATGTAATTTTCCACCAGCTATCAGGCAAAATTATCTCAATTACATTAAAATGCACAATTTTGCAATGTCTGGCTCACTGAACAAAATGATACTACTGCAAGGGTTTTTTAAATCATCAAACTTCATAAGCATAACGAAATAAAATACCAATTCAATGCAAAGCTATTCTAAACTGTAGCTACAAGAAGAAGAAGGAAGGGGAAAAAAACAGTGAATCTTCCTCCTTTTTATTATTTCAAACCACTGGAATACATTATCATCCACTCAGCCCAGTTTTTCTGTAAGCAGTAGATAAATGTCTAGGTTAAGTGCTATTCCTTGTAGCATCAAAAATGATTTTTTTCTCCTATAAACTTTATTACTATTATTTGTCACATTTTGAAATACATAGTTATTTATACTGGGAAAGGGCTAACCAGACAATCACCTGACAGGCAAATTCAGATAATACACTAGCAAATAAAAAGGGTGACTGCCTGCCAACCACCAATATAATTTTCTCAGCAGAGCAGCAATTCATGAGTAATTCAATCAGGTATTCAATAGAAAATTATTCCTGTTTTACAGACTGCCATCACTAACAGTGGGCCTGATTTTGCTGCTTAACCACTTTGGCACACAACCACAGACTGTGCAGTATTGGATTTTCTCCCACACTGCTTAAGTACCAGCAATGTGAAAAAAAATAAGACAGAAAGTAGAAATGTGGATAGAGGCCTTTGCATGTTATCATAATATAATCTATACTTCCATAATAATTTTTAAAAGATGTGGGAAAACACTCACAAAAATTAATAGCAGATCTATAGCACATGAGGACCATGATGGCAATGCATTTTAGCTGTGACAAGCTATCAGGTGCAGTTAGTCTGTGCTTCACAGACATGTCTAGGAACAGACCTCAGAGTGTGGCAGACATACTGCCTTTTACAGGAGCACAGACTGACTGGATCCTTCCTGGTACAATCCTGATAGCAAATACACCTTTGCCCTCAAAAGTAGTCCCAGATCTTCCTTGCCATAAGGGTACATGGGTTGCTCCAAGGGCTGCTCCCAGAGCTCTGCCACCCTTCTCCAGAGCAGCCTGTGGTTAGTGTGTGGCTGTTCCCACCATGTCAATGCTCTGCTAACTTCTGCCTGGAGCTTCTTTTCCCTATGTACACTGTTTTGCTAACAACCTCCACTGTCTCTCAGTTCTCTTATCTATAGCATGCATCACACACAGACCTAAATTCTTTCTGTCAGCTCCTTAAGCAGCCTCTTTTTTCCTTTTTAGAGCAAATACTCTAATACTTGGAGTATCATGCCATTTATGATACAACTCCTTTTTCATACAAATATCCCCAGGCAAATGTTAGGAACAGAGCAGATGCCTCCAACCTTCACTGATTCCCCTCATCATCCCATTTTCTCCAGTCAGTGGCCAACAGATTACTCTGACTCTTGGTCCATCTGCCTAATGAAACTCTCCAACTTGCACATAGGTAGAAGAACAATGTCCCAGCACACATCCTCTGTAATTTATGGTACGTCACAGAGACTGAATGAGACTTATTCCTTCAGAATCATAGAGACACAAGACTGCAAAGTAGGCCATTTCAGTTATAACTGGAAGCCCCAAAAGGTCCTCTCAACATCTGCTCTGTTTAGCACAGGCTATAAAGCAGCTTCATCTCCTTCAGCTAAAAAATTGGGAAATCAAGCTTCAGCAGTTGGAATTGTACAGGACATGCTCACTGATGTATATTTTTAAATATACAAGGACTTTCAAGCTCTGTCACAGGTCAAAGTAGAGCCCACCAAGCCTTGTTGTTTTATCCCAGCTTTGTAAAGGATCAGAACTACTTCAAGTACTTATACACAAAACCCTTTTTTTTTTTTCCTGATTATGGAAAGATGGAACTTGATTTTCTCTCATATCTCTGCTTTGGCTTGTTTGAATTCCATTCAACTACCTCATGAAGGGCCAATATCTTATTCTTAGTAGAATCACACTGTAGCATCAATGTTTTTGTCCTCTAAGGTATTCTTCACTATGATAAAAACAGAAACTCATTCCCAATGTTCATACCTTGTTTAAGTTCTAGAAAATTTCGAAGTATTAGAAGTCATTTTGATCTGAAATGTTCTAGCAGAATTTCACTGTCAGGGGAATGCCCTGTCAGAAAGAATCACCCACTGGAAACAATCAGAGAGCAGCCCCTGTCTTATCACAGTCTGTCATTTTTTAAAGTGCAAAGCCTACAAATGAATGATGGTGACCTCCAGACATTAGCTGGGAAAGCAGGAGCTCAAAAAAGCCACCCCAAAGAGATTAGCCTTTCATGATAACAGACAAGAAGAATTACTTAACAACTTGCCGATCATGAGGATACAACATGGCAAATTCATGTGCTACAATAGTAAATATAAAACATGTACATCCTGAATAAAAAAAGAAAATTATAAAATTAAAAAGGAATTAGATTTGAAAAATAGGGAAAAAATTTTTGAAGATATGCTAGTTGCAAATTTCCCTTCTGGGACAGGTGTTTCTTCTAATTGTTTTACATTTCAGGAAAGGTCTTGACTTCTGCAGACTGAAGTAAGCGCATAGGTCAGGGACAAATAAATGTAGTTGAACTGCCAATAATGTAAAATGCTTTAAGATAGTCCATCTATCTGATAGTGGTAAAAAATACGATGCTCATTCCTCAAGTCATTCCTTCTAAACTGTTTTCTTTGAGGGAAAAAGCCTCATAGGACTCACATATCTGGCCATAAATTTTCTTAGCCCTAAGATCTTAAGTTTGCATGAGCTACCCTAATAGTTTCACATATGTGCTCTAACACCTAAAATAATTAGGGCTGTATAATAGGTCTGAAAAGGCAACTCTTTAAAGATCCTCTGAAGTAAGAGCCATTAGAAACTTTAGGGTCACAGTTAATAAAGAACTGTATTCTATTTTGGATTCTTTTCAGAGATGAAGGATTTTAATTTGCAAATAGCAAATCTATATCAAGCCACCTTAAGCCAGTTCCATGCTGATCTCTAAGGCTGACAGAGTGTGAGGCTGATATCTCACCTGCAGTTCAGGAAATGTGAGGAGAGATTTCAATTCAAACCTCGGCAGGAACAGAGAAGCCTTGTTTGGAAGTTTCTTTCTTGGTGGTCCATACATAAAAGAAAACTTCTTAAAAGAGAATGGATTTTGATTTCTCATTGCAGAAGGGGTCCTTTTAGTCATTTTTACATTGCAGAATGAAGGCCCTATGCAAGCTAACATCTACAAATAAAAAGTAAAGACTTTTCTTTCCATAAAACATGCTCCTCATTAAAATTTACAGCTTGAACATTTTTTTCCAGTGCCACTGCTATACTGAGACTGTCTGCTTTACTCCTACAGCAAACAATCCTTTTCCCTTACATCTATGATGGAGCTTTTTACATTGTCTTTATTTTATCAGGCACCACAGAGAGGAATGTTATGGATTCATGGGGCAGGGAGAAGAAACTGATGGTAAATGTACTAAAGCTGATCATCATATGCATAAAGAGATAGTATAATTACTCAAAAAAATGACGGGTTTCTGCCAGAAACAGAAAGCAGTTAGCAACAGGAGTAGAAGAAAAATGCAAAATGCACTGCAAATCCCAGAGAAGATTTACAGAGAATCACTAATTAATTCCTACAGATTTTACATTAGGTTGGGGCAATTTTTAAAGCTTCAGCATTGTAAAGAAAATCTTGAAGGAAAATAAATTAAAAAGCATTCAAATTGCTTTGTTCGTATAGACATCTGCTTCTGATGAAAAGCACACTCTATAATAGACTGTGGAAGGAGATGTGGTAGCAGGTCTCTGTTCTGGAGGAAAAGGGCTCTCATTTTGTTTTTGAAGAATGTTGCTGTGGTGATGTTTTTTCAGGTGCCTGCTCCTGTGCAATTCTGAGTCCTTCCTAACTTTGCAATATTTTGATATGTTAAGATGGTTGAAAAATGAGAAACTACTCTGTGAAAAATGAAGTGAAAAAGCCACTCCCCATTCAAGAGTTGAAAAGTAGATATTCTTTGACATTTTAAACTTTTCTCAGGATCATTAACCAAATCATTCTATCATTCTATTATTCTACGATTATCAAATATGCTTTCAAAATGCATAGCAAAAGGAATGTTTATAGTTAATCCAAATTCATTTGAGGAAGAAAAGTTAACTAACCAGGTCACATTCACAGTATTAAATAATTACTAGTCAAATTTCAGATATTTAAAATCAAGATTTTTTTAAAAAAAAGGTCAAAATCAGAAAGAAACAATACAGCCTTAGTTTTCAGGAGAGCAAAAAAAAATTTTTGCTTGAGTCAGCCTTGTAGGAAGCACTCTGCTCATAAGTGATTCCTCTTACAGAACAATTCATATATTCAAACCACTTATTGGGCTCAACTTCTAGATAAAATTCCAAGTCACTAACCTACCATTTCTTGCATTCTTAATTGCTCACCTGATCAAATAGCACAACACTTTTTGCAGGGGTAGAGTGCTCAGTCTTTTACACAATAAATATGCAGAATCAATTTTTTTTGCCCATAAAATCCAGTCTATTACATGTTCTATATATAACTCCAACACAGCCTTGGAGCCCGTTCAGTTCAGAGGTGCTGATGTCCTCAGCTTTGGAGCCTCATCTTCCTGGCCCTCAACTCTGGCTATTTAGGATTTGTAATGCTTCTGGAGTTATCACTGGTTTTTTTGTTGTTTGTAATCGGAAATATGAGGCAGCTTAGGTCTTAATGTACGTATCTCTGTGTTGTGTCAGAGGTTAGGGATGATGAATCTTCACCTGAAGGCACACTGACTAGAATTTCAAACTGAAATGAGGTACTTAAAAATCTGTGAATTTGGTTCAGCTTTTAGTAAATCTGAATTTACATGGTTAGATTGAAAGTAGAACCTCCAAGTCATTGAAAACTAAAGAAAAATTATATTTGATTTTGAGATTATCTGACTTCCTGTAAGTCCCTTATCATTCATAGTTTCTTTCCAATGTTTAGCAATGCTCTTTTTTTCCTGTACAGTTTGTCAGAGTTAGACTGGTACATCACAGTGTAAATTTACGTCACAGAGTACAGAGTCAGTGCAACAAGTCTGTCTTTACACTGAGTAATGCAGATAATAAAATGGAATAAGGGGACATCTAAATTCTTAATTTTTAAATGTACTGACACACCATAGGAGATAGAGAAGCTATAATTTAATTTGCTGTCTGCTTGTTGCTCACTGAGAAAACCTGATTCCTATCAATTCCCTGATGAGTCTGATGAATGTTATCACATACTGTACCTGTAATTTGCCAGAGATCTTGGGGTTTTTATGCTACAGATAATCCCTGTGGTTTCTTGATGCCAATGGGAAATGTCCTTTCCCTGAGTAACCAAGAATGAAGAACACTGAGCCTATACTTTCAAAACTTTTGTATGTCTCAATGGGACCGGGATAACAACCTTCTGTTCCACACTTTTCTCTTTAAGATATCTGCCTTGAGAGAAGAAACATTATTAAGGGATCTAAAAGTAAGCCTTTTTTAAATTTCAAGTTTCTAAAAATCTCATAGGATTTGTACTAGAGAACGGCCTTTACTCTTTCTTGCAGTAACTTTCAATTTAAAAAACACCAACATGTCAAGTAGCCTACAAACCACTGGAATAACTGGTGAGTCATTAAAACCAAGGGTCTATAAATAAATCATACAGTTCTGTGTTTGTATTATACTGTGCTACAGGGTCTATCCAGAGCAATCATTACTCAATGAGAAAACTGCTTTTTCAGTTTTTTGCTATCCACTGAAGGGTACTTTTGAGAGTAGTCGTTGACAATACACTGGCAACAACACTCTTTGGCAGCTAGTAACAGAGTGATTGTGATTCCAAAAAAGTACAGTAACTTTCTGAGGGAGCTAATCGTACTCTATTAGTGAATTCTTCATTGCAGCAATTTTCTACCTGATTATACCACTAATTATTGTCTCTGGAACAGGATGAATAGCTATTGAATAATATACTTGACATTTCCCTTTGTATCAAATAAGTATTGGCTACCACTAGTATATTTGAGTAATGTATTTCAAAATATGATAATTTTACTGTAAAGAAAAGGCCTCTCACAGGATGAGACTGCCTTCTTGCAGCAAAAGTATATGTAAGGAGTCTGTCCAACAACAAAATTTCAGATTATAGCTGTTAATAATGCTTTGCATTTGTATAATACATAGAACTGGTCTGAAAGTGACTTACTACTGAATAATCTTCATTAATGTTAGTCCTGTTTCACAGGTATGTAAAATGAAATATAGTGCTGATTAGGCCAGCACTGTCCAATCACTATACCTAATGTTATCAAGCTAAGCATTCACATTCATCCTCCTAATTCAGTGCACCTGATTCCCAGAGAAGCTGAGGGAATTTACTCCTTGCTGAACTTGCTGCTTACCATGTTAGCTATATTTAAACATTTAGACTTTAAAACGTTGCTGTAATTGGATAAATGCAGCAAAAAATGATGCCAGAGCTAGAACTAGGCATATACTGGCTCTTCCTAAACACCAAGAAAAATATCCTCTGTTCTATTACAAAATACAGTATTTGCCATTTTTCCCAATTTCCAAAAGCCAGTGTTAAAATTCAAGTTTTCTTTGTATACATCATCGGTTTTCCCATCTCTTGAATAAGTTTAGTTACACAGCTTTACAAATAAGTTCAAAATTATATGTGGTACTAGCAATGAATAGAATTTTAAATGCTGGCTTTTATGTAAGTTTCTAAACAGTTTAATCATTCGGCTTTTGCTTGCCCACTGATTGGTCAGTGATTTCAGAAAACCATTATTCTTTTATAACTCAAGGTATTAAATATGAGTTATCCTTCTAAAAGTATATTATTAAATATGCATCCACAGAAAACAATGTATTTTTTCATCAACAGTAATGTTTTAACTTCCAATTCCTATCAGTGAACTTTACAGAAACTTTTCGAGCCCTTGGTACCTTGCAGATTCGGTGATGCCTACATTGAGGAATGATTCCTTATGCTGGGATGATGATGGCACATGTTTGCCTGTGTGCACTGGGGTACCCTGGCACAGCTGAACGTGGTGCTGTGGGCATGGCCCTACACTGAGGCCACATGGCAAAGCTGTGATGAGGCTGGCTGGCAACCAAGTTTCTGTACTTTACTCCACAGTGCAGTCATGTCTTTATTCCCCTGGGTTTAGAAAGGTTGAATGGCTCCTAGACCTGTCTTTTTGCAGCTGTGCTGGCAAGCTTCAGTCAATGCTAATTCTGTCAGTTAACAAAAAACCTTCCATACGGGCATCTAGAAAGCCAAAAAATTCCTTTCTGGCTAACTCACTTCTTGAAAGATTCAGATCCTGAAATCCCACCAGTCTTTCCGACCAACCTGTTTTATTTTATTTTTATTCATTCCCATTTGGAGAAAAAAGTAAATTTTAATCATGTGGCTTTTTCACCAAAATCATCTAGTATTTTCCATCCAGCTCTGCTAATGAATGAATGGATTTTTTAAATCCCTAGGGACTGGATATCAGTGAAGAGGGAAATTCTAACCCAAAATATTTCAGCTGCCCTGGAAGATTCTGGGAATCCATATAATTTTCTCCTGCCCTGAGCACCAATGGTAAAATGAGATGGATGCAAAATTCAATTAAATTTGAAGGGCTCAGCTGGCCATCATTTTAGAACAGTATCAAAGGCATTGGAATCAGCATATCACATTTCTTTTGACAGCTTATGGAAAAGTAACCAATGAGAGAGTACAAAATGTCATCCTGGCATACCTCATGTGTCAGTGTGCAACACGGACCCCAGGAAACCTCTTTTGTGAAGTTGTTGAAGAGGAACAAAGGATTTTGTAGAAACATTGCAATGCAAAATTGAAAACTCATATTCTTTAGCTGGAGGAAAGAAGAGAGCAACTACCACTAAAAAGATATAAGTTTTTGTGGGAAATGTTTAAATGTTTCACAATCCTGGAAATAAATCACAATCCTGACCTGGAAAAAGCTTCAGAGGTGATTTGTGTGGTACGGATATAAATAAAATGCATGGCATATAGAATACATCTAGGTGCAAAAATTAAGCCAAATTCCTGAAGATTACAGAAGGAAATAGCAGAGGGGTATGAGATTAGGGATTTAACTGTAATAGCTGAGAATAGAATGGCTGCAGCAGTAAAACAATTCTCCAGTTGTACAAAAGCAAAGGTCTCTGACTCAGATTTCCAAACAGAAACACAAAAATTCCTAGAGTAAAAAGAGAGGGGAAAAAAATCAATCAAAAAGGCAAAAGTTTGCAGAGAAATTTCAGTGTTCATCAAACCAATTTTTATTGCAAATATAAAAATTTCTTGTCAGAAAAAAAGGCATTGTTATGAAAGTTTGATTTGTACTATATGTATTCTGTAAAATTCTAAAAAGCATATTGTTTACTTTTTGGCTTAGATGGCCTATAATGACAGTCACTGTATTGGATTCTGTTGAAAAGATGGCTCAAGCTGAAATGGAGGTCTTAGAATCATAAAATATGCTGAGATGGGACGGATGAAGCAGGATTATCAAATCCAACTCCAGGTATTCCAAAGGACAGCCCCAGGAGTCATACCACAACAAGAGTGTTGTCCAAATACCTCTCAGACCCTGTCAGGCTTGGTACTGTGACCACTTTCCTGGGGAGCTGTTCCAACGCCCAACCACCCTCTGGGTGAAGAACCTTCTGATATCAGACCTACACGTCCCTTGACACTACTCCAGGCCATTCCCTCAGGTCTGGTCACCAGTCACTACAGAGATCAGTGTCTGCTCCTCCCCTTTCCCCTCACAAGAAGCTGTAACTGCAGTGAGATCTCCCTTCAGTCTCCTCCAGGCTGAACAGACCAAGTGACCTCAGCTGCTCCTCACACAGCTTCCCCTCTAGGCCCTTCCCCATCTTGGTTGTCCTCCTTTGGACACTCTAATAGTTTAATGTCCTTTTTATTTTGTGGCACCCAAAATTACCCCCAGCACTCAAGGTGAGGCCACCCCAGTGCAGGGCAGAGTGGGACAATCCCCTCCCTTGCCCGCTGGCCATGCTGGGCCTGATGTCCCCCCAGGACAGGTTGGCTCTCCTGGCTGCCAGGGCACTGCTGGCTCATATTCAACTTGTCATTGACCAGGACCCCCAGGTCCCTTTCCATGGCACTGCTTTCCAGCATCTCATTTCCTAGTATATACACACAACCTGTCCCAGGTGCCATATCCCTGAAACTGCTGGCTGCCATTCAATCAGATCATTTCATACATTTCATTCTTCCAAGCTTTAAAAACTGAAGCTATTTTTCAAAATATGGGCTGCATATATATATGGCTGTTCAGAAACCAGGCAGACTGAAGAGGCTTTATTTTCTATTTCCTTGGTGGACTTTCCAGAATTTTTGTGCACTAGGAACAGTCCAGGAATCTTCAGAAAGGGCAGTGAATTCAATTTGGAGTGAGAGAAGAACCTGCTCTGTGAAACTGAAATGGAGAAAAGGCTTTACAGGTAAACTTCTCACTGAGAAAGTGCCTTGGACGTATGTGAGAGAAGGCATATGCCAATGTTTTGCTTCTGCTGTGTATCAAAAAATGAGAGCCTGTATATATTTTTTTTAATATTAAATAAGACTTACTCAGCTGCATTTAGCCTTTTTTTCTTTCTAGCCAGTAAACCTTCAGATCATACTTTCTAGCAAATTACAGAACACTGAAGGAGTATCAAAAGCCCTAACAAGTAAAAAAAATTACTTTTATTGGCAGCTGATGAATAATGAAAGGGACACTTGGGGACAGAAGGCCAAATCAAGAATTCATTTAATTAATTAAGCCATTGTTAAGACTCACCTGTGTGTTGGACTTTGGGAATACCTGTTCAAAATTTCATTCTCCCTAACTAATCTACAATACATAAATCCTTCAAAACTAGATTCATTCACAGTCTAATCAAAACAGAAAAAAATTGTTCATGTATAAGCTTAAAAATGCATTTAAGTAATTTTATTTCCAAGAATATGACCTTAACCAGCTTAGGTAATGAATCATCCACTCACAGTAAGGGTCATCATTAGCAATTAACCAGTATGTTTACTGTGGGTAACATTACATTATATTCATGTTTTCTCGTATTTCCCTTGGTTATTATTAGACATCAATAGAATATATGGCAGTACCTGGCCTCTGCCATAATTCCTTAGGAAAAGTTTTATGATTTGTTGCCCCTTAGCACAAACCGAATCTCGCAGCTCATGTACCCTAAGCCCTCAGGACCAATGCTAACATCACCCAAATGCAGGCACCTAAAGGATATGCACTGCAATACCTAAACTTCTGAAAGAAATTTGAGCATCAGTCTAGTTCTTGAAAAATGTGACTTTAAGCTGGCCATGAATCAGCTCAAATTCTAATTGAGTTTCCAAAATAATAGGCTTAAATTGAATTAAGCCTATTGAATTAAATTGAAGGATGAATGAAAAGTATAATATTCGCCCATGTGTTCTGTGTGTTGTTGATGTTCAAACCATAATCAACATTAATTTCATTCTCTATGAAGAAAAAGTGAAACTCAATCATTTTAGTTCTGTCCAATTTATCCTTTTCTACAATTACTAAAACTCAGGGTTTTAAACAATATGTACATTATATCATCAACTAAATATTCAATTTCTTTTATTAATGTTTGTTATTTTCAGGTTATATGAGAAAAATATTTTAAGAAAAATATATATTTTTATATATATATACTTTAAAAAATAAATCAAAACATATTGATATGGCACTTTACTAGTTACACACTGAAATATTTTCAGAAAATTATATCAAGTAAGTATTTGAAAGACTGTAGCAGACACAGTGCTCTAGAAGTGTCCAAAAGTGAAATGTCAAATCTACAAAGACTACTAGAGAAGATCTCTGTTTACATATTCTCAGCCAGCTATTTTTTTCTGGAGCATTTACTTGCAAGTATCTTTGCAACTCTACAAGGTAGTAAATTTTAATCAGAAATATGAAAAAAATACAATCTGAATATTTCTCACTATGACCATGATGTCCCTTCTACTAATCCTATTTGCAAGCAGAAATAAAATTCCCTACACAAATTTGCAGGTGGTGCTGAAGAAAATATTTACTGTTTGATTAATTTGTAAGGGACTCCATGTTTAACTGTATAATTATATACATTAACACTAAGATTCTTCACAAGACAAAGCTCTAAATAGTCACTAAACATTTGAAGTGATGTAGACCACCTTTTGCTTCTGAATTATAATGCACCATTTCCAGATGCAGTGCAAAAGATGACACAGTTAAATATCCTTTGTGTGTACCCTTAGTCTTCACTGAGATGGATTAATATCTCAGCTCCAGGCAGGCTGCCTTATTTGTCCTTGCAAACAAGCCAGTATCCAAAGAACTTCACAAAACCAGACTTCACCTCCTTTTTATTTTGTGGGATTAAAACTGTTTTTACAACCTACTTAGTGATAAAGTTTTAAAATTTTATTTTATATGAAGAAGTCTGAATTCTCCAACAAGTATTGGTACAATAAAAGATTTATAAGGCAGGTTTTCAAACTATAAAGTATGCTCACCAGACAGCATTCTGCCTAAGTCCAGAACAGCCCTGGTGTGCTGGATGAACAGTGGTCATAGTTATGCAGATGCAGTATGTCTGGATGACCTTGTTTGTGGAAATTGAATGGCTTTGAGAGATGCTTTCTTCTGGTGCAAGTAGACTGCTTTTGCCATTTGCCATACCAGAAATTTATAAGCTTAACAAATATCTTCCCTCCATACCTTAGTCTCCAATACATGCCATAAAGAAATTCTCCCATATTGAAGCTATTTTAAAATTCAATAGATTTATAGCTTTAGAGGCAAATTATTTCATTTTGCTGTCTGTGTGAGAAGACCATAACATTCCAGTTTACAGTTTCTGAACTAAGACAGAAACGTCTGGTACTGTTGGAGAGTTCATCTTTTGAAAAAGAGACAAGCTTGATGCAAACCCTTCTAATAATAAAGAATCTACCATAAGTTCTCTGTAATAAAGTAAGTCATTCTAGTGGATAATTACTTTCATACCCAAACAAATGGGCCCTTTCCCATGTTTGAATTAGTCTACCTTCAGCTTCCAGACATTGAGTCTTACAACAATTTTTCTAAAGGTGCATCTCTGCTGTCTAATACCTACTGTCCACTTAAGTTCTAAAGAATTAAGTTATCTTATAAAATGCAGGTAAAATTTGTGTTCTCTCTTGTTTGCCCTTCCTCTGCCCCACTGAGTTCTGACTGCAGCCCTAATGAACTACATATATTGGCTTTTGTGACTTTTATGTATTTTACAAAACCTGTGAAATACACAGATCAAGTCAATGAAAAAGGGAAAGCAAAAGCTTGGCAAATACCTATCCACAGTTAAGGAGTATGGTCATTGAAAAGGAAGCATGTAAGTTCTTTCTAGGTACAAGTCTTGGATTTCATTATGTTTCTTGCAACTACGATGAAGTTGGGGTACACAGGGTAAATGTGTACAGGGGTAGCTGTACCTCCATGAGTCCTCCATGAAACAATGAATTTGAGAATATGAATGGAATATGAAAGAAATAAGATTTCTGAATTAGAGAAACACTACTAATCTACTGAAAAAACATATAAGAATACTATTCAAAATAAAATCTGTTACATGATAATGTGTAATATGAAGAAAAGAAACTTACAACTACTAGGCATTTTGACAAACAGCCTCTTGAGGACCAATTGGAGATACATGCATTGTTCACAACTCTCCTTTTGTCCAGGACATGGGTGTAATTTCTAGCAATTCTTGTTAAAATCCTTTCCTACTGAAAACACTACAGTGTAGTGTCATGCCTGAAAATGTTTCCCTCCATTTTTTTTTTTTTTTGTAGAGTAAATTATTCCTAATACTTGATTGTAACTGCAAAGGGATGCCTGGAGGGGAATGGTAGAAAAGGAGGAAGCAAAATGTTAAATTGGTATTCCAAAGAGAAATTTGGTCTCTTGGCAATCTGGAGTGCTGGTGATCATAAGGAAAGAGAAAATACCAGCATCTAATTTGGCTGGCATGAATCTGAGAGATTCACTTAGTAACCAAAAAAAAAAATTATACAGAGGTCTTTTAAATTGATTTAGTCACTGCTAAAATAGTAAAAAAAGGGATAGGAAAATCTTTTTCTCCCCTGTGTAACATAACGGCAGCCAAGCTTACAAGACTCTGGGAGCAATGTCTTTTAAAGCTCAGACAAGTTTAGGATGCCTACTGAAAACAACTTATGCTCTGTGACCAGTTTGCACTACATTCAATGGGCAAGAACAGGGAGAAACCGCACTAATGGAAAAGTCAGATGAATCATCTGGGATGGATCACTTGGCAAAAGGCTGTTTTAAGTGCAGTGGTGCAGCAGAATTTAATGCATGAGAGAAGATACCATGTACAAGGAGAAAAGGAGAGAGAAAATACAGGCTGGTGAACAACAGCCACAGACAAGACTTGTGACATGTTGCAAACAAGGAAAAAATAATCATCAATATACTATAACTCTAATAAACTAATTAATAAACCCTAATTAACTGGTAATAGTAATAATTACAGTGACTGCTGTTGCTACTTCACATTGATGTTCTGTCATTTTAGGATATCTACATCAACTCTATTCAAGTGTTAAGTATGCTTTGGGCCCTCAGAAAAGACAGCATTACAAAAGTCTGAGAAGAGTACATCTTGTTTCACAGGGAGAATGGAGGTAACAAAAGTATTTCTTGGTTTCATAAACTTTTCTTACCTGTGTCCTCTTCCTCTGTTCCTTATCCCTGCTACTCGGAACGTCACCCACCTGTTGGTTCTCTCATCTCCCCTTCTTTTGATCTCACTTCTATGAAGCTTTCTGAAAAGTAAGGCAAAGTAAACACAGTAAGTGTTTACTTGTTAGACAGAGGAGAGAGAATGGAATTCCTTCACCATGGAGAGGAAGTTAGATTAGGGTAAAAACAAAGTGAAAACTCTTCTTTGGAGGTAGTGAATGATGCCTGATAAATAATGCACCGTTTACTCAGAAAACTCATTTGTATACAAGTACCTGATAAGGAAAGCAGTTTAATGCAGATTAATTTTCACTGTTGTGCACAGAAATTCTTTTAAGTTACAATATCAAATGCTATTTGAATGACTGCAATATCTTTTTGCTGTTGATTGGGATCAAAGCCATCTACCATGGCAGTCTGGGCCACTCTCAGAGTAAAAAGGTTCAGATCACAGCCTTCAGCCCCCTGCTGACAAAAACTGTTGTCAGATATTAGAGTATTAATGCTATTAATACTCAAAAGGCTTAGTCTGAAATCCTGCATGTAGTCACCAAAACTTAATAAAGTTAATTCCAAAGGGATGAGGAGGGGTGCATTAAAATGTCATATATGATATAGAACATATTTTGCATGAGTAAAAAGAGAAAACAAGTTCTTCAGTCTATCAGGGAAAACCAGCAAAACCAAGACCAGGTGAAGAAATTATTGTTTCCTAAAAATATATCAGGAGGATAAACAGAAGAGAAGGAAGCTCAAGGGATAAAAGCAATTGCCTAAAACAAGCAAAATAACATTTTATGGTAAAGGGCAATGTTGACACAAGAATAAATGAGCAAAACATAGATGTGGCTCAGTTTAGCCTACAATTTAGGATATTTTGTTTCACTAGAAGAATAAGATTTTGTAACAATATCCCAAGAAAAATATTGAGCAAAGATCTATGTTTTCTTTGGTCTTAAATAGAACTTATTATGGTCAGGCAGATATGACTACATAATAGAAATTGTCGTATATCATTGGGCATTATGATCCAAGGATCTTTATGTTTCTATTGCAGATGTCTAGAATACGTAGACAAAGATGACTGCTAAAATTGCAGATCAAAGATTTATTTCAGTAACATTCATAACCTTCTTCCCCATAAACTCTAAATGTAATGGTATTATTACTTCTCCAATATTCCTTGTTTTGTGAAGTTATCATCAGAACACATCAGCATGAAGCCTCATCTTCCTACCCATATAGTGCCATTGCAGCAGCTCCTACACACATAGGGCACAGAAATTTCTTATTACCTGCACCTATGCGTTTCTTCTGTATGCATATCCACAGTTAAAACACTTATTTTGAGAGAGATCTGCTATTTGTGGCTGGCTGTTTAATATTCTGTGTACCAGTTACAAGCCAAGGAACAGTGTATAACAACTTCACCTAATGGATGGAAATACTGAGGGGAGGGGAGGGGAGGGGAGGGGAGGGGAGGGTAGGGGAGGGGAGGGGAGGGGAGGGGAGGGGAACACAACTCCAAGAACAAGAAGGATGTTAAAAGGTTTATTCATAGCTACAGTTACAGTAGAGCAATATTATCATAACAACACTATAGGTATAATGGCACAGCTTTTTTTCCCCAGTGTAGTTCTTCAAAGAAAATTATAATAGGAGGTTTATAAGAGTATATTTTTTCTGTTATTCAGTGATCCTTCCTCAATCCTGTTTCAGAATGGGATGTCCCATCCAATCCCATTCTATGTGTCTTCTTCTCCATCCCTACCCCCCTAAAAGAATAATATAAGAATGTTGTGCTGATCTATTTGTCTATGTAGACAAGATGAAAAAATCCTCAGTGTTCAGAAAAAAAGACTGTGTGGCAGTATACCAGAGAATTTCTGGTAGCTGACATTCAACAAACAGTAGTGCTGTTGAGAGAACATGGCAAGCAACGGAGGATATACAGTCTAATTTGCTTGCATAGTTTTTTATACTGTACAATAGGTCAACAGTGACAGATGCAGACACACCTGAACTTACAGTGTCTTGCCAAAGCCAGAAAGACACATCTAGAAGTGAGCTGGCAAGTCTGTCTGTGATTGCTATTCCAAGTGAACTTTCTCTGCTGGGCCTCAGCCAGGTGAGGGGTTTATGTATATCAATTTTTTTTATTAAGAACAGCATGTCCTGCACATCTGAAAGTGATCTTGATCCCCATATCATCAATACAGAGAGCAGCCAAACCTAGAAGACCCGCAACATATTTACTAAAAATTATAGTCAACTGATAGATACCTTAATGAAGAAATGGCTTTCTGGGTTGAATTCATAGACAAAAACCCTCCAAAATATTTTATCTACTTTCATGCTGCACAAAAAGAAAGAGATCCTTTATAATTTCCCTCAAGATTTGTTTGGCCTGTTCTTAAAAAGCCTCTTAATACCTATTCCATAACCTCTCTTAGAGAGAAAAAAACATCCAGTTTGTAAACTTTTTCTGTTACCTTCCTTCCCTAATAGCCAGTATTATCTCCCTCAATATGATAAGAAAACATTCCTTTATGTGACAATTCAAGTCTCTTTAAAAGATTAAGAATGCAACTTGCTTGTATATCTTCATCTTTTGGTTGAACATGGGTCTATCAGACATGTAAGAACCTCTGTGTTTTGATTGTCTCTGGTACTTCCATGTTTTTGTATGCAAACAGGCGCTGATTCAATGCTCATGCTCTTTCCATTATGTGACAAGAAGCTGTAACATCATTTGGAGAAGATTGGCACATTTTGTTCACATGATAGATGTTCAACTATGTGGCAGCAGCACAAAATCTTTAACTACATCCAAAGAAGTAGCAGGTTCAGCTCAGCCTCAGAAATGGTTCCTCTGATTTGAAGTAGCAGCAACATCCAGTGAAAAGCTGCTAGTCCAGCTGGAGCTTGCTCTGTGCCTGTGATTGCAGTCAATATTTTTTCTGTCACTAAAAAATACATCAGTAATGGATACTATTTAGAGTAGAGAAAGAGGAGGGCTGTGGGTCTGGCAGCTCTCTGCAGTCCTGGAAGTCTCAATCCACAATTACTTTTGCCTCTTGGCCCTTCTCCATACAAGATTTCCATTTTGGAAACAGAACTATCTAGAATATACTGTCCTGAGACATATATTTTGTTTTCTACAGCAAACTTTCTTTATTGTACAAGCAAATTTTTGTGCAAATTTTTGTAGCCATGTATCACACAAGGTGAGATATTTTCCTATAAAAAAATGCATGTGTGTATATATAATGGTATCTTGTTTTTTAATTTATGGAGTGTTTCCTTCTCTTGCTTTGGTTAAGGATAATCAAGAGATCCTGTCTGACCTTCTTCACAGTAAGTACTATTATATGCACCGGTTTTGTTATATTCTCTCTTGCACTTATTCTTTCCATAATAATTAGCCCTCACTTCTTTAATCTCTCTTCATGTGGAAGCTCCCATCAAAGGCTTACACAGAGAACTGGATTTGGTTTTAAAAAAGAAAACTTCTGTTAAACTAATTGTTAAACTCTTTGAGGAAAATGGAACAAACGTATCATGATAAAGGGGGACAGCATAAAAAATTAAAAGTAAGCTTTCTTTTCTTTGCATACTGGAAATACTTCAGGCTAAGGGCTTATTGAACAGGGCACATATATTATTATCTCCTTCTCAAGGGACTTGCTACCAAAGGCTTTTTGTCCTCACTATTAGTTATGTTGGCAGGTGTTCCTCACAGCTCAGAACTTGGCCATTTGGATACCATGATTTAAGTTATATCAGAATCTCAATCTCCTGACAGGTGCAATTTGATGTCATTCTGTGCTACACAAAAATATATTTCTTAAATGCAACACATTGGGCTGCTACTTTTTTCCTGGCATAGAGCAGAACTTTAGTGAATATCACCATTTGATCTCAGCACATGGCTTGGAGCTCAAGTGATTGATTGTTAGTGTTCATCTTATTCTTGTGAACCTGTCTCTGCTATTATATGACTGGTTTAATCTCACTAATAAATCCACACTTTTAATTTTAGCAAGATCAACACTTATCCTAAAAAGTCAGATTTTGCATTCTCTGGAACCTGAGGGCTTGAATAAAAAGAAAGTTCTGTACTGCATATGGAAACTCATCAGCATACAGACATTGGGCTAGAGAGTTTCACACAGAATTTTGGTAAACACTAACTTGAGGGTTTTTTTTCTATGAGAGTTTCAAATTGCATGTTAGGATCTTTCTGCCAGGAGTCAAAAAGGACAAGGACCAACACCCTGTGTTCCTTCTAAAATGTAGCTAAATGCCACCACCTGCTTTCCACAGGAGCCTGAGAAAATATATCATGTCACCTGAAAATGCTAAAGAACAGGACTTCCTCACCTGAGTTAAAAAGGAGCTGAAGAGCTATATTTTTGTGAAGTGGGGAAGGATGAGAGAAATATATTAAGGCAATTTAGAAAACTTCAGTAGCTGAAAGAAAGGAACATTGGCACTTCTGGGCTTTGTTCATTATCAGCCTGTCCTCTTCCTACAGCTTGTCTGTCTCTTGGCAGAGTGCCCCTCTCCTTTCTGGGCTATTCACCACTCGGGTTTTTTGCCCAGCCTCAGAGAAATCCAACTCTTTCACAGTCATCTGCTGTTGTTCCTAAGTGATGTATGATTTCCTGGGACTCTATTGACAGCATGATCCAAATGCTTTGCTGAACAAGGAGCATCAGAGCTCCTGTCCAAGGCTGCTGTTTTGGGGACCTTAGCCTCAACAGCTGCTCGTTTTGCCCCTTGCTCTTGGTTACTGTTGTGAGCCATATGAAGGCATGCTTCCTGTCCTCTCTCGACTCTTCTGGCTACATTTCACAAGAAGCTGTGCAGGAAGCCAGCTTTTTTTTAGGACTCCTGCCTCAGAGACTTGGCAGACCTCTCATCCTAAAAATCCTGTACATGGCTTTATTGTTTATCCATTTTAAACCAGGAATAAAAATGCTGTGTTCATCTTTACTTTATGGCAAAATCTTCTTTTCCAAGACACTATGGCCCAGAGTGTTAGCTCATGTGTGTGCAGATGATATATGATGCTGAAGGGATCTCTGTGTATGTGCCAATGAGAGCTGGCAGCACACCCCTTCCCTCAGAGGCATGCCTCTCTATCTGAAGTTCTCAAAACGTATAGATTAGCCCTCTCTCTGTTCCCCAACTGATGTCAGCAACTGGATCTTGCCTTCAGGCTTACACCTGGGGTTGAAACATTTCCAAATTACATGAAAAAGCCACAAACACAGGAAAAATATAAGAGTGCATTTTAACACAGCCATCCTCTGTGCCTATTAGCATAAGTTGTAGTTTCAACATGGAAGTATGCAATGGAAGACAAAACCCACTTATAGTTCATATTCTTTAGAACGTAATTTTAGAGTATATTCCTTAGAGACAGTCAAGATAATTTTTAAATAGTGATTTTTTGAAAACAGGTACCTCACTGGCTTTTCAGTGGAAACCAGTATTTTAAAGTCAGAGATTTTCTCAGAAGTTAGGACAGAACAGTACAAAGTGTTGACTGGCTGGAAAATGAGATTTGCCAAATCAATTATGTCATCGATTTATCTGCAAGGGTAGCTCACGTCCTGCAGTAGCCAGGAAAAGCATTCCTTCAAAGGGTAATGCACCAATCCGATAAGCCATTAGCTATTTGTGTTGGCTTTTCCTGGCATGATATCTATCAAAGAGAAATATACACATTTTTTACAAAACCTCATCAGATAGTAGTCTTTTTCCTGAGACAAAAGGCTGGATGTTTATTCCCCTGGAAAAGGAAATTTTTTAAATACATAACTTCAAGAACTCTGAAAATAGTTTTGAATAGATCTGGGAAAAGAACCTATCCAAAATTACAGTTTTGCTTTTCTCAAATTTGTGATGGTTTGTACATTAAAGCAGACTTGTGCCTACATGTCAAATGGAATAAATCTGTTCTTGATGAGCTAACAAGACATAAGTAGGGTTTGGGTACAGTGTTGAGTGCATGCATAGGCTTGAGAGAAGTGCAGGATGTAAGAACTAAGTAAACCCATGGGAATAACCTTCTGATATCCTTCTGACTCTGAGAGTCATCAGAGTTTGAATCTTCAGAGGAGTTGGTGAAGATTGCTTCTGTTCAGTGAAAAAAAGGACAATGACAGAGAAAGTGTATATCAGAGGATGGGAGATGCTTATTACTCTCTTAGTATGATGCATCACTCATGACTCAACTCTGAGTTAAGGGTTTTCTGTACCCTAAATCTACATCAGCAATTTTAAGATATAAAATTTATACTAGATCATATGTACCTCGAAAAGAAGAAATCAAACCCAAAAAACAGAAACCCACAGTGATAGTGGGTAAAGTATTCCATTGAAAGAACTGTGCAGAAACAGAGGGGACAAAAACTAGAAATGGACAAGGCTGAGGGAGAAATTTTCTCTTTGCAAGACTCTTTGTACTATTTTATTTTGTCTTTACTGGTCTATAGTCCTTTATCACAGCTTCCTAGATTTATGTATTGTTGAGCATGATATTGAAAATGAGTCATGCCTTTGTTGCTGATTGGATTACTCTTATCTCATAATAAAGTCTATCTGAAGCATACAGCAAACTGTTCAGAAATCTGCAGTTCATACTCTTTTCCAAGAATTATAAATTCAGCATCTACCATAGAAGCTTACATCCTTTCCTTGATGTTTTGAGTGCATTATAATTTACCTATTGGAGGCTATTTCTCAATTTATTTCTCCCAATTTCTCACAAAATTCATCTGCACACAGTATTTTACAGTTACCATGGTTTTTCATTATTTTCAAGTCAGGAGTGATCATGCTTGGAATTCAGGTCGGTATTCAGGACAATCACAAATAAAAACTCCCATTTGAATAATGAATCAGAATATCACATGTTCCAACTTGTGTCCATTGCCTCTCATCCTATTGCTGTGCACCTCCAACTGTAAGGCTCTCTCTTCCTTGTATCCTCCAGCCCTTCAGGTGTAGGCAGTAATAAGGTGTCCTTTCTATTTCCCATTTACAGGCTGAACAAAAACAGGTCTCAGCCTGTCCTTGTCTGATGTGTGCTTTATTCTCCTTGGCTTGGGGTCTCCACTGGACTCACTTCAGTATGTCAATGGCTTTCTTGTATGTACTTGTGGCAAAGGAAAAACACTTTTTTCAAATAGAGTGGAATTTCTGCTTTCATCTAGATATGTGGGAGAAGTGACATAAGGGAGCAAGACCTCAGTGTTTATAGCCCTGATAAAACTCTTCCTGATGGCACCAGATGACAGAGGTGGACCCTGGACCCAAATTTCAAGGCCTATATTTTAAATTATCCTAAGCAATAGCATTGCTTTTTTTTTCCCCCCACCTTTTTATTTTTTCCCCTTTTTTTTTTTTTTTTTTTTTTTTTTGCTAATCCAGTCTATTTTCTTTGTCAGGGTTCCATGAGTTGATTCCTACAAGTCAAAGATATAGGCCTCAAAAAGACCCAAGGAGCATTCACACAACAATCATCTGTCATAACCTCCTGGGAAAGAAGTCCTATGTATTTTTGGAATAGCTAGTTAATTATTTATGGACTGTACAAGAGCTGTAAAATATTCCACACAAATCTTTAAAAGTATTTAATATTATATAAAATATAATGTATTGAAAACAAACAAAAAATCCAACAAGCAAATGAGCAAAACTACACACAAAACAAAAGACAGCATTTATTTAACAATATGAGACATAGAGTGAAACACAAAATAATAAATTACTCATTTTCCACATTTTCAAAACACTGTATGGATTTATGGTTATTTAGGATCTTTGAGATTCCCTGAAGCATTTGTCATCTTTGCACAATGCTAGGAGTATGTTATATTTCACTGAATCTCTTTCTCTGATGCTGTAATATTAGTCTCATTGTTAACCTAAACTTTCTACACACGCCCTCTACCCTGCTCTTCTGAAGTGTTTAAATTTGCCTCAGCAAAATCTCACTTACTTTGTTTCATCTCATGGAATTTCTAGTCCATAAACTTTAGTCTCTCAAATGGTATTTTCCAAGATCATTTTAAGAAAGTCAGTCAGAACTTTCAATGTATGTAATATTCATCTGTGTGGAGACAACCTAGGCACAGGAAAAATTCTTGACCATAAGCATTATTAATTTTGTTTGCTTGCCTTTACTCAGAGCTCACAAAAATATTTTTAAATTTTCATTTTATAGGAAAAAAAAAAAAAAACAAATCCACACAGAGAATTTTTGGCTTCAACTGTGTTTCGGAAATAGAATATTAATTTTTGGTCAGATTGGAACCCATTTGCCCATGCCTCCTCCCTTGAGATGCAGGCAAAGCTCCCAGAAGAGGGTATTGATCAGGATCAGAAAAGCATGGTAGAAAGAAAAGGGGCATGGAATAAAATTTACTATCTTTCAAAAGAAGAAGCCATGAAATTGGGTGTGTTATGTCATAGAAGTGTTGTGCATTAAGCTGCTTATAGGAAAGTATGCCTACATCCTGTCTGCGTAAAGGGCAAGTTTCTTTTAACTGTTATGCAATTCTACTTGAACTTTATATGAGTTATTTCTTCCTTTCTTCAGCATTACCTTCATTTGTCAAGTTGATATAATTGACCATTATCAGCCCTTGATATTCAGGCAATCCTGAGAGTCTAGAGGGTCTTCAATCTGAATGTGTTACTGTGAACAAGAGTTGATCCATGTCAAAGTGATAACTCCTTGTGCATGAACTAATTGTCGGGGGGGTAAGGAGAAAGAAATAGTCTCCTGCAAAATAACAATACCATCCTACATTTATTAGCACATTAAAACCTGCAAGGACTACAATACTAGTGAAATTGTTGACAAAAGTAGAACATGCTGTATGCAGTGAGTTCTACTTATTACACTAATCAGAAATGTCTCATTGTTGCTTTGGGCTTTCTGATGTTTGTTGTCGTGTATGTCTGTTATCCCATTTCTGTTTCACTCTAGCTGTTTAAAGGATGTCTTTTTATGACACACAAAAGCAGCATCCAGCAGAATGTCTCCTAGCTAGGAGACAAGACACTACTACAAAGCACTTAATAAAGGTATCACTAACAATAAGTACAATCACAACAAAAGGAACCACAACAACCAGTTATTATTTTACAATAACGCTGAACAATATCAATGGGCATGTTGTTGTTACTGTTACCACTACTACCTGTCTGTACTTTGGACAGTTTTTCTCAGATTCCTGGAAACAAGCAGGGACTCAGAGGCTCAGAGCAGTGCTTTGCTTGAGCGCACTCTTCTTCCAGTAAAAACTGAAACTGGCACAGACAATACAAAAGATCTATTACCATTGGAAACTGTCAAATCTTAGTTCCAGGTCAATAAAGTCACTGAAAGTTTAACCAAATACTTTTTTAGATTCCTACCTGAGATGCTTTGTCTGTGATTGATAACAGGTTGTTGTGGCTAAGATTAGCTTCATAAGGGAGAGAGTAAAAATACAGCTAAGTCTAACTATTAGAAGCCTTAGAAGTGACTAGAAACTCCCCCACAAATTAGGAAATAGAACTGCTCCATAAAACGGGGAACTCTCAAAAAAGGAATCCATTTCACAGAAGGGAGTTATTTATGCTCATCTGCAGAAAATGTTGTAATGAAGAGAAGCTGCATATGCTTAATTCCAGAAAAGATGGATATGCTTTCCTCTGCTTGAGATTTACAGTTAGAAACTCTATCCTACAGCTGATCCTGTAACCCACTTTTTTTTCTTCTAAAATAGTAGTGATTTTTTTTGCAGTACATATTCAGTTGTTGGAATACTGTGAGGTGTCAATAGACCAGATTAAACTGTCTAAGCTACAAAACCAAGTTAAACTTATGCCTATACAAATACACAAAGCCCTGGCATCTATGGGAAGGCCTTTTGCTTTTCAAGAGAGAAATTTTTAATTTATCTCTATTGAAGTGCTTCTAATAGCGCAAAATAATTAATTTTGGTGGAAACAGCATAGCTGAGAACCTTATAGCTTGTATTATTGAAATGCTTTGGCAGCCTTCAGTTAAAAACAGCATTGGAACATCCACTTAAAATTTTGTAGAAAACTGAGCACTCCAAATCAGAATTAACTAAATATGCCTTTTCTGCATTGCTGCACTGCATCCTTATTTCTTGTCACTGTTTTGGGAGGGTCGGACCTTTGCCTGGAATTTCCAATGAGGTACTATAAGAAATGCTCATTACACAAGTTTGTCTTACACACAGGAGTGGGATAGACCTTGAGATATTTAGCAGTGTTCCAGTTTGTTTAGTGATGTACAGATAAAGTCATTCAAATGTAAGTGTTGGGACCAAGACTCAGAGAGGTTTTAAGGTTCTGAATCTGAAGCAGTCACCATTTCTATTACTTTCAGTTAATTAAAAGGTGGCAGGATAAATCTCTTTGGGGATCAGCTTTTTTGCAGCTGCAGCCCTTTGCAGGTTTAGGCATTAGTTAGTAATGTCTTATAAATGCTACTGGCATCTGAATCTTAGAAGCCCTTGGATATTTGAAGGAAAAAGTTTAATTCAGTCTTGTCAATCTATCTCCTTCTGTCTATCTTTAATCTCACTTCATCCTGTCAGAGCTGAAGTTTCCTCAAGAATAGATTTACCTTTGTGCACAGTCTATATTTGCTGGTAATAGTTATTTGGTGTTTGAGGATATACAGCTGTTACTGAGAATTGTGCTGTTCATGTAGGCTAAGCTTCTTTAGGTGATATACTTCAAAAGATACTTTTGTTTTAGTAACTATTGTATTATTGTTAGTATTTGTTAATATGGTTTTATTGATCAGACAAATATTACTTCATCATTTTGTTAAATTAAAAGTCCAGGAACTGAAAGATATAGACTTACATAATATACTTGTTTTAGAACTGCATTATATTTTGATTAAAAAATAAGCACTATGCACTTTTATCTGTGTACATTCTAAATTAACTCAGAAGTAACTTGTAGACATATTTCATGAAGTATCTGTGGGTGAGCAATCACAATTAAATAGATATAGCACTAGTGGAGTTACACATTAATTTATATGTGAAATTAACATTTTCACCTGTATGCATTGGTAAAACTACAATTGACACCATATGTGGCTGACATAGACTGCAGAGTGGATAACTAATAAGCACAAATAATTTATGCAGAGGAATTCAGTTTCTCAGCAAGCCACCAACTTTTCTGTTAAGGACAAATGCAACATATGTATTGAGGAATGAGAAACACTGGCCATACCTACAGAATAAGACATTATTCTCTGGAAGACTTCTAAAACACTTATTAGGTAGTAATTACTGCAAATTAATACCTGAACATGAATCTACATGCAATACAATGGCAGAAAAAGCTCAAGTTTGAAGCGGGATTTGAGGAATCACTTTTTCACTGCATGATGCATTACTGGGACTAACTTGATATAGAGTTCCATTGTAACTGTTGTGATTGACTTCATAAAATATAGACATGGTTCTGTTTTATTCCTTCTGTCAAAAAGATATTGTGAAATCTGAAAGCATCTACAAAAAAGCTCTTGCAATAATTCAATAGCTTAAGAAAAGGCCTTAACAAGTGATTTAAAGGAATCACTGTCATTTATAAAAAAAAAGATTGAAAGGTGACTTAATTTTAATATCTTCCTGGCAAGAAAATATTGGATTTTAATGGATTCTTTAATCTATTAGAGAAAGACATAATAAATCCTCTTAATATATATGGCAATCACTTCACCCACTAGTGAAACAGAGATACTTCTAAATAAGAGTATGGAAGTTAGCAGTGTTCAAGACCAATAAAGAATAATTAAGGGCAGAAATAAAGCAGAATGTTATGGGCAATTAAAACTACAGTGGTAGTCTGAAGGGAAGGATATAATTTTTCCAAATGGATTTTCTCAGAACACAAGGCCACAAATTCCTATTTTGGCGAAGTCACTTTATAAAGTATCACAGCTTCTTTAATGATCAAAGGGGGCAGAACTTTTTGCACCACTCAAAGTATATTCTTGCAAGTGAGGTACATTAAGTGTCACAATGAGGAAACAGAGCAGAATCTTCTTCACACTGTGTTTCTTTCAAGCTGTGCTGAGCTCCCAGGGCACCCATATCCCATTCATACAACTGTTCAGCCACATCAGTAATGACTTCTCATGGTTGTGACAGGTTTTGCACAGAGGAAACTATTCCCAGTGGTACATTGCTTCTCACTGTGTATGAACACTATGTCATCATATGCTCTTGGGGTGTGAAAAAAATATGAATAGCTGCTAATATCTGTCATTTGTTGGAACAAAGACCAAGCTGACAACTGATATAGTGGCTTTTGTTAATTTGACAATGTTCACTTGAGACTGAGATCAGAGCATTTATCTATTATCTAAGCCAAACCCTGTCATACAGATGAACAGGTAGGGCATTCATTGTTTTTGTGTCACTTTATCCCCTAAGCGTTTCAAGGACAAAAGAGCAGGAACTGTTTTATATCCAATTTCTGCCTCAAGCAATGTTCAGAGTTTGGATCCAATTGCCTGGGAAGCAGAGACTTTGTGTTTCTAATAAAAAAAAATTGTGATGAAGTTTAGAAAGTGACAAAAAAAAAAACCCTTAATGTCTACACACAGTAACTACAATCATCAAATTAAAGCACAGTTCTGGGGAGAAGAGTGTGTGGAGCAAATAGGCATACAGCAAGCACAGAAGCAAAGCTTATAAGGAGACAAAATAAAAGGTTGGTGTAGATGTTGTCAAAGTAGACCCTTCACATCTATCTCAGACTCACTTATTCTGAGCTTTCAATTGTAGGAAAAGAATGGTACTATAAATAAACTATTAATGCTCCGAATCACTCCCTACAGAGAAAAACAATTTAAGAAAATAAAAAAAATTCTTCACCCTGTAATCCCATATTCAATATGTACAAGACAGCCTTATGCTAAGATTTCTCTAAATCACACAAACACTTATAATCTTTTTATTTTAACTCTCAGTAAAGCAAACCTTTGGTATCTCCAACACTGTCTTTTAAAAGTCTTAGTATGAAATTAATGAAATAAAACCCCAAGTACATTGTGAACATGCCATTTGCCATGTAATGTCTTGAATGATGAAAGTTCTCTCTATAATTTTTTAGGCTCTGTTGTTGCTTTTTTCCCCTGCAGTTCTGATGACTGGAACTTGAGTGAAAAATGCACTTAAAGAAAATCTGAGAGTTTGAAGACTGTCAGACTCCTGAGATTGGGGTTTTTGAAAATTCACAACAGTTATGAAACACAGAAAAAAAAATCACAAGACTTGCCAGCGCAGAATTAATAAAGTGAGAAAATAATCTTCCTGTTCGTGTCCCAGATACCTAGGATACCTACAAGCTTTTGCTTGTAGGCTCTGCATTCACAATCAGAAATTTTATTGACGCATTTGAACTAACAGATTCCACATTTGTACATCTGAAGGTTGATGCAAGGATTTTCTCAACAAAGCAGTCCTGACTTGGGGACTCACTTTGGACAAGAAATAAGTATTAAAGTTGTATGAGGAAAGCATATCAGTAAAACTTGAAAATCAGTGGGATAATCTTAGGTGATATAGAGAAAAGTCTTTCCTGATCTCTCTAGTTTTGCTTGGTTTTTTCGCTACTCTAAATTCTTTCTAGTTTTGCACAAAACTTTTTGACTTCTTATTTACTTTATTTGGCTTATTGCTTGCTTGTTCTTAGCATCCCTAGATTGCAGCATTGTTCCACAATGTTACCAACTGCAGTTATGCATATTTGCTATATTTTCTGTTCCTTATCAAGAGTTAGTCAAAAAAACAACTCATTGTTTCTTAGTAATTATAAGAAATAGTTAGGAAGTTTCATCTAATAAAATGCTTATATACAAGGATTCCTCAGCAGAAGTAAATTTTCTTTGTTTACCTTGATGTGAAGAAAATGTTTATTCAAATTCTGTAAGCAGGCTTACTTACAATTGAGAGGCTCTGAAAAAAACAGAAACATTTCTGTTCTGGGTAACCCAAAAAATGTGTTTTGTATCTGTGCTACACCAGTTCTGCACAAAATTGTTACTGTTCCTTTAGGAGCCAGGGGTCAGGAAGCTGTTTGGCCCAGGGTGCCTTTAAGAGAGAGGGCAGCACTCATGTAAGGTCTTTTTCTCTTTCCATTCTTGCAGGGATCCTGAGAGAGTTGCTTCTCCAAGCCAATGCAGAAACTTTCTTTTATTTCTCTGAAAGCTCCTTGTTTGGTGCAGATCTCCAAGAAATTGCATTTCCCAATCCTAAATTGTCCCTGGACAAATTCCAGAAATACCTGTCTGCAGCCAGCAAGGCAGGACTGGGAGTAGGGGCTCCCATTTTCAGTGCCCAGATGAACTGCTTCTTTTCCCCTGCAACATGGTGCCAATGCAGAATTGCAGTGCTGACACCAACTGGGTCCAGCCCACCAAAAAGGTAGAGAAAATAACACTTAGCTCCTGCTACTGCCCAAGTTCCAGCCACCATTGCCACCCTGTCTCTGCCAGAGGAGCGACCCTGTCGAGTGGTGTGGAGCAAATGGCTCAAATGGCGTTTGACTGCTTTTGGAATCAAGGTTTCTTTTTATTTTGTCCTTTCTGCCTTTTGGTTGTTTGAGAGAAAAGGGAGATTTTGTCACTGCAGAGGTTCAGTTGCCCTTTTGATTTTTTTTTTCCCCCTCTGTTCTCTCTCTCTGTTCTCTGTCAACCACATGGGCAGGAGAAGGGGGCTTGTCTTTATCCCTTGAACCACACAGTCTTTTGCAGAGCCATATTGAGGGAGGGGCTTATCTGCATTCTTGAGCTCTTTGCTCCCAGGTAGTCCATGGGTTTCAGCACTGTTGTATCTAGTGCTTATTACTGTTATATTGATTGTTGCTGTTTCATTTTTTTAGTGAACTGTTATTTTTCCATTTATATCTTCTCACACATGTCTCTCTATTTGTGAAAGAGAGCAGTTAAAACTAAAAGGAGAGGTAACCCATTTTGGAGTGTCTGCCCTGTAAATTTTCTTAAACCAAGACATTTTCTTTGGCAGAAGCCTTGGTTTAAGTCTACTCTCCTTCCACTGTCTGTATCACAGGTTGGTGCAATACATCTTTGGTTGTGTAATTTCAATGGTTTATGACAGGGTCTTATAAACCTCTGAAAGAAAATTGCTAAATGGAAGCCATAAAGATAGCATTGCAAAGCCATTTCAGTGTCATTGGCTATTTCATGTTGGACGTAGTGGGTATTTGAAGAACCTTATTACTCCATTAGCATGCACCTTTCTGATCCTTGCATTTCAATAATAAGTTTGTCTTCAATGAAATTTATGTCTTCCTTGAAGAAAAGGTCTGCAGGAACACTCCAGGCATTTCTATTGTTGAGAGCAAACCAATCCCAAGAAAGAGTTAATTCTCTCTCACTCAGCTCAAAAAGGAGTCTCTCAAGAGTCATCAAGACTCTGCTTCATAATCTTGCAAGGATCCATTTGGTTTCTGACCACATCCAGCTATTCCTAGGAAAAGAAATCTCTAATTACAAGAATCAGAAGGGGATTATGCCAGGAGTTGGCCTGTGTCTCAAAAATAAAATGAAGAATAAAAGCTTTCCTTACTAATTTCAAATATTTTTTTATTAGTTCTAACTAATTTTAGATTAGGTTTAACTAATTTAGATTAGTTTTATTATCCCTCTACTTTGAAATATTTTATTACCATTGGTTGTAAATGTATACAGGATATAGGGTAGTGGGAGACAAATAAGCTCTGAAATAACCCAAATTGTCTCCTATACTTAAAATCTTATATTTTTGATGTGTGATGTCATTTTGAACCAGTCTAGGGGGAATGAAGCAGGTAGCAATGAAGAAAAGATCAGACAAGAAATTGATGCTGGTGGGAAAGAAGCTTGGTGACAGGGGGAGACACTGGGACATGTTAGTGACACCATGATGGAGTCACCAGGAGTGGTGAGCAGTAAAGCTGGATTGATGTGATGTGCTCCAGCGGAGTGTGAAACTGGGAAGGCCAGGATCAAGGAACTAGGGACAGAGTAATGGAGTCAGCAGTAACTGAAGAGCCAAGTTAACACATAAATATGGTAAAATTCTCTCTTAGTGCTGACACACAGGGATAGAACAGTCTAAAGCATCACACTTGCTGATAAGTTTCAGTAAAACACATTTCGGATTGATTGTTGTTTAGGACACTGTTAATATAGGACTCCTTTGTAGACAGTTTAATAGAAGTGTGATATTTAATAAATTTGTGGCTGAACTAAATGAAGGAATAATTGAACCAGAACACAATAAGGTTGTCCTATATAGGCATTATAGAAAAGGAGTAGCAATATATTTCTGTGATACAAATGCTTATATGCACCTCTAGGTGGGTAAGGTGAATGTGGCACATTGTGGAACCATAGCTGTACTCACCACCATACCAATGCAACAGATTCCCTGGGGGAACCATTTCAGTTCAGAAATTCTCCTGAATACCTTCCTGCATAATCAAAGAGAGCTGTTTGCCATTTTTCCTTCTGACTTTTCTGATGCAAGCTCTCTGCATGATCTCTGACTCAAATTCCCCTGCAGCACTTCCTGTTACACATTTTATACCCTGCAGAGTATGCCTAGATTGCCTTGAAGAAATAAATTCCTGGGTTCATAGATTATCACGCTTTGTGAGAGTCTGTCTCTTTCTTTGTCAAAATACTTTGCAATCATCCCCAAGGTAAGCCAGCTTAAATGCAAGTAAAAGTTGGTAGTTACAACATACAGAGTAGACAATAGTTACAAATAATTATTAAATACCAGTGTGTAAATTAAATAAGAAATCTACTTAATTTGTGCTTGGATTAAATAGAAAAGATTCCTGGGCTTTCATTTCAGTCACTGGTGCCATCCTTAACATTTGTCTGTGAGGTGTTACTCTTCACAGAGCATTACAGTGACAAAAAATGAATTTAAAAAAAAAAAAGAGAACACACCCCAACCACAGCAAAAGCAAAAAACCACCAGAACAAACCACACATTCCTTCAAAATAACCTGTATTTTTTTTGTCTGGGTTTTTTTTGTGTGTGTGTGTGTTTTAAAAAGTAGTTCAGGAAATTCTACACACATACAAACTCTTAAATTGTGGTGAGCAGCATAAGCAGTTCGAATTTAGTAACTGCTGCAATGAAGGTTGAATAAGAAAAAACATCTCCAAACTGTATTGTGCTGGGAAGGAAGAGATGTGTTTTATTTCTTTGTTAGAATTGCTGAGTGATAAGTAAATTGCTAGAGCCAGAGATATCAAGGAACATCAGTAAATATTTTATTTCATCTTCCTTACATTTAGTTGTTTTAAGTGTATGTAGTCAACAGAAGGAGACAAGCATCTTTAGAGTGTGATTCTTCAAATCCCTCTAAGGACTTTACAGAAATCACCTCTGGAAGTTCTTGTCATTCCTAACCACAGCAAACTAATTTAGAACTAAACACCTAACTTTTAGACCTCTTTCCTTGGCCCCCCAAAGACTGAAATTCATCTTACCTAGGCTACAAAGAGGGCAAGTCTTCTCTTCCAGAGTGAAGAGGATCAACAGAAGGTGGTTTATCCTGTTCTAAAGGTCTTTTGTAACAGGTGGAAGCAATGGCACTCTTCAGCTGACTGTCACTCCATTAGCTGAAGAAAGAAGCAGCTTTAACAGTTAGTTCAGGTTAGATGGTTTAAAAAGCAAAGTTGAAGTTAATTTCCACCCATGTTTGATTTTTCAGCTTTGGATTTGGATTCTGATTTGCTGAAGTTTTGAGTGCACCTTCAATCAGCAGGAGGCACAGCATGGTCTAAGCAGGAAAAAGACCACACCACACTCATAACTCTGTAAAATGAGCAAAGAGATAACACAAAGTGCATCTCCTAAAATTAGTGGCTAATCATTAGGAACAATTCCAACATGCATCAGTTCAGCACTTATAAACTGGGATAATGCCAGGCTTTCAATATTGAGAAATGTTGTGAAAATTAAGAAACTAATGTCTAAACAGTCTGTTAATGTGTATCACAAAATAGCTTCTGAACAAAATAGCAACCATTGTTACAGCAAGAATTTAATATTATGTAGTAAACAAGCCTTTAGAGAAATGAAAAATATGAAACAGTCATTCACTGAGAGCATCAAGCACATCAGATATTATAGCTCTCCTTTGGACTCAAAACTAAGCAATGCAACTCTTTTAAAGAGTTCACTTTAAGGAAAATCTTCAGTTGCAGATATTCCTAATTTAAATTTCCTTACTTATTCTTTCTTTATTTAGTAATCTGAATAAAGCCTAAATAATACTTTGGTGTGTATCATATTACATTTTTGCACATGGATATGGAAAAAGGACGAGGGAGGTGATGCTGCCCTTTTGCTCAGCCCTGGTGAGGCCACATCTGGAGTGCTGTGTCCCCAGTACAAGAGAGACATGGAACTCCTGAAGCGAGTTCAGTGAAAGGCAACAAGATGATTTAGGGACTGGAGCACCTCTCTTATAAGGAAAGGCTGGGGGAGCTGGGCCTGTTCAGCCTCAAGAAGGCTGAGAGGGGAACACGTCAATGTCTGCAAGTATTTGAAGGGAGGATGCCAAGGACATGGAGTCAGGCTCCTCTCAGTGGAGCCAAGCAATAGGACAAGAGGCAGTGGGTAGAAATCAGAAGACAGAAAATTTCACCTGAACATGAGGAAGAACTTTACTGTGAAGGTGACTGAGCACACGAATAGGTTGCCCAGAGGTATTGTGGAGACTCCCACACTGGAGATATTAAAAAAATGTTTAGACACAATCCTGAGTAACATGGTTTAAAGAACCCTGCTTGAGCAAGACAGCTGAAATAGATAATGTCCAGTGATATCTTCCAACCTTAACCATTTCATGGTTCTTTGGAAAAGCACCATGTATGCCTGAATACAATATGTATGCCTGAAAATATTTATACATAAATGTATATATTAATATTTTTATAGATGTATGTATGTATAAATGTGTATACATATGCGTTTGCATTTGAAACTGTGCTGAGGCTTGGAAGGTTAGCTTAAGTCACTGAAAAATGATTTAGTATAGCTGGAAGGTGACAAGGTAAAAGTGAGTGATAAATAATGCCTGGCATAAGCTATAACTTCCTAGAAACTAGAATATCTAAATTAAAATGCACTTTAAAATATCATTATTCAAACTATAGAAAAATTTGCAAACATCCAAGATTCTAAGCATAGAAACTTTCATGTTTCTAAGCATAGAACTGGCTGACATTTTAATAGTTGATAAGAGTGTTTCCAAAAAGAAATTACAATTCAAGGCCATTTTAGACCTGTAGTACATGTAGAATTTGATATTTCTGTTGTTAATTGTTCATGCAGTTTATATCCATATAGATATTTATATTTTTCTGCAGGAGAATGGATTGCAAGCAACCTCACTGCTGAGGAGTTACAGCTGTACTAATTACCAAAGAGGGTGAACAGCCTTGCCCTTAATAGGTCACAGCTATGTCCAGTAAGGAAGGCTGTTATAAAAGACTGTGTTAGCTGGCCAAAGGGGCTGAAGTCTGCTGGGGGGTGGAGTCTGCTGGCTGTGCTATGAAGAGGAAGGAAATGGTGGCTGTGTGAGGGACAGCCAGGATTAGGCTATTCTGCATGAAGAAACAAGTGTCTCATCTCATTTCTATCTCTAACACAAGGTCTATAGCAATATTGTTCTCTCTGTTGTGGTGCCTAAGTATGGCTTAAATAAATAACACAGTAAGATCCATTCAGTAGAGAGTCCTGGAAAAAAAGAATCACCATCACAGAAGAAGCTTCAATGTGTAATATTAATCTAAATGGCAATATTGGACTGTCAAAAGACAGTCCTTTCAGAAAGCAGTTGCAGAGGAGATGGACATATTCCTCTTATTTGTATTTGTATATTTGTAACTCCCAACAACTTGTTGTCAAATGTCTAGTGAAATTCAACCTGTGTTTCTCCAATGAAGAAAACATGCTTTTTCCTCTACATCTGTGTCAAAGTCTGGTATAGGCAAAATAATTGTCAGCATTGGAAAAGAGAAGCAGATAAGTGCACTGTGTACACACTGGCCAGGTATAAACCAAAGCTTAGATTAGCCATCCCAGCTTCATTGTGAAGGTCTTGAAAGATTGACTAGTCATCATGACAATCTTGAAAGAGACATTTGAATTAAAGTGCATCAAATCTACTGCAGCTGACTACTCTTCTCTAAATTAAGAAGAAAGCTGATATTATGAAATTCCAATGACCAATTTGAATTCTTCAATTCTTCAATTATATTTAAATGACAAAAAAGTAATAAATCAAGAAAATAATTGTTGATCTCAGAACATGAACTCATGGAAAGGACTATCAGTAGTCAAGGGTGTCATGCACTTCTGAATGCTGAAGAACCTGCCCATGTAGTTTGTGTTGTAAACCTGCTGACGAATAAGCAGTGCAGCCAATGGGAATGGTTTAAGCCCAGCCAGCAGCTCAGCCACACACAGCTGTTCACTCACTGCCCCAGCAATGGCATGGGGGAGAGAACTGCAAGGATAAAAGTGAGAAAACTCATGGGCTGAGATAAAGATACTTTAATAGATAAAGCAAAAGTTGCACACAGAAGCAAAACAAAATAAGGAATATTTGTTGCTTCCCAAGGGCAGGCAGGTCTTCAGCCATCTATGGGAGAGCAGGACCCTGTCACATATTGCAATGGTGATTCAGGAAGAAAAATGCTACCACTAAAAATGTTCTCCCCTTCTTACTTCACCCCTGACTCCCTTTATAGACTGAGCATGATGTTATATATTATGGAATTTCCCTTTATTAGTTATGTATAAACTTTACTTATAATTTTGGGTCAGCTGTCCTCACTGTGTCCCCTCCCAGATTTTGTCTACCTATAGCCCCCTCATTGGTAAGGGTTGTACAAGAAGCAGACAGGCCTTGGCTCTGTCTAACACTCCTTAGCAATAACATCTGTACACTATTTTCAGTGCAAATCTAAAACATAGTCCCATAACATCTACTTTCAAGCCTATTAACACTATCCCAGCAAAAGGAAAAGTTTTCCTATTTATGATTTCAGTGCTCTAGCTTCTTTTGTACCCTCTCCTTTAAAACATGAGAAACTCAATTGGAGGAAAAATAAAAATTTTACTGGTGCAAATATAGTGGAACACAGTGAATGAACCATGAAGTCCCAATAGTTTGACCCCAGTCTAATTGAAATCAGTTAAAAATAGTCCCAGTGACTTCAGTGCTGCAGAATCAGCCCCTAATCTCTGAGAAACCAAAGATTTTACTATCCCTGAATGCTGAATGCCTCATTTGAGGTCTAAAGAAATATGTGATTAAAATCTAATTTTGTCACAAGATGTACTCAGTCTGAAGCTGAGCAAATAATTGATCATGAATAATTTATATGAGGAAGTTTATCTCTTTTCTTTGTCCCTGAACATCCATGAATAGATCATCATTTCTTCAAATTCATTTTTGTAGATTTTCTTGATTTTGAAAGATCAAAGAAAAATAAACTGGCTGCTGATTTTTGAATAAACTGGCTACTATTTTCTTCACATATTGATTACTTGATCTTCACTTTTCAGCGGTCTTAATTATTTATGATTAGTCAGAAATCTCATTATGTATCCCTCTAGTAGCACAGATATTTCTTTAAAACCTCTGGCACAAATACTTCTTTAAAACTAAATTACATTAAAGAAAATAAACCACCAAAAGCTTGCACAAGAGTTTAGTAAATCTCTTTCCATTTCTTACTTCAAAATGCAAATAAAAAGGGGCACAAACATGAGCAAAGCAAAGTTGTTTTCTTTGTTTAACTGTCTGTCAGAGGCTTTTCCTGTCTGACTTTCAAATCAATCTGTTTTAGCGATTGTGTTGCAGTAGAGGATTTTATGGAACTAAGCTGCCTGTCCCTGTGTATGTCATATGACTGCAATCTTAAATGTTATGTTACAATATTAAATGTTATGTTTTCTCTCTCTACACCTTTATGGCTGCTGCTATCATCACTTCAATTTAGACAGATATGTTGGTGTTCACTTTTGAAATTGCATAGATCAACTATATATTCACTATATCTATTTCCTGTCGTTAATAAGGTTGAATTTGTGTTTAAGACATATTTAGTATTTTCTCTTTTAATTTTCCCTGTCATTTTCACCTGTGCATTTTATGCAAAAGTAAAGTATTATAAATTGGTAAAATTCAAAATTAGAAGTCAAAAAATGTGGGTGTAATTGTTCAAAAATTAAATCACCTTGTTAAAAGAAAAGGTGCAATATTTTGTCCTTAAAATTTTGGAAACAATATAAGAGAAACCCTTAAGAAAATATTCCTATAATATTTTTACTGTCAATTTTTACTGTCAAGAAGTACATAAAAGTCATTGAAAACTGAGAATGACCCTATATATATATATCCAAACTGTCCTCCAAAAACATCTAGAATTGATCAAGAAAAATCTGGCACAGTTAGTAACTCTTCAGAAACTATGAATCTTGAAAAAATATTATGTGTTACAAATAATTATTAATTTAAAAGTAGTAGGGGTAGTATGGTAAGATTTTTATATTAGACATTTAATTCTTAAGGATGCTGTCTTCCCAAAATTCAGTGTGAAAATGTGACAGCGAAGCTAAGAATATATTCTCATATGAAATTAGATCATATGAATCTAAAGAAGTACTGTAGTTATCATTCTTAGACCTCTATTTGAAAAATATGTTTCATTTTTTTAAAAACTAATCCACCATTAAACCAGTCACAAACAGAAAGGAAATAGAAGAAAGGTCTAAAATGGCTTTTTTTAAAATAAAAAATATTTAATTTATTTTTAAAATTGCTCTTCAAGAAAAAGTAACAAAGGAGGAGAATTTCTGAGAGGCAAGGTTAGTAGAGGTCTTGGAAAGTATTCAAGGTGAAATATTAAAGAAAACAACAGTTAATTAAAAGTAATTTTGCTAACTTTTTGAAGTCAGTCACTGAAAAAAACACCAAGAAAGCCCCAATAAGCTGGCAGCAAACACCATCTTAACTGTGTTTAGAATGACAAGCTGAAGGATTATATTACCACTTTTAGTAAAATAAGTGGATCATGAAAAGTTATAGGTTTTTAGACAGTGTTTCTTCTGCTGTTCTCATATAATCCTATCACTTTTAAAAATTGACCCTCCCATGGGAGTAAAGGAGGACTTAAAAGCATTGTAATTGCAAAGGGATGCATTTGCACAATTGATAAAGATACAAAAAGAAGTAAAAGTGTGGAATTAAAACAACATTTAGTTTAGGATGGTGGAAAAAGTAATTTCTCATAAAAATTCATCATTCAGGTGGTGAAGAAATGCTGCTACTACCCACATGGAATGCTTATTTTGTCCTGATTTGTTATTGAATTAATTAGAGATGTATTTTGCTGGGAATTATTCAGTGCCATTGTTTTTAATACAAATGCTTGTTTATCCAATTTGATTCTTTCTGGAGGAAAGAATCAAGATATATTTAATTAGGGAATATGTCTCAGAATGTAACAGTGTAAAAAACAGCGTTGCAAAGGCATGTATCCCCAAAATAACAGTCAACTAGTAGTGTCAGTTAGATGTCAAGCTGTCCTTATTGTTTCTTTTCCTCTGATTTGAACCCATATTTCATCATCCAATGGGGATGCCCAACAACCATGCTAAGAGTCCTCTCTCTCCAGGCCAGGGAACATATATTCATTTACAGGGAGTTTAAGCATAAAAAACCTAGAGGAACGTTTAAGTTCTAGATTAGTTTATTTATTTTGTTTAATTTGAACTAACAGTCAACACTCACATTCATTTCAGAAAGAGAACTTAATAGTTTATCTAAAGAATTAAACAGGAAAGAAAGATTGTTTCCCAGCTTGCTGAGAGCTTGCTGAGGGTACAGAGCAAGAATAAACAAATAAGTCAAAAATTGTGTCTTGCTTAATTCTTTATAATGACTTCCATATATTTGTACTGGAAAGATTGTAAAAATATTCCGTTATAATGTTATTCTCAGGTGTTTTATCAGGCATGATTCCTCCAATGAACCTGGTTTAAAAAATAGAGATTTAAACATTTGATGGAGCCCACAGTATTCAGTAATACCAGATTCTGAACTGGTGACACTGGCAGCATATCTTCTGTCATCCTGCTCATCTAAATGCAGAGTGATTAAGAAGAAAAATATTTTATTCTGATCAGAGAGAAGAGGCCTGGGTTCAGATCTTCACCCTGTTAGCTTCACACATACCAGTAGAATGTCAGGCCTGACTGGCAACATATCTTCTTCTCTCAGTCTGTTGTGAAAATGACCTTCAAAAGTTGTTAAAAATGAAAACATTTTTCTTTAAGTACATGTTAGGTTATCCTCAGACACAAATATGCTACATACAGTATAGTGCTCATTTGATGACATGCAAGGTCATCAAACAAGGAGATGGTTTCTACTGTTGCACCTATTAAATGCTATAGAGTGATTTTGTATTGCCTAAAAATTCCTTGATGCTTTATCTTTCTCAATGCTTGAAACAAGGACTCAGACATTTTTCACTACAGATGTCTATTAAGGAAGCACATCACCTCTGGTATAATTTAAAGCAAACAACAAGGGGAAGAACAAGCAAAACCAACAAAAAAACCCAAACAAACACACACAAAAAAAAAAATCTACCACAACCAAACCCACAACCAAAACTTTTAGCTAACCCTCCTCGTTTTGCCAGAGTCACATCAGTAAGCCCTTCATTAACCACTATTCTGCAACATTGTGAGCGAAGTAACTTCCAAGAAAACAACAGTAGCAAACAGCACAGGGAGCACAATTACTTTGTCTGACGCTGACATCTGAGGAGCTGAGGAGCAAGCAGCTGCCTGAAAGGTAGGTTTTTGTTCCCTAATGAGTTCTTACAACTGATATTTTGCTCCTGTTTCCACAACTCTAGTGTAAAAGAGGAAGGTCATCTTCACTCTACTATTAGTCTCTATTGGTCTGGACTATTTTTTAACCATTTCAGTCTGGGCAGCTTCACTGGCTAAACTAACTCAAACCTATAAGAAGAAAGGGTCTTTTGGCACTTTCCAGGCTCTAAAAGTTTTAGACGCCCTGGTGGCAAATGTACTTTTAGAGTATATTAAGGAAATATAAAAGTTTGAGATATGCTTCATGGTTAAAGCAAATCCATAAAAATTATCTTCCAGAATTCATTCCTTGTGGCTCAGCAGTACTAAGGAGAGTGTAAATATAGTCTAGCATCTTTTAAAATATTTTTAAGCATACAATAATGCTACAAAAATAATAAAAATACATCTTCATACATATCTTGTTGTCTGCAATAAGGTCAGGTAATAAAATCCAGGAAGAATAAAGGCAATTTAATTATTTCTGTAGGTCAGTGAACAGCTAAAATTGGTATCCTGATATAAAACTAGATTTAACACAGATGGGATAGGTTAAACGTTTGAGTATATGTATGCCCAAGATCATAAATAACTGTCAGAGGCTTACAAGAAATATAATTCTCAAAAGGACCTTTGTAAAACAGGAATGTGAGTCCCATTGAAAATCTCATTTAATTTCAAGGTGAGCTCTCAAGATTTATATTCCATTAACTATTTACCATATGTGCTTCTCTGAATCAGATGGTTAGAATCCCCTCTGAATTGCCAAAGGGAAATGAACACATTTGCTAACCTGTAAATGTCTCTTGTTGACTTGGAAGTCACGCACTATGTGATCTATGGTTTGGAGGCTGCTGCTGGAATGGACATCGATCCATAACATCAAAATGAAGAAGAAGAAAATTTTTCTGTCAGTACCTTTGTCATTTCTGCTGTCAACTGTTTTGGGACCGTCAAGGGAAAAAGAAAAATAAGGTCATTTCCCTAGACTGTAATGCAAAAAGAGAGGTAACTTTCAGTAATTAGAGCTAGAAAAGAACTTTAAATAGAACTATTTCAACAAGAGAGTACTATGTAAGTGACTGGACATCTCTCAGAGTTTAATCAGCTTCCATCAAATTTAATAGCAATAATTAAATCAAAGCAAATTTAAAATTAATTGCCCAGTTTAAAGTTTCATGTTTTTTCTGTCATATGATATTCATCCTGTATTGTATTGTACATTATACTTAACAATGTTATTTTGTAAAATAACATGAAATAGATTTTCAACACTGAAAGAAATTGTTTTAGCAGTATGACAATTGATTCCAAAATCAAGGGGTCAGAATTTCCATTCCCAAAAAGGTGAACAGTCATGAATTAGAAAATCCCAGAGTATCCCGTCAAGTTCAAAATTCTGCCTTCTGGACATGTCCAAATTTTAATTTTCTATGGCATTATTATCATCTTAATTAGACTCAGCATACATTTCTAAATAAGCAATCATGAAACTTGCATTATGCATACAGGCAGAATATTCAGAGCATAAAAAACATGCAGATTGCGATGGCCACAACATAGAACAACATCAGGGATGTCTACACTGAAGGCTAAAGAATGTGATTTCAAAGTCATTGTGTTTTTACCATATCTATCATATGTTTTGCTTTCCATGTCACGATTTCTGGATTCTGCCTAATAGAAAATCTTTTAACGGAAAGAAAAGAGAATTAAGATAAGTTTTCATTATATTTGCATATGTCATATTTGTTCTATATTCAGAATGCCTTAGCAATAGCAAATTAAAGGATTTTCATGGTCCAAGTCTAAATTTGCATACCTATCTAGGCTAATTTATTTATCAAAACAGTATGATAAATCCTCACCTAGATTCACTGAGCTTTGAGTCTACAATTCATTTCCCTCCAATCTGCTTTCTACAGTTCCAAAACTCTTAAGCTGACTTTTGTCTTTTAATTTAAAAACAACTCTTTCCTTCTGCTACTCCCATATTAACAAAGGAATGTCTTGGGAGCTGCCTGGGATATGTTTTTCCTATTGGCCAAGTATTTTTGAGGAATGCTTGTGATGCTGGCAGTTCTAAGAGGCCCTAGCCAGAGCTCCAGCACCTGATGTTCCTACATTCAGGGCCAAGTTCTCCTGCCAGTATTCTGAATATACTGGGCAGAGGTGAAATAGAACACATTACAATTCAGCAACAGATGACCAAAGATTGGCACTTCCCTGAGAGCAGTGGGACAACCTTCAGCTGTAGCTTGACAGAAGGTCCAGCAGCATCAGTTGGCTCAGCAAGCTTCCATTAGCTTTGGTTTTCAAACTCAGCAGAGGCACATTCCTGTCCATCTTGAAAAGTTCTTTTCCAGTTATAGAAAAAAATACTTAATTCATCATCACCTCTGACCCAACCAGGCAAAGGACAAAAAACCATAAAGCAACTGTGAGGCAAGCTGAAAATTCAGTCTAAGCTGCTTCCTATCCATACTAAGCAGAAGCTCAGATGTGGTGGATTAACCTCGTCTGGCTCACCAAGCCTCTCCATCACTCTTCTCAGCAGGATGGGAGAGGAGAGAATAGGATGCAGGGGCAGGGGTGGGGGAGTGGTGGGAGGGGAAAGCACTTTTGGGTGAATCAAGACAAAAGCAGTTTAATGAAGGAAAGTAAAGGAAAACAAAAATATTTTGTTCTCTACTTCCCATTAGGAGACAATGTTCAGCCATTTCCCAGGAAGTAGGGCCTCAGTACGCATAGCGGTTACTACAGAAGGCCTTAACAAACATCCCCTCCCCTTCTCCTTTCTCTTAGAATTTATCGTTAAGCACACATCATATGGTATGCAATATCCCTTTGGTCAATTTAGGTCATCTGTCCTGACCATTTCACCTCTGAATCTCTTGCCTATGCACAGCCTACTGGCCTTTTGATGGGAGGTGAATTTAGAGAGACAACCTTGATGCTGGGGCATTGCTCCTCAGCAATAGCCAAAGCGCTGCTCTCTTACCAGCAGCTTTCTGGCTGCCAGTACAAGCACAGCACTATAGCTACTACTATGGGAGAAAGTGACTCCACCCCAGACAGACCCACTGCAGCAGAGAATAAATATTTGCATGTGTTGTTAGTGATTTTGCCCATTCAAATCTGATCTGAGATTTTTTAAAGACTGTGGATCCTGTATCTTGCAGAAACATTTTTGTGCAAGGAATTTTTGGACTATGCAGAGCTACAAGATTTCTTTGTTTTCCTCTGGGACACCGTTACTCACGTCTGTCACCACAGCTAATGTTACCCTTGTTACTAACTTTACTGGGCCTATTAGCAGCACCTCTCAGGATTTCCTGCTTCAGTTCATGATGGGTAGGGTAGTAAGAAGTGAGCCCAGATCATCTTGAGTAGTGTGATAAGAAGGGATATTATTATAGGCTGTAAGATTCTACAAGGTGGCACAGCATCTCACTAAATCATGGGCCTCCAGCCTTTACCCTTCTCCCTGCTCCCCATACAACAGGCTAAGGCTTAGAAGTCTCAGGTCACCTTGCTGTGAAATTGTGTCATGGAGTATGGAGTGGATTTTATACTGTATAAAGATACAGAATTCTCTCTTCACAGTGCATTACATAAGACAAAAAGCCAGCTTTGCTCAATGGAAAACAAAAATTGCACATGTAGATGAATAACTTACCTGTTCACTACTGGAGCTGTCATCCCTGGATACAGCTAGGGCTGAGATATAGGCCCAGCTCTTCCCCATGCAACACCTGTGCTCCATTCCTTTTCTAAGACAGCAACTTGCACCACCACCAAGCTGCCTTTAAATGTTGCATAACATTGGCTCTCTGAGCTGCAGAATAGAACCTTATGCACCAATACTGAGTTTCTTTCATTAGTCACCATAATCTGATTTCCTCCTCTTGTGAAGAGTCAGGCTGTGACAAATAGTTTGAACGAACAGGCCTGCCACGAGATATGGTTTGCATTCTTGGCAGTCTTCACAGAAGAGGAAAATAGAGAAAAATACATTTTACTGAAACTTCTCTTTTGCATGACATTAATAGGTGGAAAGAAGCATATTTTCAATAAATATTCAGTGACTACCATAAAAGATCATATGTTTCTATTTCCCTTGACTAGAATATTTTACAGCTTTTCTGTACAGCTACTGTATGAGGTAGTTTTAATTCTAGCTACCAGTTAATCTATGCTTCAGTGCATTATACACAACCTAATCTCCTCCCAAACCTCACTCAGAGACAGCTTATTATTTCAGAAGAATCAGAGGATTTATTTAGTATTGAAATTACATATTTAATCTGGTTTATAATACTTCCTGTAGATAGATGTTTTAATCACTGTGATTGTAAAATATAAGGTGGTCTATGATTACATATGAGCAATTTATAAAATGTACCATATGCTTTTTATGGAGTAAAGGGATGGTTAGGTTCCATTTGACTAAATTCTGAATTTATGAAATAAATAAGGATCATTTCCAGCCTTAGCATACATTCTGATTTGACCACATTTCTAGGGCCAACAATCAGGGAGGAGGGCCTGAAGCAGGAGATATGGTCTGATAGAGAAGAAAGAAAAAGTAGTTAGTCATGGTGAATAATGTAAGAATATATGAATTGACTTCCTAGAATATACGAAAGGTCTTTCTAGTTCATATTCTGTCTTGGACAGGTGATAAATCAGTGAAATTATTTGCTTGGAAAATAAAAGATTCAGAGTGATGGAATAACAGGAAAGATAAAACAAGATGAAGAGACACCCATCTCAAGTGTAAGTACACAAGTAGGAAGGAGGAACTGAAGCACCACATACAGTCAGAAAACTATGACATTGCAGGAATAACCAAATTGTGATGGGATAGCTCTCAGGGGAGAAGACAAGTATCCCTCTGCGAAGCACCAGCTCAGATGTGGAGATGGGCAACAGGCTGGGCAAGAGTTCAAGGTTCAGAATCAGAGAAGTCAGTGAAAGTGCCATTATGGTGGGACTGTGCTGCAGACACAGTACAGCTGAGAAAGAGGACGATTCTCATTTAAAAAAAATCTTTAAACAACTCGAAGAAGTCTACAGATCATAGACTATTCCCTAATAGGGGCTTTAACCTCACTGACACCCACTGAAAGACAAAAACATCAGAATGCAAGCAATTTAGGGAATTTCTGGAAGTTAAAAATTGTCCCTTGATACAGGCACTGGGTGGGCCAGGCAGAGTGGTGAATAGCTGCATTTTTTATTCAGAAAACAGAGCACACCCTCTGGGTTTTAGAAGAGGTGATTCTGGATTATCAAAGGGCTGGTAAGTGGGAACATTTGGAATGAAAACTTCAGAAATAAAAACTTTGGAACAAAGATATGGGGGTGTTTCTGAAAGGAGCAGGTCATACAGTGACAGCAGGCACAGTTAAAGTTGTGACCAACCAACGATCTCCTACACTTGAATCAGTCTCAGTGGAAATGGATAGAGGTGATGTGTTTGTGAAGCTCAGGGGAGAATGTAGGGAGCTACCACAACTGCTGCAAAGTTAGTTTAACTTAACACAAAAAGGACCAGACTTTTTTTCGGTAAATGGTTTAGATAAATCAGTTGAGTAATCAACTGGTTGTGTACATAGATTTTCCAATATTAGCAGTTTCCCAGAGTTAATTAAGAGTGAAAGTTTTCTCAAGTTAGACAGATCAACGGGAGGAAGTGTAGATGTGGCTCAGTCCAAGATGGAGTACAAAAGCGGAACAACAAAATTAACTTTGAAGAGAGCAATAGACTACTGCTGGCTTCAAGCTGCCTACTCCTTCCTGATAATGGAGAAAAAAGTATTGTCATGGTGTGCATATACAGACGGGAAATGGGAATCGCATCATGTTCCAAATATATATTGCAAGTGTTATGTTCTGCACAGTGTAGAGTATTGCAATGCCATTTTAGTACATTGGTGTATCACTCAGCCAAATAAAATCCCTTGTAATTTATTTAAATAAGTAAATGTGTTATCAAATATTAACTCCTCATGTCTAATATCTTAATGAATCCATTCAGAGAATATTGGACTCTGAGAAAGGTCCTCCTAAGCTATTTACCTTAGCTTTCATTGATGTCTCCCAGGTGTCTGTGCTTAACAAAAGGCTTTAAGAAGTTCAAGGAAAAAAATGTTACACTGGAGTGAGTTCAGCCAGGAATTTCACAAAGATGCTGAGGCCCAGAGCACTTGCTCTGTATGGAGATGCTGAGAGAGCTGGGTTTGTTCAGTCTGGAGAAGAGATGGCTTTGAAGGAACCCAGCTGCAGTCCCTGTGCCTATGGAGAAGGTGTTGAGGAGATGGAACCTCTCGTTTGAGACCACATATGAGGGAAAACCTTTCCACCATAAGACCAGCCCAGCATTAGAGTAAGTTGGACAGGTTGAGCTAAATCTATCCTTGAAGGTTTTTCAAAATACTGAACAAGCAGGCTTGATCCCATACTGGGCCCTGCTGTGAGGAGGAAGCTGGGGAGAGACCTCCCGAGGTCCTCTTCACACTCAGTGAATCTGTGATCCTTTTCAGTAGGGATACATTACATAATGAGAAAATAAAGCGTAATACTCGACACTCCCTGTTTCTAGAAACCTGAAGGAGTGTCCTAAACTGACAACTGAGTTTCTATTTTACGTTCTTCTTCCATTAATTAGTCTAATTAAGGTATAACTTCTGCCTCAAGACTATTCTGTGGCCATAGCATCAATGGTGCTTGTAGCAATTTCTTTGCAACACACTGTCCATCACCTTACTAAAATCCCCTTTTGTATTATTAGAAATGGTAATTATTCGTTCCTTATTCCTAGTCTCAATCTTATTTATGATTTTTTGGTGGAATTTTTTTTCTCTTTTCTGCTCTCAGTCACCACAAAGTTGAAGAATCTTGATTCATTCAATAGCTTTGAACATAATTCTGGTGATCTCTGAACCTTTGCTTAGCTTTACTAGACCTTTTTTGAAAATGTGCTTATGAGATATATATATCTGAGATAACCAGATATACCCATAGTGCTCAGGATTCGGGTGCACCATAAATGTACACAACAACATAATATTTCCTGATTTGTTCTCTACACTTTATTAATAATTTCTAGCTTTCTTATTTGTTTGGCACAGAACACTATGTTGTTTTGAGATGTTTTCATACAATTATCCATAATAAAAATTTCCCCTCTGAGTGGTAATAGCTAATTTAGAAGCTATCACTGTGTGTACATACTTAGGCTTGTTTGTCTCCAGGTGCATTACTTTGCATTCATCAGCCTGGATTTCACCCACCACTTTATCACCCAGCCGCTCAGTAATATCATGAGACTCCTTCCTAACTCTCTTCATCTGGCTCTGAATTTTAATACCCAGAAAAATGTTATCAGGAAACCTGTCACCACATTCCATAATTTCTTTTCCAAACAAACGAGAACACTGAATGACAAGGTCCAAACTTAGTACACCTTTGTATTTAATTTGTAATTCCCAATACCAGCTGCTCATTTATTTTCCTTTAAACAGCATGCCCCAGAATTCTAGCATCTCTGTGAAGCCTGAATTCTAAAAGGAGTCAAAAGAGGTTTTTTGCTCCTAGAAAAACGTTGCATTTACAGTCATGGTTGTCAACATTACAGTGGCTCTTAGAAAGGATCTCACAAAGCCACTTTGTTTAACAGGACTTGTTTACTTTTTCCCTTGCATCAGTCTTTCTTCCTCCACCATTTATCAATCAATTTTGCCCTGCTGTTAGGACATTCTCTAGAGGGTGTTTCTCCCATCAATTTTCAGATTCTTTCTAGTCCCTTACCATTTTAGCCCCACCTTATTTTTAGACTTCTGGTATTTATCTAGACATCTAGACATCTTACTCTGTTTCCCTGTCTTTATGTGTCTTGTTTACAAAGGCCTTTATTTGTTGAGACAGCACTTTGACTATATTTTCTGTGAATTTTATTTGCAGCTGACACAGTTGTGGCAGGTGAGATGTATAGAGTTATTATAAACCATAGGATACTGCAAGCATGCTTCCATGTGCAGCTGGTGGTATCACACTTCTTGAAATATAACTCCTGCCCACTCTTTCCTTTCTCTGCTCCCTGAGAGTCTGTCTCTGCATTGCTAATTCCTTGGACATGTCTTATCCGTGCAAATGACTTTGTAAGACATAAAATAAAAATAATGCAAACAGATTTTTCAAATAATTTTTAAATCCTAGGGCTAATTCTGCTACCTATAGGCAATGGACTGGACTGGAACTACACAAAATGAAAACTTCCTTCTCTGTTAAAATATAGCATTATATTGCAGCATGCCTGATATTTTTACCTCAAGATTGCACTAAAATATTTCTATATATAAAATTATTTTACCTTATCATTTTCAAACTCAGTGAATAGTCAAACTGTGCAAGGGCACCCAGATTTTCTGTTTTGCTCTGGGGAAAAGGATATATAAAAGATAAAATGACCCTTAGAGCATGACAGGAACTATCTTTATCGTCACCAGTCAGGGATCTTATTGACCTTTAGGAAGAGCAAAATTAGATTATTCTCTACCAAGAGAAAAATAATATTCATTCACAATTCAAACACCCAGCTTTCATCTGCAGCAGATTTAGAATTCTTGCCCCTAAGTTGAATTAAATAGAATACATAAAGCAAATGTTTAGAGTGGAAGCCATAATTTATAATCATATTTGGGAATATTCACAGCATTCAGGCCCAATCTTTTGGGAATAAAAATGACCATTAATCAGGCAGCTCCATGCTTAGTAAAATATCCTTTCCCCAAATAGATACTTCCTTCTACTGCTATTAAAAACAAAGTATTTAGGAGAAAGAGATACTGTCTCAGAGCACAAAATATTTTACATATTGTAAAATAAGACTAAAATTACATAATGGAAGCATTGTTATAATGTGGGAAAATCTCATGAAACTAAATGAAACAAGGAAAATAATTTCCAGAAAATCTTCTCATATTTTTTCTCCTAAAAGCTCAAGTATTTTCATGAAAATATATTAAAAATATTCAGGAAAAATAAGGCAGGTAATCTGCAATTCAGAAGTGTTTATAACGTGCAGTTTGTAAAATATTTATGAAGATAAATTAAAACCCCAGCTCTGGAGTAAAAGGATTTTTTTTTAACAGAGAGGAAGAATAATAATTGTTATTATGGCAGTGTAATATCTCAAATTAGATTAATTTTACCAATGTTTCCAGTTTTAATTGGCAATCACTGTGTCTAAAAAGAAGTACAGACAACAGAAAGTAAATTATAATCTGTGTTTTACAGAACATATGTATGTGATGGGAGGATTTCAAATATACATGACTCTATAATCTCTATTAAGTAACTAGCATTGTAAAAGTCCACAGTTGCTTTTTCAAATGTTATCCATAGAGAACAAGAAAACTTTTATGTACAAATTTGTTACAAAATCTGTGTGGCAACAAAGTACAGGACACAAGTTGCCTTCCTGTGGTATGACTGGCAGAAAGCTAATCTACAGTTTCAGAAAGGAGCTCAGAGGCAAATTCTTTAAATAATTGCTTGTATCACTTTAAGCAGTCAATAATAATTACATCACAGTTACATTATATACTGTGTTTTGAGACTATAATATGTAATCTCATCTAATCTGTTATTTTTTTCCAATCAAGATGTTAGTGTTGGATATCCTTATGACTATGCTTAGATATGAATAAAATCATTCCATAATTTCAGGAATAAAATAATTCCAGAATTATTAACATAAGTGATAACAATAATTATGCATTCCATTTTAACAATGAGGAACAATTGGGGAGATTAAGTTTCTGTACATACAGATGTGATGGATGCTTATTTAACATTATATGCCAGAATACAATGGAATACAATAGAATTGCAATAGATTATTTCAGTTGGAAGTTACCTACAACAAATCATCTTGTCCAGCTGCCTGACCACTTCAAGGCTGACCAAAAATTACGGAACATTGTCCAAATGTCTCTCAAGCACAGAGAGGCTTGAGGTATCGACTACCTCTCTAGAAAGCTTGTTCCAGGGTCTGATCATTGTCTCAGTAAAGAAATGCTTCCTAATGTCTAGTCTAAACTTCCCTTAGTGTAGCTTTGTCCCATTCCCACAAGTCCTATCACTGAATAGTATGGAGAAGATATCAGCACCTTCCTCTCCCCTACACCTCCTCAGGAAGCTGTAGAGAGAAATGTCATCATCCCTCAGCCTCCCTTTCTCCAAACTTGACAAACATAAAATCATCAGCCACTTCTCACAGGCCTTGCCTTCCAGCCTTGTTACTAGATTTGATGCTCTCTTCCGGATACATTCCAGAATCTTCATGTCTTTCTTAAATGCTGGGGTCTAGAACTGCACACAGTTCTCGAGGTGAGGCCACACCAACACTGACTACAGTGAGATAATCACCTCTTTTGTATTTGATGCACCCAAGAATGAGGTCTTCTTGCCTGCAGGGCCCACTGCTCAGACTAACTGCTCAAATTTCCACTGAAAATCCTTTTCCCCTTTCAGTAGACTTTTTAACACTTGGATGTGTTCCTTTACAGCTGGCATGCACTGTAACTCTCCTGGTAAGGGCTGACACAAAGGAGAGTTCATGGAGTCTTTACAAGTGCCTGAGAGGAGGCTGTAGCAAGGTTGTGGGGTTGGCTTCTTCTCCCAGGCAGCCAGCAACAGCACAAGAGAAAATGGCTTCAAGCCATACCAGGGGATGTTCAGGCTGGACATCAGGAAGAATTTCTTAACTGAAAGGGTTGTCAAGCCTTGGAACAAGCTGCCCAGGGAAGTGGTGAAGTCACTATGTGGAAGTGTTCAAGAAGTGACAAGGAGTGGAACTTTGTGCTATGATTTTGTTGACATGGTGGTGTTCAATCAAATGTTGGACCCATGATCATCGAGGTCTTTTCCTACTCTAATGATTCTATGATTCTAGAGATATACAGAAGTAGAAAAGACAGCATTTGTTACTATCAGCAGAAATCAGTTAATTGAGATGATGCTGCTTACTGAAGTATGTCTGAGATTTTTTTTAAATAGACCCTTTGGTGTCACCCTCGCATTTATACAGACTCTGTACTGAAAGTCTGCCTGATAACATTAAATTATGCAAAATTATATAAAAGTTGTCTTAATTTCACTGTAAGTAAATCAGAGACATAATATAGCTGGCTGGTTTTGCCAGCATAGGAATTTTTTGCATGTCTTGCTTGAAGGATCACCAATAAGCAAGAAGCTAAGACACTTTCAAGTCTGTATTGTGATCCAACCAAAATACCTCTGGGCTGTTTTCCCTGATATTTTGAAACTTCTAGCAAATGATCAAAGAAACAGCCTGTTGGCATAAGAGGGAGTGCTGTGACTGATAAACACCTAAAACTCTGCCAGCCTTATAAATCAAAAAAATAGCTTGCTTTACAAATCAGTAAGTAAAAAGAACACTGCAAAATGTGCTTAGTGAGGATAATAATGTTGCTCTTTGTATTCTCATATTTAGTCCTATTAGCCATATTGAATCATATGTTATAAAAAACATTGCATTGGACAGGAGAGAACAAGCATATGAAAGTACACACAAAATAGCATTTCTGAAAAATCAAACTTTAAAATGATTGAGAAACAATGATGCTGTGACCTGGTTATAAAGGAGACCAAACAACAGTACTTATTCACCTGGAGTCTTATTCCATTTCCTTCTCACAGAAGAGATTAAGTAAAGCTACATAAGAAGATAACACAAGAGAGATGCTCCAAAGAATCAGACATCATCTAAACATGACCCGCAAGCCCTTAACACATTTGAATTATATTAATTGCCATAATGACCTCTGATTCAGAGTTACGTTCTCTGTATTCTCCTGACCTCTGCTGTTCCTATCTGAGGCAACCACAACTCACATTAAGCAACAGCCACCCTGAAATGAACTTTTTTCTCTTTTTTTTTTGTCTTTCAATGTTTCATCATACCAAAGGCATTCTAGAACACTCACTGGAGACAATTCCCTAACTGTATAGTAAGTCCTGAGAGTCAAGAGTCAAGTGTTCCATTTGATACCTTGGATGAAATGACCAGCACTGCACGGATACAAACTTCTGCCCAAAATTCTGCACAACTATCCAAACAATCTCACACCACTTCTACCAGTCTGTTTAAGATTCGACTCCTCCTCTTCCTACCATTTATTGCAATAAAAAACCAGAAGTGTACTGTTCAAAAATAGAATTTGGCAACTACAAACAATTTAACTTCAGATTTCCCCTCGGATCTTTTGGTTGTTTAGCAAGATGAGTATTCTATGGATGTATTTTAATATCAATACAATAAAACTGATGGATTGGGTAAACAGCAAGCCACACATTTCTTTACACAGTTCTCTTTTAGAATCTACTTCTATGCTCTTTTTCTGTTAAAGTTTGTATTTGGGTGCTAACTACATCTTTGCTGTGACAATCTCTCTCTATAAATAAAAATGTGAATTTTTATTTCATTCTTATTTTTGCTTATTTATCTTCCTTTTATTTTTTTCCCCTTTCATAAACTGCCAAAACCTTTGATTTAACTTGTGGCAGTTCCTTGCTGTATCTTTGTGGTATGTTCTTTGTAGCAAGTGATCAAGATCACCATGCTTTGGGTGCCTTTCAAAAGTGATCTGGGAATTTAAGATCAAAACAGGATTGCAATCTCTATTTGCTGAGAAGCTGATCACTTTTCCATTCTCAAATTCTACAGTGAGGTGCTAACAACACTCTAGTTGGCAATGGTTTTCCATCTGGTGCATAGTTATGTGGAATTGCACTGTCAGCCCTATCATGAGGGGGTTTTCCTATTGTGACCCATACCATGTTTCTAGGCATGACCACTTTTTTTGTATGCCATTGGTGCCTGTAATTAAGTCATGAATTCACTCATTTTGTAAACTACTATAGCTCATGCAGACTTTGTCAGAATAACAGATCTTCAAAGGTCACTCTTTCCAGAGGTCTTCCACAAGAAGGATCCCTCAAACCCTCCATCATTCTCTTTAGGCAAAGCCAGTAAGGTTAGCTTAACCTGTCAATGAAAGCAGTGGAAGTTAACCTAACTTTTCTAAAGGCAGATAAGGAGAATTCACATTATCCTCAAAGTAGGTAGGGGATAAAGCCAGGCTCACTAGAAATTAGCCTACAGGTGTCAGGCCTGGTATGGGGCAAAATCATTAGCCTAGATGAAGTCCATGTACACAAATGCAAACAGTATAGGCAGCAAGCAGGAGGAGCTGGGAGCCACCATACAGCAGGAAAGTTGTGACGTAGTCACCAAAACAGAGATGCAATGGTATGACACAACTGGAGCTCTGCAAAGGATGGCTGTAACATCTTTAGAAGAGAAAAGAGAAGAAGGAGAGGTTATGGGGTAGTGCTGTACATTAAGAAGTGTGTTGATGGTGTGGGAATTGATGATGATGAAGATGACAAGGTTGAGCATCTATTGGTAAAGTTCAGTTACAGACCATGTAACAAGGACAGTCACATGAGACACCTTACAAGCTGGTGGCAGTAGTCTCACAGTCAACAGTCTTTGTACTCCTGGGCAACTTCAACTTGCTATATGTCTGCTGGAAATACAGCACATCAGAGAGGAAGCAGAGGTTCCTAGAGTATGTGAAAGACAGCTTCCTAAATGGTAAATGAGCCTACCAGAGGAGCTGCCCTGCCAGACTATGTTTGTGAACATAGAAGGACTGATGGGTGATGTGAAAGTCCCTTGGAATGCAGCCCTTAAAAAAACAGGACCAAGGAAGTCTGGACATAGTTGAAGAAATCTTGAAGGTGCAGGACCAAGCCATCTCTATGGGCTGAAAGATGAGCCATCAAGGAAGACTACCAGCCTGGATGAGCAGGTAGCTGCTGCTTTTGGGGGTCACTCGCCGCTGCCCCCCGTCCCTCCCCAGCCCCCCGCGACCCTCCGGCTAGCTGTCCCCTCCGGGGCCGGGGTTTTCCGCGGTCCCGCTGCCCTGGGCTCACCAGGCAGCGGCTGGGTTAGCACGGTCCGAGCTGCGGCGCTGCCTCAGTCGCCGCAAGGAGTTGGGATAAAGAGACCCAGAGAGACCAATGGTATGCTTGTCCAGAGAGATTGTATTGCCTGAAGCGTTGCAGGGACCAAAGGCCCCGGGCTATTGCCCAGACACAGTTTTATACAGCAAAATTAAGAGATAAGGTCTAAACAATGGAGATACTGTCCAGCTTAGGCACATCAGAACCACCCCAAGGGCCAGGTCCAATGGGAACTGCTCAGGGGTGGGGAGAAGGGGGTCTACAGAGGAATGCTAAGAGAAACTTTCCCGAAACAGTGGAGCATACATAAATGTATCTTTCCCCTCAGTTTCTCATTCCCAAGGCCTTTCTAAAACAATGGGGCATACATGAATGTATCTTTTTCCTCAGTTTACCATTCCCAAGGTCTTTCTAAAACCCTCCTCCACACTACCATGCCAGCATGATAGCAACAGGTAGCTTTCACAGGAATTCAGAAAAAAAAAAAAAGAGGGTGTATCCCCTTTTGAAAAAGGGGCAGGAAACTTGGGAAGTGCTTACAGATGTCATTAGGTCATGCAGGGAGATAATTAGGGAGGGAAAAGCTCAATTAGAACTTAACCTGGCCGCTTCTCTAAAGGATAAAAATAGTATTTTTATAAATACAGTAATAGCAAAAGAGGGGCAAAGTAAACCTCCATTCCTTATTGGACATGAGGGGGAATATAGTCACACAAGGTAAGGAAAAGGCTGAGGTACTTAAAACCTTCTTTTCCTCAGTTTTATGCAGTAAGTCAGGTCATCCTCAGGACAGCTGTCTTCTTGAGCTGGTAGACAGGGATGAGAAGCAGAATGGACTCCCTGTAATCCAAAAAGAAGCAGTTAGTGGTCTGCTGAGCCACTTAGATGCTCACAAGTCTATGGGACCAGATGACATCCATCCTAGGGTCATGAGGGGGGTGGTGGAGGAGCTCACCAAGTTACTTTCCATCATTTATCATCAGTCTTGGCTAACCAGGAAGGTCCAGGTCACTGGAAAGTGTCCAGTGTGATACCCATCCACAAGAAGGGCCAGAAGGAGGATCCAGGAAATTAAAGGCCTGTCAGCTTGACCTCAGTACCTGACAGGGTTATGGAGCACATCATCTTGAGTGCAATCACCCAGTACAAACAGGACAACCAAAGGATCAGACACAGCCAGCACAGGCTTAGGAAGGGAAAGTCCTGCCTGACCAACCTAATGTCCTTTTATGACGTGGTGACTTGCCTGGTGGTTAAGGGACAGGCTGTGGTTGTTGTCTACCTGGACTTCAGCAAAGCCTTTGAAATATCTCCCATTCCATTATCCTGGCAAAATTAGCAGCCCACTGCTTGGGTAGGTTCACTCTTCTCTGGGTTAAGAACTGGCTGGATGGCCAGGCCCAAGGAGTGGTGGTGAATGCAGCTGCATCCAGCCAATCACTTGTGGTGTTCCTTAGGGATCTGTGTTGGGCCCAGTCCTGTTTAATATCTTTATTGATCATCTGGAGGAGAGGACTGGGTCTAACATTAGAAAATTTGCAGACAATATCTAGCTGGGTCAGAGTTTTGGTCTGCTGGAGGGTAGAAAGGCTCTGCTGAGCGATCTGGACAGTCTGGAGGGATGGGTTGAGACAAGTGATATGAGACTCAACAAGACAAAGTTCTTGGCCTACACTTTGGCTACAATAACCCCATGCAGAGCTACAGACTAGGGGCAGAGTGGCTGGACAGTGGCCAAGCAGAAAGGGACCAGGGTGTGTTGGCTGAACATGAGCCAGTGTGTGACCAGGTGCTCAAAAAGGCCAGTGGCACTCTGGCCTGAGTCTGCAATATTTTGGCCACCAGGATCAGGGCAGTGATTGTCCCCCTGTACTTGGGGACACTGGTGGGGCTGCAGCTCAACTAGTGTGTCCAGGTAGGGGGCCTTCAATTCAGGAAGGATGTTGAGGTGCTGGATTGTGTCCAGAGAAGAGCAACAAAGTTGGTGAAAGGTCTGGAACCCATGTCCTCTGAGGAACAGCTGAGGGGACCGGGTTGCTTAGTCTGGAGAAGTGGAGGCTCAGGAGTGACTCTCTAAAACTGCCTGAAAGGAGGTTGTAGACAGTGGAGGACTGACCTCTTCTCCCAAGCAACCAGGGACAGGATTAGATGGCACAGTTTTAAGCTGCCCCAGAGGATGCTTAGATTTGAAATTAGGAAGAAATTCTTCACAGTAAAGGTGATCAGACATTGGAATGAGCTGCCCAGGAGGTGGTGGAGTCACCATCCCTAGAGGTGCTACATGGCACTTATTGGTATGTTCTACTTGCCATGATGGGGCTCAGACAAAGTTTTGAGTCAATGACCTCTGAGGTCTTTCCCAACATAATTGTTTCTGTGATTCTGTGATCCCTCCAGGGCTTGAGTGGTCAGAGTGTGCAGCTAGAAACCAGCAAAAGGCTACTTAGAAGAGAGGAAACATGAGGACTGGTAAAACTGTCATATGGTCTTGGGACCTGGGTTTTGAGGATCATGTACCAGAATGCAAATAAATTAAATCTTACCTAATGAACACCTGCTTGTAATAATCGGGCCATTTTCTAAGAAGGCAGAAATTAACTACTATACAAGTCAGAGGTAATTATCTTATCAAGTGATGAAAAGTTCACGCTGATGGCTGAACCAATTATGGACTAATGTGCATTTAAGAATCTTGTGACACAAGTTCATCAATGATTTGTTTTAAACAGAAGTTCATGCCATTACAAATCTTCTGAGCCCCATGCAGCTGCTAGCTTTGCAATGAATACAGCTCTGCAGTCCTGTAGCTATCATTTGAATAAGAGGCTCTCTTTTAGGGAAAAAGTCCTTGCCACTGGAAATAAGCTTCAAGAATACATGTCCTGTGGCTGATAGCAGCGGGTAGCATTAAGCCCTGCTCCTCCTGGTCTTACAATCCTTGTTGCAATCATGGATAATATCACATACTGATGCAGTGGTGTTTCATCTGGCAATGACCTACAATGAATGCCACAGGTGTATTGAGACAGAGGAGGTAGCTGGCCCCAAATGAGAAAAACTACCTCTTCAACAAAGTAAGGGGGAAAAGGTTATGTTTTACCCTCTAAAAGAGGAATGGAAAGGAAAAAGAAAAAAAAAAAAAAAAGGAAAAAGAAAAGGAAAATGGAAAAAGGAAAGAGATATTTTCAGCAAGGATTCACTCATCACTTTGTTTATCTATAGTAGTACACTGTAATTCTGATTTAAGAAGTCACATCCTTCTCTATCTAGTGCCAAATTACATACAAACATACCTAATTTTAGTGATGTAATTCTGAATGTGTTTGTGGTTTTAAGCAGCTAAAATTATCTGGTGTTATTATAGTGATATGGTCCCAAAGAACATTTTGTCTTCCTTCAAACACTGAGTTTGTTGTTTATTTATTTACCTAAGGGATTGTAGTGAGACTATTTGCAAAGGGGCCAGCAAACCATTGTATCAGCACTATGATTAGGATCTGTGAGTTTCTGACAAAAGGGAAGCAAGTGGTTCAAAGTAGAAAGTGGATGCAGGAACTCTGCTACCTGTGAAAAAGCAACAGGGATCAGAAGGATGGTACTTACTGCTATTCAGACATGAGGCAATTTTACTTTCTTTGTATTGACAGCATAGACTTGAAAGACATCAGCTGAACGTGGATACACACATTTGCAAAGTTTTACACACATCATGTTTCAAGTTTACCTCAGCCATGTTTTAGAAAAACATCAGAAAGGCACCATTAGAAATAGCTCTTAAAAGATTAAGAGATACTTAGTTTAGAAATTAAATTAGCCTCCAATTTTCAATCAAAGGTGCTCTGTATGGAACTCTTACATTCCTGTGGCAGAACCACAGGAGTTGCCAGAGGTAAGCTGCAGCGTCTGCTGTTTGTTTATAATATTCCTAGGCTGTATGCAGCATTTCTGAAAATCAGGTGTCCTTGGCGAAAGGTGAAGCTGCACCACAGCCCCACTTGAATCTACTTCTGCAGGTCTCAACTTCATGCTCTTGCTTCACCTGGTGCTGGAATAATATTCAAAATTCAAACAACAGGTGTATTCTTTATTTGCTCTTTCAAATCATGGTATGCAGTGGTACCTAGACTGTTGTTAAATGTGTTTAGTTTGAAGGAGTAGAGAATGACAACATACGTACTCCTAAGATTTGATATACTCTTTCAACTACCTAAGGAGACAGACTGAATCACAAATACTTCTGAACAGCTTGTTCCCAGTGCCAATATTTGTTCACAGTGGGAGAGGTATCATGACTGCGACAGAGTTCATGGTCACTTTCAGAATAAACAGATTCTTATGAAAAACAACTTTGGAGAAAACATTTCATTGTCAAAAAAGCCCATGTGCTGCTGCCAAGGCACTTTGCATCCCAAAGTGGTGCCCCTGAAAGTGACATTTAGCTTGAGAGATCCCACTTTCGCTTTCTTCTAGTGTGCGCATCATGGTGTTTCCTGCTGGTTTCCAAGCTGCAGATGTCTTTTTTAGAGCACTGATCTTTCTGTTATCAGCATTGTTAATACAAATTACAGAACAACCCTTTATATCTGCTGAGAGTCACTAAGGGAATTATATGGGCACCTGAGATCAAAGTTAAAATTTAAATACAATAAAATACTAAAAACACTTATTGAACAATGTTTTTATGTTGAGAACATGGCAAAGAAAATATATAGTCACTGTATTAGAAATGCAACTTTATAATTAATCTCATGAATAATATGCTAAACACAATTCATTTTATAATGCCCTCTCATTTTCATTAGAAACAGACTTTCAACACTTGAGTGCTGTAATTAAGGTAAATGTGTTTTTAAGGTAGGTAATCCTCTTTTGTTTATGCCTGCTAGCTATGTATTGACTCTTCTCATCTGTATTAGCACACGAGCACTGTATTTTAATTAAGTAAATAGAGTTTCTAATTAGCAAGCTGTAATACTTCACATATTTAGCCTAAGCATTTTAAGTTCTCCAGGAATGTTTTTTTATCATTCAAGTTAGTTTTGCATACTTGTCATGTGCAATTAGGCAGCTCAACTAAGAGTTTACGCAACATTCACTCAGTGACTGCAAGTCAATTGAAATGCTTTTTACTTTTACTATTTACAAAGGAAGAAACCATTACTTGAAATCAGGAACTATTCAAAGATCCTAACATGTCAAATTATACAGTGAAATGCAATTGAATCATATGTCTATTAAATAACTTCTGATATACTTGGAAGTAATTTCTTGCTTGGATCGTACTACAAGAAAATATTTCATCAAATGCAGTTTTCAAATCTGTTATCCGTAAGGAAACACAACTCTCATCAGTCAGTAGAGATCTGCCTATAAAGGAATCCCCAAGTGCTGAAAGACTTCTATAAATTATCCATAATGTACTGTGAATTCATTGCTCTGTTGCCTGGAAACCCAAAGCTTAGATCTGACTCATGTGGGAAAGATGTTAAAAATAGTAGCAGGCACACTTGTCAGACTCACAGTTAGGATTAACTTCAGTGTGTCTGGGATGTCCTGGCCGTCGTGACTTTTTGCCATTTCCTATGGACAGTACTAAATTGGCAGGAATGCTCAAAAGTGTTCAGAAATTTTTAGGAATGTTCAGATGAGACCACCTTTCCATTCTAAGTTGTATTTTCCATAGTTCCAATGGAAAAGGTAAAGATGTGAGTAAAGATGCAGAGATTTGGAGTAATTCTTTGTCTTCTATTACCATTTTGAAGTCAGACATTTTCTAGCTCAGATGTTTGATATTAATTTCCTGATAGACACAGGACATTTATCTATTGTCTGAAATTTTTTTTAATTATATATGAATGAGAAAGTTAGCATAAACTGTCCTTCAATTTCAATTTTTTTTTCTTTTGTACAGTAATGTGCAAAGAGCATAAAAAATTAAGTTATTGAACAAAGTAGATGCTACTTTCAATCTACTTTCAATCTTTGTATAGTAAATAAAGGAAATTAAATATTCATCTATTATACCTGCTTGTAGAAGAGAGTGATAAACATGATGAATTGTAGTATTTCATCTGTTTTATTTTTTTCCTCCTGATATGACACATGGTCAAATAAGAGAATTATAAACATTTTTAGGACAACACAGAGTCACACTCTTGTAACACATTCTCCTTCTCTCTCTAAGGCTGACTCTGCATCAGTAATCTTAGACCTAATGAGATGTGGCTTATATTCCTAGCTGCTTATTTTAAATTACTAACAAACCAACACACACAGATTAGGGTATTATCTGAGATTGCAAAGCCTCCATTCTATGGTGTGGTGAGCAACATATGGAAATTACTATTTCAATTCTTACTTTTGAATTAATTCTTCTATTGCTCATATGTGCATAGATGCTTCTTCAAAAGCTGATAAAAGTGAGTAAATTGAGCAGAATGTCAGATATGGTACTATGACCTATATATTATAGTTTTAAAATTTAGATTATTGTTGACTAATGAAATGTTTCCATATACCTAATGTATTATGACCTCAGAATTTTGCAAAGGAAAATAATAACTTGACAAAGGAACAAGGATGGCTGATTGACGTAAGCTTTAGACACACTGCTTAAATACACACATCTGAGGTAGAAATCCACAACATTGGGTGAACATGTGCCTGTCTATATGCAGATAATTACTTCCACAAATATAGCACAAGGTTGGTGTCGGCACCATATTCTATATTAATCATGACCATAGAACACAATGAAAACATGATCAGTGGGTCTATGACCAACTGATGAGTTAAATGGACATATTTAGGCTTGTGAGGTCTCCTACCTGACGTGCATTTGATTATCTCAATGTTCTCAATTTGAAAATGTAAATAAGAACCCACAACTAACTTAAGCCACCTGGATGTAATAATTATTCATTTCAAATGAAATGTCCTGTCCAATAAAAAATATATCTCAAACATACAGTATTTTACATATCAAACAACAGGATCTGTATAAATTTCAATGTTTTTGTGACCTAAATGCAGAGGTGAAAAGATTACCTTGGCAATATGAAAAGCCAAGACATCAAAGTTCTGGCATAAAGTGCTAATTTTAAGTCCCAGGATCTGTTATGAAGGACATGAGGACAGGAGCTTCTGGCACCACTCTCTTCTCAGTAATTAGAATATTAGTTAATAGTTACTGTTTATAATGTCATAATGAGTAGTAGCACTTGGATCTCACACAGCCTGAGCTTTAAAACTGACCTCCATCCAGGAACAAACTGGCAGCCACTGGAGATCAATGTTGCACAAACACAAAATACTACCTATGTAGGCAACTGAATTTTGTTCACACTCCCCTTTCCATTTCAGCCTATAGATCCATACAGAGTATACTATATCAGTTTTATCTCAAACTCACAAAGATATAGATTTCTGTGGCAAAGGGTACCTTGATGTAAAAAAGTTTAGTTCTTCTTGTCAGTCACAGCTGTTATTAGCTGCATTTCAGGCAAATGCATAAATGCACATGCTGTAGTGATACACCTTGGATAGGCCTGCATGGGGGTCCCCAGGCTGGCTCTCAATGAGTTAGGTTCAGAACTGGAAGCAGTGTAGATACAGTGCACAGACTAATCATCCTCTTACCCAGGGCTATTCACAACTATATTTATTGGGCAGTCAACACAACTCTGATGCAGGGATATTGTTTCCATGAGCCAAGCCTTTGCCTGCACCACAGTGCAGATTAACTAGTCCACTCAGAACAAGCTGTATTGCTGGTGAAGTGTTGTTTTGGTGGAGAAATCAAACCATTTATTATGAAAAATGGCCATTTGAAAAACAGTAATGCTGGCCTACCTAATCCATCCAGTTGTGCCCCATCAAACCAACTTTTAAATTGCAAAAACCACAGTGGTGAAATATTCTATATTGCTAGGAAAGCTTTCAAAGAATGAAGGTCAGTTTATTGTGCTAGATTTTAGATAATTTGAAAATAGCAAAGAGCCTCACTCTGTATAAGATGTGGGCTTATTTTCATTACCTGTTCCAAGCATGGTACCCTTGAATAAGGCATAAGGGTATATTATTTTTTAAGCAAGAACCAGAAGATAAAATCATTGTTTCTATATGTGTGGGGAGGCTTTTTCTGGTGAGCCTCCTGGTTCACATATGACCTTTAAAATGTAAATACACACCTTCAGCTGGAGAAGCTGGCTGAAGTCTAGATTATTTCGTTTAAAAGAGTTTTAAGCATTTAAGCATATAACGTACATTCATCTATGTATTTGTTGGTCTGTCTGTCAATGTATTTTTCAGCCATGCAGAATCTTAAAATCAAAGAAAGCTGGATCCATTGTTAGAGACATCACGCTCTGAAACAATCACTCACTAACCAAATATCACATACACTACCTGCCATGCAAAGAGCTTCATCTATTTGTCAGAATAGCCATAACACACTCTTCACATTAAGCAGAATAATCTACATGAGTTAAAATTAATTAGTGTATCTGGTTCTTTTACTGCCATGAATATAACCACAGGGAAAAATTATTCCATGGCAGCTCAGTAACTTGCAATGGTCTCTTGATAATGTGTCCTTTCTGGTATAGGAAACACAGACCTTTGATTTTGCTTGAATCCTTCAGCCTGGTGAACAGGTTCTGTTTTGCTTTTCTTTACTATTATACTCAGCAAGTCTGCTTAACAAGAAACAGGTATTGTTTGCATTCATGAGAAATACATGGAAAAAAACATTGACATTCTTTTAAATATATACAGGGTAATTTGATTTTTCTTTTGGTAATGTAATTTTTTTCAGTTTTATTTTTCACAGCATAAAGATAAATTAACATAATGTTTTATCTTCTGTACTTTCTCCTTTGACTGCAAGTACAGACTACGGATAGTCTTTTTAATAAAACACTACTATTCTGTATGGAAAATTTATCACTTCATACGTTAGGATACTTACAAATTGGACTATCCATTTTTAAATGGATATTTTTCTTATCATAAAAATTTTAAACAAATATAACAAATAAATAATGTCCAATTCTTCAGCTACTTTAATTGTAATATAAATTTAGCAGAACAATCTTTTCCCAGCTTTGGAAACACAGCAGAGCCTGATGCTTTATTTTGCCTCTTTCTAAGCATGTTAATGGAGAAATGAAGATACAGATAAATGATCGCTAAATAATAAACTAAGTGAGGAATTCCATTACAGAATTTCTGCCTGTCATAAAACACAACTCCAGTTCTGTGATGCAAACATGGATGACTACAGGAGACCTAGGTGCAACTGGGAAGATGACTCACAAGTTTGCACATCTTAGTGTTTTAGGAGTGAATCCTATAGGTTACGATAAAACATTAAGATTTGGCCTTAAAAGTCAGAGTGAGTGTAATGTTAGAGCGCTATTTTATAACTCCTATGATTAGTTTTATAGTCTTTTGAGGAGACAAAGCTGCTGTTCCATTACAAGAAAAGCTGCAGAGACAGTGGATGGAACTATTCCAGTTCTAATTAACCTGCCTAAATGCTATTTAGGCAGGGGAAGTTGTATTTAATAATTCAGGTTTTCAAATTATGGCTATGAAGGAGATCCAGAGAGTCCATTTAAGTGCTTAAAAGAGTGAGTCATGTATTCTCAGAAAGTCTATTCAGAAAACCAGACATCTCCATCCGTAGCCAGCCCATCCTTCAGCATCTATCATGTACGTTTTGAATCACGGACACCCCCTATGCATCTTGCACAAATATGCAAAGACACTAACAGTGTAGATGTGATACATTAATACAGTTATACCTAAACTCTATCTGCTTCCCAAAATAATCCTTCTCAGTGAACATTTTCAAGCCTTCCTAAAATACATGAAAAGCAATGAGTCCAACAAAAAGAACTGCCTTACTGACTAGTGTTCTGGTCATGCCAGGAATTTTTCAAGGAAGAGGCTCTCTGTATTCCACCTCATGTTTCACATTATTACATGGATCCTGGTCACTAGAAACAACCATGGGTACTAGAACAAAACATTAGTGCATAAAGTGGAGTTTTTTTCTCCAGGGAAGAGGCCATCTGTAAAGTTGGGATAAGACTCCTACTTTTCTGTGTCCTTCATGTTGCCTGATGATATTAAAATTTTCCAACTTTGTCACAAAGATCATGGAGGAGACATCTGGCTGGTGTAACTTGGAGTTGCTGCGGCATGCAGCACACCTGGACAATGCCTCCTGCACCATTCTGCTGGGGACAACTGCCCACACAGGAGGCTCCCAAAGACACTCTCTCATGCTAAATGTCTAGAATCTCATATTGCTGTCATTACAACAAGGAAAATATGCCTAAAATAACAACGGGTTTGTTGGCTTTTGTGATCTTTGCTCTCCCATTTATTTTTTCTTTCTTATTTGCTGTTGCTTTTGAGATTTTAAGCTACACAATTTGCAGCAAATAGTCATTCCACTTTATCTGTCAGGATTCTGTCTCATACTATGAGATTTGCAGAAACACCAATAAAAATGCACATTTCTGGCTATATGTAAGAAGGTCCATCTGCTTCCCTACCTTTGAAGAGTGGTTTGAGGTATAGGCTGGTGCACGAGCTCTTAACATTTCTGTACATGTTGCAGCTGGGAAAAATGACAGGCTGATCATACTGTATTGGGTTGCAACTTTAAATAATTTGCAGGACACTTGCAGTCCATATATTTGATCTTTTCTTTCATTGTGAACTTAAAAAAATAAATATTCTTTTATTTTTTAGTAATATCACATCACTGTAGTAAATCAGATGAACAGTCTATCAAGTCTAATATTTTACATCTAACTGTCTCTTAAGATTTGAAATATACATATATGTATATTTAATAATAACATGCATATGTTTGGGGGGGCTGACTACTGGTGTTAGTGAAAACTTACTGTGTAAACAAATTACATCTGTTCAACTGTTTTTAATACTCTGCAGTTATCTAAGACTTGTCATCAGTTTTATGGGACTGCAAATCCAGTTGAAGAAGGCAAATGTGTAAAGTAGTAGAATATTCTGAACTATTTGATTTTCTGTGATTTTTTCTTAATTTAACTTACCACTATATATATATATCCCTGTCTAAAATCAATAAAGCCATACTAGGGAGAAGAATCTGGGTGACAGACTTCTCAAAATAGTTAGAAATGGGAAGTCATGTGTTTTGTAGACTCCAGTATTAATGGTATTTGGTATCTTTAGCAATGATGGATAATAAAACTAGTGCTAATAAATTCTGCTAATACAAAAAATCATTCATAGACCATTCACTTATATGGATCCAAGGTGCTAAATATATATTTGCATATTAGGAAGCAAAATCATTATGGCAATTGTGTTATATGTAGCCATGTCCCAAAAAAATGGCTTTGCTAAAGAGAGGGAAGATAGAACACACCCGCTCAGCATGACATGCTGGCAATGAAGGCTAACACAGTCAAAGCAGGACTAAATTGGGGAGCTTGGATCTGGAATAAGTCCAGACAAGAGCACTAACAAGTACTAAAAATGAATCTGTGGATTACTCTATTCAATTCTGACAGTCACATCTTAGAAAGAGTGTGGAAAGATGCAGTGACCTTCAGCAAAGAACAAGAGAGATTTTAAATTCCTCTCTCCTTCAAAGCAATGAATCTCGCACTTGTACCTGCACAGGCTTGCCATGTTAAGGGATGTACCACTCACAAACATTACTCTAGTCATAAAATGAGGCAGATACTTTTCAAATCTAGCTCTGATATTTTATTCTATGACTTCCTGTGGCTATGAATTCTATACACTGAAAATAGATATGTCCATAAATCACCTTTATAACCATTGTTGAAAAGTGGGTGTTTAGGGAGTTTTCAAAATACAATATTTTCCTCACATATGGTAAAAGCTCCATTGTGCACAGGGAATCCTGATAGACTTAAAAACTTGCAACAGGAAGTATTATAAACCTTAATAATTGCAGTGAATCTACCCAGCTTCTTCTAAAATGTAATGAGCTAAAATACGTTTCTCCTCTGTGGAAAGGTCATTAAAATTTTTATGGGATATCTGGTAACAGTTACCAATTTTGAATATGCTATAATGTTAATTTGAGTGTGCCAGCACAATTATAAATTATAAAAAATGAGTTACTTCACACAAAAATTAGTTTTAAGTGATAATAATTTGTCTTCAAAAAAAAAAAAATCTATCATGTGCTGACAAAAGTAAGTGTTGGGAGCATAGAAATTTTATTTGACTAAAAATTTTTGTCTGGTTGAAGAAAACATTGACAGCTCATCTAATGTAACTTTAAATAATACATAGGAGTTTTGAACGGAATAAACAGTAAAGGATGTAAAAGATAGCATGGTAAAGGAATAAAATTCATCCATAAAGTAATTTTCTTAGACCAATAACTTCTGTGAGTTTACATGGTAGATATTGTGCAATATTTAAAAGTTTAATATGTTCAGTTCATGTTTCCGTGCCATTAAAAAGTAATTTCTAGAAGCTTCAAATATAGAACAGTATGGGGGAAAAAAGTAGCACTTCTGTCTCAGGGAAGACACAACACACTATAAACTGCAAGATATAGAACACATGTGACATTAAAAAAATTAAAATTAAAAATATTCAGGTTTTACTTCACAGAAATAGCAAAACTCATGGATTCCTTCTGTACCTTCAGGACCCCTTGAGAGTTGAAAAAAAGCTCTGTAGATTTTGTTAATCTCCTTCATATTGCCTTCACTCAGTCGTCAGAAGGACTTCAGATAATTGCTTTTTAAAACTGTAATTCAGCACTGCAAAACCTTTAGTGCAGAGCAGCCCTTACTTGCCAATGCTGTCAGTCCTTGTGTGTCACAGGCACAGGCCTTCAGCTGCCCGCACAACCCAGAATCTACAATCTCTTAAGCTGGTCAGCTATCGGGTAGCAACACTGATAATAATGTTTTTAAACTAGAGTCCTAACTTTGGACCTTTCTGATAGAGGCATAACGAAACATAATATTTGGCCAATAAAATTAAACAGAAAAGCTGTTGTGAGGTATTTTCAGAATCTAATTACATGGAACTCTGTAAATAACATGTCTTCAGTGGTTTTATTGCAAAACTTTTTTGAAGGCCAGTGTAATTTAAGAATCCAGGACTTCATGGTTTAGGACCAGACATTTCACATCTTTTTCTCAGTGTTTTGAATAGCAGTTCTCAATGCTACCAAGTAAAGAAAGGCGTAATTGGAAAAGGAATATATAGAAAGGATTATTGTGAACAGTTGAATATCTAGAACTGCCACTAACAAGTTACAAAATATTGTTTAAAGTAATTTAATTTCATTCAAAAATGGGAGAAAACTCAGGAAATACAAAGGCTTTGTGATCTGTTCAACAGTTTTCATGGAGAAAATTACAGCAGCACCATGTGAGTTAATGTGCATATTATTGGAATTGCACTTATTTTCATTTGTAGGTTTGGTTGTTTTTTGCCTTTCTCACTCAGGATGCTTTTAAAACTCCAGGGTTGCTCAAGCCTAATTCCTGTTTGTTATAGAAATGCTGACAGACTTCTACCAATTGCATAAAAGCAGCCACAACTTCACAAGTTTAAAACTTAGGTATAAGCACAAACCCTTCACCATCAGGCTCACTGTTCTCAGCAGAGTTTCTCAATCACATGGCTATGACCAACTAGTGCAAGCTGTCCCATATTCCCATCTCCTGTGGTTTGAAGCACTTCAGGGTGTGATTCTGCCCTTACAGATGGGATGTGCCATTCTCCATATGGATGATGGTGTTTGCACCTCAGAAATTTTAGAACAGAATATTGCAGTTGAAAGTGCCCTATAAAATTAATCTAGCCCAACTGCCAATGGCTACTACATTTACTAAATCTGAATATGCTTAAAGCATGTATAAAGTATAATTTATTAATATACCTAAAAATAGCATTAAAATATGTACCGTCATTCAGAAATATACTCTAGGTTTCATTTAATGCATATATGAAGGAGAATGAAGGAGAATTCACAAGCTCTGGTGCTATTTTTGTCTTCATTAGCAAATTTCATTAATACTTTCACAGGAGACTTACTTCTATACCTAAAAGCTGATCAAATTATCTAAGCAGATAGAGCTCAAGTACTGTGAAAATTAAGCATCTCTATGCCTCCACAGTACTTCAAAAAGAAACATAGACATTTCAATTTTTGGAGTATATGATCCATGTTACAACCTTTGGAAAATACTAGAATATAAATCCAGAATGAGTGAGAGGTCTACTCTGAACCCTATTATCTACTATTAACTACCTAATGTCTGAAATAAGTTTACCACTACTTTTGGACTCTTCAGGATATATATAAGTGAATGGCTGCATGTCTGCAGTGACAGAGTTTGCTGCTTAAGCCATAACCACCAGAGGCTGTTGTGATGGCTGCATCTAGCTTATGCTGAACTTTGGGGGGCAGATGACAACAGGGTAGCCAAAGGCTGTATGGAACAGCAAACTAGATGTCTTGCTGGCATGCAAATAAGATGGTAAGTCATTAACTTTGAAATCTTAACTAAGTACTATAAAGGATTGATCGTGCATATAATCTTTTAGATATAAATTATTGACTGAGTAGAATTGGATACAGACACACCTGTACTTGCCTCTCAGGTGGTTTAGGACACAGGGAGTCTTTTCTGTACATCATTACTCACTTAGAGTTGAGGCTCCTAGCAGTTTTGTTCTTTTTCTCTATGCAGTAAATAATCTAGTGTACCTTGCCATCAAATCTTGTCAAACCACTGTTGCATTTACTATCAAAGTTTGTTATATCAATAAAGTGTATTGTTGCTTCTCTCTTACAAGTGAAGTGCATGGCTCCATCCACAACACCTATAATAAAGAAGAAGGTTCTGATGTATAATTTATTGTCAGCAAAAGGAGAAAAAGCACATGATGTGTTATAGCCAAAATGTTAAACACACATTTTTGTACTCTTAAATACTGTCATGTACTGCTTTCTTCAACTTGTGTCACCCTTAGCAATGATATTGACTTTCAGTTCAAACTTAGTGACTGCTGGTTTTAGTATTTATTTTACTAATTCACATCAATGAAAGCATCAATGAGCTGATAGTTGATTAGTGACTGGCATTAGCCTTGTTTCTAATTCTGGAATGATTTACTGTATTCAAAAGGGAAGCAGGTTGATTCATTTAAATGATCTCATTTAATATCTTGCACCAAATGTCTGGGAGAATAATGAATTACAGCTAAGGACAGCCATCTTCATTTTGTCTGTAATAATTCGAAAGTCACTGAGATGTTATTGGTTCAGAATTGAGTGCTATGGAGCTTTTATTTTATGTATTCATTCATTTCACCTGTTGGAACAGATAGGATGATCAAAAGTAAAATTAATAATGAAAAATAGGGTGAAATTGGTGCAGAGATTAGGCAGAATGAAAAATAAACTCAGAGTTCTTTATAGAAGCAGAGAGAAGAGAAAATGGAAAAAAAAAACAGCAGTAGAGTTGTCAACTTTAAGCCTGTAAACAGGGAAAAAAAGAATAGTGATGTCCAACAACTGAGTTATACCAAAGACTTTCTAGGATGTGTAGTTCATTCTCACAAAAGGTTGTAATTCATGAGATTTGCCACATCCTAGTAACAACTACTACACTTAAAACTGACACAGATCTAAGCCTTTGAAAGTAAGGGTTTCAGTTCCACAAGGAGGTTCTTGTGAGGTGATGATTAGACTCTTCTCCCAGACAAAAAGCAATGGGACATGGGAAAACAGCCTCATATCACACCGAAGAAGGGTCAAGTTGGATACTGGGAAAAAATTATTCACTGAAAAAATATCCAGACATTAGAACAGATGCTCCAGAGAAGTGGTGGAGTCACCACCCCTGGAAGTATTCAAAAAGGGTAGATGTGACTTTCCACTATGAGGTTTAGTGGGCACAGTCATACTTAGACGAAGGTTTGACCAGATGATCTTACAGATATTTTCCAACTTTAATGATTCTATGATTCTATGATATACCTGATGTATACCCTCCATTACTACTCACTGAAGTAGATGGATTTTTAAAATAATTTTCCATTTTCCAGGAAGCCATCTTATAACTAAACTAAGCTCACCATTTGCTGTTTTCTGTTACCAGTCTTGCCAAAAGTACCAATCACCATATTCATTGCAGGCACATTGCTGGGATAGAACAATGGCCTCCAAAGGCATCCTCTTCCATCAGCTGTAAAAAGAGTGCCCTGGGCATTGCAGGGTTAAAGCTTAGTGTATTCTCTTTAAAACAGTTGGTTTATTTGAATTTAATTGTGATTTCACAGAGACAAAAATTATAATGACAAAATCTCCAGAGACATGTGTTGACAACTTTACATTTCCTTTCATAACCAAATAGCTACAATCAGCAAAAAATGCAGAATAAACAGAAGCATACAGATCAGTTTGGGAGTTTTTGTTGCTGTTTTCATACAAACACCTTCTTCTAAATTCTGATTCTCCTTGAAATTAACAGCAGCATTCATTCCTATCTTCAGGACTACAGGAAGCTGCTTCACTGAGATGTTGTGCTGCACACTATTTTATGGAATTATTAAATTTACAAAACAATAGACAAAATCACCTAGAAAGCCTAATTTTAGACAGCTTCATTAGACTCCTCTTTCTTTCTATTATTTACTAATTGAAACAACTCTGCCATATTAGGAGTTGATTTGCTTTTGATACCAAGACTGCTTAAAGCTGAATGCCATGAGATCTTTTTTTCCTTCACAAATAATAAAGATATTCATTTCATATATTATTGCAATAGTGTTGACCATTTCATGGGGATCTTTGGAATGCCTATTGCTATTTATTTCACAAACTGAGTCTTTTGAGAGACACAATACATTCTCTGCAAGGCCCTGAGGAATAAAATATATATTTAACTTTCAGTTCTCTAAATCAGCAGTCATCCTTTTGATAAGAAAATGATGAGTGATTAATGTGTTTCTCTAGGTAAACACAAATTATTGATACGCAAACATCAATAAGATAATTTTAAGATTGTGATGTAAGAACATCTCCACAAATTAATATGAAAGCCTTAGAACACTTGGATATTTGATTTCAAACACAATAATTCTTCTTATTATTGATATCCAACACTTTATTAATTATTATTTTGTATTCCATTACTACATGATGCACACATAGTGTTCTTATCTTGTTGTTTTCTATTGTGGTTAATTACGCATTTCAGCCTTGACTTTGAAAAAAGCTAAGTGCACATTAACTTCAAGCATCTGAGTAGTTTTAAGAGCTTCCCAAAACCAAAGTTTATAATTGGGCCAAGAATATCACTCATTTGTTTGTAGTTACATTTCCCTCCAAATCCAAGGTTTATCCTTCATAACAGTAAGTACAAACTTCTGAATCTTACACAAGACTTATAGGCATTCACAAACACCCCAAATAACAGTATGAAATCAAGTACAGAGACCTGTTTTTAAAAAAAGCCATAAAAGTGATACTGCAGACTTGACAATGTTGCCTGGGGAGCAAAATTCAGCTACAGCATTCTAATAAAAGAAACTACAAAATGGAAAGCAAATTCTATCTGGATGAAAACTGTTACTTGGATAAGAAGTCATTCTGAGAGTATGTTAAATTATAACAAAGGAGTCAAAGGAACCTATTTATAAAATAGGGGATTGCATTATGACAAATATTTTGCTGACTTTACATTGGAGAAGCATGGAATATGCTTTGATGTTTCAGAAAGTTCTGTTTCTTTGCCACTTTACCCACACTATTCTGATCTATATGAAAGGTCATTCAAGTATAAAAAAAGACCCAAATCAAAGATGATTATGTTAGTGAGAACTACAGAAATAATACTGATACATAGAAACAATGGACAAAAAGGTCAAGGGAAACCTTACATGGAGGCAGGTTTGCATAATTATTGACCATCCTTAATCATAGCCCCATTAATTTCCAGATGGTGTCTGAAGGAGCCAAGCAGTGTCAACCACAGCAATTCCTGCTCAATGCACTTGGCAGAAGTCAAAAGGTAGGATTCCACTTGTAGTTGTGAAAAGAATATGTTTCCTGGAGGAAAATTAAGGTAATTTCACATTAGTCTATAAACCCTGGATACAATTAAGCTTTAATAATAAGCTTAACATTTGCTAAAAATGTTTTTGCAATCTTTAGACATTTTTCTTGTAAAACTATTGAAAAAGCAGGTTCTGAGGAACAATTCAATATTTTTCTTACATTTGCCTCAGTGAAGCAGGTGAAGATCTACAAAAGCATCTGCATCACGAAAAGATATAGTCTGCTCTTACCAGTCTGCAGTCCTCTAATACAAAGTGGATTCCTTGCAGGGGACTCACATGCATGTTGAAATTTTAAAGATGTGAGTACCATAAATAGAACAGGTTCTTAGGAAGCTGAAAGAAGACACAGTCTGGTACTTTAACATTCACATTTGATGGTCAATATAGTCAATGTGTATTGCTGATTACTTAATTTTCTTTTGATGATGTTTCATTCTGAGATATGCTTCTAAGAATTATGTGCAGCTATTTGAGAAGGAATGAGCACATCTCCTATTGACTGTTAAATGGCTTTGATGCACAGATAACAAGATCTCATCCTCTAACAACTGGGATAACAGGTGCACCTTCTACAAGAGTTACTCCTACAAAACTACTGAAGTCTTTTGACATGAGGAACCAGATAACCTCAAAACTCTGCACAGCATAGCACAGAATAGAAATGAATGTATTTTCCGTTAGAAGAGACCTAAAATTATCTTCTAGTCTACCTGCCTGACTACTTCAGGGCTGACTAAAAGGCAGGATTACTTCCAAGCACAGGACTCATTCACTATACATATCCACTTTTACTGCCTTATTCCCTGAACAGTGTAGAATAAGCACTGCTATGGGTTTCCTTGCTCTAGGATCCTGGCCAGACTCTGTTTCTTCCAGGGACTGGGATACCTGGGATTACCTGCTGTTAACCTGGGATGAGTTTAAACTTTACCAGCAGACAACATAGATGGTAGTAATAACTCCATCATTAACCTTTTCAAAATAGTATGTGTTGCCAACACATTTTTGAGATCATTGAATCACATGTCTGAAAAATCATATACAGGCATCCTAATAGTATATAAATAAGTATTGTGCAAAGAAAAGTATGATGAGAATTGGAGAGGAATCCTGTAGATATGGAAAGAAGAAGCACACAGAAGAAAGGGAGGAGAACAGAGAGATGAAATGGGAAATTAAAGAGGAAAGACATCCGAAAGTCAAGAAAAGAATATGACTTGCTCCAAAATGACTAGAAACTGAGATTTCTCAGTTTTGGCTGTACAAACTTTAGGTGGCCAAAAGAGCTTGATTTCTTGGCAAAGTCTTAATTTATTATTGAAAGCTGGTTTTATGTAACCTCTGATTAATTAAACTTTATAAGGCAGGCAAAATCTCTTGTAACTTCTGAGCAACTGAACCCTAAAATCTTCTCTAAAAGATGGATAGGCTCCCTAAAACAAATAATGAGGAAGTAGAAAATTATTAGGTATTAAAATATAGAAGGAGATAGAACATAAAAATGTTTTTTTTAAAATTGTCTATTTACCTGGATACAAAACAAAGTTGCAAAAAAATATCAGTAATGCCTATTTGATAATGGTGAAATTATATTTTTGTTTTAATATAGTTTTTCCTTAGCATCTACAGAGCAGCCATTACCCAGTACCATTCTTAACCTACCAGCAAACTAAGTGCCAACCTATAATTTCCAATCAGGAATTACAGAATACATGCAGATACTTAGTTTTTATCATATTTGGAGTATTAGTTACTTGTAAACAGCAAGCAAATATCTGTATTGATCATCCTTTCCATTTCATTTGCCTTAATTATTTGTTTTCCAAAATGGCCACACACATAAGGTGGGCCCAGACGTATTTTCTCTGTGAGGCAGATTGTCAGACCTATTTTTCTAGTAAGTAATCCTGTCCAGCAATGAGAGCACTTGCTCCTGAATCTAAATACTCATAATAGTAATCAAAGCCAATATTTAGGACACAGATTGCTCTGATTGATTTATTCACAGTTCTTCCTCAGGCCTTCCAATCTGCTTTAGAGACACAGGAGGAGTACAACTCAAAAAATGAAATGAACATAGGAAAAAGGGGCTTGTTCTTAAAACATTTGCTAGCTGCCTTTTCAGATAAGGAAATGGACAGCACAACGTGTGTGCTGGCCAACCTCCAAATCCCTCCATGAATCCCTGGAATAGATCCCAGAATTTGAATTTGATCAGGGGATGCTTGGAAAGGACATGTTTCTGGCCTTTCATGAGGAGAAACTATTCTGTTTTGGGCAAGGGGAAATAATGCTCAACCTGAGAAAATGTGCAGGTGGTGGCTCTGAAAGGCATTTACAGCTTACAGTATTGAAACATCAATAGATCTTCTTCCTCATCTGTTAGAGCTAGCTTTCCCTACAGTATTGCAAAACACATGTACAAGGCAACTTGCTTTCCTTGCATAAATCTAGCATGCCAAGGATGAATGCTGGCATGTCCTCACTGCACTTCAGCATCATCTACAAATCGAGTTTTACCATGCCATTGCTTGTCAATCTGAGAAAGACACCAACTCTTTTAAACCACATTAAGGCTGCATTCATTTCCTAAGAAGCCAAGTTAACTGAAATGAGATAAAAAATAAGTATTCAGGGATAAAAAAATTAACTGCATTTGATGCTATGTAGCTGTAATAGAGCAGCTAGGGGAAGAGCAAAGCTTCTTAGCAGCTGTTACAGGAACAGAAGAGACAATTAAAATTCCAGCTGCAGAGGGTGAGAAATGTGCAGTCTGGAGTAAAAATAATAATCAGGCACAGAGAACATCAGAAGAAATCTATTGCTTCTTGGTCCCAAATAAGCTGATGTTCTTAAAGGTCAACAGTCAGTATGGCTGAGCTATCAGCACCATGCTTGACACTGTAGTCCCCATCTTCTCCTATGTCAATACCTAGCCTAGAGAAAGGACCTGTATTCAAAACTCTGGGTCAAATGTGATAGAGTTCACACATTAGGAGTACTCACAATTCTTTTGAATATCTCTATCAAAAAAACAGGAGGATCACAATACTGCTAAACAGAGTGTTCTACTTTCAGCTCAGAAATAAACAATTCTGTTTTGGTAGAGATATAAAGCTTCTCAGCACTTATCACTGATCTAATCTTTCAGCTATAGGAACTAATCTCCTCATTCTCTTTGTTACCCAACTTCCATTCAACACCTCCTTCCCTCTCTATCACAGGCTGTCAGGCACATCTAAACTGTTGGACCAAGATACAACTCCAGCCCTTCCCTGACTTTACAAAACAGGACAGGGGAAACAGTAACTTCCCCTTTCCCCATCTCCCAGACAAACTATATTTTTGGTATAATGAAATTAAAGACATTTAGAAACAGATTTGTCACTGTGGCCCATGTCAGCAAAGTCACAGGCCTGGATTTTGAGGGAAGATTCACCTACAAGAGAAGATTAGCTCACAATACTTGATCTTGATAATATTTGAGTCACCAACCCTCTATGAAACAGTTTGCAATATAACTCAAAATTCTCATCTCAAATTATCATGCCAGCATTGCACCCTTCAATGGTATTCATTATCAAAGAATGCAAACAGTGTCAGAAGATGGCATGGGACACTTTACTGCATTTCAGGATTAAATATTAGCATCTGTGTACCTTCTCTCTGTACCTTTACCTCAACAGTATTTAAATGATTTCTCTCCATTATGCTATGCTAAAACTCCAGCATATAAGTTGGTAGCACAGTTTTGTCTACATTGTTTAGTATCCTTAAAACCTCAGACTGATCACTGTTGATGAAACCTATTCTAGAACCACATAAGAGTTCTACAGAATATTATCAGAACCAGGGAAATGGCTCAAGAAATATTAATTAAAAAGTAGAGGAACAAGGAGAAGGTCATTATAGAAAGCAAGTATTTCTCACCTATAGGAATAGATGAGATATTTTTGACTCTGTGAATAATGTCACAATAGTCATTTAGTTAACTGCCATAGATGTTGAGGTAAATTGCAATACTGATATTTCTGGACTCAAGAAAGGATTTTGCTTTCAGGGTCTGTGCTTTTTTCTAGAGTATATAAAATATCCTGTCAGCCTTTGCTTGAAAGACCATATGTCCTGGGGTGACTTTATGATGCTGAATTGTATCCCCATTTGTCTGTTTAGTCTAGAAATATGTTTTGCACCCTTAAAACTAGATCTGAGAGTGAAGCAGGGGAGAAGGAGAAGTGGTGGAATGTCTGAGGTGGCTCAATTCAAAAATGTAGAGATAAGAGTTTCAGTTTTCTCTCTCAAAGACTGTGTTGTCTGCAGCACGGACAACAGGAGATCAATTTAATTTGCTTTTTAGTTAGATTTTATTTAAGCTAGCTGAGGCAGAGAAGTTCCTGGACTGTGGCTTTTCTTTCTCTTGGAATTGATCACTCCTGTTCTGGACTGAAAACCCAGAAGAGCACTGGGAGCTCAAATCTGTGGCCCATCAGGGCCCAGGATGTGACATTTTCCAGCACAGGAGGGACTGATAAGGGACTGAGCAAGCCGAGCTACACTCCCCAACAAGAACTTCCTGAATTTGCCATCTCTTCAGAATTGTGAGAGGTTTTATTGTTTAATATTTTTCATTTTTTATGCTTGTGAATACTTTGCTTATTAAATAAACATTTCCAATTTTCTCCAAGGAAATTTTTTCTGAACCAGTATGGGGAGGGGCTGCTTGAGTCGGCTTTCTAGAGGGACCCCTTTGGAAGTTTCCCCCCAAATTTGCCCTAAACCAGGACACCATACCATTGGCATTTTGTCTGTCTTTCCATTCCATCTTGTAAGAGTGGCTTGATGCAGCATTCACTTCAAAATTCCCAAGCACCACTAATGCTGTTGGTTTTTCTACTGGATTTACTTTTCTACTGATATAGACTCAGATTTCTGTCTTTAGAGTCCCATAGGAACCCAACCTTGTAAAGCCCTAAATGATGATCTCGTCTGGCAATCTGTCAGCTTTTAAAAGAGCCTTCTTTACAGCATTTTTTTTTCCACTTTCAGCATTCTAATAATAATACTGCTTTTTTAGTTCTTTTCCTCAGCTAAAAAATCTTAATTACTTTATGAATCCCTTTTCATTTTTTATCCCGCTGAGGGCTTCAAAAGTATTGATGAATTAAATAAACTTTACAGCATCCACTTGAAATAAAAATGGAGTTGATTCTGTTTCACACACTTTCACATTACTTTTACATTGGGGATCAAGGAAGTTAAAAATCCACATAGCAAATCTACACGCAAAAACATACACAGAACCCTTACCCATGGATTGACAAAAATATCAGGCTTAAACAATTTGAACACAGATGGACAGAAGCTCATTTTCAAAGTTCCTAAAAAAACAGAAGGTCTCTTCCTACTACCTTTAAACTTAGGAAGCATACCAAAACTAGCACAAATATCATCCTCCTGTTCAGATTTGACAGGCACACATCATTCTTGCCCTTTCCATTTGAAGCTAATAAAACACTGTCAAAATAGACAACTAATCCACAGTAGTGAGCTTCTAAAATGGGGAGATCATGACTGGATTTTAACTAAACTACATTTACTGATTTTATTTCCATTCAGAGATTACTTTCTACCAAAGAAAGAAATTCATGAAAAATTGAATATGATGCCACAGGAAGAAATTAACCCAAGGCTGGACAATTCCTATCAAAGGAAAATTGAGAAGTAAATGTGTTGGAGATGGGACTTAGCATTTCTACTTAGAGCGGCATGAGAAAAAGAAAAATGGATGCTACGGGAGAGAGTCTCCTTTCCTTAAATGTACGTGGAGTCATCTTGATCTTACCCTGTGTGTATATGACCTCTGAAAGGAAACACAATATCTGCTATCACTGAATTGCAGAAAACACCTATGAGGGCAAGAAGATTTCAATTTCACACAGTCTAAGGACTAGAACCCACCAAAGTGTCAGGCATATTCAAGTCAGACAGGGTTGAACAGGCTCTACCTTCCTAGTGGGGCTACAGAGATTCTGGCTCAGATTTGGCTGATAGCTGTGTGTCTCAGAAAGCTGGTAGGTGGAAAATTCCTGGATGCCTGTGGAAGACTTCACACATATACACTTGTATGCATCCAGTTTCTAAAAGAGAGTCAAAAAGTTGTTTGTACACTGAGTAGTAGACCCATTCCAGTCAACTAACTGGAAATTTTAAGTACATCCCAACTACTATAAAAATGCTTGAGACTATGAACCAAGTATTTTCATCCATTTATTATTCAGATTAAGTATCCTTTCTCCAAAGCAAACAATGCAGCTACACATCCAAAGACAATATCAAGTCTTCTTTTGCCTTTATTTCCAGTCTTACATAAGGATATCTCTGCCCATCCTACATTGAAAAGTTCTATTTTAGATCATTTATGAAAGAACTGAAACAAATATGGTCTAGGTCCTTGTCTTGGGATATTTGAAAGCCAGGCTTTCCACATACCTTAGAAGAATACAACAGCAAACAACTTGCTGTGTAGCATGCATAAAGGCATCTTTCAGAACATTTTCAGCATGTGTGTAATTTCAGGTGCTTCTCAATTATGTTGCAATGAAGAATGGAGGAAAGAAATGGGGCTAGAGGATGGCTAAAGCCTGTTCCAGTTTTAGCATGATTTAGTGTAAGATCTCTAAAATGAAAAGCATTTCAAGAAGAACCTATCTGAAGCTCAGAATGAACTACCTGAGCTGAAGGTGCAAACTGAGTTATAAATTCATCAGTGTGTGAATACAGATCTATATTTGATGGAAATTAAATTTTATTTATTGGATGGAATTTTTTTTATCTGAAAATCAACTATATTTGTAGAAGTCAAGTAGGACATGACAAATAAAAGTTAAATAGGGATGAGGATCAGACCTTTCTCATACAAGTTTTATCCTCATGTAACTATACTAGATTTTGATGCCTTATAAATACCATATAAAATAAGATGGATATTCTACAACTGGTGAATCTGTTAAGGGTTCTAACACATGATATGCAATGCACACTGTTCTTAAGTTGCCTTTCCTAGAAATCAATGTGAAGTTGTACTTAAAAATATCATTGTATGGCCAATAAACATGAAGGCCATGGAGATACTGACTAAGTGTAGAGATTTCCTGGGAAAATCTTGGACAGGGCATATTTAATTAAATAAAATTATCTAAATAGTTTAGTTTCTGTACAAATGAAGAGTGCACTAGAGACATTGCACATTGTTGCAATTAATTGTTTTATAGTTTGTCCTAATTTCGGCTGAGGCCATGCGGGGGCAGAGCCTAGAGCCATGTGGGCAGGTCTAGGTTGTTATTCTATGGCGCTGCCGCTGTGCCTGGGGCTGGGAGTAGGAGAGTCTCACTTCTGAGAAGTTGGGTTTGGCTTGAGGTGGGGGAAAATGGTGCCTCATTTCATCCTTTTCAGGGGGGAGCGAGTGGCAAAGGGAGCAGTGGGGTAACTCCACCGGAGTCCTGATCAGAGGGCTTGTCTGCCATTGGTTTTCATGGTCTTAGGCTGGGGGGAAGCACTGACACAGAGGGTCCAGAGGCCATTTGTTCTGTGTGCCAGAGGGCCAGGCAGTGCCAAGTCAGGTTGGTCAGCCAGTGAGCATTTTCTGGATACAAATCACCCTCTTTTTGTATACTTTTGTTCTTAATGTTGTTACTGTTTCTGCTGGTTTTCTTGCTGCATTGCTATTTCCAGTAAATTCTTCTTATCTCTGCTTGGAATCTCTGCCTTTTGTATGTCACTGGAAGGGACTGGGGGAAGGAGCAGCTAGTGGTTTTTCATTTTAGCAGGAGCACTAATATGATCCCTAAACCATGATGCAGTTTATAAAGCAAATGTTTCTGTGGTATTAACAACTCACTCATAAGCCTGTTAGAAGCAATGTAGATCTCTGGGCATAGATCAACACACAGAAAATATACCCAAAAGATTAATGTGTTAAAAATGTTAGGGAGATGATATCAAGGATTAACTGTTTGGCCCTATTCTAGATGTATTACTTGCAGAGTTTCACGTAAGTAAAATATTTAACTAAAAGCAATACCAGATGTTTTTCCATTTTTATACTATAATTGTTGTAGGACAGTTTAAGATTACTTAGATTACTAATCATATAAAGATAACAAAAGCAGACATGTCTGTTAATCAGTGTTCTTAGGGGAATTACAGCTTTCTTAAGCAGAGGAATTATACACATAATCATCCTGCTTTTTTATTCGATTTTCTGTTGTTTCTGTGCAAGCCACCTAAATGGAAGCTGGAGTCACATTTGGGATATATGTTCTCCACACTTTACTTTTTTTATTGTCTTGCATGCGGCTACTTACCAGAACAGAAGTGTTTGTAACAAGGAATTAATTTTGCCTACATGAAGTACCATAATATAGAATATGAGCTAAAGATATGTCTGACGTATTCATCAAAGTAGACATGCCATACAAAAAAATGAGGCTTTCCATCTTTTAGAAAATTACTTTGAATGGCTAGAAATTATACGCCAATGAAAAGGAAAATGTGAGGCAGATATTCAGAACTTGCATTACTTTGTTCATTCATTACCAATTTAGCAGGGTTGACAACATTTTTTCATGTGATGAAATTTTGATTTGTACTGAAACCGAAAATCAATTTGCTTTCTGATGGACATTAGTTTCAGTAGAGCAAATGTAAAAGCTTCACACCTTTCATTGATGCCTGAATTAGGCCAAATTAAAGGACTTGATATGCTTGATTGAGTGGTTATATGCCACTTGTCAGTATTACTAAAACAAGCCATACTGAAAATCACAAATTAGTAACACTGAAAGAGCACAGGGAAAATTGCTGGAAGATATTTGGGATAACAGTATTTTCTAATGGTGTAGCAATAGCTATGTCAAATCACGAGAATTGCATGCAATTATGCTTCATCTATGTTTAGAGCTTTTACCCAAGTTTCCATTAATATCAAGAGGAATGCTGGAGGAAAAGTCAAGGTAAAAATAACCCAGTATTTCTATCAAAGTCTTCGTATTTGACTAGTCAGAACAAACATTAGTTTTGAATAACTCATCTGACCAAAACCAAAATTCCAACATAGCATCATTTAGGCCCTAAAACTGTACAACATGACAGTGAGTGAGGTGGCAACAGCTCTTTTTAGGCATGTTTAATAACTTCCCTCACGAGGAAGTTTTCAGAAATTTACAGTTTCAGAGTTTAAATTATCTCCACTGGGTTTTTTATTTTGTTCAATATTTCTACTAGATCTGCATAATTTTTCTAAGTAGGAGGTCTAGGAAAAGTTTGATTTGCAGTGACTGCTGTCTTGGATTGACAGATATCAATTGGATATCCATTTTAATGCCATTCATGTGATATTTGAATGTAAGCATTGGTGATTGCAACTATTTAATATAGCAAATGGGGGCATTCATCATTAAATCACCACATTAAACTGATTTCTCTGCTTCCTTTTATTTTTTTAACGTCTTCATTTTCTTCAGGAGTTTTTCTGGCATCTCAAAGTAACAGTAGCAAACCACGGATGAGTCTTTATTAAGCAAATTATTGTTTCTTTTTTCGATCATCTGTTTCTGCAAACTCTGGAAAGAAACCCATAATAAAGTGAGTGCCATGGAATTAAGATCCATAATAGTCCTATCTGGAAGAAAAAGATTTTTACTTCAATTATTCATGATAATATAAAATCATAAAATTATTTGGATTGGAAGGGACCTTAAAGATCATCTAGTTCCAGCCCTCTGCCATGGCTAAACCATCTAAACAGTTCCAGCTCCCTCAGTTCCTCACAAGACACAAGCTCCAGACCCTTCATCAGCTCCGTTGCCTTTCTCTGGAAAATCTCCAGCCCCTCAGTGTCTTTCTCACAGTGAGGGGCCCAGACCTGGACCCAGCACTGGAGCTGTGGCCTCAGCAGTGCTGAGTACAGGGGGACAATCCCTGCCCTGGTCCTGCTGGCCACACTACTGCTGATACAGGCCAGGATGCCACTGGCCTTCCTGGCCACCTGGGCACACACTGGATCATGTTCAGCCACCTGCCAAGCAACACTTCTGGATCCTTCATTTACTCATTATTTTTGTTTGTGACCTGACACCTAAAGAGAACTATATGAGTTCTTTTTAGCTTACATAATGCAAAGCATGGCAAAATATTTTTTTTATACAGAAATATTTTCTAACAAAATTAAAGCATTTTATCTACTAATCCTTAATTTCTTCTTCTTTCCTTGGTCCAAATAGTGTTTCTACTGAAACTCTAGGTATAAAGATAGGTTTGGGACTCTTACTTTCACCTTGTCACCTGAAATATTTCAGTCAAGAAAGTCCTAATGTCGAAATAGATTTTTTTCCTTTAATATTATACTGCAAGTTCATCCAAAGCATTTGACTCAAGAAAAGCCAAAAATTACTTCTGCTATGATAAGATAATGTGGTTTTTTTACTCAGCCACCTGAATTAGACACCTTTAAAGTCTGATTTCATCTTGCAATCATTACCATTATTTAAACATTAATGATCACTCATATACATCATAGTTTTAGTCATCCATTTCAAGAGAGATGAATTTAGACTGGAATGTGTGCAGAGAAATCTTGCTAGAAATGGGCAACTGAATGGAGACCGTATGTTTGGAAAGAACACTTGAAAAAAAATGCATTCATTTAATTCAGGAAATAAAATATAGAAATGACTTTGTAAAATCATCAGGGTGACAGATAAGAGGGAGAGAGAAGAGCTAGTTTAAGCTAAAAAAAATATTTGCAACAGAACAAATTCATTTGAGCAAGTCATAAATACACTTTGTCTGGGTTTTACCTGTCTGAATAATGAAAAGTAGAAATTGTCTTGCACCTGGATAGTAGAACAAGAAAGAGCTGATTTCATCTATCTGCCCTGTAACACAGAGAATTCAGTTCTATTAATGCCTTTCATTGTTTCTTTTACAATTGTTTCTTCTACAGACTCTCTATAGATCATATCACTCACACTCCATATCCTGTTCATTAAGAACTAATCTGTATTCAGGAAGTCAGAGTTGTTTCTGCACCAGATATTGGCTCAACTATCCTTAGGAAAGATAGTGAAAATGCTCCTCAAAAATATCAGTTTGTGGTGGTTGGTAGGGTTTTTTTTTGTTTTGTTTTGTTTTGTTTTGTTTTTGTTTTTGTTTTTGTGGGGGGGTTTTGTTGTTGTTGTTGTTTTTTACTTTCTACCTCCATTCCTCAGGAAATAATGTAGAAAAGTCTGATGTGTAATCAGAGACCCCTAGTGAGTTACCTGCTTGCTAGACAACCATCTAAACCAGTTCTCTCAATCAGGTCCCAGGTTGTTTTTTCCTGTTTGAACAAATCCACTGTTTCTGACTGCATTGGTGCACCTCTATGGATACTAAAATCTCAGGAAGGCAGAAGAGCAGAGGGAGTTAGAGAGGTGCACCTTAAAGCTGAGAAGACTAACTTTGATTAAGATAAGCAACACCCATTGTGCCATAGAAATTCAGAATCTGTTGATGATAGATCTTCTGAATCACCACTAAATGTACTCAGCAGTACATTTGAGGATTAGGCATTAAAGCTGGGAAGCAGACCTTGGAGAAAGAAAAGAAAAAAAAAAAAAAAAAAAAGAAAAAAAAATGTTTGGCCACCATAGAATATTTGCTTATTTTAAAAATTGCTAATTAGATTTGCTGCTCTGCAATTCTCACCTCTCAAGCAGTCCAATCAATACTAACATGTGAAAAAAATCTGTTAATTCTAGGGGGTTTTCCTAGGCAATTTATCCTTGGCATGTCTAAGTTCTTTCAGTGAAATTTTAGTCATTGCATAGCACTTTGGGAGCACAGTATTCAGTTGTCTTCTCATGCATCTACCTCCTAAGGTCAGCTTCAACTGTGCATTAATGTCAGATCAATTGTATAGAAATAGAAAAAAGTAGATATGAATAAAAGTATTGTCACAGTTCAGGGTGAACTGAATTCTTTGATTCATCCCTGCATCCCTGTGGATGTCCCTTTCAAGCAATAAATCTCTATCCTGCACAGTTAAATTCCAGTGTCTTGTCTCTGGCTAAGAGGGAGTTTAATTTCCTCTTAGTATCCTATACTGTGTTGTGCATTTGTAGCTAAAATAGTATTGAGAACACACCAATGTGTTGGCTTTTTCTGAGCAGTGCTTGCACTGTATCAAGGCTTTCCCTCCCCTCCAAAGGCCAGTAGGCTAGGTGTGAGCAGAAGGCTGAGGGGACACATCTAGCTGACCAAACTGACTTAAGGGACATTCCATACCATATGACATTGCAATCAGCTGCTGAGGGCAAGGAGGCAAATGTGGGTACAGTTGTGGTTATTCTCTTTGGTTCCAAGCAACTGCTACTGGTGTGGAGGCCCAAAGAATATCTGGATATCTGCCTGCCAAAGGGAAGCAATTAATATTAAGATGCCTTATTAGGCTCATTCCTTCAGATTTTTCTATTTTATTTTCTGCCCCTTTTCTTTTGAGAAGGGAGAAGAGAGCAAAAGATTGGGGGTCAGGCAGCCAGCAAAGGTAAACACACGATTGATCCTGTTTGTATTATAACCCACAGCTCACAACCACAGAATTATGTAGGTTGGAAGGACCTTTAGGAATTTAAATTCCTTTGCTTAGAATAGAATCCCTTAGTTCTGGCTGCTCATGGACTTCTCTAAATGAGTTTTGAACATATCAAAGGGTGGAGATCCCTCAGCCTCTTTGGAAACTCATTACCATATTTGATCATATACTTCCTGAGGTTTTTTCCCTACTATTGACCCAGAATCTTCCAGCTATGTCCATTACCTCTCATTCTTCCTCTAAGAGTCCATCTCTTTTGTCTCCTATTTCCTTCCACTGGATAGTCGAGGACAGCATTAAGACTCCCCTTGAGCCATCTCTCTCCAGGCTCAACAAGCCCAGCTCCCTCAGTCTCTTTTCACAGGGAAATTGTTCCAGCTCCTGGCCTATCTTGAACCAGTTTATTTATGTTTTTCTTGTACTCAGCTAACACCTGGGTAACATTACTTCAGAGGAGAAGGCACTTTCTCAGTAAGTCTGACTATGTCCAAGTACCTGCAGTTTTTATGACTCAGATACAAATCACACATAGATACATAACAGCCTTCTTAAAATGAAAGTGTCAAGCTATTGTAACGAAGGGACAGTATTTCCTGAGAGAGCAGCTGGCATTCTCATCTATCTTAAAATCTTTTTATCTCCTGATGATAATGACGCTAGTTGTAACTTCTTCTGGTCCCACAGGGTCCTGAATCTCAGCTGGCTGTTCCAAAATAATTACTCTCCATGGAGCAAGTGTTCATTTTTAGACCTGCAGGAGAGTTCTTTTGATCTCCTGCATGCCAGGAACATTTCTGTCCTTCTTCAGAATAGATTGTCAGCTCAGTGTTTTTACAGGCAATGGTATCAAATTTTCCCTTGCTTACTGTGCTCTGTCTAAACTTTCATTTTGTGTCTTTAAAAAAGAACGAATCTCCTGATTACAAAAAAATGCAATCTTGTGAAAATGTATCAACAATCTGTTCAATATACTGACTAAATAGCTCCTTATCAGTACCATTTTAAATAGATAACTTGAGTCTTCCAAGCACATATGTTTTAAGAAGTTTCTCAAACCTCCTTCTGGGTCATAAACTGAGATTAAATATTAGTAATTACTTTTATCTGAATTCACACTCTATCATGCTCCCAGAGGAGAAGACACCAAGCTGGCTGTTTGGTATTAAGTCTTTCACACATGGGAAATGTTTCCTATGTAGCTAAGCACAGATGTACAGGTGTTCTTTCTATGTCAGGCTGCTTTCTCTAGGGATGCTGAACCCTCCTAAGACCAGAAGTTAAAGAAAGCAAATTACAAAACCTCTCAGTTCTGTCTTTTAATGCAAAGGCTCAAAACCTTCCAAGATCTTCACCTGAACACTCAGAAATCATTACAGACCAGCTCCAAACCAGCTTCACATTTGCTAACCCTTATTCTCATGAGGGACTTCAACTTACCAGATATCTGCTGGAAATCAACCCACCAGAGAGAAAACAGTCCAGAAGATCCTGGGGTGTGGAAGAGATTTTCCAGACATAGTGACTGTGCCAACTAGAAGTGCCGCGCCAGAAGCGCTGTTAATGAACAGAGAAGCATTGCTGGGTGATGTGATGTTGGAGGCCTCTTTGTCACAGAGATCACAAAATGATGGAGTTTTTGGTTCTTGGGGGATATAAGGAGAAGGGTCAACAGAACTGCCACCTTGGACTTGTGGAGGTCAGAATTTGGCCTGTTTAACAGTCTGGGTAGCAGAGTCCCTTGGGAGGCAGATCTGAAGGGTAGAGTAGCCCAGGAAGGATGGACATTCTTCAAGAGAGAAATCTTAAAGACCAGGAGCAGACCATCCCTGTGTGCTGAAATATTAGCTGCTGGGGAACAAGTTGGTTGGAACTCAGGAAAATAAAAAAAGAGATTTTATGATCTTTGGGAAGAAGAGGAAGGCAACTCAGGAAGATTCCAAGATGTCATAAGGTCATGCAGGGAGAAAATTGGAAGGGCCAAAGCCCAACTAGAACTTAATCTGGCCACTGATACAAAAGACAATAAAAATGTTGTTATGAATACAGAGACAAAATAGCAAATTGCACCAAGGGACATTTAAATTGGATATTCTAAAAACTTACTTCACAGAAAGGGTTGTGAAGCACTGGAAAAGGCTGCAGAGGGAAGTAGCTAAGTCACCACCGATGGAGGCATTTAAAAGACCTGGCACTTGGAGATGTGGTTTAGTGGTGAACTTGGCAGTGCTGGGTTAACAGTTGAAATCAATGATCTTGACGGTTCTTTCCAACCTAAACAATTCTCTTATTCTATATCAAGGATCAAAATGAATTAGGGAAGAAAGCCTCAAATAAAAAAAAATCAAATACTAGGACTAGATCAAACATGAGATTTCTTCTGATGTTGCTCAAAAGGCAGAACTTCTTTTATTTAATAGGTAGTGCTTTTTATGAAGTTTTGTGCAATGATGACCTGGAAACACTAAAGACACCAATGACTAAATACTAAATAGTGAATATAAAATAATGAATGCATGTAAAAAAACCAAAAGAAACCCACAAGCAAGCAAAGAAAAGAAAGTTCCTTGAGGATTATTTAAAGAAAAATCATTATTCACTGTGGATAATTTTTCAAATGTTGTCATGCTGATGATGGAACTGTGTTCAGCAAAACAGTCTTCACAGTTGGGCCCGAAGCTTCCGGTTTTACTAACTAAACATTGTGCTATCCAAAAAAGAGGTGTTATACGTACAAAAATGGTCTTCTGAAATGAATGGAAGTTATTGCTCTTTTCAGGTCAATAAAATAGATTATTCATCAAGTCAAAGGCACAAAACATTATAGCAGAGTGTTCTGAGCACCAGCCTTGCTCCTTATTGCTGAGGTATAATGGCTATCACACAGAAATGTTTTGAGGAGAATGCAAAAATTCAGAAATCAGGGCTTTTTATTTCAGGAAAGCAATGCAATAGAGGTACTGTGGTCTAGTCAGCAATGATGGTGTACTCAGCCAGATGTGGGTAATACCTTTAAGTTACACATGTTCAACTTCTCTCTAAAGAGATGAGATTCAAACAATGACAGACAAGTTATCGGCATTTCAGAAAGCTTAGCCTGTGAGAGGACAAAAGGAAAGAACAAAAACAATGACGTAACCTACTCGATCTTTTTGTGAACTTCTGTGAAAATTAAAATCTATGTGTATACAATGAAAACACACACAATTAAACTCTGTATATTTAGAAAACAATCTCAGGAACCATTCCGAGATGACAATTGACTGTAGAATTTATTAAGAAGTCTTTTTAATGAAGCAGCTTTTAATTGTGCTTCTCTGATCTCCAGAGATACTGATTAAGTTTTCTTTTCACTGTACCGTGAATATAAATCAGAGGCACTTTAGCCTAAAAGAATATTCAGCAGAGCACTGTAGCACTGAAAGTATATTCCAACTGATATGGTTTTCCTGCTATTTGGATCTACTGGGAACTGCAGATTTGAGTATTTCTATAATATTAAACAAAAACTGAGGTTGTACCTCTAATCCTCTGTTCTCCACCCCTCACTTCAAGAAAGACATTGAGGTGTTGGAGCAAGTTCAGAGAAGGGCAATGAGCTGGTGAAGGATCTAGAGAGGAAATCAAATGAGGAGCAGCTGAGAGAGCTGGGGGTGTTTAGCCTGGAGAAAAGGAGGCTCAGGGGGTACATGACCACTGTCTACAACTGCCTGAAAGGAGATTGTAGCCCAGTCGATGTTGGCTGCTTCTCCCAGGCAACCAGCGACAGAAGAGGAAATGGTCTCAAGCTGTGCCTGGGAAGGTTCAGGCTGGACATCAGGAAGAATTTTGTCACTGAAAGGCGGAATTGGAAGAGTCTGCCCAATGGGGTTGTGAAGTCACTTTGCCTGGAAATATTCAAGAAGTGACTGAATATGACAGTGCTATGATTTAGTTGATATGGTGGTGGTTGGTTGAAGGTTGCCCTTGATGATCTTGGAGGTCTTTTCCAACTTAATGATTCTATAAACCTGTGAAACTTCAGAGGAGATTGCATCTTGCTTATTTAAGGACAGGTTTGCAAAATCACATAGAATAACAGAGATATTACCTCATGAAGCAAGTAATTTTCAGCATTTCTTATCTTCTTACTCATGGAGTAAAAACAAAACACAACCCTACTGTACCTCAAATAAAATCACATTTCAAGAGCATTACACTGCAAGTTATGTTCTAAGCAGCAGCTATGAGAGGCAGTGATTTTTGATAGGTGAGCATTTGTTCAACTGTCAGAAAGAGAAATCACATCAATATCAACCTGAATTAGTTCTCTGACATGCACTGACACTTTTCACAGATCTCCACTGAGCAATGCTGCTTTTCTCCTAGATTTTTCCCATTCGCTCTGGCAAAAATGAATCAAGAAAACTGTGTAGAAAAATCTCTGATGATCAGGTGAGCAATGCAGATGAAAGCATTAGTGCAGGAAAACCCTGCAAACCAGGCTGTGTTTTCCTATCTGACCTCCAGTCAGGATGGAGAACAGTTTTTGACATAGTTGCTTGGTTTATAGGGCCATACAAAAAGACTTGCTCCTGTAAGTAGTGGCTCAGTAGTCATCCTGTACTTTCTCTGTGCTTTTCTCTGTGCTTAATATAGGGGGAGTTGTTCTTTGAGGCTCTTTCAGAATCTTATTTTCCAGTGTCACTTCTTACCTCTCTCAAACAATATTTGATAATTTTTCCTAAAAGTCCTCTATCCTAACAGCAACTGTTGAGCAGAATAACCTCAGAACATACATGAGAAGTGGCATTTCCATTAAAACAACTGCAATTCCCCTGCTACCTGTGTAAGTTTATTATTCCATTATTAATGTTGGGCAAGATCCAGACCCATTATGCCATTGTACAAAATGTACTACAAAGTGAATTTGGTACTACAATAAAGTGCCTCTTTCACCCCAATTATGCAAAGCAACTGGTTGACTGCAAAACTGCATCAAAAACTGAATTAGGATCTTTCATCCATCTATTCAAGAAATGCCAACATGAAATACATGTTTATTTTGTAGTAAAGGTTTTTCTGTAGTATTACCATTACTACAGAAAATTGAGTCTGTATGAGAATGTACTTACCATAATAGAAAAGAACATTGTTTACTTTGGTCAATACCTCAGTTGCTGTGAACAATGTCCTGCAGAATAAAGCCTCACTTATCAAAGACATATTTTTTTTTAAAAGTCAAAAAAAATCTTCTTACTCTAACAGTTTTGTCAAAGGGGCAGATTCTGATCCCCTTTTTCATATTGCATAACAATATATTTCAATAATATCCTCAATAATATCAGTAGAAATTCTTGGGGTTTAATATGTTATTAACTGTAATGGTATGGTTTTGATGTACTCTTTCTGAAGAGGAATAATAATTTCTCATCTTCACTGGAATATAATTTAGGAAACTCAGTATATTTTTATACATTATGGACATCCTTTCAGGGGCTTTTTAATAGAACTTCTATAACCTTCCTGTCAAAAATTCATATTTTGATAGCTTTATCTTTCAATATCCATATCAGCAGGACCCATACCAACCTGTATGCCATTTAAATGCCTTTTTCCTGGAATTAGGAAATACAGGGGGAAAAAAGTAGTCTGAAATACTTAGCAACATGAAGAACCTCTAGACTTCTTAAACGTGAAAAAACACTTTAAAATAGTACTATTTTTTCTATTACTTTTAGATTTATATTACATAAGTCTGAATTAAACACCTAAAATCTCTACAAAGGCAGTACAGGCATGTTTTCACAGCATGTAGGAAGAGCCTCAAGTTCTGGAATGAGTGCATCTGAAATGCTGCTTACCAAGGCTATTTCCAGCTATGGGATTCTCTGGCTAGAAACACATGTTGGATATAAGACTGTACACAGTCTGCTGGAATATTCATATTTGTAAAAGATTATTTGCCCAGCTATGCAGGATGTACCTAAGAATACTTGAATAGTGCTTGATTATTTGCCAGGAAATTACATTATGTAATTACATTTTATAGAAGTCCTTCTTTATCTGAAACCATTCCAAACTACATCTTTATCTCTCTGCTTCTGTTGCAACCATGAGTCCAGCAGTAACTCTATGTATCCACCAGGTATGCTTCACTTGTCATGACAGAAGCCAAGATTGTAATTCCATGATGGTAGTAGAGCACAGCTCTGGGTTCTGGAACAGAATAGACAGACTAAACAGCTAGATCTGTTTATTTGTCTGTCTTTAAAAGATTCCTTGACTCTGTCTTTCAGCAGTGCTTAAACACAGCCACAGGATTTCCCCTTTCCAGTACATATGTAGATTAAGTAAGCACTGATTTGGAGATAGCTTCCTGCTCACTTGAACTCTTTTTAGTATTTATGAACCTGGTGCTCTTTGTTGTTAAACCTTCAACAGGAAGGCTGGATGAAAAGTCTTTCTCAGTGTAGTCTTTAATGTGGCAGAAAAAAAAAAATATGTTTTTGATGTGATAAGGAAGAACTCTTTCATTTCTTGCACAAATATAAAATAAATTATATAGTAAAAGACTGACCTTCTCCCCCCTCACAGTTTTCCTTATATTGGTGGGCAGTACTAACTTCCCTGTGCTTTCAAATAAATACAGCCACAATGCACTTTTACTGCTGATTCAATATGGTGAGTGTTCATAAGGTTTCTTCTGAGCATTTTTAGTCCCTGAGCACTGAAATGTCTGCTTTTGTGAATGATGAAGAAGCCTAAATATTAAATAGATGGCAAGACACTGTTGAGCTGAGATGGTTTTGTCACTACAGAACTGAAGCCCCATCTTAATGTTCAGGCATTTATCTGGCTAGACATAGTTGCTTTGTGGATATAATTATTGGACTCATTCCTGAATTTCATCAAAGTTGCACTCTATTTGCCCAAGTACTTTTTTCAGATCTCTCCATTTGCCGAGTCACTATGAAGTATAAAATACAAAATAAAGACACAAATACTGGGAATGTGTAACTCGCACCAAAAATAAGGTGATTAAAATTCATAATAAATGTCAGTGAATAGTTCACTTACTATATTTTAAAATTTAATTTGGACATGACAGTTGTCAAGCCACAGATTCTGTCAATCACACATGTCCACTATTATTACAGACTCATCTATATCCCTCGGTTTTTCTGTCTTCCTGGATTTCTGGAACACAGAGTATTAAAACAGAAATGTTCAGAAAGTGGGGCATTTCGTTAAATTTTTTTATAAATCCTTAATTTCCAGTTCTTGCTTTTTTGGTTGTGTCCACATGAACCATATTACTATATGCAATAAGTCTCATCTTGCATGTTGAAGAAAAATATTGCATATTTCAGAATGTATTACTTCAGGAATCATCTCTTGGAAGATGCTATTATCAGGGGAAAAAAAATAAATAACTTTAGCCAAAAGTGAATCAGTCATCCATGCTTATTTTATTATTCATTATGTTCAGGTTTTGAAAAAAAAAGAGCAATGTTTCAGCTAATAACAAGCTTTGTTTTGGTTATGGTTTTTAACATTTGCAGCAGTACATAGTTGCTTTTCTAAATTAACTTCATTACAGGGAAGGGACAAAACTGGAGAATAAGACAATTCATAAGCAAACCTCCAAATGACATATGACTAAAATATGAGACAGGATCAAGTAACAGCAAATGTCACAGATCTTTAAAGTATTTTAGTGATTGCTAAATATGGGTGCTGGCATAAAAAAAATGACTGCTTGCATAAACTTATCAGTCATTAATGTAAAATTCCTACTATGTGACTCTACCAGCTCCAGTCCCACAATCTGTTTGCAACGCTTGGTTTAATCTCAGTGGTGGCTATCGTCATCTCATCTGATTGACACTATTAAACACAGAATCCTTTTCCTATGAGATTAAGCATGTAGAGGAAATATGCTATGATACAAAGCAAAGACCATTAAATCTGATGTATGTGCTTCTTGAAAAAATGTTTTGGTTTTTATACCGCTATGGAAACATGGTGTACTGAGAGAGACTCCTGAGGGAGAAGATAGGCACTGGTTTACCAAGTGTTTTGCATAAAACTAATGCTCACTTATACAGAATTTCCTGGGCTACATCATCCCTCCACCACTACCAAGTCTTAAGGGCTGAAGGAGAGGAAATTTTATGAGTTTAGGTTGCCTTACCTCAAAAAACCCCTGTCCAAAGTCCCGCAGCTTAGACACTTAAGCCAGAAAATTTGAAATCATAAAGGTTAAAAAATCTTTAATTCTTTCACTGTTTTTAAGTAAAGAGAAAATTGAACTTCAAGTATTCAAGAACCTAATAAATCTGGGTTATGACTTCATTGTTTCTTTATCCAGGAAGCAATTTTAAATTGAAAAGAAGATGGAAAAAAAAAAGTTGTAAATGTCCTTATATTATTTCCAGCTATAACTCCTTGTTCCAAATATATGTTTCTGCCCTTTTATCTTCCTACCAAGTGGGTAAAAGAAGATTATTTTTAAAAACAAGCAAAAAAATATGGTTTTTTATAGCCTCATTTGAGGGATAAAAGGATATCAAATAATTTATTTTCCTGTTTAAAGAACAGTCAGATAGGGAATTCCAAATATTCATGTCAACAATGGAATACACAGGGGTTAGATAGCCCAAAATTGTTCATGTCAAAGTTTTCAATACGAAACCTTTTTCTAAAAATGCAACAAAAAATATTCCTATTACAGATACTTGTGAATAGGACAAGACCAGTTTTGACAAATACCTTATTCATAGCAAACCTTTAATTTAGATCCTCTCTTGAAGTACTGCATTAGTTGTCAGTCACTTCTGCAAACATATTGAATGTCACATCAAGACTTTTATTTTTATTTGGCTGAATATCTTCTTATTTATTTTGATTGTTTTAATGCCAAGAAGCGCAGAAAAGGGCATTACCTGGTAATGCAGTCAAATATTCACAAATAATTTCAAATACAGACAAAAAAGTCTTCCTTTTTCATCAGTAGTTCCTGTTTGGATTACAAGACAGATTCTTCTCTCATTTGTTGCACTGTAGATTATCCTCTCCTAGACTGAAAATTTGAAGAAAACATAAGCTCACGTTACAATGTGAGCTAGGTCAGAACTCCCTTTTATTGAAAAAGGCTTTCTGAAGCACTTGATTGCAGTGTGATACTTACCCAACTGTAATTTTCAACAGGGAAGAACATCCTACTCTGCACTTTCTAAAAGCGGTTTGCTTAGGTAAGAGCATTAATGGCAATATCAGCAGCAAAGCTCCTGGCTCCATGCGAGGCTGGGTGCACAGGAGTAGCTGGGGTGTTATCGTGGGATGCGTGCGGGCTCTGGCCAGACCCACGTCTCTATAGGATGGCAGCAGTGCAGTAGCATGAGGCAGTGCAGGCACCGTGTCTGTGGCACCTGGCACCTGACGGGGCACACGCTGCGTGCCCACTGCAAGCACAAAGCAAAGCGTGCTGGCTCAAAGCATCTCTGCACAGCTGGGCAAGTTCTGGGGCTCTGCACCAGGTGGGCACCCCTGTGGCGATGGAGATGGCAAAGGGGAGGCTTGCAGTAGCAAGTGCAGTATTTGTGGCATAATATGCAAATCTGCCTTTCTACAGGGAAAAATTAATAGAGGTGGTAATGATCATCATCATCTTAGTTGTTTATATTGCTTAAAAAAAAAAAAAGCTTGAGTGGGATTGTTATTGCATTTTAATTGCTCTTTGCAAGTTTTATTGATTTTTTTCTGACATACATAGAAGACAAAGTAGATATACCATAACTGCTAACATTTAAAACAGAAAATAATTATTTTAGCTGCAAACTGGGGCATACTACAGCACATCAGGAGATTTTTTGTTAATTATTTCTTGTCTTAGACATGCTCAGAGGTCATTCATTGCTTTCTAAATTTGCAAGCTTATTGCAGACCAGTCCAAGGTTATGTAACTCTCCAAACATAATTGTTCTGTGTACAATATTAGCTAACAAGTAATTATAACTACTAGCCGCTTCTAGCTGATAATATGCCCAGGAAATTCATATATTTGGAGTTGTCAGTTTAGGTAAAATTATTTGAGAAAAGGCCTGACTTAATTTGTGAAAATGCCTGACTTGAGTGCCAAAATGGAGTATTCAGATATAGGTAATTGCATAGCATGTGCATGCCCTTAAAATGTAATAATTTAAAATCTAAATCTCTTAAAATGTACAATTCCTAAGATGATGTTTGTCAGAATATGGATTCGAAAAAGCATTATATTGATAACATTTTGACAAAGTACTGAAAACTCAACTCTAGGACCTCATGCCGGGTGGCAAAGGAGTTACATGGTTCACATCTATCTTTAACAAAGTTATTACTTTGAAGTCAATAATTGTATAGCCATCTTGGATACCAGAGGAAGCTTTTTCTACCATATAATCATGCTTAATAAACACTTTCTTTCAAAATAGTGGAAGTATTTTCACTTAAAATATTCTGCCTTTAATGATTTTCTTCCATACATTGGATGATGTTGGTTTGGGATTTCTCCTTGAGTTTTAAAACTGTTAGGACACTATTTTTCTATGTACTGCATTACAAAGAAAAACTAATCAATAACCAGCTAGGAAATAAGAAATTAAGGGACAAAGAAAGAAGGATTTCAAAATGAGAAAAGAAAAATGAAAGGGGATGGGGGTGGGGAGAAGGAGCCTGGTAACTGTAAATCCCTGATGTTCTGTAGGCACTGACAAATCACTGGAGCACAAAATTCAGAATTGTGTTATTAAAATTATTACAGTAACATTTTAGCAAAAGATAGGGTACTGATTTTAGCCCAGAACACATGGCTAGAAGTGGAAAACCTCACAACCTTAAATGATTTGAGAGGCCTTTCAGCTTTGGGATATTTAATGGGATCACTCATCTTTGTAGCAGAGCAAGTAGTGCCAGAGAATAATCCACATTAGTGCTCAGAGGCCAACAGACACCAGATTTCCCAGGAGGCCCTCAGCTATGTACAACTACCTCTATGTCTCTTAGTGCTTTTATATATCAAATCCAACACTGGTATGGGCCCTTTACCATTCTTTCACTAACTAATTCCACCAGGATTTTAAAGTATTTTGCATTTATTTGGATTTTATACCAAGGTAAAATGGAACTGGACTAATAGGCTAGGAAGTAACATTGGCATTTTTGCCACAAAATGTGTGAGCATATGTCACAAAGTGCCACTTCTCCAGAAGTCAACCTGGAAAAGGTGGAAACCAATGAGAACATTCAGTTTAAGAACATGTACTCATCATCTCTTTTTAATTCTTCTAGGACATGCAGAGTTCCATAGTATCTTCTGAAATTGTGCAAGTTAATTTTAGGTATATATTAACTGCACCAGAAAAACTCCTTGCAAATGTTTCTTGTCCCAATACATCAACTTTTCTTTATCTGTTTACCAGCTTTTGTCACCTCAGAAATACTACTTGTACTGTAACTGCATGTATTTTTCAGCCTTCCCAGAAAAGAGTTTTGAGGTTTTGAATGCCCTTGTGTCACATGTGTGAGGACTTAAAGAATGCAGTTGCATGTCTGAAAACACAGTCCCCATAAGGTAGGTCACCACAAAAGGAAATTGAGATAAGCACAGATGGCAAAACAGGAAGGCATTAATTCCAGACCTAACAAAGGTGAGCATTTGGAATTAACACACCAGACAAAATGCCACTGCGCAAACTGTGGGAACTTAAGACTTATTCAGAGAAAAAAATTGCACAGTGGAAAACTGGGAAAGGATACACATGCCAGCTCAAGTTGTGGGAATGGCATTTATGCCCGTGGATACCAGGGATTGTATAAAAGTGGTACCTCCATAAGAATCACCCTCATCACCAAAGATCAGGGTGAAGGAGGACCAGCAGGATGCCACAAGAACTGTGGTGCTATCTTTTGCTTAATCTCTCTCCTCTGTCTCACTCTTCCCTTCTCTACCTCCTTCCTCTCCTATTTCTTTTTATCTCTCTACCTCACATTTACTGTTAAATAAAATCTATACAATTGACTTTGCCATATGGTCTTATTTGTACCTTAATTTAAGCAGAAGCATCTCATAATCAGATCTTAACAACATAATTCTCCTTCACATTATATTTCAGAAGAATAAAAATATCCTCTGCCATTTAGGGCAGTTCTTGAAAAACTTCATCCCAACAAAACCTGTCATTTTAGACTAGACATAACTACAGTATCAAAGTATTTTTCCTGCTGAATTTGCTTTCTCAATCTTCAGAGATTTCATCTTTACTCAGAAAAAGCATGCAGTCAGCTAAACTGTAAAATGTTGTGAACCTGGTGGGCAGCCTTTACCCAAGATGTTCTGGTTGTTACAAAAAAAAAAAAAAAAAAAAAAAAGGCCTGTTGTCTGAGACATGTACTATTTGTTTTTCTTGGTGGAAATTGCAAAATATGCATTTAGTTAACTCTGCGCATACTTCTCTGTAGAAATATGTATGCTCCCGTATGCTTCATTTGGCTTAGAGTTGCAGTAGTCCTCTTTAACCTCTTTTGGTTCCACTGGGTTGAGCTTTCAAGTCTTTTTGTCTTTGATGCACCTTCTAGCTGCTCATGCACAGAAAGGCTTTAATATACAAGAGAATATGTGCTCACACTCTATGTGAGCTACTCATCCACCCAATTTCCTACGTTTCCTTGAATTGCTCTACTGCTGTATACTTACTTTTTTAAAATGTGACATCCATCTGGCTAAAGTTTTGAGCCTTTTTCTAAGGATACTCATGATTTAATTCTCATCCTAGACACAACACTATTCTTCTACTATCTTAGCTATGACTGAACCATACTGTTGCCTACTCCTCTCCCTTTCAACAGTGATCTCCAAAGGAACACAAGTGCATCATCGCACTTGTATCTGGTTTTCATCATCAGCAGAGACCTCTGTTTTTTCTGCATCCCTTTGGTCCTCAAATTAAGCTTGTTGTCTCTACGTACAATTTATAAATTATTGTACAGCTTACTCTGTGAAAGCAACACCATTATCAGCAGCTAAATAGACCCAGCTACGTAGGCCCATGTTAACTGTTTAAATTCCTTATTTACAGCAAATTTTTTCTTTTTTTTTTTTTTTTGTGAAATCAATAGAATAGTTTGTAATGGGATCTTTGTCCTCTTTTAAATTCACATCTATTCATACAATTTGCTGGAGTCAGTCTCTGATAAGGCTAACCCATAAATACCTGACAGGCAAGAGGCAATTTCCATCAATACAAAATCTGTAAAAGGCAGCTGGAGTATTTAAGCCAGGAACCAATGTGGCTTTTAGCTGCCTGAAAAATCATATATTCTTTGTGAGACTGGTGAATATTAGCACTGGTTCACTAATAATGTGGATGTTGATACCTCACAACATTATCACTCCACAAAGTAATACATCTTCACGCAAATGCACCCAAAATTTGTTCTGAATATCTAAGATGGCCATATATTTGGGAAAACATGGAAGCTTTTTTTTTTTTAATGAGGAAACTGGCAAGTTCTGGTGGTGCAGTTTGTGAGCTTATATTCACATTGATAAACTCCGACTGATCTAATTAATAATACCTATCACATCAAATTTACTATCAATGTGGCCTTGAGTTTAGAGCTAATAAAAAAAAATCTGAGGTGATTATAACTTCTAAAGACACAGCTTATTTTCACCAAAAAAAAAAAAAAAGTAACTTTAAATGAGTAAAGTAGTCTCTTTCAGTAACATGCAGTTTTCCTGACCAAGCACATTTTCACTTGGGCTTGGTTTCACATACTACATTTTCAGCCAGGTTTGTAAACTAATTGTATGAGAGAAACACAATTAGGTATTTCACTTGAAAGGAATAGCTGTTAGTTCAATACCAGTCTTCCCCATTGAGTGCTAATGTTACTAAGGACAGAAGATTTCCTTTAAAAGTTAAGAACATACATAGCAAATAATGTGATTTATAGCAAAAAGGGATTTATTTCAATGCTTTGAATAATTTATTTGAGGTTTACTAGTATCACAGTATCTGGTTTACTCTTTTCACATAACAAAGCATATGACTGGTCCAGTGCTTGCAGGCACCATTTAAATCTTTAGTGTATAGTACACTATGAATATTTTCTAAAGTTAATAAAGCATTCTTTTCTTTCCACAAAAAACTATTCTGGTACTAAGAAAATGTATCATTCAGCAAATATTTAGAGCTTTCAGCTAAATCAGTTGTTAAATTAGCATATTCTTTAGTTTTCACTCTTTTCTGGCTATTCTAGACAGCTAGAATAAAACAACTTTTTATAGTGTTTGGAGAGAATACACAGTAGAAAGTCCAGGGATGGAGCCAGAAGCCAGGTTTGTTTCTAAAGTAGATTCAGAAGCTACCTTATGGATTTTCAGTAAGTGTGACAAAAGAGTTGGAGACTACAGCAGGCTGGATTCTTTTAGATACAACTAAAAAAGAGATCTGAGTCACTTTGTACTGTTTTGACTTCACGAAACCTGTAACATGCTGTCAACTGACACAGAAGTCCAGCCTTTCATTTAAGTAAATCTGACTGCAGGAAATGAGCAAAGTCAAGGTCACAATGTAGGGGAGAAATCTTGGATTCAAGTTCCATATGGAGCCTCTCTTTGGGAGCAGAAGATTAATTATTCTTGTGCTAAACAGCACATTAAAATTGGAGGTAAAATAACATGTGAGGATTGGTCTCAATATCTGTATCTGTGTTAAAATTATGGAATCTTTCACAGGGTATCATCAGCAGCCATCTTACAGCTACAAAACCTTGACTGGCTTATTTTGACCTTCTGACAAATCGACCAAAAAGCCCTTTGGTATATAAACATCTCCATAAGCTCCTAGGAAAGGCCAATTGGCATAGGCATGAGTGCTGAAATGTGGCATCCTCTTCATTTCTAGGAATAGGTTGTGTCACACAGAATTGAATGGAGGGGTCAGCCAAAAGAGGGCAGTGATAGAAATAAGCATAAGGTAAAAGTTATATGAAGATCTTTTTTTGGCTTCAGAAGAACAAAAGGGAGACTGAGTGTGGGTCTAGTCCAGGAGCTGTTTCTGTGCTCTTTTTCAACAGTTTTCATCTTAATTTCAGAAACTCAGTGCCATGTTTGCTCACCAAAATGATGATCACTGTGTTCTACAATCTTAGTGTCAACAGCTGAATCTGTGCATTGCCAGGGAGGGAAGGGAATGGAAACAGTGGGACCACAAAGAGAGGCTTGTTGGAACAAACTCAGGAAAGAGAACAGGCCTGCTGACATTCCTGAGATTTATGCTTTTACTAGTTACAAGACCTGAGGAGAACAGCAGTCCAGAAAAGGATTTTTGACAGTGATGAGGTAAAGAAAAGGCACTGGACTTTAGGTAGTAGCTGTAAAGCAAGGTGAGATGAAGAGAGAAAGCTCTCCTGGCACAAAGGAATCTGTGTTCAATTAACTTGTGAGTCAAGCACAGACCAGGAGATTTCACCCATGTTTGCATTTTGGGATACAGCCTGAAAGCCAGGGGCACAATACAACCTGTGTTTATATGTCCCATGCAATCTTCTTAACCATGGCCAAGCACTGAAAAAGCTGGCACCAGCTGGAATAGTGCTGGGGAGCTTAGAGATAGTGATACATCAGTGCTCAAATTGTGCTGTGGCACAGTGTTTTTATTTATTAGGAAAGTAGCTTATGAAACTATCTTAGGCAGTAGGAATGATGCTACTATGCTATGCAAGGATTATGGCTATGACAGCACTATGCCACATCTGAATATAACTTGAACAGCACTTGTGTCCTAGGCTGACTGTATGACAATTGTCTGCTCTGTTTGTGCTGAATAATAAGTTTTGCACCTTTAAGACTTGTTCCAAGAGTGAAGGCGGGGGGAAGAAGCATGGAGTTTGTTTTCAAGAACTCATTCCCTCCTCCACATTCCTGCTCCTGGACTGTATTGTCTGCGGATGGGCAGACAGCGAGACAGAGCTCTCCTTTGCTTTTTCTAGTTAGTTTTAGCTAGCTGAGGCAAAGCAGTTCCCTGGACTGTGTTTTTTCCCTTTCCCTGGACCTGCTCTGGATGAGCCCCAGCAGAGCAGCAGCAGCAGCGCCGGTGGCCCTGCGGCCGGGCCTGGGCTGCGGCATTGCCAGCACTGAGGGACTGAGCAGAGACTGAGCGAGCCCAGCTGCAGCCCGGGGGGTTTGAGATTGTCTCTCTCTTGGAGTGGCAAGAAGTTTTATTGTTTAATATCGTTTAAGTTTGCTTGTTTAATAAACAGGTTTTTTCCACTTTTCTCTGAAGAGGTAGGTATCCTTCCCGAACCGGTTGTGGGGAGGGGAAGATTGAATCTGCTTCCTACAGGAACCCTTTTGGAGGTTCTTGCCCAAATTTGCCCTGAACCAGGACAATTTGCAAGTAAACCATAGCTGCAGTACTTGAAGCTTCTGAAAATTTATGGAATTAAAATCTTTTACCCATGTGAAAAATAATCCTTTACACTGGATGTCAGGTAAGTGGTAAACAGCAGAAAACTACAAAGTCTGACTGTCATACTAGCTTCTCCTGTGTTACAGGAATTCATCCATTACATACTTTTCTGGAAGGGACACTTGTTAGGCCTAATTTGGGTTATATTATGAATATATAGTAATATGAATTATAGAAAGAAAATACATTTCTGGAAATTTCTGGAATAATCATATGGGAACACAGAAATTTTCTATTGCAATAAAGTGGTAAATTCAGGCTTTTCTGTAGGTTGCAGCAAATTGTGGAGATTTGTGACATCTATCTGGAAGGTCTGCTGGTGGCATGTTCTTCTGGGAATGCAGAAGAGCTGTATCATTCAGATTAAATCACTGAGAATTGACTGAATTCTCAAGCAGTTTACTAAACTAGAAGAGATTATAAAAATAGGAAAAGTGAGAAGCCAGCAACAGTCTCTCTCTCTCTCAGGGCATCCAACGCACAATCAAGCAGATTTTAATGAGTTTGTTTATGGGAGTACAGGTACTACTTCTGGAATTACAAGAGATGCATCCATAGAAACCAGTTTATATTACCATTCCACCTGTTCTGTTTCTAAGCTGAATAAAACAGAACATCACAAGATGGGGTAATGAACCCTAAGCAGGACAGTACTTCTGTCTTACAGCAATTCAAAGCAAAACACACTGCCTTTTTGGCCCCCAGGGTGACTATTTGAAAATAATCTATTTTGGGGAGGGTCAGCACTTTTTAATTCCTGGAGTTGTTAATTGCTTGTTTCAGTTAATACCTACAGGTGGGTAAATATGGACAAGGCTTTACTGATGTCGAGCTGAGGAAGGGGCCCATAGCTGCCGTGCTCAGTCTGTATTTGGGAGAAGCTGGAGCATCCCAGCAGAATGCTGCAGGACAAGCCAGGAGTCTTCCAGTGGCTGCAGCTGATATGCTCAGGCACAGAGATCACCTGGTTATTATAGCTCATACGAGAGTAAAGTAAAAATTTTAAAACACACTAAATTATCATCCTAAACATTTACCTCTCTAACATAAGGGGCAGCTATACTTTTCCCAGTTCTTATAAAATTCAGTGCAAGAAACATGCTAGGGTCTGTGGGCAGTCTCTTCCAGTGTATCATTTGTTTTACTGATATCCAACCTGTCTATTTCTACTTGCAATTTACTAAAGCTTGTTTGGTTGTAATAAGATTCATCAATCTGACTGCTTTTGGTAGTCCACCCAGATGGAGACCTTGAAGTAACACAAGAGATTCTTGAAGGATGAGGGAAAGGATGACACTGCATTAAACCCCAATTATTCCTTGGATCCTGGAAGGACTTTTTGCTTTTATTAATCAAGTCAAATGCTACAAATTTTTCCCAACTGGTAACTCAATTAGCTCTTTTTTTTTTTTTTAATGCTTTGTGTTTCACTAGATTTTCAGCAAAAACGCAACCAATTTCAGTATTGCCAATGGGGTTCCTACTCTATGAAAGTCAGAACTTCTGTTTCTGAATCGACCACAAGATTCTAGAATTTTTCTATGAACTGCTACTTACATTAAGCACCTTTTATTGCATATGGAAATGATGGTGCTGCTGTAAGATATGTCAGTGATGTCTATGGTGCCTGCTGCCACAGCTGCCTTCAGACTATATTCAAATTCATGCCAAAAACCCTTAGGAAATCAATAAAGCTGCTTCCACTTCTACTGTCTACCAACTTGTCTGAAATTAATCTGAGTAGAACTTATATGGACTAACAAATGGAAGAAAATTATTATAAATCTTAAATGAACCAATTCACGTATAAAGGAATCTGAGAATTTTAATCACATACAGAGGTATGAAGCAAAAATCAGTTTTGACTGAAGATCTAGATCAAATTTGTCAAATTTGAATTGCTCAGATTTGGCTCAAATATACATATCTGGGCAAATAGATAAACAAAGATGTTTGTACTATTGAGCATATGCAGTACTTATTGATTCATTGAGTGTAAACAATGCAACATTGTTTTAGTAATATTATATTTTTGCTGCTAAATTCATTGCTTCATTATCATCAGACAAGGTTTAAATGAGACTTTCTCACAGAAAATTTCATAAGCATTACTGTGCTGTCCTATCACAAACTAAGTCCATTTAAACAACTTTGCATTTGAGTACTTCATTGATCCCTTCATATTTATTGTAAAGTTGGAGCTGTTTTTATCAGGTGAACATTTTTAGCAGGATTACTGGTGTGATAAAATGGGCAGTTGGTCTTAAGACCATTGTTTTATACCACAAAAAAACAGATAAAACTACAGCAATGATACTTTGTGTTACAGGCTTTACTTACAGTGAGCACTTGGAGGTCTGTCTGTATAAGGACCAAATTTAAGTACTTTTGGTACTACTAAAAGGAAGGAAATAACAAAATAAAAATCCTAGCAGAAAAAAACCCCAAAACTTAGCCAGCAACCCGGGAGCAATATTTCATTCCAGTAGTTATCCAGAAAGCTGATTTCCTTTGCTTTGTGTCAGGCATTAGCATTATTGTTGCAGTTAAGGGAATTTTATGAGAATGATTAAAATAAAATTTCTTGGAGGAGAGGTGCCACAAGAGACTGCAGCATCACTCCAGAAGTCATTTATCTACTGTGAAAACACAGGTCTCTTGCTTTATTAAACATCTCTGCACAACTCCCCTTGATGTCTGCAGCCAGATATTCACCTGGCAGAGTTCCACTGAAATCAATGGACTCATATTGATTTACACAAGCTGAAAATCTGAACCTCTGAGTTTATTATAACATCACTAAAAGGGCTGATTAATTGTAGGATGGCATCACAATATGATAATAATGCTCAGAAACCTCTCCAGGGTAGAATAGAAATTTGTTATTTCTTTCTGCAGAGCATTTGTTTTATGTAATCTACCTCTTTTTCAGTTGTGGGGGAGGTTTTTTTTTAATTTTTGAAATACAGTTAGTAATCTTGTTACCATCTCTAGTTTACCCTGCAAAAAATATCATGACATGGTTGGAGTTTGTATTTCCTGAAATCCTGACTGGGTCTCAAGCACACAGTGATCCTCTTGAAGAACAGTACACATTCCCCATTTCACAACATCCTGCAGAAGACATGGCCTTCCTGTCCTGTAGCTCAATCAAGCTCAACCTCTTCCCCCAATGAGGGGCTTTCTGCCTTGCTGCTGGCCAGCCCTGATACAGTGCAGCTGGGACAAAAACTAAGCTGGAATCAGGCTTCTTGGAAAAAAACTGTGCAGGAGAGATGTAAAAAACTCTGTCAAGCCCCCCACTCTCCAGCTTTACTCATGCCTTTAAGCTGCAGCTGTTTTCCTTTATATTGGCTAGAGCAATGTTGGAGGTATGCCTGTGCCTGGCCAACATCCTGACCTCCTGATTTGACCTCAGACTTTTCTGCACAGTGAGACTGACTCTTTCTTATGAGAGCACTGTTCTGCCCCCTTGCCATTACCCAGCTCCTGCTTGCCTTCCCTGGGCTTGCCTTGCCTCCTCTTGATGCTTCCTGAGAAGATGAAACCTTTAAATACTGCACAGACACTGCTACTGCAGCAGGTATAAATAAAAGAGATATGCTGTTGCTGTTCCAAAACTAAGCTAAACAAATGTTCCTTACAGGATCATTTTTATTTAATAATATATTTAGCAGGAGTAGTAAAAATTGAGCCTCTCTCTTTGTTTTGCTGTGCATAAATATTCTGATTACTAAGAGTTCATAATATCAGCAGCCAAGTGGCAGAGAGAAAATTGCATCCAAAGCACCATAGTCCAAGCAAATAATTTCTCTTCTTTTGCTTAATTTTAGTAGTGTAAGTGGGTAGTGCCATGTTTCCCGCACTGTAGATGTGTCAGCTGTCCTGCATAAGTGTGAGACACACTCAAGGGTTGACCCCAGCCTATTGTCCTGAGGAGTCCCTGTAGCTCCTGCAGCTGTGGCACAGTGCCCCAGTCTCCTTTCATCACCACGTGTGAAGAAGATACAGAAAGCCAAGGAGATCAGGTCCTGTGCTATAGAAAAGGTTGAGCCGCTTCATGAGGCATCCCCCACAGAAGTCACAACAGAAGAAATGTTTAGCCCCCAGCAGCCATAGTTCCTGTCACAAACTCAGCAAGGGGAATTGAGATGAGCTGGTGCAGAGGGGCAGGGATACATCCCCCAAAGGATCGACCTTGCTGAGTCTCATGGGCTGTGTTAGAGGAAAAGCCAAGGTCAAAATCAAACCATCCTTGACTGGCTTGTCTTCTAATTCTCTGTTTCATGGCCGATCTGGGTCAGGAGAGGTAAAATGATAAAATCCTAAGGGTAATGAACTTAATGCATGAGGCTCCAGCCCTGGCTGCATAGTGTAATTCTGAAAGAAAAAAGCACAAAGCTTACTTATAGGACTGCAAGTAGTCAATAAAAATGTAAAGTCAAAATATTTTTAACAGACTATTTATTTACTAATTCTTAGTAGAATTAAACTACTAAGGTCAAGTTCTGTTTGCACGGAGGAGTTTTACAATGCTGCACGCTCAGCGACAACACTAAATTTTAATAACATGAAGAAATTAAGTACAAGTCTGATATTTTGGTTTTAGGTTCCTCAGCACGAGTAACTTCCTGAAATGGCAGGAGACATGACACATGTTGATCCCGATGCAGCTGCTGACATGAAATGGTGCTTTGAAGTGTTTTGGGGAGCCAGGATGGCAGGAGTGTTTGCATCAGAAGCACCCAGGTCCCACAACATGCCAAACCTAGAGCAATGCAGTTTAGCAGTTCATTAAGCATTTCAATCATGCCTTGCCGTTCTCTGAATTGTGCTCTTTCCAGTACATCAATTTTTTTCTCTAATTATATTGATTTTAGCAAATTGCAGTGTCCTTCTGTTGATTTTCAACTATGTATAGAAAAAACTTGCAATGTGAAAGAAAAAATAAACTCATTGTGCTTTGGCAAGTTATTCTATACTCCTAGACATTTCATGGAACAAAACAGACACACCAGAGCTAAGAACATATGAAAATATTACACAGTAACTACAAAAATAAACAGAAGCTAAGTATTTTAATTAATATAGACCTTACATCCATCACACAGAAAAAAAAAAAAGACCAGTCAATTGTCTAGAGCACCAGCTCTGTAATTACACACCCATTTATCTTCAGCATGTGGAGGATTTAATTGCCTGTGCCCAGCTTTATATTTGGGTCATCACAATGGACCGACCATACCATGTGCCAGCACCTACCATCTGCAGGCTGTCCTCCCACACCAGAGACCTGAATTCTAGCCCACACTCCTGACTAAATCATGTTTTTATAAGGCAGAGAACTCCTAAAATCTGCTCAATTAATTAAGGGCTGCCATGCAACCTCTAGCCATCAACACAACCCCTATCTTGTGCTTCCCCACGAAGACAAGCTAAGATTCCCCTTTACACTTTCATTTTACAAAACAGTTCAGTTATTGTACTGCTGAATCATGCTAGAGGTAGGACTTCTTCATTGCTGGAAGTGCTCTGAAATCAATGCAACTAAACAGTAGAGCTCCATTCAGGGTAGGAAGGAAAAGTACTTTGGTGTTTAGGAAGTATGTTTCTCTTCCTGATTCTTTGACAATTAGCTGTTGGGACACTCCAGTCATTCCAGAAATACAAATGTGTTCTGCTTCTCTGTAGCTTGGTGGTATTAGGATACACTGTGCACCAGTATCCACTAGACCCTTATACCCCTGCTGGCCTGATGTGAGGTACCAGGCCATCAAAATCATACAGTCCAGTAAACCCTGTTGTACACTTCCTCCATCTGGCTGGAGGCAGGGCCCCTCTAGTCCTGGTGACCATATTGGTTACTCACTTTTCCTATGCACAATACAGAATTCTCTTTATTAAGATCAGAAGTAAGATCAGCTCTTCTACTCTGTTTGGAAAATTCCCTACTTGAAACAGAAGCAGCAGTTTTTTCTGAAGAACCCCATTTTATGTTTTGTTTCTCCTGCAAATCAGACACCCATGAGGGTGCCAAGGTAGATTTTTTATGTGTCTGTGGTCACTCAGGTGAAACCACAGAATGGTCTGAGGTGTGTAATTACTATATCCTCTCTCTTGAGCAGCAGAGCTTAAACTCCTGATAGCTGAGATAATGGTCCATACAGGTCAGGTATGGAGTAGGACATATCCGGTCTGAATTGCTGGAACTCTTGGAACACTTCCTCCACAGCTAGACACAGCCCTGTGGGGGGAAGAGAGAATTCCTTCATGTTGCTGGAATTGGACAGCCACTTCATCCACTGTTTGTTTCTCTCCATCTTTCCAGGTCATTACTGTCTATGAGTTGGTATATAACCGTGGTGAGCTCCATACTCATTTCTGCCACCTGGGTGACATACACTTGATTTCATCTGGATCTTTAAATAATTTCTCATTGATCATCATAAATCACTTCCAGCATGGCTAATTCCCTCAGGTACTGGATACCTTTCTCAGTGGTGATCAATTTGCCTGAATGATGTAACACCTTCCTTGTAGGAAGACCTTCCCTTACTGCCTAATAGAAGTCACATCCAGAGTCTGAGGTCTTGTGCTCTTTTTCCAAACACTTTGTCAATGCCTTGTCTAGAAAGGGATCCTAGCTGCTCGGGTTTTCTACCCTCTAATTGCAGGCCATTGGTCCTCCTATCCTAGCATTGGAGCAATCAGATGACAATGTGCTGGTCTGGATGAAGCTGAAATCTTTTCACGTATCTCACAGCTCTCTCACGGATTGGTATCAGGTAGTTACTGCCTTGTTTATGAGTTCTTTCACTTCCTCCTCTTGTTCTCATGATGGCACTTGGAGAATCCTGCCTTATCTTCTTATTCCTTCTTCCCTTGTTTGTAGGTGTTTCTTCCCTTATTAAAGAAGCTCACTTTTGCATCCAGTATTTCTTCTCGTGTATGTTAGGGCAACTGTTACCAGTATGGGTTGGTACCCTGGTTCAGCTTTATACTTGTCAGGGCTGGAGGAGCTGCACTGCCTGACACAGGGGGTCGCGTAGCCCCGGGGCCTATTGTGGTTGCTGCAGTGTTTGATATTTGTCATCACACCCAGAGGCCTCCCTTTTCCCTAAAGAGTTTTGAGCAGGGATAGATCTTCATGGGCCAGGCCCCAGCATGTGGCAGTGATTTGTTTCTCTCTGGAATTGTCAGGGTCACAGCATATTTTTTCCAAATGTTTTACCAGTTTTTCTGGATTCTGTGCTTTTTTAGGGGTGAAGTTCCAAAACATTGGAGGTGTCTGCTCACCTAGATTCTTGCCCATATTATCCCACACATCCTGTCACTCATAACTATCCAGCCTTGGATAGATCTCTGGGTGGTATATTTGTTTAAACTGAAACAAGACCTGAAACTCATTCAAGAGACAGCAGTAGGAACATGTTTGTTTGAGCATCCCAAGGATTCAAAATTCTCAAGAGTTATTATAGCTGGCCTGGAGGAGAAGGGGAAGGTGAAGTAGCAGGGAGTGTTCCCTCTTGTCTTCCCCATGGATCAGCTCTCTGAGGAGAAAAGGTGAAGTGTAATTGTTAATAGTTTCTGAGAGATGGTTCCCAAAGTACAGAGATGACAGTAATGCTGAGTACAAATAGCAGATTAGTCTCACAACCACTAATTTTATTATATCATAAGCCAGTGTTACACAGTACAGCAAACTGATAACCTTAATCCAGCCCCCAGGGATGAAAAACAGCACAACAGGGAGCACATGCAGCAAGTAAGGTCTTACATAACATAACCCTGAGAACAAGCATAAATTCTCTGAGAGCAGATAAATCAACAGTGTGATCAGCAACTATTAAACTAATATAATGAACTTCCAAAAAAAATTTTCAACACATCTCTGGTCAGCTTTATCATCTTAACCCTTTGAACCTGATGCAGGATACCAAAAAGGACTGTTGGTGTTTAACCCCAGCCAGCAGCCAAACACCACACAGCCATTCTCTCACTCCCCTCTAGTGGGATGGGGAAGAGAGGGAGAGAAGAGGGAAAGAGGGTTGAGATAAGGACAGACATTGTAAAGGGAAAGGAAAATAATATTAATTATAAGAGAGGATGTAAAGCAAGTGGTGTACAATGCAGTTCCTCACCATGCACTGACTGATGCCCAGCCCATCCTTGAGCAAGGGGCTGCCCCTCCTTGTTGGACAATTGCCCTTTGTTTTGTTGCTCAGTAGAGTGCTGATTATGGTATGGAATATACCTTGTTACCTTTGGGGTCAGCTGTCCTGGACATTTACCCTCTCTGATTCTTGTACACCTACTGCCTCCTCATTGGCAGGGCAGCATGAGAAGCTGAAAAATCTTTGAATCAGAGTAAGCCCTGCTCAGTAATAGCTAAAGCGTCAGTGTGTTATCAACATTATTGTCATCCTAAATCCAAAACAGATCACTGCATCAGCCACTAGGAACAAAAATAACTATCCAAGCCAAAACTAAAGTACTAGTTCTTTCTCTTCATTTCCAAGCTGACAGCTCTGAATCAGCAGGACTATCAAGTATCTCTAAAGTTTTAGACTGACTTAAACTTGGTTCCCACGAAGGACTTCAGAGGCCAAAGAGTCAAGCACCTAGGGAGTTGCTGTGGTGAAAAGAAGTAAAGAAAGGCCAGCAGTGGAGGAGTGGAGGGAAGTAATCACAAAAATTAACTTCAGCCCTGGGGATACCTGACCTGCTTCTCTAAGCTTCTTTATAAAGAATGGAGGATAATTATGGAACAGACAAGTCAAAGCAGAAACCTAATTTTAGGCTGTCTGAAACTGCAACCCCAGGGGAACTTCAGTCCCCATCATAGAGCTACAGTGTCCACATTTTAAAAAGGGATCTTCTAAAAGTAGTCTGTGAGCAGAGCTGAAACACAAAAATCATTTAAGAACTGGAGAAAATGTCATTCTTCTAGCTTGGTCTGTTTATCTTATCAGGAAAAAAGACTGGGATGTGACTAGATTAAAGTGTATAAATGCTTTAATGAGTAAAAAATACTTTTGTACAAAAGAGGACTTTATACACGCAAAGGAATACACAACTAGAACCAATTGTCTGGTAGCAGAAGCCAGAAAATTTAAATTAGAAAATAAGCATACATTTTCAACAGGGAGAGTGAGTAGGTACTGGAACATACTACAGAGGAAAATGCAAGATTCTCACCATATTCAGATTTTCAAGTCAGGACTAGGCTGAAAGAAAAGTTTCCGTGAAACTAAGGGTCTCAGTGCAGCATCACTGTCTTATACTTAATGGCCTGTGATAGTCAGGAGATTAGATAGTCTCTCTCAACCTTAAACACCACGAAGCTTAATTCTATGAGTCTGTACCAGGGATATAGGTTTTGTATAAAAAAACACTCCCCAAATTCAACTTAACAGTTTGATAACTTCTGGTATCTTTCAACACCAACCAATCTCTGAAAGATTTCTGGACATAGCATCACTTCTGCTGATAACTGAAAAGTTGAATGTATGCTGAATACAACCATTGCAATAACTGTTTATTAATAATGTTTTCTATTCTTTTATATATAGTTCTTAAAAAAAAATAAGGTGGCTGTAAATTTATGGCCTAAATGACCATATTTATGATAATATATATGCTATTTAGCAGCTGTAATTTGCCTAGAAATCAAGCTACAGAGGGGGAAGCAGAGTATATTGTTGTGATTTGCAAATATTCATTAATTGACAATCACTCTAATACTGTAAAGTGAGTAAATATTATTAGTGAGATTTTACAAAACTTTTCATGTCTAGGACAATTGACTTGTTCCACGTTGTGTGTGTGTATTGTAAATGCAGGTGAACCCAGTGGGAAGAAATGCTGATGTCTGACTCCAGTTCAGGAGGCTGAATGATTTCTTTATTATAACTATGCCACAATACATTAATACACTATATAAAGGAAGATACTAAAACTACCTACCTACTTTCTCTAACTACCATATTTAACTCACTCACACTCATGACCCTTTCGCCAGAATCCAGACGGAGGTGGATTGGATTGGCCATCAGGCTCAAACAATTCTCACCAGAATCCAATCAAGCAATCACCCCAGGAAAACAATTCTCCAAACACATTCCACATGAGAAAAACAAGGAGCAGAAATAGAAATTGTTTTCTCTTTCTTTCTCTCTGTGCACCTCTATGAAAAATCCTGAGAGAAATGTGCTTGCTACATGTGTGTGTGTATATATGATAAAAATAAATTTTAAAAGACAATGAGGAAAAGAGCATCAAAACCTATATAGAAAGCCCCAACCCTCTTGATATAATTTGCAGGTTTGAGGGAAATAACTTTAAACCAGCTTCATATCTCAGCTTAAAACTAAATCTATCCTAAACACATTTCATTCATTTGGTATCTGACCTGAAATCTGTGCTTAAAGAAGTAAAATGATCACTTCAATTATATTTATTTTCTCCTTTTTCTGCACTATGTCTTATTTGACAATCATGTTGAATTACCAGATAAAATTCTTCACTCTCTGCTCACTTTATAGTATTTTTAATGTATTTCCCATGAGGGTAAAGTGAACTAAATTCTGCTAACAGAAACATTTGAAAATCCGTAAGAAAAATGTCCAGGGAAAATGATATTGGGCCTTTATTCCTGGTAATACATCTTATTTCAGATGTCACCTTCAGCTAAGTAATCTGATGCTTCGGTTTTCCTTGTACCTAGAAAAAGAAGCCCAACATTAAGACAAATCTTACTAATTAAAAAGGTTTCATGTTAAATAAGAAGTATCTAAATGATCTGGGGAGAAAAATATAAAATCTGTAACTTGTAACACTCTAGTAGAAACTAATACAGGGATGGGGCAGTTCTCCCCAATAAATTTACATACTCTATTAGTTTTGGAGCTATTTTAAGGGATTTCCAATATAGTAATTTTGACTGGGTTTGACTTGAGCTACTGGGGGAAGACAAAAGCCACTGAAATTAACACTGAGTTTTAATGTCAACCTTTTCTACCATGTGGCTGCACTCTCACTGCCCATGTGCACTCTTACAGTGCCCATATGTCAGCATGGCTTTTCCCTACCTTCTTATCCAAGAGGAAAAATGGGCAGGAAGCCATAACAAAACCATCATCTCGACCTCTTCCCTACTCTGGCCCTCAATTTCACACAGTTTTTCCCCTTAGCCAGTATCCCACCTTCCCCTCAGAGTAAAAACTGCAGTAGCTGAGAGATTTCATTACTTGAGTAGACAGGCCACAAAGCTTTCCTCCCTCTATCCCTGGTGTCTCCAAGCAGGAATTATTGCCTCATCATTTGTAACTGACTTCCTCAGTGCCTTTTCACTCAGATCTATACAGATTTACCAGGGCTCAGCAGTCTGCAGTAGCTTTCAGTTCAGCCACTTGCCAGCCATTTGAAGTTTCTCTTTCCAAGGAAATGGCATTATGCAGAAAAGTGACATATGTGACTTGGGAAGCATTGACCTTGCCTTGATTTCCTGGCAAGGTCATTGCAGTATGAATTTGATATTTGTAGTACTTTCCTTATATATAACAGTACTTACTTTGCTAGACCATCTACTTCCAGTCCTGTACCCAGCATATATTTATCAATTATCTGGGTGAGAGGATCAAAGGCACCCTCAATCACTTTGCAGAAGACAGAGTTGGGAGTGTTCATATGCTGAAGGGTGGAAAGGGCTATGGACAGGCTCAATCAATGAGTCAAGGCCAATTGTCTGAGGTTCAATAAGGCCAAGTGGTGTGAGTCTTGGGTCACAGCAACCCCATGCAGAGCTACAAGCTGGGGGCAGAGTGGATGGAAAGCTGCCTGGTGGAAAAGGACCTGGAGGTTTTGGTTGATAACAGCTGAACATGATCCAGTGTGTGCCTGTGGCAGGACCTCTACCCCCCTCCCCTCTCTACCACAGAGAGCTGGTGCATAAAGAGATAACCCAGGCTGAAAGGCCTAGAAAGGGGTCATCTCTGGTGCCAAAAGGGCTCAGACCTCAGCTAAGAATAAACATCATAGTCTGGAGAGTTGATGTTGGAAGAGATAAAAGAAATATTCTTAACTAAGAGACAATGTTTTTCAAACTATACAAGACACACAAATTATGACAGAGGCAGATGCCTTCTACACACACACCCTGACTTCTCCCCGGAGTCTGGACACAGGTTCTGTGGTTACTTCCCTGCAGATTGAGGGAAAGGATCTCGATGTGTGCCCCACCAACAACTGGAACATAAGGCACTTTGAACCCTATGTTACATTACTTCTTCACTAGCTGTAGCATTAATAGGCACCTTTAACCTTGTGCTGTATATATCTACTAGTAGTAGCTTCCTTTTTGTCCTAATTCCTGTGTAGTATTTAGCTTGTTTTAGGTCTTATGTCTGTTTGTTTTCTGTCTATTAAATTAATAATTCATTCTGTAATAGACCAAATCAGCCATCACTAAAGAACTTGCAAACAAGAGTGGCTTTTGGAGTGCTGGCTGCCTCAATAAACCTACTGCCCACAGCCAGAGGCCTGGGCAAAAGGCCCACATCCATTCATAACAGTGGCCAAGTGGCCAAGAAGGCCAATAGCATCCTGGCCCATATCAGCAATAGTGTGGCCAGCAGGACAATGAAGGATTATCCCCCTGTACTCAGCACTGTTGAGGCCACACCTGGAGTTCTGTGTCCAGTTCTGGGTCTCTCATGACAAGAAAGACATAGAGGGGCTGGAGTGAGTTCAAAGAAGGGCAATATGCACTCTGCACATGACAGCTCCAAATCACCATATCACTAACCAGTCCTTCTCTGCTCACAAACAGCAGGTTCAGAGGGGCACCTTCCCTTGGCTCACTCACCAGCTGTGCCAGGAAGTTCTCTTCCACATATTCCAGAAACATCCTGGATTGTTTTCTCTCTGCTGTGTTGTATTTCCAGAAGATATCTGGTAAGTTGAAGTCCTCCATAAGAACAAGTGACAGTGGTTGTGAGATTCCTCCCACCTACTGAAAGATTTTATAAACTATTTTTTTCTGCCAATATTATAGAATATATGGTCAGTTGATTAAGCAAAAACAAAATACTTGAAAAATGTCTCTATTAATGCAAACACACATAGAGGAAATCACACATAATGGATACACATCCACAGTGTCAAACATCTTCACATTGCTCTATTATGAGTCATACTAAAATACTGTCCTCAAACCATGTTTTCTTAAAATAAACTTCAGTGTTGGTTTTGTGGGCTGGAGAGTGGACTTACAGATTTCTAGCAGCACGAAACATGCTAGGTTGCAGGTCATTTAAACAAATTCATTTTGACTTCTGAAGTGTACAGCCTGCCTTTGCTGAAGGACCTGTTAGCATGAGAAGGCATTTTTGAGATGCATTAAACATGCTAGTTATACAAAAGAGCGTGATGTAATGGTTGCACTAGTACATGAATACACAGAGGTGAGTATGAATAGCATTCTCCAGAATGATCAGTTAGGATTTTGCATACAAAATTTGACCCAGAACATAAAGATCAACTTATTTTCCATTTCAAAATAGCAAGTTTTATTAATCTATCCTCAACAATCCAAATATATTATAACTAGCACCCTTAAAAACAAACTGACCTTTTCATGTGAATCTTACAGGATGGGTTAGATATGCTAAAATTTTAAAATTCCTTTTTTGTTCCACTGTCAAAAGGTCTTCTCAAATGAAAATAATTAACACATTCAATTTCATCCTGGAGCAATCTGTGGTGGATGTGATGATATATTGCCTTTCAATAACTTTCTCTCAAACTCTTTTGGGGAGCATCATTTTCCTGAAACCATCAAGAAGGGACCCTTGTTGCTTCAGGCCCAGTCATGAGACAGTTGTGTTGGAAACACAGCTTTGGAGTATGTTTTTTGGTGGGATGGTGATCAAGCCACAATGCAGCTCAAGGAGATCGATGAAGCAGAAGAAAAAGGTCATTTAAAAAGCTTTTCTCCAGTTAACCATAACTGCATTTTCACTTACCATTTCAATCAATCTAGTGCTCATGCTACCAGAGACACAGTGCTTGAAATACAATTTTCAATGCTATGAGTTGTAGACCTTAGTAGCAGAACTAATAACAAACTAGATGCCTTTTCATCATAGACCAGCTCCTTATGCTAACAGCAATGGGATGTTTCTTCATTCCTGCCTATGCTGCATTTCAAATCACTTTATTAAATTATGTTGATCAGCACATGGCTATGTTCCTGCAGAAGCTGCTTCAATTTGAGCATATTTGTCCTTGTATCTGAATGTCATCAAGGATGTTCTCCAGGAATAAGTTAGAGTGGTTATTGCTTCACAATCTCCTTTTACATTCATTTCTGGTTATTGCCTTGAAGAAATCAGGCAACTACTTGTTGAGGAATGCATCTGAAGTTTCCTTAATACTACAAAAGGTTAGGTTATACAAAAATTAAGAGAAACTGGTGTTATTTCCAGATGCTTCAAGATCACTACATTGTGTAAAACTTAAACAACTACTTGCTTTTATAGTAATTACCCTCAAGTTCCCTTCTGCCATCAGCCTCTAGTGTGTGTTATACTTCCTTGCTTCAGTTTATGTTCCTGGGCTTTATCTTATTTGAGACATGAACTTTGTCTGTTAATAAAGTTTCTAGAAACATCTTGAACAAAAATGGTAAAACAAAATTGTAATAATGGATCATAATAAAAACACCCCCATTACCAGACATACAAAAGCCCAATCAATCAGGCAGTATAAACACCTATTCGTTCTGAAATTGCTTAGGAATGAAGTAGCTATGCTTTTAAGAAAAAATACTTTTTCATAAATGTCTTACCCCAATAGCAGGAAAATGTCAAGTTAATACACTGGTCACAGCCTGTTGTTCACACAGCATGTTTCTACACAGCAGCAGCTTCTAAGTCCCCAGAAGGAATTTTCTGCCTCCATCTGATAATGAAACACTCTACACACAACACATTATTCTCCCTCACAGAACAGTACAAAATCTTATCTGCGACCTCAGCAAAATGACAAGTCCTCAGCCCTGAGATGTTTGCCAGTGCAGTGTTATACTCTAACACCTGTTACAGCTCAAGTCCCTGGCAGTGCTTGGCAGCGTAGTGTGAAGAAGACCTGATGTAGTTACTGTCCATGGAAGACATAAAGCCTCAGCACCTTGGTGAGTGCAGATCCAAAAGAAAACTCAGTCTAGCAGTTTCCCCATCGGATATGAAACACCCATAACTCAATCAGATTCCCACTGTCCTAAGAAGAGCCTAAACTTGGGCATCCCATGTACCTCTGTGACTGTTGTTGCATGGAATGTTGGGAGCCCCTTAGAAGGCCTGATTTCATCAACATAGGTTGATTAATTTAAAGACTGACCAGACAGATAGTGCTACACTTGATTGCCCCTACCATCTCATATAATTTTCCACAGGATATACAAAACTTCATAATGCCTATACCTGCATATGATCATGGATGCAATACGAATTTGAGACTGAATGTGACATGAGTTCATGCTTAAAATGTTTTGTTGATCCCCCTGGTGCTATCCATTGTGCTATTACAGTTATGGCTGCTCTTCAGAGTCGTGCCACTGAAGCGTATTGGGTACTATTAACTATGTCCATTGAAAATTCACTCTGGTATTCCTATGCCTTGGTGAGGTATATGCTGTAAAAGCACACAACAATGAGTATTGCCAGCCTTGTTAATATTTTTACCTGGGTAAAAATTATCCTGAAGATGTTATTTTCAGTGCTGAAACTCCTATCCTATTATTCAAGATATGATACAGATACAGTTACTGTTTATTCTCCTACTACAGTTTTAAGTGGTGAAAGAAAAGGTTATCATTCGGATGAGCTACTTCTCTGAAATTGTGAGACAGCAACCAATTATAGATGCCTCAGACAGATGGGATTCTGCTCCTACTATGCAGGATCCCAATTATATCACATACACACTGCCACAAGGAACAAATAAAGAACTGGAAAGAATAAGGACGTTGTTTAACAGATGCATCTGTGTAAGTCATTCTGGGCTTACACCTGAGTAATGGTGGCCTGGTTTTCTAAAACAAGCATACGTCTGCTCATTAGTGGCATTGGAGCACCACTCAGTGGGAGCAAAATGTTAATTTATCCCCATGCAACAGGACAGCCTAGAGAAATGAAGTGTGTAAAACAGTGACTGTGCCATCTTTAGCTCTGGAGGGTACTTCTTCATACAAAGACTATAAATTTCTTCTTTTCACCCATTAATCGTAGTTTTGCCTGAGGGTTTAAAAAGAAGTATCAATGAACATGAAGGGTTTCCTTTAGACCTTGTCAAACTAGAAACCAAAATGGGACTCACCTGTCACATGTCAGAGATTCTCAGAATTCCTTCATTTCCTTTCCCTGTGTCTCTTAGGCTTTTTGGAAAATATACTTGTTAAGAAATAGTGCTCTCCTTTTTGATATATGGATTTTGTATTTCTACAGAACATTTTGTGTATCGGTGTTTGAGGTAGCTGAATTACTCCCAGCCTACACTGTACATTTTCAAAGGGACTATAAACACAGAGAAAGGAAATTACAACTTTAGCTTTATTAGAAGTGCTGTACCTGGCTCAAGTTAGTTAACCAAGTGAATAAATGAATGAGTGTACAAACAACTAGAAGTGACATTTCAGATACTTTTGCTAGCCTGAAAGCCATTAATTTTGTAATTAAAGGGTCTGAGATTTGAAATCTTATTTCAGTATTTCTGTCAATTAAATATTTCCACAATAGCTCTGTGTCTGGAGCTCAGGTAAAAACCATCTTCATCATTTTCTCTCCAGCCAAAGATTCAAGCTGGGACCAGCATACCCCCAGGCACTCATCACAAGTAATTACCCTGCAGAGGGAACACAGCCAGAGAAATGTAAAAGCATTACTATTATTACTTTTTTTGGATTAAGTAATAAATATTTTAGAGACTAAAGCTTGCCCACATGAAATGACAAATGAGCATATGCCAAATCCCCACCTACTCAATTGTGCACCTTTAGGCCTCTTCTACCTGAGATAAAAAGCAAAAATTATTCCCTTTCCCACCACTGCGAGCTCTTATTTTCCTTAACATACTAGAATCTCCTTCAAAGCTAAAATCTGCTGTGGTGTTAGTTACTTTTATAAAAGTTTCAAGTCTGTTTGCAGAGTAAGGTTAAAACAATTTCAGACAGTGCAATAATGGATAATTTCCTCTGTAGAGCTAAGAGTATTCCTTAATCTTTTCCACTTTGCAGATCCCCAGGCCTGTCTGAGAGAGGTGCAAGTCTTTGTACAACAGAGCTGACCTTCCTGACCACAGGAGCACATTTTTATATGCTTTTGTGCAACATTTCAATGTAATTCAGAATCCCAAATATTCATAGACCCTGGAGTGAAAATCAACAAAACTGTTCTTTTTCCATTGCCATGTCATGTTTGTCTCTCATTTACTACTCACTCAGCTGGTAATGCTTTCTCATAACTAATTTTTGTGCCAGAAAATTTGCAAAAATAGATAGTAAGGAAACAATAAATGAAAATTAAAAATAATTTTTAAATTACCCCATTATTTGATCTTTCACTACATTTTTCCTAAATGTAGATTAACAACATCAAGTTTAAATTGACAGATATGGTACAGATTTTGGAAAATATTTAGACTCCTCAGAAGTTATTTCTAGTCATTCTAATATTTCTCAGTTTTTTATAAACTATCAAAATGCTGCAAAAAATAATACAGATTTTGAAAATTAGCTGGCTATAGAATATATTTTCAATTCCATTTAAAAAAAAAATTATTTGCATGTGGCATTAATAAAAAATATCTTCAAAATCCCAAAAATTTTTCATAGGTTGATGTTGATCAATGCACTCTTTTATTAGGAGTTTTTAAAGTATGGACAGAATGATTTGTCACTTGGAAAAATAACCTAGCAAACACATAAATTCCACAGATGTTAAAGGTCTTTTTTATATGTCTATTTGCTATATAGCATCAGCAAACTACGTATTTGGTGTATCTGAACTTCTTCAGGTCGTGGACACAGGAATAAAAAAAACTGTGTTGTATTGCTAATATTTCTAAAATGCAAAGACCTCAAACAATTCCCTGAAAGCAGTTTAGCCCCACCTGAAATATGACAAATTAAACCCTTTTTGAATCAGAGGTGCATGCACCATTCCTCCAAATACCTGCTTTTCATTTTGCAGCTTCTGCTTCTTTAAAAGCCTGTGTCATATAATCTGCTCCAACTTTAAACCACAGTTATTCCCTCTTTTTGTCTTCATCTACATTCATCTACAACCAAAGAAACCCTTTTATGGACATAAAAAAATGAAAACTAAAAATAAGACACTGAGGAAGTATCTTCTTATCTGTTTACTACTATCATTGCTTTGGTCTAGAATATTATGGAGAATTTCTCATTTCAAATATGTATTTCTGTAAGGAAACAGAACAAAGATTTCACATAGACTGATATCTCTAAATAAACATTATGAGGAAATTCAGGAGCAGTAAATCCAAGAATGCAATCATATAACTAATTTCTCACAAAATTTAAAGCAGACATAGCAAAGGTGCTCATAGAAACAAGCAGTATAACTATAAATTTGTGTAAAGCCAGAGATTTGCCTTACTTTCACTCTAGCCTAGAAATGCACATGCACATCTCTTGGGAGATCCAGGTGAAGTCCACAGAGAACCTGAGTGCTTAGAGGCAGATTCTACTCACTTTTTCTAAAAAAAGGATATCTTAGAAACTCAGTCTCTGAGGCATTGTTTGAAAGACACATTACACACAAAACTTGGCTACTCCTTGAAAAATACAGCCTCACAAGACCAGACTAAAAGAGTTTGAGTATGAGAAGATCCCATCTCTAATCTGTTGGAGATGGCTGGAATCCTGGAAGGTGAGGTTAATAAATCAGGTTGTAATGATAACTGATAGATTGTTTCTGTCCATAAAAGAACACTGGGACAATTCATCAGATTCCTTTTTCTTGGAGCAAAACTACTATCTACTTATAAAATAAAAAACAACATACCAAATGTCACTTATAATATTTCCCAGTTTTAAGCTTCTTACCCAGACACAAGGCTTTGGGATCAGCCTGTTCATCCCTGTGATGTTATCTATTTAAGGGCAGCAGATGCTCAACACAGCTTCTCTTCTCCCAGAGCACCTGTTATGGCCAGTGCTGTCCCCCTGAACTGTCATAGAAGATCAAGTTCTTTTTTGCCAGCAACATGCAGGTAAAAATGAAAACAAACAAACAAACAAAAACCACAAACAATGTACTTGGTATCAAGTAACAGACTTTAGAGAGTTTTCAACTTGGTTTTGTATTTTTGTTTGTTTGTTTGTTTGTTTTGGATTTTGATTTTGGTTTTGGTTTTGGTCTTGCCTTCTTCAGATTGTTCACTTGGAAAGTAGAAGACTTCAAGATGACCTAACTGTGGCCTTCCAGTACCTGGAAGGGAGCCTACAAGGAAGATGAGGGAGACTTTTTACACTAAAAAAGAGGGGATGGCTACAAACTGAAAGAGAGTAAGTTAAAACTAGATATTAGGAAGAGGTTCTTTACTGGGTGGGTGGTGAGGCACTGGAATGAATGTGCTGCCTAGAGAAGCTGTGGATGCCCCATCCCTGGTGGTGTCCAAGGCCAGTCTGGATGGGGGTCTGAGAAGCCTGATCCAGTGGAAGAGGAACTGGGACTAGATGATCTTTAGGGCTCCTTTCAACCTAGGTCACTCTGGGTGCGAAGAATTAAAAAAAAAACAGAGAGTTAAAATTCTCTGATTTATATTGGCAAGGACTAAGTTTTGTTGTAAGAGACCTTCCAGGTCCAGAGCAGGCTCAAGAGCACTGAGTGCTACAGTGACACAAATATTAGGCAATTGTTTCTATCCCCTTGTGCCCACTGCAGTGTAACTGGGCCTAGATATTTACATTTTAGAAAAGTTGCATACAATGTATTGCAACTTCAATTCATATTTACTTAGTTCCACCTCCCAATAGTCTTTAGAACTAAATAAATATTGAGGTTTTTTCTGTATTCTTAAACCTAAATTTAGTGTGTGCTGGGAACATTCTAATAAATTGTTTAGTGTGAATCTGAGAAATTCTGGGGGGAATAAAGCATAATTTCAGGCTAGTTCTGTGAAACTTTCCATCAAACCTGACAAAAAACCACCAGAAATTACATTTAAAAATGCATCAAGGAGCTGATGTAGTTATTTTTTCCCCAAGAAATCAATACAACTACTCATATCCAGTGCAATTTTTTAGCAAAAATTGAAGTTCATTCTTATAAACCACAGTTATATTCCTTTAATTAAAGCTAGTTAGACAACTAACTTATATCATCTGATGGAAACGTCTTAGTGGGTAATCTTGAAGTGGCTTAGACACGGTTTTTACTTTTAAATTTAAAAATTCAAACAAATCAAAGCATTTCACCTAATTTGAATGTGTACACCACAGAACATTTGTCCCAAGACACTCAAAGCATTCACTCACTTCAGATGTAAAAGGATATGGCTTTGTGGTATCTAAGATGTTTAAGATGCATAGAATGTTAGTCAGTACTTTGACCCACACCCTCCTAAGAATTCATTTTTGTGTGTTCCATTTGCCAGAAGAATTTGCTGCACAATTTCTCTACATTAGAAAAGCCAGAAGGAAAGACATCCTACTGTTTTTTTCTACTGCTTGTGGCTTATTCTTTTACCTCTTTCTCTAGAGAGACCCTTGACAGTAAGTCTGAGTTTAGCATAGTTCTCATCTGTAGAACTCAGATCCAAAACTTTATTCAGGTTGTAAGGCATTTTTTTCTTAAAACTTCAAATATTTAGGCAATAATAAAGACTTAATAATGAGACTAATAGAAGTTAATAAGAGATAGCAAAGATAATTCAAGCAGAGAAAAATATTTTAGCTCTGATTGACAAAAGCTGGATGCAGCCTTATTATTGGAGGCATTAACTCTATTGACCAGAATCTAAATCCAGGAATATTAATTCATGCAGAAATAAAAAGAACATGATCTGAAATTCAAATTATCTCTACATTTGTGAAAAGTCTAGTCATAATACCTTGTCAGGAAAGGAAGAGTTTGCATTCTGTGGAATGTCAAAGCAAAATGTACACCCTTATAGAGGATCTACTTTAAACTATTCTCTTTTATTATTTCAAAATTAAATTAGTTATTTAAATTAGTTAACCTTTAAGGTACTTTTCTCAATATACTTTTTTGAAATTATATGCTTATAGTTTCAAATTCAATAAACAAAACTAAAAAGATCCCCAAAGCATATGTTTGGGTAACATATGTTAAAATATACCTCACTACATGAAAACTATTTGACATACTTCTATGGAAAAAAAAAATAAAAAAATAATTAAAAAAAAGCTCTAGGGGGCAAAAAAGTAATGTGCCATGGAAATAAAGTATTTTCCTAAATACAAAAACTTTCACTTTAATATGAAACTTTGTAAACACTGAGACACTGATCAAATATACTCTTTCTCCACTGTTACCATAACATTAATACATGCCCAAAGCATTCTCAGTTGAATTCTATATGCATAAAACTAGTAGATATTTTTAGTAACACTTTGTTAAGAGACCATCCCAGTTTCATTTGCAAAATTTCCCAGCCTAATGTTTAATATTTCCACTAAATTTTAGGACAAATGAGATGGAAGAAAGACTGTGGAAACTCCAAATTTGTAGAAAGCATAATCTGTCAAGTCTGTTCCCAGTAGCAATCTTGCGGTTTTTCCCTTTTTCCCTTCCCTCTCAAAACACGCAGTCAGTCCATGAATAGGCAGGATTTTTTTCTCAAAGGTCACTACTTTTCTCAAAGAAAGGTGATAACGATAAAAAGACTTAGGGACAGGCAGATTTTCACTCTTTCATTTTAATTAATCCCTGAAGTTTCTGTCCAGTGTTACAGAATCTGGGAGGTCTGACCTTTTTCAAGTGTTCCCAGAGGAGAGGTATGTAAGGGATAGGTTTCAATAGCAGGAACTGTAGTATTCCTGGGCTTATTTCTCTCTGTTGAAAAGGCCAATTTTGAAGGGGAAGGGGGAGGTCGGGGGTGGCATAAGGTGGGGATAGAAAAGGAAAAAAAAGAATAAAAAGAGAAAAGAAGAGAAGAGGAAAAATCAAAACTAGATACACTTAAAAGCATATTAAAGTTAATTGCCTTGCTCAGCTAGTCAGTTATGCTGCTCTTTAGTCACTGGAAGGACATGGGATGTCCTCTTCCCAGGATGTTAGTTTCCATTGCAGAAAAATAAACAGAAAGGTGCTTCAGACGTGCAGAATGAATAACCTGGGGCAACTCCAGAAGGGACTCCACCATGATGGGCCATCATCTTCCCAAGGGAATCTAAAAAGTCTGTATTTGACACTCAACTCTTTAGCCAGCTAACAGAGGAAATGGAGCCTGCTCTTTATCGGGCATACTCCGTTATAGCCACATCTTTCATGCAGTCATTCCCCCAAGCAACACAAAAAATATTCTCAAATTCAGGAGGCCTTTCAGAGGCAGTCAGTCCTATTCTCCAAGTTTCCAAATGATCCCCTTTGTGCCTGCCCCACACAAACAAAAGGACAGGCAGGCAGTGCTGAGGGGCACTGTGGTGGCTCTGTCTACCAGTCATATCCAAAGGGAGCAGATCACAATTCAGAGCACTACAGGAACTTACCTGACTCACGGATGCTTTACAGTTATAAGGCAGCAGGACAGGGTTTCCTTTCTTTTTTTATTTCAAGCTATACAGCAGCATAAGAGGCTTGGCATGGACACAAAGGAAATGAGCTCAGATTCCTACCAGCAGCTCTTTGGCTCCTGTGCCATCTCTGTTTCAATGTCACCTCTAGCACTCTGGCCAAGGACAAAGGCTCATAGTTTGGTTCAACCACTGCCTCTAAGATTCCCAGCTTGATCAACTCTCATGATAATGAGTAGATGGTGGGAATGAGTTACAGAGAGAAATCCATGTTTCCACCACTGAGCATGGCTGTTATTAGTATCAATTAAAACAATGCTTTGGAATCTACTCTCTCTGTCCAGCTGAGACCTCCTGCCCAAAGTTTCTGCCAGTTGTGTCCAGCTTGACTTCCTCTGAGTCACCTAAGAATTAACATGCTCAGATTGACCTCCATCACTGGATTAAAATTCTTGCATTAGAATATATCAAGTGTCTATTCCACCTGTTCTGGAAGTATGTGGGAGCTTACTGTGCATAGCCCAGTGTGAACACTTAAAGAAAGTGCTGAAAAATTTGTAAGAAAAATCTAACAGGGCTGAGAAAAGGTGACAAGCAGGCAGAATAAGCACAGGGAAGCAATAAAATATAAGGCATTAGGCAGAGCACAAGTAGATACAGTTTAAAGGGAGGGAGTTTAAAGACCTGCAAATATCTAAGCAGCAGGGATCACCTAAGAGGTGACTGAATTTGGGAAGAGCATATATTTTATTTGCCTATTTTTCTTTTCTTTGGAAAAGAAAAAAAAAACACAGATCTCAATTTATAGAAATTTTTCACTTGAGAGAAATTTGCATTTTGTATGAAGAAAAAAAGAAAACAGTGGCAAGGAGGGACTAAGTATCACAACAGAGTATAATTAGCACTACAGTGAGTAAATGGCTACCCTACTTAGGGTGTGGAAAGTCCTAATAGAGACAAATAGCATGGCTGCCTGGCATGGTATATGAAAAGTAGCTTCAGTAGTTCACTGAATCATAACAGTTCACCTAATGTAAAGACTGCAGAGAAAAGGTATCTGATCTAAAGGAGTGTTTTATCTATGTAGGACATTTTTGTCCTGAAAGCTGTCAGAATCATCATCCACCTGAATCCTAGAGCCTATTCATTTGACTTGAAGAGCAAAGAACTGCATCTTGCCTATCCTTTGTGTTCAACATGAAAAAGAGTCTTGACCAGAAAACAAGTGCCAGTCTTGCAAGTCAGCCCAAGCTTGACTTAATTTAAAGGCTTTCAGTTAACTTTTGATCAGATGTAGGCTTAACCCCAAACATCTTTCCCAAGCACTTTAAGGACAGAAGTAATAAATTAACTGCATCCCTTTCACATATGTCTAGCTCAGTTGCTGCACTAGGAGGGAAAGAGTAAATCCTCTTCTTGTGTCCAAAGGGCAGAAACATTTCAGCAAAGCAAAAAGAATCCCTCAGCACAGCTACCACATAGGTCTACCACATCAGTGGTGTGCAAGAACAAGTTAGTTTCATGATGGCCCAGTTTTTGTATCAAGGCAATTCTAGCCATTCACAGCACACAACATGGTGGAAAAGAGAGTCTTTGTGAAAATATATAAGGTAATGGCAGATACACCATTTAAAGGCTACTCAGGAGTTTCTCTCGGGTTTTGTGTGTTGGAAAATTAGTCATTAGTCTTCCTCCAATGGATCCAAGCCACTGGTTTTCCTTTAACAGCAGTTCTATGGGTACAGTGAACTGAATCAGTACATAAAGTTACCACTATCCCCCTGAGAAGACAGATGAAATCACATGCCAATTAAATATTTTCAATGTGTTCACCTAGTAGCAAAATATTACACAGCCCAGTAGTGTTCCATATATAGAAACAGCTTTACAGAAATAGCGGCTCTGCTGCATTGGAATTTCCCAGAGGACCAGTTACTGTTGTTTTATATGTTAACACACTTGCTGCAGAGTGAAAGTACTGAAACCAAATACATTAAGCAGTAGTTTTCTTATTGCCTACAAATGGCATTTAAGCAACAGTAATACTGCTTTAGACTTGAAAAGCTTGTGCTTTCAAAATTTTGGCAAGTTGTTGGAGTAAGTCTGTGCTCCATTCCCAGTGCACAAATCTCAACACAGTAGTTATATTCTCAGTCAAATTACTGCAAGGGGAGGAAGCCTTGCAGTTGTCTGAGTGCAATGAGTTTGGCAAGATAGCTCTATTATTGTACTTTTTAATCTGACTTGTTTTTTCTCCACTGCTCAGCAAGAGCAAGTAATCAGAACAGAAAATGATTCCAAAATGTAAATTAGTGTGTCTGATGTAGGGAACCAGTGCATACAAAAAGTCTTGTAACAAAAACATTTCTTTTTCTAGTTCACTGCTGGCAATCCAACCCTTAAAATTAAAGAACTGCTTTTCTAATTCTAGTATTACATTAGTGTTTCCTTTAACTATGCAATACATGGGCACATACATATAATGTATTTTTGTTTAGAGGCTGCAGTTTCTATTAAATTTAATTACTTCTTTCTGTTTCTAGGGTAGCTTGAAAACAAGGGCAGTTTCTATTAAATACCATAACATTCCACAGAAATATACATGCTAAGGTTATCTGGCAAGATGTGTCTACAAAATGAAGTCTTACCAAGGCACTGCACTACTGCGTGCAAATACATGGAAGATGACTACAGCTCAGGCATCTCAATGCTAACAGCTTGGACTTTTAGCCTAATGAAGCACATATTCAAAACAGTTGAAACCACAGTCTTTTAATCACTGCATCTTGAAAATATCATTACAGTTCTTCTAAAGACTGTGTTAATAGTTCAGAACCTGCAGGGTCTAACCTATTAAGTAATGCTGACAGGCATTGCTTGAAATTTGGTTCAGTCATCTTCACTATTTTTTCTGGCATATGAATTTCATGCTATGGTATTTAAATAAAATGGAAATAAGAATAGGAGCCAAGCATATACTGTTAAAATTTCAGAATACATTTCTTAGAAGATGCCCTCCACTGTTGCTTAATAATTAATTTTTTAGAAAAAACAGTAGATAGCATGTATGTAACACCACTGAGGTATAGATATATAGAGACTAAAAAGGATAAAAGTATTTCACTCAATAAATATGGAAGAGTGGATCAGTAAGTTCACAGAGTCACTAATCTCTGCAAAAATTCAAATATGGATCTGATTGCAGAAGTTGAGCTCCAGCTCCTGCTTTGACACAGTGCCATGTGATATAGGGAAAAGGTCTGACCCTGACCCAATATTTCATTAGGATCCCTGTATATCAAGGAACATGTATTGCTTCACTGTCTTTGGTGTAGCTATATACAGACACTATTATTTGTTATTTGCATTTTGGTAGCTGCCTTCAACAACCAGGGCTTGAGTGAGCTAGTCATTATAGACACATTTACAAGGCTCACAGTTTTCATGAGTGGCAGTATATCAAAAGAGACAAGCATGATTGGGCAGGATGACATTACAAATGAGCAAATCGAGCAGGGAAGTATGCTGAAGTCACACGGTTTCTGTGTGTAAAATTATAATATCCTAAAGTATATTTCAAAATAACATTCTATATTAGGCAGGAAGGACACACGTCTGCACAATAGAAGATTTTAAGTATTCTTGTTTGAGCAAAGTGCCTAAAATTTCTAAGAATTTGTTTACCTTTCTGCACACCTGTCATTGTTCTATGGTGGGTTTTTTCCTAAACTTGTTTCCTTTTTAACAGATTGTGATATGTGTTTGGGTCATGGACAGAATTAATAAATCACAGTCACCTAAATTACTTTTTTTATGTGGCACTATCATTTTGCTTGATTTATTGTTGTGCACATAACAGTTTTAAAAGATAAGTAATATTAGATTATTGCGAGAAATAGATACCAAACACCCTTTATGAAACTGGCTTCTATTCCCTGTTTGAGTTAATAAGAAAGTATTTGTTGAATAAAAAAGGCTTTTAGCCTTGAACCAAACAATGCTTCTTGGAAGAGCGAGTCATTACTTTGTTGGATGTGATCTTTAAAGTGAGGCATTTGCTCTCAATATAGGGCAAAACAAAAAAGATGCATTTCAAAAGCATCACCAGCATGCCTCTCTAACAAAATTGTCAGTAATAATGACTAGAAGCAGATGACTTAGCTATGAGAACTAAAAATCAAACTTCAAAAATTATTTTAAATTGTTTTTACAGCAAGTATTCACCAAGAAAATGTAGCTAAAGTTATCCAAATCACCAAAAATTGTGTTTAGATTCTTTTACCCTGCTTTCAGATGTCATGATTATGCTTCATATGATTTTAAACTTCAACTATATATTTGGTTTAACTGTTTCCATAGCTAGAGAAATTTTTTTCACCCTGCAAATTACTAAGCCCATCAAAGACTTCTGTAGTAGATAGGAAAATAAGCAATATGAAGGGGGAAAGAAAATCAAACAGTACTTGGTAATGTTTCTGATTTTACAGTGAAACTCAATTGACAGCTGAGCTTTAGCCATAATTGATTATATGAAAATCCTAGTTTTCCTATTTTCCTTTTCATAAAAAAAGAAGAAAAATTAGCTCTACCAACTTCCTATTTTTGTAAAAATTATTGAAATTATATCCTAAAAATATTCAAAGCTTGTAAATCCTTCAAAATATCTCCAAGTATTTTTTACAATCCCATTGCTTTAAAGCTATGGCCGTTTTGGAGAGAAAACCTAGGCTGGTTTCAGTAATTTGGTGATATCCCAGTACCTGGGTGTTTGAAAGCAAATGATCAAGTAGGAAGATTCACTCTGATAGAACAAAGGCTCTGCTTTTAGCTTCATTGATATATCTCACTGAAGACAAAATCTACCAGAAATTTACTGATGCATTATGATAAAAAGTTCTTACAAATATCCCTCTTGCAGTATCTGCAGCAAAGCTGAGATGTTTCTCAAAAACTACTTATACGTATGAAACAATACAGGAAACTCAGAGTTTCAGCTTCAGCATTGCCCATGTAACTAAACACCTGTCCTTTCTCCAGCCATCTTATTAATGATTGTAAATACACCTGAGTTTCAAGGTAAAAGTCAGAAAGCAGATGTTGGAGGAAAATTATTAACACTGCTTTGCTCACCTAACAACACAGCAAGGCTCTGTCTGTGTGTAAGGGAAAGTTTCTAAGGCAGAAACAATTTGCTGTGGGCTCACACAATACATGAGGGAGAACTCCAAAGCATCAGCCTTCCTGACACTGATAATAGTACTGCTTTTTAAAATAACATAAACAACTGCTAATTCAAATGCTGAATAAAGGACATTTGATTTGAAAACAATACTTCGTCCTGCTTTGGTTATGTTCCTTAGAATGGACTCTGCAGGTAGTTGAACCACAATCTATCCAAGAATCTTCTGGTATAAGGCTAAGCAAATTTGAGGAGAAAGACCAAATTACGTGTTTTGCACTCAATAAAACTCTGCAAATATTTCCATAGTGGACAGTTTTGAAGTCTGAAATGCTTCTAAAGGTTCTCTAAACAACATGCTAAATAAATGGTAAATTTATATTTCTAGAAATTTAAACATATCCTTTATACTAAATGCTCTTAGCACAGATACATAGAGGTTGCAACAGGGAAACATTTCAGTAGCAAATTAAATTTTAAAAAAACATTCCAATTGAGTTTTCAAATAGAGAACTTGGGTGCTCTTTATTTGTATAATGGGAACAGACGATCCTTTTGGATATTCTCTCTGAGGCTGAATATCCAATTCAATTACCAAAGAGCTGAATTGGAGAAGCTGTTATGAATAAACAAAAAGCCATTTCTTTTGACTCTTGAGCAAAACATACTAGAGAAGCATTCAGACTTCCTGTGTAACCATAGTGACATTGGTTGCTAGTTCATTTCTAAGTATTTCCAGCAACAAACACCTATCAGGATTAACCTAAATCTTGAGGGAAGTAGATTAGGATTTTTTTCAATTCTGTGATTATTGTTATACAGGATTTTAGCTAAGGAAACATCTATTACTTTCTTGGGCATGCTCGTGCAGGCTTCCCCATGAATTTGAATGGAGAATATCTGACTATATACTGAAATGCAACAAGAACCTTGAGATTTTTACAATATCAAACCACTGCTATTTTTATGAGTCTACAAAATGATATCTAAATCAATTATATTTGGACTGATTAGAGCAGCATAAGCAACTTCAGCATTGTCTAAATATCTACTTAATTGTTTTCATGCATATTCATCTCTGCTATAATTGATAGGAATGTTTCTACAATTGCAATGTATGTTGGTCTTAGAAAAGCACCTAAATTTAAATGCACATATCTTAACATTTTTTAGTGCTTTTAATCCATTACTAGACAAAGAAGGAAATGTCAAGAAGAATTATTCTCAAGTTTGCCAGGTTTTGGCTGGCAAAATTACTGGCTCATGGACACAAATCTTTTCAAATATGATGAAGGGTAGAGAGAAAAACCAAAAAGTCTGTTTCTAGATTTCAGCAATTGTGGAACTTTTCTGTAAATGGGCAGAACAAGTCTTGTTCTTCTTCTTTCTATTATCAGCACTTCAAATCCCCCAAATATAAATTCTGATGTGGGATCTGAAAAAGAACCCTAAAATCAAGTATGAGGTTCCAGTCTAGTTAATAATTACCAGTTATTTTATCTTTGTGATGATCAGCCATATCGAATCTATACAGCCTTGTACTGTATCTGTGTACATCAGCCTAAAATATCACAAGAGCATTTCAGTTGCATTTTTACTTTCCTCTTTTGTAAATTCTTGTCTGCCAGGTCTCACAAATGACTGTTAATTACTAAACAACTCACATATAAAGAATGTTAATGATAACCTTGCATTGTCTCTGCCCTTGAGAATGTGTGGCCTATCCAGAAACTTTTCCATGGGTTTCATTACCTTTCTCAGCCCCTGTATTTGTTTTAAAAGAGCATTGTAGTCAGATGTAAACAAACAAAAGTTTTAAACAAATGCTTTTCTCCATTTCTTTTCCCCTCTGGGTCTGTTCCCAAACTATTGTATGAATTACTGGGTGTATCCTGCTGCTATTACCCTGTATGGGAGCATTGTCATTTACTTTCCTGCAACCTGGATCAGACTACAAGTTATATAACTGAAAGTATCTGCAAGGGGGAGAATATTTTATTGTTAGCAAATAAAACGTCCTCACATAGCTCAAAACAAAGCTCGATAGTAGCAAATAACAACAACTTATTTATTATTCTAATTCTTTCTCCTCATCTTAAGGTCACCTCTAAGAGCCAGTTACTGCTGTCTTATAAAAAAAGTGTAAAAAATTATTCCCTGGAATTGTTAGCCATTTGCCTCTAGGAAATGCCATGAAACATGAGTTCCCAATTTACAGGGAGCTATACTGCTTTTTGTCTGTAAAATTAATAAATCCTAAATTCTGGCAGGAAAAGAACTAATAACATGACTTGTTTCCAAGTTCCTCTCCATGGCTATGCTATTGGGCAGTTGGCCCAACATCACAGCAGTTTGTTACAGTTTTAAGCCAACCATTTACTCATCCCATGCAGCATAGGAGCCTACCACTGCCTCCTCCAGTGAAATCTTTTCCTCAGTGGACTTCTGGCACCAACAAGGTGGAGATACACATACTGTACGGGAAAACATCTGGTTCATTTGATATGAAAAAAAGGAGGAACTGAATTTAAATTAAAATCCTCTTGAAACTTTGAACTGCAAAATAGAATTTGTGTTCTGTTGAGAATTTAAGAAACCTCCTATTTATTAGCATTAATTTGAGATGTTAAAAACTCGTGTAATAAATAAAGCATTTTTTAAAATTCCTGTTGATGTGGTATTTCATTTATTTGGAAGGCATATTTGACAAGAAAGAGGATTATGGAATCTTTTCATTTCCCTTTTTTTTTTTTTTGACAAATATATTCTAACTGGTGGAAGAACTATTTCAAAAGGAATTGTGGAAGCAGGTTTAATAAAGATAGAAGTGAGCTCCAAGAAAATATGAAGAGCAAAAAAACAAAGAGAACACCTAAGTGGTGCTGGATTAAGGCAACAGAGAATGTTTGAAACCAGGAAAAAGTCAAAGAGGAGACTATGAGAAAATTGAATCCTACTGGAATTGCAGAAGAAGCTACTAAAGGGATTAAAAAATTAAGGTAATGAGGGACATATAAGACAATTTTTTTAGCAGCATTTCAGGGACTGGATTCTAAAAGGGAAGTGCTGTAATGTGGGACCACAATAAGTCTATGTAGTGAGAGTAATTAAGATTGTAGGGGTAGTTTAATAAGTAATAAAGTATAATACTTAATTCAATCCTCATACATGTTAGGGAAGCATGAATATTTTACTGCCTTCAGGAAGATAGAAAAGCACAAATATTATTTGTTTTGAATCATAAACACTAAGATTTTATTTAGCAATTAACCTTTTCATTTTTCAGAGAAAAATTGCTACTTTTCTATACTACTTTTTTCATATTAAAAAATGCCATGACTGAAAGTGATGGGTCCACAACTAATATGAATATGTGTATGCATGAGAAACTTCCAAGGGCTGCCCTGAAAAGCACTTGAGAATCAAGTAACCATGTAACTGAAGGATTACAAGAGACAAGCATATTACAAGATAGACTCTGAGTAAACAACTCATAAGTAGTCCAAAAGCAATATTAAAAAAAAATACAAAAAACATTATAAATTAGTGAGCCAAATCAAAACTCATTGACACAGAAAAATGGGTTTACTGAGTAACTTACACAAGTCTGGTGGGTTAGCTATATGCATTAATGAATGCATTGATACCTTTACATTTTCTTTCTCCTTTATGAGACACAAACACAACTACAGATCTTTCTGTAATAGTATTTCTTGAGACTCCAGAAAAAGGAGCAGAAGTCCAAGAGAGAGAGGTGGGAGTCCACAGTGACTCATTACTAAAAAGCAGAGAAATAATGAGGTGATTCAAGGGAATACAAAAAGAAGAAAGGCAACAGGACTTGTGGCCATTAAATAGGCAGTTTCACAGGCAGTGGCAATGTGACATGGGGAGGAGATAATAAGCAAAGCAGAAGACCCCATAGCAACATTCTGAGGTCTTGGATATTATCTTCTGTATTGTTTTGTTTTCTAAACAGACAGTATTCTGAAAGAGCTACCAGTTTATAACACTGAACTGCATAAAATGCAGAAAGTTGAACACATGAATGAGAGGGATTCTAAATAAACAGTAAAAAACTTTAGGCAGGAAATGTAGAGAAGATATGGCTTGACATTTACACAAAGAAAGCAACATGAAATGAAAACACATTATACATCATTAGGTGTAAGCTGAGGGAAAGATAGATCAATTATTTTAAGAGGAAGAGTGAATAAATAATGAATACTAATAATGTCATAAGAGTTACTGCCTTTTTGGTATGAGCCTTTGGACAAAAAGATTAATGGGAACCATGCATGTAACACAAACTTTATAATAAAGCAGTTCAGGTGAGCAAACAGGTCACAGAATACTGAGAAATATGGGAGGTAATCAAGACTATAAAGGGGATGGATTTCAATCACCAGTTTTAAAGAAAGTAGCAAAAGTGATTTGTGAATCATTTGCATTTAGTTACTTAAGAGAATTTGAAGAGAGAAAGACAGAGATGTCAGTAAAAATTGGAGGACTGGAGAACAATAAGTAAAAATTTAGTCTTTTTTTTCCTTCAGAATGAGAAAAATGTAGGACTGGACATAATCAACCCAAAAAGGTGTTGTGGAAGAGTATTGAACAATCATTCAACTAGCACCTGAAGGAAATGTGATAGCAAACATCCCAAAAGGAAGCACAGAAGCATACTCTGTCAAAATAATCTCATTTTACACAGTGTAGGGTCAAAATCGAAAGCAAAAGGTATTTCACATCTTTATTATGGAAATGCACTGCACCTAGGATTATCTTACAACAGTGAAGTCTGGACAATAAAGCCGATTAAAGTGTAGTGTTCAGTAGTTTCTGTCTGTACCCATCAAATTCTTTTATAGATTTGTTCTGGGCTTTCACTAATAGCTTGAATGCTGGAGTAGAGAGCAAGCTGGGTGAGGGAAGCACTTTAGGAAAAGCAATTATCTTCAGAATTTTTTGTCTCAATTTACAAAACAATCTAAAATTAGTAACACAAAATAAAACTAAAGAGGAACAAAAAAAGTCTGAAAAATCCTAATGATGGGTTGAAAGTATAATAGGAGGCTGAAAGTAATTCAATATACATTGTAATCTAACACTAATCAGTCATGCCCTTATTAAGAGTCTTGTTTTTCTGCTGCCACATTTCCTCACTTTTTCAAGGGAAAACCATTGGTATATCTGTTCTGCAAACCATATCAAAGACACAATGTAGGTGAAAAATAACCTCTTTTGGCAGATTAGTTTTCAGTTCAAAGGTGAGAGATGAGATTGGAGAGAGAAAGGCTACAGAAGACTGACTTATTACAAGTTTTTTCACATTTAAATTGAATTAACAATGTAACACTTACTCTAAAAATTTACAAGAGGAAAACCAGATGTAAGACATTAGAGACAGCAAGTCACACTGATGAGCACCTGCTCTCCAGCCCTCCACTGCAGCTCAGGAGAGCACATCTAAGAAAGGGGTAGATGTTGTGAAAGGAATCCAGAGGAATGCAATGAAGGTAAGTCTTTGAAAGAACTGAAGAACTTCTAGCACTGATTGGGTCAGCTTGGAATCAACATTTTACAGTCTTGAGATGCTGGAGCCTATTTAAAGTACCTCAGGTTCCTTACAGGCATGTTTTAATTTATTTTAAACATTTTATGTTTCAAACTTTATAATTTTAAAAATCTTTGGGTTTTTTGAAAAACACTTTATTTTTTGGATTTACAAAACTGTATAGCTGTATATATGCTTATTCATGTCCTGTTATTTCTATTCTAAGTAACACATTCTATGTAACACAACTGTCTATATAGCTATAATTTACATTCCGGTAATCTGAACCTAATATTAGATATGTTTCTTCATTTCTTCATTTTCTGAATGTGTTTCTGAAGGTTTCAAGTTTAGAGATCCTTCTCACTTTAAAATAGAAATCAATGTATTTTCAAATGAGGCCATTTTAAGTTGTTTTCGACAACAGGTGCTGGCAAAATTTCCATAACTAAGACTTGAAAATTATTGTAGAATTACTAGAAATCTTCAGAGAAGATGGTGATATAAAAAAGTGGTTTAGGCAGACTCATGACATTTTGACTTTTACAGCTTCTAAGAGTATATTCAAAACACTGTTGAAATAACATTTAAAGAACTCTACTCAAAGGTAGTCTGCTGCCACCAATAAACTTCTTGGGTAAAACATCATGAGCAGCTGCCTGAAAAGATATTTCTGTGAAACTTGTGTAATCAAATTTTAGCTTACTAATCTTAGTCCCTTTGTAGGACTCTCAGGAAAGACAAAAAAAATAAGTCCTTTGGCATGGTCCCCCCAACACACTTTTTTCTAAATTGAAGAGATAGAGATTTAAGAGACTAACCATTTGGTGAAGGAGGAATTGGTTGGACAGTCACATCCAGAAGGTAATGGTCAATAACTGGTAATGATCAAAGTCCAGATGGGCATCAGTGACAAGTGGTATCCATCACAGGTCCATATGGGGATAAGTACTGTTTAATATCTTTATTAATGCCATGGATAGTGGGACCCAATGCATCCTCATCAAGTTTACCAAGCTGAGTGGTGCAGTTGAAACACCTGAGGGACTTGATGCCATGCAGAAGGATCTGGACAAGCTCAAGAGGTGGGCCCATGGGAACGCCATGAGGTCCAAGGTCCAAGGTTCAGCATTTGTGTCAGGGAAATGCCCAGTATCAGTACAATCTGGAGGATGAACAGATCAAGAACAGCCCTGTGAAGAAGGGCCTGGAGTACTGGTGGGTGAACCAAGAGTGTGCATTCACAGCACAGGTCAGCAGCATTCTAAGCTGCATCAAAAGCAGTGTGACCAGCAGATCAAGGAAAATCATTTTACCCCTCTACTCTTCCCTTGTGAGACCTCAACTGGAGTATTGCATCCATCTCCAGAGTTCTCAGCACAACAAAGACATGGAACATGCTAGAATGGTTCCAGAGGAGGGTCATGATGATAAACAGAGGTCTGGAATACCTCCTCTATGCAGGGAGCCTGAGAGAGATGGAGATGGTCTGTCTGGATACGAGAAGGCTCTGGGGAGACAGGCTCTGCCTATACCACTGTTTCATATCACCATCTTCTCTGAAGATTTCTGGTAATTCTGCAGCCTTGGAGGGGGATTATAAGAAATTACTTATAAGACATTTTAGCAGGACCTGTTGTAAAAGGAAAAGCGGTTATGAGGATGGTGAAACACCAGAACAGGTTGTCCACAAGGCCAGGTTGGATGGAGCTTTGAACAATGTGATCAAGTTGAAGATGTCCCTGCCCATTGCAGGGGATGTTGGACTAGCTGACCTGTAAATTTCCCTTCTAAACTAAATCATTTTATGATTCTATGATTTTATGAGACTGCTGAAGGACTTCCAAGGGCTGAAGTGTGGAGGGAATGCTGGGAGGAACAGTTTTTTATCTTGAGAATAGTTATCTCCACATGCAGAATGTAAAAACTGGATTAAATCACATCATACTGTATAGGAATTATTTCTCTACCCATAATTTCAGCATCCCACTTCAGTGTAACATAGTTAATTTATTGACTCTGATAGCTAAAATTCTGGGAAAGCTGCAGTCTCTTTTGTGAGATGGAAAAAAAGGAAAGGGAGAAAAAAAAGAAAAAAGAGAGAAAGAGAAGAAAATAAAGGCTTATTTTCCCTAAGGAAAAGAGGAAAAATAGTTAATCCCATCTCCTGTTTTACTACAAAGTGAAATTGATAAGTATATATTGAAGGTTCCGTCTCCAATTTCCATTTCTTTAATTTGAACCACAAAGTACAGGAAAAATAACTTTTCCCAGGCCAAATATAAAATGTGTGCTCAGTCCCAAAAAAAGTTCAATGTTTTCTTGGCTATTGTTCAGAACCCTGTAACAAGTTATTCTTTTGGCAATTGTTAGGGCTGGATCAATAATTATCTTTGTCCTAATGTTTTGCCTAGATGGAAGCAGAATAAAGAGTCATTCTTGCCTCTTAAGTGAAGAAAACAATGAAAAAAATCAAAGGAAAAAACAATTTGTTATTTATTAGAAATATTTATTAAGCTGATGATTACCATAATACCACCAAACATTATAAAAATATTAAATACTCTGGAGGGTTGCTGGGGTTTTGGTGACCTGTTCTAGGGAGGAGGTTCTATCTCTCTTCTCCATTTCAAAACCTCTTGCTGCATGGCTGGTCCTACTGGGGGTGCTTGTCACTGAGGGCAGTGGAAGCTTGCAGATCCCAGAGACAGCCCCAGTCCCTGCCACGAGCATCAACTCCACTATCCCCATGACAGGCAGGATTCCTCATCATAAGAAAGCTCTGCTCTGCTATTTTTTGCTGGTGCTTTCTGTCAGCAGGGAAAGTGAAGAGAGCTGGAAAAACAGAAAATAAATTGGTGAAAGCACCTAATAACTATTTTCTACTAAAAGAAGTGTACCTTGAATCCATGCAGGTTGCTCACATGTCCATTCTCCCTTTAGTAAAGGCAGTGTGAGTGATTATTGAGTTAGTAATTCTGTATCTGTCTTTGTGACTGCTTTGGGCTGAGCTGCAAAAACCAAAATGTAGTTTAAATGTTCCTAAGTTTGAAACAGTCCAGGATTCTAAATATCTCTGCCCAGCTTTCCAGAGATCTCCCCCTCACCCTGCCCACAGCACAGAACCCCACACCAGTCCCTCGGGGCCATCAGCCCGTCCCAGGACGTTGCAGCAGAGCTGGTCTCCAGTTTCCCACAGCCCAGCCCTGCCCAGCCATGGGCCATGGGCCTTGCTAAGATGGGCCCAGCCTCTGCCCAGCCTGAGCCCCAGGGCAGTGTCCAATATGTGGGGCTGGTGCTGACTGGTGTCCCTGGCTGCTCTGCTCCCAGCTGGGATGGTGAAAAGGACCTGGCTGCCCATCCCTGCCTCTGCTGATAAGATCCTCAGGGACTTGCAAAGGAACTCATACCATTACCACACCTGTATGTAGACACCTGCATTGCAGACAAATAAATGCAGATGTTTTAGTCTGAGGCTAATTCTCATTCCTGGAGGTCATTTCAAGAAAAATTCTGGTATGAGTTTTCCTGGACAAAAAATCTGTTTGAGTTTGACTAATGTGAAGTTTTTATTGGTGATAAGGAATTTGATATAGCTCAGCACTACTTCATAAAACCCTGCAGTTTTCCTCTGGGTGAAATACCTGGACTTCTGAATCATTCAGCAAGATGACTAACATGACCCTGTCAATCAGCTCAGTATCTCCTAAAAATCCATAAAAATTTATTAAACTTTTGAAAGGCAATAGTTTCTCTCTTATTTTATCAGAGGCTTTGTTTCTCTGAAGTGACCAGCAAGAAGAGTGGAGCAGAAGGATCTCAGAGGTGCAGCTGAAGTAATAAAGGGATAATTATGATTTTTGTAAGATGCCCCATGTTTTCTGACAAGTTTTTATTAAGACTATAAGAGCCCTCTATTTCAGGGCTCAATTGTATATTGCTGCTGTCTGTATTTCATTGTATGGAATTATTTTGTAAAATAAAAATCTTATCTGGAAACCACTGTGTGCTTTTAAATTCATTGACTCTTGGGCAGAAACAGACCTCACATATATTTTAAAATGTGAATGACAAGAGCTTTGCTAATATTTTATCAAGAATAGGTAAGAGACAGCATTGATTATTTTCAGTCTGACATGTCACCTTTTCCTTGTGTAGAAAAATAGCAATTGTACCACTATAATCAACTAGTGAGGTGTCATATTCCCAAACAGATACAAATCACTGTTTATGTCCATGAATAAATGCTGCAGCACCATAGTTAAGAGGAGCAAGAGGCAATGCCTTTATGGTCTGGTGAGCAGTGACTTGAGCTGATGTAAAGCTTTCTGATTTCTTCTGAAGATCGTGCTGCGACTAGCACTTGAATTGTCTCTGCCTGTGTTTCTTTTCTTTTCCTCAATTGCCCTCTGCAGAAGGTTAATAATAGGTTTAGAATGCCAAAGTTTTGTAGCCAGTGAATCACCATTTCAAATTTGTCAGTTAATGATGTGAAACCAGCTGCTATTTTAAGTGGAACACTTACACTTCCCCCCCACCTCACTACACAGATGCTCTTCAGTTCTGTGAAGAAATTGATCATTTAGTTTCTTCTTCAAGCCTTCAGAATATCACTAATTTCTTATTTACCACAAATTTTTCATTTTGTGTAAGTAACACTCTAGAAGCATTACAGTTACCCTATATGCTCTGTACTGTTCTCACAGCTGGATAATGAAAGAATTAATTATATCCAGCACAGAATTAAAATTCATAAGTATGGAAGTTGGTGTACACATAAAACTGCATTCTGTCTATAAATATCCTGTAATGATGCTGTGAATTACTATACTTAAGTTATTTCCAGGTTAAAAATTCATTACTCCTGCTATGAAAAACAATTACAAACAGATTAGTAAAACCAAGCTGATTTTACAATTACTATTTTCTTCTGACAATCATGCTATTTGCATTTTGTATTTCCCTTGACCTAGACAACTTTTATTAGAAAATGTCAGCCTGAAGCAGCTGCAGAGAGTCAGCAGCTGATATTTGCATTGCTTTCCTTATGTCTTCTGGAGATTTTCTGCTCCCTATTGCACAATATAAATATTAACATAAAGGAGCAAGATGAAGTTTTAGACATTTTGATCAACCTCAGGAGGAGTCACTGTTAACAGGATTTGACCAAAAACTTCTATTTCCACACCAAAGAGGGAAGTGGCTGTCACTACAGAATAGTGACATTTTTAAGCCTGATTGCTGTTGTTCTTTTTTTTCCTACCTTATCATTACAATACTACATCATATATGCTCCTCTGATATCCAGTTTCTCTCTGCTCACAGATCATTCTAAATTCAGCTTTTGATAGGTCATTGCAACAGTGAAGAATATGCACATAGTTCAACAGCTACAGTGTCATTTTTATAAGTAATAGAAACACAACTACTTTAAAATAACATCTGACTCCACAAAAGAAAGTTTAATTTAATTGATTACTTAAGGAAAATATGAAAATATCTTCCTCAAATTATAATTTAAAAATTATGGCTTTTAGTTAGCTTCTTTGTTTTTCAGGAAGAAAATTATAACAATTACTCAGCTTGAAATAACTATATGATAGGAGAGGAAAAAAGATCTTGTAAGTGGAGAGATTCGTGTACTGTGTTGTCAGTGTTGCCAACTCTTGTCTTTCAAGCCATATATCAGTTGCAAGTAATTGAAGCCCATTAACTGAGAGGTTTTAATGTATATTTCAAAATTCAATCCAGATTTCAAGAATCTATTGTTGACATCCTTTATTCAATAGAACAGCTAGATAATATACATTATTGTCTTACATCCATCATCATGGTACCTAAAATCATGGATAAAATTTGTCATTCAACCTGAAGACATATTTGCTAATGCTAAATGCTTAACAATGCCAAATAACAGGAAAATTAACTTCTATCCATTCCATAAAATTAACTCTGATAAAGATTAGTTAAAAATATTCAGATTAGTATTAACTACTTTCAACTGTGTAATTATATAGATATTTTTAAATTGTGACTGACACATCTTTGTGATCAGAATAAAATGTTATTTATATATAATAGCACAGAAATATACATTACCCTAGCTAAAGATCAGTATAGAAAGAGTTGGTATAGAAATAAATAATAAAAATTGGTATGGAAAGAGTTAAGCTAGTCATTTCATGAAGGCTGAGAATTTCCAAAAAAATTCTAAATACTTTTTAAGAGTATATATGTGACTTCCACATATTTAGAATCACCAGATACATCCAAGTATTATTCGAACAAAACAAACAAATATCTGATTTCCATTTAAATCTGGCATATATTAATTCATTCCTTTAATCTTTGTCACTGGTACTGATGAAGGATATCCAAAAGCCATTGGATTGGTCCTCCATTTTAGAATCAGAATTTATGCTGTTTTTTCATCATTTCTTAAGCTTTCCGAATTGGTTTACTAAGGGAGTATTACTAAAAACCTACCGTTGGAGAAATACTTTACCTGTATGAATTTTTTTTCTTTTGCTTTCCATCCTCAAAGTACTGAGGCAATTAAATAGCCAAGAATAAATTTTTCTGAACCTTAAGAATGTTTTGTCTGGATTTGATTCAAAGTTAGGATTGAGTCTTATTTCATAAAAATGAGTTAATTTCTCTCAATATACCATGTCTGGCAATGTAATACACGTCCTAATGGAGACACATATCTTAAAAATATTGAAGTTCAAATTAGTAATTGCTTTACATAAATAGTTGCTCTGGGGAAGAGGAGGGAATATTACCTGTCAGCATCCAGAAGTAGCTGAGATACAGTGTGAAGAATATGTGGCTGATCTGCAATGATTTATTTATACTCTATATTGCCTAGTTGTGGCTGTATTAGCTTGCCAGAATGTTTACTATATGCATATTTTGGTTTACTTTTAGAAGAGAGTAGTTAGAAAACTGCCAAGGAAAAATAAAGATTCTCAATAAGCATCCTGCTGGTAAACATTTCACAGGCACTATGAAACAATATTTGAATTATTAAGCTATTCCAGGTAGCAGTCAGGTCATTTCTTTTGCTAACACTAAGAGCAGTAAGATCAGAGGAACAGTAACATAGTAAAGCAGTCATTTTAGAAAGAAGGTGGATGCTTTATTATGCAAGATTAAACTTTGAGCTTCTGACACTGATAAAAAGAGGCAAAATCTATTGACAAAAAATTTCTACTAAGCATTTTAGCTCCAGTGAGGATGCAATTGACCATAATTAGCTTTTCCATGGTTAAATTAACAATGTGAAAGATGCAGAATCCTGACCTTATTTGGTACAGATTCTGAAGAAAAAATATCATTTTTAAACTCTCCTTTACAAATCAAAATCTTAAAAGAAGGTCAAACCATCAGTACATGTAGACAATGTTTTTTGCAAAGCATTTTTTTTCCTAACTTAAGTGATCACTAAGATTGATGACCAGTAAAACCAAATTGCACTGCAATATGAAAGGACACATATTTTTACTGGGTTTGCATTGTTGGGTTTTATTCCTTCCTGCTGTTTTTGTTATACTCTCCAAAGCTTATAATGGAAAACTGTTTTTAAATGTTTTTCTATATTTGAAATTCTCCTTTCATGAAGCAGATTGACAAACAAAATTACTGCCCTCAAACTTTAAATACAATTGAAATGCATTTGATTGAGTCAGCTTTCATAAATTTTCTCTCAACAGACAGAAGTTCTAAAAAGTTTGTGCCACAGTTAAACTACAGGGATAGGAGCCTCTGAAAATCATGTAATTAGCAGCCACAGGATCTTTGTAAACAGGTAATGTCAAAGGAATCAGAGGCAAGCTAGCATGAAATAGTAAAAACAAGTGACTTCAGAAGCAAGTAATCAGCATCACAATAGGGAATATTCAGGAAACAAAGAGAATTAATTTTTAAAGCTTTAGTCCTTCAGACTAAAAAAAAACAATCCACATACTTCTGCATATCCTTCAATTTACATGTGTGAGTAGGAGCAAGTTGACTAGAAAGTGCAGAAAGTTAAAGAAAACTTGCAAACAATTCCAGTTACTGCACTGATGTTCCAGTGGCAACAAGATCAAACAAGCATGCAAATTCTAGGAATAAAGTCATGCACAGTTAGCATAGAAACAATTCAAATCAGAAGGAGAGTCTGCTAAGTGCATGGGCACAGAAAACCAGGATCAGAACATAGTACAGTCAAAACAAAGGAAATTAAAAGGCCTTAGACTCTACAGTGACTTTCTGAAGTGCTGCGTAGCAGTCTCAGGAGGTAGGCACAACCCTTTATAAAAGAAGAAGAGAAAGACAAAAAAAAAGTTCTAAACCCAAAGTATTGCTCAGTAAGGAAGTTGTTCAGGCCAGAGAGCAGAAATTAAAGCTCTGTAAAGGCAACCAACAAGAAAGTAGCAGATAGGTCATGAGGTGTCAAAATATGTACATTAATTAAACACTTCATAAGCTTGAGAGAAAACTGAGTACAGAAAATATATATTAAAAAAACCTTTGGGACTGCAGAGGAGACTGAAATATTTTGATCTCTGTCAAAATTAGGGATGCTGATTCCACAAGGAAACAAACAGTCGGAAACTCACCCTGATGGTACCTTCATAAGAGTAGTCTCAGCACTGAGAATGACAAGGAATTTGCAAAAGCAGAACTATCTGAACGCATATAAATAAGGTAATTTAAAATTCAAAGGAATATATGTGACTGAGTAAAGCATACATAAAAGTTTTAGCTGAGTCTGTCATGGAGTATTTCAGCAGCTTTCTATACTGCATATTGCACTGACCTGCATTAACTGCTTTCACTTTTGTCCTCACTGAGTTATCCCAAGGAAACAAGACATACATGCAGAACAAGCGGTTGTTCCTATAGGAAAAAAATGAGCAAGGTCACTCCATACACTGTAGAAAGAGGCAATAATGGCATCTCAGTATCTTCCAAGAACAAATCCATTTATGTATGCCATCACAGTAAATTCTCAGCAAACAGAGAACTACAGCAAAATTTATCAATATGCAATGTATTTCACTTTGAGCAAAATTTTAGTACTGTTTTTGACAGTACCTTGATGTATGCTTTGGTAAATGGTAGCTTACTAAAGGTAGCCTAAACCCATAAAAAACAGATAAGCACACTTCTTTAATTTTCTTTTCAAAAGACTAAAGTATGAAATGGAAAAACATATAATGTTTTACCTAAGCAACAATATCCTTTTGTGACTGACAAAATATATGGAAGACATTTCTTAAAATCAAGTTGCCTGCAGTCAAATACACATAGAAAATGAATTGTCTGCAACTTTCTCACACAGGGAATAACTTCCATTAACTCAGACTAACGTGATGCCCCTGTTGACTTACGGGTTCTAATGTAAACATAGGTTCTATTTCCTTAACTGATTTCAGGCTTTTGCATATAGTGAAGGTAAGTGTGAGGACACTGATTACAGCACACAGCAAGTTCTTCCAGAGATAACTCATTTTAGTAATATTGAATAGAATATGTGTTCAGGGTAGATTGAGTACCTGATCCAAATTTTATGGTGCAAATAAAAATATATATATAGTATATATAAAAATATGCATTATATTGACTTTAAACAAGACACTACTACTTTTGAAACTGATGGACTTATCAGTGTACCTGATGACTTTATTGTTTGGGGCACAGAGCAGGCCCTGACTTTACAGTTTGGGGCCCATCAACAGCCCCACAGTTGATGTTCTCTTGCTATTTTCTGAAGGCCAAAGGCAACATATGTAGAGGTACATAAACTGCTTCTGCCAGAGGACTTGCTTCATATTTGGCTTTAGCCTACCTCTGGTATGGGTTGCTTATGCTACAGATTTCTTTAAGCAGGCACGAGACGTGTTACACAATTCAACTTCCTCATGTCCCATCCGCTTTTATCCTAATGCCCAGAGGAATCCTACTGATTTTCAATAGGTCTAGACAAGGATGCCTCAGTTTAGACAAGGATGCTTCTGTTTCTGCCAGGCAGGTCTGTGAAGATTTTGCATGAGAACTAATAAGAAAGTGAAGGAGACTAGGTCTTTGCTTCAGTTCAAGTAATAGAAGTACAATTTACTCATCTATTCACTGACAATTACTGATTCATGCACTAATAATTACTCTTCATGAGTTTATCTGCATCAATATGCTGTGTTCCCATCTTCCTCTTCCCTATTCTCTACTCGCAAAAGTTTACCTGGGTTTTCTCACTGTCTATATGATACAAGGAATTCTTCTCCCAGAGCCTCAAGATACTTGTCTAGTTCTGAGGCACAGGAAATGCAGATGAGCAAGTATCTCTTCCAATGTTAGGCTGAGAGCCGGGGCTTCAGAAAACACCATCCACACAGAATCCAGGCTCAAGGATCTTTCCTAGGACTGGGTAAAGAGGCTCTTCTGTTTAGGGCTCTGGCTTCAGTAACTACTATAAATAATACATAAGGTGACACCACTATCAGTTATAAACAGTAAAAAAAAAAAAAAAAAACAACAAAAAAGAGGTAACATCAGATAACACTTGCAAATCTCTTTGAAAGACTAATGTCAGAGATCTATTGACAAGGTACTGTAGCTGAGACCTGAAACAACTTGTTATTTTCTTGAATGCTGGAAAAGGACACCAGTGGGAGCTGTGCTTTAGGGAGACACCTACGTGTTTGGGTAGGACTTCAGGGGGCTGCCACCAATGGCTCGGTACTCCCTGTGCATTTACCTAGAGACAGACAGCCTCTGGTGAGCAGATTCCTTTCACGAAGCCACAACAATCTCTGACTGCTGATGAATTTAGGTCTTTTACTTGATTGATTCCCTAACCCATACACATTAACATAAAAAATATCTAAAATAGAAAAGCAAATAACCTTTATTTTTTGTACATTAATATGAAAAGGAGAATTTTTATCTTCTGTAATTTTAAATTTGAAACAGTAGCTTTACCTAGACACTTCATGGACACTGGACACAGCACAATTAAAGACCTTCAGAGGTCTCCTTGCTTATAAGAAGCATTGCCAACAGAATCATGACACTCTTCATTATTTAAATTAATTTAAATCCCTTAATAAAGACAGGCAAAGAACATCAATGAGAACAATTACAACAGCAGGCAAACATTAGACACTACATATGGGGATGTGTCAGACTGCTTCCTCTTCCTTTCTGCACTTTTCTTTCTCCAAGCACTACTGAATTATTATTTAGTCAGCTTCTCTTGTTTTGTAAACAAGCTCACTTAGCTCATCAGTGCTTCCTATTCCCTCTTCAGCAAAATAATAAAATATTATTACTTAATAAGTTTTCAAGGACTAATAACTTCAGCACAGTTTTTCTTGTTTAAGCAACATAAACTGCTTAATCTGGTAGGGCAGAAACTAGGTCTCCAGCTAAATTTCAAATTTTGACTAATAAAGAGATAAAGGATTCATCTCTTTCAAACAAAAGGTTTATTTGGCCATGAGGGAACAGGGGGAAAAGTTAAGAATCTAAGCTAAAGGTACATGAAAGGAAGAGAAAAGATGGAATAAAAGAGGAGGGAGATGAGAGAAACAACCCTTGCAAGATACCCACGTTCTTTCTGAAGCAAGCTCAGTATAAAGCACTATATGCATTTAGGCCCATCAATTTGAATAACCCAACTGTGATCAAAGCAATTGTTCATCAGAATTAAATCAAAATCCCATAGAAATATTTGGAGTATAAAAACTATTATTGCAACAAGATGACAGAAAATACAGTCAAGAAAAGCAGGGCTTCAGCAGCAGTTTCAATTTTTTTAAGGAAAAATTGTACTGCAATAACCAGTGGAGAATCAATATTTTCCTAATTGACTCTTTCCTATACAATTCTGAGTCTATTTTATCACAAGTATTTCCTTATAACACAATAAATGAGGCAAGGTTTCAAATGTAATTTTAATATCAAATATAATAGTAGTCAATAGTAGGGTCAAATAGTAGTTTACACAAGTAGTAGTAAACTTGCAGCCAAAATCATCAAGACAAACATTGAGGACTGACAAATTCAATGAGGAAAAATGTGATGTCCTGCTCTCCTTGAGAGAAAAACTGTGCTGGCAAGGTCACTAAAAGGGTCTCCGATTAGCTTAAGAAGTAAGTCAACAATAACTTTTAAATTTAAAAATAAATTTAAAAATAAAACACTGAATAATCTAGAGAAAAGCATTTTTTTAGCAATTTTGAATAACTTCTTAAATTGTGAAGAAGCATTTGGACTAAGCATACTCCTAACATTAGCACAAGCACATTTGTCGCAGTGCCTCCTTTGGTCTGCAGCTAGCTCGGTGTTCGGCACGCTTCACAAGAAAGGCTGCCCCCATGACCACTGCGGGTGAGGAGTGTGACCTGTGAGTTCTGCTCTGCCAGACCAGTAAAGGACCTTGGGCGACAACGACAAAGACAAGGGAGTCGTCCTTCTGAGGGTACCGCTGCTCCGAGTTTATTGGTAGTTCTCGAGACCAGCCTCAGCTTGAATGGGTATGGCCCAAAAGGCAACTGCGTGCAGCGTGCAAGGGAATATAACGGGGGTGGTAACATGGGGAGGGAACAACCACAGACCAACAGGGAGCAGCTTGGGGGTGGCCAGGGGGGTGACAATCAGGGGAGGTATCCAATGAGATGAGAGGGAGGGAGGGGTCCCCCGGGATCCGCCTATCACCCGAGACCTTAGCTGGAAGGTTCTGGATGGAGGGGAGAGGCCTCAGGGTGACAGACAAGCCCCGGGGGGGAGTCAGGGGGATGACTCAGCTCAAAGTTACACAACAGGGGTGGGGAAAGGGAAGACTGACAGGCGGAGGGGGAGGAGGAGAAGGAGGGACGGACCAAATAACATAAAGAGGGGGAGAGGGAGCAACCATAACATGGGGAAACTTAAAACACACCCCAACACACATTCTTTGAGTAATATAAGATTAATATTGTCAATGACTAAAACATCATCACTCTGGCAACAGAATATAAATGGTTTCTCTCCAGAAGGATTATTTAGGTGATAAACCCATCTGTTGTCAGAATATATATATTACTTGGTCTTTATTTTAAAAACATTGATCTAAAAACAATATTGAAATCTTAAGTGCAGAGAGAACACTGGACTATTAAATTACATAGTTGCAGAAGGGGCTATTGCAATCTTTTGCCATGAGATAATTAGTTTTACTTCCATCTTGTTCAAATTCACTTTAAAATTAAGGTGTTCAGTTCTGAATTTCTGCCAAACGCTGCGACAAAACATAGGCTGCAGCTGAAGTATCAGGAAATGGAGAGAGGGAGCTGGGATCCATCAGCAAAGTAAAAGAACATTACATTGTGATTGTGAAAAATTGAAGTAGGAGACAGCATATAAAGAGAAAAAAATATAATTGTTGTTCTGCAAAGCTCTGGGATGGAGCCATTTCACAACAAGCCAAATACAAAGAGGAGGGAAGAATTTGGTCAACAATCTAACAATGATCTCAAAGACTTTAACATAGCCTTGATAAGGTACAAACAGTTGCCAAAGTTGCAGTGAAATATGGTTCAGCAGCACAGAATAGTAATTATAGAGCTGAATAGAAGGTCTGGGTAGAAATGCATATGCCATGACAAGTAAATACAATGAGAAAGAAGAGAAAACCTACAGGAAAATATAAACAATGTCTCAGCAATTACCCAAAATTGAGAAGAACAGTATTTTTTTTCTTTTATTGGCATGGAAATGATCTCTTCAATAAACAGATACAGATGGAACTTGAAACAAGGAAGACAGACAGCATAAAACATTATAAAAGCTGGCCTAGCATGGCAGTAGGTAAAGCTTGTTACTGCTCAGTACCCATTGGTATAATAGCCATATTGACACAAAAAAATTCCTAAGATCACAATAAAATAGCCCAAAGTCAACAGTGTGAATAAACAGGGTCAGAAAAGAATAAAGACTAAATAGACTGATAAAATTAAGAGCTGGAAAGGAACTTTTTACAAGGACATGTACAGCTAGGACAAGGAGAAATGGGTTTAAACTGAAAGAGGGTAGATTAGATAATAGGAATAGTTAGATAATAGAAAAAAAATCTTTGCTGTGAGGGTGGTACAGCACTGGCACAGGTTTCCCAGAGAAGCTGTGAATGCCCCATCCCTGGAAGCGTTGAAGGCCAGGCTGGATGGGGCTCTGGGCAGCTTGATCTAGTGCCAATGGTAGGGGAGTTGGAATGAGATGATCTTTAAGGTACCTTCCAACCCAAAATACTAAATGATTCTGTGAACTTGTAGCATGGAAAATTGAACACCTTTTCACTCTTGCAGGCAATATGTGTCAATGGAGAATGCAGCACTTGGACAAAAGCAGTAGGAGGAATTCAGTACTCCTGTTGACTGCAGAATTTTCACTTGTGCATAATGCAGGATGGATGGTTGGACAAGCACCCTTCCAAATACTGCATTTTGTTTTATTTTGCAAATAAATTTTAAAACTCTTGCAAAGCACTTGATAGTGAAATACTAGCAAATACCTGCTACCAAGAGAAGAAATCAACTCATCAGCAAGCAGATGAAGTATAAATGCTTCCTCTTGACTAGGAGATGGAGAACTATGAAGTCCTTGAAAGATATATTCAGATGCACCGTGCAGGAAGGCCAGTTAAATATCACACACATTTGTGCTGAGAACAGAACCCAGAGCTAGGGAATGACACACTGACTCACCCATGGATCCCACACAGAGCAGGATGCACTTACCAAAGGAGTACTTGGTGGCTCCACATTTCACATAATATAACTGCCCAAAGGCTGGAGTGCTCCTCTGGGGAAGGGAACCCTAAATTCAGTGTCTTCCTCATCTGGCTGTCCTACTCTCTTTCAAAATTATTTGTTGCATGTACATGCTTCTCCAATCTGCAAGGGGAGTCCCATCAAAGAGAAGCCAAAGCAAAACAAGTGTGCACAGTAGGGACTGGTAAGAGGGAGAGAGAGACTGTTCCCTGGGGAATGAACTAGGACATGCAAGCTTTTTCCTTTAACTTAGCAGTTTGGGGTTTTTTTCTGGGTTTTAGTTTGGGCTTTTTGGGGTTGGAGTATTCTGTTGGTGGTGGTTGAGTTTGTTTGTAATTTGTTTTTCCCAATAACAACTAGTAAAAATCCTGTTACAAACATCCAATGATGAAAATGCAATAAGAAAAAGTTTTGCCAGGATGTAGGAAATGGAGTTAGTGTTATCTTTAAAGCAAGAAAAAGTTAATTTTCAGGTTAGTAGGATGGCACACTAACCATAAAATCACTGCTACCCATGCACTGAGAGAGCATGGTACAAAGGCTTTGCAAATGCCTATCAAACCAGCCCATTGAGCCTGGTTCTGCAATCTGTTCAACATGACTCTGAATCCTAATCAGTCTTAGTCCTGACGTAGGGGCTGATCTGCTCAGCACAGTGCATGCTGTGCTACACCTGCTCAGATGAGCAGTCAATGCCTAAAGAATTACAGGTACAAGGAACGAACCATTAGGACAGAACACACAGAAAACTTAGTAGAGACTATCTCTTATAACAAGAACAAACAAATTGCAAGTGCATAATAACACTCCTTAAATAAACCCAGCACTAAACAAGTCATCAGCCAATTTATTTTCTTTGTTTTCCTATAAATCACTATAAAAACTTTAATATTAGCCCTTCATAAAACCTAGGCATATACAGAAAATTTTGAGTATGGATTGAAATTAAATAAAATAATCAAGAAAATTAGTTTTTTCTCTTTAAAAAATCTAGAAATAAATATAAATTATATAAATATAAATTACATCAATATCTATGAAACAAAGCTGATGGCTGCACAAAGGACTGATCCCAAAGAGTGACACACCTGCTTTCATAAGTCATACATTGCAGAGCTCACAAACTAATATGGAATTTAGAGCGAATGTGTTCTTCAGTTCAGGTGAAGAAACATAATGAAAGTGATTTTCCCTGGGTCAAAAAATATCTGCACTTTAACATCTAGAGCAACAAGCGTCAGAACTCATATGGGTCAGTTGTCTTTTGAAATAAATTACTTGTATGTTCCTACAGATACAGTTACTATTAGCAAATGGAAGTGTAGGATTTTATAAGCTGTCAAAAATATATATATACATCTTGTCATCTTGAAGGTCATCTAACCAAACTTTAGTATGTTCTTTTCAGCACATAAAAGTGAGAACAGATTCCAGATATTTTTCTATGGAATAAAATAAAACATTGATGTTTTAGCCTAGTCAATGTTTATTTTATATGAACAAATAATAATGATATGAACAAGTGTTCATATTTCATCTGTATTAATAATAATAAATCAATATTGTTATATTTTTATTATTGTTATAATTAATATCACTTTTTCAGAAAAGGCACTGGAAAATCTTTTCTCAAAATATTTATATCATTCTGTCCTAAATACTTGTTTGTAGAAACAGGACTAACACATGCACATGTTGATACCATATGAAGCATGAGTAATGCACATTCTGCAAGCAGAGTGTTCAATCTGACTCAGAACAGTAACCTTAAAAAAGGATGCTTCAGAGTTAGAGAAGGATTTATTCAAATGTGAACATTTCGGTTTATCATATGTAGGAGCATAAATAAAAAAAATAAAATTTAAATTGTATTTAAAAGTGTCATTTGTGTAAAAATGCTAACCATAAATTTTACAGCTGATCTTTGGGTAGAATTTATTTTTCCTAAGTTCAAATGGCTACAACATGGACATTTATATCTGAGCTCCCTCTGTCCTTCCTATATAATTGATGTAGAGCAGCAGGCACATCCAGGGAGTCATTCAATTGATCTGTTTCCACTGTGTAGTGTAGGATAATACACCTCACACCCTGGGGATGTCTATTTCTTTGCAATGACTATAAAGGGAGCTTCAGGTGACTAATTCACAAAGGTACTATAGGTATCTAGATTTGTTCAGATGAAACCCACCCTAAGTGTTCTTGAAGAGAAATGTGATGTATCTTAAGGCAAAGAGAATTACGCAGGATAAAAAGAGCATATTGAAGAAGTAGGTCAGAAAATAATTTAAATTTCCAGGATCAGTTCCTAAGAAATTACCATAATCAAATCCACTGTAAGTTCTGAACTAAGTCTCCTAGTATTAACAAAAATCAGCTTTAAAACAGAGTTTATTAGTTTACACAGCCTGGTAAAACATATGGAGAAAATGTGGAATGGAAAGACACAATCCATAAGGAGCAGTTGGAATAAGTATTGCACAACCAGGTATGAGAAATAAAAATTATGTACCAGAGAGGGAAGGGAGACTTGCTTCTTGATTTCTATTTGAAAACTGAAGAGAAAGGTTTTTACATTGTTAAAGCTTTTGATTCATTCATTGAATGAATCAACTTCATTGCTTTGAATTTCCCTCGCTCTGCTAGGCCAGCATAACCAAACCCCAAAACATTCAATAATGTATGAATTTCACTCAAGGACAATGTAAATAAATGTTTGCCTTGATTCAAATGGTACACACACACCTGGTAAAAGGCAGGCAGTGTCTGGATTTGTGCTGGCCAAGACCTATCCCTCTACTGGAGGTGGGAATCTCCATCAGCTGGGAAGGAAGGAGGAGCTTTAAGGACATCCAAGCTGTCAGGGAAAACAACCAGAGGAGATGTGCTATCCCTCTTTTGGAGGCTTCCAAGACTTGATGGGACTAAAATAATTTCCCCCTTCCAACCTACATGATTCTGTGTGTATGTCAGTCTTTCAAATATGCACATATATTAAAAATCAATTAGCATGAATTATTGATTGCTATTAAATATTCATTAATTAGCATTAAAATCTGATTTTCAAGGAACCATGCATAGTACAAATATTCTAAATGAAATAGGGGCAAATATGTAACATCTATGGATAATTGAATATAAGAACTCTCTCTGGCATCTTTAGTTTTCCTTCTGTCTAGCTGTCGTGGTTTGACACAGAAAAAGAATTTTCTTGGAAGGAAGAGGTCAGTCCAGTCAGGGGTCAGGTTTGGATACTCACACTTGGAGTGACCAATTGAAGGTGGACACGCCTCTGAGAACACAGAGGGGTTAAAAGCAGAATTCCCAGGAGAACTCGCTCTCTTTGGTTCCGGTCATCGGAGGGTGCAGACCTCCCCTGCCCAGCAGTGAGCTGGGTGGGAGAGGGGAGCCATGCGGCCTGCAGAGGTAGGCCAGGGGATGAAGGATTGGGAACCGAGCTGGGCCAGTTCCTGTGGACGGAAGGGTGGAGAATGTCTGAGATACCTTTGTTCCCCCCCCAACCTAGAGGGAAAGAGATAGAGAGCCTGCAGACACCTGGGAGTTTGCCGGCAGAGGAGAAGGAGGAGATGGGGGCGGGAAGATGCCCAGCATGGGAGACAGGAGATGGAGTCCTGGGCCGAGATTTCAGCTGTCCGGGGAGTTTGGGAATTTTAACCCTTTCCTGGGAAATGAAGGCTTTGTGAAATATTGCTCCTCCTCAATTTGAAGAAAAGACAGACAGCCGGGGACCTTAGTTGTTAGGGAAAGAAGGTTGGGGGGAGATGATGGAGTGGCTGTTGGCTGGACTCTTCTTGTTAACCATAGACTGAACCACTCCTTCTTCTAAGAGGGACTGCATTTTAGGGGGATGCAATGGTGAGCCAAGAGACCTCCTTCAGCAACTACCAGTTCAGGAATGAACAGAGGAAAGCGGAGGAGGGTGTGATGATCCCCTCGGTCCTCAGAGAAGAAGAGAAGGCGATCTCTGTTCTTGGACCCCCAGGCCCAGGGGAAAATGGGGGGGGGACCGTAGTCCCAAAATGAGAAACTGGACTGTTGTTCCTGTTGGTCCTTGGCAAAGCATCCTTAAAGGAGCCCTATAAGCAGTCTCTGTCCATGCACGGTGGTGAGAGCATGGTGACATGGAGAGGAGAGTGTCACACTGGCTGGTGTGTCTGGGCAGTGCCATGTGTGACATGGAAACACAAGAGGTGGCAGCTGTGTTTCCTGGGGGTCTGTGGTGCAAGGGAGACTCCTCTCTCCCCTGATGGACTCAGTATTGATTATGTGGAAGGGTGAAGACTGGATTAAGGGTCCAAATGTGTCTTGCTGTGATTTATTGGAGTTGGGTGGGGGGAGGAGGAATGCTTGAAAAGTTTTAATTTCAAACTTTTGTGGTCTTTTTTTTTCCCTTTTATAGTAGTAGTAATAGTAGTGTAATAAAGTTTTCCCCTTGTTATTAAGTTTGGCCTGCTTTGCTCTGTTCTCGATTGCATTTCACAGCATTTGGTTGATAGGTTATGTTTTCATGGGGGCGCTGGCATTGTGCTGGTGTCAAACCATGACACTAGCACTGAAGGTGATATTGCCTAAAGAAAACTAGAAGAAAATGTATAAACATGCTTTTATTATATGTCCACACACAAAGTCAAAATATAATACTTGTTTCAACTACTTACAAACTGTGAGTAATCAATTTCTGTTCTTTTGCAGATAGAGAGATGGTCCTCATGAAACCATTTCATTTACAGCTACTTCTATCAGAACTACCAATATTTTGTAAATATTGTCCTGATTAGGCTTATTTATTTTCTTTTCTACTTGCTTCTTTTAGGTTATACTTATTTTCATTTTTTTTGAAAGGACAATTCAGAAATATGCAAAGAAAAATCTACATCCAGTTTATCCTGTACATTAATGCTGCTTACTTTAAAAGTAAAATCTTAAGCTCAGGCTAGTTAGTCATGTGAAGTCTTTAAAACATATATATATATATATAAACCACAAATCTTAAACTTTAATCAATTAATTAATTGATTAGTAATTATACTAAAAATCTGCAGTAACTTCATTCTGGTAGAGCAACATCTTTCACAACAGCTATAGGGTTTATACATAGACAATCTGTAATACAGTTGTCTATATTTAATTCAGCAGTCTATGCTTATTAAAACAAAAAATGTTTTTCTTAGTTTGAAAACTTGATGATGTAGTGTAAATAATGATATGGAATGACAGCAATGAAATCAAAGTACATCTTTAAACACACATGATGAATTAGGGGGTTTTAAGGGAACAGTAGTAACAGTACTGAGTTTTGGTGGTTTTTTAAATGTACAAAATTTCATTGCTCTGTACTCACAAATAATAAGTCATAAACTTCTGTGACCTCAAAGAAAGGAATTTGCATTTTATCATTGAAAGCATTTGCATTTTATCATTGAAGTTGGGAATATTCTCTGTGGGATCTGATTCTGCTTTAATTCTAGCCTCTATCACTGTAGTTAAACTTCAGTGGTATTGCACTTGATATTTTTCAGTGTGATAACAAATTCAGCCCCTAAACAGTTGCATTCATTATGTAATGGTGGCCCACTAATTGAATCTGAGAGACAGATTCCACTGATCTTTTATTTCAAGGCTAAAAGTCTTTCTGAGGTAACCAGGTTAACCTCTAAATTTATTTTTGATATTGTGGGTATAATTCTTCCCACATTCATTTTCATCTGAAAAGTAATCCAGGTATCTAAACGTGGGCGTCTACACCTATCTGAGATCTTCCAGGATGTCAAAGCCACCTACATGGAGCTAGAAAGAATGGCATAGTGCCTATTTAGAAACGTGTATCTTTCTTTGCAAGAAAGATGGGGATGGGAATTTCTTGAACTCAAGAGGACTTTCAATACCTATGTTAGGCAACATATTTATTAGTACCAATATTAGCATTACCTAAGTATTAAATTTAAGTCTGAACTGTTTTATTAGTCTTTTTATAGGCAACAGGAAGAAGTAAAGAAACACTTCAAAATATTTTGCTTATTAATTATTTTGCTTCTCTATATCTAGGTTAACTGACATACCAGAAGCAGTCATTTCTTTGCACTGAGTATAAAGGAAACCCAGTAATTGCCTGTCCCTCTGTGTTTTCAATCACTTTTATATCTACTGGGTATATAAGTGGGCATTATGATAGCATATGATTCAAGTAACTTCTTTTCTACTATCTAATCTAAATGGTCTTTCCATTAGTTACTACAGCACTGCATGATGAACACAGAGGAAAAGAGCAGAGAGAGAGCTAAGAGATGCCTATTTTAGACTGAGAGCACACTTGAAGAGAGGGAAGATTCACAACAAGGATGAAGGACACATTTATTCTGCTTTGCCATGTATTATGTTATACAGAAGCATAATCACAATGATATTACCAAAGTAAAACACATAACAATTCCACAGTATCTCCAGGTGCAAAGTAAGAGTGTGATACATGAGTCAACTGATAGTCTCAAGTGTACCTCTCAAAAGGGTTTGTTTCAGATATTCTGCTCAGAGGTGAGCAGTTAGTGATCACATACTGGTTTGTAAATGGTTTACATTGAAAGATTTGTGTAGATAACCATTTTAACACAAGACATTTTTTCCACCAAAGACTTTCATTCAAACCTTTGTTTAAATAAATTATGTTTGATAGGTCACCCTAACCTTCTGTGGCTACTGACTACAATACATATGCTAAAAAATTGCCAGAATTAGCAATCCAACAAGGGAAGTCAAGCTCTGCTGATGAGTCAGGGGTGAGGTTCAGTGAGATAAAATGAACAGTGCAGGCTTAGCTCAGGACACTGATTTCATTCTGCCATCAGATGTACAATTATTGATCTCAGCAGTTTAAAAGAAAAGCATGTATTTGAGGTTACTGGCAGCAGCCTCCCAGTTAAATTGCTTGTCAGCTGGCAGACTATTCTGTGAGCTTAGTTACAGAGCAGTTCAGTAATGGACACTGTTTTTGTATTTCTCACCATACCTAAGACAGTGAGTAACCTGAACACTATTCAAATATTTTCAGCCATAGCCCTAAAGGGGTGTAAATGCAGCCTGTGTGCATGGAACCTGAGGCTTGCCAACTGATCAGGAAGAATCCACCACATCAATGTAGTCTTCTGTTCAGCTCAAAAGATGTGTGAGAACAAATAGAGAAAATCAGTGATTCCATCACAGATTTGAACCTACAGTGCTTGAGAAGAAAGTCTTTGGGAATAATATATTGTTTATATGTGATAAACTTTGGTTTAGGTAGTTCATAAATAGATTTACGCTGTCAAAGGTGCAGTCTTCCTCCTTTCTTTTTGTCATGTTTCAAAGAAATTCAGGCTGAGAAAGGGGAGAGAAGGCAGGGACAGAAAAGCTTTTCCTAAAAATGTTGAAAAGTAAAATATTGCCAGAAAGGGATAGTGAAAGAGGTAGATCTAAAACTTAAAGCTAATTTTGTGCAGGTTTGTATCTGATCTTTACAAAAACACTACTGCATCACATGTTGTTAATACAGTATCCGTAAAGGAATTAAAACAGAGGCCTGTATGAAATTATCTCATTTCCTAAAAGAAATCCCAGCTGAGGTCTGAAGAATGAGAGCACAAACAGCTAAAATCTAAGAGGCTGAGAGAACAGAAATACCAGGCCTGTGTAAAAAAGGTTGTTGTCCAAAGAGAGATGGAGAGGGTGAGAGAGTCAGAAGAAAAGTAGCAATTAGGAGTAACCTCAGAGAAAGAAAAGCCCAAAAGACAGAAACAGGTCTTAGAATGGCGGCCCAGCCAAGTGGAGGGATAGCACTTGTACAAACTCTCTAATGGCCTATATGTCTGGTGTCAATAAGAGATTGTCTTGCAGGAAGAGCTTAATCAATAGAGAAGGAATACATTGGAGAGACAAATACAGGTGGTGTCAAGTGAATCAATCTCCAGGGAATACCACTACCACCCTTCCAGGAATTCCCCTTGAAGTTGTAGGTATATTTGTTAACACAGTCTGCAGCTCAGTGACCATGGTTTTTTTTTGTTTTGTGCATATATAACATCTCACACAGAGGCTTTGATTACTCAAGAGTACCTCAATATTAACATGATACAAGTGCTTCCTACAAATATAAAATGCAGTAAACAACTGAATGGAAGGAGAGAAGGAGGAACTAGATGACCATGCATACTCTCCACAAAAGCACACCCTAACTTAAAAGGACTAAATGTGAGCTGTTTTACTGTTTCCCCTTACAGCTCCTTCCTGGTCAGGAAAACCACACCTATATAACAATGAATGTTATTGCAATAGCAGAAGGGTTTTCCCACCCATTCCACCTGTGAGGTGGAATTTGCACAGTGATGTATGTACTGCATGTTTGTAAATGCTCATAAGGTGACTATAAATACAAGAAAGTAACTAGCATGATTATATCATAAATCACTGTACTTTGCAGAAAATGAAGCTGAACTTAGATAACTTAGGAGCCAATTTACATGTATGCTTATCACTGTAAGTACATTGTGACATGTCTTTCAATTGTTTCTCTGCAGAAGACCGAAATCCTTACAAGCAAGGCCTAAAGTTTGGGTTGTTGTGATTATATAATGCCCAAATGTGTCCTGCAGCCCCTGCTGTTAAGTGGCTGACAAGATGCATGACTCCATCAGGAAACAATAGCTCAGCATGTTGCAAGAAGCCCACTTGAACTCTTCTGGCAAGAACAAGTGAGTAATTCATTATCCCACAGCTGAATCTATTGAAGACTTATTAACACTAATTCACAAGAAAGAGGCTTGTTTTATTCCCAGTAGGGAGGAAAATGCTGGACTAGACTCTTATTAAAATGCACCTGATATTAAGGTAGTCCCTCATAAAGTAATACAATTTTAAAGTTAGATTAACAAGGTTTTCTTAAATATATTTGACCTCTCTATAAATATCTATTGTATTACTATGCAATCACTATTTATTGTCAAAACAAACTTGCCTTAACTATTTAGAATAGCCTCTAGAGCTCCAAAAATTATCTGAACTTACTCTAGTTATTCATGACCAAAACCTAAGTCTTCCTGTTAAAATTTTTTAGTGATTTTTTTTAGGAATTCAGACTGATTAACATATAAAAATCTATCATGAACAAATCCAGAAGGGATTAAAGAACATTGCAGTTTTTCAAGGTATAATCAAAAACATTAAAAATTACTAACACTTGCAATTTAAACATTGCTGTCATAGGAAACCAGAAAGTAGAATTGGAATTAATTATATTGATGATGATTTTTCTGTCTATTGAAGCTAACAGTAAACAAAAGTTCTAGACTGAAACTGGAAACAGAAGCTGGAAATACATTTTTTTATTCCTTAAGAACTTTGAAAACCCAACAAAAAGCATCAATGTTAGGTTTACTTGTGTATTTGCATTAAAAAAAAAGCAGTTCTATTCTAGTTGCACTGGTTTCCTCTGTTTAAATCCACATGAAGGCAATATTTTGGGATAAAGCCACCTTGAAATGTTTTCTTAATCAATAAAGGTGAACTGACAAGAATGATAATTTGGTAATCTCTAATGGGCTACATTTTCAATTTTTTAAAATGTCTTTAGACCATTGGTTAAAAATACATTTTTAAATATATGGTAATAAAACCATCTTAATTTTACTTTTTAAATTATTCATTGTCTAATCAAAGTTTAACCTTCTCTGCCATTATTGTTTAATACAGTCTGATGCCTGCTAGCATGTTTTGAAAAAAGCTGAATGAAATGTCTAAAATAGAGAGAAATGAAAGGTGCACAATGTGGACGATGCACAATCATGAAATTGCAAAGTTCTAAAAAAATTTTCAATGCACCTTGCATTTTAATTAACAGTTTCCCAAATTACTTTTCTGGGCATCATCTTTGGATTTCATTCAGTCTTAGAAGCAGCCTGGTGCAACACTGAAGACTGACAAGGAAGCATTTATTTGCTTATATTCATTAACGAAGTATTCTCAGGGTGTCTTTAAATGTAGTTTAGGCTCAGAGTACCTATCTCTATGATGTGCAGGTTGGTTTTTTTCTCTCAGAATCTGAAGAAATTAATGGTGCCCAGAAGAGGATGGGATTTACACAGTTAAACCCTTTTAGTTTCTCATACTTCTTGTGATTCTTCAGAGCTAGGAGCACTAATCTTCTTGCCACACCACTGTCTGGAATCCTTCTCTGCCATGCCCAGCCCCTGCCCTGCTCAGCTCAGGGAGCCTGACACAACTCCGGCATCTGCTTCAGGGAATAGGCTAAAAGTCTCTTTAGAGATCACTGACTGAGTTCTTTTTGTTTTCAAATGAGATTATTTGCCTGACAAAAGAGAAAATATTCCTTATAGGATGACATTTTTTTTTTTAATTTGAGTCCCTGGCATTTTTTATGTGCAGATACTTCATAAGGATCTTTATCATACCAAAATGTGACAAATACCGCAGCTGGCACCAGATTGACATAATGTTGTATTAGGTATGTGGAGTCAATACCCTGTAACACTCAAAGCACTATTTATATAATAGAAGGCTTTCATTCTTTAAGAGACTTTAAAAGAATGATCACTTTTTAAATGTGAATAAATGGTTAGAGAACAACAAAGCTTTTTCTGAGCTGTTAGGAGAGCCTCATAATAAAGTGATTACGTCTGATTGTTTATTTTAAATCTTCCTGTTAGTAAACCACTTTTAATATCTCATACTAAAGTTGCACACTCAGGACCTGCAAGCATTTCCAAAAGTAGCCATGAATTTTCAAACTGATTATAGCAACCTGACAGAAACATTTTTAAAAGCTTGACCTGGAAAAGTGCTGAGCAGTTTTCTAAAGTGTTGGACAGCCTCAAATCCAATTGTTTTTAGGGAAAGCTGTGGCTACTCACTGGATTTTAGGAATACTCAGCATTTTGCAGGATTTAACTTAGAACATCCTTATTGAAAGTCAATGAAAGTTAGTTTCCTAGAACTCAGTGTCTTGAAAATATTTCAGTACTTGAAATCAATGTAGTCATCTCCCTAAATGCATTTGAAACTCAGAGATTTCACTTTGCAGAGTGCAGTGCCATGATGCCTGACTCCAGTGTAAATGTTCAGAGTAACTGAAGGATATACTGATGGATTTGCATGTCTGCCACCTTCTACAACATATTTATAACTGCCAAGGAAACAATAAATTAGGAGGGGAAAAGGCCTTTAGTAATAAGCTGAGACAATTAATTTTTTAATGTGTGCCATTTGTAGCAGAGATATCTCAATTTTGCAGTGTTAAGGGAAAATAGAATGGAGAAAAGGAAATAATGCTGGAAGGTAATGATGGAAATTTTATTTGTTAATCTAGGTGTGTTTGTGCTCCTTATAAAAGCAATACAGATGCATTCCAGTTATTGCACGTGTAAATGGTATGCTACTTTTAAAATTTCAACATTACTTTGAAAGAATGCATCACTAGAGCATTTCTTCATAGGTAATACCAGAACTGGGTATTCAGCAGACACAGCACATTGCTCCAAAGGGAATAAGCATATGAAACTTGCATACCATTTGTCAGAAGAAAAACTAACCAAAAATATCCTTCTGCTATTTGAAGAGTCCAATAAGGCCTTCACTGACAGTCACAGATCCAAGCCCTCATCTTCCATGGCTTCTCTCTTCAGCACTTTGCAAAGTCATCAGTGGAGAAAAGGAAGATGCCGCATCAGCACAGTAGCGAAGACATGGAGAAGTTCCAAGTCTCTCCAAAACAAAGTCTCTAAGTGTCTGTTTGTCAGGTGGACCAAGCTTTGTTCAGAAGTTTCCTCCTCCACACTCCCAGCAGTGTAGGCTCTTTCCCACATCTCTCAAACAAAGGAAAAGGAAATATCACCATACAAGTACTGGTAACTCCAGCAGAACTGCCTACAGCAAGGTCATTATTACTCTGAATAATGTTACCAAATTTTTTGTTAGGATATCATAATAATCCATGTCACACCTGTGCCAAGCCTTAGAGGAACAATTTGGGTGTTAATCTGATTGTCTCTAAGTAAATGATGTGCCCCACACTGCAGCACCAAGAGCACTGGCCTTGCCCTGGCAGAGCCTTCCTCAGCCACCTCCTTGTGCAGACCCTGTTCAAGAATAGGAAGCACAAAGAAAAGATAGCTGATGTTATGAGATTACAGTATGTTTTGTCTATATAAAAGCAGAGTTTAGCAGTATAGTTTTTGATTAATTTGAGATGGGCATTTTGTCACGCAATTAAAATGCAATTAGGCTACTGTCCTGCAATATTGACTTGATTTATAATCTGTGGCTTAAGTAAATTGTTTTAATATCACTCTTGAGTCTTTTTCGAGATACTACGTTTTAATACATGTGCTTTAGGAGACATTTAATCTCATTTGGAAAAAAAAAAAAGAAAAGAAAAATTGAGTGCAATACATATAAAAGCAGATGTTAACCATTTATGCAGTAAACCTAATCAAGTTACAATTGGAGTGGTCTCAGTAATCAAGGGATTTCTACATGGTTATGTGTGGTTTGTTTCTGTCCCCCAGATCCTAGCACCTGGGCAAAAATGAACATAGTTTATGCTCTCAGCAAATAAAACCCAGAGCACTCAAAACCAGCAGAAATGCTTGGGCACCCTGAGTAAGGAGTGCAGCTCTGGTTCCACCTGCCCTGCCTCATCAGTTCATGGAGAATGGTGGTGGCTGTGAAGGGTTGTGGCAGCTGTCACTGCTCTGCTCTTTCCTTCAGGGACATTGCATTTGCTTTTGGATAATGCTTCCATCAGCTGCCACAAGAGCTTCTCTTCACACAATGCATAGCAATCTGGAAAAGTTGTGAAGTTACAATTTATTGCTAAGTAAGTGAACTATCTGTATTTGTGAGCTTAGGTTTATTCTGAAGATGATGAGTCAAATAATGGGTCAGTTTTATCCTTAGTAATTCCAGCCTATGACCAGTGATATTTAGGTCTGTTTTATATGTTTAGGAATCACCACACAAATCTCACCTGCTAAAGCTACACTTCATCTTGCCGCCTCATGTAGTTAGAAACTAGGCAGGAAAGAATTCAAACCTTGAGTCTAATTGTCTGAAGTGCAACCTCAGCTAGGTCCACTTTCCTTTCACTTTTAAAAGCAGGACTAAATATTTTCTAATTTAGAAATACTATTGAGGATTTCCATTCTTTAGTATAAACAATTCATTGTGAAGCACATAATTCTGTACTGTAGTAATATTTTTAGTATGTCATGTCCATTTCTATGTGTCCTTTTCTTGTATGTATGACTGAAAATATTTATATAATACAAAGACCATTTTAAAAATCCAACTGCATTCATTTCCAGTTTAACACAGTATAATATAGCTGTTCAATAAGTGTCTATGCTTGTGTATATACAACTAAGCAAAGCTAAATCTGAAAAGCTTACTGGTTCAGGAAAAAAACTCTACATAATACTGATTGCTTTTTTTAATTGTTTGAAGAAAACAGTTCTCTTGTTAGTATGTATTTACCATCAGTGCACAAAATTGTGCTTCAGCTGTTTTTCAATACTTTTATTTATTTGAAAATCAATCTTCTCACCATCACATCCACTGTAGATGACAAATTCTGTACATGTAATAGTGTTATTTTACAGCAGCTTATCTATTTTTTAGAAAAAAATCCAGCCATGTTGCATTGTTGTAACTGCTTATGTGTTGTCATGTACATAAAATATTTTAAGGGTGATTTGAATCACATAGGAACAGCAGGCAGTTCATTGAAATGCCTGTGAAAAGACAGTTAACACACATTGATTTTAACTTCTGCAGTAATAAACACAGTGAGAAACTGGCTAGTTAAAAGCCAAGATACTACAGGAAAAAAAAATAATAAAAAAATATTTAAAAACTAGTTATAGATTTTTTTTTAAGCTAGATTTCCTTGCTTCTGGCATCTATGGTATTTCACCATCCAAAGAAGATTCAATCCTCCTTTACCTGTTAGCAAAAATCACATCTAATGGAGTCTACAGTCCTGGGTAATAACAAATGAAAGACTATGAATTTCTAAACAAGTACAGCACTTACAAGAAGGAGTAGAGAGTCTTAATATAGCAGTGACTGAGGCAGAGTAACAGAAAAGTGAAAAAAGCAGAAATTCAGAAACAGGAGGGAAAATTCAAGGAAATAACAGGTTCATTCACCTGAGAGTGGAAGTTGATGTTAGATGGAAGGAAAACATCTTCAGAAATGCCCTTGGGAGATGGATCCCCATGCTCTAAATAAAGCCATAATACATATTATGCTGGGAAATGTGTTTAGGGGATAGCTGAAATAGCAATATATTCCCAGGACTACTCTTGAAAAATATATTTTCAAAATCAAACACAGAAGGCTCAAAATATTATACATACCTTTTTGTATTGGCTAGTGATATCCAGTATTAGATTTACCGTGAAACTGTACCAAATAATTTAATACATTTTAAAAAGATTACCTGATTGATAACAAATTTTGCAAGGAGCTAAAAGCACAACACTCCAAAACCAGACCCAATAGCATACATTTAGCTCCAGAATAATATGAGGTGTGGAGGTCAATAATCAGGCCATCAAATTAAATGCCAGGTTTAGAGCTGCCAATTCCTTACTGTCAAAGTTTGCAAATATTGGCCTTTGTCTGCAGTACCACCTAGTGTCAAAAACTCTTATCTCTGAGTTGAAAAGAACTGGATTGAACTCCATCTATGCTCCTTTATTTCCTCTATTCAAAACAACCAAACCACAGAGGAAAGTTTCCCAGAAGGCATTTTTCATTATATTGAGCCCAAGGAAGAGTCTTTCATGCTTCTGTTTGCTATATGGAAACAGAATTTTAAGCCAAAATAGAGTTTGGGGTTTTGTGACAGCAGACACAAATTCCCCCAGTGTTACACACAACTTTAAGGATGGATAATTCTTTTTCACAGTGTGAAGTAGAAGAAATGCTGTAGGGCTTCTCTGCATTGGAAGTGAGAGAAAAGCTACGGCGAGCAAGGCTATGGTGGCGCACCGTGGGCACTGCTTTGCTTTTGTGGGCAAGCCCCCGAGTAGAGTCAGAGAACTCACTGAGAGACATTGCCTGCACACCAGAGAGGCAGCAGCTCCAGCAACAGCCTAAAAATTCATCTGCCCACTCTACACATCTGTACACAAGTGGACAGATGTACGCTTTCTTTGAAAACAAAAATATTCTCCCCAGGACCCAGGTTCCCAGGTTGCCTGGGGAGGTGGCCACGCATGGAGCCCACCTTCAGGGGAGCCTGCAGGGCAAGGAGCCGGGGAGCCGGGAGCCCCGGGGTAGCGGCCGGCAGGTGTGGGACAGGGCAGCCACGGGCTCCCGCAGCCCTGGGCCTAAGGAGCAGGAGCAGAGGGGAAGACTCGGGGGTTGCCATGGGGTTGGGGGTTGGCAGCTCCTGAGCCTGGCAGGCGGGACACGGCCCGGCTGGCGCGGTGACGGGCTGCACCTCGCTCCGCCTGACCCGGCCTGGCGGGATTTCTCCCCTCCAAACCTTTCCGGTGGAAAGTGGGTTTGGGCCAGAATTTCTTACCCACTCTGTGACTTTCCAAAAACACATTAGCTAGAAGAAAAGTTCATGAAGTGTCTATAAGTGCAGAAAATTCACACATATCATGAATTCAAATTAAGTTAAAATAGATCCAAAAAATGTGAAAGGATACGCAGCAGGTACATTTACTAAACCAGAACAGAGTGTGTTGGCTGTGAATTCCCTGGAGATGCAGCCAGACTTTGTACAAGGGCCTCATGTTACTAATAAGTAGATGCCATGGCAGCTCAGTGTATAGCTTGTAGGTTTAATGATAAATTTAATGCAGAACCAGGCCAGAAAAACAACATAAAGATTAAATATATAACAAAAATTTGCAGCAACATCAGTTAATTGCAAAGCTGAGGCAGGAGGTGTTAATTACAATTATAGATGAGCCATTTAGTAATTCACATTAGTGAGCATAGAGCAATTATCAACCTGCTGGTTTTCTTGCTACTTATAATATCCATGTTTTCCTATTTTTTATGAAACATAATAGCTGTACTGAACAATGTAAAATAACAGTAATGGATATAATGCCTATTTAGGTAACCTACAGCTGTGATGTTCAATATTATCACAAGGCCATTCCATTTGGATTAAAACACTATCCAGAAAGCTAAGTGTTTCTGTTGCTAGAGTTAGGTAGAAAATACATAATGGGCATTTCACAGATGGACAGATACACTTTGTTTGTTGCATTAAAATTTACAAATACAAATTAACCTTGACTGGACCTTAGGCACAAGTACAGTTTAAATTATACACCAGTAAAAAATTAAGTCCAAGAGTACCAACATCAGTGCATCTGTTTCTAAGTTATAAATTGGGGGGAAAAAATCTCCATCAATTGATTGAACAAATGTAATCTCTAAGCCTGGCAAATATATAATTCCTAAAAGACTCCAATTGATTTGGTTTAATATGGCTGACCCAGAAGAGACCATGCCATCATTGTATTAGCATCTTTATCAAATAACATATCATCATGTGGGGTACTAGAACAAAAGTGTGGAAGACAAGTGACCTTCTCAGGAAAGGTCACTTAGTGCTTACAAGTTACAGCCACGTTCTTCACCATGGATTTATTTCAGTGTCAAGGCTCTTGTCACACTGATAGTGCACAGGCTCCCAGAGGAAGATAGAATGCTGGTATAGCCCAAAGGTCCTGGAGATAGAAGACTGGCAAAACTAAGCTTTCTCCGTGTACTGAAACACAAAGCTCAATTTTATGCTACTAAGACCTTGTGCTTCATCCTTTGTACACACTACAGTGAAAATCCTTTTCAGTCAAAGGGGAGCTATGCATCTGTAACCAGGCCTCCTTGGAATGAGCTCTGCACATCCAGACTTATAGGATGCTCCACTGGTATATTCCTGACAGTGCCTTACCCTTGATCAAACAAGCTTTAAGAAATGTTATAAAACCACTGTTTGCTTCATACTGAAGCAGAACATGAGCCACACTTTGAAGATGTAACACTGTTGTTTCACATGCTTTTCATATATTCATGCCATTAGTTCAGTCACATTGGAATTCAATACAAGGATATCAAGCAACTGTGCAATTTGTCTGAAAAACAGTACCTTTTTCGGCAGATGTTTATCAATTAGCAGATATAACTGGGATATTATAACTAATCTACACATTTTCTGCTTGTTTAACAGTAGCTGAAGCTGAATTCATTGAGCACAAATGACATTCCTCCTTGGTTAATGTACAAAGCAAAACTTCGCCCCATTAGCAATATTATTATCTTCCTATTCATGATTTGCAGTATCTGTAAGCTTCAATGGAAAGAATAATGGTTAGAACTAACTAAATATTTTTAACTACTCATATTTTAAAAGAAATTTGAGTTGTATTTTTTTTTTTCATTTATGGATTACATTTACAAAACCACCTGCCCAGCAGAAAATTTGTGTATTATGTAAGTCAATATGGCAGCTATTTCTAGAGCTTAGCAGAAATAGAAAGAAGCATACCCTTCATACTTTTTATGCAGCAGTATATATACCTGGAGATATATCTATGTGTTCTTCTTCCTCCATTACCAAATAGGCTGTCACCATGTCTTAATCTGGAGTTCTCTGGTCAGTTTATGATCAGATCAAATTTCCAGATGAGACTACCATTTTCAAGGCTTTGAGTCTGAATGTGTTTCAAAGACTGTTTCCATCTCCCCAGCCTGAAATTCCCAGTATTTCTGTGATGGCATTGGAACTCATGTGATGCCAGAGCAAAGAGCTACAAATTATGTTTTTCATCTTTATTTCTTCCTTCTCTAATACTTAGTCATCAGAGGGAGACATATATAAGGCAAGAGAGCATAGAGTGACTTTTCAAAGAATTTCTGAAACATAGCGTATCTTTCACTTGTGAACACCACAGAAAACCTCAGAAAATTATTGCAAGGCCTTTTAGGATTAAGAAAACATACATTTTTAAGGATAGGTCACTGTAATTCTCATGCTATGATCTCATAGATGACACCAATTTGTGGGACATAGTCATAATTTGTATTTTATTTGTAAAGGCACAGTTGCATTTGGCTTGGCATGACTAAATGCTATAAAAATAAGTAGTCCAATTATAAGAACCTATACCATATAAGAGGATTATTTATGATTATTTATTATTCTATGTCCTAGTTACCAAAACCAGCAGAGTTACCAACCAGACTTTTGGAGTCCTTGGTATTTAAAGTTACAAGTGCATCCCTGAGGTGAACTTACTCTGAAGAGCATTGTAACTCATAGAATTATTCATCCAAACAATATTTAACCCGAGTGGGGGAAGGTCTGTGCTCTGCTATCATGCCTGTAGAGACTGCCCTTAAGGCTGTTGTGCTGCACATATCCTGTGACTGCAGGGTAACCTCATTGTCACAGCAGAGCTTGTGTGCAGCTCCCACATAGCTCCAGCATTTACATCGCCTCTGTGACCTTCCCTTTAAAAAGGGCAGCAAGCAAGATGGGTTCATGTGAACACCTTTTTTTTTTTTTTTTTTGACAGTAGAAATTCATACAATTGTTTTCTTTTGAGAACAATGTGTAAGATTTCAAATGACCAAAAAGGAATGTACTTCCCATGGATAGGATCCTCACAGTATGTTGTGCCCTGGTGGTACTTAAGATTATCTACACCATCCTCTTTTCCTTTATAGTGTTAATACAAAAAAAAAAAAAAAAAAAAAAAAAGGATTTTAAATAACAGCTGACAAGACTCTGCGTGCTGAGTGCTGACTCTGAGTGCTGCTTTCATTCTGAGATCATAAGATATCAGCATCTTCTGCTGCAAAACAATACTATATTTTCTTTCTAAAGCCTGCAGTAGGAAAGTAGAATTGTTTGTCATTCCTCTAAGTTTATGGGGCTTTATTTTACTTCATTTTCAAATATCTTAAAATGTATCAGAAGCTAGTTACTGAAATAAATCAGGTATTAAGGAAGACTGATGGTCCATGTTTTATGAACATCCAAACTTCAGTTTTGGCAGCACTAGGAAATAGAAATGTCATTTCGTTGTAGCTCCTTGGCACTTATGATCACAGCATGTCCAATTGCTGGCAGAAAGACAGGCAGCTGAGAAGCCCTGACACACCATAGTGCAGGCATCCATCATTATGTCACCTTTTGCTATCGCCTTTTATTAAAAACTAAATTAGAAGACTGACTTAAATGTTATCAAACTTGGTCAAAAGCTAACCCCTGGCCACCAACCTTGCATGCAAATTCTGAAGTAGAAAGAGCAATTTCTAAGGGTTTCTTAGGATAAAACATGGAAGGTAGGCTTATAATGACAAAGTACTACACCTTTTTCAGTGCCAGTGGTGTGAAGCATTATTAACAGCTCTATTTATACTAAGGGGAAAAAATAGACCTGAAAAAAGATGCAGTACGTTTCAAATAGAAGCTAATATGAGTTTTGTACCTAGGATAACTCTCTATTTAATCCAGAATTTTTAAAGTTGAAGTTAAAAGTGGCTGCTAAAATAGGCATTCTTTTGATATAAGACAAAGTGAGAGAAAAGATCTAAAGTACAATTTTTTTCCATTTTTCTGGAGCTTACCATGGTATCATTTTTGCTATTAATAACTATTCACAGATGTACATCTCAGACACTGAAACCCTAAGCACTTGACTGAATGTGCAGAAGAGCATAAACACTGTCTCCAGCTGCTCTCTTTCCTTCTCCCGTAGTTCATGGGGAAAAGAAAATAACATCTGCTCTGGTAGCAGGCTCTTAGCTCTTGATATACTTGTTCCCCTGTTCCAGGTAGGACTCTGTGGGCAGAGATAACACTTTGACTTTTAAGACAGAGCCCCTGCCTCTACCACTGATTATAATAGTGACATAAAACTCCAGGACCATTACTGTAAGTCTAGTAGTTTGGCCCAAGTAGTTTTATAAAGCAAGTCTGAAAGAAATACAATTTCATTTGTTTTATTTTACGTATTAACTGATTGTGACATAAAATACTCAGGTCCAGAAACAGTTTCCATCAGTCACTGGTGTTTCATGGGGGTGTTTTCTTATTACTATTTTTAAAAAGAAATAGAAATTTTACTATTTAAAAATAATTAAGGTCGTTGGAAACCAAAACACTTGTGATTTTTTTCTGATGCTCTGTAAAACCAGTGAGAGAGACAGACACAGAATGAACACCATCACATCTTTCTTGGCTCTGTGACATCTATCAAAGGGAAGAAGGAAGGTTCTGCAGACTGGTTATTTTCCTTATTCAAGGTGTATCCATATGGTTACATGTGTGTTTCGCTATTACATTTCACTAAGACACTGGTTAGCTAACCACACTTTTACATGAAAAGTTATCTGTACTTCAAAGTGGACAACTGGACCACAGCCTAAGGTTCTGTGCCATAAATTAAAGCAGAGTATGGCTCACATGTGCCCTGGAGATGACAGTCATTACCTAGTACCAAGAATTCACTTTAATGTGCCAGCAATAAAAGTTAATAATAAAGAACAAATAAAATCTTTTCAATTATCTTCTCCTTCTGATAATCAATCCACTTTTTTTGGGAGGGGAGGGAAGGGGGAGGGGGAAAAGACAAAATTTTATCTACAAAAAATAATCAGAATTTATAGGCACTTAATAGTTTTTCTCAGTCCCTGGAAGTGCACAAAGTTTAATGATCAGTGAAACATTAGTCAAGAGAAAAAGTTGAAAGACAAAACCTATATTGGACTTTGTAACTCCCCTCTCTTCAAATGTAATGTACACACTTTACATAATATAATTAATAGTGATTTCTTCTTCCAAAGGTCCTAATCACAGCAAGAGAAAAGGCATGCTATTGTCAGATCTTATGTTGCTTTAAATAAATGCTTAATCTATAAGCATTTAATTAATCTAAAAGCATTTAAAAATGGTCTTCTTAAAGGAGCTGGTCCCAGCATTCAACTTAGTAGCATGTCCTATGTGCAGGTCCTGCCCTATCTGAAGTGCTACAAATCTGATACGAGGTTATAAAATTTAGTTTTTCCTTTCTAAATAGGTCACACAAAGCAACCAAAGTCACAGAAAGCAATCTATATTGTCCTAGTGTTATCACAAAGAGCACTTTCAAAATGACCCACTCAGAAAGCTAATGTTCTATATAATACAGGTAAAATATAATTAACTGGAACCCTATAAAACATCCTGATAAATATCTTAGTTGTTAGACTGCTTCAGCAGGATCAATCTAATCAGAAATCAGGTTACTTTCAGAATTGGCTAAAACTGCCACTACCTGGCCACAAAGCAGTGAGAAACATTTAAGCATGAAGTGCCCCCTGGCTTCATTGCATTTACTAGAAATATGACCGGAGCTTATGGAAAAGTCTTTTTATGTATTTCATTTGCTTTAATCTAGTCCCATCACCCAAATGTTCATTTGCAGGTGGACTTCAGCTTCCAGGTTTTATTTAATCTAAAATACAATTTATGTGCACTAAGGCAAATCCACAGTGTGAACTGAAGGAAGCAAGTGGAGGATGTCAGGGAATTAATTTCAAACATTTACTCCTGAACACTATGTCCATATTGTCCATAAATAAAGGAGGAGTTTTCTTGCTGATGTAAATTTACTTCCTCTTCAAATGGAATTAACTCCATTGCATTATTCTCTGCTCTTTCAAGAGCTGACATTTTTCTTGCTCATATTCAAAGGCAACTTGCCTGTGCTGGAAAAAGTCTATTTCATAAACCTAGTATATAAGTAACATCAAAGGCAAATCAGAACAAAGTATTTCTTCTTAACACAAGACTGCATGTCCCAAACAAGATTCCTGCATTTGCATCACTCTTGTAAAGTGATAGATTTATTTATTAAAGTGATAGATATATTCATCATGCCATAGACAAGAGCTGCTGACACTTAATGCTATTTCTTCATGTTCTGCATTTATTAACATTATGAAAAATGCAGCATCAACCACTCTATGCAAAAAATTTGTACTTGTTGGACATTATTAATAGAGAACACAAAGCCTCTATAGGTCTATGTACGTACATGATCCTTTAAACTATGGTTCACACAGCATTGTCATTAATTTTAGAAGTCATCTAGTCATATCCTTGGACAAAGCTTTGGGAGTCCAAGAGTAAGCTCACATGTACACACATGTTTTCCTCACAATTTATATTCACGCGTCATTTTTATGTAATGTAATTAATTGTAATGACTTCTAAGTAAAAAAAATACTTTAAAATAAAATAAAGCACGGAACTTCAGGCTTGTTAGAATTTTTCAGTGCTACTTCTATTGTTTGGGAGAGACTATTTATGAAAGATTTTTGTGGGATTAGCATGAATGACACTTACTAGGAAATGCTTCTGATCTCTAATATGGACATGGTAGACATACAGAAAGCAATGCAGACAATAGAAGGACTCACAATCTTAGGAGATCTTTCAATGAACCAGACTTTTAGGAATGTTTCCTTCTCATGATACTTTTCACATATCTGCAACTATTTATTTATCCAGAGAGACACTAAAACTGCCACACATGCACAAGAGGGGTGGTCTCCAGGCTGGTTTGATTGTTCAGTCCATCAACTAAAAATTTCTGAACACAGACACAGTATTTTTTTTATTTATTTATAAAATTTATACATTTATTCCTGTACTAATATATTACATATATTATAAAACATTCATGAAAATAGAAAAAAAAAAGTGTGAGATAAACAAATATTTTAAAATTTATTTTATTAACAGTAAAAAAATCATAGAATCATTCAAAGATTTGGGTTGGAAGGGACATTAAAGACTATCTAGCCCCAACCCTTCTGCCTCGGGCAGGGATGCCACCCACTAGATCAGGTTGCTCAGGGCCCCATCCAAGCTGGCCTTGAACACTTCCAGAGATAGAGCACCCACAAAGTCTCTGGACAACATCAGAAGTGTTTCACCACCCTTTAAATAAAGAACTTCTTCCTAAAATCTAAATTAGATCTGCCCTCTTTCAGTTTAAAATCTTTACCTTTTTTTCTGTTGCCGTCTGCCTATTATATCTCCTCTCCTTTTTAATCACCCATCTTAAGGTACTGGAATGCCACAATGAGGTGTCCCTGCTGTCTTCTCTCTTCCAGCCTGAACAAGCCCAGCTCTCTCAGCCTGTCTTTGTAGAAGAGGTGCTCCAGCTCTGTGATCATCTTTGTGGCCTCCTGACCTGCTCTAACAGGTCCATGTCCTTCCTGTGCTGGGACCCCAGACCCAGATGCAGCACTGCAGGTGGGGTCTCACCAGAGCAGAGAAGAAGGGCAGAAACCTCTGTCTCACCCTGCTGGCAACACTGCTTTTGACACAACCCAGATTACAGTTGGATTTCTGGGTTGCTGGCACACATTGTTAGCTCATGTCTGGATTTTCATTTTTCCCCCAAGGCCTTTCAGCAGAGCTGCTCTCAATGAATTCATCTCCCAGTCTGTGGTCATGTCTGGGACTGCCCAAACCCAGGTGTAGCATCTTGCACTTGAACATGTTGAACTGCATGAAGTTTTCAGGGGCCCATTAATCAAGTTGGTTTTTTTCTTACACTCCAATGGATTGCTTTGAGCATCCTGATTTGTGCACCCATCCTACTTTGAAGGCCACTGAAAAAGAGTACTCAACTCAAAGATATGAGCCTGAATCCTTTATCTGAATCTAAAAGTGCAAGGACTTGGTTTCTCATAAAAACTTCTTCCAAGTAGTCTTGACATTGCTCTGATAGTTAAGATGGTATATTCCTTTTGTTTGAATTCTTCTCTCTCACCACTAGCAGGAACATGCATTGTTATTTCAGCTATCATAAGTCTTGATCATGTGAAAGACAGCTCACTAGAATTTCAGTATGTAGTAATGACATCTATATTCAACAAAACTGCTGTTATCCAATAGAATGCTTAAAAAGTTGTCTGCTAGTACTTCTCTAAGAAAGCCTAAGTTACTCTCAAATTATTCTTATTGCCCAGTCACCTTTCATATATACTCAAATAACTCTCAGACATAGATAAACAGTCTTAAAGTTGAACACAAGAATGCTCCTAGTACTTCTACAAGAAAGCCTAAGTTACTCTCAAATTATTCTTATTACCCAGTCACCTTTCATATTTACTCAAATAACTCTCAGACATAGATAACAGTCTTAAAGTTGCACACAAGAATGCTTATTCAGTCTTGTTTAAGCTCAGACATAATTGCTTAATACCCATTTCTAAGACCCAAATACAAAGTCCCCAAAAGCATACTAATCTTTCGTTACTGAATACCTGTCTCTGCTTCCCTGATTTCCCAGATGCTCCATTCAAGTCACTAATACATGTGCAGAGTGCCTTTTTCAGAAATGTATGAACCTCTCTCTTTCCTAATGGACCACTGCTAACCAGGTTTAGCATGTGGGAACCAAATCTCTGCCCATGCTGTGGTAAGCCTGAAAAATCTGCTGCAGTCAATAACTTAATTTAGTCTGCTGTGATGGTAGGTTGTACACTATTTGTATAATGGCAAGCTCTTAGAGAACTCACATAATGGTTGGAAAATAGAGCTCATCCCAGGAGATGTAGGATTAACCATATGGCTTTCAGTTATTGTGAGGGGCAAGGTATGCCACCTGCCTTCAAAACTGATCTTCTGAAAGCAGCAAATAGTCAGAAGGTGGGCCAGGCTAGGTCTGGCCCCCTAATGACTAGGCAAATCAGGGAACAGAGACATTTAAAGCTATGCTTATGGTTGAGCCATGACTAAGAAGTTTCTTTTTTATTAAAAAGCATTCTCACTGACACAAACAGATTTATCCCTGCTGGGTCTTCATCTGGTCCTGCTATATTTTTCACTATGTAAGAGTTCAAGATGCAAGAAAAGCCACAAAAAGTTCATCTATTCATATGGGAAAAGAAAATAACATTCTTTTTAGTCAAAAAATTTGAAGTCGCTTAATTCATGAATATGAAAAGCTACTGGTAAGACCATAACTACAGCTATCTTTTTAATACATTATTGTGAAATCGCAGACATGATGCACAGTCATAATTTAATCATGGCAGTAATAACATTACCTTTAAAAATCAATGAACACAATGAATTTTACATTGCTGATATAAAATCATTAATACGCCTTGTCATTCCAGTGTATCAGCAAGTAGTTAATTTAGTAACAGAGTCATCCTACTATTCCAGTGAAAAGGAAGCTTACTCCAGAGCTGTATTATTCATATAGAATTCCTTATCCCAATGAAGAGACAGGTTCCAGTGAGATCCTGGATGGTCTGTCTCCCTCTTACGTATGAAAAATTGTAGAATTTTAATTTAAAATGAAGAAAAATTATGCTATTTAAAAATTAAATTCTGCTTCACAAGGTTCACATTGTGTTTATAATTCCTTTTTCTGGACATTTCAGTAAGAAAGCTTCATCTGTACAAATTCCCACAAAAAGCCATTTCTGAATACATAAAATGTATGTGTTTTAGTTTGACTCCAAAACAATAATTGTCTTAAGTGGTAGTGGAGACTACTTATATACTTCAGAGTGAATTGAAAACAGTATGATAGGTTTTGCCTGACCAGTCACACAGTCTGCATATGAGATTGTGTTTATGAATTCCTGAAGGAAGAAGACACTATTCTAGATCTACACAAACTGATCTTAATGCTCTTTAACCATAGCAAAATATTATGAATCATGTTTCAAACCATTGGCTTGTACAATAGATAAATCATGATTAGGCAAACTGTGCCCTTTCAATAATAAATAATTCAGAATTCATTCTGTGTCAGAGATTCTTCTTTAAAATATTATCATGCAGAAAAGACTTATTCAAAATACATATACCTATGTTCCTTTCTCAGGGCAGGAACCAGAGCTTCACAGTCTGTGAAACTTAAAGAAATCCTTATTGCTGGGAAAACCAAGGTAACTATTGACACAGTCATGTCTAGTTGAATTCTTGGCATGATGATGATACTTGGTCTCACTGACTGCAGTAGCAGCCTTTAATGAAGAACTGCTAAGAAATCTCAATGTAGCACAAAAGCCTGGTTTGTCAAAAAAATGAGCATGGAGGGAATAGGGAAGAACAAAGAGAGCAGGACAGAAGAGTCAGTTTACTGCTTTAGCATTCTCCTGAGCACTCAGAGAGACAGCTTGCCAGTACACCTGAAACCTAGGCTTGAAATTATCCATGGTCCCTGTATAGTGTCAGCACAGATGCTGCTGACTTTTTTTTTAAACTGGTCAGGGATATGTGCCACAATATGGGCTCCTCAAATTTTCATGGTTAAAAGTCAGAATTTGTTACATATTCTTTCAGTTTGCAATGTCACAGTCACACAGTAAACTAAAATGGCATTTTTGTGATTAAAATATTTATCCAGCAGCAAGCTGCAGACCTGCAACAGTACCTAGCACTGGGATATTTTTTATATATCCATTTGCAGAAAATTAAATAAGTGTTTTATACTGACTTTATGCTTAACAGCAACTATATCAAAAAGTTGGTATAGATCTGTGATGTTCCCCCCACCCTGCACAGCCCCCCAAAATATCCTAGGCTAGCTCAGAGGTAAGCCGGCTGTGAAGGGGAGGAAGATCAGGAGATGGCAAAGATTTCCAAAAGAGGCTCTTACCCCGATATACGTTGATTCAGCTCTCTTTATTCTGTGGTGTCCAAGTGGAGAGTGGGACAAAGAGGACGAACAGGAAATGTCAGGGGTCTATATAGACTTTGGACGGGGTGGGCTTCCCTGGCTCTCCACCAACACCATTGGGGCAGGAAGGAGGGGTCTGGGGATATCTTGATCAGAGTCACAGGGTCCCGGGGAAGGGGAAATGGAGTGCCCATGAACTCACTGTAACAGATCTGGTTGAAGCTTTCATATATTATTCTGCAGATGACAGAATGAAATCCCATAGAAATGTTTTCAAATAAACATAAGCATTTATTTAAAGTAGTTACTCCCAGGACAGGTACTTTTTTCCCTTTTTCCCAGAAATACTACCTGCAGTCTGTTTCTGGAAACATCTTTGCTTCAAGTGGTTTCTGTAGTGTTTGCAAAGCCTCCAGACATACAAGCCATTGAGAATACAGCTGAAATTGTGCATTGTCTCACCCTACAGAAGTTTGTAGTGTTGCCTGCAAACAAAAGTAAAATTCAGACCAATTATGCCTTGAACAGTACCTGCGTGACACTGATAACCAGCTAACCTTTTTCATTCCTGTATTTTTGTAATACCTCAAGCACAGGATATGCTTTCCTTTCAAGCTCCACCCCTCTCCTGACCTAAGAGCCTTCATCAGGTTGGGGTGACTTTCACCTCCATTTGTTCCATAAGGTCAGACTCACTGTCTATTTACTTCATTTTCTAAAAAAATTTTCACCTTGTGAAATAGAATACTTGCTAAACGCAGATTTTCTTTCTCTGCCTTCAAGTCACTTACTGAAACTGATTTATAGCTGAGACCACTGGCAGCTGCGGGATTTGTAATTCTCTCTTCTTCTCCCCCCATTCCCCCTCCCCACTTTCCGCATGTTCCCCCTTTTGTCCTGCGTTCCCTTATCAGTCCCCCTCCCCCCCACAGTCCCTTGTCCCAACCCTTTGTTCCCTTGTCACTCCCCCTCGCCACTCTGTCCGGTCCCTGCCCTGCCCTGCCTTCCCCCTCGCCACACGGTCTGTCCCTGCCCCCCCCCCACCTTTCCCATTGCTGTCCCCGGGGTTTCCCTGCCCCTCTCTCCTGTCTCCCATCCCATTGGCCACAGCTCAGGTTCCCCCTGCCCCCGGCACGGGGTATAACCAACCCCCGGGTCGGTGTCCCAGTGTCTCGGGGACACGCTCCCACAATAAACACGTGTTTGCACCCGACTCCCGTGTCGCCCTCTCGTCTGTTCCTGCGCTAGAACTGAGCCTCGCAGAGACGAAGGGGAAAAGTGGCCGCCGCCTCTCCCCCGCCTCCCATCGTGTCCCACTAGCGCTCGCCCGGAGCTGGTCTCACACAGCAACAAATGGTAGCAGAGGATGGTTATTTCCATAGATTTGTGAAAGGAGGAGAGAGAAGGGAACTCTGCCGCCACAAGAGCTCTGCAGACGCTAAGAGGAGTTGACGCGCCGGGTGGAAAACAAACCCGAAGCTCCGGGACCCTCTTCGTCCTCGCCGGCGTGCTCTCTACCCGCCCGGGAGTGGCCGCGCTGCGGGGGCAGCCGGACTGCAGGGGCCCAGAGCCAGGTAGACTTACCCGAGGACAAGAGGAGAGCTTGGCAGTGGCTTGATGGACTGAGCTCAAAGAATGGCCCGTCAGGGAATGGCATTTGAATGGAGACCAGAGGCTGACAGTGGCCAAACCCAGAGATTCAGGGGTGAGCTCTGGGTTAACGGGAACACCCAGGCTTCTGGGAGATCCAAACTTTAAAAGAATACGTCCTCAGTTCAGTGCGATTTTCCACCACCAAGGAGAGATAGAGATTTCACCACCCAAGCCCGGAGGGTAAGTTGGGTCACACAGGGTGTGGGACTCTAGCAGGCAGCTGAGCTACCTTTTTTTCTTTTGAGTTTTAACCACTGTCCACACTCAGATGGGGGCTGTAGGCTTGCATGTCCCTGGCAGCTGGGAGGCTTTTTCTTTTCCGAGGAGGATGCAACCTCGCTCAGTCTTTTTGGGGTAACTCATACTGGAAAGCTCCCTCTCTTTCTCAGAAAGCTGCCTTTTCTACCCTCTCCTCCCTATTCTGGGCTATGGAGGCAGGGCGGGTCCAAAGGACACCAATGGGACACAATTGTAAATGGTGACACGTCAGCTATGGGAGAATTGTTAACATCCTAAGAGAGGCCCTTCACATCCATGCATTTCGTCGGCTTCCAGCTGCGTCAGGCCCCTCTCCTGTAGATTTCCTCCTCGGCTTCTGTGAAGCTCCCCCTTCCCTTTTCCCCACGGACTTCCCCAAACCTCCTCCCTTGGGGATGGCAGCGGCCAAGCTGCCCCAAGTGCCCTGCTGGACACTGTTATCCTCCCTTAGGGGCGGCATTGGCCATGCCTTCCTGGGCGAGATGCAGTGCACCCAGTACCCCCTCCCAAGATGGTACTGGCCACACTACAGGGATCCCATTTTCCCACCTTGATCTTTCTCTTCCGCCCAAGTTTTCTTGCCAGCCCCACCCCTCCCCCAATGGCCCTGCACCATCCTGCAGTGAGCCAGCCCCTATTGGGGGAGAGATGAGGTTGGATTAATCCCTTCAGTCCTTCTTCTGGCCCCACCTCTGATGGGAGGGGTCACTGGAGGGGCCCCTCCATTAGAGGACCTCCCTTTGTAAGAAAGCTTTCCCCATTGCTCTGGGGGGGGCCCCCTTCGAAGGGAGTGGAGCTGGTTCACCCCTGTATCCCATCTCCTAAATGCACCTTGCCCAAAGTTCCCTTATTTAGATATAAGTTTTCCCCATTGCTTGTGATAAATTGGAAATAACTTCTTGGATTGAGTTATATCTTAGAGAAGGATAGATCATCCTCTCTAATTACTGCCCACAATGCTATGCCAACTTCGCAATCAAATAATCAAGTTGGAGAAACCACATCGCTGTTCGCTGCCTGCCTCTGCTCTGCTAGAATTTGAAAACCACAAGCATCGCATCATGAATCCTGCTTTCATCCTCGATACATAATGTGTTTATGATAATTTTGTACCCTTTATCTTAAATTGTAATGTGGAAAAGATTTTTGCCCCATTCATTATAACTATGATTGGTGTATCACTTTCTGATGTGTCTTTGTAACATTGCTGATTTGTTTTTACCTCAGAACTCCCTTTCCTTTATGTAAATGCAAAAGAGTGAGCTGCGGGATTTGTAATTTTCTCTTCTTCCCCCCCCATTCCCCCTCCCCCCTTCCCGCACGTTCCCCCTTTTGTCCTGCTTTTACTTATTACTCCCCCTCCCCACCGTGGTCCTTTGTCCCGACCCTTTGTTCCCTTATCCTTCCCCCTGGCCACTCTGTCCGGTCCCTGCCCCGCCGCCTTCCCCCTCGCCACACGGTCTGTCCCTGCCCCCCCCCCACCTTTCCCATCACTGTCCCCAGGGTTTCCCTGCCCTCTCCCCTGCCTCCCGCCCCATTGGCCGCAGCTCAGGTTCCCCCCGCCCCCGGCACGGGGTATAACCGACCCCCGGGTCGGTGTCCCAGTGTCTCGGGGACACGCTCCCACAATAAACACGTGTTTGCACCCAGGCCCCGTGTCGCCATTTCGTCTGTTCCCACACTAGAACTGAGCCTCGCAGAGCCGAAGGGGAAAAGTAGCACCGCCTCTACCCCGCCTCCCACCGTGTCCCACTAGCGCTCGCCCGGAGCTGGTCTCGCACGGCAACAGGCAGCCATGCTAACCATTATCTCATGTGTGTCCTCATGCTCACTCATCTTAGGAAACAGTTAGCCTATCCTGTGCATAGACTTTAAACTGCTTAGGCAGTATATGCTACCTGAGACACAGGCTATGACCAGCACTCCTGTGTGCAAACAGAACAATGATATAGGATAAAAAATAGTAATTTTTGTGAGGAACATCAAGATGAGAAGCATTGGTAAAAGAAAAGCTGTACTTCACAATGTACCACTAAGGCTTTTGATCAGTATCAACCCAAAGAAGGAGAATGCCATCCACTAAGCTGATAATACAGATTAATCACTAAAAGCATCCTGTAGTAATTTTATGGTAATCATTCAACTTAAGTCAGGTAAGGCTACAAGATATAAGGGGAAGGAAAGTTCAAGACAAGACAGAAGACACAAGACACAGAAGGGTGGGGGGATTTTTAAGGAAGAATTCTTTTGTTTATCTAAAATACAATTTCCTCATAAGAAGTTCAAGTTTTCCACAATGGTTACTCCACCTTTATACCAAATTACTTGGAACCTAAAGAGCACATTTAATACAGGTATTTCTGTTTACAGTGTTTAAAAATTCATAAACTTACTGCATAAGCCCACTTGGTGAGATTCAGGCTAAATATTCTTTCCTGAAAACAGTGTTATTCCCACATAAAAGAAAGTTAGTATTAAATGGCAGGGAAAGGGTGAAAAAAATTATGTGCAGAATTACTTAGAATATTTAACTGCCTCAATTTACACTGAAGAAAATACTGTAATTAAATAATTACGGAGCTTATCAGAGCAATATTTTTTTAACATTAATTTTCATTAGACATATAGTGGTTCCTAACAAGAAGCAGGATGTGCCACAATGACTACTTGTCATGAAACCCAGTTTTCATTAATGTTATACAGATTTTTCTACAGAAATAAAATAATAGTTTGCCTGTTTGGTTGTGGGGTTTTTTTTTCTAAATGGAACATTTAGAAAATCAAGTATTCATTACTGAAAACAAAAAGAAAATCATATTTGAGGGCAGCATAAGAGAGGAATAATCAATGAAAAAAAAAAAAAGTTGTTTTTTTTCCTTTTATTTGTTATGGTAGCATTTGGGGGACCTTACACTTGGATCAGAAAATCAGTGTGTTTGGAACTGTGCAAGAATATTAAAAAAAAGAAAACATTGCTGTTCCTATAACCTGAACTTCATCATAACTTGATTCTGATATTCTGATTTTGTAACACTTAGGTACACTAAGCTTTGTACTCAATTTGGAATGCAAAGCACACATGCACTTTGCAGTCAAGTACAATTCTTTTGCTTTATTCAAGTTATAATTGGAAAGGTCTCTTTAGGTGTGCAAGCACTTACAAAAGCTTTAAATAAAAGCATCTCTTAGGTAATTCATAATATTTTTTACATACCAAGATGAAAGAAATTTTCTTCCTAAAATTGGGACAGAACATCAAGAAAGCACATACATTTGGTTCTATAAGCTATAGCTTCTATAAGCTATCTGAATAATTTTTCATCATTAAAAGTCAAAAATGCTGAAAATCTCCCATATGTTGAAAAAATCAGGGTTTATCACTGTAGCAGAGTTTCTGAGAGAGGGAGGACACGATTTTTATTTAGAGTGAAGGTTGAGTTTTTTATTTAGAGTGAAGGTTGAGCTACCCCAGCCTAGGCCTCAGATACAGGCCTCGGTGAGTCCTTTTACGCCTACGATGCAGTTAGAAGTCACTCTGTGGTGCAGTTAGAAATTATGTTAAGGTGAACACAGTGTAATGGGCTTTCTGGGTGTGAATTAATATAGGTCTTCAGTGTGAAACTTTAGCCACCTTAAGACAAAGATAAAGAATGTTTGCTTGCCAATGAGAGTGTGCTCACAATTGTAAACTATATTGAAGTGTATATAAACTGCCATCTTATAAACAATAAGGGGAGAATGTATGATTAACCATATTGGTTTGGATCTGTGTTTGTCCTGTCCAGCTTTCTCGATTTTATATGAAGTCCCTTGCTTCACATTACTACTTTTTTTGGAACATGATAGAAGAATTCCAGTTGTGTTAGACCTTTGACTTTGTGATGATATATCAAAACTATCAAAAAAATAGTGGCATGGTACCGGCCTCAACGTATTATTATCTGTGGACATCAAACTTGGTAAGTACAACTTAGACTGGGGTATGCGTGATGACAGAAAATTTTAGGAAAAGAAGAATCTAAACACAGTAAGTTAGTCCTTGTGTTAGACTGAAAACATCCTCCAAAACTGTCTTTAGGAATTCTGTTCGCTAAGACATCTGCTAAAAGGAGATCTTCTTGGAGCTTGGAACTTTGCCCATTCTATGACTGAGTGATTCCAGGAAAACAAGATTGTCTGCTTAACTATCTAAGAAAGCATGCAAAAATTTATTTTAATTACTACTCAATAAATAAATATTCCATTTTATTGAGCTTTTCTTCATGCTTGCAATACCCTGATGGTAAATACTGCTCTCTTATGTACTGAGAGCCTTCTTTCCCTTGTCTGTATAAATATTATTTTCAGTCTGGCCACCAAGAGGAACTGACATTAACAGCAGTACATAATTTAAAATAGTTTTGTTTTGGAATCTGGCACAGCAAAACATTGAAACTATAATCCTCTGCAGTGGCCATAATCTGAATCAGAAAATCAAGATATAGATATAAACATCCACCGTAAATGTATGTATTGCCATTTTATTCCTACTCTCAGTATTCTAACCCATGCACAGTTATTAAGTTCATCTCTTGTTTGTGATTAAGTAAAATTTAAAACCTGGATTTGTGATATTACACATTATTTTAATAATGATGCTAAAAGCGTTATGAGTGGGACAATATTTAACTCAACAAAATCTGTCCACTTGCTTACTCACTGATTAAGGGAAGTCACATAAGTAATTGTAGTGAAGAATATTAATGATAAAAGGAGAATGCAAGGCTGCCTCAAAATCATAGGAGTTGCAACAGTCAAGTGTTGTTGCTTTTCAGACAGTTTTCCAAAAGCAGATTTTGCAATGTGTGATGCTGCAATACCTTCTGCTTATGAGTTAGGAGATTGGTAATTATTTTTATGGTCAATTCAACCAGTCAGGGAGCCAAGTTTGCAAGCAGTAAATCTTCTTTTCTTGCTGCTTGTCTCCCTTGTCACCTTATCTTGGCTCATTTCCCTTTCCTTTCCTAGCGAACAACTATTTGCATAATATTCTATTGCAAATGTCAATGAGGGTTGTTTTAAAATTTTTCAGAGGTATTTGTTATTTCTCTTTTTCTGGTCAGACAAATTAATTTGCATTTCAAGCAAGATGAGAGAATGAGTGAAAAAGAAATCCAGCGTTAAATGTGTGATTAGCTCTGATTTCAAGATAAGCCAATTTCTTGCTTCCCACTCTGTGGGACTGATTGGCCATACAAAAGATTTAAAAACTAATATAGTTGTTTTAATTAAGACTCTTCATTGGGAGCTGGTAAAGACACTCACTGATACATTCCCAATGACGCCTGGGATTAATCCAAAGGTATCAGCAAATAGGTTGTGACACATTCTCTACTGGCTACATTCCACTAAAAAATAAGAATATCTGTCACACACCTTTCTCCCTAGTATGAAGCCCAGGTGAAGCTGGGGTAGCAGTGCTTCATAGCAGGGTACTTCTCTGGGTTCCCAAAATTGGCAATTTTTGCCTTACAACTCTGCTGTGGCACATCCTGAGTTCCACGCTGAGCTCTTCAGGTTTAGTTGAGAATGTTTAGTCTCCACTTTTAGTTTAGTTTAGTCTCCACTGTGTATCCAGTGTTCTCCTGTAGGTGCCATAGTCCAAGACAGGAGGAGGAGGAAGATACCAGCACAGCAGATGCCTGTTCACACCCAGAAAGCCATTTCCAATGGCTCCTCCATTTGCACTTGGATAAAGAGAGGCAAAATGGCTAGATCACTCATAGTTGCACACTTTGACAAAATTATTCAGTCAATGAAGTTGGAAGAAAGCCTCTAAGAACTGTGTAGACAAGAGTGCAAAAATTAACTTTTTGGGTAAATCAAAGCTATGATTTCTTCATCTGCTTCTCAGTGAATTCAAGCTAAATACAACCTGAATGCTCTGTGAATACATCAGTTAATGAACTGATGCTTCACTTCAAATACATATTCCTCAACTGATCTATCAATATGAAATAATTTCATGAATAGTTTCTTAAACCACTTGTGAAAGTATTGCTTCCTCTTTTGGATTACTTATCATCCCTGGTTTACATCTTTTGTAGCTACTAACAAAAATAACTGTGGAGTTTTAAATATTGTAAAGATATGTAATTCAGAATTACTATTCTCTCTCTTGTCTTTCCCCTTTTCCTCTAAGACCATTTAATATTATGTTTCAAATACCTGCTGTGACCATTTCCACAAAAGTGCATTATCTATTGCTTTCATTTGCCCTTCATTTTCCCATGCTTCATGAATATACAAGGAAAAGCGTTGGGGATCAGACAAAGTCATATATCTGGCACATCTATTTCTCTTTGGCTCATATTAGAAGTGGAGAGCCAGAAGCTCAGTGATAAGTATTAGACATATTGCACCTGAACCATTGTTTTTGAAAGCAGAAAATTAAAATCTTCCTCTGGAGTTGTGAAGCCTTTGAATGGATGTCAGAAAACATAAAAAACCACACAGCACTCACTAGTATTTTATTTTGATTTTCTAAAGATATGATACTTGATCCATCCTTCTATGCACAATCACACATGCACACACACAAACCTGTATTCTAGTACAATGATGGAGTAAATCCTGTGGCTAAAAAACCCAATATACAGCTGTGAGCAAGTGATAAAGCTACCTGCCAGCTCAGCTGTAAAGGCATGTAGGAGGGGTTTTTTTTTTCCTTCCTCAGGAACATGTGATTACTACCTGTGGCATTCTGTGACATAAAGCAAAATGCCTATGTTGTGTTGCAACATTTTATCAGTGTCTCATCACTCTTTATTGGACATGTAATGGCAGTTCAAAACACATGGCAATCTTCCTGTTATAGGGTGACATTATGATGTTGGTATCTCTAATTGTGTGTTCTGTTTATGTTTGATATTATGTTCTGTGTTTTCAGAACTGATTCTGAAAGTGAAAGTTTGTTTGTTGGTTATTAGCCAGTTTACTTTTTCTCATCGTCTGTTGTCTAGAAGAGGGTAGTGCTGGCTAGTTTATTTTGCTTTACTTACTAGCTTTTGCTTGTTTGTTTTGCTTGTTTACTTCTGGTTTTGCTTTTGCTTGTTAGTTAGTTTAGTTAAGCAGTCTAAGTTTTTTTCTGAACTGTTTTTTTTTTCTTTCTTTTTCCAGACTATCACTCTAACCTGTTCTGGACTGGGACCTACAAAACACAGAAGAACACTGAGAGCCTACGCAACTATCCTCAGTGCTAGAGAGCAGTCTTCAGCGCCTGGACCCAGGTGATCATTCCCAAGAGAGACTTTCTAGATTTATCATCTCTTCAGAGTAGTAAAAGAGTTTTGTTGTCATTTAGTGTTGTTAATTGTTTTTAGTGCTGGGGAGTGTTTTGTGTGTTAAATAAACAAGTTCTTTTCCACTTCTCTGTGAAAAAATTCTTCCCAAACCAAGTGGGTGGTGAGGGGCCATGCGGGTTTGTTTTCTAAGGGCTCCTTCCAGAAGTTTTTATCCCAAATTTACCCTAAACTAAAACAGAAACATGATCATATCAGGAACCCTGACACCATGTTAGTTCCCTCCATATGGCCTTATAAACCTAAAGCCCAATCCCACAGAAGTTTCAATATATAAAAAATTCCAAATGCAAAGGAAGGATTTGGTTTAAAAATGCTGATTCACTGAAATAAAAGTATTTTTATAAGCATTCCGGTTTCATAAATGCACAGCACAAATGTAGGCAGGTTTTGGAGCAGAGAAACACCTGTCTTTGATATCTATTCTTTTCCTAACTAAACTCAACTTTGACCTTGAGTCACAAGTTTAATGATTTTAAGAGGCTAGCAATATGCTTATGAAAACTGGATATTCTACTGTTTCCAGGCCTGGAACTGCAGAGGACCTCATAATATATACAGGACTGGGGTCAGATATTGTGACAATGCATTTGTATCACGACTAGATTTCTGAAGTTGGTGAGTGCCAGTTTACAGCACAGAGATAATGAGTAGGGACTCAAGACTTCCACACCTCCTGGAGGGAATTTGTGAACCTAGAGAAACTCAAAGGAACAGTCTAAGCCAAACTTTTCAGTGTCTACAGAGTCCAAATAATTGGAACTGGATTTCTTAGTTTGAAAGGAATTTCCCAAGCTGTCCTCTCTGAAAACAACTGCAAAAAATAATTGTTCACCATGCCAGAATGTCTAACAAATCATTTTCCTGGGCCAAAACCAAGGTGACACTGTGCTTCCTCAAGATGGGAACAAGGCTGACAGAGCCTGCAAACCATATGCCCGACCCATTACTCTTCTGAGACTCTTGCAACCTTGTATTATCTATCATGCTTTGATCAGTTTCTGAAGATTTTAGATGTTGATCAACTCTTGCAAAAAAGATCGTTCACTATATATTGCCTCTTAGTGACTGTTATCAGTGGAGTGAATATGAGGGCCTAACATGCTTCTTGATTTCTAAAACACTTAAAGTTGTCCTCAGTCTGTTCTGTAAGCCAAAGGAAGTGAGAGACACAGTCATAGACTCATAGAGTGAATAAGGGTGTAAAATACCTTTAAGATTTCTACTCTTATTTTAGCACCGTCAAGTCCACTGCTAAATCATGTCCCTAAATGTCATGTCTACACACCTTTCAAATACCTTCAGGGATGGTGACTTGACATTTCTCCCTCTCTCAGCCCCTAAATTATCAGGCTAGGCCAGAGATACAAGGTCTTGAGGGGAGGAACATCAGGAGATGGGCAATGATTCCAAAAGAGGCTCTCACTCCGATGTAGTTGTCCAGCTCTTTATTCCATGATCCGGGGGGAAGAGAGCAAACAGGAAGGGTCATCGCCTTTTCTAGGCTCTTGACAGGGAGGGCTTCGCTGGCTCTCCACCAGCCCTGTTGGGGCATGAAGGAGGAGACAGGCTTATCTTGATCAGAGTTACAGGGGTCCTGGGGAATGGGGGAAAACATGACCTGAGTGCAATGTAACAGTGACTCAACCACTTGCCTGGACAGCCTGATCCATTGCTTGATCCACTTCTGCGAAGAATTTTTCCTACTATCCAATTCAAACCTCTCCTCGACAAACTTGACCTCATTTCCTTTTATCCTGCCAGTTGTCACCTGGGGAGAAGAAGCTGACCCCCACCTGGCTAAAACCTCCTTTCAGTCATTTGTAGAGCGTGATAAGGTCTCCCCTGAGCCTCCTTTTCTCCAGGCTAAATACCTCCAGTTTGCTCAGCTATCCCTCATAGCACTTACCCTCTAAAGCCTTCTTCAGCTCCATTGCCTTTTTCTAGACTTGCTCTAGCGCCTCAATGACCTTCTTGTAGTGAAGGGCCCAAAACTGGATGAAGAATTCAAGATATGGCTTCACTAGTGCCAAGCAGATCACTAGTCCACACTATTTCTGATGGAGGTCAGGATGCCATTGACCTCTTGGCCACCTGGGCTCACTGCTGGCTCAGGTCAGCTGCTGTTGACCAGCACCCCCATGTCCTTTCCCACTGGGAAGCTTTCCAGCCACTCTGCACCAGCTTGTACCTCTGTGTGGGGTTCTTGTGACCCAAGTAAAGGACCAGTCAATTGGCCCTGTTGAACCTCGACAATTGGCCTCAGCCCATTGATACAACCTCTCCAGATCCCTCTGCAGAGCCTACCTACACTCCAGCAGATCAACATTCCCACTCAACTAAGTGTCATCTGCAAACTGACTGAGGATGCACTCGATCTCCTTGTCCAGATCATCAATAAAGAAATTAAACACAGCTGTCCCTAATACTGAGCCTTGAGGAACTTTACTAGTGACTAGCCACCAGCAGGATGTAATTGCATTCACCACCACTCCCTGGACCTGGCCATACAGCCAAATTTTTACCCAGTAAAACAACCCTCCAAGCCATAAGCATCCAGTTTCTCTAAGAGAATGCTCTGCGAAATCGTGTCAAAGTCCAGGTAGACAAAATCCACAGCCTTTTTCTCATCCACCAAAAGGGTCACCTTGTTATGGAAGTGGGCAGGCAGCACACACTTTTCATAAACCCATACTGGCTGGCCTCATCCCCTGGTTCTCCTGCAAGTGCTGCATGATGGCATACAAGATGATCTGCTCCATGACCTTCCCTGGCACTAAGGTCAGGCTGACAGGTCTGTAGTTCCATGGAATTTTCATCCAGCCCTTCCTGTAAATGGGCATCACTTTGCTAACCTCTAGTCACCTGGAACCAGTTAGCAAGGACTAACTGAAAAGGGCTTGGTGGGCACTTCTGTTGGTCCCCTTAGTATCCTAGTGTGGATTCAGCCATCCCCATGGACCTTTGTGTGTCTACGAGATGTAGCAGATATAGCAGGTAGCTGACCATCTTCCCTTGGAATACAGGGACTTCATTCTGGCCCCCATCCCCATCTTTCAGCCCAAGGGGCTGGTACCCATAGAAGAACTGGCCTTATTACTGAAAACTGGGGGAAAAAAAACATGAAGTACCTTATCCTTTTCCTTATATTTGCCACTATGTTCCACTTCAGATCCAATAAAGGATTAAGATTCTCCTTAACTGTCCTTTTGTTGACCTCAGTAGCCCTCTATACTCTTCTGGGGATGTGGTTATCCATCATGATTGTGCAAGAATAAAGACATTACAGGCTAGAACATATCTATATATAAATAATATACTGAATTCCATGCAGCAAAATTGCATATAAAAGTGCACATAGGCCCCAAAGAGAGAAAAACGCATATTCCACGAGGTATCACCTCATTATGGTTCCAGGCAAGTTAATTCTTACACTGGGAACAGGTTGCTTAGCAACAGAAAACACAAGATAGACAAACTGATATATTATATCCAGTGCTTCAGAAAGGCTAAGTTTACAAAGCTCAGGAAAATTTGAACATACATAGTGTTGCTATCATGCTGGCATGGTAGTGTGGAGGAAGGTTTTAGAAAGACCTTGGGAATGGTAAACTGAGGAAATGGATACATTCATGTATGCCCCATTGTTTTAGAAAGGCCTTGGGAATGAGAAACTGAGGAAAAGATACATTTATGTATGCTCCACTGTTTTGAGAAAGTCCCGCTTCAGCATTCCTCTGCAAACCCCCTTCTCCCCACCCCTGAGCAGTTCCCATTGGACCCAGCCCCTGGGGCGGTTCTGATGTGCCTTAGCTGGACAATATCCTCATTGTTTAGACCTTATCTCTTAATTTTGCTGTATAAAACTGTATCTGGGCAATAGCCTGGGGCCTTTGGTCCCTGCTACGGTTCAGGCAATACAATCTCTCTGGACAAGCATACCATTGGTCTCTCTGGGTCTCTTTATCTCGACTCCTTGCGGCGACTGAGGCAGCGCCGCAGCTCGGACCGTGCTAACCCACACGCTGCCTGGTGAGCCCAGGGCAGCGGGACCACGGAAAACCCTGGCCCCGGAGGGGACAGCTAGCCGGAGGGTCCCGGGGGGCCGGGGAGGGACGGGGAACAGCTGTAAGTGACCCCCAAAAGCCGCACATAGAGCTGTTTAAGAGGATTCCAAAGGAAGGTTTCTCCAGAGTAGTGCACAGTGGCTCTAATATTTTGGGAAGGATGGATAAATGTATTTATTCATAAATAATACAGCCAGGATGAGAACAGTCCTCCCTACCAGCCGGACAATGCCCTTGACTACAGATGGGTCCAGGGGTCAAGTGGACTGTTCCATCTCACCCCCCAAAATGTATGGTTCACCCCGCACCTGTAACCCTCCCCTAAGACATCAAGTGCCTGTAACCCCATTGGCCCGAGCCTTGTTCCAGGCCACCTTGAAGCCCCCTGATAAGGGGGCTCTGAGGGGCCAGACGCTGTCTTGGAACTTCCCCTCCTCTTGGAACTCACCCTCTCTTGGATCTTCCCCCTCATAGGACCTCCACCCTTCTCTAGAGCATCCTCTTGTGCCGCGCTCCTGCCCCAGGTCACAGTTCTGGATCCCTTTCTGCCCCGGCTAGCTCTCCAATGGGGCGAGAGGGGCAAATAGAAGCACCCTTCACTGAGCCCAGCAGGGCTTTGGAGAGTGCTTTGTGGGTTTGGAAGGCGCAGCTGAATCCCACGGCATGGCAAAGAAGAGAGTCTCTTGTTAGGGGCTGAATCCAAAGTTTATTGTAGCACAGCAGGGCCAAACAACACCTGAACAGTGCCAGCTAACAAGACCACCAGCAGGGTGCTTGCAAGATGTTATATACTAAGAGGGAGGGGAATTGGTCAGCCAATGGGAGTATAATGGGGAGTGGCTCTTGTATGGGCAGACACATATGGGAACCAATGAGGGATGGACATGGGAGGGGCCCCAGGCCCCTGTCCAATCACCCGGCACCCAGGATGGAAGCTTCTGGATGTATGGGAAGGGATACTGAGTGACGGACAGGGTGCCTGGGCGGGGACAAGGGAATGACTCGGCACTTCAGGGGAGGAGTGACACATAGGGTAAGGCAGGAAAACTAGGGACAAACCAAGTTGAATATGGGGGGTACGTAGGAACAAACCATTACATTATGAAATGATAATAAAACATGCAATAACACAACTCCGCACTCTTGTCTCTCCCCTCTCCCATCCCCTCGAGCCTCTCCACGTGCTGCGTCTGGCAGCTTGAAGCAGGACCTTTCTCCATCCCTAATAAACCTTATATCTCAAGAGCAGCCTTCAGAGATCTCTCATTGCCATTCACCTAAAGTGTCCTGGAGCACAGCTCACCCTACACTAATACTTTGCTTTCTCTACTGAAAATAGTTACCAGATATATCTTTGTGCTAAGTTTCCTTTCCACAGACCTATCCTATTGCCAAACTCTGGCTGACCCAGATCATTGTCCTTTGCTGTCATTTCTAACTTACCAGTCCCTAGCTCCTGGAAGCAATTCTTATTATTATTCCCTAAATGCATTACCTGGCACTTTTCGTTATTAAATGTAACACTATTCTATTACTGCAGTCTTTTAGGTTATCCAATTTCTTCTTTGTATTGATAATACTTCCCAAATTTTGTCATATGTGAATTTCATTACCACATTCCTACTATTTCTGCCAAGATTCTTAATTAAAGAATTATATGAGATCAACCTCCAAAACCAATCCTTGAGGAAATCTACAGACAAGCTATTTTTCATCACAATTATTCTTTCAACTGACATGTTGTCATATTGTCTTTAGCCAGTTCTCCTGTATTTTTATCTATTTTGCTATTGTTCATTTTAACTAGTATCTTCCCAAATGGTGATGTACTGAATGCTTAGATGAAGATCAGATAGAATGAATGAATTTCCATTACTATTCATATCATCTGAGACTGATATAGAGTCTTACAATGACATGTCTCATAGTTAGGAGTCTTAAAATGATTAGTTGACAAAGCTAGTATGATTTACATACATATTAAAAACACTAGGAAGTCAGGAAATTTCAGAATAGATATGTGATCAGCTAAGGAAACACCTTTAAAGAAGTAAAATTTTCAGCACATGAATAACTAGGTTGTCATCATAACCAAGAAAAATTGTGGAGAAACAACAACAACAAAAAAAAACTTAATACTGGAATACAATTAATGTAAAGAATTTTGATTTTATAGGAAACAGGCCTTTCCAAACAAAAGTGATTTCATTCTTTCATAAGACTGATTAATGGAATTATATACCTTTAATATGTAGCCTTGAAAACAATTCGGCATGCACTGCATAACACTGTGATTAATAAATGAGGATCATATGCTCTCAATGAAGCATGTGGTATACAGTTTAAAAGTTATCAAGGACAGTATATACTTGGAAACTTAGATTGACTCCTGGAGTCATCTAAAAGGATGTGCACTATTCTGTCTTTTCTGTATTACATATTGTGCCACCCAGCAAAGCCACCCAGATTATGGGCTAGCCTTTTTTGTTTTGTTTTTGGTTTTATATTTCATGAAGTGGAAAGAGATAAAGAGAGATGAAAAGAGATGAAGTAGTGTGAGAAAATTCCAAGAATCATTCTTATTTGGAAGTTTTTAATATGCAAAGCTTGCCTATGCAAATGAGCTTGAAACACCTTTTGAAAATGTATTAACTTATTAAGCAAGTAAAGTCAGATTCATCCTGTAAATTCAAGGGAGTCTCTGAAAAGGGGATAGACCATTCCTGTGATCAGTCTAAAAGACTGGCAGACAAGGAAAGCTAAGAACTTTTGCATAATGGCAATGTGGTTAAGCGCCAGTATTGGATTCTACCTTACAGGAACTCTTCTCACTAAGAGTTTTCCATTGACTGGGAGTGTTTTTCAGGCTGAATCAAAGTCACTGGTTCGAGGCTTGGTTCTATTCAAAATTTTCATTAGTGAGCTAGTAAAAAATTGTTACACGACCATGCAGTAAGCAGAGTGATAAATAATGATGAGGAAAAGGAATCATACAGGACAGTCTCTCTTACTTGCTAAGTTTGGCTTCTATTTAAATGGAGTAGAATTTACTAACACAAAACACAAAGTTCTTTTTGCAGAAACCAATAGTAGAGGTAAAATCCACAATTATGACAGATTGTATCCTGAAAATTAGTGACTAAAAGCATGTAAGAATCATAGTAGACTACCAAATAAGCATAAACAGCTGGTGCATGCTACCACTACCCAAGGAGATTGCATCTAAATCTAGTCTATTCAACAGTTTCAGTCACTGGGGGAAATGTGTTGCTTCATTTGGCTTCTCATGTGCTAATCAATTCCTAATAATCTTCAAACATATTGACCTGCTCTCACTGTTTGTGCCATATAGATTTAATGAATGACATTCTAAAGAACACAATATTACACTTGGAAAGCAAGGGATTCATGTATTATTCACTCTGCATAAATATATACTGTTACCTCTTTTTTGATCTAAGCCAGACTTGGAAACTTGCAGTTTGTTTATGTGAGAAGATGATGATAATGCAATCTTGTTTATTTACATCAACATTTAAAAATAGGAAACAGAGAACTAAATAAGTCTCTTGGTTTACAACTCTGCCCTGGAATTCTCAAATAAACACTGAATTTGAAGCAACTTGGTATATTAAGAATTGATCCAAGTATTTTTCATCATTTAGAAAGTTAATCTTGAACTATACATATTTTCACAATTTAATACTTTAAAAAGAAAAACATCCCTTATCAACTATCGCCTTACTCAAACCTTTGACTTTCCTAAGGATAGATACAAGACTATTTCCAGAGACATGAAGAGTGATAGCACAGTTTACAAATCCTTCTCCTAAGAAGAGATTATATTTCTTACTGTGGATTTTCCAGCATTTTAAGTATGCTTAGGTACGCTGCATCATATGGTTAAACCCTTTACAAGAATATGTGTGTAAAATATTCTTTAGAGGAAAATATATAGCAGTTGCTGCATTAGGGCCCATAAGTTTGCTTACTTCATAGAAGCATGAATGTGCTGTTTTAATTCTCTCTTTACTGCTTTCATCTAAAGAACATTTTCCCCTTCTGATACATGACTAAACACATCACTAGAGTTATTACAATTTGAAGAGAAGTAAAAGACAGGGGGAAGAAGAGAATGTGTCCAGAAGAAAGCATGAAGGGGGAGATTCTTGCAGTCTGCTGCTATGGATATCACAAATGGGGGCCTGTAACAAGTGCTTCTACACGATGGATGCAAGTGTGAGAAACATCAAGAGAAATTACCAGTTCTTGTGTATCTGTAGAGAAATTACATCAGATAGAGAAAAGTGGTGGAACAGCTCCCACGATTAAGTATTGCAATAGCTTTTTGTGCAAGTTTTTTACATCAGAGGACAGATCAACACAGGTGACACTGTGGTATGTATCTGTTACATATCACCTGATCAGAAACACCAAGACAAAACCTTTAGACACAGCACTTTCGTGTACCCTGGTAGCATGGGAACTTCAGCCCCCTCTGAAGGCTCTCTCCTATCTGCTGGGAAAACACACAGCTTGGTGCAAACAATTTGTGAGATTTTTGGGGTGTGTGGCCAAAAGGTTGAGCTGCTCCTGCTGATGGTGATCAACTAACTAGGGATAAGGTCTGCAGGAGCAGAGTACTCTCACGGAGCTAAGAACCAGCCAAGGATATGAAGGTCAATGGCAGCCTCGGCTGCAGTGACTTTAAGATTGTGGAGTTTAAAACTCAGAGAAAAAGTGAGGAATACAAATAGTAGAATCACACAACCCTAGACTTAAGGAAAGCAAATTTAAGCTTGTCATGAATCTGCTTGGCAGGGTCCCATGAGAGACATTTTAAAATAAAAACTGAAAACTTGAGTAAAAAAAAACTTGAGTTTTTTTAAATACTTGTAACTTCATGACACTTCTACTATTTTAATATTCATACTTTCACTAAGTAATAATAGTAGAGATAAGAGAGAGGATCATTAATCTATACTATATACTCAGCTCTTCAAAATGTGACCTAAAATTAAAAGACTGGGCTAGAGTCTAAATATGAAGACTGAGAGATGATTAATATTTGTGTAAGATATGCAATACGGGCATATTATGCATCTACTTCTTATAATTAATATCTAATATTTGTATGGTGATTTTTTAAAAATTGAGGTGTCATAATTAGGCTCTAACTACAGATACAACTATGCATACCAAGGTGGGAGGTCTATCAAGAAAATATTACACCTGCAAAAGTTTTATCAAAATGAACTTGAGGCTTTCAAAATTTTAGAAAGTCTATCTACTGTAAAGAACAAATAACCTCAAATTAACAATTACAAAAAGAGGGTAGGACAGGCTATACAGGATCCAGAAGACTTTTAACAAGAGAGAACATTTTCTCTACAAGGCAAATCAGAACAAATTAAACTAGGCTCCTACTATGAAGCATTACATAAATGGATCTCTACTAAATACTGCATCTCTGAGCTTTGTTTTGGAATCTTTTCTCCTTTGTATTGCACCTCATTTGTTTCCAAACTATTTCCATGTGCTCACTGCATATCCAAATTTCCCATTTTGCTTCTTTATTTACTCCTCTGAATGGCATTTCATATGGTCCTATCTCCATTCTACAGACTTTGGGAAAATTTCTCTAATGTTTTGCAAGATTTCAGTGGGGATCAAAGTGGCCAGCTTTGATCCATAGCCCTGCACTTGCTGGCATGCAATGCCTTTTGCTGGCTTTGGACTGGGCGGAGGCTTTAAAATTTTCTTTTTTGTTCTCCACGCCATTTCACGTCTGTCTTGCCCTCAGTGTCCTCTCTTCCTCCTTGATTTTTCCCCTGCTTTTGCAGAAGACGTCTAAAGAAATTGACCTCTTTTCCCCAAAGCTAGTCATTGTATGTAACCCCTAATGTCCTCTTTTTGATACTATGTCTTTATATAAAAGTAGATCAAATAATTGGACTATCATAAAAACAAAGCAAAGTTACTTGGGCAGAGAAGGAAGTTGCCTTTGATGTAAATTTTAATTTTGAACTTCAAGAAATGCATAATGACATTATAATAAATCAGAAGAAATCCTTGTGTTTGAGAAGACAAATATAAAAGCAGCATATAAATTTTTGCTACCTCTATTTCCCTCTCTTTGACCATTAGTTGGAATCCTAAACTAATGAATAAAGGAAAAAGCACTAATGCTAATATTTAAATATTAACATATTTTAAACTTTAAAAAGAAGTAGAGTCTTTTTCTCTGACCTTTATTTACCATTTAATTATTCCATTCTGCAAGAAACATCTAGGACAAACTCATTCTAGGATACTTATGAAGGCAAGAAATGCACATTTAAAATTTGTTCAGGTACAAACCACAGGACCAGATTATTTCTAAGTCAGAATTTAAAGCAGAAAAAAAAAAAGTCTGCTGGATTTAAGATTATTTAGCCAAATGTCTAATGAAGCTTGCTTACACAGCACTATAATAAAAATATAGATGTTATGTATGAGCATCCTAAGCACATGACACCACCAGTCAAAATCATTTTATATCACCTTGAAGGTCCTTTAGACAATAGTTTGAAGAAAATTTTTGCTTACTCTCTTGGGGTTTTTTCCTATTTGCATTATTTGAATATGTACAAGGTTAACTTTGAAAGAGCGGAAGCATTCCTCTGCTTTCCATATTGGTAAAGGTATTTGGGATATGTATCTGTTTTATCTTTATTTTAAAGGATTTCACAAATAGATTGTTTTATATTTCTCATCATGATCAAAAGAGAAAAAGACCTGGATAAGGCATGATCAAAAGAAAGTTAAAAACAATCCCATAACACTTAATTTGAGCGTAAATAAATAAATAAATGCAAGTCAGATAAGACTGAAGAAACAGATGGCAAGAAAAAAATAACATGCAAATAACAATTAACGTATTACTCTGCATAAGACCTTTCATGCAGTACAAAGAAGTTATAAAGACAAAATCAGTAACAAGTAGTAGGTTTATTCTCTCTACATAACTAAAATCTGGTTAGAACTGAAAAGATATTTTAGTAAAGATATCTTGTTTCTTCAATTTTGCATGGACTTCTGCATATTTATTACAGTTTGATATGCAGAATGATTTTTACAAAGGCAATGCAACAGAATAACTAGCATCCCTGTGACAGGAATATCTTTGTATTCATAGAAAAGAAAAGAAAAATGCTGAAATGCTATCCTCAGAGCAGTATTTGGTATATTGAAATAAAAATGTTAATAATATTTAAGGCTAGAAATTTATTCAATATTGAATACTCCTACAAAAGCTATGCCTTTGTCTTTAGGAAGATTTCAAACTTGTAAGGATTTTGGGATATATTTTTAGTGAGCAATGGTACAGAATTCCATGCAATTTACAGGATATAAAAGTATATTTTGCTTATTACACATGCTTTAAGGCAATTACAATGCTGTAAATATTCAGTAATTTTCACTGGGGTGAGACAGCAATTAATTAAATCAACATGGCAAAAAATTCATTGACCAGTATTTGATTATTATTTGAAATAATTTTGAATATTCCCTATTATGATAATCACCATATTATGTCATGGAATTCACTTAGTATCAAATAGGGGATGACTTATTCATATAAGAGGTGAGTCTAAAAGCTTTGTGATAAAAACTTGGATTCTTTCTATGGATTCTTTCTAAAATCAATGAAGAAAATAAAGTTCTTCAGTGAAAAAAGCAGAACAGTTTAATTAGGGAAAAACTCTGAACCATCCATAAAAGAAGCCTTTCAATTAGCTGTAACAAAAGCTGAGGGAAACCTGGGAAACATAAGCACTGTCAGTATAAAATTGGAACTGTGGCTTCTGAATGGTTATTACACCTTAGGGTTCAAAACTTTAAATTAATTATCATTAGATCTAAAGGAGAGAGGAGAAAAAAATCCTAAGGTTATATCCAAATGGATTGAAGTAGAATGGAAAATAAATGGTTGCTCACACACCTTCTAGTCCTGAACTTCAAAATAAGGACTAAGGAATGTATTTTCTATGATGTCCCAAGTGATTTACAGATTTATCATTATTCTCCTATATTCATATTAACACTGAACCCTGTGGCCACTGTCACACTGTCCAAGATAGTGTTTAGCATCTTCATAATTTAAAGACAAAAAAGACAGGTAACATTAGGGTGTGGATTGAACACTAAAGGAATATATCTATATATATGTGCTAAATTACTCATCTACATCAGGCATTTTCTTGCTTTTTTATAGTTAAGAATAGTGGGTCTACTAATTATTCAATTTTGTTGACATTTTCCTAGTACTCTGCACTTATCTGCATATAATCTTGCAAAATATTCTCAACTGAAACTTCTTAATTCAGAGAATAAATTCTTTGGGAAAGCCTTTGCCTAGTTTAATCAGCTCCTCCTGGGAGTAACTTATATTATAAACTCCAGGAAAAAGTATATTGAGGGATATTTATCCTGTGAAGATCTTGGTACTCAAATGCTTTGACTTAAGACATATTTCTAAAAGGTGTCTTATCCAAATTCATGCAAATATATCTAAAATTGTCCAGGTTGGAAAACTTGGAATGTTGCCATTTACATATGCTCTGTAGAAACTTTTAATCTTAATTGCTTTGGTTTGGTGTAGATGCTGGGTGAGGCAGCTTCAGTCAGCACAGAGTAACACTTTCTGATAGTTTGGGTGGCTGTGGGTCGACCATGAGGAGTCCAGGAGCAAATCCTGTTCATCTGTAGGTAGAGCATGAGCCCTCTCCTCTGCATTCACTGACTGAGGAACTGTGGACATTTAAATGGGAGAAGAAACAAGATGAAGCTAAATGGGAATGAGAGAGTGAATTAGGACTAAAAAAAAATAGCCCACCTGAGGGAGAACAGTTCAGAATTGGAACTACTAATGCTATAGATAATAACAATCACACAATGGTAGAAACTAGAAAGAGAAACCATGACTGGGTTAGAAAACATGGCAAGACAAGGGAAAAAAAAAAAAAAAAAAAAAAAAAAAAAAAAAAAAGTCGAGGAATAGGATGCAAGAAGAAAGAACTAAAGTGTTTAGTGTGCAAAATTAGCTGTGAAGACATTGGGACATTGAGACTGGGAAGGGATCTGGAAAGGACAAGTGGTGAGGCAGTGGTACAGGTCTCAGGAGGAGCTCTGCCACTAGAGGCACATACTGTGCAATAACTGCAGGAATGCAGACACAGGAAGAACAGGAAGACTAAAAGAGAAGCAAAAACTGGGACTAAGCAAAAATCGGTGGAAAAGTTAGGGTCTGACTGCACCAGAAGATTACGTGTGGCAGAATTCCGGAGTGAGGGGAGTAGCTGGAAAATGCCCTGGTGCATCCTTTCACTATGGAAAAGGCATAGGAGGTGGTTTGCATAAAGCCTACCTCATCAGTTGAAAAGTCTCCTGATAATTCAATAAATTATATAAAGAAGGAATCAGCAAGTAACACAGTCAAGTGTCCAGAGAAGGAATGCCCATTGTTTATGTGCTATTTGCAAAGCTCTAAGCTTCTCAATTTGTTAAAATTTCTGAATCCTAGTACAAAGAGAGGGGTCTACAAGATTGAAGCTCACCTTATTCTCTACATCTGGCAGTGATAAATGACCAGTATGGCTAGAAAAACCTAATGTACTATTTAATCACTTACTACTATAAGCCATTAATCTGGGGTCACTAAGGAAAATATTATATTAATTTGAGTTTGATTGGTTTATGTACATAATTACTTGCCATAGTCATCAGTAAAAACAGGAAACTGCCTCAGTAGCAGTTTGAAAAATTCACCATATTCTGCTTTTAGTAAAATTATACAGAGCTAACCTTTTCTGTTGGAAAATAACGCACTTCTTAAGCCCATGCTGTGATACAGTAGCATTTTGTAATTTTCCTTTTTTATATGGGGGATGTATTTATCTTTCAGTGTGATAAAAAACAAGTTCAACAGAACTTGCACATTAAATGATGCCAAAGCATAAAAGTAGCAATGCTGCTTTGTATGACAAGAATTTAAGTAGATAAAATGTATGATAGTTCAAAGTATTTTCAGGACCTTTACATTTTATTATTTACTTATGTAAATAAGTGCTAAAATATGAAGAAGATAATGCAATTTTCAGTGCTATAAAATTTATAAAACTAAATTGTTTTTTAGGTATGAGTGAGAGGAGACTCACACATCAAACATATTACTGACTTTTACATACCCTAAGACACCTACCCTGACATAGTACTATCATTTACTTGTTCAAAATAATTCAGCTTTCTGAAAGAAAAAGCTGAAAACCACTTTGCAAATTTCTCTTTAAGATTTCCCTCCAAAAGACTTTATTATCTTCTATTATGTAAAAAATAAATGGGCAGTTGTTCATTACTAAACAATAAAATGAATCTCTGTCCCCTTTCTACTGCCTTTCATCAGTCTGTTTTAATATCCTGGCCCATTTGGTTTTCATCTTGACTGTTAATCTTGCCACCAAATATCAGCAAAATCTGAGAAAGTATGCACAACCTCCAAAGTCATAATGTAGACTACACATAACACAGAATCAGGAGCACATGTGAAATGATCAGAAAACAGAAAAAAATTGTTCTCTCTTCTTAGGATGTCCTAGCACTTTAGGAAATACATATTTTAAATTGCAGTTGTAATTGTGGAGTTAACGGCATCTTTATGAATGTCATATTTCACTTAAAGGTAGTTTAACTTTTGCGCTTCAAATACTCAGATATTGTCATTGTTCTAGGATTTTTTTCCCTCTTTGTGGCTCTCATTGCAACTAGGATTGCTTTTAAAAGGTAATATAAAAAATTTGCTAAAATCACTTAATAATAAATAATTTTAAATTTTTTATATAATTTAAAAATGAATGCTATTTTATTGTATTTAAAATAAATGTTATAGTATATATTCTATGAATTATACTTCAGTTACAAAACCTGTATGTGGATAACTACCCTTCAAAGCACTTGATTTACTACAAAAAAAGCTGTAATGTTTTGCAAAGCAATTTTTACATCTTTGCTAAATCACAACCTTAATTGTAAGTCAGCAAATGTTTCTAGGCATCTGTAACAAACATTCTGATGACACAGTTTTTCCTAAAGACCATATCTTCTTGCTCTAAATCACCTGTGTTGCAGCCCTACAAATTCAAAAGCAGATGAGCACCATCTAGTTGTTTCTATATCAAAGCTGCTGTCCTTTTCTTTAAACGTATGTACTAATTTTGATAGTATTATTTTCATAAGCAATAAGATGTTAAATAATCATAATTGGTTAAGGTATATTTAAGCATGGTCTTCCTTTTTATTGTTTCATATTTATTGCTAGATGAATGTAAGAAGATATTCTAATAAACCAAGAACTTAGCAGATTTGTCTTGGCTCTATTGTGTGTGTTTAAACGTAGCATTTGTGGCTAGACAGAGGAAATCTCAGCATCATGCTCCAGCAGGAATGATCTCAGGAATTCATTTGCACCGTTCTCAGAGATGTGAGTGAGACCTGCTAGTACAATCAGGCTCTGTCAAAGTCCTTAGGAAAGGGGAAAGTAGCAGATCTATGAGATACAGCTTCCTAATATGGGATACAAAACCATGGCTCTTCAGTCTTTCCTAACAAAAACACCTATCAGTCAGGTGGATTTTATTTTCTCTTTTTCAGCTGCAGAATGTTTTAGTGTTTGGGGAACACAATCAGTATTTTTAGTCCCAATTTCAGCAGCATTCTCCTTGTTGACTACTGCAGAGATATTTCATGTAGACTGCAAGAAAGTGCAGAGTCAGGATCTTTGTTGTAATCAGCTCACCTGCAGACTAACACGGCAGACTATCCACTAAAATTTAAAATGGGTAATTTTATATATGAATTCTTTAGTTTGTTAGCATGCTTCCATGCAATATATATACTAGCACCAGAAGAAAATAAGTATTTGGCAAAAACTTAATACCTAATGAGACCTATATAAGCCTGCCTATAAAAAAGTCTGGCAGGAGACCTAAGAAGGTCATTGTATCATTTTTACAGTTTCCCAAATAAAAATTATCTTTGTGCTTTAAAACCTCCTAAGGCTATAAAACCTCCAAAGGTACCTGGAGACCTACACTATATTCTATACATTAATTTAATAAATCTAGAAAGAGTCATACAACACAGAAGACCTATCCTGAAATATGCCTATTTATTTGCTTTTTGCAGTTGAAAAAAATCTCCAAGCTACAAACTAAACAAGTTCAATCATTGGACCAGGATGAATAAAATTACCTATTCTTAGAGACAACAGAATACAAATAAACCAAAGTTGAAGAATTGAGTCTATAGACAGGTCTATAGACTTAATGAGGGCGTTCCTATGGGACAGCAAGAAAAAAAACAAAGCACATTTATATATGTCTTCAGTGTTATGGTAGAGCTTGTAAAGAATCATTAATTGGCTGAAGAAAAAAAAAAGAACTAACAAGCTGGACAATTATTTAACTCCTTAAATGTAAAAGTTTGTTTTTAAAAGTTATAAAATTCACTTTTATTAGTTGGTAGGCTGGGAAACAAATAGCTGCTAGAAATTCAATTTTTCAATTGAAAGAAATGCTTTCCATGACTTTCCATGAGGTCAGATTTAACATGAAATAAGCTAAAACATTCGAATATTGTAAAAGAACATTTAAAGTTAAAATCATCAAAATATACTTTCATGACCTAGTGATAAGGGCAGTGCTTCTTTGGCTTTGTTTCTTCAGGAACCAGTAAGCTAGATAAATTTCAGAGACAGACAGAAAAAAAAACTTTAAAATTGCAGATGGTACCTCATTTTCTGTTTAGATTCTGGAATTCTCTTGAACTTTCATAATCTGGATCCTGAAAATTCTTCTGATCTGTCAGATAAATACAATTTAAAATAAATAAATAAACAAAATAAAGACAAATATAGAAGAGCTGGTAATTTCACATTTTAAAATGTTAAAATACCCAACACATTTTATAGACCAATACTAGGACCATTATGCAAACCAACACCTACTCTACTTCTTAAATCAACATATGGTAATCCTGAATTAGTTAAAAAAAACCTACAAAAATAAACAGAATAAGCACTTCAATATCTCTATCAGTCAGCTACCTCCACTGGAATTGGAACAGTGTGTCAGAATATTAAAACAAAATCACAGGCAAATTTCCAAGGTAACAACTGTAACATACCCAGCAAAGTCATAAATCATAACAAACAATGTCTGCAGGTACAGAGACCACCTAAATAAAACCAAAAATGGTTATGATTCTCTGTTTCTTGGGAATATCTATAATTTTAGCCAATACTTAGCTAGATTCTTGATGATCAGCCCAGCCATGGTGCTCCAGATCACTACATGCTTTCTGCATCCATGAAGCAAATCCTTTGAACATGCATCTAATCCTACAGAGTTGGTTGTGCTTGTACAAGCAATGTCTTTCACAGATATCTGTAAGATGCCAAAAGCCTTCCTGTTGGTTTTTCAACTCCTTTTTGTCTATACCTCACAAATTAATTGATTCATTTTACGATCCCAGATGCTCATGTCTTTCATCAACCACACTGATCACACTGTGTCAGTATGTGAAAAAAGAGGTAATTTGTGAGACTGGGGAAAGTTGACAAATAGTCTGAGCCCCAAGAGAGCTCTATCTAGAGAGAAGCAAAATCCAGCTTGGTAATGTCCCATTTTATTCCACTCACAGTTTTTATTCACAGTGAAAGGTTTGAATTGTCCTATGCATCTCCAATGGCATGTTCAGTCCACATCTACTGCCAGGTTAGGGAATGAATATCAACCTTCTTGCAGACAAGAAAAACTACAGTATAGACATTCCAAGCACTCAAAAAAGCCACAGATATTTAAAAACATTCAAACCCACTCTATGAGCAGCAGTTTCACACCATGGCAGCAGGGTTGTATTTGTTTTGAGGAGGAGAGCTGTCACTCCAGATGAACTATGATAGAAGGACTCTAGAGCTATGTCTAGAGATACATTTTTCCACCTGAAGTATGGATGCACTTATCACAAGTGTCTCACTTTTGGTTTTCATGACAGAAACTCCTGCAAGCTGCAGTCTTTTATTGGATCCAGAGAAGCAGCCTGAGCAAGAAGAATGAGCACTGCAGAACTGACCTCTGCACGCACACATCTTCCTCTTTGAATATCCCAATCAGCTGCTGGCCAAGAACCAAGGGGCAGGTATCTGCAGACTCTGGTATTTCTGCAGCTGTTGTTCCTGGTCCCAAATTAGGCTGGTTTGGTTTTTTGGAAGTTTTTTTTTTCCATTTGTTTTTCAAGAGAGAAAAGGCAGGACAATGGCAAGGTCAAAAGAGCAGCAAGGCAGGTGTTATGATAGTGTGTCAAAGGAAAGTATACTCAGCATTTTGGCAGCAGGGATTAGCCTTCTCTGTTAGGAACTAACACTAAAATTTTTGGTTGATTTCTGAGCTTGAGTGGAGAGTTTTTTATAGCCTGTACAAATCCCCACTGACTTATTTACATCTGGCTTACTGCTACAATATTTGTCTAAGGACAGATTCAGTTTAGACCTCAAGAATAGATTGCAGTGAGCAGAGACTGACCTGTTTGGAGGTGGAAGAAAGAGATGGCATTGCTGACAGGCAGGAAGCATGAAGAATATAATTTCTGGTGCCAGGCAATATTAGCACATGCAATTTAACACTTTTCATTTCCAGTACTAATGAAAGTCCTATTTTCTCCTCTTTGTGTAATAGAAATTTAGGCCAGGCTGCATGGAGCTCTCAGCAACCTAGTCACGTGAAAGATGTCCCTGCCTACAGCAGGGGGTTTGGAACTACATGATCTGTAAGTTCCCTTCCAATCCAAAACCTTTTCTAATTCTATAAGAACTCACAGTCACTAAGCAGTGGTTTTGCTTTGTAAAAGCAGTTGACCAATTCAGTAAGCAAACTACCTGGCTGATGATTCTCATTTTTTTTTTCCCAAAATGCTTCTCATTTTTCTTCCTTATGAAGAAGTGTAGTAGCCAACAGTCATTGCCAAAGATCTGCTTCCTTCCTGACAATCTTACCTAGACCTTAGCCATGTTCCTTCCCTGTTGCTCTCTCATTTCCCTGAAACTGTTTTGTTCACTGTGCTTCCTTTTGGTTTCAAATACTGTTAATGGGAGAGTAAAGCTCTTTATCTTAAAGAACAGGTAAAAATCTATTATGTTTACTCCATGCTCCAATCAAAAGAGCAGAGCTCCACCATTTTATCACAATTTATTACAGCCTTTTAAAAAAATGAAACTTGAGTTGGAATGTTTCTGCTGAGTTTAGCAGGACATAAAGGCACCCAGGAAAAAAGCAATGAACAATTGTCAGCTAATTAATTCTGATAGCATTCCTTTGCTTTGGGGTAGTAGGAAGGATTAGATCAGGCTAAGAAAACAGATGCCTCTCCTGGTATTGCAGGTTTCTCACATTAAAAAGTAAAAATATTTACATGAACTCCCCTATGCTACTTTGTTGGTACCGGCTCATATCCAGAAATTAAACTCTTTGGTCCTTTTCTATGAATCAGTTTGGTTACCCTTGAATTTAATAAATAATGTTTTTATCTCTGTTGATCAAATAGCCTACTTTCAGATCAGGAGAAGAAGAGTGTCATGGTTTGACACTGGCACAATGCCAGTGCCCCCATGAAAATGCAATCTTTCAATTGAATGCTGTGAAATGCTATTGAGAACAGAGCAAAGCAGGCCCAAGCTTAATAACAGAAAAAAAAACTTTATTAAGCTACTACTATAAAAGAAAAAAAGAAAGGGGAAAAAAAAACACACAAAGATCAAAATGAAAACCTTGCAAAGCATTCCTCCTCCCACCACCCAACTCCAACAAACCACAGTGAGACATAATCTGGACCCCAATCAGGTTTCCACCCTCCAGACAATCGATACTCAGCCCTTCGAGGGAACAGAGGAGTCTCTCCTGTGCCACAGACCCCCCAAGACACACAGCTGCCACATCCTGTGTTTCCATGTCACACATGGCACCGCCCAGAGAAAAAGTTTGCCATGGTGACCCTTCTCCTTTCCATGCACAGTGCTCTCACCACCAATGCATGGATGGACAGACTGCTTTTAGGATTTTTCCTTTCAAGGATGCCCTGCCAAGAGGGGAGAAAACAACAGTTCAGTTTTTCATTGTTTGGGACCACAGTTTTTCCCCTGGGGCCGAGGGTCCAAGAACAGAGATCTTCTTCTCTTCTTCTTCTTTGAGGACAGAGGGCACCACCACAAACCCCCTAACTTTCTCTGTTCACTCCACTTCTGTCTTTTCCCAGCTGAAGCAGGTCTCTTGGCTCACTGGCATCCTCTTAAAATACAGTCTCTCTTGGAGGAGAAAAATTTGTTCAGTTTGTGGCCAACAAGGAAAAAGTCCAGCCAAAAGCCACTCCTCATCTCCTCCCACCTAGAATTTCTCCTTCTAACATCCCAGGGTCCAAGCTGTCTCTCTTCCTCTCTTTCAAACCAAGGAGGGGAAGAATTTCACAAAGCTTTCATTTCTCAGGAAGGGTTAAAAGTCCCAACTCCCTGGCTGGCTCTCTGCCTGGATTGTCCGGCTCCCACAGGCAGCTGGGCACCTTGCGGCCCCGCCCCGCTCTTCTCCTTCCCTGTGGTGAACTACTGATAAAATCACCACTGCATCTTGAGAGAGAGAGAGAGAGAGAGAGAGAGAGAGAGACTCTGGGGGAGAACGGAGACATCCCAGATTCCTCCACCCTTCCATCTGCAGGGGGTTCCAGTCCCTCCACCCTTGGGCCCACCTCAGTCAGGCCATGGGCCTTCCCCTCCCCACCCAGCCACGGCCGGGCAGGGGAGAGGCTGCACTGCGCCTGACCGGAACCAGAGAGAGCGAGTTCTCCTGGGAATTCTGCTTTTAACCCCTCTGTGTTCTCAGAGGCGTGTCCACCTTCAATTGGTCAATATCCAAATTGACCTCTTCCTTCTGAGAAAATTCTTTTTCCGTGTCAAACCACGACAAAGAGCAATGTTCCTATGACGTAAAATAAAACTACTGCAAAAATCGCTAGCTATTTTCCTTTTAGTTTCTAGGTGAGTTATGAAACTTGAGTAATATTAAAAAATGATGCAAGAATTGTTTTTTAAAAAATTAAGGAACTGCTTTTCCCTCAGCATTTTAAGTTTAATCATGGTCCTGATTTTTTCTTTGTAACCAGAAGCATTGATCATCTTTGATTCAAGTAAAGATCATCTTCTGGCATGCTTCTTTCTTATGATGTGATGGATACAGCCTACTCTTCTAAAATTCAATGTGCTTGTTTACTAGTAAAAGTTTCTTTCTTCATTCTTGCTCCACCCAAGCCCCCACTTCCAAATATGTACATGTCCTGTGTTCAACAAGCAAACATAATTTTTGCAGCAATACGTGCCAGAGCCTAGCTTTACAGTCAGGGTGTAGTGATCTTGATATTATGATTACAGACAGGTCTGGGACTTTGACATGATTTTCTTTTGTCTCACTGAGGCCAGATATGAATAAAGTCCCAAATTCATTGCTCATACAATATAAGGTCACAGTCTGGAAAAAACAAGGATCACTACTGAATAATGCAAAGTTGAGAGGCCATGCATAACATCACCGTCAAAAATGAGGCTGTAGCTGACAGTATTCTGTCTTTCATAATGAAGCATGCTTAAGTTGAAGAGCTGAAGAGCTCCTTCTACCCCCCACTCTTTTCTCCCCTCCCCTTCCAACTTTTTCTCAAACAGATCACTAAAATGAAGTAACATTGATCAAAGAAATGGATCTTGGAGGACAAAATATTACTTTTAAGCTGGACACAGATTAGGCAGTGTGAACATCTAACAGTTTACTGCCACTAAGAGGGGACAGCAAATAACAAAAGTATTACCATAGTGTGTATGAAAGGGATAATTTCTTAAGCCTGTTTCACCTTGAAAGATATTTTATCATGGATATACTGTATGAAAACTGTGTGTCCAACTACTTAAGGTCTCTGCATTTAAAACAAGAGGAGAGAAATATTATCCTTGGTATAGTTGTAAAATTCAAAATGCTCTTGACAGTTATTACACTAGAATTATGATTAGTCTAATTTGTAGTAGACTTGTCAAACTGTTGGAAAGCATACATCATTCCAGTAATATTTTCTCTAGGCTTCTAATGAGACATCCACATTCTAGATCTAAAGTGCTTCCCTTATAGAAAGGACAAAGATCTCGCTCAAAAAAGACAGACTTCACTCATTCTATTGTTTCTTCCAAGTTTTGCTGCTCCTGAAGTTTCTTTCTGTAAGAACACCTTGTCTCTTCCCCAGCTCTAAGAAATATTAAAATACTTTTTATAACCCAATATATTGCCAGTAAGAACTCCTTGTTCCAACTGGAAGGCAGAGCAGATGAATTTCACATCGCTGAGTATATTCCTAGAGCATGAATACTTTTACAATCCCATTTGAGACTCTATATAGTACATTTTTATTTGAGCAAGTTTAGTGATGCAACTTTTTTCCCAGTAATATATTCCCCCCCTTATTGCCTGACAAATTTTTGCTGCTATCTGAAAGTCCTACATGAGAGTGCCATGAGCTATTTTTTTGCCCTGATTGCTACTTTTGACAATTTTGGGTTTAGGCCTCATTTTTATAAATCCTTTAAAAGTTTGAGATGTTCAACCCAAATCTCTCTACATGTCTTGTTTCAGAGGAAGACAGATAATATTTTCTAAGACTATAAGCAATTTATCAAGACAAAAGAAGTTAACATAGGCCATGAACAGGCAATGAATTTGTCATTTGACTGTAAGAATTCCTGTACATACATTGCCTCTAGTCAATATTTTTATCAAGAGTCAGTGAGAAAGCATCACCAATCATTCACTTGTTTCAAGGTAAGACCGAAGTTTTTGGCAGCTATTGAACAATCTGCTATTCTACAAATTAACATATTAATTCCCTAGTGAATTCTCCATAGGTCCATACTTTAGCAACAAAAATGCTCTGTATTTGTCACCCTGAAAGATAGGCAAAATTACTAGAAAAAGTCTAGTCATGGGTCTGAAGCCCAGTGTTTTTATGGCTAGACATATCTTCATGAGTCTCAGGCCTTAATTTCCAGCCAACAGAAAACAATGTGAAAATTTCAACTAGATGAACAGAAATTAGTTTTGGAAATGCAGTGCTGATGGGCTTCATGAAAGGATAGATTTTAAGTTTCTCAATAGGCATACAGAAATGTAACATACATGTCGCAAATTAACATAATGCAACAAGAACAAGATAATCTCTTAGTTCACATAATGTCTAGCTTTGTGATACACTGTATCAGAACTACATGAGGTGAAAGAATTCAGAAATTTAAGTACTTAGATAACCACTTCAAAATTATCTCATACTTTGTAAAACAATCTTTGATCTAAAACTTTGGGATGCTTTATAAAAGTCAAATAACAGTCCTGTTATCTGTCTCTGGGTTTCACTATCTTTCAGTCTGAGGATCTCTTCAGCTTTTCCAGTAGAACTTTTTGTCACTTTAAATTTTCATATCCACTGGGTTATTGCATAACAAATACTGTTCATGTTCCAAATCCCTGCTAAGTGAGCTATATATCTGTAGCTCATTCTTAACTGCAGAGTATCCTTTTATCTTGTTCTGCTATGTTTTGAACAGTGTGACAACGTTGCTGACTCTTCTAATAGAGTTCATTGTATTCTGATGATACAAATATATTTTATCTCTGCCTTGATGAAAGAGAAATTAGAATCCAACTTCAAACAACTGAAAAGCAAATGAGTGAATCTTTAGCACTCCCAAGTCTCCCACCTGCCATTTACCTTCTTTCTTATAATTCATTCCTGAATTTTTTTCCATTTAACATTAGCTGGCCCATAATCATTAATAGCTTTACTACAATTGTGTAAAAGATTAGTTTGGTCCTTCATGACCAAAAACAAATGATGAGCAATAAAAACAATCAAAATGGGTTTGCTCTACTTGAACATAAATGGACATTTATCTAACATTTGTCATTTGTTCTTTCGCTGCTTGCCTACAATTTATTTTCACATGTACTGAGAGTTACACTATGTTCTGCTGCACTTCATCCACCCATTTACTGTGATAACAGGTTACCTAAGCATAGCTGGAACCATGCAAAACCCTTTTGCAGTTCTTACTGTAGATGCTGTTTAAACATATTTGAAAAATAGGAGGGAGATGGACAAACAGAATTAAAGCAAAACAATTTTTAGGATCAATCATTTTATTAGAATGTACAACTCAAAAAGGCATTCAATAATGAGAATTTTAGTTGACTCTATCAGTACCTTTTATAAATGCTATACTAAAAACTAAGTGCTTTGTAGCATTCTGGAAAACAGCATTCCTAGTAGTAAAATATTCACAGAATTCTAGAATACACCAAGTTGGAAGGGACCCATAAACATCACTGTCTTCAATTCCCTGTCTCCCATAGGACTATATAAAACTAACCATAAAACTAAGAACATCAACCAGGCACTCCTTGAACTCTGTTAGGCTTAGTGCTGTGACTACTTCCTTCAGGTATTGGCTCCAGTAACAGCCACCCACTCAGTGAAGACTCTTTTCCTAATTCCACTCTGAACTTCCCTTGACACAGCTTCATTCTGTTTCCTTGTGACATATCACTGGTCACCAGAGAGAAAGAAACATTTCCCTCTCTGCTGCCGGCCTTGAGAAAGGTTTAGATTGCCAAGAGGTCATCTCTCAGCTTTCTCTTCACCAGGCTGAACAAGTCAAGTGATCTCAGCTGCTTCTCCTAAGTCTTGCCCTCAAGAACTTTCAGCATCATGTTTCCCCTTGCTAGGAGACTCTCTAATACTTTCATGTCCTTCTTATACTGCAACACACAAAACTGCATACAAAAGCATGGAGGCTACAGCAGTGAAGTGTAGAGAAGGACAATCACCTCCCTTGACTGGCTGGCAGTGCTGTTTCTGATGCACCCCAGGACACGGTTCACCCTTTGGGCTGCCAGGACACTGCTGACTCATATTCAATTTGCCATCATCAGTGCTGAAAACAAGCAAAAAAGGCATTAAATATCTTTGCTTTGTTTATGTCCCTGCTTAGGTGGTGACTGACCCCAACAGCAACAAACCAATATTACTTCTGATTCTCCTTTTGATATTAACATATTTTTTAAATCCCTTAGTGTTGTCCTTCCCAACTCTAATCAAGCTTTGAAAACAGGAATTTTACCCCTACAGTAATGACCAGCATCTCTGTACTCCTCCCATGTTGCCTGTCCTTGTCTCTTATGTCTATACATTTTCCTCCTCTTCCTAAGATCTAGAAGATCTTAGCTAAGATCTCAGCTAAGCCAGTCTTCTGTGCCACTTGACTTCTGACATTTTGGAATTGCCTGCCTATCTGTTCTGAAAAATCTATAACTGTCCATTATAAACCCCATCATAGGACTCATGCCATCATTTTTGTCTTATGCCAATGATGTCATAGATATGGGACAGAGCCAAAGTTTCTAGTTCTTATTTTTTATTCCTCATGCCATGCACATTTTTTATAAGGACATTTCAAATGTACTCTATGTAGTGAGCACATTGTGGACTTCACTAGCACATGATCCTTCAAAACTTGGCATGCCACCCACACGCTAATCTCTAGAGAGCCTGGTTTTATCCCCTTCCCATTTTAAATCTAGTTTAACGCCCACTCAGTGAGCTCTGCTAACTGCTATGCAAAGATTCTTTTCCCTTTTGAGACAGGTGTATCCCATCTGCTGCCAGCAGGCTCAGTGTCACGTAGACCAACCCCTGATCAAAAAACCCAAAATTCTGCCAGTGACACCAGGCTCGCAGCTACATACCAATTAGCTGGTTCTTCCAGTGTCTTCCCATATCATTTCCTGCAACTGGAAGGATAATGAAGACTACTTCTACTCCTGATCCCTTAACCTATTGTCCCAAGGCCTTGAAGTCTCTCCTGATTGCCCTTCAGGCTCCTTGTTGCAACTTCATCATTGCCTACAGGAAAAAACCAATAACAGATAATAATCTTAGAGTCATACCAGAGTATGAAGTTTTCTCATCATGTCTTTAACCCAGGTCCCAGGAAGGCAAAACGCCTGTTCTTCAGGTTGCAGGTTGTTTTGTTCCAGGTGCTTTGTTTCACATTCAGAACACCACAGTCCTGGTCTACAGCACAAGGTGAAAGATGGCATGGACCAATTCCACAACAGCTTACACTGGTCCAAGTCAGATGAGCTTCCACTCCTTCTTTGATAATGTGTTCCTGTCCCTGCTTTGCACTGGCACAGTTGCTCAGAAGTCATGTACTGACTTAATTCAGGGAGGTGATCTAGCTGAAAATTCCTAGAATTAAAGGATAAATACAATTGGAATGGATTTGAGGAATTTGTCTAGTCAGGTACAACACTGAACTCAGACAATATTTGCTTGGGTCTTTGTGTACTGTGTTCTTGAACACCTCCAAGAACAGATATTCCATAAACCCCTCTGGGAAACCTGCTCCATTTCTTGGCCCAGTTACCTCAATCTCTCCTCAAAGGACAAATGTTCCAGTCATCCTGATGTCCCTTCACTGAACTTATTGCAGTTTCTCCATGTCCTTCTCCTACAGAAAGAACCCAAACCACTCTTCATTATTACTGTAAGTCCTTCCTGTCCATATGCAGGATTTTGGATATTTGTTGAATTTAACAAGGTTCCAATCAGCCCATTCAGGTCTCTCTGAATGGCAGTCTTAAACTCAGCAGTACAGACATTACCCCTTCGGTTGGAGTCACAGACTTTCTTCCAGCATCAAGGGTCTCAAAACTTGAAACTTTAGAAACATAAATATATGTATTCTCAGTCAGAGTTTATCTAACCCAGTAACCTGTCTCGGATAGAGCTTCAACCTATTTATGGCTTCAGAATTTCCTGAACTAGGCATAACTGTGAAATACTTAGTAATCCACCTAAATTCTGTGACCACTTGTCAGCCACAATGCTGAGCTGCTAGGACTGCTATAGTTAAAGTTCCTCTTGTGTTGAAAAAAAACACATTTTCTTTTTGTTATGAATATGACTTCCACAGACTTCTTTTAATGCTTGTACTTTATTGGGAAAAGAGAGCAAACAGCCTCTCTCCAGTATCTCTCTGCAGGTCACTCATCAGTCTGTGCACCCCTTTTTACACATCTGCCCCCACTTATCTGTTTTCCAGACAATATTGAGGCCCCCTAACCCATATGGAATTTATCGTGTACTTCTGCTGACACCAGTCACCCTTCTCTGAGCCTGAACCTAACCATATCCTACTTAACTTGGGAGACAAGCTCTGCTGACAGGATGTAGGCAAACTATAGTTAAAACTATAGTAAATATTCCTTATTTTGCTGCCTATTCCCAAAGAGGCAGTAACATAAAGCTCCTTTCCTGTGTATACTATGTCATCCTTTAACAAGTTAGAAATTCTAGTTGGCAAGTAAAGCACTTCAGATGATTTCAAATGAGCTTTGATCATTCATGGCAGGGAGATATAAGTTCACACTATTGTTCTCTTTGCTGTGTCCACGGCTTCTGTATGAATCAGCTGCAGCAAATGTGAGTCCTGCTTCAGTTTACAGCCTTAACTCCAAATTCACCCTACCATCACTTTTCCTGAGACTCAGGTAAGCTGTGGAGCCCACAGTAGGGGATGGAAACCTTAAATTGCTCTCATATGTTCAAGCAAGATCTGCCTGAACACATACAAGAGGACTGTGTTTTTAAACAGTATCTTTTGGGTGGATTTGCAAAATGAGAGTAAAATCATGAAGCATTGGAGATACTAGTTATTAATGCTGTCTTCCACAGTCCAGAGCTGCATCTCCACAGAGATGTATGAAAAGCAAGAAGCTTGTGTTCAGTAGTACAGTTCTACATTGCTTAGGAAAATCACAAACCTTCACAATGGAATTTTAATACAGAGGTCAGATAAACTGCCTTTTTGACCCTTTCAGTCTTATTCTGAACTGCAGGCAGTGAAAACTGCTCAGAGGGGAAATGCATAAACCTTCCATGCCATCATGAGCGACACAGACACCTGCTTATTAGCATGTTGTCAAGTCGTACTCTCAATTACATGATGGGTTGTTATTTTTCAGCATGTTGCTGACTTTTTCTTCCACAATAGGCCTCTGGGGTCACAGTGCATAAAAGACACTGTCTTACTGGGTGAATTAAAACTTAACAGGGATAGATCTCTATCCTATAATCACTGTTCCACAAAAGCAAAATAAAGCTGGTGCTGTGTCAGCACATTAGCTGTGGATATAAAAACAGTGTTTCTTAATTACAGGGTAAAAAAAGAAAATTAAACTGGTCACTGCCTCGCTGAAAGTAAAAAGTATTAAATGGTTTTTCATTTCCTGAAAAAGGTCTCATATGTCATATGAACTTCACATTGGAAAATTTAAAAAATCATCGCACTGATGATAACATTCAACAATTTTGTAAGACTACGCGGTCCATAATGTTACACTTTCTTTATGGCAGGAAATAAATGTCCCTCATAATTTTTTTTTCCATGTTCCATGAAACACAAATAAGGACTGAGAGTAGCAGTAACATTGCTCATGGTGGCTCTTAAAAAGTTGCTTTTTCTGGTTTTGTTTTGGTTTTTTTACTGATATCTACTACTTATGTAGACTATTGTCTACATAATATATACTAAAATAAATAGGAAAAAATATGAGATAGGAATTTCCTCATCTGTTTATAATGGGCTATTCTAAAACAGAAGTGGAAAGTTAAAACATGGCTTTTTAAGCATCAGCCAAAAGAGGAAAACAGGAGAACAAACAAGCCACTGTTTGCAATCTCAGGAGGCATTCTGCTTGTGGAGAAGCAAAGAGACTAGAATGCCTCTGAGGCTACTGAGGTGTGACTCCTCTATCTTATCATCCTGGTTTAAAGGGCAAGTGTCTGCCAAAGAAGGCAGGAACCTTACTGGAACAGAAAATATGACCCCCTTCCTTCCAAATTCTTATAACTTTGAAATTGTGGGGCTTTCAGGCAAAGATATGGGCAAAGGAATAACAGTTCTAGAATATATATATAACAAGACAAACAAACAACAGTAACAGCAGCAACGCCAAACAGAACCAGAGACCCAGTCCCAGCCTTCCCTCGGCCACAGCCTTCCCCTTTGGTGCAGTTCCAGTCACAGCCAGAGGGGGCGCTGCTGGCTCCCGATGGGCAGGGCAGGGGCGGTGATTCCCCCACGGCTGCAGGGGGCGCTGTGGCGCGAGCTGGGCGTGGTGAATGGCGGGTGCAGCCAGGGAGAGATGGGAAAGGGCTCCCCTTACCAACTGGAAATTAATTAACAAACAGTTACAATCCCAATGCTCATGAGCTGGAAATATTAGTTCATCACAGAATAGTTATCTAGTCCTGAGAAAAGGATCCCACAGTGTAGTTTGTAAAGTATATCTACCAGTCCAGTACTAATGGCACAGAACACTGCTGCCATGCAGTTTTGTATGCTACTTTAAAAACCAACATTTAAACTGAAACAGGCATAGACAAGAACTGTTAGGCTTACTGAGAAAACAAGTTTACTTTGTTTTTTTTCCTACACAGAGTGTAGTAAATAAACTGGCCAGGAGACCTTGTGCTCCTTTCTTGATAAGGCCTTTATTGAAAGGATAGCCTATGTGGGTGGGGGTTTGGGGTTCACGATGCCACCACTGCTCCCAGGTGAGTCAACATCCCAGAGGAGGGGTAGGCGAGGCTGGCAGGTATGGCAGGATCAGAGTCTTCACCCTCCAAGGATACATCCAAAGACTCAACTGTGGCTCATTGTTCTAAGGGAACCCCTTTAGAACTTTGCTCCAGCTCCTTTGCAGTCATTACGACTGGCTCCAGGAGTGTTGAGGGCTTTCTCTGGTTCTTTGAGACCTTCCCCGTATGTTGGTGTGGGTCGTTGTGCAGTCTCCACTTTTGGCTCGTTGTCTAAGTCTATTTTGGGTCTACTGCTGGTGTCTAGTGATGAATATACAATAGGCGCTAGGCCTTCTGTCTGGGAGCAGCTGCTGAACTGCCCAATGTGGTGCAAGGGACAATAAGGGTTTCAAACTACTAGGGACAGAGGAGCAAACAGGCAAGATGTCTTTTACAAAAGGATTCTAACAAAGGTGTCAACATCAGGAAGGAATACAGAAACTAGGGGAGTCAAACAAGGGTGGAGCTAGTGAATACATGAACAAGTGAACTTTGGAACTGTGGGGTAAACAGACAAATGGTTAAACATCAAATTCATTCAAAATGAGACGATGACAGCTGATGTGTACAATCAGAGCTGATTTCTGAAACTTCCTCCATGAAGGCAGCATGCCAGTTTGCACCTGCTCCAACCACTTCTTCCCACCTCTGCATCTCTAATGGTCAAGTAGCATTGTAGAGATGACAACTCCAGTTTTTATATAAGTGTTCAAGTCTTAAATACACAAAAAGATTGACTGGGATTTACTACTTTAGAGGAAGCAGATGTTTATCTGGGACATAAGTCACAGTTGGAAATTTAAGATTAAAAATAAACCAAAAAACCCAAAAGGTTAAAGCTGTTGTTTGCACAAATTGGAAATAGGCTTATAAATCCACCAACCAAATAAACAAACACTACCTGCCGCGCTCCCGCCCCGGTTCCCTTTGTCTCAGCCCCGGCTAGCTCTCAGTTTGGGGTGAGAGTGGGCGATTGAGGCACCCTCCGCCGCTCCCAGCTGGGGTTTGGAGAGTGCCTTTGTGGGTTCCGGGCAGCGCTAGCAAGCCTCGCGGTGGTAAATGAAGAGCGGATCCTGCTGGGGGCTAAGTCCGAGTTTATTGTAGCCCAACGGGGCCAAGTATCCTAGAACGGTGCCAGCCAACAGGAACAAGCACAAGGTGCTTGCACTGGCTTATAAACTGTAAGGGAGGGGTATCCAACGACCAATGGGGATAGGGATAGGGGGTGGCTCCGGGATGGGGGGATATGGTGGGGTCCAATGGGGGAAGGATATGGGGGGAGCTCCAGGTCCTCGCCCAATCACCCAGTGCCCTGAGTAGAAGCTTCTGGATGGATGGGAAGGGGCACCGAGTGACAGACAAGGCACCGGGGCGGGGGGGTAAAGTGCCCCTTCCAGGGTGATGGATAGATACTGGGAAGGCGGGAAGGGCGGACAAGGCGGGAAAACTGGGGATAAACCAAGTTGTACATGGGGGTACAAAGGAATAAACCAATACATAATACAGGGATAATAAAACATACAAATAACACAACTCCACAACTACCCAATAATCAATATACAAAATTAGACTTTACTTAATATTAGCAAACCTCCTTATGTGTTCTAGGAATCTTTCATGTGCTTAATGTCAAGGTCCCAGGGAGTAATACATACTAATACATACTCCACCATCTGAACTCTGTCTGAGAACTTGTCTCTGTGATATAGCTTTACAATTACCATCCCAAAGTTCACATCCAATTTATATCAATAAATTAAGGGCTGGCTGAGAGGGAATCTTTTGAATTACCAAGCAACAATTGAGAATACAGTTCTTTTTTGTATTTTACCTAAATCTGGAAAAAGATTGCATTGATTTTTTTTTTGGTTTTTTGTTTTTATTTTAGTTTTTTAAGACTTTTTGGATGGCTGGGAAACATTTAGTTGTTTATAGGGCTTTTACCTTTTTTTAAACTATTACTTCTTTTTGATTTGGAGGTCAACTGAAATATAACTTTCACAGTTCCTTCCTTTCTCAATATAATTAACCTGTAAAACACTTTCTTCCTAATACAGCATTCTATAAGCTGTATGTCCTACAGTCTACTGACTGTAAAGAAATCATGTCAATATAACTGTTAATGCTATTAGCATGGTTTGACACTGGCACAATGCCAGCGCCCCCATCAATTGAATGCTGTGAAACGCGATTGAGAACAGAGCAAAGCAGGCCAAACTTAATAACAAGGGGAAAACTTTATTACACTACTACTACTACTACTACTATAAAAGGAAAAAAAAGACCACAAAAATTTGAAATTAAAACATTTCAAAACATTCCTCCTCCCACCACCCAACTCCAATAAATCACAGCAAGACACATTTGGACCCTTAATCCAGTCTTCACCCTTCCACATAATCAATACTGAGTCCATCAGGGGAGAGAAGAGTCTCCCTTGCACCACAGACCCCCAGGAAACACAGCTGCCACCTCTTGTGTTTCCATGTCACACATGGCACTGCCCAGACACACCAGCCAGTGTGACACTCTCCTCTCCATGTCACCATGCTCTCACCACCGTGCATGGACAGAGACTGCTTTTAGGGCCCCTTTAAGGATGCTTTGCCAAGGACCAACAGGAACAACAGTCCAGTTTCTCATTTTGGGACTACGGTCCCCCCCATTTTCCCCTGGGGCCGGGGGTCCAAGAACAGAGATCGCCTTCTCTTCTTCTCTAAAGACGGAGGGCATCCTCACACCCTCCTCAGCTTGCTTTCCTCTGTTCATTCCTGAACTGGTAGTTGCTGGAGGAGTTTCTTGGCTCACCATTGCATCCCCCTAAAATGCAGTCCCTCTTGGAATAAGGAGTGGTTCAGTCTATGGTTAACAAGAAGAGTCCAGCCAACAGCCACTCCATCATCTCCCCCCAACCTTCTTTCCCTAACAACTAAGGTCCCCGGCTGTCTGTCTTTCCTTCAAATTGAGGAGGAGCAATATTTCACAAAGCCTTCATTTCACAAGAAAGGGTTAAAATTCCCAGACTCCCCGGACGGCTGAAATCTTGGCCCAGGATTCCGTCTCCGTCTCCTGTCTCCCACACTGGGCATCTTTCCCCCCTGCCCCCTTCTCCTCTGCTGGCAAACTCCCAGGTGTCTGCAGGCTCTCTATCTCTTTTCCCTCTAGGTTGGGGTGGGGGGGAGGGTAAACAAAGAAACCTCAGACGTTCTCCACCCTTCCGTTTGCAGGAGCTGGCCCAGCTTGGTTCCCAATCCTTCATCCCCTGGCCTACCTCTGCAGGCCGCATGGCTCCCCTCTCCCACCCAGCTCACTGCTGGGCAGGGGAGGTCTGCACCCTCCGATGACCGGAACCAAAGAGAGTGAGTTCTCCTGGGAATTCTGCTTTTAACCCCTCTGTGTTCTCAGAGGCGTGTCCACCTTCAATTGGTCATTTAAAGTGTCAGTATCCAAACCGGACCCCTAACTGGACTGACCTCTTCCTTCCAAGAAAATTCTTTTCCCGTGTCAAACCACAACAGCTATATTTTAGCTTTATAGACACCATGACATTACATATCATCAAGCCAAATAACAAGCCTATTTAGAGGACATTTACATTATGTTTACTTAATGTAAATAAGCCCCATTCATTGTCATTTTCAGAAGTTCATTGTAGCATGAAAGCTAAAACACCCTGATGTGTTTGAACTGGCAAAATAGCAGCTGTATAAATATAGTGTTGCATTCTGTAAGTACTAAAGGATGATAAATTCTGAGGAGTAACTGACAGCAAGACAATACTGGCACAAGAACAGACAACTATTAACTACCAGGGGAATTCTGAAGTTTAGTCACCATCTGAGAAGTTCTTAAATTAAGTTCTTAAATTAAATCCTAAAATAACTCTAAGGTCAAAACTCCAGTTGTTTAAGAGAAAACTGTAAATTTGTGGGACAGTTTCAGTATTCTCTGTATTCATTACCATGATAAAAACAGTAGGCATCCCAAACCCAGTGTTCTCATGAGTAGTCTAAGTCTGCTGTGGTAATGAATTATATCTTCCTGCAATTACTACTTTTCATTGTCTCTACCAGTGTAGAACCGGAGCATACAGGTGTAATTGCACATTTCAGCACATTTGCATTCAGCATCTACAAAACCTGCTACTACCTTTCAGCTAAAGGCTCAAACAGAGTCTGTGGGGTTTTTTTTACTGAGGGTTTTCAATGCACATTTAAATCTCCCCTACCTCCACTTCTGCACCTGCCTTCAAATCAATGTTCAGAGACACTGCATTAGACAAGACTCCCTTTTCCTTGAGGCACAGTTGAGAACCTTGGTAAAAATACTTTATTATTGCCTAGTAAAGAACTGTTTAACATACTGACAGAAGTACAAATGATAGTTAAATAAAACTAACATATATGTAAGTTGACTAGTTACTTTGTACACATAATGAAAACATAAGTGAAAGGAACACACATTCAGCAGAGGAAGCACCTAAGAACTTATGCTTAACACTTGCCAGAGATCTACTGCCATACCAATGCCCTGGAAATGAAACAAACTGTCTCAATGCCAAAGTATTACATACTAGATTAAGAGATCGTAGAAAGCATTAGTATAGCCATCTGCTCAGTAGACTCCTAGAAGTCAAGATCTGCGTCTTTCCATGAAAGTACAAATGCGCATAATGAACCACACCAAAACCTTTTTCGGTCAGCACTGTCTCTCCAGTGCAAAAAGACTGAGAAAACAAAACAAAACAAAACAAAAGAAAAATTGGAAGTGTTCCCTGTACCTTCTCAGAGTTCAGCAATATACAGTTCAAGGCTCCACTAAGGGAAAGGTGGTTTTGTACATTTTTGTTAGTCTTAAACTGGGTTTTCATGAATTTGCTGGATTTGCTTCAGAAACCATGTGGTTTGCCAGCACTCTGAACACTTCCACAGCCTCACGAAGCACAATGTGGACATATGTCTTCTGAGAAGACCCCATCTGGTAGTCTCTTTTGGTACTAACTAGCTGTTGTTGGGAACATACCGCTCCATGTTCACTTTCTGCATACACTCATGATTTTAAGGACCTGTAGTACCTCCCCCTTCCACCATTTCTTTTCCAAGCAGACATGTCCTTGTCTGAATAGTTATTTCTCATGTGGAAATCACTTAGTATCCTTGAGTTGCATCTCTGTTGTTTTTCCATGTCAGCTATATATTTTTTCAGATTATGAAATTAGCATTACATATTGAAGATTTCAGAACAGCACCAATTTGTACAACTATATAGTAACTCCTGAGCTCTGTGAGTTGCATAATAAAGCTATGCAGCATCATTTTCCTCTATGTGCTCCTTCTTTCTCACAACAAATATCCTTACACTCACTAATTCCCCTTTTTTAATATTTTTATAATTTTTTATTGGAAAAATAATTAGTCTCTAACTACCCTCTGCTATACTCCAGCCTTTGAGCACCTAAGCTAGCTCCTGTTAGGGTTCCCTAACTATAGTTAATAGCAGAGTTGCTCTCAAGCAGTTTGACATGCTTTGGTAAATACTGTCTCCCAGTGCTCTTTACTAACCCCTATTTTGCTGTCTTTTTCTGTTATTTGTTTTTTCACTTCAGACACTGCAGTTAGGGCCACCAGAGAGTTGAGAAACCATCAGTCCTCTGATGCTGGACTTTCCTACAAACTAAAATTCTTCAGGAATGCCTCTTTAGGATTCATTATAGTGAACGGTCACACTGAAAATTCACTCTGTGTTTGGCTTTGTCAAAACTTCGTGGCATCCTGGTCTCTATCATCAGTAGCGTGGCCAGCAGGACTAGGACCAGTGATTGTCCCCCTGTACTGAGCATTGGTGAGGTCACCAAGTGCTGTGTCCAGTTCTGGACCCCTCAATTCAGAAAGAATGTTGAGGAGCCAGAGAAAGTCCATAGGACAGCAGAGCTGGTGAAGGCTCTGGAGCACAAGTCCTGTGAGGAGCAGCCGAGGAAGCTGGGGGTGTTTAGCCTGGAGGAGGCTCGGGAGGGACCCTATTGCTCTCCACGAGTAGCTGAAAGGCAGCTGCAGCTGTGCCAAGCCTTCCCGGAAAGGGCCGGAGCTGTGCCGAGCACGCCCCGTTTCCGACCGGGGCCCCGCTCCCGCAGCCGCTGCGCAGGCGCGGCGGGGCCGTGCGGAGGCGCGTTTGAACCGCGGCGGGCGCTGCGAGCCGCCGGGCGTGCCGCCGATGGAGCCCGCGCTGAAAGGTACCGGCTCGGCCGAGAGGAGCCGCCGGCTGGCACGGGCTCCGCGCTCCCCCGCCCCCTGTCTCCTTGCGGCCCTTGTCCCGGCGCGTCCCGGCGGGGCGGGTGGCGGGCCGCTGCGGGCGGGCTGTGCGCGGCGCGGGCCCGGCCCGCTGCGGGCCCGGCGGCGCGGGCAGGGCCGGCCGCCTCCCTCCGCTCGAGTGCCGCCGCAGGGGCGCTGCCAGCCGGCCCCGCTGTGCTTGCTGCTCCGCTCAGTCGTGCCTTTCTTCTGCATCTCAAAATTTCTGCCTCGCCAAGTTGCGCTCTCGCGGCCGTTTTCCTCTGCGATCACCGCCTTCTCTGAGAACTTCTAAGGCTGACGTTTACAAGAACCGATCTCTACTCAGAGCTCTTCTTGTTCAAAAAAGCGCCAAGCACTTCCTCATTTTCCTTTCCTTCAACTGTACAAAAACTGTAAAAAGCGTTGCCTTTGGCTGGAATATATTTGATTAGCTAAAATTGACTATCTATTGTAAAATACACCTTTGATCCCACTGCAAGTGCATGGAGTTTTCAAGAAGCATCCCTTTAAGTTTCTAGTTAGACCTTTACTGAAATATTCTGGTCTGTTTTTCTAGGAGAATTTTAGCTATGAAAGTTCTAAAATATTTGATGCAAGTGCATCGTTTTTCACAATTAAACTATCAAGGAAAAAAGTAACTCTGGCAGAATCTGCCCCAGTCTAGTTGTAGAATGAACACAGTTAAAAGCGCATTGGAGTAAACTTGTCTTAAATTCCCATTTATATCTGAAGTCATAGTACTGCTAATAAGATTTTTCCCAGTGCTTTGCATGAGGAAGTGCTTTGTTTTACATTTATCTTGTATGTCAAAAATACTTCTAGTAATTGTAAAAATATTTTAATCTTTATAAAAGTACTATTGTTATGAATAATTGGAGCGTTATTCTGCGTTTCATTTAGGAAGAAGACAGATGAGACTACATAATAATTAATCAGAATGATATGCTTAATTATCTTAGTAGCTAAGATAATTAAGCAATATTTGCTAAGGATGACCCTTTTAAAATGAAACTCTTGGTTTTATTCATGAGTTCTTAGAGTTGGCTTGCCTTTGCATGAAGTTGTTTTTTGTGAACTGCTATTTCTCCAGCTTTGGAATTTTCTTGATGTGTCATTCAGTACGGGAAAGTGGCATGGCCAGTGGAACTGTAGGTCACTTTGGTGCCTATCCTGTGTAAACTTAATGAAGGGATTGTTATGAGTTTTATTTGTTTATCCCTCCTTGTCAATACTTCTGTCTTTGGTTGGTTGGTTGAGGATATTCCCAACCAAGGCTGACTTGATTCCTTGAAGAGATTATTAATCTGCTTTATGAAGCAAGGTAATTAAATCTGAATATCTAAAGTTGCATATGGCAACTGATATGAAATTTTATTAGTCCCTGCTATATGTATTTAATTTTGGGTGTTTCAATATGAAATGGAAATTGAAGTTAGTTGGAAACTGTTAGGTAATATTTCTGCAAAATTTTCTGGGAGTTAGGGCAAGGAATAATTCTATTGTGGTGATGACATTTTGTTCTGTAAGTTGTGTTATATCAACTGGTTTTCAAATGTTTAACTGATCTGAAGATTAAAAGTGATTAAATAATGGTAACGGTGACCAATGATGTAAAGAAAATCTATTGCTTGTTAAGCTGGTAGTGTGTTATAAATAGATTAAGTAAAAAGTTAGCTAGTGTCAGACTTCTAAGTTATTTCCATTACAATTATTTACATTTACAGTTATTACAATTTATAATTTGGGGGACATAGATACACTAAAAAAAAAATCAGCTGCTAAAGTCTAACACTCAGTTTACTAAAAGGTGTATTTGCAACTGAATGCAATATATTATAAAAGAAACTTTTATTAGAAAGGCAGTCTAACCAGTTTTACCATGGTATATACTTCATTACTTGTTGTTTTCTGTCTTCTGATTCAGGTATTTCTGCCTTTGTAGAAGTTTGGTCATCTAACAGAACAGAAAACTACTCAAAAACCTTTGAACAGCAGCTTCTTGATATGGGAGCAGAAGTAAGAAGACTATTTTGAAATAAATGGAATAGGAAAGATCTTAATTCTAAATTAGCTTGCTTTGTTCTACTTGTCGCATACATTTCTTTTTAGTATGAGTTTTTTAAGGGCAAGAAGGGAGAAAATCAGAGATCTGAGAATAGACCAATGTGCTGTAATATTCTTGCTACTGACAGATGGAAAGTGAATTTAAAGCCTTTCTACATCTACAGACCTCTTTACATATTAATGTGATAGCATGCTCCTTGTGGGAAGTATTGGGCTTGCCACAGACTGTGGGCAAAGCAAATCTAAGTCTTGAAAACCTGTGGTTTATAAGTGTGTACCTTATATTGTTTTGTTTTGTCAGCTTGTAAGCATCTGCTCTGTTTTTGTACATTTCCTAACCCGAGTAACATGACATTTTATTCTTCCATTCACTCTCCCACAAATTTGGAGCAGTTCCAGAAAGCGCTAGTAAAAATACACCTAAAGAGTTTCAGTATATGTATATTCAGTATATGTACCAGATATAGTTGACTTGTAGGTGCAAAAGATGTTTAATTGCCAGCTGTAACATTTCAACCAGAGACCAAAGTGAAACTGGCATCTTCCTTTCTTGTACATTGTCACTGGTTAATGGAGATTTTTATAGCCCACATCATGCTCTAAAAAACAATTGTGTGGACTCCCAGTGCTCTTTAAAATGGGCATATGTAGATTATTCTTATTGTAATTTAGGAAATCTTGCTGCTCGCCCCAAATCCTCTCTTTTTGTATGAAATAATCTGAATGAGTGTGACAGAATAGTTAGGGTAACTGGTTGTTCATTAAAGCAAACACAACTCTCAATAAATAACTTGAATAAAAAGAACAATAAATATTTATATGCTGTACTATCAGACCTGTGTAATTCTATCCTGATAATGTAAGACTCTTTTCTCACAGAAAGTACAGCAGAAGCATGAGCCTTCAAAATTCTTCAAAACGGTCAAAATAACCATATATTGTGCAGGCAGATGATATAGATGAGCCTATTTAGTATATCCTTATGACTGAATAGGGATGGTCATGCCCCTTCCCTATTCCAGACACTTGCCTGGCTTAGCATGTGGTACTAAGCTGACTTGGTTCACTGTGTCAGGAAATTAAATTCTAAACTAGTTTTTTGCTGAATTGTTGACAAAGTAAGTTCAGCTGAGCAGCAGAAGATGCACAGGGTAAGGGGAGGAAGTGGGAAAGGTGAGAGGGAGGTGTAAAGTGCTGCTCCTCCATAATTTGGAGGCAAAGCTACATCAAGCATCCTTAGGACATGGGCTGTGAGCCAGATACTGGCAAAAGTGAGTAAGCAATTGTATCTGGAGTAATAATTTATTCTATAAGAGATTAATAGATCATTTTATACCTAGATACTGAAACACGTGGGGTTTTGTCTTCTAAGAAGTCATAATCAGCTTGCCAAAAGCAGTGTTTGGAAAAGCTAAATAGTTTTCTTAAAGCTAAATACAGACACAGCATGCTGCATGCAAAGTATAATGATGCAACTGGGGACACAACAGAAAGTTATGGAGCTATTTCTATTTGGCTGGGGAGATGCTGCAGTAAAAAATCAGTTCTATTGATGTAACCAACAATCACAACTGATCAAGCAGTTCTGTATAGGGCGCTTAGTCTCCATAAAGGAAGATTTGTTTGTGAAAAATGGAGTATCTAGAACTCAGTTTCACTTGCCAAAGGAGGCTGATAACTGAAAATTTGATCACCTGTGCTCACTTGAATTTTCTGTATTTCTCATTTTTAAAGCCTCCTCATATAATTTTTGTTTGTAGTATCTTCACCCTTTCCCTCAAAACTAAAAGCGATTTTTATTGATGAAAAATTTGTTTAAAAAGTGAGGTTAGCTGAGGTTAACTCTTTAAGCCTGAGTTATTTTGCCTAAAGGATGTTTTGTTATTTCTTTGGGTATTGGCATCCGCTTTCTGCCCTGGCCCTCATGTAAGAAATTATGTTCCACTATATAAATAAAAATGTTGCAAAATTAGTGATAGACCTAGAGTAGGGAGCTGAAAATAGTAACCTTGAGGAGACTGAAAACAAAGGGCTATTCCATCCCTTTAGCCTGTATTAGCTTGCCTAATGAGACTGGAGTTTTGATTGCTTGAGGCTTCTTGTGAAGTTGGGAAAGATTTAAAGGGTCCTTGACATAATGTTAAGAATAAATTTTTATGCTAATGGTGTATACACTAAAAATAGGCTATGCTAGCTGTTTTCATTAGTATTTTCCAATTATCAGACTTAAATATGAGCTCTCTGTGTATTTCTGCAGGTTTCAAAAACTTTGAACAAGCATGTGACCCATGTAGTCTTCAAAGACGGACATTTGTCTACATGGAAGAAAGCACAGAAGATGGGTGTAAAAATAGTTTCTGTACTCTGGGTGGAAAAGTGAGTACTTGTGGTTATAATGAATATGGCTATTTCAGAGATAATATTTTATTAATAATAATTTTCTAGTATTTTTAATTTCAAAACTTAAATACAGAAACCATTTTGTTAATGTACTTGAAATAGTGATGATCTGTGAGTAAATGATAACTTTTCTATTACGTTATTCCTATTATAAAGCATATGACTTACACAAAAAGGTAAAATGTAAACTCTTAAAAACAAATGTAATGAAGTAGTTTCATGGTATATTTGTTAACAGTTCTACTCCTGTGCTCTCAGATGACATGTATAGACAGTGAAGGCCATACTTACAATGAACACAATTCTTCCATTTTCATATGTAAAGCACATTTCATCAAGGGCATTGTACTGTTTCTGTACTTAAATTCTGTAAAGAGAATAAATCCTAGCAAGAAAGAAAAAGTTCCACATGTATTCTGGTTTTTAAGATATTTGGCAAGTTCAGAACAAAACTTCATTAAGATTCTCTTATACCAAATTGAAAAAGTTAAGTTTATTTTTTTTTTTTAATTTAAGAAAAAATTAATCTGTACAACCAGTCCTTTAGAATTTGCTAGTCCATAGCTGCCTCTCTGAAATTACAAAGTGTGTGTGAGGCCTTACTAAGATTTCAGATGAAGCATAAAAACACAGTTTATGAATATGCATATGTTAAACACTCCAATCAATAAATCAATGTGATGATGGAAATTAGAGTATAAATCAAGTAAAGAGGGCCATACCTGTACCAATTGTCATATCCATGGAGAGGTAGTGGTCTAAGTGCAAACGTTTTGGGCTTGTTTTTTTAAAGAAAGGGGGGCACAAGGAGAGAGGGCAAATCAATGCCCTATAGGCACTTAAATGTAGGCCAGTACAGCCTGGAAACTTGTGATGCAAGTCCATTAGCCAGAAAAGAAATACATGCAGATCTGCAGGCATAGGGGCTTTTTGGTTTGGGTTTTTTTTTTGTTTGTTTGTTTGGGGGGGTTTTTTGTGGGTTTTTTTTGTTTGTTTGGTTTGGGGTTTTTTTGTGGGTTTTTTTTTTGTTGTTTTTTTGGGTTTTTTTGGGTTTTTTTTTAAAGTACGTCAGATATAGAAGTTACAGCCACACAACACAGCCAGTTTTAATGCCAAAGAAGAAATGCCTTAAGTTCCCAAAAATGAGGGTGATGCAAAATTTTGTTTATATTAAAATATATTTCAGGGACCTGGTGCTATTTGAATGTGTGACAGTGATGATGATTTCAATACTGTTGTGAAATTAAACGTGCTCTTTAGGTGGCTAGATGTATAAATACAGAATTTGAAATCTTAGTCATGTGAACTATAAATTATTGAGGATTTAGATGTGCTGTAATAAAAAGAATCTCATAAAAGTCCAGGTGAGCACAACCAATGGAAGAAGGGGAGAGTCAAGGACATGTCATACAGAAATGCTCTTTCTGTGATAGCAGTTCCACCACAAGAGTCTTCTCTGCACTGCTGGAAGGCATTGAGTGGATGAACACTGTAGAAAGCTGAGGCACAGAAAAACGGGACATGTGATACTGTAGGGGACATCCTGTTTTGAAATCCAGGTGTAAAAGCCTCAAGAAACTTTAACTTTTGCTGGGTAACAGCAACAAAGGAAGAAGACGGGAGAAAGCATCTAGAGAGAAAACTTAGGTTGTTTGGTAGGAAAGAGAAGGCTAGCATCTTCCTTTTAAGTATCTTTTAAGTTTTCCTGTTAAAATTTTCTAACTAAAGCAAGGTCTTGGTACATGACTTAGAAGATGAAGTTTGTTGGAACTTGGGGAGTCATCTAAAACAGATGTATTTTATTGCAGGGGAGGACCCAAGCTGTGAATTATGATTGAACATCTCTGTAATCTTTTTCTTCTGTCCTTTAGTTTAAAGTAAATGCCAGAAGGTGTAGAAGAACATACAGCTTAGATTGGTGTATACTGTAAGAATTCATGAGACTATCATATCCTTGGGCAAAATACAGGTCAGGAGCAATGAATATTCCTACTGTTCATGGGGTTATTCAAATGAGGCACAGGGAGTACAAAATTAAAATAAGTCTGTGCTAGTATACATACTAATTTTTGGGTTTTGTAATGAGATAAAAGAACCAGAGTGCCTGACTACATTGCATGTCTAGTACATCCATGTCTCAGACACTGGTAGGCAGAAGATAGAAGATAGTTCATTGAACCCTGGAACAATGTAAATAAGAAGGACTGAATAATATGTACCCATAAAATTATGGTCCTGTGTGAATGGAAACTTAGATTAAAACTGATAATTTATGTATGCAAATCAGGCAGAGTTCCTATGAGTTGAAGTTTTAGCATTGCTAAAAAAGATGGCTTGATTAACCAGCTGCTTCATGTAGTAGCAAGTGGAACATTCTCAAAATGGTCAGAAAATATGTGAAATGTTATCTTAGTAAGGTAATAGTACATATCAACTTTCTGGTGCAGACTGGGGGTGGGTGACTCCTGTAGGAGCGCAGTGCAAAACCAAGTATGGTAGTTATTGCTTGGTCTTACGTGGTTTGTAGATGCTGTTCAAACTATGTCAGATAAGATTTTCATAAGTATGTCTGCAGCATAAGTGTTCATACTGTAACACCAAACCAAAGAAATTCTATGATGATGCTTAAATTTAAAAAGAAGTCTACTTAAAATGGAAGAAGTTCTGTTAAGAAGCTAAGACTGAAGGGAATAAAATTCTTGAAAGTATCAAGAAGGCCGTTTAAAGCAGTCCTCTTAAGCATATCAGAGAGATCATCATTGCATTTTGGTACTTGCAGTAGACATTTTCATAGCATTGTTACCTTAGTAGTTGTCAAAAATCGAATTAAATAGAACGTAAAACTTCATATAATGGAATGACAGCATTTTATCATGGTTATATTTGTAATGTTGCCAGGGGATGGCAAGGAGTTTGACTGAAGTTATAAAATAGTTTTCTTACAAGATGTGGTTGAAGAGACAAGAACACTTCAGTCTGGAAAAGGAGTGGAGATGGGAGACTTACTGTGAACACCAAGGTTTGTGTAGAGAGGCTGAATATGTATGTTTTCCTTTCCAGTAGAAAAGTTGGAAATCATTACATCAATACACCTGGAGACAGATTCAGAGAAAACAGTAAATGATGGGTTTTAATAACACAAGGTTAGGCTTTAGAACTCCTTGCTTCAAAATCATAGTGAGCAAAGATTTACACAGGATAAAAAAAATGGTTGAAGCAATTAAACATTTAATTTTATCAAAACCCAAGTATAGTATTGCATCTAACCATCTGACAACCAGAAATCTGTGGAACACAGTAAACTGGGAATGTTTGGCTTTGTTTTTATGTTCTTACATGCTCTTGGGAATCTTGATCTTGGAGGATACTGTAGGGTACTTCTGTATATGATATTTAATCTGGATGCTACTTTTTGATGTTGGAGCGCTGAAAATACCAGACAAGGAAGCAAGTAGTAAACAAACAAAAAAAAAAATATATATATATATAAAAAAATAATCATCAGCATTTCCTGATTCTCCTGCTTTGTGGAAAATACTCTCACATTTAACAGCTGGTGATCCCCTACTTCCATCCTGTTAGACTTGTACCCCAGTGTTGCCTTCCCCCTGAGCAGTGTTTGAGCCTCTCAGAGGAATATGCCCTATGAGCTGGAAAGTGCTGTAATACTTAGTTTTCTCCATAAAATCTTAAAACACTTTTAAGGGTTTGTGCAGTATTTAGTGATCATTGCCTGGTTGAATTCTTACTGGATTTCTAGTGCTCTTTCCAATGATTTGCCTCAAGCTTTTATTGGAAGCTTCTGCTCTGTAAATGAGCATCTATTTGAGCCTAAACTGTATGCAGTTCTACAGTTTAGGAAGTAATTTGAGAAGACAAGTCTTTAAGATGAAAATTAAAAATCAGAAAAATTTATAACTGCAGAGTAAAGCTATTTTAAAACAATTGTTTGCTTTTGCTTTTTTTTTTTCCTTTTTCTTTCTTCTTTCTAAGAGTGATAAATGTGTCTAACTTTAAAAATAGCAAACAAAAGTAATGGATTTGCTGTCATGTAAAAAAATTTAAAGTGTAATGCAAAAAGAGTGACACCTTTGGGATCACTGAGAAAAAGTTTTTTACTGCTTCTTCAACACAAATACTTCAGTGAGCAGCCTAAAAAAAAATCAAAACCCAAGAACAAAACCCCATATAAAATGGAATAACTACAATCTGCCCAAATTAGGTACACTTAACACTTCCTCATCAAATGCGTAATTGTGAAGCTCTACCTCTCTTTTCTTAGCAGGATAACTTATCCCACAAATAAGCTATATAAATAATTTACATTCAGATTTGTCTGCAAAGTAAAAGATTAATAGATTTAATACAAAAATTTTCTTCTGTTTAGCTTCTCTGAATCAATAAAATCTCTGAATTAATGTAACTTTTCATGTAGTCTACATCTGTGCTGATTATTATCCAGAATTCAGTAACAGTCACTGAAATCCAGCTGGTGAATCTCTCTCTTTGATACTCCTGAGAACTCTAAATTCAACGAATTTGACAAATACTTGCAGTGGTTTGTCTTTCTCCACTCCACTCCAAGGATGAGGCCATAGCTGCCCAGGCTCACAGTGTAGTGGTTCCATCGCTAGGTGTCGCCAGAGCCGCACGCGCGGCTGCTGCGAGCGCAGTCTGCAGCTTAGAAAGGTGGAAAATAACGAGTGGGAATCTTGCCCTTCCAGAACAGCAATTTGGAGGGCATCATTGGCACAAATTTTGGATTACATACTTGGCATGTAATAGATGGGGCGGGGCAGGGGATGGGGTAACTTTACAGTACTTACCTTAAAGTTACGCACTTATAAAGGGTTGGTGTTTCATTATTGCAGGGCTCAGACAACTCTTCTTGCAATAAAGGTTCTCATTCTTCAAACAAAGCCAAGAGAATAAAAACCCACCAAACTTTCTGTAATTTACTGTGCAGGTGTCGAGAAACTGGAGTCCATGTTGATGAATCCCTGTTTCCTGCAGTAGACACTAATGAAGGATTTCTACTACCAATCAAAAAAGTATGTGTTTTTTTTTTTTTTAATGAGCCTAGCATAAAAAACTTTAAAATTTTAACTTGACTTTTTGACCTGAGCATTTGAAATATTTTCAGAACATTCTGTAAACTCTTACCTGTCCATCTGAATAAGAGTTTAAAGACAGTCTATTGCTGTAATCATGTGACATCTAATCTGAAGAAAGTATACTACAAATCAAGTTTTTGTATTGGTAATTAAAAATATTAAGATTTAAATTCAAATTGTATAATGCTATTCAAAAAAACATGACTACCATGTGGTTTATGTTTTACAGAGTTGTAACAAATACTTGTTTTCTTAGAAACTACCTTTAAATATTTAACTTTGCTGCAAGCAAAAAAAAAAGGTTTGTTAGGTTCTTTCTTATTTAATATTAAAGTTTACTTTGCAAATTGCTAATTTCTGTGATAAATAGCAATAATAAATACTGTGACAAAGTAGTAGGCAAAATAGGAGGTGTCATTATTTTGGCAGTTTTATACATATAATTAAGAGTTTTTTCTGTCTTGTAGCACAAATGTATGCAGCCTAAAGACTTGGTTGAAAAAACTCCAGGAAATAATAGAAAGCTTCAGAGAAGACTGAACCAAATGGCTAAAGAGTTAGCTCTACAAAAGACAGCAGTTAATGCTGGTGAGAACTGTGTTTTACTAAGACCTGAAGTTTTTTTAAAGCAATTGATGGGGTTTTGGCATTTGTTGGTTGAGGTTTTTATAAGCTTTTTGCATCTTGCCCTGAGAAATGAAGTTGATGTCATTTTTACAGAGTTCTTTGCCATACTGTTGTGTTAAGGCATCTGTAATAATCTTGATTTAAGAAAACTTTTTTTTTTGCCAAGTTTTTTTTTAAAAAAGAAACATCATTTCAAACTGTTACAGCATTTAAATACTAACATATAACTAGATTTTTTTTGTGCAGATACAGATGTACCAGTTTTATTATTTGAAGACAATGGTTCACTTATATACAGCCCTGTTAATAAGATAAAAGATCAATGCAATGAAATGGAAAGAAGAATAAAGGATATGAAGGAAAAAAGAGAGAATCTTTCTCCTACTGGTAAGAAGTTGAATGTTACTTATTTGTGAATATGCACAAATGGCTGCTGGTTTTATTGCTGACTTTTTCATGCACCTGTGCTTTCACTTTTAGAATTTTTTTCTTACCTTGATTGCATGTCTGGAACACAGTGGTTGCAAAATAATTTTTTGATCACTAGGCTGCTGAAGTGGACTAATGTTTAAGATGGACTTTCTAGCCATGTAAATTGATATTATCACCTCTTGCTTACACTTTACAGTGAAATTCTAAATCTTATTTCTTGTTAAATTTTAATGTGGATGCTGTGCATGACAAAGATTGTAATGTTATTACTCCCACATCAACAGTTTTAAAAGGACCCCAAAACTGATGAGATACCTGTCCAGGTACTGAAAAACAGGACTTAAAAAATAAATAATTTGAATAGTCTAATTAAACAAATACAGTTGATTTTTAAATGTATATTCCAATGAATTAAATCTAGATTGTAGTTTTCAGATTTTTTAGTGTTTGCATTGCCTTACTGAGAAAATATTTAGGTCTAAGTCATTAGGTTTTGCCAATTACTATAAAAATGTTAAATGTGGAACATCTTTTGGTGAGGCAGCATCTGTAGTATTTGAAGTTTTGGGATGTGCATGTCCGCTTGACTGTCAATTTCCAATTTCAAAAACATTTGTGAAAGTAAATAATAATGCATGGATGAAAAATTAAATCTCAGTTTATTTTAGTGATTCTTGTATTTATTTTCTCTCCTAAAAGCATTTCTGCTATATCAAGATGTGATTGCCAATTGAAAGACTTCACAGATTCTTTAGGAAAATGCCTCAACAGGCCTTAGAAATATCAGTAATAATTTCTAAATAGTTTTAGAAAAATGTGCTACTGAGTTACCTAGAAAAAATCTTACACATATCTAAGAGCTTTTTTATATTCCTAGGTTCACAAATGACTCAAGCACTTCCAAACAGCTCACCAGGAGACTGCCCACTTTCTTCTTGTATCTTAACTAATTCAGAAGATGGGCTGCTACCTGGTAACTAACACAAATCAATATATTACAGAAATTAAAAATAATACATGGCCTTTATCTCTTACTTCGGAAAGTACAGTATACTGAAACGAGATCTGTATTTATTTTCTCTATCTCTTATATTTAAAGCTGAATTATCTTAGTTTTTCCTTACTAAAGAATGGCTGTTGTACTAAGAAGTCGAGAAAAATGGAGCATGAGGAATATCACTGGGTAAATGCTCTGCCTTACTGCTGTATTGCTTGCCTCACTTCCTCCTCTCTACTCATACCACTCCCTGTTAATAACTTTCTGTCCTACATGGTATCAATCTTTTCTGCTCTTAACAGTGATCATATATAGAACACAGAGTGCACACCCAAGAGTGTGATGTGGGAAGCTTAAAATAAATCTGAATGAGGGTAAGACTTCAAAGAATGGAAATGTCTTCCAAATTTTCAGCTGAAAAACATGAATTTGAAAGTTAGCCTAATGTGTTTTTCAGATTAAGTCGTCAAGTTTGAAGAAATAACACAAATAAAAATAAATCAGCTTTTTAAATGTTTTATGGTTTTAGATGGATTAAAATAATTTGTTAGCAAGGTAAGAACCTCATAAAATTATTCTCATCAAGTTAGGGGTTTGTTCTTGTGTTTTGGTGTATTAGCAGGGCATAAGAAAAGAGATTGTGAAGTCTGTTGAACTACATCAGTGAACATCTTAGTAGTATTGATTATGTATGCAATAGGTTTGTGCTTCAGACCTCGTGTCATCTGTCAGTTACAGGGGCAAAAAGCTCAAGTCAGATGCTGGCCTTGATCTCAGTAGAAAAGTGAGGAGATGGGAGTCTTTAGAATTTGTAATGAGGGCCATTAGAGCAGTTTGCCTGCTCTGCCTTCTCCCTCAAAAGGAAGCTATACACATGGTATTTTGAGGTGTTATATTTTATTGACATCATATAGGAGTTCTGTCATGTTGGCTTACCTAAGAACACAGTAGGTATCTTGCAGCCTGCAACAGCTTGTTATGTCTTCATGCAATATTAGTGACAAGTGATAGCTGAATACTGGAAGTAGCATAGCTGTGCCAGCAAACTTTTACTTTGGTAGATTAGTTATGTGCTAATGAGGTAGAACATTGTGATTTGAGAGCTTTGCCTTGCATATATCCTTCAACTTTGCAACTACACAATGTAATTTTACATTAAGAGCAGACCACCAATTCCCATGACAGCATGCAGTGTATGTTCCATCTCCAGTGCTCTGTGACAGTGTCCCCTATATTTGTGCCTAAGAGATATATGAGATTGGTCAATAATGGTTTAGAAAGTTCAAGAAGCCAGGATTAATTTGAGAATTGAAGCTGACTTCATCAGTTATCAGTATAAGAGACTGATCATATCATGTGAAATTTCTCTATATATATTTTATTTTTCTTAATATAGATAACTACACTATAATGTTTAAAAATATTGTCTATATTTAGTAATCAAATAACATCAAGAACTTACAGAAGGAGTATTGGTGTGATGTTACACTCAACAGCTACTTATGCAAAAGCTTCTCTTGCAATAATCGTGTAGAACAACAGGATTTAAAAAGAATGTTATCAGAAATAGCTTGTTTCAGAGGAATTTATTGTGAAGAGTTATGAATAGATTCTGTGTGACACAACACAAATTAATTTCATAAGAATAGCTACAAGAAATAATTCTTTATCACATTCTAATTATTTTTAATGCATGGTTTTGATGTATGTGATATGATAGTATGGTGTTGTATTTAATTCCATCTTAACTGCAAAATCTTCAAGGTGGTACTAAGGTTGTGGTAGCAAAAATGATTATTGAGTTTCCACTTTTACTAAAGCTAACTTTATCAGAATATCATCTTGCTTTCTCTACAAATGCAAGAGGAATAATGAGTTGCTCTGTTGTTCTATTTCAAGAAAGCAGAATGGGACTTGTGGGTGCTTATGACCAGGTAACGGGACACAATAGCTAGAACTGTCATAGGTTCTTGTTAGCACAGAATGTGCTTTGTTTCAAGTCCATTTTCTGTTCAGTTTTTGTTGACTTGCCATATAATATCCAGAGAAGTTGCCAAAACTTTTTTTTTTTTCCGTTCAATTCAGTAATTCCATATATATATCACTAAGAAATTGATACTTTCTATTTTGTTCAATATATTTTTATTGCCACTTGTGTTTTTTTTGCAGAAGAACAAATGGAAGACTGCTTGAACTCAAGTTGTGATTATCTTTGGAGAACTGAGACATTAAAGGGACAGAGAACAGAGGTAGCAGAGCATGCCTGTGATACTTGGACTGATATTCATGTGTCCATGAGTACATCAGTGAATTCTCCATCACATGGCAATGAGGAGAAGACATTAACACCAAAACGACATGCCAGAAGTTTAACAAAGGAACAGATTATACAGCCCATTTTGGATGACAGATTGTCTTTAGGAAAGAAAGATTTAATGCTTCCAAAGAAAAATCAGAACAACAAGAAGAATAAGACTACTTCAATTGCAAATGAAAGTTCTGTTCTTGAGGGCTTTGGTCATATTACTCCTTCCAAAAAAATAGTCCAGTTAAATACTGTTCCTGTTTTGATTGACAGTCTCTCTAATTCACCTATGAATAGCAAAGACTTAAATGCATATTCACTGAATAAAAGCTTCCCTGTTGACAGAAATGATTGTGTTCTTGAAGACAAGAGGAGGAAGAAAGGACAAACATTACCAAGTTTGAAGCTGGCTACCTCAGAACTGGGTGCATCAGTCTCTAAGGGATTCTTGCAAGCAGTTACTACTTATAGCAAGTCTTACTGCACTGAAGAGGCTTCTTATGAAGACTTCTTTTCATCATGTAATTCAAATGAAAATGCAGGACAGATACAAGTTCCAAAGGAATCACAGAATCCTCCTGAAATTTGTTGCAAAGACTCTTTTACAAACATGGACCTACATGATGTGAGTTTCTGTGAGCTACGTAACACTACTAAGATAAGTAGGAAGACATCTATTTCAGTAAATGATTTTCCAGGAAAGCAAAAAATCAATCTAGCTAAACATCCAGGAAGCATACCATTAAATATATCAGACGGTGAAAAAGATCACACTGGAGAAGCTCTAGATGCTGATGATGTGAACAGGCTGCCACAGCATGCTCATGAAAAATCCTACAATAGTGTAAATGTCTGTGCTTATACTACTGGTAAGTTACTACATAGAGCTGGAAAATCAAAAGATATCATACTGCATTAAATATACTAATGCAACTAAATTGCAAAATGAACTGCCATTCCAAAAGAAAAAATACTTCAGAAACACACCAAAAGAAGAAAATACTGTGATACTGACTTAATTACTGAGTCAAATAAATGAATGCATAGAATCCAAAAGAGCACCTATTTGTTTTCCCATACCTTACAAACACAAAACCATAAGAGATAAGGAAACTGCTCACTATACACAACAAAAGTAATGTTGAGCCTTGTTTCTTTTAGTCTCCTAACTTTCTGTTGCCATTCAAAATCTGTTTAAGAAACCATGGTCTCATCATAGGTTCCCTTGTTCAAACTATTTTTACTCCACAAGTGAAAATTGTTACCAAAATTGTTACCAAAATCTCTGGTGGAAAAAAGTATTGGATTTAGCAATGTCTTATTTGTGTGGTGAAATAAAACCTGCAAGAGTTTCAATGTAAGCATCTTTTTCAACCATTACTTTGAAGCTGATCTTAATTTTTAATTATAATTTTAAGAGTATTTTTTATGCGTAAGCATTTTCAGGTTGGTTCAGCATAAAGTATTTTTATGTAAATATATACTAAAATATTGGATCTCAGGAACTTCTCTGGAAAATGCTCCTAACTTGCATTGGAATAATTTTCAGATTTTGATATTTTGAACTTTGTCAAGCTTTACATGGGGTTGAATATTTGTAACTATAATTGTGTATTTTAATTATTTATATATTTGTAACTATAATTGTGTATTTTAATAATTTATCTTCCCTAGAAAAATCTGTAGTAGTGCATCAATTAATTATAAAAACTAATTATCAACTTAAAGGGCTAAGCAAACTTGCTATCAGACTTATGAAATCCAGTGGGAATGTTGAACCATGACTGTGCCTATACATGTGAATAATAAGCTGCTGAACTGTGAGCTGCCATTTTAAGTTTATTACATCTGTATTTTAATAACTGGAGTGTATAATTTTTTGCAGTTTTTAAAAAAAACATTGGATGCCGGTGTATGTTACACAGGTATAAATGTACACCCATAAATGACAATTTTCTGCTCCAAGTGATAGATGAGCCGTGAAGTAGAGGTTCTATTTGGATCTTGTTCTCCCCAAGAAGGAGGTGCTGCTGAGGAATGTGAAGCTCAAAGACAGCCTTGATTGCAGTGACCATGAGATGCTGGAGTTCAAGATCTTGGGACAGCAAGGGCATGCAGCAAGCTTACTACCCTGGACTTCAGGAGAACAGACTTTGTCTTCACCAGGGATTTGCTTGGTAGGGTACCATGGGAAAAGATACCCAAGGGATGACATTCAAGGATTGTCTCTTCCAGACTGAACAACAACACATCCCTGTGAAGAAGAAATAATGGAAGAATGCCAGGAGGCCTGCATGGATGAAGGGGGAGCTCCTGGACAATCTTAAACAAAAACAGGTAGTTTTCAAAGAGCAGAATCAGGGAAAGGTGTCCTGGGAGGAGCACAGAGAAATTGAACAGCCACAGATCTGATTAGGAAGGTTAAAGCAGTAAATCTGGCCAAGCATATGAAGGGTAAATTAAAAAAAGCTTCTTTATGTGCGTCAATCACAAAAGAGAACCTAGGGAAAATACGGGTCCTCTAAGGAATGGTATAGATATTTACCCAGGATTTGGAGAAGGCTGAAATATTCACCATGGTTCTTTGCTCCAGGCTTCACCAGCAAGTGCGTCAGCCATGCCACCCATGTTGCAGCAGGTGAAAGCAGGAATTGGGAGAATAAAAACTGCCTGCTGTAGGAGAAATCCAGGCTGGAGACCTCTAACTCTGGAGCCCCAAGCACAAGAAAGAAGTTGACCTGTTGGAACAAGCCCAGAACAGGCCACAAAGATGATCAAAGGACTGGAGCGCCTCTCCTATGAAGACAAGCTGAAAAAGTTGGGGATGTTCAGTCTGGAGAAGAGAAGGTTCTGAGTAGAACTAAGAGCATCATTCCAGTACCTAAAGGAGGCTTACAAGAAAGCTGCCAAGGGACTTTTTGTGGGACATGTAGTGATGTGACAAGGGGGAATGGTCTTCAATGAAAATGAGTAGATTTAGGTTAGATGTTAGGAAAAAATTCTTTACTATGAGTGTGCTGAGGCACTGGAACAGGTAGCCCAGAGTTGTGGACCCCTCATCCCTAGAAGTGTTCATGGTGAGGTTGGATGAGTAATCTGGTCTAGTGGAAGGTATACCTGTCTATTGCAGTGGAGTTGGAACTAGATTATTTTTAAGGTCCCTTCCAACCCAAAACTATTAAATGATTCTATGTAATACATGAACCCACTGTATGTGTTTTTTGCCATATGTACTAGAAGATGATTCTTAAATTGTGTAGCTCCTAGTGTCAAAGAGTCTGCTTTCCATTATACAGTCATGGAAACAAATAGGGAAGGAGAAAAATCACAGAGTATTCTGAGCTGGAAGGAAGGGACCCACAAAGATCACCAAAGTCCAGCTCCTGGCCCTGCACAAGGCAGCCACAAGAATCACACCATGTGCCTGAGAGCATTGTTCAAATGCTTCTTGAACTCTATCAGGCTTATTTACTAAACTTAGCTATTACAGTTAGTTTTAGATTTAATTAAAATTTTTAAATTCCAGCAATTAAATTATGATCACTGTTCTAGCGTGTCACACTTATTTTCATGCTGGACAGTGTTTAAAATAATAGATTTTAGAGAACAAAAAAAAAGGAATAGGATTCAGCAAACATAAGTTATCCAATGTTGATACTTTTTTATCCTTTTTGTTTGGAAAGTCTAAGTCTCACTTTGTGTTTGTAGTGATTTTAATAGTATTTGTGTTATATGAGTGATGGCCATTTTTGCAAGTATGGTATATTCAGCTTCATGCATCTTTCGTGTAGTCAAGAAGGACCTCAAGTTTGACAGCTCGAATGAGATCACTTAAAAATGGAAGGAATCAATAATGTAAGGGAAGTTGTGATTTCCCTCATAATGCAAGTTTTGTGGTAGAAAATGAAAAAAATCTTGTATTACATTTACTCCTGTGATTCTCTATTATGGAATAATTGATTTTTATTAATTATGAAGTAAGTATTTGCTTTTTAAATTAAATGTAAGTTGCTTCTATTAGTAAAGAAATTGTAAATTGGAGGGTTTTTTTCTGTATACTGTACATTATTTGAAAGCTGGTAAATCCAGTATATTCTCAAAAACTAATGAATTCTCTTCATCATATATATATGATCACAAGTAATCAAATAGCCATATCAATTATTATGTCTGTTTTAAATATCAAACATTTTTCTTGCCTATTTTTTTGTGATTTTATCAGTGGCACTTTTATCCAGTATCTTTAATGACAAGAAGATTTAATAATCGTTTTTTTTTCCATAGACTACTTGGAACATTTCATTTTAAAGTAGAATATGCGGGCTAATCTGAAACCAAATTTTCAAGGCTTAATGCTGATGCAGTAGCAAGCTTCAGGCTCCTTTGTAGGGCACATTCAAGGCTGCCCAGTTGTTCTGCTGAAATAAATACTGCTACTTATGTTCATCTTGCTCATCAACAGGTCACATGACTTTTCATCTGCAAGCTACAACAATAAATAATAATGGACAAGGAATGCAAGAGTGTATTCTGATCTTTTATCATGCGAGAATCATTTAGAAATTTGAACTCAGCCTTACTTCCAGTCTTAAAAATAAACTTAAGGCTTATCTGAGTATTTTTTATATATTTATGGTAATGTGGAAGGCAAATATTATCTTAATAGGCAAAAAGACTTAAACTAAGACCTATTGTACTGTAATTAATGTAGTTCAGTGTTAAGCTGGAAAATCTGGAATGTCATTCTGTTATTTTGTTCAAGAAATCATTGTGTTTAATTTAGATTAATGAGTTTTACCTGAGGTTCTTGGTGTTATAGGTGTTAATGCTGGTAAAATACTGTTTCTGTCTTCAAAAGCACATGTGAAAACTTCTTTAGGTTTGATGTGCCTTTTGGTTTTTTTCAGCTTTGGAGGAAGATAGGCTCACTAAAAATATTTTATAATGTCCTCTATTGACATTTTTTATGTCCTTTTAAAAAACAAATGAGGCATGAAGAACAAAGCTGTTTCTTCCTTGATTTCTTATTTTATTTATTGTCACAAAAAAGTTGAATTGTAACTAATTACTAAATCAAAAGAGGACAAGTATTTCTGAGTAGAGGAAGAGGTAAAGGATTATTTTGATGTAGTCAAATTTGCCAAAGTCTGATGGCAGTTGTCCTAGAGCACAAACTACATAAAACTACATAAAATTTTTATAAACCATTAACAGGCTCTCTCTGAGGACCTGGGGTGGGGGGCACATATGTTTTCTGAAAACTTGAAGAAATTATGTTCTGTATAAATAAAAACTTGCTTGCCCATGGTTCTGTAATATCTACAATAATAATAACAACACAAGGTATTAAATATTCTGTGCATGTGTACCTGAAGGATTACTAATGATGACAAATTTGGACTTAATTCTTTCATAGTTAGGGTAAATGCCTCTGTGGATAAGTACAAAATAGCAGATACAACGTGCCTTAAGTGACACTTCATAACAATATTTTTGAAGTAGAGATCTATACTATAGAAAAATATTTTATTAGATAGATATGGTTTATTTGGTTGAGCAGAACTAGCTCATTTTGCCTAATCACTGCTTTTCAGTTCAATAGAAATATCAAATGGAATTTTGAAGATAATATTCTGGTTCAAAACTTCTCATTGGTGTTAAAATGATCGTGAATGAGTAGGAGCTTAAATTGCAAAGTAAAATCACTCTAATTTGTGATAATGCTTCAGAGGGCTCAGTTGTTCATTTTGGTGCCAATCATTGAGCAGTGTTTTGGAAGAGAATTTAGGGGATCTAATTGACTGCAGTGGCAGGAGTTACCTGCATATTTGAACTTAGTTTAGGGAGAATTAACACTGGATGCAATTGCTTCAAAAACTTCTGTCAACTTTAAAGTTCTCTAGGAAAAGCTACTAAAGATGAAAACTCATAATCTGTGCTTGAGTGACTGCTTTAAAAAGAAGTAATCAGGAAAAAAAAGAAAACAGTGAAGCTTGAAACCTATAGGATGGAAAAGCTGAAAGGTGCTTGAGAAGTGCTAATAGACAGGAATGGAATAGCAAAGAATAGCCCTTATTATCTGTGAGCTGATAATCAGATATAAGGGACGTTATCCTCTCTTCCTGCTTTCCTGTAAATATGAAGAATCCACAGGAGCGAACCCAAACTGGAAAGAAGTCCAAGAATACAGCTTTTAAGAGTTTAAGCCCAAGTAGGACAAGTGCTGTGGAGCCTGAGCATTCAGGCCAAGAGTAGTAAAAAGAGTATTACACTATTTTAAACTGTTAGTCCCCATCCCAAGCTACCCCTCAAAAAAACCCCAAAAACCTGAAATAACCTAATGGAAATTAACAGCGATTACTTTGGGTAAAGCAGGGGAGTACATGATACTCTTACATCCTATGCAGTCATGTAATTTGTTTTATTTTTTAAAGATTTGAAATACATCTTTTAAAGTTCTGGTTTTTATGGAAAAAGAGGTAATTCTTTTCTTTATTGTGTGGCAAGAGGCTTTATCCTCTTCTACTTGCCATCAGTCTTCCTCAGATTGAAAATAAAATTAACATAGCTATTAGTTATCTCTTTATTATGTGACACTATATACCTAAATACTGAATTTAAATCAACAGTTATACCTGAAAACTAGGTTTACGTATATTACACAAAAATTTCTACAATAAATTTTGACTAGTTTAAAGATTGCAGTAAAAGAGAGTAATCATACTGGATTGTAATTTGATGTTCTGTCATCTCAAGAATTAAGAGTTTAAGTAGCTGACAGAGGAAAAACAAATTATTCTTAGTTATATATGCATACTAAATAGGGATAGTGCCCTTCAGTATTTTCCAAAACTTATCAAAGAAACTTTGTTGGCAGGAGATAAATTTAGGTTACTTTAATCACTAATTAAACTTTCTTTAACTGATCTCACCCGTTTCTTTGAAATGAAAAATGAATAAATGCTCTAAAGTAAATGCTATTGAATGACATTTGGGAAAAATTCTCTCCCTAAATTTAGAGTAATTAAAGCTTAATTGTTTAAAATATAGATCAAAATTTTTCATCTTAGGCAGGCAAGCTAATTTCTCAAATGATTGACAAGTTTATTATTTAGTTCTTAAAGTCATCCTGACAGAGATGAAGAATTAATAAAATACATAATGAAAAATACTTGGTTTTGACAGTGCATTCTTATGGATGATTCCTTTTTGTATATAATTGGTCTGATATGCCTTTATGTGCACAGAATCCTTGCCTGCCAACAGTTTGCTAGATTTGCATGCAAAATGTTTCAAAAAAAAGGTTCAGACCTCTGTGTCATTTTAGACAAAGCGTGTACTGAAAGCATTGATGTGTCAGTAAGAAAAAGAAAATCTAGCCACTGAAGCTTCATACCCAAATGTCTTGTGCAGAGAAATTGCACATTTTATAATAAATGGAAAGCAATTTAGCAGATTCTCTACTTGTAGTTAATATATAGTTTTCAAAATATAGGAAATTGGGAGTTTTACAACTGGTTTATTTATAAGAGCAGATACTCAAAGATTAAATCAGATGCTTGAGTGTCATTCCTTTTCCCTAACTGAAATGCAGTGAAGGATCTTAAGGGTACATACTGCTGTGCTATGATAAAATAATTAGTTGCAGTCTCATTTCATAAGAGTGCATTTTTCATTTTAAGTTTCTAAATCTGGTTTCTAGGTGATGAAGATGAAGAGTGTCACGTTACTGATGGCTCTTGCAAAATTTTTAACAAACAAAAGAATAAACACACTGGGGGTTTAAGAAAAGCTGGAAGACTCCAAAAGGTCAGTTTAACTCAACATTGCTTTGTTAGGCTAGTTCATGGAGGATCATTGAGTGTCTTTGTATTTACAAAAATTAAAATAAATTCTCTTTACAGTATAAATTTTAAAACTTTTCCCAAATCTCCCTTTTCTTGAAATATTATGCTAATATTCTTGGTCTATAATCATAAAAATGAGCGCTCTGATAACTTGGCGGTGGCTGAGTTCATGCCAAGCTGACATCATAAAAGAGATTGGTAAGCCAGTTCAAACTGAAAAAAGCTAAAAAGCCACTAAAGTTACCTGAAAATTTGCCTGTCCCTTTTGGAAGAGTTACTAAATGCAGCAGTTTTTAAAAATTTGTTTTATACTGGGTCATTGCCAATGGATGTTTCTGCAGAATGAAGATTTATGCAAGATTTTTCTTTTTGATTCTGGTAAATTTCTTAATTTTGTATTTGAGCTCAGTTTGGCTATAAAAAAGGGAGAAAGGATTGAGTTATCAGTGAGTCATTGTTTTAGTGTTTTTCCTTTGTAAAATCTTTTAAAGTAAATATAAAACTGATCAGGAAAATAAATATTAGTTCTTTTAATCAGTAAGTAGCAAGTCACAATTGAAATGAGTGCTAAGTTCTTTTGAGAATGGAAAGTCATAAAGCACTAAAGGATGTCTGCTCTTGTTAACCATATAAAATAAGTTAGTTGTTTCATTGGTAGATACTGGTGGAGTTTCAAAGAGACTGATCACAGATTTTGAAACTTTTTTATGCAAAGGTTTTGTGCAGGTGCAATTACCAAGTTGTTTGACATTTTAAACATCCTGAAGATTGGATATTAATTTCCATGGAACAATGGTCTCTGGATTAAAAATATTATTTGACTTTTCTGGACTTTACTCCTTTTGACTTTTTAAATTTTTTTCCCTTTATTTTCCTAAATATATTATGTGTAAAATTAATAACTAGAATGTGTAAATCACTCTAAATGCATGTCCTAAGAAGCATTTAAGATAGTGTACTCTTTAGGCTAAAGTATCTCTCCAGATTAGTTTCATTTCCTGGTACAGAAAACTGACTAAAGCTGTTATATGTAAATCCACAAACCACACTCAATGGCTCTTTCTAAGGCTATTTGGAGAAAGTATGCTTGGACATTTGTCAGGTTTATTGATTCCTTCTCTAGTGAAATTACTCGACAAGAGCATTATACATCAGTGCTAATTTTGACTCATTTGTCTTAAGATCTCAACATAGCAATTATAAACTGAAGAGAGGCAAAAAGCAATATGAAATTCTTCTTTATTATTCCCCTTTTTCAGATCTGCCCTTAGAGTCAGAGGTATCTTTAAATGGTTCTACATGGTGTCTGCTTGCAAAGCATGGTCTGTGAGGTGTTTTAACAGTAGCAAAGCTAAGTAGGTGCTAGAGAAAATACCTATTTAGTGTTTTCACATGGCTTCTTTTATCCACCCATTTCAGCTTGGTGATAATACCATTTCACTCAAATATCAATAAAAATAGCAGTACATAGTTTCATTCATGTCATGAATGCTTTTGAAACTTATTAGAAAATGTTCCTTGTCATCTTGACTATGCAGATTCATATGGAGACAATTTTGGGAAAGGACAGGGTTTTGACTGAAAAGTAAAAAAAAGAACTTCACAAAAGAGTGCAATGTGATTAACCAGGTGCAATGTCTGGCAATGAGACAGTTGCACTGAAAAGTTTAAATTTTAAGAGAATATTTTTCTAAACAAAATCAGACTATGTAAATTTTTGTAAAAATTAGTCTCTCTCATACCAATCAAAATATGTTCATGAAGCGTTATAAAAGCAACCAAACATTATACACCATTTTTATTTAATACTTTTTTCCAGTGGCTATGGCTTAAACACTGCAACTTTTTGCTGACTTTTGGCAATGTAAAAGTTAAGTTAGAAAATGTAAGTTAGTTTCCTTTGCCTAAAGAAAAAAGTGGGAGAGAAATGGTGCAAATATTTTTTAAATTATTATTTTATTGAACTGTAGTATTAGAAAGAATTTCCTAAATATAGTTGTTAGCTATGATTGGTTGCATGTGAAAAACTCAGAATGTCATTAAGTCATGAACTCTGACACTGCTAGTCTGAAAAGTATGAAACTATTCATTCACTTTTATCTTGCAACAGAAGTTCTGGGGGTTCCTATGTCTTCAGTTACAGAATTTCTCATTTTTTTCTTTTATTTGGCAGTGAAGGAAAAATGACGCCCAGGCACCTGTGACATCATGTAATTTTTCTGTCCTCTAAAAGACAAATTCATTTTTTCATCTTTCCATGTGACAATACTGGATTTGGTTAGGATGGGTTCGTTTTTTTGCATCTTTCTAGGACCAAAGCATCGGTACTATGTTTGCTGAGGAAATTACAGTTGAAATTGACTTTTGCAGCCAGAGGAAACATGAAAAATGACAGTATCAAAGGACTGATAAGAGAAAGGTCAGCTAGAAAGTAAATTACAGCTTTGAATAATTGCTGTTTTAAAACACAGAATAGTTATCATTCATTACAATTACCAGTTATTTTCAGCTATGAACCACAATTATTTGTATAAATTAATGTAGTACTACTTATAAATTATTTCTATAAACAGCCTTAAAGTTTTGGATCCTCATTGCAATCTTCTTAAATACAAGCAGAGTGAAATTAATATTCCTATGCTACATATAACCCTGTCTGTCTTTTTGTTCATGTACTAATAAGACTGAAGATTGCTACTTCTGAAATGCAGTTGTAAAGATCAAAATTCAATATAAGGGTAGGAAACCAATTTCAAAACCATCTGATGGACCTACAATAGCCAGAGAAAAAAGGGATTTGAAGATTATAAAACAGATAGTATAATATACTCTCCCTTAAACTATCTTTGCTCACACATGTACTGTTTTCTTCCTGCCCACCTCCCACCCTCCAAAGTCCTGTATCCCCTGCATATTGGCCAAACCACTTAGAGTATCTTCTGAAGTTGAGGTCTTTTTTCACTCCACTCAAACATCTGAGTTTGAGACAACTGTGAGGTTTATTTCTTTCAGAACTTAAGTCAACTCTAAGGCACAAGAGGAAAACTTGGACTAAATAATATACAATTTAAAAGGGCTTTAGTTGAAATAATTTCTTGAAAAATATTTGAGACCTGGGTCTTGATAGAAAGATAAAATGAGATCTAATATACATAGGCTGGAATTTAAACAGTGACAAATCTAAAACTATTCCTATCAAATTAATTCTTCATTCTTGAGAGCTAGTCTGAGAAAACATTTTATGGTCTCATTTTTATTCATTTGTCACTTATGAAAAAGAACTCATGACACACGTTACAAAGCAAAGTTTGAGTTCATCTTTTTGAAAAGCAGGTTGTACAAAATAGGACTTTTTTCTTCTTGTCCTTCAGCTCCAAGAAACAGCAGCTCAAATTTTGAGAGGTTAGATACCTCTTTTGTGGTGTAGGTCAGTTAACAAATAGGAAGTATCACTTTTAAGTACTCCAGAGCTTTGCAAATACTGTTTCCTTCTAGCTACTGAAATGAATGTTCTGTATTTCAGATGACTTAGAAACATCTTGTTGTTGGCAGACACTAAAGAAGTACTTAATGCTACAGTGCTTCAAAGAAATATATAAAGGAAAGCTGAAGCCATAATTTATAACCAAGTCTGTATTCTAGACCTCAAAAATAATTCAGAAAGAAGCGTGTGCTCTGATTTGGAATATGGATATGCAACTCTTCAGGATTCAGAGATTAATGATAAATAAAAGGACCAGTTAACTTAATACCACCTTTTCCAGTGTTTTATTAATAATAATCCTGCTACAAACGTGCATTATAACTCATAATGATGCTCACCAGATGTCTTTTTGCTGGTCAGAAAAGTAAATGCTCTTTTTTTTTTTTTCAATAAAAGCAACATGTAAAATAAAACAGACACAAAAAGCACAGAAGAAAAATTGCATAGTAGGGGGTGGGGGAGAAAGCAATTAATTTGAAAAATGTAGAACTGAAAATTAGAACATAGTTTGGCTAAGTTTTCCACTTGGTAACTGTAATTAAAGAGTACTGCTTGTCTTATTGAAGCAATAAAACAAAATATTGTCTGCTTAGCAAATGACCTTTAACTTGCAAAAATATGCAGTTCTGAATGCAAACGAAATAATAGCTTGGAAGAAATTAAATTTATTTCTGGTTTCTACATTTTGTGTGCACCCTTCTGCATTCATGAGTCTTTGAACCACTTTGAAGTGCACTGACAAGACATTTGTTGAGAATATTCACTGCATCGTCTTGTACATGATGTGTTGTAACATAAAAGCTACAATTCAACGGCTGACCTTGCACGGTTGTAGATTTCCTGATTTGTGTGGATCCACTATTTTTACTTACTTACTTACAAGGTATTAAGGAACTCCTAACACACGTTTCTGCTCTGCAGTTGAAGAAGCAGCTGTAGGATCTCAAGCTGTACTGTCCTTGGTTTATAGTATTGCTTCTTTTTAAGCCAAGTTTGGCAAAAATAGTGATATGATTAGTAATACTTCCATAGCATTTATTAAGAAATGCGAGGAAGGATATTTTTCTGCACATTCTGAATTGACATATCAGGATCTACTTTAGAGCTATTATAAGACAAACACTCTCAAGAACCTAGTGGAATTGTTGTGTGTGGATTTAACTCCAGACCTTTAGGCAAGGAGCTTGATTGTGATAGCAATGGGGCCTGGCTTCAGGTAATATAGGAGAATGTCATGACCATGCTGAAATATGCACATTTGATGTAGATGAGTTTTTCCACTCAGAAAGACTGGACAGAACAAAGCAAAACCTTGTTTTTAAGCTCTGTCTTTTGCCTTCCCAGGCTGTTACATCCCAGAGACCTTTAACACTCATGAATTTACAGAGATCCTACAATGTATATTAAGACAGTATGAGGCATATACTCATAATAATGTGGCCTCACATCTGATTTTAATCATCTGACTGAACCTGTGCAGGAATGAGCAGTCCTTTTACTGCAAGAACCCTTACTCAATGTGTTACTAGATGTCTTTTTTTGAGTGTTTATTGTCAAATTTTGAGTGTATGTAACTTAATGCTAGTATATTCATATTATGATAGGTATATTTGACATATATTGTTGCATTGTCATTATTTTTGCTCAAATTCTTTGCATATAAAATTCCAGTGTAGAACGGAGTTGGAACTTTCAAGAGCAGTTAAATGTGACTGCTTGTTTGGAGTTGGAAGTAAAGCAGTAGAAATTCTTTGGGCTAAGAATAGAACCAAATTTGAGCAAGATAAGTGCACATTCTTTTTAGCTATCAGGCTAGCAGTAGAGTGAGACATCATCAGTAAGTATTGCTGACAACAAGTTAGAATTCGGAAACTTGTATTTCCAAAAATGCTGCATAGAATTTCTTTCAAATATTTCAATGCAAAAATTTCATCTTTTTTTCTTTTAAAGTTTAATTTTGTTTTATTGTTATTTGGGCTTACATTTTCACATTGTATACATGGTCTGTTTGAAGTATTGTAGAGCTTACATAGTGTGGTCTGAGTGCATGTTTATCATTAATCTTAAAAATTATTGAATATGCTTCATTATGTTACTTCTGAAGACTATAGTATCAGGATTTTGTTTTTTAAATGTACACAACAACAATGAAATTGCCACATGTATGTTGAAATTACTACTGCTTGTTATCTTTATATTGTCAATGATATCTAAATGGTGTTCTATTTATGCAAAGAGTGTTCATATAATGAATAGCCACGGTGCACATTATTAGTGTACATTCTGTTAGTCTAATAGTCTAAACAGGTATTTCCAGCTCTTTTCTTAAATGTGAGAGATTACTTGGTTGTTCAATAGAGAACTGTTCTGTACTGATGACAGAGGTCAGATGGAATTACATCAGATTTCTCTCTTCTGTTCTTTGATTCATTACAGGGTAAAATTAATTGCCCTGAAATATTTTTTTTGTCTGTGCTCCCAATTAGAAATATTTTTGTACTCTTACCTCAGTGCATTACTCAAAAGAAACTGAATTTTAGTGGAGACTTTGGAAGTTTAATACTTGTGGTTGTAGTAATATATTGGGGTCCATTTCATATGGAGCAGTAGCTATATGAAGAAGTACTTTAAATTAATATACTGATTTTTAAAATTAGAAGAAGGTTTTTGAAATCATTGTATAAAACTCAGTCAGTCTTCTTTTTTTCTACAAAATCAAAATGTTTGTCTATATACATCTCTCTCTCTCTCTCTCTCTCTCTCTCTCTCTCTATATATATATATATATATATATATATATATATATATATATATATCTTTGTGCATGTTTATATAGCTACAAGTAATTCTTAGCTAAGGTGATCAAAACATCTTCTTACATATATTTTTTGATGACCATGTTCTATGTAGTTATGTATATCTCTGATACTGCTAAAATTGATGTTCTGTCCTGCCTTTGTGCATACTGTAGGCTTTCATGGTCAATGGTGATGAACTTCCTCCTCTTCTGACCTCTGTAATAATTATTCTTCCCAAGCTTATTTGAAGTCCAAATGGGACAAACATTCCTGCTTCTCACATAAACTACAGGTAGTATTGCAGAAGGAAGGAGTGCAGCTTATGATGTCTCAGAATTGCTGGTTTGAAGATTGCTGTATTCTTTGAGTATACCTTGTTTGTGATATTATTTGGACAACTTTTATTCACTAGAAAATACTGAAGAGTGAAAGAATGTTTTTTTAACCTTCACATAAAATACTGAAGTTGTACCAAAGCCCCAGAAAAAAATATCAAAATAAAAACAAAATCATTAAAATGATAGTTCTTGTTTCTGAAGCATCCCAGCTGGTTTCTACCTTTCTTTTGGAAGAAACTGGAATTTTAAATTACAGGTTTTCTTTGTTGTGGATAAGCTTCCTTTTCCTTTCCATCTGATGAAAATTAAGTAGATTTGTGTGGCATCTCAGGCTGGAAATCTTTTGCATTTTGCTTTTACTAAAAAAAGCTTGCATTCCTATCTTCTGCTGTATCATATGCTTTGACATAAAACATGGTTGAAGGGTTCTCCTTCCTTCCATGTCCTCAAAGTTTAATATTGCTAGTATATGTGTTAATTACTACAGACTTTTCCCCAGGTGATATTATACTTATTAAGTAGTTTGCACCTTTTAACACAACATTTTCTAATTTAGGGTTTTTTTCAAAGGGTGGGGTTTTCTTTAAAGATTTTTTATGTTTTCTTGTTTCTTTCATGTCTCTAGCCAACAAGGACACTAGTTATGACAAGTATGTCTTCTGAGTAAGTATTAACCATTTTGACTCCTTATTCAGCCTACCATTTGCATTTGAATATTGATAAATTACAGAAAATTAAATTTATCTTTGGGCTATGTACTTTATTTCATTCTGTATTCTTGCTAGAAACTTGTTCGTACATGTATATTTTGTTGTTATTTGCACTGGATATGGATGTTTTTGTTGCTGTGGTAGAGACTGAAGTAGTTCCATAGGTGAGTTCAACGGGGCTTCAGAAAGTCTTAAGCAAGTTTTGAATTTATGTGAAGGCAATGTAGTAGTTGTATGTAGTGAATGGTTCAGCCCAACACAGGGTTTTCTCCATACATTTTAATTATTTCTATTTAAAAATTCATAATTTGAAACATCCGTTTAAAATGTTTTATTTCATACAAATAGTTGCAGAATACATATCAGTTGTAGGCTTTCTAGTGACTTAGTTTCAAAACATTAGAAGCAGCTGCCACTGCATATTTTGGGGAAGAGTTAATAATTTTCTGGCATGCTCTTATCATTCTCTTAAAAGTCTTAAAGTGTAAGGAACATCCAACAAAAATACAATTCCATATTTTATACTACGCTTACTTACAGTTTTTGAATTCTTTTTCAAAACTCAAGATATTTATACTACCCAAAAATCTGTTTCAGGTTTGCTGTAACATAATGTTGACAGTTGCATAGAAATAAATACTCAGAAACAGCACTTAGTGGCTATGTTTTCAGAAGTTTTTTGTAGAAGGTCATCAGTAGCTATTAACAAGTGTACTTATATATGTCAGGAACATAAAATATAATTAATATCTTTCTTCTATTTGATGTGACTGGATGCTGGTAACACCAGGGCTATAAAGTGAACCTCACAAGTCATGCAATGCAGAATCACTTTAGAGAAGGTAAAGATCATCACTACAGTGCAGATAATAGGGGAAAACAGAGGCTGTGGTCTGCCTGAAAGAGAGCAAATCCTGGCTGAGCTGGGGAATTTTTTTTTTAAACAGGTCATTAATATATTATTTCTTTCATGTTCTTATATGTTGACTTTTCCCACTAGCCAATTACTATTTCATTAAATTAAATTGTCTGGGGATAACAATTGCTTTTCTTCAGAGCCTTTTCATTAAGACTGCTTTTGATAGACTGCAACTGTAGGCATTTATCAGCTTGTAAATGGGTGAAGGGAAAAGAACTGCTTCTGAAACAACTTAGGAACAGAAAACAGTCCTCCAAAACACAACCCAGTGGTCAAAAACCAATCCTAGTACCCAGTAGCTACAGCCTCAAAAGTGGTTCATTAGAATTTACATTTTAAGATGCAGGAGGAGTTCAATGGTTTCATGGCATTGGGTTTTGGGATTATAATAAATGCTGCTCACTGATTAACAACCACGCAGCTATGTAATTTTCTGATTTAAAAATTCAGTGAAATTTTGCTGTGAATTTTCATCCACCAGTTTTTGCATCTGTATCAAGTATAAACTGGTGAGTTTTCTCTGCAATTTGTAAGATGTCTTTGATTCAAGACTTGTACGACAGAAATTTTTCTTCTCCCTGTAAGGAATTTTGTGTGGACACGGGAAGAACTTGGAAAAGGTTCAGGTAAAGCATGGAACATGCAGTCTGGGCAGGGACAGCCCCTTTGGGTTGTAATGTTGCAAAAACATTCACTTTTAGGCTATATCAAGCTAAAGCTCACAAAATGAAAAGGGAATACTAAGAATTCTAGTAACAATCAAAGCTGCCAAGGCCAGAATTCATACCAGAGAGAAGGTTAGTCATAGGATTTTTTTTTAGTATCTCAACATAACAGTATCACCTTTTGATTTAATTGTGACATTAATTTGCTGCACTCTTTTGACTGTTCTTTTTGTTTGTTTGTTTTAAACTTCTTGAAAAATGATTGCTCCAACTTTTTTGCAGTTTTGTTGGGATTCTGCTAAGTAGTGTTTGTTTTAGCTGGGATATTTTGGGAGTTCTAACAGACTTCCTTTCTGTGGAGTTAAGTGTACTGGGAATGAAGCAACCCCAGAGGCTTCTGGAGATACTCTGAGTTTACTTGCATTGTGTCTGTGATTACCTCAGAAGTTTTGTCCTAAAGGATCACCCCTATGATAGTGTGACTGTGTTCAAGGTTGTGACTAATTGCTTTCTCTTGTGTTGCATGGACATTTCCAAATTAATATGGGGAGTAGAGAGGTCACCAGAATTTTGCTTTATTTTATAGATCTTTAAGGATCATTTATAATTGTAAAAATGAGCACTAATAAAAGCAGTAAATTGTTATCATGCAAGTTTTTCTCTTGTGATACCAAGGTCTTCCTGTATTCATAATTATATATTTATGTGCTCCTGCATAGCTATGTAGAGAGCTCAAATTAGAATTCCAGTTTTAGATGGCCATTCTGGAATTTAGATCTAATTTTATGTATTTCATTATAATTGTATTTAAGGATAAGTGAATTTTTAATTGAAACATTGGCATAGATATGTAGGTTGCAAGCCAGATAGAACTTTAGGACTTTTCTAAATTTAGACACAGCATTATTCAGATTCTGAAAATCTGGAGCTTCTTAATGAAAAGCTGTTAAATGTACTGTGTCTGAATGTTTACATTTCTTGGTGATATTTTTTATAGTACTATGAAAGAAACCAAGAATTAGGCTCTGTTGTGTTGGGCATTGTACACAAACAACATAATAGATAATTCTGCACTCAAAAGCTTTTGTTTAAACAGACAAGATAGATGTGGAAGGCTAAAGGACTTTGATGTGCAAGTAGATGTGATTGTGTGATAATGGAAAAGGATCTGTTAGGACTCTGGAGAGGCTAATGAATTTAGGGCTAGCAAGTGGGTAAAGGCTTAGTGAGAAAAGGATAAAAAATGTTTAGTGGGGAAAGAAATTAGATTAATTTGAATTAATATATATGTATATGCTTTTATAATTCTGCCTCCCTCCATTCAATGTTGCGTGGGCTTTTTTACCTTTTCTTCTTTTTTAGGAAGCAAAATACAGTAATTCAGGTCGTGAAGAAACTTGGAGACTTTTTGGTCTCAAATGAAGTGTGTGAAACAACAAGTCATGTAGTTACTGGGAGTCCTCGTCGTACCTTGAATGTAATGCTGGGAATTGCTCGTGGGTGTTGGATTGTTTCTTATGAATGGGTAAGAAATGCTTTTTAACTGTACTACACAATAAATTAAATTTTGTTTGTATAGCTGAAATATCAACCATGTTTGTGTCCATGTTGCCTGCAATGATGCCTATGTTAAGTTATTCAGGATTACTTAGAGTTGGTTCAATTAGATGAAATTTGTCTGTGTGAAGATCTGTTAGTTACAGTTTTTCAGTGCTTAATTTAACCAAAATATTCCTGTATTGTACCTCATTATCTATTTTAGAAAGAGGACTTACCTCATAGATGAGAAACTCATGTCCCATGCATTATTTTTGGACAGATTAATTTCTGCTCAACATTAACCAGCTCACATTATTCAGATTGAGCTTTTTATGGCCTGATATAATATATTTCTGTTATGTTCTGAAATATGTATTGTGTTCAGCATTGGAAAAAATGAAGGGAAATTCTTATTCTTATATTTCACTGCAAATGGGAAAAAAAATGTAAATAAGAATAGTGACGGGGTGGGGAACTTACCTGTCAGCCCAGGCTTAAACCATCTCAATTGCTCACTGTAATAACAGAGATTAACCACTCAATTTGACATTGCAGATGACAGTTTCTCAGCTTTCCTCATGTATCCAGAGCTATAAAACATAGATGGTGAAATTTATATGGAAATGGGTCTTAATCTTATACAGAAAATGGTTGTTGAATAAATAAATTTTGTGGTTTCCTCTTTCTTATAAGTACTTTAAAATTTACTTGTTGGGTGGAAAATAAACTGCTGCCTTTTTGTTTTCAAGATGTCTGGCACTCACCAGTATGACGCTTGTCCTATATGATATATAGGCAGTTTTCTGACATTGTTGTGGTGTATTTCACATTTTTTAAAAGTTCTTGGTGATTCATTTCCCTTGGAATAGAGCGTTTGCATCTTTGGCCACCTTAAGGATCTTGTAATATGCCTTTGTGGCAAAAGAAGACTAATAGCATCTTTGGCTGCATTAAGAGGAACATATTTAGGAAGGAGTTTTGGAGAAGAACATCTCTACAGACTCATTCCAGCTTACTATATGATTCCTTGCATCTATTGATTAAATACACTGAATTATCTGTCCCACACTTAGCTTTGCATGGAGCATTAAGCAAGTCACAATGTAATTGTCACAAGTTACTTTTTCATAACAGGGTGCACAAACACAAAAGCTGCCTTCTTCCTTGAGAAAAAGCTTCAAAAAGCTACTAAGATAGCTAGAGATAGAGATAAGTACTACAAAATAGTTTCCTGTCTTTGTACATAAAGCACTATGGATAATCAGTATACCAACAACTGCTGTCCTAGAATTTCATTGCCCATTTTATGCCCTGCACTTCTTGAACAAATGCATGGTGAAAATATCTACCTATGCTCTTCATACAGCAGTATCAATTGGAAGTGTCCTCCTGTCTTATGGTCTCCCTTGCAGACTCATAATGGGATTGTCTGTATCCCTCATATAATACCAATAAGTTGAATGCAATTGTTCTAAGGATTAGTTTGTCCCTGTAGATATTATTGGATCAAATGCTGATACTGTTTTCACTCATTTTATTGAGCTGCTGTTTAGACAAAGTTCTGAAGTTACTAGGAGAGATGCATGAGAAAGAGCTAGAGACAAACTTCAGATCTCCAGATCAAAAGTTTGTTTGATCTTATAGTACCTGCTTAGCTGGAAGATTGCTATTTTTAATATTTTTAGAACAGTGCTTATCTTTTTTCACAGAGACTAGGTCCAACTTTGCCCATAAATGTGTATTCCCTCAATTTATTTATTTATTTATTTACTTAACTGAGATAAAACAAGAATATTTTTTAAAGAATGTTTCTTCACCTGTTTAAATCATTGAATCATATGATGTAAATGCTTCATTGTCTTGTTTCATATTGTGTCAATGGTCATTTGGCCTTAAGATGGCCAAATACTTTTGTCATCTTTTTACCCAAATTGGTTAACTAGAGAAGAGGAAACTGAAGCTTTACCTAGCCAGAATTGAGGAATTCAGTAGAAAATTATTCAGGAAAATTACATTTAAGAAAATTATCGTCTCCTTTTATTGGTGCAACATAACTGATGCCTTTAAATGTAATCAATTCTACCATTGGTACTTTCACTGATAAAATAGTTCACATTGGATAATGAAAAAAATCAATCAATCAATCAATCAATCTGGAAAAATTAGTAGCACCTTATAAACATAATATTACTTTTGAGCAGTGATGATTATCTTTTGGAGATGTTTGTCAGTGTTTCAAGAATATATTTACCTCTGCATTTTGACTTGTAATGTGGACATAATTTAGTGGTTCTTTTCTTCTGAGAAAAAGTTAAAATGTTATTTTTAGATGGATGTTGGAGAAATACCAAATTTACCATCAGACATTTAAACTTCATAGCACTCCATTTACATTTTCATGAATTTATTGATGTACAAGTACCATATGATCATTCATTGTGCTAGCTGGATAGGTGAGAGACCTTAAATAATTAACCAAATAGTGTGCTTTCAGACTCTTTGAGCTAATTCTTTTGTAACTGCACATTTGAAAACTTCTAGATAGCACTTTTTTTCTCAATAGAAACACACATTCTGAAGTATTTCAGCTGAGAATAATATTGCAAATCATAACTTACTTTTGAATCATATTAATCTGAAGCTTTTTTTGGTGTTGCTTTGAAAATATAACTGGTTGAAAATTTGCCAAAGTCAGAAACAAACTTTCAGTGACTTGGAATGGACAGCTCTTTCCTTTGTTTTCATGAAAACTGAATGTTTTAGTGAGTGGTGACCTAATTATTTACTGCAGGACCTGTTCATGAACTCAGTATCCAATTTTCTTTTTATCTAAGAGAGTAGATATGATGCTTTTATACTCAGTTCCAGAACCATGATAGACGAGCATTAATCCATCTTTTGTTAAGACAAACAAATTTTATTTCTAAACAAAATTCTGTAAATACTACAAGGGTTGATAAAGGTCATTGCTGTAGAATTGGCCTGGAAAATGAAATAGGATTACTTAATCATAACGAATCTTTTGGGTTTATATTTTAATCTGTTTATGTTGTTTTTCAGCTACTTTTGATGAAAACATAATTTTGGTACTATAAGGACATGATGTATATGTAATACAGCACGATACATCTGTTCCTGCTCAAGTTTATTTATGAAGAATTTTTTTAATGTAGTCTTTATATGAATTTTATTCAAAGTTACAACTTTCTTGGTTCATTTAAAGTTGATTTGTATTGTGATTAAAAGAGAAATTACATTAACAAGTTTCCTTTATGGTCAATAAATATCTACAGCTATAAGTATAAAGTGAAGAGGCTTTAATATTCTTATTGTAAATTGTTAGAAGTAATTATAAAAAATATACACAGGTACCACCCTAAAATTTATAACTTAAAATCCTAAGTTGCAGTCTCAACTGTATTTTTTTAACAAGTTACAATACTTTTCTTAGCTGAACATTGCAATGCATTATTAGGTTTTGAATATTATTTAAAGGTCGTTGATTTATTAATGTACTTAAATGTTATTTTTATGTTTGATATGATATAATGACTGTAGAAATTATTTTATCTTTTTGCACAGCTGTTGCATTTTCAAGTATTTGATTGTGCTTTTTCTAAAAGTAAACATAGTATTCTTTGGATGTTTTGTAATCAAGTTTAGCAGTAAGTCTAAGGATAATGCTGCATTTCATTTTCAGAAAAAAAATCACTCTTCATTTCCAATAGTTTGCAAAATTGGACACCTCTCTTCATAAGTCAAACATCACTTTTCACATCAAACAAGGCAACAGCTTTTGTAGAAGTTCACATTTGAGGTTGTTGGTTTCCCTGGAAGTCATCAGGCATAAGATACTTTGACTGAAAACTGTAGAACTTATTTAGAAAATAATTTTTTTATGAAAACTGAATTTGCAATTTACTGCTTGTAGCAACAGATTTGGGGCAAAAGAGCCCTTTATAGAAGCTTTTTTTCTTACAAGCAATTGGGCCATTTTGTAACGTTTACATTGCTAGTTTATGATCAATTTGTTCAGCTTAGAATTTTCCATTAGTGAGCTGTAATGTTGTAAAGGATAACTTTACCATGCTCAGTATATACAATGCCAGTTTTTATCTATGGGGAATATTTCATAGAGTCATTCACGAATTTTAAAAGGTAACATTTTATAATTTAAATTTAAACTAATAATATATGCATTTGTATAGCAGAGTATTTCAGTCATTGTGAATCAAGCATGGGAATAATTTCAGACCCTGAGGAAATTCAGCTTGTTCTAAGATGAATAATGACAACTATTTAATAGTGCATGGCTGTGCTAATGACTTAATCTATTTGAAATGGCTAGAGAGCTATTTAGGGAAGGTATGAGAGAGGCTGAATTACCCTAAAACAGGGATTTGCTTTCTGACAAATTCCATATATCCCATTTAGGGGGTATATGTCTGCTTCTTGTTCAGTTAGCTTCATTTGCTCTAGGAGCAACAGGATGTCTCACTGGTTGGTATCATTGCTTTTTTTGAACTTAAGGGGTACCAGATGGCAATTACAGAAGAGACATTGTGAAGCTCAAATACTTTAAATAAGATAAGTTGTTGAATTGAGTGACAGTGGACAAACTGGCAAGGAAGATACCAGTGTTTTACCTCTGGGAGAAGCTTCATGGCTCACCACTTATAAAAACAATAAAAAAAAAGAATCTCATCTTCCATCAGAATGGTCTTCAGAATTTAGGCTGTCTACAAATTAGGAGTAGAATGTCCTTTATTGTGATTCAAGGGCAGAGCCAATGTAGGAACTTTCTCTTGTTGATAGTTCTGAAGAATGTTTAGAAAATCAATCCATAAAAAATGCTGCATGGAGTAGTTTGGGGAAAGTTTTACAAAAAAAAAAATTAAATATCAGAAATTGGAACTACAACCATTTTAAGTAGGTTTTTTCTGTTAAACATTTGGTGGTGGTCCTGATTGGAACAGAAGTCTGCAAGTCTGGCACACAGTTTTAAGATTACTATTCTCTAAAGATCATACTGGTCCAGTGTTTCAGAGCTCAGTTGCACACAAATGATTATGTGTTTTCTGCAGAGTCAGTGTTCTGCAGTCTTCTTTTGTGCTCTAGAGTATGACACTGACAAAGGAGGTTACCACAGAGCAAGAAATTGATTATTCTTCTTTTTTCAGGATGATTTATATATGTAATGTGGATTCTATGCAATAGTTGCATAATCCTTTTAGTAGTAGGGGTCCCATATTGTTTGACATCTTCATTTATGATCTGGATGATGGGGAAGAATGCACCCTCAGCAAGTTTGCAGATGTTAGAAAACTGTGAGGAGTGTTTGATCCACCAGATGGGTGTTCCTGTTCAGATAGACTTTGACAAGCTAGAGAAATGAGCCAACAGGAACCTCATGAAAGTCAACGATTACTGAACTGAGAGAGCAGAACTGGTATGACTTCCCTTTTCAAATTTTTTGCTCTATGTATTGTGATTAAAAAATAGTTGAGTTTTTGAATAGCCTCACAATGTTTTAAAATTTAATATAGCTGTGCATAGAAGTATGACTGATATTTCAATGGTTTATTTTAGTTATAAAAATTGTATCTTTCTTATTTATTGATTTTTCAGCAAATGATTTGGTTTGGGTAAATGAAATAGCAAACCAGCTATTGTAACTTCTAATTACACGTTCCAAAAGTTTATTTTAGAAATTTTAAAATTCTACTTACCACTTACTTTATTTTAGGTTCTGTGGTCTTTGGAATTAGGCCATTGGATCTCAGAGGAACCATATGAGCTTTCATCCAGCTTCCCTGCAGCTCCTGTAAGTTTAATGGTCCTTTAAGCTTGTGAACCTTCTTTTGTTTATCTGGGAAATTATTTGCCCTGTAAATAGGTTTTGTGAATAAAGAAGCCTACTAGAAAAATATTTTTTTAAAGCAGATACTGTGAGGAGTTATTTTCTTCTTCATCCAATACTTTTTGAAGTGTGTGCAAAAACTTTGGTACATGTGAAAAACACAAAATGTTGATTCACCAATTAACACCTGAATAAACCAGCATCTTACTGAAGTATAAATGTACTTTAATTTTATTTCTATTTTTACCTGTGTACAAATTGGAGAGGCATGTTACTGCCAAATGGAAATATTTGCAGGTCAAGGACTCAGTTTTTTTGGCCCAGAAATTACTTGGGCAATGGAAAATTACTGTGGTCTTCTAGAACTGCTAAGTAGGAAAAAATGAAGCATTTTTCCTGCCTCTAATAATCATTCTCAAGTACTGAATTAGGAACTAGTGCACAAATGGGTATGTGGGGGCATGATGTACCTGTGTAGACCTCAATACACTTCATGTGTTGTAATTGATTAAACAGGAATTTTATTTTGGTTTTAAAACAAGTAGAATTCTAGCTGGTTAATAGTCAATCATTCCAATAATTTTCCCTCCCCTAAATTAATGTCTGCAATTTGTTTCTCAAAGTTTCTTACCAGCTTTGAAGAAAGTACAGTTAATGGGGTATGAAATTTATTTTTACTATAATTTTATTAACTGTTAAGAACTTCTATTTAGCATTCCAAATCTATAACTTATGTAAATTTACATATCCATCATTAATATGTATTATTTGTTTCATGATTGTAAGGTGTATGTTCTCAAAGTTTAGGGGAACTGTAGCAGTTAATCTCAAATAACTGCTTAACCCTTAAAGAAATTAATTATCCATGATAATTTCATACTTTTTTATAAAATGAGAAGGTAGATTGTTTTATATAGCAAATACAGTAAGAATGGCAAAACTTAATGTGAAAAATAAATAAGAAGCATGTTCTTTTTTCCCCTTTTCTGTATTTCTATGAAAAAATCTACACTGAATTTCATATTAAATTGCTTTGAGTTTTCTGTTTCTTTTCAGACTACCTTGATTAATAACAAAGTATGCTATCAATAACAATGTACATAGCATTCTTTAGAAGTGATTCCTCCTGGTTTGTGGTTTGGTTTTTTTTTTTTTTTGAGATCCCATTTAGAGGTTTTATTCCTGAAGCCAAAGCAAGGAGAATCTGAGAGATGGTGAGAATGTAAAATTAAGGGAGATTAGTGTTGTGCTAAGAACCTGAATCACTTCTTTTTGCAGTGTGCTGTTCTTGCAAAGGAACAAAGTTGGAGTCTGAGGCAATATTTCCACAACCATTCCTTATTTAGTCACTCTAATTTCTTACTGTAACACATACCATATTTTTTTAAACATGCAATTATTATTTGCGCATTAATTTATTAATGTATTTTTATTTGCTTTTTTCTTTTTTTCTTGTTTATTTCCTGCTTCCTACAAAGTACTTAGAGAAAATGGAAGTACATTCTAGTTTCACAGACTGTTTATTTGATTACAGGAAGGAATTAAAAGTAGGGGTTACCTTGCTGTTATGTTTTACTTGTTTGTACCAAGTCCAAAACAGTTTTTGCAGCCTTCTGTTTCCTATTATTGCCTTCCTTCTGACATGTCCTCCTGTTGCTTCACTTTGGTGTTTGGAGTTCAAGCCATGCAATCTTCTTTAGATGAAATGTCATTTAAAGACATATTCCCTCTAAAATGTTACATTGGTGTTGATAAATTGATCCCTTTTCCCCCAAAATGAAGTCTCATTAAATAATTGATCCATTCAATGTCTACATCAGTACTTTTGATCACTTTCCCAGAACAGTCATCAAAAAGCCTTAAATTTTATAAACTTTTTTTTCAACAAATCAAAAGTAGCTGTTTAAAATTAAATTATTTTAGTCATACAGGGTTTTCTTACTAAAATAATGAAAGTTGGTGTCAACTAGAAATTACCACTGCTTTTCTTGCCAGGTTGAGTATTCAGATGCCATCATGGCTTTTAAGGATTTTTGAGGATTTTTGTTTTGTTGGCTTTATTTTTCTCTTTCCTTTTATTATTGGTGTGGATATGCTTACTATCTCAAATATTGGGAGTATTTTCTTTAGTTGTCTGATTAAATCTACCAACACAGGAAATGCAGTAATGTAGACCTGTCATTTCTATTAAATTTCATAGAATCATAAAGTATTTTAGATTAGCAGAGACCTCTGAAGGTTGCCTAGTTCAACACTGTGTTCCAAGGGACTTGTCCAATCTACCCTTCTGGTAATAAATGAATAAATGAAAAGGAAAATTCACTTTCCTCAGTTCCAAATTGTATTTACTGCCTGTTGTTCCTGTCTCATAGCAGAGCACCTCCAAGAAGGGTCTAGCTTTGTCCTCCTTATACCCTCAATCAGGTACCATTGAGGTCTCCCCTTCCCTTTCTCTGCTCAAGGCTGAGAAACGACATCTCTTAAGGCTTCTCTTGGTATGCTGTATGCTTGTTGGTATGTGTGGCCCCTCTACTAATGTGATGACTCTTCTAGACTTTTCTCTAAGACATTTCTTGAAAATTCGTGAAAGCAATTTTGGGAAGTATTTTTTCTTTAGTTTGGGATATGTATATCATTACAAGTTTTCTATGAAAAATAGTAAAATACTAAACAGTTATTTCAAATACATAGAGATTATTTTATGGAACTCTTGAGACAGTAACTATTAATTTACATTCTTTAGGTTTATATAAAATCAGATCATGAAGTAATATTAGAAATATTATTTTGTCTCTGCTACACTTAGTAATGATGACACACATTTTCAGTGAAGAATTGCGGTGGTGTGAGTGGTGGGGTACTCTGACAGCACCTTTAATGATTGTCAGTATAAAATGGAGAGATTTATTCAGTCTTTCTCAAAACCATTTAGTATTTTCAAGATAGAAACATAGAATCATCAAGGTTAAGAGAGACCTACAGGATCATCCAGTCCAACTGTCCACCCAGCACTTCCACTGTAACCTGTAAACAGCATCACCCACCAGATCCAGATGCCTCTTGAACACCTCTAGGAATAGTGACTCCACAACCTCTCTGGGCAACCTGTTCCAATGCCTGACCACTGAAACACTGAAATTTTTTTTCTAATATTTAATCTGAATCTGCCCAGTCTCAGTTTAAGGCCAGAAGAGAGATCAGACCCCACCTCACTACAGCCTCCTTTCAGGTGATTGTAGGGAGTGATGAGGTCCCCCCTGAGCCTTCTCTTCTCCATCTAAACAATCCCAGATCCCTCAACCCTCCTCATGCAATATTTTTTCTAGACCCTTCACAAGCCCTGTTGCCCTTACAGCACCTTTTGTTAAGTTAGCTTCCAGAAATATGTCTGGGGTTATTTTTGGGTTAAGTGTTTGCATTGTAACTAATTCAGTCATCTACTGAAATCAAAGTTTTACAAAAATATTAGGCAAAGAATGAGCATGAGAATTAAAAACTAAACTTAATTTTGAGTAAAACCTACACTAAATTATTGTGATGTATGAAAAAATATCTTCTCAATCTGATTTGCAATTTTAAATCATATAGTAGTAAAATGAAGGGAAAAAAAAAAAAAGGAAAGATTACCCAGTAGAGTAATTTATTCACATTGTGGTGTATATTGAGGGCCTACCCACAGAGAATTTTTAGGAAGAAGTCCTAACCTCACTGAAAAAAAAATATACTGTGACCTTAGATAATTCTCAGATTATTTTTCTTCCTGTTCTTAAAATGTAGTAATTTGTAACTTAAGTCATAAGCATAAATTTAATTGTATTAAAGAACATGCATATGTTTTTCAGGTAGGTTATTTTTACAAAACATGTAGTTATATTACATCACCAGGTGATACATGATTGTCATAGACAACTGGACATCTGGTGTTAATGCCGTTGTCTCACTTTACAAAATACTGGTCAGTTATTTTACAGGTAAATAACAAGTGAAGAAAAAAAAGTGCAATCTTCATAAAAATGTATAGGAATACATGGTATATTGTAATTCATAGGGATTTTCTGTAATTTAAAGACAGTGACTGAAACAGACTGAAAAAATGATGACTTTTGTAAATGGTATTTCCCAAAAATAAATGCAAACTGCTTAAATGCTATTTGTCCTCTGTTAAACATAGTCATACAGGCTAGTGGAAAAAAACCTCAAATAAGTATAAGAAATTGTTCAGGAGACTATGGGGGAAAAGACTGTATTCCCTAACTATAGGATTGAGCTAATTACAGAAAAGTATTTTTTTAATGTACATATAGGGCACACATGACACAGAAAGATAAATAGTTCTAGATCTAGCTAAAACTAAGCTAGAACTAGCTAAGTGTTTTATATTAATGTTTAAAGTTCAGTGGTGAAGCAAAATGCATATTCCTAAAACTATTTTAGGTTTTTCTTCACAGTTCCAGTTATTTACTAACACATACATAACATAATGATCAGTAAAACAGAGTCCTTAAGTTCTCTGATGTTTTCTTGGATGTTCTTTTTATTGAGTCATTTGGCCAAATCACTGTTATATCAGGTCAACGCTTTAGACATTGTGTCTGGTTGCATAATATAAGCTTTAGCTGATCAAGGTGATTGCAATTCAGGAACTGTACTGAACTGACACTTCAGAACGCTAGAGCATGTTTCTGGATTTGAAAAAATGAGACAAGTTGTTTGGTAAAATAAGTCTTTGAAGACTATACAATACATAATTCACATAATGACAAAGCATTTAGAAATCTGCTGGTCGAATCATCATAGTTGTAGCTTTGAGAGAGTATCCTGAGCCCTTCCAGTAGTACCACTTGATCCCATTAAACTTGTTGTTGTTTTGTCGTAATGGATAATACATTCCATTGAGGTTAGAAGGACCACATGCATCAAACCACCATCCTGCAAGACAGAAGACAAACATCAGCAGAAGTAATTCTCAAAATAGTATTTAAGGTCACTTTGTTGTCTGGAAATGAGAAAGAAATCAAAACCCAGTTTTTTGTTCTTAACGATTTGGAAATGTCGATGTAAAATACTTGCCCCAAACTCAGGAAAGAAATGTATTTGTGTATCAACTCTATTTTCTTGAATCTTGCACAGAACATTGTATTTGAAAATTGAGAAAGGAAAGTGTTCAATCAATTTATTATCCACATCAAACATTTCAGACAGTCTGAGGGCATAACTCGAACTATAATGATACTGAGTTGCCTTTGGTTTTATCTACTCTTTGGTAAACTGTTTTTCACAGATTTAAACTCCTTTCTTAATTCTTTCTAGAGCAATTACTCAGTTCTCTGGGATGTTCAGTTCAAAACCTCCGGAAACTTCATAAGAAGGAAAAGGAGAAAAAACAGCCCAAATGTACTTTGTATCCATATAGTCCTGACTTCTTAGTGGGTCATAAGCAAAAATTATTTTTATTAATAAAATAATATTTTTATATTTCTGTTATGGTGACGATAGTGTGTGTGTTCTGTTTTGCAGGGCAGTATTCCAACTATCCTTTTGGATAAACTGAAGCTGTCTTTTTTTCTTGCAGCTTGTGCTATAGGAAAATGAACAATTGCTTAAGAGGTAACAGGAAGAGAAGCCAAATATACAAAGCACTTGTTTACATTTCAGAATGTGGAATACTAGATTAACAAATTATATAGAATTACTTGTGTAGTTGAAGATAAAAATACCACCTAGAACTCAAATATAACTAGTGAACAATCATTAGAAGATTGTAGATATATCTGTGGTATATCTCTACCACTTTATAACTATATTGAAATAAGGAATTAACTTCTTGTACCCTTCAGTGGCACTTGTAGCACACAGCAGCTCTTGGGGGTTTTCATTCTTGAGTAGTTAGGGAAAGGGCTTATGCCTAAAGAATCGGGAGCCATTTCACTGACAGCTGAATCTCTGAAAGAGGTTTTTTGCAGGGAGTTGTATTTTGATCTCTGAATGTATGTCATTCCTTGGAAGAGGAATCTGCTGTGTCTCTGATGAGTTCCACAATTAGAGACTTTCTTGTACCCCAACTTCAGGGACTTATTTTCCCTTCAGTTTTCACTTCTCTGGTTTTATTTTAACTAATTTTTGTCAAATAGTAAAATACTTCATTTACTTGAGAGGCTGAAGTATTTCTATCTGTGAGTTTTGAACTTTTTTAATAATCAAAATTTACTAAGTCAAATTTATCTCATAGACAATTTCAGTGCCAATAAAAATAGGAAGACTGAGAAACATAAAAACATTCATACCTCCTGTTAGCATTTGTGAACATTTGCAAATACATTTGTCATTGTCTGCATCCTTTGTGCTAAAATCATTTCCTGGTTGGCTTATACTACTTATTTTGCCCGCTGTCCCAGTAAGTCCTTTAAGGTAAATCCTGTAGAAGTGAAAAATGGAAAAACAATTATTACGTGGAAGTTGATGGTAGATGTCTGAAAAATAATGATGGAATAATTTGCAATAAATATCCTGTTCAAATAGTTAAATTCTGTTCTGGCCACTGTACTGCTGAAGCTGTTTTTCAGTACAATGTTTTCATATGAACAGAAACGGTCAGCATAATATTCTAATGAACATGTGTTTGTTCAAGTCATATTAGAAGAAAAAGAGAGCAAGTAGGTAGTAACTTCTAGGATTTTTCATACAGATCTTGCATTTATTAATATTGAAATATAGTGAATACTGTTGTTCTTCAATGCAACAGTACATGCAATTAATTTTATTACATTCAAAAGTTTTAAATCAAAAATTATTTTATTCCTATTTTGCTGGTAGTATAACACAGCAATTTAGCATTACAACCCCATGTATATGAGATGACAGCCTTACTAGGAGTATTATTCTGAGCTAGTAAATGATATTTTAGAAGTTTCTCAATATTTCCCTTTCCATTGTCCTAGTTACTTATCCTTTTCACATTATTCATAAATTTTAGTGTTAGCTGATCACAAGTATTTCAGTTTGCTTCAATTTCCAGGCAAGGTGAGCTTTCAGTGAGGCTGCTGCTGTTGGGATGTACTTGCATGGGTGCCAGTGCAGTTTCAGTGGGGAGAGACTCAAGACACTGAACTGGGGAGGACAATTACACAGCTATTCTTGTGTTACCTTGAATTGGAAGGACTTGAACCCTCTGCTCCCACAGTATCTTTTTGGTGATTGCATTTCTGTGTCAAATAGCTCATGGTTCTCAGAGGTATTCTATTTGTTTAAAGAGGAGATCTGACTGAGGAGAAATAACTTGTCCCCCAGTCAGTCTTCATCTTGCATGTAATTCTCTGTTTATGATAGAAATTGTCTTTGGTAGTTTAACAAATTATTTTAACCTATTTTATATTCCCTATTTTAAAATATAATTAATTTTTGTTCATTTAGGTTTCAAAGTATCAGTATATTACACATTTTCTTTAAAACATCTTTTAAAAAAATTACTGGTTTTTCTTAAGATGAGTTCAAAATTATGTGAGCCAATTTCTAACATAAATTATATTAAAGGTTCCAAGTATACTGTAGGAGCCTAGGCTGGGTCTTCAATCATCTGAAGTCTAATATAAGCATAGTATTATTTATTTGTGATTAACAATACATTTTTAAAGGTACAGTTCAGTAAAACAGAAGATGAGGGGCAATGGATGGTAATTGAAATTAGATGTTCTGACTGCATATCAGAAAAGCTTTCTACCATGAGGAAAGACAAGTAGGTTGTAATCTTGGGAGGTTAATATGAAGAAATTTCAGAATGTATTACTCTTTTTAATATAATGGATCACAGAATCAATAAATCATTTCAGTTGGAAGGGACCTTAAAGGTCATCTAGATCCAACCCATTTGCCATGGGCAGGGACACCTTCCACTAGATCAGGTTGCTCAAAGCCCCATTCAGCCTGGCCTTGAAAAATGCTAGGGATAGGGCATGGAAGATGTTCTTGACTGAATACTTTCTTTAAGTTTTTTTCTTTTTCTAATGTTAAATATATTCTTTAAACCACTCCATTTTATGATGATTTCTTTGTTTGGCTGCATATTGTAATAAAATTGCTTTTACCATCGTAGTTTTCAGTAATTATCTTTTAATATTGTAAATGGAGAAAGGTAATCACCCATTTTGCAAAAGTTGCCTTTCTAAGTATTTTAAAGCATTATTTCTTTTTTTAAATTTCTGCTGTAGATTCTGACTGTTTCCAGATGAAAAAATATTTACTTTGGAGTTGAGACAGCTAAATACTACCGAGGCATTAAGATCTAACATTTTATGGGGGGCAGATGCTAATAGTTTTGAATTGCTTTGTTTGCATATAAGACCTGAATTGAAATAGCAGCATCAGGTGTCTCTGGTGTCAGGATTACTTTATTTACAACACATAGTTGCTAGAGATCTTGGAGAAATTAATCTAAATGTAGACAATTTTTCTGTCCACCCAAAGCTCCATGAATCTGCAAGACTCTTACAAAAGAAACATTTAACGGACTTTGTAGTAGGAAAGCATCTGTTATACTGTGAAGCGTTTAGTTTCTTTTATAATAAATCAAACTATTTATTGCATTTACAGAGAGCCTGGTGAATTAACTATGAAATACCTATGTATTTCAGCTGTAGCTGGTACTATTTCAGAATATGTAATACTATGATACTATTTAAAGTATATAATACTATGATAATATTTCTATAAAATATTTATTTTAGATTTGTATTATTTATTTTAACCAAGAATTTAGAAGAAATTGTGAATTTTTATATTTTACAGGATTAGAGCATAAATAATAGGTCCATTAAAAGTTGGTCTTTAAATTGACAAGTTGGTGATGGGTGAAAGGCACATTTGCTCCATTTTTCCAAGTAGGAAAGTTCTTGAGAATCTTAGCCAGTGGCTTATGGAAGAATAAGGCCACCTCACCTCAGTGTGCTCTTTATGACAACAACAGTTCCTAGAAGCCACTGACAAGAAAAATCCTTGCAGTATAATTAATCTTCATCATCCACCTTCCAGAAATGTATTTATTGCAGGGAATCAGGATTTGATAGCAACGACTGACAGGTTCCTCTTGTCTTAATGACTGTGCACTGTCACTATATTGGCATGTATCCTGTCTTATTCCCTACTATCTCATCATCTTTGTGTTTTGTGTGTTATACTCACCCAGGATGCACATTTTCTCCTCTGGAAAAACAAATTATTTTTTTAGGCAAGAGATGAAAAATGGAAAAAACATTACTTTCTGAGTGAGCTGAAAAATAATCATGATTTGTATGAAATAAGGCCATGCATCTATAGTGTAGAAAGATTGCTATCAGGTCTGATTTTTCTGCTTACCTGTATTTTTGTTCTTCACTTGCTAGAGAGAAGTGGTCATACAATGAGTATGCCTCGTTTCCTTCCCAGTCTTTCAGTTGTATTTTAAGAACATAACGCTTCTGATTAGTCAGTTGAGAAACAAACTCATTTCCCAGCCAGTACTCCCCAGCAGGATCACCAAATCCCTGTAATTCAAGTTGTATATTTAAATTGCTTTGTTTAGGTGGGTTTTTATCCTTTGAGTTTGAAATTATCATTTATCAGTTTTTAAGTTTAATAGTTTTCAGCCGGTCAACTAAGAATTTTGCTGTATCCATGGAGGTTATTGATCTGTAATGTTTCAAAAAGTTTATTTCAGCAAGGACAAGCTCAGGAATCTGAAACAGTGAATCAATATTGCTTAATAGATTTGGAGCAGTTTCTAATGTTGCCACTAGAAACACAAATATAAACAACTCAAAAAATGTAGACATATGATGGAACAGTTGATTAAAAAAAAGGAAGGTTTCTCTTTAAAAACATCACACTTGCAAGTCTGCTTAGGCAAACAACTTACATTATTCTGACATATTCAAAATTAGCATTTGTGGACAAAGACAACTTTTTAAGGTTGCTTGCATTCTAAGGATACTATTGATAAAACTTTAGCATATTAGATTTCAGATAATAATAACAGCTGATACTAAGGCTTCAGAGAACATTGTTTACCATCTTGTACTCCTTCCACGTCCGGTGGAAGTCCACACTGCCATCTTCTCGTTTCTGAATAACTGTCCAGCCTCCTCCACCAGTTTCCATGTCACAGTAGGCCTACCAGAGTAAGCATGTAACAGCCTAAGTGCATGCAGTCACAGCAAAACAAAACCAGAAATCATGTAATTTGCATCATTCTATATAGTGGTAAGTCATGTGCAAAGTATGAGTTAACCTAAAAATATAAGTTTGCATAGCTTTCATACAAATCAGTTGTGGTTATCCACAAATAAATGTGATTCCTCAGTATATAGCACACTAAACAGAATACCTTAACAAATGACATCTTTCATTTCTCCATCTTTTTTGTGAGAGATGCATTCAAATTACTCATGACAGAACATAGATACTGTTAAGTACAGGCAGTGAACAAACTTAAATATATTTTTATTATCACAGACATTGTCCTGTGCCTTTGCAAATGGACTGACCCCAAAGTTACATCTAAGTGTATTATCCGCAAGTTGTATCTTAAAGCCATGTTATTATACAAACTGCAATGAACTTGTATGCTTGAACAAAAAGTAACAACTATAAGATGTTTCTAAATATTCATAAATCACCTTTAAATTTACCAAATTATTGCTAAAAATTTGAAAAGACTGTCATGTAATAAGCAGTTCACTGAACTCAGTTTTTGAATACCCAATAAGTGCATCCCTGGCACAGTAAAATTCGAGTTTGTAGGTGACTTGTTCAATCAGTCTCCCAGATTAAATTACTTCAGCATCAGAGGTGAAAGGTATTTCTGAAAGTGCCAATATACTGCAGAGATGCTGATGGTAAAAAAGTATTTTGAAAATTAATTGGAATTTTTGAGTGACGTTTGGGAGAAGTAGGGGATAAATTAACAATAAAATTGTGTGAATATGACAATATCTAGTACACTTTTTCCTTCAAATTGTTGCATCTAATTCTGCTTTTCCAAAACTAACAGAACTTACAACTAGATGTGTGAAGTCAATGGAGCTAAGCTGGTGTAAGACAGTACAATGATAGTCAAACTGAAGTCAGTATCTCTTTAACTTGCCTGTTAGTACCAATACTGTCTTTAAGAAAGATACTGAATTTCTTGCACAAAAATTCCTCTTTGGAGAATTCTCAGTTAATGTTTTCTCATTTGGAAGTTTAACTTTTTGGACCATTTTCTGCCAAGATCCCAAAGTTCAGAGCCTTCTTCAGAATCACTTCATATCTTTGAAAATTTTTGAATTCTAGTTTGAGTATTGAACTACATTAACTTCTAATCTGTATTCTAGATCTTTCATTCAATAAGTGTTGTGTCTTCCCATTTATAGTAGTACAGGCAAGACCTGATTTCTTACACTTCAACAGGAAATTTCATCTGTAGAGTAATTAAATAAATTATTTACAAAGAAACTAGGCAAGTATTTCATTTTTCATTTGGATGTTTCCTTCATTGTTTAACAGTTCTCTGAGTAGTCTTACTTCTTGCCTAACTGCTGCTTGTCACAATATGCCTATAATTGCCCCAAATCATGACTGGGTGACACTGAAGCTGTAGTGACTCTTTCATCCTCTTCTATAGGAGAGCGTCTTATCAGTGTTAGCAGTTAGCAGATTTGAGCTCTTTGAACTGTTAGACATCCTGGAAATTCATTGAAAAATATGACTGCAGTGAAGCCAGTTTCCTTGTCTGCTGCGGTAGTGTTATATGTGTCATTTTGGGAAGTAAAGTGTGCTCCTTACTAAGTTTTCAATATCGTTCATTTTTTTAGTTTATGTGTATTGTATGTATGCTATACACTCACATCTATATATTTATTTAAATCAGAGTATTTACAGTTCAAGCAATGTCATATATACTGTTGAAATGCATCAGACCTTTGAAAGGAAAAAAAATCCTTACAGCTGCAAATATCAAATATATTAGTGTTTCAACAGGCTGTTGCACCTTGGACATCCAAAGCAGATACTGTACTTTAAGCCTGCAGTAGTTCAACATCAGAAAATCACAAGACATTCAGCTGGAGATTTTTAGGGAAGAGAAAATCAATAAGGAAAAAAGTTGCAGAAGGGATTACTTCTTAACATACGTCTTGTGAATGGAATTTAATTGAAATTTCTACTTACACTGACATATGCAATTCCTTACACCTCAAAGTCTGTTTTTTGTTTGGCTTTACTAACATCTGTACTTAATGGCTGGTAAAAATTTGACAACAGTGTATAAAATAATTTAGTTTAAAATTCCCTTCAAAGGAAAGGCTAAAGATAAGGTATTATGAGAAGATAAATTTGTTTTAGAAGGCTAACTCATGATGTGTAATGTATATGTGAAAACTAATTTCCACAGAGGGCTGTGAAGAGTGATACTAGGAATGGGCTAAAGCAGGTGCAAATACTTTTTTTAAACATGAATACAAGTTAAAAAGCTGATTTAACACTGATCAAATATCACTGGTTGTGGATAAAGTTGTTGGAACTGAAGCTTCACTTAAAAGAACAGTATAAGCAGGCAGATGGAAAATAGAACTGTTTCACCCTTTTCTGAAATATATGGTTTTTAACTATGTACAGTGGGAAGCCATGTATTAATTTATTTGAGCTGTGGTTTCAGTCTGATATTGCTACTGTAGATGTTAATTGATGTTTTTGAAAGTTATACTCAATTTCCTTTATGCCTGTTGTCTAAACCTCAATTTAGTTGGAATTAATACTTCGAAAAAATCAGTGTCTTTAACTAGCACTTTATTTTGTTCTAATGGGATTAAAATATAAATAGTGAATGACTGAATGTCTATCATAAAATATTCCTGTTACAGGTAGTATCCATTTTTTAAGTAAGGAGTAAGACAACTAGCTTAATAGACAGTATAGATTGTTTGAGATAAATTAGTTCCCAAAGAAAAAAGCAACTCACTAGGAATTGAAAAACATAATGATAAATTGAAGAGATGACCATAAAAACCTCAGGTAGAATTTTCTTACCAGTAACAATTTTTAGAAGTTTACATAAACTGCGAGTATAATTTTTCCCCACCAAAAAAATTTCATGTCAATCAACTCTAAGTCTTTCTCTTAACACCGTTACTAGAAGTTTTCTGACCTTTCAAACTATTCTAGGTTTTATACTCAAAATTTGTATTCAAAAGAAAGATATGTAACATTTCATGAAAGTAGTAAAAATGGATAACAAGATTAGGCAGGCAGCAGGAGTCTTCAAAAATATGCCAAAAAGAATAAAGAGCCTAGCCTCTCAAGTTACAACAAATTGGAACATGGAATATTTGATGTATCTTGTGAACTGCTTCAGTGCTTACAGCTCTAGCAGCTGTAGCACTGTAAGAGGTGATTTGGGGTATAAGTGTTTTCAGACCTACTTTATGAATGGTGAGGCTCAGGCTGGGTTGTCAGGACGAAGAGCCACTGCAGTTTTTATAGCAAACCAAGAGTAATCGCCACAACTTTGCAGTGACCTTTAGCATCGCTTTTGGCTGTTTCTGAACATTTTGGAGTCATTTTATCCAATGATTTTTGTATTCTGCTATCTCTGTCTCCTAGAGATTTGACTAGATAAGAACTACAGTCTAATTGGTTCATGAGGTTGCTGTAAGCATAAAACTGTTGACTTTTCATAGTTTTGCCTCTGCCATTTTTACCTCATGTCAGCAGTCTTTTGCTGTTTTCCTCAGTGTTTTTAAAAGGAATTAGCTTTTGTCCTGTTGCAGAACAGGAAAGTTTGAAAATATTAATGGAATTAAATAATTGTTTTCCTCTGTGTTGTCATATGCAATTCCTTAGTTTTGGATTATGATGGGAGACAGTTACGTGGGATCAGTTACAGATTACACAGAAGTTGTTTATAAGCTGGTTCTGAGGTCAGAAGGTGTTACAAAAGGAAAAGATGAAAACATAAACAGCAGTGCAGCACTTTTGGCAAATAAAAAAGGTCACTCTGTTTCCTGGTCTGAGTAGCTATCCACATCGTAAACAGTTGAAAGTGGTGTAACATGTTGATTGTCCCTAACCTTCACTTCCCTTGACAATTCCTCTTATGCATTTATATTTATATAAAGAATCAACATCAGGTTAAAACTTTTTAGTCTCTTATTTTCAATGTCATACGGTAAGTAAAACCTTCCCTGTCTTTTTATCTGAAAGGCACAGAATAATTAATTCTTTAATATTATTAAATTATTGATTTAAGACTAAGTGAAGTTATTACATTTTAACTACTTTTTTAACCTACTAAATTAAAAAATGGGTATTTGCATTAAGCATTTAAAGCCTTCATATTCAAATGTAAAGCATTTAATATTTTATAGTCTAGAAAATTTGTACTTTTGAAAATGCAAAGTGTTACAGTTTATGACAAATTTGTATTCTGTAGTATGTCATGCACTTGTGTCTGCCTTTAGAAAATATACATGTTCTGTATACTATATTTGACAGTAAAATTAAAACCAAAGATAAATGCTTGAGATAAGTCATAGTAAGAGATCCAAGGAATGTAATTCTTGAGTTGTCTAACAAAGACTACTGCATTCTATTACTTTAGAGATGCAGTAGCTTTCATCTCCTCTAGCTTTTATAATTGTGACTGTAGATAGCTATGCTATTTAAATGCCATTCAGCTTCTTGTATAATAAAACACTTCATTGCATCTTATGTAACTCATTTTCTTGTGAAATTGATTGATTTATTTATACTAGATTATTCTGAAGAAAAACCAGCTTCTTTTTTTTCCCCAGAGAAGCAGATTGCAAATAATTTCTCTAGATTATAGCTATAAAAAACTACAGGTTTTATCTATTATATTTTATAGATCTTACCCAAACAAATTGCTTATTTCCTTTAGCTGAGAGCTTTGTAAGTGTAAAGATCACAATCTGGCTTGGGCTAAATGAAGTTCTGGCACTTCAAGTCTAGTCACTGGTGAACTTCATTTCTAATCCTGTGCTTGGGAAAAAAAATACTTTCTCTGTCAGAGCTTTACCAATTCCTTTTCCACATTGCATCTCTTTTTCCACTGCTTTTTTACATCTTCTGTTAATTTTTCTAATGCAATGAAGTAGAGTGTTAGGGATTCTGTAAAATATTTCAATTTTTGTGTAAAGGAAATATCTACAGGAGAAATTAGAAAATAAAACATCTTAACATTATTTAGTGTTTGTCTAAGAAATACATTAAGCATTTTTTTATATTCATATGTCCTTTAGCCTCCTCAGCCTGCTGTGCCTACTTCACATGAGCCCCACTCCTCTGAATGCTTGCTCCAGGCTTTTGGTTCTTTATCCTCACAATTCACATGGGACTTTTCTCCCTTTCAGATTCCATTGATTGTTTCAAATGAATTATACTTATTATTTTATTTACTTCAGTAGATGGAGCATCTCTGTCAGGCATCCAATGTATAATCCAATAAGTGCCATTTTTAGCTCAAGGTCTTTTCCACAGAGGTATGGCATACTGCTTTAACTTAAATTGACATTGTAATTCATTTCAGGTAAACACATAGAGAAAAAAATATGCATAGAGGAATTGAAACTGGTTTAGTGAAACCCCTACAAACCCACCTTTTATATGAATCAGCAGTAGTATTTTCCAGGGCAGTATTTCCCAGAAAAGTCCTCTCTGATAGACAATGTCTAATTGTTAATCTAATTGTTACACAAATGTCCTTAAAACTCTGTGATACAAAGAACCGAACCCATACATGAATCCTGTAATATTAGATTGTTTTCTTGAGTATAAATTCATGAGTAATCTTCCATGCCCCTGATTTTACCTCCTTTTCCCACCTGAAGACCCTTGGGCATATGAAGGAACTAAGAATTTAAAGGAGACAGGAGTCTGCTGATCATGCAGAGCAACTCTGTTGGAGTTACAGGTTTTATAAATAAATTACACTACCTTATTGATTTAATTACATTCAGTATTTGGAAAAAATAATTAAATTCTGGCATGATGAAGCACACAACAAAATGTTATTCATTTCAACTGAGCCTAGATTTCACCTGAAGGACTTTTTTCTTCCTGTGAGATACTCAGATCTAGGAGTGATGAAATGCTCATAAAAAAACTTGGTAAGTAGTAAACTTCACTATTAACTAGCCTTTAAAATAGCATATTTGCCAGATCAAATAATCTTTAACATGCAGCATGGCTAGGTAGCTCTTTATAGGTATCCTACCTTCTTCTCTTGTGCAGTGTTTGAAACTGTTAGAGTGTAGATTCCACTTGTTGTCAGTCCAGATTTGAAAGCTTCAGCACAGTCTTTGAAGCTGATTTGCTCCTCTTTGGCTATGAATTTGTTCTTAGCTATTAAAAATACAATAGAAATTGAAGGCATTAAGAGGAGATGAATGAAAGTTACTAAGAATCAATTTATGGTGTAATTGGCATAAAGCAGTTCCAAAAAATATGTCTGGTCCTGAAAGACATAACAGATGAAGGTACTTATTATGTGTGATGTAACTTTGTATTGTTTGGAGACATTATTCTGATGGGACTGTGGTTATTTGTTAGGTTGAAAAGTGTCAACACTTACTAATAGGTTGAATGAGAAAACTCAGGATATTGTATCTTATTCAGTTGAACAGTTTCTGCTTCCAGTCATTGCCCTAACTGGACTCCTACATGGATTACAACCTATGCATGCATTGACTACTATTATATACATCCTAAGTAGCAAATGATTAGGTTAATAATGACTTTTGGCCAGTACTCGTATATTGTGAAATGAGTTATGAAACCTTTTATAATGCAACAGACTGGTGGAACTACCCTTAAGAAGTTTTAAGCTTTTTTTTTTATTTGCCCCTCTGCTGAACAGGAACAACTTTGTATGTACCAAGCTGAAGTTTGGTAGGTCAGCCCAACTCACTAAAAATACATACCTTCTGGAATTAATTTGTGTAAAAAAAATGCATTTTCATATGTTTAAGCCTTCTTTTTTAACAGAACAATCTAAGGTTCATCTTTTTGTTCAGTTCTTATATTAACTATGGAGGTTGGAATTTCCTGGCATTTCGCCTGCTGACTGATATTTCATGTTTGACCCTTCTGGGGTTGGTTCTGTGTATTTTCCTTTTTAATTTAATCTAACAATCAGAGTCAGTTACTACAAAGGTTTCGGTGCCATATAAATGCGTACTTATATTACAGTTGTTTATTATGTTCTTTTTAGCTTGCTTATTCATTATTTACCTGTTTAAGTGCTTTGCCTTAAATAGAAAAATAACACATTCAGTGTTTTAATTGCTTTTCCACACTCTATTGTTTGCATACTGTCTTAGAAGCTTTCCCTGCTAATTTTGTCTTTTTGGCAAACAGTCATTATTTTTTCCACTCTGGGTTTAATGGTGCTGTAGCCAACATGACTTTGACTTGTTTACTTATTTGTGCACTAGCATAGCAGATAACATCAGCAGGAACATGTACAGCCTTGGTATTTAAGGGAATAGCGTCAGTTATGAAGACAAAAAACCTTGGAATTTACTTTGTTTAGAAAAAACCTACAACCTATGTTATGATAATAACATATAGGACAATACTAAAAGCGAGGAGTTCCAAACACCCTTTCCCTTTTATGTGTTCCACCTTACAATAATGTATCATAGATCACCTATACTGTCTTTTAGATTCTAATTACAGCTTTTAACATTTTTCCCAGTATTTAATTTTTTTCTATAGGGGTCTGTATGCCTCTGTATTTTCAGCTCTGAGAACATTACAGGCAACTGTGCCAGATTCTGCAGTCTTTTAGAACTGCTTCTTAATCTGTCCAAGTTCCATATTAGACAAGACATTCAAGGCAGGAAATGTTTGAATCCTGTGTAGCCATAACTTTTAGTTTATGGTTTGTGTGGGTTTTTTATGGTGCATGTGAATCTGCATAAATCTGAAAGCTATGCTTGGTGACTATGATTTGTTGCAGGGTTGTCAGACATTTAGGGGTGAGATTATTGCCTATAAGGTTTGCTAGGCTGAGGCATTTTCAAGATGAACAAGGATGCCTTGGTAAAGAACTTGTGGGAGTACCTGCAGGCCTGGTGCTTTCTGGTTTGGGGGGCTAAAAACTCTGGTTTTCTGGAGGCTAAAAACTTTGCCTGTGCTTATTCCTTTGCCATTGGTAGCCACTAGAATTTGTCCTTTCTTTGATGAACTCCATGTGCAAAAACAATGAGAGGTGGCAGAAACAATCTCTGTGAGCCAGGAAGAAAAGTTGCAGACCTACAATATGCGGTCTCACTTAGATATATGGTCAAGCAAGTGTATGCTGCAACACATGTGAATGCCATGTGAGATGAATGATACTTGGCATCTCTGTATTTTGTTGAACCACTGGAGAATTGGTTAAGAAGACAAACCAGAGACGATAGACAAAATGTTGAAAAGAAATCACAAAAATGTGGTTGTTTCTCCCACCCCCTAAAAAGTAGGTTAATTACCTCAGATGTAGAATTTAAGGCAAAAAAGTACAGACTTTTTAGAAGCAGAAGTGTGTCAAACTAGATGTAAGACTATAGGTACCAATGTACACAAATTAAGAAATAGCACTGAAATGATACAAGCATGTCTGCTTTAACTTACAGTTTGGTGTCGATATCATAGTAAGCAAGCTATGAACCGTCTCCATCAGATCATGTTGCTGTTTTTGCAGAACTGAGTTGTTTACTGTAGCCGTAACTAACTGTTTTTCTAGTTCTTCTATAATAGAATTCTGTCTGGCTACTAGGACTTGAAGCTGATCTTTTTCATCTTTTATTGACTTCAGCTGAAGCATGTGCTTGTCTTCCATCTCAAGAACTCTTTTTTCTAAAAAGCTAAATAAAAGATACAATTAGGCTCTCCAAAAACAATTTTGAGCTGATGTCAAGAGAATCAAGCATGTTGTGTTTCTTTCTTTATAAACATTCAATTTCATTCTCTAATGCTATGCAAGCAGCAAACAACTTAAATGAAAGTTTAGTTTTGATACATATGCTGTAGTTTATTATGTAAGTGCACTAATAAACAACATTATCTACTACAGTGTGTATTGCGGACTTTAAAAGTGTAATAATTGGGTGTTTGATAAGTCAACATTATTAAAGGAAAGATAAAGTGACTAAGTTGTCATGGGTTTACCCTAATAAGAGATGAAACTTATTTAAAGATGTAACTATGAACATTTAAATATCCTATCATAAAATACTTAGCATAAATATTATGGCATTAAGACAGGGAAATGTGCAAATAGTTACTTGAAGATGGATTACCCTTCTCCAGTTTTGGAGCTGGTATTATTAGGGAACTGGCTGGGAATATATTTCACTACTAATTGTTCTGATATAGACTCTGAGAAAGCTGATGTTTAAAGATGCATAGCTAGAAGAGAGAAGTTCACCTAAAATCCATTGCTGTTACTGAAAAAAAAATCCTGAATCATATATGTAATTATGTTTCAAGCGGTTTAGCTCAAAGCAGATTGTATTTTGTTAGGTGAGAAACAATGCTTTTGTGTTTTATGTGGATGTTACAAGGGTAGTCTAAAGTCTGCTGAGTTCAACACCAAAAAACATGACCTTTTAAAAATCAGTATTTCCTTTGCTTTCCATTTGATAAGGATGCTTGTTTTTCTTAAGTTGGTAGATAAAACCTTTAGGGAACATATATAAATGTAGTAGAGTAATGAACAAAAATGTCAAAACATGTCTCCTGGGTTTCTTAAGCTAATTCTTTCAAAGAAAAGCACTTTGCACATATGGTTCTCATTGAAAAACATTGCTTTGAAGGAGAAAACTTACTGTTATTGCTGCTTTTAGATTCCTCTGTAAACTATTTATTGCCAAAGAAACAAAGCTAGCTGAAAAAAGGTATGAGCCTTTGGACTACAGAAGAGGATTGGAGTAATAGTTGGATATTGGTCAGTTTCAAAACATTGACTTTTGAGGAACATTGAATAGGATTAGTGCTTTATTTTTCTCACTACATTAAATTAAAAAATTGTAGCAATGGCCTGGTTAATTGTTAGGATAGCTGTGTACTACATGGAAATAAAATTTTGGAGATGTGGTTACCCTCACTTAGTTTGAATCAGGTTACATCAAATTCATTTGGATAAGTCTAAAGAAGAATAGAAATTTGGTAAAATTGAAATAGTGTTTCAGTTTTAGCCCCAAGTTCCTCATATAAAGGAGAACTTTAGATAGTGAAGAACAATATGTGAACAGAATACAAGAATAAACCTGCATGAATCTCCTAGTCTTTAAGTAATATATGACCTTTGTAATGAGTGTGGGTAACATTTTGTAATCAGTTTGGAGAGTGTGTACAAACTCTTTATTTTCCTACTTAAGTACATTTGTTTCTAAAATTATTAGAAGAGCACTTTGGAACAACATTTTATTGGGCTGTACAAACTTACCTGTTTTTTTCTTGTAATTTAGTTATCTCATTGGTCTGATCTGAAATCTGTCTTTCTAGTTTGTTTGTTGAAAGAGAGTGTTCCAAAAGCTGAAGTTCAAGTCGGGTTGTCTGGTTTAACACCTGAAAAAAATTTTTAAAAAATACTTATTTTAAAAGATATGTCTTTTAAATAATTTGTAATTGTGTTATGTTGTGAAATCATGAAAATGTCTATGTACTCCTATGATTAAAAAATATTTTTCAACTTAGTTTAGGCACAAATGTTCATAGAATGAAGAAGAGTACGCAGAGTTGCACTAATTTTGTTACTACACTACTGTATATCATTTGAAATATTTCAGTAGTATGCTACGTTTCTGATGAGAATTACTGTGTACTTTAGCTTGGTTGTTATACCTTCTCCTCTCTTAGGATAATTCTTATTTCATTAGTGGAATGATTATGGTTATGGCTCAAAGAATGAGTTGAGTTGTTTTCCCCATCTGTTGTGGAAAGTTAAGTCTCGCTGAAATCTTGCCACAATCGTGAAATCATTTGGTAGTTCTCTCCTAGCTACTTTACTCAATCTCAAATTCTATTTTGAAGTGTTTATCATGTGAAACACATGACTAATATTTCATTAAACACATGAAACAAATTGACTAAAGTGACCACACTTTAGTCGATTTATTCTTTGCATTTTAATATTACTTTTTTTCTATGCATTGTTTATACAATTTATTTCTATCTTTAAATGAAGATATGCAGATACTAAGAAACATATATGATACTCTATAGTCTGTATTGCATTACTTTAAGGCAAGTTTTCTAGAAATATTTTCTCATTGTTTTAGAATAGCTTTTTTTTAATTCAACAGAATTTGGCTTTCCTTGACAGGAAGAATTGATTACTCATGTCCTTCATGTTAAAAAGTCATTCAGGACATGATTTCACACTTAAGTGTAATTGAAAACTATTGCCAAAAGTAAGTGTCCTTGAGAGAGCAATTGTTTGGTTAATTTCCTTATGTTGCTAATTAAGCCCTTAACCCAGTCACCAGTAATTTCAAGCAGAGAAGGAGAGTTACAGTGATGATTTTCTTCCTCTAAGCAAAAAATAATTGAGTAATTTCCATAAAGATATTACTGTGAATTAATAAATACAGTCTCTCAACATGTGCAAAATATTAAGCTCCTGAATAATACAATGAAAGTTGAGCTGAGTATGCCTATAAACTATGGATTATCAGTTTATCAAAGAGTTCACAGAGTCTTAATTTAGGTTAAAAACTGTAATTTAATTCATTGGATTAATTCTACAGATAGTAAAGTGTCTAACATGAATTTTAGGCTTTGCATACTTTTTATATTATACAAAATATTATGTTCTGTGTGATATATCCATTATATGTTTTGGCGATTATAGATCTGCATCTTCCTACCATATCTGCAAAACTACAAATACATTCCACTCTACATGGATTGGACTTGTCCTTCTACTAATATCTGCATTCTATTTAACAGAATGTCTTATTTTACTTAATGCTTTTCAATTAAAATCCATTTGTTTTTGTTTGAAGTTAACAAATATACAGTAGACAAGTTTACTTCTGTGTGAATATACTTTTCTAGCAGCCTCCTAATTTCTTTTTTCTTGATTAATCTCAGATTTGTTTATGTATCCCTTTGTTAACCATAATACAGTGCATTGTGCTGGAAATGAACTGTTATCCCACTTAGAATTATCTGTGAAAACATTTTAATTAAAAAGACATATTTCTCTTGATAAGTTAAAAAAATAAAAAGGAAAGATTTAGTTTTAAAAAGCAATTAAGCTGGTAAATGGAACAGAGACAGTTTGAAGAGACTCATTTAGCTAAGATTAGTAATGAGAGGGCTGTATAAAGCACACTAGGATCCAGCTGATGCCTGGATATAGTATAGTAGTTTTAAATACATTCTCTTGAAAGATTAATTTAACAGTTGGCTTTCTAGACTTACTTAAAATGCTACTGCAATGAAAATCACTCAAGTGACAACACTGGGCTTGAGATGGAACTATGTCTTACCAAATAATAATGTTTCCTTAAGTTGGGGAGAACTTAGTGGGTCATAACGATTGACTTCTAATTGTTGAACAGCAGCGTGTAACACTAAACAGTGTTAAATGTATAGCTGTACCATTTGGGAAGCAGAAGCATTTTGAGGTTGAAATTCATTACTTACTTGTGCTTCAACATCTGTTAATTTGCGGGTCTGTTCAGCTGTTTGATTTAGCAAGTTTGTGCCTATTTCAATCATTACTGCAGTCTGGTTCTGCACTGCAGTTTGCTGGATCTCTACCATTTCTTTCTTCATACTGTCTTGGATGTAATTCTCAAGCTACACAGGAAAGGAAAGAGAGAAGATAGTTGCATTCTTTAAATGTTGGAAAGGGGGTAGTGCAGTAAGCTTGCTGGCAGCCCTGCTAAACAAATTGGTTTCTTGTCCTTGTCTGTTATGCATTTATGTTAAGTTTCCCAATGGTAAGTTCTGCGAGAGGAAAACCAAATGTGATAAGGAATGTGTGGCCACTCATTTTCTAAAGGCAGGAACAGAGATTTGCAGGAGGGAGGTAGTAGGTACAGTGATGAAAGTGCTTGTGGGCACTTGGAAGTCTTTCTGCTCTAGTGCTCCCACCATTGTAACCATCAGAGGAGCTTCACCAGCTTAGGCAGTGATGGGAATTTTTTAGAAGATAAAAGTTTAGTCATCTTCCTGTATTTACACTTAACTATTTTAAAAGCATTTTTCATCACATGACTAGAATTCAAAGAGGTCAGATGTCATTTAACATTGTTATGTGTGCATTTTTATCAGAGAGAATTTCAAATAAAGACACAAAAGAGTAGAAAAATCTATAAATACTTTAAATGGTTAATATTAAGGAATGCAAAAGTTGTTTAAAATACTTGACTCTGAAGTAATTTCTGTCTAAACTAATATGGCTTTTTTAGTATTAATTTTGTAACAGAGTACCCTGCTTTCAAAGAAAGTGAGGAAAAATAAGTAGCGAGAGAAATTTAAAGTAGCCTTTTGCATAAATCTTTCTTTCAACCTGCCTGGAATATGAAAAAGCAGTCTGGTTTTTCTTCACACTTCTTTATTTCTTGTCAGTAATTGCAAATAGCTCATATTTCTTTGATGTGTCATTGCTTATGTTTGAATTTATCAAAGTCTGGGCCACAAGACTCAGTTTTTTCCATTGACTGGGGAAATTTCTAGAATCAAACTTCTACTTCACTCCAACACTATTCTATTAAGAGAACCATAATAAATTTTGAGTTTCATGCTCTACTACAAAGAGGATACTAGCTAATAAAAAATAGCTAGTGTCATTAAGCACAAATTCCTAATCTAAGTGAAATGGTAAAACAGGTTGATATCTTGATTTTTTTAAAAATAACATTTTGATAGTCTTATCTTTACATGAATGATGGCTTGTGGCAATGAGACACCTTGAACTTTATTTTATGGCTACTATCTATATCAGTGGGAAAAAGCATCTTGTGATTTAATATTTTATAAACCACTGTTCAAATATAACCATTCCACTTTCAAGCAGCTAAAGATGGGCAAATCTATCAGCTTTGAATATTTAAGGTTTTCCCCTTAGATGTTACTTGAGCAAGGACTGGAGTAACTTTTCTTACTTCACAGCTTTTTTTTTAAAAGCGGCAAATGAAGAAAATAGAATATTAAGAGATGAAAAGCTCTAAAACTGGCAGTATATTCTTATATTTGAAGTGACCATTACTTCTTGATGCCCAGTGTGACCAAACTGTTAAAGTAGTATTTGTTTGTTCACTCCAGTCTCTCCATGAGAGAGATACTGCAGTGCACAACACGGAGATTTCTGACCTATTGTGATATAAGCTTTGACCCAAATCTACTGTTTTGCTTCATAAACATACTTCTCAGGTGTACCACAAAGATTTTAAACCAGTCTTTAGGCAACCTTTACATGCTCTTTGCATAATGATCTTTTTGAATACTAGAATAAAGCATACAATCAGCTGGATTTTGGCATAATAATTGAACCATGGGTATCTTCAACTGCCATCATACTATGGTAATTACAGTTATTCACTATTCATAGGGTTGATTCTTAAGTGTTACCTTTTGCTCCAGGCTATTCCTCATTTTCAAAAGCTTCTCTACCCAGAGACAACTCTAATTTGACCAAACATGTTGAAATATTTTGCATTTTTTGGTGGCATCTTTTAGGTCAGCTTCTTCTTTTAGGTTGGACAATGATCAGTGCCTTTAATTGAGTAGTAATAGTAAGGTATCTTTGGTCCTTGATCATTATACTGAGATGTCAGAGTATAGTGATAATTCATTTTAAAATGCAATGCAAATTGGTGTTTGGTGCACTATAGTAAAAGGATATTTGCAAAATTCTGCAGACTTTTACAAAAAAATTAAATAATTTTTCACTGAAGTGAGGTGAAGAGCAAGAACAACAACTAACCTTCCCTCTGAAAAGGCCCCTAGACATCTGGGGATTAAATTATTTATGAGTCCAAATTAATCTTAGCAACTGAATCTGGAAGACTGGGCATCATTAAAGATAACATTGAAAAAAACTTTGCTCAAATGCAGCTCTGTTACAAGACTATGAAGTGAAATCTCCAGAATTTTATTTGCCTCAGTATCATAGTTAAGTACGGAAATATCTTTATCAAGATCAAGGATTTGGCTTCGTCTGTCAGACTTAGTGCATTGAAAGTATTACATCATCTTTAATTTAGGAAAAAAAGTCCAAAATAAAAAGAAAGACACTAATAAATAGATAACAAAGAAAGATTGTTCATGAGCATTGATTCCTTCATGAAATAGTTGTGGATATTTAACCTCATTCTTCAAGGTTCTTTGTTCACCAAAGAGAGAGCAGAATGAGAATCTGAGCAAAGTCATCTATGCATATAGGATTGCAGAACTGCATGACTTCTTTGTTATCACTGAGTTATTCCAAAACAGGCTACTAGAAAAGGAGTTAATTCTGGGCTTAAAGGTAAGGTAAACATTTTATGGTAGGCTTAGGCAATTGCCCAGTTCAAACACACAGATGTAAGGTTGCTCTGAATACAGTATGCAAAACCCATGATTACTATTTAAGGCATCTGGTGGTTCTGGTTGCCAGATTTTTATACCCCTTGTCACTGTACTTGTAACCTTGGACACACAGATCTACATTTGATCTTGTTTGGACACACAGATCTACATTTTCATAATTTATCTTATTTGAATATCTGTAAGTATAAGCATATCTCCAAGTATCTAATCTCTTTCAAATAATTTCTCATTTATGTGGGGATTTCTAAATCACTGAAGTATTCTCTTGACTCCAGTTTTAAGTTTGTCTTCACATCTGTTTTTTAACTTAAAAAATATTAAATATGTAATTTAGGGAATAAAGTATCTGTGCTTACTTGAAAGCCTGAAATGTGAATACCAAAAGGGATTTAAGATTTAAAGCCAGTTTTATTATCTGACTCAATCATTCTAATTTGGAGCAACATGAAGCATCAAAATTATAATGACCTGTTAAGTGGCTTTGGAACTTCTTGTGGTTTTTTTCCCTAAAGATCCTATAAAGCATGATTACATAAAACCCTTCTGATTTTTCCTTCATACTCACTAATCCTCTCCCACTTTTGTACATTCTCTGCATGTACATATCATAGCATCTCTTTTTCTGACCTGAACTAAGATATGCACTGATCCCTCTTTGCTTATTTCCCCTCTCTCTTCATCATACAATGCAAAACTGTAGATAGTAGCACTTTTTACATCTTTTTTCTTAGTGGCAGGTACTTTTATCTTTCTTCACAAAGGAGTAAAAGAATGACTTCCATCCAGAATGCCCCACCATCTCCCACTGACCTTGGTGACAGCTGAACGTGTTCCCACTGCATACCTGCGGCAAGCAAGGCCCTTGGGTTTTGCTGACAGGGTGGTGCAAGGACTTTTTTAACACAGGCTCCAGTTCCCACAGCCACAGCTGAGCTACACTGACAACACTGAGGATTAGCAGCCATTTTTGCAGGACTGCTGTTCTTTGTGGCACATTTCTTTGTAGAAACTATTCATCAGCTCCTGCCAAGGAGCCTCCTTTCTTTGTAAGCGGTAGCACACTCAGAGCTTCTGAAGGAGGAAGAATAGCTTGGGTAAAAAAGAGGTTTAAAAGAGGAAAGGGCGCAGGAATGAATGCCTCAGTCCTCATCCATCAGTCAGGAGGTTTGGTAGTTTGAACAGCATGTCAATATTTTGCTCAAATCGGGAAGGTGAAACAGGGATTATTTGCCAGATTTCTCCCTTGCCATGACACTAGCTATAGTTTAATCTCTTTTTGATTCAAATAATATTGAATATTATAAGAATTGTGTTAACCATTTTTGCATTATTGTTACTGAACAAAATAAAGGTTAAAAACTAATAGCTGACTCTTAGTGATGCATCTTTCAGAAATTTTGCTTTTGAGGGAGTAAGTCAATCAATGAATCCTATCTTAAAGATAATACAAGGGAGAGGGAATATTTGAAAGAAGTAGTTAATTGATAGCATCTCAGTGATTCATCTTGGGATTTTTTTTATTAAACATTCTGTCTTTTCTGTAAGAATTTGACTGGCATGTATTCTTGAACAAAGTATAATAAATGAAAGTACAGATGGGAAAAAACATGTCACAAAATATGCTTAAATTGCAAAAACAGCTGGGAAAATTGAAATACTTTCACAGTTAAGATTTGTTACAAAGTTATAGTGATGCATTTGTAGAGAGAAAATATTCTCTAAGGTCACCACTTTGGAGCTGCATCATGCTTTATTACTTCAAATCATATAAAATCATAAAATTTGGCAAAAATACTCCAGCTAAATTGCCAAGAAAACAAGGACAGGTCAATAATATTGGAGCACATTCCAGCACGTTGCTTTTATAGCCAAGGCTTTTTTTTTTTTTTTTTTAACAAGCTTTAAATTGGCAAGAAAGACAGCGTGTCTTTCCTTTAGTATGTACTAAAAGTAGTATGTTTTCTAACCATTGGCAGAGATGCTATTAATCCATTATGAAGGGCTATCAATACTCAATCAAATGAAAAACCTTCCTGATTGTATAGTTTGTGTCCATACTACAGAATTTTTCAAAGAATCAGCAACTTATTTGTGCATTTTATAGACATTTGACTTACCATTTTTTCCATTTTAAGTTATGAATGATGTCTTGCATTTGTTTTTTGCTTCCAAATGTTTAATCTATACTAATTAAACAGTCACGTTCCTGGCAGCATTTATGCTTCATGAATACATACATCCCTCCTTTGCCAAATGCTACCCCATATAAATAGTACAAATAGTACTGGATGCTTGTTCTATTTTATAGAATTTGTCAGTTATTGGAGCAGGCTTTCCAAATAAAGTTTGGTGATTTTTTTAATGTTTATAGCCTGATTCTATTAACTCTAACATTTATTTTCAACAAGAGGTAATGTTAATCATGAGTTTCTACACAACACTATGTCCTGTGTGAACAGGTTGTGTTACAACACATACTGCGTGCTTAGTCATCTAATGTAGATACAGAGAAAACTGCAGGGCTAATGACACAAATGTAGTGATTTTCCTCTAACTTTTGTTCTGGATTTATAAAAGTGGAGTAGATCCAGTAGAAAACCTAGCAACAAAAAATATATTTACGCTAGCCACCTTTTAAATATGCATTGAAGCTACAGAGCTTGGCTTATTGTAGAAGCCTGGGCAGTAAGGAGTTTATGTGTTGTTATGCCTCAAATGCTGATGGCTATTCAGGTGGCAAGTAAGAATTGGATGTGGTTAGAAAGAGGAGCTGTTGGAAAATAGGGCAGCACCTTTCTGGAACCCACTTCCCACTTCTGGTCTATGCTGACATTAAGGACAGTAGATAGGCAGAAGTGGGGTCAAGAACTCGGCATGAACTGTCAGCTGAGGGTCAATCCAGTAGAGGGGGACCAAGACCATCAAAAGACACTTAAAGACACTCAACCCATTTCCAGAAAGGTCCAGAAGAATGGACTGTACCTGCTCGCTTATTTACATGAAGAGTGAGAAACCTAATCCTAGGGGAGGGAAATTTACCTGTAAAACGGTACCCCTATTTGTAGGGGTGGCACCACCAGAACCTTGGACACCTTATTGGCTGGATCAGTGCTAGACCCAGAACTGGTGATCCCCTTTCCTCTCCTACCTTATTTCTCTTTATAGGGGCAAAAATATTTCCATGCCAAGTGTGTCATCTGTTGATAAAAACTTTGTGAGCATTTTTCTTTTGGACCCCTTTGGCTTTTGCCACTCTTCTTTGACCGAAGGCATTGAGGAATTTTGGATGCTGCCTTCCACAAAGGAGTGACATGTTGCACATATATTAAACTGTCAAAAACTTTGACTTATAGTTCTTACATCCCTAATAAAAATGTCATGTGCTTTATTTAGAACTTATCTTTGCAAATTTTAACCACTTGAGTTTAATCAGCTCTTCCAATACCTGTGGTCATCATCCTGGTGCTTTATTCACCAAGATGTGCATTATACACACAAAAGCAAGCAAGATGGAAAACATACTTAAGCATCCATAATGAGATTTGCTTAGTTTTAGTAACAGGGCAAAATAAGAAGACTGCTGAGTCTCATTAGTTCCTTTGGGAATACTTATCCAGGGTATAGACGTGCCCTTCTTGCTTCTTGTACTCCAGATATCTTGAGGTATCTTTAACCTAGTAATGCTTAGTCTTAGTTGCCCTGCCCTTTTTTAGAGTGGCAGTGTTCTTTGGATTGTGGCCACATCTGATTTCTTCATGAGTCATCTGAAGTAGAATTTAGCCCATAATTTGGACTTTTTTTTTTAATGCTGTGCCAGTGTGTGGTTTTCTGATTGCAAAAGGTTATGCTTATATGCCACAAAATTCTTAAATTTCTGATTCACAGATACATTTTTTTATATAAAGACAAAAATATAGGTTTTTTCAAAGACTATTTTAACAGACTTAATTTACACATAAAATACTAAATAATTGTTTATTTGTAGTATAATTGAAGTCTGTACATTAGGAGGGTTTTCTTGGTATGAGCCACCTTGGATCCCACTGGATATGGATAACAGTGAAATGTAATGTACTTTTTAAAAAAGAAAGAAACACTACCTCAATTTCACCACAGCAGTTCATGTAGGCAATATATAGTATTTTGATGACATATATATGCTGCACATGCTCCTTAATATGCGTGTAACCATACTGACAGGCACTCCATGTGTGCTTGTATTTGTCTTTCCACATCTCATTAATCCATTAGTATTATGAAGGCAAAATACTGTCAAAATTTCAATTTCGCAGACAGTTTTGTTCTCTTTACAATAGCTTTTAGTACTTATTTTCAGTCTGTCCCTGTTGCTACTGCTTCAAGTCAGAATGGAAATAGAAGAATCACTACCCTTTCCAAGAGTCATTTATCTTGACAGACCTAAGGGAACACATTTTTAAGGGCATTTCATCAATCCCCATCCATCAGACATCAAGCTATTTTAAAGCAACTTCTAATAAAATAATTTATTTCTCCATGTTTTCTGGAAGTAAGTTATCAATTTTAGGAGCATATAACTTTTGGAAAGAAATAGTACACTACAGAAATAAAATGCAATTATGTCTGAAAAAGAGAAATTTAATTTTTCTTCTTTTTTTTTCCCTAGAGCAGGAATTCCCAATGGTCTATGAGTTGTTTCTCAAGAGAGGGAATAAAAATCTTTTGGGAATGTATATGGGAATGCTTGAGATGTCTCTATGCCCCATCAAACATATCTGCCTGTCCAGACCTCCAGCTAAGATTTTTCTCTTATCTCATTTAACTGTCAGCAAACAAAAGGTGAAAGTAACATCATAAATGAATATTATCTGGAAGTGAATTGTGATTTACTGGAAAATAGTCAAGCTAAAATTGAGTAATAAAATACTAAAGGTTTAAATGCTAACTCTTAAAACAGTAAATACAGACTTTAAAGTAAATTAACAGGCAGATGGTTCTGGTAGGGACACTTGTGCACTAAATGAAAGCTTACCAGCTTATTCTCCTGCCTGATTACACTACATTTAGAGGAAACTGTTGCACTTTTATAATTTACACTTGCTAACACAAGAAAAATATTCCCCTCTCCTTTACTGGCAAAACTCTACTTAAATAAAAACTAAATTTTCATTAATGTAACATGAAACAAAATGTATGAAATGTCTTCACTTTCTATACAAATATTTATAAAGAATGACTTTCAATCTGTGTTCTTGAATGGAAATATTTTGTAACTAATTCTAAAAGCTATTACAGCATGATTATACTTTCTACTGTATGTTTTGAACTATGAATGTTACAGTCCAAGTGGTGATGTAGAAAAGGCAAAGAAGCACATAGGAAAAATAATAACTTTGACAGCTGAAATACTCCTAAAGCCTGTTGTAGAGTTGAGCTCCCACCATTCCAGACACAGCTTATTTTGTATATGTAATACTACACTACTGCTTTCCTACCTACACATGTGTTTTGTCACTTGGAGGCTGACATGGGTTCTTTGTGCTATATATGGTGCACATACTTTCTATGGTGCACTTCTGGGGAGTTGTACAGTAATTTGCAAATGGGAAATATTATTTTCAGAAAACCACTGTTAATGGAAACTAAATAATCAACTTGACAAACCACTTAACAGTGTGAATTTCTATGTACGTAGGTAAATAATTTTTAAAAAACAAAATTTAACAAGAGTATCTTCAAAATTAAAATCAATTCTTTGGTGATTATCCATACTCATTAAGAGTTAAGACTCTTCATTAAGGCAATAATTTAAGATTCTGAATCGCCATTTTTCTGGATCACAGTTAAGTGGTATTTCTCTTAAAAATCAGGGAAGGAATTCATAAAGTTCCCATTAGTCTAAAAATAAAGAATAAATAAATAAATAGTGTGAGTCATGAGTGGCATTTTGCCGAAGTTCAGTAGCACTGAAGCCAGGAAGACAAGAAGCCAGTGATGCTTCAGCCATTCACTGAAATGATATAAATATTTTTTCATTATATGCAACAAGTCACCAATACTCAAAATTAGGTTTCCATATTTATAAACAGTGTAAGAAATACTGCTAATCAATATTTAAATTTTAAACACTTGGTTATGGCATTGAGCTATAATTTCACAAATTGAATTTTAAAATTTTTTGGAGAAAAGCCTACATGTTTTCATCAGATTTTGGACTTGCATGCTAGCATCAGGGAATCAGGACTTTACCAGACCACTGTAAGGACAAGATTCTGCCCTAAAAGATGACATCTGAATAAACACTTGCTATCCCAGATCTTATTTCTCATAATCCTTTCTCATTTGTGTATTTTTTCCATTCCACTGAGTAATAGAAAACTGAAATAAACTTACTATCAGATATGCTGGTGACATTTTTCATGAAAAACATTGTCTATATAGCCTCTTAAACTTTACAAATTATTTAGCAAATTTATCGGTCACAGTTAAAGCCATTTGTCTTTTTTTATCTCAACTTACAATATCAAGTGTTTTTTTATGAACTCCTCTTTCAACGGGACAGTCTATTTTAGAGAATAGTTCATGATGTGGCAAAGCAAATGACAGTTCAAGTTTTTGATGAATATGAAGCAAATTCCACTTTTCAGAACATGTTACTGGGGAAGTGAAAAAGATCTAGGCATTTGCAGTTCATTCTCAGCATTGCTTTCTAGGGAAGCAGTCATCTTGCATACCATTTCCAACCAGAAGGAAGAATGATTTGGAGTTCAAGGATCAAGCTAGTTAGGAAGCTATGGTACACAATTAGTCCCTTTTGTAAGCTGTAAAACTGGATGTCTCCAGTTTCAAAGCCGTGTTCACAGAGCATCTTTCAGCATGACAAAAATTAGATTATTTTTAAAGTTCACAGGTTAAGGAAACTGAAAGCATTTTTAGTAGTTCTTAAGCTTTGCAACATACTGGCATCTAATTATAGTTTATTGAGCCTTAATGAGATCTTTTTATTGTAGAAGCCTCAATGATGCTACCAAGAGACAACCAGTCATTTTTGCTGAAGGCCTGACAAATTCTGAATGCTCAGGACTTTGTGGAAGCACATATCAGCTGCTGATTTCAGTTTTGAGAGACTGAATTCATTGATTTTGGAGGGGAGAAGAGAAAGTAATTTGTGCTCAAGAACTGTAGCTCTTTTTTTAAGATGTGCTGCATCTTTCTCACTACTGTTTTGATTGATAATATGCTAGATGGACTGGGGAGGTGGTGTCTGGCGAACTGCTACATTTACATCACCAGCTTGAAAATTCCTCAGTTGCTGGGCCAAACCTGTCCAAAGGCTTCCAAAACTGGGCAGGGGAAGTAGGACCCAAAATCCAAACTAGCCTTAAATATGCTACAGAAAGCATTAAAGGCTGCCTTAAAAAGAGAAGCTCAGGTGGCCATCTCTGTTTGGTTAAAAAAATTAGCATCCTTATATGGTCTTGTCAAATACCACTTATTTATTTCTCTGTACTGTTCTATTAGCCCAGTTAAGAGTCTTTGGTGCAAAAGCTTCTGAGGATTTCCATGCTTGAAAGATAAACTAGGAAGCTACTGTGTTAAAGTGGACAAACACAAATATTTGGAAGCAAGATCAGAACATATAGGCAGCATATTGCAGAAACAAAATGTAGTGTGTGATGCAGGAAAAAAAGTTAAGACAGGGTTTTTTTCTGTCTCAATAGTTGGAATTGTCCATCTAAAAGAAGACAGATTAGGTTTTTGGAACAGAAACATGAAGACAGGTCTTTCCATCCATTGCTTCCAAAATTTCTTCTTTGTCTCTGGTACCCCCTAAGCACTTAGGTGGTGGTGAAAAGTCTTGAGCTCCAGTCAGTGCTCCCAAAAGCTTGACACCAGGCAGCTGCCAGTATGTGCCCTTCTAGAAAGACCAGAAGCCGGATCCTCTCAAAACAAATGATGCTATTGGCATTAACCATAAGAGAAAAAGAGAAAGTCTCAGAAAAAATGTCTGAGAACCAAATCTATACATTATAGGATGGGTATTTTATGAGAGGACACTGTTCTCTGTCTATCAAGATTGGACAAGAAGGCCGCTGAAGAGGGAGACTTTCAAATATGCTTTCCAGAGACTCTCTTGGATGTAAAACTCTTCTGTCAAGATGAGTAAGCACATTAGCAGTGGAGAAAGTACAATGACATTGATACTATGTGCACCTAGCCAGAAAAGAAAGCTATTTTTCTTGGATTTGAGAGGTTCAAACATCATAAATTTCAGTAAAGCCAAATGCGAGGTCCTGAGCCTGGGTCCAGGAAATCCCAAGCGTAAGTACAGGCTGGGCAGTGAAGGGATTGATGGCAGCCCTGCCAAGATGGACTTGGAGGTGCTGGTGGATGAGAGGCTGAACATGCCATGCATTGTGTGCTCACAGCCCAGAAAGCAAATTGTATCCTGGGCTGTAGGCAAAGCAGTGTGGCAGCAGAGCAAGGGAGGGGATTCTGCCTCTGCTGTGCTCTGCTCTGGTGGGACCCCAGCTGGACTAGTGCTGCATCCACCTCTGGGTCCTGCAGCACTGGAAGGGATTTGAATGGGTCCAGAGGAAGGCCACAAAGATGACCTGATGGTTGAAGCACCTCCTCTATGAAGACAGGTTGAGAAAGTTGGGATTTTTCAGTCTAGAGAAGAGAAGGTTTTCAGAGACCATAGAGCAGATTTCCAGTACCTAAAGGGGGCTTACAAGAAAGCTGGAGAGGGACTTTTTCACACAGGCATGTAGTAACAGGACAAGAGGGAATGGCTGTAAACTGGAGGTGGGTAGGTTTAAGTTAGATATTAGGAAGAAATTCTTTACAGTGAGGGTGGTGAGGCACTGACACAGGTTGCCCAGAGAAGTTGTGGACAACCCATCCCTGGAAGTGTTCGACCCCAGGCTGCATGGAGCTCTGAGTAACCTGGTCTAGCGGAAGGTGTCCCTACCTACAGCAGAGTAGTTGAAACCAGGTAACCTTATAGATTCCTTCCAACCTAAAGCATTCTGTGCATTCTCAGGAAAGTATAGGTCCCTTCTAACCTAAAGCATTCTGTGATTACTCAGGAAAGTATGTACAGAAGGTTAAAAACAAATTTAGCTATAAGGACAAAAGAATCCAGAACTCAGAATTCTGAATGAGAAAGAATGTAGAGGAAAGGGACAGCCAGGAAGCTGCATAACTTTAATAGGAGAAAAGAAATGAAGAAAATTAATCTGTGTGAGCAGAATTTTAAAAGTGGATGTGGACAGGAATAGGGATAAGAATTCTTAATGACAGTAAGCTGCAAAAGGGGACTGGAAGGCTGATGTTGAGGGAATGAATTCTCTGGTTTGTTTGAAGTTTAAAAACATGAAGTTGGAAGAAAATTCACTGAGGAAAATGGTGAGTGCAAAGGACTTGACTAGATGAGACCCTTGGGAGATGTTACTCCCACATGGACTAGAGAAGGACAAGAAAATGCTTTATTTCCTTGTGATGAAAATTATTACTCTTTTTTCCAGTACTCTATTCCAGTAACATTCTTACTTAGTTAGAGGTAGTCCACATGAATTAAGCCTTAAAGCTTAATCTGATATACTTAAATCTGATATACTGGTCTATTCCATTGTCAACTTCAAATACTTTTTTCAATGTTGTTTTATTAATACTTAGTGAAACTAAGTATTTTTAGTTTCACTAAGAAGTCACTGGGAATTTTTCTACTTGTTTGGAGCAGAGCTAGGATTTTGTACAGTGTCCTCAAAGCCTTTCTAAAATAATAAAGTTTACCATAACAAAGAAGCTGAACTCAAGACATGGCTACGTTTTCTCTAGATTCAAGTCAAATAAACTTACATGTCAGAGGAAAAAAAAATAGGATATTTTTAACTATATATTTTAACTTTCTTGCCTAGCTGGTAAACTATAGTTGACAGAATTCTTGCTTGTATGTGCTAAGATTTCAACGGGGTCAGATTGTTTATATTTGTTGTAGTTTATACTCTTTCTAAGGGCTTGATTCTTAGTCTAGGAGCTTACTTTCTAGTTATTTGAACTTTGTTCATCATGTCAGAGTAGTTTCCAGAAAACATTCCCAGTAAGGCTCCAGTAGCAGTTACAATAGAGTTTCTTAATTTACTATTAATTTATAGGCAAACATTATATCTGACAGAAAATCTGGCATCAGGATGACAGTTTAACATAAATGAAAACACAGGGATAGTTAATACGGTCAAAGTTCAGGCCTCATGCAAGGAAGCTTAGGGGGTTTTTTAAGTCTATTCCTTAGAAGCAGTAAAACACAAGATTTTTGTATTTTTTACTTATTAATTTAATCTGTCTTTTGCCTACTTTATCAGTTTTTTTAAGTTGTACTAAGAAACTAGAAAGACTAGAAACTAGTGTTTCATTTGAATAGTTAAGTTACCCTATTTATAAATAATTGTTCTGACAAGAAAGCAAAACTAAGAAAATTATTTTCATTAGGTCTTCATTGGGGAATTTTCTTGAGTAAGAAAACTGTCTGACTAGACAGAGTATCTGTTAATGCAAACTGAAGTATGGCAAGTGTGTTTTAGTCTTGATATGCAGCTTTTTTTGTGTTTGAATGTTAAGATTTTGTGCAGCTGAGTTTGACAGCTGATAACCTGGGAAAATGAAGCTATTGCTTCTTGACTGAATGGCATATTCTCCTTAAGGTGCTGGTTTATATTTCATTCTGAAACTGTGGGTTTGAACTAGTATCTTTCAGGTAGTTACACCTTGTAAATGGAAAATGAGGAAAATTGTTGCGTAGAACATAATGTAATACATGGGAAAAGACCTAAGGCAAATATATAAAGTGTCATAACATTATGTCTATAAGTTCTGTTCAGGAAGACAAAACTAAAATAATTTTTAGATACTAGGGATCAAAATTAAACCTCTCAGCTTACTCGGGTACCTCCGTGTAAGTCTGTACATCAGGTCACACGATGAGCAGCAGCCCTGCGGCACAGGGATGCCACATCACGTGTTGGGGAGCTGCTGTGGGGCTATGGCTATTGCCCAGGAAATGTCCTTTCCACTTAGCTGGGTGTCTCCCCATTCCCACAGCCTGACAGAATGGAACAAAGAGGCTTTTCCTTCCAGGCTCATGCACATCAGGTGCAGGCCTGAACCAAAAAGCAAGCAGAGCGATGACGCTGATACCGTGAGTGCAGGAGGTGAATGACTCTTAGTGCCTGCAGCATGAGAATGACCAGGTCTGCAGAGCTGTTGTTTGGACAGGGCTTAAGACACTGCTCAATCATTTTTATACTAGAGATTTTCAGAAGATCCTACTATTTTTAAATGGATACAATTACTTTCTCCAAATATGAGAACTTTTAGGGTTTCTCCCTGTTAAAAAGTTCTTTTAAATGGAGTGATAAAGATCAAACATTTGCTCAGTGTGTTTTCCCGTGGTTTTGATAAACAATTTATTCAAAAAATATACCAAAACTTTGCTTCTGAAGTACACAAATTATGGTAGTTGTGTGATTGTGCTGTACTACACTAGAATGATCTAATACAATAATTTTGATTTTATACTGATCTACTTTGGTCCTTATCAATGCTTTAGTACAGATTTTGAAGTGCACATAGCTAGTTTCAATCTCTTGTTATTTATATTCCTAAAAGGCATTATACATCTAACAATTGAATGCCTATTAGAAGAATTTCAGTTGCTAATATTGAGAGAGCAGTAATAAATCAAGCAAGGCATTTTTTCCCCTTTCTAGAAATAATAAGCTCTCAGTTGTGTCACCACAACACACTGATTTTAATATCTGAGCAAAATCAATTATACAAATCTGATATGTTTTTCCCTAGAGGGTAAAGGAATTCTATATAGTTTTGCTTTTTATTTTAAAGCTCTATCATAATGCTTGAGACCTAAATACAAGTACAAAAACTGAAAAATAACTTTTTGTCTATATTATTAAAGGGATTTGAGCAAAGCTATGACATTTCATGCTGCATGGTTTTAACAAGATATCTCCAGAGACAGCTGAATTGGAAAAAAAAGTTGCTGTCATCTAAGAATTCTAAAGTATTTGCTCATTTAGAGAGGAAAATGTTTCCTTACAGCATCTGTGAATAGTGAATTCTGTGAAGAATACTAAATTCCCATGCATGCTTTTATTAATAGAGAGAGAAGTTAGCAGAAAGAGGGTTGCATATTCTATCAGCATTCTCTTTTTAGTAATAAGACCTTTTTATGACCTTAGTAGACTCCTGGAAGATTGTTAGCTAAACTGATAAAGCTTCATATGGGCAGTATAAAGACAGTAGAAAAGTTCCTGTAGCTTCCTGCTCTCTCTTCAAACTAAGCCATAATGTGCTAGAAGTTAGAAAGAGAATAGATAGATATCATTTAGTCATACATATTGCAGGATACATTGGCTGAGCTTTATAAACAACATCTTAATTTTAGGGTTAAACTGTTCCACAAATACAGAAAAATGAACAGGATTTTCTGTAATTACTCAGAACACACAAAGATTTTCTTTTTAAAAAAAAGCTTTTAAGGAGTAGTAATATCTTTTTCAGACAGCTTAAGAACTGACAAAGTGAGTGTTTGCAGAACTAAGTGTGGGATTTTTTTTTTTAATACAAAACATAGATCTGGATTTTGTAACCTGAAGAATTCTTTAACATCTCCTCTGAGCCTGGTTTACTTGGAATAGACATCAGGTTCACCAGAAAGTATTTATCTTATTCTCACTAGAGAATAAATAAAATTCATTTTTCCTCTGTCCCATTTCCTAGAAATATGTCTGCTCAAGGGCATTAAATTATCACAGTATTTTCAGTTGTAAAGCACTTTTTAACTTACTGTGTGTATCAGTTTATTTGGCTTATTGCTCTGTAATGTGCCATATCTTTAAAGCATTTCCAGGTGTTTAATTACTGTGCTATACTTTTTTCTCCACAAATGCTTTGCCTTTTTAAGTTATATGACATTCGTATTATTTTCCCACCTCTAATTTATATTTGGCTAGTCTGAGAAATTCAAATAATAAAATGGCAGATAAAATTGTCAGTTCGTATTTCTGAAACTTCTTATTCGGTGCCATAGAAACGCTCCTCTTCTTGAAGGCTCTAGTGATACTTACAGTCCACTGTAACATTGTTTTCACTGTTATTACCAGTGAGCTATTTCACAGGGTGTATTTGGACTACCCAAATATTTCCTGTGCATGACATCCTTGGTTCAGGTACATGATTTTTTTTTCCCCTCAAGAGCCATCTCTTCCCATTTTCCCTTATGCAGTCTGTCCTTAGGGCTCCCATTAGTATCCTAACATGCTAACTAGATGCAAGAGCCATTTTTCTCTGAAGTACAACTTGCATCTCCAGTTCCAGGGACTTTGGGGGTTTTTTGTTGTTTTGCTTTCTGGTTGGTTGTTTTTTCTGTTTTGTTTTGGTTTATGTTTTGGGGGGTTTTTTGTGGTAAGAGCAGTAACACACTGGAACAGGCTACCTTGAGAAGTTGTGCCCCATCCCTGGAAGTGTTCAGGGTTTGGCTGGATAGGTCTTCGAGCAACTTGATCTGGAAATGGCCCTGCCCACAGCAGAGGGGATGAAACTAGATGATCTCTGAAGATCCCTTCCAAACCAAACCAATCTGCTATTCTGTGATGCTCTCAGGATGTGGTAATAGGAAGACAAAGTCTTATGGAAAAGATCCTGATTTGACTCTTGTACTCAAGCTGCTTTCTAACAAGTGGGAAGCATGATGTTTATCTGTTCATATAATATTTGCAGTCTAGTCTACAGTTGTACCTAATTTGTTAATTGTGGTCTTAGCATTACAATAGTGAATATTGTAAATTAATAAGTAGAAGGGTAAGTAAGTGGAGGAAAGTAAGTTCACCTGTTTAAAAAAAAAAACTATTATCTCTGAACTTTCAGGTCTACAAACTTCAGTGCTAAAGTAGTATGTTAGGATGAAAGCCATGTAGCATGCTAGCTTTTGTAAGTTCTTCAGCAATGCTGACAAATCTGCCTCTTCAAGGGGAATTTCTTTTAAGTTTTCCATTCCTCCATTTGTCTCCTTCAGGCTGAAGGGGCTGATTGAACTTACTCTAGGCCAATTAATATAGCCTGAGTTACCTGATGAAACTCTGGGTTTGCAAAGTTCCAAAGATGCAAGAGTGGCCCCTCTCTGTTCTAGACATTAAAGCAAGATGTAAGACTGTGTCTTCTAAATCAGTTAGCAACATTCTGCCTCTCTAGCCCTATAACAATAGTAACAGTGGGGGAAGACCATCTTACTTTGCCCCCACCCTGGCTTTCATCCAAAGCTGTGTAGAAGCCTATGAAATGACAGGTGCAGCAAGAGGTTCTTGCATTAAAGTATGTAAAGAGTTAATAAAGAAATAATGCTTAAATAAGCTGCTTAGTATTGTAAATCAAAGAATAGGGTACATTTTCAAAAGCAAATACTATAGTATGTAAGGGACACTATTAAACAGTCACTAAAGGTACTAGTTGTCATATTGTGAAGGTTAGAAATGGGTCTAACCCATTTCTGTGGGCTCTGAGTATCTTCCATTCTAAGCAATACATAAATTATAGCTTAGGAATCAAGCAAATTTTATTGTTTTACCTGGTAAATTTGAGGTGAGATGCAAATTGTCAAATTTTCTCATAATTGACAAGAAAAAATGAGTAGTAACAATAATCATCTGTAAAAGAAACACCATCCCCAACTTTAATCTCTCTGACAAAGTATCAAATATATTCTAAAGGTTATGCTGTTAAATTTCATATATATAAGTGGGTATGCATATAAAACAAACTGGAAACTGGCAATTCAATAACCTTCAAGCTCATTTCCTATATGTACACTTGAAGAAATAAAAAACAAAAAAGAAAATAAAGAAGAAAAAGTGAAAATAAACACTTGCTGTCAATAATTGATGGAGAAAATCTCCCATTTTGCTGTTTGGACCAGTCAAAGATGACAAGTTTGGTCATGTTAATAACAAACAAAGCACAGGAAAAGATATCTTGAATGCTAGCAAGAGACTGGTTCTGTAAGCCTCTATTTATCCCATTTTTTACTGATAACATCTTTGAGAAAATGAAATCTGTATTTCAATTTTGTCTTGTAGATCTGTACAAGAAAATCTCATCTTCTTTCTTGATTTTGTACAATTTCATGCCTGTATCACCAGTTTGGTATTGGCGTAATGATGAAGAAATGGTTTCTATAACACAGTTTTTAAGCACATGCAATAACGTCATTTCAAATCCTTTCACTGAAATTTACCTACAGAAAATACAACAATAAACTGCATAATTATATAATCCAGAGTAGCGTGGAAACTTTATCTGGTAACATACTAATCTGAAAGTAAGGAAGTCTTTTCTTTTGAGTCCTGCCAGTTTTCTTTTGCTTAGCAAATAATCACTGATAGACAGAAACAAGCACTTCTCACAATAAGTAAAACCAGATGCATTTCTTGAGAAAGGAATGTAGGATTCAGAATCAGCATAATTTCTTGAGTACTTCAAAATCCAACACTGTTTAATATATTTGTCCTTATCCATTGTGGGCAGATGGCTTTGAATGGCAGCATGTCAAAGTAACATTTTGTATTTGACAAATGACATTCAGTACAGCAATAATTATAACATTTCAGGGTATCAAGACAAGGGAAAATGAATCTCAGTTAAGTGTATCCAAAGATATTGCATTTCTATCAACAGTGCATCCTCCTAGTCTTCTGGGATGCTTCAGAATGAAGCTCTGGTAAAAGGTTTAAATGTTGACTCCTGACACAGATTTTTATTTGCTAGTCTTTTGATCTGCTGATAAGCTGCAAATAAATTACCTGTATTCCAGATGCTATCATCACTTTGATCATACATTGTTTTCAGTTGTTTGTAACAGGAAAGATGAAGAAAATATGACCTGTTTCTTTTACACTATTGCTGTGGACAGTCATATCTCCTGAGTCATAGGATCCAGTCAATATATTAAGGAGCAAATTCAGATCAGCATTCAGTTATTTCAGTGTCTTAATATCTGAAAAAAATGTCATTCCTGGAGTACAAGTGCTGTGATCCAAATGGTAAAGCTGCCATGTATTCAGATAGAAATAGTTAAACTGTTGAACCTAAGGGATTGCCTGTCTTTTAGAAATATCTGAAAACCTGGTGTTGTGTATTAAAAGTTTCAAAGTATAATAGCCAACATATATGCTTATATTTAAAATTTCCAGTCTTGTATCTCACTTGTATACCAACCTGCTATCATCTCTAGAAAATTGAAAATTTTATTATTGGGAGCTTTACACTCCCTGCTCACACATACATTAGAAAAAAAATCTTAGACTTCAGTATCCAAATTGATCCCAAGACAGGAAAAGTAAAAGAGGAAAGTTCATTTCAGGTATATTGCAGCCCAGCTGATCTAGTGTTTTGGCCTTTGCTTCGAAGTATCACTTACTGGCTTACTGCTAAACCGTGGATTAGGTGGAACAGGGGTTTGTTCCAGCTTGTCATCTGAATGCTTAAACATAATCTGCTTTTCAAACTACATTCTCCAATTTTATGTATGGCACATACAGTAGTGGCATAATGCATTATTCTAGTTTGGATTGAAAAAATATGTGTTTTCACAAAGAAGCAATTTGTAGTAGCTGTAGAAAAAAGTTTTACTTCCTATGCAGAAGCAGATCAGAAAAGAACCTGGACATATCTAACTCATTTTCTTCCCATTGTGTTTGTCCATTAAGCAGACGAAGCACACACTTCCCATGCTGTTCCATTCATACAACCCAGTGTTCATTCAGAAACAGAACATTTCCTTTAGTTGATGGATTAAAGGCAGGAGAGGGGGAGGTGTGTAAAAATGTTTGGGGATGTGCAATATTTCAGGAACAATGTTTAAAGAATAATTCACATTAGAAGTTTGTAATGTATATTTTACACAACTTCAAAACAAAACAATTCTGCCTCTTAAATGAACACAAATAACTTATAAAGAAAAAGACCCAATGAAGGTTTTTGTGCAATTGCTGAGAATCTAAATGTCAGGTTATTTTTAAAAGCAATCTTGTATTATACTTTCAATACACTAAAAAACAATAAGCAAATACAAGTTTTTCACCCCACCTTGACTGATCTTGCACTATATTTTGGGAGGTTGAAATGTGAACCTAAGAATGTGTATTAGTGATCTTAAAAAAAAAAAAAAAAGGCAAGTAAACTCTGTAAGCAACTTTAAAGGTTATTGTTTGCTTTTTATCTTCACTTGCAGACCAGGTGTCTCTAGCAAAGTAAATCTGAGGAAAAGCTACTTTTTGTTGGAGGCTCTTTGTGAACAAAACAGATGACATAGAGAGCAGGTGTTAAAATAGTGAAAAAGGCAAACAGTAGATATTTTACAGGATGTTTAGCTGTGGAAGAGCTAGAAAAGAAAACAGGCTGTTCTAAAGTATCTTACTTAGAAGCCTTTGCTCAAATACAACCAACATTTCTCTGTCTTGTAAATCAGAATCTATCTTTTGATCAACCAAAGAATGGGTTAGAGATACTTATCCTGTTCCTCTTGGCACTGAGTTCCCAGTTCCCAGGGACTGACAGGAAAAAGCATAGTTTTTACTAAATAAGGATGCTTACTGGTTTCTGTTTACCTGATGCCACTTATGATACTGTGTTTGTCTACTTAAGTGGTATTTAAGACTGGAGGGTTGTGTGATTTACTATTTATGTTAGGAAATTGCTTAGCAGCTGGGTAGATTACACTGTTCTGCTTTGTGTGTTTTTCATCCTACATTGCACTTCTGTTAATTGTGGTCTTAGCATTACAATAGTGAGCATTGTAAATTAATAAGTAGAAAGGTAAGTAAGTGGAGGAAAGTAAGTTTGCCTGTTTAAAAAAAAAAAAAAAAAAAAACACTACTTAGCTGACGTTATTTGTGTCTCTAAGCATCCTAAACTATAAAGAGAGACTTAGAATTCCACACTGGAGCCTTCAAGTGTATGCATTTTGGATTTAAGCTTCAAGGCTCGTTTCCAAGTTGATGAAAACCCTGTGCTGTTTGTTTTGGAATGGGAAGTTTAACACTCACAAATTCTCCAGCAGGTTTCATTGGTTGTATCACAGGAGTTCTGTAACTTTGTAACTGATGAGACTAGTGAGTCCTAATGCAAAATTATTTTGTAACTATGTATGAAATGGCTATTCTTTGTTAAAAACTGAATTCTCTCTATTCATAATACAGATTTCTTTCGCTATGAAGAAACCATTATGGCATCACTGGAACACCTATTTGGAAATACAGTGCTAAATCCTTAAAATATCTATTGCTTAGAAGATAGGCATGTTGGTACAAAACATAAAAGCTCATAAATTTACTATGCAATTAGACTATACCATAACACCTTTCCAGGTAGTAGTGAAGCAAAGTTTTTTTAAATCAAAATCTGTTGAACTGCAGAGCATTTTGAATCAATTTCTATAAAGATTTGAAAGAGTGATCAGGTTTATTCTCCAGTAATAAGAAAAATATATGCTGCAATTTTTTTCCCTGCTCTTTCAGGTACAAATGTTGCCACTTTGGCAATAAACATGTCAATTTTCCCTTAGTTCCAGTGATATTGCATTAAGGGAAGCTCTGTGGTATCTGTAACACCTCTTCCAGATTATTTTTCCCTTGAATCTTGTACATTTCACTGAAAATGCTACAGGATGCAAAGGATATCTGCTAAAGAATTTTCTTGAAATTCTGTCACTTCACTAGGCTAATTTCACTGCAAGTCTGACTTGCAGCCTTTGCTAGAACTACAGTTCTTTTCAGTGGGGTTTAACAGGTTAATTTCTGCATTCAAGTTTTGAAATCACATTTCAGATAACATTTTTCAGGCATGCCTTGGATAAATGTACATTCTGTAGTCTTTAAATAGATCTAAAATAGCCCTTGCCAGTTAATTATAAATTAGTAGCTGCTTCTCTCATGTCAGAAACTTCAGACATGCCCACAGTCCATCTGTGTATGCAATTTGTCCAAGCAACTCAAATGTAATGACAAACTTTAAAGCACAATCTCTGCAGAACTGTGCAGTTCACTCTTCCTTGCCAGACAGACTGCAAAACAACTTTTTGATTGAATGGTAATTCAGAAATTTAGCTTAGACAATGCACTCTGTGAATTTAGGCACGGTTCAAGAAAAAAAGAAGTCACACTGAAAGAGATAACAGGATGTTAAGTTTTTGGGATAGAAATGATATTACCCTACCTTCATTAGCCACTGAGTGTTGTTTTCCATGATGTTCTCAAGTAGCTGCAGTCTTTGAACTGAATCATCATAGTCCAGAGGCGCATCCCTTTGCACCGCGTTGGACACGTACGGAGTGGAGGAGCGGCAGTTGTCCGCCTCGGGCAGAAGGAAGGTGTAGCTGCAGGACCCGTGCTGAACCTGGTACTGCTTCTTGCCTATCGTCTCCATGCTCTTACTGAAGGAGTTGTATCCCGAAGCTAAGATTATGCCGCAGCCCAAAAAGAAGCAGGCGGCCAGCTGCATTTTAATCGCTGCGGTAGCTCGGCGGACCTAGAGAGCGTGGATGCGCTGGCCGGAGCCCGGCCCTAGCTAGCCCGCGGCGCAGCCGGGCGCTCCGCTGCCATGTGCCGCCAGGCGAGGGCTGGGCCGGGCTGGGCTGGGCCGGGCTGGGCCGGGCTGGGCTGGGCCGGGCTGGGCTGGGCTTGCCTGCCCGGGGCCGTGGCCGCAGCTGTCAGGCGCGGGAGCAGCGCGGCCGCCCCGCTGCCCGCCGCCTGCCTGCGCCGGGCCCGCCGCCCGCCCTCGCGGCGGAGCGGGCAGGGCAGGCACGCCGAGCCGCTCCTCCTCCCGGGCCGCGGGCTGCGAGAGGAAACCCCAGGGAGGAGCCGGCAGCGGCGGGACCCCTGCGAATTCCTGCAGCACGGCTCTAATTAGGACTTTCCTAGACAGTTCCGACAGCCTCCTACTATGCTAGTAAAATATTTGCGATGGTAATAATTTTTAAACTCTTTACCCTCGACCACCCCCACTAAATACGCACACACAGACACACACGCACACAGACACACGTCCCTGGGTCTGTTTGTTCTTAATTTATTTTCTTTAAAATATGCTGAACCAGGATGTAATTTAGTTGGTGCACAATACATTGTGGAACTACAGAGAAAAACACTGTCCCATGCGTACAAAAGCAGGCTTGGGTACATCCTTGCAAAGAGAACGTGATGGGCAGTAATTAGAGGTTTTCAGCTGAACACAGAATTTGTATTTTACTGAATCTCTGAGATGAACACTCATTTTTAGGCACGTCTTTCAAGGGTTAAGCGTTTATAAGCTTTTTATTTATTATTTTAAAGGCACTTTTTTTTTCTTTATGTCCTGGCTAACTTTGGAAGTGCTAATGTTACTAAAAGAGTTAGAAATCACAAGTTATCTAGGACTGGGAGAGGAAAAACCATCCAGAGGCACTGGCAGTAAGGCATGGCTCAGGAAGTGGCATGGCTGAGTAGGAATTACTCTGGTAGCTCTCCCTAGCCCAATTCTGTGCCCCTGGGAGTGGGAAATACCCATAAAAGGGGAGGGAAATTCTAATAAAGTACTTGAAATTTATATGGAAGAGTAAAAAAGACTACTTCCCAGCTCCCATGGTCTCTGCAATGATCAGTCATTTTGAAATAGTGGAAAATTACTAGCCTTACCAGACCCTGGGAAAGAGTCCACTCCACTGAAATTTAGGAGAAGTTTACCTCTCTGTAAAGAGAAATTGTCTTCTTGAAACCAGCATGATAGGACACTGACTCCTGAAGACAAACTGCCTGAGATTTGGCTAGGTCTGGATCTGAAAACTATAGATTTTTCTTAATTAAAATAAAAGGAATGCTGTGCTAGTCAAACTAACATGAATTACTGACCAAAGTTTCTCATATTTGAGGAAAATCCCAGCATGTCTCAGAATCTCTTAAGACAGACTCTTACATAACTTCCTTTATCTCATATAGTGTATTAATGTGGCTTTACTTTTTTATATCATGGAAGTTCTGTTCAGGGTTTGTCAAAAGTAGCAGCTAAAATTCATATCTTAGTTTGTTGGAAGCTGCTGACATGTCTTTACATAGTTACCTCTGGAAAGGAAAATCTCTAGAATTTAATTCTGGCAAGTTCAAGAAAGATTCTGATTACATTTGGACTGTGATGAATGAAACCAATTTGTTGGATATTTTTATGTGGTGCATTCATATGCCACTGTTCATCCTTCTAACAGAAACAGAATAATAAGTTTGGAACAGTCAAGATTATTTGCAACAAAATATATGTACTTGGAGGGTTTGGTGTATGAAGTATGCGCTCTCCATCCCTTCTATTTTGTCTTCCAATAGCCAAGCAGATAAATGTGACAGCTACTTGCATTGATAACAAAGTTTCAAACTTGTATACTGATTTCTAATTTTCAATGAATTGAATTATGTGAAAGAATGTTTAATTCCATGTGAATAACAGTCTTTGCAAGATACTTGACCAACCTACTATTATCCAATGAAGACAGAAAATAGCATTAGATTAATGCATTAGACTGTGTGAAGCATTTCTATCTAACCAGACATTCAAATCCAGTATTTTCTGTTATTTGAGTACTTTAATTAATTTGATAAGTTAAATGAGGATTTCCCATTGCAACTTGTCCTTAAATTAGTCTGTTCCCTGTTTCCCTCGCACAGCTAGCCCAAAAAAAGAAAGGGCCACATTGTACTAGTAATCCTTCCTTTCACCACCACATGTGTATACTCAATAGAGTAGTGCTAAAAATTAGATTGCTCCAACCCTGGAAATATCTGTCTCTTAGTGAGGAAGAACTGGAGGATAATCTTTATTTTTCTGATTATATTTTCATGGATTTTTTTTTTAATTCTTTAGTTACATATTAAATGAAAATATATGACTGAGCGGTGTAGTCTTTTAGAAGTTTTCTTTTTAATTATTAGCGCTCTACTCAAGGAACTGAACACATATAAAAGACATGATGTAAGGGAGAATCTGCTGAGAGTTCACTAGACAGGATCTCCATGAGAGGCTTGATTAAATCAGTAGTTTTTGAATGGCTAAAAAGCTTGCCATCTGTATGCCACCCTAATGAGTCACAGCACCGTTGTAATCTGGCAGCTCAGTTTTGCTGGGTTTTGGAGGAGAGATGAGTGTCTCTAAAGGTTTGAACTGCAGTCTCTTTTCCTTTATGAAAGGCCAAAGCATGACCCTGGGAGGCCCTTGTGCTGTAATGAGGCCAGGAGCAAAACTGAATTTGGAGACTGCCTAGAAAGCCTTGCTGTATCCCGGCCTTCCACTAGGGAGAACTGTGGTTGTAGGAATACTGGAAAGAGAAGCAAGTTCACCTTGTACTGTGTTTTAAGCTGGGCTTGGCTTTTGTGTCTTGGTTTTGTTGTTGTTGTTGTTGTTGTGAATGAATGAATGAGTAAATGGCCAGTTGCTATGGCAGCTGTCTGCAGTTTGGGGAAAAGGTAAGGAAAGCGCCGGTATTATTCTGAGAAGTGACAACAAACTCCTAATGGAAGACTCTTTCCAGCACAGCAGGCACCACCACTTGGCTTCTACTCACTGTTCTCATCTAGGTCTTGGGGTCTTGGAGTAACATCCTGAGGTGCACCATGGTAAAGTTTTCCCCAGGTTTTCATTGATAATCCCAGGCTGCAGGGGCAGTAACTGAAATACAAATCCCCCCACACACATAACTGAGAGATGATTTTGCTCTTTCCCAATCTGGGTCTGATGGATTCATATTGCTTTAATGAGGTGCTTTTTCCCACTGTCCAGGAAAGTTAGTGATTGTTCACCTTACCAGTGAAATAAATACACATCCCTTTAACCCTTTGCTGCAGCTTAGTGTTGTATTTGGTGCATCTTTTGGAGCAGTAGATTGTGATCCTTCACCCTTTTTATCCTTTTGGGAGCAGCTTTCCCAGCTGTGGAGGAGGAAGTGGTCTTCTCTGCCTCTCCAGAGAGTCAAAGCCAGTCAGAGTTCAGGGGAAAGGAAAGTAGTAACAGCTAAATTTAGAAAACTGGTGTGAAAAGTAAGGCAAGTTAAATCCATTTTTTGTCCTTAAAATCTGAGGAAGAGGAAGGAAGATGCCTGCATACAGACTTTTTACTGAGCCTTAGAGGCATTTTAACAAGTCTGCTTGAAAGGGAGGTCTTATTCTGAGAACTGAATGACTGAGAAGTTCTGTCCCCTGTCAGTTATGAGAACGACCATTTCTTTGTTAGACATGTTGAAGTAGAGAGGAATTTAAATAATTTGGCATGGAGTCTTATAAATGTCAGAAACTTAGTAAAACGTTATAATTCAGGCTAGTCACATCCTCTCAGTATTTCTTTCATGTTTGTTGTTCTCTTCATCTTTCATTTTTGCTGTCAATATGGAGTGTTGTATTTACATTCATGAAACATTTTTCCTGTAAACTAAAATATAGCTTTCAGCCTGTGAGTTCCTGCCTTCTTTAGAGCTGAGTGTATACAGTATATAGTATACAATACTAAATAGTGATTGATATATTTAAAGTACAAATTAGATCTTTCCCTTTTTAGAAAGAAGATACCCACTCTACAGAACTCACCTTATAAGCAGAGCTGAAATGTGTATTTTGTCAAAACTAAACATTTAGAACATTTTTCCAGATGTGTGCAGGCAATTTCCTTTCCTGGGAAACAGTAAATTCCCTTACTCAGCCAATCGTGGGTTTCTCCATACAGATGACCAGGCTGCTTTGAGAGAGATGCCTGAATTCTACTAACATTATCTTTCCAACTACCATTTTACTTACAGCTGCACAGCTTCTGTTTGACAGGCAGATACAGAGATCTTGTGAGATCTCTGATAGAAAAGGAAGTATATAAACTTAAGAAATATAAGAAAATGTTGACTTAGCTTTAGTTTGCTATCTGCAAACTTTGCCACCTAAAACTTTCAAGATGTTGATTTAGTAGATAAATTGTCATTTTAGCAGTGTACTCATTTTAGGAAGGGAAACCTACATCATAAAATATGGGCAAACTAAAGGCAAGACCATGTAAACAAGTAGGTTTTGGTGCTGCATTCTTACAGGGATATTTGATCTATATATGTAAATGAAAATGCTATAATGTAACGTCAAAATCAAATCTGAGATGAAAAATCATCTGAAACATGAAATAAATTAATAAAGTATTTTATATATTCCTGGTATTTACATTCCTCACATTTTGACACTCAATGTTAAGTTCCCACCTTTGGTTCCTAATATTTTAATATTAGTTTATGATAGTTCCATTTGCTGTCTTCAAAATATTTTCCTTCACTGTAAGTAGTTTAGCATTTTTTCTCAGGAACAAATGTCAACAAGGACAAGACTCATGAACTTGTAACTTAAAAAAAACAGGGAACAGTATCTACAACCCTATTGGATTTTTAGGCTGCTGAAAATCTTGTCTGTTTTTACATATTACATTCTTTTTCAAAGAGAGGAGTGATAGGTTATTATGTTTTCCTATAAGCCAAACAATTTCTTTTCATCCAGACCCACAGTTCATATTTTTAGCACTTCAAAATTAATGATAATATCTTACCAATCATTTCTACTTTCCCCACATTTGCTCATTATCTTTTTTATTCCGTCAGAGCTTCTGCACAAGTCTCTCATGACTTCTTTAACAAAGTCTCAGGATTCCACTCACTTTCTCAGCTGCAGTTTATTTCTAATCACTCAGAACATCTGGTGTAACATCTTGTGAATTCATAATCAACTTTATGTTCCATCTCTGACGTTCCATCACGTCTCCTTTGAGTGCCCTTCCTTACAAGGGAGGGCATTTGCCCAATAGTTCTCATATTGTACTTCTGCTGAAGGAGAAAGAGGTCAATAATCTTATCTACTGAAAATTTCAGTTACTACTCTGTCTTGGTGACTCAGTCTGTTTTTTCCCATCTTGCCTTGTAACATCCAATCCATCATTTCAGTACACAGTATTTTTCCTGAATGTCACAGCACCAGTGGAAGCATAATGCAGCCAAAACCAGACTTTGTGTATTCCATTGGAAATTCTTCCATTCTCCCTTTTTCTCTTTAAGAATTGACACTGCCACTATCCTTCAATGCATTTAAATCTATAATATGCAAGTTATGGTTTTTTTATGTCTGTTATGTTTTTTTCTCTCCCTTTCTTGATGCTATGCTTTCATTAATGTGTCTAAAACCCCTGTCTTGGTCCTTATCATCAACATACTGGATTTTGTAACATAATCTATCTGGCTCCTCCATAATATTTGAAACGTGACTTGCTTATGAAGCTTATTATATCAGTTCTGCCTCAGTAAATTGCATTCAACTTTGCTATCATAAGGATGGTTAGACTACCATCAGAGCTTCACTTAATTGCTTTGAATTTGAAAGATCTAAATTCAGCACCTCTCCTACCAATATGTCAACTCCATTGCTTTCTTTGTAGCCACTGGTGGATTGGCTTTCCTGGGCTGTCTTGGGTTAAACTTGGGATATCTTTTCTCAGATAATCAGGTATTTAATTTGATCACATTTTCAAATTATAGACTTATTTTGGTGTTCCACTTTTTTTTTACTGTAACACTGTATTATCACTAAAAGACATATATATATATATATACTTAATTATATCTGTATATATGTATGTGCTTAGTATGTTGATGCCACTGTTCCTAAAATATAATTGGCTGTTAATTTAGCTTGGGACCTTATGATATCACATCCTAATAACAATAACATGAATTAATGTTTTTTTTTTAATTCTTGTCATTATCACTTCCCCATTCCAAAACCTTGTTAAAGACAAAATGCTTATTAATTTCTGCTGCTTCATTACTTTTATAGTGATTTCCTTTTTCAGTCCAAATTTGTAAGTGATATCTCAAGTAGAATTCACAAGTATCTATTGAACTCTATACAGAGGATGTAGGCATATATCTAAGACTTTTACTGTGCATTAATGAAGTTCCTGTTTGTAGGACAGATGGTAGTGTCTTTCACTATGAACATTTTCTAATAATGAATGTTATTTTAATCTTTGAAAGATGAGTCATGCAGAAGTAGGAAGTGAGTCCCAGGATTATGAAGAATAGTTGCTACATGTCCTTCCTCCTTAACATTTTTTATATGGTTTGGCTATAGTGCCCAAAGGCTGTGCTTATTCTCTTCAGAGTTATGTGATGACAGCAAACTTTAGCTGGTAGCAAGAGTAATTACATCTTAAACTTATATAGCACGAGTTCAAAACTAACATGGAAATTGCAGCTATTGTTAAGGATCTTACAATTGCACTGCTGAATATCTGACAATGCTAAGTGCTGTGCCCTGTCTATCTCCCATACTGGGAAAAGCACAATAAAGCACTTGTTTAAACAGGTTATCATTGGTTGAAACTGAATGAAATATTTTTTGTGTTAATGTATAGTAAAGCCTTTAAACCTATTTTAAAAAATTGTTCCCATAGCACTTGTGTATTTACTCTTTACTGTTGAATTATAAGTTAAAAACTTAACAGATGTTCTTACTCTGTATGCTTTTATACTCTTTCTATGCTTTGATAAATGTCTTTTAAATTACAGTTTCGTGCATTAGGACAATTTAAAACTAAAATCTTTATGTAAGGTTTTGACTTTTGTTGTATTATGTGAATGCTGTCTTATGTTGATGTGAAAAGGCAGTGGACTCTGAAAGAATCCAGAAGACTTTTGGAAAATGAGAAGTCTGCCTTACTGACATCCTAAAGAAAAATGTGTATGCCGTTTGTTTAAAGGAATGTATTTTTAAAAGTCTAAGCAGTTGACAGTAAGATCGCCTTACAAATCACCCCAGTGCCTGTGATTTAAATCCTTCCTCTTGTAAGCAGTCACTCAGGTTAGCGGAAGGTTCTCTCATCTGGTAGTAGCACACTTATTTCATAATAGCTGCATGTCACACTTCCGAAGAGCATGTTCAAGTTAAGATCTGAATTCAAAGATAAATTGGTGTCAAAGAGGGAATGAAAAGGAAGTGAAAAACTGTGTAAGAGGAATAAACAATACTTTCAGAGAGAGAGAGGACATTTACGGCAGCAGTAAGGTACCTAGTTCCTGACATCTGTTTCCCTCAAGAAAAAAATACGGTACATGCACTAACCTTTATATGGAGAGTGCAAGAAAAATATTTGCAGCATGTTTTCATATATTCATATTTTTTACACTGTATTATGGATGTGTAATTTGAAGTGGACAGAGCAACTACAAACTATTTTTGCACTCCATAAAGATAAATATTTTCTTTTTTTCAGTACTAATAAACATGTTTCGGTAATAGCTCTTAAAAACATTGCCCACCCTCTTGCTGATTTTGCCACAAAAACTGGGCATTCTTTTTGTTGTTGGTTTTACTGCTGTACAAGCAAAGGAAGGAATTAAAGCGGGGTTTTTTTCTCCCTGGTTAGTGAGGCATCAGAACCCATGATGGGTCAGCAGGAAGATTAGCTGCATACAGATACCAGGGTTAGGGCTTCTTTGAGTTTGGACTCCTTGCCTCTGTACAACTTATTGCTCTGTAAATATTAACCTAAGTACCTCAGTGGCTGAGTAATATTCTGTTCTTTTTCTCTCCAAATAAATCCTTTGCTGGAAAGATAATCCTCCATCTCCAGTGGAATATGTAGACTTGACCCAATCTCTTATAAGTATCCTGTCATTAAAGTGGTATATTTTCTTCCCAACACAAACCAATTAGAAAGTCCTTTTACTGGACCTTTATCTAAATTTAAATCATTACTTGAGTAATTTCCCTACACAGAAAATTAAAATCTTTAAAAATCTTTAATCTGTCTCACTAGAAATATATGTACAGGAAATTTGGAGGTGACATTGGTGATGTCTATATTGTTTGAGTATGCATCCACATTCAGGCTAGCCACAGCCAAAGTAACTTTTATTTAAAAATCAAATAGTTCAATCTTAGCCTATTAGCTGGAGACTAAGCTTGATTGTAGAACATCTTGCTTGTATTTTATGCTCTTACTTGATTTTTATGTCAATATTTTCAGTCAAATCTGTGATCAAATTCTATTATGAACAACTAATAAAACTTTATCTTTTGTTTTAAATTATATATTCTGATTTGTTATTGCTTCAGCATTGTGGCTTGAGCATTAATATCAATGTCCAGTGAATACCATTTGTCTTGAATATAAATAACTTTTTATTTCTAGTTCATCAAATTAGTGATCAGCTGATGTTCTTCTACTGATTTCTTATTTTCTTTGCCTGTTCACCCACTTGAGTATTATTTTTAGGAAGCAAAATCCATACATTCAGAGATTTACTGGATGGTGTCCTGAAATTATGTTTCATAGCCAGCTTAGAATATTTTCTTTCTGCATTAATGAAGATTGCATCCTTGTGTAGGGTGTTAAGGTGCCCTTCTTTGATTAAATGCATATATCAGGTCAACCAAGATTTGCTTGTGGAGTCAGAGAAATTTCTCTCTGTTGATCACAAGGAGATTCTTGGGTAACAAGCCCAGATGAGAGCAGCAGAAGTAAGGTGAAATTAATGTCATGAAACTTACAGAAATAAATGATGGTTTTTTGAGACTTCATATGTGTTTCATTGTCTCATATTAAAGTGCAGTTGTTAGTATATTACCAGTATTTTTCATGTTATTACAGTTATCAGACTTTTGTATCCAAACTGTGTTGTTTTGCTTATCTTCTCTTTTGGTAATGGATTCACTTGGACTGTGAATTTATTAAAAAAAAAAAACCAGGCCAGTAAGAAATTTGGTCTAAATAGATTGTTCACCCTGGAAATGTTTAAGCAGGGACTGTTCTGGAGCCCCAGTGCAGCCCACGGTGAGGAAGGATGGACTAGCAATGGACTGAGTTTTCAGCCAGCTGGGAAGTATTCCAAGCAGCACTACAGCAGGCAGGGAAACTGTAGGGAGTCATGGCCTAAAATTTGTTTTAGTTTCATACAGAGTATAAAGATATATCTTCTGAAGCTAAGATCTATGAGACTGTAGAAAAGCCACTCATGAGAAGCGATGGAATCCCTGTTGTATGAGTAATACAGATGGCAAAACACTGAAAAATGTAAAGGAAAATCCCGTGCTGGCAGCAGTATGAATAAAGTGATTTAATAAGCTTTTTCATCTCTTCATTTCTCTCATCAAACCTCATGACTTTGATGAAAGAAAGAAAAATGTTTATGTTGGACCTCCATGTGAAAAGCGCTTATAGAAAAAAATATCCCTCTTCAGATGATAAAACTATAATTAATATAGGTGAAACAAATCTTGAATTTTCTCACAAACATTAAATTAAGCCTATCAGGCACAAGCTAATATTAATGCCTGCAAACTGTTAAGCACAATTACTCCAATATAAGGCAGCAGTGGGTTTAATATTGGAAATAGTTTCAAATTTATTTGCAATATTGGGACAACTTAATTTTATATTATTAATTCCATCAATGACATGCAAAAGAACACAGTTATTCCACAGTGAGACTGTGCTTCATGGACTGTTATTGCCCACACAAAAACATTCTTGGCTGAGAAGTTTGCAACCAAATAAATTATTCTCAATTATCAATGGCTTGATTGCTGCTTTTACTTTCAGAATCTTTTTTTTAAAGAAAACTTATTTAAACATAATATCAACATTGAATATTTTTTTGAAAATGCATTTCATGGACATCATGAACTGAAAAATCAAAAATCAGATTGCTCTTCATTAGCTTGTGATAGCTTAATTTCTCTACTTTTAAAACCTCTATTTTTAAACATATATTTGATGTGAAGTAGGCTTCTTTGTATTAATATCTTTTTACCTTGCATTGGGGCAGAAAATCTGCATTGGGGCAGAAAATCTGTGCTCACTTAGCTCTGACCTAACTCTGCTGGCCCACAGTTTTAGACTACAGTACACCCAATAAAGAAAAATAACACATGCTTTTAAGATAACTATTTCAATAAACTGATAGCCTCAAGGACAAAAAAAAAGGTGATGCTTTAAAGGCAAACTGTGAGCTTCTCATTTAGAAGACATTTCTAGTATCAGTCAGAACCTTTTTGTGATACATCTGTCATGGAAAATGATCAGAAGCTGCTGAAGTAAACAAAATGTGAGTCTGTTCTGCATTATTGTAATTTGCAGATGCCCTGCTTACAGAGAATGGCCCGAGGCTTTTAAAACTGAACAGTTTTTAATGACATGAACAGTAGCCAAGAACTGTCTTTATTTGAAATACAAGTGTATTTTTAAAATAAACCAGAACGTGTGAATCCTCACACAGTTACCATTTGCATTAACTTTACACAGTGAGAATTTTTTTAAAAGATACAGATTTCTCACCAAACATTCTGTGGACTAGTTAAACAATTGCAAGCATTTTCAAGAGATGTTGCCACTAGTTCAAATATTGGCTTTTGTGGCTGGTCCAAATCAGGTTTTACAGTAAGTGAAACTTGGTTCCAATTCATTGATTTCTCAATGTTCATAACTTTATTAAATGTTCATTTATCAAATTCCATCTCTTTTCTGGCTCTTCAATGTCAGAAGGAGACACCTGTTTCCAAAAAAATGAACTCACAGATGGCTTACTAAGTATTGCACCATATCACAGCTGGTGGAATGAAGTAATTTTAATGAACAGAAGACAAACACAAATTAAAGTATTCAGAATTGGAAATAAGGGAGAGAGGGTTTCTTATCTTGTACTTTTCTTTTTATTCTTTTTTTCTAGTTAATATTCTTCTATAAAGGTAGAGTTATGAATCCTAAATACTAATTGTTGAAATTCAGAACAGTTTGGGACTGTATAACAGTCCCAAATGCATGCGGACATCAAATACACTGTAGCTGGTAGTGCATCTGCTGTACATGAAGGTTTTATCTATTTATGCATTGTGTCATTTTTCCAGCTTACTAGGCATCTGAAAATCAGCCTGGTTTCAATGAAAATATGTGGAAAGCCATACTCCATATGCTTTTGATATGAGACATAAGACTTGACTGTGTAATACTGGACATCCCCCATTGTGTGGGATATCTGCCAAGCTCAGCAGAAATAAAAGTTACAGGCAGGAGAATAAAACCAGAGGAATAAGTGATTACTAAATCCTTATTCTGTTTTTAATTTTTATATTCTGTTCCGGACTCAGCTGTTAGAGTCAACTTTTAACAATGTCTCTGAAGTGGAATAGCCACATATTCTATACTGTAAGATACTTTGTGCTTAAAACTTCAAAATTTTTCATGTTCATAAATGAATGACAGATTTGACAGATTTTCAGAGGTTATCAGTGTAGATTTAGACACTTCCAAAAACCCTAGTATGTCTCCCTTTGCATCTTCAGGTAAGAATGTATCTCAGATCTATGAGCTTGGAAAAGCCTAAGAGCCTTTTAATGTGTTCTGTGCCTGAGTAGTTTAGGTTGTATTTGAAATTGCAGCTGTTACACATTTTCTCAAGAGTTTTGGGATAAAAGATAAATCTTGCCTTGTTTTTGGGTGTTGCTGGTGATTGTGTTACTCTGTCCTTTTATTCTGTTATGTCCTAGATTATGAACTAATTAAATTAAGAAAGAAATGATAGTTTAAATTTAGGGGAGATAATTCTATTCCTCATGGTTACAGAAGCATGAAAATGTTTCTCTGCAAAATGGCAGTAGAAGGCAGCAAGTAAATAAAAACCATATTTTTTAGCCAGAAAGCCAGAATCCTGGTTTCTGAATAGTTCAGCTAGCACCCCCAGAAATGTAAATTCTAAAGTCCCATTGTAATACCTTCCTTTCACATTTCCAGAATGTGAAAGTAAATACTGATAACATCTGCCTATTTGGCATTGCTTCCAATATGTTGTTTTCTCGTATCTATTTATAAATCTAATACTGTTCAACTGCTTTTTATTGGCATGTATGTGTTTATTGTACCTAATAAGAAGCAAGTCCTCTCAATACCTTGGATGCTGTAGAAAACTTCAAAGTAAATTAGAATTGGGTTCCTGTCTAAAATACAATCCACACTCACATGCAAGTTTCACTTGCTAAAGCTTACTGTGGCTGCAGTAGAACTTTTATAATGTTCAGATTAATGCATGTGGAGGATTTTTTAAGCACTTCAACTGCCAGTCTAATGGAAAGAACCCTGAGAATATTTACCTTCATTTATCGTGTTTTCGGTTTTAGTATTAATTATATTACAAGAGAGATCTTGGCATCTCATTTTAGATCCTAGGTTTAAAAAGGTACTACCAGGCTATTACTTTGTGCAAGTTATATGCTACTTTTGTAGTATTATAGTCCTTCACTGCTGTTTCTTTCTCTGTGTTATATCTGTGAAACTCAGAATAATCCCTGTATTCAACACATTGCTAACAGACAAGAAAAAAAGAAAATTTTACATATTCAGGATGCGTATACAAATTACTATTTTTATTTAATAAAGATAGATTGTTGAGCCTGGCACTAATCTTATCCTTTATTACCAGTGAAGACATGAGAACTTGGAGTACATCCTGCTTCCATACCAGGGAAATTGGCTCAAACTGCAAGGAGGAAGACATAGCATCATTTCATTTTCTTGTGGAATATCTCCTTTAAATGTTAATTCACAAAGACCTGCTGAGTCAAAAGGCCAATTTTATCTAAAATTTGTTTTTAAAAATGTAGTATGCTCAGATATATATATAGCATATACAACAAAATAGTCAAGATAAAACAGTTCTAGAAACCTGTTGGACTTTATGGATGCATCTGATTGCTGCTCAGGAGTCCATCCTGGGAAGAACACCCACCTGCTTCTGTGGCTTCTCTGGCTGATGTGCTTAATCTGTGCACATGACTATAATCTAGGAGCATATGATTATGTTCTGCAATGACTTACAAATAACTTTAGGACCCCAATTAGCTCCTAAAAAGAGCTCTGTTTTACCTACATAGCTAATTTTCCAGGATAAAAATAGTTCTGTAATTCCTTTTTATTACTCTGTGGTTCTTGCTTATAATATAATGGCCTCATATATCTGATTAAAAGAATCTTGATGCCTTGGTACACTTTGGTCACAAAAACTTTTCACTGTTAATTTTGCTTGTAATTGTGACGTATGCCACTAGTTTTGTCTCTGCATTTGACTTGCTTGGACTAACATGGAAATGAAAAATGAGTGAATGTAAATCTTTTGCTAAAAGAAGGTGGTTGACGGCTTATTCCAGTCCAGAATGTTCTCAGCACATAGACTACATTTCATAAAACAAAACTGCAGTTTTTGTTTGTTTGCTTTGGGGGGTTGTTTTCTGAGTTTCTTGAAAAGACATGATCCTTAAATGAAAAGAAACACTGGGATGTGTTTAGAAGGAGATAACAAAGTACCACAAGAGCAAGCAAAGACTGCAGTAAAGAAACTGAAACTAGTATACAGATAAGAAGAACAGACCCAGGTCAATATTAATTGTGAGGAAGAGCAGATGTTTCTATTGCTCTATTGATGTAGATTTGGTCAGTTTCTACTTTGCTGCAGTTATAGCACATTATGTGTGCATTACACGTGCTTTTACATTAATATCTGAACTGTAATCTTACACTTCTAGAAAATCACTTGGGGAAACTATTATCATCTAAAAACACAATCAAAATTTTACTTTGATCTTTTTTCCATGGTCGAAAAAAACAGTCAAGTTTATGTGCCTTTGTCTTTTCTCTTCTGGTGATGTTGCACTGTGATTGTGTTTGTCTGAGTGATTCATTACAAGCTCACTGGCAGATGGTCACGTACACTTTGTAAAAGTGCTTGATGCTAAAAATCAGCTTTTAGCTTTAATAATCTTTTCCTACTGTAAGTAATGTATATTATCATAATGCCTAGAAATATCATGTTTGTTTTAGTCACTGCCATCTAAATGGCTTTATCCTTCAGTAAAAATATTTCTCTGTACATGTTCAGTATTTTATGAGTGAAACCTACTGCATGTATGGATGGTAGTGACATTAAAATTGGAGTTTTGTCTTCCATATATGAACAAAATGGAAAAATGAGAGTTTTCCAGGATGTACTAGAAATCCTCCTGGCTCCTGCATATAATGACTTTTTGTTGGTTAAGCCATTGGAGCCCCACAGGGGTTATACAGCTAAAGCCTCAGAAATCCTGCTTGATCCTCATACTTGTTATGGCAGAAAGAAAGTGTTTATGTGTTTTTTATTTGTTTATGTGTATTTTATTGCGTAACAGTAAATCAGGCGTATGTGCAGAGTTTATCTGTAATAGTTAAAATGCCGTCAGTCCAAAATATATTCCATTTATTTAAAAGGTGAACTTGCAAAGAGCTACTTCTATGTAGCACAGAAAAATGTGTATATCAAGAGCTGTTGTTTTATAAGAGGAAAAATGTGTTGAATTATGGGCCCTTATCCTTATATTATCATTTATTTAACAGTAGTTCTAGATGGAATAGCCAAAGAAGCCAAAATATGGTAGAGCTTTGTGGAGACTCTTTATAGCTATGTTGGGAAGGGAAAAATCCTGGTCTGGCAGTTTTAATGGAGCTGTTAAGATGCTCTTGTTGGCTTTTGTTTATTATAGTTGTAGTACACTATACCCAAGGAATAAAATTAGTTACAAATCTGACATCCCACACAACATCATGCAATGGTTCCAGCGAAAGTGTATCTTATTTCTTTAATTAAAATTCCCTTATTTTTAATAAATTCCTTGTTGTTTCTTCATTTAGTCATAAGCAAAAAGTTGTATTGCAACTCTGTTCATGTTCTTGGAAGAGAATATGACACTCAAGTCCATGACAGTGTTGCACAGGGTAGGACCACGGCCTACAGACCTGATATTTTTCTGAATATATTTCTCAATTACATCTCCTGAGAGCTTTAGAATGTACATTTTAGCTCGTGTAGCTCGTCTTCTCAGGCACCTTCATCAGTTTGTCTAAGCTACAGTCTTAACTGCAGAATTCTGTCTTCCAAAATTGAGGCTGAAGTAGTTCACAACTAATATGAATACTCCTTGAATATGAGCCATATTTTTTCCTGCTAGTCTTAATTTCCCTCATATAAGCATTTTAATAGTCTCCTTTGATTCCTAACTCCCATACCTTTGCTCCAACCACACAAACACCAAAAAAAAAAATCAATTTTAAAATGTATTCATAAGACAGTTGTCAAACTACATTCCATCATCAGCTGATTTACTTTGTAATTATGATTTTGACTTACTGTGCTTGTGAGTATATGTTTTTATATGTTAATATACTTCTGTACTTGTTCTTACTGTTTTGTGATTTATTGTATATTGATAAGGTTCTGTTGCAGACCTTGGAGGTTTTTTCAAAGACATGAAATTCCATTGTCATGTTTTTCCTACAATGATTTATGTCTTGTGTATTGAAGTTATTTATTTATCATAAGTATTTAAAATATTAAAAATTTTAAAATATTATTTAATATTTGCCTGAAGTTGGTCCCAGAGGCTGCTATCAAAAAAGAGTCTCACTTTGCTAGTCAATATATTACTATTACAAAGGTAGTATTTCTTCATTATTTTCCACTGGACATGAAAGCAGACTTTGTATTTCAATGCACTGTACAAATCCCTGTCTGCACCAGGGACCTTTTGATCTTCAGAAGAATATTTCTGTACTTTTTTTTCCCCCAATCTGACTGAAAGGTCACACTTTACCCATATTTCGTTCTACCAGATTTATTGGTGGCCTGGAGGCTTTATCAAATGCATTTCAAGCAGGAAATCCTGGCAGTGATTCACATGAGAGGCTTTTACCTGTGGAGATGAGGCAGCCTGATTCTGCTCACCTTCAATAATCTTTGCTGCATGTCATGCTGACTTTTAAATCTGTTATAGAGAGAGAAGTCTAACAACAGTATGTTTGCCTGAGGGACAGGAATTTTATTGGTAGTCTGAATGGAGTGGAATTTTCTTGACTGTTTTAACAGTAACTATTAATTAATAACTATCTTTTAAACTAATATGTTTTGAACATATTAGGAAAATCCAGGGGGGAAGTATAAAAACCCTGTTTAGTATTAACTTTCTAAAATCAAAGAAAATACACATTTAAGAATTAGTTTAATACACATTTAAGAATTAGTTTAAAGGTGTCCTCACTATCATGTTAAAACTGAAAAACTGGTCCCAAAACTTTAGTGATCTACCAAAAGTTTTGCCTAGCCTCAGAGATTCCTACCTGAATCAAGGTACATTGTATGTCCTTGAAACAGCTGCAGTTTGAACACAAAGCAAGGCCAAACTCTATAGATTTTATTGAGTACTATTATTGAAGTTCTGGGTTTAGTCTAACATGAAGGAGGTAGATAACTATGATGTTAATTAAGTTTTGCACAAAACCTTACTATGTGAAACTATATAGTTGAGTTGATTGTGGCTTAGAAGAAAAACTGTAAAATGGGAACGGCATAAATAATTGAAAGATCTGTTTTGGTTTAGCTAAGCTCACAACTAAGGATGTGCTTCTTGAAGCAGTACCATAGTGTGATCCCATTATTATTCTCTGTGTGATGTGGATTGGGCTGGTTGCTGCTTACTCATGTAGGAGATGCTGAAGGACATATAGTGGTTCATCTGATATTAAAACTAAATAATACTTTTTCTTGGGTTTGTTGCTTCTGGTTTGTTTGTTTTAGTTTTTGTTTGGGATTTGTTTGTTTGTTTGTTTTCTGGAGGTTCATAGAATCTTAAAATGGTTTTGAGTTGGAAGAGGCCTTAAAGATCATCAAACTGCAACCCCCTCCACTACGGGCAGGGACGCCTTCCACTAGACCAGGCTGCTCAAAGTCCCATACAGTCTGACCTTGGACACTTCCAGGAATACATCCACAGCTTTGGGCAACCTATTCCAGTGCCTCACCTCCTCACAGTAAAGAATTTCTTCCTAACATCTAATCTAAGCCTACCCTCCTTCATCTTAAGGATGAAGGATACCCTCCATCTTCTGCTTGTCCTGTCACTACATACCCTTGTAAAAAGTCTCTCTCCAGCTCTCTCATAGCTCCCTGAAAGTACTGGAAGGCTGTTCTAGGGTTTCCCAGGAGCTTTCTCTTCTTCCAAGCCGAACAACACCAACTCTCTCAGCTTGTCTTCATAGGAGAGGCGCTCCAGCCCTCTGGTCACCTTTGTGATCGCCTCTGGACTTGCTCCAAGAGTTCCATGTCCTTCTTATGCTGAGAGCCCTAGAGCTGGATGCAGCTTTCTAGATGGGGTCTCAAAAAGGCAGAGCAGAGGGGCAGAATCCCCTCCCCTGCCCTGCTGGTCAAACTGCTTCTGATCCAGCCCAGGATATGTTTGACTCTCTGGGCTGTGAGTGCACACTGCAATCTCCTGTTGTGTGTGTTCCCCAAAAGCATCTCACCACTGCTGTAGGGCTGCTGGCTTCTTCTCAACAGCACTGCCAAGTCATTCTCCTTTTTGATGAGATCATTCCTCAAACATAGGGTTTTTCCAGTATTAACTGCGCTATTTCCATTTTCATGATGCCTTCAGAGGGTGTTGCAGACATTTTAGTGGTTATTTCTTTCATCAGAAATTTTCTGCATCCTCTACTGGCTTTTAGCCATTTACAATGGATGCTTTTTCTACTGCATTCCAGATTCATCTAGAACACAACCCTGAGGAGCTGACTGGGGTTTTAGCTTCATTTGCTGGAAGCCTTTGGTTTATAAGACAAAGAGATAATGCTCTCCACAAAGATACAATGTGCACATGGACTTATCCAAAATGACATTTGTTTGATTAATTATAATTCCTATTATAGAGTCATTGTAAGTTTGAGCTTCTGCCTGGGTGAATCAGCACTTCCAGTTCTCTGGTTAAATAAATTTATGAAAGAAACCACATATGTTGTAATATATAGGCTGTATTGTACTTAACCAGACAATTATCCTGTGCTTGCAGGTCTGGTATTTACCTTCTCATGGGAATTTTTCTTTCTCATGGGTAATTGCAAATGAATTTTTCTTTCTCATGGGTAATTGCAAATGAAGTAGACAGAGGTCAAAATGTGAAAATTAAGGAAAGAGGACATTGGAAAGGATTCTTATTGATCTTTTCATATAGATCTTGCTGACAACAACACAGGAACATTTCCACTTTCAAAAAGTTCAAATGATATGTTAAAGAATAGTGTGTTTAAAGTATCATGGTGTTCTAAAAATACTTTTAAATACTTTACATAGGTGGTATTACATTTGTATGGCATTAGAGGAATTATTACCTTTAATAGCTTTCATATGACACTATTAGTGGAAACCCTGCTACCCATGTTTTATCTCAGACAACTACATGCCATAGTTAAGTGCACTTAAAAAGCCAAATTAATCTGAATGAACAAGTAACCAGTAAGGATGTTCTCTTGAGCATTCATTCTTACCATGATGAATGATGCTTGTTTTTCTCTTCTCTTTAATTAGAATGTTTCTACATTTGCCAAAGAAAATGTTGGAATGAGGACAAAAACTAAAATTATAGGAACAGGGTTTGATGTAATAGCTTATTTGTAAAGGAAACACAACTTGTTTGGTATTTTATTGAAACAGGAAGTTCAGAACCTCAGTACACACAAGCACAACAAATTCTCAGGTGCTAGTTGAGTCATCTGTTGTTGGAAGTAGCCTCATAGAAGGCTTCCCCTTGATTTAGTTTTAATCTTCAATTAACAAAGGGAAGGAAATTACATACAGATTTAGTTTTAGATTATGTGCCAAGCTCTCTGTTGCTTTTTAGCTGTCACCCTGATGTGCATACTTTGTGAATGTATCATACTGGCACCACCAAAGTGTGTCTCAGTGAATACATTCAGCTTTTAATGAACATAAAAAAACTGATGTATTCCTTTTATTTATGAAATAATATAAAACTTGCCTAGTCAAAGTATTTTGATTTTTCATTCTCTACTCATCTCCTACCTGATTTCAGCTTTATTTCAAACTAGAGAGGTAATCAGCTATGATAAAGTTGTAATTGATAAAACTACTCTTTTAAGTTTAGTATGGGATGACTTAATTTTTAACTGTCATATTTGTGATTAGAGGTCTGTTGTATAGCAGAGAAGAGCATGTCAACAATGCCTCATAGTTTTGTTCAGCTGTGAAATCATTGAAAACCACTTTGGAGTTTATGTGTGTATCTTCTTGGGAGAAGACTTAACTTTCCCCTCCCTTCAAAGTCTGTACGACACCGGCCTCTCTTTAATAAGAAGGACTTATTGAATTCCCTCCAATTCACATCATTACTATTTCTCTGTTTAACCCCAGTATTCCAGTGTTGTGCAGTGAGTTCTTGCCTCCGTTAACAGTCGGAGCAATGGTGGCTTTATATCTCTCCCAGTATCAGTCCACAGCATAAGGACAAATGCATTACACTTTAATCAGTAATATCATTTTAAAAATATATTCCATGGGTAGTATTAGGACTATCATGCTAGCTCCTCAATTTTAAAAATAATATAATTTTAAAATAAAAATACACACATGAGCCAGTGAGCGTGCAGGACATTTTTAAACTTTTTCCTTATGTAGGACTAGCTAGATTATATTATTTTTCCTCATTCTCTTAGTGTATATACTTTAATATAGTATGTGTGCAAACAAACAGTTACCTTAATGAGAGTTTACATTATTAGAGGACTAAAGCTGTATTCCTGATACAACCACCTTATTCCCATGGATTTTAGTGGTAATTATGGACTGGGGCAGAGCCAGATATGATAAACATTTATTTACATATATTTACTAGAAAACTAGTTTGCAGGAGAGAAGGATTGAGCATTTGTATTTTATCTAAGCATTTAGCATTATTGAGCATTTGTATTTTATCTAAGATATTCAGATGTGTGACTACTAGTTTTGCTTGAAAACTGACTGTTTGTGTTTGAGGGTATTTATCTTGCATTTAAGCTCAAAAACCACTTGCTCATGGACAGTACTTGTTGAGTATCCTTTGGTTTTTAAACTGGAACTGCCTGCATAAGCAATGACAGCCTCTTGAAAAGGCTTTCTGCTTTCACTAAAGCTAAAGCACTTCAGGTAAAATCCAGATAGCCTAGAAAGTAGAAGACACTCAATTCTTAGACAAAGAACAGCAGGAATATAGGAAAGGAACTCAGAAAGGAGAACAGGGTCAAGAGTTTGACCCTACAAACTTTGCCCAGCTAGCATGAGAAGTCACTGAAAGTCCACTACCATAATAAGTCTGCCTAGTTCTCTGTATTTAACTGTGTCATAACTGGCAAGCTCAAATTTAAAACAAACCCCAATTCCATATGGAATTTACAAGATTTTTTTAAAAAAACAGTTTTTAGAAGATTTGATTTTCAGTAAACAGAAGTGGACTTTCTCGTGAATTGATTTTAGATTACCACTTCAGATTAGCACTTCAATATTAGTGTCATACTTTTATTTTATCTTCATTAAGAGAGTTCCTGCAAGACCAAATGCAAATATCAAATACATCGAATTAATATTGTTCTATTATCTTTGTCACTGAAAAAAAGTTAAATCAGAAATAAGTCATAGAAAAAAGGAAAAAAAGCAGAAATGTTATTACATGTTAAAATCCCAAATGCATCTGAAATCCTAATCAGGAATAAGATTGTATTCCAAATAAGGTTTATGTTTCAAATTTCTTATTCACAGCAACAACATGTTAGACTTCTGTTTTCCTCTAGCATTTGATCAGGTTACTGATACAGTGTCTGCTCTGCCTCCTGTAGACTCTTACAAGAAAACAGTGGGGTGATTTGCTGCAAATGTGTTTGGTGTATTAGCTCACAAGTTCACAAGTGTCAATTCCTCAGACAGGTACTGGAATTGGTTACTTTTAGAAAAGCATCATTTATTACCATGCACAGCTTACGACTGTGGTTTGTGAATTCATTTTTTCGCTTTATTAAAAAAAATCCTTTTCAAATGCTTATCCTTAACTTGAGAAATAAAAGCAAAGACAATAAATGTAGTGTCAGGTACTCGACCATTACCCCACCAACTATCATAGCTTTAAACTTACTCTTCATTCACAACATAAATATTTCTCCCTCAATTATACAGAAGACAGTCCCAGCTAGATGTCACAATATAGTCAAAGTTCTTATATTATTGTAATGCTAAAAAGTACTATCATTCATGAAAATAATCTTCAACTAGAAATCATTAGTAATGTCTTTTGTTTAGCACCTATGAAGAAAGTGGTCCTCTCCAAAAACTTTTCTTGAGTAATGGTTATTTTAAAACATAATTGATAAAATCCACCTGGTCAAATATTTGAACACCTAGGGTTTTGTGTTTTTTGCTCTGTGTGTGCTGGCAACTCCAGTTGCTACTTTTAGTGCTGGAGGATTAAATGTCTCTGCTTTCCATTCTTCCTGTGGGATCTTCCAATTTGTGACATAGATTAAGTGAAGAGGAGATGTTATTACACATTAAAAAGTATTCCTGCCAAGGAGTACTACTCAGGAAAGTTATAGACCAGAGGTAATCTTGATAACAGTTCTTTTGGGAATTTCTGAAAGCAGCCTAAATCAGGTCTAGTTTTGCAGTGGGCAGCATTCCACAGCAGTTGCACCATGTGTGATGCCAGGTAATCTCTTTGAGTGGGCTCATTTTTGTGATTCTCAGACTATTTTAAAGATCTTTGCTGCTGAACTTTGATGTAATTTCAACTGACTCTTTAGTTCATATTTTAGAAACCAAGAATTCCCTGCTAATTGTCTTTGTAATGCATGTGTTTCCCTGTAAGTAGAGAGTTTGCATAGGACTTCTGAATGCAGCTCTCCAGGTTTCTGTTGTGCTTAGTCATTACGATGAAACTTTTTTAAACAATTTAAGTAAAAGACCTTTTAATTATACATCACATTTTTGTTAATACTTTGTTTGGTATGTTGTAATATATTGTGTGCTAAACAGAAACATTTTGTGGTTGTTTTGATGAGAGAATACTTTAGGCTGCCCTAATTAGTTTTTCCTCTGTTGATACAAAAAAAAAAATTAAAATAAGAAAGCAACTTTAAAAAAACTAATTTGCTGATGCCTAAGTTTTTAAAGCCAAGTCCTTTTTATTTGTTTCTCTGCAGCATATCAAAAAAGATTGAGAAGTCAATCCTCAGAAATTTGAAGGAAAATGAACTCACTGTGTTCAAGCTTTGACATATTTCATAAAGCTGTTGAAAACCTAAACATGAAAGCCAGATTTATGAGCTTTTCTAAAGTTATTTGTAGATTCCCAAGACGATTGTGTTCCCATCACTTACTGTAGCCTCTAAAACTCAAATGATGCTTAAAAATATTCATGTTTGGCACACACTGAGTTACTGCTGGGCGTTGCAATGGCATTCTGCTAAAACTGAAGAGTAGAGAGAAGAATGTATTCTGTCTTCATGTAAAACAATTCAGTCTGCTGAGACACAGCAAAAGGACTCACATTTTCATATTTTAAAGATAAAACTAAAAATTATTTTAAATCTTAAGATTGCATTTATTATGGGTTCATACAACTGTTTGGGGAATGAGCCATTTGGGAGCATCTGTGTAACCCTTCACATTTGCCAGGCTTTTCCTTTCAACAAGATTACTCACTTTGTTATTACTGGAATAGAAAACTCTTTTATTTATTAAAATATTATTCATCTGCACATTGCCAGGTATAGCAAATCTGTTGACAGCACTGGATTTATCATTTACTGTTAAAGACAAATGGAAGGATTCCCCACTTCCCTAAGCCAGCAAAACAAATGTCATTCTTGAAACTCACTGCACAATATCCTGTGCTGATTAAAAAAAAAAAAAATAGTGGACTGTCCAAAATGATCCAATATCTGAAAAGCCTAAGGTAGTTTAAATGAGCTTACAATTTTGAATTTTTTTCTTTAATGCAAATACTGAGCTTCGATGCCTTGTGTCTTCATCATTTGTAGTATTTAACCATGGGGAGTATCAAGTTGCCCTCCATTAAGTGCAGCATGTTATTAGCTCATGGAATTTCTGTTTCAGTGTGGTCTTTCATCACTGAAATATAGCTATCTGGAAATGTATTCTTTCAGTCTGTGAAAATACAGATGTGTTTACTCCCATATTATTAAACATTGCTATTTACTTCATTAACACTTCATTCCTTAAGCTACTCTGCTGAAATTAATGACATACTGGTCTCATGCGCTGGTTTGCTTAAAACAAAAACCCAACAATTTCCCTTATGTGGGTTGGGAGAGTTCAGTAAACCTAGAGGAGACCTTATATGAAATATGGGTAAATGGTTGCATTTGAGGGAATAAATGCCAAAATGCAACTGATCTTCCTTCTTCTTGTTGCTGTATGAGAATGAACTGAGATACCAATATGGGCAAGTTGCAGCTGTTAAAAGATAGCCCACATTTAGTTGAGGTTGTTATTTTTGTCCAGTTAATAATTCCATTTGAAAGAAGCATCCCATACCTATATCACCACCCCATTACATCTGCCAGAAGTGACTCCATGCTCTCTGGTGCCTGTGTCTAGTGATCCAGGTAACTGGAAAGGGATCTGCAGAGTGCGTGAGTGAGTGAGTGAGTGAGGGAGTGAGTGAGTGAGTGAGTGAGTGAGTGAGTGACAACACCGTGCACACCACACACACTTCACGCTCCGGGTTCATTCCAGCCTGCTCCTCTGAACTGAGCCCATCTTCTGAGTGTATTCCACACAAATGGAGTACAGTCTGTGCCCTGATGGCTGCTCCACAGTGAAAACATAAAGTGCACTTCATGGGATTTACAGAGTCATTTCCAAACTGCATTAAACTAAACCAGTAAAAATGTAAGTATCATTTTGCCAAAGGTCCTGCGAGGATAGATCCATCAAGAATAGATCTTTGTCAGATGTGAGGAAAAACAGGTCCATCTATATATTACATACCTTTTAAAGTCATGGCTGGTTGTATAAATCAAATTACTTGGAGGCTAACATTTTCTTGGTTTGCATGCTTTTGTTCAACTGTCAGTTGAATTAAGGGAAGAAACTTACTGTTCTTATTTTCTTGTTTTTGAGACATATGGACTTGCATGAGTCTACAAACTGTGTTTGGTAGAATCCTACCAATAATGCCAGATATAAAATGGTAGATTCAACATTTCTCACTTAGATCTCCTGCATAGACGACCCATAAATGCTCACATGAGCTCTTTGTCACAAACATAATGAGGCCAACACACCAGGACATGTGGAAACCATTGGCATAAAATGTTCAACTATTGCATCCATATACTGTATTTGTTATATATGCTTTTGCTAAGCTATCAGGCTGTAAAGTCTGATTAATCATTACCTAAATTTCTAGAAATTTCCTTTTCTGGTGGAACTGGAGATGCATTCTGTCAGTTAATTACTAAACTGTCTTCATCTCACCTCATGAGTTTTCTCACTTTCACCCTTGCAAATTCCCTCCCTCCCAACATCCCTCAGAATGAGGAAGCAAGCAGCTCTGTGGTGCTTAGCTGCCACCAGGACTAAGCTACAAGAGATTGGAACTAACCTTGAGAGACAGAAGAAATGGTCAGAGGTAAGTATGATGGAGTTCAGTAAAGACAAGTGCAAAGGCAGAGAAATAATCACCTGCAGAGTGACAAAGCGATATTTCTGCCCAAAGAGCAAGTCAGTATTTTAGAGGATCTGAACCAATATGTGTAACATCTGTCATACTCTGATAAAATAAGCAGGCATTCAAGGATGTGTTAACAGGAATGCTAAGCATAAGACACATGAATTGTTTGCAGTGTGCAGAGAGCAGTGGTGAGGTCTGAGCTGGAATACCTTATCTAGTTTTGGGCACTGCTCTTCTGGAAAGATGTGGGATCCATTGGCAAAAATCCAGAGTAGAGTAACAAAACTATCAGAGGTCTACAAAATATGACCCCAGCACAAAGACTGAAAGAACTGTGTTTGTTTAGTCTAGAGACAACTGAGTGGAGACATGATAACTGCCTTCAAATATTTAAAGGTTGTTGCAAAGAGGAAAAGAAGAAATTGTTCTCCATGTGCTTGGCACTAGGACAAGAAATAATGGGCTGAAAATGCATCAGAGGCAATTTAGGTTATATCATTAAGGAAAGCTTTCTAACTGTGAGAGAAGACAAGCATTGGACTAGATTGTGAATGGAGGTGGAAGATTTCTATCTTTAAATTTTACAGGGATTCTTGGGGTCTTGTCACATGTAGTACATGTAACCCCCATGATACGCCAGTGGTGCAGGGCTCAGGGGTGCATGTGCCACACTCATACACCACTTTGGCATGGGGCATGGAACAGGGCTGCTTTATTGATACCCTTCCCAATTATAATTTGCAGAATTTTGATATAAATGTGCAATTGCAATTTGTATTCTTACCACTGCCTGGTAGTCACTTGAGTTCTCTTGAAATAAGATGAAATGGAAGGACAAGTTTTCAGGTATTTCAGAAGAAAAGTTTAAATTTCTAGTCCTGAAAAATCATTTCATAGTTAGCTAATTTGTAATTAAAGGATTTTTAATTTCAAAAACACTTTGTTTATGTTGAAGCCAAATGCAAATATATTTCAGAATATTTTTGAAGTTCTAAGCAAGTAGTTACAGTAAAGTGGCCCTATCTTACAATATTAACAGAGTGTTTTAAAATTATATATATATATTGGAAATACAGCTCCTTGATTTTCAAGTCATAGTTATTCTCAAAAGGAGAAAGACAATGCATTACCCTGATTTGTTTTTTATTAATCTATAGTTGATTACATTGAATTATGTAGTTTTTAAAAATAGTTCTATCTCTGGAAAACAAGGAAATTAAACTAAAAATAAGTTATTTTTTTCTTTTCCTGCAAAAATTTGCTATGCCGGAAAAAAATGGTTCAGACATCTTCCAGTATAATTTTGAATATCCGCCAAACAGTAGATTTATTTGCCAAACATTTTCATAAAGTATTCCCACTGGGACTCAGTCTTTCAGAGAATAAATTGGTGAAATTAACTTTTCTTATCAGTCTGTGGGATTTGAGAGAAGCACGGTTGTCTGCCAAAACACAGTAGAAAGAAACAATATCAAATAAATTGTCTGGATTCAAGTGTTCTTGCTTTGCCCTCGCCTTGGCCAGGAAACACTTATGTGAAGAAGTATCAGAGGAGGGGAAGAAACTGTTTTGAAAAACTTTTCAGATAATACAGTCTTAACTGTATGCTATTTCTCCTTTTGCTTTCCTTTTTATTTTCCAAGACCAGACACTGAAAGTTTCTTTTTTCTGGACCAAATGTTCTACTCTATCCTCTTCCATGTCTGGCTCCTGGCTCAGAGCACCAGGTTTCCTACTGCAGAAACCAATGGCCTGCTTGCCTGTACACAGTCTCCGTGTGTGTGCGTGTGCTGGGGGGCTGATGTAGTCTTATAAAGTATTGCATTTTTCTCACTTCTGGCTGTCCGAAGTTTTGACAGACAGGGAGCTTCTGTTTCAGCCAAAGGATATCAATAACCAATGAGAAAGCATTGTTTCAATAAACAGTCAGAGATAAAGATGCAATATTTGTAATTAACTTATATTGCATGAATGTTGCAAGTTGAGTTTAGCTCTGAGAATGAAAAACATCACTAGCAATAACAAATGCATGTCCTGCCCAAGAGTGGAATGAGGTTTGGGTGCTGTTGAGATAACAGGATGGCACTACACCAAGAACAGGTTGGGATCCTGCATCAGTGTGGTGTTTAACTAAGACAACATTATTAAAAGTTGAGAATCAACTTTTTTGTGAAACTGCTTGCTGAAGGAAGCTGTGTGCATATTTTAACATGCTCTTTTATGCCAGACAGCACCAATTTCTTTTTCTAGTGCAGCATTTCAATGTAATTTTTAAAGCTTTTAGTGAATACTATTTCAATTTTAGTATTACTAACATGTTAGAAAAACTCAGCAAAGTGCTAAAATAATAAAAAACCTCAACAAACTAAAATGATGAGCTTTTAATTTAAGTTGAAAATTTATGGCACATGTTTTTCCTACAAAAATAGAGTTGCTACTTGATTAGTTGCTTCTATCCTATTAAACCTGATATTTAGAAAGATGGAAAAGAAAAAGCATTTCTTCTTTTTCTTGCACCAGTACTGCATTGTTAACACAAATCACTCCTTGATCCCTGTAGGGTCCTTTAGATTCTGCAAATTCCTCACTGCAGGATAACTGTACTTTCAGAAGTCTGCACACTGCAATATTCTCCTTTTCATCAGAAGCAGGCTGGTGGTTCACTTGTGTGGATGTAAGCTCTTGATGTCTATGTACATAAGGCTCCACATATGTGTTTTTCTTTTAAACTTTTACTAAATGACAGTCCAAAAATGCATATCACCATGCAAGTGTGATGATTCCTAACAGGGTTATAATTGTGATTTTGTTCCTCACAAGGGCTTCATAAAGAATTATAGCAACTGCAAATGTAAACATTACTTAGACAGTATATTGATCCATACTGAAATAATGTGAATATTAAAATCTTAGAGCTCAATACTTCCCCAGCAACACCACTAAACTATATTAAATTAATATGCTATTTTATATGTATTTTATTGTTAAATTTGTATATTTTCAAAGCATAAAGCCTGTGGGGTTTGGTGTTCATCAGTTTTGTAGGGGTTTTGTCATTTAATATTTGCAGAGTAGTAATCTAACCCTTAACACTTCAACAGTCAGTTTTCTTTTTACTGAAAATGAGCAATAAATTAATTTTTGATCATCAATTTCAAATGAAATAATAATCGGTCTTTAGACAGATATAAACCATAAAATATACAATCTTCTCTCTTAAAACTTGTGTCTGCAATTTTCTTTTCTGCTGTTTGCATGTAATAGAATATATTCATTATTTTTGCAAGTAACAATAATCAAGACATTATAGATTTACATGTTTTCATAAATACTATATTAAATGCTCAAATATTAATTATTAAATAAAACAGAAAGGTTTTTTTAGATTTATTTATCTATAGTCAATCATTGAAATTAATAATGAAGATTAATAATGTATACATTGATTATGCAGTGCATGCACAAATTTTCAGATGTGTAATCATTAAAGATGCCTACATTATATGTAGCTATTTTGAAGCCAGTGCTTCACATTATCAATTCTAGGCTACAAATACAATTTTTGTTAATTGTAATAACCATACTTTTCATATTTTTGTGAAATAATATTATTCTAATAGTAATTTAGGCTGCACATTTCTTCATGTGCTATCTTCTGAAAATTGGGTGCTGTAAATAGGAAATTAGCCATGTAGGTGCTTAAAAATATCAATGTACATTCAGAATATTTATTTTCTTACATATTGCATGAATTCAGGTATTATTCAGAGATAATATGTTTGTAGCATTTGATAGCTGTCTCCTCTGGAGTTTATGGAGTTTTGTGTTTGTTCTGGCACCTTGCCCACCAGCAGGTATTCTTATACAGTCCTAGACAAAACTATCAAGTTTAGGAGTATTTATACTATATGCTCTTTTGGCTTGGGGGGATTGAAAATGAGTTACAGGAAGGACAATAATTGGTGAAGTTTTGTTGCTTTTTTTTTTTTACTTTTAAACAAAGAAATATTTTATTTGTTTGTTATACATTCTCCTTAAGTTTTACTTTGGTCAGGAGTAATTTTTTTTTCCCATTTAAAACTACGGTTCAAACAAACACATACATTAATGGCACATTTTTGAGAAATGTATGCATGTAAAAGGTGTTTTCCTGCCATTCATCCAGATAGTGAAAGGATGAGGTTTATGGTTATAGTCTTACCAAAAAGATTAAATAGATAGGTTAATAGCACTTTGTTTTAGTGTTCATCTGCTAAAGAATACCATTGGAAATGAAAATCAATGCTGTCTAATAGGCACTAACACAACTTATAGACTTATAGATCCACAATTTGTGGAAATTGTTGCTTTTGGGATCTGATATTTTCCCAGGCTTGTCCTCTGCTAAGGAATTATTTATTTATTTGTAAAAGTTTGCATGAAACGGGTATGGTTTCAAAGGACTGGGAGCACCCCTGGAGTGTCACAAAGGCTTTGATGTTGCAAAGGCAGCTGAGTCAATTCAGGGGTAAGAGCTTGATTGTGCCCTCTCATCCCCCTACCAAAGCCTGTGTGGTCAGCTGGCTGCCCTTCAGAGCTGGCCAGCAGTGGAACTTTCAGGCCAGTGGGCCAGGAAGCAAAGTTAACCTTCCAGACTCCTCTCTGAGCTCTGAATGTAAATGCTGTCATTTTTTTGCCTCTCTGTGGCCTGTGAGTGGATCCAGTGTGCTTGAGCAAATCCGGGCACAGCTGATTGGGAAGGTGGTGATGGTACTCCAGACAAAGGAATTGCAGAGATGACAGTCCATGTTGAATCCTTCCTTTGATGCTACCACTGGGATGTGCTGTGTTCTTACCCTGTGCTCCTCTCAAATGCACTGGTAATGAACCCAGATGAGTTTAAGAAAAGTTTAAGAAAACCTGCTCTATAGCGCAGCAGCATTTCCCTTCTCTGGGTCTCTGGGTGCTCCTACTATGTACTGAATGCATGAATAAAGCATGCTAATTGTGGACATGAGCTGAGGTGAGTGCTGTTAGGTCCTTAAAATTTGGGTTTCCTGATTTTATGATTAGCTATGTACACATTTACTTTAGTATTAATTTCATCCAACAGCTGTTTCTATAGGAAGATGTATCATACAAATGAGATTTCATTACAATGGCAGCAAATAAATCCTTTCAGGGGAATTTTTTTAGGAAGCAGGAATACAATAAGCCCTTTTAAATAATATTCCCTAAAATATGCAGAAAACAGAAGATTGCAACAATTTATATTTGGTGTCTTCTGTCTAACACAAGTCCTACTGCCTTCTTAAGAGAAAACCTTATTAATTCTAGTAATTTTTATCTTTAAAATCTTGGACTTTCAGGTTGACAAAACCAGTGTGACTTTTGTCTTTTTTAGTTAAATCTAATCTATTGTAGATAAACTAGCACTATACTCTCTTTGGAATTGTCTTTTTTCTATCAGTTGCATGTAATTTGTGCCAGTAATTCCAAAGAGCGCAGTGTCAAATGAACTAAGATGACATTGCATTTGTCATGAGGCTGTTATGAGGTTGATACAAAATGGATTGTTATTTTTCACTATAGCGCATACTTTAATTTGTTGAAAGTGCTTATAACAAGCACTTTCATAGTTGCACAATAGCATAGTTTTTAAATTAAGATTAATTATTGCAATCCTAGCAATACCAAAATCATGCTGCTCTGTACATCGCAGATTGCAAAGTGGTTTATGTTCCTGACCTAGTCTCCTTTTAAGATGGTGATCATGGCCTCTAAGCCTCACAAGACCCATCACAAATAGTGCTCTTAGAGAATTCCACATCTGATACCATGTATTAAAGCAGTACAATTATTAATTTTCTGGTTTTGTTAACACCAAGATGCCCAGTAGACAGACACTCCTAGAAGAGTGTTCTACTCAGATGGAGGTAGGCAATACTCCACTGAGTCCAAATCCAGATCTGCACATGCAAAGCATCGGGTGCAGAAGGGCCATTAGATATATTCAATAAGTTTGGTTCCTCCAAAGTCTGCAATATACTGTGACCAACAAAATTACTTAGCAGCTGTGTGGCAGGATTAGGTGTGCTATGTCATTTCTAAACCTAAGTTTACAAAGGAATAGAAAATATAGAGTATTTCTTGGGTTGTGTTTGAGTCTTTTTCATCTGATTCATCTGTAGTAGTCACTGTCTTAATACCTTAGTGAATTCAGAAAGCAAAGAATCAACCTAATTTTATTCTTAGGAGAGCAACCAAGGAAAATAACAATCTGAGAAAGCTGATTTATTGGTGGAGGAGATCTCAAAATTCAGGTTGAATTGAATTGACATGTCCCAGAACAGCAGAGGCCAGTGACACAGAGCCACTGACCTGAAGCTTCATGTTACCATGGGTTTCAGACTTTGCATGGTCTTCTTCCAGCTCACTGATCAGAAGTGCTAAGGCACTTTGGACTTTTATCTGTGAACATGCCATAGAACCATTTGGCTTTATAAACTCCTGCAAATCAGGTGGAGATTCTTACTTTGGCTGCACATCTGCCAGGCACATACATTATCACATTAGATTCTTAAGTGCCTATAGTTTCACAGCATGTTTATGTGTGGAGTGGAAGGAATCCACTCAACAGCTAATTTTTTCCACTGTTCCAGTTACATCTTCTCACATGCTACAGTTTTACTCAGATGTCACCTTCTCACTTGCTATATTCAGATGTCTCATAAACCAGTATATGCAAAATGAGCTTTCCTCCATGCTCATGTTGTCATCTGTATAAAAAATTTCAAACATCACACGATATGAAACATTTCATTTTGTTCTCATATTGCAATTAACTCCAGTCTCATTGTAAATTTTTCAAACTTTGACAAGCAATACAAAATCAGATCTATAACCTACAATGCTCTGGCAGGTCAATGGCAGCCTCACAATAAGAAATAAAACTTTTTTTTAATTTTGGTATGAAAACTTTATTTTGCACACCATGGTGTTTACACTTGCTATATGCACTGCTTTTATGCATATTAGAGCTAAAGGAGATGGCTTTAATTGCTACAACACTGTTCTGCAAATTATATACTGAGAAGAACATTTGCCTTATATAGATCAACCAGGTTTTTGCTATAGTGATCAAATGTTACAAGCTGCACAGCATTCACAGAGAACTTATTTTGATTTTGTGGACACAAAAGGGTTTATAGCAAATGTTTCACTCTGAATGCTGGTACATTTGTGTTACTTCATACATCTGAGTGAAAATACAGTTTGTTTCTGTGGAGCACAGGAGGGGAAAAGAGGTCCTAAAGTTTAAACTCTGAGGTAACTATGTTTGTAAACTCCCCAGTACAAACTGACGAGCATTATATATTATAAAGTCTATCATGGTTTCTGTCTGTGCTGCAATATTATAATTATTTATAATATCCTTTAAGATTTCTGTGTGATGGCCAGTGTTATAAATGTAAGAATGTAAGACTATGGTGAAAAATAATACTGTCAAGTGCTTTAAGAAGCTTTATAGGTAAAACGTCTGACCTATAACAAAATAATCTCAAAATCTGGTTTGGAAACTGTATTGATCAAGTAGAGCAAACTCTTTGTAAATTTTACACAAGAATTTCTGATAACACCTGAAAAAGTAAAGTGCGTATTAATATATTTCTTTTTTTTTTCTGAATTATGAAAAACAAGGATTACTTTAAGTGGAAATGTAACACATTGGTTAATTAATTTTCTTGTTTCCTCAAATACAGATCTGCAGGCTTCAGCGTCATCTATCAACAGGAAAATACCAGCAGAATCTCTTTTCAAACCAGCCTGTCATGTTTGTATCTCCTACCAGTCAGCCCCCCTGCAATCAGCTAATTGAACTTATACAGCTGGCAGGAGGGAAAATATGTAAAGCCTTACGTCAGGCAAAAATCTGTATAGGAAAAAAACCAGGAAAGAAGTACCAGGAAATAATTTCTTTATCAGAAAAATGGGTATTAGGTAAGACACCAAATTTCAACTTATATTAAATATTGCAGAATATGTATTTTAAAAGTTATCAAAAGTATTTCGCTAAATTGAGGTTATGAAGGGAAGAAAATTGAACCAACTGCTACTGCTAGATTTTCAGGAAAGTTGTCTCTATGGTGAGATCTTTATCTTACAGCTAAGAAGGCTTTATGATGGTCCTGGTACTCACCATTTTAATCTTTCCTAGAACAAATATCATCCAAATATTTTCAAATTTATCTTTTGTATGATGGTTTAATTTAGAGCAAATTAAATTATGGGAAAAGGCCTATATGAGAATTGCTTTCAAAAACAGCATGCATTTCAACTTTAGATGTAGTTTTAACTGGTGTAAATAGGCATAGTAATACTGAAATATGGTGACTGGCACCCTCTGATAAATTTTCCTGAATGCTGTATTGTACATCAGAAAGACAATTTTTGCAGTCTCCATTTCACTTGCAAAAAGTTTCTTTTTAACACCTGCTGTTATGTTTCTGAGTTCTTAATCTATCATTTTCTCAACTCATTTGCAACCCATTCTCATAGACTCTACTTTCAGCACGAGTATTTTCCGAAAAGGGACCTTATTTAGAAAAAGTAAGCTTTCATTTATGTCATATGCTCTGTCAAGCTTCTCCAGAAAGTGTGTCACTCATACCCAAGCAATAAATGTACTACAGGAGTTGATGTTATATGACAGTAGCCAATCAAGTCCTAATCTCTTGACCTCAAATGCTGTCAGATCATAATGACTTAAAACTTGAATGAAAATACCATTAAAGAAGAATGGAAAAGTGAGCCATGAGGGAAAAATACTCTCTAAATGCACGTTTTATGTCATACTTACTTAAAGTATAAGATAAAATTGTGAAGATTGGCGAGAGAGGCGTAAGAAGCATTGTTAATTGTACCTTTCTCCAGTTTCCAGGAAGACTTAGAGAGCAAGTGTGCAAAAAAAAAAAGAAAAAAAAGTGAGTAGGTGATGAAACCAGAGGTTTGTGCAAGACTAAAAATAAGAGTAAACTGAACACAAAAGTTTCTAATAGTAGTGCCAGATGGACAAATGCAATGATCTGAAGCAGAGTGTGATTCATGTGTCCCACTCTTGTACTGGTCTCATGGAGGTCTGCCTTATCCCAGGTCTCATGAGCTCCCTGCAGCTGCATGGGCCACCTTCAGCCCATCAGTGAACTGAAGGAATTGCATATCCAGCTGCTAACTAAAAAGATTCTAAATAGTTTGTGCTGTTTACAGATTTCTCAGTTCATTTTTGCAGTCTGCTTTATAATCACTAGGTCCTGCTCACAAGGCATGGTCACACTCTAGTTAATGGGTTTTAATTCATTTTGATGAATCATACAATCTCTGAAAAAAGTATTCCTATACTATGCTTTAAAGGAATTATATAGAGTTTTGAAGCTCTGCCCCTTTCTCAGCAACTGTGTGCATAATAGTATGAACAGTGTCACCTATAAATTGCTGTCTGAATGAAATAAATCAGATCTGAAAGTGTTTCTAATCTTTCACACTCAGATGTTGCAATCTAGTTGGTTTGTGGCTATCTGCTCTCTGCTATTAATAACAGCTGTCAATTAATTCACTTAAGGTTGACCAGAACAAAAAGCACATAGCTCAGTAATGCAGCACTCTTTTAAAATTTTAAGTAAATGGTAAGTGCTTGCACTATTATCATTTGACTGTTTGCATTTATTTTCTCTCTCTGGGTTCTCAGCACCACCAAACTGCTTTATACTAGAAACTGCTCTGAAGTACATTGTTGCTTTACCATCTGTTTCTTTTGCATTTTATTTTAAATAATCCTTGTGTGTTTTTTATTTATTTTTAGATTCAATCACTCAGTATACAATATGTCCTATGGAAAACTACATTTTTTAGATGTGAGCTAACTCAAGAGTTTCCATATGGTGGTAAGGAAACACGCCTAACTTGGATTCGACAAAAAAATAAGATGTAAAGGAAATTTTGGAAAAAGTGCAAGTTATAGACTTATATATACAGAGGATCAATTACTATATTTTTAAGATTTGTGCAAGTGTTCATCTTGTGAAATTTTTAGATTTTGAAATAAAGTATTTCCATAATAAAAGTCATCTTCCTTTTGTTTATTTGTTGAAGACCTTTGGAACTAAAATCTGAAGGAATCACTATTCACTGGGAGGGAGTGGAATTTCCTAGTGTTCAAGCAAGGTCGGTCATGTGGCAGTGCAGTAAAAGATGTGCACTCAGCATGTGTGAGTGTGCCTGAGCTGGGTCTGGTGCAGTCAGCAGGAGCTGTGATCCCAGGGCAGATGCAGGAATCTGTTGGCTCTTCTAGTCCAAGTGCCCCTGCACACACCTGTAGGGCCGTGTTGCCACATCTTCACCACCACTGCTAAATACATTTCATTGGTAAAAGGATAAGGTTGCCCATGGTGCTCAAGTCACACCTGCTGCTGTAATCTTGCACTTCTAAACTGAGTTTTCAAAAGTAAGTGAAACTCAGTAATTATGCTCAGATATTTAAGATATTGTTTTATTTCAATGCCTTTAATTGAATCTCAAAATGTTTCTACCTTACACCTAGGCTGAAACAACAGTTACTGACTCTGAGTTAAATGCATTTAGACAGCACATCGTTCAAATGCTAAAATCTGTTGAAAAGGAAACATATTATGAAATCCTTTAGGTATTCCTGCAAAATGTATGCAAATGTCTCACATGTTAAATTCCTCTTTAATCTGTAGATTTGTTTTTAGCAGGTACAAAGTGAGGTTTATATGTAAAATATGTTGCATAGCATCTGTTATCTATAAATGTACAAGCTTCTTTAAAGACTTCCAAGTACCAGATATCAAAATGATGCATAATGACAGAGTAATGTTATTACATAATTTAAAGGCGGCTCATAACTCGCACCTTCCAAACTCAATGTTCCCCTCAGAGTTCCCTCAGTGTAAGAAAATGCAAGCTGTGGACAAAAAAAAAAATATTATTTTGAGTTAATATTATGAAAATTCAAAGTATAATGGTTGATTTTTATGTTATTTTTACACTGCCATTCTATTGCATTGTTCTAATTCTTGGGATTTTGAAGAGATTTGAATATAAAAGTTCTGCAAACAAGGATTATACAGTCTTTTTCTTCAAAACAAGTTCAACAGTATCTGTGGGTGACAGGCTGTTTCAGGTACAAATTCCATTTGTACAGTTGCTCTGTAAAATGTTAAATAGACACAGAATGGAAAAGCTCCACATTATGATTCTTCTATGGAAAATTAAACTGATTTTATTTTCTGAAATGCTAAGCACCTGTAACTCAAAAGGTTAAGACCTCATTTTCAAGTGTTACATAGCTGGATTTGATGTGTAAACTATAAAATCTAATTTGCTGAGGACTTTTCCTTGCTTAGTTTTCTGATATTCAAATTTTTAACAGTGGAAAGAAAAAAGTAGGAGAAGTATGTTTGATATAAAAACTGTTATGTTTGATACAAAATTTGCTAATCATGTCTGTCTACAAAATCAAAACTATTTACCTGTTCAGAGCACTGGTAATATGTTACCACTATTCAGCCTTGACCTTATGAGCCCCCTTATTAAGAAGGGAGTTGCCAAGTATTATAGAGTAAAATAAAAATACTTATATACATTGTGGCATGTGAACATATGGTTGCCAGTAAATAGCAGAATCATTTGTTTGAATTATACTGCTTAACTTTGACTATAACAACCTCCTGGTTTTATTTTTTAGTCATTTCCTAAGTGTACTACCCATAAAAATCTGTCACTATTAATTTATAGAATATAGCACTCCAAATCAGCTTTCTCATAAATCTTCTTAAGATTAGTCTCAGCTATTTAAGTTGTAAATTCTTGGATCATCTTGTTGGTCTTTATTAGCCACACATGTAACACACTTGACAGTGAAAAGTCTAATACCCTTTTATCCTAAACTAAAAGGTTTCCAACAAAACAATCTGCCAATTCAGATAATTCCACCTTAAATTCTATGGTTGATAGAAATCCCTATCTATTGGCTCTTCTTTCAGAATTTGTAGTAGACAGGCAGATATAGCCAGCAGGCAATTGAATTCCAAATTCTGGCCTCACATTCTGGGCAATAGGACTGCTGTCTACCCTGATTGATTGCTTTCTAAGAGCACACCCAGCACCAAGAAGCATCAGTGATTCATGAGCAGTTTTGAGTTCTGAGATCTTTGCAATGTGCAGTGGTCAGTGAACATTCTGCCACAGCACAGCCGTGCGCTCTCCTCTGCAGACAGGTACTGGATCTCCTTCTAGGGAAGATCTACATTTACTAATTTCCCTTATTGCTTGCTTTCTGTTTTGTTTTGTTTTGTTTTTTGCTTTTTTGGACATCTTTTTTGTGCAGGAGAAATTGTCTTAACCTTACCTTTTTCATCCTGCAAGAATACTTTTGCCATTCATTTGTGAAAATGACTAGGCATAGCTGCTGTGTCTCCTCCTCAGAGAGCTTCTGCTCCCCTGCTAAAAGCTCTCTAGTTCAATCCCATTAGTACAATTAAAGGTCTTTCTAAGACAGCTTAATTTGATTAGGAATCTGATTAAACCAAAATATATTGGAAAGTCAAAATAAATATTATTCCTCTGTGAGAGTCACATTAGCTGAGCTAATTTGTAAATGTGGTTTTAACTCCTAGCACATTTTAACTTATTTTACTTTCATCAGTGCTGTAGGTAGTACCAGTTGGGTGCACAGACCAATATTCCTCCCACCCTTCCTCTTCCAGAGATAAGAGCTTTTACCACACTTGGTCTAATTTAGTTGGGACTCATATTGGCAAATACTGAGGACAAACACAAGCATGGCCTTGAAGAATGTGTTGCTCAAGCTGTGTCAGAATGGCAGCAAAATTGTTGTCCTCTTCAAACCATATGTCCATAAAAAATGGCCTAGGATCTAAAAAACTTTCTTCGTTTCAGTGACTAATAATGTGAGATTGCTAAGGATGTGTTTGAAAGAAGAGTGCCAGTGAGGTAGGTGGATGTTATATCTCTTTTGCCCCTTTCTCTGTTTTTGTAATCAGTTTTAGATTGTAACTGCATTTATGGTAAGTATATCAATACAGTAAAAAGTCTCTAAATAGTCACAGTGATCCCAGTATATGAACCATCTGGTATTAACTTACTAAACTACAGATTTATGTTTCTGGATATCTTCCTGACTCAACTATCATCAACGTTTTGGAGATTGTTCTTTTTTAAATAAAAATAACTAATAAAAACTATTACATCACTTAATCATCTGTTGATAGTTCCACTAAAATAAACTTGTGTTATATTAATTGATATGTATAGAATATAATTTTGCAAAACTGCATTATGTGCTGAAGTGTTATCAGCACATTCAGTGCTAGGAACCTGCCAGCACACACGCACTTTTTTTTTTTTTTTTTTTTTTTTTTTTTTTTTTTTTTTTTGGTGAAACCTTAGAGACTGTGAGGCAAAGGTGCTCTAAATTAGTCTTTCTGGGCAGGTTCTGTGGCTCTGTGGAGCAGTGTTTCTAATATCTACAAAGCTTAATGTTGAGATATACCAGTAACAATATCTAGGAAACTGAATAAACTAGTTATTTTTTCTTCCAAAGAAACCCATAACTACAAAAAAAATTAAAAATTTGTTCATACTGAAACCTGAAAAGTATTAACAAGCCTCTCTCAGTGCCAGCAGTCATTTTTAATGACAACTCTAATAAAATAAAACCAAATGGCTGTGGTCCTATTGCAATAAACAGGGTCTAATTTCTGATCTCCTTTTATTACTTTATTTCAAAATTACCTCTTTGCATGACAGAACCAAGCAGCAGGCTCTGGAAGAGTATCACCTGTACTACAGCATCATGCAGCAGCTGATAAAAACTGCCAGTGGTAAAAAAATAACCACTGTTATCAGCACAGGTGTCTGCTGAGAGCTTTTGCTGGGATCTCGCAAAGCAGGATTTTCCTTCTGTTGATACAGATGTGAAGCAGCCTCTAATGACCCAGGAGTGGCTCAGGCTGCTGTGCAGGACCGAGGTGTTAAGTAGCAGCCAGGTGTGATGCAGCACTGCACGTTTCCTTGGACATCCTTCGGAGAGTGATGTGTGACACAGGTCTGGAGGCACAGCCCTCCCAGCCTGCCGGCACCTCCTCACCTTCCTCACTCCCGGCAACCTCGGGCTCACACTGGCTGAACCTTCCTGTGACCTCTTCGTGCCAGCTTGTGTTGTTTGCCTTGTAGCATCTGCTCTCTGGAAGGCACCTGAGCAATCACTAGAGGCAAAACGGCTACGGGGTGTTTATTTTCCAAGGGAATTTATCAGTGCCCACAATGCCATTCACATTGTTTTAGAGATTTATTTAAAGAAAAAAAAAAAAAAAAGGTGCAGCTACATGTGAGTTGGTGAAAGGATTGATACCACCGGTCCAGACATGTTTAGGCTTTGCTCGGGGATTGTTTTTTCCTTGTTCATCACAGATTTTATGGAGCTATACACTCATAGCTTTTAGGAGAGAAAACCAGGTCTTTAGGAGGGTGTGTGAAGGGAGGTGGATTTACAATACTATTGATGTGACATGTGCATGTGATATGGCAGCTGAAGCTGAAACTTGGAAACTCTTCTGCAAGTGGTTACTTTTTGAAGTACATAAATCTCTTTTAAGACCCTGCTTTTTCAAAACTTTAAATAATTAAAGAAATCCACTTTAAAAATTACAGGAGGAGATAGCTTCATGATTGAGAACTGTTAAGCAGATGATCTCATCTCTAAATTACATTTTCAGTTGTTGGATACAAGTTAGACTTGGATATAAGTATGTGGAGAGGTAAAGAAAAAACATTTTCCAGATTTTCTGTTCTGGAGTGAAGCATTCCAGCTCATTCATTCAAACTGAAATTTGCTCAGGGGAAGTTTTGCTAAGTAAGTAGTCCAATGGATCTAGAGATAAGCCTAAATCCAAGATTATTTTTATGTATGCAGTATGGAAATTGTCATGACATTAAATGTTCTGTGCAACACATTGTGGCTAAAACTAAACCAATATCTAAAATTCTGCATTATACTTCTTAAATATTAAGTTGAACAAACTAGGTATTTTTGATCTTAACATTTGTGGGGAGAGCAAAGTTTTTATTTCAAGAAATCAATAAATATGGACCTGCTCTGACTACAGCCTAATGTGTCAATTCATATGAAAATCAAGATACTTGGGAACCCTGCTAAAAGCTTGCAGATACTTGACCTCTGTGAAGAGCCTGGCTGGTCCCTTTGCCACTTTTAATGTACACTTAAGGAAATCTGGTGTTCCTCCTCCTCCCCACCAATGACTGAATATTTCTGAATAACTTGAAATTCACACCCACTTGAAATGCTGACTTGGGAATATGCTTTTTTGGACACATGCTTTATCATATTTCAGCTGTACACAAAGATAAGCATTTTAGAAGTTAGAGGAAGAGCATTTCCTCCTACAGGAGAGGATTTATATTTTCTCTGACATTGCCCAGGCAACACAGGCTTGAATATAAAATTGACGCTAAAAGCAGAGTTCTCTAGTCTGGGAATCAACACTGTTATTTTATTCCCAGCTACACTCAGTATCCTACTTGATGAAGAGAAGAATGTCCTTAAGTGCAGGGATGCTGAGCATATTTTGATGACCCATATAGAAGCTATTACAGGGCACAGCTGCAGATAAAAGAATTTGATGTTATAGAACTTGAGATTCACTTTGCCCTGATTTTATCCAGCCTCTTCTCCTTCTGTGCTTTCTTGTCTTCTCTTTTTCCTTGATGTCAGTGATATTTCATATATTTTAAGTGTGTTGTATGAGAGACAGAAACCCACAGTCTCTAAGCATTACAATCTTGCACAGTATCACAGCTCCTCTGTTACAGAAACAGATCTCTTCTGCCTTCCCATTTGGAATCCTTTGTATACCTAGACCACCAGCAGTGAGCTACACACGAACCATGAAGCTACAGTACTCATGGGAGATCTGAGCCTTGATCTGCACAGGTTAACAGGGGCCTTGTACCCAGTTCTTCAGTTCACTGAAGTTCACCCTTTATGAGGGTTACTCATTCCACTACATTTCCTACCTATGCAATTTAAAGCATTTGTGTTAAAAGTGTAGGTAGGCACAAAGACAGCAGGAGCACAAAGACTCCTAATAAAGACTGTCTGAATATCCAACTGAAGTTTTCCAAGAGATTATATCATTAATGAAGAGAGGTTTGTATCTCAGGAAGCTTTGTCTGTTGCCTAAGGTAGAGAGCTAAAGACCTAAGTAATCCCAAATGTGACTGCCCACTGAATTCAAGAAAGCTTCTCTTCTTCCTGCCAACTAGCAGCATCTTCCTTTGCAATTCCAAGCACACGGGTATTCAGTTCTGTTCTCCCTTGAGTCTAAACAGATACAGGACATTGGAGAAGGTTCAGAGAGGGGTAGTAAAGTCAAACCTACAAAGTGTCCTCTGCAAGAGAAATTATTGCATAAACTGGGAAATCCTTGACTTCAAAAGAGATGGCTGAGAGGACAGTGTTACTCTTCACACTACATAGAATCAAGCTGTAGAACTTAGTGGATGTTAAAAGTTTATATAGATGTAAAAACAACTGAGGTAGGAATTGTTGGAGGCAGGACAATCTTGCTGAATGGCATGGTGACTCCCTCAATCTAGATGGCACCAATTCCAGGTGCTTCCTGGCCTTTTTGCTGCCAGGCAGTAATACAAGATGCACCTTCCAAAACTAGCTGGAAGTGGTGGGTATGATGATCTACAGTGGTTTGCAATACTGCAGAGAGACAACATCCTGATGATGGCCCACTACATCCAGTCAGGGCAACAGAGAAGATGTGTGTTACATCTATGGCTGCAACAGTTCAAGGAAACTAGTGACACTGAAGTCTGCTACAGCTTCAGTTGTGACTGTCACAGTCACAACCTGAAAAAGTGTATGTAGGCTGAATCTTAGTACCCATCCTAATTAACCATCATTTTTCCAACCCTGGAAGTGAAAGTCTGCATCCAAATAATTTTAGCAATCCAACTTTGTGCCCCCACCACTACTGCACCAAATAAGGGGTGTCTCCTTCTTTTTATATTCTCCCTCCACTTCTGAAAGACTATGCTTCCAGTATCAGTAGCACAAACCTGTCTCTTTTCATGGACCAGAGTATGAAATGAGTACATAACCATAGGAAATGAGTAGCCAAGTGGTCAGCTCTGCCTACTTTCCTGGCACAGATGCCATTTCTTTGTGGCATGCAGTGAGTGGGAGAGCTTGCTCACTTACAAGGACAACCAGGACAGTTGCCAACCCTCTCTGTGTCTTGTATTCCACTACTGTTTATATCTAAAATAATATCAGAATTCTTTCCAGTGAATTAAAGAATAGTTTTAGAATGTGAACTTATCAGTAAATAACCAAATCCATACTTGATTTCAACTTGGTAACTTTTTGCTTTTGTATTTTTGACAGAACTAACTTCAGTTACTGAGGTAAGAAAATCTTCACTTTTTTCAAAATAGGAACAAGTCCTCTGTTCTGTTGTAACTAATAAAATTTACTCATATCTGTGGTCTTATTTTTTTTCATTTCTATCTTAGTAGCTGGACTCTGTATAACCAGCAATTCATTAAGAAATGCTACTTCACTTCCTAGTAAGATGAAATATTCTTAAGATAGACTTCCAGCTCCCAACACAAAGAAAAAAATGGTGTACAAATATCCAATCCCAAGTTATACAAGGAAAGTACAAATACAGGGGTCTCTCAGGAAAACTGGATGTTGCAAATTGAGTGTGGGAAAATGCTGAGAGCTTCAGGTCATGGCTGACATTTAGACTCAACACCTCTGCTTCTGCATTGCTATTACTGGTAGTCAGTGACGTAAAACACTGCTTTGCTGTGGGTTTGATATTGAGATAATCTGTACAATGAGCCACTGAATCCAGCTATATTTACAGACTTAATAAACTCTTTCTGCAGAATATCAATATGGGTACCTAGAAGCAATGTTTGTTTTTAACTTGCAGAGCTGTGCTCTTTTGCATGACCTGCACAAGGAAAGCATTAGTATTTGCCTCTTCACAAGTGATTTCTGTGTCAATATTATTGCCCATGATTCAGCTAACTGAATACCTGAAAACTGATAGCTACATTTTACAAGTTAGAAAATTCAGAGAGAAGCTTTATTTCCATACTTCATTTCTGCTGCACCACAGAGGGTCAGAGGTTCTTCATCCCTGGCCTGTGGTCTCCTTAATAAGGGGAAAGGGCTGTATTAGAACTGAATCAGCACAGGCCCTGTCTATCCACTGCTCTTGCAGAACAGTCTGGTGGTTTATGGACAAATGATGCTATTTATTTTACATCCTGTTTTGTTTTGGTTTTTTTAAAATATTTTGCTGTAAAACATGTTTCTGTGTTTTAGGGAAAGAAAATTACCTCAGTCTTGATGAATTTGTGATTTCAAAGAAGGGAGGCACACTGCAATAAGTTTGAAAATACCCTTTAGAAACATCCAGGATTGTCATAGATAACTCTTGAGTAATGTACATGTGGCTGCTAGCAAGGCTGTAAATGGCTGCAGTATGCCAATAAAGGATGCCATCTGTTAAGTCTGTCTATAAAAACAAAAGTTTATTTACAGCCTTTGAAGCCTGAAGGTTTGGTTAGGTTTTTCGGGGGTTTTTTGGTTTGTGTTTTTTCGGGTTTTTTTTTTGGTTTTTTTGTGGGGGTTTTTTGTGGGGTTTTTTTTTTGGGGGGGGTGGTTTGGGGTGGGGTTTTCTGTGTGTGTTTTGTTGTTGTTGTTGTTGTTGTTGTTGTTGTTTTTTGAGTGGTTTTTTTTTAGGATGTTGCTTTACCACTGAGAAAATTGTGGCAGTGTTAATAAAATGATTTATGGAGTTATCAAAATGCCTGTTGTGACCAATTAGATCCTCAACTCAACTCACTCCTAAATTGGAGTTTAGCTTTGTCAAACAAACTTTACCTCAGGTTTGGTCATCAGCCCTTCATACCATGAAGGGTAGTAAAGGCATGAGTGCACGAAGTTGAGGTCTAGATCTTTCTTCTTTCAAGAGTGAAGGCTGTGGTGTGACCTGGGGGAGTTATTCTGGGTGCTCATCAGCATGTAATTGCAGTGTCATCTACAAAACCTGTTATACCTGAAGAGGGAGGAGGGGGGAGAAAAGGATACCTGACTTCTAAGGTTATTTTTACTCCAAGAAACCTTTTTGTATGATCCATTGTGGGTCACTACAGAAATCCAGCCAAGCCGGGGAAAGCAGGGTAAGATAACAGAAGAATAAGCAGGTAGTTTGTACATCTTTCTTTGTACACCCCATGTTTCTATTCACAGAGGCTACAGGCAGAAGGTAGGGCAATCTAAACACCCACACATGCTTGTCCAAAAGGCTGGAAGGACCAACAAAAGCACTAGCAGACAAAAATCCATGTTAAGTAAGAAGTTACTGCCTACCTGATTAGTGGCCACCACCACACAGCAGCTCTTTGCTGACAATCATGGAAAACAGAAAACAATACAAGCTTTAAAGACACTGGAACAAATTCAGTATTAGGCAGGGTCAAAGAGAAGCATGGCTTAGAGCAAAAATAGTAGAACCCTCTTATTTGAATGAGATGTTTAAATCCACTATTCAAAGAAAAGTGACTTTTTTCTGAAGATACTAAGATACTGCTTTCAATACTTGAAATAATCCATTTGTCAGTGATACTAATTGAAAGATACTCTAGTCAGGCACAGCAAAAAGTGTTGGATGAGGTGCTGATGAGAATTTTTTTAATAATAAAATAATAATAATGCTTTATGATGTTTGGTTTTGGGAGTTTTAAAACCAGACAACTGTTGTTTTTGCACACTTCATCAGAGAAACACAGCAGTGGAGAGCAAACATCATTGAGGTTTCGTGTCTGACATTATGCAGGTTACAGTATGAAAAGCTTCCCCTTAAATTAGTTACATTAACAGTGTTGATATGATATTTCTGTTCTAATGAGCTGCATTTCAGCATTTTTCTCATGTTATACAGGACATTTTTGGTCAGTTAGCATCTGCTGGTTGTGTTTGACTGTCAGTAAAGAGATATTCCTATGGAGTTCTTTAATTGCTTATAGCAAATTCAGGCTTGGTCCAGACAATTCTGAAATAAAGCAAGAAAAGCTTTGCAGATTATTTGTTTTTTAAAAGTCACCAAGGTGCTGTGGGAAGCCCCAGCCAGCCCAAGGAACCATCCCTGCAACTCAGCCCACCACCATCTGCATGGAGGCGATCCCAGCTGCTGAAGCTGCTGAGGCAGCATGGCTAGAACATACAAAATAATGCCCCTGATGATACCTGCTGCCTCCCAATGCCTGAGTGAGCTCACTGAAGAAAAGGTTCATGCACAGATTCCAAGGATTTAAAGCATAAAGAGATTTGACACACCAAAGCAGGCAGCAACAGCAGCTCTAACACACATGGGATTCCCCTAACAGGCAGGATGGGGAAGCCTGTGGAAATGGGAGACTCTAATTTGCTGAAAAGTGAGTGTGCATATATATCCCTACCACCCTGGTAGGGTCCTGGGCTAAGTCCACAGGTGCCACAGAGCCCTTCCTGTCCCCACAACATGGGGGGTGTGTTTCTCTGAATTGGTATTTCCACCTCATCTTTGATTCCTCATAGTTTTCATCAATCTCAGCCAGCCCCGTCCTGCGCTCAGAAGTCTCATTTAATCTAACTGATGGATAAGAAGCATATGCAACTTTTTCAATACGATTTCTGACTTCACCCTTTTAACCCAGAGAATAACTATAAATAGTTTATAATGTCTGGGATTTCCACAGCCTAAGTGCAGCTATAAATAGTTCTAAATATTTTCCCACTTCATGCTTTTGAAAAGAACATTCTCCACTTCCTTTCTTGGTGAACCCCTGGGAATAATGCTAGATCACAGCTCAGAAAAGATGTATATTAGGAGAGTTTAGCAAGACGGAGCTACGGCAGCTCTCGGGCTCATTTCGCGTCTGGAAAGGGTCAGGCGTCCTTCGCCAGGAGCTCATGTCCGCGGTGCCCCGTCCGTCGGTGCCGCTCGGCGCCGCGGGACGCGCGGCTGCTGTTCCCGCGCCGCGCCCGCGGGGCTCGGCCGCGCTTACGTGCGGGACGTGCGCGCTCGGAGGGCGCTGTGCTAAACACCAGGGCAGGACACGTCCCTTCGGCTCGCATTTACGCGCGGGCTCCAGAGCCCCGACACGGAGCCGCCGGTCCGTGGCGAACCGCCGATGGCCCGGGGCGGGCGGGAAGGGCCGGGAATGGACCGGGAACGGGCCGGGAATGGACCGGGAACGGGCCGGGAATGCCGGGCTGGGAGTGGCGCCCCCTGCCGCCCGCCCGCGGGGCCGCTGGCAGCGCGGCGCGCGGGGCTCCGCGCGGGGAGGCGGCGGCGGCCGCGGGCGGGAATTCCCGCTTTGGCCCAGGGCAGGCTCGCTCTGAAACGAGTCCGGTACCGGAAAGCTGATGACAAGAAGGGGGAAAAAGACTGACCTAAATTATGTTCTGCCATTCAGTCCTTCGTTTTCTCTATCTTGTTTTGTTTTTGTTTGTTTGTTTTTTTTTTTAATTTTATTTCACCTTAAACCACCACGCTGCTCTCACCTTAAAAGTTCTAAAACGTCCGATATCTATTTTACCCATGATGTGAAGAAATTTTAAGCTGATGATCAGAAAAGACTGTAATTTATCTACTACAGAAGATGATAAATTTGCTGAGGGACACTAGATCATGTACCTCCTAATGAACAGGCATTTGCAAGACACAGCTACAGGGAATGGCTTCACACAGAAATTTAGGAAGCACAGGGAGGAGAACTGCTCAGTTGACAGACCTAGACCATTCATTCTACATAGCCCAGAAAAATGTTCATGTGAAAAATATGAAAACAGAAAATTACATTATGTCATTATATCTTTTAAAAGTACAGAGAAGTTTGACAAGATCATTTTATGCATGGCTTCATGTCTACAGAAAACTAGATGAGCAGTAATGAAAGACCAGTTTCAAAACAAACATTTTTAAATATGGCCCAGGAACTGGCAGGGATGTTGAGTTCCTAATATTAGATGGCAGTGACTTTCTGTAAACAAGGAGCATGAGAAGAGAAAGTCCTAACCCCGTAGGACTCCAGCAACTCAGAGAACCTCCATAGTATAAGGTGTATAGTGTGTGATTCCTAATACCAAGAGCACAGTGAGGTAGTTTAGCACACATAAAAACAGAAATACTTGTAGGAATTCATATTTGTTTTCTTTTGACACTTTAAATCAAAATAGCTTTAAATTTGTATCTATGCAGTAGCAAATTTGTATAAAAAATGAGTGCAAATTGTCTGCGATATATGAAATACCAAAATGCTGATTCCTTAAAAAAAGCCAACATTTCCACAAGTATTACTATCACAGCCTGTTCACAGATTTGTTACATGGTATGCAAACTCTGCACCAACTTATAATGCTTGTACACTGAATACACTGAAGTATGGCTCACTTCAAAAATACCTCCTTTTTACATTGTCTCAATTGTGGTTGGTCCAGATAAAAAGGCTGTTGAGATAATGGAAAATTCCTCATCACAGAGAAGATCTGACTGTGCACAGGAGAAGAGAGCTCTCTGCACAGCCACATCTCACATCTTTGAAGACTTTGGTAGTTTCACATTGTGGGGGGGAGTGGATATTTCTTTTTTCTCAAACCCATTGCAGACAGAATGTGGGACTATAACAAACCTTTGTATCACAGCGGATCAACCAAAAGCCCCAAATCATACAATCAGTGAGTGTTCCATAATCTACTTGGAAATGCTGTACACATCACAGATTACCTCTGTATAAAGACAAGCCTGATCTCTCAATGTAGTGGCCAGCACGTACTCTCGTTCAGGGTGTTTTTGAATGAGAATTGAGATGCCTACACCAGCAGACCAGTAAAATGATTCTGCTGTTATGACAGTAGGAATATAAGCCCAAGCAAAGGTAAAGAAATAACTACAGCTTTGATATACAACATTCCTTCCTCCTTGGAAAGAGCACTAAAAATGCACCAAGCAGTACAGTGCACTTGAAGTTATACAGGATAATCCCAGGAGTTTCTGTGAAGTCAAAAGAAAAAAAAAAAAAAAAGAATTTTTACAGCTTCTGTCTTATTGTCGCAAAGTATTCTGTAAGCATTTGTGCTCCTTGGCCCTGTTTCTTCTCTTTCCAAGCTTGTTTTTCAAGTGGAGCTCCTTTACTAGTAAGCATTCATTTGAATAGTCATAGTATGAGCCACAGCCTCTGAACTGACAATTTCATTCCTCTCCCTTCTGTGCAATGTTTTTCTTCTGCAGGTCCCTATCTCTGTAGGATAAAATGCAATTCACTCTAATGGATTAAACTCAAAATGCTGCTCCCATTTGGCATAGAGTGAGCTCTTACAGAACCCAAAAGCATGTTTTCCAAACAGAAGCAATATGCTACAAGGACTTGGTTCAAGCCTTACACTACTCTAGGTAAGGTCTAAAACATAGCCAAATGTGGCAGTAAACTGAGGTAGGAAAAAGTTAAATGATCAAGCTGAAATGTTATTTAAATATCATTAATTAAAAGCTCCAGCCTAGCTGCAAAGAAATAAGGACACAAGTTTGGCAATACTCCTAAGGCAGTAAAAGCAATGTTTAGAGAGAAAGAAATCTTTGTCTGAATGCAAAAAGGAAACTAAAACTGGCAAAATGGAGCAAAGAAAATGTATCTGGCTGTTCACAAACTGACAGAATACAAACCTCCTTCAATACAAGGAGAATTTCCATTAATTTCAGCAGGGCCACTGTCAAAAATCTCATCATCTAATATAGTCAGGGTGAAATCCCAGAAGCTTCATAGGCTACTTTTAAAAGTGAGTATAATTTATAGTTGCTTCTGTCACATCTCACTCTTCTATTTCAGACTCTGACAGACGAAGGTCAGTTGCTTCTTCCTTCAGAAAGAAATGCTGAGAACTCAAATTGTCTCCTGTTGGCAGCAACAGGGCTCCTGCTGATAATTTTAGTAAAATGGGAACATGGGCACCAGCCTCCATGGAAAATCTTCAGCAAGTGGGAAGGAACCTAAACTTCTTGCCTCTTCAAAGGAAACCATTAGCCAGAGGAGTGAGATCACACCAAGTCGAGGTGATGGCTGACTGTTGCCAAAAAAGGGAGGGCCCACCACCCCCTCTGCAGGGGACCAAATCCAGTATGGGAACGTGGAGCTAGATCAGCTTGCTGATTTGGGAGAATGACTAGGCTTTGTTTCTTGTTTCAACGGGTTACTCTTCTATGGAATCACGTGCTGGATCGACTTGTGGTCACATCTAAATCCCAGCTCAGGGAAGCAGTGTGTGAGTGCAGGGCTGTGGGGAGCAGGCCTGCTCCATACCCAACTTGTATTATGAAACCGGCCCATAAGAAAAGCATGATCCTCAGCATTAGACTGTGAAGGACAAAGATGAGAGTCTCTACACAGTGCAATTAATGAGATGAATGAGCATCCATTTTCCTAAATGGCAAGCCTGCCATTGAAAATTAGGTGGGGAAAATCAATACAATTTCTTGGAGGTTTATATTACTTCAGAGGGGATTTATCCTCACCCTGGCAGTGAAAAAATCTCCAGAGGGATGTGTGCTGCCCTGGTGCTGAGAAGTCCTTTGAACATGCTAGATGGGGCAGGGAGCTGAGGTAAGCCCTGAGGGGAGCAGGCAGCTGACATGGTGATCTCTCAACTCCACAAAGCCCCTGGAAGGGTTGCTGTAACCTCAGTTTTTCAGTGGGTTTACTCTGGCCACCATATCATTGCCAGCCAACTCACAGTGCCCTGGCAGGGCAGCACTAATAATAACTGAACTACAGCAAATGTCATCACTTCCCACAGCCCCTTCCCTGCTGAGCCAGGCACTCAGAGCTTCAACCCAACAGGGGAAAAGGGACATTCCCCACCCAGTGTGAATACAATCAAAACATGTCACAGTACTTCTAATTAAATCCTACTTACAGTTATTGCCTCTGTAGAATCGCCTGCAAGGAAAAACCCCAGAATAACTCAGTTACCATGTAGTTCAATTCACCATTGTTGTCTGTGACCGATGCCAACCACATCCGAGAAAAGGCCATCACTGTCATAAATTCCTGCAATCATATGAACAAGCAGAAATGTCTTCCTGACTGCACCTGGGATTTGGACAATGATACATTAAAAACCTTTATCGTTTTCTTGTAGGTAGTTTAACCAGAGAGGCTTTCTGTACTGAAATAATTAGGACTTTGGAGATTCCCTAAACAAGTTCCCATGAGAAGAGTTTCTGGGTAAGGCTTCTGGTAAATTGCTCAGGCCGGAAGATGATTACAATATCTCTTGCTCTGACAGAAAATTAAAAATCACAATGTAATATTGGAAATGGATCCCTTCAGCTGCAAATGGGATATTATGTTTCTGCTGATATTTGTTAATTTGTATTTTCAAGCTAAGTTAGATGAATGTTATCTATTCTCTGTGCTGGCACTGACTGATGAAAGATTTTGGAAATTATCTATTCATATACCTATATGCTTATTACAATAGAAGGATGGAAATTTAATTGTATTCATTACTTTCATTGACTTTTTTGTTGTTGTTTTATGAATCTAACTTTAGTTTTACAGGACTGGCTTCTGTGAAACTAAGGAGTACACTTGTGCTGCTGCATGGGAAATATCTTGTTTTTAATGAGTTGCCAACTTAATGACCTGTGGGATTTCAAAGTTCCTTTTTTGTTTTAAAGGAAATGATTAATATATATTCTGTCTTTAATTATAGTGCTATAATTGTGTGAAAGGAATTCCATTCATTCTTTTCTTCATTGAAATGTCTTATATTTGTGAATGTTAGGCGACATATTCTCCTAAAAGTTCTGTCTGCAAAATAGAGGTATAATATTACTCACTTTCAAATATGAGAGTAATGGGAGTACTGGTATTCCTCAGTTTAGGCCAGAATATTTTGATTCTTACTTTAAAATGATAGATAAATTATTTAAATAATTGCTTGACAAAAATAAAGTGAATTTATATGGAAATAAATGCATGGCTTCAAGTACCTATTAATGTAATACTTCTCCTTATTTTTTTACCAAAATTTCTCTATAAGTAAGCTTGGAGTTTTGATAATAATTTCACTGTGTCTACACATGAACCAGCACACCCCAGGCACTAGTCTGATGGGTCATTACTTGTCAGGTGTTTCTACTTCCTCTGTCCTCATCAGCTACCCAGCTTTGTGCCACTGAGAAAGAATAATAGCACGCATCTACTTTTTTTTGCAAAGTCATTAAAGAAACCGTTTAAGAGCTCAAGACCAGTCTTTGAGGAACTCTGAATTCACACTAGTTCTCTTTTCTCTTTGGCCAGTTCCTCACCTTGCCTTCAATTCTAATGCTGATCTTCAGGTTTCCCATCCTAATTGCTAATTTTCCATTTGGATATTTTTCAGATCCTCTAGAGAAGTTGATAACTTTTATTGCAACTTTTTAGTTATCTTACTAAAAAATATGAAAACAAAATTTGCATTTTATCCTCTTTTACAGCAATTTTAGTCTCTTTAGTAATTTTTTCCAACAAAAAAATATTTTTAAGTCCTGTGATGTCAGACTGAAAGACTATCTAGATTACTCTTCCTAAATATAGCATGTATTGATATAATTGAAACCTTATAATACTGCAAGCTGCAGAATCAATGTAATCTGTTTTCTTCATGCACACAGCACATTCTGCCTATTCTCAGTAGACCATGAAAGCACTCCTGGTAGATGAGCAGTAATTTAAAAAGTCAATAAATTCCTCCATTCAGGCATTCCAAGTAGGTTAATGTGAAATGAATACATTTTATATTGCCCAAGGTAGAACTGGATAATTTGCATTTACTCTGGATTATATTAGCAATCCCTCTTGTACCAGTGTGACGTGTCCCTGCAGGCATCTTTGGAATAAGAACATAATTTCTGCAGCTTGTGATGTTGATTCTCTGCTCTGTTTTTAACTTCTCCTCTCCAGAACTCTGAACAGAATGATTACGTCTGAAGGGAGGAGCAAGATGTACCTCACAAAGATTAAATCTCCAGCATATTATGTCCTCACTGTTACAGTCTACAGGGTAAATGGGAGATAGTCCTTCCTTAGGATACTGCAGCCACCTTTGAGACAACAATATTGCTCTTTCTTTTTTTTTTACATATTATTCTTTTCAAAAAGTCTACTCAGGTAAAATACTAGTGGTGCTAGGTTTATTGGTTTAATACAATGGGTTTTGGGTGTTCAAACTTGGTTTATCATTTTCATTCTCCCTTTATGACTACTTGGTTCTTATTGCTCTAAGCAAAAACATTTGTAAAACATGAAATAACTATTCTGTTCTGTACCGCTTAGGGCTGGTTTTCAAACTTGAGCTTTAACACAAAGTTCACAGAACAGGGAGAGCCAAGGGGAAAAAAACAAGTAATATGAGAAGAGATTTAGAAATTGCAGCATAAAAATAAGAGATTGAAGAAATTTTAGATTTACTTGTTCCTGGATAAAGAAGACTGAAAAGACTTCAGGATAGAAGTTTCCTAATAAACTTCATGCCGGATGTAAAAGACTAGCTAGGTATGGATCATAAAATATCTTGAGTTCTAAAAGCTCATCAAGTCCAACTCTGGGCCTTGCACAACACCATCCCCAAGAGTCACACCATGTGCCTGAGGGTATTGTCCAAATGCTTTTTGAACTCTGTGAGGCTGGTGCTGTGATCACTGTCCTGGGGAGCTGTTCCAGTGCCCAGCCATCCTCTGGGTGAAGAACATTTTTCTGATATCCAGTCTAAATCACCCCCGGTACAACTTCTGGCCATTCCCTCGGGTCCTGTCACTGGTCACCACAGAGAAGCGATCAGTGTCTGCCCCCCCTCCTCCCTTCACAAGAAGCTGTAACTGTAGTGAGGTCTCCTCTCAGTCTCCTCCAGGCTGAACAGACCAAGTGACCTCAGCCGTTCTTCATACAGCTTCCCCTCCAGGCCCTTCACTGTCTTTGTTGACCTTCTTTGGATGCTCTCAAATAGCTTAATACCTTTCTCATATTGTAATCCCCAAAAGTGCACACAGGACTTGGAGGCGAAGCCACACCAGTGAAGAGTGAGACAATCACCTCCCTCAGCCCGATTCCTGATGCACACCAGATATTTGATCTTTTCTTAATGCAAGGGGCTTGAAGTTGATAATCTTTTGAAATGTGTCATTTTGCATTTTTATGCTTTTGTCTCAAGACAGAAAGTCACTGCTAAAGTCACCAATAGGCATTTTAGGCCTGGCAATTTCACCATCAGTGTCTTTGAGCATTGAGATGGTTGTTTCATTAATATATAACCATATTTTATTTTTATTTCCCCTAGTAGTTCTTTGCAGGATACGGGGATAAAATCGGCCTATAGCAAAGGAGTGGGAAACCCTCTATCCTATTACATCTACTCATTCACAAATTAAAGGTGAACATAACATAGAATTGTGACTTTGCCTGTGTGTATCTTCTATGATACAGGGTAAGGGTATCACCTACTTCTTACAGGAAAAAAGAGCAGGTAGAGTGAAGATCAGCCAACTACTTCTAGCTGTGATCTTACATGGATGTCTCATCTGTAGGCAAAAGGCTTGAGCACTGTCTCCAGTGTTCTGAGAGTGGAAACTGTGACAAAATTATTGTGGGAGGCAGCAAAAGGGCTAACTAACTCCTGTGTCTCTCTCCGTAGTTCTCTCTTTCTACCTAGTTTATTGCTTTTTAAGCAGAGGGCAGTACTTCTCTTTGTCTTATACAATGCACCCGCATTAAAGCAAAATTATCTGCTCTAAAAATTTCTATAGAGAAGAATAACTTTGTTTTGCAAAAAAAATCTATTACTTCATAATATAATGTCCTTCCATTGGGAACAATACCCTATTTAGAAAAAAAAAGGTGTGAAAGTGCGGCTCCAAGGAACTAGAGGTGGTCTCTGCCCCAAAGCAGTGAGCAATGGGAGTCCCCACACAGCAGGCTGTCCCACAGCTGTGGACCCGGAGAGCTCCAGCTATCAAGGAAGAATGAGCCTGGAAGCCCTGAGAGCCACAGCTCCCAGCACTTCCCAGATCTCTGCCAAGGATCCAGGTCAGCAAGCTGTCAGGAAGCTGAGTAGGGTTCTCATTGAAACACTAGATTTTGATGAGTCAGCAAATGCTCAATTAAAAACATGTCAGAATTTTTCCAACCAGCTCTACTGACAAGCTAAACAAATAAAGGGTGTGGGGAGGAAATATTATCCTTATTTTACACCAAGAGGACTGAGGCACAGAGATATAATGTCAGGTCTGCAGTCCGGAGGCAAACTTAGATTTCATGTCAACCCTTGATCACAAGAGTCTCTTTACTCTAAACTTAATTTGACATTACAATGATCTTGTGAGATAAGTATTACTTTAATTTTATAAATGGGAAACCAAAATAACTTGTGCAACAGCAGATGGGAAGTTTGTATCTTGTACCCAGTGTTCCTAAAGCTGCAGAACTTCAGTAGCAAGCCTGCCTGTTTCTTTTGTAGACAAGGTACATAGATAAGACACAGTCAGACTCAGACAACCTTGCAGCAATGGTATCAATTCCTACAGCAAAATACTCCCATGCCACAGTCTTCTTATACTGAAACCATACTGTTAATGCAAAAATGTTGGTTTACTATGACTAAAACCCTCGTAGGTGGTTGTGGGTAGTATAGAACTAAAACTTTACATAGAAGGAAGTAACTAATTCTTCCCTAAACACTCATAAATACAGTTCAACTGGTATTCCTAGTTCTGCTAAACACAAGCAGCTATATCTGTGTCTAGGCACACCACATTAATTCTCTTCTCAGGTCTTTCATGATCTCATGTTTCTCAGGCTTCTCTGTATAAATATTAACTCATCCTTCAGGTGGGTTCACACTATTAACACAGCCCTAATTGAAGGGAAGAACTGTAGCATCACCTGGTATCAAAGTCTGGTTTTATTAATAGATTTTAATTTCAAATTTCAAAGAGCTTGTTGTGTTGTCTTGTCTCTGTTTATTTTAAAACTGAGGGTTGAAATTTTCAAGACTGCATTATTTTAGGGAATATAGCTATAGAAAATCTTCTATTCTGCTATGCCACTCATAATCCTTTTAACTTTTACTACTTTTGGTCTTAGAGTATAGATTTGTTTGATAAGGTCATGAGTAGCATTTGAGCTGTGAAAGTTGTGTCCTCCTACTGTGAAAATTGGCTCAAATTTGGCGAAGCCAAATGGCAAAGCCAGATGCTGTCCTTCCTGAGAGACATCAGGCTTTGAACCCTTCAAGCCATCCAGGGACCAGATGGGGTGGCCACAATACCTTATTTTGTCATTGTCTCAGTGCTGTCCTTGCCTGCACCCAAGTGTCACAGAGGCAGAGGCCACCCAAGTTACATACAAAGGGACTGAGACCTTGACCAAATGAGGGGGGAAAGGCCAAGCCAGAACTGCTGGTCTAGGGTGAAGCTGCGGCTGAGAATTGTTGAGGAAAGACTGGACTGTGACCAAGTAGGCAGGAAATAAAGATTAGAATTGCTCTGGCAAAGAGAATTTGACATAAAGAAGAGTGGATAGCAGGATTAGGAGCTCTCAAGGGAAATTAAGAGCAAACCAGGATTCACTATTAAAAAAAAAAAAGAGATGGACATTGTGTGAGAAATGTGAATGGGATGCACAGAGTCATGGGAGTAGAATTAGCTAGGCTTGTCTGGGAAGGAGATTGGAAAAAATATGTAGAGACAGAGCTGAGAACCAAAGGATGTATTTTGGAAGGGAGACTGAGAGTTTGATGGGTGAAGATTGGAAACAGAGGAAAGAGAAAACTTGGAGGCAGATGAAAGATGATAGTGATTCAGCTTGATGCAAAAGAGTGTGTGCTTCTTAAAACTCTGTTTTCTCCAGTCTGCAGAGTCTTGAAAATCACCATATCTCTGGTGTCAGCAGATGTGGTTTAGAACCATTAGGAAAAATGTGCTTCTACTCATTTACTAGTTTGGTTTATCAAATGATGACATATTATACTAGACATGTATCACAGATTCTGCAAAATATTTTATGGATAAATCTTATGAGTGAACATAATATCTCTCATGAATAAAACAGAATACCTAAAGGGGATCTTATGGAGATCTTTCAAAATCATGAGTGGAATAATCTCTTTAAAAAGATAGTGGAAAATATCTTTCAATACAAGATCTAAGGTACATAAAAATAAATTACAATGAAGCAGGTTCAAAACAAAAGATTTTACTGCTTGTCACACAGACTGCAGTGCAGCTAAAAACCAATACAGATAAAAGAAAAAATGGGTAGACATATGTAAAATAAATCTGTTCGTGAATTGGACCTGGCTCCAGATCCTGAACCACAAAGAGGGGTTCGAGAAGGCCGTGAGAGCTTGGAAGAATTTTTGCCACATCCTTACTTCATCTGTATCTGCCTTTCTTACTGATTTGTAGAGGTAAAAAGTATAACCAAATCCATAACAAGGAATCACCTGGGAGACAGAGAAAAACTGAAACCTGCCTCAGTTAGTGTACAGCTGAACTTGTCTCCCTGTCACTGTAAGGGTATGATGCAGAAGACTGTGTAAATCCCACCATAAACACAACCATGCCCAGTGCCACCCAGAAAATATCTTCAAGAACTAGCTCAGAATACAAGCTGGTCCAATGTGATTCCTCCTTTGCTGGTGGTAAGAGACATCCTTTCTAGTCATGATCTGAAGGTAAGGAATGGAATGAGTGGAGCACAGACATGCAGACATGTTGAGGTGGACCAGTCATATGTTGTGCAGCCTTATATTCTGTATGAGGGGAGCCAGGGAATCCAATGGGACAGAGGAACAAGAAGGAGCCCTGCCAGGACAGAATCAGGGACGGAGAGGAACTACTACATTTCACACCTGAGGCTGGAGAGGATTTCAGGATTCAAGAAAGCCTTAACTTCCTTGAACAAATGCAGACAGATGCAGGTCATGACCATTGTTGGAAAAAAGGCACACATCTAGAGGACCTGTAATCTAAATAAATCTACTTGTCTAAACTCGTCTAATTGTAATCTAGGCTAATTATTTTTCAGGTCACATTAAATAATTACTACAAAAATGCACCTTTAATATGAGAGATGTTCATTTCTCTTACCCTTCAGTGATAGGAGGTATGAATTTGATAGCCTCAACAAACTGAATCCATGTCTAATCCAGTCCCTTTGAAGTCTGTTGGGTATCTTCTCTAGCCACATTTTTAAAAGTGTCTTACCAAACTTTGTAACACATTGTGGGTCTCAAGTGGACACATGTGCTTCTGAAATACAGAATGAGAACTTGTAAGACCTTACCTAGGCCACTGTCCTAAGTGTTTTGCTTTACCTGGCCCTACACAAATACATATTGAGCTTCTAACTGCAATCAACTTTCTGCACAGACTGATGATGGTCATGGATCCCATTATGCACTGCTTAGTTCCCCACATGACATGCACTTCATGGCAAGCCCAAGCTCCCAATCAAAGTCCTTGACTCTAGGAATTCAGGAATTATTTGGATTTTAATCTTTGGCCTTAATATCTGTGTCTCATTTCTCAACATTTAACAACAGAACTGATACCAATACATCATCTTTCAGGATATTATTGAAGATAAGGCCATCTGTAAAGGTTTAAATTTTAAAGCTCAAGGGTGACTGATTTGTATCTGATGTTATCTGGCTTTGCTCAGTCTGTTGACAACTGCAGTGAGTAGGTGATGGAATTGTGAAACATGGTTTAGTGAGTAGCAAAATGGGAAACTCCCTTAACGTTCAGAGCTGGCACTTAGTGACAGTTTGTGGTTCCTTCTAGAGGCAGTTACAAGTACTTTTCACTATCAGATTAGCATCTGATTTTTTTCCCAGAGCTTGGTGAGCTTGGCCATTTTAGGTGTGGCAAGCACCAGCAGAGTAACCTAACACTAGAATAATCAGGTTCATACCAAATAATTATGTCCACACAAAACAGACTGAGCACCTTACAGACTGAGCACCTTACAGATGATTCATCAATGCTTTTGCCTCCAAATTTCAAGGGGAAAACATTGTTTATTCTTTTAAATGTCAAGATTGTTATACAGAAGAAAATAAAAACAGGCTTGAAGTTTAATATCTGGAGTACTAATTGCCCTACATTGGGTGATTTTTCTTCTTCCACCTGAAAGTAAAATGCCCAGAGAGAAATTTGATTAAAGGAGGTGCCTATGTTTTCATAAGACCAGAAATGACAAATTGTAGTGAATATCAAAACATTCTTCTTATTTTGCCTCTGACCTCTATAATGTGAAAGACAGTATTCAAATTCCTGTGGCACAGTTCAGAGGGATCTACAATAAAATGCATCTATGAGTCAAGAAAAGGAAAGACTTTGTGGCAGCATCCCAGATCTCATCACTGTGGTATATTTGGTTTTTGAACGGAAAAGTTTGAGTTTTATTCAGTTGCAGACATTACAACCCCATATAATGACATCATACTGATATAATTACACTAGTAAATTAAGCCCTAAGCCCAACTACATGGACTGTGTACCTTTTATGCAACTAAAATGGTATCTATATGTCAGATAACATTCTTCACAAAGAGAAAAAAATGCATTAAAAGAACCTGTAGAAAATATCCAGTTATGAAAAGCAGAAACAAAGTGTGTGAACATGGGCATGTGTGTGTGGTATCGAATGGTAAAAGATTAAGAATGCCAAAAAAGAATAAACTGGAAGGAAAAAATAAAATTCAAACAGTAATAAGAAAGGAAAACTTGTAATGCAAAATACAGCAAAGAAAATACAAACAGTCCTTGTAATAGAGGGGAAAACATTCAAAGGAATAAAATTTAAACATTTAAAAACTGGTAAAGACATGTCTTTTTATGCCTAAGACTAATGAACTGAACGATGCCATTTTCAACACACACTAAAAACAGCTAGCAGGTCAACAACAGCAAAGGACAAAGCTTGTCCCAGTTAAAACCTGGCAAAGGAAACAGATCTTAGCAGAACGTATTGTGCACTCAGTTCTTTCAAAACAGTGAGATCTCCACAAGCTTCAGGATAGAACTTATTTTTTAAAGACAAGGAATAAACACTTCACTACAGCCTAGAGCTCAATAAGCAATTTCTTCTGGGAAGGTTATTAGCCTGTTTTCTGCAAGACCTCTTGCATTTTCTTCAAAAGCAGATGGTGCCCCTAGCTTCTGCTGCCAACAGGTTACTGGGGGGCAGAGACTGAGGGTGAGAGAAGCGAGAGGCGAGGCAGGCAGCTGCCGGCTAGAGCGAGACACGTGAAATGCCTCCTAAACCCCGAGCATCGCTGTGCCTGGAGCTGGCACAGGGAGAGCTGCATTTTAGTGCTCCACTTTGGACTCATAGGCCGAAAGCGCGGCGGTAGGGAGGGGGCGGGGGACGGCCAAGAAAAAGGAGTTAATTTTCTTCTAACCTATGCTAGGATACAATTCATACAAGCGAAGCTCATCGGTTGTAAAAGCGTGTGCCTCGTTTTGCACGGAGCCGAGCAGCCCGGTCCCCACTGCTGCCGCTTCTGGCTGGCGAGTGATGGGGATGCGGCCGGGCTAGGGCCGGGGACGCGGACAGGGCCGGCGCCGCAGCCCGGGCCGCTCGCGGGGCCCGGCCCGGCCCGGCCCGGCGCCAGCGCGGCCCCGCCCGCCCGCCCGGAAGAGCCGCGGGCCGGGGCCGCCTTCCTGCGGCGCGGCTCCGCCTCTGCCGGGCAAGATGGTGGCGGCGGCGGCGGCGGGGCAGCCGTGAGCCGGGGCAGCCGTGAGCCGGTGCCTCGCACGCCGCTCTCTCCCTCCCCGTCCCTCCGGCCGCTGTGGCCGCCGCCGCTGCTGCTTGGCGGCCCGGGTGTGCCCGGCGCGGCGGGCGATGCGGGCGGCGGGGCTGCGGGGCTGTGTGTGAGCGCGCCGCCCATGTGGGTGTCCCGGTGAGGCCGGGGGCAGCGGGAAGATGCTGCTGTCGCTGGTGCTGCACACCTACTCCATGCGCTACGTGCTGCCCGCCGCCGTCATGATGGGCACGGCGCCCACCTACATGCTGGCCTGGGGCGCCTGGCGCCTGCTCTCCGCCGTGCTGCCCGCCCGCTTCTACCGCGAGGTGGATGACCGGCTGTACACCATCTACCAGAGCATGGTTCTCTTCTTCTTCGAGAACTACACGGGCGTGCAGGTGAGCGGCAGGGCAGGGCAGGGGGCGTCCCGGGAGCGGTGCCGGCTCTGGGCTGTCCCCCGGCCCCCTCGGGCCCGCGGGCAGGTGCGGCCGTGGCCTGTGCCCGGGACCGCAGAGCATCCGCCTCGTTCCGCAGCCGCCGCTGCTCCTCGGGTGATGCTTTTCACGGAGTGTTGGTGTTGTGTTCGTTTTGCAGGTCGGGGAACGGAAGAGATGCGACACCGGTCGTGCTCTATTCAGCACTTGAATGGCAGCCGTCTTTGCACACTTGAACCCCTGTGGCCTGTGCTGCACAGCTGTAGCATTAAATTGGCAGCAGATGAGAAAGCTGTCATCAGCTATAATTGTACATAATGCACGTACAAGTTTTTAATAAATAGATTACTTAATCTCTCAATTATTACAGATTTTTAGTTTTCGTGCAGTCTGCCTCATGTCGCTCTTTGGCCCTTAAACTTTGGATCAGCAATGGATTGTGATTATTCAGGATCTCGGTTTCAAGTTAATAAGTTGGAATTGGAGGCCTCTCTTGTATGTTCAGAGGGATATTTGCATTCAGGTGATAATACCTCACAAAGTTCTCAGTGTTTGAGAGGTTATATATTTGTCTGTAATTTGGAAAGTAGGCAAGGAGACTTTTAATTCTGCATGTAAAAAATAATAAACGACAGGTCTTTCTTGTGTCTAAACATGGCCTTCAAAATTTTTTTAATATACAGAAGGCTGTCTGAACATAGCATCAGCTCTAGGTGCTTGAGACCAAAGAATAGCAATACATGTTGACAGATGACAGAGCTCATACAAATAAGGTTTTCGCATATTCATGGCTAAGGCCTTTTTCCACTCTGTAATGAAGCATTTATTTCAGAATCAGGCTGGATCTCCCCTAGTTTCCACTCTTGAGTGCAGTTGTAGGCCTTGATTTCATACTGACTCTTGGAGAGAGTGACAAAGCCAGCTAAAGGTAGAAGAGTTGCACTCTGACATCAGAGTAAATAGAACGGATACAAAACTGAAGCAAGGTCTTTCTTTTGTGGTAGTTCTTGATTCAGCTTGTAATTTATGCAGTTTTGCATTATCTCTTGTCCAAATAAGCTAACTTGTGTTGTGCTTGATATATTAAAAAAAAAAGGAGCAGTAGTTCACACGTACTTATAGTTTTAACTGCCTTCTGTTTTATGTAGTGTCTCTGGTGCAGATACTTTAATGTGTAGTAACATATCTTGGTCATTAACTGCTAAAAATAGTGGTACAGAAGTTTAACTTGATTATTCTAAAAATGAGAGCCAAAAATCAGTGTATAAATTGTAATGAAAAAGCTACTCAAGCTGCCTACAACTGGTGTGCAGACAGTAGCAAACACTTAGAATTTTTAAAAAGAACTTTTATCCAAAAAATACCTGTGACATTAAAGAAAGGAAACTGCTAACCAAAAGAAACAGGAAGGCAACCATCATCTGTTGACCTCTGTTTCATTGCGTTGATAAACTTCATACAAACAGAAAAAAGGTGATGATCAATTGTAGGCCACTAACAGGAGATCAATTAGAAGAATTGAAATAGAGATGTTTTATCACAGTAAACAAGAAATAATGATAAGAAATTGTGGAGGAGGCATACGTCATAGGATAAATAAAATAGTAACCATTACTGGAAGGTAAATAAAAGCTTGGAAAATACAAATACATGTGTAGAGAGATAAGACCCTTAAAATCCATGAGTCGTTTAACTGGAAGATAGTCCCCATTTGTTTAAGGAAGAGAAACAGGGTGTCCTTTTAGACCTACTCTAGTGTACGCTGCACGTGTTTTAACTTGAAACTCACAGTGGAAAGTTAACCATGTGCCTGAGTATGTGAGATTGGGATGGTAACCTGAGACCTACTGTGGATGGGCTGTCTTAAGGCATGTAATTAGATGCAGAAGTGTAGCATCATTAAACTTAATTCAAATAAACCAGCAAAAATAGTAGCTTCGTAAAGGCAGTTGTAGGGCTCTACCAGCATTAAGGCACCATAAGGGCCATGGAAGGGAGGAATTCTGCATCTTTTTCAAGTCTATTAATTTATTCAATTGATTGAAGTGTGTTGGGGTGTTTATTTTTGTGACTGAATACATAGGAGACAACCTCATCCATCAGAATACTGGAACTTGTTGTAGTCTCACTCGAGTCGTTAGGAATCTATAGATACTTAAGTGACTTTTTGTTGATGTCTTTAAAATGTCTTTAATGTTATGTACTGTTTAGCATTCTTTGGTTTTACACTTAAGGTATTTGTGGTTTTTCAATACAAGAATACGCTGAATCAGTTGTGGATATTTGAAGTGTCTGATCTTAAAATAATTTTCCAAAATTCCCAGTAATGGTGAGTGGGTATTAATAGGGTAGAGTTGGTTACAATCATAAACATGGATAACTATATTTTTTATTCAAATATTAGTGTATTGTGATATTTTCTATTTATTTATCTGTCAAGAGGTGATGTTCCTCTCTATCATTTGCTGTTAATCCATTAAGTATCTAAATCTGTCTCCCCCTCACAGCTACATGCACAAGTGTATTTTTCTTCGTTTTGTTCTTCTTGACTTGGATGTTCTTAGCCAATTCTTTAAAAACAAAAACCATAGTTCATGCTAGGAAGACTTTTTATCTTTATAGCAAACTCCTCTGTTTTGATATGTAACTAAGTAAGGTGATAACCTGGTCTGCATGATAGAAATTCTTGAAATACTAATCTTTCCCTTTCTCTTAAGTATTTGACTTGAGATAGAAAATAATTGCAGAGCTATAATTGCTGTGAGCTCTGGGTATTTTAGGTCCTAGAGAGTGGCTCACGAACTACATGTAAAAGTTTTTTACTTGGTAAGTAAAAAAGTATTTAGTTGTAAATACTTTCTCTTTTTAAATTTTGGTCAGACTCTTTTTTCCACTGAAACAATTTTGTTTTACAAAGCCTAAGAGAACTCAAGTTTACTTGGCATCAGTTTAGGTTTTCCAATAATATTAGAATTCACTAACAAATTGCCAAAAATAATCCTTTTTGCTGACTGTCATGCAAGAGTTGGCAGTAGAAGACTGAAGAGCCAGTATTGAGAGTACAGAAAGCAACAACAACATCCCAGTGCTGTGAGGTAAACTCGACAAAGCCAGTATGCCTATAAAGTAAAATCCTATAATGCTGTAAATTTATCGGTGCAATTACATTTTAGCAGGCATCCATGAATTCTATTAAGCAGCTATAAATAGATTAATTAATCTGTGGCATTGTGATAGTGCTGCTCAATAATCTCTAGGATTATATACTCGCAGTAACGAAATGTGTAGATGTGGTATTGGAATGTGGCACAGAGAGAACATCCCTGCTTTGGCCCTGTGTGGCTTTGTACCTGTCCTGCCATAAGATGCAGGTGCCCTACCATTTTCCTTCTGTTTTCTAGAAGGAATATTGTATAAAGTGAAAATAATTGTATGTAAAGAGAGTCTCAGAGAGCAAAGGATGTTAATTTTATCAGTGATGAGCTAAAGCAGTTGCTGGTACAAACAGGTACAACTTCGGAGGACTTGCATCTGCAGGTGCTAATAGTTGGTTTGGCCCCAGGTTTCTGGATCATCAAGTAGCTGATGAACTGTGGTTGTGGTACTGCTTTTCTCTTTACTGTGTCAGGGGAGTCTGGTCTCTTCCACTTCAAATAGGCTATAAACTGTTGAATCTTGCCATAGAATGTGAAAACCAGGATGGCTGCAAATATGCGTGTGATTAGAAGGGTTGAAAAGACTAGTAATTCAATATGATGAATGCTCTCATCTCTCTTTGACCCTGAGTGTCTTATCCCAGTTGCTGTCAGGGTGATGAAATTAATGCCTATTGTGTTTGTGCACATGTTTTAGATCAGATGAGAACTAAATGTTCTTCAACTTTTTTTGTTTTAATTGTGTTTGATATTTTGTACTGAATGCTGGTGAAGAAATAATAAAGAAATCATCACTCATTCTGCTTCCTAAAGGATCATTTTCATCTGAAAGGTTTTGACAATTGAATGAAATCCATAATTGAATTAATGCTGATGGATTTTGTTCAGTACTTGTGTTAGCTGTGTTCCCTACCCCCACTTCCTGATGAATAGAATTTTTTTGAAAGCGATGTTTTTATTAAAGACATAATGAAATTCTGGTTTTCATTGTCTTTACAGGACTCTGGAAAGGCTGTAAGAATCAGATAATACCTCGGTGTCGTTTAGTAGAGCTAATTAATTATTTTATAAAGTACAAGAGATGCTTGTTTAACAGAGCAGTGTGCTTCCTGGATTGATATTGAAGCTTGGACTTGCTGTGTCTCAATAGGGTTAAAAACTACTTAGGTTTAGAGCAAACTAAAACTTTGTGGAGCAAATGTGTCTCAGAACTCTTGAAGATACTTTCCAGTGGAGTAGAGCTTGGGATTTTTTTCATACCTTGGCTTCCTGGGAAATGTACGAGGAGTGCTTGGTGTCTGAGATTGGGATGGATGCTTAGTCTTGGAGCTGTTGACCAATTTGGAGTGAGAGTGCCTGTGTCCATCTCTGTTCCAGGACAGCAACCTTCCCAGACAACATTATCTTTACTTACTTTTTGCTTTTCCTTTTGAAGCTGTTCAGCTGTCCAACAGGTAATTCTTGAGGGCCCAAGGTGGAAGTGGGAGGGCAAGAGGCAGCGCAAGTTTGACAGCCAAGTTGCAGCATACAAGGAGGTGCTCTGGTTGCTGTTGGTGGGGTGGTTTTTCGTCTCTTAGGAACTGGTTCTTCCCTCTCTGCACTGGGGGAGGCATCATAACTAGGCTTCATCATAGCAGGGTGAAGGTTTGGTTCCTGACTGCTTCCTGTTGGTAGATGTGAGTGACAGGGCTTGGCTTCTCTTTAGATGAGGAGCCATTTCCCAGGTAAATCAAGTAACCAGAAAGTCCAAAGGAAACATAACTTTTCACCTTTTTTCAGTTGTGTTTGGAAGGAAAGTGCTGACAGTTGCATTTTGGCATGAGCCTGGGTATATGAACCTGCTCTTGAGTTTCCTGAGCTCTCCTCCCTGTGTAGCAGCTCAGGAGTGGGAGGATTCTGGAATGGTATGGGAGCTGAGCGGGAAGGTGCAGAGCTGCCATCAAGGCAAACCTCTAAGCTTAGGCTGGAGCTGAGCAAGCTCTGAGGGCTCGAGCTTTCCTCGTTCATGTAGCTTGTGGCAGTAACCCCAGTTAGTGCCTGCTTACATTGCTGCTTTGTGAAACAGTGCTAGTGTTGTAAGGCATGTTGAGAGGTTAAAATAGACATACTTGTAAGTTAATTGTGATGGTAGAAATAATGAAGTAAAGGTCTTGGGGGAGTGATAGAAATGTGGGGACTGCTGCAATGCAAAGACTGAAAAGAAACTAGGAGAAGGAAGGAAAATGTATCATGTTTGTGTGGTAAACTTTTAAAAGAAGCCCAGTGAAATTTTTCTGCTGTGATGAATTTTTTTCTGGCTCCATTAAGAGGGTTTACCTTGCTTCATTTCGTTAGAGATTTCAGTGTACAGCTGTCTCCAGGCATATATGTCTTTTGTAGTACATAGCTACGTTCTGTGTTATTAGAACAGAAATTAAGTGGTACCTGCTAAGCCCAAGGGATGCAGCTTTCAAATTGAGATGCATGCCTAGTTTTAGACTCTTATGTTCAACTGTGGTATGAGGTATCAAAAACAGATAGATTAGATATATTAACTTTGTGCTTTTTCTGGTTTAGATATTGCAAACCAGATATTCGCATATATCTTCATTTTTATTCTGTGCTTTTGACCGTAGATATGAAGGTGAAAGTGATATCCTTCACGACTCTTGTTCACCAATATACCATCTAGAGTTCCAGTCTATTGCAGATCTGACTTTGGGGCAATCTGGAAAGAATTTAGTATGGAGAGGCTGCTCTGCATTCAGTGCTGGTCCTGATCATCCTCCACTTACTGCCTAATATATGAAAACTAAAATAAATAAATAAAAACTGAGGTCTAGTTAGCATTTTCTGAAATCAAGTATCAGCTACCTGAACCAAAATTTCTGTTTGGATTCATAAACTAGTAGCTTGGTGTGGAGATTTGCCTAGCGTATGTTTCATAAATGGCAAGTCACAACTGAATCTGAATTTTGTATCAGCCTTATCTGTCTCAGTCCACAATTTAAAAAAATGTGTGTTTACATTTTTAAATTAGCTGCATGTACTTATGAAAATATTAGAAAATATGTGTCAGGGAGGAAAAGCTAAGGAGTCAAAGGGCACATTTGACTGCTCTTAAAAATTCTGTTTCCAAGTATTTGACCAGTAAGTTTTGCAATATCAGGGTTTGGTTTTAAAATTTTCAATTTAAATATACTTTATTTTAATATCTTAAGATTTTTGGTGTATGGATTTTTCAGTACAATATGTTCTGACTTAGCATAATTTGTTCCATTTGAAAATAAAAATTGTATTTATCACTGTTTTTTTTAGCCAGCATTAGTTTTATACCCTATACTCTTTGTGTTTGTGTTCTAGTATATGCTAGGCTGTGGAGTTTTACAGTGCTCTTCCATAACCTTTTCTTCTGCTTACATAATATGTCCAGATACTTTATGTAAGGATGATTGTTAATTTAGATGCTTTTTCTCCTGGTACTCTACCATCAGACACTGTTCTTGCTAACAGAAGATTCTGTTCATGGTTAAACTTTTGAGTGCACTTATTTCAAACTTTTTGCCGTAGGCTTGCAGGTGGCATATCTTTCTTTTCTCAGTTTTAGTTGTGTTAGATAAAGTAGGCTCAGATGTCAGGGATTTTGACATTGCAATTATGAGGAAGCATATCTTCTCAGGGGAAAAATACTCTTTAATCTCTCTTCTGTCATTTTGAATTTATCCTATGAAGGGATTTGGTATAAAAAGCCAGGAGAATTATTTTCTTTTGTTCATTTATTTTCTGTCACATACTACTTGTCATCTTCTCTGATACAACTAGATCCTCTGTGGGAGTAGGAAATAGCATTTATGCTAGTTTGATTTTTTTAAATGTAAAATAAACTACACATTATTTGGTCAAATTTGTATTTTAGCTCATGACTAGATATAAAAAAAATAGTAGTTTGGATTGCTTTGAACTATATTGTGGTAGTTGAAATAATTTTACCTGGTGAACTTATGGATTGACTTGAAGACTTTGTTCCATTTCCTATGGCTACGTGGGAATCTGAGGGCATGCATGTTTCTTTTTGAGTAAGCAAACAGTGCATAGTTCTAAACAAGCTGCAGGTGAACTGGCTCATTCACATGCTGTGGTGGTTAGCAAATGAGAGTGATTTTAATGTGGCAATTTTTGAGGCTGATCAGTTTACTGGGTTCAATTCTGGAGGCAGAATTGTTGCAGATACCTCCCTACATGTTCTTGTGTTGTGTGGCGATTCCTTTGCCTCCCTGTTCACAGCGTGCTTAAATTCTATATACTTACTGACGATGTGTGGAAAAGCTTTCAAAAATCCTCTTCCACAATCACAGAGACTAGAAATGTTTCATAATCATCCTCATTCATGTCAACTCACTGATAGCTTCCCAGCAGCTTTCAGTCTCTACTTGATACAAACACTTGGAGCAATATTACAGCTAGAGATGCAAACACCTCTTCCGTGGAGTCCCAGGCATTTAAAAACAAAGTTCCTGTTACAAAGAGCTCTGGCCGGAGGAAACACAAGGCTGCCACAAGGTTTCCTGCTCACGTGTGGTGGGCAAGGGTATTTCCAGATTAAGCTTAAAGAGACATTACATATTTTCCACTACAGAAGGGTAATAAAGTAAACAATGACCACATTAAGTGTGGGTTGCTTTTACTCTTCTTTTAAGGAAATTACAAAAGTGTTCATGATGAAGTCTCTAGAGATGCAAAAGGCTTATATAGGGGACTTTCATTGAGACAGGTGGAATACATACTTTCACTCTTGTACTAGAAGACGTGTTCAGGTTTTATGTAATACCAAGATGCCAAATGTTCAGAAAAACATTCCTGATGAAATCTCATAATATAAATAATCACCTTTCAGATATGTCTGAAGTATATGCAGTTATTATTTTAAAACTTTCATTACTAGTGATTTATGATGAAAGTTAGGTACTTTGTTTTTCCCAGGTGGTCACTGATTGTAATGGTGTATTTCTGCCATTGAACTGCACTGTAATCAAAAGCAAGTAATTTGGAGAAAGATCTGTCAATTATTTAGGCACTGAAAACAGGATTTCTTCAGACTTTAGATGTCAGAATCTTAAAATTAAAATCATTGTAAATATTGAGGGGTTTTCCTGCTATCGACTGGAACATTTAATATATACAGATGTTTTTAAAAATTTTCTTAAGGATTCATCAGAGAACTAAGGAGTACAAGGGACAATTATCTTTAATTCTGCTCAGAATCTGTAATGCCTTTACAGTCAGCATCAGAACAAAATTACTTTTATACATGTATGTAATATATGGAATGAAGTATAACCAACCACTCATAAAAGTTTGTCAATTTAGACTGTAAGGCTAAAAGGCTTATTTTCTTATGAAAATAAGAATGTACAGGCTTAATTAACATCTGATGGTATTATTTATTCCTACTTAATCTAAATAGGTTGCTATTATAGTTTTCTTACAGAAAGGAAATTAATGACAGTAAGTTGGCCCAAGTTTTTACCAGCAATAACCATTTGTATTGCCTTAATGCTGCTGAAGCAGAAGTCACACTATCAGAATATCTGCTTGCAGAGCAGCTTCTAACTGCCCCCATTATCAGCTGCATCTAATTACAATACTAAGGTAATCTCTTTGCTAGGACCTTGATGTGATCACCAGTTGGATCTGCAAGCAGATCTTCTGATAGTATGTTACTTTTACCTACATTTATTTTTGCCATGGCAGTGTTTACTGAGCTGATACTGCTAGGATGTGATTAAATTATCTGTTTAATTTTCTTTGGTATGTAAAGATTTCATAAGCAAGAAATAAAATCCTTAACTCTAAGTTTCAGTGAAAACATGTATAAATTATGGGTTATTTGGGTGTGGCTGCCATGCAGGACTGTTTCATATTGATACGTGACCTAGCACAATTAGCAAAGCCGTAGTTGAGTACCTTGCACTGGAAAAAGCAGTCTGGTAGGGAAGCTGAAACTGGTGTCACCAGATCACCCAGGAGGTCCAATTTGCATGCCTAGATCAGCCTATCACTGAATTAGCACATTCTCTCAGCAGAACTACTTGTAACATCCTGCTAATTCATCAAAGCTTCACCTGGACAGGACAACCTGAGGTGTGTTTTGTGGTTACTGAGCCAGTGAACAGCTTGGTGTATGGTATCCATGGAAGCTGGGTACCAGCCTTCCCGCAGAAGGGATCTAATAGAATCCAGCTTCCTGTATTTGAGACCTCACTGTATTGAGTTTGACAGTGCTGCTGTGTAAACAGATGTGAAATACCCACATTAACACTAACTGTATTACCCATTACTGTAAACTGGGCTGTGAAGCAACCAAAACATGGCTAAAAGCACACACTTCAGTGTTGTGTACACAAGTAATGTTTGCAGTGTTAGGCTGTACTTCAGCATTTTAAACATTCTCCCTCAAATCTCTGCTTACTTTGGCTTGCTGTGTTGCTTTTCCTATTGACTTGTTTTCTTTGCTTGACTTCATTGTGCCTTTTTTTTTAACAGCAGATTCTATTCTAAATGAACAGGTTCCTCACTTGCTTCATTGTGGCTGACAGGGCACTATATCAGTTCATTAAGCTGATAGGTAGAATATATGTATACTGTAGTGTCTGGAGAGCCATGCATGAAATATGTGAAACACTATACTAAAATTCAGATTGCCTCCCAAGCATGTCCTGCATGTCCTGTGCTGCTTCCCCGACACTGGCTGCAGGGGACAAGACCACCCCTGCCGATGCTCTGCACATCCCGGGAGCAGCACTGCTCCTCCGAGGGCTGGCAGTCTTTAAGCCACTCTCATATCTTCAGGTTGCATCCAAAGGGGCTTGAATACAGGTGGGCACTGTGAACTCATGTTTCTGCACTGCTGTCCCAGGTGAGTCACTCAAGTGCTGCCTTACAGCACAGTGCTAGAAGCACCATGGTATGGGTTCGTTCCCCATATGGGCATTTGCTTAATAGGTGGACTCGAGGATCCTTGTGGATCCCTTCCAAATCAGAATATCCTGTGATTCTGTAATTCACTGTGGCCTCCAAACATCTGCACCAGCTAAATGAGAGTTAGAGGCTGCACAGCCTCTGCAGCAAGGAATTCTGCAAAGTTAGCTAAGAAAAACAGCAGGGAGTCCAGGGTTTTCTGGAGGCCATGAAGAAGAGTATTGTTTCCTTCTGCAGCTTTAATGTACTTTAGGTGCTCTGGTTTACCTAAACACATCAGGTGCCAGAAATTGGAGTCTTGTCCTGAGCAGACTCTTCTGCTTATACACAGGCAGGTTAATTCCTCAGATACCATCTCAAAGGGAAAAGGACATTTATGTGGGATTCAAAGCTCTTAACTGTTACCCTTCTGTTTTGTATGGTGAATGTTTTCAGAAGCCTGATGAAGCAAAAATGCTTTGGTCTCAGAAGGGGAACTGCGTGGGTGCCCACAGAGTAGGTGTCTCCTGGGACTGCAGGCTGGAAGTTGCCATTCTTAGCTACTTGTAGTAACAGTTGTAACTCAGTTTGTAGCTGAGTTCTTTAACTGAAAGTGTCTAAGGTGAATAGCTGTTTTCTAGCCTTTAATGAACTCTGTAAGCTTTCCCTCGAGATCAGTGAGATGGGTGGTGCTGACGTGGTTGATGCTGTGGATAAAGCTGGTCCATCCTCTTATACTGAGCCATCTGAGCAAACTAAATAGAGCTTTAAGATTTTCTCATTCTTACCTTTGCTTTGAAATAAAACATCCAGTTTTTGTGTGTTTAATGAGAACTAATATAAATAAGATTTTTTTTTTCTTTTTTAGTTCTTTAGTTTAGTTCTTTTTTTTTTCTTTCTTTTTTAATTTTAGTTTGGCTATGTGTTTTATCATGAGTAAAAGATTTTGGTCCATTACATGTAAACACATCTAACCCTTAGGGTAAGCCATAATGTTGTGCATAGAAGTTGTTTACAGGAACAGTGAGTGGGTGTTCCTCTGGGGTTAAAAAGTGAACTAGATCCAATCTTACTGAAATAAAAAATTACCCAGATTAACTGTTATATTTGGCAGGCACGAGCATATATATATTTTTTATGGGAATGATCCTTTATATTTGTTTTTACCCATGCGATAGTCCAAAGTGAATGCTTTAAATTGTGAGTCTGACTGCACTGAGATTTTGACTTGGTACATTAAAGTGGGAATATTTACAAGTTTAAGTTAAAAATTGTGTATTTCAAACCCTGTTTCTTTTGAGGGGCAGCTCTTAGGGTCAAGGGCAGGTTTGTTTTCCTCTTGTTCTTATCTCTTTTCTACACTTTAGAAAAGCTCAAATAACATTCAAGACCTTCTGGTTTAATGATTTGTTGTATTGGGCCTTCTCTCTTACTCTAAAGTTCTCTTTGCCAGAAACTGCATAGTGGAGCCTTAACTTGAAATTAAAGACAACAGTGTTTATGGACATCATGCATAACAGTGCTAGGAAAGCATACACTTGTGAAGTTTTAACTCTATAAGTGAGAGTAGGAGGATTTATTTCAGAGGAATTTGGGCATCTGAACTGTAAGTTCAACCCTCAGACTGCTACCTTGTTGTAAACTTTGTGTGGTACCTAGTGTCAGCAGTAAGGTTATAAATTCTGGTACTTCAATGAGAAGATACTCCTATCGCAGAATCTTGTTCAAATTTCTTAGATACTGTTCAGAATATAATTGTCAATTGATTTGTTACAAATATTATTCAGTTAGAATTTATTCTGCATGCCTTTTCTTTTTTGTTTTTGGGAAAAAATAGCTCAAGTTATAGCCTCTTTTACTTTATGCTGAATGATCTCTTGCTCACATACCAGATATTAGTATCTCAGTTTGCCAATATCTGGTTTTGGCCTTGTGTGGTTGTATTTTCAAAAAAGAAACAGCAGGAATGTGAAACATTGCCTAGAGTTAACAATATGAGACATTAGCCATCCAGTATCACAGGTTACCTCAGAGATGGACAGAGTTTCCAGAGATGCTGATATAGAGACCTCCTATACAGATCAATATGAGACTTGGCATACTAAATGATACCAATTAAGATATGAATGTTAATTCTTCCTGATGAAATTCCAGTATTTTCCAGACTAGGGAAGTGATGAAAATAAGTGGGTAAACCTTCCATATAGCACTTTGCTTTTTAGGTAAATGGAATAATTTCAAAGTAGCATTTATGTGTGATACTTCTAGAAACAAAGAGTATGTTCATTGGCAGAACAATGGTGAACATCTACCTAGAATGTACTGGTTAGAAAAAATATGCTTCATTAAGTAGTGAAAATGTTTATTAAAGGTAATTGAACAGCTGGATTGGTTCTTGAGTTCAGAATTAAAATTATTTTCAAGTATAAAATGAGAAAATAATTGAATGAATCCATTTTAAAAGGGTGATGAAGATGCTAGCATCAGCATGTTGTTTTGCAGTCATGCTCTCTGAAGATTATTTCACTAGTAGTCCAGTACCTTTCAGGGGTGAGACACTACAAGGTTGAAGTGTGTCTTTAATGTAGAAGAAGAAAAACATATAAAAAACCCCTGCTATTTGGAAGCTACAGACTAATTTCAAGGCATCCTTTAACCTCATGCTTTTTTTATTCACTCTTTATGGTTAAAAAAATGGCAAATGGTTGAGATTTTGTTCTTGATCTAATCCAGGAAAATTTATAATTTTAGGTTCAATGACAGCAAGTGTCCAGATAAAGCATGTCTTATTCATTAGATGTATAAATAAATGGTGATTTTGTGCATGCCTGTGATTCCCCATTAACTTCAATTATATTAATGTAGGGAGCTTGTGGCTGAAGGTAACATTCCATGGATCCAGTTCTGGGGCTATGGCACAAGAACAGAATGAGTTTTCTTAAGCCCTCATGAATTAGTATTTACAGTTTTGTTGATAACACAGTAGTCTGTGTGGTGGGTACTGACGTAGTGATAGGGTGTTTGTTAATGATGTTAACTTGCTGACAGTTTTCTTAGTAAAACCTCTATTACTGCATTGGCTCTCATCACTGCCTAATGCAATGAAAATAAATTATAAAGTAATAATGCCTCTTTTTTTTTTTTTTTTTTGTAGGTAATTATCTACGGGGATTTGCCAAAAAATAAAGAAAATGTAATATATTTATCAAATCATCAGTGTACAGGTTTGTATTTTTTTTGCTTAACACTTTCATAGATTTTAAAAATCTGTTTGCCTTGTCTCTTTCCAGGCTTGCCCTAACAAGCAAGAACTTCTCGTTCAAAAACCCTTAATGACATTTACAGAAACAATATGTACTTTTTGTTTCATCAGTGGCAATTAAGAGGTAATTTAGCTGATTGCTTTGGGCTTTTGTCGCTGCAGTTGATTGGATTATCGCAGACATGCTGGCGATCAGGCAGAACGCACTCGGCCACGTCCGCTATGTCTTGAAGGATGGCTTAAAATGGCTTCCACTGTACGGGTGGTACTTTTCACAGGTGAGCCACTTCACTCTGCTTGCTGCCTGTGAGTCGAACATGTAAGATGTACTCTCTCTGTTTCCATGAATGCTGTGAAGATACAGTTCTGAGCTGGCATTCAATTATTTGAACATGAAAGCAACTGGCTTCACATGGTGTAGTTAGATGTGTATCTTAGTTGAGCAGCAGTTACTAAAGCTTCAGTTTACTTTTCTAAATGAATACTTATTATGGATAAAATTAAAACTTTAGAGTCTTTTAGGAGTATTTCAGAATATTCTAAAACTTGGTTCTTTTTACAGTCTAAAACTGCAGTTTGTAGTCATGCTTTCAGAAGATTAGCAGGAGGTGTAAACAGATGTTTTTTGCTGTGTATCATGCAACAAATTAGGAGTAAACTTGCATTACTCTTTGATGTACTTATTTGTATTTCAGTTTTTAGGTTTTAGCACAATATAAAAGAAAAATTGGATCTTACTGTAGTGTGGAAGAAAGGGAGATCCTGCCTCTATGCAAATGCTGGTGGTTATTTTGGACTTCAATTAAGCAAAAACCTGAATCTAACAGTATTCTCACCTTTTTCTTTCTCCTCTTTCTGCATAATAATCCTTTTGTTTCTTCTAGTCTGAGAGCTCAGCCTGATGTGATTTAATTTTATAGAATTGCTGAGAAACAGTGGGCTTCACTGAGCAGCCAACATACTGAGTGGATATGATCTTCAGTCTAAAATGGTGGAGAGCAATGTAGATGGCTTTTATCCCTAAAATCCTCTGTGAATTTGTCATGTCTGCTCTTTGCTTTTTCTGAAAGCAGGCCTATTTCTGTGTGAAACAAAATAAAATATAGAGGTGGATGGTTTTGGAAGTATTGGCCTTTTTCTAGGTGAGCAGAAAGTGCTTCATGGTACTTGTCTCAGGGTTTGGATGGGTGCTTAGTTATTAAAATAGAAATGGATAGAGTTTTGGGTAGTGGTTCCAAAGTGTTTGTTCAATAAGGCTTCTCTCCTTTGTCTTCTCCATTTGCTTTTAATGTATTCTTTGAATATTAATCTGCTTTCTGTCCCTCACCTTATTGCCCAGGCAAAGAAATGAAAAATAAAACAACAAGCCCCCCAAAAAGCCCAAAAAAACCCAAACCCCAACCAAAACAAAACAAAAAAAAAAACCCACATGCTTAGGAAAATGCTTCTAATACAATTAGACAGTTTGATTGAATTGACTGTCAACCCTGTCCAAGAGGGCAAGAAGGTGGAGAACATTGAGAAAAATATTATGCTGGGTATGATTGGAACTGTATATTAATTTGTAAGGGAATGTATGAAGAGTAGGCAACTACCAGTGTATGTCCAAATAGGAGGATTTACTCTCCCTCATCTTTGCAACACATCCAGTGTCTTCAGCTTCATGGATGAACATCTTTGTTGTCTTTTGGATGAGCACTTTAGTGAGTAGGCTATAGATCTAGTCTGGAGCATGGGTGATTGACATTGTTTCTGCTAAATGTAGTATGTTTGGAGAAGTATATGCTGCAGAGTTCTTTTATTGGTAGGTCTGCTGTCCCTGCCCCTAAATAACTACAAACTGTTAGACCCTGTCATACCTCACTAAGGGTATGCATAAGGAGAAAATGGAATTCTCACTTGTCTAATGCTTGCCCTTAGTGCATCTCTACACTTTTGTCCACCAAAGTGACTGATCTGCTGCATGGAAATATTTTGCTCTTTGTCCTTGCCTTTAGTCACTGCCTTTAGTGGTGATATAAGTCTGCTTTAATTAAAATACAAACAGGATATATATATTCCATCCACTATCACTAGATTTCCGGAAATTTTTTTCCAAGATTTTGGAAAATTACTTTTGCTATGTGGAATATCTGGTGCTCAGTTTCCTGAGCTGTATATTGACTGTTAAAAGGAGGTTCCTGTGGAAATTAATCTGAATGTCACCTACATTTTTAATCAAAACATGTATATATTAAATAAAATCTGTTCAGATTTGGACTCCTCAAAAAATAAAACTTCTACAAGATTTAGTGGGGGGTGATTATATATGCTTTTATATATATATTTAAATCAGTGACACAATTGACAGGCAGTGGTGATGCATATATGACTAAATGACTGAGACGGGATGCAGAAGGCCTGCAGTGCAAGCTAATAGGCATTTTTATTGTTTTTATCACACCAAACAGTGCAAAAACATAAAACACTTCCTGCCCTTCCTGTTGATGTTCTGTCAGTGATGTCACTTACACTCCACTAAAAGTTTCCAGAGCCATGTAATTACGCCATGCTTACGGAATTCATATTCCCTTCCTCAGGTAAACATCCTGTTTGGAAATAAACGTGGTCTGGATGTCCAGGAGAGCAAAATTCAGGCACAAAGGAAGTATATTTGTAAACACAATCCATTGTTGACTGAGAGAGGGGCTTTTAAAGTACAGCGGAAAAAAATTATAACTTTAAAAACAGTACTTCCAGAAATCTGTTTTGAAGAGCGTTCATATATTTGATCTCTTACTGAAAAGGAAATGCAATACAAGTTGGGGAATTTGAGCTATATACAATCACATAACTAGCATTCTTCTTTGAGGCAGCTATCTAATAGCAAGGAAAGAAAAGAAACACTTAAATTAGCCTATTATGTTCCAAGTGTGATTTATTAAGTAGAACCGATTTCTTTTCCTAAAACTGTCTTTATTATTTTTGGGTAGATCTGAAATATTTCCTTGCCCCTATCATTTACTACCAATTCATTCAATCACTCCTATTTGCTTATACTGTCCAGTTCGTTCCTATTTACCCCTGATCAGGCTGGGATGTAATTTTGAAAAGGATTTTTGATACCCCACATTTTGTTTGACTTTCTAACATAGAGAGTATGCCTTTATCTTTTCTGTTATCCAGCAGCAGCTTGTGCACACTTTTGACTGTTCCTGAGTTTTAGCCACATATCCTCCCTCTCTTTAGCTCTGTACCTCTGAGCCACAGGGACCTACCATAGTGGTGGAGTTGGAGTGAATGCAGTGAACACTGATCTTGTGATACTTTGTCTGTTCTTATGTTACATGACTCTGTGCTCATTTACTTGAGAAGTGCAAATCTATTTCTGAGCATTAAAATGTCTGACATGCAACACCAGATCTATCTTTGGTGTCATGGTGTGTGTCCCTGACCAAAAAGTCCCGTAGTAACTTCATTTGTCCAAGTTGACAAATCAAACAAGGAAAAGTTGGTCCAGTATTTTTCCAGTTTACTGCAGCTGATTAGTAATTTGATGATAAGGGAATACCTCAATTCCAGGTTTCTGTCATTTATCAAAGCTTGACCTATGTGAGCTCACAGAGAATGATGACCTACCCATTACATGGAATTCTTATATAGCAGATTAATTTTTTCCCATACCAAACTGAGTTTGCCCTTCCTGGAAGTGGTGCTTGTGTTGGGTGTCAGGATACAGCTGTACTTCAGTCTGCTTAAGACTTCTGTTTCCCTTTAATAGTGTCAGATCTTGAAAACAGTCTTATATGTGGCATGTGGAGATAACATGAGGCTCTCTGTTTGCTACACAGCTGAAGAAATGTTTTTCTGTTCATGCTGCTTTCTGTCTGAAACTGTTAAACTGCTTGTTTGATGGTCCCAATACCATGCCACAGCCAAGCTCAGTGAGCTGGGGAGTTCTGTTCATGGTTTTGGTCCCCTGCCAGTCACAGCAGCAGAGCTGAGTGTTAGAGCTGGCTACTTCACCTTGGGAGGGAACCACAGATGATAAAGACAGAATATTTAGTATGCACTTAATGCATCATTGGCTTTCTGTTCCCTTTCACTGCAGTTTTTGAAGAACAACTCAAAAGTCACATCAGACACCACTAGCTAAGCAGCCACCTCTCAACACCATGAAAAGCAAATCCTGAAAGCACTTTGTGTGACCACTTCGTCTTCCCACCTCCTTCTAACCCCTCAAATTTTATTCCTGTCCATGCCAAGGACACAGCTTTGCACCCAGCCACTACCCCTGTTTCTATGATGTACTGTATCTTTTCAGAGATCAGGTATTTGAATGAGGCTCAGCTCTTAATAGTTTTAGTCTTACTGTCACCTTTCTGTTAAGAGCATGCAAAACCATAAATGGACAGAAGTTGTCTAACAAATTGTAATACCAATTGTCATGGTGAACAGAAAAGAGTATTACCAAGTTATGGAGTCAGTCAGAAAACCCTTGAAAACAATGTACTTTAAACCTGAAATTCTGTTATTTGCAAACTAATAATGTTTTTTTCCAGACTTCATTGTATCAGTAGTTCATAGTTGGTGCATGTTCATTTACATACTCTTTCTCTGTAGATAAAACAATGTGGTGGAAGAGGGAAATTATAGAGAAAATTTTTCTTTGTGTGTACTTTTACTGAAGTTTTGTGATAAGTTGTGTGCAACAAGTTATAAAACTAATCTCTTCCAGGACATAGTTTTACTTTTTATAAAAATTTTCAGTAAAAATACCTCTATAGAATTCTTTGCTTTGTGAAGATTTTGGTTTACTTAGTCAATTATTATCCTGGTATATAACTTATTTATTAAAAGTCTGGTTCTCTAATAAAGTGCATGAAGGTTTTCAAGACCTAGGTTAGTTACTTTTGTGCTATTGATAAATTTTGTATGTAGAAATATGATACTTGCCTTCCCAGTATTTGCATTAGTTACTATTTAAGAGAAGGCACTTAGAATTGAAAGCATTGACGTGTAAGTACTGACATGTAACTTCAGTTTTCTGATTTTCCCTTGATACGCAAATGAAGCTGCATGTCAGCATTGCCAGGAATAAATACCCTGGGGTCACTTTTAATGCCATCTTCTAGTTAATTAGTTAACACCTTTAAACAAAACACTTCAAGTGTTTTATGCATTGGGGGTTTTTTATGTCTGATTTTTATTAAAATAAATTTTGTGAGCTAAAGTATATGCAAATATAAAATTAGTTTCACGTGTTTTTGCAATAGGAGAAAATGTCTTGTAGGCAATTTGCAGTGTGAGTCATAAAGGTGACTTGTCATTGTCTCTTGTTTGTTCTTTGATCAGCTATTTTACATTAAACTGCTTAAATACTTTCCCTTACTTACTTAAATGCTTTCCCTTTTTTTTCTCTCTGATAGCATGGAGGAGTCTATGTAAAAAGAAGTGCCAAATTCAATGAGAAAGAAATGAGAGAGAAGTTGCGGGCCCAGATGAAAGCTGAGACTCCAGTAAGCTTATACCTTCCTTCTCATTTCTTTGACTTTTTTAATGGCAAAGGCTTGTTGGAGAAAAGAGCCATGCCCGATATCCACAAACTACTAAGATGGTAATCATGGATTTGTTTTCTTTCTGTGTTTTTACAGTTACTTTCTGTGATTAGAGTGATACCTCTAATTAAACTGAGGAAAGTTTGACTGGCTCTTTATGACTGACAGGAACTTTGTGGTCCTCTCTGTAGAGGGCAAGGCGGATCTGGAATTAGAGCATGAACTATAGTACCTTTCTTGAGAAACCTCTATTTCAAAAGAGAAACACTGTTTCAAAAGACAACATTTTAACTACTGTGTGCTTGTCAGAGACTGATACACTCGACTTCTAGAAGTCAAGAACCTTTCCTACCAAATGTTAATTAGTCATCACAATGATCAATCATTTTTAATGACAGTGGCATCTTAGAATTGAATAACTTTGTCTGCTATGCCTGGAGGAGGGAAAAAAACCCAAAACAAACTCTTGATAATTTTCTATTTGAAGAATGACTGTTACTGCCAAGTGACTTTTCTCATGACTCCCTGTATGGTTTGTGGCTCAGTGGTTAGAATCACTGTGCTTTGCTTCCATTACTTGCTTTGCATTAAATTTTTTTTCTTCCTTTTTGGCCAAGCTAAAAGAAAACAACTAAGCAAGCCTTGATATAGAACAGTAAACTTCCATTTTATTTAAAATTGTGTTATTAGGACTTAGACTTCCCATATTGTCAAAACTTTTGTAAGTGAGACTTAGGTAAAAAGAGTTCATGGGTTGTTTTGACATTCATAATAGTATTTTCTTTTCTTATTTGGAGATAGTGAGTTTATGTTTGTGCATGTGTCTCTGTTGAAAAAATAAATTGACCTTGTGCTTACTGAGAGGCGTGAGTAGTGTCCCTATTTCAGACAATGCTCAAATTCATTTTGTCTTCAAAAAATAATTTAACTTTTTTTTGTTGTTTTAATTAAGAAAGGAAAGTTAAAATTGTTAGCATATAAGTTAGGTCAGAAATACATTACAACAGCTAAACAGTATGTAGTCAAAGATGTCTATGCAGAAGATGGGCATGTTCAGTGATGGCAACCTGCACCCTCATTACTAGGGAAGGTCCTGGGATGGAAAGAGGTTGGGTTGTGTTGCTTCATTATTTGCCATATGTCAGTAGTAAAGATTCTACTTGCTGTAACGTGAGGTGTAAGGGAATAAGCAAAGGCTGCTTGCAGGATGTATGAAACATTCTTGTAGTCATCCCACTAAGCAATTCTTCCCCCTGCAGAGTGCTGATTAAGTTCATTTTAGTTAGTCTGGATGAAATAAACCAGCAAGGTGTTTTCCAGCATAGGCCCATGGATTTCTTGCTAGCTAAAAAGACAGGTACTGCTTGAGTCTGGCTTTCTGGCTTCCCTCTGCACCCCCTAAAAAGTCAGGGTTTGTTGTTATTATAAGGTTTACATTGTGGTGAGAGTCTTAATTTGAAATCTGTATTAAATTAATCTCCTTTAGAAAAATGTGTATTTTTCTTTTAATACAATCTTGAGAAGATGTGCCTAGAAATTAGTCTCATTTTGTCCTTGGAAACCTGCAAATGGTGTTCAGCTTTGCTGCAGTGTGTCATTTTAGCACAGTTGGAATACAAGGAGAGGTTTAAGCAGAAAGCTTTTCTTTAAAGATAACAACTGATGTGGGCTCTGCTTTTCATGGGGTTAGTAAGTGAAATAAATCCAGAAGTCTTTGTTTGTGGAATAATCTTTCTTCTCCCTCCTGAGTTGTGTGTAGATTGAAAGCCTATACCTAGTCTATCAGTGTTAATGCCTAATAAATATGGGACCACTTGAGTACACTGCTGTTAGCTCTCTGGGAGTTTGGTGGTGTTGGAAATGACCACAGAACCTGGATGTGGATACCAGGGCCATTTGCCTCATATTATCAGGTGTTTCAGTATAGAAGAGAAATAAGACCTGCAGAAATTAATTGTTTAAAGTCTCTCAGTCAAACTCTATAGGGAGTGACACTTAAATTTACAAAATCAAAGTTCTTAAAAGCCTATTTATTGAGGCAAATGTTTGCATCTGCAGGGGTAAAAAGACACAGACCATTGAGCTGTCATTTGAGGGAAGACTAAATGTCTTATAGCCCACTTTATCTGAGAATTTAAATGTAGATGCTCTTAAATGGCCTTTAACCTACAGTAACTACTGTGAGAAGAACATGATAGCCTGTGTCCTTATTGCATTATTCATGCAGTTCTGTAACTTAGCATGACATTTACAAGCAACCATATTGCTTTTAAAATGAAGAAATTTTGATCAAGTATGCCCTGAATTTATCAGCTTCATGCAAAAAGAACTAATCTATGATTCTGGAATTTTCATGTGCTGTATGGTACAGCTCAGGGTGGACTTTCTCAGTTTGGTGGGCAACTGGTGTAGCTTAGTCATTCTGTGTGTACATGGTAGAGTTCTTTCTTTAATGTAGTGCTAGAGATCAGCTGGCCTTTCAGCTGCTCAGGAAAGATTTATATACCAATAAAGAAGAGATGGACAGGAATCTGTGTTAAGGGTCACATCGTTATTTACAGTTTCTCTCCACGTACAATTTAAACAGAAGAATCCAGATGATTAATGTTCAGTCTGTCTGGAGCCATTCCTTTTCCCATTAAGAAATTGAAGATGTGTAGTAAGACAGAACCAGTCTTTTGTTCTCTTTAGCATAGCAAGCTCTTTACTGCTTTACTGTGGACCTTTTGTTTTGTTTTTTGGGGTTTTTTTTGGGGTTTTTTTTTTCAGTTTTTTGGGTTTTTTTTAAGTTATGACAAGTAAATTTGAGTTAAAACCGGCAGACAAAGTAAAGCTGCTTCTTGGCCTCTTACATGCCCAGTATAACCTGATCAGTGCTCTGGTATGCCTCCTTTTGTGTAGACAATGGTGGACTGTGTGATTCTCCTTGCTCACCTTGTCTTCTGACTTCATCCACCTGTCTGCTATACAGCCCCTTTTCCTGCCATCAGGTTTGCAGCTGGTCCAAGCCTCTTCCCAGATGCAACGCAACAGTGTCAGACAGGCACAAAGCTGATAGCAGACTGAAACACTGTTGCACCTGTATTTTCTTAGTGGTGATCTTGAACTAGTATATTTTCTTAGTTATTTCTGGAATTCACTTTGCTTTTCAAACTCTCATTGAATTATATGCTTAAATGGTGCATTGTTGGGACTTTTGTTGATAAAATTCACTCAAGATGGTGTGATTTGGTTTAAAACTCCGTAAAGTTTGACTGATTGCTAACAAATTGCAATCTTATGTCTTGTGAGAGTAGAAACTGTCACAGTGTTTAAAGAACACTTTTGTGTTAATGTTGTTTTAATGTAAGCCATAGATGAATGTAAGCCAAATGAATGGGTATCCAGCTGTTACTTGATATGCTAATCTACTTGATTTATAAAGAAAGTTAACTCTTCTGAACAGCAGACTTCCATTTGATAAGTGAAAATGTCACTTCTATTTTTTAATCATGCATCGAGAGTAGGAAATCTTCATTCTGAGATGTGGGATTTAACTCCGTACAACCAATATTTAGCTGATTACTATGCGTTTTGGTTTTGTCATTCATTCAGTCATAGAATAAATCATTGCCATAGGAAGAAATGTTAATCAAATAATAAAAACATAGAGGGTTACAGACACATTAATACAATTGCTATGAGGTTTCATGTAATAATTTTGTGATATAGTTACTAATTTGCAAATCCCTGACAACTGTAAATCACAGATGTCCTTGCCTGCTTTTCCCACATCACCTTTTGTATTTTGTTTCAATGATACCAGATAGGTTTTCTCATACTGTATGCTTTTCAGTTATTGATCTGAGTGGTAATGATTCTCATCCAATTCACTAAAAGCATACTTTCTAGGCAGTGGTCTAAATGGATGCAGATATGAATCTGTCTAGCTCTCAGGATACAATAGCAGTAATAATATTATAACTAAGTAAGTGCATTGTTTAAGACAATTTTGAATTTCGTAAATTAAAATATTTGTTTTCCCTTTTTGACATGAGAACAGCATGATAGCTTTAGTCAGTAGTTACCACTTCTTCATGCCCTATGTTCTTCTACAGAGTAGCATCTACTCACTCCAGTATGTTCTCCAAAGCCCTTGGCCACCTTTTCTTGCTGTATGTTTATGGTTGTTCTGTATTCCAGGGACTCATGTGTCACTCACTTTGCTGCTTTCCCTTCCTCCATCCATACCTCAATTTGTGGCACTCTGATTTATATCAGGGACTCCCTCAGCTGCCCTATCCCCTGTCTGGAAGCACGATCCCCCCTTAGTGCCACTGCTCTTTCTGTTTTCCTGTGAGACCCCAACAGTGCTGGGAAAATGAAGCATTGCTCTTTGGGAGCAGTTACCATTCTCCAGTTACCATCTTCCATTCCTTTAATTTGTGGGTTGTGACAAGTGCACTGACATTGCACTGGGGACTCTTCAGGTAGCCCCTGACTGGCAAAATGCAAAAGACTTGTATCTTTTTGATTTTTTGGCTCCAACAAGAATCAGTAGGGTTCTACTAAATTAATTCTGATCCACTCCTTGAAGCTTTCAAATTGATGAGAGATACCAAGTTTATTGACACCCACCTGTTCCACAGAAGGAATGAAAGTACCACATACCTGAGCATAGGGACCTATTTCTTGGTTTAAAATTGGTGTCTTAATGAATCAGGAACTGTGGTAATTCAAAACTGTCTCTGCTGTTTTGAACATGATGACTGTATTTTGCAGCAATAAAGTGTGTAACTTTTATGTAGCTAATTGCCCTAATTGAAAAATCTGTATTAAAAATGGCCTAAACTGCAGCTAGTGTTTTGAGGCAATTAAAATGTTTCTACAAGTTCTTATTCCAAGTTCAGGGAAGCTCATTTAGTTACTAAAATCTTAGAGATTTGTAGTTCTTACTGTCTTTTGAACTTCTGCTGCCCATGGTGGGAGAAAAGCCAGTCGTACAAGTGGTTCTGACACTTGCAGGATATCTTTGTCTTGTGCAGCACTGTATGTGAGTATAAGTAGGTAATCTATTTACATTCATGAATTCTACTCTTAAAACAGTCCTGATGAGCTATATAGTAGGTTATTATATGCTGAATTTAAAGCAAAAGCCACTTCTCTTTCTTGTTGGCATGCTTTCAACTCGGAGATATTCAGATCAACAAACCTGTTTGTCTGCTTGTGTTGTAGAGGTTTACTAATAAGTAAAATACAATTTCAGTCCCTGGTTTGTGTTAAACACATAGGACTGGAGTAAGTAGATACTGTTCCCTGTTGTGCAACCTGCTTTGGGGGTGATTATCTGAGTTGAAGACCAGTAACAATGTTGCCTGCTTTTAAGTGCTAACTATGTACCAAGAATGGTATTCCTGTCCTGTGTGCTTCACTTCCTTTGCTCTATAACCTCTTGCAGTCGCTGTATTACCCTTTAGAGCTGAGCAATGCAGTCTTTAATGGGGGTGGAACTGGAACAGCTCATCTTGAAGTACCATTGTAAGCATCCAAATTACAAGTTTTGCACATAAGCACATATATGAAAAGAAAGAAAAATGCATATGGATTTGAATATTATGTCCTTTCCAGCTACCTCTGAAATATTTTACTTAGTCACTTAAATATCTCAACATTATACTTCATATATGAAATGTATAGATGACTGGGGGAAGTGTGAACTACATCTTGGTCTAAGGATTCCTGTACTTGTCCCTATATTTATGCTACAGTTATATATGAAAAAGTAAGCACCTTGACTCTTAAACCCATTTTCTTTTGTTGCCTCACCACCAAATCAATATGCATCTTGGATTTCTGCGGGTCCTTGAACATTCTTGAGCTTCACCTGCCTCTGCAGTCTGCCAGTTTCCCTCAAATATACTGTGACGAGTACAGCCTTTCTCCTAGCTCTCTTTACTCTACTGATACTGGTTTTACTATTTTTTATGTTTATTTTATTTTTTTTCCCTGTCAGGGTCTAGGGTATGTATTCAGCTCTCCTTTTTCTTGGTCTCCAGCTGGCTTCTCTGGTTGGCACATTTCCTAGATTTCTTCCCACCTCTGCATTTTAGTGCATCTTTCAACCTTCCTCACTGTGGGGTGATTCTGGAGAGGTCATTTGCTGGGGCTTGTCTTTTGGCACTCAGCCCTTTCTTTAGCTGTTCCACAATCATTAAGTGCAAATACCAGCATACTCTGATGTTTTTGCATTCCTGTGTGTCTCTTTTTGAATTTTTATTTAACTTTGCATCTTTATGTGCTGTGCACTCCCAATTATCAAAGTCTTTGTCTAATCACTGACAATATTCCTTGGACTGTTTTGTAATTCCATTATCTTGTTTTCTTTCAAATGTTTATTGAGACTGCTTTCTGCAAAGTTAATAAATTCAGTATTTACAGTAGATATTTTACAATGAATGTGTCATGTTCAGCTGTGCAGCAGTTATTTATGACCATAGTTGCTTCTGCAGATGAGTCTTCAATATGAAATTTTCAATGTTTAAGTGATGTTTTGCATCAGCTTTGTTTGTAGGAGATATGCAAGGCACACACGCAAAAAGAAAAAAAACCAAAACCCCTCTGGTCTGTTTCAAAAGAAAATGGAAAATTGTCAAATTTGACTCTTCCTATTTGGGTACATAATCTGCAGATAGGCAGATACTTAGGCAGTCTTTACCTGTGTAGTGATTTGAGAACCCATAGATTTGGTGCTAAACAGGCAAGCAAATTAATTTACTTGGGAAATCTAACCTTGCAGACATGCATGCTTAAAGGAGTGTGACTTTAAAGTTCAAATTACGCTAATTTGAGTTCCTAATATATTTAATATCCAATTTAGTGAGAGACATAAAAGGCACCCAAGATCTATCATAATTTCAATTAATAGTATTTCTAAAACTGAATGAGTTATTGTATATTTCAGTATAAGGAAAGACTAGGGGCAAGATCACTATTAAAAAAAACTGGTCACTTTGTGATTTATATGTTTTTGTTTTCAAAATCTCTTAAAACTGATATTTTTGTTGATATCAGCTGCTTCTGACTTGCTGCCTTCTGTTGACACATGCTGTCTCCCTTCCTAAATCACATGGAGTATATTCTATGGTGTATTTTCAAAGGAAATTATTTTGAACCTTGAACAGTAAGTTTCTTAGAGCTAAGAAATTTTAGCTCAAGTATTCTGATTTTCTTTTGATCCTTACAATAGTCAATGGTGTGAGCTAAATAGAATATGGACCTATAAAGTGTTGATATTTCTTTAAAAACAGTCAGTATACATTCATTATAAGAACTTGCCTGTTTTGTTTCTTTTTTAATTCCACAGATGTATTTAGTGATTTTTCCAGAGGGGACTCGTTACAATCCAGAAATACCAAAAGTCATTGCGGATAGTCAATCATTTGCTGAAAAGGAAGGTAAGCAAAAAAAATTTTGAAAGAATTCTTTTGGTTTTGTGCTAACATATATTATATAAAATTGTTATATAATATGAAGATCATCTCACCTTAACTGGACTTTTAAACCTGCATGATTGGTGTTTAAAGGTTTAGAATAGTACAAACTCCTGTTTTTATTACAGAGTAAGATTAAAGCAGTTCATATACAGACATTTCATGCATTTTACAATGTACAATAGTAACCATACTCCAGAAGGCTCGCTATAGTTTCTACCTATAGCTTTTGTATTTGCTTGTTTTCTTTCTCCTTAAGGTTGTAAGAATTGCCTACACTGATTCAGGGCACTGATCTGTCTAAGTTGATATTGTAACTCCAATTACAATTGTTAGTAAATATAAAGAATATTTTGCATAAAGCTTGTGGTGTCTTAAAGAAAACAGTCTTCCATCATTTCACTTTTCATTAGTGTTAGTACTCCTATGGCATTTTGGTTTTCTTCGTCTCTCACCTTCCAGTCTCACTGTTCCATGGTTGAACTTTATTCTGGAGTTGCTTTGATTGTTGACATTGTCACTATAATACAGATGGAATTACTTCATCTTTGGAAAGGTTTGCAAAAAATCCAAGAGTCCCAAGATTTTTCATATTTTCTCACATTATATGCATGTAAACTTTAAATCCAACAGTTCAGTGAACGTGTTTCCTGATCTTGTTTTTTCCTGTTGACCAAAAGTGAAATAATTCACTCTAAAAGTAAACAAAGAATAACAAACAGGTCTGGTAAATTAATCTCTGTGACACACACAGTGAAATGAATTCACAAGTCTGTGAATCAGCCTGTTGATATAATCAAGCTATTAAGTATTGTTAACTCTTGTCCAAAAGGATATATGCCTTTCTTCTCCTTGGGAAGAATGGAATTTGTTTGCGTGTATGAGCAGGAGAGTTGCAGTCATAATGTATTTGTTCATAGCTTCAGTTTCCTGTCGGAAATGAAAGGCAAATGTTTCATTTGGGTTGGTGGTTCTTTGAGAGTTCAGAGGGAGGGGTTGTTTGATAGGGTTTTTCTTCCTTGCCTTCTTTTTCAGGGAAAAGGCTCTCATTTTTTTACTATTATTTTATTTCACCTTTTAATTGCATCTCTGTAGAATGCAAAACACTAAAACACTGTGTTTGTGCTTTCCAAGCACCTGTTTGTTTCTTCCAACGGTTCTCTTCCCAGTAGTGGTCTGTTTTTATTTTACAACAATTACTCCTTTTAAAAAAATCTCACAACAAATAATTATTAAACAAGAAGTATCTCCATTTCTCTTTCAGAATCCTCTTGATCTCCTTCTCCACACTGCTAAATTCTTTTGTTGTTGGCCTTTGCCACAATTTTAGGTGGGGAGGATGGGAAGCAGTCTGTGCTCCCCTGGGGCCCTGCTCACCTGCATATCCACACAGATGCAGATGCTCACGGGAACTGGAGCATTCCTCGTGCAAGTGTGTTGAGAAGCAGGGGCCGACACTGAGAGCTGAACCAGGCTGCTCCGAAGGCTGAGCCTTGAGCTCGTGCCAGTCCAGGGCACATCCCAGTATGCTGGGAGCTGTGGGGATGGGGAGCTCCACGTGGCTGCTGGCAGGATGTGATTCCTGCTGCCCAGGTCCCACCTGCTGCTGTGCAGTGCTGCTGGCCCTGGCCTGTGGCTTGCCCTCAGCAACTCTGATGTGCCCACGGTGCTGGCTGGGTGCTGGGGCTGCAGCGTGGGAGCCACGGCAGGGCAGGCTGAGCGGTGGCCGTGCTCCCTGGGAGCGCTGCTACGGGACACTGCTGAGCTCCAGCAAAAACACCTTGCCATGCTTGTCCAAAGGATCCGGGAGACTTCTGACCTCCTACAGCTTTAGGTAGGGTAGTAACACGCAGTAGTTCTGGCAGCCATAGGAATGAGGAGGACATACTATAACCTACAGTTTAAGTAAAATTGCACTTCATTCTTTGTGTGGGTATAATGAAGTCTAAGAATTTTGTCTTGTCATCTTAGTATATTTGTTACAGAGCACGGTGCTTCAGTGTGGGCATTACCAACATGTAGGGGAATTTGTTTGCTTGTTTTGTACCTTGAAATGATTTTTCCCTACATTTTTGCTCAATTTTATATTGAGAAAATACTGCAAGTATAATACTGGGAAAAGTGGTTAAATTAAGAAGAGTTAAACTAGAAACCAATGTTAGAAGCAGAGCTATTACCCCCAAAGATAACAAAGCTATTCCTAGAGCATGAGCATATCTCAATGTTTATGATGCTGTCTAAAATACTGGTTTTGACATTAGTCTGTGTATATGTTTTAGTAGTTTTGCAGAGAGGAAGTATAAAAAGCCTTTTTTACTCTGTGAGCTGCATCCTCTTCTAGAGAAGTTTCATTGGTTTAGGCAGAATTCTTGGGCTGAACTTAATTACCTGCTCTTAGTGGGACCAATTGATGAGCTGCATCTCATATCTTGGTGTTCTTTTTAAGTTTTGCATACAGTTACTGGTTCTTTACAGTTGGTTCTAGGACCAGTTCAACAAAAAGAAATTTTAAATTAATTTTTAAGAAGCTGATATTGACATAAAATGAAGTATTGTGACGTTGCTGATTTCAACTATTATGTCTTCACTCACTGATATGAATATTTAAATAAATCTTAACTGTCTATGAATAGAATGGAAGGATATCAAGCAGCAAAACATTGTAAGCTTTAAGCTCTTGAAAGAGAGGCAACACTTAAAAATAATTCACGTTACAGTTTGTTTTGCCATAGGGCTTGAGTTCTACACAAAATCTCGATTTCTGACAAGAGCACATGGTTTTCTTCTTTATGCAACAATCAAATCAAACACACAGGGTGGGTCTATATTAAGTTCTGCCCACTGAATTGAATTCAGTCAGAATTAGCAACAGAAAGGTGCTTATTTCCAGGAATACTGATTTTGTGGTGATGAACTGAGAATGTAGCCATCTAAGAGCAATGGTAGTACCTCTGAAAACTGAAGGATTACTGACAGCTTTTACAAGTGGCAAGTTTTTTTACAAGTTTTTTACAATATTCCCCTCAGATCAGCTTCTTACCTGGGATAGAAGGTAAACTCAAAATATGTTTGTTTGATTGTACTGGGAAAGAAACTTATTGATATTTAAAAATGAAACCAAAAGTCTTTAAAACTAAGTTGTTTGGTTATTTGTAGTAAGATTGATGCAGCAGTTAATCATAGAACAAGTTTAATTTTGTGAAGTTAAGAGAATCAATCTAGTATTTATATTTTTTGCCCAAAATAACAATATTTGCAGGGATTTTACAGCTACAACAAGCCACATAAGCCATGTGTTGCCAGAATATCAGACATAGATGTGTGTTAGGTTTTCTCATTTTTGGTGGAGGCTTCCAAGCTAAGGGGCATGTGTGCCCTGTAGCTGGATTTGAGCCTGATACACCTCTTTGTCCTCTCCTGGCACAAAGTAGTTCCTTGGGTGAGATGACTCCAGCAATTGCTACCAGGATGGGCATTCCCTCCATGTTTCAGTATGTTTAGTGACTTCCATGATTCTAATGGTGCATCTTGTAACATTCCCATAATCAAATATTTCTTCCTCTGCTGTCTCAAAGAACTAAGGATATAATGGCATGGGTTTTTCCCCTTGTCTTCTGAGCGTTTGCATTCCAGTTTCCAGTATTTAAGTATATAGTCATTAGTCAAGTTTACTTTTGTTTTCCATTGTGTGGGAGTAGTCAACCAACATGGTTCCTGTCTTCAAAGTCTGATGCAGTCACTCAGCTTACATACTGGTGATACCTTTCAGGCTCTGTTGCATGGGTTTAGGCATCTTAAAAGTATAGGACTTCTTCCCCACTAATCAGTGATCTTGAGTTGCTGAGTCCAGTCTTAATATGTAGGTGGCACTCATATTTTCACTGGGATTTAACTAAGCTTGTCATAATAATAGAAGTGGTAATTTTTATTGGATCTATTTAATTCAAACTGGAAATCTTTTAAGACTGGGTCTTTTTAATGATATTGGACTATAGATAAAAATGTTTATAAACCCCACAATATACATTTTAATTATTTTTATGGTAGCTTCTGGTATGAAATTTATTTCATTTGTATATAGCCAAAATATCTATATGTGGGTTTCTTATAATTTTGTAGTAGTCAGTCATAGAATCATAGAATATGCTGTGTTGGAAATTACCCATCAGGATCATTGGGTCTGAATCGTGGCCCTGCACAGAATATCCCAAACACCACAAATTTCTTTGGTTTAGTAGAATATTAATTTTATCAAAATGTTAACATACGGCATTTTAAAATTTTGAAAATAAATATAAATAATCCAAAGCCCTCCTACTCCTAATATTACTAACTCTGAAAAGTCAAAGCCAAAGGAATGAGTAGCTTCTTAAATTTAACTTGGCTTCTTTTTGCTGAATGAAGACAACAATCTTCTCTGGTGAAAGGCGTTTTTGGAATTTTGTATTAATATCCAATTTCTAAGAAAGATCATTTCATCAAGCAAACATTTAAGGAATGCATTTATTATCTTCTTTCATTTTATGCAGAAAAGTTGCTAATGTAAATATTTTTTAATGCTAAGCTTGGCTTGATAAATATGCTTTCTCCTAAGATGCTTGTGTATGCAGTATATGCTTATCTCAAAATTGTTTTACAAGTCATGTAAAAAAGAGGTGTTTCAATGGAGCTAATTGAAAATGTCTCCCTTCTAGATCTTGGCATTCATTTTCAATTATATTCTAAGACAATTAAATGTGTTCAATATCCTTAAAAGTTATTTGGAATTGTCTCTAAAGAAAATAACTCTTGGTTGTATTTATTCTACACTTTCATGAAAGCAGGCTTGGTCTAAAAGTGCTCAGTGAGATGTGGACAAAGAATGTAGTTTCTTAAAAGAGTAGGTTATGGACCTTGAGTAGCACTTGAGACCAATCATTAGAATGAAGTATGTGTTATTAAATGTTTTCCTTAGGAAATTAAGATAGGAAAACAAGAAGCTACATTGTATTTCTATAGATACCCATCTTGGAAGAAAGTGTACCAATGTGTGGTGTCTCCCATGTCTTGCTGTAGGCTGGTCATACTCCTCCTGTGGAGATTAGTTGCATTTCCTGTATACTTTAGTTCATGGTAACAGAAAAACAATTTTACTAGTGCATGCAGTTTATTAATACTGCTATCAGCTGAGTCCTGTTTCTGTAAGTTGATGGAATACTACCATACAAATGGATGAGCTCTCCCACCATTTGTTATTTTTTAAGTCTAGCTATGGACTCTGGTTTCAGTATGTAAAGCTTTGAATCACTGGAGACATTCCAGAAAGCTGGTGGGAAATAGAGTTGGGTGAGTACTTGGGATACTGCACATAACTGCAGAGCTTTCTGTCTAATATCTTCACTGCACACACATTCACATGAAAAAAGAAAGGATCTAACTGGTCTTGAAATCAGTTCATTGATTTTCACCCTGGTTTCAGTTTTTGTGTACTTGAAAGTTGAGTTTCAAGTACATGGTTTCATGGGGTGGGGAGAGAGGTGTGGAGACCTCAAACTACTTTCTGACATCCACTTTCAGTGAACAATTAATTTATGTTGTTGAAATGTGGTAATGCTAATGTAATACATATAGAGTATTCTTAAATTAAAGCTGAGGACTTTTACTGATTTCAAAATGTGGTGTGTATACATCAGGAGTAGAAATATAAGTAACAAAGTCCAATTCTGAAAATGTGGATGGTCTGCCTGTACTGAACAGCTCTTGAGTTTCTGGCCTAGATGAAGTGAAGAGGACGGTAATCTTCTACACAGAGTTGCACTTAGCTACTATTATATGTTACTTCACCCTGATGAAGTTAGATAAATGATGTTTTGTTTAGTGCCTTTTTGTTATTTTGTGTTTAGATGAAAAATTCAGCTCTATAGATTGTAATGATCTGGGCCTTTGTACTTGCCAAAGTAATTATTTTATTTCATTCAGTTTTCTTGAGGACTTTCTGAAGTAATTCTGCATGTTACAATAATGTTTTAAATGGATGATATTTTGAAGTATCATTGCTCATAATATTTCTTCAGATTTTCTTTTTTTTTTTTTTTTAATGTCTATCATTCAAAAGTTAGAAGAGTAAAGCTGTGGCTTTTTAAGGTAGAACATTACAATGTTACTAGTATCTAGTTCATTTTCTTTGGCATTTAAAATAAAATCTCATGACCTTAAATACTTTGACAGAGGGTCCTAACGGTATTGCACAACATTAAAAACAGTTTAAGCACAGTGTGTTTTGTGAATTGGATGCAGGCATCTTGCCAAGGTAACTATACTGTAACTACTTGGATTTAAATTCTGTTATGTTGATTTTAACAAAGATCATAAGTAATTGCAAGAATATGTAGTAATGTTTTTATAAAATAGATTATTTATAAGTATGTACTGAACTGGTGTTGCTGTATGTTTATCATGCACTGTAGTGTTTCTGAATAATGGATTATGGTGTTTATTGATTTAGATACATACCCATATTGTACTTAAACTCTTAAGAGCTCACTGAGAGCATGTGGAATAGGAGTGACTTATTCTACATTTGCACTTCACAGATTGTCGCTGACCGTCTTCATCACCAGAGATGGCCGTGGATTAAAAAAAATTAGCAGTTAATAGTCATAGGTACCTAACAATAATTTGTCTACATGATTCAATTCTCACAATTTTACCTTTTTCTTCCTCACAATAATAGTTTGGTAAAGGGGAAGATGAGTTTGGCAGGAAAGGAATGACAGTGTTTTTAGAATATATTTGGGAATTTGGCTCAGCAAGAGTTGTGTTGAGTGTCATGTCCACACTAATATCATTGCTGACACAGCAAGAGAATATTCAGTGCTTCATTTACAGAGTAAACATTTTGAAACATAACATAATTAGCTGTTTGATGTAACAGTTCACAAGCTAAGAAAACAGTACCACTATGTTATGCTTCAAAATATTTACATGATCCATATAACATTTTGCATGGACAGTTATCACTATTGCCAGTAAGGCATAGAACAATGGCTTCAGAAGGAGTGCTGATAAACAGTCTTTCATCTTTGTATTCAGACAAGGAGATTCTTAGCAAATATTAAGTAATCAAGATACTCATTTATATTGAAATTTTCCACCCTTAAGAATGTTAGACTGGTGTAGAAATGAGCATTATCTTACAGTGTTCACTAGATATTTTCATAATGTTTGATCAAAGTATGTTTTACCCAGCAAGGGAGTTCAGTACAAAATCAGAACATAATATATAATGTTTTGAATTGATTTAGCAAGCAGAAAGGTATCAATAGCGATAGCACAATACTTTGGTTTAGAAAAATTTTCTGTTCACCCACCAGGAACCAGTGGATTCACCAATGGATGGTTCTTTAGAAATGGACTGAAGAGTAAACCAATGAAAAATAGGCTGGAAATGAAAAGCCACAATTTTATTCTGATATTTCTCTTTGAGAAACATACACATAGAAAAATAGTGAAAAATTTTACATTGCATTTTTTTTTTCTAGAAGCCCTTTCAAGTAAATGTGGAAGGGGTGTGTTCAGGTCAAGAAAAGGTTTTGAGTTTGGGCTTATCTGTTTGCTTGTTTTCATTTTGAAAGTCAGTGTGTATTAAAATTCTGGAAAGAGGTTTATACTTTTGGGCCCGGTTTGTTTCAATGTTCTTAAGTATGCTCTGAGTATAAGTGGTCAACTGAAGTAAACATGGACATGAAGTACTGTTAAGATATGTGGAGTGGACATACCAATCGCTGTGGCTTGGCCTGGAAAAGTTAAAAGTTGATTTCTCTCAGTATGAGTTTGTCAGTAGTCAAGTCAATTGTAACAGATTGTTTGCAGGGAAGCACAGAAGATTTCCTCCTTGGTTTTGGTTCTCGGTGATGTATTTTCCCCACGGCTGCTAATATTCTGTTGGGATAGTGAGTAGGTTAGGATTCAGTATGTTCACTAAATTGGTTTGTCCTTGGGAAGTAAAATGCTGGATGAGCATTAGGTGTGCTTAAAATTCTCAGTGATTGTCTGTCAAATCTGTTTCTGATACAGAATTTCAGGAGGTGATGCTATATGTGTTTATAATTTCCTCAGATAATTTGCTCTTTTTTTTCACCTCAGCTGGATACATATAAACAGTAGAGAGAAGTGCTGATTCATCACTCATGAGCCACATTAAAACCATCACTACTTCTAGTGAGGAGTTGTAAGAAAAGGCCCTCTTACTGAGCAGCCTTCCTGTTTTAAATGTCCTTTAGGATTTCTTTTTCATCTTCTACATGTGTTCAGTAGAGCATAAGCAGAGTACACATGCACACTTTCTCAGCTGAGAATTGAGATTGAAAATAAACCTTTTGTGATTTTGAATGGAGAAGCTGACATTCCTTGGTGTGATGTTCCTTTTGTAAATGTAGTCCAGTTTACTTTCAAACACTGTAGTTATTTTTTATTTTTTCCCCTCTAGGACTTGCTATATTAAAGCATGTGCTGACTCCACGGGTGAAGGCAACTCATGTAGCCATTGACTCAATGAAAGACTATCTGGATGCAGTGTATGATGTGACTGTGGCTTATGAAGGTACTGTGGACCACAAAGGGCAAAGAAAACTGGCACCATCTATGACAGGTGAGTTGAGGCCTATGAGACATGCTGTAGCTGTATACTTCTCTATATACACAACTAACTTCAGATGCTTTGAAATGCTCTGAAGATAATCTTCACAGCACTTCAGCCATCCTACAGACCCCTGGTATGGCGTTGCTCTAGTCACTGGGCTTTTACAGGAGTTACCTGTGACAGTTCTACCCTCTGCTTCCCTATTCCAATTCTAAATATAAGTGCCCCTTGCATCAAAGGGAACTTGGAGACATAGGCAGCAGATTTCATTTATCTTCATGTTTCTTCTAGCACTGGGATTTGGCATCAGCTTAAATTCTCTCTCTTCCTCTGCTGTGCTACCTATGTGTACATGTACACATGTACATCTAATTGCTGAAGTGCACATATTTTAAAGGTAAAATGCATAGCCGTAGTATTCTACTGACATTTTTTTCAAATTGCTGCACACAGCCAGAATCTTACACTCAACAGCATTTTGTGCAAGTGGGCTTCATTTGCTTTAGTATTTTAAACTACCTACAGGGCCTTAAGAAAATCAAATTAGTTTTACATTCCTTGAGTATTTTAACTAGAAAACATGTTCTGGAGTTTCTGCTGGGGAAAACTCAGGGACAGAGAGTTTCAGTGTTTCATGTTTATTATGCTTGGTGGTGGACTGATAATTTATTCTTAAGTAAATAATTTGCTTGCACTGTTACTGGAGTGCCAGATATCATCTTTCTTTCCATTTGTAGTTGCTGTGTTACTCAGCTGTATCTGTGCCTATCTGTTGCTGGTTGGCTCAAAGGGGCACTTTTGAGTCTCTTGCACTACTGATACCAAGTGGGGAAAAAACAGCTACAGTACTTCCACAGAGCTCTCCAGAGTTATGGGTGAGGGATCAGTGTAGACTGAGGGACCTGCAGGGAACTTGTCTAACTCTTCTCCTCAACTCACCCGGTGTCACTGGGACTTGTTCCTTCTGCTGCTAAAAATAGTTTGTAGTGCAGCTGTTTCCATGTCACTTCATTAGCAGGTGTAACTCCTTGAGTCACATGCACTGCTTCCCAGGTGCCAGTTGATTAGAAGTTCAGCAACTGTCTATTTTAAAATTCCTTTGGATAGGTCAGAAACAAAACTGTCAACACTGTATTATTAACTCAACACTTGTATTGTACTGTAATGTCTTAGGATGGTTTTATTTTATGTACATTTTGTTCCTAATGGGCATTTGTAATGTCAAAAGTTCTTTTTATTATTTACAGTTATTTTATTTTTTTAAAATGCATTCTGACCCTTTTATAGTACCTTTGGAAACTGAGCAGCCTTCTTCTTGTCTTATCACCCACCCTAAGACCCCCTTCAAAACAAATAGGAGTGTTCTCCCTGCAGCATATCTTGTTTCATAACTTAATTACTAGGCAGTTTCAGCCATTCTCATGGTGAACTTCTCACTGCCTAATGGTTAATTAAACTATTAAAATGTTGTTACCTAATGATAAGATGGCAAATGTTCAAATTCCTTATAAGAACTCTTCACCTATTGAACCTTATGGTTTGCATGAAGCATGATATAATTATGAAAGGGGAACCAACAAGCTGGATTTCCCTGTTGGCTTTTTTTTTTTTTTTTTTTTTTTTTTTTTTTTTTTTTTTTTTGTTGGTGTCAAGCAGGAATCAGATGCTTTGGGGTGGCCACTCCACATCCAGCCTTTTGGAGCCTCCATGGCAGCAGTCCAGGCATATCTTTCAGTCAGGTTTACTGTTAAGGCTGGGGTAATTACTGGCTCAGCCCTGGGGTAGAAATAAGGCAGTAATACAGAATGAAGTGCAGCCAACCAGCTGTTACCCCTTACAGAGCAGATAAATGATAGATCCATGATAGATCAACATCGCTTTCCATGCTATTGTGGCAGTCACATGTATTCCATATTATATAAATTATGTAGATTAAGAACACTTTATGAATTACAGTGTGGAACATAGTTGTCATTATTTTAGGCTTTCCAGACACAAAGTAACAGACAAACAATTTCTGTTGTAAGAGATCAAGATAATTTCATTATTTGTTATGCAGAAGTCCAGCAACTGGTCTGTCAGGAGTATAACAAGAAATTAATTAGGCATACTTATGCATGTGACATTTTTTTAGCATTATTTCTCATTCACAGTGCTAAAATGAGTTGTGCACACATGAAAAGGACATTTTATTTCATATGAACATTTCATATTTGTGTTAGGACTTGTTGAGAATTTTGTTTTTCATTCTCATCGGAATAAAATGGCAGTGCAATCCTAGTAATTTTTAAAAGATAAGGCTGACATGTCTTTTTCAATCCAGCAACACTGATGGAAATTTATTGCATGGAAAACAAACGTCTGATAAACACAACTTTACTTGAGGACTTTATTTCCCATACTATGACATTTCCCATGTGAATGAAATCTGAATTCTACACAGATACAGTGTTTCTTGAAATGCATTTTGCTTTCAGTTCTATAAATCTCAATTCCTCAGAAGAGCCTGTGCCATTTCAGGAAGAACCTATACTTACCTGAGACATCATCATCTCTTGGCTGTTGTCTTCAGTAGTAAACAAAAGAGATTAAAAAGAACATTTTAGTGACTGTGAGGAGTACTGGCACACTTTGTGAAATTGTGTTAGCAAAATGTGAATGGGAAAAAATTCTGAAGAAAAGGTGAATTGCTTTTTAAATTTTGTAGTATGCAACTTTTAGTCTAAGTAGTCTTCCTTAGCAATTCAATTTTTGAATTTTTTTTTTAAGTCCAGCAATCTTAAATATACTGTTGACTTGCTCAATAAGATTAAAACAGCATAGTATGTGTTTCACTGTAAGGACAGTGAATGCCAGACATACCTTATAGAACATGATGCCATTTTAGAGCAAGCAAATTACTATAGTATATATTTTCAAATGTGTTGAGCTTTTTGTCACTACTTATGCATATTAACATTTTTTTGCACTTTTCAGTGGCAATTTTTAGAAAACATCAGATTTGATTAGTCTTTGACAGTGACTAAGACTAGATTAACTTTACACAGGGATGTTGCTTTCTGATTTTGCTTCACATCCAGTTGCAATCAATGGATGGAATTTTTTTCTTACCATTTATTCATTTGCTTTTTACAAGTTTGGATCTTGATACATTTCCATTGGAAGTTTATCTGGCACATGACAGCCTTTCCAAAGCATAGCAATTTCCCACAGGTTTCTCCCCTCTCTCTACTCCTGAAGATGGCTTGTCCAGATCATTAATGACAGAACATCGTGGTGCTGCCTGGGGGGGACCAGGCTGCTAGGCATTATTTATTTGTGTTCATTAGAATAAGTTGCTAATAATCATATGGACACTGCAGCACAGCTGAAGGACATCTCAGGTACTGAAGTCTGGAATAACTATTTAGAAGGGAAAAGAAGAAGGAGAAACTCGTGCTACATTTGTTGATACTGTTTTACTACACTGTCATCAAGTGAAAAGCAGAAATAAGTTTGGGAAAAAAGTATGAGAATGTAGTTTTCCCCCCTTCTGAATAAATGTACTAAACGTTCACATCCATCTTTGTCTGGTGTTAAAAGGCAGGTCTCATGGGACGTGGGAATTGTTATCATTCTTGCACCTGAAAGAGAATTATGTACACATCTACATCTTTATTATTCTGCCTGAAGGCTTTAGTGTAACCAGATGGTATTTATCTGGCCATTGTAGATGAAAGAGTGTGTGAAATAGCAGCATGTGACAATGATAAACACTGAATAAAAATAGCAAGTATATATAGGCTGTGTCTTAAAGAAGTCAGAGGAATTCTTGAGAGTTATTGACTCTGCTGTATATCAGTTCCAGAACAAACACTTTGAAAGTTTGTATATGTGAGTATTTCTGAAAATCTGTACATCACTTTGATCAGTATAACTTGAGAAGGTCAGACTGGCCTAACTTCCCTCAGGGAAAGCACACTTTTCCAAAAGCTTGCACTTTTATTAGGACCCAGTTAGACAGGGACTATAGAAAAGACAAGACTATAGAAAAGAAACTAGAGCAATAGTCTTTGTCTGGACTGTGGCCCAAATTTGTTCACATCCATTGTCTCTCAAGGTCCAAAGAAGGATAACAAGCACATGGTTACGGATGTAACCATCCATGAAACTATTAAAAAGCTAAATTATTAAGCTGATAAACATTATCAGAAGTATGAAACAGTCCAAAGTAAATTTTATAGTTATGAAATTACTAATAATCTCTTCAGATCTCTGCTAGATGTCATCTTCTATTGCATGAAAGAATATTGAAGAGTCAATATCATTTGTTTTAGAGTAACCAAAGAAAGGATGTAGATTAGACCTCAGGCTGGACATTAGCATTGGTGAGATTTGTATCATGTGTAGGATGGCTTTTTAGCATGTACAGTAAAGCTTCCATCAAAAACTTGTCATTCTGCATCTGTTCAAATAGAGTTTAAGTAATAATTACCTTTCATATTCCAGTATGCAAAATTTACATTGAGATATTTGGAGGAATTTCAATCACAACACTAGTTGGCAACATAGTTCTTTCTGTGGGGGCTGAACTGGATGATCTCCAGAGGCCCCTTCAAACCCTAAGAATTCTGTGATTCTTTGATATTCTATGAGACATTTTTCTTTTCAAGGAAAGCCCTAGTTTTATTTTGTGCAAAATAAAACCCTTTTAATAACATGATTTCACCAGGTATTCCACACGGTAAACTATTCATTTTTAACTGAATGCATTTTCACTTGTCCTCTGTAGGACTAGAACTGTCATTTTTAGACCCCCTGTAATTCCCTATTAGAAGCAGTTTGAAAAATATGAAAACCCGTCTGTTGATTTGGGGATGGCACTTTTTAAATTTTGTACTGGCACTTTCAGTACAGATGTGGGCATATGTATCAATATTCTGCAGATAAGGACAGTCTGGGTAAATGCAAAGATTTTCATACTGTAAGAATTAAACATTGTACTTATGGTCAAAACCCACATCACCAAAGAGCACCATCAATTTATGGGAGTGTATGAAAGCTTGGATGTAGTTCAGCAGAGAAAATGAAGGTCAGTCTGAGCATGAGTAGCACTTCTGCTTCTTTACCTGAAAACAAGGACACAAAGATGTCAGCTGTGTTTGGAATTCCTGTAGGTCAGTTTCTTGTCTCCACCATCAGCCAGTCTTGGATGCCTAAGGAAGAATGCAAGATTCAGCCAACCCTAAATGTGTCTAACTTTTCCCAAGTTTCCACAGACACCTGTGGGCACTGTATCAGTGCTCACACCCACTTGGTGGGGGTAATGACCCTCTGCAACTCCTTCTGAGCCTCAGGCATGTGTTCCTCTGCTTGTAAACCAGATTATTCTGTATCTCAGTTATTCCCAAGCAGCTCTTACTGAAGGTAAGCATCTGTAGTGCATCTGTAGGTTCCCTTTGGGAATTTATGATTTGAAAACAAATGGTCATCAGGAAAACTCTGCTACACAAGAGGCTCTTGAAAGTATTTACACTGGAGATTCATAAAATTACCCTGCACCCTGGACCTCATGTACATGCGAGAGGAAGCATTCCACTCTCCAAGCAGCCATTTATTTACAAAGGCTCAAGAAACTCCTGATCTTTATGCAAAAGTGTATCTAAACTCTGAGGATAACAAAAACAGCTTTAACTTCTTCACACCATCAGGTTTGGCCAAAAATATGTTGATCTTTGAGAGTCTGTGTTTATTTTTGGGTTTTTATGCATCACAGTCCTTTTCTTTTACTCTGTGGTGCTGTTCTCTGTTTATCAAAACAGACTCTCTGTAAGAAAGGCAAAAACATCAATACTAGCAGTACTGACATAGTTCCTAACAGATCCTGGTTTTTTGCTATAGAGAACATAGTTTTGAACTGGTTTTCTCCTAGTCCACTCCTTGTATTTTTTTATTGCCTTTTTTTCTTATTTGCTTAGTTTGAAATTTTTTTTTTCACTTCTGAAACTTTAAAAATGTTCCAGGGAAGTCACAGATATCTCCTAAATTTGCTCATTTTTAGTTACCAGTGGTGGAATACCCTTTAGATGTAATCCACTGACCTAACCTGATCCAGGTTCTGTTCTTGGCAGCCTATGGATCAAAACTGTTACACTTTTGTAAAAAACATCCTGCTAACTTGGCCAACATACAATATTCACATATTGTTACAGAGTAGTACAAAGGCCAGACTGCATCTGTTAGAATAACAGATTAAAGCCACTCAAAGATTGTTTCATTGAGCTATAATATGCAAGTACTGTGGGCCTTCATCAGAGACTGTCTTGGAAGAGCAAGACAACTTACAGTGACACTATACTACTCTACATTGCTAACATCAGTATAGCGAACTATAAATGCCATTTTCTAAGATTCTTTAGACTTCAGCATCTTCAGGAAGGTACAGGCAAATTATTATTTACCCTTGATTTTTGCAAGATTTGTGGAGCTGTAGTTCTTATCTGCCATCTTCAGGATGGTTTTTTTTAATTTATATATATATATGTATATATATGAATTTCTTTTTTTTTTAAGCTGTCATATCATTCATTATGCTTCCCTTCTCCAAACTGAAAATCTGGCCTTTTTCATGTCTCCTTTTTTGTAATGGAGGCACTTTTCCTCCTTAAATATTTCAGTTGGTCTTTTCTATGGCCGTCTCTGAGTCCACTACATCCTTCTTCAGATGCAGAGACCAGAATACACACAGTATTTAAAATGTGAATTCATAATCTTTATCTGTAGAGTGACTCTCTTTGCCTTGTTCTTGATGTCCTTCCTGAAGCTGCCCAGTATTTGGGGGATTTGAGGCTGCTGCTGAGAGGATGGTTTTAGGGAAGGGTCAGCAACTCCCTGATTGTAACCACTAATGCTAAGCATAATGTAATCAGGGTTTCAGTTCTTTTTTTTCCCCACATTTGTTTACACTGAAACTTGGCTGCCACATTTTTGCCCTGTTTGTTCAGCTTTGAGGGCTTTTTGAAGTTCAGCCAACATTTGACTACCCAAAAGAGCTCAGGGTCTTCTGAAAGAGATGTGAAAAACTGGAGCATTCACAGTTTGCTCCCTTCTTCAACTCATCAGTCATGAGACAGAGTAAAACCAGTCCTGGCATCGATCCTCGGAGGACCCCAGTGGCCAGGTCTTTTCTATCCCTAAGGCCTTCCATTTGCATCCTCTCCTTTAAGCAGCTTTTGGTCTTTAAAACATCATTTCCTCTAATCCTGTGGCAGCTTAATTTTTTTAATAGTCTTCAATGTGGAACCCTATCAGAGGCTTTATGAAAATTCAAAAATATCATGTCCAGTGAATCCCCTTTATCCACCTTGTCCTTGACACTGTTGTAGAAATCCAGCAAGTTGATGGGAGAGGATTTCCCTTTACAGAATCCACACCAAATCTTTTCAACAGACTGGGATTATCTGTGTGCTCAATGATTTTATTACAGACCTATTATCTTACCCAGTGATGGAAGACTCTGGTCCATATTTCTGTATTTCCCAGCATCATCTCTAAAGTTCTCATTTGTAGAAGGGAAACTCCCCATTTTTCTGGCACAATGGTTGTTTGTGATGATAGGTTACACATCTTCATTTTTAAATTCCACATTTGAGAGCTTCTGGATGAATGCTGTCTGGTCTTGGTGACTTCCTGACATCTGATTTGTTTATTTATATTTAGTCTAATATTTTCTGTCTGTTTATTTATTGATCTAGTTCCTTTGAATGATCTGTACAAAGAATGCAGTGGGTGTAGGAATCAAACATTTTAAAGAAAGAATGATGTAAGCAGATATATGAGCTTCTCTTGCATGGGTTTATACTTGACCATGAGCTCTGCTCTTCACACTTTTGTCATCCAGCAATCCTACCAGTGACTTACCAGGTTTACTTCTTTTAATATACTGAAAAAAGTTAAAATAAAGCACCCTTTCCATTTTTCAAGTTCATTTTTACTCCTCCTAAGTTCATGTTTACATTTGGCATGAGCAGTTTTGTGGTTTTTCCTTATTTGGATGAGCTTTCCATTCCTCAAATAGGAGAAGAAGGTAGGAGTATCATGGTAGCCTCCTTGATTTTCCCATTAAAGTCATACAGCTGTTTTTCTGACCTACACAGACTTTTCCTTTTGGATTGTTGCACATGTTTTATCCAAGCTTCTATTACAAGTTTTTCTGGGGTTTAGTATTTGGTGAGTTTTTTAATAGCGTCTAAGTTGCCTCCTTTTGGACTGTATGTTTTAGGGTGTTTTGACACTGCCTTCCCTCCCATTGTGTGTACTCCTTTAATTCATAGAATCATTAAAGTTGAAAAAAACTTCTAAGATCATGAAGTTCAACCTTCAACCAAATACCACCACACCCACTTAACCTTATCACAAAGTGCCACATCTGCTTATTTTCTTGAACACTTCCAGGAATTACAACTTCACCACTTTCCTGGGCAAGCTGTTCCAATGCATGGCCACTCTTTCAGTGAAGAAGGTTTTCCTAATACCCATCCAGGCTGAACTTCTGTGTTGCAGCTTGAGGCCATTTCCCTTGTCCTGTCACTAGTTGCCTGGGAGAAGAGGCTAACCCCAAAGAATTCTGCATTTCTGTGCTGGATTCTTTCTCTACAACCCTGAAAGTAATTGTATTGTGGTTGCAGAGCAAGACCACACCAGGATCAGCATCTTCTCCTGTGGGTTTTCTTACTTACTAGTTCTTCCAGGAAATATTTTTTTCCCTACTCTGATGTTTTTGTCCAGTTGGTTGGGTCATCCTGGTTTGGGTTTATTTGGGATTTTTCCCCCTGCTTATCCTGCTGAGGTATCAATGGAGTTCAATCAAGGCAGCTGGAATCTGACACTCTTGCTGTCATTCCTGAACCTGCAGGTCTCAGTCTGGTTTCACAATTTCTGTTCACTATTATTAAGCTTCCTTGGAAGTCATTTTATTATTTATTGTATATATATTCTAGTAAAATCTGGATTTTCCATCCACAAGAACTTTATTGTGCTTTTGTCCCCTTATTATAGAAAGTATAATATATTGTACTTTATATAGTCTTTCATGCACAGCACCCTACCCTCACTTGTACATCCTTTTCTGTCATTCCTAGTAGTCTGATTACATTGCCCACTCCTGCAAGCCCACCAGGATGTCTGTGTTACAGGAAGCAGTGATCTCTAGGTGCCAATAATTATTGTAATGTCTTCAGATTTAGGCTACTCATGTTGGTACAGAGGCACTTCTGAATCTTGCCCCACAGTGAATGGCTACATCCACCTCATGTTATATCTATCTGAACAAGTTGCTTTTTCTGACTTTCAGTCTTCCTCAACCGCCATTTGAAGTAGTCTCTTATTTTTCAGTTTTCTTGGCCAGCACCTTGGCCTAATAATGGTCCAGGTGCATCCCATTTCTCACTTCAAATCATCCTCCATCTCCTGAGCTGTATGCTCCTTGCACTGTGCGCCATGTACATGCATGGGGGCACTGATCTCTGTGTGCATATAAGTCCTTGCACGAGGTCCTTGCAGCATTCATGAGATCTCTATTCTTCAAGTGCAGGCTTGTTTCCTGGCTGTGAGCTTCAGTCTGGGCTGCACAGCATCCCCACCACGCATCCCTACATCCGCAGCACTCGCAGGTACTGGTACTGCTCCTCCACTGCTGCCAACTCCTGCAACCAACCTCTGCTGGCCCAGGATGTTTGCTTTCCTGTCTAGTGCTGCTTTGCTCTACTGCTGCTTTATTTGGTTAGAGCAAGTCATGAAATAGTTTCCTGTCAGCTCAGCTTGGGATGATGGAAAGCTTGAAGCTGAGAGACAACACAGCACTTAAATTTATGTTTGTTTTGCTGTTTGATTGTTAATTTGGTGTACAAAGTAAATGGGAGTGGAGAGATGGGATTTCTTTCTTTGAAGAGGACATAGTTTACAAACTGCTTTGGTAGCTGAACACTGAAGTCCAGACTAACACAAGTTTAAGAAGTGAAGAAAGAATCTACAGTTTAGATGAATGTCTCTGCTATCAGGGTTTTGCCTGTAAAACTACACAAACCACAAGACACCATGTTTTATTACTGAAGAGATGTATTTTTACACATTTGAAGTGCTAGTTATTTAGAATAAATACACATTATTCAGATTTCATTTTCCTGTGATATCACTATCAGTTTATCACAAACATTACTAAAATCTGTTCCAACAGGAGAGATTTGGGGCTCTAAGTGGACACAATTAAGTCAAGCCTCAGTTTGTCCATTCGTAATTTTGAAGGACTTTGGAAGCAATTACATTGCAGTAGGAGAGCCAGTGTAGGACATTGAAATCTGAGCTACTTTATTGCTGTCAAATTTAAAGTGCATATAAAAATAGACTTCATTAGTAATTGAAAACTGGAATATCTGTTTAAGTGTGACGCTGCTATCACAACTTTCTTAGGGACAAGGCAAATAATTTGGAGTGGTGGAATGAATTTGCATGGTTCAGAAGGGTAAGGCAGTCTGAGGCCAGTTGTTTGTCCCTCCTCAGTTACTGATACGTCGGTGTTTCGGAGCTTTCTCCTCCCTCAGTTTCCCTGGTAATGCTGGTAATTCCAAAGAGAAGTAATTGGCTTTTGAAGGTGAGGAGTTGAGAACTGGTAGAATTTTGCGGCAGCCCCAAATATTGGTTTGCAATTAAAAATTCCATGGATTCAATTCCTTTCCTGGAGTTTCTTGCACCTCATTTGTTAATCCCAGTGCTGCAGTGATTCCCCCTCTGAAGTCCTGTGTTTAGTGTGAATTCTGTCCCACTGAAGGAGAGATACAGTGTCACAGCTCAATAACAAAAAATGCGGAATCCACTTTATTTTAATTTTCAATTCCTTCTTTCTGCTGTGCTTGGTCACTAGAAGCATTATAAACATTCTGTGCTTGTATCTGTTATTTAACCAGATAGAAAGTTTTATTACGAAATTACCTCCCACACAAAAGTCAGTCTGTTTGGCTCCCCCACAGGTTGTTGGTGTTCATTTAACCCAAATTGTAGAGGGTTCTTGACTAATGCTATCTCCAACATAATGTTTGCTTGTAATGCATGATTTGCATTTCTGTTTTGTCTCTTGCAGGAAAGTTCAGACTTGCTTGTTCCTGCTGTTAATTATAACAAATTCTAGCAAGTTTAGGAATCTGAAAAGCCTGTCAGATGTTGGCCTTCAGGGCTAGTGTCCCTGAAGTTTTGGATGTAATTTGTGCATAATAAATTGCTTCAATAAGATTTTGTTTCTTAGCTTAATTACATAAGTCTTTTGGGAGTTAAGCTAATGTGAAATTAAGGGTCATGGGACCACCACAAGCCTTTGGAGGTTATGGTGATAAAATCCAGCTGTTTTTTCTCACAATCAAACTCCAATATGTCGTCCTTATCCAATGGTGTTCTTATGTGATTGCTGTAACTCTGTAGACTGGGGGAAGAAAAGTTTGGTTAGTTGCATTAAACACTGACATGAATTGGATAATTAAATATTAATCAATTACCTGACTTGGCTGACTGCATGTATTACAGTGTCATCTGCAGATGTCCTGAATACCCAGGCTTTGGATAAAAGGGTTTTGAATCAATGTGTGAGAATCATGACCTTCCCCAGGGTAGCACCTGAAGATCATACAGCCCTGAGTGAGGCTGAACTAAGTCAAACTCAAAAGGGAGGGTGAGGTTGTTGGAAAAAGCAGTGGGATTCAGAAAGGTGGGAAATAATGACAAAGTTTAGGACCTTCATATATGGGGATTCAATTTAGAGTGGCTGAAGAAGACCAAGGTGGGAAGTGGTAAGAATCAGCTTGCTTGGAACTTGGGCCTAAGGCAGAAAGCCAGCATCAACACTCAGATATTTGAGGGGATTTTGTTGTCTAAGTTGAATTGTAGAATTGCTACACTTCAGCTTTGGTGGGGGAAGATGTTTCTTTTTAAATACTTATGTCTTGAGTTTTGATTGGTTTATCGTTTTCCTTAATAATTTATAATTGAGTTATAAGTAACATCAGTAAGGACTTGTTTGTTCCTATGCAAAACAGCCCATGTGCTGTGAAGCAAAAGAAATTAACAGAATGTTTTAAGTATCTTTTAAAGCTGGATCTCCAGCTCTTACTGGATATGTATACCATAGATGCTTTTTATAGGAGCCTAGTAGAGAAAAAGACCAGATCATCTGGCTTCCAGGCATTTGTTTTCTAGATACAGTTTTGCATATTGTTAGAATGTTCCACTTAATAGGTAATGCCACTCAGAAGGGGATTTGTACATCATGAACATTATAAGCATTTAAGACATGAATAATACATCTGTAATTTTAAGATATTAATAGAATGCTTTTAGGTGCTCATATAGTCACTGACCTTCATGTAGTGGCCTGGATAGTATCCTTAGAGAAGCAGCCCTGCAAAATCCTTTCTTCACATTAAAGCAAGAGAAAAAAAATTCTTTTAGATAACATCAACTTCATTGTGGTTAATAAAAGCATTGCACATAACTCTGAAGAAAATGTGTACATGTACCATCATTCTGGACTGAGTCCTTAACTTGCCATCTTATACTTAACTTGCCATGTAATAGCTAGGAGAAGGTTCTACCAGAAACCTCTTGGCAGCAGCTGTGTTAGCTGCTCTGTGGCCAAGAGATGGAGATCATCCAGCTCTCCAGCTGATGGTGTGGGGCCATGTTGCTCTCTTGACACTGTGGTTCACTGAAGGGCTCTGTGCATGACGTCTGGACAGAACCACACACAGCACCTCACAGATTTCTGCATCCAAGCGCCTCAAGACCTTAGAGATCCCTTTATCTCTTCTCCTTCCCTCCCCCTCTGCAAGCACACACACACATTTGCATGAACAGGCTTTTAAAATTCCTTAAGGCAATTTCTAGTATGTGATAAGGACTGTTTTTACAGCAAAGTCCTTACAAATCAATAATCCCGTAAAGATGAAAAACAAATGGGGGATACCTGCTTTGGCAGACAACAATAAAGATGTACATGCTGTAACAATTTATTTGCACATCCATTCCTCCAGATGCCCCTTACAGTTACAGGTCAAAGTCTTCTGTGGATCTGCACTGCTGTCTGAAAAATGTCAACAACCTAAAGAGACCACCCAGTCTGTGTTACATTTTTTGCTTGTATGTATTGTAGGAAGGCATTTCTGGTCCATTTTCAAAATAGGATGACTATCCAAATTTCTGAGGACTTCTTTCCTCACATCATGCAAATCTCTGTCCAGGAATACTATGGTTACTGCTGTAACCCCTTGCTACTGATAAATGCAAATGTTACCAATACACACTGCACAGGATTTCACATTTACACCATGAAATACATTACAGTAATCATGCCCAGTATTCTTACCCCTTGTTAGTTGTAAGAAATCCCACAGTGCCATTTGAGTAATGGAGTTTTGTTTGTCCTTAATGCTTGCTCGGTAAGCTTGTCTAGGGATAAATTGAGGAAATAACGGCGCAGGGGGGCAGGGGAGAGGCGGTTTCCAATAGGGCTGTCTCAAGCTCTGTGAGACAGAAGAAAAATGAAGGGATACAAAATTAAAAGCAGCATTTTGTTCTGAGTCTTTTTCCCTATTACACTTTTTAATTATAGGTTATTGCTTTAACTGAAGCATACTTTCTCCTGGAGATACTTTGGAAAATCACTATAATTCCCATTTTGTCATCCAGCAACAAACAAAATTTAGATTTTAAAAAGGATAAGCAAGGAGGATTACTAATTTTAAACAAAATTGCAGGATGGATAACTTTATGACATCAAAGTTACTGCATCCCACACTATTGAGTGAGATTGCTGCTGAGGTAGAGGGCAATATTTTCAAGCACAGCCTTTTACAGTTAGCAAGGTGCAGTTTTGGACAGTTTTTCCATGTTGTACATGATAGTGGTCCACCATTTCAAGTGTGTAGGCCAGATGGTTTCTAAGTTCAGTGAAGTGCTCAGGATTTGAACATAAGGAGGGAAGTTTTTTGAGCACTGAAGTTAGGCTTCCAAAGCACTTACAGTCAGATTTTTTTGGTGCATTCATAACTCAGTGTTTTTGTAACTCAGTCATGTTGTTTTGCTCTCTTCTTAGAGTTTCTTTGTAAGGAATGCCCAAGAGTTCATATTTTTATTGACCGAATTGATCTGAAGGACATTCCAGAAGAACAGATGTATATGAGAAGGTGGCTTCATGAACGTTTTGAAATAAAGGATAAGTGAGTAGAAATATGTAGAACCTTCTGTTTCAAGAGTCTGTCTTATTGCTTTTATATTAATAAATATACCCATGATTTCTGTGTAGTGCCTGCTGTAGGACTCTGTGAAGAGGAGTGATGTTGGTACTCCTATTAATCTAATACAATATAATATAACCTTGGGGTTAAACCTTTTGCTCAGGAGGTTGGGATTCCTGAGGTTTTGACCTTCTTTAGATTGAAGAAGTGTGAGTCCATATTCCAGGCAAGGCCCATTCATCTGAATACTCTCCATTCATCTTCTTCATCTGTGCAGGAATGTAAGATGCCTGTGGTAGGCAAGCAAGAAAAAGCAATGTGATTCTGCCCTTGTAATCAGTGTTAAGTTGGAGTGATAGAGGGGCAGGTTTTGATCTAATCTCTTCTGCCAAAATTGTTTACAAATCTTTCCTCCAGACAGTGACTGGATAAAAATACAGTTAACCCCAAAATTCCTACCTTCACTGGGGAAACAAGGTGAAGTAGAAGTTTCATTTGTCCATTTTTGAATTATGGCAGAAGTAAAGTGCCTGACTTCCTCCATCATCTCCAGATAAAGTCACTAGTGAGTATATGCAGCAGATCTTGGAGGGACCTTGTTCTCCAGAAGGACTTTGTGCCTAAATGTAGGATTTAAGTACTTTTTGAGAGGATTTAAGTATTTTTTGAGAGATGATTGTTTAATTTGCCAGATCTGAAGTCCTGCTTAAGGGAGCTGAATCTGTTTACTTTCTAAATCCTTGAATACTTCAAGTGAGACAGAAATTTCCCTGGTTCTTCAGTTCTGTTGTGTTTTAATATTGTTCTACCAGTCTCACACTCCATGGAAGTAAAAAATGTGTTCATTTCTCCCAAGAACTTTGAATTCATTTAGAAGTTAATATGACTATCTGTAAACATGGCACTGTTACTAAAGTGTCTTAGACATTTAGGATCACTACTTTTGAAAAATAAAAAGTCTGAATTTAATTTAAATAGATAAGGAGCTGATACATAAAAGAAAAGCCTGTCCAGTGTTTATCCCTTTAGTTATCTAGTGAAAGTGAATAAAACTGAATCATCCATGTGTCATTTTAAGGTCCTGTTCACTGGAACATCTTTCCTGGGTCTGAAGCAGTCTGTCGGGCAAATTTAGAGATAGTTAAAATAGAAATAGAAATAGTTAGAAATAGTTAAAACCTCAGAATTTCCAGATGCATTTATTACTGTTTTTTAAAACTGGGAGGAAAAACGTTACTATTAACCCAGTGATGTAGTGTCTTGCTCTTGCATGTTTAGCTTCCAAGATATTCAGTGTATTGGGTGTCCTTGTTACTTATTAATTTATTTTATGACGATAGTTCTTCCTCCACCTTTGGTGCTCAGTGTATTGTTTTGTCATACAATATTGTACAGTGTTCTGGGCTTTTCTGCTGAATGCTGAATAAAATAAATTCTTGTCAACTTTTATATTCACTGTTGCAGTTGGTCCACAAGGAAAATATGGCTTTAATGCTTACAAGGGTTCAGGTTGAGTCTTTTGACATGCATCATATTTGTAAGGTGTATTCATTGTTTGAACTTGTACAGAGGAGCTGCTACATATTATGAGACCATTTACTAAAAATGTTTGGTTAGAAACAGTTACCGGGTGAAAGTAAGTTTGCTTAAAATGTCTTACTGTCTGACTTTGACCATCTCCTTTTTCTCTGCTTATAGGTTACTAATAGAATTTTATGATGCAAAGGATTCTAAAAGAAGAAATAAGTTCCCTGGAAAAAGTGTTCATTCCAAACTAAGCCTCAAGAAAACTTTGCCATCTTTGCTGTTCTTAGGTGGCCTGACTGCTAGTATGCTTCTGACAGAATCTGGAAGGAAACTATATGTAAAAACATGGATATATGGAACTTTAATTGGCTGCCTGTGGGTTAGCATTAAACCATAAGCAGATGTTAATCTCCAATCAGTGAAATGTGCAGTCTTTTCTTGTACATTGCACCAAATTTTTTCCTGACTTTATAGAAAAAAGTGTAAATAAAGCCTTATTGATCGAATATTGGAAATAATAGATTTTGTGACTTAAGCCTCTGTGTGGTTGGTCTGGGGAAAATAAATATAGATTTTCAAATTTGCTACTGATTTTTGCTGGAATAATGACAGATAAACCGAGTCATATGATAAATTGCTTTCCCCATGAACTAACATCTATCTCTCTCTGCAGATTTGAAAAAGTATGAGTTATGCATAAGGGTGTCTTATGTGGACCTGTGAATGTATTTACAGAGATTAATTTAGGGTATATATTTATTCTTCTGATATTCATGTTGAATTTTTGTTACTCTTTGATGCATTATAGCAGCTCAGTTGCATCTATCCCAGCAGTGTCACAACTAAAATCAAAACTTTCCTTTTTTTTAATTTTGTTCTTCAGTTTTCACTAAATACTGTGTTCTTTAAAAGGGACTGTGTAAGCTGGCAAATCATGAGATGTTAACAGAAGCAGAATAAAATGTTCCTGAGAACTATTGTTCATGGGGAAGAAGCTCTGTTTATCTAGTGCATGATTTTTGATTATATTGCAGTATTAGGTGATTATTTTATATATGCAAAACATTAAATTGTACCGAGCAAACAGCTTATTTTGCGCACCTTGCATTTGTGCATAAAAAGAATGTGTGCAGTGTAAGGAAATGTGAAGTTTTTGTTTCTGTCCAGAACCCTTGTAGCCTCCCTTGTGTCTGCATTACCCCTCACACCACAAGTGTTCAGCTGAGCTCACACTCCTCCATGGGTACGTGCCATAAGCAGAAGTTTCCTGTTGTCTCATGATTTTCTGGAATCAAACCTTGTAATCTGCGAAGTGCACAGAATCACTGTAATGAGGAACTTTCAGGTGTTCCTGGGAAATCTGGAGCGTGTGCCTTTCCCACTAACCTGATTTAGCCTGGTGTTTCATAGGTTGGCATCTCTGTGCTGTAGTATCCCACTAGATTCTGAGTCATTATAGGCCATGCAGACTGCACTTAGGCTGAAGTTATGGGGTTGATGTGTATGGTTTGCACAGTAGATAATAGTCAATGAAATGCATATCCTATCAGTATTTCACCTGCTTGAAAATATACTATAAGAAGCAAAATCAACAAACCCTATGAAAGTCTGTGATTCCCAAGGCTGGTATCTTTGCTGGGGAAAGCCATTTCCTGATTCAAGGGAATCTGTCTATATGTACAGCAATGGGGTAGGAAAGAAGAAGTATTTTATCTTCTTCCATTAGGGAATTGGACTCCCTGTATCAAAATTTAAAACCTAGAGAATATTTTTATATCACACTTGCAAGCTTTAAATGTGCATCTCTTTCTAGCTTCAGTACAATTTGTCTTGCTTTTGGGTCCATTGTGAGTTAAACATCTCTTAAAATTATATCTCAGTTTTTCAGATTCCACTATTGCCAGTTAATTAAAGGTTTTACCATGTGGGGTTGGTTTTGTTTTTGTTTTTCAACAGAGTGTTACAGAGGAATTACAATTCCACCTTAAAATCATTCAGTACAACTTTCAGTTTGCAGTTCTGTGTCCTTCCATAATGGATTTTGTCACTGGAGTTATTTATATCAGTGATTGATTCAGGATATGTTGATGAGCCATTTTTAAAACAATGACTGGGAACAATGTTGAAAAACAGTATTGTTATGAGGCTGTGAAAAAAAAAAAAAGAAAAAAAGCCATTTTATGTAACAGTCAAATGTGCTTACATGTAGCTCTTCCTATTCTCAGCTGACTGTTACCAGTGGGTATAACGAGAAGGCAACGTTCCTATGTTAGTGTGAGTTTTTTCAGTCGTGGAAAGAAATTTTATTCTGACATGGCTAAAATTCTTTGTAACAGCTAAGAATAACATTTAATTATACATCAAAAATAAATGCAAAATGCTTAATTCATTTGTAGGAAAATAACTGCTATTTTGGAGAGCCTAATTACATGAAATATTGGATCTCTCTTGCTGCTTAAGTACCAGGAATATAATTAACACAGTGCAGCAAACAAACAGGATGTTTATTTTGAACCTTATTCTCTATGTTAATTTTTTTTTTCCTTGCCATTAATTTATAAAGTTTTGAAACTGTAATTTGCTGATGTATTTGGCATTGGGAGTATCATATGCTATTTCTAAATATGCACTGATATTAACTTGAAATATTTCTTCATTAAAATAAGAAGAGCCAATGCTCATTCAACTTTTCTGTCCTGCCTGCTTGTTCAATTTTTTCTGCACTTTCATGTTTATAATTTGGAGCTGTTCAAACAAAGGCTGCAAGTATGATTTTAAGACCCCAGTGGAAGGACTTGTGTGAGAAGCAGTCAGCTGAAAGAAAACAATTTTGTCTATTTTTCCCATGCAGCCAGAAATGTGTTGGAATTGATCTGTGCTTGTTCCAATGCAGCACACCGCCAGATCAGTCGAATGGCAATAGCTTTTCACCCTTGAGCACCAGCACCATTTGCTGCTCGTTAATGATGTTCATTAGTGTGTAGGACCAGCTTCTGCCCAGGAATTGGTCTCAGTGGCAATGAGCCTTGGCCTGACAGCACTGGCAGAGTGTGGACAGACCCAGGAGCAGGGAAGAAGTACTACAAATAAATACCTGAAGCATGTCATGGTAGCAATGCCACCAAAGTTGTAGTGATGTGTTAAATCTCAGAAGGACCTTTATGTTCAAAAACTGCCTTTGCCAGCTGTATCAGTGCCTCTGATAAGAGCTGTTTCCCTCCCACTCTGTTCATATGCACAAGCTGTGTGTAAAACTTGCAAGACCACTAAATGCTAGTTCTACAATGACATCCTTGGGTTTACTTTGAGGGAAGGAATTCAGCTAAGCAAGTCTTACTTGATGGAGAACACAAAAAGTGAAGTGACAAAACATTTCATGATACTGAAGAAAATGCCTGAAGAAATGACTGAGGAGGACACAAAGGGCTCCACCCAGATGCAGTCCTTTGCTAACTCTTCTGAGGCTTTTTGCTGTAATACTTGTTTTTTCTCCTTTCAGTCAAATGTAGATACTTGTAAAACTTCTTTTAGTACTTAAAAGTTGGCCCCTGATTTTTTTGGTTTTTTAGCATGCAGAGAATGTATATACTTACTTCAAGGGAGAGAGAGGTAACTATTTTGTGTTTGCATAATGAAGAGGACCATGACCAGGTTTGGGATTTTTGCCTTCACGTTAAAAGTGAAAAAGATACTTTTTCCCATCACCACCTCCAAATAAAAAAACACTTATGACAGAAATTTCAATGCAATAGAAAACCAGATAACAGGTTCAAGATCTTGGCACCTACTTTAGTAATGCTTTTCCATTCTAAATATGGCAACCAGGATTTGGTCCTAACCTGCAGTTCTAGGTTACTTTTTAGCAGAGTGGCTCTGGTGGCAGGGCTTGGAGCAAACACAGTGGGGTTGCTCTTTCATTTTCATGTTCCTGCATATCCCATCAGTTTGGAGCCTATGGTCCCAGTAAAGTGTGCTGTGCAATTTGCAGAGTATAAGATAAAAGAAGAAATTGTTACTTTAGTTTCTATAATAGCAAAAGTCACACAAGTGAAACACAGAATGTTCAGAGAAGGAAAATGATCTGAAACAGATATTCAAAACATCAGCTCCAGTCAGGCATGACCACTGATTCCAGGGAAAATTTGTTTTCTGTGTGAGGACCAGTTTTCCTGTCAGCATGGTGAATATTTCTCTCACCTGTCCAGTTCCAGTCCCAGATCTGCAGCCTTACCCTGGGCTGACTGTGGTCTCTTTTTTCTGAGTCCTTCACCACTTTTCAGACTGATGCAAATCTTGGGTTTCCTTAATTCTTCTGGAACCAAAGAATTTCCCTATTTGTTTTCAGCCTGATAAACTGCTCACAGACCACTGCCACCCACGTCCTTCTAATATGTTCTCCTTTAGAGGACTGGCATTTGGTGGGCAGATGCCAGTGGAAAGGCAGGGGTCTGTTGCTGGCCAGCTGGAAGGAGGTGTTGAGCACTGAACCACTTGTTCTAGTGGAATACATCCCTGCCCGTAGCAGGTGGCTTGGGACTAGATGGTCTTTAAGGTCCCTTCCAACCAAACTACTCTGTGAAGTCTATATTGGCCATCTGAGATGGCTCTCCCTTCCTCCTGCCTCTGCCAGAGCCTGCTCCTTCATTGACTGGCACTTGACATGGCTTTGAGTAAAGAGCAGACAATCCTCTGAAAAACAGTGAGTTGTTCCTGGGTCATATTTGTGAAGTGAAAGCTCTATTAGTTAGGCTTGTACAAACTATTCCAGAGCCTTTTACGTTCTGTGGGAACTCTGTTTTTGAAGGACATTTTGATGCCTTTGTTTGTATTCCCTGTGTGACTAATTCGAACCAAAGCCATTTCAACCTGTTTGCCTAACAGGCCCAGAGAACCTAGAGAGGATGCAGATGTTCAGGGGCAGAAGTTGCTGCCAGTTTTCTGGCTGTGCAGTGACAGATTTGCTGGCCAGATCTGCTGGGCCCCTCACAAAACCTCTGTGGAAAACAGGTCCTCAAATCTGAGTCCCACCCTCACAGCCTGTGAGAGGCATCACCATGGGCTGCCAGTACAAACCATTTCAGAGTGGTAGGTCCTAACACCCACTTGGCTTGTTTGCAAGTATCCAGGATGTGCTGTTCTTTCTGTAGGGTTAGCTGAGCTTCATTGGTGCTTTGAAGCATGGATGAGCAACAAGTTGCAGAATTATGTGTACTCTTTAGGGCATCAAAGCCCAGTCACTGGGATGAGAAGGAGATACAGTCTCAACAACTCCTGGCCTGAAAAAGACCAGAGATATTTTACTTTTCCCATTATTCCATGCCCTCAGGGAGTCCTCAGTGCTATTTTCACCTGGCTAGGTTGAAAAAGATTTGAAGACCTACAGGGCCAGCATGACTACCTGATGCCAAAGGCATTGGATGGGTATGTGGATGTCTGCATTCAGCTTTGTTCCTAGGGCATTTCTGAACTGCCCTAGGAACAAGGTGGAACCAGAGATGGCCCACGGCTCACACCAGTCTGCAGGCAGAGATTACAGAGAGAGGAATAGGGGAAGGGTTCCACGCTAAAGAGCCATATTTTTGAAGTGCCTTTCCATGTTAGGAGTGAGTTCTGTGCATCATGGGCACCAGCAGATCTTGTTATCACTACAGTTGCTGTGTCCCATACTCCACACCAAGACCCTCCTTCCCTGTCTTTTTCAGGGACACTCGCAAAGGCTGAAATTGCCAAAGCAGTTTTGAATTTCTGGCTTTATTCAGCTCTGCAACTATTTCATCCAGTTGGGATCACAAGGGAAACAGAACTTAATTTCCAGTTGGCCAAGATGGGAGAGTTGACACTGTAATGATCCCAAAAAGTATCAAATGCTGTACAACATCATTAAGCACAAACAGAAGAATATGCAGATTTCTCAAGGCTGAAACCCGAACTGGAGGTATTAAGTTAAATCGCTTTTCATGCTGTATGCATTACAGTCACTGGTTAGGGCTGTCATGGTTTAACAGGCATTTGCATCTCCTGTAGTGTCTTATTACACTTTTAGCAGAAACACTATAGGTCCAGAAAATGTCATTGCCTTTATGTTAGTTTTCACCCAAGTCTTCTAAAGTTTTTAATGATAAACAGGCTATAAAATTTTGACTCCAGTCTGTATAATCTATGAGTATTTTTTGGCTTCTAGAAACTTTTTGGCTTCTAGAAACTTCACTTTTTGTCTCACGAAGTATAAAAAAAGTTGGTTTGACTTTAATGCCTTAATAAAGGATTCTTTAATAAATTCCTGTTTATCACAACGGATTGCATTAGTATGGTCACATACTGAGAGATGTTAAAAAGACTTTTAAAACACACACTGTTTTTATAGTCAGGAGAGATAAACCAAAATGCAGAAATACTTCTTTCGGGAATCCCACACTTGTAGCTAAGACTTGGTTGTAGTCGTAGGTGAATAACCTGGTTCACACAGCTGTTTAAAGACAGAGAAATAGAAGTTGTTGGAGAAATAGTGTTTTTATTGTCCAGAAAAGGAAAGGTATTCCAAAGAGCTGACAAATCATTCTGCATAACCCATAGTAGTTCTGTTGACACAGGATATGGTATTGTTTTCTAAGTTTAAACAGTAATAAGAGATTGTGCGTACATATCCTGATACTGTCAATTGTGTTGCTGACAAAATCACAAGAGATTCACAAAGCCTCAATGCTTAGAAGACATCCCCTTTTGCACTGCAGGGTTGGAAATGCCAAGTGGCTGCTGTCGCTAGCTCATCCTGTGTATCCCTTTGGAATGCTGGCTGCTGCTTTCAGAGCCTGTTTAAAACCAACAATCATTCTTGGCAGCACAAACACGTATGAAAGCAGAGGTGTGAACTGGGACATCTCCCATCACTGAGGATGCCAGGCACTGTGATAAAGCTTGGGCAGCCCATCAATTAGCCCTGCAGGAGCCAGGAGTGGGAGCTCAGGCCAACAGAGAGCTGCAGTCATGGTGAGACAACCACGTGCCTGTTTGAAGAGCAAGTCCCAGCACAAAGATGGGCACTGGCAGCACCACAGGCGTTACACCACGTGCATGGCAGAGGCAGTGTCTTCAGGGGCCACACCAGGCTCAGCTGAAGAAAATAGATACTTCATATTCCTTTTTTAATAGTAGAAAAAATTTGAAGTTTAAAAAAAGAGTCCTTTCTAAATTATATGATATCCTGGAAAGGAAGGAGTACTCTTGAACCCTCCAAGTTTGGAGTAATTTTGGGATCAAGTGATGCTACAGAATAATTGAATAAGGGTCTGCCAGGTTGCACATTCTCATCCCTCTCTTCTTTCTCAACTCAGGTCAAATCTTTCCACATGCAGTTATAAGCTTCCCTTATTCCTTAGATGCCTGACCTAAATTAAGCCTAGTTTGCAGAAGAATTTAGGACTTGCAGCTGCTGGAGAAGGCAATAAAAAGAACATGCACACATCACTATACTTGGTACAATGTTCTTCTTGGTTTGAATAATCAGGAAATATTCTAGGCTCTAGTTTTCTGTTTGTAATATGATGGCAGTGCTCTTCCTTGCATTTTAGAGGTATTCAACAAACACTTTGTTTTGTGCAGTTTTGGTGCTTTTTCTGTAATAGTCACTATGATAGTATCAGAAAGAAGTGCATGATTTTGTCTTCATAGCCAGGTTTATTTACCAAGGAGTCAGTAATGGATGGGAAGACCATCTGAGTGAGCTCAAGTGCTTAAATGAGCTCAGAATAACATGCAGAGAGGCCAAAATGAAATCCTTCACATTTTTTTCCCCACACAGCATTTCCTAGTTGCCTCCATGTTTTGTTGTGGTTTACTCTCCTCTCCATCCCCCGATTTCCACCTCAGTGTTCACACACTTCAGGTTCCTCCAGTTCTTTTCCAGGATTCCTTATGGCTGTTCCAAGTCTACTTTTCCAAATTATCTCCTCTTGCATGTCTCACCTCCTCTGAATGTAGTTCAGCTGATGTCCTTCATGTAGATTGGAAACAAACAGTTAAAAACAAACAAACAAACAAACAAACAAAAAAACCTAAAAATCTGTACTTTCAAGTATCTGGATTTAAAGCTGCTTTGTCCTGAAGCAGTTAGGAATTGCAAGTTCTCGGGAAGTCCCACTCCAGGCCCTGGAGCACGTCCCATGCTCATGAACTCACCAGAGAACAAAGCCTGCAATCTCTAGCTGGCCTCTGGCAAGCACATGTGAGCTGCAGCTGGCTTGGTTTTTATCCAAAGCTCTATGAATTGGCCAAATTTTCACTGAGAGTATAAAAAGTCCATCTCAACACTAAGGTTGAATTTTGTCCAGTTCCAAGTCCCTCTTCCAATAAGAAAAAAAGCACCACTGCTTTTCAAGGATTTCCAGAGTACTGGGAGGGGAAAATGGGTTCTTGTTTGTCTTCAATCTGGCTATGATAAGATTAAGAAGAAAAGGTGCTCTCAGAAACATGAACTGTTTTGGCTGAAACTTTGAAGAAAACCCAGCCTTCAACACACACCTGGCAAGCAAAGTGTGGCTTAAATATTTGCTAATTGGGCAAAAGTAATAAATAATAATAAATATATATAAATTATAAATAATCCCAGGATTGAGAAGGCAAGATTCATTGGGCAGTCCAAAACTTAGGTTGCACTATCAGCCATGTGTGTAGCCTGCATCTTTCCCTCCCTCAGCCTCAAACTCTGAGAAAATTTGGACTCAAGGATCAATGTGGGATTGGTTGTGGTTTGGATCAGTCTTTGTTTTTAACTGGATGTCTTCAGTGAATCCATTTTATGGCTGCACATATCTCAGATTTGCTTTCCATGTAATGAAGTTTGGCTACTTGAGCCAAACCCAGTTATATGCCTAGGAAGATTGGCTATAAAAACAAGGTTACAAATATTTAACTAAACCAAAGGGCTGAAGCAGAGAGTAGCTAAGTCATGTGCAGAATATCTGGTTTATTTCCTCATGTAAGAAAATACTGTGTTTTGTTCACTGATTATCAGTTTCTAACAATGTTCCTGAGTGTACCTTTATCATCCAGCACTGATGTGTCTTAAGTGCTTGGAATAAGTCCTGCCACCCAGGTGGGGTCAGTTTTGCTGTAACCAAACTGGCTGGCTGATATTACTAACTTCTGCCTGGAAGAATTTTGACAATTTGATTATAAAATGCATTAGAAACATGAGACTTAAGGCTGAAGGAAAGAATGCAGGCTTTAATTGAAAAGAGAAGTGATTCCTGTCATGAAGAGCACCCTACAGCACACAGTTCTTCAGTCATACAGTATACCAGTACTTCATGCTAGCAATAGCCCATACCTTGGATGTTCAGGCTCATAGGGTTCATTTTGGGGAGTTTCAACATCCTCTTTAGCCCTGCAGACAAGCTGGCCTGCCAGGGCAGCTGGAGTTTGCATATTTGTGCTGTCTGAGGTGGTTGTGAGAGGCAGAGTTGTAAGACCCTAGCACTCTGCCAAGCCTCATATCCTTCTGTGTTCTGGATCCAAGAGCTCCTCTTACACCACCTGCCACCTCAATGACTCTGTTGAGTTTGCACAGGAACAGAGCCAAGGAGCAGCTTCAGAAAAACAGCAGAGATCTTGGTGAAGAGGCAAGTATGAGCCAAGAGGCTTGTCCAGTGTTTGTTAAAATGTAATTTGTTCACAACAGCAGCAGCTCAGCCAGCATCTTGGATTAAACCCCAGAATCTGGGCCCAGCTGACACATGCAGTGTGGATGCTGTCTTACACATTGTCTGACACGAGCCTCCCCGTGCTCATATCCACTCCCAAGGCACTTGGCTACCACAGTCCTGTGAGGCTCTGTCCTCTGTGTATTTTGCCTTCTTTACTTCTGCTGTCCTCACTCACCAAACTGGAGCTCTGGGGTACTGGCTACATTTTTCCCTGAAAATGAACTCAAATTAACTCAAACTCACCTGTCTTCTTGGCAAGCCACAGTCACCAGTGGGTGACACTTCATCCCTGCAAGCTCAGCGTCTGTTGGAAACAGAAGCCTGGGACTGAATGCCCCATCTTATCCTACTTAACATCCCCAGTACCCTTGCTGTGACATGGGCTAGCTCAGCTTTTTGAAACATTTCACACCTAATTCCTATGCTGGAAGAAGTTCTGACATTGAGCTACACAGGAAGACCAGAGAGCTATGACAGTTTGTAAGCCAGGGGGCTAGAGCTGTCAGGGGCAGTTACTGTCCAGCAGCACGCACACGCCGCTGCCACGCACGCTCCGGGGCTGTGGCTGTGCCCCTCCTGGCTCCTGCCCTGGCACTCTGGCCTCACACACCCACAGCAAGCACGCCAGCACAGAGGGAATAATGCATGGGTTCCTGGGCACGAGGACTGTAGCTTTTCCTTTCCCTTATCTAGTGTTTTCCCACGTCAAGCTGCAAACACAGAAAGGACACGCGGGTTTTCATGGCAGCGAAGAAGTCAATCCCAGATCTTTCTGTGTGGTTTGTAATGAAGCTCCAAACCCGAGCTGCCCTGCATGCACAGCTTTTGTGACATGGCCACTCTAAGGTACCCAAGGCGCTTTCTGCAGGACAGATGTTCCCTCAGGAGTCCTGTGCCAGAGCGCTGGGGAGCCCGGGCTGTGACGGACTCTTGCCACCTGCCCTTTGCAGATAATCCTGCTTTTCCCAAACAAGCCCCAGGCGCAGCCTCTGCCGCCATCCCGGCTTCCCTGCGCGGCGTGACAGCGGCGCGTGGGGAACTCGGCGGGGAGCGGCCCCTGGAGCTCTCGCAGCAGGGAGAGTTGGCAGCACTGGGAATGGGCTCAATAGGGAGGGCAAGTCCGACGATGCAGGGCAGGCACTGTAACACCAAAACGTAAAGAAGGCAGGGAGGAAGACAATTAAGCACTAATGAGAACAGAGTGTGCTGCCGGTATTTGCGGGTTCCCGTAGGGATGGGGTACGGCTGGGGCACGGCGGGAAGGGAAGGGAAGGGAAGGGAAGGGAAGGGAAGGGAAGGGAAGGGAAGGGAAGGGAAGGGAAGGGAAGGGAAGGGAAGGGAAGGGAAGGGAAGGGAAGGGAAGGGAAGGGAAGGGAAGGGAAGGGAAGGGAAGGGGCAGGCCGGCTCGGGAGCGAGGGGCAGCGGCGCTCGAAGGCAGCCCCAGCCCAGCGCTTGCAGCTACCACCATCTGGCGGCGAAGCAGCAGATCCCAGCGCCGGGCCGTCCTCACCGCGAAGGGAAGGAGCAGGGAGCGATCCCGGCATTTCAGTCAGTGCTGCCCCGTGACCCCCGGCGCGGAGCAGGGGCCGGGGGCTCCCTGAGCAGGGTCCGCCAAGGGTGAGGGAAAGCGGCGGCGGGTTCGATGTGCCCAGCCCAGGACAGATCGTTCCCAGGTGATGTGCAGTATGTCCCCAAATCAGGACAGGCCCGAAAAGGTCTGCGAGACAGAGCTGAGCTCGTCTGCACTCACCAGGCCCATAGAACCTGAGTCGGAGACCTGCCTTCCAAGGAGCCCTCAGTCCTGAGGGGTGCTGTAAGAGGATGTGATGCTTCTCCTCCAACACAGCATAAATACTGTGTGCAGGGAGGAAGAAAAGATTGTACCTGCTCCTTTTTCTGTGGGATGGTCAAACAAACAAAACCAGTGACAGCAGCAAGACAGGTTCACAGCAGAAACCAAAAAAATCAGTTTAGAAAACAGAATTTCATGGGAGGGCAGAAAAGGAAGAGGACTGCCAAAATGATGGAGGATATTTATGATTTTCTACTGAAAATATGTGCAGGAGTTCTGAGCTTCAGTTTAGCGGCTTTTAAAAAACCAGTGACAGTAACAAGCCTTAATGCACCATGCTTTATGTAGGAAACTCCATTAATGCACCATAGACTAATTTCTATATTTGAGATTCTCTCTGGTCTGATAACAAATTGGAAGTGGTCTCAGGGTGTGTGGTGTGGGGGTCACGGAGCTGCAATCTGAGCCAGATCAAAGGGGCTTGAGGACTAGGGCAAGGCAAACCCAGTGATGCTTACTGCGCACCCTCAGAAAGCAAAGTATCCATGCACACTGGGAGTTTCACAAGTGGTTTACCCATGCAGAGCCTATTGAGCTGGGCCCCAGGTTCCATGTATTGACTAACCAGAACATTCCGAGTTGGAAAGGATTCACAAGAATCATCAAGTCCAACTCTTAAGAGGATGGCCCACACAGGAACTGAACCCACAACCTTGTCATTATTAGCACCATACTCTGACCAAATGGGCCAATCTCACAGAACAAAATATTTCCCCCCATGCCCCCATACTTTGCTGCAAAAACAGAGAGAAGAGAGCTCCCTGTGCTTTGACTTCCACCTCCTCCAGAAAAAAAAGACTTTCTCATCTCATTTTTGAGGGATCACTGGTGTGGGCTGTTTTGCCTTTGGATCCTATGCCAAGCCCTCTGCATTCCTTTGCTCAATTCTTGGCTGTCCCAGCTAGAGAAAGGATGTTTGGTTTAAATCTGTGGGTGGTGATCAGCAGGTCCCCAAACTATAGCTGTGCAGACAAAGCATTTGGCATCACACTTGTCTCAGATAACTTGAGACATCCATGATATATACAGCTAGAGCAGATCTGGACTGCCTTATAGCAGACAGAGGAGTCCAGACCCTTTTACTTCTCTATGCTATCACTTGGGAAACAAATGCATGTCCAGTGTTTCCTTCATCTGAACAATTTTAGACATCGATTCCAGGACAAGATGAAACAGAGCCTAGCCTGATCCATTATATTGATTATACATCTGCAGGCTGTAAGGAGAGCCCAGCCTGATTCATTGTATTGACTATATGTCTGTATGGAAAGCCCAGCCTGAGCAGCTCAGGCAAGACACCCGTGGTGGAGGTTGACTGCCTTGAGCCAGGTGGATGCTGGGCCCTGTCCCTCTGTCCCTCTGTCCCTCTGTCCCTCTGTCCCTCTGTCCTTCTGTCCCTCTGCCTCCACTGGGGCATCAGAGATGCCTGAGCACCTGCAGCCCATGGGGAAGGGTTGCAGGCCGCCTGGGCAGAGGAGTCACCCCTACAGTCCTCTGCCCCTGGCCTGGGGCGCAGAGGTTGATGTGGGGTGCCAGCCTCTCAGGCATTGCCAAAAACTGAGCTGTGAAAGCAGGCGTGTGTGTGTGGTTTGGCTTGTGTGTCTTGGGATCCTCTCATGGAGTATCCCACCCCCTCCTTTTGAGGATGGGCCTGGGGAGAAATCTGCCCTCTTGTTTGGTCTGCTTTCTCTGCCCCCTTGTTTTCTTGATATCCAGCTACTTGATATGGAGCTACTTGTTTTATCCTGTGGAGACCAACAGAAGTGGAGTTATATTTAGCAATGTTCCCATACAAAAGATCAGTCTTGTTAGGCAATGCTGGATGTGCTGCATCTAGTGAACTACATGGCTAAGTGCCATACTCTGATCCAGAAATTTCTATTGCTCAAGCAAACGGGAAGCCCAGAAAACGCAATTATATGCCTACTTTTAGGAGGAAAAATCTAAGGCATGGGCAGATCTATTTCTAACCTACTTCAGAAACTTCTAAAATGCATTTTGAGGTAGTCAGTGATGCATGTTGAGGATGATAAAAAACAAACCTTGAAGCTTAACATCATTATTCACACTGAAAACTTGGCACAGTGAAACAGCTGGGGCTGTGGGCTCTGTGCAGGGATCAGCTGTGACACATTCCCATTGGGTTCAGAGTAAATTACTCCTATCTGGTTTTCAACAAACTTGCATTAAAGTCACTGGACTGTTACAAGTTTCATTTCTCCTCTCAGGCAAGATCACTTGCTCTGTGGTGCTAATGATCTCCTAAGCATTCCTGTTGTTTAACTCTCCATAGAGTGATGCATGATGAAAGCAGGGCTGTATTTTATTACATTATAATAGTGTTTCTCAAACTTCTGTAATGAAATACCTGCAGCAGAGCCAGAATGTCCAAGGCATCTTTGTGTGTATTCAACAGCATACCATATGCAGCTATCTGTGCAGCCCATGGTCAATGAGAACCAAAGAACTGAAGAAGGAGGAATTGGTCTAGTCTCACATTACAGACTGTGCTCTATGAGAGCAGAGCTTTGCAGAGCTCCTTGGGGCCTCTCTTCTTGAGTGAATTGTGGAAGGACAAATAACCAGCATCGCCTCTCTCAAAACAAGCCATTATTCTAACTTTTGTCCTTGCTAACATACTCACTGCAACCTGCAACTTCCCTTACCTCCACAATGTACCTCTCATCATCAAGATCAAGCACATGCTTTTACTGCTCACAGAGAACATAACTCATATTGCCAACAGCTTGGTTTATATTTAGTTGTTATTAAAAGCTGGGGGAATCAAATAAAAGACTATTGGCTCTGAGAAGCTTTGCTCTGCAGGCAGTCAGATGAGATGACCTTGAGAGCTCTCCCATTTCTGGTTGCTGGAGTAATCACTGCTTCTGGGAAAATGAGTCTGAACAGGATGAATTCAGCACAAAGTTTCATTACATTTCTCTGTGCTTATGGATTCTTTTTTATGGAAAAGCACTCTATATTCTCAGCTTTCAACTTTATTTCTCTGTCCAGTTGTCCTGTTTCTATCATCCTTGTTTCATGCTGTCTTCCCTCTTTTTTTTTCCCTTCCTTGTGCTTTATAGAACACTGCTCTCTTAGCCATATAATATATCTCATGTGTTGTTTTCTTGTATGTTTGCTACTTCTGTTACTTTATCGTGGCACTTTCCTCTGTCTTTTACCACTCATTACTTTGAGGTACTCTTTTTATAGCCATGTTTTGCCCTGGTTTTGTTTTTGGGTTGTTTGGGGTTTGTTTTGTTTTGTTTTTTGTTTTTTAGGGTTTTTTTGTTTTGATTTTTTGTTTGTTTGTTTTTATTTTATCCTGAATTACATGCTGTTTCTTGGACTGGCTCTTTATTTCTTTATTCTTTACTGCATTTCTTCAATCTCTAGTACAATCTCACCACCACTTATACTACATTGACTTCATTGATTTCAGAGGAACTGCAATGGATCAAGAGGATATTCCAATTTGGAAGAGATCAAAAGCCAGATAGCATGAGGTGGTAAAATAAGGAAGAGAAAGCTTCTAATAATCATTAAGGCAGATATTCCTGGGTTGCAAAGGGAAATCTCTGCCTGAATCTGCTAGACCCAAGAGCAGACCTGCTGGCATGACTGCAGTGTGCAGCTCGGCATGCCATAAACTCACTTGAGCTTTCCACAGCCAAGTAATATAGGGTCAGGTCATATGCACCACTTCCCAGCATTTTTATGGAAAAGCAGTGTATTCATCCAATAGACACAGTCTCACATTACAACTGAATTTTAGCCTACAGCTGTCTGGGGAAACTCACATTATACAACTGGCATTTGATCACCTTTTTCCCTTGTAATTTGATTTCCCTTTTTCTCTGTCAGTGATGGTGAGCTCTTCTTTTTCCCACTATATTTGTCTCCAGGCTATGAAACACAAAGAACATCTCTCCCTTTGTTTAAATAATCTGATATACTTTGTTAAGGACAGAGAAGTAATGGGATTAGGGAGACTATTTTTATTTATTAAAACAGTGTTATCAGCTCAGTCTCTTGTGTGAAGCAGTTATACAGCTCGGCAGCACTTTCCATTGCCATAGTTTATTCCTTGTCTTGTACTTGTGTCAGCAGGACAGTGGTTAGACTGAGCAAGAAAAAACATGAGACCAAAATTAAAAGACTAGACCTAACAGCAATGAGTCTTTGAGCCAGGCTGCCAGTTATTTTCAGCTCCTCACAACAGAGCTTTCAGGGCTGGTAATGCTGCCAGCAAGTAGGGTGAGGCTTCCATTCCAGTCTATTAGTATGCATTCTTAAACGGTTGTGTTTAATCCAGGCTAATATAGCCACAATGTTTTACTGTCTCAAATATTCTTATCCTACACTATTCCCATCAGATGTGTTCATAGCCCCCTGAATCACATAGATGTCATTCCAAGCCCCTTCAAAGTCCCCAGGACATCAGGATAAGCATTTCCCTTCACTGTTCTGATGGCTCCAGTCAAAGAACAATTTTCTAGTGTTCAAACGCTCTCTCCAACATAATAGTTTAAAAATCAAAATAAAACTAAAAGCAACAACAAAATAAACCAGGAGGCAGGCCCTGTAAGACTAACTTTGCAAAGCTGACCTGCTGAATAGCCTGTGGTGTACCAGCCCAGCCCAGTGGATGCTGGCCATGCCATGGGTTTCCACCAGTCTTTGGTCACTGCAAATAAAGAGTATAGCCCTCTCCAGTGGTGACAGAAACTATCAGAGGATCACACTGTATTTCACATTGCTGCTAACACAAAATCAGAATGGCTGCCAACACTGAAACTGTCATAAAGCTGAAAGGTTGATAAAGTGGACAGAGCTGTGGAAGTGGATAAAACATAGAAGTATTTTAAATCATGCATGTTTTTTTTTAATTGCATTATATTACTTTATTTCTCAAAATAGCTGCACTAAAAGTTGTCTTGACAACATTCTCAGTGAAAATGCAGTAATTTTGTTTCTTTTACCTAGGGCAGATTATAATGGAATTATGAATATACCACCCCTTAAATAGAATTGCCAGCTTCTTTACTAAAATTAATTGCTCCTTTTCACTTTACAATAGATACATTTTTCATAGCAGGCAAGTTTAAGAGTTAATTTTCCTAATGAACACAGACAGCAGCCTGACTCCCATGCTGCCCTGGAGATGCAGTATTGCCTTACATTTTGTTGTCTAAAGCTGTCAGGATTGTATGTGCTGACTAAACTGGAATTCTGCTTCCAGATTTTCACCTTTCCCCATGCATGTCCCCATCATTTCCCGTCATTCCATCTGTTCACATAATTCCTTATGCTGCAACCCATAGATCCGTGCATCTTGCTCCTGCTGCCCAGGAGCAAGAAATCACTGGGGACTGTGCTTTCCCAAGTGCATCAGGGAAGGTAATTTTTTCTCCTGTCTGCTTTTTCTCAAAGGAAAAGTTGACCAAGGTTTGCAGAGAGGCTTCATGTAGGCACCAAATGTGCTCAAGTGGTTAAAAACCAGGCTTGCCACTTGGTTATTCCTTTCAAATTGTACCTCCGTGACTCTCAACAGGGCAGTTAAGTTTCATAATTCCTCTTGCCTCTTATGGACCTCAGGTCTTACATAATCACAGTAAGGTGATTGAGGTGGGAAGGGACTCAGAAAACTGGCCGACCCAAGCCCAAGGTCATCTAGCAGGGCCACCTATAGCAGGTTTCCCAGGACCCTGTCCAGTCAGGTTTGTAAAATCTCCAAGGCTGGTATGGGATGCTAGGGTTTAGTGTACCACTTTGGTGTGCTTTCTGAGCCCCTGCATGTAGGCCAGCAGCTGACAGACCTTTTTTCTCTACTCTGCTACTGTGGAGAGGGATAAGATATGGAATTCCAGCTGCTGGTGCAAGGGAGGAAGGTTGGAGTATGTTAGGAATTCAGACTAGCAGGTAGGAGACAATCATCCTGGGTTGAGAGGGGGTTTCTAATAAGAGAAGGGTACATGGGGTTTATGTACTAGTGTAGTGGGATAAGATTATAGTAAAGAAAAGGTGAGGTTGGAAGTATGCCTTTAGTGGTTTTGTGCAGCCCCATCCAAGGTATATTTGGAGAAAAGACAATTTCTCTCTTCCCCTTGTTCTTTCTCTGAAGAATGCAGAGAATGCATGCCAGAATGACAGTCCCTGGATTAGGACTCTTTTGGTGTTGGCCCCTTTTCCTTCCTGGGATCTGTTTTCTTTTAAGCTTTATGCTTTCAGGTGTTTCAGGTGCAACAATTTTAATCAGGTTTGTATCACACAGGAAGCCTGATGATACATCAGCCTTTCATCTGCAGCCTGTTTGATCAGGTGCAGAAATGTAGAATTCAAATTACTCTCTATCTATATAATAGGTATTGTTTCCTCTATCTCTCAACTCCAGAGCTAGAAAAAAAAGATGTTGTTTCCCATGTTTGCTTCTAAAAGCCATGGTTTTCAAACAGCCTTTTGATCTGACTGCCACTGACTGTCAAGGCAACCAGTTCCTGGCTTGCATACAAAGGGCACTCGCTCTCCCTTACCTACTGGGGACATTAAACTTCGGGGCCTCATTCACGGCTCTTGTTCGTTTCAAGCTGGGAAACTGCTGCTGCCAGGTCGGTTTGTAATGCTACTGGGCCATCTTTATAAAGTTTCATGTCTGCTTTCCAAAGTAACATGTAAATCCATAAGAGGCATGCCACTAACATTCATTTCTTAGTCAATGAATTGGACCAAGAAAACCATCTCTCAATCATTTCAATGTGACATAAAGTATATCTCAAGAAAACAGAAGCATTGATGGTGAGAGCAAAGGACAATAAGGAAGAATGGACAAATAAATAGTGTGCCCTTGATGATTTTAAAACTGCACGAATGTGAGAAGTCTGCATCTGATTAAAGAAATCCATTACTTGCATCTTCTCTCTCCTTGGCTGTGCTTACAACAAGGGAGAAAATTCATCCCTGCTGTAAGCTAACTGAAGTCATTCTGATCTCTCTGTTTTTAATGCTTACTGCTGTGCTTTTCATATTTATATGAAGAAATAGCATAAAGAAAGGAGAGAGAAAAATTAGGCAAAGTTACAATAACAAGTGAGATACCAAGGAAAGATTAAAGCATGAAACAATATGTTAGAACTCAGCATGGAGTCAAACGCACAATTTTTCTATTTCCTCTCCTCTCTCTGTCTGCACATTGTCTTGTTGGACTGTCATCAGCTTGCCATCTCATAAATGCCCGGTATATTTTATATCTTAAAATTTGAACATGCAGAAGGACAAAACTTCACTTTTAAATAAGGATATATTTCACATTTTCATTTCCAACTAACCTTAATGTGTTTGTGTCAACTACAGAAGGAGTTTCTCAAGGAAACTTCTCTGGTGTTTGGTGCGGGCTGCCCACTCCATGCCAAGGAAGGCCATGAGAATCCACACTGGAGGTGAAGGGAAAGGGACCCTCACTTTCTGTTCTCACTCTTTGAGTTAAATGTGATGCTGCTCAAGTTTATAAAGTGTGTACGTGTCTCTATATAGATATATATATGTGTGTGTTTCTAGGCAGATATATCTGTATATAGCTAATGCCTTGAAACTAATACAGCTCAATTCTGTTGGATCTTCCAAATTTGGGGACAGAAAAAGGGTAATTTTTAGAATTTCAGCTTCACCTATAAATCTTGTCTGTGTGTTTTTTGGGTTTTGTTTTGGTTTTTTGTTTGTTTTTATTGGGTTTTTTTTTGTGTGTGTGTGTGTGTGTGTTTTTTTTTTTTTTTGTCTAGACCCAAATCTCTATGCCTTAGTATACAAGGTATTTGTTTTATTTGGTAACACCATCCTGGGGAAAAGCCCAAGATAAAAGCGAATTGTGTCCTCATTGTCCTGACTCTTTCTGTTTAGGTAAGAATAAAATTTAAAGGTTAACTGGCAATGGAAAATCTTACACACTGGACAGTGGAAAACTGCAGGGTTTCAGGGCTCAAGCTGTTAATGAGTAGCAGTAAATAGTATCTTTTGTCTTCCTATCTAATTATTTTGGATAAGCCAGCATTACACTCTTTCAATTGCAAAGCAGACTCCCTGCAGAATGCCAATCCTGGCCAGCAGCAAGGGCATGCTGTATGCACACCTGGGGAAATCTGCTGTATGGATTGCAGTGTAACAAAGAGGCACCCTAGTAAACTTGGGGTTTAGACACAGTTGTGATAAACACATGTACTGAGGTTGCAAAGCTCATGTAAAAAGAAAGACAAATCAGCAATGCTGCACTGATGGCTGGAGTACCACAGTAATGGCTCATTGAGGTGTTTGCAGTGCAGACCTGCTCTGCACAAGCACAGAGCAGCAGTCAGGGAGAGGTGTAAACTGAGGAGTCCACAGCTGTTATGGACACACCAAACGTTTCTGTTTTCTCCTTGGGATAAAATTCATGTTGTCTGGATACAGCTAAGTTTGTGAGCTCAGCTAAGAGTATAAATGCATCAAAGCTGAACAAGAAAATATGGTTGTAAAAACAAGGCAATTTTCTTTGAACATGAGGTAGGTGCCTAGCCATCTAACATGCTTGCTCTGGAGTATTCTGCAATGCTGAGATATTTTAAAGGAGTTATTGGTGGATGGAAGCTATGATTTCACCCATCTGCACCTCAAGAAGAGTCCAATCACATAGAAGACAATCCTCATAAAAGAATAGTTTACATAGAGCACTGTAGTATTGGTCATGTGAAAAAAATATGGCTGACAACTCTCTTTGAACAGAGAGCAGCCCTCCTTCTTTCTCAGAAACATTGCTAAACTTCCTGGCAGGTTCAGTAGTTTAACACGAATAGCCTTGTAATTTTAATATTTTATATTTCCTAATATTGCTATTTCACAGATTCACTGAGTTTTTGAGGTTCAGAGGGACGTCTGGAGATGGTATGGTTCAACCTGCTTGCTCAAGCAGGGTGACCTAGAACTGGCTGTCCAGGAGTGTGTCCAGTTGGCTTTTGAATTCCTCCAAGGATGAAGAGTCCCCAGACTCTGGGCAATCTATACCAGTGCTTAGTTGCCTTCACAGAAAAAAGTGTTTCCTTACATTCTGATGGTACCTCCTGTGTTTCATATTTACAGAATCACAGAATCACAAGGGTATCAGACCCATCCAGCATGGGTTTAGGAGAGGTAGGTCATGTTTGACCAGCCTGATCTCCTTTTATGATCAGGTGACCTGCCTGGTGGATGCAGGAATGCTGTGGATATTGTCAATTTTGGACTTCAGCAAGGCCTTTGACACTGTCTCCCACTCCTGGAAAAGCTGTCAGCCCACAGCTTGGACAGGAGCAGTTTTTGCTGGGTTAGGAACTGGCTGGATGGCCGGGCCCAGAGAGTGGTGGTGAGCGGTGCTGCAGCCAGCTGGGGCCTGTCACCAGTGGTGTCCCTCAGGGGTCTGTGCTGGGACCAGTTCTGTTCAATATTTTTACTGATGACATGGATGAGGGGATTGAGTCTCTCATCAGTAAATTTGCAGATGACACTGAGCTGAGAGCGTGTGTTGATGTGTTGGAAAGTAGGAGGGCTCTGCAGAGAGATCTGGAATGGTTGGATGGATGGAAAGAGTCCAGTAAGATGAAGTTTACTAAGTCTAAGTGCTGAGTCCTGCATGATGTCCCCCCTGCAGTGGGAGGACTGGGGACAAAACCTGTCACTTTTCGCTTCCCTTAGCAGTGGAGAGATAGAGCAAGAGCCTTACCACAGGATCACAAATATTATCCATTCTACTACAGATTTTTAACAGAGGTGGGATAAATCATTGAGGGCTATCTGTCTCCACCAGGGAAGGAGCTTAAGCAGCTAGTTCATTACAAAACATCTAACTTGCATACAGCTCAGGTCAGTAAAATGAGCCATAAACTTGCCATATTTTTAATTTATTTTAATTCCCTATTTGTAAAATGAGGATGCTACGGCTTCCTTTTTCCTCCCATCTATTTCACCTGTATGTAGCTGCTCTGTTAGGCTGAATGGTGTTTTGCCTGGTGTCTAGAAAAATGACAACTGAAATATTTTTGAGCTTTATTGGCTTCAGGCTACCACTATTAACAATGAGGGGATGGAATACAGAGCTTCTAGAGCAACTAAGTTTTGAGCATCCATACACAACCTAAAAAAGTGACATAGAAGAGGCATGAAGGGAAAAAAAGGCAGTGAATTTCAATAATTTCTCATTGTCTCAACCTTCTGAACAGCTGCCAACTTCAAATCTAAACTGGCATACTTCTTATTTTGCTGTTTTAACAGGAGATAATTATAGCTCCTTGTTCCACAGCTTACTGTATAAAATGCTGAGCAGTAATTCTGTCTATTCTTCTTAGGTCTGAGGAACTTTAACTGCCTTTGATTCCTGTGTCCCAGATGATCACTACTAAGCAGTTAAAAGTTCATTAAAAATGAGGCCAAACATAGATGAAAATGCCAACAAAAACATGCCTGAAAAGACAGATGAATAAAATGGTAGTGCCATTAGAAAGATATTTTCTCAGACTATATTTTTTAAATATATAAAGAACATTTTATGTACTTTGATTATATTTGATTAAATTAACTTTCTTCAGCATAATTGTCCTAAGGATGTGGAATTTTAAAATGGAAATGATACTCTGAAGCAGCACCCAATGAGGGCATTTTCTGCAAATATTCATATGTATATCTTTCATGACCTAGAGTTCAAATTTATCCACTGTTTTCCACACTATGGAAATAAGTTTAAACTATAATGCACAATTTAAATGAAGATGGGAAAAACATGTTTGAGTTGCAGGCCTGTACTTTTTCACAATAGGGAAGGAAGCAGTTCCCTTGGGTTTTCTTTCTTTGGCTGTGAAGGAAAATGGCTGAGTAGTATATCCAAAACATTTCTGTGCTATTCCACAACATCAATACCTCAACCAAAAGAGGTTCCTTCTCTCAGTCTTTTAATCCAAACTCTAATAAAAACCAATAGAAATCATAATTAGAAAACGTTCTTTTAGACGTTCCTCTTTTTATTTTTATTTGAAGTCCTCCAAATTGAAATGCTGCTCAGATCATCCCTTCTCTCAGACTGAACTCTGCTAATGAGAAGGCCCTTGGCATTCTTTCTTCTTTCTGGATGGGTAGGGAACAGCCAGTGCTCTTCTTGCTAGCAGATAAACAGGTTAGATGAATAGGGCACCACAGTCCTGGATTAGGCCAGAGATTCATCACTGACAGATAGTACAAAGGTCAAATAACATCTTACCAGAAAATATCTAAAATAGTGAAGCGCACTTGTGTGCACAAGTTGAAATCATAATTCCTGGCGAGGTCACAATGATCAAATCTGTTTTCCTACATTTAAAACTAAGTCTAAACAATTACTAGTAAGCTCTGTGTTTTGCAGCACTGGTTGAAGAAGCGTAAGGAGCTGGCAGAGCCAGAGCTGGCAAACAGGAAGCGGGGCAGGATGCTGACCTGAACAAGGCAATAAAAACATGCCAGTGTCAGCCAGAACACTGCACCAAGCCAGCTGGTTGTGCCAATAGATGTTTCCTAGAGCCTGAAATAACTGTTCAGAGAGCAAAGTAGGGCAGTTCTAGTAGACAGGCAGGCTCAGTAGCCACCCCCTCTGCTGGGCAGTGGCTGTCAGGAAAAGGATACAGATAACCAGCAATATGACTGAGGGGAACAATTATGAGGGGAACCATTTTTTATTTGCCAGAGGCAGCAAATACCAAAGCTGTTGTTGGCCCATTCCTAACAGTTGCATTATTTGCAGTTTAGTCTCATGAGAAACTGATGGTCATTCAGAGATATAAAATGAGCCTCTTCGTTAGTTCATCTTATGCTGCAGGATGATAAACATGAGAAAAATATAAACATCTTATTAAAGAATAAAACAATGTTTCTGCATTTGCTCCTTAACTGCTGCAGAACTTGAGGAATAATGATCCAACTCCAAACTGCTGTGCTCACATGAACCAAACCAGAAAACCAAGAAACCTAGTGAATGTGAAATATCAAAGAGAAGATAAACAAATTCATAAAACAACATAAGATATAAAAAAATTAGGCCAGATGTGGTCATTTGTATAACCTCAACTAAGAGCCTTTCCAGATTGGTTTTGAGCCAACCTAGTGCCTTTCTCTTATTAAATAACTTCAATGATTTGTAGTCCTGTTTGTATGCAGTTTCCTCCTATTTTAATCTCCATGGGATCAGTAAAATGTTAGCTCAGGGATACTTTCTCTCTGAAGCACAAGAGGCTTAGTCAACCTGTTCTGCATAAACATGTGAAAATACACAGATCAATTGATTTACAAAAGGCAGTACAGTATCTACCTTGCCCATTCCTTCCTGTCCTGAGATAGCAAAGATTAGAGACATGGGACATATTTGTTATGTTTTCCCTATGCTTGAACAATCATACAAAAATGCAGTTCTGCTAAGTATGTAGGCTAAGAACCAAGGATACTTCAACTCCTTGTATTTTGCCATTGCAACAGGTCTTTAAGGTATGAAAGCACATTAGGTAAGCAGTAAAATCTCCCCAGGTTTTCTTGCCCACATTTCTGAAAGACAGTGAGAATGTAATGTATAATGTGACACTGAAATAAAATGGATGGTTCCAAATCTGGCAAAGTGAGTCAGTCCTTTTCCTTTTTTATGGCCTGAAATATTCAGACATACAATAGGTTTCCTTTATATTTCTGTATGGCATCTTCTATCTGACAGGATCTTGGGGACAGTTGAGTGCTATTACACACTGCTGAGAGCCTGAAGCTTCACAAGTGGAGTTCTGGAACCATGATCTAAGACAGCCATAAGGACTAACACAGAGCTGAAGGAAGCAGCAGAAGAAACAGGCTGCTCTTAAATAGCACAGTGATAGCCAAGTACCAAAGATGTACCCTTGATTGAAAGCAAAGCCTGTGACATCTTAAATAACCACAGCCTGTTGGTGGCCAAGCTGACATTTACAGTGCCACTTGGAAATCTGATGCACATCATGTACCAATTAAAGAACAACCTTTGGGCATCAGTGTGCAGTCCAGACAGACTCCTAGCTCTGTCTGGTTGGGCAAACTGCACTGGACCCAATTTGAACCAACCATTCAAAATGTGCATCTTCATCCTCCTTGTGCCTGGTCTCCCTGGCACCTCATCACCACCATAACAAAAAAATTTGATCACTCACAGGTGAATCAGACAAAGCTGACCTCCATCTGACAGTTTTAAAAGCTATTGTTCAAGAAAAAAAATATGTCAGATTGGATTTGAGCTTCTCTGGAGCAGGTGAAAGGAGATCTTCTTCTTCCCATAGTATCTACTCCATAGGAGGAAAAAACTGCAGATCCTGAATGCAGCTGAAGCAGGCACATCTGTATCTCTGCCTGAACACTACACTGAACCCCTATTTTCACCCACTGTCACAGCTAAGATGACTGAATTACAAGGTCACGTATTTTGCTGAAGGCCATATCATGAGTCATTTGATTAAAACTCTGCCCTTCCTGGCTCTCAGCCCTTTTCTCTACTCATTAGTACACACAATGTAATAAAATGTTGGAATATCCCCAGAACGGAGTCTTGCTTAGACCACTTCCTCTGTAGTTCACTAGCATAGACCTCAGTTCCTGTCTTAGGCAATTTTCCAGCTCAATTGTGATGCAAAATAACATTATAAGTTAAATTTCAAGTGAGATAATGAGCGGCTACAGAACTTCAACATTGTTCTAAATTTAAACAAAATCGCAAGAGAAATTTTAGAGAGTATTCAAGAGGATAAACAGAATAGAGGCCAAGCAAATGCATAGTGGGCACTATTCACCCTTTCTATTATCCATCTTGACAAGGGTTCTTTGATATTTAGTAATTTATGACCTCCTCCCCTTCTTTCTTTTATTTTCTCACAATTTTTAGCAAAAGCCTTTAACCAACTCTCTAATCTAGGATAACTGAAAACTGAAAAGTTGGTAAAATTATCCAGCTTTTCTGGCTGAAGAGAAATCATTGAAAATATGAGGTATTTTATTAAAGTTGCATTAACATTCTTCTAACACAGTTTAAGGAAGGGTTCATTTTATAAACTCACAGGGTGTTGGAATGAAAGATGTGATTGTTCCCATGTAACCTCATAAATTCTCTTGCTAGTCAGTTTTGAGTCTACGAGCTTCAGTAAAATTCTCATGAGAACACAGTATCCATCCATAAAAACTCCTGAACCCACCATGGGAATCAGCTGGTTTAGAAGGGTTCAGAGGTTCAAGCCTGTGGTTTATTTATTGAAATTTTCTCAGTAAATATATCATGGTATAATAGATAACAAGCACACTGTTTTGTGCTAGTAACCCATAATATACATGCATAGTAAGTTCAAAAATAGGAAGGAAGAACACTAAGTCACATTTAAATGTGAGTGCACTGATCCTTTTTTCAAAAAGAGTCTGAAATCATAAACAAGAGTGAGAATTTGCTTCCTTATTTTTCAAAACCACTGTTATCAAATGCAGCTAAGATGTTGCTCTATGCCAAGGCATAAAAAGGGAACTCAGATTACAGGAAGTTTTGACAGACTGGGCTAAGGTTAGAAAATTCTAGTCCCAGAAGATGATGGTGACTTAGAGATAACAGTGGTAGAACATTAGAAGCTGCAGAAGTACATTCCTTCACTGTAGTATTAGAAGTGTGAATCTGACCAGGAGCACCATGTCCATGCTGGAAATACAAGCCTTTCATAGAGTCTGTGGTTGAAGGCTCTGAACCAATTTTACTGACTCCCTCTATAAAGCCTCCAAACCAACCCCTAAAAAAGTGCCAATTCCTTCCTTTCCTTGGAGACAGCAAACAGCAGCCGGAATGCAATAGACAGCAGAAGCTTCTGTGAGGCAATATGGTACCCAAGAATAGCTCAGAAACTCACTCAGGTGATGAATTTGGTAGCTAGTCTGTGTCAGACTAATCCTAACACAGGATTAATGCAGTTATTTCTGCCTCAAAAGGCTTCTGAGGGAAGAAAAATACCACTAAAATCCAAATAAATATTTTTCCAGTTGGAAACCAAAGCCAGTTAGTCTATAGTCTCTGGTGGTTAAGAAGAACACTTCCACCCTAAGAAAGAGTCAATCTTTCAGTGATATTTTTTGGCAACTCGTTTCATTTCAGGCCTTTAGAAGCAGGCTCTGGAGGTGGCAAGAACAGGGAGGTGACAAAGTCACCTTCATCCCAGCTCTACAACCAGCTGCCATCTTCCTACTCTGAAAATAAACAGGCAGATAATCACAGCTCTTCTGGTCCAAATCATGCTGCTTCATGCAGGTGTGCAGAGCACTGCAGCCCCAGCACACAGCAGGGACCAGGACTGCTAACATCCCCATTACTCTAACGTGTCAGGGATGAGAATGCCATAGGCAGTCGCTGCAGTCTCTACTCTGCAACTCCCATATGCTGCACTCTTCTCCTGGCACTGCAGTATTAAGCTGAAATGGGAGAGGAGGACACTATGGGGAAAGGGTGGAATACCCTTGCATATTCCTTGCTTGGCCTCCCTGGGACACAAATACACAGCCTTCACACTCAGCTGCTCTGTGCTCCATATTGCATCCCACACTCAGGGCTCCCCTGCCTAACGCTGCCTAGAAAGAGAGCACAAGACTGTGCAGAAAATGAACCTTTAGTCTCTCCTCTCTGTACTCTGTGTGCATGCAGATCCTGATCAGAAAACCTACCATCTGCTGAAATATAAATGGATTTTACTTTTTATTCTATTGAACTCCAAGCAACTTCACAGGCTTCTTTCACTTACCATAACAGTACCTTGAATATGTTCAGAAAATTTCCTTAGCTTTGATAATAAAATTCTGGTTTTGTATTTCAAAGTAGTATACTTCAAATCCTGCTGGGAGTGCATTTTTATTAAAAATTCTCTGTATCTCTTCTTTCTCCTCATGTGAGCTATGTACAGTGTTTGGATGGCTGGATTAGAAGGATAAATAAAATAAATATTCCAACAACTTTTGTTTTGTTTTGTTTTTTGTTTTTGGTTTTCTGGAAGAAAGAAAACTTACTCTTTCTTTGTGTGTGTGTGTGTATCTGACAGAGCTGGTTTCCTTCACACTGACACACCTAATAAATGTTTAAATAAAATTCAACAGTTCAACATGTAAAATAAGCATTACAAATCTTTATTAATTTCTTAACAAGCAGTGCACATTATTATTTCCTGTTAACACCTATAGCTGTGCACATACAGGGAGTCTGCAGGCGCCTTTATATATTTATACATCTTTTCTTTGGAATAGAGCTGGCCTTTCCATTTGCTAAATCATTTACACCATAGAGACAATGGGAAAGCAATGTAATACAGCATCGATTGATTTTTGCAAAGTAGAAACCAGATCTGAATTCCATTTTAGCCTGGTCAAATCTTAGGCTTTAAGAGAAGCTTCTGCTTGGTCCAGTGATAACAGTAACTTGTAATTTACACAGCACATCTTCTGAAAAATTCTCAAACTTACAAAGATTTAAAGGGGTCACTTCTGTCAAGAGTGAACTGCAGAGAGGGATGAAAAATAGGCTTGTGTGACATAAAGAGATGGGCGACAAAAATGAAAGACAACAGACGAAAATTATTGTATTACCTTGAAAAATGTAGAGGATAATAGGTAGACACAATATAAATTCTAACACTGAATTATCCTTTAGCTCACAAAAAATGTCAGGAGACTTTAAATACCTACAGATGGTCAGTGCCTCCATTTTCAATTACCTCTGACAGATGGCCCTTCCCTACGGTCCAGTGCTGATATGCCAAGAGCAGAGATTAGAGATTGACTCCAAGGCACGAGCAGTGCCATACTTTGCAGCTGTATTTATAGACAAACCCAGAGTGTTCTTTGCCTCCGTATCTGCAATTCAAAAACTGCATGAAGACATATTGAAACAATAGCAGTCACTTGGTTCTATTCCCTGTCCTGATTTACCACTATAAATCATACTGTAGGCTATTCATCCACCATAAATCATACTGTAGGCTATTCGTCAGCTGCATGAAGACCCCAGAACGTATCAGTATCCATTCTTGCAGTTAGAGCTCTGTGTATAGTTAATGCATTTCACTATCACTGCAACTCTCTTTCATTCCCAAAAGTTGAGGATTCTGTTATAGATCAAATCATCAGTTAAATTATTGGCCAGTAATCACAAAACCTGAGCCAACTGCTGACAAATCAAATCCACAACTGGCATTTATACTAAATTAATCATGTAGCACGTGGGTATTTGCTAGCACTTTACCACATTGTACACAATGTGGTTATTTCCTGACTCCAGTTCCAGTTTCAATCATGGCTCTTCATTTTATGTAAAACATCCAAAACATAAAATTATCCAAATGTCTTTATCACCTCAAAAAATGTGAACTGTGGGAGTGTGAAATGTAAATTCTTTACAATCCATTAAATCTCCAGGTCCAGATGGTCTCTCTGCAGTTTTTCCAATTATTCAATTTGCTGTTTCCATCCTATTTATGATGCCTTTATTGAGAATCATAATAGGAATTCAAAACACATTTAGTAAAGCAACTGTTAATTTTATTTTTGGATTTTGGAGCATGAAGGGAGTCTGGAAATAGATTTGCTTGCCCACTTATCATTACCATCAACTGAGTGGGATGCATCCAGAACACAAGTCACTCTGGTTTGAACAGTGGCTGCATGGATGCATTGGCCACATGGCTGCAGGCAGCTAGGCCATGCCCCTTGCTCTCCCTGCTCCTGTGAGCCACACATCTCCCAGGGAGGGCTCTCCCTCACTATAGATGTGGCAGGGATGCACAGCACACCCTCGACAAACGGCATAGACAATGTCATCCCTGAAGATAAAGATGTGTGTGAATTAAGTATCTGTGTGTGTCTGCAGATGAAACACATCTACCTGCCTGCCCAAATTGATCATGTTACAGATGATCATCAACCAGATTAAACAGTTACTGGGGAATTACAAAAAAAATTGATACAAAGCCAGAGCAAGACTGAAAAAAAAAATACAAAAGAAGTGTGAAAACCCGTAACAAGACAGACCTTGGAAGTGAAACAACTGTCTCACGGGTGTGTGGTTCAACCCATGACTTGTAGGGAACTGCAGGGATCTGTAAAAAGATAGAGGATCCACATCTCCCACAGGAGACATAGACAGGGAAATCTGCAATCTTTGGGAAGGGAGGTGTTTTTGTAACCCATACTGCCCATGAGTTGAGGGGGTGCATACATCTCTATGCATACATGTGCCTGTGTGTTTCTGGGATTAGTAATAGAAGACTGTTTAATCTCTAGCATTGTTTGCCTATTTGTATTACTGATCTCATTGCCATAGTTCACTGATTGCTGTATAATTACACTCTGCCAATAAAGGAATAAACTGCTTTGATTTGTATTTATTTTAACTATGTGAACTCAGCAGTTTTTCCCCGCAACATGTAACAAGTTGCTGAAGCAACCAGAGATCTCTGTAACACAAGGATTTCAGGTTTTCTTCCAGAGCATTGATTGACACTGAATTAATTCATGTTTATTGAACTGTATCAACTACAGGTGAGATCCCTTAAGTGCATGTAATATTTGTCTCAAAATAATTATTTTTAAGTAAGATATTACACGCTGTTTGAGATGTCCTATTTTATATAGGAGTTCATATGCAGGTGTTATATAGTTAGGATTTGTAACTAAACACACTTCAATCTGGGAATCAGCATTCAGTGTTGGCAGTGTATTTTCCCCCTTGAGTTATCTGTGAAAAAAATGAACTGGGCTGATTTGGGTCTCTATTACTACTATCTCACAGATAAAACCCCTAGCTAAGCCAAACAAAGAATCAAAATCAGAATTGCACAAGTGGTTTTTGCATGTTGCAGGGGTTCCCTAATCCTACAGGTTTTACAAGATTTTTTTGAAACATCAATTCAGAATTTCCTTTTTCTTTAAGACAGACAAATCTTTACAATTTTATCCATTTAGCTGGCCCAGCCAATTCTCTTTCCTTCCATAGCTGTAATAATATACTCTACTATTCCCTAAAGCACATTTTGCTGTACATGCCTGGTTATGCTAGTCAGTGCTAATTTGCTACAATCTTGCTGTCCTGACTTTCCCAAACCACATCACTACAAATGTAGGCAGTTTGGTCCAAAGTGTGGACTCTGCAACAGCCTGACAGCCCTAAATATTACAAAGCATTGATGCATTACCAGTGACAGCAAACTCCCCACACATCCTCACAGTACAGATAAGGCACAAGCAGCCAAGAAATCATAAAGGCTCAAACACTTATCAAACAATGAATTTTGAACAACTCGGTAAAGAAAACTAATACGCACACAAAAAAGGTCAATTTCTGGGATGAGAATATAGCTGAATATCCCAGCCAAAGATAATTGTATTTCATAAAATTGCAAACCTCACATGAGGGTTTATAGTGGAAAAACACTGACAGGCCATTGTCTACAGCACTGTATTCACAAGGCTGCAATTATAGCTTTACCATAATGAGTGTAATTCTGTGGTCAGAAAGACTGCAAGAATTTGATATTTTCCATGGAATACTTTTTCCTTCATGGATGTTTGGCTTGAAATCTGGATTTTATGTTGCAGTGCTGTTGGCATTGTTTATCTCACACTTTCACATTTAACGATGATCTATATAAGTACTTTAACTTGGCTTCTTCTTTTAGGTGTATAAATAAAAGTTACTTAATCTTTTCCAAGCTTGAGTAATTGCACCCAACAGTAGACATATAAGCACTTTCTATCGTTTGATGTTTATAATCTTCCCTCTGCACTCACAGTGGTACTCCTTTGGGTATCATCAACCACAAAAAAAATTGAGACAGTTTTTTTTTTAATTAGGTAACTGCTGTTATTAGGCAAGATCCCTAAGGTCTCACTAAACTGTGCTTCTCCAGGAAGGCTTGGCAAGACATATCCTAACCCACGCTGACTGATGACAACCACCATGAGATACCAGTCTCACCACCTCCTCTAGCACATGTTTGTGGAAGGTTCCTGGCTCATCTGCACTGGAGGAGCACCAAAAAAACCCTCAGAGGAGACAAAAGATCTGGCTTCAGAATCAACCAAGCATAAAACACAGTACTTGTGTATCTCTAAGTGTGGGAAGAGCTTAGGAAATGGAAGAAAAACAACATGTGAACAGCTAAAAATGTTACTTCTGATAGATGTAAAAGATGGGTTGGTAATCATTACCTGAGGTTGCTGAGTAGTAGGCTGTCCTTCTTAGTGGATGTACCAACTTCTAATGAGCTCTGATGAGAAAAAGGTCAGAATCTCAATAGGAAAGTGCTGGAACAAGAACATTGCTTTTAGGGCTCAAGCCTGTTCACCACTTTTTCTCAGTAGTACATTTGTAAGCAATACTCCTGATGTTAATGTGATTATCTAAAGGCAGAAGGAATACTCATACAAATAAGGCCTGGGATTCATGCCTAGTAATCTGTCTAATCTGGCACTCTCTCTCCTTCAGCTGCACTAGATATTTTCCAACAGATGACTCTCAAATAATATTTCCAAAATACACTGATATCCTGGGGGAAATTCTATCACAACTTACAAAATCTTTCCTGAGACATGAGTATTCATCAAGTTCTATGCAGACAAAGGATCTCAGGATCCTGAGAAGTATCTCAGGGGAAAGTGCAACATCAGGAGAGCTATATTCAGTCTAAAAGTCCCTATCTAAGCACTGATACTATGTGGACTGTCTTAAAAGTGTGCGTTTCCTTAAGCTAGTGACCTATGTTTCAGGTCTCACTGAAGTAAGAGAACCCTGAGGTATCATCTTCAAAAACTAAAATACAAACTCCTACAACATTGCATTTATCCTCACATACCTGTGGACACAAAATCAGAGCCCTGAGAGGAACATAAAGGATGTCCTGGTGGGTTAGACCAACCTCCAGTTATCCCCAGTATCTTTGCTTTAATAACAAGAGATACTATTTAAAGAGAACAAGCCAGGCATATAAATGTCCTTTACTCTCCTCCATCAGCCACAATGATTGTATTAGGGAAGCTAGGGAGCATATCACTACTAAATTCTTTTTACATCTCCCTATGAATACGCAGTCCATTTAACTGTTAAGTCTCCTTTCCAATGAGCTGACCCCCTTGCTTCCAAAACCTCTGCCAGCAGTAAATTCCACAAGCTCACTATATCTGCTACATTAAGAAAGTATATTCCCTTTTATCTTTTCTAAATCAATTTCCTACTAGTTTCAACGACTGTCCCTACTTCTAGTTCTGCAGCATTTGGAAAACATCAATCTTTATTCACTCTACCCACTGCCTTGATTTTATAAATCCTTATTACATCCGTTCTCTCCAAACGGAGGCTCATGCTGTGGATAGCTTCACTTCCTTGTATTTGAACCCTGGGAGTATGGCATGTGGGTTTGAGTGGGACTGTCCCTCCATCTTTCAGTCCCTTCTTCAATACATAAGCAAGGATCATCTCTAAGGATCAGATCTAATACTACCGTTTCAGAACAAAAATGCCAGCAGTGAGCTAAATTTTCTCATGATTTATCATCATGACTCAGCAGAGAGCTCACTGAATGCCAGGTGTGGGTCAAGGAAGTGACTGAGAATGGGGGATTCAGCAACTGAAATAAGTTATTGCAAAATCACACTCTGAGCCATACTCTGTGCACCCCATAAAAGCTAGGATCTCAAAGACCCCCTGTTCTGGGAGGGATGTTGTATCTTACTTTTCCTTCTTTTTAGTGTGAATAAGCTGAAGGATGCCTACAATATGGATACTCCTGTCCACAAGCTTGCCCATACTGGACCTGAACAAGTTTCAGCCAGCTCATGCTCCTGTCTTGGCCTATGGCCATGGTCAGGAGAGAAAGAATTAGAACAGTGGGCATGAACTGAAGTCTAGGAGAGAGTGAGGACAGGGCATTTATGTATGAACTTTCATCCTAAAGCTTCCCTAGCTTCAAACTGTTTTTCAGACCAGGAAGTTTTAAAGCATGTACATGTTTTAGGTAATTTTTGGTGTATCTGGTGTATCCTGGTGTATCTTGGAAAGAGCAAGTGCCTCTGTGCCTCTGTCCTTCAGTGAGTTGTTGTCTGAGAAACTTGTCTCTCGGTATGTGCAAGTAAAAACAGACCCCTCTGTACAAGCTCATAGTGGTAAGAGGTATCAGACATCTGCCATCATAGGACAATAAATATTAGGAAAAGAGTCTGAAAATATACACACACACAAAAATTCCTTCTCTGACCCAAGAAACTTTCATGCTCATTAATTATTTTCAGTGAGCTGAAAAGACCAAATCATGACTAATAAGCCACTTCAAATAACTTTGAAATCCCTTAGGGTTTCACTCTGACTTCATGAACTACTTTACAATCTACATGCTTATTATAAAGATGGAAAATTTGGGATGTATCAGTAGCAGAAAACAGATAGTGGTCTTAATCTGGATTTGTTAGACCAAGGATTCCTGAGATACTGCGAAGAAAAACCTCCATTACTTCAGATGAAAACTATCAGCTTTTAAGAGCTCAAAACACAGAACACAAAACCACTACATTGAGCAGAACCCAAGGCAGTTTAACCACGCACTCTCAACACCACCTACTGCCCTTTGATTATTCCTGGTGAGCAGAAACAATCTAACATATGCTCTCTCAAATCACTGTACACCACAACTTCATTCTTGCACTTTGTTTCTATTGGCCTCTCCATCTTTACATGTAGCTAGAACCTAATTTCTCACACTAATATTGTGGATATTGTCAGCTCACAAGGCCCACAGGTAGGTTTCTGTGGGCATGGACCTTATTTCAGTGTCTGCTGGACTCAGCATCTGGAAGATTCCTGAGATACCACTGACCAACCATAACCATAGCTTACATTTCTCCAAATTTACCAAGAATTTCAGTCAGTGCCATACCTAATGGTTTCTTGCAGGCAAAGTTTCATGAAAAATCAAAGAAAATGCACAGCTTCAGGTTACCTCACTTTTTTTTGCTGATGCCTACAAAGACTCTCCCCAGCAGCCCACCCAGTCATGCAATCCCATCTCTTCCTTTGTGTTCTGATGCTTTGCAAAGACTCCTGACTTAAATAATTTAAACAAATGACTGATTGAATGAATTCAGCAAAAAGTGATACATTTTTCTGCCTGGTTATGCTTCTGCCAGGCTACTGAGTTGACTCAGTCATCGAGGACTGGGAGAGATGGAGCAAAACTCAACAATTACTTCACAAAATAACAGACTGGAACACAAAACTGGAAATGAAGAGGCCTTTTTGGCAGCAGTGACCTGTTAAACTTGAGCACCATCTCCTGTGAAATCACTGCCCAGGAACCCATCTCTTTTTTCTTTGCAGCCTTTAGTCCATGTCAATATATGTTTAATTCATAGAAAAAGCCTTACATTTGTGTGGCTGCCTGTCACATTACTTCATAATTATTATTAAAAACAGTATCTCTGCCTTTTACTATTTGACTGATGATTCCAGATAATTTTCAAGGAAGTGATACCTCAGAACTGCAGTATAATAACCCACAGTCAACCCAGAAAGCTGTACATCAGTCTGTACATCAACCTCCTCAGCTTTTTAATACAACCTTCTGTTACTTTGACACCACTGTCCTTCTCACTGCTCTGCATATGTGTGTGTATAAAAGTTTACAGAATTTATCCCCAACGGTCACTTTTTTGTGGTGGAATATAACAACTGACTTCTTCCTTCATTAACTAGATTATTAAACCTGAAGCCTCTGAACCTGCATTTCAGAAACAGTATTTTGTCTCCTCTTCCTTTTCCATAATCCCACCCAATGAGGAGAACACCTTTGCACAAAAATATTGCAGAACGACACCTGCCTCAGGGTGCTTAGGTGTTCTCTCCATCTCAGCACCTTTTCTTCTGTCTATGGGATTTCAGCAGCACTCTTCCATTCCCTCCATTCAGAGGCCCCATTCCACTCCAGATCCCTTCTGGTATCACATTTTGTTCTGGGATAGCAATTAGCATTAAAGTTTACTTGAAGCTTAACATTATGAGTAGCCCTTAGTGTTAATACAGGAAGACCAACAAAAAGCACAGACAGCTTACCACAGAGAGGGGTCTTTTATGTGCTTCATCCTGCCAGCACCTTCTCTAACAACAGACAGCCTCAGCAAAAATTTATCAGGGGAGGGAGATGGGCTGTATGCCACAAGCTCCTTAGAGGTTTCTTGTTTTAGACATGACATAAGCAAAGCAAGGCACAAGCTCAGACCTTTTGAGGAAAGGATGCCTACTTTCAGATGAGAATATAGCTGTAGCTAATACAAGATCACACATAATCAATACAGGTGAAATTTTCTAGGGACAAGGTGGTGCAAATTTAAGAAGCCTCAACTCAACACTTTTAATTCTTCTTCTCTTCAGGTCACATTTTCCTGAAGATGGAAAAAATATATCCCTAAAACTAAGGCAATTTGCTTGCCAGATTTGAAAATTTGTTTTTCCAAAGCAAAGAGATGCTAGGGGATCTTCAGTTAAATGGTTATGTTTATAATGGACAAAACCATGTATTTTTGCCTGAATTCATCCTTGTAGTTGGCTCAATTGTTGTAAATGGAACTTTCCAAAACCAAAGCAAACGAATCATAATACAAAACAAAATAACCAAAACAAACTAAAATAAAACAACTGGAAATAGACACCCAGCAGGGGAATTTCAGCTGATATTGGCAGTAACAAGCAAATGAAAACTATACTAGAAAGCACACAGCAACAGTAACACTGGCTATGCTGCTAGCTCTGTTACAGCTCTCTGTAAAGACTGAGGTGTTTGATTTGTCATGCTACCAAAAACTAATTTAATTAATTTGCCTCCTATTCAAAACCTCCCATCTGTGCTGTAAAATACAGCAACCATTTCACAACAGACAATAGTTGAGTAAAGCCTTAGAGAAAACAGTACCAAATACTTTTTGTAATTGAAAATTGAAGGAAACATAACAAGCAGCATATAATTATGTTAATTTCAAATTTCATACAGCCTTCATGGTTACCCAGTCTTCTTAAGTGATGAGTATCATTGAATCAGTAACCACAACTGGTCATTATCGTAGAGGTGCCAAAAGATATTGTATTTGTCACACTTTGGAATCCCCTCAAATAGAGTTGCATGGTTCTGCTCCATTTAATTCCCTGTTCATTTTACTGTGCTTTTCAAGAGCTGCAAGTCTCATAATACTTCATCAATAAATCCACTTTCTGGATTTCAGCTTATGAATCCATGTTTTGTTTGCATTTTGGAGCCATCCTGCCCTCAAGTGTCCTGTGTTTGTTTTCCAAAGTTAGTGTACCTTAAGTCTTCCTTCCCACAGACACTGTGGTGAGATAAGGAGAACAGTTCTGTTTTCCACTGAGCAGACAGACTTGGAGAGCTCACATGGAGTGGGTTTGTATTGCAGCAGTTAAACACCACCAGAAAAAAAAACAAATGGAACGTTAGGAGTGGAAATTAGATACTTTTACCCTAATGAGAATGTTGATTTGCTTTCCAGTTAGCTCTTTGGAGCGGAAAACTCCCACACCTTTAAGCAAAGAAATCTAAAGGAAACACAGGATTTTGGCAGAGATTTTCAAATGACCCCTAAAGAAGGCAGGTATCCAAGTCCTATCACATGGCATTGTGAGTCTCTCCCTGTTGTGGCCATGTTTATGCTCAGTCTGTTTGTGGGAACAAGGGAAGTGTGGGGAATGTTGCACACAGGCGCCCCTGTATCACCCCGAAGGACACGTCCTGTGCTGGTCAAGAATCACTCACTTGAGAAAAAGCTAAAGAAACTCTGTGGAGGGGGACAAAATATGGACAAAAATAGCTTGTGGTGGAATAGGTCCAGCAAAAAGGGCTAGCAGACAAGAAGTCAGAGTGTTAAAATAACCACATCAAGCACTTTCATAAATTAGCTACGTGTTTAGCATCAGAGTGTCGGGGCTTGTGCCTGATGTTTTCCCTGACAAACACATCCGAGCATTCAGCCTACGTGCCTGCTCATCTGGCTTCATGCAGCAGCCCTCACACTTCCAAAAAACACAAGCAAGGAGAGGAACCTGCTTATGAGAGGGGCGGGGGGCAGAAGGGTGCCTGACACAGCAGTGAGTGCCCCTTGCTTGGTCACAGGCCCTCTGTGGGGGCTGCAGGCAGCAGACCCTCACCCTGCCCCTGCCCAGGTCTTCGTGGGATGGGTGCACTTTGGGGACAAGCGGATCTGCAGATGGGACTCCTGGATTCGTGAGTTCTTCCATCCTAAACATGGCAAGGGGGATTGGCCTTAAAAGAGTAAAATATCCATGGACCTTGCCAGAGTCTGAAAGGCTGGATAAGGAGTCTCAAGAAGGAGATGCCCACCCTGGAGCAGGGCACAGTAACAGAGGGGCCCCAACAGAGTGTGCTGCCCTACTGCCCCAGCATAGCCACGACTCACAAAATCACAGAACAGCAGGAGGTGGAAGGGACCCATGTAAATTGTCCAGTTCATTATTAGCACCACGCTCTGTCCAACTGAGCTGAAACTTTGTGTGGTTTAGTTCACATTGCTCCTTGTCCTATTGCTGCGCACCCCCAGAAATTCTGGCACCACCCTCTCAACACCCAGCTGTGATTTATAAGCATGGATGAGATCCTCTCTCATTCTTCTCTAGACAGAACAGACCCAAGTCCTGCAGTCTGTTATAAAAGAGATCCTCCAGATCCCATGTCATCTTTGTGGCCTCTGCTGGACTCTCCCCAGTAGTTCCATGCCTCTCCTTTACTGCGGAGCCCAGACCTGGACACTCCACATGTGGCCTCCTAGGGCAGAGTGGGGAGGGAGGGGGGACCCCCTCCCGTCAGCCCCGCTCTTCCCTCGCACCCCTCGATGCCACTGCCCCCCCGGCCGCCCGGGCTCGGCCGGCTCACTGCCACCTCTCGTCCCCGCGGCCGGCTCCGCCGAACGCCGCCAGCCGCCGCTCCGCCACTGGCGCTGCGGGCGGGCCGCGCCGCCGCCGTGAGCCCGCGGGCGCCCGCCTCCCGCCGCCCACGGGCCCGGCGGGCGCGGGAGGCGGGGCCGGGGCCGGAGGGCGGTGCGGCGGGACCAGGTACGGCGGCGCGGAGCGGCCCGCGGGTGGCGGGGCAGCGGGCCGGGCCGGGCCGGGCCGGGGCGGGCCGGGCGCCGGGAAGGAGGCGCCGGCTGCGGGCCCGGGCGGGAGGCCGCCAGCGCCTGCCGCATCAAAGGCCTGGGGATCCTGCAACCCTGCCCCCCCCGCAAACCTTGTCCAGGCTGCCATGGCCGCCTAAACCCACCTTTTGTCCCCAGGGGTTACCATCTGGGGAGGAGTGGGCTCGCTGCGAGTTGCTTACTTTTAATTCTAAAGGCTTGACATAAAATGCTGAGGGAGCACTCTTTGCTAGCACCCTTTAACACTGTGGTCAAGGGTACCGGTGCTGTGGTGTAAAGAAGGATGTGCTTAATTGTCAGCTTAGTTTGGGAGGAGGAGGGGAAAGGTGTGCCCCGCCTGACGGGAGAGAGGCCGTGGTGCTGCAGGGGTTCTCTGACTGCTGCCTTTACGCAGCACTGCCAGCGGAGCAGGGACCCGCATCACTACAGAGCCTTGAATGCTTTCTGAAGCCTAACTTCAGACAATGCATCAAAATGTAAAGGTGAAATAGAAGGGGCATAGATACAGGATAAAGCACCTGTATGTGTAGCTTCCCAAAACAGCCTAAGTTTCTGCATGGAAACTGAATAGACTCAAAAAATTTGTATTTTTGCCTGGTGCAGGGTTTGTTACATGCTGCTTGAAGTGCTCCAGGTATAGTGTGGTTGAAAGGAGATGAAAGCACTGAGCTGAGCACTCAGAAGGCCTATATGTATCCACAGTGCGTTCTCAGCTCTGAAGCATGGCACAAATGCAACAAAACATGCTTTGGATGGTGTCAAGCTTTTTGCCTGCATACATGTATTTGTGACTGGGAAAATGTATGCTATATATATACCAAAAAATCCTCTAATGGAAATATGGTATACCCCTGTACTGAGGATTAAGGAAGGGCAGCAGTTAGTGAAGTGATGGAACAATAGTCAATACACACACCTTCACCTTCTGAATATTTTGACACAGTAGTCAAACACGATTTAGGAGAGTGTAGTGTTATTTAAAACCCATTAGGTAATGATTTATTTTTTACCAGGAGGAAGGAGTTTGTTTGCCTTCAGTTGCAACATATTTGGTTGTCGTTTTTTTTTTTTTTACAGAGTTGGGACCATGGCTGTTGACTGGATTGGTTTTGCATATGCTTCATTGCTGGTGGTTGGAGGTGTTGTAGCATACACTCGTAAAGGTTAGTACTGGGACAGAAGGATTTGGAAATTAAGCATTTGATTTCTTCTATGCAGTGTGAGACATGAAAACTTTGCTGTAATTAACACAGCTGCATTTTACATCCATCAAATGCTGCTGTAAATGTACTGAGTTTCATGAGATGTTCTTGGGCCAACTTAAGCATTTAAGTGAGTTTGTTTTTAGGGCAAAGAGTGGGGGGTTGTCATGTTATTTTTGACCTTAAATGCATTTTGGGCTTTCTCATCTCCTTTTAATCACGCCTATGCTGAGCACAGTATATCCTTGATTAAAGCTTATTTTCTACAGAGAAATCCAGGGTTGATTCTTACATTTCCAGATGCACAGTGGGAAAAACCCTCAACTTGTGGCGGTTGATTCTCTGGCACTGTTAGAATTGTGCCTTTTCAGAGTAAGATAACGAGTCAGGTGTTGGTGGCAGTGTACCCCGAAGCAGTTTCGGTATTCCAGGGATTTCTGCAGTGCCGCGGGTGGCAGCGCCGTGCCCGGCTCAGCCCCGGCAGAGGTCGCAGCGGTACCGGGGACCGCAGGCGGGAGCCGCGGGCGGGTTTGCGGCCGCTCTCCGCAGAGCCCCGGGGCGCATCGTAACCGGCCCTGCTCCAGTGTCCCCCACGATTCTTTGGTTTAGGGTCACCGTCTCCCTTCGTAGTGTGTATGTGCTTTGCTCTCGGAGACACAGCTTCACATCTGAATTTCTGAAAACGCGGTGGTTTTGTGTTTGCAGCCGGCTGCTCCCACTGACTATCCCGTTCACTGTTTAATACTTGGGCAATCCTCATGGCAAAACTAGATTATATTTTTATTGGTTTATTGATTTACATTTTCTTGCAAAGTCTTGATTAAAAATACTCAAAAGGATTGGGAGCTAAATGACATCGGGTGTCTGAATTCTTTCATAAATATCTGGGGATCAGCTTCATTCAAATAATGTCTGATGTGCAGATTCTACGCTTTTATCATATGGTGCCAAGACAAATGTCTGTTCAGAAATTTAAAATATTAGGAATTTATCTGGGATTTATGAACCAGTTTTTCAATAGAAGATGTCAAGTTACTTTTAAAAGCCCTGTTTTCATCCTCACTGCCATTTCCTTTTTCATTCTTTATTCATTAAATGTGATGTTGGTGATGGCATTTCTTTGTCCAGGACTGATGTCAAACTGAAAGGCCTGACATTATGACCACACATGTTTTCCAATTTACTCTTTATATATGTTGGTACATTTCTACCATTTTTGGAGACTCCCAAGTGCTGTATGATATAGTTAAAATGAACATACAATTCAGATAAATTGCAAAAATCCTTCTTAAGTATGATAGAGAAAATAGCCAAATTTAGGGTTGTATTTTTCCCAAGTTGAAAGTATTACTGGATCCTGGTCATCTCCCTCTAACTTAGTTGACTTTGCCCCTAATCCCACACATTAGAATGACTCAGGTACAGAAATATTACCTCTCTATTCACACTGGGTGAGGTAAGCTGGAATATGGCAAAATCCATTCTATTCTAGAGAGACAGCTTCTGCATAAAGCTTGAGCTTAAAGACATTGTATTGAGAAATAACACTTGCATGATTTCCTGCAGGTAGTAAAATCTCTTTAGCTGCTGGACTCGCCTTTGGCTCTGTGGCTGGTTATGGAGCTTACTGTGTAACATTTGATCCGAGAAACGTGAAGATATCATTGTGTAAGTGTTTCACTACAGTAAGCAAACAAACAAACAAGCAGCATCCTGAACTGCATGTAAAACTATCTTTTTAGTAAATTTTGGGTATTGCTTTGGTTTAAATGTTGGGTTTTAACTAGAGTTGAGCACTTCAGCTTAGCTTGCAAAATTCAGGAGCCAATTACAAGGTTAGGCAGATCATTGACACAAAGCCAGTAGGTGTGTTACCACCTGGCAGCACCTCCTTTTATGAGGTGTTTGCCTAACATTGCGCATATTGTGAAATCCAGCTGATAAACAGGAGAAAGTACTGCAATAAAATTTTTAGAGTTACAGATTGAATTTTGCAGTTTGAGCAGTAAAGTAGATATGGGATCTACTGTTGCATAATATAACGTATCCTCAGCTCCCAGTGAACGGAGCAGTTTAACTCAGTTTTTTTCCTTTGCTTCTAAGAAAGGCAGGATGCAGACTATGCAATAATTGTCATGACAGCTAGTTAGCCATGAAACCCTCATAGAGGCAAAAAACTACAATCCCTAAGGGGGACATAAACCTTGCACAAGTGAATTTGCGACAAGAGCTGTTGGGAGCTTGTCTCACTCATGGTTTTAGCTAAGGTGGTTTGGGCTGTGGTTTCACATGCAGAAATGCATTTAAAATACATTTAATCCAGATTGTGTGAGTACACAATTTGTTTTTCTCAATTTAGAATTTGTGGTATATTGTTCATTCTTTGTGCTTTGCACCAATCACAGTTATAAAATTTTCCATTTAAAAAAATAATGAGTAGCATTGACAGCAAAGTGTTCCCATCAAGTTCTTTAGTAAAGGTGGTAATTGTGATCTGCTCCTAGATGGCCTTAAATTGGATTTCCAGTTTTGCCACCATGACCTCATAGTCATGAGGTTATCTCACTGTTTAAAAAAATTCCAGAACTTTTTTTGGAATGAAGACATAGCCTTAAATATATGTAAATTTATAATAATTAGTGTGAGATGCTTTTAAGTAGCGTATGGTATTATACTTCTATGGGTCAATTAAATCGTTTAGTTAGATACAGAATTTATGGAAGACTCATTAAAACTTAATATATGTTGCCTGTTTCCCAAGTTTTGAAGGGTCTAATACAAAATTTTCCATTAATGTGCTTTTGAATGTCTGATATCTAAAATAACCAGTGTTTTGCATTTAATGTAGTCATAGGCATGTGAAGACTTGCTCAACTGGTGAAATGTATAGTACTTTTTTAGTAGAAGTTACAGCAATGAGATGAAATAGAGTTCACTACACCTGCCTTAGAAAGTTCTTGCATAAAGTAAAAGGAACAAGGACTTCTTAAAGTAGTCTTAGTTTAGAATGTTTACAAAGAAATGTTTTAATTGCTTTTTATTATAAATGTGTATTGCTTTTGTGGAAAACTAGAATGTTTTCACTTATGCCTAACATGCCAAAATGTGAAAAGCAGCTAGAGCACAAATGAAAGATGGAAAATAAGTGCATGGAAGAAAGTGACCACTCTCAACCTATAAACCACTACAGTAAATTACAACATAAAATAAAACAAGCACCCAAACCTTTAAAAGGTTAAGAAATCTAAAAGCAACACATCCATCCAAACCATAATTATTGACAGTAGTTTTCACCTATGCAATATTCTCCTACAGTAATTTAGGTAATATTTTAGTACAAGACCTTGATAGTAAGGTTGTTGTAACTTGCCCTACATACAAAGAATATATAGCCAGTGGGTACCTCAGGCAAATTCTCTTATTTGTTTTATAAATTACTATTTCAAGCATTTTATTACTTCACCTGATGTAAGCTCTGTGTTTTCTTGGATACTTTAATGCATTTTTATGTTTGAAGTAGATTTAGAAATTCAAATCTCAGTATGCAAGAGTTAGCAGCATTCACAATGCAAGTCAATTCTGATCTGAATATGATTCATTGGGTTAAATTTGTCTTGATTTATTAAATTTCTTTGGTTTAAGGTGAAACAGTGAATGTATAGCACTTTCTAAAATCTGGTCTGAAAGCTGAATGTATTAAAAAGCCTCTGGAATCTGTGAAAAGCCAGGTACTAGCAAATGGGGAAAAAAAAAACGTTACAGAGTGAATATGCTTTGTAGTTTGTAATAAACTGTAAATATACTCAGGACTCTGGGAAGACACATGCTGTGGAATAGTTCACTCTTGAGACATTCCTGAGAGGATCAAGGCTATGTGACTGGAAAATAAGAGTAATGGCTAATGGAGCATAATATATTTTTTTTGCAGGGTATCTTTGATGAGTGCACATAGTTGGTAGAGTTCTGTAAGATACTTGTAACTGTCAGGGCTTGTTTTATATGCTGAAGTGAGTTTTAAAGTAATTTTTGACACCTATGAACACAGGACTGGCCCCAGGATTAGGCAGTGGAGTTTGAAGAGAATTAGCCAGATGGTTTAACTACTCTATAAAATGGGAAGAGATCTGTGTGACTGCCGTTACTTTGGCTGTGAGAGTGACAAAGCCCAGCTGCTCATGAGAATTCCTGCCTCTCTGCCCACTTCTAGGAAGCATTTCAAGTGACAGTTCTTTAATGAAGGTAGCTATCTTTGCAGTTTCATGTGTTCTCCTCAGTCTTCTCATTTATGTAGCACTCTGCAGCCATAGTTCAAAGTGAAATCCCTATGCCTGATGAGTTCAATGCTGACTCCATTTTTAGATAAGACTGCTCCAGGAAGAAGATGCAGTTTCTTTCATAGTTGTTCTCTGCTGCTTGTTCTGCATTTATGGTCCTCTTGGGCTGCCCACCTTTGTCACAGGCAAGGATGGTTCCCTCATAGCAAAAGGCTCCAGAGGAGAGATGTTGATAGCCATATTCTATAGCAAAAACAGGTGGCAAATCTTCCAGTATAGTTTTTAAGGCTCAGCATATAAAGAGCTAATAGTCTAAAAATAAAACAGACAAGAAATTGAATGCTCCATCTCCTTGAATAGTTAGAAAACAGCTGCAATTATCTAGGGTGGTGGGATTTGTAAGACACTATTCCTGTAATTCAATATACATGTGACTGCTATGACCAAGATTTTTTGTACTTTGTTGGTATCCCCATGCATTTAGATATAGGTGAGTAGGATTGACTGACTGCCAAACTTACCTAGTCTTCATGGAATAGGATTTAGCATTCTGCTGCACATGGAAGCTTTATTTGTAGCTAAAAAAAAATCATAATGGTGTATTTTGGAAAAGCAAGAATGTTTTTATAGACTCTGTTTCTGATCTAATGTTTCAGTAAATTGCTGTTCATAGCAAAACAGCAATGACCTTTGATAACTGTGTGTTCTTGAGTGGTCTGCTGAGAAAATTGAGAACATAAATATAGTGGATTGTCTTTTACAGTTTCATCTTTTCTTTTGACCATTATAATGGGAATGAGGTTCAAGAGGTCCAAGAAATTAATGCCAGCCGGACTAGTAGCGTGCCTGAGGTAAATACATATTGCAGATCTTATTGTAAAGATTTCACTGGTTTTCAAATAGTTACCATTTCACACCCAATTCTAGGCAGTGTTGGTGGAAGTCACTGTCATTCAGCCACTATACAGCTTAAGTGAAATTAGTTTGGAGGTCACAGTCGTGTTTCCAGTGAGCAGCTTTTTCATCTTACTAGGCAGATACAGCTGTTAAGAAATTACTTTCTCAGCACAGAAAGGAGAGGTCAGCAGTTAAATATTAATGCATATTGATAAGGTTTACACATAAAATTAGTCTAATTTCATACAACACATTCATCTTAAAAAAAAAAATAGGCCAACACTTTGGTTTAGAAGTGCTGCATTCAAAACTACTGGAAGGACAGTAGTGTTGAAAACCAGGACGTTTTTGGCCTAAGAACTTTTTCCAATATGAGTGCAAATAATAAAAAAAAAATCTATCTGTTCCAGCTGCTTTATTGCTGCTGTTTGGCATTCTGAAAAAAATTCTGAATCTATTAATTTGGAATTAAATTATGGAGTAAATTCAAAACATTTTTCCCAATTAGTGTAATGCAAAACATTTTCCAGGTGTAAATCAGAATCCCCATCTTCTGAAGGAATATTAACTATTGCTTTGTCATTTTAATATTACAGAGTTAATATACGCCATTCTGTTTTACTTCAATTTCGTTCAAGGAGGAAAAAATCAGAAGCAATTTGTCAAAATTTAAGCAAAATTTAAGAATCAAGACTTACACTGGAAAATGTTATTGTCCATTGTGGATTGTTTTTCCAGCCTAGGTGGGCTTTGTTTTTCTAGACACTAAGAGTGGAAATCTGGACACCTGAACATCTTTTCAGGCTTAATAGAGACTCTAGTGCCAGTTATTTATGAATGCACTGTTATTTAATTATTACTTTCACTGATTTTACTAATGACAGCCATATTGATGTTTTCTTGTTTTGGGTTTTTTTTTCAGCCTTTTGATGATTTTGAGGCTTGTGTTTATGCTGCTGTAGGAGATTTAGAACTGAATATGACTGCCATGCCCACCAAACAGACGCTCTCTGTACTTGAAAGACAAGTTTGAACACAAGTCTTATGCTGCATTTATATTTTCTGTAAAAGATCTGTACCTGTTAATTGATTATTGACATGTGGTGATACTTTAAAATATTTTTTAAAAACTAAAGCAGGTGTTTTGTTGGTATATTTTGATCTACATTCATTTAAGCAGTCTATTAATAATGGGATTTTTCTTTGTAAGTTTGATCTTTCAGGGGTGCAGAGCACCCCAGGAAATTGAATTACTCTTGCACTGTATCTCTGAAAGAATATCAATAAATACGTGTTTATGCTAAAAAGGTATCTTGTATTGAAGTCTAATTTTGTAGTTTCTGAGACTAAATAATCAGTTCTAAATAAAAAAAGTCTTGGGCCTGTACTGTGTTACACTAGAAAACAAACTTCCTTTCCAACAAGAACCCACGTTGTTCCCCTGATTCTAAATATAAAAAATCAGTGTTTAAATAAAATGTAAAATGTTTGAAGCTTATCAGTTTTTTTAAGCAGCGGAGTGAGCCATTTTGTCAATGAAAGAGTCTGGTGCTCTGCTTTGTACTCAGTAGTGGTTTAAAACATGTACCATGCTGTAAATTGCCAGTGACATGAACCATGGCTGAGGTTCATCATGCCGCACAGAGAGGTTCCAAGCTCTCAGTACTCTGGAACAGGTTTGCCATTCCATTCTCACACAGATTACTTGATTCACTCTTGCTGAATTCCCCTCTGTAAGCAGAAGAGACTGTTCAGTTACAACTATTCAGGGAATGAAGTTGTCCTGGGGTCTCAAAGCTTGGCTAAGACTGTCTTCTGCTGTACAGGGAATATAAGCAAAATCGTTAGGAAGCAGTATGGGTGGGCGCACTCTTGAAGACAGAAATTTTGCTGCTTTCAATTTTTTTCATACAAAGCTTGCTTATGAAGGTTATCATGTATCGTGATACCTCCTTTGTGATGGTTCCTAAATCACAGCACTTGTTTGGAAGAGAGGAATAGCCCAGTGAAACGAGTACTGGGCTGGGCATGGCTAAGCACCGTTTCCTGCTACTGAGGTAATTTTAATGTGAACCTATTTGGAACTCAGCAGTGCCCAGGTCACTGAGGCACTTGTGGTTTGTACCTCTTGAGATGCACATAGCTCTTCTTAGGCACAAGTCAGGGAAGGAGTTAACTTTGCTGGGCAGCAGTTCTTCATGGACACTGGCTGACTGTTTGCCTAATCAGCTGGAGTCCTACTAAGGAGAAACAACTACATGCAAAGAAGGATGGTTTATGGCAATGTTCTTAAAGAGAACAGTGATTGTTCCCATGAAATTAGGGTAAAGAATCTGACAGAGTAGTGTATGCTTTAAGCACTATTAAGGTAAAACTCACTCTTACTGAAAAGGTAAGCAGCCAGTGCATTTGGCTTTATAACTGTGGGAAGTGACTGCAGAAGGTAAAACCTCACAAAAAATCCACTTAAGGGGCATTTGCCTCACTGACCAGCCAGTCAAGCAGCAAAAAGAAGAGCAAGGGAATAGGTGCTCTTCAGTGGATGAAAACCACAGCAGGCCAATTAAACATAAGGACTTTGATCTTTCAGTGAAAAAAAATCGCTCCTAAAGATTCATGTGGGGATTAGAAAAGTTTTTTACTACTGCCCATAAACTTAAAAGGATAATTAATTTTCATTTTATTTTAAAGATTTTATTTACTTAATTTTTAAGCTATGAAATACAGCAGGGAGACAGTGAATTTTCTAGGAGACCACCTAGAGAACAAACCCAAAAGATTCTAGGCCTGATTTTAAATGATTTCTCCATTTTCATGGTGTGGCTCCTGTCTCTGGCAGTTTATAAAAAGGGGGTTGGGGATCGTGTGGCTTTTCTACAGTACTCCAGAAGCTACAAATGAACATTTTACCCTACCAGGCATGCATGTAATTGAACACACACAAAGTGTCAGCATTTTTTATTTCATATAACTACTTCATGAAATTCTTGTTTCCGGACTCAACAGGTCCAAATTAGCTTTTTGCTCTAATTTTAAAATGTATTCACAGTGTATTGTTTCAACACTGGCCATATGATGCAAGTTACAGAGCACGTCTATACATCTATTTACTCTTACAAAGCAAGCTCTGGTAATATGCTACAGTTGGGTTATCTTCATTAGATTAGATATTGAATATTTTCCTCACAACAGCAACAAACTTTTCATCTGTTGGTGGCTTCCTCTGGCTGCCAGGCTGTAAGAATTTTTTGATTGTTGGAATGTTGCTGATTCTTCCTTTAAAAGCCTGTAAGAAGCAGCAGTAAAGCCAGTGAGATTAAGGAAAATATAATTCCATCCTTTATAGTCTAAAGATCAGGTGACTTGGATTTTTACTTGTCAGACATATTTATTAAACAGTAAAAGCTTTAAACAGTAAAAGCTAGTTAAAAGTACTAGCTTTTTCTGATCTGTAATGCTGGTGCTGTATCTTAGTTTCCCAGACAGGAATGGGAGAAATTATTATTAAAGAGTTAAGATTCATCTAGTAAAAAGTGGAAGAAAAAAAACCCCATACCCTGGATCCCAATCTTGCAGTTATATTTGAGAAAAAAAAAAAAATAGAGGCAAAGACATGACTATCTCAGTGCAAAACATTACAGAAGTCAAGACATGCAAAACTTAACTGCTCTTTGTATATGATTTCTTAAAAATATAATTTTGCTGGCAAAAAGAAAAGGACAGGAACTGCAGACACACCAGGCCACGGACTCCTTCTGGATGCTGTTGCTGTGTTTGAAGACATGGAAGTAGCAGTAAAAGGACAAAATTGGTAGCACTAGTGAGTGAATTCCTGCCAGCTGGGACAGCTGGGAAAAGCAGAACTGGGGAAGGTGAGTCCCCAGCAGCTCTGAGACAAGGCATTGCACTGAGTGCAGGTTTTGGTAGTCAGACCAGAGAAGTGTCAGTACAATGGCTCAAAAGATGTAAACATAATTAACTTTTAACAACAGTCAGTGAAATTTGTTTGTTACCTTCCATATTGACACCAGATGATTACTAACCTGCAGCAGAGGGAATGCAGACAGTACATCAGGCTTACATTCTTCTACCATTAAAATGGCTTCCAGCAGATGGACATCTGCCCAGCTTAATTTGTTGCCAACAAGGTAATCCTGTCCATGATCTTTTAAGGCCTATAAAGTATGAACAAACAAAAAAATTAACATGGGATGTAACAATTTTATCTAGTTATTTTGTTGCAGACAGATTTCTGAAAAAACACAGCAGAGCAAAGCCATGCAAGAACCTATGAAGTTAGAAAGTGATACATAAACAAAAAATTAAATCAGAATTCATGTTTCAATGTGTGTGATCCCATCTCTCACTCTAACCTACTGCTCCAGGTAGCTGTATACCAAGTCCAGTACCACAAGAAAGACTTCATCATACAAAATAAACAGGACTAAAGTAATTGGAAGAGATAAGCCAGTTTACATGTAAGCACACCTTGAATTTTTAAGAAAAAAGTTAAGTGAATTACCAGATGTTTCAGCAAAATTTGAGACTGCTGATTACAGTTTGAAATATGAAATGAATGAAAGAATACAACCTTCCCACCCTTTATCCTGTAAGGAAGGACTACTTTATGGCAAACTGCTGATGCAAGAATAAGACCCTGCCAAAGCTACTAACAAGTGCAATGGACAAGTTGAGATGAACATTGCAGCACAGCTTCAGAGCAGTTACCAGCTCTCCAGCCTACCTTTGTCCTGAAGACTGTCACCCTCCTATCAGGAGCAAGAGAAGCCTGTGTCTGTGCCTAAGTCACACCAAGGCTTGCGTTTAATTAACAAATGTGCAGTGTGCATCAGTCTGTGACTCTGGAAGCCAACTGCTTCTCCAGGCCCATCTGCCAGTTCTGCCACAGAGGCAGCAATCATGGGCAGAGTCACAGCTGATCCCTTCAGGTAGTTACTTCCTACATTGCTCTTACAAGGTCTCCCATACCTTGTTTATCAGGCTGTATGGAAGCTCCCAAACATAGCATCGGAATCTGATTGCCTGCAGGGCTTTGTATTGTCTTTTGCTGCTCCATCTGACTGCTGAGTGTTTAAAGTGAACACTCACAGCTAGGTATGTTTCCTGGCAGCTTCCTGAATGAAAAACACATAGACTGCAAACCCTGATAAGCTGAATCAATGTACATCTTAAACAGCTGGTACAGAAAGAAAATTATTAACCATTTTAACAAAATTAACTAGGCTAAAATAATGGAAAAGTTCAGCTGCTTCTTTACGTAAGCAAACAAAGATTACTTTAAAGACTGTCCTACATTAAGTATACATGCTAAAACATCACAACAGTAGTTTATGCCACCTAGGCACAGGCTTAGAGAATTTTGGTGCGTGTTTTTATTGTTTAATAACTTAAAATACATACCAGAGTTTTAATCTTTGAAATATTTGGGTGTGTAATGAATATCTCGCAGCACAGCCCTCCACTGGTATGGCAGTGGATATATATGAACTGTGATTACAGAAGTGCTGGATTATGTAATTTACATTGTTATTTTACAGGGCAGACACTGTAGGTTTTGTTTTTGCAATTTAAGGCTCTAATAGAGTGGGACATGAAATTGCATCAAGTCCTGTATTTTTTGAGTGGACTTCAGCAAAGGCTTCAAGCTGGAAACCCAGCTCATCTGTGAAACAACACAGCTTTGTACCCTTGGCAGATTTCCGAGGAGACCACTGTGCCCTGAAAAAGCACTGTGAGAAAGTGTGTACAGCACAGCCACACATGGCACAAAAGGAAAAGTTACAAACAGAAGCAAACATGTGAGATGAGGATCACAGCTGGCTCAATTCAAACAGGAAAAAAAAATGCACAAAAATTAAAATATCCTTACAGGAGAAATAAAACAACAAAGCAAACAGCAAGTTGGTAGAAAATGGAAGTTCAGTAACATCCAGGCAACGTTCCAGGGAGAAGAAAAGAACAATCCATCCCCTCCTGACCAACTCCTCTCTAGCCAAGAAAGCCTCCTCATGTGCTCTAAGGAGATGGCAGGCATACCAATGCCTTCCCTCACACCGCAGGCTCTTTGCTGCATGCTAGCCAGTAAATAATTGCTTTATGCTTTCTATGCTAGATGTAGCTTGCTTGCAGAAGCTCTCTGTGCACACCTAAGGATGCCCAAGTAGCAATTCAGAGAATGAAAATCATAGTCTCTAAATAGAATACATTTAAGCAACAGATTTGAGGAAGAACATAGAATTGGATCCTTAGCTGTAAAGCACAAATATTATTTAACTTTGAATAGCAACAATAAAGGAGGCAGAGTGGGAGACCTTATTGTTCTTTACAACACCCTGACAGGACATTGTAGTAGGGTGGAGGTTGGCCTCTTCTCCCAGGTAATCAGTGACAAAACAAGAGAAAATGGACTCAAGTTGCACCAGGGGAGGTTTAGATAAGATCTTGGGAAATTTTTGTTCATGTAAAGGGTTGTAAAGCGCTGGAACAGACTGTCCAGGGAATTGGTAGACTCACCAACCCTGAAAGTGTTCAAGAAACATGGATATGTCACAGGAGGACACAGTTTAATGCTGAATACAGTAGTGGTGCTGGGTTGACAATGAGACTGAATGTTCTTTAGAAGGTCTTTTCCAGCCTTAACAATTCTATAACACACTACACTTCTAGATAATAAGTACTGAAGGCTGGTACAAGTATTGAAATGCATTTAGGCAAAACACTGGGAGCCATCAGCCACTAAGCTAGGTTGGAAAAGAAAGACAGCAAAGAGACCCAGTACTGAAACCAGCCAAGAATTATTTTGTGGCCCTCTTTTCACGTTGCTGGATACTGGCTCCATTATACATTTCTAGAGTTCTACTGTCACGTGCCTTCTGGAAGGTACAGTGTGGGAACAGGAGAGTGGGGCAGGAGAGGGAGCCCAGAACTCACTGTCTCTGTGAACTGCTGGTGATTTATCACTTACCTTTTCATAAACAGGGAAGTACCTGGTTGTAGCTCGTTCAATGATTAAGGCAAGATTCTTTTCTTTTGTATCAGCTGGTTGAAAAGGGAGATACATGATCATTCCCATTAGGTCTGTAGTTCCCTCCACGTACATATCAATCCTGAAACAAATATTTTTGTTCAACTTGTATCATTCAAATTTTCCATTTTGATTATTTTCCTGAAATACAACTCTGAAGTGATCACTGAGTAAAATGTTCATTACTGAATATAATGTAATACACTGGTTTGTTTTTTTGGTTCTTCCACTTTGAGAAAACTTCCCATTTTTTTCAAAGCACAGATTGTAAAACGGGATCACAGTGTATGCAATAAGCAAGATAAAAGGCTGCAAATAATGTATTTCAGGTGGAATTAATGCTGTTTTCCATTTATAATCTATTCATTTACGCTGTGGGGGAAAAGACTGCATATGCAAAAGACTTTAAGGAAAAAAAATAGTTTTGAGATCTAATCATGAGAGGATGCTAGCTAACAATTGTCAGTCCATAGTAATCCCCGCAATCTCTGGAGTTGCCCTTCCATTCTCACAAAATAAACCCTCTCCAGTGACAGTCTCTTAGGCATACTCACCTTTAGGTGCAAATACTTCACAGCAACATTCTTTCTGTAAATATTAACAATCATGGAGGAGTGTTAGTAAGTGGCACACTGTTACCATACCAGGCTCTTTCCTTCAGGTCCTTCCCATAGAGGTTGTATTTTGCTGCAATGTAGCTGAGGATGGCTCTGGTCTGCACCATCCTCATCCCATCCATCTCCACCATGGGCACCTGCTGAAACAGCAGGACTCCATCTGGGGAAGAAAAAGGAGCAAGCTACTCAGACTGCTGAAATACTACACTGAAAATAAGGGAGAGACCTGGTAAGAGACCAAGACATTATCAATTCTCAGGGATGAAAGCATCCACAAGAAAGCTCTTCTTTACAGGTCACATAATATTGCAGCTCTTAAAAAAAATACCTCTTGTTGTTCTTTTGTTCTATTTGTGTGAATTTATGGTTAGGGAGTTTCGGGTTAGTTTACAGACTCACCATTGCGCAATTTTTCTAAGTCTTCTTTTGTCTCTATGAATTCTTCCTCAAACTGAAAAGCAACCATAGAAAACAGCAGCGTCACTCCGAAGGCAGTGGAGAAGTGGAAGGAAGTCTGGCAGTTAGAATGCACCTCTCCACACTATTCTCCGTACTTTTCTCATTGTGTTGACCCTGTCGAGGAATCCATTCAGTGCCAGTAGCTGGTGAGCAGCTGCAGTTCCAGCTGCTCATGGGGCCCTGGGAGCCTGAGGCAAGAGCTGGAACTGCCCCCTTTGCACAACAAAGGGCATGGGGACCTGTGGCACTGGCCAGGTGAAACACAGCAGGAGCCCATGTATTCAAACCTTCCCTTATACCTGTGAGGGTATAAAAGATCAGTAGTTTCCTTTCTTCTGGGTCCCTCCCTGGAGGCATACTGTAACTCTGTTGTTACACCATTATTAAATTATTGTAGGGACTGATGGAGAGGCTCTTGGATGGTCAGACAGGAAAGTTTCCTTGAAAGACCACCTACTTCATCTCTGCTCCAGTAGAGACTATAACCCAAGACTTTGATGTCCCCAGCCCCACAGGACTGTTCAATGCATTATGCTCCAGAAAGAACTTCCTCGTTATAAAGACCAGAGTCACCTGCATGAACCATAAATGGATACCAAATCACTCAAAAAGCAGCTGGTGCCTCATGAAATATTAAGAAACTTCTTGTAAATTATGCCTCTTTTACATAGCATTTCTCTCTTAGATCGACTAGATTTTTTTTTTAATAAGGATATTTGAATGAGGACAAGATCTTGGTTTCCTCAGCACTTGTGTCCAGCAACATTCTTGAGCACCATTTTAAAAAGCCTTTTATTTCCAACAAAGTATAAATAGCTTCAAAAAACCATATTCAAACAAAACCTTAATGTAGAAATTAAGATGTCCTAGGATGGCCTTCACCTGATGTGAATCTACATAACACTGCTGTTGGGGCAGATCTGCTGATTTATCATACTCAGGTCCTGACCCAAAGAACAAAAGGTGCTTTGTTTGGACAGAATGTTCAAAAGATTTCAGGTGGTATGCATGGTCTTTCAGTGGAAAAGACTCACGAGATACAGGGAAGTTATGAGCATTGAGAAAAAGTCACAGTTTTGTCTGTAGCAACAATTTACAATTTCAAGGTATGTTTCAAAAATGATACCCATCAATTCTTTTGTATGTTAAAATCTCTTCACTGTGTAACTATGTCTCAAGGAGTACATGAAATACGACACAAGCTTGTATCACTCAATCTAAGCATTCTGCATCACAATATGTGATGATGTGCATATCCCTAAGCACAGATGCAATTCAGAAACACTTCCAGAGAATACCTAATGTAATTACAAATCACTTTGTAAAAAAAGGTACAAACCTCAACCCCAGCTGCTGCTAGCAGCCATCGGATTGACTCCATCTTCCCCCTTCCCTTGGTGTAGTGCAGCTTGGGTTTCCCCGCCATGACTTGAGAGTTCTTGTTTCCTGATAAAATCAAGATGATGATCTTACGGAAGCATGCTTTAAATTAGCATTTTGAATGTTCCACTCCAAACTACTGAATACAGTTGGATAAATGAGAAAGTAGAAAAACAATCTAGTCCTTCATACTTGTGCTTGATGCAACAAAGTTTCCTGTGGATTAATGGAATAAAAGAAAAACTACACACTACCAGAATATGCAGCTATTCAGCCACGTCATGACAATAAGTATCTCCTAAATAATACATTATTGTACGTAGTTTTAACAGCTTACTGGGGTTTTACAACTAGAGCAGAACTATAGGGCATTCCTGAATTAGCACATTTTAACCTTGCAGTGATGCAATCTCTTCAGTAGGTGTTGGGTTTTGTCACATGTCATACCATACTTGAAAAATGTACTATATCAAATGAATGGCTTCCAAAGAACACCAAACTAGAGTCACCAGCACTCTTTTCACCTCTCTGACAATTCAGAGCCCTGTGCTCCTTTACAAATATGCTTTTAAAAGCAACATATATCACCAGGCCTACTGCGTTCCCTATCCAGCTGCTACAGTCAAACTGTAACAGAGATTTATATTCTATCTGCCCTGAAAATTTAACTTTAAAATCAAAAACCAGACTGATGGAACTGACCTCTGTTGGGAAGATAAGGCCTGAGCAATGCCCCTGGCAGCAGGGGGCTCAAGTCAGCCCATCAAATGATGGCACTGGGATGAAACACTTGGTTCTTTCAAATTTCCCTACCATGTGCAGTCACATGGCACTGTATGACATGGGCGGCTGATGTGAGCTTGCCTGATGCTGGAAACAAAGCTAACACTGTACTCTTATCACTAATGGGTCACAGAAGAATGAAGCAAATTTCATAAAACAGAGGCACAGAGTAACAGAATGCTTCATTGTTAAGCCAAAGGTTTATCCGTTCACAGGCAGGCTTATTTATGCTTGCATACACTTCACAATACATAGCTGAGCTACAAAGTAAAAATTTTGGCCATAATCCCAAGGCATCAATAAAGAGGCACAAACAGCACAACAGTGACAGGGAGACTGCATCCCTGGCCCACTCCACTGAAGTCCTTTGTGTTGGGTGCTATCTTCCACAGGCTCCACAGCACACAGCCACCACTCTGTTAGGAACTGACTCACAGGAGAAAGAGGTACACCCATCCAAAATGCAGGTCTTCAAAACCAATGCTCAGCTTCCACCTAGCTCTGTGTCATAGTTTAGCAAGAGAAGAATTTTAAAAAATAATACAAAACTTCCAAACACTAAAAAACTAGACATGAAAAAAACCTAAGAATTTACTCTTTTCTCTTCCACAAGTTACCAGCAAATCAAGTAACCATTTACAAGACCCAAACAATACGTTACCCTTTCAGTACTTCAATCCTCCCTCAAACTAGGAAAAAAAACCCCAAAATACAAACATATTAAAAAACCCATAAAACCATCAAAGTCAGTAAAAAAAATCAAATGCCAGATAAAAAAAGATAAAGAAACACCTTTATTTAAAAGCTAAAATCATCTTATAAACTATAGAGAAAAAACCTCTTTTTCCCTGTAACACAAAAAACAACAAAAAAAAATTAAAATTAATATCAAACATAAACTTCCATAATAAAATAAATATCAAAATAACTGTAATCCCATAAAAAGTTTAAACAAAGAAACAAGTAATCTTATACCCCAAGGGAAAAAATCTCACCCTAAAAATAAAAATAATTAAAAAAATTTATAATAAAAACTCCTACCTTTAAACAACTAATCTTTCAAACAATACCTCATAAATCAACATAACCCATAAAAAACTGTAAGAAAGCTTACAAAAAATAATTACAAATTTCCCCAAAATACTACTATTCACAATAAAAACACAAGAAAACTGGGTTTTTTTCCTTATAGAAAAGTCTCCATAACATTAACAAAAAAGATTTCTCTCCCTAAGTAAACTAAAAAAACCTATTTTAAAAACAGTAAACTGACTAAAATTTAAATTTTGTTTCTTTACATTATCAATAAGAAAAAAATATATATAAAAATAAATAATCTAAAAAATTTGTTCTAATTCTTATCATTCTTTCTTTTAGTTACTGTTAATAAACTTTTCTTTATATCCTTTTGAAATTTTAAACCCACTTTACCTTTCTCCTAATCCTACCTCACAACAAAAAATAAACACATTAATAATTAACCAACACCAAACCCACCACACTCTTAAAAATACATTAACCAAAAAAAATCTCCAATTAACGAACCAAAACCACTACACAAAATTAGTATTTCTACCCAGTTTCAAACTAAAACCACCACACCCTGGCAATGTCTGTATCCCCAGACACCTCAGTGGCTGGTAGCAAAGTTCTCCTGATACAAAAAGATGTGCTTGTCAATAGATCATCTTGAGTGGAGCTGGCATCTAATCCAGCACTGCTGGATGCCCAGTTAGATTTCTGACACCTGAATAGCAACAAGGCACTCAAAAAGTGATTTGGCACAGTTCCCTTGCCAGGCCCTACACACACAGGACCATGACCTACACTTCAGTTCTACTTCCCATGTATGACTTACACTACAACAAGTACGAGAGCTCCTGACCTTCTATACTTCAAAAATACTTCATTCCCTGATGCTCAGAAAGTAGGTGTTGATCTCAGCTTCACCAGAGAGGAGAACTGCACTTAAACCCTCATGGACTGGACAAACACTCTAACCTACAGCACGTGGGATCAAGGCTGAGAAACACACTCGTAAGGACAGGCTAGAAGAGGCAGAAAGAGCAAACATCCTTGACCTCTCCACACGGCAGAGCTGGAGCTGATAAAATTCAGCCCATGCAGAGTCCTGATTACCAGTCTCAACCCAGTGCTCCACTGAAAACAACTGGGAATATCCTCCTGTAAATGCACTGCTAAAGGTCCAAATTTGGGGTTCAGGCTGAACACTTACATAGGGCTGCAAAACTATTTTGATGACCCTTTTATGGCTCTGTAATTAATATCCCTTCGTAAAATAGAGAGCAGTGATAAAAGAGTCACAAAATTGCTAAATTGTCTTCTTGAATGGCAATAATGGACCTGAAAATTAATCACAAACTTTCTTGATGTTTTAATGTGCTGGAGCACAGCCACACAGGTGTCAGAGAGGCAGCTAGTGCTGTGACGGCTGTATTAAAAACGCGTCACATCGCTTTGTCCAAAACAATTCAGGCACCAGCCTTTCGGTGAGGAACAAGTAAATGAATTTAGCAGCAAGCTTATAATGTGATCCAAGATTTTAAACCTTCTTCGCAATTGGATATGGGCCCCAAAGTAGCTCTCTGCACCGCTTTGTTGCTCGGCCCCGTCCCGCACGGGGCTGCTCCGCAGGACGGCCCCGCAGCACAGCGCGGCCCCGCCCGCTCCGGACCGTCCTGAGCGGCCAAGCCGGGCTCCAAAAGCTTCCTTCCACCGCCGGGGCTAGGAGTGGCTGGACGAGGGGAAAGGCAAAGTACTCCCAGAGATTGCAAAACTTGCACTCCAAAGAGCAGTTTCTCTTCAGCTTCCCCGCTGATCCTACCCAGAGCCAAACACACACCCCCCCCGTGCTCACCCTCCCGCCCGTCCCTGCTACAGGAGAGAAGCTGGGCGATAACCCCTGGGCAAACTCCGGGAATAACCTCGAGAGCAGCACAGCAGGACGTTCCTGGAGGGCCAGCCGGTCTGTCACGCACCTCGCCCTTTGCCCTGCGGGCCGGAGCCCCGATCCCGGCAAAACCCACTCACTCCACCGGGCTGGCACCGCCCGGCCCCGCCGCGACCCCCGCCCGCCGCCGCAGTACCGTGTGCCCGGGCCGCTCCGCCGCCACAGCACCGACACAGCACCGACACGGCACCGACACGGCACCGACACGGCACCGACACGGCACCGACACGGCACCGAAACAGCACTGACACGGCACCGACACGGCGCCCGGCCCCGCCGGCACAGAGCCCTCCCGCCCCGGCAGGCGGCCGCTCCCTGCCCACCGCCCGCCCCCGCTGGCTCATCACCAAACTCTACCGCCGCAGCTCGGGGAAAAGCCGCCTCAGCCTTGTCCCTGCACTCTTGCCGAGTTTCTATTGCAAGATGCGGAATACGTAAATATTTTCTTGACAAAGGATGTGATTTGATGTTTCGTCTTTGTACAATTTCAAGCCTAATCAACGAGAAAGAAGTTCTAATCTGTGAAACAGAGAGCAGCTACCAAACAAGGTCTAAGTGAAGTCCAGCTGTGGGAAAGAGAAATTACTTGGCAGGAGAATTGCCTTTTTAAGGGTTGAACATGTTTTAAAGATCTCAAATCTAGGGGGAGCTTAACAAGGCTTGGAAAGAAGGATGTACCTCTGATAGTGGATACATAAAATACAGAATTTACAGGCCACAAGGGCATTTGGCAGAACTCCCAAGATAAGGAAGAAACTAAAAAAGCAACTGTGCTGAGATCAGCTCTGAACGGGTAAAAGATAATTCTGGCAGGGAGAGATTCCCACACCACTGACTCACAGCCCACCAATTCAAGAAACCCAACTCAAAAGAAGAGAAGGACCCAGCAAACAGACTAATTAGCATGAGAAGAGAGTGAATCATAAACCAATACAAGAGAGAACACTAATTATTAAGAGAACTAGGCAACTTGTAGTCAATGAACATTAATGCCCTTGCTTGCTAAAAATGAATAAATAGTAAAAACTTGTCGTTGATTTTAGGAATACGACTAAGCAACCAGGCTTGTACAACTCTGAAATTCATAGCCAATGTCTCTCTTAAGTGTGTAATTATTGGTTTGTTGCACACTGGGTAACAAACCTAGGTTTTCTGGATAACATTTCCACTGGGCTGGCTCAGAGGCAGCTGCACATCAGGGACATGGCCAGGACACACTGAGCAGGGGACAGGCTTAGAGGCCCCGAGGCAGCAGTGACTGTGTGACCAGGCAGAGGATGGGGCAGCAGCCCTGTGCAAGGGGTGCCAAGCACTCCTTGTGCTAGGGGATCTGGCTCTGTGTGGCCAAAAAGGGGCATCTCTGTGGGGGATCCTGAAACCACATGGACATGCCTGGATCTCGTCCTGGCATGGAGTCAATACCAAAAGGCCAAGTTGCTGGCTTGAGTTTCTGACAGCACGCAGCAGCTGCCACTGTCCAAATGCTTCAGTGAGGCAGGAGGGAAACAGCTCCTGCAACAACTCTCTGCAATATATGCTTTGCTGATGAAAAATGTGGGTTTATGTCCTCTTTTGATGATGAAAAATGGTTCCAGCTGCATGAGATTACTTATGGAGAAGCTGTTTAGCAAGAGCTACAGAGCCCTGAGTTTGCTTAGCTGAAAACTGCCAGTGTGTTCGGGCCACTCTGCCGCCACAGCACTGACACAGCACCAGTTGTAGCTGGATTTAGGGCACTGGCTCTTTCATTTACAAACTTGGTTTATTTGGTGTTTAAGTAATATCCCAGAATCACAGAATGTTTTGGGTTAGAAGGGACCTTAAAGATCATCTATTTTCAACTCTCCTGCCCTGGGCAGAAACACATTTCAATGCATAAATGTACCTATTCATCAAAATTAAACAGTCTTGTTAACCTCAGTAGTGGAGCTTGATCTAAGGGATTAGAATGAAGAATTCCAGTACAACTTCTATTAAACTTGGTTTAATATACAGTGGCATGAGTCAATATGGATTTCCACATTCCAGGGTCTCATTAAGACCTGACACCATCCTGACTCCTCCTCAATAAGTTTTAAACTGGTGGCCGGCATTTGTTTCTCAGAGTCTGCAAAGGACCTTCTGATAAAGAAAATGTTGGTGAAGCTGCAGTACAAGACTTCAAGTGTCTAGTGACAAAGCAGAGGTGTAGTAGGAGCTCTGGTCCAAGGATATTCCAAGTTAAGCTCAGAGGAAAGCTGAATCCAAATTTTCATCCTCAGCTAACCAGAACCTGCAGTCTTTTCCTGGCATTTCCCAGACAAAAACAAAACAAAACAAAAACAAACAACAACAACAAAAAAAACCAAACCAAAACAAAAAACCCCCCCCACAAAAAAAAAACCCCATAAACTACTTGGGATTATCTCTCCTAATTTTCCAACAATTCTTGGGAATGCCAGAAAAATAGAACCATACAGATCTTGGGCATAGAAGTAGCAGCAAGAAATCAATGAGCAGCCAGGTTTTGAATATCAATAGCAGGAATTTATTTCAGGTATTCTCTAGTTATTTAAGGCATTCTGTGTTGTCCAACACACCCTTTATTTACTGAACTATTTTCTTTGCTGGTAGGATCAAAAAACTTGGTTTCCAGTGTTTTCATTATTTTCCCACTGTCAGCAAACACAATGAAATAGTTTCTGCAGCTTTAGACTCAGTAGAAAATTTTGATCACTTTAGGTACCTCTTCCTCTCGTATTAGTGGTTTCCTCTGGCTGCCAGGCTGCAGGAATTTCTTTATTGTGGGGATATTACTTATTCTTGCTTTGAAGCTCTACAAAACAAAACAAAACAAAAACATCTCAGTGTTTAAGATTCATTGCAACTGTCAAACATTCAATGTTATCCATACTCTGAAAGTCCCATTAAGACTTGATGCTGCAGAAGAAACTATATGCATGCCCCTCTTATGCTTTTGGGGTTGTAGTGACAGAACGTGGCATAATAAAAAAAAGAGTATGTGAGGCCAGCTAAAATTTCTTAGGGTATCTGATTACTTTGTATGTTATTTCTGACCCTCCCACTCTCCCATATTTCTCAGTCACTTTAAATCAGTGGTCCTTTCTAATTCATTCTCCATTCAAACTGCCCATTCATTTACCTGTAAGAGAGGAAATTTGGCAAGTATATCAGGATTGTACTCCTCTGCCATTAAAATTATTTCAAGTAATTGAACATCTGCCCTGCTCAGCTGGTTGCCAACCAGAAAGTCTTTTCCATGGTCTTTCAAAACCTAAAAACAGAGAACCAGAAGCAGATCATGTCTTTTCTCTGTGTTACTTAATATGATATCTTCAAAGCACAGAAATGTCTGTGAAAGAAGGAAATGCAGTTCAAACACCTGTAGTACAAACAATGATCTGATGGCACTGCCATCCTAGGCATCATCTATCAGCTCTTTCTCTTCTACATTTCTGTCTGGCAGTTCAGTTGTGCTCATCTTGCTTTGACTGCTGTAGCTGCATTGAAGGTTAAGCTGTAGGAGATTCAGAAGGAACCATAATGCTTTTACATAAGCATGCATGGTACAGGGCCACCTGCACTTCAGGAGAAAATTTGATGTCAAAGCCGGTGCTGTAGTGCCTTTTGTCTGAAACAACACACACACTGAAACATGGACATTTGGGGAGTTCAGTGTGTGCTGGGTTTTTGCAGCTTTACATCTCTCCCAGATTTGAAGTGCCTTCTGTCCCCTCTGTAGTGTCCTGTCTCCACCTTGATCCCAGCACCAGTAGTTTGTTTTTTCTTCTGTTGTCCTCCATAAAACTTGTGTGCTTCCAGGATGGAGGTTCAAGATAACAGTATCAACACAGCTACAACCTCTTTGCCACATACCTTCTCAAAGACTGGGAAGTATCTGTTTGTTGCCTTGTCCATCATATTTGCAAAATGTTGCTCCTTTTGGTCTGCTGGTAAGTAGCGATATTTCAGGAGTAACTCATTCAGATCGAACATTCCTTCTACGTACATATCGATTCTGAAAGGAATAGATCCACTTGGTCAGGCCACACACAGTAGCTCTGAACAGCACAATAACTCCTGGCACAACTTCACTGAAATGCTGGGACATCCCTGCCCCTTTTAACTTCCACACACATACCCTGACAAAGTTCCCCCCGGAATGCAGTTGCACTGGAGGCAGGCAGGAGAGGAGCTTGGGCCAAAGGCAAATGCAAAACTCCTAGGCAAAACCTAAACACTGTAGCCATCTCACTTACTGGGACTGATTCTTGTCTGGACTATGCATTTTTGCACCTGACTACAAAATTGTCATGTGTGCCATCCAAACTTGTGTTAAAAATCTAATCAGACAGCCTAAGTTTAACAGCAGGTCCATACCATTTCTAGCAAATATCTTGACACATGTTTACCAGTGCTTATTAATTTCAAGCATTCAAAAATATCTCAGGTCAAAACTTGCCCTAGGCCTCCTGTCTTTTAATAACATGTTATTAATTCTAATTCTATACTAATTCCTGGTTATTAGAGAGAGAAGAGTTTTTGTTTCTTTAAAAGACATTGCCCTGAATGTGATGAGGAGAAAATGATGCTGCTGACAACTGCAGGAGAAAATGAAAAGCAGCATCAGTAGGACAGTCTGCCCCCCTGACCGCTGTCTTCTGATAAGTGCATTGACCTCTGACTGATGATTCCTGGGCTCGCTTGCCCTATGGAATCCAGCTGGCTGTCTCTGCTGCAGACATCAGCTGCAGTCACAGTCAGCTCATGCTGCACAAAGCAGCGCTGCTCTCTCCCACTGAATCAAGCTGTGAGCTGGGATATCCTTGAGTTACACTGGGCTGCAGTGTGAGCTGGGGTCTAACAAGCAAAGGTGCTACTGTTACAGTACAGGGCTCTCTCCTTCACGTCCTTCCCGTAGAGGTTGTACTTCGTTGCTATGTAGTTGGCAATGGCTCTGGTCTGCACCAGCTTCATCCCGTCGATCTCTACCATTGGCACCTGCTGAAAGAGCAGGGATCCATCTAGGCCAAAGGGAGACAAAAGGAGAAGTTCAGTCCCTGAATGAGGACCACCAGTATGTGTTAGGCAAAGCAACCACATGTGTTATTTTATTGAGACTCTGAATCATTCAGGCTGGGTAAAAGACCTAAGATCATCAAATCCAACTGTAAAACCAACAGTGCCCAATTCCACCACCAAATCATGTCCCCAAGTGCACATCTACACACAGTGACTCAACCACTTCCTTGGGCAGCCGTTTCCAATGCGTGACAACCCTTTTGGTAGCAACCTTCCTCATTCTTACAAGAAGGTGTGGAAAATGCTCACCATGCAACAACCTTTTCTTAGTGACATTAATAACTTAATACGATAGCAATGAACTTGTGAGAATTTCAGATTTGGGGAAAAAGCCAAATGCAGAATTTGCAGCTGCCTCACACTGAAAAAGATATGTACTGCATGGCTCTAACATAGGTGGTTTTCATGGAGGTTAATACAAAAAGGAAGGATTGAAGGATCTGATCTAGCCAATTTCTGTCATGTTTTGTTAAATATATCTGGACTTTCTAAGCACTGGCCAACACACAATGTGAATAATAATGAACATATAAATTATAGTGAATATAAAAGCATAAAAGATCTTTGTGACTACTTTATTGACTATACAAATGGCATCTCATCTGTACAGGCACAAAGTAGGAAAGAGTGAGTTCTGTGAGATTCCTGCAAGACCCAAATATCACTTGGAGTGAGGCAGGATCCATGCAACTCTTTTGCTAGTATGCAGAAGACTTGTCTTAGCAGAAAGGAAGTAAAAATACCTTCAGAAAGAGAGGCATCAGGTCAGAAAAGTGTGGAAGAGTTTTTGCATTATAGAATCACATTTCTTGACTCAGATAACTGATCAGATATGTTTCTCTTTGTAAGTGTGCATTTAGCTTTGGGACACGCTTGTGTCCCAAAATATTTTTTGAAAGGCAGCCTGTAACAGGGGGACCTGTCCTACAGGACAGCAGGACTACAGATGCCAACCCAAGCTCAGATTGCTTTTGACAGACCAGGTGAAGAGCACAGACATGCAATTTAGTTTAGAGGAAACATGATTATTACGATCAGGAAGATGGAGGCTAAAGCCAGCACAGTGGGTAGTTGCTCTGGGAGGCAGGAAGGCAGCAGAGGTATGTACAGGTAAACTCGGAAGTCTAGAACTCTGTTTTCATAGGGATTATAAAACAACAACTTTGTAGGCAACCTAAGATGCTAATGAATGTCAAGATGATCTGATGACAAAAGCTTCTATTCTCATAGGATGGAATGCAATGGACACAAGCTGAAGCAAAGGAGAGTCAACCATCTGAACTTGAAGAAAGGCTCTTTGACTGTGTGGGTTGTCCAGAGAAGCTGTAAATTCTCCATCTTTGGAGATACTCAAAACCCGGCTGGAAATGGTCCTGGGTAACTGGCTGGAGGGGGCCTTGATTGAAGAGGGGAAGTGAAGTAGACCTTTTGAGAGGTCCCTTCTGACCTCAGCCATTACGTGATTCAGGGAAGATTGAAGCAACTGCATGATGACACCACCTAACGCTGCAGTGTGCACCTCTGAGACTTCATATACAAGTCAGTTAAGAGATTTTCTTTTTAAGACACTAAGACTTAAGAATTCTTTGGTGCTCTCAGGCAAGTAACTCTAATTCTAATTCTTCTTATTCTTACTATTGCTGCTGTTATTATCTAAAAGTGAAGGAAACTTACCCTTCTGTAGCTTTGTCAGATCCTCCTTTTTTTCTAGGTAAGATTCTTCAAACTGCAGGAAGGAGAAAAGTTCTGTTGTCATTCCATGATTTAACTTCTTCCTCATTTAGGTAAAGAAGGTGTAAAAAGATGTGTTTTGGGCAATTTTATTTCTTAAAACACGTATCATATTTGAAAGCTGTCAGGTACATTGGCCATCACTGTGACAGAAAGACATGGATCTTGAAACACACAGATTCCCATACTCCATCTCTGGTTAGTATCAGAGGTAAAAAAAAAAAAAATACTTTGTGGTTTACAATATCCAGTACCTTCAAAGGTAAACTACGTCATGACAGCAATAATAATCTCTTGCTGTTTTGGAAATTGGAATTTAACTGAAGGTACTCAGAATTGCAGGTGCTTGACCTCTGTGATCAGAAGATTAAGAGGCCAGGTTCTGCAGCTGGGGTTTTAAATCTCTTCTATCTCTAGCTACATGGGAGAAGCATTTGTGGTGCTACCAGCAGGTTTTGCACCTGATGCTTGGAAGTGAGCCAGGAACTTGCCCCCTGCTTGGGTTAGCTTGTGGTCACTCTTGGCTTGCTCAGCAATGCACTAAAGGCAGAGCACAAAACTGCTGCTCAGTCACCCTTTTCAGAAGGGACAATAAAAGCACATATTTGTCACAGGATCTCAGTATAAAAGACCAGAAGCAAACCTCAACGCCAGCTGCTGCCAGGAGCCACCGAATTGGTTCCATCCGGCCACGTCCATTGAAGTAGTGCAGCTTGGGTTTTCCAGACATGTTTCCACGTGCCTAATTCCCTAGTATCTGCAATGAAGTTTTGCAAGATAAAGATTCACAATCCTTGTTTGGAGTCTAACTAGCTCTCAAAGTTATCTTGTTTGAAACCATCAGTTATGGTCCAAGACTTGAATCAATTAATAGTGGAGTTAAAAGTTAGATTATATTGAGAGACTGCCTCGTATCATTCTGCCTTCAAATGTTTCTTACACATGCAGAATATTTAAGCAGAAACTCTGTAATTAGAGCGATTGGCCCAGTCAGAGAACAATTGAATCAAAGCCATTTACATCCAAAGCGTTCCGTTCTGGCCATAAAGCAGAGGGTGCTCCCTGTGTATGTTGGCTTTATCTCAGAATACAGTTTACTGTTTAATCGGATACATGCTACAAAGTCATCAGTTTCTGTGCTTGCTCAATCAGCCATTATGTTCCACTATAACCGGCCAGGAAGGAATTCCTTCCTCAAGTCAGCCACTTTTACAGCACTCCCTGCTTCTGTAATTTCTTCAGACAAGCTCCAAAACATGGAAATTAATTTTGCCTCTAGTAACATCACATTTGCCTTTACCACAGGCACAGCCTCAGGGCAATGTTTGCTTGGTCCAGTTCCAGCTCTGCTGGAATTTCAAGTAACAACAGTTTCTAGGCAGACTGTCACCCACCCGACTCAGAACTACGTGTGTACATCAGCGACAAACATACACAAATAGTGCCCAGCCTATACCAGCCTCACAGCTATTGACGCCCTGTCAGCAACAAAGCTGAAGCATTAACAGCAGCAAAAGGAAAAGGGCCAAACCACCACCATAATCCCCTTGTAAATAACGTTAGCTTCTCTACAGTAGAAAGGAGAAGGTGAAACACGCCTCACTTGTGAGATCTAAACTTCTTTTTCTTAATTCTGTATACCTCAAAAGCAGCTGATTAAGATTTTAACATTTAGTACACATAACCTTGTTAGTAAATAAAGTACATACACACATTTAATCTATAAAACCCATTCAGTGACTGAGTTTCGTGTACAATAACTCCCTGCATGTCCAAAATAATATCCCCACTTACCTTGTGCACTGTGTAACCCACTCTAAACTCACAGCAGTTCTACCTTGAGATTATATAACTCTGGAGCCCCTCCTACAGAGAATTACAAACACTTGCCTGCAAATGAGAAACCTCTTTCCCTTAAGCAAGCAAAACAAATTAGCTCTGTTTAGTTACTTCTCACCTACAGAAAATAAATTGCTGATTACTGCTGACAATGTAGAAATGTAAGGTAGATGAGAGGTCATGGTTACTGGGAACATCTGTGCCAGCATAAAATAGTAATATGCTTCCTATTTCCTAGTTAAAAATCATTATAATGGCTGAAAAGCTCACTCAGTAGAAAAGAATGTTGCTAAGCCAATCACACTTTTATTCTAATGTTTTCTGTATTTTACTTTTTACACGTTGCCACTCTACATAAATCACATCAACTAATTCAGCTCAAATCTATTACAAGCTTCTGTGCCTTGCTTAGTGTATATTCCTTAAGGACACTTCTGCTGAATTTCATCTCTGGACATTTGGGTCAGTTTTGAATTTTTTTCCATCAAAAACATTTCCCTGAATTTGACTCAGTGAATATACACAATAAAGAAAACTGTGAGAGACAGTGAATGAAGTGTGGTAGCAGAAGACAAACTGCACTCTGCACTCCTGTTTTCTTTGGCCAACTATATTGATTTCCATATGTCAGTACAGAATTGTTTCCCATGCACCATCCTGCCTATCTAACCTACGTGATTAATACTGATATAGTCAAGGTCAACATATACATGCTGAATTGCTCTGAACATAGCTGTGAGATGGGATATTATTCTTATGTTACACAGGGAGGTTGTATAAATTACAGTTTCTCACACACAAAAAAAATTGGTTGTTACAGTAGGAGGGGCTTTCTCCTTCAGGTCCTTCCTGGACACTAGCTGCAAGTGTTGTTTGAATGCTTCAGTAAGGCAAGAGGGAAACAGCTCCTGCAACAACTCCCTTTAACATATGCTGTGCTACTGAAAAATACGGGTTTATTTCCTCTTTTGATAACAAAAACTGGTTCCAGCTGCATGAGATTTCTTATGAAGAAACTGTTGGCTTTAGCAAGAGATACAGAGCCCTAAGTTTGTCCAGCTGAAAACTGCCAGTGCTCCAGTTGTAGCTGGATTTAGGGCACTGGCCCTTTCATTTACAAACTTGGTTTATTTGGTATTTAAGCAATATCCCAGAATCATAGAATGGTTTGGGTTAGAAGGGACCTTAACTCTCCTGCCCTGGACAGGAACACATTTCACTACATAAATGCACAAATTTATCAAAGTTCAACAGTCTTGCTAACCTCAGTACTGGAGCTTGATCCAAGTGATTAGAATGAATAATTCCAGTATTATAAACTTGGTTTAATATACAGTGGCATGAGTCGATATGGGTTTCTACCTTTCAAGACCTGACAACATCCTAGCTCCTTCCTCAATGTCATAAATGAATCAGTGAATTTAATAATTAAAGGAATTTATTAAATTAAATCAAAGTAAAATTGGAAAAGCAAATCAGCACCAAGCCAGGCAATGGGTGCTGGATGAACTGGGTCCAGACTAATGCAGCACCATACCCTGCCAGTTCCCAGGGCACTGATTTCAGGGTCTTCTTTATGCTGTTTCCAGACGTAGCGGGATTCTTGAGGGGTCCTCCTGTTTCCTTTTTGTCCTTTTTCACATATTCATGCGTGTTCTTTTCTTGTGGTGCTTCTAAAGGGAAGTTTTCCCAGAATCCTCTGGTTGCTGAAATCCTGTTAGATGGTAATCCCTCAAATATCTTGTTCTGTCAAGGAATATTCATCTTATCTTTCAAAGCATATCTTCTAGACAGAATAATCCTTCAGAATAACCATCTTTTAAGACAGGAATTCATCCTGTGTATATTGCTCTTTCCCCTCACTTGGTTCCATTAAAAAGGATACTGGATTTTTTAGTTCTGAGCACGAATTTATTCTAAATTGTGTATTACAATTTGGTACACATAACCATGTTAGCGAAGAAAGTACATACACACTTTTAATCTATAAAACCCATTCAATGACTGAGTTTCATGTACAATTTCCTGCATTTTTAGGGAAAATAAAGCAAAAAACTCACTTACCTTGTGCACAGTGTAACTCACTCTAAGTTTACAGCAGTTCTGCCTTAAGATTGTATAACTCCCCTGGAGCCCCTCCTACACTAAGCATTCCAAACAGCTCTCTGAAAACATGAAAATTCTCTCTCTTAAGCAAACAAAACCAATTAGCTCTGATAAGTTACTTCTCACTTACAGAAAATAAACTCGTGACTCATGCTGACTATGTAGAAATGTGAAAAAAAAAATCAGAGATCATGATCATTGGAAGCATCTGTGCTAGCACAAAATGGTAATATGCCTCCTATTTTTATTGCTTGGTACCATGTTAGCCAAAAATAATTATAATCACTCAGATTAAAAGAATACTGCTATGGCAATCACACTTTTATTCTAATGTTTTACGGGTTTTTTTTCTTTTTACATATTGCCATTTTACATAAATCATATCAACTAATTCAACTCAAGCTGAATTCACAAGCTTCTATGCCTTTCTTAGTGTATATTCCTTCAGGTCACTTCTGTTGAATCTCTTCTGGACATCTGGGTTAGTTGTTTTTTGGTTTTGGTTTTTTTTTTTTTCCTGTGAAGAAAGCTTCCCTTAATTTGACTCAGTGAAAATACACAGCAAAGATGGTAAATGAAGTGTGGTATCAGAAGGCAAACTGCACTCTGCACTCCTGACTGCCTTCTCTGGACAACTGAATGGATTTCAAAAAGTCAATAAAGCATACATTCCCTTGTACCTTCCTGGCTATCTAATCTACCTGGCTAATATTGTTGTAGCCATCACCTGCAGTTACAGTACAGCAGGCAGTCTCCTTCATGTCTCTCCTGTATGCATACTTCATTGCTTGGTAGCTGAAAATGATCCTCATCCCATCAATCCTCACTGTTGGTACCCGTTATATTGATGTGTTCCATACTTGACAATAAAATAAGCTTAATAATTTATTCAGAACTAGAATCACAGGACAAGGCATCAAAAAAGTCACCACTGCATTGTATTGTCTTTTAGGAGGAGCCTAATCACCAGGTGAAACACTCTGTATCCCACATGGCACATAAAGTGAGCCCGGCTTCACAAAAGAGGACCCTTGACTGAGAGCACCTCTTGTAGCTCCCCATTCTGGTTAGGGCTCTACGTCCCTCTGTCCCCTCCTTACATTTTGGGAAGGTCTTCCATCCAGCCTTTGACACTGTTGGAAACAGTGTTTCCCCCATTTTGGACACAATGACTTATGGCACATGCGCACCAAGGAGCATCTGGCTGTTTCACAAACCCAAACTCCCTCTTAGGTAACTTGTCTGGATTCACCATTTGTAGGCCTGCTCCTAATAAACTCTAGGATGTTAGTGATAGTGATCACCTGGTAGGGAAATGTGAGTTCAAACCTGAAAGTTAATTGTAGTGTAGACAACTTAGAAAAGCCCATCTCATCAAACTTCATAGGCACCTACATCTAGTCTAGCTGTCTAGTCTCCTTCCAATAGGTCCAAATTCAGGAGGAACCCCTCAGCATACTCTTCAGTTACAGCTGAACTACTCAAAATTCTGTCTCAACTGAGATAGTTAAAAGTTTTGATGAAGCCAGTCTCTTCAGCCTTATAGGTAGGTGAGAAGAGCACTGTCTTCAGAGGATGATTTAATCCTAGTACTGATGTTGCTTCTTCTGTCACAAGTATCCATGGAGATTTCAGGCAACTGAGTCCAATGTCTCATAACTTGACTTACAGAAATGCCACTTCACTGAGCTATTTTGGGAAATGGTATTCTTCTGTTTTGTCCCTCAGGTCCATTTTCCCATATTTTTTTCTAATTTATTTTTTTCTTCACTCATGTCATAGACTATTAAACTCAGATCTGGTTACTGACAGTTGTTGGAACACAGTTTCCTTCTAAGCAGGTGCTTCTCTGTTGCATCAGGCCACTTCACAAGGCTGTTTATTGTCTGCTGTAAATATTTTAATTTGAAATTAATTGGACCGTGAGTATCTGTTGCTCTGTGTTCTGTCCTAAATGTGTAGAAATAAACCCCCTTTGCCTTGCCAGAGTCTGCAAGACAGACTGCACTTTGCTTTCACAACACTCTGATCTCAAGAGGTAAAATATTTGTAAGCAGCTGGTATGATCATACAGGTTTGAAATACCTGATTTATACAGAAGAATAATCCAACAAGTTACATTCTGACAATACTAACACTGCATTGTTCTTTTTCCAAATTAATAAATTCCCAATCCTACAAATAGTTCTTTGCCTCTGTACTCCTTTGTTTTCATGTTTTGCTAAGCATTTGATATCAATAAAGACAAAGCTGCTGTCACATTGCCAGTGTAACAGAATGATTTATTTCTGGTATGGGCTGCTTTGTTCCTCTAGCACTGGTTTTAACTAAAACAACACTAATTTGCTGAGCTTTCTTCTCCTTTGGTTTAGGGATTGGGGTTGCTGCTCTGCTTTCCCCCACTCTCCCAGCATTTTGGGTCTCACCAAAGGTAGCAAGGCTTTCATTTCTTAAAAACCTTCAACACAGTTTCTACATAATGGGCATCTGGTGGGGGTTTCCTTGGGCTGCCAGGCTGCAGGAACTTCTTAATTGTAGGCATATTGCTCATTTTGGTTTTAAACACCTAAAAAAAAAAAAAAAAAAAAGAGCAAGAGAGGAATTCCAGACACAAAAATTATTTACCCAGCATGGGGAGATGATTACTTCAGGACTGACCTCTAGCTCCTGCATACAGCATACGCAGTAATTAAATTACCTGCAACTGAGGAAACCCTGAGAGAACATCAGGAACTTTCTCCTCCACTGCTAAGATGGCTTCTATTAGCTGAACATCTGCCCAGCTGAATTTGTTGCCCACAAGAAAGTCTTGGCCATGCTGTTTCAAAACCTGGGGAAGACAAGAAAATGTGGGCTGCAGGTGAGAGTGGGGCATATGGTCATCCTCAGCAGCTAAGCCTCACAGCACAGCTGCAGAGCTGAGCAGCAATTATATCTGAAATTTCAGGGTGGGCTTTTCAGCTGAAGCTGAGCCTAAATTTCATTATTACTGGGGAAAAATGAAGTTTTGTTCATTTTGTGTTCTAATACACAAACTACAAACTTGGGCCACTCAGTAATAATGAATTATGATGGAACAGAAACAAAAGCATGTGCTTAAGTAGAGCAGTAACAGTCCTAGAATTAGAAATAGGGATAATGGAGGAAGCAACAAGCAATTTAAGGAATTCATAGAACTCCCATTTAGATGCTTCATGTGAAGTGATGTCCTATGCTGATATCAGGAAGGAAACTCAGAAATGCAGAATTGCAACAACTAACTAAAGAAAATCTCTCCCTTTGGGAAAAGACCAATTTAGTGCCAAGAACTTGTGTGATGTTCAGCCTTTATTACTGTTTTCCAAGAAAACTAGATTATTACAGAAGTGGGAAATATTGCCAGATGCATGAATCATATGGGCTGGGGTTATTGTTTTATAAATCTGTGACTGTCATTTTACTCAAGTACACCTCTCCCCCTGACTTATGTACAAGGGATTTTTGCATTCCTCCAGGGAAATTTTTCTAAATTAAATTAAGTATGGGAGAGAGATGGGCTTTAAACAAATATAAGTATATAACTGTTCCTTCAAGAAAAATAATCACAAAACTTTTAGTGAAAAGTTTTTCTGTACAGCTGAGAACATATTGCTTTGCAGATATTCAAATACCATAGACCTGACAACACAAGCAAACAAAGACAGGAAGATGTGCTGCTGTATTTCCTCTTTTTTGCTAGCAAAAAAAGATGAGGATTGGGAACTGACCTACACTACATTCTTATTTTGCAGAAATTTTTTGGATTATCTCAATTTTTATGGACACATACTTCCTGTCACTTACCTTTTCAAAGACTGGAAAGTACCTGTTAGTTGCTCTCTCCTTAATTGACTCAAGATTTTTCTCCTTTGCATCAGGTGGAGAGAAAGGAAACACCAAAATCATTTGCATCAGATCTGATATTCCCTCCACATACATGTCAATCCTATTGGGCAGGGGAAGATGGTAGAAAAAAGCAAAGAAGTTATTTAATCTGTTTTCCAATTAACTAAGGCAACTCACAGGAATTTTATACCACCAACATAGTGCCAATTTTTACAGACAAAACTAAGCATGAACGGAACCTGAATGTTTTTCTAAAAGAACACAAGCCTATTTGTGTTAGGAGCATTTCAGAAGCAGTGGTTAAATCTTATTGTTAGCCTTTTTGATGCCTTTATATGGGGTTTACAGGATTGAATTTGGTTTATATAATGTAGCTATCAAATAACAGACTGCTCTGTTAGTGATAGGAGGTGTTACATACAGGGCTCTCTCCTTCAAGTCTTTCCCATAGAGATTGTATTTCCCTGCTATGTAGCTCATGATGGCTCTGGTCTGCACCATCTTCATCCCATCGATCTCAACCAGGGGCACTTGCTGGAAGAGCAGGAATCCATCTAGGGTGGAGAGGTGAAGGAAAACCTGTTAGTTCCTCCTAGACTGCAAGGTGAACAGGAGAGTGAGACACGGAGCACATTTCTCTTGCAGTGTAGGAGACCACTGATGTCTTGCTCTAACTGTAAAACTCACAGCACTCAACTACCATTGTGGGGAAGATCAAACAGCCTGCATCACACTCCTGCAGCAAAGCCACCACAGCACAGCTGGGCCCTGGGCTTGACAGCACTGACAGAGCTTCAGTGGCTGGTGGGAGTTGGCTCTGCCTGTATCTCTGCACTTCTGGAGCCTGTCTCCTGCTGGCAGGAAAAGCCTGAAACAGCACTTCCAACCCAAGGAATAGGAGGAGAATAAAGATACATGGTAAATATGAACTTAAGAAAAAATCCAGTTCTTTTGAATGCAGATCAATTCCCTGTCAGGGCCACACATGAGTAGTACCACAGCAAGACCAAGCTGCTGGAATACAGGAAGGGGTCAGGCCACTTTAAACATCCTGAAGCTACAGAGCTAAAGGCAGAGCCTGTGACAGCTGTTGGTGTTTGAATAAGTTTCACACACTCACTTCAGGACCAGTTAGAGTGTCCCCATAGATTTTACAGGCCTAGTCTCAGTGCCATTCTACAACAATTTATGACTATATAGAAACATCTTTATAGTCCCATTTTCTGCTGGTGCTGGTAGGAGCAATTGTCTAAGCTTTCACTGAAGCAGCTCTGAGAGCTAAGTACACACAGATTTAGCATTGCAAAGTCAGTCTATTCTAGACCAGTTTTCTACTAGACTAATTCACTGTTTTTGGAGACACTCCCTCCTCCATCTACACACTAATGGCATCATGAGAACAATCCTGCCCTGTTTTTAATCACAGCAGAACTCCAAACCCAAATAGGCAGCTGTCGCTTGCATTGCTCAAAGTGAATAATTTCTTTTAATCACTCAATTCACATCTGTTTGGTGAATCCTTCTTTCAGATATGAAGTTTCATTTTAACAGGCCCATCTGCCTGTCTTTTTCTGCAGAGCTGTTAAAATACCTTGCTAGGCTAGAATTAATATTCTTCACTCATTCTGTATTATTAATTTACAGTTGAAATTCAAAGAGTAATTATCTCTGCAGCAAGAAATAGCTTGTATTTGCTTCTTGTAAACATTCACAGAAAGATCACATGTGTTCTTGTCTTTACAGAACACACCTCTGCATCTTAAGGAAGAAACATTACTTGGTATCTATCTAGCAGAAACAATAAAATAGATCTGGAAGGAGATTTTTCAGCAGAAAGATGTGAAGTGAAAAATAACATTTGTCTTTCTGGCCCTTGACAAAAAGCAACACAGCAAATATGACTAAATACACCATTTGTTTCTTATTTACATAACAGAGTAAAAATCAGTAGTGGACTACCTCTCCTCCCTCATTTTGCAGGGAGAACCACTTCACATAACCACAGCACAGAATACATATGCAGGATTAAAAGGAGTTTACCAGTAATTCCAGAGATTGGATTGTGCTGTCCAAAGGTAGTCTGTGCAGCACACATTAAAAAACAATCACCTGCTATTTGCAACCAACCAGCAGAGCTCACTGATACCCAGGTACCACTTGGGCAACCTTTGGCTGCACAGATTGTGCCAGGTTAGTCATCCCTCAGGCCAACAAGTACAGGTGTGCACAGGCCAAAGCTATTGAACTCTCTTTGCCTCCAGAACAGCTGTCTCTCTGCAAAGCTGCCTATTGGCAACGCCCCTGGCCCAGGCATCATCATGACACTGCTGGGGCACTGCCTGCAGGGCCATCAGCTGGCACGGGCCAAAGTCATGCCTAGGCTAGTCTAATGATGTGGTGGCGTCTAAACACAGGAAACTGTCAAAAATCAAATCAGTAGGGAGAGAAAAAAAGTTTAAGGGAGAAGTAATGTGGAGTTGCTCTTGTTGAGTCCTGCCCTGCACAACTGGCAACATTCCAGAGGCCCCTTTATCAGGATGACTAATTCATCTATTTTTCTTCAACCCATTCTATTAAACCACACCCTTTTTCTTTGTTTTTTCACTGTCTTAAGATCAATGTATAGACATAAAATGCTTTATTTCTTTATAAAACTTCCCTATACTTTTCACCACCATTTAATTCTTTTCTCTGGATATCAATAAGCTCAGATACAATCCTGGTTACAGTACCACTCTTTCTAGGTAACCTACTCTTGTGAAGGATATAGAGATTTGGGGTTTCAGTACCTGTGCTCTTACATTTAGAGCTAAAATTGGTTTGTGTACACTGCACTCTCCTCCCACATTGTAAGAGTCCCAGCAAACTGGACCTGCAAATTTAATTCTGATTTACTTAATACCACTTCTATCTTATTTTTGTTCATTTAGTTTTCCCTGACAGAATTTCTTTAGACATAGCTTTTTCCTTCTGAGCTCAGCCACAATGCAGGCAAGACCTCTTCCAAGTCTCCTTGTATGGCAAGCTCAGTCTGCCCCAAGGTTTTGCTCACGTGTCTTGGGCAGCAGGTATGCTGTGGGGCATATGCACTCTCTGCTGCTCCTCACTGTCCCAACTCCTTCCCCACTCTTCAGGAAGGTCTTCTCTTTCCAGGATGTCTGTAGAGGGGTTCACTGCTGGATTTCTTCTGACTAGATATCAAGGGCAGTGGCTCGGGGTCTGCACTGGCATGTGGGAAGAGCTGGTCATGCTCCCAAGGTTGGCATGAAGTCTTCGTGGCATACTGCTTTGACCATGCCAGGCTTTCCACAGGTCTCCCTGCTGGCTCCATGCTTTTTAACTAGGGGGAGCTTCAATCTCAGGCTCAGGGAGTTCTATTTGCCAGGTACCATGCTAACAATTCAACAGCACAGGTAAGTGTTTTCCTGTTTAATGTACTACAATAAACACAACCACAGGAACTCTGGCTTTTAGCTTATACCAGTTATTTGGCACTGGAAATAGCAGGTTACTCAAAATTAGTATTGCACTATTCAAGGTGTGCACCCAGAAGTTTCCACTGGTTTAAATAAACTATTTCAAACCATAAGTTTAGCTAGGCTGGACAATTATTTTGAAGGACTAAGTCTCAGGTATCAGGATTCTTACCTTTGATTAACTTGTCATACTGCTCTTTTGTTTCCAAATAAACTTCTTCAAACTGAAAAAGGAGTGAGAATTGTGTCACACTGCTGTATTTGAACATTTTAATTCTGTTAAGTGATAGCACATAACCATGCCCAAAATTACTGAGTCAAGTAATGGACCAGATCTTCAGCTGCACTATTTAGGTGCAGATGTCCCAAGGATCCCACACACTCCCTGACAGCTGATGGGGAGCAGAAGGAGGGCCTGGACACTTCTGCATCAGTGCACTGATTCAGAAATAACTGAAGACCAAGCACAAACAGGCATCTACAGAAACAAGACAGGTTGGAGCCAGTGCCAAGGGAAGCACAAAGTATAGCAAGTATTTCTAACCCCACCCCAGTTTACACACATTGCAACTGCAAAAAAGATTGAGTTAAGGTGCTTTAGCACAGCTAGATAACTTACGATTAATAAAGGCCCTTTAAATAAATCCCCACTTTGTCCCCTTATGATTAATCACTTCAGGAAATTGCTACTACTTCTAATAAACTCTAAATGCCACAGAATTTGTAGCCCAAGTATCAACCATGGAAAAAGGTAGTGACAAACATGCAGTGCCACTGGACAAAAGAGTTTAGCTACCCTCATGCAGCTTTTATCAGCCACATGCATGTTAAATTGTCCCTCACTAAGGAAAGTAGAGAACACCAGTCTGTAGCACTCTACTGAAAATGTCAACCAACCTCCACACCAGCTGCTGCCAACAGCCATCGTATGGGCTCCATCCGGCCCCTTCCATTCAAGTAGGTAAGCCTGGGCTTCCCTGACATGTTCCTGAGCTCCTGGTTCCCTGAAAGATACTAAGCAGAAAACATAAGTATCTCATAAGTATCTCATAAAACTGGTGTTTTAAGCACCATTATTTTGAGGGGAGGTAGCACCTTTTATTCTCACTATGCCTGTTGAATTTTAAACTTCATTTGGTTCAAAACATAAAATGAGAGACAGACCCATGACACCACACAGCCAGTGCTAGGAAAGGAAAGATACGTGAATCTGTAAAGCCTTCCTCAGTGCTGCTGGAGAGATTTCTTATGATTGCAAGCAAACACAGACCTGTTTAAACAAGTGGTATGAGCCCCTAGCTACAGGGGGAATACTGCTGCCTATGAAAACAATTATACAAAGCTACTGAAAATCCTTCCACATACTCAGGGAAATTACTCACTTAGCCTCATTGCCATCACCATCATTCAAAAGAAGAAAAGAAGGAAAGGAAAACATGTTTTACTTATAGGCTGAAATTTTTCTAACTTTGTTTGTCATATGTGTATTTTGCAGATTCATGTGCAGACCATTTCTTTCCTGAAATGGGGTGAATGAATTGTAGATATTCCCTTTATTCCATGAAACAGGATGAGCTTCCTCAGCCATCCTGCATGGCTGCAGCCCATTTCCTTGCTGCTTATGACAGCCTTGAGGTGTCCCTTCAAGCCAGATGTGGAGCCCAGCTGCACTGGCTTCATGTGCCCAGAGAAGTACCCCCTGGGGCATGGGGTCCTGTGTTTCCAGGGGGACTGGCACACGGAGGCTGCTGATGCTTTGCTGTGACTGCGCCTCTCCCGCAGCACGCGGCAGAGACCGCGCGTTCGTACCGAGCCGTTTCATACACGGGACAACCAGCTGCACTGGCAGTGCTCAGGTGTGGGCAGAAGCATTGCCACCTCCAGGCCTTAATTCCTCTGTGCTTCATGTCCTAATTACTAAAAGAACACAAACAGCATTCCCCTTCACAAAGATGCTTGTATCATATACTGATGGTCAGAAGGGAAAAAACACTTTAAAACAGATTTCCTAATCATATCCTAATGGTTCAGAGTGCCTTACTTAAAAAAATTTCCAGATGACTCCTGTTTTCCCAGAATTAAAGCCAAAGCTGCAACATCGCATTTGTCACACCTTGCATCCACTTGACATTTCTTTTTTGAATCAGCCTCACTACACTCCAGTGATATGTTTTCTTCAAGCCACAGTGCTTTGTAGGTGAACTTAAAGTACATTTGGAACATATTTTGCCCAAACTTGACTTAAATACAAAACAAGATTGAGAGTTCTCCCTTGAGCAATTCCAGTAAGAACCAAGTCATGTTACTAAAATAAATAGGGATATTTGGGGTAATTTAGTAAATATAATCCAAATACATAATATGGAAAAAAGTATGTTCTGTTTTAAAGTGCAAATAGTTGTTCCCAATTAGAGTATTTGGCTCTAGGGACAGTGCTTTATTAGTTTCTGCATCTTGTGTGCCTACTTTTCACTGTAGGGCAATTCATCAACATAGTTCACAACAACTAGCTAGTGCTTCTTTCATTATCATACTTTTCAGCTTCGTTGCATATCTATCATTTCAACACACATTGCCCCACCTTGTAATGCAGAGAAACTTACAGTAAATAAGACTTTAACTAAAAAAGCCAATTACTGAAATACCAAGTATATGAACCTCAATTCTCCTGGAAACATTATCTTTTGTTTGCAGAGGAAGAATAGGAACAAGAAGCCTCAGGTATCATTTTATCACTTCACATGAACAAGAGATTCTATGCGGCATTAAATTATGTGAGAAGAACAATGACAAACATAGAATTAAAATTTGCCATAATATTTTTTTAATTAAAAGAACTCTGTCAGCTTTGAGTGGATTTTAGTTACCTTAACATTCCAACACAGAAAAAAAAAACCCAACAAAAAAAACCCCAAAACCACCACCAATAAAAAAACATACAAACAAACAAAAAACTAAACAAAAAAAAATCCCCAAGACAAAAAAAGCCCTCTTGAGTTTTGGTTAAAAGCCACCTTAGTCTTTAGATCTGCTGAACACATCTCCATTGACTGTACAGGACCTGACACCTGTAGCTCACATACAGGCAGCTACTTTCAGTTAGTGGGTCTGGACCTGAGTCTTGTCTGGTGGGCTCAGTTTAGTTGCCCATTACCCTCTGAGAACTGACACCTGAGATTCCCTAAAGATCAGAAGATACAGCCCTTGACTAATGAGAAACTTGGCAACTTCTAAGTTAAAAAAGCAAACCTATTCATCCAGGTTCTCAACACCTTTTTTATTTATCTGGGTAAAGGTACAGCCTACAGAGCCAAGGTCTCAGGATTTCACCCAGACCTCTAAATTTTTCTAGTTTTACTAAGAGACCTTCAGGATGTACTGTTTTAAAAAGTTGATCCATTTTTGATAGAATATGTTGATGCTTTATTAGTAGCCAAGTAATCTTGTATATCTGTCAACCATTCCTTACTGTTTGCCTTAATTAAAAATGGTCATTGGGCCTTTCTGTATAAGTTACAATTTGTAAGAGAAGTATAGAATATCTGTATTACATTATTCAGTAAGATGAGTAGCTATTCTCTGAAAATCATATTAAAATAATTCAAAATCTTCCAAGACTCAGTACTAAAAGCTAACACTTTTCAGAAGTTATAGGATTTAGCCACCACCAGACAGCTCCTTCAAGGAAACAGAAAAACCCTTGACACTGATAAACTAAGCTGATGAAGAACTGGGCAACACACAACATAGACATTGAGGATTTTGAAGCTAGTTGCACTTGTCCTGGGACTGCCAGACTGTAGTAAATCATTCACTTTGTTTGCACAAGAAAGGCAAGGAACAGCTCTGGGATAATAACTGACATGCTAAAGCTCACTACACTACTCCTTCCACCTGGGAAAGGAATAACATCACAGCTGTGTAGTAACCACCCATAAAGCCTAAAAGGCTCAAGCAGATGTAACAGATGCACTGTTTCTAAATACCTATCTGGAATTGTTATTTGTGGGTGGTCATATTATCTGAGCAGCAACTGGAATACAGGTTATTGACTAAGTACTGCAAATGAAGCAGTGGAAGCTCCACCACTCAGTCCAAAGCTGAGCACACAAGCAGCTGAATTAATTGCATTAACTTAGATCTATCAGCTGCTCCGAGTCTGTAAATATTTACGCTGATTTTCAATATGCATTTGGAGCATGCCATGCCACTGGGCAGCTATGGAAGCTGTGTGGATTTCTGACTTCTAGTGGAAGTAAACTATCAAATGCTCCATGAATTACCAAACTGTTAAAGTTATACAAGTGCCAGAGAAATGTGTTATCATTCATCAGCCAGACCATATGGTAGGAGGACAAAAAAAAGAGATAGGAAATGGTCTAACATATATTTCACAACAACAGTACAAACCACCAGGCTTACAACCAGTCCATGGTATGAGCTGGTGTTGCTCCTGAAAAGCTATGTCTGACTGCTCCTGCTGAAGAAAACTGACTCTCAGAAAAGGTACAAATGGTCAAATGTCCAGGGACGGTTGAGAAAAGGCATGGAAATCCTTCTAAATTAAGCAGTATCTGATTCCTATAGCCAAATACATCACTACTCAGGACGTTTGGGGACTACTGCACTAACCCAGACACTGCTGAAGAACTGGTTCATGTTATAAATTTATGCTGCAGCAAAATAAATAACTGCATCTTGCATACACTGCCCTGATATCTAGCAAAAGCCTCAACACAAAAATTTGACTACATACAATTTTTTAAATTGTTTTCATCTAAAATCCACAATTCTATCCTATTTCCTATTGCCTTGTGAGCCTTAGTAACATGCCTGTCCAGAATTTCTTTGAGCACACATCTCAGGGATGCAAGAACAATTTAAGAGATCATCATCTTCCAAAAACGGAAGCACTCAGCATGAAATGCTGTTTAGCCCTGGAACTGAGATTAATTAGAGTCCAGCATATCCCACGGGCCAGCTTTCCTGCTCAAACCTAGAAGAAACAACACAGTGCTCAACTTGTACTTTGTCCTCTCAGTTGTTTCATGGCTGCCTTGGTTAGCTCCACATTCCACCACAGAATTAATTTACTGATTAAAACACATCTTTCTCTGGCATTTTCTCTCCTGCAGCTTCCACTGGTGAATAATTATCAAGCCATTTTTAGTCTACCTGGTACACAGACAAAGGAGAGGAGAGAATTTACATTACACCAAGAGATGCCCTAAAAAACTTAGCCATTTCACTTAAAAATAGCTATGCAAATGCTTTAATAAAAAGGAATGTTTAAGCCCTTACCTTCCGACCTTAACTCAGACTCCACCCAGCACAGGCGGGTTCCCCAGGGCTGTTTAAACTGTGCAGCTTGGGGGAGTTTCCAGCCATACCCAATAAGAGAAAAAAGCTTCCCAGTGCTCTTAAACTGACACTATCCCGTTTAAAGCCGTATGGCTGTGAAAACTGACACCCAAGCAGAGACAGTCTTTGCTGATTTGACTGCACCATGACACTAACCTCACAGTTTCTAAGGTAGCCATCTATTCGAACTGTTCTCTTGGAATTCTGGGGGCATTTTACCCAAATACTTGCAAGACATTTGAAAACACTGAGAAAATTACAGATTTTTTTCTGGGTCATATTTAAGGTAATAGAAATCATTTAAAGAAAAACCACAAAAGTTTCTAGGCTTATTTAATTATTTGGCAGGTTTTTATTTTTGCTGCTGTATGGCATAGAGAAGTTACTCGAAATATGGAATAACAGGGCTCAATTACTTTGAAATACAGTATCAAGCTTACTTGATATAAAAAAATGGATGAGCAGTTTATGTCACAACCCACCCTATGTCTCAAGGTAATAGCACTAATTTTTGAAATTGAATGTACATGGCTAATGCTCAGAGATTAAATAAACTATTATTTTCTTACCCATCTGTTTCAGCTTTTCTATCTGTATTTCAGCTAAAAATCCCAAAACTGAAAGTGGATGTGAACCGACACAAGGATAGCACAGCAAATGGAAAATGGGACTTGGATGCCAAGATAGTCGGCTAATACCCTCAAGCACAGACCCACGTGTGATATTGGGCATTACTTTACACCCCTGCAGCAGACATCAGTACAATTAATCTGAAGATCTGTTCAAAAACCCACACTGTTATCAAAATTGTATTTGTCTGTCTAAAGCTATGGCTCTATTAACACAGCACCTCACTATGGGGAATCTCGGCACAAAACATTTGTAGATAACATTTTCCTCACAGTTGGAGTTCTGTAATGGCTTCCCTGCCTGGCAATTGCTGGCAGTTTCTTCCAGAGGATGCACTTCCTTTAGAGGCTTCCTGCAAATTTGTATTTTATGTGCTTCAAAGGTTGATGCTGTCAGCAAAACCCAACTGTGTGGTGCTTCTTTACACTTCGCCTAATTCTAACTCTCTCGTACATTCATAATATACTGAGTAAAGCATGAGATTAAATGCATGTGTCTGCATGTTTTCTACGTCAAACCCAGTTACTTACAGGCTACCCTAGAGAAAATTCCTAAATATGGGTCAGAAGTCCAGCAGAGGCCCAGAACAATCCCCAGCTTGCAGAATAGGTACCCTATTTTGCTGTACTAAGCACGGGCACAGTGATCCCCGTGTAATTCAGATGTGGCTCCAGTAGGAATGCAGCACATAAAAAGATAGCTGAGTAGGAATGGAGCATTTGTTCATACCAATCCATGATGGCAGTACTGAATCAAGAGTAATCTATTCCTGGTTTTGAGGTCTTTAATATCAGTGTGCACCTGAGTGCAAGAGTTGGTTCAGGAAGAGAGACCACAGAAGAGCATGCACGTAACTGTAGTCTCTTTGTCTTCTCTGCAGTCTCAAAAGCTGCCAAGGACAGCAGTAGGCTTGGTGGCAAAGAATGGGAGGGAGGGGTCCCTAATTTAAGGGTCAGGGATGACTGAGTGGTCAAGCAAAGCATTCTGATACTTGTTGGATTTGCTGAATATGGCCATATCCAGATTTGTTTGTTGTTCCCCTTCTACCCATTCTTGTTTGGCAGAAAGACTTTCTCTCTTGTTCTCTTTTTATTTTGCTTCCAGCACAGCCTTTCATAATGTAATTACAAAGCTCCTTTGGAATCTAAAGGTAATCATATCAAGGAGGTTGCTGTTATCTATAACTTGAACAGGTGTTCTGTAAACCTCTAGAGGTTTACAGAAGTTTCTTTTACATGATTAGTTTCTTTACATTTTGTTTGATATGTTTCTTTACATGATTTGTTAAGCCACACCCATGAGTACTCAAGAAGCAGGCATGGGGCCCAGGTGCCGCTGAAGTGATCTGGGCTTGGGCAAAGGCAGATTTTAACTGGCCCTGGCATGCCATCTTCCCACTGTGCTCTGCAGACACACTTCCTTGTACTGTAGATGAGGTTAGTTCAAAGTCTTCTCAAAATGTACCTACCTGAAATCCTCACAAGCCACCACAAAGCTGGCTTGGGGAATGATGTCTAATTGGAGCATCCCCTCAGAGGCGAGCACAGGGTACATCACAAAATGCCACCAAAGAATTAAACACAGAAAGGTAGGAGGATTCTCCCCATGCTGCTTATTGCACTCCAAAACATGCATGCTCCTAAACTGATGCACCATACCACTGTGATAAACATGATTTGAGTCCACATTAATAGTTCAAACAAGTCATGCATCACTTAAGCCTTGCTGGAAACCTTCAGTCACTGCTCTGGTTCTATGCAGGAAGCTTTACTGGCTGCCCAAAGTAAGGTTAACCAAACCTGTATATATTTCCCTGAGCTCTTTGACTCTCAGCTGGCATAGGAAAGTCTGAAAACAATAACCCTAATTCTGATTTACACCCACTGTAGTGCTGTGAGGAGAGTTTAAATGGAGAGCTGGTTTTCAGTACACTGTTACTTGGATTGTTTAGTCTTTATTGATCTAACTATCTCAACATGGTCAAAGGGCTGCTTTATCAAGGCATGAGATAGGTTTCAAAAACTGAAACATGCCTCTAGTATATTTTACAAATTTCATTGTAAAATATTTAACTTAAATAGCTCATGTATTGGAATTGCTTCATATTTTGATAGAAACTTGTATTAGTGTATATTTCCTCTATTTGGTATCTGTTGTGTTCTGGGGGTCTTTCTAAGACTCTAACTTTATGCACATTGTTACAACTAAAACTACTACTAATCTAAACTTAGGTTTAAATAATATTTTTATTTTCTACTACTAAGAATAGGGGTGGGAAAACCTTTAATCGAGCCAACAAAAGCCAGTGAAATCAGCTTCATCAGATGGTGGCTCAGGGCTGATGATGAGGGAAGAGGCAATTTCCTAGAAGCAGATAGCCCAACTCCAGAGAAAAGCAGATGCAAGTCAGATGGCACAAGCCATACAGTCAGTGATCAGCACTGGGATAACCTGCCTTTCACAGTTTAATCTTTTTGCACTGGAAAGCTGCTTAGCCCCTAAATGTTCAATATCTTTCAAGATTCCACCGCGTTCATTATATCCTTCACACTACTTTCATCCGTTTAAATTCCTGGCCTCAATGACATCCTCTAACAATGAGATCCATTGGCTTAGTGTGGAAATGTTGTTTTTATTTGCTTGTATTTTGATGCTTTTATTTAATTGTATTATTCCACTTCTATTATAAGACAGGGGAGATGAAAGCCCTTCTCTGTCTCTTGTACTGAAATCACATGCATAAAAAATAATTTATCTAATAATTTTTGTAACTAATTGATTTGTAATTCACTTTTTACATGCATTTCTCAGCTCTGTTTTCTTCCTTTTGTATTATTTGTATTTTACTCTGTTGGTTGTATTTCCTGATTCTCTCTTGATTACATCTGCATTCGGTAAGAGTACAAGAAACTGCCAAGCGTTCTGTCTTCCCCAAAACTTGAAATGAGTATGTGTGCATAACTCTTTGATTTAATTTCCAGCAGAAAAGGAAACTTGGAGAGAATGGAGAGCACTTTCTCTTCTAATATCAGGACAGTTTCCATCAGTTGCTGGACTTCTGTGCACAGAAGTTTGACAGATAGGAAAGATTATAACCATCTTGATTCAAGAGGAAAAATATTTACAGGAATTAAAAACCTAATGACTTTTCTGAGTTTTGCTCGAGAACAGAAGCAGTTAAGTTATTAACAATCTAAACCTTTATTTCAGGTTTATTTCTGCATCCTTAGTCAGTTCCGTAGGTTACACATGTAGAACTGTTGTTATATTTCCATAAAAGCTACAAATGAAAAAAGTATCAGAAGAAATTGGTGATATGGTACAAGATACATAAAAAGTGAAGGGAAAAATAAGTGCATTGGGTCAGATATAAACCTTCATATGCTTTTGTTCTCTTGTTCTCAAGGGGAAGTTCTCAATGCAAGTTTGACAATGGAATAGGAATCTGGTTCATCTTGCCCAGCTGGTTAGCAGGACTATAGACCTCAGCACCCAGTTCACAAAGGCAGCAGCTCCCTTACACATAAACAGGCCTCTTTTCATCAGCCTGAATGCTGAGAGGTTAAACTGAATGGATGTACACAGAGACCTGAACTGTCCTTACCATAGCACCAATATTGAAAAATGCCTTGGGTGTGCTTAAGAACCATGCTGAAACTACCTGTAGTCTTTATACAGAAGGTAATAAAGTTTTAAAAATAAAATACAGGATGTACACTCACATTAGAAAAGCGTTGATGGGGATATGTTTCACTGCTGAAACTGGAGATTCCTAATCTTCTATACTGGAATGAGCAGAAAAGACACAAAAATCTTTGGGGCCCAAACCTTTGCAGTTCAGTTGTCAGTTTTGAAGTGGCGTCCCTCTTGCTTCAAGGGGAGCCAGGACACTATCCAACTACTGAAGTCTTACTCGGTGTCTTGTAGGGTAAAAATGACCCCCATGTCCTGGAGATAACACGTTCTCCAGCCTCAGCCCTACACTTCATTTTAGCACCTGTTACTACTAGCAAAAAAGCACCATGGCATTAGAAAAATAGTGTGCCTGTTTAATTAAGGCACAAACACTCCTGTCACAGCTGTTTTGTTGTGTCGGCTTACTTTGGGAGAACGTAGAACAAGATGCTCTGAAAAGTGTCAGAGTTACCCTGCTTATTTCAAAGCTGTCTCTGTGCAACCCATTCTGAAACTTCTCAGAAATAATTGTTCAAATCAAGTTTTCAAAGGAATCCAGAAGAGTTGTGTCCCAGATCACCCCTTGACTAACGTTCTGCAGCAAAATATCTGTTGAATAATAGCAAGAATGAAATAAGATCTATGTCCTTAAATAAGAATGTAGATAAATAAGAGTTAAGTAAGATCTAAGCTAAACAAGAACTATGTCCTTGAAAGAGCGAGTGGAAGGATATTCTCTGCTTTAACTAATGGCTATCCAAGTAGGCTGGCAGGGCTGGGGTTGTATGTACTAAGCTCTGGCATCTGAGGCTGAATGATGAGGTAAAGCTCCCTTTCTCTTGCCAAAAAGGCTAACATTCCATTCCATCTTCTCTTGGATGATGTTTAAAGGTGCGAGATTTAATGGTACAGCTGCAGTGTTTAAATTGGTCTGAAATGAAAAGTAGTGCTTGTAGGATAAGTAACACAAATCTGCAGCACAACTAGAAAATTGTCCCCTGGTCTGCACTAGGATTAAGTGATGCCTACAGATAGGTAGCTCTTAGGTCAGTGTCAGAGTCAGACATACAATGACACTATTTGAAAATTTCCACTATACACCAAGGTCACATTAGCATTTTCAGATGTCAGTGGCACGCTGGGAGCTGGCATATGGCTGATTATCTATCGTGTTCTTTAGCTCCACCTCCTCCTAGTTCCTGCTTCTCACATCAGTGGGAATTTAGGCAAAGTGCATTCAACTAGACTAAGTGCCTCTAGTTTATTAATTCCTATGTTTGGAATACTGATTCAGATCACTGAGTTTCAACTTTCCTCCCTGTTATCACTTTATCTGCTATGAAATGTGCTAATTTTTCTTTTAGCCCTTTGATAAAAATGTGAAATAGTGAAGGGCCAAGGATCTGGTTTCTCTCTTCACCTACCTAATATGTAGTTGCTGAGGGGCAAGGACCAGGTTCTCCTCAGAGAACCATAGTGAAAGTAGAACAGACAACAGGCACAGGTTGCAGCACGAGAAATTCCAACAGGTATCTGCACTGAAACAAAGCCTGGAAGGAGCTGCTGGAAATGTTTGTATATATCCTTTTCTCTGCCCTACGCTCCAAGGTGGCTTGCAGACATGCTTCCACTTACGTGCTCAGAGGTTAACCATACCTTACAGATGAATTGTATTCTGATAATATTATTTGTTCCACTGACTCCAAAAGTAGTCACATGTTAAAACCGAGATTCTGGTGCTTAGGGGTTTGAAGTTGCTGCACCAGGGTCTGTCCCTCAGCTCCGTCCCAGGGCGGGTGTGCTTTTGGGGCTCTGTGGCTGAGGATGGCGAGGGATGCATCGCCTCGCTCCAGCCAGACCCACCGCGGGCCCCTGTGGAAAGCGCAGGGCCCCACCTGGGGGCAGGAAAAGTAATGTCAGGCTAATTCCATGCCCAGAGGAAAAGGAACCCGGGGACACGCCGAGGAGCTGCCTACGACTCAATTTTTTGCCCAGCAGCAAATAAAATAGCCTTTCCTAGGAGCAAGGCTGGGTTCCGAGTGCAGCCTCCTGCGAGCTCCTCTGCACCAGCAGTGTCCAGGCGTCCCGGTGTCCACGTCCTGCACGCCTCTGGAACGCGAACCCTCTTGGACCTCAGAGGTGTGGCCAGCACAGGCAGGTCCAGTGATCCCTGCGACCCGCGTGGAAACCCGCGGAGAGAGCAGCGTGTCAATGCAGGCACGGCTCTACGGGGCATTGGCTGCAGCGGCGGCTCCCTGGGGGGAGTTCCAGCGGGACACAGCCGGTTCCAGCAGGACACAGCCGGTTCCAGGGGGACACAGCCGGTTCCAGCAGGACACAGCCGGTTCCAGGGGGACACAGCCGGTTCCAGCGGGACCCAGCCGGTTCCAGCGGGACCCAGCCGGTTCCAGGGGGACACAGCCGGTTCCAGCGGGACACAGCCGGTTCCAGCGGGACACAGCCGGTTCCAGGGGGACACAGCCGGTTCCAGCGGGACACAGCCGGTTCCAGCGGGACCCAGCCGGCTCCAGGGGGACACAGCCAGTTCCAGGGGGACACAGCCGGTTCCAGGGGGACACAGCCGGTTCCAGCGGGACACAGCCGGTTCCAGCGGGACACAGCCGGTTCCAGCGGGACACAGCCGGTTCCAGGGGGACACAGCCGGTTCCAGCGGGACACAGCCGGTTCCAGCGGGACCCAGCCGGCTCCAGGGGGACACAGCCAGTTCCAGGGGGACACAGCCGGTTCCAGGGGGACACAGCCGGTTCCAGCGGGACACAGCCGGTTCCAGCGGGACACAGCCGGTTCCAGGGGGACACAGCCGGTTCCAGCGGGACACAGCCGGTTCCAGCGGGACCCAGCCGGTTCCAGGGGGACCCAGCCGCTCACCGCAGGGTGCGGCTGAGCCACGGCCGGGCCGGTGGGGAATGAGTTTAACAAGCGGCAAAACACGGCACAGCAGAGTGTCAGGGAAAAACAATGGACAAAGTGCCTTGCGAACACACGAAGAGAAGGGGAGAAGGCAGAGGAGTCGGTAATGGGGGAGGGAGTCTGGGAAGAAAAGGAGTGGGAGGAAGGTGTTCCAACTTTTTTCTTTCTCACCAACTATATTAATTGGTAATAAAGAAATTTTCCCCAAATCAAGTCTATTTTGGCAACTGGCAAGTGATACTAAACATAGAAATATCTGCCAAGTGCCTGCTAAGAGCAGTGTTAGGAATCCTCCAGTCAACCTTGCTAGTTTTCCCTGAATTTGGCATTTTGCCTTATTTTGGTTCGTGTTGCTATAGTCAGGTGAGAAGTTGTAGCATAAGAAGCACGCAGGAGACTTGAAAAAGTATCAGCTATAAATTGAGAGACATAGAAACAGCAACAAACATCTGTACATTTCACTTGTTTACTATTGTCTTGAAAGCTGGTAACAGAACTGAAGAGCTCTCATTTGTTGTAAAAGCACTACTGAAATCAGCTAATACCCTAAATAATTATTCCTAGAGTGCTTACCAGGACTCAAGGTTGCTCAGTAAAAAAAAAGATACTCTGTCAAACACTTAGATTTGAGCTGATTTCATCCCTACTTTGCCCAGAATATAGAAGCTCACAGAATCACAATGTTGGAAGAGACCTTCAAGGTCATTGAGTCCGACCTCAACTAAACCACAGCACTGAGTGCCACATCCAGTCTTTTTTTTAAGCACATCCAGGGATGGTGACTCCACCACCTCCTCGGGCAGACCATTCCAGTACTCTTCACTCTTTCTGTGAAAAATTTTTTCCTAATATCGAACCTATATTTCCTTTGATGCAGCTTGAGACTGTGTCCTCTCGTTCTGTCAGTTGCTGCCTGGTGAATGAGACCAACCCCATCTGACTACAACCACCTTTCAGGGAGTTGTAGAGAGTGATAGTTGCCTCTAAGTCTCCTTTTCCCCAGGCTAAACAACCCCAGCTCCCTCAGCCATTCCTCAGATCTGCAGTAACAGTCTGTAAATCTGGTGCTCTTTACAGGTTAGAAAGTAAATTGACAAACTTGCATGGGAATATCAAAATAAGGTTATCAGAGTTAACCCAGAGCACTATGTCACACCATGTAGCCCTGCATAAGAAAACATGGCTGTAGATTTTGTATGAAGAAGTCAAAACATGTATGTATAAACACTTTCAGGTTTTTTTTTTCATGTCAAAATAAACCAAGAAGATAAGTAAAAAAGTAATGGAACAAAATTGGAAGTTCTTATCAACAATTTACTGAAATATCAGGAAATGAACCATCACCTGGACCAGACCTAGAGCCTTACAGGGTATGTCTACATTAGTGGCCTGGAACAGGAGGATGTTTTAAAAATTAATTCCTTAACTGTGCTTTGGCTCCCATCACAGTGTGATCTTGGAGTGTACAAACTGGATTCTTTCTGGATGAAATTAAACTCAAAAATGTGCTGCAAGAGTGCACCAAATGCTGTTTAAGTGTCATTCAGGCCATACAATCACTCTTGAGCTATGCTGAAGTTAACACTGTCCCAAACACAGTGTTGATGACAAGGCTTCAGTACCAGCTGCTGTTCTACTCATTCATTGCTGCTGTACCACTCTATTTACTAATAGGAATAACCATCAGCTGTTAGGCTGATCACCAAGTACTGGCACCTCCTACATCTGCTGCATCTTTGCTTGTGGAACTCTTGAACAGCATTACACTTTTACAACTTTTACAATTTTGTGGAAAAAAGTTCACTTAGCAAAGGAATTATGATCAACAACTACAGCATTTTCCAAACTTTTCTAATAAAATAATCTGAGTTTAAAACAAGGATTGAAGTGTAATTACAATTGACAATACATTAGCTGATAAATTACTGTAGGCCTATACAAACTTTGTATATCTGGTAATGAGGGCAAAGTGTTTGTAGCACTGAAAACTTCAATCATGCTGAAGCTGGGGAGTCTGACAAGCTCCCAAAGTGGGCAATTTGTTAATCAGATATCAGATGAGTGTACTTACTACATCCCAGTGTCAAGCAGCATCTTATTTCTCAACCCACAGCTAACACAGGAATAAAACAGGGCCTTTAGAGATTGAGCACAAGTCTTCCTGTAAACTATGTCATTAATGTACAACTATAAATAACAAGTATGAAACACCAAGGTAACATCCTGCAGAGCAGCTTTTCCTAACCTAAATGCCATTTTTGAAGTGATTAAAACAATTTTAAATTCCTTTGTCTAGTTTTCTGTGGAAACCATGAAGTTAAAAAAAAGAGGAAAAGAAACATTTTGAGTTTGGTTGGTACTAGGTAGGAGCTATATCAGGTTTGTATGATGGTTTACTACCTCTTCTTCACATCTCCATCCTCTTGTTCATAAACACAAACAAAATATACCTTTCCATGAGGCATGTGGGTTAACAATGACCCTCCTCATATCAAATATAAAGAATTTATCCTCCAAGAAAAGTAAAAATTATGTTTGCAAGCCCCAGCTTTCATTCACAAGACAACGGGACAATGTGACTATATAAAAAGTTTATTTGATTAGTGCAGGTTCTCTAGATACAGCAGTTAAACAAAAACATTTGTCAGTTTATTTCCTAATTCGGTAATAGAAGTGCAGCTTAGTTATAAAGGCACAGTGTTGACATTTAGACAAGTCACTGATGTCCAGTAGAACTGTAAAAGAAAGACCTCATTCCTACATTCTTTAAAAACCACTTGTTTCATTTGCCAACAGGGATATTATAGAAGAATAAAGGCCTACTTTGGAAGCAATCATCATATAAATATCTGATCTGGATCTAGAAAAAAGTCCTCAGAAATAGCATGACATACTGAAGCTATCAGTCAGCAACTCACATTTCCCTTTGCTCTTCCACAAAGTCTCTAGGAAGGCAGTGTACTTGCTGCTATTTCACTTGCTTAGAATTACCAGAAGAAATCTCAAGATGAACGAAGGAGAAAATAGGCTAGTACTGAAGTGTTATAAAAGATACCTGCCTACTTTATTTTGTGTGAGGGCACGACCTCTTGCCCATTGAAACACCTCTGGAACACCCCTTTGCCTTCCTTCACGGTGTAATTGGCCGTGTGCAGTCTGGCAGTTCTCTTACAGCCTGCAACCAGGCAAGCTAATTTGCTTTTATATTGTAATACATGCGGAGAACTCTCCTGACAGTCTCCACATATTTATCATCAGGAATAGGTTTCCTCTGGCTTCCTGGCTCAAGAAATTTCTTGATTGTGGGGATGCTGCTTATCCTTGCTTTAAATGCCTAAAAGGCAAACAGCAAGTACATGGTATTTAAAGAACAGAAAGTAGCACAAGAAAAAACCCTATTTTACTGATTTGTGTAACATCCTTTAACAAGCTGTATGTGGAAACAAGACAGGAAATATGGTTTTAAGTGTGGATGAATTTTACTCCCACTCACTTCAACCCTTTTATTTTCCACAGTAAAAAATGAGCCATCTGTCTTGCATTGATAGGGCATGAAGTGTTAAATTATCTGTGGCTTCCAATATGTACATTACTTAGATCATTCTTCTGATCCAGAAAGTATCTTCCACTTAGCAGTATCACAGAACTGGTGAGAGTTCAAAAAAAGGGAAGGTGCATTTCTTGAGATGTGTACGGAGGGGGGGGGGGGGGGGGTTACTCCAGAAAATAACAGTTTCTCTAGATGAAACATTTTACAAAACTCTTCCCAAAATAGGAAAAGCAAGACTATAGTGAAAAAGTAACAAATGTTTTTTGGAATTATTTACACAGACTAGACTGAAATACTATTTATAACATTTACAGCCATGTGAGCAACTTATTAGTGCAAGGTACCTGTAACTGAGGAAAGCCCGACAGCACATCTGACTTCTTCTCTTCTACCATTAAAATGGCTTCAAGAAGATGAACATCAGCCCAGCTAAAATTGTTGCCAACAAGGAAGTCTTGCCCATGGTCTTTCAAAACCTAGAAATACCATAGATGAAAACACTCAGGTGTGGATATGCAGCTGAGATTCATGTTTTCAAAACTCATAGGCATGCCTTCTTTGGCAACACTACTGTCTTCTTTTCACCCTTCTCTCCCATGCAGCCAACAGGGGGAAAAGGGGATGTGCCAGCAGTCGCTGATCATTTTACAGCAAAAATCTAGAATCCCAGGTTTTTTCTTACCAGTCCTTTCTTCCTATAGCTCTAGGTAACCCTGTGTTCTAGACTATAGGGTTAGATACCTTCTTGGTATTCACATCTTTCAAGTCTAATTTATCTGGAATTTTTCAATACGTTTTTACAGCTTCAATGGGAAAATAGAGAGTATAAAAGGATGATCAGCCTAAAGCATTAGGGCTAAGATACAAGTGGAATATAGGGCAGAATGCAACCTTGGCAACCACCTATAGGAGACCTTGCAAAGTGAAAAACTTTTCTCTTTGGTCTTTAAAATGGAGAGAAGCTATTCCTGCTAGATCATCCTGTTCATGCATATTAATTTCCACTGAGAGTACCTCTTGGATCCTATCTCTCAAATTATCAGTTAGAGAAACACCAAGATTCCAGTATGGCTAGAAGTCAGCAGTGATAGTTGTGTATTACTGTGTTTACAAAAACCCAACTGAGATGTATTTGAAATGCTAAACAAAGAAGACAATTAGCACTACTTTTGCAATGCAAATTACTGTGGTCAGATTGAGCCTGGCTGGGTACCAGAAGTCTATCAAAGCTGCTTTATCACTCCCTTCCTCATCTGAACATGAGGAAAAAAATGCATTGAAGGTCTCCTGGGTTGACCCACCCCAACGTATCTGATACTGCTCTGACCCCCCTCCAGCCAACAGACAGAATAGATGTTCTGGTGTAAAGTACTGCACTGACACTTCTGCTTCTGGTTGTAGTGAAATACCAAGTGTTCCCATTGTTATCCCTCCAGAATCAGGAAAGAAAATGATCCTCCTCCATACCTTCTCATACACTGGGAAATACCTGCTTGTTGCCTTTTCAACTATTAATGCACGTTGTTTCTCTTTATCCTCTGCTGATAAGAAAGGGAACATCAAAATGAAGCCCATAAGGTCATCAGTTCCTCCAACATACATATCAATCCTTAAAACCAAAGCAAACAAAAACATTAAATAGAAGGCACCTTCACAAGCTGAATCACTTTATATTTGTTTTAGGATAGCAAACATTGAATTTCCCATCCCCTTGTCATGGTGCTTTTCCCCCCTCCACTCCTTTCCAGGCTGCAGTGTGATCTGAGAAATGCTTTTTTAAGCAATCTCAAACACATCCCCTCATGGAAATGATTTCTGCAATTAAAAGAAAATGTCACAGTGGGAGTCTTATTTGTAGTGTATTTTGGGTCTTTACTTGCTTCATTGTACAGGTTTAAACAGGATTGCACAGAGATTAAGTGTGTACCTTTGGTGTTACAGATCAAAATTACCAAAGAAACACACAGCACAACAAGGAGTAATTCCCAACTGACTTAATTGTTTGGATGTATCCCACCTTCAGAATTTCATCCAAAGTCCAAGTAGTGCCAAATAGATAAATAATGCGGTTGGAAGTCTGTAGCATACCAGTTTCTTCATCCAGCTAAATAATCAGTACAGCAGTTCTTTGGATTGTCCCTTTTCCAGAGCTATCAGAGCAGGTTTTGTACTGTAGATGGACATTTAAAATGCTACATACTGAGACAGCCCCATCATACTTTTTTTTCTTCACAGACACAACATCAAGATGTATTTTCACATGTATGTTATTGTACATGAAACCAATAGTTTTTCAACAGCTTTTAGCTATTCTTTCCCCAGCTTCCAAAGATCTAAACCACACACTTTTTACAGTGCAGTGGGACATCATGTAACCAAAGATAATGTCAATGACAGCTATTATTTTGCAGCCAAAAGTTAGAAACTAAGCATTTCTTTCCAGAGTTTTCTGGTTGCAAAAGTAGTTCAGCATCTACATGCCAGTCACCTATTGAATACCTGTGTCAGTCTGTATTAATCTTTCAGTAAGGCACAACAAACCCATGACTCATATACTTTTATGTGAAAAGTAACTGAGAACAAATCAGTTCACTTGAATCTAACTGTGCCTTCTCAAGCTCACTGCAAGTTGATTATCACTGAGGCCCACAGGTGATTGTGTACAGGTGTGTGTGCAATTATGCAATTACTTCTAGATGTATCTGAACTACTATACTAAATTCAAGAAGAATAATACTGTTACATACAAGGCTCTTTCCTTCAGGTCCTTCCCATAGAGGTTGTACTTTGCTGCAAGGTAGCTGAGGATGGCTCTGGTCTGCACCATCCTCATCCCATCCATCTCCACCATGGGCACCTGCTGAAACAGCAGGGATCCACCTAAAAGGACAGACACACATTATTTGACTGATCTAATAACTCCATGTCAGATTTCCTGCTGTCTTCAGAGGCAGAGGAACATTGCTTTTATGGTGAGCTTGCTGTGGGTAGTCATTGTATTAAACTGGTCTTCTTCCATGCAAAAAATAAATTACAGAGCTGCAGACAAATTAAACTGAAAAACAATTATTGTGGGTTACCATCCTTCCTTTAAAAAAATTTCACCGACGTTTCAGTCAGGCCTGTGTACAGCAGATTTTGAAATGAAATTGAAATGCAGTGGAGACAATCACACTAAACATCTCAACTGAGTAAAAAGTGTCTAGTTGCAAACAATGTAAAAAAATTCTGTTCCATTATTCAAACACTATTTGAAGCAAGTGTTGTATTGACAGATTTCTCTCTTATGACCAATCTTTAGGGTATATCAGAACATAACATGAAATGTTGGGATACATATTTTCTGGTTACTGAAGTCCATGGTTAAGTCTGTGAGACCAGGTGGAATGCATAGACAAATGGAGAACAGAAGAATCCAGAGGCCTGGCAAACCCTCCAGGTTGGAAAGACATTCAGTTTGCAGTTTCATCTGTCTACATGTGGAAAACCCAGCCTCTGCAGCTGCCCACAGCTCTCAGCTTTACTCTTCTGTGTGGAAAGAAGGACACAGAGTCTTCAAAGACTTCACACATCTTCTCTACGTCTGGTTACACTTTTCTTGTGGTTTCACATGGACTCACTTTGCAGGAGTTTCTCATACTGGTCTCGGGTTTCCAAAAACTCTTCTTCAAACTGACAAAAGAGAGTGAGGAAGAGAAGAAAGAAGCTTTTCACATTTCTGGAAGAGATAAGCTTTTAAAGCACCATAAAAGGAAAAAAAAATATACATCATGGTTCTTTTCATTTCAGTATGACTCTAAGGGAGAACACACCAAGGACAGAAGTGCTGGCAGTATCTTCTGGAGTGTCACACTTGATAAATGCTGCTAAGGAAAACCCTAGCAGACTAACAGGCAATAAGAACTAGAGTGAGGATGGTTTTTTTGGTATTCAACAGGCAATGTAATGTGTAACAATCAACAATACATTCTAGGCTGTCCTTAAGATGCTTTCTAGAATGTGGAAAAAATCTGCTGTGTGATATTTTGATTTGGGAGCTAGACAGGAACAAATTCTTCGGAAGTTAAAGATTTTACAAAATAGTGTACAAGTACCAAACCCTGCAGAAGTTTGATACAGATACATGTTTCAGACACCTGAAGATTAAATATTCACAAGATGAGAAACAAAAAGATACAGAATTGCAGGTGATCAGATGGATGTAGTTGTACTCAATATGGTTGAGGATGGCTGGTCCAATCAGTGTTACTTATGGAGAAACCGAGTTCAAGATTAGGACCCCAAAGTTAGATATCTACATGTATGTGTTTGCATGTGCCATACATGTCTGTGATCATGTGCACAGCATGGAGACTAGAAAATGGTTGATGTTACCAATCCCTAATGCCTTGCTCATTCAGCCTCTCTCATAACATGTATGCCACTCATGTTAGTAATTAAGATTTGCTATACTAGAGAAACCCCAGAAGATCAGGCACATTAACACACTGCCAATGTTCAACCATAGCAAGTGTGATCACAGCCTAAAATTCAGAAACCAGGTTTCTGTTGATGAGAAGCTGAAAAAAAAATATTCCAAGGAAAAAAAAAGTATTAATTGGTACTTATCAAGAAGAGGGACTTAAAACATAGGAACAAATGATGGAGGGAAGCAGACAGTTCTGTCTTCTGCAAGGCCTTCAAAAAAAGATTGGTGGTCTTTTTAAAAAACTTGGCTCAGTACACAAGTAACTCTATGTACTGTAACAGCTTACTGTGTGAAAGAGGACACTCAGAGCAAATACTAGTCCTTTGTGTCCTGAAACTGTATTACCAGTTTACCACCAAGATGGCCAGCAAATGAATAAATAAATCATATACCATTAGAAAAAATTAAAGTGGTGTCTTCCTTCTCTGTTTTACCCAAGTATTTAGAGATTTCTAATTTCCCTACATATGTGGGTCCATTTGCTCTCTTCACCCTGCTAAATTTCATCTAAATGATGAAAGCTTACCTCTTATTATGGAGGATGCAGCCAGTGAAGTGAAAAATAAAACAAAAATATCTGTGTGAGCATTCAACTGAAAACAGGAAGACTAGAGAAAGTAAATGGCTGTTTTACCAGGCACAGATAACACTTGTTATGCGAGGAACACAGCTTTGAGCTCAGCAGCTCTGGCTCAGTAATCAAGTGCTTAATTACGGATTACGTTAAGCAAGTGTCACTGCTTATAGTGTCATTGCTCAGAAAACATGTAACTTGAAGCCATGCTTTTGTGTAAGTAAAAGTAACTACACTGAATAGCCAAGTTAATTTACTACTGCATCTTGGGATGCCTTTTCTTTTTTGACTAATAACATGTGATCTGCCTCAAAGACAAGCTTACCAATGTGCAGCTAGAGGTTAAAAGCTCTAAAACAAACCTCGACCCCAGCTGCAGCCAACAACCAACGAATCGATTCCATCTTGCCTCTTCCATCAAAGTAGTAAAGTTTTGGTTTTGCAGACATGACTTCAAACTTTCTGTTACCTGAAAGAGTTATGAGAGATAGTAAGTTAATAATGATACAAAAATCTGATGGCAGCTGGAATAATGGTTCACAGGTCACTCACAGAACAAAAATTTAAGTCAATTTTTGACAAAATATTTTAGCAAATAACTAAACTGATTTCATTTTCTTGCTGCACAATCAAGTCAAACTATTTCATAGACTTTTCATTCCCATGAAATTCAGCAAAAGTAAGCATCAAGTTGCTAAGGAGGACATAACAGAAAAAAAAAATCACCACAAAGAAAAACCTTAAAAATTCTAGAAAATATAAGTTTTAGCACTGAAGTTACACAGACACCACTAACAGCCAAGTTTGATCAAACAGAAGAGGCAGTAAATGAAGTTTCCAAAACTAGCAGACCTTGTATCCAGGAATGCCAAAAGTATCTGAACATTAATTATACACATTTAGGTGAAGAATAGGAATGTACTTTTAAGCCTCTCACTTTTTTTTTCTAGCTGTGGTGATCCAGCAATCAGTAGAAACTTCGAAAATATCGCAATATGAGGATCAGTAGAAACTTCAGAATGGCCTGTTTCTTCTGTAATAATCCAGATTAAAATACAGAGTTTCAGAGTGTTGCACTACTTGTCCTTCTACAGGCTACAGTTCTATTAATAAACCCTGTTGCTATGCAAAAGTTTATGGACTTTTCAGATTATCTAATGCTGCTTTGCAAGCAGCATTTTAGTTCTTTAATGCCTTCATAAATGAGGCTATTAATTGTTATTTTTTGAATAGACTACTGTTTAGGCCTCAGCAGGAACTGGATTCCACTGTAGAGCCATAAGCCAAGAGAGCAATCAAATTTAATCATACTGGCACTTCACATGCAGAATACCCTTATAGCAAGTCCTTGCTGCAACTGAGAGCTGTTTTCCCTCTGTAATGTGATTTATTGTCACTTCAACCCACAGTTGAAGTAATTCTGTAAAAGAGGCTCTTGGCATGTAAACAGTAACCTTCAGTTTCCAAAGTTCCAAGAGCTCCTTCATAAGCAGAGAGAAAAAAGACCTTGAGCACGCACAAAGTGATCTGCTTGTTAGCCAACAGGCATGAAAAGAGAACACAAAATATGAGACTGTATCAGGCCACGGGAATTCAAATAAACCAGGCTATTCCACCCCCACCTGCTCAGGGGCCTCTGATTGCTCTTAGGTAAGTCACAGGGAACTAAAACACTGACAAGTACTATCTCTGCCACTGATAAATATAGCAGTGAATTAGAAAAGTATCACTGTGAACTATACAAAAGAACAGAATGAAACAGGAGCTACTTGTGATATAGCTACATTCACAGAGAAAGGAGAAAAAAGCCAAAGGTGATTTTTACCTTGTAGTTTAAAAAACTAAAGAAACAGAAGAGTCACTCGTCCTCAGTGCTACTTCTGGAGACCTGCTCTTAACAGGCCAGTGAACAGGTCACAGGACATAAGCAAGTCACTGATGCCTAACACGCCTCAATGCAGCACAGGAAAAGGAAGGTAAAGGCATGGTGGCTGCTTCTTTTGTAATACTTTATAAGTAATATGTTTTTAAATACCAGGAGATCAACAAACTTTGAAATGAGCTGTAGCGTTCCAGGTCCCTAGAACTGATCCGTAACGCTATGCCATACTGAAAGAGAAAGTCCAACTTGTGAACTAAAATCTGATGGAAAGAGCACTCGTGATGGGCAAAGAGTTTCTCCCTTCTCTGCCCTTCATCAGAAAGAGATAAAGTGGCAATCTGCAGCCAGGAGCTGGAATTACGGGTAGGTTGTTGTCCATCCCCCTCAGCCCGACAGCTCAACAGGAAGAAGGACTTGGCGAAGAATCTGCTCCCTTGCTGTGATTTGTGAAGGCCATCTGGGCTAACGGGGGAATGGGGGAACATGAATATCAGGGCCAGAAGCGATCGCTCCCGCGCAAGGAGAACACGGAGCAGAAGAACATGGGTGAAGAACATGGGTGAAGAGGGCCGGAGAGCAGCTGTGCTTCGCACGTCCCGCAGGTCCAGGACTCCGGGGCCCGATTTCCCCGCCTGCATTCAGCAGCCCAGCAGCGCTTCCACTCCACTCAGCACCGGCCCGGGGCACGTCCCGCGCTCAGCCTGTGACAGGCAGCCCCCCCGCGGCCATCAGCTCCCGCCGCTCCCGGGACAGCCCTCGGCAGGCACGGGATGACGAGCGGGGACACGGGGAGCCCGTCCGCGGTAGCGGAGCCACGGCTCAGGCCTGAGCCCGCCACGGACTCCCGGCTCCGCGCCCCACCCGAGCACCGCTTGGCGGGGGGAGCAGGAAGAGAGAAATCCGAGGGGCCCACACTACTCACACACACGGAGGGTTCAGCGGCGATGCCGAGAGCAGCACGCAACGCCCCAGCGCAGAGCACTGCCGCCGGCCCGCCCGGAGCCGCGATCAGCCGCAGCCTGCAGCCGCGACCAGCCGCAGCCTGCAGCCCCGCCCGGAGCCGCGATCAGCCGCAGCCCTCAGCCCCGCCCGCAGCCCTCAGCCCCGCCCGGAGCCGCGATCAGCCGCAGCCCTCAGCCCCGCCCGCAGCCCTCAGCCCCGCCCGCAGCCGCGATCAGCCGCAGCCGCGATCAGCCCCGCCCTCAGCCCCGCCCGCAGCCCTCCCGCCCAGGCCACGGGACGGCGGCGAGCGCAGCAGCCGCCAATGGGAAGCCGTAAATTTGCAAGTTTCGCAAAGCCTTCTGGAGAGACAATTCACCCCAGAGAATTTCGCTAAAATTTTTTAACTGGGTTAAGAACCGGTTTCTCTCGGGTGGTTTTGTCGCTGCAAAGTGATGATTCCATGCCCTGTGCCACTGGTTTTTCAGGCATTTTCACAAGCCGTGACATTAAGGAATCCGCAGTATTGAGCTATAAATACGTTCTTGGGAGCACGCATTGTCTGGATGTGAGGGCGATCTGGCTGCGACATCTGTCACCCCATTGATCGCCAGGGTTGATTCGGCTGATCTGGCTGGCTAGGCGGGTGTCCCCTTCCTCCCTCAACGCTCCATGTGCGTCCCTCCCGAAGCTGCGCGCTCGGTCGAAGAGGACGACCTCCCCGATAGAGACGGTACCGTTCATCGGTCAAGGGTATACGGTAGCTGCGCTCCCCTGCTAGAACCTCCAAACAAGCTCAAGGTCCATTTGTAGGAGAACGTAGGGTAGTCAAGCTTCCAAGACTGCAGACACATCCAAGTGAGGCGCTGCATGGGGCAGTCTGCCATTGTTTTGTGCTTTATATTCACATTCGTGCAGTCAGCGCGCGTGTATGCAACTTGTGTCTTTTATTTCACTTTATCGGTTCTTCCAATCCCACACCCACCTAAAAATCGTGAGCTACTCCCATGACACTCCCCCTTCCCCCCCCCCACGAGGTAAAATGCTTCTCAGGGCACTTAAACAGCTAACAAAAGGGCTGGCCTTATAACGTATAAACTGTTTTCAGCTTCTACTGCCTTGAAAGTCAGGGGAGAAGGCTATAGAAGTGACACAAGACACAGAACAATAGAACAGGAACAGAACAGAATACTTTCCCTTGGAAAGGGACCCACAACAATCTAGTTCAGCTGCCTCTCCTCCTGAAGTGTTATACATATTATAATTCAGTCTTGCAGGTAGTTTCAGAGAAGCAGACTAAGCAATCTGTTTTACAGGGAACTTACAGCATATTGCAGAAATTACATGCTTAGACTCAAACCACGTGCCCACTGAATGTGTAGTGCCCCTCCAAGACGGCTTGTTTAAAAAAAAAAAATTAACCCAAATTAAAAAATCCCAACCAAACTAAAAGGCAAACTAAAGTGCTTTCATTAAAAACTGAGTAAAAGAGTAAGTCAGTCAGTGCTTCCTCAAAGATAACTTTATTCTGGGCAGGACATTTAACACACAAGGAATAAAACATTTAGAATGTTTCTGAACAAAAACACTGAATAAACAAGAACCATTATTCCTCCACATCTCTGACAATTCCACACCTCCCTTCCATATTAAGTTCTAAAATTGTCTTTCAGTACATGTTTTCCTCCTCACATTATGGAACATCCTGCTCATATCAACAGCCATATCAGATACAGGAACACGATGGGAATGGATATTTTTGCCTTTTTTTTTTTTTTTTTTTTTCTTTTTGTTAACATCATGGCACTTTTACACTACTTTTTGGAAAATCTGGATTACAGGGGTAAATAAATCCACTGTCAGACTCCTTTATTATTACATGTTATGCCTAAGCCTGAGAAAATGTAAACACTACAATTCTAAAAACATTTTCCACAAAGATGCTGCTAAATATTAAAGTGTAAAGTAGTAGGTTACATATAATAAATTCTCAGATATGCTGCTTGTCCAGATTTCAGTATATAAAGACCTCCATCTTGTCCATATCTGTATTGCACAGAGACAGCACAGTAAAATACATAAACTCAGTTCCGTCCTGCTCAAAAAGAACTTTTCCAGCTTCAGTAAGAAGGTGCTTGAGTAAAAGATACAGCCATGACATCTAGCTAATTTTCTGTTTCACTAAGTTAAAACTAGCTGCGATTCTCAATGTCAAGATTATTAGTTTTTTCCTCAAAAATAAAAGGCTAATTTAGGAAAACAGGAGCTTAAAAAAAAAAAAAAAATTTAAATAGAACTTACTTTTCTAATCTCTTGACTGAACAGATTAAAGTCTGAATGCTATAGTCAAAAGAAGCACTGGCAGTCTGATAAAGGTTCAGAGATTTACAGGCCAGATTCAGATTCATCCTGTGTTACTTAAATATCACAGAGCTGTCCCCCTCCTTAGTGGAGAGACTCGGGTATCTCCAGAATGTTAGTATGCTCTCAAATGAGACAGAATTCTTTTGACATGGTTCTCACTCACCAGAAGTGAGTCACCTCCCAACACAGGAGCTCACACTTAGGTATGATGAATCCAAGCCTCAGCTGCCTGTTCTCATGACTTGTGTCCTTCCACTCGTAGGAACTAAGTGTACAAACCAGACTACTTAAATAGCCTGCTTAGGCCTAGGGATACTGGCAGAGGTTCAGGGTGTTTATTCTTAAGACAAATCACCCGGTGATAAAATATATTAAATTATACATAGACATAAATACAGGTATTTATTTCCAAGAGAACCAGTATCTTTCCAGTTCTATCACGAATATACATATTTTGCTTTCCACCTACCCACTGACACCCGTCAGTGTGCACTTTAGAAATCAAATGGCTGCTTTGCTTTACTGCTAAGCATTAGCATCACTGCTGTGGAAACAGTTAGGTATGGTTTGGAGTTAGTACTTGCTATGCTCAGATAACAGGGCAGCAGGATACAGAAGATGTCTTTGGCATGTGTAAGTTTCATGCACACTTTTGCTTTATCTGGTACTGTCTCACTGTGGGCTGAGCTCATAAAAGCAAACAGTGACCAGTGCACCCTGTGGGTCCGCCTGCAGCACTGAGCCAGCAGCCTACCCTAGGGTACAGCTTCCTCAAAATCCCACGTTTGCCATGGGAAGCACTGAAAGGCCAGAATTTGTTCTCAGTCTCAAGACCACAACAGCTGCCCCTTGTGTGTGCCAGCAGATCCCATGGAGAGGATCTCATTGACACACAAACTATTCAGTTCCTGTGAAATGTGTGGAAGCTAAGAACTGTACCTGCTCTGATCCCTTTAGGCTGGATTTAAGTCTCATAAATAAACTATTTTCCTGAGCTGATCACACAATGAACTCAGAAAGATAAGCATTTCTGCACACTTCCGCAGGGCATTTTGTCAGCACATTTCAGCTTTGGCAGCACTGCTCCAGAACACAGCTATGGAAGGTGTTCTCCCACAGCACTGAATGGTTTTATCTTTTTTCTGTAGAAGGAGATGCAGAACAGACAAAATGCTGACTGTGCTCTAAAAGAATCTTCTGCTGATGGCCGACTCTGGTACTTCTTTCCAGAGTAGAACTAAACCAGTTTATGAGGCTACTTTCTTTTCTCTATACCTTGATATAAATAATACTCTCAAAATCTGAGTTAAACTGCTCTTCAAAGAACTGTATCAATTTCTGTGAAATCAACCACAGTTTTACAACATTTTCTTAACAGGACCACATAAGATCCCATTTCTTCCTGTAGAGCCTCTGGGCCTAATTTAGGGAAGCTGACATATTCTTCACATTGTAAAAGAAGATGTATTGAGTGAAGAAGAACTGAGTATAAACATAAGTACGGTTAGACCGACCCACTTCCTCTTGTTTTTTGTGGTTTTGTTTTGTTTGGAGTTTTTTTTCCCTTAAGTGATTAGAACAGCAGCAATTTAAAACAGTTGTGAAAAGTAAGTCAGCTGCATAGATCTTGTTTCCTTAAACTATGTTGCTGGCATATCATTAATATTTTGTTACTCTGAAACCAGTTTTATTAGTTTTATTGATTTATGTTAATACAGTCTTTAATATATCTTCAGATCTTACATTTGCAACAAAAGAAAAAGAAGAAATAGAATCTCTTTTTTCTTCTTAGAAATCATTAGACCATTTACATGAATTTAACAGAGGTAGGTCCACATTCTACTTCACAGTGAACAATGCCAAAGAAAAACTTTTAAGCAAGAAAAATGAACACTGTGTCAGAAAACGGATCTACAGAAGAGTATTTACTCTTCACCAAACAAGAGTTCTCAGATTTGGTAAATTTGAATAGCAGTCCAACAAAAAACCTTTCAAAGGCAAAAATGGATTTTTAAAAAAGGTGCCTCCCGCTATCTTTTAGCAGTCTCTGAGTGACTGCGAAGGAGAGTTTAGACTGTTAAGTCACTCACTCCTCTGATGTCAGTACGAAGCAATGAGTATAGGACAACAGAAGTGTGGCACTGAGATATGGCACCACTTGAAATTACACAGCCTCAATTAGCACATTAACTTCAGAAAATGTCTAATGAATGCCCCTTCCTCAATACTTCTCCTTCACCGCAATATTGCACCATGTTTTTTTTATCCACTTCTATAAAAAAAAATTGAGTCTAATAAAAAAGTTAAAATTTTTTAAAGTTCATTATAAAAATTTACTGTATAAAAATGCCAAATACCCTAAGCCTTATATACAAAATGTATCACTTTTATGAAAATAAATGGACCCAAGTATGTAACAAAACATGTTTATACAAAACGGTACAAGATTGCATTCAGATTAATGCAAATAAGTAAAAAAACCCTTCAAAATGTCTCATTTGTGGAAGATCTGTTCCTTTTAAATATACAGGTATATGAAGCAGTATGAAATGGTCTCATGTTGGACACCGTTTCCGGGGATGTATGCACTGCTCAGAGGGTATTTCCCAGGTCACCGGTGAGCACCGTACTTCGCAGACCAGTCAACGCGCCCGTGGATCGGCTCCGCTGCCGGCGGGAGAGGCATTAACCGCGGCGAGCTTTTCGTAGGTGAACTGAGCGATGGCCATCCGAGGAGGGGTCTGACTGATGTCAGAGATGCAAATTCTAAAGGACAAAGAATTCTGTGATACAAAGGTTGGGTGAGAGCTGTCCATACTGAACAATAGCAGATCCAATCCCATAAACCTTAGCAGACTAAGAGGATTTGGCAAATGTGAATTCTGCCAGCTCTCACACCGACTTCTAGGTCCCATTGAAATAAGCTGTAGATAAACCCACATATTTAATAAACGAAAGTAAACACAAACCAAATCCTTCTCCATATGAAGTTCTGCAAGGTTACAAACAATATACTTCTAGTCAGTCATATACTGACTGAAAGCAAAGATCAATAGTTCAGTGCTGCATACATACAGCATTACTGGAGTACTGACCAAGGGACCAAGAGAACTTTAGTACTGGACTTACCTGAGGATGGGTCCACAACTGGTGCTAACTGAACCCTCTGCTCAGCAGAACCTACTTCCTTCTTCCGAAATGAACGGACATAAGCACTTGCTAGACCACTTGATCCTATGGGCCCTGAAAGAAATGGTAAGGAACACCTGAACACAATGGATCTCCCATACTGTCAACAGGAGACAAATGCCCTAAGGGATCATTTTCAAGATCAAGCCTGATCATGGACTGATCAAAACAAGAACTTAATTGAAGACACTTGAAATCCAGAACTCCTATATATACACCTGCATTCAGGAGACTGTCAGCATCAGACTGTGTTACAAATGAGTGGAATACAAATAGTTTGGAAACAAGAAAATAAGACTTAAAGAAACTGAAGAGGGAAACTGAAAACAAGACGAAATATTTCAGGTTGAACAGACCTAAGCTGTCTAGGCTTCTATGGGAGTACTTCAGACTTGTGAGGATTCATTAGAAGAAATTACTATGTTTCACTTTAAGGCAGTCTCCCAAAGAAGAGCCTCATAACCAATTTTAACACAAAGAACAGACAGGGTAAGCAGGTGTCTTCAGAGCTGACAACATTTTGGAAATGGATGACTCCAAAATACAGTGGTGAGGAATTGCACAGACATCACTTCTTATCATTTCTTAAGAGTCCTAAGCACACCTTACCTGAATTCATCCCGTTGGTAGTACTTCCTCCCAAACCAGAGGTTTTCCCAGACAAACCAGAACTGGGCCAGCAATTAGATGGAACAGACTCTTTGTTTGAAGTGGAAACTATGCTATTCCTGGTGCTTATTCCTATATTGCAAAAATATAAAGATTACTTCACTAAAATCTCCCACACAGGCCTGCATTCATTCCACCTGATGCACTATCTTTGAGCAGATGTCTGGTTCAACTTAGCCAAAACCTCTACCTCTCTGAGTCATTCTCCATCCTCTCATAATATAGGAGTGCTGGAACTAGAGACAGGCCTTAATACTGCAAACATCACAATGTAAGTAGTTCCACTAGCATCAATGGCTGCTTATATCACAGTACAGGGTCCTTACATCAAGGCCACAAATATTCTCATGCCGCAAAAAATGAACCTTGCTATGTACATGAAATCTGTGCTTCTAATAAAATCCTAACAGCAACAAGATAACCTGAGAGGCAATGATGGCAATGATGGCAATTCTATTTCTCATAGCACTGTACTCTTCTTCAGTGTCTCTACTGAAACCTTGGACTGTGCAAATAATTTGCAGTACAGTTCAGATGACACATATTATTTTTATTTAATACAGCTCCCGTATTTAAGCAGGGTACCTAGCATTCAAGGAGGCACCCACAATTTATGATATGGCTAAGCAGTCTTGGGAGCAATGTGTTTTACAATTTCCTCTAGTAAAACAAGTTTTAGCTACTAAAACTCTATCTGAGACAAATTGAAAGTCAATTATTGTTTCAGGAAAAAAGACTGAGTTTGCACTCACAATATTTTCTAGTTTACTTAATTAATTTTGAAGAAGTAGTATTACAAGTGAATAAACAGCTAACACTACCATTATGAATAGAAATTATGAGAAAGAATGCACTTATATTCATCTAATTTTAAATATTGGCATACATGCTGTCTGCCTCCTGTACTTCACCCTGCCTCAGCACTGGTGTCAGTATAGCAGAGGTTATGAACACAGACATGTAATTCTCTATTGAGAAACATATCTGTGTTTTACTTAACTCCCAACTACAGCAAAGCATATTCCCACTACTAGTTTGCCAGTTGTTCATGGTACTATACGCTCATGAAGTAAACACATGGCACTTTCTTTTCCAATCTAGAAGACCAATCTTACACTTTTTAGGGAGACAAGGAGTAGTTTGGCACATATACAGACATTTTCTAACGCACTTCCAAGTATAAAAGTATCCATGAGGAGGAAGAAGTACAAATAATCCTGTCCCCTTGTTTGTATTGCTAGACTACTAGAATTTAGTATGTGTCGTGGCCATCTACACTACAAGCTCTTTCTGTTCTCATGTTCTCTGAGCAGTAGCTCTTCTCCACAAGTTCAAAGGATAAGAGCTAATGTACCAATGACTATTTCATACTCCTGTTGGAATTGCAGGAAGAAAAGGAAAGTATTTTACTAACCAGGTCGATACCTAGAATGGCTTAAGTAGTGCTGCTTTGCTGCAGAAACTCGCAATGTAGGAGTGTCCTGCCGCAAAAAGGCCGCATGGGAAGTTCGTGCACTGCTGCCAGAGCCTACAGCATCCAAAGGCTTCAGGTCCAAAATACTTTCAAATCTGTAATTCAAAAATTGTTATGTATAGTCCAATTCTTATAACACATGCTTATTCACAGCTGACTTTTTCAATTACATCCCATCTCCAAGAATCATTTCCTTGTAATGTGTTTGCTACACCATAAACACACAGGCAACAGGGAATATTATCAACCCAAAGTCCTGCAAATGCCCCTGAAAATCAGATTTGTGTTTCTAGTTCCCTTATATACTGCTTTTAAAGTTTTTATAAATCACTCATTAAGTTTCTTTCTTCTCTATACCATCCACGGAAACTGCAGCTCAGATTTGCCCAAAACAGTTTATATGAGTGGAATCGTGGAATATGTCAAAATGGTCCACACGTAAAATCAAAAGTATATATTCAAAAATTAACTTCAAGAGACTTAAGCCAGTTATAATTTTCAGTGGGGGGAAAAAAGAACACAAAATTGTATAGATACACATTTCTAGATACAAAGAAAGCATGAAGAGCAACATTACTAAAGAGGAAAAGGGCAAAGGAATAGACCAAATAGCACATACACATAAAAAAACCCTTACCTACAAAGGGTTTCATCATTCTGCCTCTTCTTGTTTTTCAAGTCCATTCTCATGATGGAAGAGCTGAAATCAAGGTCTTCCAAATTATCCCAGTCTTCAGAATTCTTTATTGTCCTGGGAAGATGTCCCCATCTTCGCCTAGGTTTTGGTTTAAGTTCACCATTTGTATTCTCAGACCCAGCAGATGGTTTCTGTTATAAAGATTGAAAAGAAACAAACCCACATGCTTAGACCACAATCTAGGTGACAGGAACAAACAGGCTTCTTTTCCCCTCTATCTCAAATAGCAATAGTGGTAGTCGAGCTGTAACAACACAGTCTTCAACTTCCATTAGACAGGCTAAAAACACAATCTGTAGCCTGCTGACACTATTATATATCTTCTTCATTTTGTCCTGTAATGAAGTGTCTTGAACTGACAGAAGAAGAAATTTCTTGGATCTCAGTTCCAATCCTATTCATGTTCCAGTATGCACCTCCTAAACCATTACCTTAGGCTCAAGTTTTACTTCTAGACCCATGTGGGGAATATAAAACTGCATGAACTCTTATGTTTCCATGAGCCTGTGTCTAGACATTTAATTTTTTTTTTTCTCTTGCAGGACAGTACAGGCACAAATTTGTGTCTCTTCAGTCAGACTCAGCAGTACATTTAGACTTTGTGTGACACTGGTTACTACAGACCCTGCTTATGACTGACCCTGTCACAGAAGCATTCACACTGTCTGCTCTCATGACCTATTTTATGAATCCAGTATCCTCACTAGTAGACAGAAAGGGTACATTCTCATGCTGCAAAGAGAATCTGTTGGTTTCAAAGTCCAGTTTGGAAGACCAAAGGGACTATTATTCCCAGTCAATAAACTGGATGCCTTAAATGGATGAAGGCAATAGTTTCCCTCATTTCAATACTATTCACCTTCATACTTTTCTCTCTGGCATCAATCTCATTAATATTTTGAACACTGTACATCCGTTTTATTCATATGAAATCAGTGTCATCCTGTAAATGGTGCAGGTGTAAAGGGTACCACAATTATTCTAAAATGAGAAACTGACTTGCTTTACAGCAACCAGATTTAGATTTCAATAGAGGAAATTCCAGTTTCTAGCAGAAAGTTGGAACATTGGAACAATTTTTTAGTTCCACTTGCTGTACTTTTGGCCAGATACAAGAACCTTGAAAGAGAATAAGAAAAAGAAACACAAGGAAAAAAGTCAGGCAGTATATGAGAAAGCTGATGTTAGATGGACCTTTACCTGCTGAGGAACCTTATTGTGTATTGCAGGCAGAAGAATCTGGTTAGACTTGTCCTCCTGTAAGTAGTTACTGTGCTCAGTCCCAGAGTTATCTGTCTTACATGTGTACACCATGTGCTGAGAAGACTGACTTTGTTGAAAAGGCCTTGATGAAATTCGGGCATGAGGTTTCAGAGGGGGCTGTGCTGGAGGGACAGGCTTAATATGCAGAGACAATTTATTATGCAGTTCCTTTTGTTTTCCCAGATCCTGAATGCCCAGGGCGTGCCCAACCTGGAAGTACGAGTATCGAAGTGCCTAAAAGGTAATAAAGATGTTAGGCTTAGAAAACCACAGTTTGTCATTTACCCCAGTCCTATGTATCAGTACAAATCTAATTTCTCTTTTTTGTGAGGTAGGAAACAGCAGAAGACCCATCTCTCAACACTAGGTTCTAGTGAGCACAATCCACTTCAAAAAAATGTCGCAATAGTAGAGAAGCTTCAAGAGATACTGAGTTGTCAAATCCTCTGTGGACTACTACAGAAGGAAAGGTTCTAGAGAATTAAGATAGTTAACCAGGTATATGGCATCTAAAGGCATGTTTCATCACATGCTGTCTCTTCATGCATGCATGTGAAACACATCCTCCTCACCATTACAGATTCGGCCAGCAAACTCAATGACCCCAGAGACATCTCCTGCATTCTCCATTTCTGAGAATGAATTGAGTGAAAGAAAGACAACCCTTATGGAAATTAGCCTCTACCTTTTATGACAGGTTAGTGAAGTTAGTTAGTAAAAGTACTTTTATCTGCCTTACATGTAATTAGGAAGTTGTCAGTAAAGACAATTAATCTACCTTGCTGTTTCAAGCACGCTCATCTTCCCTTTCCAAAGACTTCTTACTGCAGAAAGCTTCTAAAAACTCAGATTCCTCACTCTATTTGTACTTTACTATAAAACATCTGTTAATTCTCTTAATACTGTTACAGTCAGTGTTTTTTTGTTCTTCATTACCTTTGAGAGTTCTTAATCTATTTAACTGTTTTCATTAATACAAACTTTTACTTGCAATTTGTACTAAAGCCTGAATTAAATCACAAAGATTCAGCTATGGCCCTTGAAGTAAAGTGTCAAGAATCCCATCTGTTTTCCAGAAGGTGCCCTGTTCATTGTATTAGTTGAGTACTACCCAAAACCAGCAGCTACCACCACCTGTATGTGCAATACTGATGATTTGGGCAATGCTTATGCACAGGATGTTGGAACATATCTGCAATGCATTTGAGCTGAGGCTGCCCAGCAAAAGCAAGCCTTATGCAGGCAACACTGGGCTGGAGGAACAGAGAGCAAGGTGGACTAGCAGCTGGCTGAAAGGTCAGGCCCAAAGGGTGGCAGTCTTTGTTAGAGGCCAGGAAGTATCTGTGTCCCCAGAGGGCATTACTGGCAAATACTGTTCCAACACCTCCATTAATGATGTTGCTGCACCCTCAGCAAATCTGCTGATGACACAAGTAAAAGGAGGGGCTGACACACTGGTCGGTTGTGCTGTCACCCTGCAGGACTTTGGCAGGCTGAGGAAACCAGCTGACAGGAACCTCATGAATTTAATAAAGATAAGTACCACATCCTGGAAAGGAATAACCACATGCACCAGTACATGCTGGGGTCAACCACTGGAAAGCAGCTTTGCAGGGAAGGACCTGGTAGACACCAAGTTGAACATGGAATGGCACCAAATGTGCCCTTGCTGCAATTAAGACTAAGTCCTGGGCTGCCTGAGCAGGAGTGCTGCCAGCAGCTCAAGAGCAGTGATCCTTCCCCTCTATTCAGCACAGGTGAGGCCATGCCTGGACTGCTGTGTCCAGTTTTGGCCTCCCTAAAAAAAGAAAGAGATGGACATAGTAGAGAGAGTCCAGCAAAGGGCCACAAAGGTGATTAAGGGACTGCAGCATCTCACATATGAGAAAAGACAGAGAACTGGGACTGTTCAGCCTGAAGAAGAGAAGGTTCTTGAGCATCTTGTCAAAGTATGCAAAAATACCGGAAGGGAAAATGCAAAGGAGGTTGAGTGAGTCTCTTTTCAGGTGTGCCCTGTGACAATGGGCACAAACTGAAACACAGGAAGCTCCTTCTGAACATCAAACACGTTTTTACTCTGAGAGTAACTGAGCACTGGCACAGGCTGCCTAGGGCAAGGTGACTAAACCAGATCCCAGTCATTCTGTGGCACACCACAATGAAAGAACAGCATCACAGTCTTCAGCCATACATCCTACCTTATCTCTGCTGCTATTCACAGTGACTGGATTACATTTAATTCAAGTGTGTTTACATACTGCAGTCACACCTTTCATTATTGAGCACATACCCCAAGCAGCTGATGTTTCATGCAAAAGATTAATTTCTCTCTCTTAATTACCCTCCTTTGTCTTCCAAATTGTTCTTGGATTCTTTTCCTTTCTAAGAAGGCATCCCTCAGCAACTGCTAAATGACTGTTCCTTGCAGTAAAAGAAAAAAAATCACAAGCAGACAAAAAGAAAATAAAATCAAACCTGACTAGCTGTTGGCCGCTTTTTGGGATCCCACTGCAGCATGTCTCTCATGAGCTGCACTGCTTCACTGCTAGCATTAGGTATTAGAGTTTTTAGGTTGTTAGGTACACACTGAGGCCAGCGAAAATTCATGGAAGCTGAAAGTTGGTAGCCTTCAGGCCAGTCGTTCTGGAAGAATGAGATTTTCAAACACACAAAAGTTCAGCTGTAAAGTATCAGTGCCTAAGCACACTAGCACATATTCTACCCATAACAGACCGTATCCAGCTTACTCTGGTCTTGTGTTGAAAATTTCACTACAAAACTTCACCCCAAACCCCTCTGGTGAGAGGCAAGTCCTGCTGTGCATCTGACATCATCAAGAGCACAAATGGAATCAGGAAATAGTAATCTTTCCATTATCCCAATTTTTACCCTCTTGAACCATAGGTTTTTATGCAAGTACACAAGAGAAAATTAAATTCCCACCTAATGAAATCAGAGTCTAAGGACTTGTTTGCTATGCAGGGGTCTATTTCTCCTCCTCTGTGTCAGGTATAGCATAATTATTGCACAGAAATGCTTACTGCACAGAAAATAAGTTTTAATTTAGTCTATTATATCTGAGAACAATACCATAAATTAACAGTAAGGAGGAAAATTTATTATTTTATGCTTACTGCTACCATGCTATTGTGTATTGCAGAACAGCTCCAGGATTACTGCAGTCTGGAATATCACTTCAGTTACCTTTTTTGGCGTCCCTAAGACTTGGCAAATTTTGAATATAGTATCAATTTCACTGGCACCAGGGAAGAGAGGCCTCAGCGTGTAAACTTCTGCCATTATGCAACCAACAGCCCAAATATCTATTGGAGAGCTATAGCAGGTGGATCTCAGAAGTACTTCAGGAGCCCTATACCTGTAGAAGAAAGAAAGAAAAGGAAATCCCAACAATCAACACAATTCAAACATACATGAAATCACTCACCTCTTCATTCTTTGCTATTAAGAGCAAACATTCTTTAAAAACCTCCTCTCCTCTCCTGTACACAGGAGAGGAATTGAATGTAATAAATTTTTTAGTATTAAAACTATATAATCTTCTGTAAACTCTCTCACACCTTCCTGACACACAGTAATCCTAGCATGTTCCCACCTGTCTTACTACACTCCCACTTGCCACCTGCCTTACTACACTCCCACTCTGCTCCTTTGCTGTTGCTATCTATAAACTATCTTGCACTAACTGAAGGTTTTTAAATTACACCAAGCTTAAATAGAAGTTTCATACTGAAGAGGCATCAAAAGTAGCATAACAATCAGCATGAATTCAGTACCGTACTACATTCAAGTGTTGATTGCAAGTTCCTACAATGAAGCTGAGTACTAGCACTTACCATCTTGTGGATACGTAATCGGTGTAAGGAGGTCGAGATCGGATTTCTCGGGCTAAGCCAAAATCTGCAATTTTCACAAGTTCTGGTCCCATGCAAAGCAGGTTTTCAGGTTTCAAGTCCCTGTGAAAGAACCCTGAAATTCAAATGAAATACTGATGTGGATTGCAATGTCACTTCACTCACAGCTGCATCCTTTATTTTCCAACTGGATTGTTTTGCTTTAGTTCTTAGCATTGAAGCTGAAATAGCACCACACAGATATCAAAGTCAGATGTGATCAGCAGAGCTGATCAGTACAGTGTTGTTCAGTCAGGTTGTGAAGAACAGTATACACAAGTTTGCTATCTTGTAACAATTCAAAGCATTTATTCAGACAGCTCTCTTTCAAGTGACACTTCTCTAACATTAAAAAATTTCCACCATTTTAATGCTAGTTTCATCCTAACTGGAAACTGTCCAATGAAGTTAACAATCAATTACATAAAATGTTATTTTAAACAGAATATAAATTTAAACAAGGGGTTTTTTGCACTTCAAACTTCTTTTTAAGTCTGAGAACATACTCTGCAAGCACTGAGCTACTCAACACCATGAAAGAGGATCTCAGTGTATTTTTTTAGTGCACCCTGCATTCAGCAAAAACTGATCATGAATGAATATTTGGAAAGAGCTCTTTTAATATAAATGAGAGAAAAGGACTGGTGTATCACGAGTATTGTCTCTGAAATTTGCTTCCACCATTAGCCCAGAAATCTTGTTCTTATGCTTCTTTTTCGCAAGTGTCTGAACAAACGTTCCGAGACACAGCTCCCTCTGTTGTACCCTAACTGAAGCTCTCTGAGCACCTTTTCAGAGACTCCAATATGATTACTTTTTCCATGGCTTTGAATATATTCCCAGAGACTGGACTAAACATTGACATAGGGGATTTCTACATTGTCCAGTATAACTAGATTAGCTTTTGTTCATTAGATGAATGTATAACAGCACTGAAGACACAGTGCTGTAGGTATATACTAACCAGGAGACCGCATCCTTCCTAGGGATGTTGACCTCATATTCTGATGCCAGCCTGAATTACTGCTTCTTTGTGAAAGGTACAAGGCAACACAATCAAGGCTGTTCTTAGCATTTAGCATAATCACTTCTGTATTTTGCTGCACAGACATGCACTAACAGAATGCTTGTGAGGCAATTTATTTCATGACAAATTTGTAGAAAGACCAATTTGTTGTGCATTCAAATATAAAAAGATGCTTAAGAGTTTGGATGGACAAAGAATGTAAGACGTTTACATGACAAGCGTTTCTATGCCACACAGGAGCAGAACAGAGAAACAGAGAGAGGGGAAAAAAAATGCTCATGTGATTTTTTTTCCAGAACTGTTGTGGAGAGAATCTTAGGACACTCATTCTTATACTGTGAGCCACAATATCATTAGAACCATTCTGTTGGGCTTGCCAAACATTTCTAGGTGTTCCTTAAACACAAATTTGCATCATCATGGCAGAAATACAAGTCCACTGTAACAAGTCAATGAAAAATATAATTTCAACATTTTCAGTCTTAACAGCTATAGTAAGTTAAATAGCAATAAAAGCTGTTCTGAAAGGCTATGATCTATTTGACAAATCATTGAAAAAAGCTGGCTTAGATTTTTGCAAATCAATCATAGTATTTTTCTGTGTTTACATATTAGGTACATTACTGAAGCAGACTAGAATTTATGATTAGGTTTCAGATGAGTAGCCATCTGAAGAGTGAATAAAGTCATTAGCTGGAAAGTATTCTGCAAAACACAGTTAAATGTGTTTTTCAAGTGAACTGTAATGCTTGTAAGAATTTTGCTTCCAGGACTCTAGCCACCAATGTCAGTTCTCTTCTGATAAGCCAGAGAGCTGGCCAGCAACAGACCCTTCAGTGTATCTAGCAGACAGAATTGCCAAGGTCAGCAAAAAAGTTAGAAAGCTTCTGTTAAAATAAGGTGTTTGTTTTGAGATTTTTTTTTTACTAGTTAAGTGGGCCTTGTTACTACTGGCTGGTACATCAGCTTTAGCTTTTACCATTGTCATATATATTAGTTGGAAGCCCATGCAACAAAAGCTACTTGTCACTCGGACTTTATTGCATTAAATGTATCTTACAGAAAATGTGTGTTTTATTCAGGTATCTGCGTGTACCTTGAGAAAAGAGTAATTTCTTCTTTATTCTCAGTCTCAGAGGATCTTTAAATCTATCAAGGAATGTGTTCATTAACATCCAACAAGTTTGAGAGTGGCCAGCTGCCAGACTGTGTAAGTGGAAACCTATAGAAAAGGAACTAAGACCTCCAGAATGAAGTATTAGGCAACTATAAAATAGAGGTGTTTTCAGTCATCTGAATGTCTCATACAAAGCTATTCTTTTGATCATTCCTTCTACTAAAGTCAGTAATGTAATTGCTTGTGTATTAATCCAAAAACTTACACAAACATTATCTGTCTCTAATTCAGAAGGTTCATAGCTAAAACATAACCTACCATGCTTATGAATAAATGCAAGCCCTTGCAGGATCTGATACATAATATTCCTAACTGTAGACTCAGGGAATAGCTTGTTTCTGTGGAATAAAAGAGAAGAAACAAATATTAATGACTAAATTCATACATTAACTTATGTTATACAATGAATCAAAGATAAAAGGTAGCAGTGACAAATAAAACTGCTAGTCAGCTTTTCATTATTTGTCTACTTTCTTTTCTTGTTGCAGAAGAAATTTTTATTTCCTCTACAGTCCCTTGGCATAAAACCAGCAATTTAACTATGAATTAAGGAAATAAATCGCATTCTTAAAGGTCTGACTTACACAATGTTTAACAAGTCCATGGCCTAGCTAAACTGTAGACAGTATGATGCAAAGCATGCTTTTAAAGACATCTGGGCTTTTTGTTTTGATAAGAAGGTAGGATATCAAGCATTTCTATGAAATTCCCAAAGATAATTGGTTTCTGTTATAGACTTGAACCATTTCTTCAAAGTTCATTATTTCATATTATATCATATATGCGCCAAATTAAATTACAGTTTCTATGCCTGTGCATGCACAGTGTTTTTATGCATAAAAAAGTATTTCATGTGGCATTCACATAGATATATTATAATAATATCTTACTTTGTTAAATCAATCATCTATCAGGCTGATACTATGGTCCATAGAGAGAAACAATTCAAAGCAGGAAATTTGGACCCGTTATCCTCTGATGAGTGTTATCATGCCCCAAAGTCTAAAATTAAGACTTCTTAATGCTCCAGCAAATATCAAAAAGCTAGATTTTATTCAGAATGCTGACAAATTAAACAAGCAGTCTTCAGTCATGTCAGTTCAAATTGCAAGGAAAAATTGCAATTCCTGGAAGCAATCCAAAATTTGACACCTCTTGATTACTGTTCCAACTACTTTTTATTTGTTCATTTATTTGAGGAAGCCATAAAAGAAGAGCTGGTGATACCACTCTCTCATAAAAAAGCACCACTGGAGTACTTACATAGAAATCAGAAGTTCTAGGTCCAAGGCCTCCTCAGTGTGAGCACTGTTAAAAGCCCACAGTTCCTACCTACTCCCCTCTCACACACTAATCTGGGACAAGACACTGGAAACTCTCACTAGACTGGCTGGGATATGTTCAAACATGAAGGTGACAGTCACAGCTCCTACTGCAGCCTGCAGCTTTAAGCTATAGTGGTCCAAGCCTAAACAAATAATCCGAAGTCCTTCGAACAGTTCCAGGGGTGTTAAAAGCACATTACACAACTAATTAATTTATATCAGGAATGGGTGATGCTGTTACATACCTCTCTTTCATTAACTGATAAAGATTTTCCTTCATGTATTCAAACACAAAATACAGATGATCATTTTCCCTGATAACTTCTTTCAGTTTTACCACATTGGCATGGTTTAATTTCTTCAAAGACTAGAAATGGAAAATACAAACAGGATTTTACAAGGGTCTTAATATAGTGAAGGAGAAAAAAACCCCAACTTACTTCACTGTTGCAGAAGGATTCAAAAACTCTTTGGTGTCTTAAATAATCAGACAGCTCTGAGAACAAAGACCAGATCTCCAAGTATTACCATATACATATACAGTCTATGCAGCAATTTAATGTGCTGGTCATTCAAAAGCCAGCTATCTCCTATCACCATAAACACCAAAACAATTGCATACTCTCTGTAGGAACCTTCCTAATGACAGAATTCACACTCTTCTTGCACCTGCACTGGCAACAGTCAGGTTAGAGTCAAGACTAAAAACAACCCTGGAAAAGTCTTCCTTGGTTCTGTGGATTAATTTTTGCAGGCAGCTGAGCTTGTTCAGCCCTCCAAATGTGATAGGAAAAATAATCAGAAGAGCAGAAAATGAGACAACTCATAGGCTGAGCTACAGAGTTTAATGAGTAAAGCAAAAGTCAAGCATGCAAGCAAAGCAAACTAAGGAATTAATTCATTGCTTCCCATGGGCAAGCAGGTGCTCAGCCCTCCAGTACAGCAGGGCTCTATCACATATAATGGTTACTTGGGAATCAAATGCCATCACTCTGAAGGTCTCCTGCTTCCTCTTCCTTTCCCCAGCTTTTGTTGCTCAGCACCATGTCACATGGTATGCCCCTTTGGTCAGCTGTCTTGGCTGTGTCCCCTCCCAGCCTTTTGCCCACCTTCAGCCTAGTCACTGACAAGAAAGCATGAAAAACAGAGAGGGCCTGAGGTTGTGAAAGCACTGCTCAACAATAACTACAACGTGCCTGTGTTGTCAAAGACCCACAGAAGCTGCTACAAAGAAAACAAACTCTACCCTAGCTAAAACTAGCAAATTTGGGTCTTCCTTCTCTTTTTAGATTTTCAGTGTATTTGATGTCCATTTTTACATGGTACTGTAAGAAAAATGACCTAGGTTTTCTGCATATTTTCAGTGCTGACTATAAATTAAGAAGACCCCTAGAGCCTACCCCCAATGTTTCATCGGCATAAGAATTTCATGCTGTATGTCTGTCCCCAAGCCAACTATAGAGAAACAATTACACGCACAAGAGTTAATGCTGCGCAAACAAAGGACATGTGTTCTCAAGCTCTGAAAAACAAACACCATGCAACTCCAGGTGTTGTGACAGGAAAGCTCTCATTCACACACTCCTCACTGCAGGAAGGAAGCAGTTCTCTACAACCAAATAATTTCTGTAAGACTACAGAATTTCAATAGGCATTTTTGTAAGACTACCGACACTCCCTTCCAATGCAGAGTGAGGAAACAGAACTGTAATGTCATATGCTACAGCTCACTTTGGGAGTGGTGTTTTGACACAAGAGTCATAAAGAATTTGATGTTACCCCCAAATGTGACAGTGATCGTCTAATTTGAAGTCAACTATTGAAAAAACAAGTACCTTAACCTCTCGAAGGTTCATGCACTCCTCCCAGGAATAAAATTTTCTCTTCATTCTACAAAAGTAGAGAAGAAAAGAATGACTAATGCATTGAAAACATCAGTTGTTCTTAGAACCAAAAGCCTCACTGTGTCTTAACAATTCAGTTCTTCCATCAGAACGTAAGGTGCTAGCTCCTGTCAAAAAACTTTACATCTCTAGACAAGGTATAGTTCATTTACTAGAATACACACTCAAATAGAATAACAGTCAAATAACAGTTACTATTACACAGGATTGCATTTATATATATATATATCTTGCTGAAAATAATTCAGAGCCTTCAACAAGCTCAGGCACGCTATTTTTCTTTCTGAGACAACAACGTGGAAGAGTTTTACTGTAGAAAAGAACAAGGGTAGTTTTGAAACAAATCAAGTGAAGATCCAATCACTTCACTGGGTCTCAAATTTTATCATATTCTCCTTGCCCCTCTTCTCTATTTTTGATTTCTCTGTGACTTTAGTATTTTGCCATTTTGCCATTTAGTATTTTCCACATTTTCCTTTGTTCACTACACATTTCTCCTTCCCTTGCAAGGTCCACCTATCATGCCAACTACTTTTCAAATTCTGCTTTCCCCTTCAAGCTTATAAGCAACTCTGCTCTAACAGAAACAAACTGTGTGGCAGTTTTCTCCTAAGCCAGCCTGTGTGTTCATACACATTCTGATTACCACTCAGTTCTTTGAGACGTAACTCTATGCTCTAGGACCAAAAGGATGAAGGCTCACACATACATGCAAACATAAGATCACATATTAAAACTTACAAAAATACTCAACTGTGTAGAGTCTGGATTTCAGAGGGAACTAGGCATTCTCTGAAGATCTGAGGCTTTGCCTTTAGTAATTCAGTACTACTTATTATTGTAGAAAGTTTCCAGTCTGAAATTGGCTCTCACAATTAGAATAGCTTAAGAACTACAAGCCCTTCATGTTATGAAGGGGGTCTGGATTTTTTTTAGCAGTGTTTTTGCAGTTACTGTCTTGTGCACTCAGTTACTGGGCCACTTCTGTTTTTAACAAAGGACTGGCATTAACACCTAAGTAAGAGAATACTTCTAGCTTGTTCTGTTTTTTCTGAGTTTTTCCCATGTTGCAAACTGAAAATTAAAGCAAAACCTTCTAAGCAAGGTCTGATACAGGCAAAATATCCTTAGCAGTGGGGATTTAGAAAGTTGATAAAGCCAGCTATTGATTGCTCATACAAAACAGCATTGTGCTAAAAGCTCTTCTGACAAGCCTGTCCTTTGTCATGGTCATGGTCGGTATTTCAGGAAGGTGCCTGCAATGCTTTACAGCTGTCTCTTACCATAGCTAGGACAAATAAGCCATTTACAAATTAAAGTCAACGCCAAAACAGAAGAGAAAATCAAGTGAATTTCTCAACTGATTTCAAGAAAATCTTAAGTTGAAAAGACAATATGTCATAGCATAAAATATACAGACAATAGACAATGAGATTAGTTGTGTTAATTATCACTGCAGTATTAATATTCCATTGAAAATTAGACTACAAAATATATGTTCCATGTAAGCAGCAGAAAAAGGGTTGTAGGTTCCAAAGCAGCATTGCAGAATACTCTTAAGTAATACATAAAACACATTTGACTGCACATATCAGCAGAGTGCTGTTACACATAAGCCTACACATCTCACCCTCTTTATCTCCCACTGAGGCTTTGGGGGATACAAGGAATTTTTCATGCTGGCTAAAGACAGCTCCATATTAAAAAGCTGCATGGAACGTGAAGCACTCAAACCAGCATGACCAAGTTGATGCAGACCTAGAAAGGAAAAACCTGGACTATGCATTCTTAAGTAATGTATGAGAACACTTACTTTTTAATAGCTATTAGCTCTCCAGATTCAATGCTTCTCCCTAGGAGAACAGAGCCGTAGGTCCCATCACCAAGCTGTCTGATAGTTTTGTACCTATTCATGATGCGGATACTTCAGCTGCAAGCGCATTTCAGTCCTTGGCGTTTCCTGTGTTTTTTCTCCTCCAAGTGTAACCAGTTTCTTTCTGTGGCAGCATAAATACAGAGCACTCAGGACAGTGTGAACAGTTGCAGGAATCATGTTTTCAAGACTTAGCCTTTGGTCTGAAAGCACAGAACATAATCCATTTCATTTCTGTACCCTTCTGAAATTGCTTGTTTGCAAACTCCACTCTCCTCCAAGAGAACAGTCCCCGTCAGTCATAAACAAACACACATCCTAGTCTCTCACCAGAAAGGGCCAGCCTGTATCTGCATGTAACTAGGTATAATCTCCAAAGCTAGTCCCATGCTAAAGCTAAAGGTACCTTACAGAAAGCTTGTAGGCAGCCCTGATGGGAGACACTACTACTAAAGTAATAGGATAAAGTCTCACGGCCTGGAGAAAACCATCTGCTAGCAGAAAAAAAATGAAGCTTTACAATACAATAGGAGGGAATCTGTCCTAGCCAGATTTTTAGGCATGTAAGTCACCACCTTATATGTCACACTGCCATCAATTAAACCAATATCCTAAATTTCCCATATGGTCCTATGTGAAAGAGCATAGTCTTTAAACAAAGTGTGCAGAGGAAGAATATTACATTCACGTGAGGCATGACTAAATGTATTTTACTACAGTAACTCCAAGCATGAATCAGTCTCTAGAAGTAGTGGCTACATCAGATTATTTATCTAATCTTTTGTTGTGACACTGCATGAACAAAAAAAAATCCCATAGAACAGTCTGGGTTGGAAGGCACCTTAAAAATCATCTAGTTCCAATCCCTGTGCCCTGGACTGAGACACCTTCCAGTATCCTGGCTGCGCAAAGCCTGACTCAGTCTGGCCTTGAATCCTTCCAGGGATGGGGCATCCATGGAATCTCTGCTGGATATGAAGCAAAAATCTTCTTGTTTCTAGTTTAATGTAATTGTTGCTCATATTTCCTTCACTACAGTTTAGAAAAAAATGTAGTCTAGTCTATGTAAATTAACCATACATTTGAAACAAAATAGAATTCCCCAACAATGAAAGTTTGGTCACTGCATTCTCTTATTCTTCACCTATTAAAAAGACAACAGTATTCATGGCTTGTGACTTTTGCCTTCTGTAATGTGTATTTTAACTACATTTTCACAATTTTTGTAGTAGCCTTATATCTCCCTTATTTCACAAAGCTGTATTATGATTTTAGAAGTAATGGGATTATGTTACTGGAACTCTGAACTGACATCAATGCAAAGCCACAATCCTGTAGCTGCAAGATGTTGTGAATATCCTTTATTTTCCATCTTCTAAGCCTACTAGCCCTACTAATATTGATACAGGAATAAAGACCTGGAAATTTTAAGTTAGAAGACCTCTTGACAATGTAGCCATTGTGCAGCATGTCTCTAAATCTATCTCAGACACTGGGTAGTCTCTCAGGCAGGAGGAACTGCCCTCTAGCAGTACCTGTTCCTTTTCACACACTCACTACTACAGAGAACCAGGACTGAGCACCATACATTAGAGACCTAATCCCACATTTTGTACTACTTGTCAAGGAACACAGAACCTGTCTGTAACAGCAGCAGTTTGGAGTACCAGTTCCTTTTTGGCTAGTTTTCAGATTGTGCACCTGAATAGCATAAAGCTATGTTCAGTGGTCTGCATCCAGGTTAAAAAGCCTTAACCTGCTTACTCCAACTGGTCAGTGACTGGATGGCAACTCAGAAGCCTTTATTCAGATCCTTGGCAACAAGATTTCAAACAATGACATCATCTTGAACATTCTCCTAGTCTGAAAACCTAAAATTTATTCATATCCAAACAATTTTATACAGGAATTTCAAATCAACACAGTTGGGACTTGTGGACTATTCTGATAGAGTTCTGAAACCATGATCCTAACAGCAGTGATGTCTTAAAATTCAGAGACTCCTATGCTGTCCCTGATTCACCATTTGCATATCCCTTTCAGGGAACTGTGGCTGAAGAGTGGAGGAGCACCCTTCCCTCATGTTTGATAACCACAGTAAAACTAAAGATGTTTAACACTACTGGCAATAATCACCAATGGCTAGATAGATTGTTTGATGTGGTGAACCTAACTATTTATTCCTTACTGAGGATACTAAATTAAGTGCCTCTCCTTCCCACAGCCACCAATTTTCAAAAAGCTTGTATGAAATTATCTTTGCAATTGTCAAACGTGACCAAAACAGACTAAATGAAGTATTTTTGAGGACTAAAGTGAGTAAACAAAAACCAACAAAAAAAACCACACCCAAACAAACAAAGCCCAAACATACAAAAACAAACCCCAAAAAACAAAAAACCCCCAAATTCAAAGCCAAGCAAAAAACCAAAACACAAAAACCAACCCCCACCCAAATGAAACAATACCCCCAAAAAAACAAAAAAAAAAAACCCAAGCCCCCAACCAACCAAAAACCCCCAAAACAAACAAACAAAAACCACCAACAAAACCAAAACCAATAAAAAACTAAACTAGTCAGAAGACACTTATTTCAGTGATGAATTAATGTCAAAAATATGCCAGGATGCACAGAAGTTAACCCAGGTCCCCTGGAAGCACAAATCCACCTGTATGAAAACCCACTCACAAACCCTGAATGAAATCTTCTCTGGTTAACTCAATCAGCATCATTTCTTGTTAATAGTGAGGTTGTTTTTAAAATCTGCTTTACTCGGCCTTCAGACTGTTTCACCTGAGTCCCACTGAAATTACTGAAAAGAGCATGAGCCTCTGCAGTCTCCAGAGCTACAACACGTATCATCTAAAAGTTCAATCTACATAAATTCACATCGCCAGAGAATGTAAATATAAACTGCAAAAGTATCTTGAAGTAAAAATTGTGTTGATACTAAAGAGTAAAATGTAAGCCCCTTACTTCCACCATGTTGTAACAATGCGTTCAGATTCTACCTCACTTATACACTCTCTCCCCGCAGAAAACGAACAGCAAAACATCTTTAACAGAAAGCCTAATTCAATATATCGAGAGTGGTTTCTAACTAAGTACAACTCAAACCTAGTATTTCGCTTATGAACCCTTTAAATACATATCCACTCGTGTTTGAAGTGCTGAAGCGCCGAGAACGGAAAGCGAAACTAGCTCACTCTGCCACAGCTGAGAGACACAGACAGTAAACAAACAGCATGTGCCTTTTTAACTTGCCCTGCGCTGTGGCAATCACGCGAAGGCATTACTAGGAGGAAGCAGTGAGAAAGGCGCAGTTCAAAGCCGCGAGTGTCCACGGGCGCGGTCCCAGCGGCTGCCACGTTCGTCACAGAGGGCTCTGGGGATGCCCCGTGAGCTGCACACCCAGGCAGGGACAGACGGGCGATGGCGGGTCCGCCGCTCAGGCCAGGGCCCGGCTCCTGCCCGGCCTCCGTGCTGCGGCGGCGTCCGACCCCCAGCCTCGGCCCCGGTGCACTCGCGTGCGCCGCTCCTCGCCGTAGGGACCGAGGTGTCCCGGCCCTCCGCGCCGGGGCCCGGCAAGACTCACGGCGGACGCGTGTCCCCGCTGGGCCCGGCCCGCGGACAGGCCCCTATGGCGGCCCCGCCGCCCCGCGGAGCATCCGCGGCCCCGCTCGGCCCATGGCGCGGCCCCGGCCCCCGCCCCGGGCCCGCCCGGCCGCCGGGGCTCCCCGCGGGGGGACAGCGCCCCACGACTGCGGCCGGGGCCGCCGGGCCGGGCCCCTCGCAGAGGGGGCGCTGAGCTGCGTGGTAACGAGAGTAAAACAAACCGAGCTATCTCTGGAGCATCTCTCGTACGAGACTGCAGGGGCTGAGCCTGCTCAGTCTGGAGAAGACACGGAGGGGATTTCGTTAATGCGTAGAAATATCTCAAAGGTGGGTGCCGAAAACATGGTGCCAGACTCTCTTCAGTAGTGCCCAGTGACAAGACGAGGAGCAGTAGCCATAAACTGAAATACATGAGGTTCCATTAACTGTGAGAAAGAACTTCTTTACACTGAGGGTGGCAGAGCACTGGGACAGACTGCCCAGGGAAGTAGTAGTGTCCCTCTCCGGAGACACTGAAAAACCACCTTGGATGTGTTCCTGTGTACCCAGCTCTAAGTGACCCTGCTTTGGCAGGGGGGTGGGACTGCATGACTTCCAGAGGACCTTACCAACCCTAACAGTTCTGTGATTCTGTGAAAACAAAACCCAGCCGAACAAACATGATCCCCACACTGACAGGCCTCTCTCACATCTCAGAGAGGAGTTTAAACAGCAAAACTAGAAAGCAGAAATAGCAAGCTGTGAACAAATGGGAAGAATATCAACATTTTAAGTGGGGGCCTGTGCCTTCCTCAGCCAAGCACCAGCAGCTCACCCTGGCTCTGACACGGTCAGCCTAAGACATAATGGGAAGGGCCGTAAAAGGAAAACAAGGAAAACAATTTATTATCAGGACTGTAACAGTGATTCAGGAAGTGTCAACTTCTTTTTACACTTCATCCCTTAAGTTTTCAAAGTAAAGCATCAAATTAATTCCCAGGGTTTGGAAATATAGGATGAACTAGTGCTGTAATTCAGGAGTACAGCGTAGGACAAGACATTAATTTGCTAAAACAGATGTGGGGATAAAAAAAGCTCTGGGGGCCTCCCCCACCCTATCTAGTCAGAGGCTAATCTTTATATTTACACGAATATATTATAAAGACTAAAATTCTCTCCAACAGATAGGCATGATTCAGTGAAGCCAGGAGGAGCAGTGTATACTTACATGAGATTTCTGCTGCAAGCCACCCATATTACATCCCACGTGCACAATCACATATTAGCACTCAACCCCCACAGAACGCCGTTTTTCTGTTGTTACAGGCAAGGCTTTTTCATTCCCAATAGAATAATTGAATTATTTGAATTTGAAGTGACCTTCAACATCATGTAGTTTCAAACCCCCTGCCACGGGCGGGGACACCTTTTGCTACACCAGGCTGCTCAGACCCCCAACAAACTGGCCTTGAACACTGCCAGGGATGGGGGATCCACAGCTTCTCAGGGCAACCTGTGCCTCACTGTCCTCATAGTAAAGGATTTTTTTTACTAATATGTCATGTTTAATATCTAAGAAGAGGCACACCCAGGTAGGAGAAAATCAGCTTTGACTCCAACTTCAAACGAGAAGCAGCGCTAATGATAACCATTGTAGCCATGAGCACCCCGTCTCAAAGCCTCGGGTGGCCTTGCTGTGTCATCACTGCTCACCCAGCAAGGCAGCACGCCAGCAGCACCCAGCTCCCCTGCTCCTCACCACCTCCGGCTGCCCGAAGCGGCACCCGGCCTTGTCGGGCAGCCCCTTGCCTCTCACTCTCCACAGGGCAGCTCTGCAGCCCACGGCCGATGCCGGCCCCCACAGCCCTTGCACCCCCAATTCCCGCCCCGCTGCCCAAGCCTGAGCGCTCACCTGCCGCTCGAGAGAAGACACACACCTCCTCATCCTCCTCAAAACGCTCAAGGCAGTAGACAGCTGCAAAGGTTCACAGATTCATACACGTGGTTTTCTTCTGGAATAAAAAGACTCTGATACGCTTTAAAAAAATAGGTTTCGTCCAATTTTAGAAAGCCTGACAAGGCGTGTGCTGACAGCAGGTGATAACTGTCCTCACTGAACTGGACGGGCAAATGACCAGGGCCACAAGACTCAATGGCCTCGGCACCGCTGTTATCTCCGCAGCCGCGGCACTGAGCGCTCTCCCGTTACCTCGTCGGCAATTTGCCTGTGCCAAGGTCCCGGCCTGACCGCAGCCACAGCGGAAATCGCGGCTCCAGGACATCGCCTGTTTACCTCGGCTCCCGCTCCCGGGATCGCGCCTGCCGGGATTCCCACTCACGGAGACTACAGCTCCCGGCAGCCTTTGCTCTGCTGCCCTTCCCCTGGTGTGCCGCCGCGGACTACGCTCCCCAGCAGGCCTTGCACAGCACCGCCGCTGGCGGCAGAGGCGGCAAGGGCCGCGGTGCGCTCTGGGACGGGGAGTCTGTGCGGTCTCGTGTCGTAGCGGCCCGCGCGGGAGGCGGCGCTCTGACCTGGCGGGTTCGCCCGGGCCGTGTCCCGCCGCTCCCGCCGCCGGCCCTGCTCGCCGGGAAGATGGCTGCCGTCCGCAGGGCCCGCAGGGACTCCCGCTGCGTGGTGCGCTTCTCCGACCGAGAACTCTGCTAAGTGCCCCTCGCGGGCAGGGAGGACACACGGACCAAGCGGGGGAGCAGAGCCCCCGGGACGGGACAGCGCCGCCCGAGTGTCGGCAGCATGGTGAGCGGGCCCGGGCGGCGGGGGCTTGGCTGCCGCGCAGAGACAGCCGGGCGGGACCAGGACGAGGGGAGTGTGCGTGGGAGCGGCCCCCTGGCCGAATTGCTGGCTGGCAGCCCTGCCCTGCCCTGCCCGGCACCGGGCGATGGCGGTGGGAATCGGGCCGTGACCCCGCCCCACCGCGGCTTGGCACGGCCGCCTCCCGCGGGGGGTTTTGATGAGTGGGGCTGCCGCGTTCTGGAGCGATCCAGCCCTCCGTAGGAACGCGTGAACAAAATCCCTGTGTCATTACAGGGGAGCGTGCCCTTCCTTTCCCTTTCCTCCCTCAGAAATGTGGTGGCATAAAGTCACTCAGTAATTCAAAGGACTCCGTGGGCCACGGACTCGAGTTGAGTTTGTCATTTAACATATCAGGTATACTCCTTGGTCCGGCATTGCTTTATTGACTGCGCCTCATTATGGATTCAAGTATCCATGATGAGAGCTCGATCATTCAAAGTTAAACCATTTCCATCACACACGAGCTGTTAAAATGTTTCATCACTTATTTTTGAACACAGTGTTGTTTCTACAACATTTACAGAAAAATAGGGTGGCTTTCTCATTTTTTTATAAAACCAAGAGGAATGTTAGCTGGCAGTCACTGTTTCGCTTTGCCGTGCTTGCTCCTCCCTGAGTTCTGTACGGTTCACACATAACTGTTCAACTGGTGACGCTGAGCTTCAGACTGTTTCTGATATTGGTTTTATTTTGCTGAAACAGAGATCAGAACTATTAAACATTACAGACAGTTTAGTGAGCGGTTAATGTACTCTGAGGAAATCAGCATGCAATTATTGATTGCAAAACAAAACTGAGCTGTGCAAATAAACTAGTTCTGCATTTGGCAAATGGTTTCTAAAGCTTTGCAAGCAAATCAGCTACTTATTCTGAATCTACTCAGCCGACTTCATTTTTTATGAGTTGCTGCCTAAATCAGATGTTTACTTTTGACATGTTACCTTTTGGTAGCTTGACAGACTACTACTTTCCTCATGGAAAATTAATCAAGCCAGTCAGCCAGTACACAGTAGGATGTCTTCCTTTGAATGAAGTCACTGTTCCATGTGACAGCTGACTTGTATCAGGGGAAAGGCCAGCAGCACAACGATGAAAAATCTAGATTTATCCCCTAAGTAGCAGTTAGAGCATAGCGTTCTCTGAATTTTAGAAACTCTTAAGTACAACACAAGTATTCTCAGAGTGGGGGCAAAGAGCCAATTTTTACACGTTGTGAAGTTCTTTAGGTGTGATCTCATGAGCTGTCTGCTGGTGAAGGTCTTCGCTTCACAGTACCTCTGTTTACTCACTTGTCCTAGCAAAATCGTAGGGTTTCAGCAGGTCAAATAAATAGTGGAAAGGTTTTAATAAACTTCAGTTTTCCAGTTCATTCCTCTGCTGTAGCAATGAATTAATTCCTTTACCGGTAAGTTTAGAGGGCTGGCCACTTAGGCTGCCACTACTGCCAGAGACCGACCTTTGATATGAGAGGTTGCAGATCACACATGCATACAGTATAGAGAAAGTAATGACAACACTTCGGTTGTAATCAGTTTCATGATGGGTTTTGACAACTTTTAGCCTGAAATACTTTCATAGTATTTTTGGTTTTAGTTGAGAGCATATTTAAGTTTCAAGAGCATTAAATGACATTTTGGATACAGTTGGTCCTCTACAATGTCTGACTGTGACTCAGAAATTAAGAAGTAGGGCAGCTGAACAGAGAGAAGGGGTTGAAAATCAAGAGTTGAACAGACTAGTGAAATACAAAATTTTTGAATGAGGTAAACTTCATACAGCTTCCTAAGCTTCTAAGTAGTTTCAATGCTTAAATCAGTTTGTTTACAGACTTCAGGAGTTAAAGGTTTTAATGGGCGTGGCTTTATGCACAAGAAGATAGTGTGTTGATTTAGTTTAGAAGTTGCTAATTTCTGCATTTTGCAGATAAAGCCAGGCTTATTCTGCCCAGACTGGAGAGCTACCTGGACATAATTCAGCTGCAAGCAAGAAGACTTGCGCTGTGCACAGACAGAATTAGGCCATATTTCTGTCAGCCCAGTGCCATAATAATGCACTTACAGATACCCATTTCAGAGCTAACTTGTTCCTAGACTGGCCCTGCTTGGCCAACAAAATATTCCTGGATGCTAGTAATGTGGTAGGACTGTCACAACTCATAGGGTATTAACTGCTTGCAATTAAATTCTGGAATCAAAGCCCATGAAATTTCCAAGTTACTTACTTCTTGCTGAGATTTAATGCCACTAGTCTTTTATAGTGTTCTGGCTCACCTGTTTCCTCTACTGGGAAATTAAAAATGTACAAAAATTAAAAATGAGAATGTAGAAGTAGATGCAATATCTGTTTATCTTCAGCCAACCAACCATGTCTATCAATTGTAAATGATAAATTATCTGAAACATCAGTGAAAACACTTTTACAGATGACAAACCAATATGTTTATTGTCTTTGGGGAATCTGAAGACACGTACTAATTCCAGGGAGGTGCTTGTCACCAAGACAGAGAGATTAAAGGTTGCCTTCCCATCATGTTTGCTAGTATTCCGTGGTTTGATCAGAAGTTCCAGATGCTCTAAAAATGGTATAAATTTTCTGAGTACAAGAATGCTTTGATTTCTGCACTTTGTGCAGGAGGTAGGGATTTCTTTTTGAGAGCTTGGTAGAATCTCACTGACAGAATGTCACTTCAAGTCTCTGAGTACAGAGTACAATAGGAAGGAGTGGGAAATAAAACTTTTTAAAGTAGTTGTGATAATCTTAATGTCAGGTTTGCCTTCTTGTAATCTTACTTTGCATTATCTACTTGCAGAACTACAGATGTGAATTTCAGTGCAGAATGGTAGAAAAACTGGTTTGCTTCAGCTGCAGGAAGAGCCTTAAAAAAATATCTTGGTTGAGATTTTGGGGTGTTTTTTCCCCCTTACTGGCATGTTGTTGTCATTGTAATGGCTTGTCAGTAATGCTCAGAATTAGTTTTAGTGTAGACTCCATAAATCTCAGTATATTTCACTATGATAATTAATTTGCATATTTTAAAGTTTTCCTCTTAAACTAGCCAGCTTAACTTCCTATGTAAAGCCATGTTAGGTTTAGTCAAAGGTCTTATTTCAGGTTTTATTTGTTTAACCTGTCTCACAGCTGTACTGTAAATAAAACCAACTGTCAAGCTCTCATGCTAGCATTGTATTTTCCAGTACTTCCAATACCATTTTTTGTTTAGTTTCACATGTATATGTAAAGTATCTATTGTTATTCAAAGCACTTTTGTGCTCTTGCAAAGATTAAACAAATTAAAACTACTGGTTATCTTTACAATGAGAAGATAGTGATTAAATTTTAATTTGTTGGACAAAGCACATTTTTGTTTAATACTGAAGCATTTGCTCTGTGCTTTGACATAGACACAGTATATTTAGTCAGGTATGCCAGTGTATTGCAGCATGGAAGCCTTCAAGTGATACACAGCTCATCTGTTGGAGTAACAAGTCTAAAATGCAAATCCCATTTTCATTTAGTTAATATGGAAGTACAACTGATCTCATTAGTCTTAAAATTAATTTTTATCATCAAAAAGGAAGTATGCTTAATTTTTTTTAATGTGTGTCCATGACAGTTGTTCTTTGTGAATGGGCTGTAGGGACTTATGCAGACCCTGTAATCACATTTGACTGCTCTCTACTAGGCAGAAGCTGAAGAAGATTGTCACGCTGATTTGGTAAGAACTGATGACAGTGAAAGATCTGGTGAAGCAAATCTTCAGGTATGTCTCTCATGCTAGTGAGTTTTTACAAACATAGTTCTGCTGTGATTCAAACTTCATCACTTATTTTCATTTGTTTACTACGTATTTGTTGATCTGACAAATGCTTAATCTGCCTGCCCCTCCAGAAATGAGACAGATTTTCCATTGTGTTCCAAGTGTCAAAATTCAGTCTCTTCAGCTATCTGTGTAGATGAAAAGAAAGCTTGTGACAGATCTGGAATTTCTTTGAAGAACTGTAGAACTTAGACAGCAGTTTCTGTGATCAAATTCCAGTTTAAGTTGTCACTCTCTACTGGACCAGAAAGCTGATAAAAGGAGTGTAATAGAAAAGTGTATTCTTCTACAAGACTAGATTTCTGTGTAGTTGCTCACCAGAAGTTGTGATGATTGCAAGAGCTGTGTTAAGTGTAACTTCAAAGATGCTGAAAAAAAAGGCATGGTAGGAGTTGTAACTTATATTATTTCACAGAACATAGTCCATACTTTTTAAAAGAGAAAGGAGTAAGGTCGTATTTGTATACTATATAAATTACTATTTTGAATGTTAGATAACTTAGAATGCTTGTGTACAAAAGCCTGGATTTTCTAAATTTTAATTTTAAGAGCTAATTGACTTCTTGCTTATTAGAATTCTACATAAACAAGAGCAAATGCGATCATGTCATGCACTTTTCTATGGAATCTTAGGTCATAATCATAGTACTAACAACCACTTCTTGAAACATCAGTTTTTCTTCTGAGGTGAACAGTCCAGAAAAAAAGCACTTTTGTTATTGAATGAGACTGAACATGTACTTGTGCACTTTTTTTGTTTTAATTTACTATAAAACAATTGCTTATTCTCTGTGCCTAAATTCACTGGAGCCATCTAAGACTTGGAAATGTAAAGCACAGTTATGAAATTCTTCTTTGTGTTTGTATTTTTTAATTTTTCCTCAGAAGATTCACTGTCTGAATATGTCTTACTAAGTAAAATTAATAATGTTTTTTAGGCAGAGCTTCAGATGTTCAGAGCTCAGTGGATGTATGAGCTTGCCCCAGGTGTGAGTTCTAGTGGGTTGGAACCTGTGCCATGCAGAGCATCATCAAAAGAACTTGGACTAAAGTCTGTTGATGCCAGGGGAAAACAGGAGATAGCAAAAGAGGAAAAGGTACAGAAAATGATGCATAATTTTGAGGTTTTATTTATCTGTATTACTGTTCCACTATAACTTTTCTGTAAGCTAATGCTGAATTAAATCCGGAGAAACAACAGAGCTTATTATCTTGTTAGTTCCATACTAGTGTCTACATATTCCTACACTGATTTTTCTAGTCTTTATGTTTGCCTTGGTGTCATCTTCACAATCTGCTTTATGAAAGACTATGTAAGGGGCAAGCAGCAGGAATACAATAGTTCCTTGACTGGGATTTTCAGTTATGTCTTGTAGCACATGAATATGTCTTCTCTATTTATGGACTTATTTTGTTATCTCTGTCCTAGGTACAGTAGGTGAGATCAAAAATAATTCTAAGTCAAGTGACGTTGCACTTATTTTTATAAGGAATTAAAGAAGTGCTCTGTGTAATTTATTGTGCAGGCAAAAGAACTTTTCCTGAAGGCAGTGGAAGAAGAACAAAATGGGGCCCTTTATGAAGGTAATATGGAAGTCTACAATGAACACCCCTGTTGTTGAGAAATGTAACATCTGTGATTTATGGGCAAATCTTCATGGTGCCAGTGAACATAAACTACAGGCTAACCGTGGTTTGAGAGCTCTATCATTCAGATAAGCAAACAAACATGCTATAGAAGGAATCATCATGTCACAGTTCTAAGGTTGAGGTAAAGTAAAAATTACATCAAGGAAGGAATTTCTAGCTTTCAAGCAAAATAATGTTAGAACGCCTCTTTATGTGACTTCTGCAACTTGAAATTAGCATAGTAATTAATCAAGGCAATAAACTATTTCCTGTGCTCACAGTTCTCATAATTCCACTATGAACAAAACCACTATGAACTAATGTTCTGCTTTAATGCTTCATTGTTTGGTTGTGGGGGTTTTTTGGTGCTTTTTTTTCTCTTTTTTTTTGGAGAGGGCTCTTTGGGTTTGGGGGGTTTTTGTTTCTTTTTTTGACTAACACAGCATGCTAAAATAGCTTTTCGAAGAATTTCTGCAGTGAACATTCAGATCCGGTAGTCTTTGAGGTTTGTCATAAAATATTTAAGGCACTTAGCTTGCTTACCTGCACTCTTGCTATCAGCACTAGTAAAAATGGAAATTCAAAGGTTTCTTTCATATATTTAGTTTTCAGAGTCTAGAGAGCAAGAAGTCTGTTCTAACTTCCAAGACCTGTAGGTCAGTTAGTGAAGATACCAATTTGCTCTTTCTTTCATGTGAGAAAGAAAGTGAAGCAGAATGTGTGTACCATCCTGCTCATCCACCAGAGGGTTTGGGCACCATGTTTAAAGTGCAGGTGCAAAATAAATTGAGAGAGAACTCTGGAAGCTCCTGAACTCAACCACCTGCTTAATACAAAATTCCCACTTCGCCATGGGAATTTTCCTTCATTTTCAAGGTTGTTTCATATCTCATATTAGCTGAGAGAAATACGAGTCCCCCGTAGTTAATAAAATCAGTTGTCTCAGTTTCTAATTTGTTATGTGTTTTTACAGGGCAAAATTTCTTTAGGCTAAGATATGGTGGGTGTTTGATAAAGGATTAAATGCACAGTAAAAAATATGTCAGCACTAAAAATCTGGTACATATTTAGAAAATCATATAGTCAATTGTGAAGGTTCCATCTGAATAAATTAGAAAAAAAAAAGGTGAGGAAAGCAGTCTATTTAAACATTGTTTATATTAAATGAAAGCTGTGGCTTCATCTGCTTCAGCGCACTCCTTGTATGTCAAACATAGGAGGAAAGAAATACTAATATCTAATAGTTCCATTTACAAAAGTGTTTCAGACATCTGGATTGCATGAATGTGAATTCATCTTTTTCAATTGAATTTGATTTGAGACTTAGAGAAGCTAAACTGAATTATTTCTACATCTGTATGATACCTTAGAGGCATGGTCCTACGCCAGACACAGATATATTACTGAGCACATGTTGGGACATCTGTTTGCAGGCCAGGCTTTTATTTGCTGACCTGGCCCAGGTCACCAGAATCCAAGCCTGCTTCTGAAATCTGCTGATACCTGATGTTTGTGAGACAGTTATGTCCTGCAGCTTGTTCTTGCTTAAGTACAGTAGAGGCCTTGTCTGCAAGATTAAATGTGGAAGTTGAGACTGATCTCTGTTTAGTTGGCTGCTGGTATTTCCAGTCCTCAACAGCCAAGGGATACTATTTGTCAGTCACTGGCCTTGACATGAACTCGAGGAAACAAGAACATTTACTAGCCCCAAACTCGAGTTTCTCAGAGTCATCATACAAATTCTGAGCTCTGCACTCACTGATGTTTTATTTGAGTTTTGGTTTTAAGAGTCCAAGCTGAAGAAGAATTGCCCTCGGATCTTGGTATCACAATGTGGGAATATGAAGGAACGTATGCATGCACACTTGAGCTTACTACTCTTATTGAAATAGATTGAATGTGCATAATTGAATTAATTTAAATTAAGAAGGATTCACAGAGCTGACTCAGAAGGACATTCTGCAGCTTAATAACTGTTTGTTACCACAGTGATCTTCCTGAACCTCTTTCTCTACTCAGCATTTGTAGGATCTTTGTAGTGCTAATGGCAGAAGAATTTTCTGTATGTGTGAGAAAACTGCAAAACCCAAGCTGTCAGGTGTTTCTTCATGTCCCATAGTTTTGTGACAAGGCTGCTTTCCATACTCTTGGCGTGTTGAGTGGCTTGCATCTCTGCCTTCTTTAGTTCCCAGGGGTTTACATAGAGAAATTGATATATTTTGCATCTGTTGTTGAAATTTTAAAATTGCAACTATATTTTATTCATCATTCTCACCTTTATAGTGTTGTATATGTCTGAAAGCCTGTCTGTGCTATACCAGGGACTTAAGGTACCTGCATACATTTTCTCTTTCATTTAACTTATGGGTAGTTACGGATATACTGTCTAAAAGCTCTACAGCTTTTTGGGAAATCTTTGTAAGTGCTAGGCACTAGACAACATCAGGAATTCATAATGTTTTAATGTAAGATTTTCTACACTATAGTTGAATTTGTAGTAATTAAGGTAAATCTGTAAAAGCTGAAATACATATGAAATAACTCTTTATTCTGAAAAAAGTACATGAGGTTTTTAGTTTTGAAAACAGGTACTTAATGTTCCTCTCTTCTGTATTGAATTTAAACCTAACAGTTTAGACTAAATAAGCTTTCCTAGGCAAAGGCATTTTCCACCTTTTTAGTGCTTTTAGCTGAACCCATCTCCCTGAAAACAGTCTTTGCTTGATGTGTGAACATCAAACCTTTATTTTCAGCCATCAAGTTTTATCGTCTAGCCATGCAGCTTGTACCTGATATAGAGTTTAAGATCACCTATACACGGTCCCCAGATGGTGATGCAGTTGGAAAGAGGTGGTAAGTATGAAATTTTACTAATTAAGTGCATAGGAGTACTGAAACACATGACATTTTGTTTCTGAAGGATATCGATATTCTGCTGTAACATGCCCTTGTAAGTCTCTTAGTATCTGGAAAACTTACCTACTCTCACTTGAGTAGATGATATTTTTTGAAGACAGTAACAGGCTTGTTTGGAGCTAGCTAATTTCAGGGGGAGGGATTACAAATAGTTATGCTGTTGCTTAATTAAAAAAAAAAAAGCATCAGCCACTATTTTGATTTTTGATTTTCAGATTTAGGATCATATAGGATGGCAAAATGGTTAATTAGTTAAAGCTTCATACTAATAAAATAAGCATCTTAATTAAGCAAAGGAATAATCTGTTCCTGTGCTAACACAGGCAAATGAGAGCATTTGCAGTAGAGCAATACATTTAGAAGCTCAGAGACTGCATTCTGAGTGATCTAGTCTTTCATCATTACACACATCAGAATACCCCTAACCTCAGTACAAGGGATGTGCAGTGACTTAGGGCTGCCGTAATTCCTTGAGCCTAAAACTTGAGTTTAAGGATGGCCAAAACTTCTGTTCCAGTCCCCGCAGCCTAACATGGACAAGCTTATGGAACAGCTTCCCAAATTCTTGCTTACTCATAGCAGCGATAAGTGCTCCTGATAGCTGCATCAAAAAATCAAGAATTTTAACATGGAGAAGGAAAAAAGAAAGCACAACTGTGTTCCTGTGGTGTTGCTAGCTCAGCCTTGTTGCCCCAGGACAGTACAGCTCCAGTGTAGCTGTGGACTTAATATAAGAGTTCAAGATGAGCTGAGTGCTTTATTTCCAGCCTTTAGTTTCATATCGGAATGTGTTGCTGGCATGAAATCTTTGCCGTGCATTTGCGCACTAGGAAAACTACTGGATCATGCGCTATAGTAATGTAAAAACCTTGGTTTTTATAGGATTCTTTTCTTACTTTAGCATCAGTTTCTCTACTCCATTAAGCCTCTCTGACCTGAAGCAGGAGTGGTCCTTCTTGAGGGTGGGAAGGCTCTGCAGAGAGATCTGGACATGCTGGATCAATGAGCCAAGGTCAATTGTGTGAATTTCAACAAGGCCAAGTACTGGGTCCTGTGCTTGGGTCACAACAACGCCATGCAGAGCTACAGGCTGGGAGCAGATGGCTGGGAAGCTGCCTGTTGGAAAAGGACTGTGGGGTCCTGGTTGACAGCTGGCTGAACGTGAGCCAGTGTGTGTCCAGGTGGCCAAGAAGCCCAGTGGCATCCTGGCCTGTGTCAGCAACAGTGTGACCAGCAGGACCAGGGCAGGGATTGTCCCCCTGTACTCAGCACTGCTGAGGCCACACCTCCAGTGCTGGGTCCAGTTCTGGGCCCCTCACTGTGAGAAAGACTCTGAGGGGCTGGAATGAGTCCAGGGGAGGGTGATGGAGCTGGCAAAGGTCTGCAGCACAGCTCCTGTGAGGAGCAGCTGAGGGAGCTGGGGGTGTTTAGCCTGGAGAAAAGGAGGCTCAGGGGAGATCTTACTGTTCACTACAACCACCTGAAAGGAGTTTGTATTGAGGTAGGTGTTGGTCTCTCCTCCCAAATAACAAACAGCAGGACAAGAAGAAATGGCCTCAGGGTGTGCTTTGGAGTGAGAATTAAGAAAAAGTCTTCACAGAAAGAGTTGTCAAGCACTTTAACAGGGTGCCCAGGGAAGGGGTTGAGTCACCATGCCTGGAGGTATTTAAAAGATGTGTACATGTGTCAGTTAGGGACATGGTGTAATGCCAGGTGAATGGTTGAGCTTGATGATCTTAGAGGTCTTTTCCAATCTAAATGATTCTACAATTCTGTGGATTTTTATTTGTTTTTTTTAATGTTGCTGTACTGTTTTCAGCACTTTGTGTCATTGAGGGAAAAATAACCAGTAGTCTCAGTTGTTACTCTACTGTTTAAAAGCAGTATTTGTAGAGATGTATTTTTTGGGAGAGATTTTAGTTTGTGCTTTCTGAATTACTGTTGTAGGTGTTTCATACTGCCTTGATGAGAAAAAACAAATTACACATTTAGATTTGAAAAAAACAATTTACAGTGTGACCTGTAGGTACTGGGGCTGACCATACTCATCAAAATAAAGGAAGGTATGTTCAGTGCAACGTCTTACTGTAGTCTTAGGACAGGCCCAAACATAATTGTTTTCTCTGTGATACTTCAAAACCCGTTGGTTGGCCTACTGGTTGCTTGCTTATATTCTCAACACATTCTATTAGCTTGTTTAGAGTAGAATTGAACAGTATTAAAAAGTGACTGTAAGATTTCTTAATTAGCTTGTATACCAAGTCAGGGGTAAAAAAGTGGTTTGTGATGTGCGCTATGAGTTTTGTGTCATTTCTGGTTATTTGGGGCAAGCAAGCAAGCAGCTATTAGAAGATCATATTATGATATATAACTTAGATTTATTTTATTAACGGGTAATGTTCTTTTATCACTTAGTAATCCTTCAAATTTACTGATGAGTAGCAAGCTTGTTGTTTCTGCTCTGCTATCTTGTTCTGGCTCCTGAAATGTATTATTTCTGCCTGTTTACAGAATAGGTACAAAAGTAGTTTGCCTTCATTACTGTTGAATAGACCCACCAAGGATCACTCTTTAGTGAATAACACAAGCGTGAAAAATAATCCTTAATTGTTTCCAGTATCTTACATCATGAGAAGGATTACAAAATACAACTTTCATTAACAACACTTTATTTCCTGCATATGCCGTATCTTAGACAAAGTAAAAGATGAGATTTTTCTTTTCGTGAGGTCAAGAAATTTGTCAGTAACTTAAATAAAAAACTCAAATACAAAATAAAAAACTGGGATGGGAATTTAATGAAAAAGCCCCATTTGTTACTCTCAGAGGCATTCCAGCAATGTCTTAATGACCTTGATCATAGTTCAGTAGTTGTTTTATTGTATGATGAAATGTGATTGCTTTAAAAATGTACAGGAAACAACTCTGTTGAATGGGAGTATGCCACTCGATTGATGCCAAGATGAGGACATCTGTTGGTATGTTTTGTCCAATATTACAGTGTTGGCATTGCCCCTTTTCTAGTGTTGAGGATAGCAAAGAGGATGACAAAATGGCAGATCTCCTGACGGATTTCCAGCAGCAGTTAACTCTTCAGGAATCTTCAGTCAAACTTTGTCAGCCTGAAGTTTATGTCAGCCAGACCCACATCTCAGGTAAGAGTTAAGATAAACTGTAAGAGTTGAGAGGCAGAATTTGTATAGAATTTGTATATTTCACTTCATTCAGACAAAACATTTATCTCCTTCATTCAAAAGCCACCTTTGAAGAAGTGCATACATTATCTCTTTACTTACTTCTGTAGTTAGATACAAAAGAGAAAAAATTATCAACTAGATAAACAAATCTTGTTCTCATACAAGATCTTGTCTTTATCATACAAGCTTTTTCCATGTAGTATTTCTGAGTAGAATTTTCAGGATCAGAGGCATACTTAAAAGTAGCCACTTCTAGGAATGGACTTGCTGAAGTAAGTGTATTCCAGATTTTCTTCTAGTTCTTTTGGTTTTGTTTGCAAATACAATTAGTACTGCAATATTTAAGTGTGAGTAAGAGACAATTGTTTTGTAGACTATGCATCTTTATATTTCTTGATTTTATCTGATTCTGTATGAGATTTTTGCAACAAGTGTCTTTTCAGGGTCAGACAAACTATATAACAAAACTAGAAAGCCTTTTGAAGGTTAATGACTTTCAGTGCTTCAGTTCTAGGACAGTTATCCTGAGACTTCCTTATGCGATCTAAATTGTAGAAACTGTATATGAGCTGTGATCTCTCTTAAACACAGATGCCTTTGTTTTGCATCCTAAATTATCAGTTGCACTTTGAAATCTTGGCCTGATCTCCTTTGTTCTGGTCAAGGAAAGAAAATAAAGAGAAATCAAAACATAAAGAAAACAGGATTTTAAAGATTATTTTATTTTAATAACTGGTGTATTGTCACTTGAGAAAATGTATCTTCTTTTTTTACCAGTAAAGACAAGATGTTGCAGACATTACTCTAAAATTATCTCCGGAGATGTGTCCTTTGAGCAGAAGTATTGATCTTTTTTATTCACTTTTTTATAGCACAAAGAAAACTTCTAAAAAAATCACATCGGCTCAAGAAGTTGGTAGTCTGAAAAGGATCAAAAAGATGCATCTTATCTATAGTGACCTTTTAAGTTAATTTTTTTTTTTTGTTCTCTCTCTACAATGTGGGAAGTAGGATTTTTTACTGGAAAGTCAAGCCAAACCTGGAATTATAAATAACCTGTTGATTTACAGGTTGCATTTAACAAGGATTTCTTTTCTCTTTTTAGCGTTGCCTATGGAAGTACTAATGTACATTTTCCGATGGGTGGTTTCAAGTGACTTGGATCTAAGATCATTGGAGCAATTATCTCTTGTTTGTCGAGGATTTTACATTTGTGCCAGGTATTGTAGATAATTTATCCAGAGTGAAACTTTTTGCACTAGTATGTCCTGCTTTTCCTTCCCATGGACATTTTCATGTTAGGCTCCTCACAGTAATCATCAATTTCTGAGTACACTATGAAATGGTATGTGAGATAGATGACTTTACTGTAATAAAAATCTAGCAGAAAGTATTACTTGCTCTACCTTGTTTGCAAATTAGTGTTTCAGGTCTCCAAAATATGGTCTGTTGTCATGCTCGTATAGCCACACAAAGAAGTGCCAGGGTGTTGCAGTGTTGTGGTTCTGTACTTGGATAAAAATGACACTCTGTTCTTCAGTTTCACTGGGAAGAGGAAAAGGCTTTCAAACACTCCAGGATTAAGTAAATTAGTCAAGGGTTTTAAATTACGAGCTATTTTTGTTAAAGAAAGTTTCTTCTAGTTGCAACCAAACTAAGTAAGAGAGTGTTACTCTCATATATATAAGCTAAACAGGGTTTGCAGGGAGGTTACAGGATTTGCTTTTTTCTTGTTTTCACTAGAGATCCTGAAATCTGGCATCAAGTCTGTTTGAAAATATGGGGCAGGAGCTGCAATAAACTTGTTCCATATGCATCTTGGAGGGACATGTTTTTGGAAAGGCCTCGCGTTCGATTTGATGGTAAGCTGTACTTTTGGAAATAGTTGTAACTGTGTGACAACAGAAACAGTCAGGTGGGTTTGATATTTTTGATGTTATTAGACCTAATTTAAATTAGTTTGTGCATTTCAATTTGTAGATTATCTGCAAAGAGAAGGGAAAGGTGCAAGGAATGAAAATAAAATCTTCCATGTATTTAAGTAACAAAACTATACTCAAAAGTTTTAGATATTGGCTTTTTCATCAGAAATATTTTATGTTCTTAGTTTTTGTTCATGTATCTTCCTTTTCTGTAGGTGTATATGTCAGCAAGACAAAATACATACGTCAAGGAGAACAGTCTCTTGATGGTTTCTATAGAGCATGGCACCAAGTGGAATATTACAGGTAGAGCTGTAGTACAATGAGTGAGTGAAATGTTTCTTAAGTTCTTCAAATCCACCCCTGGCTATCACAGACAATAATCATTTTGTAAAACTGAGTGGGACTGCTACAGTGTGTAAAGCAATGTGTATTTTTTGAGAACAGGTTTTAGAAATAGAATCTAATAATAGATGTAATAATAGAATTCTATGATAATTAGAAATGAGCTTAGAAACATGTTTCATCCTCACTTAAACCATGTAATGTGGCAGAAGTTTGAAGGCTTATAACAGTTAATACTTACTTACAGATTTCTTTCCCTAAACAACTTTTGCTTTACATGTCTGATACAATACATGATGCAATTCAGCAAAGAGAATACATGTGATTATACAAGATCAGTCATTGAGCGTATGTATAATCAGTTGTAAAAATCAAGAGGCTGGTCTTTCTTATCTTACTGTAAATGCCTTGCCATTTGTTTCCTCAGCCTGATTTTTTGCTGTTGTTCACCTTGCTGCTCCCAGCATTTATTCTTTTCATTCTGCTGTCTTTTCTGAGGCTGGAAACAGTTCATAGAAGCCATTGAACCTGATGGCTATTGCTGTAGTCTCAAACATTAGCACAGTACTTCAGTACTAAAAAAATCAATCAGGTTGCAGAACCTGAAAATGTCTGTATGACATTAATAATTCTGTACGGATACTGTAATTGAGATTTGTTGCACTGGTCTCAGTGGATAGGAAGGGAGAAACTTGAGGTCAGTTTTGATCCCAGAGTAGCTACCTTGCTTTGGTAGAGGTGACAAAACTTCATAACTCTTCATAACTTTGTCTTTCACTATTCATAACTCTCTTTTGATTTCTGATCCCTTTTTTTTCTGTTATGTGTGAAGAAATGTGTTTTCAAATGTTATTACCAATTAAGTTCTAAATCCTTCTAGGTAACATCCTGTGATTTTAAAAGAAAACAAGCAGGAAAAGGATATATTTTCTAGGTTTGCATTGTGTAATTATGTTTTTGCAGGTATTTGAGATTCTTTCCAGATGGTCAAGTTATGATGCTAACAACTCCTGAAGATCCTCAATCTATAGTTCCTCGCTTACGGACTAAAAACACAAGGTTATTAAAATAAAGTATTTGGCTCTACAGTTTTCATTTTGCTTTTACCTAGCAATTACTATTTACTTTTGTCTCAGATCTATATCCTCTCTTAGGATATAGATCTCTTGTGTTATATTATAGATGTTTATAATTCTTTCATACGAACTACAAAAAATTTTGATCTTTATGCAAAGATACCTTTCATTTTAGGGTCCTGATAATGTAATTAGATTTCCTTTGTGAGTTATGTGATTTGGAATTTTTAAGGCAAGTAGATGGAACAATCTTTTTAAAGATACTATTTTGTTACTGCCTGCATTCTCACAATTCCTCAACTGAAGGAAAGTGAAGATTTCAGTGGGATATGTTGCAATTAATACTTCTTGATGTTTGGACCTAAAAACATCGAAAATCATTTGCAACTTCAAAACAGGTTTGAGCTGTTCACCAGAAATCTGTAAATATTTAGCAGTAGGCTAGGTAGAACCAGCTACTTAAATTTACTGTCCTGTTTGGGAAAATAAGAAGCAAGTTTTCAAAATTATTTCATCATTTAATATCATTGATTAGGCTTTACTGAATGGAAATAAGAAATCATTTGTATCATTATGCTGTGTAGTCAGTCTTTGTTTCATTGATGATACTTGTATTATAAGAACATCACACTTTTGAGGCACAGAGTATTTTTATGTCCTTGACATTATCCTCCTTTTTAACTTTCCAGAACGGATGCAATCTTGCTTGGCCATTATCGCCTTTCCCAGGAAACAGACAATCAAACCAAAGTATTTGCTGTAATAATGAAGAAAAAGGAAGAGGTAGGTAGGAAAATAGAATAGAGGATAAATAGATTAGCAAGATTTTACTCAGACTGAGTGTTTTAAGGGACCCAAAGATTTGTCTTACATCAAAAGATTAAAAAATTAATTTAATTTTTAAATGGTTAAAAATAAAATATAAATAAATAAGCATGGTGATGTCACTTACATTTGTCCCCAAATCTGTAGTAATTTATTAAGGCAAATAAATACCTGGTTCAAATTTAAACAGTTGTTCTCCCCCTTAGGCTTAGCTTCCATTTATGGTGCTATTAGATGTCAGCATTGTTAATGGGAAAGAAGGATGAGTCTCATTTTCTGAGAACAGATTTGACTGTGTGCAGTTATGCTCCACAACATTTAGTAAAACTAGATAAGCAGTATTTGTTAAGTGAACTCTGAATGATTTGATCAGCTTACTTAAAAATTCTTCTGATTATCAAAGTGCTAGTCAAGAGAAACTTGTGAAGAGTAAGAAGTGTTACAGTGACTATGCACAGTTGCATGGTGTCCTGAATGCTTCTTTTGCTTTCTGTGAAAACTTCTTTCATCATTAACATACACATTTATGTACTTTGAAGGAACAGTTGTACTTGTTTTTAAGTATGAGAGTTTTACCAATCTGATCTCACAGTTACTTAGGATAAATAGTTGCATAATGTGTTCTTTGTAGGTCATGAAACTTCTTATTTCTCTGTACAGAAACCAGTTGATTACCACAAATACAGGTATTTCCGCCGAGTTCCTGCTCAAGAAACAGATCACAGTTTCCATGTAGGACTACAGTTGTGCTCCAGTGGGCGCCAGAGGTTCAACAAACTTGTGTGGATACATCATTCTTGTCACATCACTTGCAGGTGAGTAAATGGAGAACAGGAGTAAAGAAAGATACTAAACTGTAGAATTAAAGGTGATGTTAATTTGTCCAGTACTAAGTACATAAAATGTGAAGAGTCAGAGACTTAGATGGCTTTAACAAAATATAACGAAAGCAGTAACTGGTCCTGATTTGAAATACATAATGAACTTTTATGTAAAGAAATCCCAATATTTTAGTAACCTGTATTAATGATAATAGGAAGTTTCCTAAGTAATATAACCATAGTTTTTTTAGCTTTTTAAAGGATCTATGCAGAGTGTTTGATTTCAGAACTGAATCAGGGTTGAATGACTTAATGTGGTGTTAGTGGGGGGGTGTGGAAAGTGTGTATTCATGAAGATATATATCTTTTCCACTGTAGATGTGCAGACTAAAGATGTTTGTACTTTTCATGTGAGGACTTTAATGTTACTAACTTTATAATTCAGCAGTGCAGTATATGGGCATGTAACCAGCTGTTCTGATCACTTACTAGGCAGGAGCCATGACCACTGTTCTTGCACCTGACGCTTCAAATTACTGGCAAGTTGGCTTTCCAGAACTGGTGTTGGCAGTTAGGGTAGATTTAGTCCTTGTCTTCCAGTGTTCTTAATATTCAGTGTTTTTATAGGAACATAGCTCAGCTATTGAGCTGTGAGAATATAAAATGCAGGAAATAAACTAGTTGTGGGTTGGGAGTATAGGTAACGTCCATAAACAGAAAAATTGTGTTTGTAAAAGCTAATGATGTCATACCTAATTTATATTGCAGACATTCTTTTCAGTGTGAAGTTTCTGTACTGCTCAGGTCTTGGAGCTCATAATAAGAGTGGAAAGGGAAAGTGGTTTCTTAGGTATGAATGTAGAAGTGGATTCTGTATAGTGTGATTCAGTTAAAAGTCAATTGCTTTCAGAACAAGGTATTACAAAAGACTTTATTCCAACTGTAGTTTGATGCACACACTGTACTATGGGACATGATTGCATGAGGGATTCAAACAGCAACTTGTGTCTAATTTAATTTTTACAATGCTCTTTGCAGATCGACTGGTGAGACAGCTGTTACTACTTTCGACATTGACAAAATGTACACCCCTTTGTTCTTTGCACGAGTGAAGAGTTTTACTGCATATTCAGAAAAGCCGCTCTAAGAAACACCTTCTCCTCTCACAACTTTTGCATGAGTAAAAGGTTGTAGCTAATAAGCACTTAAGTTATAAATGTGTATATATTTGGAGCATTTTAAAATTCTGGGAAATTTCTTGAAGGCAGTATGTTCTATTTGATTGTGAATGGCTGGGATTTTGTTAGGAGATTTTGTTTTGATTTTTGTTTTGAGAAACTTATGAGTGTTTAACACCTTTTATCTGTGATAAGAATTTGATAACAAAATTTTGATTTGTTGTGTTGGGTTTTTTTTTTAAATGTTTTTAAATCAGTTTGCTTGAAACGTGAATCTTCATTTGCCTAGACACCGATCCGTTCAAAAGGAATCAATAGGAAAATCTCACTATCCATGGGACAGTGTGTATGGTCTCTGCTGAACACTTGAAATGTGAAAAGGGAGAAAGTTGTCATCTGTTAAACTCTGTGACTTAAAAGAACTTCAAATAAATGTTTTCTTTAAATTAAACTTATTTTGTTTGCCTTTAAGATCTGGCATTTTGTTGACATCAACCTTAAGGAAAAACCGTCAATGGCGAGCAAGCACAAAATATAAAATTTAACTGCAGAGGTACATCCCCACCAATGCAATGGTGGCAGTTGGTCGTCAGTGTAATTTGATCTTGGTAGAAGTTCAGTGTAGCCTGCGTTCTCCACAGGATGTGCGTGGAGGGGAGAGGGATACAGGCAGTGATTTGTTCCCTTGTACTGTAGGATGAGTTTGCAGGTACGTGGCCCTGCTTGGGGACTGTCACAGTGCTGGGCTGAAATGGTGATGTGTACTGCTTGTGCACTGGCCTGGTGTGAATATACAGGTAAGCCGGGCTCACTTGGACATGATTGTAACGTGCTGCAACCCATCATCTACCCTTGCCACACATGCTGTAAACCCTTTGAGCATTTGTTACTAAATAAATTTTGAAGCTGCTGTAGATGTTCAGGTGCTGTGTACTGCTAATCATGAAGTGTTCCTTGAGGTCTGGTGCAGGTACTGTATGCTGCTTCTCCTGCATATATCGCTTGGGGGTGTAGTGCAGACATTGTAATGCTGCTTGTTATGTGTGTATCTTGGATCCTGGAAGAACTGAAGCTTTTTAGTGTAGTTTTTTTTTAAGCCATTTTGCATAATTTACTATTGACCATCTTGTTTCAAAATACTGACCTGGACTTGAGGACTAAAACGTGAAAGCTGTGGAAAGAACTATACTTGTTCTATAATTTATAAACTGTATCTTTGCAAGGAGCTACATGGTTAAAAATACATCAATAAATTATTATTTTGAACATGCAATCCCTTGCAATTTCTTATTTTCCCAATAAGATCTTATTTTCATACAGTTAATGGCGATTAGTTATGAGCTACCATGCATAAACTACATGCCAGGCAAGATTGACAGGTGGAATTAACCCCTTAATGACTATTTATTACACTACTTACATATTATCTGAGAAAAGTAGAGAAGTTTTCAGGTACATGGGTTCTCAGTAAGGATATGTATATCTGAAAGTTGATGATGTTTCTAGCTACTGTAATAAGGCTCCGCCTACAAGACTTTGGTCTGCATCCTTAGACTGCCGTTTCATTTATCACTTCATAAACAGTATGTTTAATAAGGAGTCTGTTGTGTTCTCATTGCTCAAAGGAAAAGCAATGAGAATAACTGCTTAGAATATCAGCTTCATGTTTTGAAATATTGCAAAGTTTGTTAACAGGAAAATCTGTTAATTTCCTACACTTTTTGTTGAGAGTGAAATATAAAGGTCTGATTCTGCCTACTGGGAAGTGTCAAAGTTTTGCCACAAAGAGTCAGATGATATGATTATTAGTTTAGGTACAGTCTTGTCCAGTATCAAGTTGGATGTAATAGAGGAGCCTTGTAACTCAGAGCTTTTTTCATGCCAAGAGTTTGTTGCTTCTTCTGACCTTTTGTTTTTCATTGCTTTGGCATTGTATTAGTCTGGGTGCAAGGAAAAGATAGCTAGTTACAAATAGAGATGTTGATTCAACAGAAGTCTCAAGCAATGATTATTTCCAGAATATATAAAATATTCCTTCACCAAGAAAATTATGTGGCACTTCTACCTATGAAACCGAGATGTGATGAATATGCTTGCATTAAGTGATCTAAGAGTCAAGCTAGTTTTGTGTTTTGAAATGGTTAATGAGCAGGTGCTATTACTGTTTGTTCATATTATAATAGCACCTGTTTTAGCAAAGAATTGGTGACTAGTTGCTTTTCCTTTTTTCTGTATAGTGGTTTTCAGTAGTCTAGGGATCTAATTACTAGTTGCTCTTTTTTTTTATAATTTAGTTTTATTGTCCTTATAATTATCATATAATGACATAAGTTGGTATAACTACTTTACTGCTGTGAAATTGTCCTTTACTAATTGTATTAGTAACTTGACTAAAAGAATAAGATGTGCACCTATACAGTCCTTTTCCCCAAGAGTTTACTGAAGGAGTTGAGACAAGGTAACTTCTAAAAATTGAAGGGGTACTATAACAGGTGACAGAAACATAATTCTTGGAGCTGTAGATCTCTTGTATGCATTGAATTAAAGACGGCAGGGTGCACAGTTTCGTGTAGAGAAGATGCTCAGGTGATTAAATGTTAAACTGATTTGTCTCAGTCTGATTGGAGATTAGCATCAGTTAAACCTTCTGTGTAAAGAGACTCTGTAATTCAGTGCCCTAAGCAGGAGACCAGCAAGCAGACATTGTCCAGCTGCTAGTTCAGCTCCTGAGTCACTCGATATCCCTGAGCCAAGCTGGTCAGGATATAAAAAACATGTGGTGTTTACATGAGGTGCTTTAATGGAAGAGAACAATAGAGTCTGGTTTGTTTGTTTGTTTTAATTCAAAAGAATTCCCTTGGAATGTGTGCCAGGGTATTTGGAAACTTTTGTTGGCTTTAAAGTGGCTTTAGTACTGAGGTTACTGAGGTCACCATTTTTTCTGCAGTCCAATGTGAGAAAAGCATAAAAGTTGCCATGCATTTGTGAAATATGGGTTTCAGAAATTACTATTACTTACGCTACTTAGTATTACTAACAACACCTGTAGAGAAATCAAAGATTTCCATTTGATTGTTGCTCAGTCTGGATTCAAGCTTTGTTCTTTATGCTAAGACTAACAGCTTGCTTATTAAAATGATTTGCATAATTGTTTGCTTGAAAGGAATAATTAACAACTTTGCCTTGCCTCTGGCCTATTCAGTGTCTAGTTCCTGAGTCCTTAAAATAACTGTTAGAGCCAGAAGTCCTATCTAAAGCTGACTGAAACATAGGATTGGGAAGAGAAACAAGACTGTTATCAAATGGACCTTCTGAGGATATATAAAAGTGGCGTTCTCTTTTAGCTAGAACTGCTTTCAGCTCTGGTAGTGTAGCCCACTTGAAAGGTGCACCATGCTGATGTGTACCTATCATTCAAGCAGTAAAAGACACGTGTTAACTTTACAGTATAGAGCTACTCTGTGTTCATGTTCAGCGTATGAATAGAAGAAAATCATGGGGCATGACTGCTTCTGAAGACAACATTCCTGCATTTTTGGGGATTGGCATCCTTCCTTGGCAACTGCAAGTTTTTAGACACCTTTTGAAGATAGTTGTAGGATGTTTATTAATTTAGCTTCAGAATGCTCTATGAGGAACAGCTGGATATGATGCAGAGGTAAGGAAACTATGACTATTAAATCCTGCCAAATTAAATACTTCTTTAATGTGAAAGGCCAAGATGAGTAGACATTTTTTCCACACATTTTATTTCTGATGGAATGAATTTCCCCTTTTAAGCACTGTGACCCCTATATTTCCATACTAAATTTACACACTAAGTAAACTTGTTTTAATTAATTCTATTTCCATGAGGGTGAGAGATTGCTGAAGTTGTGAAAACAAATCTTCCGCCAGATTTAGTTCTCAAACTAGGTTTTTTTTTCTTTTTCACAAAGGAATTTGCCAGCTTGATTTTTTTCCTCCTTTTGAATTCTGTATTATTCCTGAAGTAGTGCTGCCCCTGCAGGTTTTTGCAGCTTAGTAGTAAACAAGAACTTTGGGATGCAGCTTCATGTGTTTTGTGGGGCGGTGCACACTGGTGCTCTTGTGCTGTGAGGTGGCTTGCCACAGTGGGAAGCTTTCCTTTGTACTTCATAAACTAAGTATATTTATTTTCCCCTGCAATTTAAAGTTTGAGAACATTCTGGGAAAAATAGAGGAAATGGACCAAGCAATTGGTACACATTACATTTAGCCTGGCAAGCCTTCATCTCCTGAGGTTTGCACTAGGAAGACATTCACAATAACACAACTGAATGGGAATAAACAGAAAGGCCAGTTCTTAGAAGGGATTTTAATTACTGAATCACAGAATCATGGCTTCCAAGTGGGATCTGAGGCAGCCAATAGAAAAGTTATATGATGAAGGATGATGCACTGAAAAGAAGTGCCACTTGGAGAGTACATTTCCAAAGCAAGGGTCATTGTTTCAGTCCCTGCCCTGTTCTGAACATTTCTGTTCAGTCTAAGTTTGCTGGGGCAAGAGTGGTGGCCCCAGCCAAGGCCAAGCAGACATGCTTTTGGGGGTGTTGGACATCCTGCCCTGCAGTATGTGCAAGTAATCTATTATAGAACAGCTTTAATAAAGAATAACATCTCCCCAGAACCCCTGTAAAACTGGTAAACATGGATATGAGTGGGGTGCCTTGGTGAGAGCAGAGAGGTGAACCTATGAGCTGAAGATGTGTATCTCCTCCAAAGTTTGATGTTGCATCACCTGCTGTCTTTGTGGAGCAAAAAGAAGCAATCCTTTTTCTTGTTTTTAAGAGAATACTGTAGGGGTTTCTTACTGCAAGGAGCATTCAGGCAGCTCCTTTCTATCTACACAGATAAGAAATTTGTATTAGGTCTAGTACTTCACACTTCAGAGTTTATTAACCGGGGATGGTCAGTTAAGATATTTTATAGAGGCATTAAGTTTTATTAGTTCTCAGTTGCATATTTCAAGAAAAAAAAGGTACAAAATATTTTTTTCTCCTTTTTCTCTAGAACCCATTTTCTGTTGCCTTCTGACTCGGTGTTCACACAGAGCTGACTTGCTTTCAAGACAACTTGAGGAGCAGGCATCTCAGGGTTTGGGAATAGGATTCAGTGGTTTAGTGTAGAGTAAAATACACAAATGTCTTCATATAAAGGAAAACTGACAAATGTGTATGAAAGTAATAATCAGTTACAACCAGTTTTCATTAAGAGTATATATATCAGGGACTTTAGGATTTTTTACTAGCTGATTTATCCAAATGAGTGTGGCCTTCCCACACCTCACTTTTTTGGGGGATGGAGGGAATACCCAAGGAAAACATTGCTCCTATTATACAAACTTCAAGAAGACCTTTGAGGTTCAGAGTACTTATCACAACTTCTGTACTTTGAATCAATGCAACGGTCCTCAATTTCTTAAATGACAAACACAAATAGTGTGGGTTAGATCTGTTTTCCCTGTAAATTTAATCATAAAAATATTGAGAAAGAAAGTACTGAGTACCCTTACAATTGCCTTGAGTACACATATTAGTAATTAATAGTGTCTAGACAGATGGTGATCTGGCAAGTAAAGTCTGAGAAAAATAAGCTTACAGATATTAAAATCAGCCACATTTCTTAGTGGTAATAGAGGGGGAAGATTGTGGGGGGCTAACACAGTTGCCAGCAATTTTGTTTGAAACCTACTCCCTCTTAAAAAGTGTGCCTTTCTGAACACTTCACACAAAAACCCATCAAAGTCTGTAGAACCTGAAAAACTACCATGAAAAGTAGTTAATGATAAGATGAATATTTGTCTGGGTGTGTGCAACACAGTGAATCAAGTTTTTCTTCTTTCTTCTCGAAGGACTCAGAGACTTTTATGAAACCATAATCATATAGTGTACTGTCAGTATGTCATTACTTATGTCCACAAGAATTTAAAAAAAAATAGCAGTGAGGCACACTGTTATCAACTGGTGATCACCAAGCTTCAGCACAGCAGCATTCCTGATCATCTCATCCTAAAATTGCAGTTTAGCTTCTCATCAAGCTTGAAGATGGTTTGCTGTAGAAAAATTGCAGCCTAAACCAAGTTTAAGCTTACGGCACCTGAACATAGAAAAGGTTAGCCCAGGTTTACAGTAAGCCTAAGTTAAAGTTTTCCAAAAGACCCAACAGAACAAGCCACTCTGTCCCCAGCTTGTAGCTCTGCATGGGGTGATTGTGACCCCAGTGCAGGACCCAGCAGTTGGCCTTGTTGAGCCTCAGACAATTGGCCTTGAGCCATAAATTCAGCCTATCCAGATGCCTCCATAGAGCCTTTTATACAATTCTCTAACAAAATTAATGTTAAGCAGTCAGCTTGTCATACCAAACAGATTCCACCAAAAACTTTTGAACTTGCTGACCAATTTTGAAATAAATTTGATAGATGGACCAAAGATTCAGTTGCACCAAGTTCCAGTGATGAAAGTAGGCAATGGGGGAAAGAGACATTTCTGGTATCTACATGGAAAGAAAGCCTGTTAAACTACATCTATTTTCAGGTTTTATTTATATAGTCACAAATGATCTTATAATACTTTAATACAGTTCCATTACTAGAACCCAGAGAATTCACAAGGGAGAGTTTGGCAGAGGAAGCCAAGCCCAGCTTCACAATTTCTGCCATGTAAGACCAAGATTTTAATCAAATAGGTAAAATTTTACATTAGCTTCTACAAGTGAAATTAAACTTTGAGAATAAGTGTGGAAAACTGTAAATCCACTCTGTGCAATGACAGTAGAGAGGGAGAAGTCTGTCTGGAGTTCAGGACACCAGGTTTCCAGTATGAAGGAGTGATCCAGCTTGGAGAAAAGGCGGTGTGGGTGGCCAAAATAAACCACTGACAAGATAAAAAGATCCACCTAGAAAAACTTTAAACTTCTTTCTGAATAATGAGGGTTTTTTCTCTTACAAGAATAGGACTTTCAAGAGACCAACTTTTTTAAAACACCAAAGCACTCCCTTGGTGGGCATCTAGAAAAGACCTTCTGAGAAAGCATTAGTTGTACAGGAAAGAGCAAACCAGATCTTTTTCATGGGGTCAGACAAGATCTGCTATGTGGAGAGTCTGCAACCTCACCAAACTGCCAAGGCCACCCCAACCCAGCTGCTGGATGCTGTGGAGCAGCACTCTCCTGCTGCCGGGGCTAGGAGCTGGTGCTGTGCTCTGGGACTCACTGCCATGCTGCAGGAAGGACACAGACATGCTTGTGAGTGGTCTCCTCATGCTAATCATGGTTATGGGGATTAGATTCATCTGGCTGAACACAAACCTTTCTTTCTTACCTTTGTCAGTACTGCTGTGCATAAAGGTATTAATGGTCAGTGTTAACAGCGAATTCAACAAGTGAGGCAAACTCCTCTGGTCCCCAAGGAAGGGCTCCACAAGGCACTGGGAGGGAGCAGGGCTAAGGTGTAAATAATTAACTATGTTTGAAGGAGCATTTTCTGGAAGTTCATAAGAGGAGGCTGGTGCATGACATGACTTTTAATATTACTGCAATTAAGTACTCAGTCTAAGTGCTTCCATTAAGTTAGAGCAAGTCAAGTAACACCAGAACCCCTGTTAAATTAGCTACACAACTATTATTAACTATTGAGCTATAAAACAATAAAACCCCCAAACATACCTTGCTTGAACTGGAGGAAAAATTTCCCTCTGCCCATTCCCTGTGGGGTATTGTGTGTTGTGCAAGAGGAAGAGAGGAGAGCAGAGTAACCTGCTGGGTGATGCTCCTCAGGTGAACTTTGCGTGTTTCACTGCTTTGATCTGTCACTCTCCATAATGCTGGTGGTGTGATGGTGGTCTGTGCTGGTAATCCTGCACTCTGCACGAATCCCCCATCAGCAGGGAGCTGCCATACCTGCTCTGCTGGCTGAGGCTTTCCACTGGCTCCCTGCCTTGGAGCCCCAAGCATTAACCCATCTGTGCAAAGAGGAACAGGTTTTGGTTTTCATTTCTCCAGGGATGGCTCTTGGCAGGTTTTTGGGGCTTCGGGAAAGTTCTGTCTTTGGTGAGGTGATTAAATGCATTAAAGTGCAGGAGGGTCAGAGCAGGATTACAGTCTGACCTAAAGTTTTCTCATGTGCATACAGAGACCAATATACAGAGACCAGTATCATTGATTCTAGGGGAGTAAACTGGCAAGACACCATCCATTTATTTTTATTTTAATTCGCTTTGGCCAAGGTCTGTTTGTTCATCCAGTATTCACCCATCCTAAGACTGGACAGTCACTATTTTTTCTCCTGCTCTGCTCCTGCCCCTAGATTTTCCTCTGAGTGCAGGAGTCAGTGAGTCTCTAGTCATGCCATATGCACCTCCTTGTCCTACCATCTCCAGCCTCTCAGGCAGGGAACCCCACTCCTCTCTGTGGGGAATCAGGGAAGTCTATAGGCAATGAACATGAGCCAGCCCTTCTTCATCCTGAAATGTACTGCTGCTTTTGCTGTCAGCTTGGAGGGCCCTGCCCCCACGGATCCTGCTCTGCCCACAGTCCCTGCTGGTCTACACTGAAGATCATGGTTGTTACCTCCTGTCCTTGCTGTGACTTGAGCAGAGAACATCTGGATGTTTGGCAAACAGCTTTTCATGACACCCAATGTTTATACCATCTACAGGCATTAGGAGACATTAAGTTGGTCACAGCTGTTCTTGTGGCAGTCATGACTCATTGCTGTAGATGCCAGAGTCCAGTGTAAGGCTGTCACCACCTGCAGGTGCCAAGGGAGAGGCTGTAGACACGAGGTCAGCAGCATGTCCTTGTGCCTCCCCTCCTCACCTGGTGTTTGGGGCAGAAGGCCCCACCAACTGGTCTATGCCATGTCCTGGCAGGGACATTCTGCTGGGAGTGAAGGAATGAGGGACCTGATCCTACCACAGGACATTGCTATCTCCTCTAGAAGCAAGAAGGAGCTGGATGTCCAATTGCCATGTGGCTTTGACCTTTGCTTAACAGTTTCCACCAGGCACAGAAAGCACTGAGCAAAGAGGACACTTTTGTGCTGTGGTGTGTATTCTTTATGACTGTCCCTCTTCAGAAGAACAAATAGATTGGCCAACCCTTGAAAACAGAATACTTATGCCACACCACTGATGACACAATTGCCAAAAGATGTTAAGTTTAAATCTTGACATGACTGATTTGGAGAAATGAAAAACATTCATCTGAGACACGCCCCCTAAGACAGAGACAGTTCTGCTTCCTCACTTACTAAGTAGAAACAGCAGAAATGAGCTCAGAGTGAAAAGCTGGCCTTCCTCACTTGTCCTGTTCCCCTAAGAGACTATCTGTGCTATACAGAAGATCACCTCACATTGCTCACAGAAATCAAATGGACCAACAAGGAGAGCAAAGCATGCTTGTGGCAATCACATTGCTGATGCTGCTGCCTTCAGGGCCACAAAGGCTGCCCCAGGGTGTCTTTCATATGCCATATTTATGTCCTGCTCCCCCAGGGTGTCTTTCATATGCCACATTTCAGATAACTTTCTGGATATGCTACACTGCACGTGGCTAATTCAAACAGAAACATCTGGAGAGTGCAGCTCTCTGGTATGAGAAGAGCTATAGCTGATCCTAAGTGTTACCAGTATCACAAAATAGAAGAGGTTTCAGTCCACCTCACTGTCCACTTAACAATTCCATACTTCATTGGCTTGTCTCTGAGGATGTTTTGGAAGACTGTCCTGAAAGGCAGGCTAACAAGAAGATAAAACTTATCCACTGCTTCCTCCTCATCCACCAAGCCAGTCCTCTCACTGTATACTGCTCTGAGGTTGGTTAAGCACAATTTCCCTTTCATTAATCCATGCTGACTGGCCTTAATCACTTTTTAGTCTTCCATGTGTTTGCAAAGTTATTAAGAGGATTTTTTTCATTACCTTTGCACATTTCAAGGTATAGCTGGGCAGTGTGTAGTTTCCCACATCCTCCTTCTTGTTTTCCTTGAAGACAAAAGTTGCATTGCTTTCTTCCAGTTTTCAGGCTCTCCCAATCACCATGACTTTTCAATGATTATTGAGTGACCTCACAGTAACACCTGCCAGCTTCCTCTGTGCTCATGGGTGCATTCCATCAGGTCCCATGGACTTAGGTATGTTGGGTTTGTTTAAGTGTTCCCTAAGCTTTTTCCCCTGCATTGATGGTGAGTCCTCCTTGCTTCAGGAGATGAACAATGTTGGGGAAGTTCACCTTGTGAAAGACCAAAACCTCTTAGTGCCTGAGAACTGCAGCAGCTCAGGGAGGAAGAGGATTTACATGGCATGGGGACCCAGGAGGGTCAGAGAAGGATGGGAAAATGGTGCAGTTAATTTAAAAAGAAAAATTAAGGAAGTCGGCTTGTGTCAGAGCAAAATAGATGCAATCAGTAATCAAAGCAGAGCATGAATAGCAATTGGAACTGCACATCTAAACACCTGAAGCAGTTGAACCTGACTCATGCAATCTATGCTGACTGATCCTGATTCAGTACAGTGCCTTTTCCTGGCCACATCCCTGCTGAGATCCACCACAGGGGTCACTTCTACATATTGCTTCCAATGAAGTAAAATACTGACTCCTTGACCATAGTTATTAAAAAGCCCCAAATTACTACCCTGAGGAAAAGCAGAGCAAAATTGCCAGGAATACCAGACGCACAGATTACTAAATATCCCAAAGACCACAAGGAAAGAAGAGCTCTCTACAATGAATGGAGATGTATCCTCTAAAGCTTCCTCAGCTGGAGTATTTTCTACCACCAGAAATTTGACAACCTTGTTTCATTTTGAAAATATAGAGAATGTGTTTAGGACCATAATGTAGAAAATAGTCCATAGCCTTGCCAATCTCCCCAGGGGCAGGAGCTTTGTACAAGGGGTTGAAAAGGAAAATGTGTCTTTGCTCAGTCTGACCTGCAATTTTTTCACATGCAAAGGAGAAGAAGGCCAGAAGAAACACAGTGTATGTTCCCAGGGCTGGAGAGATGTGGGCCAAATCCCTGTTCTGCTTTCTCATTTCCCCTTTGCTGTGACTGGTAGAAAAACATTATCCTTTATCAATCTGATGTTCTCAAGATAAATACGCTAATAAATTCAGGTGTGCAGTTGCTGCCTTGTACTATTTAGGTAGTTCCTTATCATTATGTGTCTATTTCACCTTTAAACGCTGCGTGAGCCAAAATCCTCCAAACATCAAAGTTAGGTTTCTGTAAGATACAGCCTGAAATGTATTTCTGATGGAAAGAGGCTAAGTGTGATGAATGCTGCATGAATCCTGGGTCCCCCCAAACTGCAGGACAGTCCCGCTTGTGCAGGATTACAAGCATGGAAGCTGCAAGAAGGCATGGCTCTTCCATGGCAGGGAGCTACTGAGGGGAGCTGAGATCACTGGAATAGGTTTCATTTTGGAAACCTTTTGATTCAGACTCAAAGGTAAACCAACAAAAAGGCTCTTCCTTCTCAGGCAGGGAGAAAGGTTGGTAGTAATTATCTTTTAGGGATGTTTGGTTGTAATAGGCCTTTAGGAAGCCTGTGAAACTTAGTAACTGGATGCTACCCAACTTAAAAGACTTGAAGAAATGGGGTTGATTGGCAGGAAAGAAAATCAGATGAGTGAAAAAATGCTAACAGCTTGAATTGGAACAGAGAAGCCATGGAACAGGACTGGTTATCAAACCCCCTTTGCTGTAAGTTTCTAAAAATAGAGGAAGTGGTTGATGAGTGTAAGGGGACTTTGGAGTGGAAACAATTACCAAGGAGCCTCACAGCCACAGATCTGAATGTCACAACAGCTGAGAGGCGATGCTAGCAGCATTGCAGTGGAGAGGCAAGGAATTCAGAGGAGAGACAAAATAAGACAGAGCCAGATGGCCATGGCAAGAGCCATGTCCTGTGTGGTCCCTCACCTGTGTGGCTGTTTTGAGGAATCCGAGCTATGAGACACCAGCCCCAGCAGGTGCTGGTGCCTGTCCCTAATCCTGCAGCTCACCTCCTGAAGCAGAAGTGTTCATGGCCTATTAATTTCTCTCTTTGTGTCTTAGAGGTTGTTACAAATGTTGATCAACGTTTCCTCCTTTGAGTTAAAAATCATAAAACATGCCGAATTTGGAATTAGTGTGGGAGTGACTCACTGACTAAAAAAAGTTTGGTGAGTTGACCTTCATGTACAATAATACACTGTTACTGTGATCTACATTTAGATCTTTTTCCACTTAGATAACTGTGCATCCCGTTTCACAAATTCCAATAAACATTTTGAAACACTCTATAAATACAATTCATTGTTATCTTGTAAATATCTCTGAACTACACCAGTCACTGGAAGAGTGGTTTACCTAGCAACTAATATAAAAACTAGGGGGGGTGGGGGGAAAAGCTAAGACTGAACCTCTTTGATGAACAGGTGATACATCCCATTCTGAGGTACTGTGAAGTTTTTATTGCCACATGTTTTGTAATACTGTCCTCCCAGACAATGTGGCTCCATAGGTTTGTACATGACATCCCTCAGCTCTTCCTTGCACGGGTGGCAGCAGGAGTGTGTTAGTGCCTGCCTCTGCAGGGGAGGTTGGTGGCCCCTGAAACCCAGTCCAGAAAGCAGCAGAGGCCAGGCATGCAGCAAAGCCATGCAGATGTCATTTATGGGAAAACGTAAAGGAATCTTTGCCAAAAGTGTCTGAGCCACTAGATTCAGGCAAGACAATTCCTACTTGGCACTCTAGTATTTTAAACAAATGTAGAGAACTGATGGATCCTACTGAAATACAGCTTATGATAGTGGTCAGCAAAGGGGATGATGTATGGAATGGATGCTGAAGGGTTCTTTACAGTCTGCAATGAAAGAAATGAAAAGTGCCTGGAAAAAGCAGCAAGGTACCTTGAATATTTATATACATGAAACTGGGTCCAGCCTTGCAGACAAGAACTTAGGGCAACTGGTGTATTGGACATGATCTGGTAGTGTGCATATGCAGCATGACCACAGGTGGAGGAGGAGGATTCTCCTCATCTACTCCATTCTCATGAAATCCCACGTGAATTCCTGTATCCAGCTCTATACAATAAGAGTACAAGGCTGGTGCAGTGCAGGAACGTAGGTCTGAAGAGAGACTGCCTGAAGAAGCTGGAAGAGTGCAGAAGGTTGCACATGTCAGTTGTGGTCCTTGAGATCATCCATCTACACCTTCCACAGTCCCACAGGCTTGAACAAGCTGTGTACGGAGGAGGGTTGAAATGCTACCTAACCAGAATGGCAGCGAGGCAGTCTGTAAGAGAAGCTGATAGCTTTTATTTGGGGGGAAATAGGACTGTTAAATAAAAAGGAACAAAGACAAGTCTTCAGGTTTGAAAGCCCCTTCTGGGACCTGCAAGAGGAGCTAAAGTGAGATCTGTTGTGGTAGCTTTCACGTCTGCGCTGCCACAGGGGTGGAGAATTGGACCCATTGCCAGAGGAGGGGCGAGCAGGGACATTTGAACCCGGCCACCGTAATGGGTACAGGTTAAAAAACATGTCGTGGTTGCAGTAGTTGAGGCAGACTCGGTGCGCTCGCCCAGGCCTGTGGGTGAGGCTGTGCCCCGCTCGCCATGGGGCAGGGCCCGCCCTGGGGCGGGTAGGGCGGCAGCGAGAGGCAGCCACCGCCGTGGGGCAGCGGCGACCTCGCCCCGCCGGATCCGTGTCCCACAGGGCCCCCGCCAGAGCCGAAGGGCTCCCGGCCCCCCTGCGCCACGGGCAGGACGTGCTGGGCGCGGGGCCGGGGCGAAGGGGCCGTGCTGGGCGCAGCAGGGACCCGGCACAGCCCCTCGGCTCGGGGGCTCCTCCCGAGGGACGGGCTCCGGCCCCAGGTCGGTGCCGCCCCGGCCGCCCCAGCCGTCCCGGGGTGTGCAAACTGCCCCGAGCAGCTGCTCAGCGGTGCCTCCTGAGAGCTTTCCCTTAAATGCCCCCTGAAATCGGCAGGTGGAACGTGAGCGTCCGCGTTGGAAAGAAGCGAAGGCAAAGGCTCCTGTGTCGGCGCTGCACCTGTCAGAGACTTGGGAAAGCAAGGCACGGGTTAGTAAAAAGGTGCGGCGTAGCTCCTCTCCTCTCTGAGCTGCTTACAAAGGCACTCGGCTAACATGATGGTCTGAGGTGTCTCTTCCATCCTTGACCATTCTGTGGTTCTGTGAACACAGGTAACAAAGCAAGATGGCATAGCAGTCTCCCCCACCATAGAGGGGGTGCCCATGGCTGTAGGAGGAAACTGAACAAGGCTCCCAGCTCTTGCCCCTGGGTTAGTTTCACCAGTTTTTGCCCAAAGCCTGTTTTACACTAAAAGAGTTGTTTAGACCTTGTTTTCACAGCCCTTCAGGACAACTGCCAACATATACTGAAGAAGGACCTAAAAATGGAATTATGCTAATATATTTGACACCACAGCTTTTTTTTTCTATGGAGATTGGAAAAGCTAAGTATGATTTTTATACTGATTGTTTTGAGGTGGCCTTTTCACTACAAAAATATCCTTCTTCAGCTTTTCTAGAGTCTATTTCTAACAAATAAATTTTCCTATCTTTACAATTTTTTACTCCACAAACAGAAATTTCATTCAGGTTGGGATCAGCACACAAGAATTATTCTTCTGGGTCTTTTGTTCTGGATATTTAATAACTTCTTTAATTGCTCCAATTATTGGATTATAATTATGCAAACTTTAATTCCTTTCAGAACAGTCACTTCTAATGAGTGCTTGCAGGTCTTTCTTCTTTATAATTCTGCTTTTTCATCCATTTAATTATAGTGGTTTTGCAGATTGCTGGAGCAGCAAAGCTCCTTTCAGTTTTTCTCCATGTGCCATGAGAAAAAATTCCAACAATCTGGTGTAGGACCCAGCCCACCTTCAGCTACAGACCCACCGCAGATACCATAGAGAGACCATCCTATAAATCACTCGTTCTATTTTGGGCTCATACCTTTTTGTTAAGTTCTCTTCCCTGATTTCTTTTGAGCACATTAAAAGTGAATCTTTTCAGAATACATTTTTCAGACTGAACACATTAAAACTGAATCTTTTTGGAATATGTTTTTGCAGATTGAGCGATACAGATTCTGTGCGACAAATCCTACTCTGAGTTAGCTGTATCACAGCTAGTTTGGCAAAACACTAATATGATGGGTTATTCCCAAGAAAACCTGCCATGAACTGGAAAGCCAATGAGGATAAATGTCCTAAGTCTGACTGTACAGAGTCAGAACAGCTGAAGAGCAGGCTCTACTATTAGGCATTTGTGGCACCTTTAGTCTAATCTCACACAATTGAAAGTGAAAGCCTCAGGAAGATGTTTTAAGAAGGGAAAGATGAAGGCATGTCTACAGGAAACTTGACCTAAGCAAGCAGGATGACCAGTAAGCTCAGTTATAAAAGAGAGAAAATCATGTAGCTCAGCCATATTTCCTAGGTGGAAACTATTTCAGTGTTCATGGAGACAGACCTAAACCAATGATAGGAAAAGCATTGGTGCTGTATTTGTTAGACAATTAGGCAGATCAGTTGGTTTTTCCTATGCTTTTGTTCCCAGGCACTTGTGTCAAGACGTTCTGGTTTTTAGAGTTTTCCTGAGTATTTCCAGTAGAAACAGCTGCAGCTGCTAAATTCACATTCTATGCAAATGGGTTTAACTTCCTGTGTGCACATTTTATCTGCTTCTGGGGTCCAGATCCCCTTGCTTCTCCATGTCGTCCACTTAAGAAATCTGTCTCCACCCAGGGCAATTATCCCTTCTGTCTGTGGCTGAAAGGGCATGGATTGCTGTCCCTAACACCAGACTGGGGGAATACACCACCCCTAACATATCAAAAGACAAACTGCATGTGAATACTGGTGATGACAATTGAGCTTAACACAGCCTTTGCAATGAAAGTCACTGAGAGTCTCTCCATCAGTCATGCAGGTCCCAAGGATCTCTGGAGATGCTTTCTGATGGGTGTGGAAGTGTTTCCACACCCATCAGAGCTGATGTTTTAACATCAGTGCTTCAGAAAGTTCTCAAAGCACTCTTTTGCCTTCAAACCAGGCAAACCGATACAGGTTATGCATCTTCCCCTTCTTAACCTTGCCAAAACTCAAGGGGAACAGGGAGAGGTGGAGGATGCCTTTGCCTTTTTCAGTAGTGCCAAGAAATAGGAAAAGAGGCAATGGGCAGAAACTAATGCAGAGGAAGTTCCATGTGAATGGTGATGAAGCTTAGACTGCCCTGCAGCCCTGCTTTGTTTACCAGTGTAGATGCAATCTCCTGCTGCCACCAGGTGCAAATTTGCTCTGGAGAGGAGGTGCTGGCAGTGGATGACAGTGCTAAGGAGAACAGGATGCTCAGGACAGCCCTGGTCCTTCTTGGCCTGATCATGGGCTTGTGGAATGTGGAGATGTAAATCTTGCTCCCACCCAGACCCAAAGCCCAGATGGTCTCCATCATGCCTTGAACCACAGATTGATTAGCCAAAATTTCGTTGACCAATGGCAAGAGTTACCTCAATCTCCTGGATTCTCTTTTGTCTTAGAGAAGATGGAGAAAAAGATGTCTTTGCTTTTTGGATTGATCTTCTTGCTTCTGCTTCTAGTTTTGTTTCTGGACGTGGGTGGTCATGAGCTCCTTTGGACTTTAGAAAATAATGATGGTATATTAAAGGTAGAAGAAACCTTATTAATCTCAAGGGAACAGATTTTATACCACAGGCCAAAATCACATATTATGGCCTCATTTAATGCTTTGTATCTAATAGGATTTAGTTACTGGGAGCTCAGATAATAAACATATCCCAGATTAAGTGGGATGGGGTAGAAACCCTTTGAAATAATAAAATCAGTGCACCACATTTATTTGTAGAAGACGGTCTCCCCAGCAGAGCCCCAGCTGAAGCCAGAGGTCCTCTGCAGCTTGGCTACAGTATCCCTGCAGTCACTTTCATTCTTCTTACAGTTTAGACACATTTATCTGCACATTAATTTCCATTAGCTCCAGAGAGAATTAATTTTATTTAGCCTGCACATAAGTGAAAGAGTGGAAAACAGGAAAGTGGTTATGTTACTAAACCAGGACTACAGCTTCCAGAAATAGTGCCCATTATTTAAACACTTGCATACACTGTGCTCCAGATATAAGTTACATATAATACAGAGATGGCAGTTTCCATAGACAGCCCCTTGAGTACACCCATTTCCTGTTCCAAGATTCCCTCACAATTATGTATAGTGCCTTGGAGAAGGAGAAGAGATAATACGGTATTTCTGACTTCTGAGCATTTGTTGGTTCCCATGTACCTGAGGCAAAACACTTCAAAATCAACAACTTTTCACAGAATTCTAAATAAAAAACACACTGTGCTGTAAAATTATAGTAGCATAGGCTAATTTAGGCTGGAAGGACCCTCTAGGTCAACCTCCTGCTCAGGTAGGACTAACTTCAGAGTTACATCAGGTTACTTTGGACCTTGTGAAAATTTTTTCTCCTTACAGTTATTTTGACCTTGTCATATTCAATAACCCCTATTTGTTGGAAGAAAAAAAATTGCTAAATAAAACTTAAAATACCAGTCTTTAAAATTAACTTGCATAATGTTAGGTAATTTTATGCCAACCTGGAAAAATATGAATTGGCCCTCATGCCTCCAGAAGTTGGTAACTGGGTATCCACCATGCCCTCGGCAGGAAAGGAGCCGCAGTGGTCCATTGCAGTTTGGACAGCATTTCCCTGGAGCAAGGATAGAGGAAAACATTTTTTTATACAACACCACTTAGATGAATCCCATGTGATACAATGGTCCATTGGTGGCAGATTGCCACTTCTAGTTTGGTCCTCAGAAATTGTAGAAAGAAACTATGTGAAAAACTTCCAAACATAAGCAAAAATCAATATTAATAAACTAGTAATTGCCTTTTTTCTGTCTGTTATTAAATACAAATGTAAAAAATTATTTCTGTTAAAATGTTATTACAATTTTATCATTTATTACCATGGTCAGTTTTAGTTTTTCTCTTGTCAGTGTTTGGAATGTCATATGTGTTTCTAGAGAGCATTGTTCTAGTCTCAGTGAGCACCTGAGTAATACCTTTCTTTAGCTAAATGTACATCAGACCCAGAAATCAGTATGTGCTAGCTCTACTGAGCAATCACAATTGTTTGGAATGGTCTTAGTAAAAATGTGCGTGCAGCTCATGTTTTCTGTTTGCATTGTCTTGCTCCAGTGACGTGACTGTGGGGCCTATTTTCCAGTCATCACAGTTTATGAGCAACCTCTTTCCTGCAAGAGTTGCCTCCTGAGTTACTCTTGGGCCAGTACAATAATGAAGCCAACACTCAGGTGGGCAGGAACAGCAGGGCAGTGCCTGCACTGCACAGCTTTCTCAGTACCCTCACTCATGGACCTGAGAAGGCTGGGAATCAATCCTAACCAGCAGAAACAGATATTTAAAAATTATTAGAAAAAAAAGGAAAATATACAAGCAGATGACTATGCCCCAACAATAAGAAGTGTAAAATGCACTGTTCTGAATCAAGAGTTGCATTGCAATATAAGGATTGGCAGAAGGAAGGCTGGGTAATCCAGAGGATATCCTATACTTTGATTTCTGCTATGTTGTGTTCACTTATGAGCTGCCATACAATGAACTGCCATGTTTGTACTCACGCTGTTGTTTTTGCCTGGCTTTATCACATATGGCTGGTCTTAGGTAGATTTTCTTCCCATCCAAGGTAGAGCAGTTGTTACCACAAACCACCACCCCAAGGCAGGACTTCTTTAAGATGCGAGAGTTGTGGTTGTTGGTGTTTCTCATTGCCCAGCTGCTGTGGTGCCTCTGAGCATTTTTATCCTCTGAGCTATAGATATGTTTTACATAGGAATCTGGCCATTCTTGAAACCAGTCTGTCTGGCTCACATGCTGTGGAAAAAGCAAAGCAAGCCATATTTTAGGCTGGGGAAGAGAAAAGCTTGTCCAGGAGCTAAGCAGAGTTGGACCTCTGCTGCATTTCCTCTAGTCTAGGTGACTCTAGCAACCTGGCAAGGTGATGCTGGTTGTTAGGAGGAAGCAGTGGAAATAAGGCAGGAAAAACACAGATCTCTGCGACTTCCCGCAGGCCCCAGAGCGTCAGGAAGGCCTGCCCAGCAGCTTGTTCTCATTCACCCAACCAACCAATCAAAAAGAATAAAAAAACACACAAAAACCCAACCAACAAAAAAAAACCCACAAAAAACAAACAAAAAAACCCCCCACAACCCCCCCAAAACAAAAAAAAAAAAAAAAAAAAAAACCAAACAAAAAAAGGCAAAAAAATCCCCAAAACCCCTAAACAAACAAACACCAAGCCTCAAGGACAACAGAGTAAGGAGCAATAAAAATAAAGCTGGGAAAAAAAACCTGCAAAGACCCAAATACATCACTGGGTACAGTCAATACAGGAAAATGAAGTAAGCTGTAAAGCATCTACCATACCTGATAATGATTTTGAGGGAAAAGTAAGAACACCAACCAAGAAGAGAAAAATTCCCATGCTCCCCTTGTAGCCACTGGATAGTGTAGGGTAGGGTGTCCATGAAGCCTCCAGACTGAAATGGAGGTGAAGGTGACCTTGGGCTGAAGGGCAGGGAAGGGGACATCCTGGAACATGAGGCTTTGGGCAAACAGCACTGTTATAGTAGGGAGGAGGCTGGGATCCAGTAAGAAGTCAGGGCTGGGAGTTGAAAGGCAGTCTGGATGCTGAAGGACTGCAGCAGGAGGAATCTGGCAGAAATATGCAGAGCTGAGGGACATTGGTGTGCAGGGTGTGTGGGCTTTCAGTGGAGAGCATGGTTTAAACTTTTAGCTAAGAGAACTAGAAAAGGACACAGGGAGGGGAAGATCACTATTGTGCCTCTCAGCAAATCACTGCAAACATGAAGCAAGGATTCCCTAGGTGCTCATGGAAAGACTTGCCTCCATGTGGGAAGACAGCTCTGGAGCGGAGTCCAATCCCACAGTTGCAAGACAGTGGCGGGTGCTGTGCTCCTTTCTCAAAAAACACTACCCAGGACAAAAAGCAAGTCCTGGACAGCTCTAATTAAGTACCCACAGCAGGAGGCACCTTTCTTTCCTCTGCTTTCTCTGCATCTAATCCACCAGTGAAAACAATGCCTTTGCAGCGTTGCTATTTTTCATGCATCAACAGCTCTTTCAATAATACGTTTAAAGAGAAATGCATGGAAATGTCAATGTTTTCTCAATATTTTCTAGCAAAACACTCCCCCATACCTCGAGGTGACAAAGAGTATAGAGGCAATGAGTCATAGATGACTGAGAAAGCATTTAAGATCAGTGGTGGAGGTGACTGGTCAGAACAAAATAAATTTCTAAGACACAGACACAGACACATACCTGGGGAAGTTTGATGTCATTGATATCCCAGCTTGTCATTTCTCCATGTTGGGAAGCAGAATCCTCCTGCTCCATAACAGAATCATCTGCACCTTTCAGCATTTTTGAATTCCTTCCCAAAGTTAGCAAGAAAAAGAAAGTTGCTCCTGGCTGCTTTTGAAGTTGCCAGGCTGTCAGCAGTCTCAAGCAGTTTACAACCAGGAAGCTGTTTCCTGAAGCTAAATGATAGAGAGGTTGCTCATTAAAGATAAAAATCAGTGTTCTTCTGCCAGAAAAACTTGTTCCATTAAAAGTTTTGCAAGCCAGCAAGGCAGTGGAAAATATAGCTTAGAGATAGCCTGTGATGTTACAGAGACATCATTAGCAGCAAGCAAATCGTGCTTGTGGCACCTGATTTGCTTTGCTCAATCTCCTCTCATACCAAGTTTATAGCCATGTAACTCTGCTCACAGGCTCTTTGTAGATCTGATCCAACCCTGGCTCCGTATTCCCAGAGCCAAACTGACTGAACAGCTCAGCAGCTGTTGAGGGGTCTTTGAGTTGCTCCTTACCTATTAGATAATTCTTGCTCCGCATGTGACAACGATGGCAGAAGAGGGGTCTGCTCCATCACTTCAGAAGGAATGGTGCTCAACCATTTCAAATATTGCTGGTATCTGTGAGAGCTTACCAGTTGCACCAGGGAAGTATAGAAAATTAGGTTGGGCTATCTGCATTTTCCTATTTCAATAGCAGACTGAAAAAGAACCCCACCAAGGTATGTTTGTTAAAACCAACAAGTTTTCCCTGAAATTTTTTAAAATATGTGGCTGCCCTACTCTGAATTTCAGTACCAGCCAAGCCTAATAAAATATTGTGTTGGTTTTGTCGGGGGTAGAGTTCATTTTCTTCACAGTGGCTGATACAGGACAGTTTTGTATTTGTTTCGAACACAGGGTTGATAATAGAGATGTTTTTGAGTTTGATCCTCAGGGATCCTATGCATGAAAAACTTTGTTTCCTCTGCTAAGGAGAGAAAAGGTGAATCGGTTTTTCTCTTTCTGGAAACTGGGAAAGTTTCAGTGTTTTCAGGAAGGTCACTACATTTATGTCAATAAAAGATTTATTAAAGACTACTGAGTGGTAAGAGAAGTAAAATCTACCTGATAGTCCAATTCATAGACTTTCAAAAGCATAATATATTTTATTGCTGTTTCTAGCTCTGCATATATGTATGGCCCTTGGAAAGTGATTTAGCCTCCATGCCCTTATTTTACTTATTTATAGAACACCTGTGATCTTACTTTCTCATGTTATATATTATCACCTCTAAAGGAAGACTTTGTGGATTTTTGGAGAGCACTTGAGCATTTGGCCGTGTGGTTTTCTGGCAGTAGAGTCAGAGCACCATTGCCCCATGTTGTGACTCAGATTATGGGGGAGAAAGAAACAAAACATCCTCCAGAGAAACAGACTCCCACAGAGGGGGCCTGGTAGTCAGCACCAGATTCAGGAATCTGAACCGAGGGCACTGGACTGGGAGGGCAACCACCGGTTCAAATGAGATGTTAGTGCAGAGGAGAAGGGGAACAGTAAATCAGTAATAAAAACATCTGTAAGAAACATTGGGTCTCCATGTGTTTTCCTACTGTGCTACAATGAAAATGGAGATAGTAAGGTCAGGACAAACAAAATACGAGCTGCATTAGAAAACTGAGCTGAATTTGCTAAACAAATCACCCTTGACTAGTGTGAGCTCTAAAACATGAATTGATTTGTTACACAATTCAAAATTATAGTCTCATTGCTTTTAAAATTACTTTTCTAAATGAGATGGCTTGGAAATTGATTTTTAATTTTCTTCATTAGAGAAAATTGGATATTTCTTCTTTATACTATATTAATAGGGCTAAAACAATAATGAAATATTACCTTAAAGATTAACAAAAGACATAGATAATTTTATAATAATGCACACAAAAAATGAAGTTCAAGAGAATCATATGTATTTAACTACTTGCAGGCAAAGCCTTCCACTACTTATTTCTCTAGACTCTTGTGCTACAGCATTACTACTAGTGTTGCTGTGATATGTCATGGAAGTTGAACACTAGGCAAGACAGAGTCAAAAACACAGGAAAGAAATAATATTTGAAGATCTGCTATTTAATTCTTTTTTCTATATAACATCTGAGATAGGTTACAATACATTTATAAAAATATTTAAGCCATATATTTTACGACTTAACTAGCAAGGATTTGGAAAATGTCCTCTATTTTCCTTACAAGTACTTGGTGCTGACCACTTAGGAAAAGGATTTTGAATTTTTAAAATAAATTAAGTATATTACTAATTTACATGAGCCTATAGGTTAAATTAATTCACTATCATCTGCAAAATCTCATTTGGAAGGACAGTCTGGCAGACCATAAGCACAGATAGGTTTTAGTAGTTCTTCAGCAACCATCTACAATAAGAGATGGAGGACTGGAAAAGGCCTGGAGCTGTAAAAGGCTTCTTGCACTCAGGCTCCTGCTCTGGAGGGGGCTGTGCAAAGCCCGCAGAGCAGCGCCCATGGGAAGCAGCTGTCCCTGCAGGGGCTGCCCACTGCTGTCCAGCTGCCAGGCTCTGCCGCAGGACGTGGATGTCACCTGTCACAGAGCAGTCGCCAGGTCAGGCTCCTTTCTTGCATCATTTTACCAGCACATAAAGAGGGTTCTTTAGTCAGTGCTTCCATCAGTCTTCCTTTTGCTCTTTGGTGTCATCTTTCAGTGATGACAACCTTTAAGTGACGTCAGGTGCAGTCAGTGGAGCTTTACCTGGGCTGAGTTACCTGTCCCACCAGCAGCCTATGTTGCATTGTCTTCTGTGGCTGCCTTTGTGCCTTGCCTCAAGTTCATGATTTTCTCTGACACTGAAAGTTTCACCCTGCTGTGGGAGCTCTCCTGCCTCTGCTTCATTGCTGCTGTTTGCCTTTGCATGCCTCTCGTCCCACTTTTATTACTGTGGAGTTTCATGGTGCTGCTCCACAGGAACCAAGGAACGTGTATGTTTATACCAACATGCTACTGATACTCATTGAGAAATATTGCTCCAGACTGGCCTTTTTTTACTTTTTTTCAAATACACTCTGTAAACTTAAAAATAACAACAAGTTTATCTTCCAGTTCAGCCTTTCTATTTGATAACTGTGGCAGCAGGATGAAGCAATATGATTATCTCCCAGATGCGGAGCATAAACTCAATGCAAATAGACATGTCATTTACAATGAGAAGACAGTTTTGCCTGTGGAAAAATGCACTAGGGATGCTGTATTTCAATAAGCAATGAGACAAACTTTTGTTTTCAGATTGTCCTGACATATCCTCAAGTTGGTTTCCTCTATATTCAACATCATTTGAAATGCTTATGCTATCTTCACCATTCAGTATCCAAAAGTGGAAGCTCATCCCCTGTAATCTGGGCCTTAGAAGGAAGATGGACATATTTTGAGATGGAAGTACTTTTAAATCCTTGGTTGGTTTTGTTTATACTTTGTTTTTCTTTAATTCTTTTCTCAAAATTGTTATTTTAATGGCACTTGAGATTTGTAACAGCTAATGAGCTCATATAGTTACCATACTTCTCAGTTCTGGACTGCTCTGGATAAGAAGTCAGTTGTAGGTGGTGTAGTTATCCTGGCTTTGCTGCTTCAGTCACATTCAGTGAACAATTTTAAAAAATGCTTTTTAGAAGAAGTTTTGGTTTCCTACCTTTTCCAAACATCCTTTTTCTAGAGCACTGTCTCAGGTGACAGTGTCTGCAGGCTTGTCACATCACGTAACACAGATATATCTACCCCACAGATTGTAAACCAGACAGATTAATAGAGAGATCATCTCAAAGCTCAAACACTGATTAATCTCTTGGCCTCTTTTTTCTTACATCACTCCTACACTCATGGGCTCAGGCCACTGCTCAGTACAGACACTGAGGGTGTCTCTGCCAGAGCACTTGGGAGGTGCTGTGTATTCCTGCCTGTACTGTACGGACCAAGGATGGACACACAGACCATCTACTGAGGGGATATTCAAATCCTGCTCTTGGGATGCTAATTGCTTCAACAGCTCTTACTCAATTGCCTGCAACCATCTTAGTTTTTCCTCTGTCAATTGAACAGTCATTTGGTTGCAATATTCTCATTTTTCATTTTCTATTTTACTTTTCTGGCTATTTCCATCGGAGAGATGCAGCTGGGGGCATGATTTTTCAGAGGTTCATGTCCACACACTTGTATTGCATAGGGTAAATAATTTTGCCAGGCCTCTCAGTCCCTCTTCTTGAGGAAACTGATATTCATCCACATCTGAATTAGCTTCCAAGTTGTGTTCTCAGATGACAGCCTGGTAGTTGAATGACTTGCCATTGAACAGAATAGTATCAATATTATTCTGGAGTTTTTTTTCTTTTTATTTTTCTCCAGGACAGTGTTTTAGTATCAAATTCTAGGAATATGTCTCTTGCTGCCATGTGAAGAACATAGCTCCAAGTGAAAGGTTTGAGGCCTGAGGTCATTTTAATCATTGTTTGGAATGCTTGAGTATATACAAATACATATTTCACTTTATTTCTTGGTATCTCTTTATTAAAGCTGTGAGATATAATTCTTTGGCAGTGAAGTCTAGGTTTTTATTTATTTAATTGACCTCTTTATTTTTCTGTTCTAACACATCAGACACTCTGCAAAACATGCAGTGCTCTAGACATTATATTAACTTCCTGGAGTAAAATTCATGATAGCTATTCCACAAATGCAAAACCACCAGGGCAATATATCAGCATTAATGATTTGATGCTATAAAAAATTAGGCCTGGGTAAAATTTTGGCTTAATTTGTTCATCTTTCTGACCGTATAAACTATCTGTCCTCTTTTGTGGGGTTTGTTGGCTTGTTTGTTTGTTTTTGTGAGGGTTTTTTTCACTAAGATAATAAATTCACATGCTTTAGCTGGAATAGCTGGTTTCTATGGATTATCTAAAGTTTTAGTTGGAATGCTTTTTGCAGGTCATGTTTAAAAATTACAATCTCTTAGTGACAGTATTATGATACAATTTAAAAATTACTTTAGTTTATGGACATTCTGCTTTCTCATTTTGCTAGTTTCAAAGCCTAAGGCATTCAGTCCTTTTGTCTCTTGATCTGATATTCCATTTCTCATCTTGCCTTTGCATCTGGTATAAATACACTTAATTTTGCAGTTCTGCCTGGCATGAACATCACGTGCATGCAAAATCTCATTTCATGGATTGACACTCACTTATTGAATGCAGTGCTTTTCTTTTCCTTACAATTCTGTGATTTTCCCTTTTGTTATTTAAAGAATGTGTAATTGCTAAATGAGTTGTCTTTCATGTTCCTCTGCTTCAGAACAGGAATTTGGCATGTCACTATGATTGCTGTTTTCACTGTTGCCACTCTGTTGCTGCAATATGCATTCTAATTTTTGAGTTGTAGGAGCTGACTAATTTCTGATATCTCTGACAGCATGCTCTGCTTTTCTCCATGGTCAGGTGAAGTATCATATCTACCAAATCCATCCTCAGCTGCAGGTAATTCCAAAATAAATTCCTGTCAATTAACCATGCCCTAGCTTCAAACAGCCAGATTCTAGTATAATCAGCTCCTGTGGAGGTCCTGTATGTGTTCCTCTTTCTACTGACTATGTTATCTCACAGATTCAAGTGTTTGGGCAGAGCTGTAAACATTTAACTGATTTGGTCTGCCATACTTTTAAGAATGAGAGGAACTTTTCCACAGCCTGAGCACTAGAAGGAGCACTGTGTGGGGAAACTGAGCTTTGTTCTGGTCACTTATTTTGCAACAGAGCACAGCTTTCTTTACTCCTGAGAAATCATAGCTACTCTTCCTATCTGGCTGGGCTCAGTATGCAGCAGACTGGTGGAAATGTTAACAGAGACACAAGAACAGATCTTTTACAATTTGAGGAGTGTCAGATTACACTTGATTATCTGTTTCAATTCCAGGTCCTATCTCTGTTGGTTTTAGGAGAGAAGAATCCCAGCTATAAGCCTAGGTTTGCCAGTCTGGTGTATCTTCCTGACATTATCACACCCTGGAACTTCTCAGCTCTCTCAATGCCATTGGTCTCATCTGCTGCAACCCAACAAAAGCTGCTGCAATACCCTCTATTCAAAAATTTTCTCCTTGGCCTTCATAGCAGTCCCCAGCAACTATTTCTGTAGATCCTTCACAAAGATCCTTGTAAAGGCCAGCTGCACTTCTGCCTTATGGAAACTAGTAACAAGCCAAATTCAGACAGATATATTTACTCACATGGGCAGTCCCTGCTTGTATTGATCAGGTGATAATTATTGCATCTTTTTTTTGTCAGTATTATGGCCAGCATCCCTTTTCTCATTTGATGCTTATCTATCACACTAGTGCACATCTAGGCTATTTCTTTTTCAAGATTGGCTTGAGAAAAATCTCTCTTCTTATAAGTTTTGCCTGTCTCTGCTATTGCATCTCCTCCAGGAGAAGGAACACAACTGAATTTCTCAGGCTTGTGAGCTGCTCTGATGCCAGCAATATCCCTGTGGGTGGGACTTCACCCCCACATTTGCCTGTGCACCCTCCCTGTATTTTCTCCTGGTTCTATCTGTGGTAGCCACATTGTAGCATGGATTCATATTAGAACACCTGTAACTCCAGTAATGCAATCCAGTGGCAGAAAACAACACCTTGTTCTCTGAAAACACAATAGACTCTCTACTGCAGCTAAGGTCCTCACATGCTAACAGATAATTTCCTAGAAGTGATGATAGCAGTGTTGTTCTCCATGTCACATTCCTTGCCTCACTTTCTTTTTCCATTCACACTCACCTATTCCCCAGCTATCCGGAGAGTGCACAGTACAGTGCACTACAATGACCTACAATCTTAATACCTACAGATTTTCCAAGTAGTTTTTTTAGTATAAAATAATAGGCAGCAAAACTAGTAGCCCAGGATGCCTGGTTTGTTCTTTAGCTCTGAGGCTGACCTCTGCTCTTGCCTTGGTTGAATCATGTTTGTAGAATGACTGATTGACTTGTCAGGTACTCCTGCAACCTGATCCCCCACTCCACCAAAAGTGTGTATTCTTCCATAAAGCAAGGTAGCTGGTCAGGTATTGGAAGCTGTGCAGCTGCATTACCAGGCTGCTCTGCCCAGGTTACTTAGCTCTGCTGGCTCTGGTTTTTATGTCTGGCACTGCATCATGACAGGAGAATGTCTTTCTGTCTCTTCTCAGTTGAACAAATGTCATAGCAGCCTTGCTGAAAAAGCCCAACCACATGAGTGGCATGGTATTGCAGGTTGTTCTGAGACTGCTCCAAACAACCACTGCCCTCTCAGGAGATGGACCGTGCATTTGAAACTAGATACAGTACAGTTTTCAGCATCTCTAATAACACGGCGCAGCAATGTTCAGGTAATCTGATGACACACTCCAGTGATTGCCTACGTATCTGCTGTGGTGCTGTGGCACAAACTGCAGCACGAGTCTGGTAAGCACCACTGGGTTTCCTTACACCTCGTGCTCCTTTCAGCACAGAAGGACAAGCCTGTCTTTTGTTTTCTCTTAATTTTGCTTGTCCATTTGTCCTTCATGAAGAAGAAGCCCAGCAGATTTTTGTGCACTGCACCGAAGTCTCTGGACTTGGATCTGTCACAACAGTGAAGGAGGGCACTGTGCAATGTGGTCCTGGTGCCACAGACCAGGGACCTTGCTACTGGCATCAACATGGAAAAGCAGAGACCAAGGACAGAAGTTACAGTACGGTGTCCATTAACCAGAAGCAAGCTGCCATTGACTGTCCTGAAAACCCAGACCTTGTTTTTGTGGGGCCTCAGAAACAGGCAACAAATGAGAGGCAGCAGCAGACAGGGAACCTGCGTGTTTGGGCAGAATCCTGCAGGGACACCCACAACCTATTGCAGGAACTCCTACTTATTTTATGATGTTATTTATACATCTTAACCTTATGGAAATAATGGACCTGTGGTGCTGTACAATTCACTTCAAAGCACTGAGACCAGAATAATTTTACTGCTGTTTTCTGAATTACCTTTATTCTAGCTGCCTTTTAGTTCCTTGCTTCTCTGAGGATCATCTAATTTTGTGGCAAAAATGCCTGGTTTTAACTGTTGTTGATAAACAAGTGAAAATTGCTTTTTACACCCTTTCCAATCACCTTCAAAGCTGCTAAGCAGAAGTTCTTGCAAAGTGAGAAAGACAAAGAAAGTTGGAATGTTCTTGTCTGTTCCTTCCACAGTATGTGCATAACTCAACCTTGACAAAGGCAGCAAATTGATCTAGAAAGGTCCATATGAAGAACTGCAACTTGAAGAGGGCTGCTAAAATAGTGTCCAAGTGCTCTAACTGGCAGCAGTTTTCATACCTTCTTCAAAAACTCACTGCCTACACCCTTCTGAGAAACAAATTCTCACTATCCCCTCTTCACTTGGTGAGCCTGCTCTCCTTTCCACATATATTACCACTGACTATGGTAATATTACCATATTACCATTGACCATATAAACCATTGACTATGGTTTAGCCCTCTGGCTTTGCAAATGGTGATTTCATTCTTAGCTGCTGTTTAATTTTGCTGTTCCTTATTTGAAAAAAAATATTTGAACTATGTAAGTTTTAAGTAAGTACGAGCAAGAGATGCTCTTATAAATTACCTTTGCTGCTATTGTGCATATTTGGGCACACAAAATTACTAGTATGTATTGATCACGTAAGGCAGTCAAATCACAGAAATGAATCCCTAGAAGATTTTGTACAGGAAAGCAGACAAAAGCAACATCAACAAAAGGGGTAATACCAGCTACTGGCTTAAGATTTGGTCATGCAGCTTCTCTGAGGCACATGTGGAAAAGTGAGGACTGAGTATCACTTTAAGGAGTGACCATCCCAGAGGTGGAGATGGCTGCTGATAGCAACAGCTGAGCTCACCAAGGTGTTTTTTTTTTTTTTCTTTTAAGCCATAAAATTCACTTATCTATATACAAAGAATTTGTGTAAAGGGACTTTTCAGCCATGACTAGAGCAACCATTACAACATCTATTAGTCACATAACAGCAGAAAAAAAAGTAGAAACATGAAACTACTTGGAATGCAAAGTTTAAGCTGCCTTTTTCACTCCTATTCAACAAACTCTTCAAAAGGAAAAAAAAAAAGTTGAATCAGTCATCTTATTCGGAACAAACAACTTCTTCGGGAAAAGAATAAAAAAAAGGCTGGATTTGGGATAAACATCTATTGTCCGTATCATACCCACCCTGTAATGAAACACAGAGGGAAAACAGAGGACAAGATGGGAAAGGGCTTTGTGCAGGTGCAGGATGCACAATGCCATTACACATTGCTCTCATCCACTTTCTGTCCCTGTCTTTGACAAACTATGGAAATAATTCACAAGGTGAAAAGACTTCCAGCCACCTTCAGACCCTTCCTTTGCTGAACAGCTCCAGAGTATCCCCAGGTGAAATGTTGCAGGGCAGCCAGCTGCCTGTGTCAGTTTTCCTACATTCATTTCCTGGTACTGCCTCTTCATTGGCATGAAACCAGAGCTTTGCTGTAGTCTACAGACAGTAGAAGACTTGGCCTGACTTCCAGGATATTGAGAAATCAGCAGTTTCTACAGAGAGGGAACAGAGAACCATCACCACTGTGTTGTGGGTGGTCCAGCATAACTCCAGGAATCATTATGTCACCTGAGCTGCTCAAAGGGCAAGTTCCCATTTGAATCATGTGGGAACTTTCGGCAACCATTCCTAAGCACAGGTTTGAAAAGGGACATGTATAAGGTGCTGAAATTGTTCACTGGACAGACACTGTCTGCTTGTCCTCGATGTTACTAGCTCCTATTTCATGTCCTGTATCTTCATATTTAGCACAGTTGCATGAAATTTTAAAAATGTTCCAGAATTGTAAAGTTAGGAGTAACAAATTTCAAAAGTCATCTAAAGCCACTGCTTCTCTGAATTTCTTCTTTCTGCTCCAAGCTGTGTGAAATTTGCACCCAAATTGTGCCTTAGTTTTGCCTTAGGGCAGAATTTTATTTTTACTTTGTTAGAAGAAAGTGCTCTGTAGTGACCTTAATAAGTAAGAAATTGACAGCTATGTTATAAAAGGTCTCAAAAATTACTTTGGGAAGCTAACATTACACAGCCAAAATATCTCTTATAGTCTTCAGTGGTAATTGAGTACTAGCCTTAAAATGATTGGAAAAATCTCAGAAACAACTTGCCAGCTATTTTCAGAGTTCTGAAATGAGCTGTACATGCTGAGATCATTAACAAGACCAAGAAAAAAAATGTATTCAGTGCAGTTTCCCATCTATTAGATTACTTTGCCTCACCAGCAGTCTCCAGAGAAAGCCTCTGGCTGCTTCTTAAGGTCAGTGAATCATTTCACTCCAAGAAATGATCTCGCTAGCTGGAAATGTTGGCGGGGCTCCCCGCGCCCAGCGCGGCCGTATCGGTGAGTCACCGCGCCCGGCGCTCCTGGCGGGCACGCACCGCGCCCAGCCCGCCCCGCCCCGGCCTTCGCTTCTCTTTGTCCTCTCCTGGCAGGATCGAACTGATGGAGATCTCTGTCTTTTACTGTCTGTGGACGGAATGAGAACGCAGACCAAAAAGGAGAGCGGGGAAAAAAGGGGCAAAACCCCACCAAAAAATGATTTGGGCTCCTTCATCTTGGGAGACTTTGACTTTGCCACGTGTAGGCAATTACAGGAAGGAGGCAGCAATGTTCCTGTGGGGCTCTGGCAGAGCAGCAGAACAAAGTGTCCCAGGGCAAGAACAAAGCTGTTTTCCGCATCTCCGAAAGCCTGGAGACAGCGAGTATTGACAGTCAGGACATTGAGAGGCATGCCAGGGTAAGGGTAGTTGACATGCATGCTTTAGCGCACCGTGTAATCAGTAACTGAGGGAATTGTAGGTGCCATCAGCCATGAATTCTGTCACAGAGCGCAGCACCATCTCCCAGAGGCAGTCCAAGAGAACACCGATTAAGAAGACCAACATATCTTTGATAAATGCCTTTATTTCCCTCAGTAAGAGATAGCAGGCTGTTCCCTTGGTGAAACAAATTCCAAAAAACATGACCTGTAAGCCCTTGGCAATATTTTTTCTCCTTATCCCCAAGTGTGCAACATATTTCTCTTACAGCTTTGCTGTCTCTTTTATCTTTTAACTTGCCTTTCTTTAAGGCTTGTTCTTCTATTTGACTGAATCCTTGTAGGAGAGGGGAACAAACAAGTACATCTAATAGGGTTACTAATAGTGGTTCAGTAGTGCTGGTTACAAACCAGGCTCTCAGTCATTCTCAGAGTTCATCTAGGCAAAGTTCATATGCTACAAAGCTGTCACCAGCCTTCCACTCCTGTTCAGGCAAGCTTGGCTTGGGCTGAGTCCAAGGCAATGCGTTTCCACTTTTTCAGAGTAGTGATTTTATCACAGTTGCTTCACCCTGTAAACTAAATCTCAAATCTGACTCTTTGCACTGACACAATCACAGAATAATTTCAGGCAAAGGGTCCCTCTGGAGAGCACCCACCTCACAGCAAAGCTAATTTCAAAGCTACAGTAGGATGCTCAGGGCCTGACCCATTGAACATGTCCAAGGATGCAGATCAACCTCCCTGGAAAGCCTGTGCCAGTCCTTGACTGCTCTCATCATGAAGAATTTTTTTCCATACATTTAATCATAATTTCCTCTGCTGCAACTTATGCATTTGTCCTTCCATTGCATCTCTTGGTCTTCTTCTGTGCCCTGCCAAGAAGACTGCCCATCCTTCTCCTTATCATCCTCAGGCAGCTGACAACAGCAGTGAGGTGTCCCCCTCTTTACTCTGCAGCTCCCCGAATCTTAATGCTCTCTGGCAGACAGAGGACCCAGAAACACAGGTGCTTTGCCAATAGGCAGTCTCAAAAGGTGAGGACAACTGAAAGATTTCAGGCATCTTAGATATAGACAAGCCTCTTCCAAATATCTCATTTTGCCTAAAAGCCCAGTGGCGTTAGTAAAAAAGATCATCCTTACTGAACACTGGTGGGCAGGATACACAGCCTCACTCAATTAAAAGTTAAACTTGCCGAAGATGTTAACCTTTACATATTCAGTTCTTATACTCCTAAGACCCAGTCAGGATTTGATCTGGGATCTTCAAGTTTCAAAGGACAAAAGAGTCAAGTCAGAGTGTCCTCTAATTTTGCATCTTGCAGAGTTCTTCATTTCTCTACCAGATTATTTTTAGAACTTGTTTGGTCTCCTTATGACCTCGTTTCTTCATGTTATACATTAAATGATTCATGTATAACATTTCCCTTGAGAGGATCCTGCATCTCAATAGTCAGAAAAGTTATTACAATTCTGCAACAAATGTACACTTCCTGTCCCATCATAAATATGTTTCTGATCATTATTCTGAGAAAAAAGTTGCTCCACTGAAGTGAATTGCTCTTTCAGCAGCTGGGACAAGGCTTGCTTTTATAGATGGCTGCTTTAGTATGACAAACATCAAGCAGACTTCTGGACACTGGAGGCTGTGTGTTCTCTTTCAAGTTATGTTTCAGTACTGCTTGTGGGAGAGTATTTTTGTGTTCTGTTTTTATATAAATCACTTTGACAGAAATGGAGACATGTATTTTTTCCATAGGGAAAAAAAACACTCCATGATATTTTCAATAAAATAAGTGAAAAATACCATCTGGAATAAAAAGTAAGGAAATGTTACCTTAAGGCCTCAGTGACACCTGGTGTTCAGGCAATGGATGTGATATTCCCTGGGGGAAGCTTCCCAGGGAAGTTGTCAGACCAATGCATGAGGAGCATCTGAAGGGACAGTATGCTACTGCAGGAGCATCAGTGAGGAGACACAGACCGAAAGCTCACTCCTAAATGTTGGCCATCTTCACTTCCTCAGGGGATAATCCAACACAGCATAATGCTGAGGATGGGCCCAGGAAGATCAGAGGGAATGAGAGGAGGAGGAAGCCAGTAATCATTTTCCCATCTCTTCCACTGCTCCCATACTGCATTGTATTTTGATTTTCCTGAAGGATTAGTTTCAGCTTTTGCTGAGCTCCCATTGCTCAGGAGAGAGGCCAGGTGCCAGGAGAGAGGTGTGTTCACATGACCCACTAAGATGCACTGTTACAGGCATCAAGGATTCTCATGGTCACAGAGATCTATGGCATTTGTTTCAACACCAGTATTGGGATGCTATTCATGCCTCTCTGATGTCAACCTATTTCTCCCTCTACAGATACTTTAAATGATTCTGCTCAGCAAGAGTCATCAAGACTGGAGACAAGGGTTATGAAATGCAGAGGAGCGCCCACTCAACAAAACACAACCAGGTAGCCTAGTCCAGAAGATGCTTGCAGCAAACAGAAACATCCCCATGTGTGGTGGAAGTGCAGCCCCAGGTTTCTGTGCAGAGGAGAGGAGAAGGCTCAGCTGGTGGCAGCAGACCTGGCAATCAGTAGACCCAGACTGATGTCGTGAGAAGCAAATCCATGCTTAGATGGGGACCTGGTCTTCCAATGTAAGGCCAAAGGAAGAAAGGAGTAAAGACAGGGAACACATTTTTTTAATGCTGCTTGAGGGAAATCTACCCCTGTATCGAGCTGAGCTGCTCTGCAGAGAGCAGGAATGGGTTTGGGTGTTCCTCAAACACTCCTGCTGAGAGAGACAGTAACTGTGGCCAGCCAGAAAGCTGATCTGGTGTCACATTCTCATCTCCGCACAATCTCCCTTGCCTTGCTGAAAATGAGAGCTATTCAGCTTGTATTCTCCACTTTCTCTTCCTGTCCCTCTTCTCAAAACTGCCATGAGGGCATTCTTCTTCCTTACCTGCTAGAGCCTCTCTCCCCATTAGCTTTTTTTCCTGGCATTTTGTATATTTTCTGCTTCCTGTATATGTTTTCCTTTGAACTGTTTCCTCATTTTTTCCAAACTAGCCTTCTGTTACTGAGGTGTTAGAGCAGAGAGGATGCTTGCTGTCTTTTGTAATGCAGAGGAGCTGCTGTCCTAGCACCATCCTTCATGGTCTTCTTACAAGGCCAGACATTTTGGGGTTTGCCCACCTAAATTTATCTGCTATAAAGTATGATCTATCGAGTGCTAGTAAATAATTACCAGTCACTTGTATGTGTGGGACAGCTGGTGATGTATTATGCTAATTACCATTACATGGTAAGATTTAATGAGAAAATACATTTGATTTGAGATTTGGCCTGAGTTTAATGAATTTGTTCTTTTTTTCTTCCCTGCTTAAATGCATAAATTTACCTCTACTTATAAAATGCTCTGAAATATTCCTGGGTATCAGGATGTACAGATCAGTATTCTGATAATTCAAAACAAAACAGTTCCTGCTTTTCCATGAAAGCCAAAGTTCCCAAGGTTATTTGTGCAATCAAGGTCAGGTGCATTATAAAAGCCATTATGTAGGATATGCTTGCTTTTAATCTCCTCTCCCTTTATGACCCCTATTTCCACACTAGGAAATGCTCTTGATTACAAAGTCTTTGCAACTGTGAAATTAAAGACAGCACAGTGGTTTATTCTTGCATCTGGTATTCAAAAGCAATTATACTCTGATCATCTGTACTACTACCAGGAACTACTGTGCTGATGTTTCCAATACAGGTCAGGAGCTCTGTTTATCTAACACCTCTCTGCCTAGTCCTCCTCTTTTAAGAAGGGCCTAAACATGGTTTTCGAAGAGCACACTACAGTGCAACTGCAAGGAAAAAAGTCTCTGGCTGTGAAATCTCTATCTCTGTATAAATATTGATATGCCATCCTTGGCTGTACTAAATGCCGGCATATTTGCCACTGGTGTCAGCTACATCTTGCTGTGAAATTCTCCTGGTTCGGGGTGCAGGAGCAGCAGCGTGTCCCCAGCTGTCCCCTCACAGGTGCCGCCAGGAGAGGGCATCGGCTCACAGCGCATCCCCCGGGCATCCCCCGGGCATCCCCCGAGCATCCCCCGGGCATCCCCCGGGCATCCCCCGAGCATCCCCCGGGCATCCCCCGAGCATCCCCCGGGCATCCCCCGGGCATCCCCCGAGCATCCCCCGGGCATCCCCCGGGCATCCCCCGAGCATCCCCCGGGCATCCCCCGGGCATCCCCCGGGGATCCCCCGGGCATCCCCCGGGCATCCCCCGAGCATCCCCCGGGCATCCCCCGAGCATCCCCCGGGCATCCCCCGGGCATCCCCCGAGCATCCCCCGGGCATCCCCCGCAGCCCTTCTGGCCCTGGGTGCTCCCGTCCTTACCGGGTCCTGCTGCCCCCTCCTCCACTTTCCCCTCTCAGCCAGCCAGGCTGACATTGGCCCTGGGTTTAACCAGACCTGACTGTTGGAGGAATAGGTTTTAAACCCCAGCACTTGCTCACACCATTCTTGAACCTCCTTAAAATCATCGGCCTAAGAGACAAAACACCTCTGCAGACACTGTTTAGATCCACTGTCTCCAATTTTGAGGCCAGAAGGCAAAACTGAACATAGCTGTGTTTGGGGTTTTTTGTTTGTTTGTTTAGTTTTAGTATTATCCTGGCAAGATGAGATGAATGGGGTTTGGTTGTGAGTGGCTGGGGGTGGGTATTTGTCTAGTTGTTTTTGGGACTCTCTAACTTCAAAAAGTAAAATCTCACATTAACTACAATTTTTTTCCGAGTGCTCTGGATGGATGAAGCCAGGTAGTTAGACCCATGGTTTTGGAGGTTTCTGAAACCTTCTATGTTGCTCCTTTCTGAGTTAGTTGTTAATGATTCCTATTTTCCTATGTTGCAAGGAAACTTTTGGCAAATACTGCATATTGCAAAAATATGAGGAAACCAAGCAGAGCATCCACCACCAAATTGCCTGGTCTGGTTTCAGAAGTTCCCACTCATTTAAAAATCTGCTTGTACAGCTTTCAGCTTTATAACAGTAGGACTGGGCAGCAATTCTTCACATCTATTTAGCATGGAAACCACAGTCAGATGTAAAGATTGCTTCTTTCCTTATTATTAAAAATTCTGAGAACAGAAGAGTAGTTTTCATGATGATTTGAAAAAATCTGTACAAACAATTTTAAAAGGAAGCACAACTGATAATAGTTAGATTATAATAGTTATGCCATCTATATGCATGGGATGTATTTCCTGGTCTTTCTCACAAACTCATCACTATTCTACTGAGCAAAAGTGCATTTGCATCAAAGATGTCTCAAGTCCCTAATAGCCCAGCACATCAAGAGCTGGTCTCACACTCCCTTCCAACCCTAAGTGCTGTAGGAAACAAAGCAACTTGATAAATTAACAGAAGATCTTTCAGAGTGGCGATCCTTTCTAAACATACAGAAAGGTGTTAGACTTAGAAAGGCACTGAAGCATTGAGATGCCATTGGTTTTAAAGGAAGAAAGTCACTTAGATAACTACAAGGCTACAGATTTTTTTAAAGAAATTATTTTCATAAAGCTCTTACTTCTGGTAGGTGAGCTGAGATTCTGATTTCCTACAACAGCTGGTAAAATTGAATTAGTAGCATTTACTAAACATTTGGCCTCCAGCAGCAGACGGAACAGCTGATAAAGACATGCTTCCTGCTTGCTAAATGGGATGAGACACCGTATGTGTAATCAATTACACAAATACCACAATACCTTGCTTCAGTATGTGTGGAAAAAAATGCACTTCATTTCACTGTAAGTATTTTTACCAAGTAGTTTATCACCACATAAAATTACCTCTGGTGCTGGCTAATCCTGGTAGAAATGCTGTGAATATCCACTTAGGCAAATCTCAGGCAGTAAAAGTGCAATTGTGCCACAGGGGTTGTGTATTCCCCATTACACCAGCACAGGAGCATCAAATGCACAGCTGTAACTAACTCCATGGGATTGCATTTTTATGTCAACAGATTCAGTTCACTTGAAGTCTCACCTGCTCCCAAATGAAATGTGACAATGAGTACGATTTTGTATTTCTTTTTGTCACATGGCTGGACCATCCCTGTTTGAGCTGGAGCTCCAGCTGCCTCTGAAGGGTTTGAGGCAACTCCTCTCAAGAGGCAATTCAGGACCTTTCTTCTGAACACAGGCTTCCTTCACACATTGTGCCACTGCAGTACCTTCCATAAGTAAACAGGGGGCTCCTATACTTTAAAAACTTTAAAAACTTTCCAAGAATTATGGGACAGATTCCTGAAAAATGTGTTGCTTTAACACGTGTTAGATATGGAAAAAAACAATAATTTTTTTAAAAAAACCAAAACAAACAAAAAACCCCACAAACAACCAACCAACCAAAAAAACCCCAAACCAAAGCAGTTGGTTCACTCCAGGGAGCGTATTTTCCCAGAGTACAAGACTGCCAGCTGTACCAGGATGGCCTTTGGGTTTTCTGGTGCCTGGTACCTCGTGGCCTTTAGCAGATCTTCCTTCTGATCAAGGGAGCTGCCTTCTGCCTGACCTGCTGATTTGTGAGAGAACAAAGTGCCCATGTGGCATTGGGTGACCTTGGCCACCTGCCAAACACCCACCCAGCTGCTCTTTCCCCCTCCTCAAAAGGATTGGGGGCAGAAATAAGATGAAAAGACAGGTTTGAGATGAAGACAGGCAGGTTACTCAGCAATAATTGTCATGGCCCAAATGGATTCTGGGAAAAATAATGGAATTTATTTCCAATTAAAATAGAGCTGAATGTGAGACACAAAGACAAAAACTAAACCACCCACTCCTTACCCCCTTCTACCAAGGCTGTTTCACTCCCTCATTCCCACCCCCTCTACCTCCTCCATGCTCCAAGTGGTGTTGGGGTGGTTTTGATCAGTCCATAGGGCTCCTCTCTCCTCCTTCCTACTCATGTTGCAGTGCGGGCCTTTCCCATGTGCTGAAGTCCCTGAGGAAAAACTTGCAGCATGGGCTCTCCACAGGCTGCAGTTCCTTCAGGGCATGTTCACCTGCTCCACCACATGGTCCCCCATGGGCTGCAATGTGGGGATCTGCTTTGCCATGGGCTTCTCCACAGACTGCAGGGGAATCTGCTCCAGCAACACCTCCTGCCTCTCCCACCTTGGTGTCTGCAGGGCTGTTTCTCACACTTTTGTCATCACTCCTCTCTCTGTTTTGCCCTTTTTTAGATACACTTTCACAGAGGTACCAGCAGCTGCTTTTTGCCAGAATGCAGAGCAGCACACCAGAGGGTCCCACCTCATCTTACCAGCTTTAGAAGTGGTCAGTGGCCCATCTTCAAGCAATCCCCCACACCTCCACACTGCTCTTACAGGGAAGATGTTCCAGAGTCATATTCCACTAAAAAAAGCACTCTCCCTATTTCTGGCCTAGGAAGACTCTTGGGTAGCTTATACCCGCTTGATTTGTGTCATACACTTAAAATAGCTCATGTTCCTTCACGAAAATTTGAATCTACTGATGTGATGTCTGTGTTGGCTGAGGTTACATGCCTTCTCAACACTGTTCTTCTTAAACATCTGTTTTGCAGAACTTCTCCATTTCTTTGCCCATCCCAGTAACTCTTCTGTACAGCAGATTTTTTAAAATCAGTTTTCTTGAGAGCTGATGTATTAATGAAAAGGAAGTCCTGCTAGAGTCTCATCCTCCCACGCTAGCACATTCCTCCTACTAATAATGGACCAATTAGCAAATAAGAGATTTTACACCCCCACCCCCCCACCCCCCCCCCCCAGTATTTTTTTTAACAGTTGCAGCTTTAAGTTGTTGAAGAAATGAGTTGAAATATATCTTCCTTCTCTTCAGTCATGTCCAACCGGAACTCCCATGGAAACAGCTGAAATTCTGTTACTGGTGCCTAAGGGGGATTTATTTATTACTCCAGCCATCAAGGTAGTTGCTGTAGGAGATGTAATCTTTCCTGGCACTGACAGTACCTTCTGATGTTGTCACCTCCAAACATTGTTGCAAATAGTCCTGGTTTTTATACCAGGGTTTCTCCTAAAACATTATTAATGGGCTCTATTCTGGCTGAAAGCATTGAGACAAAGCATCTGCTCATCAGTTTGACCTTGCTTATCCATGGATCCTGTTGCTGGTCACCACACCCTCTAGTTTACATAATAATTTCCAAGATTAAAAATACTACCTATTCCAGAGGGATGGAAGATAGATTTTCTTTGTCTACACAGTATTTTTTTTTATTAAAAACCAACATGGGTCAATCAGATGTGACTACTTCCAGAAAAGCACTTACATTTTCTCCCATTTTCTTTTTACTTCCTTTTACTCATTCTTCACATTTATTCTGAAAACTGTCATCATACTGAAATCTGACTGTCAAGGCTACCATCTACCAGAGACTTTTTACATTCCTCTTATAGAAAATATAGTATCTATGTTATACATCTTTGAAATACAAGACACATTAGTTTCTTTCCTCCTTCTCCACATCCTACTTTGACTGATTTAAACATAATACACTTTTTTTTTTTTTTAACTGGACCTTTGTTGCTTTTTTCCCTCCTTTCTGTTGGGGATTATTTTAATACCTTTGACTTAAAAATTAAGGCCTCTGCCACTGTCATGTTATGGGAGGTTCTAGGGACTCCAGGTTCCCCTGCTCATACAAATGCATTCTACCAAAATTAAGAAATATATAGACCTTGTTTTACATATCCATCTATTTAAAGTAAATTAATTAAAAACTGAAAATGGAATCAAGTTTACTTTATACATCAATTTGTGAAACATCCTGATGATCACAACTAACCATTTTTGCTGTTGCAGGAATTCTTGGCAAGAGGATGAGTGACAATGCAAGTTAATCTTTGTACCACTACAACTTGGAGCAGCATTTCTCTATATCTACCTGTATTTTGTCATTCCCTGCATTGCCTCAAAGGGATTCCCTGCAGAACCCACACAGTTCAAGTAATTTGGCCTCTGATTTTATTTATACTTCTCTTCAGCATCCATTTTACTTTTAAATCTCTTTTTCTGAATAAATGTATATGTTTTAGCACACATTCCTGTCTCATACAAAGAACACACTTTATCAAGTTAAACTCAAGACAGCTACCAAATATTAAAGGCAGAGACAACACCCAGAACAGCTCTCTATGAAGTCTGGGGTTTTATTACCCTAGTTTTGGAGATACAAGTCCTATCATAAACTCTAACACTTAGTATTTCTCTTGCATCAAGTAAAATACAAAGGTAACCACAAAGATTTCCGTAATTGTTCTCTGCTTTTCCTCTTCCTTAAGAATCCCAGTTCCTGAGTGATCCCAGTCCCATGGGTGGCTTGCACAACCATGACACAGCACTCAATGTCAACAGCAGGATCACCCCAAAAAAGCCACTTTCTAGCTTTTGAGCATTCCTATCCCATTCACAGCTGAACAAAAGCTTAATATATCTTTTCATCACTGAGGCTGTAGAGCCTGAGTGCAGGGAGGGATTTGGTCAGCTCAGGAACTGCACAAGAGCTTAACCTAATGATTCATAGCTTGGTCATTCTCTCTGTAAATAACTGAACTCTGTCTCATTCTCCTCAGCCACCTTTACATGAAACCTCTCCATCCTGTTGGCAGCAGTTCATCTTTTTTCAACTCTTCTGCCCTCACAACACAGGAAGTCCTTTCTGAGGACTCTCTCATAGTTCCAGGCACCAATCCCAGCTATTAGGAAAACTACATGTGATCAGGGAATTGAAGCAACCCAAAGGCTGTTACTTGCCCCAGGTCAGACGATGCACTGGAAGCTGAGCCAGGAGGATAAACCCAAGGCTTGTTATGGCAAGATGATGTCTGATCTAACCCATCCAGCTCTCAGACATTTTTCAGTTGCTGCTGAGACTGTAGAAGAGTATCCAGGAGCTACAGTTTTTGCCACACAGGTGTAGACACTGCTGATGTTCCCAAGGTCACATCTCCTGCTAGTTCTGAACGAAGTCACTGGGTTTTGTCACCACGTGCCATTAACCTCGAAGGTGAGGTTTGCAGTGCAGCATCCCCATCTCTGCTGGCTCACACAGAGAGACAAGGTTAATGCTGTGGCTTCTGCCTTCCAGGTGCTTCCTAGAGGTTTGGCCTAACAGCCAAGGAACTGCATCTTACTGGGTCTTGCTTAGAAACACACACAATTTCATAGTTGAATTGGCACGTGAAGGAGAGGAAACTGTCTTAGCAACTACCTCTGGGAGGGCGCTGACCAACACAGCATGAAACCTCTGAGCTTTTCACACAAAGTGTAAGCCCATTTCCCTGCTGTGTTTTTTGTTTAGAGCGTGCAAGGGAAAAGACAAACAGCTATGTAAGTAGCTCTCTTTTACCAAGTCCATCACCAGCCTATCTGGGGTGGTTGCAATGTACTGATTAAACATTCAAATCAGAGAGGGTTCCAAAATGATCACCTAGTGCAAAGGGGAGCTAAAAGGAAATTGCAAAAATGCTGCCATTCTGGAGACATTTTATGGACAGTACAGCTGAGGCAGGAAGTCCCTCTCTGTCACATTAAGCTTTGCTCCTGGCACTCTTCATCTCAAACTACTGGGGCTGCTCTGCATTCAGATTCACTGCATTCAGTGAGTCAGTAATCCCAGTGGGGGTTAAATCCACCACACGGACCAGTATTTCCACAGCCAGGCAAGGGAACAGTGTTCAGTAACTGCCAAAGGTTTCTGTAAAGAATGTGTTGCCAAATCTCTGGTACACTAAATGCAGCTGTTCTTCCATCATGGTGGCTCTTCCTCGGCCTGACAAGGATGAGGCAATGCATTAAATCTGTACAGACCCACAGAATTCAGGCAAAGATCATCAAAAGTGTTTTAATGATTAAACCATGTCAAACATTAACAATGAAGTATATTCAGATGAGCCAAGAGTTTATTTCTAGCACATTTAGACAGCCTATTTTGAACATTATAGCTGCTGTACTGAGCTATGTAAAGACTCTGCAAACCAGTACCTAGAAATGAAGACACACGCACAAGCTTTGATAATGTAAACATAACAGACAATGTCTCCTTCAAAACGAGGAATGAAAACCCACAAGGCTAGTAAGAGAACTTATTAATTCCTTAAGAGATGTGCAAAAATTTTTAAAAAGATTTAAAAACAATTAAACGTGTTAAAACTGGCATTTCTATAAATATCAAAAAACCAAATACTTAAACTTGAGCAATGACCAGCAGAATGTCTTGCACAATTCAATTTTTCAGAGCTTAATGGACTCCACCATGGAAGAGACCAGAATACTAGCAACAGATACTGGCTTTGCAACTGACTCCTCATATGTGCACGACAGCATTTTACAAGAAGGAGTAACTTTAACCAGCACTCAAACCAAATCCTTAGATAACAAGCCAAAACATTACCAGTGATATACACAACTCACATTACAGAAACAGACATTTCCAGCACATTTCAGTAACATTTAAAAAACATTAGCTATGACTCAAACTGTTTCAACTTGCTTGTTTGGGAAAAACAAAACATCTTCGTGTTAGGCACATTTTGAAAGTGAATGTATGCTACATGAAGAACAGTTCAGATACCAACTTAAATACAGACAATTCCATCAGAAAAGCATCTTTCTGGCTTCACTTTTAAATATATTTTTGGATATGTCACAGACTTTAACAGTAGCTCCTAAAATATGGATATGGCTATGGTAATAACACTTGAAACTGCCAGTTTCATATTAAAAAACACTCTTCATTTAGCATTTAAGAATTCTCAGGAATAAGAAAGAAAAAAAAGAAAAAAGGTAAAAAGAATAGATGGGTCCACCCTGTATATGCTCTAAACTTTAGAGACAATATTTAAATCTTACTCGACTGTGTACGTGCCAATTACTTTTAGGTTAGTGATGTACTTCAAATAAAAAAATAAGATCTATTAAAAAGGTAAAGTAACTTTTCCATCTGTTTTGTGACTGTTGAGTCAATTAAAGCCAAATATACAAAACTAAATGCGCCATTTCCAATTTCACTGTATCGAGTAAGAGATACGTAGCAACATGTATCACATACAGAACAGTAAAATGATCAATGGATTCTTCTAAGTGACTTTTTGATAAAAAGTCAATCAACTGAAAAGTTGAAACATACCCTAATTTTTAAACCAGTAATAAGCTTTGGGCCCTGCTTTTTAATTTAAGGCATGTGTGTTTATCTACTGAAACCAGCATCATACAAATTACCTCTACAATCACATGCATGATCTATAGTTAAAAAAATGGAGGTTTAGATTACAGTGTTTTCAAATTGTGAATCATAATTCAGCACCTATCATATTGACTAGTAAGGCAACAGCAGTGTCGGATAATATGATAATACTCCCTTCCATAGTCTATAGCAGGGTCAGTGACAGCCCAGAATTATTTTTAAACTTTAACCTACTTTTATGTTCTGTATACGGTTTCTAGGGTGTTTGCACTGGTTAAGTCCTACATAAATCACACTATTCTAGGCAGGAATAGTTACAGTAGCCATTAGAGTATTAGTGCACAACTCTCATTGTGCTTACAATCAGATGATTTTGTTGTTGGGGTTATCAAAATGGTTTTTCAGTTTGGTCTTCAATCCTTCCTTTGTTTCCTTTGTTTCACATTGTTCTCAAGGGAAGAAAAGCTGTTTGTGTACCCGTTTGCAATGGCCGTGGAGCCATTCTGATACTCTTTCCTCCTCGAGGATGCCTTCTTGTTGTAAGTCTAAAATACATGGAAAGACACATGGTTTTGCTTAATTACATTTAAATAACCACTTCTTCATAGTAATTCTAGAAACACAAAGTAAACTTGCATTCATAATTTTTAAAGACCTTGTGCTGGTGGTAAGAGTCTAACAAGCTCAACCACTTTTTGTGTATGAGACTACACTATGCCTTTCATTCATCACAGTGAGAGGAGTAGTTCACTTGAAAGGAAAAAGGCTTGGCAGTATGATGGCAGTGTTATACTAATAGTAATTTAGAAACAAGGGAAGCAATTTTATGAGCAGACTATGGGATAAGAATATACTCAAAATGACATGTGAGGAAGGAGGTTTGAGGCACTGCAGGTGACAGTACCTTGAACAAAACCAGAACAAGAGGTAGGTAAACAATAAAAGTGAGGGAAGTTCAGAGACAGAAATGTGATGGGAATTTTCATTTACTAACACAAGAATCAAAAATGAACAGGATCGGGGAGACTGTCTGAAAAATTACAGACAATAAAATATATGTAAATTTTTTTCAAAGGGGCTCAGCTGCCTGACAAAAGCACATTTCCCCAAATTTCTGTGTGAAAAGAACTTAAACAATTAGAAGTTAAAATATGAGCAAAATTGACAAAAAAAGTCAAGTAATATCTGGAATATATGATAATATTTAATTAGCATGTTCATATGCAGCAAGTGATAGAAATCATGGGATTGATTCTAAGAAGTACCAGAAGACAGAGAAGCCTGCTGTGTTTCCCCCATGAATCATTCTCACCAGAACCAAAATGCCCAAATCTCTCAAATGCCATTTGAAATATATAACAGAGTTTGCTTGTCTGGGGGCAGCAGGTTTGATTTTCTGCAGACAGTACTACATGATTTTCTGTAGAAAATAGTTGTACACCTTTGTACAGAGCTCAGTTATGAACTGCTCAGAATTACACACACCAAATCTGGATCTGTGCAAACATTAAATCAGATTTGTAGAAACACAATTAACCCACTAAATTTCCATATGAAAATACAAAAAAGTGCCTGTAGAAGTGAACAAAACCCAGATTTCTGCATGTTGTGAGTTTAGAAAGTTTCCCTGGATAAAAAACAAGCATTTCTCCTTGTAAAAGCAGAAATGAACAACTCCTTCGGGTGCTTCTCAGGTTCACATGCTGCTGGTTTATTTCAGACTGGAGAGAGATTTGTCTTATAAAGCTCCTCCTCTCCCTTACCTGCAGTTAAAATTTCAGTAAGCCATTTTTTTGTATAACTGGCTTACTGAAATTACTAAGCATTCTGAATTATGGGTACAAAGCATCAGAGATTTGAAAGTAGAAGACTGATCAATAAGTGTAGTACTTCAAGAACATATGAATGTTAGCGAAGGATAGCAAAAGGACATTTTAAGCATATCTTTCTGTCACAGCCAGCAGAATGCTAGAAAGATTTGATGAATGTTACTTTTACCTGAATATAGAAATTTGTGAAGAGGATAATCAAAGAAATCATGTAAGAAATCTGAAAATACAGCCACCCCTGAGGAAATGCACATGGCCAAACAACACCACAGCTGGTCTGGAAGATTGTCAAGACAAACTGAATCTGGGGAGAGAAAACAAAAATAAGAGAAATAGAGGACATTAATGGAAGGAGGAAAAAACCATGAGTGACCAAAACCTCAACAGTTATTTCATAAACAAGTAAAGAGTATGTAATATTGTGTGTCTGGCAAGCATTTTCTCTGTAAACCTGAGTTAGCAGACATTCAGATTGTGGTATCCTCTTAAGCGTGTTTATTTGTATTTTTCCATTTTAGAACATTCGAGTAACTTATGTAGAACTGATACATAAATGTTCCAAGAGAGAGTTGGAACATTCTTCCTAGTCACTTCTTCCTAGTGAGAGTTCAGTGGGATTTGACTTTACCATCCTAATGGAGTAGATCTGCACCTCACTGCTTCAGCTGCAAAAGACCTAGGCTAACTTGGTCTACACATAGACCCCTGCAATCCCTTCCCACAGACAGAAACCATCTGACATACAGCTCCAGTGGAAGAATGTCCAGGGGTAAAGGCTGCAGGGAAGCTGGGGAGCCAGGGAGGTGGATAAGGGTCCAACTATCTCTTCTGCAAAAACAGAGTTTGGGCTTATGTGATGCAGAGGGCCTTAGGCAAAATTCATCCTCACATGAAGGCTACCAGATTAGGGAATGTTTATTTAAAAAGGGAAAGATTGTTTGTTCTGCTCTGCTATTTTGCTGCCCTAGCAGCTATGCATGCAGAGCAGGCAAGGAAAGTGAAAGCTGCTATGACAATAGCCAGGGGAGCAACCAAGGCACCAAGACACTGCACTCTGTAGCACTTGAACAACCAGGATGAAGAATAGAGCCTAAATCTGGAAAGAAAAACAGAAACAAACCTCAAACCAAAGCAACCCACCATGCTTCCCATGAAAATAATGAGCCCTCAACTACAATACTTAGCCATCCTTCAGGAAGAACACTGCTAAAAAAAGCATGTAGAGAATCAACACTGTGAATTGCTGGCAGTAAAATGCTATTAATCATCACCAGTAAATATTATTAAAACTATTCACATCTCTGAGAAGGGGCAGGGTGGAGGGTAAGAATATAACAAAATAACTTATCTCTAGGTTTCAGTTTCCCCCTCTATAAAATGGGGAAGAGAGAACACTCATGCACATTTCCTTGTGGTGTTCTGACATGTTGTACACATTGAAACCTGGTTCTCCTGCAGTATCACTACAGCATGTGCTGCATTATTTAATTTCTCTGCTCTTATCACCTTCAGCACACAGTGGTTAGGCTTCATCACCACACATGTTAGAAATAATGCAAACAGATACAAGGAGTCCAACACAGAATTACAGGAGAAAAAAAATCTGCCTATTTAAAGTGCAGAAAGAGAGCAGAAATATTGAATAGTTTTTAATAAACCATTTGCAACTGCATGCAAAAGTAGGACAGAAAAGGCATTGTCCTGCAGGACTAGAATGGTCCTTGTTAGCTGTGGACAGCATTGCACTCAGTTTCTGGTCTGTCCCAGCCTGACCAAGCAAGCACAGGGAATACCATGCTAGCTCAGGAGGGCTTGTAAGAAAAGCCTCCTCCCTGGCTACCGAGTCCCAGAAATCCCAGCTGTAACTGTAATTGTAACTCCCAAATACATCTAGCTACACAACATGGTAGAGGGGAAAAAGATCCCAGAGACCTCAGCACTGATTCATGTACATCCCCAGTCCCCATCATCCTGAAAACACAGCAAACAGATGTGCAGAAGTTGGATTTCTAAGGTGATGTAGGTACTATAAGATGTAGAAGGTACTAGCTCTCATTCCCTTTTCTATCCCCTGCCAAAATTTCCTGACTTGGTAAAGAAAAGAGGACCTCATCACAAATACAAGAGCCTGCTGAAGCACTGAAGAGCAAATCACTCACCAGCTGTCCCTGAGTGATGTACTTCTTCCACCACAGATAAGGACGCATTGCTGGAACAGCAGACAATCCATAGTAGGAGTACATGAGGACATGGATAAAGCTGTTCAGTGTGGCACCAAAGTAAGCTAAAAAAAGGGTAAGGGAAAAAGAAAGTACACTGCATTACCAGGAAGGAACATGCTGTTTCATGGAACCTACAAAAATAACAAGTTCAAAATGTTACTATTTAAAAGATGATTTATCTTAGAAGAAAAGCAAGAGGGTTCTTTTTTTACCCTGTTTTTCATTCTGCCTACCCAATGGAGTAGCTGAACTGCTTTGCAGCTTTGTGCTTTACACCAGTCTTCTGGTTTTGTTTCCTCAAGTTACTCTTTTTCACATCTACATTATGGTTTCTCAAAGGAACTGAGGAAACTGATAAAAAGAAGGAATGCTCACATACGAAACAATCAATAGCTTCACCATTCTACTTTTAGGTTTATTTCACTTCCTTCCAAGCAGGAGCCAATTTTGTCATTGGCTTCAGATATCTTCAGAAACTGCAAGTTAGCTATTTTATTTGTCCTTGTTTACAGCACCCTCAGTCATTAAAGAAGCTTCTAGCTTAACACCAAACTGCATCGAGCTGTGATGACACAATAGAACATAAAGCTTGGAAGAAGAAAAACACAGGACTAGAAATAGTACAAAAGTGTTTTCAAGACACGTGAGCACAAGACAAATTCTACGTACATGCAGTTTTAATTGCTGTATGAACAAGGACTGACTTCCTTGGAGGAGAACGTGTTTCCAAATGCAGACCTTTTATAAGTTCAGTATTACTCACTGTTGTGCTGACAACACAAAACAAATACAAGTTTCTATGCTGTTTGGCTCACAGACCAGACTCCCAAGGAATGCAGCCTCTTAGTCTGCATTGCCAGTAGCTCACATCCATCGGGTTTGAAAAGGTTTCTCTTGAATGGAGTGTTCAACAAAGCCAGTATCTATAAGCTGCACATCTTAACCACAGCTAAGCCATGATAATGCAGTTAGGAAACTAGATGCCAGCTAAATGCAGTAGAAGTAAAGAATAAAAGTCAGACTGCCAAAGGTTAGCAGGATTTAGACAAGAGAGACATGGACATTTTCCACTTAAGATTCATTTGTTCATGTTCACTAGTGCTTAGTGGACAAGATTTTAATTGAAATAATTTGTTATGGCCAGTGGTATAATGAGCTTAAATTAAGAAAGTCATATCTCAAGTGAATTTTACAGACACAAGGACTAGAGTCACTTTTAGCTGTTTTATAGCTGAAACAAGCTTCTGGCTTGACTTGGAAAAGAGTATTGTTTCATCAGAGGGTCTATAACTACAGCAAAAAAAAGAGAAAGCAAGGTTGATGGGTATCTGACCTGGGCTAATGCACCTGATAAATGTCACACTGTCACACAAATTCTTCAAACTACACAGACATTTCTTTCCTAGAGGCTGCGCTGGCAGCTTAATTCCTGCAACCATCTACAACAGTTGTAATTTAGCAAAGGAGCTTAATATGGTACAGAACAAATCCTGCAGCTGAAGGTGCCAGAGACGTTTGGTTTGATCAAAAGACCACCAAAACAAAGCCCCTGTTGCAGATGTTCCCCCACCATAGCCCAGTACTTACAGTGACCACAAGGCACCCAGTTCATAACAAACCACCAGATGTTCAGCATTGTTGCATGGTGGTAGACATGCAGAACAGTGATCTGATGATTATTTTTCCTCAAAATGAAAAAGAAAGTATCCATGAACTCAATGAGTTTGGAGAAATAGTACCACCAGAGGACACGTATGATCTGGAAAGGAGGAAACAAGTTTTAGAAGCTTTGCACATTGTGGGGGTTTTCAACTCTTAAGTTATCTAAGTGATTAAAATCCAGTATTCTGTCCTGCATTACTAGGATTGAAGACACTACTGGGACCTTCTGTAATACTTCTGCCTCAGGTTTCTCCATAGGAGAAAGAGGTACAAATCTATAGCTACAGCTGAAAACAGGATGACAAAGACTGCTTCATGAGGCTACTGCTGTGCACCTGGGTTGACCTGGGAGAAGTAAGAAGATACTTAACCAGAGCTGGTGCTGCAGTGCTCTCTGTAAAGGAGAGGTCACAACTGTGACCAGAAAACATCATCGCCAATCTCAGAAAGAGAAGGGTAGTCTCAACACAGAGTGGTTGGATACAGTGTGAAGACCAAGTCCTCATTTTTTGATCTGGGGACACTTGAAAATTTGCACATAAATACCAAACCATGAATACATCATAGATTAACTATTATGTCTGACGGTGCTTCGTCTATTGTACTGCAAAAAGAGGAAAAAGATCAATAGTGTTCTGCTCTCCACTTACACTCAAGTGGACAATTTGAAATATTTCCAGCTCTAAGTCTCCATTACAGTACCTTCATATCAGCCTCTCCTCCACTGTGTGTATCCTGACAGAAGAAATTGTATCCTCCTTCCAACACTCCTGTCACCAGCTGAGCAAATAAAAAAAATAAAGCATTATTTGAGGAGAAGGCTGAACTCCATTGCACCTGCAAACCTCCACAATGGCTCTGCCCAGAGATCTGGTGTCAAGAAAATCCTGGACACCCGAGAGTGGCATTAGGTTGAATTCATGTTCCAAGCAGTGACTGAATCATAGTGAAGGGTGAATTAATAAATTCTCCCAATTGGGGTATACCAGAATAAAATTAGGAGAAAACATTTTATCCCCACTGTGCATTTTCAGAGTGAAGTCTCCTTCTTTGCTGATGGTCTCATTGTTAGAGAAAGCAGATAACCAAAGTTCAGTAAATACATTTTTCTTCAGATTACTTTTGGAAAGAACTGTATCTTTAAAAAAAATTATACTCAAGAGATGTGGCTACAATTTTTTCAACCATATGACAGGGCATATTTCAGCTTGGCTCTCCTTAACAGTTAACAACACATGCTTCACTGCATTGCCATTCTTCAAGATCTTTTTAAGCAACTCACTCGTCCCAAGCACATTACATCCTTCCCAATATAAGTGACATCCTCTGCAGGATATGCCACTGCCTGCCTGACTTCCTGGCATAACAAGTAACACCTCAAACATAACGGAGTCACAATGAAAAGTAATGATCAACTATTGGTTATGATAGATGACAGGGTGTCTGCTGTGGAGGGGCTGGCTCTGAACTCTAGAGAAACAAGATCCACGCTGGATGTTCTCACCCTTTCACAGATGGTAGGACAGGTTGAGAGCTGAATGGGAGAAGGAAGCATAAGCAAAGACATGAACAAGATACCCCTTAATATCTCAACAGAAGGGATCATTGAACATTGTTTATAAAGATGTTCTTCCCCTTGGGAATAGCATGAGGAGAGTAACAACTTGAGGCAACTCCCAAATGAAAAAAAAAATTGTTAGGTATCTCATAAAACATCTGAAAGGCAGAAGCAAGTTGTATGGTTTTGCCCTTATCTATCTACAGGATAAAAAATAGCTTTGCAAAGCCACAGTAGAAATTCCTTATACTAAAAGTAATTTTAAAAGATGACTTGATTAAAGGACTAGAATGACTGGTATGACAAAATGCTGTTCAGAACTGTGAACAGGAAGCCAATTTTAAAAGGTTCGATAAAGATTATCCCCCTAAACAATCTACCTTTCCCCAGTGTTATTTCCTTCATGCCTCATTTTCCTCCTATATTAGCTTTTAAAATACTCAAGTCAGCCTAGGTCATTATTTTTGACCTTCTAAGATAGTATTATTACTGCAATTTAGGGGAAAAAAACGTACATCTAGTTTATCATAATATACAGATCTGAAAATATCTCTTGTATTACAGATAAATCAATATCACTCTGCCACAGCAATGGCAGGGCAGCCGTGCACATCAGCAGCAGACTCAGGCACTTTCCCTACCCAAGCAACAAAGGGAAGGCAGCCAAGGAAGGATTGCTCTCCTGGCTGCAGGGCTCTGTAGAGGACACCAATTTAAAAGTGGTACCTTGCTAAAGGACCAGCTGTGCCCCAGAGCAAGCTTTGCACCAAGCCACTTTCAGGCCACTGAGGGAAAGTCCGCGTGCCTTGCAAGCACCCGCCAGTCCCTCAGACAGGACACCACATTGTGCTGTGATCATGTTAAGTAAGACCTTACAGACGTTTTCATACAGTTCTCATAGCTCAAGGAAGTGTTAGGAATAGAAGGATAATCACATTGTTTACATTGTAATTAATCCAAACAACATCCATCATTAATGTTGCACTCTATAAACTTCTTCCCAGTAAAGGCTGGCATAGTGAATCCACAGCACTTTTCCTTCAAGTAGTACAGGCTCACCACCTAGAGTGTAATGCAAAGGTGTCTCCATAGATCCCACCTCTCTAAAGGACAACGGCATCAGTGTGGCTATGAGCAGTGGCTTCACCTCAACCTGAATATTCTTTTGTTTACAAAAGAATATATTATTGTATGCTAGGAACTGTAATACTCTCACAGCCACAAACAACATAAGCAAAGCAACATTTGTAGGAATTGTCAGCATATTTTATCATATTTAGTATGGTTGTGAAAATAATTTCATTCCCCACTTTCCAGAAGGAACTGATTGGTTAAAAGCTGCTACAGCTGCCCACAAACTGCTGTTGCTGCCCACAAACCTTACTCAGTGCAACATACAACATGTAAATAATCTTTTTCCCCATTTAGCCAGCTGCTCCTTTGCCTGACACCATTATTTCCTGTACCCACAATGCCTTCATCACATGCTAGAAAGCTTCAGAAAACAAAAGCAAGAGATGACTGTGAAACATGACCACAAATGGCTCCATTATGCACGGGTGTATATTCCCAGGGAGCTGCTTCCCTGCCACCACAAAAGCTATAAGGAGGGGTCAGAAATTTTCAGGAGTGCATTTAAGTCCTTGTTAACGCATGCTGTGGTCTCCTCCCTGGATGGCCTGTGTTTCCAAGATCTCCTTACACCACTGCACCATAGGTCTGAAATTTGCCCAGAAACAGAATGGTGGCTCCTCTGTCAACACAGCCTTGAGACAACCTTTCCTTCCTTGCCTGTTCTCTCCAGAAGTCCTTCATCTTCAGGCTGGCAGGAGTCCAGGCCTGCTGATGTCACTGCTGATGGACAACTACAGGTAAGTCTTCTCTTGAGAAATTAACATGTCAAGAAAAGGCCAATTATAACCATTTGCACTTGAGCAAACCACTTCACATGGTTTCTAAACAGCACAAAAAGATAGTTCATAAGCCAATTAAAATGGTACTCAAACTCAATGTTAAGCTCCTCAGCTCAGAGGAAAAACCTGCAGCTCAAGATTCCATTTGTGCTGAAACAACCCACTTTCTTCCCCTGCAATGAACTTTTCTTTTTTCCTATTGCTTTCATTTTGTAATTCTGTTGCTCAAGTCTTTAAAATGCTGTGGCACATGCTGTTTTACCACCTCTGCTACTGAAATAGGCCAGGACACTAATACTAGTCTGACTGGGTGGAAGAGAGGTGTTACTGTGGAGGACTTTGTTTTTTTCTTGTGATAAAACTAAAGTCTGAGACTTACTCAGGAGAGGGGCAGATAAGGGACCTAGTACTACATCACTCTGTCAAGGCATGATGGGTTTACAAGGCTCAGAAGAGAGCTAGATTAGAATGAAGAGAAACAGAAGTTCATGTCTGATCAAAGCAAGCAAATGCCTGCACAGATACAGAACTTTATCTTTACATTAATGCAGTTACCCCGGGGCAGAGATAAGAGCTTCAGGAGGGTGAAGAAAGAAAGGGGAGAGGAAAGAGCAGGCTAGCTGCCACCCATGGCTCGTGTGACACAGCACCTCTGCACAGAGCCCCCTGCTTTCTAAGACATTTCCTACACCATATGCAACACCTCACTCATCAGGAAAATCTAAGACTTTTCTCAGGGAGATTCAGTGTGGAATTAACTTTTCAGATGAAGAAAAAAGACAGTAAAGAGATCACTTAAGAAAGTGAGCCTTCATCATTGACCAGTTTTCTCTAATGTAAGCCCAGGTGGTCTAGATCACTTGGCCAGTTTTACTAACAAACTCCCCCAAAATAACACAGGTCTGTGTGCAGTGTAACTGGGTACCTGGCTCTCTCCCCTTCTAGCTATCTTGCCCAGCTGAGACTCAAGCAGAAAGCCAGGGGCACAGGCACGGGTCACAGCGTTGCAAGACGCCTTCTGATCCCAGCACAGAGCAGCAGCACAGGGGAAGCAGCGCTGCCTCCCGTTCCAGCTGCTCCTGCAGCTCCTCCAGACACAGCCGTGCCAGCCAGCAGGTGATCAGCCCATATCCTGTAACCCCACTGCCAGACCCTGCTAGACACCTGCTCCACCACGCAGGAAGCCATTCCTTGATGATCCTGCCTGAACATGAGGGTGTTATTTCTCCCTGAAGTCTAAGCACTGTAGTTTTTTATAGAATAAAGCATTGTTTGTCCCCAAAGAACATCCTGTCCTCCTGAATTATGTGACAAATTAGCCTGGAAAAACCTCTCCAGCTCCCCTAGATCTGCCTTGTCTGTTATATTGTCTGGGACAAGAGCAGTCCACTTCTCTGCAAGTACCAAAACCCAGCCAAGTCATTAAATATCCTAATAAAAAAGGTATAGCAAGCACAGACAGAAAGTATTAGGAATTCCACATAGCAGGTCTAAAATTCCTAGTGATTTTAGACCAAAGTACACAACACCTAGAGCTACACAAATCCTATGATGCCAAATTTCCCCATATTATTGCTTACAATCATTCAGATATAAAGGTCAGAAAACCAAGTAGGTCATTCTTTTCATCCCAGTTGGGAGGATACCTCACTTTAATATCTTGTTTTGCTCACATAATATACAAACTGAGCTGTGATGCTATGAATCATGACCTGAATCACCACAGCTGTAACTCAGGAAAAACTTCAAAGTAGGGTTTCAGGTGTATTGCACACAAGCTATTAAAGCAACTTCTTTTCAGACACGCTACTAAGCCAGTTCATAAATGGTGACATTTTATGATTTTCCTCGCAGTAGGATTGAAAAATTTTAATCCAACTGAAATGTAAAATGGTCTTTTGAGAGCTCCTTACAACAAGGAGAACAGGGAGCTACGCAAGTTCTCTGAATACTCAAGTTCTCTAATGTTCCTCATTATTCTGTCTTAAAAGCAAATAAGTGTACTATAAAGTACTGATATATGGCTAATCCTTGAAATGAAAATTTCCAAAACTGATGAGATATGAGCAAGGGTATCACAAGCTGTGCACCAACAGGGGTAACTGTGCAGCTACTTCAGATCGAGAACATACCTAGAGATGCAAGAACCCATTTTTCTCCTATGCCCTTTTGTTCTCTCCCTGCAAACATCAAGCAGTGTGGTGTTATGTCAGCATGGCTCTCTGCTTTGCAGCATTTTTATGGGATCAGTCCCTTGTTGTAGAGCATCACTTGCCCTCACATCCACCTTGTAAGTGCTGCCAACCACATTTTATTGCCACTTTAATGCTATAATGTGTTTAATAACCTTCATAATGCTTTAACTTTGTGTATGCCTATTTACAAGGAGAAGGTATATTTACAATACTAATGAACAATTCCATATGGATAATACTGGATTAAGAGCAACACTCATTTTCACATGAAGTATTTCGTTATATAGGAAGGAGGGGTCTTAATATTCACTGTATTTTAGCTGTGTCATTTCTCCACAATATAAAAGCTATTTATCTGGTTACAAACATGAAGACTTCTTCAGCATATAATGAACAGTCCTCCCTTGGTAACCAGTTTATTGTTTGCAAGAAAAAGACATTTATAGGATCAACAGTTAGGGTATTTTCTCTTGTTTAAATTTACCAGAAGGTTTTGTAACATAGCAGAATGTTACAGCAATTTAGAAAGTATTCACACTTGGTACAACTGAAGAAAAGTCTGCACTTCTAAACTCCCAATAACATTTCTGGAGGTTAAAACAACAGATAACTATATAACTGTAAATAATACCTGCATGAAATAATGTGGATGGACCAACATCAACACTACATTTAGACAAATTAAACTGATCAACACACATTTTTTTCTGGATTATAACACCCTGACAAGGAGTTTAGAAATGTAAGCAAATCAAGAACACAAGTAATTCCAAGTACCTACTGAATGCAAAACTGCTCCCAACTGAACAATTAAGCATCAAATTTCTTATTAAACCAACCCAATAATTTTTGAGTAGACAACTCACTACACAAGAGAAATAACATTGAATTTAAATACTCCATCTTTAAACACTCACCATGTAGAACACTATAGAATTAACTACAAACTTAAAAGAGAATCACAGCTTATATACACTTCTAACTAACTCATGCAAAAAAAAAAGAGATTAGTAGATTTAGTCCTAGGTTGTATTTGGAAAGACTGTAGTGAAAGAATTGAAAAGAGAATGTTGAAAATGAAATATCTCATTACAGAACGAAGAAATGCTTTGGTTAAAAGTGTGCCAGAATATTCTGTACATTAATGCAAAAGCGTAATTTTCTGACCACATCATTATTTACCCTACCATAGTTCTTCATTTTCACTTGAACAAAAACAGACAGTTCTGAGTAAAAGGAGCTAAAGAGCTCTCTTGGAAGTGGAAAACTTTATACTGCCTGAATCTTTGGAAGTCCACAGAAGGTTAAATTCAGTTTGAAATCTACTTGTATGTTTAGATTTTAAGCCTAAAGAAATAGATTAATCACAATGGCATTGTTTCAGCAACATTTTTTTTTTCCTCAGAAAATCTAAGAGGATGCAAAAGAACTTATTGGAAGCTTACTGAAATAGATGCAAGGAGTGTGTGCATGATTAAAGAAGTAAATAAAACATCTTGCCCTCCAGATAAAGCCACAGTTTTGCTACAAAGCACTTTGTACTGTACACCAGCACAATCACATTGAGCAAGGAGATGTTACTGAAGGAGTAGCCAAGTTCATGCTGAAAGATCAGGACCTCACTTGCATCAACTGAGCAAAGTGCATTTGAAACATTGCTAACCAAGGTCAGCAAAGATGTTTAAGGCAAGGTTTGTTTCACACCATCCTTAGAGGTAACATTACAATTAAGGCTTTCTGCCCAGACAAGTGACATTGAAAATGGTTGCACCGCTTCTGCAGATGCTCCCTGAATTCAGAGGCACTGCTCTACTTCCAACAGGAGCCAATGTAATTAAAACAGACACTGCAAAACAAGCCTGAGCAACCCTCTTTCTCTTACCTCATAAAACATATACAGAGAAAGCAGTGTAAGTCCAAGGTTGTAGATGACTAGAATACCCCTGCATGAGAACGGCTGTTTATTCCGCATGTACTTTGGTCCTAGCCATACAATTAGTAAGTACAAAGCTGAGAAGATAAAGGTAGGTGTATAGTTCTCCAGAAGAAGCCATCCTTTTACTCTGGGGTCTGAAACAAACAAACAGAAATATACACATACTTAAGATTTTGTAAGGAGAGAATTCGACACAACTAAAAATAGTTGTACCCAAAATTATTCCAGTGCTAGAATACCAAAGAAAGACAAAGGAAGTGCAACAAGCCCTTTTACTAACAGCCACATTGCTAATTACAAACAATAATATTTTGTTTACATATTTAAGAAAGCAGAAATCATTATTTTCCTAAGGAAAAAATATTTTTAAGTTATTACCACTATTATTTTTAAATACTCCTTACCATTCAGAACTGTCACCCACTTGAATACCACAGATAATTATAAATAAAAGCTTCAACAAATCTCTCCCCTTCATTTTCTCAAACCAGCCCTTCCTGATGGTACATATCTTATTTCCTAGAGTCAGCAAACCTACGAGCAAAGCAGATACCTCTGTAGTTATAGGTGGATGATCCTGATAATTATTTTCCAGTCAATTCTAACACAATTAGAATTTATGTGCTATTAGAAAGAATTACATTTTGGAGTCCTTGTGTGAGCAATGGAACACAGAGCAGTCAGTCCTGCCTGAGTAACCAGTCTGGTTGGCAATGCATCAGCAAAGCACATAAACCATCCTCAATCAGAGAATTTGAGGGGACTACTTGGAACATTAGTGTGATCCTTTTGAACCACAACTGTGTTGTCCATACCCAGAAACAGCACAGTACCTCACTCCTCTCACTTAAGTCAGTCCAAAGTACTGAAATCAAGTTAACCAAACTATAAATGAACAATTCAAGTATTGCTGTCGTTCACAGTCTCAATTTTAAAGGAGTCATACATGGATCCTGAATGTATGAAAGGAGGCCTTAAAATTGTAGGTTGGAAAGTAGGTAGGCAAACAAGGGAATTGTTTAGATTTGCCACCTTTATGGTTCATGATTTTTCTCATACAGCAAATAGAGACCATATGCCAGCACAGGCAATATGTTACATCAGAACATCCAGGCTAATGTAAACAGGCTTAATATGAAGAGAGAGGCAACAAGGGCACCGAGATACTAATAAAAGCAAACAGAAAACACACTTAGAAGAATCAGAGGCTTGTTCCATCTCCTGTGGACTTTCTCCTGAGAAGAAGGGGCACCATCACCGGATCTTGAGTGGGACAGAGAAAATGCATTACTGCAGCAGTCAGAAGAAGAAAGCACATGCCACTGAGCAGCACTGCTCTGCACACTCTGTGCAGGATGCAGTCATTTAATTCCCCTGGTCAGAACCAGGTGGAACTGGGCCATCCTACCCAAGCCTGCAGCATGAGGCCCCTGCTTGTCCTGGTTCCACAGTCTCTAGCTTCCTCACACTGACCAGGACTGCAGTTCTCCACCTGCAGAGTTTTTCCCTGGGCAAAATCTATCAACACTATTGCATCTTCAAAAAATAATGATTTCAAACAAGTAGCGTTTCCCAAAAACAATAGATATTTTTAGTGAAAAATTCCAGAGAAGATCTAGTTATGAAGGCAGGAGTATTTTTTATTCCATTAAATGCAAATTAAAGTGGCTTTTTTAGAAGAAAAGCTATTACTAAATAAAAAAAAAAGAAAGCAGCAAAGATCTGTGTGAGGTAAGTCACTCACTAAGACAAACAACATGCCCTTAACTGATAGTAAGAAGAATGACCTCTTCAGGTCAAAAGATCAGAAGCATTGAATACTCTTATTTATAACACTGTCAGACATTTTGATGCTTTGCAGATCCTTAAGAAAGTAGTCACCTGTCAATGTCAAGTTAGAAGAAAAATGTTTATTGTGTTCTAATAAGATCAGTTTGATTTATTTATTATGTTATTTTTATTTATGTATTTATTAACTTCTGAGAAATCTTACCTCTGGGTCCAAGCCAAACATCAAAGTAACTATTGATTGTTTTATCCATAAGTTCCATTATATAACCTACTGAAATGGAAAGAAAAGGAGAAAGTTAGTTTTTCTGCTCAGGAAAATAGTTTACTGGTCAGCATCTGAACACATTCTGTTAGGGTTAACAAAGAAAATACTAGTATGCAAAAATTCCAGCAAAAGTAATATTTTCTCAGCATATATAAAGTACATAAAGCTTACTCTAGTCTCAGAGAGTCATTGGTGTATGAGCCACATTTCCCACTGAAGTACTTAATCACAGTTACAGATGCACAGAAGCTTAAAATAATGAATTCAGATTAACCTGAAGTTCCTTCTACTTCTGTATTTTGTACACGCAAATAAAAGCTGGCATCTTGAAAGATCCCTCAGTGAGGAGGACGACTGGACTTTGAGAAAGCCTGCAACATTGAAATTTTCATATATAGGCTATTAAGATATCTTAGCAAAAAGTCTCAAATAACTAGCAAGGCTAGCTAGGGAAGAGGAGGGAAGGAGGAAAACATAAACAGTGGCTCTGCTATCACCTGCAGATAGGTGACTGATTACAGCTGTGATTAACAGCCCATAAAACCAAGAGATCAAGAGTCACCGAGTGACAGAGAGGGCCGCTGAGTCCAGGGAGAAAACAGAAAACACAGCATCTCCCGTTCCAGAAAGTGCTTACTGGTTAGACATTACCAGATAAAATTCATCCAACATCAGTAGAGTGATTCAAATGTCATCTGTCAGGTGCTCACGTGGCCACTATTTATTGGCAGCACCTGGTCTGTACACGGAGGCACTCACACTGGGGTACCTCACTAGGTTAAAGCCAGAAAGAAGTAGGGACAACTGTGCACAAAGCTGTTTTCAAGAGAAGAGGAAGTAATTTTCTTCTTGATTAAGAAAAAACAAACCAACCAACCAAACAAACAAAAAAAAAACCAAAACAAAACCCCCCAACTCTTCCAATTTCCTCTTTTCTATCCAGAACTGTACTGTACTTTCACTAATAAAATTTTATCAATTTCTAATAGAATGGTTTTCACTTTGTGGTGTTTCTCATTTCCTAGTACTAATATTAAGAACAATTTTTAGCTATGAGAAAATAGCATCTGCAACACAAGCTGTCAGTATACCCACAGCACTAACCAAAACAATTATGCAAGCTTATATGTACTTGTGAAGAAAAAAAAGCTTTTTTTTTTTTCTTTAGTTCTACCTAAAGAAATATCTTCCACCTGTGAAAATCCCATCTCTAGGGGATTTGTGATTTATGCAAGTTAAATTAATCATATATCCTCTGGCTTTAGTCAGCTGGGACTGAAACCTCAACTTCATCCAGGTCCCACAAGAAAAGCCAAGTGGGATCCAAATTATGGTTTCTCCCATTCCCAAGTGGGAATGGGCGCCTGTGCTGGAAGGCCTGCAGGGGCTTAGACTTCCATGGGACCAAGCAAATACAAGGGGCTGAGGTCATGCATTTCCACTCTGAGGTCTTCCCTTCCACTGCAGGGCCCCAGGCTGGAGGCCAGCAGGCTCCCTGAGCACTTCTGCCTGCACCACCACCCACTGTTCCCTGCGGGGCTCTCAGGGACACACAGAAGAGACCTTCCCTTCCATGCCACAATGCTTGGGACTACAGAAAGCCACAGAAACATCACTGGAATCTGGTCACCTGGCACAAACAAAATGGCTTGATTGAAATAACCTGGAGTGTTGAAAGTATTTTGCAGCCCTAAATCATACCGGTTTTATTTTCTGACTTAAGAAGCCCAGCCCAAGAAATCAAACAATTCAGAATAAAGTGCATTTTTGGGATTATGTCACCTCACCAGCTATGGTACCATGAGCACTTGTGTGAATGGCCACAGCACTGGCACACTGGTGTTCTAGGAATAAAGAAATATAACTTGTGTCACCAGAAGCAGGTGGTGAGGAAGGCTGTGAGAAATTAGTATATAATTACAAGGAGAAAAAAAGATATTTAGAGAAAGCACTTTTTTTTGTCACCCATCTTTTTTTTCATTTATCAGCTATTAAATATTGCCATCCCTGCTGGATGATTCATTTTGTTGCTTGAGATCCCCACTTGAACAATTTGTTGCTCTTCTGATCCAGTACTAATTGGTCTAGTTATGCAGAACTGCATCAGCCAATAATCTGCATCTGACTTCAACCTTGCTTCTCATAGGCAAAAGCTTCAGATGGCAGAGGCTGGTACAAAAACAAAGGTTTGTTATACTAAATATACAAAAAAGCTCAAGCCAAAAGTGACTTGCTACATATATTGCTACATTTACTGGACACTAAAAATGCATATATGTAAATGAAACAAGTTAGAAACCAGAAACAAACTCTGCCTAGCTATAGTAAAGACAGCAATAAATGAAAGTCCATATTGAAGTCCTCCATAAAACTGGAAGTAAAACTCATTCCCCAAGAAGAGGAGGCTCTCTGCAGAGGTCTCAGCTTTTCTGGGCTGGTACCCCAAAGCAACTTTTTGTGCCAGCATTATGTAAAAGTAGATTGTAAAAGACACAGCAAAGGAAAAATTACTCCTGGTGTCGATTTCCAGAATTTGCAGAAAAATAAATTGTTTCAAAAGGAACTCATTTGTGTAACAGAAAAACAGAAGGAAACAATCTGCTTTTGTTCCAGAGGGGGTCATGTGAAAATGCATCAAGTCTCCTGCCAACAGCCACACAACATTAAACACTGCTTCAACAGCAGCAACTACAAGGGTTCTTTTTAAATTAGAATAGTTTCCCAATTCAGAGAAACATCAACTCCCAGAAAAATTAAACCAGTGGCCATTTGAAATGCTGTGATTGGCCTATTTCCTAATACTGAAAGTAGGGGAAGCAAATTCTGCAGCTGACTCCATACATGAGCAGCTCAAGCAGCAATGCTCCTTTACCTACAAGTCATCCCACAACAAGGCACACTATTCACAGAATCATGGAATGGTTTAGTTTGGAAGAGACCTTTGAAGCTTATCTAGCCCAACTACCCCACCATCTTCCACTCATGGTGCTCAGAGCATCATCCAGTCTTGAAAGTTTTTTGTGCATGGGGCATCTACCACTTCTATGACCAACCTGTTCCAGTGTTTCAATGCCCTCACTGAAAAAAATTTCTTCCTTACATCTAGTCTAAATCTGCCTTCTTTTAACTCAAATCCATTGCCCCTTGTCCTAACACTACAGTCCCTATTAAAAAGTTTGTACCCATTTTCCTTGTAGGCCCCTTTTAGGTACTGGAAGGGCACATAAGATCTCCCTGGAGCCTTCTCTTTACCAAACTGAACAGCTCCAACTTGCTCAGCCTGTCTCCATAGGGAGAGATACTCCAGCTCTCTAACCTGCTCTGGATCTACTTTAATATGTCCATGTCTTTCCTGTGCTGAGGACCCCAGAGCTGGATGCAGCACTCCAGGTGGGGTCTCACCAAAGCAGAGGGGCAGAATCCCCTCCCTCATCCTACTGGCCATGCTGCTTTTGATGCAGCCCAGGACACAACTGGCCTTCTGGGTTGCAGGCACATGTTGCCAGCTCTCCTCTACCAGTATCCCCAAGAGCTTCTCAGCAGGGCTGCTCTCAATCCCGTCATCCCCCAAACCACACTGATGGTTGCAGACTTCCCCAGCCCAGGTAAAGGACCTCGCACTTGGCCTTGCTGAACCTCATGTGTCTCTCAAGACTTCTTGAGCCTGTCCAGGTCCCTTTAGATGGCACCCCAGGCATGTCAACCACATCACTCAGTTTGGCTGTTGCCAAACTTTCTGAGGGTACACTCAATCCCACTGTCCATGTCACTGATGGAGACACTAAACGGTACTGGTCCCTCTACAGACCCCTGAGGGACACCACTTTGTCCATCAGGACTCTTGAGTTGCTGACCAGTACCCTCTGGATGTGGTCATCCAACCAATTCCTTTTCCAATGAACAATCCACCCATCAAATCCGTATGTCTCCAGTTTAGAGAGAAGGATGTTGTGGGGTCACTGTGTCAAAGGCCTTGTAGAAAAAGACTGACTACATCCATAGCTTTATTCAGTACCTACAGTCAGGGAAAAAAGACCCTATTAGGCCACACAATGCTTTGTAAAACATGTACCTCTATATACACCAGTTATTTTTTCCTAACCTGCCTTTTTACAATGGAAAAAAAAAATCATCCTCTCTGCCACTAAATTTTACCAGTGTAGCAAGGCACTTAACCAGGGCAAATTGGATCAGTCTGGAAGCAGTCAGGCTTACAATCTGGAAGACATTTCACTTCAAGTCCAAATATCTAATCCAGAAAAAACCCTATCTGATGCTTTCAACAAACAAAGTTACTGGATTTTAATTCTGCAACACAAACATAACAAAGGGTAAACTTGCACCTTGCCCCAACAAGATTAAGCAACATTATTATAATACTACATTTTCAATAATCCTCTGGATTTTGACAAACAGGGTTTTTTTAATCTTTTGGCATCCTGGGTTCATTACTGGCACTATGAGCTGAGACAACCACCATGCTCCAGCAGCCACCCAAATATCTGGGCAGAAGATGTGAAGCTCTGCCCTACTGATCAGTCTAGGCATTGATAGCCCTGGTGCTTCTTGGTGTAACAATCAAAAATACAGTTTAAAGCCTACACAGAAACATGCTTTTTTTTTTTTTTTTTTTTTTGTAGAACACATTTTAAAAAATTATTTATAGAAAGTGTTTCATACAGGCTACCAGCATTGACAGCCTGCTCTTCTAATGCACGTAAACTACTCTGAGGAAATGGCTACTACATACTGGAGGGTTTCAACCAGCTTCAGCCCTTCAAAAGAAGTTCTGTCCCTATGCTTTCCACAAAAATGTATTCTAGAGGGTTTATGCTATGAAGTAATTTAAGAATTCTTCATCACATTTTGATGGTGTTTCTTGAGCTTCTTCTTGGAGTAACTTTCCAGGTATAAAGATGATGCACAAAAATATAAAGGTTTGCTTTCTGTCCCATGGTACCCTTTCTAAGCAAATCAAACCGTTTTAAGCTCAAAGCTCAAAGCACTGTGAGCCTGCTCCCTTTCAGAAGGATCTTCCAGCTCTCACCTGACTGCTCAAGAACTCCCTGAAACAGATCCCAGTTTTCACAGCTAAGTGCCTGAACTTGAGTTCTAATAAAATCCCCAAAATAGGCATCTAAATAATTGTTCTGGCTTCTGAGAGAAATGTGCTGTCAGGCCTGGCTGCTCAGCCTTTTTGGAAAACAGCCACTTTCTCTGTTCTTAAATTAGGACTTCGAAGCCTAAATTTAGGCTTTTGCTTTTGGAAATCTTGATTTGTGTTTTCTCTTTAAAGTAATGTTTCCCAGTCCCTGCCACTGCAGAGGTGACTCTTCTTTTTCCTCCTAAAGTACAAACTATCCCTCCTCCAAAAACCCAAAGATCACACTGCTGTTTGCTTTTGTAGATGCACTGGATTGAAAATGTTCAGCTGCTTGAGAACTGGAACACAGCACTGATAATCAAAGCTGTCAACTGTTTTCTGTCCATTTGCCAAAGCTGCCCAGTTTCTCCTTTCAATTCTCCAAACCTTAACTGCCTCTTTAATAAGTTCCCTTTGCCTTTCAACTTCCTGCCAACTCCAGATTACCCTTTTCTTCCTTTTCTGAACACCCTTGTAGGGCCCAACCATGCTTAATGCTAGCAATAAAAAGGACTTCAGAATAAACTATAGTCCACATTGATCTGAAAGTGTAGGTATATTTATTTTATGGGAAACCAGGTGAAACATGACTGCTGCAGATTTTGCACTTTAATTTTGTTAAAATACAAGAAGCTTATTTTTAAACTTTATTTTGACTCTCTGTCTTTAGCAATGTGATTCAGATTTTTGCTCACTGGTATTAGCAGCAAACCCTCCAGCCTGCTGTTGACACATCCAGACCCACAGTGCGGAGCTTTAACGCTCACCAGCAGCACCACCATAAGGACATTCAGAAACAAATAATTCATATAAAATTCAGAGAAGTGTAACAAATATGGGATAAAGGACAGAATTCAGTTTCAAACAGTTTAACCTCAGTGGGTTAATGTGGGTTTAATCCTCAGGGATTTCAAACCATTTGAGAATGCATAGTTTAAAGAAAGACTTTGGGCAGGGGTGTATATAGGGGATAATATATAGGAGAAGTAATGTAATGAAATTACATATATATATTACATTATATATATTACATATATATATGTAATTTCTTGACATTACTTCTGTCATTTCATTCTCTCAAATCCTTCAGTAATGGTTAGCTTATTACATAAAGAGCAATGTGGTAAGAAAGTATTTTACAGAACAGAAATAAATACAAGAAAGGATACTGCAAAACAGAATACTAATTGCACTCAGTACACAATACCTCATGAAATCAGAATCTAATGATCTTCAGATAGATAAGAGAAATGATAGGTTCCTGCAATTTTATTTACACCTTCAGCGGATCTCAAATAGCTCAAATTAGGATTTGACTGTCCTAGGATTACAACACTCACGCAAAATTCATCCCCTTGCACTCAACAGCTCTTGATATGGCAAGGGATGACTTCAGACAGAGGGAAAACACCAAGGGTGATGGCCAAGCAGGAAGAGCAAGTTAGAAGCAAGCACCCAAACATACTCATGGAAGTATTAAGAATCAGAGGAAAATGGTTTATGACTGCCTCGACATGCCAGAAGGATGTATCCAGCATCCATCTACTAACAAGGACATTTCATGCTGCAGAGCCCCCCTGAGCAGCAGCAGCTCTGGCATCACTCAGCACTATGGTTTTCCCAAGAGCATGCATTTTCCTGGAATTAAGTGCTCAAAGGAGTATATCCTGTGCCTGAACACCGTGCCTGTACACCAGCACTGCAATACTGGAAACCTCCTCACCGCTGCCAGCTTACAGCCCAGTACTGCGAGAGCCATACAGTCAAGACTGAAGGAGTATTTACAGAAATAAAATGTGGAGGAAGAAAAGGCAAAGCATGCAGGTTTATTTCAACTGCTGCAATTGTAATACACAGCAATGACACTGCAGAGAACTGCCTAGGGTTTCAGAACTGCTTCCTTTTTTTTTTCAATTGAAACAGAAGAAAGTATCTGTAACAAACTAGGTTAGATGAAATAGGGGGAATATGTACATGGCACAAGAGCAACAAGTTGACTTTTTGTAAGGAAAACCGAAGTACAGTGCTTGCTAGACAGCTTTGCTCCAAAGCCCCCCTCCCAAAGCACTATGGGCAATGTTTATTAACAACTACTTTTTGAATCTGAAGTTCCATCTTTTTACAAAAGCTCTGCTGGTATTGTAATTGGGAAAACAAGGGAACCTGGGGGTCCTGGTCAATGACAAGTTGAACATGAGCCAGCAGTGCCCTGGCAGCCAGGAGAGCCAACCCTGTCCTGGGGGGGGCATCAGGCCCAGCATGGCCAGCGGGCAAGGGAGGGGATTGTCCCACTCTGCTCTGCACTGGGACAGCCTCACCTTGAGTGCTGGGGGCAGTTATGGGTGCCACTCTATAAAAAAGGTATTTCAACTATTAGAGAGTGTCCAAAGGAGGGCAACAAAGACGGAGAAGGGCCTAGAGGGGAAGCTGTATGAGAAGCAACTGAGGTCACCTGGTCTGTTTGGCTTGGAGGAAACTGAGAGGAGACCTCACTGCAGTTACAGCTTCTTGTGAAGGGAGGAGGGGGGCAGGCAGATCAGAAGCTGATCTCTTCTCTGTGGTGATCAGTGACAGGACCCAAGGGAATGGCCTGAAGTTGTGCCAAGGGAGGTGTAGGTTGGATATTAGAAAAATGTTCTTCACACAGAGGGTTGTTGGGCACTGGAACAGCTCCCCAGGGCCGAGGTCACAGAAACAGCCTGACAGAGTTTGAGAAGTGTTTGGACAATGCTCTCGGGCACATGGTGCGATTCTTGGGGATGGTGCTGTGCAGGGCCAGAAGTTGGACTTGTGGATCCATTTCACTTCAGCTTATTCTGAGACAACATGTTAGCTGCAGCTCACAAATGAAAATTAGCCTCAGGAGGCCTGGGAAGCTAAAGAGAGTTGAGAAGATGAAGAGAAAAAAGCTAAGTCCAGAGAGCCATAAGGATTTTACCTTTCATTTCTGGTCTCCTATCTTTTATTCAAAAGCCACCTGCAAGAAAGTCTGAAAATTTTTTCTCTCCTTTAATAATGAGATTCCTGTAATCTCTGTCTACTTCACTCAAACCAACTTTATACTTCCACAGGAGAAAAATAAAGTTACAGTCCCCAAAGCCTATTTTAATGAGCCTTTTTGGTCTAAAGGTTGTATTTTCAAACAACAGAACCAATGACACTAGAATAAGTAGAACCAAGGATGGAAAAGCCCAGCCTTGAATGACCATTACATTCAAGAGCACTGTGTACTCAAGACAATAAGCTTCAACTTACCTTTTCTTGAAATGCCCATCCCTCATAATGGCATAATAAAATTTAAAAAGAAGTAGGAAAAAAAAATAGTGACAAGTGGGACTTTCCCTCCACATATCTCTCATTTCCTCCAACACCCACAGCCGCACCACCAAATCTGAACACCAAGTACATTTGTCATCTACTTGCCCACTCCTCTTGCCAAAATCCTCCACTGAGCTCTGAATCCAGGGGACATCTCAAGAATAAAATGCAAATCATGGAGATATATAATTTCTGGTTACCTCCTTTGCATTTAGTAGCTTGACACATGAAAGTTTGCCATCTAATTTATAAAAGTACTTAATATTCTCCTGCACATGTGAAACACTGTACAAAGCAAAAAATGGCTGTGTGCAGTTATCCTGTAAACAAGGCTTAGCCATGAAAAGGTTATCTCAGGTTCACATGCTGACTAGATACAGCAATCCAATAAAAAGTGGAGGAATTAGAAGACCATGAAAGCTGAGCATGACAGTCACAAAGGTAATGCTACACCATGCAAATCTGACTTGTACAGGGATAAGAGTGCACATAAAACCTGAATTAAGATGCCCTGCTAAGATGTGAAACTACAACCCCTGTGTTCAGGTGTGTAACTTGACACTTTTTGGAGGAGCACTTGTGTTTTGGAAACCAGATCACACTGAAAAAGCACACAAACAAGTCACCCTTAGCAAGCTACAGTATGTTAAATACTTATTTGTGTGCTTGTACTTGGGAGTACTGTGGGAGAAGTGAAATTCTCTGGTGAGCCCTAGTACACAAAACTACATGCAACACATTGAAGCAGTTACATTCCTCAATACAAGTGAATTTCTGTACTTTAATCTAAAATAAGAAAGGATTCATACTGGCACTATAAATGCACCCCATCTCTTTATACAATCAGCCATGCAATGAGATGTCAATCTTAAAACTTTTCTATGTTCTGGCTGTACACCTCTGAGACCTTATGTGGCTGCAGCAGTACCAATACTTGGTGCCTTAATTTTAAGATGCTAAACATCATTCCAGACTATGTATGATCGTATGTACCATCATACATAAGTAAACAGTAATAACAGAGGTCAGGCAAGTATGAATGACAGCTGGCTTTATTTAAAAAGAAGAAGGTACAAAAAAAGCCTCCAAAGCTCCTTTTCCCACCATTCTGAGAAGTAAAAGAAGAAAAATTATTTTAGGTACAAATATTATGCCATGGCATTGTACTGCTCAGAACAGAACCTAACCATTTTGTGCCCTGTTAAACTCCCTGCCTTTAAAACAGAAAAAAAAAAAAAAAAAAAAGGCTCATTATTCAGAAAATCAACTACTTTAAGATCTAACTTTAAGATCTAACTGCCTTTCTAAAGGATAAAAGTAATAACATTATAGAAAGCAAGTTTTTGACCTTGTTTCCTGCCTAGGATGCAGGAAGGAGTACTGAAAGTGAAGATGATGTGTCCCAGCATAGGGACAGAAAACAAAGAGATGGGAGATTTCTTACAGATGCATTTTTCAGATCATTCCCCAACGCCTTTTCCTTCTTGTACAACACTTGCACATCTGTAAATTGCTATTGTTGCCAAAACCGTGCTGATGGCATTTCTGTTAGAGAAGCTCAGGACTGAAAAGCCTGGTGAGTCATGATGAGATGGAACATCCTTGCCTGCACCAGACTATATCAAACCAACTTCTGCTGAGAATTTTTGGGGTACCAAATCATTGCTGTAACAAAGACCCGTGAAAGAGGACTGACTCCTGGAGCAGTTAGAAAATAGAGCACTGGTACCTGCACATTTCATTTGTTTGATTTTGGCAGCACTTTCTGAAGTGTTACTTCATCAAAAGACCCTGCTCCAGGAGGCAAATACTGTGGTTTCTTATATTTTATTATTTGTTTTAAGGGTAGAAAGACCAGACGAGCAATTAAAAGGAAATTCTGTAATGGTATAGCTGCATGTGATCTTATCACTTGCTTTTTCTATGAATTTTAAATAGACTACTGGAAGAAAAAAACCTCCCTATATCTGGCAACTTCCAAGATGTTTTCTGCAAGCTCATAACATAAAGACTTCAGTTACCTCAGTTACCTGCAGAAGTCAGGTAGTGAATTCCAGGAAAATAAGTACCTTTCCTCCAAAGTCTAGCCACTCTTTTCTTTCAATAAGAGGTAACAAATTCTTGGTGCAGTGAGAGCCCTGGTGCTGTTAAAATCTGCTCCAGGGAAGAGCACAGCTAAACTGAGCCCCCAGCTCCAGCACCAAGATGCAGAAGGTTTGCTTCCTACTTTCAAAAGCACTGGAGCAACAGCAAGGTCAGCACTGTAAGTTGATGTAATATACCTGCTTTAAATACAGGGACAAAGCAATATCCACTCATACAGCAGGCAACAGATTTCCTTCCCAGCCCTGCAGCTATCCCATTCTCTGCAGGGCAGCAGTCCCCTGGAAAAGGGGGCACCAGACATGCCTCCTCTGCGTCACTGTGCAAAGCCTCTTAAAACAACATCTTCAGCAACTTACTCTCCCTAAAGATAAGCACCTCCACCCATCCACTTGTGATACCAGCTCAGGCCTATACCTACCTGATCCTTGCCCTAGCTTCTCAATTCAGCCTGGTCCACTCTATAACCATAACCATATAACCATCTATATCGTCATACCGAGGGCATGTGCAGTAACAAGGAACAGCCAATAATAGATCTGACACTGCTGTAAGGCTGTTTTCATTCCTTCCCTAATCTCTACCATGCCTTGGTGGAAGGAACCTGAAAATACTGATTTAGCCCCAAAGAAACCAACCAAGGAAGAAGATCAGCTTTCAGCCAGGTCCATCCCACTGCTGCTTTACTGCAGGAGAAGCAGCAGCACGATGTGGACATGTGGGCGACGAAGAGGCCTTACATGGTTGAAGATGAGCAAAGCCATCACACTGCACCCAGCAAGGAACCACAGCAAAAAGAAAGGCAAATGAAACAGACAGACAAAATGGAAAATGTAGAATGTCTAAAGAAGAATTCTAAAATGCTGTTAAGAGAAGGCCAAAATAAAATGCATTGCATGATCAGCATTTTACATATAATAATGGTTTGAGTGAAAAGTACAAAATTTTCAAAAGAAAGAAAGCTTAAAGTAACAAAAGGTCATACAGGATACGTCAGGCAGAGCTACCTTACAAGATTTCTTAATTATAATTGTAGCAGCATGACTTGACAGATTATTGCACTATAAAAAGCAAATAACAAAAAACCCAACCTTGATATGTTCAAGCTATGAAAGAGAGATTTTAGGATGTGTTAGTCTGTTTCTGTCTTGAAAACTGCAGGACTAAGGATGGTCTCAAGGCAGGTTAGGTAGGGGAAGGGAGAAAAAAGTAACCAAGACACCAAAGGCATGAAGAACCAACAAAACGTTTCTTTCAAGAAAAGGTAACTTGAATGTTTTATTCAATCTAAACACATCTAAAATATTCCAACACAAATGGTGCTTATGAAAATAAAAACACAGAAAAAGATTGAAATAAAAAGCTAAGCAGACAGTGAATATGACCAAAACCTCTTGCTACATCCTGGTCTGAGGGGCCTGAGGACAGAGGGGAAGAATCTCCTTTATTTTTCAGCCTTATATGTCATACTGTAAGAAACATGTTATGCTGTAAGAAACAACAACCTTACTAGTAATTTGAGAGACATCTTGAATACAGTGGCCCAAGACTAAATTTCAGTGGGAAGCCTGACTTTCTGATACCACCAAGTATTTTTTACTTGATGACCAATGCTTATTATTAAATTTGTTAGATTAGAAAAACACATTGCTGTGCAATTTGTGATTTACACATAGGAAACAATGCTGACTGCAGCAAAGTGAAAACCTAACTTACAGTGTATTTTATAAGTGTTCATGTTCTGCCAGGAGTCAAAGGACAGAATCAAGTGGTATTTCATCAGCAACACTTGTAAAGCAACTCTTTTAACTCTGAGCAAAAGACGTGCTCTTCAGCCTCTATATTAAGACTCCACACATTAATTATAAAAATGTCAACATATAAAAAGTTGCTCAGCAGGTAAATCCTGTGCATTCTGAGTGTACCTATTTCATACATGTTTTGTACAGACTGTGTATGATACAGAAAAATACTTCAAGCAATTAAATTGCTTACTCATGTTAGCAGCTCCCTCAAAGTCTTCCTCTCTAGAATCTCACCACAAGCACATCTCTATTTTTACTGTATGCTAAAAGCAAAACATGTTTTTGTGCAAAAACCCCTTTCATTAACCAATTTTTCAAGTATCAAAACACCTATAGCTGCAGGTTATTTTTCCACCATATTTTAATCTCTATGTAATATAAGCCATCCACACAGATGTGTCATCTCTAAACCAAACAGTAGCAAAAGGACCCTTCAATTAAACAGACCTGTTATTCTCGACCAGGGAGTTAAATGCTCAAGTTCATATCCCCACGCTGGAACTGGTATGTGGTGGAGGAATAAGGGTAGGGAAAAAACCAAGAATGAAAAACTGCCAAAGAACCTTTGTTAACATTCTACTCTCATGCTAATGACTAACAGCTTAGGTGGGAATTTGGTAAAAATCTTAGAAGAGCAATGATGCTTTATAAAGTGAGAATGTGCCAGAACCACCAATGGCTAATTAGAGCTTCTTCACTGGTTCAGTGCAAAACCAGCTTTGCTCCTCCATTCTGCAAAACAGCCCTTCAAGGTGTTGGGTGAGTAAGAGTTTAAAAAGCAAAGACTGAGAAATAGATACAGACAGACATACTAAAGTGCAAAAAGGTGCAGCAACAAAAAATTAAGTAAGGAGAGGGGTGGAAAACCACATCCCTTCTCTGCCAGGCTTCTTCACACATGCAGTTGGCCACTCAGCCACTGCAGGTTCGAAGACGGTCACCTTCTTCCAAAGCCATGCATCTCTCCTTTGAAGGCAACACAACACTAAAGGATGTAAACAAAACACTCCAAGAGGATGGTTTTTCATACATGGTAAAGCATAGTTAAAATCTGGCAACTTTACTGTGCTCTCACAGAGAAACATCTCTGTTTCTCATCCTTCAGGATGAAAAACTGTACTTCAACAGCTTCCTAAATGTATATTTTAAGACACAAAGTTAATCCTACAGATGCTTAGAAAACTGCACTGTGCTATATGCAACCTATACCTGAGCTGATGCATCACTTGGGACTGACGTGTTTTGTGAAACCAAGAAGCATTCAGTCTGCACAACTGGAAATTCATCATAGCTCTGCAATTGTTCAACTAGAGTTTAGATTTGAGTCTCTGATCTAAACAAGTCCAGCACTGAATTTAGAAAGTATGAGCCAATTAAGACAGACTTAAAAAAAAAAGAAGCATTTGAAAACATTAGCAGTCCCTTCCTGCACCATAATGCAACCACTTAGCAGTGGTGATAGAACAAGAAATCAATACAAAGAACTACCAAAGGATATTATTTTTATTCTGAAAGGCATGACCAGACTTGCAGCCTGCTTTTGTGTGCTTCAAAGGGAGATGATGACAGTTTTGAAAGGGCTAAAAAAAGAATAAAGAAGTTAGAGGTTCTGGGAACCTGTCAAGTAAAAGTGGAGAATTGGGTATGGTCTCTAGAAACAATAACCTGGGAATCAAAAATAGAGGACAGAGTGCCATGGTTTGACTCTACCTGGTAAATAAGACCCCACAGTTGCTTGCTGACCCCTCTGCAGACCTGATGGAATAGGGGAGAGAAGCAGAAAAGGGTAAAGCCTGTGTGTTAGAAACAGTTTAATAAATGAACTAAAATAAACAATTACAGTAACAACAATAATAATAATGAAAAAGGAGATAGAGAGGGAGGAATAAAACCCAAGAAATACAAGTGATGCACATTACAGCTGCTCACTACTCACTAACCAATGCCCAGCCCTTCCCTAAACAGCAATTGGAGCTCCCCTCAGTTTACACTCTAACCATGACATTCTACAGTATGGAAAATGCCTTTGGCCAGTTTGGGTCAGCTGTCCTAATTGTGCTTCCTCCCAGTTTCTTATGCACCTGCTCACTGACAGAGCTTGGAACACTGATAAGTTCTTGATTTAGAGTACACCCTCCTCAGCAACACTTAAAACATCAGTGTGTTATCAGCATTATTCTCATACTAAACCCAAAACACAGCACTGTACCAGCTACTAAGAAGAAAATTATTCCAGATGAAACTAGGACACAGAGCTCTTACTATTTAAACTCACATGACAAGTGGTCTGACACTGTCAATTCTAAAAATGACTTACAGCCATGCACAATTTTTACCTATAAGAAAGCAGAGGCAGCAGCACAATTCATGCATTAGCAGGGCAGTGATCTACACTGAAACACAGTAGCCTTTCTATGATTACACCTGTATTACTATTATTTTACTCCTCATTTTTAACAGAACAAACAAATGCAGTAATCCTTACTGACTTGCTCAGTGCCATCTCTGTCTCTGTGTAAGGATCTGCCACCCTATATTGCTGGTGTTCCCTCATACTTGTGGTCTCTTCTAGTCCTTACACTGTGTTTTAAGCTCTTGTAGATGATGATGAAGACACACACATGAAACTTCCCAGCCCATGGCTGAGTCTAATGGCTGGGCAAACCCACCCACCCCTCCTCTAAAGCCAGAGCAAACAAGAGGCTGCAGTGGCAACCATGGTCTAAGCTGTGCCTTCTGGGTGGCAAACAAGTCAGAATTAAAAAAAAAAAAAATATGAAAAAACCTGCTCAATTCTTTTGAAAGAGTCTTTTCTGCTTAGGTGTGTTACAGACCCAGAGAAAACAATCCATAAGTAACCAGGCCTACTGGACTAGCAGCTTACTTTCTGTTACTCACACATGTTGATAAAAAAAGAACTTTCTGCACCATGCTATACAAACCAAGTATTTTCCCCATTAATAAGGCTTTATGCATGCACAAAGTCATGCTCACAAGATTAATGCAAATCTTAACAACATGCCAAAATGCCATTGTACACCAAATGAATCAAGGGATAAATATAAGTTGCAAGGGATAAACGCATTACCCTAATTTAGAACAACTAGATGAGTTTGCACCAGTTCACAGGGTCTTTGATCAGCTAGGAGCAAACTCTCCACATCAGTACTACAAAACAGAAATGAACCAACCACCAAACCACAATCAGATGTTCACCATAAGCATCTGCTGCCCTGCAATCCACAGAAGCATGTACACAAAATGCAAGCACAACTTTCACTGTGTCCTTCAAAGCCAAATCCAGATTCATGTGCCTTTCCCAGCAGTGGCCCTTCCTCACAAGCATGCAAGCAGCCATGTGAATGAACTGACCCCACAGATGGTTTGTGGAGGCACACAGGCCACACACCCGAAGTAACATGACATTTGAACTTCAACATGCAAAAAGGTTTCTCAAGTTTATTTTTCTAAAGGGCAGGACAATGTTAAACATTGAAGAATGTCATCCTCCTAACTGGTTAAAGGTTTAATTATTGTTATTTAAGTCAAAGGTTCTCCCTACTGTTTGGCAAGGAGATGATTCTCAAAATGGGTGATTTGAAACACTAGTATTGTTAAAAGTAACAAAAAAGCAGGAAATATTCCTTCAGGAAAAGGTTAACTGAAGTTTTCTGATTCAATTATGTGCATAGAAATAGTGTATCTATGGGGAAGCCTACATAGATTAAGGCCTATAGCTCCCCAAATCTTCATTGTCTCAAGTGAATCCAAACCTGAGGACACAGGATCAGCTCAAGGACTAGACCTCTACTTTCAGACCACTATGGGAACAATGATACAGCAGTGGCAAATGTAAGAGTAAATTTTTTTTTTTTAATTTCTAAGAGCTGGTTTTAACTCAGCAGAGGAGCTGCTCCTCCACAAAGTTGTGGTCTGCTCCAAACCTTAACTGTATGGCATCTAAGGGAAGAAGGCATTTTCCCACAACTAGCCCTTGCTAAGGGCTCTTTAGTCAACACAGGCACAGCAGAAACACTGCTTTAACCCAAAATGCTTCCCAGCAAACTTTTAACAGCAAAAAGTGAGGGACGAAAAAAAAAAGAAAAACTGCAAACTTGCCTGCTTATGAATTAACTAGCCAAAAATATGAGGGGTATTTGGTTAAACAAACTAAACAACATAATTCTGCAAATTCATACTTTTTAGTTATTGTCTAACCCTGATAACATCCTTTTTGTTACACCTTGGATGTAACAAGATGTTACACCTGATTAAATCCTTTCTGTTTGTGACACCAACAAAAACTCCCACTGGCACACAGAAAACCTGGGGTGTTACCTGAAATTGAGACTACATCCTTTTTGAAATCAAGTACGTGTTTCAAAGCAGAGAGCCTGAACATGCGCAAAGGAAGAAAGCAACTACCCTCCAATCACTGAAAAGACAGCTGGCAAGAAGAGAAACAGTTTTCTCAAGGTCAAGAGGGAGAGGAGCTCTTCCAAGTGATAACAGAAGAGCAGTCACTTTGCTCCAATCACTGACCCAGAGTCTCAAAGAGGAGGGTTATGTAGAGATCAAAGTGCAGGGCACAGTTTGAAAATGCAGAAAAAAAGGTTTATTACACGTTTGCTGTATTGCACAAGCAAATTTTGTCTCCTGTAAATTCTAGGGCAACTCAGCATATTTAGTCACTGGCCGAAGTATATCAGTTGGCAGGCATATGTTTGATACAAAGTTTTGACATAGAGGTTAATTACATACAGAAAACTTCAGCTTAAATACAAATTCATGAAATGTCTGTATATTTCTAGCTGACCAGTATGCCATTGTTTATTAACAAAGCTATCATTAATGAAGCACAAATTCTACAGTTAATAAAATTTTATTAAGCGCATGAAAAATACCCAGTTGCAATGAGATTCCAAGGCCAGCTCAACTCACAGCACTGAGCTCAGAATAAGTAGGATGATTCATTTCTTCATGAAGAAGTGACAATTGCACTTAGCAGCATGCATTTTTTGTAAAATCTCTACACCTGGTAAGGAGGTTTATTCCTGTTTCACACAAGTCGACTATTTCACCAAGAAAATGAAATAATTCTCCAATGCATCCAGTAGAGCAGGAAAGCACTTACCAACCACATACTTCAGACAAGTTTGCTCTTGTGCTCTTATTTGCCCTGTAAGATAATATGTTCTAAGTGCCAAAACACAAACAGAGAAACCTAGGCAATAAATTTCAGGAGATTAATTTCATTAAATAGATATAAGGAGACCCAATGCATACACAATCGACAGCAACTCTACAAGTTATTTCCATAATAAGACTAAAGGCAGCATTTATTTGATTTATCAATCAAAAAAATCAATTCATGTCACTGTTTGCATTACCCTCATCAAACAAAGATCTAACTGCTGTTCTGTTGGATGATGGGGACAGGCCCTCAGTGGCCTCAGAAACCCAGATATAAATCACTTTTACCAATCAGCACTCGGGAACTGCAGGGATGTCAGCCTAAGCAATGCCCTCTTAACCGTATTGCAGCAAAACCAAATTTAAACAGCTTTAGGAAAGGTCACAGCAAAGCAATCTGACCTGGAAAAAAGTTTTTAGACAGACCAACTTCTGTGTAATTCATTAATTATCCTTTTCATTTGTCCTTGTGTGTTCCTCCTTTTAAGGGAAAAAGCATTTTCAATACCAGTATGCACAAACTGCAGGAATCTCTGCATTTGTAACACATTTAAGAATCACAAAACACATTATCAACTACGTTACAAAGATTATCATCAGTTTTTTTGAAGTATCTGGATGCACATGGAGAAGTGTGCCCTGACTATCATGCAGAAAACATCAATTTCTTCAGTTTATTATATAGCAAAACAGCTTTGAAAAGCTTATGCTGAAGCCTGGAAGAATGTAATTTTGTACATGGTAAAACCAGGAAAACAAAAGCATTACTGCAAGAGATGAGGCCAACAGCCCCCATGGTATTCCTATGTCTAAACAGTTTTATAGATCTCACCCCCACACAACCAATTCAGGACATGGTAATGACAGAAGGTAACAAAAGAGGATTGACATTAAGAAGACAAATGAACGAGTTGTTATGCAGGGGAGGTTATAGTAAACAGCATAATTACCTATACATGCTTTCTCACCCTAAAGGAAGAGCTGCCAAATCTAAGTGGAGCTTTTGTAGCTGTGAAGAGCTAACATTTTGCTTGTGATCCACTTTAAGACAGCAGGAGTAAAACAACATGCCAAGAAAGAATAGGCAGGGGTATTTGTGGTTCTTCAGCAATGAAAAGCACCCCTGCCTCTCCTAGTTCAAATTCAGAGAATTAAAACCTCCATGTCCTGAACAAAAAAAAAAAAAAAAAAAAAAACCAACAAAAAAAAAAAAAAAAATCAAAAACACTACCAAGAGCCCAATCACTCCAAAGGACTTTCTCAGTCCTAAAGAGCTTTCCTAGCATGAGCTGTCACAGGGAACAATTCCACACAGCACAGGCACTGGCTTCCTGCCATTGTGGTGGGAACCCAGATTCATGGAGCTAAGTCCCCTACCATGTGGGCAGCAGGGTGACACCTGACATGGCACTGAGCCCACCCTCCCATCCAGCCACTGCCCCACACCACCTCACTGCTCCTGCCCTGCCTACGGGGCAGGCAGCAGCAAGAATGAATGCTCACTGGTGACATACTTTTAACACGAGGTCCAAGAGGGTCAGAGGGGACAACAGTACACAGAGGCATGACACTTTTAACAGGGCATTGTAGGCAACTGCAGTTTCTCTCCCAGAATTTTTTCTCAAGTGGGATACAGACAACATTAACTGGGAATTTTGCTTTGTCTGCCACGAGTAAGGGTTGCTGAGACCACTAGAAGAGGGCAGAAGACAAGTATTTTAACCTTGTGCTTTGTCTGGGTGTCTTTTTTTCGAGCTCAGCAGAAACAGAAGCTTTTGATGTTGCAATGTTTACTGCCCCAAAAATGAGGAAGGTAAAGGAATGAGGTCAGCTCAGTACTTGAGAGAATTTAACCAATTAGCAACTGAATATCCCTTACAAGGAACATGCTTGCAAAGGGGCCGCTCTGGATCATTTAGCTCTGGGCGCTCCATCTGTGGCTGCTGGACTTGAGCACCAGTTCAGCTTGAAATCCTAAAATATTGCCAATTCCACCATCATTCCCAAAAATCTGAATCTTAAAAGATATTTTCAAAAGTCTGCTCCTAGCAAGTTGCAAAAGAAAATGCAATTAAAGGAACTGTCCAGAGGCCTGATGGACCTACAGTACTATTTCAATTTTTTTTTGTTCTGTTAACTTATCTTCTCTAAGTTAATTCCTTTTATAAACAACACAAAATGAAAGTCAGCAGGGAAAGAAGATATTAGACTAGAGAATTCAAAATATTTTATTTCAATTCTGGCTGTACTAAAGACAAAGAAAGCAACAAGAAGAATTCATGCTGAGACATTTAAGAACAACAACTTACTAAAAATACTGCAATAAGTAAATCCAGAGACTGGTCAGACAGCACATAAGCTAAGTATTATTAACGATGCTATATTTAAGTACCAAATATGCATGAGTTTTAATCAAAGATAGTCCATCTGATCAGCTGTTGCAAGGTAAAAGGCACTAACTCGCAAAGTGCATCTGTTTTTTAAAAAGCAGCATGAGGCACAGAGACCACCAGGCAGACCTTTGCCAGCTTGCAAGACAAAGCCACATTGCATATTCATTTCACTACTGCTCTCCCTGGCTGTATTTAAATGCTAAAATACAGAAGACTTAAGACAGAACACATGACAAATTCATGTAGCCACTTATGAATAAAAAACACAAAGAAAAGCTTCTAGCTGAATTTCTGCACAAAGTTCAGTAAAGTAAAGCAAAATTCTGGCATCTCTTTTAGTCCTCTTGACCAGTATCAGCTGGCAACAGCATCCCTGAGGGCAAATACACGCTTAACTTCAGCAAACTCAGCACAGTGGTCCTTTTCATTTGCTCATAAGTTCACATAAAGCTGGGAAGGGATCTCCACCCAGCTGACCAGAGCTATCTCCAGGTACCACAAGTTTCAGGTAAAATCTTCCCTCTGTGGTGTGCAAGAACAGCTACCTGCAGCAAGAGTACATGTGTTGGCTACTTGCTGCTCTGAAAGCAGACTATGTTTAGTGCACCACAAATACATGAATACTTATATTTAAAACTCCAGCTTTTATTGCTAAACAGCATCAGACGATAACATGTGCCACAGGTTGACTCTCCCCGACACAGCTTCAGCTGCTGTTGGCAGCAGTGAGCCTGCACCAGGACTTATCTCTAGCTACGGAGTATTTTAACAGCAGAGGAAAATCTCCGGCTGTGACTGCACTAAAGGAGCGACAAGATCTTAAGAGTGAAATACATCGCAAAATTCCTCAGCGTTATTCACAAGTTCTTATTTAAACCAAACAAATCCCCTCCCTCTATGCTAGCACCTTAATACTGATGCAGCACACCATTAGCCCGCATCTACAAAAACTTCACAGCCGCAAACCCTCCACCCAGCCGGGGCCACCGGCGATAATTTCAGCCGGCGGTTTACGGCAGGCCCGCGGCTGCCAGGTCCTGGCAGAGAGCTGCTCTGGCAGAGATAACCTCACCCTGGCCCAAAACTCCGGCGAAAGGCTGTGCCGCCACGGGAGACGCCTGCATGCTCATCCTCCTCTAGTTTCAGCTGCAGGGCGTGTTTCCATTTGCACAGAGCGGTTTTAGAGACTTCCTGATAGGAAGCATCCCAACTGCAGCCGGGCCCCTGCCTTGTTTTCCCTCGCCATCGCTAGGAGCCGGCTGAGCTCTTTGCTGGAGTTTTCTCTCACAGCCACGAGAACTCGGCCATGGCACTGAATCCCACAGCACCAGAGAACACCCGAAGCACTGAGAATACAAATGAGCCGTACGGGGCACTGCCGTTCAGCGGAGCGGGCAGTGCACCCAGCCGCCGGAGGGAGAAACGCCTCTTGTCGTCTGCCAGGAGCCCTCCCTGCCAGCAGGCCAAGGTGCTACTGCTGCTGCCCGGGTCTGCAAAACTGACCTTTCGTCTGCAGACTCACAGCACAGATCGATACCGGAAAGCTCTCTGGAGTGGGATCCTCAGATGTTGCATCCCTGGGAATCAGGGAAAAGGAATGAGGGCAGAAAAGCAACAAACGCAGGCAGAGAAGGAGAAAAGACACTGCCCAAGACAATACCTCACACAACCCCAGGCACTGCTTCTATTGCTGTTGGGGCCCGAGGACTTCCAGGAGATGAACAGATAAAAGCAAAGTCGTAAAGTTTTTAAGAAAGTCCCTGCACAGGCATCTGACACACTGACACATTTCTGTCGTCTGCCCTTCCTTTTCCGCTCATTTCCTAAGGCACTTGCTCTTTTAACACCTAGGTTTAAAACGAGCGGGCCTCTTTCAGAGGCGCTGCACATCTCCAGGGCGCTGGTTTAACGCGGCGTCTGCCCTGTCCCACACACAGACCGCGAACTACCGTGCCAGCAGCTCCAGCTCTAAAGCAGTACGGCGGTCAGGGGCGCTGGGCAGGAGCTCAGGGAAGGAGGAGAAGTAGCAGCCTTCCCTTCCGAGGCAGACGAGCCCTTCCGCCGACACCGTGCCCCTCCGCCGGGCTGCTCCCCCGGCCGGCAGCCGCGCCTCCGCGGGGCTGGCGGGATGCACGCCCCACACACCCGCCGCGGCGGAAAAACACGGATCAGGGCTTTTGTCTGGAGCCGCGGCAGCGCTCAGCTCTCCGCGAGCTCCCGGGAAGGCAGCTACGGCCGAGGACGGGGCTGAGGTGCGGGCTCTCCTCCCTTCCTGCCCCTGTTATTTCAGCCCACCCCGTGCCCCGCACGGCGGAAAGCGCTGCCGCCGCCGCCCGGGATGCAGTATCCATGGCAATGCGGGATTGCATCATGCTCTTGACTAAACTGCACCGGGGAAAAGACGCTCCCGGCGAGAGCCCCGTCCCTTCCGCCGCCCCGTCCCCTCCCTTCCCCGCCGGCCTGCCCGCCGCTGCCGGCCCCGTCCCCGGCCGCAACCCCGCCGAGCACCAAGCCCTCCGCTCCGCGCATAGCCGGCGCTGCCGCCGCACTTGTTGCGCGCCCCGCGGAGCGGCGACCCCCGCCCGCCGTGGCCCCCGCCCCCCCATCCCACTTCGGGCCCGGGCGGCCGCGCCGCATCCTGTCTCCGGGCGGGGAGCCCCGGCGCTGCGCTCCCTCCCGGCCGGGGACGCGGCTCTACCTGGCGGCGGCGGCGGCGCTGGGGGCGGCGGGCGGCACCGGCCGGTCTGTCCCGCTGCGAGCCGCGGGGGCGGGGCCGGGGGCGGGCGCGGGGCGGCGGGCCCCGCCCCCCCGCCGGCCGTGGGCTGACGGTGACGTCAGAGTGGTGCGGGGGGCTCACGGGCGGCGGCGGAGGGGCGCTGTGACGTCACGGCGGCAGAGAGCCAATGGGGCGGCGGGGGCGGCCTGGGAGCGGCTCGAGCCGCGCGGCGCTCGCGTGCAGCAGGTCCCGGGCGGGAAGGGAGCGCGAGCGCTGCCCGGCCCTGAGGGCTCGCAGCGGGCCTTGGCTGCGGGGGCCTCTGAAAAACAATATGGGACCGTGTAATTAAAGACACCCATAATGAGGTGAGCTGCGAGCCTACATTAAAGGTCGCGGGCAGATGTAGTTGATGTTTCCTGTGTTTTGAAGTAACGGGCTTTGCAGCCTGACAGCATTTTTGAATGTAATCGCTGGCTGCAATTAAGTAGATAGTATTTTTAACTCAGTCATGTAATAAAACCTCTGGTTTTGTTGTGTAATTTACATGCGTATGCTGAGCTGGTCCTCACAGTGTCAGATGTCTGAGGAAGGAATCTCAAAGCACCTTCTTTGGCTCCTTTCCAATGGCAGGGATGCTCAACAGAGGAAGAAAAGTTCTGTTCCTGCTCTCCAGACACCTCATTACCTCCCCGGAGTCCTAACGGGGCAATAGTGAAGGTGCCTTGATGTTCGTATGGCCAACAGGAAGAAACCAGGTTGTTTCTTTCCCTCTCTTATGTGTTCCCTTGTGATGGAAGATGACCTTTTAATGTTTTCCCCCTCTGTAAGAGTTTGTTCCGTCTCTTTGTTAATTAAATGAAAATGCTACATAAATAAAGAGCAGCTTTGCAAAGGAGAGGAGTCAAGCAGCAATTTGCATGGGATTTATTCACTATCAAACATCTCCATTCTATGGGAAGCAGCAATTACTACATTTGGTCACCACAATATACAAAGGACATTAAGCTATTTGAGAGTATGAAAAGGAGGATGTGAAGGGCCTTGAGGGGAAGCCATATGAGGAGTGGCTGAGGTCACTTGGTCTGTTCAACCTGGAGGAGACTGAGGGGAGACCTCACTGTGCTTTTCAACATTGTCATGAGGGATAGTGGAGGAGCAGGCGCTGGCCTCTTCGTTCTTGTGACCAGAGGCAGGACTTGAGGAAGTCATGGAGCTGAGTCAGGGGACGTTTAGGTTGGATATCAGAAAAAGGATCTTCATCCAGAGGGCAGTCGTGCACTGGAACAGCTCCCCAGGGCAGTGGTCACAGCACCAAACCTGACAGTTCAAGAAGCATTTGGACAGTGTTCTCAGGCACATGGTGTGGCTCTTGGGGTCTCGTATGCAGGGTCAGGAGTCAGACTCGGTGATCCTGGGGAGGCCCTCTGACCCAGGATATACTATGATTCTATGATTCTATGAGTACAATAATGCAGAGTTTTTCCCAGTGGGATGAGAAATTATGTTCCTTAAACTCTTTCTGGGATAAGACAAAATCTCTCACTAAAGTAAGCATTGAGACTATGCCAAAGAGGGTGTCTTGAGATTCCTTCCACTTATTTCTTTTATTAGAGTAAGATGTTAGGAATGCTATTTGGTTGCTGTTGAAGGGTTTTTTCCTCTTTTTCTGTTTTAAAGCTCAAATCTTTATTTTCCTGAAGGACCAAACTCTTGCCTATGTGTTTTAACACTTTGGAAAAAAACCCCAAACCCTACAAAAAACAGCACAATTGTCAGGTGAGTGTGCCTTTCTGAAGACCCTTGGGCCAAGTTTGTGTTTTGGATGTTTCTGAGGCATCCCTTCCTATTTGTGAGAAGTCAAGCTGTCTTAATTGTATAAAGCACAAGTCCCATTTTTTTCTCAGCGGAGCCAAAATGTGCTGAGCTCACTGAAACATGACCAGCATTAGGTCTTTTCACATCTTCCACGCTTTATTTAAAGCACTATTCAGTGTGCTTTAAATAAAATTCCTTCCCAAGAGGCATACACATTTGTTTTCATGGTTTATTGATGAGAGATGATTGCACCAAGTGTTAACTTTCACAGCCAAAACAGCTTTCTAAATCTGGAAGGTGCTTAAATAATTAAGACTCAATCTGGCTGTTTAAAAATAAAAAATAAGAACTTGAGATGCAGAAAGGGATGGAGTGGGGCATAGAGAGTGTAACTGGGCATTGAGCAGCACCCTGTGCAGGAAAGGGATGTGCTGCTTCCTGGTCCCCACACTGCATCCCACAGGCAGGGGAGTGTGCCCCAGACCCACCAGAGGCTGGCATGTACCTGCTGTGCCTCCCTTCACTGTGGAGCTTGCCTTTCTTGTTTGGTGGTGGGGTTTCAATGGGACTGTGTATGCCCAGGATGCCAAGTAAGTGGCACTGGAGAGGGATGAGACAACAGCTGATAGAGGAAGCAATGAGACTGAGGGGGGAGATTTTGGTTTTGCCAGCCCAGCTCTAGTGCGAGACTCCTAGATTGCCAGCTGGTCTGCTGGTTCATCCCTCTCCAAGTCTCTCCAAAGTGCCCATGCTGTTACCAGTCAGAGAACAAGAGCAGTGTTCCAGCGTGGGAAATGTCATTTCAGAATTACCCATTTGGGAAAACTAAGCAAACAATGCCAAATGTTTTGGCACTAATGTTTAGCATTTAATAGAGGTGAGAGCTGGCCAGTGTCATTCTGAGCTGCAGGGGTGTTGAGTCCCAGCATCAACCTCATCTTCTTGGAGCATCTGCAGGTTTGTCAGAAGTGAGGACATTACCGTTGATCTCTCCACTGAGCACTGATGAAATTCCTGCTGGTATGTTTGCTCAGGAAGGGCTTCTGGGTTTAAAGAAGGGCAAATTAAACACTATTCAGGATTTAGACAGAAGGATTGCTAGGGCTTATGTAAAATAAGCTCTATTATACCTTGCATGTAATTTTAACCTGTATCTCATTGTATTGTACTCCTGCCTTTTGAGAGAGAAGAGGCAGAATCTGAGCACTGTGGAAAGCCAAGTCCTAGGTGACCCAGCCTAGGCAGCAGCAGCAGAGGTGACAAAGAGGCCTCAGCAGATAGAGCTATCCTCAATCAATGGTACACAAAGGGAAGATGTTAAATAGATCCTAGTGTTTGAGAGTATGGGTAGGAAGAGAACAGCTGGAACATTGGAAAGTAGAGCAAAAAGTCAGTGAGAGCTGCAGCGCTGAGAGGACAAAAGAGCTTGAAATGGAAGGCCCACCAGCATGGTATTTGAAATTAGACTGGAAAAAGAGCTAGAAGTGTGTCTTCCAGGGAAACAAACCCAAATGGTCTTCTTTTTTTAAAAAAAGAATGTTAGAAATCTTAGCTATGCCTATGTAGTAGTGATTAATCATCTACACTGTAATGAATAGGTCCTTGTTTTGATTAGAAACAAATTAATCCAGATTTTCCAAAAGTAAATTAACAAATTGATTAGAATAAATAGCCATCATCTGCCACTCAGTCATTTTAATGGGATTTTTCAGTTCTGCCTGAGTTTGCCTTGGCATCCATCCAAACTGATTGTGGCAGCTCCACGTTCTTTATCAGCACGGTAAATGGGATGTGATTACTGTTCCTAGATCAAACACTGGACTAAAGGACCAAGCTTGAAACTGCAACATCTATTTCTTCTGAATATGGTGTTTTCTTCTGTTGTGCAGATGACAAATGCCTCATGCTGTGTATACAGCTTTGTCTAACTTTTAAGTACTTGGCTGTTGTAGAAAAAGCTTCCAAGCAAGTCTTTCTTCACAATTTTGTGTTTTCAGGACTCATAAGCAAGTGACTGGACGAAGCTGCTGTTTTGAGATTCCAACACAGAACTGTTGTTAACACGTTCACTTTCTGTTCTGAGGCATGATCACGTTACCAACTGGTCTTAGCTTTTGAGAGTGCTTTTTGCAAAATTCTTACAGGCTCGAGTAGATAAAAATTCTTAGCCCTGTGTTTATAATCCATTTTCATGTATTTTACATTAACAGTATTTACTATTCTGCATTTCCTCTTCCTCTTATGTCTCCCTGCAGCATGTGGTAGTGTAGGCAAATAATTGAATAAGATTGAAGACCTACACCAGCTCACCAAACTTTTGGTGTATTTTAAGAGCCAGATTTACCCCAAATAGTATCCCACAAGACCAAAATATTTTATTTCTTGTCAAATAAGTCAAATAATTAGGGAATTTTCTCTGCCACTGGTATTAGTATGTTCTTCTTTCTTACCGTGCTGCTCATAATTTCAGAGAGAGAAAACGTGATTAAAGTCCACCTTTGTCAATGCTGCTAAAGCTTTATTTGCCTTGAGTTCAGAGAATAATGAGTCCCAAGAATCTTGCCACTATATAACAGCTAGTTTGCTCCTATGGTACTGCTGGGGCTGCTAATAGGAGACAGAGAAAGAATAACAAGGTGTTTCTAATGATCAAGTAGCTTCAAAACGGGCGCAAAGAAAGTGGTCACTTAACCCTGAGTTGCGTAGTGATTCGCTCAGTTAACACGTGTGGCTAGTGCCGTCTGTCTGCCTCCTCTTTCACAGTGTCTGCAGGAGAAGTGGAAATCTGTGCCGGCTTGTTTATAACCCTGTACTCAGACCACACCTCTCTCTGGGGCAGACCCAGGCTCTGGCAGGGTATGACCCACCTTAGCCCACCCCGGGGTTTGCTGGTGACTGCAGTGTGCCGGGGAGGGGGCAGCATGGAGAGTCACCGTGGTGTGCCTCTGTCCCACTGCTCTGCTCCAACTCCAGAGAGCCCTGTGAGCCTGGCCCTGCTCTCTCCTTCCCTGCCTTCTTTTGGGTATTCCCCTCAAAATTTGGGAACATCTACAGTGAAGAGTAGAAGCTCTTCAAGGGGAAAATATATTTTCACTTCATATAGCAAGCAGCTTCTGTTGGAGGAGAGTGATTTTATATGGGCTAAGGCTAATCAGAATAGGGTGAACAAAATATAAACTGCATTATCTTGCATTAGTAACTGGATGCCTTCCTCCTTGCCTGTTTCTGTTATGGTGTGTTTTTGTTGACTTGCTGTATGGATTATAGCATCTAATCCTTCAAAACAATGTGTGGTTTTCCAAAAAATCATAAATCCATCATAGTCCATTGCAGCCTGCCAGCAATTTCCTTGTTAATCTCAGAACTAGTGGGACTGGGATTTGGACCTCTCCTGTCATATTACTCAATATAAGGGAGCTGGTGAGAGTGCAACACTGTATTTCCATGGAGTATTAGGTGCTCTGATTTAGAGAACCAGTTAAGGGCAGCATTTGCAATCCCTCTTCGTGTGCCGTGCTGCCTGTCCCTTTCTGTTTAATCACAGCCAGTGTAAACTGAGAAAAAACACTGTCTTACTTCTTAGAGCAAACAGTGATTCATGTTTTTTAAAAAGAGATGAGGGAAAGTATTTTTGTAAATGCTCTTGTTTGTCTGAAAACATGTGATGAATCTGAATGGTTGCCATTCTGTGTTGGAATTTTTAAAATATTAAATCTATTCAAACTGCTTTGTAGGTGGACCTCATGGTGCCAACTCCTTATAGTCAGGACAGTTATTCAGTCATCACTGTCATTATGTTTTTGAAGAGAATGTTTCCCTACAGAGCAGTCTGATCCTGATATAAGTCCTATCCTCATTCAGCTTTTTGTGTGCATAGAAAATCTATTGTGCATTTTGAGAAAACCATTATACCTGGATATTTGTCCTGAGTTAAAACTATTGTATACTATTTCAATACTCTGTTTTATTGGAGTATCACTATCTGTGCAGGCCAGCCTGCAGCCTGCCTTCCTGGCTGCAGGACACTAAAGCCTCAGTACACAACTCGGAGCCCTCTCCTGCCCGTCTTCCCAGCAGAACCTGCAAATCCAGTGTGCTGTCTCTGCTGCTTGCTCAGCTAAAGTGTTCAGATATCCTTTCCCACTTTTAAGGATTATTCCAGCTCTCACCTGGGAAGGCAGAACCTGCCGTTGCCCTGTGGTCTTTGCAGCTTTCTTGGGACCTCCACTCACAAGGCCTGGGAAAAAGAAAGGCTGATAATGTATTTTACAGACAGTTGGAAAAAAATGCCAAGATAAAAATTAAACATACAAAATAACTGTTGTTTTGGGGTTTTTCCCACTCTCACTGACCATCTTCAGAGAGCCCTCTGGAGATGTGCAGCTGAAGAGTGAGCCACTCAAAGCAAAGGCTGCTGTTGATGTTTCTAGCCCTGCTGCTGAGCTCAGGAGAACTGTGATGGGGCCCTGGGTGGACTCCTCAGCTGCACGCTACTAGCCAGCTATTGGGGGTGGTCTTTGGTGAGTGATATAGTAACCAATCCAGCTCAGGTTTTGTGTGGGAAGTATTTTAACATAACATCTTGTCAGATGAAAAGTATTTTGGCTTTTCCTGGGAAGGATGGGTGATTTGTTTTTTATTCTCCTAGGAATGTAGTTGTTTCCCAGCTGTGAACAATACAAGATATAGGTAGATAATGAGATAAAAAATGGTGGATATTCCTCTCTTCCTCCCTCACTCTTCTCTTGTTTTGACCACTCACACTGTAAACTCATGTCAGGGACTCTTTCCCACTATATGCATGCATAGTACACTTCAAATACTTACATGGGAGAAGGGTATAGAAATGTCACATCCCCTGGAACAATTTTTATAATTACCCAAGGAGCTCTAGGGGAAGACTGGGTACACTCCTGGTCACTATGCAGAGCAGCCTCATGGGCTCATCATGAAGTTGTAAATGAGCAAATCTCTTAGAGATGGCTGAATCTATTCCCTCACCCTTAGGCAGACTGAGATTTTCCTCTGCATATCCAAAGATCCTGAACTATTCCTGCTGCGCAAGGTCAGCAGCCAGAAAGAACATCCCCATCCCCACAGAGCATCATGTCCCAAGTGTGTAGGTTGAGACTGTGACTGCCAACCAAAGCCATGTTAAAGTCCACAGAAGGTCATGATGGGGTCCTGGGAAAGAAGAGTTCTTGCTTTGAGCAGAGGCTGCAGTCTCTGAGGACTGATCTTCAAAAGAAGCAAGCCTGATTTACACTTTGGAAAATAAATTATATATAAGACAATCTGGTTAGTCTCATTAATTTCTTGTGTCTTGCCTTCCTCACAACTCTTTATAAACAAAGTGTCTAGTTACTTCAGCATGAAGATAGTATTTAAAATACTTGGGTTTGCTTCCAAAACTTTTTTTTTTTTAATGCTGTTGAGGTGACAATTCTCCAGACTTGTCTTTTACATATAAATACATTCAAGCTTACGGTCCTGTCTTTTAGTTTTATGCATTTTTCATTATTCTGATTTCTCCTGCGCCTCTGGTACATAATTTGGTCTATAGTCTTCTTTACAATTCCTACCTTCATAATTTATTGCATTTTTAGCATTTTCAAGCTGCAGTCTGCTAAAACCTGTTTATTTGTCTGCTGTAATTTTTGTTTCCAAACCTTTGACACAAATTTTCATTTCAGTACTTGAGCAGCAGTATCTGACAAACAATTATTAGGGTTTCTTGTGTTTATTGGTCTGTTTGAAAAGGCGGATGAAATGATTACACTATTGTCAGAATCTACATAGTGACCTTTCACATCCATATCCATCCTACTTAGTTTCATAGTGCGGATGATGTGGTGGATGTGGGTCATGTTGACTGCTTCCCTGACTAGCAGGTTAATGCATCCACACCTCTAAGCAGCTGCCTTTATGAAAGTATTGGAATAATGAGATACAGTCCTTGTTTTTTGTCTGTCATTATTTATACTCCCATATAAATCCATTTTAAATGAGGCAAAAGTCCTGCTACATTTTTTTAGTCCTGCTACGGTTTTGTCTCTTGCATGTAAGGTTTATCTTTTCCATGATTTCTCAAAATATTTTGTTTCTGAACTTGATCTCATTTTCTGCTTTGGCTGTATCACTGTCTAATTGCTATACTGTTATGATTTGATAACTTTAAATACCAAATTTGTATCTAATCAAATTTAGAGGCATTCTGTATACTTGTAATTGTGTTTTTCCCATTTAAAAGGAAGTGCTTTAGTATAGTTGGACTAAAGGCTGCTTTTATTTTATTGTTGGAGTAATTTTACTCACTGAATTATTCTAAAATTGAAAGTTGCTGTGGCTTGTTTCATTGCTGCCCCCAGCCTCTGTATGGGAATGGCTTTTGTGGGATGTCCCTGGATCCTTTCATCTCCAGGATAGCTTCTGGGTGTGAGGACAAAACAGCTGCAACTCAGAAATGCCAGGTTACTGGTCTCAAATTAATTACCACATCAAACCAGTAAGTTGTTTGTGCTCTTACTTTATGTTGGAAATGAGAAATGAAGCGCATGAGTCTAAACCTTTGCAGATCAAAGGTACTATGCTATGCTTTTGCTGGGGACTGGGAGCTTTTAGTTCCTGCTTCTGCACAGGCACTTAGTCAGCTGCAGGCATCTGAGCCCTTACATACATTTTAACAAGAGCTAAAGTAGTTCAGTGTATGCTGAGTGTCACTGTCGAGGCAGGACGGGAATGAATAGACTTGACTCAGAAGGCTGTGAAAGTAGACTCTGGTTTATTCAAAACACACTGCTCTTTTATACAGAGCTTCGTAAGAACCAAATCCATTGGTTCTGAAGTGAAAACAGCTCACAGCATTGGTGAAAAGTGCTTGACGCACAGTGATAGAACTTAACTATAAAAAATGTGAAAAACAAGAGAGATAAAGAATTATTTACATTCTTTCCCAGCTCTTTCCCAGGCTTTTTGCCCGGCTAGAAACTCTCAGTTTCTTTCTTTGACTGAATCTGAGACCCATAGCTGAGGACACTTACTGCTGCTACCCACTCTCCTCAGCACCACCAACTTTTCTAGGCATGTATACGAGAGTGCCTCTCTTCTCATAATTATAGTATCACTGCCAACATGATAAAATTAGGCAAGTTAAAAATTGTCTGAGCTGAAACACACTCAACTCCAGATGCAGTTATCACTAAGAAAACTGCATTGAAGCTATAGCTTCAGAAAGGTGATATCCTGATACCCTCCTCACCTTTCTAATGAATGGAGCTTTTTGCATGGACTTAACATACATGGATAGTCTTTGTAAACAGCTTTTCCTGTCTTTTTATTGTATATCACTGGAAGCATTAGAGGCTCAATGGAGTGTATTTTTTTACATAATCCTTTATGCCACTTGCCAGCCAGGGAGTTGTTCTTTTATTACAGTAATTTTTCATTAACTATGTGCATTTTCTGTGTAGGGGGCTGCATACAGCATCCTCTGAAACTTGAAAGAATAATCTGTTCACTCCTTTATTCTGTGTGAGGTGTCCATGCTCCTTGTTTCTTACTTCTTGCAGATAGTGGGTGTGAGCCCTGCACAGCATGGACAAGGCATTCTACCTTTGAACTACTGCCAAGTACAAACTGTCAGCTTTGATGTATCCTGTTTTTTTCAACCTACTTTTACGAGGAAAAAGAAGCATCATTGAGTCTGTTTGCTTTTTTGCTATAACCGTTCCTCATATAATTTTGTCAAGGTAGTTGCCTTGTTATATCCCTTGTATGGATCATTGATCGTGTCACTTTTTATAATCATTGCATCTTTGTTCCAGCCCTGCAGTGAGAGCACTGCAGCAGAGGAAAGGTAATGCAGAGCTCCGACTTCTGCCCTGTTCTCACAAATGCAGTAGTAAGAGATTCATCATCAGAGGCTCTCATCAGAACCCCCATTCTTCACATAGTTTTGAAGCTCTTGGCAGACTTTCTGCTTCCACCCACACTGTAAAGACTTGTCTAATAATGCCAACAGCGTGAAGCCCATTAAGATCAGAATGACAGAATAACTGAGTCCAGATTTGCCTTTTGATAATGGAGAGCTGTCTTTTTTAAAGGAAGGTAGAAAAGTGTGTTTCAGTTCATAAAGCTGGCAGATTTCTGACACTGAAGCAGCAATGTATGTTTGCCCCATGAGTGCCTGGATTCCAGGGTGTGTTGAGGCAGTGCATCTCTTCCTCAACTGTGTATAGTGCCTGCTGCAGAGAGGTCCTGCCCCATCCACACAGAGCTCCGTGGGATGTGACCTGTGGGCAAGACTACTTACCACCCCTCCTGCTTCCAACACATAGCTTTGTTATACTTGGATCCTGTGTCTTATTTCAAGGTGCTTGCTGTTCTCCTGCCCTTTCCCCAACCCTAGCCTCTGCCAAACTGACTTAAAAGCTGTAGTCATCTGATTTCTTCTGGAACATTGCTCTGACAAGGAGGCTTAGCGTTCCCAGCACAGCGGCTTTAAAGGATGACTATCCCCAGGGGTGTCAGGATGGGCGACACAGGCACTGAGGGGCTTTGAACTCCACTCTGTGTGTATTGGCACCACAGGCTAGTGCCTCTGCTTAATACATTTATCAGTGTTTCTTACTGCACCATTATACTCTACAGTATGTAGAACTGATTTGACATGGATCAGCAGGGGAAGCTTGCACATCCCAAATGAATGATGCGCAATGTTGGCGTTATAAAATACTCATCCCTGGTTGATACTTGAAGGACAACATTGCACACCTAATTACCTACATGTAGAACTGTGTCAGCAACCTGCCTAGTAGGGTGCAGTAAACTAACATAGCTAAGGTGTGATGGGATTCTTTTTTAAAGAAGAACAGGGCAAGGAGGGAAAGATCTGGTTTACATTTTTACAGAACCAGGATCCAGCTTCTTCTTAAACCCAAAGTGCCATTGATTTTAACAGTAGAAGGAATGAGTCTCACATTGATTTTAAACAGCAACTAGAAATTGGATTTTGTGTGTCAAACTGTTCTTGGATCATGACTAATTACATCACTTTGGGTAAAAGCAATAAAAAAACCCCCATAGTTATCACATTCCCTTTTAAATGCTATTTTATCTGAAAAAAAACCCTATCTTTTGTAAAGGGGAAAGAAACCAAATTCTGTACTCATTTCAGTTTTATCTATCAGACAACATTCTGCATTCCCTAAAGACTGTAAGTGGAGGAGTGAACGTGCAGATCCTCGGAGTGAGGGCTGGGGCAGGGTCACCCTGGCTCCGTGGCTCAGCGCTGGCCGGCAGGATCCGCTGCAGGGAGCAGCGCTCCCATCGCGGCGTCCGAGGGTAGCCGCGGTGACTCAGGTGCCGCTTTGGCCCGGCCCTTGCCGGGAAGCTTGTATTTTTTTTTCCACAGTCAGTCCTGCCTCAGGATGTGCTGCTGCGGGCCACTCCCTGAGGTACTTCAAGGCATGGTTTGCTTTTTTTTTTTTTTTTTTTTCCTGGCGAGGCCAAGGAGCTTTGGCTAAAGGCATGAACAGGTTGTGCTTATTCATGCTCACTCCTCTTCTGGGAGTGCCTGGGGAGGTGCCCGAGGGACAGATTGAGATGCTGATAACATCCCAGCAGATGTTTAGGGACTAATTGCTTATGTCACATTGCTTTAGCCTTAGCTGAGGTGCAAATGTGCCCTGCCCTGGCCAGGGGCAAGTGGCCCAGGCCACAGCAAGCATCTAGCTGGGCTGCATGAGACTGGAAGACAGCGCAGGGCTCCCAGAACCGACTGCTGGAGGGGTGAAGTCCTGACTATGGCTGTGAAAAGGAAAATAAGGGCTGTAGAGGAAGTGTCTTGTGTCTTATGAGATCTTCTAGACCTTACGGGAGAAAAGCACTTGGCATTATTCAGAGCCCTCTCCCTGGGCATGCTATTTGTAAAGTTGGTATCATTACCAGAAGCTTTGCTTGGTGAGACACCTACAAATATCTTTTTATGTTTAGATGGTTCCAATTTTTGTTACTATTTGAATTTAATTATTTAAATTCTAGCAAACAGTGAGGGATGTGGCTGTCACGATGCCATGCCTGGCACAGCATCTCAGCCTACACCACTATGGAGACTTGTGCTTACCTGTCAGGAAGGGTAGTGGGCTGGGGCTGAATGGACATGAGCTGAACAGAAGTTTGGGACCCAAATTGCTTCCAGCCTCATCCAGTACCTTTATCTGTTGGTCTTGCCCATGTGCAGATCAGTTTTGTGTTAGTAACATGAACCTCCACTTGGCATTTTCTCCCTCCACTGACTGTCCACTGGCTGATGTCTCTTCCAGTCTGTCAGTCTGTGCTCTTCTAATCATGATTATTGAGTGCACCCTCACAGCCCAGCATGGGGATGTTTGGGTCTTGTTCACCAGAGGAACACATAAGTCTCAGTCTCTTTCTTCATACTATATTCGCATGGTCACATTGTCATCTTAAATCCTGTGGTTAGGACCAAAGTTCCTCCATCAGACCATGTTTCATCCTTCAGATAAATTCAGATCAGAAAAGCATTCACCCATTGCTTATGGTATTTTTTTCAATACCAGCATTGCTGGCATCTGTCTTCAGGTACTTTCAGAGCATCCTCTTTTTCTTCTAAAAATATGTACTTCCTTCCTGTGCCTCCCTCCTTTTTACATTATCTAGTATCATCAAAGTCACAAATATTTATGGTGTTGGTTATTCAGTTTAGTTAGTTGAGAAAAAGAATCAAAAAATAAGGTCATAAAGTAAAACTGAAAGCTAGTAGAACACTGGTAAGAAAACAAAAGGAAGTTAAACTAAGGGCAGAGCTGAGGAGCAGAAAGAAATCATGTGAAGTCTGAAGAGATGGTAATGAGGAGATGCTGCCTGGAAAATAGATAGCATTTTGGACATCCTAAATAAACTGTAGAACTATAAAGAATACATCCATTCATATAAAATCTATTGTAACATTCTCTTTTTTGAAATACCAGTGGCAAAACCCAGACCCATATCTTATTTTAAAACAGCAACAGAAGCTGTAAGCTTTACTTTCTTGGAAATGTTTGCTAGCAGCAGCAGTCCAGCCAGCTGAAGGTAAACCATCTCCCTGGCTTTGCCAAGTACCTGAACCTTCCTCCTGCTAAAGAAAGGCAGAAAACCAGAAGGGAAAGATGCCAGGGGCTGTCAGCACTTCTGCTCAGCTCTCCAGCTGGTCATTGTGCAAAGGGCAAATGGCAGGAGAACTGCTCAGCATGATGGGAAACACAGCACCCTGTGCTCCAAGCCCAGCAGCAGCTCATCAGATTGACTTCATCATTACTGATCCCTGGTGCCTTTTTTGTACAGTGCTAATCATCATCTTGGCTGTTTTACAGCTGTTTTCCAGCCCACATGACTGCCTGTTGAAATTATCTTCAACAGTTTGAGCTAGGTTTGGTATCTTTCTGCATGTCCTAGGAGTGCTAGGGAGATGTGTCCGCACCATGTCCTTACTGCAGCTCCTGACTGAAGGCATGTAGGTGATGCCCTCCTCTCTCTATCTCTGCTACTTTTTCATGTCTTAGAGCAAGGTGCTTAATAATTTTGCTGGGTTTCAGATCACACAACTGGAAATTTCTTCCAAGGTCTAAAATATGGCCCTAGCCTTATTAACAGCTATGTGCTTCCAGACAGGGGAGATCCTGCATATAAGTGCCATCTACTACCTAAGAAAGTGTATGTCCAGGCAGTTGAACAGAAGTGTCTTGTCAGCTTCCCAGGTGACAGCTTAGCCTCCATTGCCTGTTTGCTGTCAGCCCACAGGAAAATCATGTAAAACCTGTTGGCTGCAGGGATGGAAATAACTGCTCCAGGCTGAGAAAGGCTGAGCAGGACTTGTCAATGTTACAAGCAAGGCTGGGAAGCTGCCTGTGGAAGCAAGACAGGGGAGCTGTGGGCTGCCTACCTTGTCTGCATTACTCCCAAAATTCTGGCACCTGATGGCTCTGATCCCACTTTGCTTTTTCACCTCTCCCCAGAACCATAAGCAGAGTCTCCTCACAACTGAATTTTGCTTATTCTGCTGAGAAATTTGGAGTCGCTGTCATATACCAAATTGATGAACTTCAACTGACAAATATAAATCTTTAATCACAGTAATTTACCCTCAGTGTACCACTACAAGAAAACAGATCAAATTATTCTCCCAGCTCTGTTTGGGCAATGGCACAATTTCCAGGAGCTTAAGTGAGGGGAGGATATGGCCCCTAATCTCCCAGGAGAGTCACAGTTGCTGCTCAGAGTACCGCCCAAACCCTCTGAGCTCTTGGGCAGTTTTCCTTTCAAATTGCCTTGAAAGTATAAAAAAAATAGAGTAATCTGTTGAGGCAAGCTTGGCTGAATGTTTCATTGCTCCTTTGTTTCTCAACACGTGGAATCTGATTTACTTCTGCTTCTATCCAGGTAGAGAGGAACAACTGCTTTATAAAAATGACACTTGCGAAACACAAGGGAAAACAACTGGACTTTGAACATGAATGGCCATAAGCCCAAAGAGAGTAATGTGTGACAATAAAGAAAAACTAAACAGTTTTATTCTTTCTATATATAAAGCAAATTATATTTTTAAATCCATAAGAACAGATGCCCTTTGTTTTCAATACATGGTCAAAAACATAGCATTGGTAGCAGGGGGAAAGAGTTTTAATGCTTTGCTGGGGAAAAAGGCATTGGCACTTCCCATCTTTGTCAGTGAACTATTCCCCAGCTGTGGCAAACAGCCAGCCATGGCTGGGGCACACTTGAACTCCTTCTGAAAGCCAGCTTTTTCCCTTTTCCCTCCCAGCTGTAGAGTTCAATTCTTGCTCTGGGGTCACTGAATAAGCCTGTTAAGACAAGCTCAAGGTATTATTAACAATGAAATATTCCTGAGCTGCTCTTGTGATTTTTTTACAATACTACCAAAGATATGCTAGTGCAATATTTATTTCCAGGCAGCAACTGAAGAAGCCAAACATATAATGATAAACACAAATGTATTTTTTGTCATCCATAGATGGCCTTACTGAAAGCGCAAGAATGAGCTCTAATGTCTGCACAATCCTGTGCTTGATTTCTTGCTCTTTCTTCCAGGATCCACAAGAAATTTAGCTTGCAGCAAGAGGAGATTTTGGTTTTGCTATGAAAACATGAAAAAATAATAGTTTTAGCATAAAATCTTAAATTGTGTGGTAATCTTAACTACCAGAAGATGAGAATAATTTAAGAGAAACCACTTAAAGCACTTTGCAACAATTTTGTGTCCTCTGGTAGTGGGAAGAGGCTTTAAAATGTGGATACACTGCAGGCTGTTATATCTGGCCAGAAAGATGTGTGTAAGTACATGTGTCAGCAGAACAATAACCACTTTCTTCTCTTGCAGTAATCTGAAATTTTACGCAGTTCTTTACACCTCCTGCAAAATGTATTATTAAGGACAAGGCCTAAATGCAGCAAAGTCACCTACTGTCTCTTCTAGATTTTGTAAAAGATGACGCTTTTACCAAATCCACCTTTTTTTGTGATTTTTGTATTGCTTTCCTTGTTCTTGTAATTGCACAATTCAAATGCAACATTCAAAAGGGGTAAATGCTCCTCAGCTTTCTCTCTCTACCCATTGGTTACTAATAACTGTTGTAGTGGACAGGACAGGACAGCAGGCATGCTGTACTTTTGATCTGTCTTCCTCTTTCAAAACTGTTAAACAAAATTTTTCCCAAAATATGTTTAATGTATTTGTAAAGGACTCTAAGGGTATTGCCTTCATACATTTAAACAAAACCTGAGTGCAGATGTAGGTGATACAACATCACCAGTGAGTGGATAAGCAGACAAGAAAAATGAAAGGTAATCTGTTTACCCATTCCAATTGCAAAACCCTCTTGCTGTCTGGCTCTCTGCTGTCACTTACTGTCTGTGCAATGCCAAGGTAACCTCAGTGCTGTAACTCTGCATCCACAGCAACACAGGTGAGGGAAGGAACCCACACCTAGCAACTCACCTCAAGTTCATTTTAAATGCTCTGGACATCCCCTTCTGTCAGGCAGTGGTTTGCATGGCTCTGCATAGTCTTCGTAAGTAACACATCTCTGCTCTGAGGTGTGATATCTTTTAAACAAATGCCATATGGGGTTGAAGTTGAGGAGTGAAATATGAGGTCAATAGCATGAGAAATATGTCTTGCACTGGAAATCTGTAAACAGTGAGGGTATGTGAATTTGTGCTTAGAAGATCAGGAAAGTTTCTCCAATGGTCTGTGAGAAGCTAGAAGATGATGGTAAGCATCAGCAGAGGTTAAGGATATGAGGACATTATTCATCACAAATTGGAGATATGAGGAGATGCTCATGCTCTGTCAGCTGAAATCAAATTGTTGATGTGACTTCCTGTCTGTCATGTGTAACCTGACACAGGTAATGACCTCATAAAACATTAATGGATACAATCAGGCTTTATGGTACAAATTTGAGGAAGCATAACACCTATTAAAACTGCATTGGTGCTGTGTTTTTCCATGGATCCTGGGTATGCCTCAAAATGTAAGAGCGGAGTGGGGAGTAGCAGGGAATCAAGAAGGAGGGATATCGTTCCTGGTGGTGTCTGCCTTGAGAACATCAGGATTTGCTCCTTACATCCTGCCCAAACTTCCTGATGCAGTATTTAGAGCCCCAAAAAACTTCTACTTGGAGAAGTTTCCTTTCTGCTTTTAGTTTTACAGTCCTTTAGTCTGAGATATTCAGAGCAGACTTACAATGCTCCATCACACACAGCAGTGTTCTGGCTGCTTAATCTCAAAAAGCAACATCATGCTGGACCAACCATGATACATATTCTGATCTTTTCCTCTCTGTGTTTGTGTGTATCTCTGCCACAACTCAATCACTGTCCATTGGACTACATTAGCAACCTGCCTGAATTCATTTTGTACTAGTGAATAAACAAACTTGGGTTATGTAGTTGTGTGTATCTTGTACAGATTACTGGATTGGAAAGAAGTAATATCTGAGGTATTCTTCAGGCAAGTGGAAGAAGCCTTGTTTGATCAAAGTGATTTGGAATATCCAACATGGATTTATGAAAGGGAAACTGTGCTTATCCGAACTCATGATCTTCTACGATGAGAAGAGTGGCTTGGTGGATGAGTGGATGCTCTCTTTCTTGGCATTAGCCAGGGTTTCAAAACTGTCACCTATAACATCCTCATAGACAAGCAGAGAAGTATGTGTATGATAAGTGGACAATGAGATGAACTGACAACTGTGTGAATTGACAGGCTTAAAGGATTGTGATCGATGGCACAAAGTCCATCTGGAGGCCTGTTACTAGGAGTGCACCCAAAGGCTGATACTGAGACCACTATTACTTATCTTCATTAATAACTTTGGAGATGGGTGATGGGACAAGCTCAGCAAGTTTGTTAATGGTTCAAAATTGTGATGAGTGTCTGATTCCATTCAGAGGGACTTGGACAGCCTGGGGAAAGGGGCAGAGAGGAATCTCATTGAGCTCAGTAGAGAAAAATACAAAGTCCTACGCCTGGGGAGGAATACCTCCATGCTCCTGTACAGACTAGGGTCCAACCAGCTGGAAAATAACATGGGGAAAAAAAGGCCCTGAGTGTCTTGGTGGACAAGCTGACCATGAGCCAGCAATTTTCCCTCATCGCAAAAAAGGCTAATAGTACTCTGGGCTGCATCAGGCAAAGTGTGGCCATCATGTTGAGGGAAGTGACACTTGATCTCTGCTCAGCCCTGGCATGCTGTGCCAGTGCTGGGCTCTCCTGGACAAGAAAAGTATGACCTCAATGGATTGGGTCCCATGAAGTATCTGAGAGCTGATTAAGGGACAGGAGCAACTGTCACATAAAGAAAGGCAGAGGGAGCTGGGAATGTTTGGACTGGAGAAGAGAAAGCTCAGGGGGAATCCTTTTATTTGATATAAATACCTGATGGGATGATATGAAGAAGGCAGAGCATCTTCTCAGATATCAACAGGATAAGAGGCAATGGGCACATATTCAAACACAGGAAATTCTATCTGAAATAAGAAAACACATGTTTACTGTGAGGATAGCCAAACACTGGCACAGGTTGCCCAGAGAGGCTGTAGAGTCTCCATCTGTGGAGATATTCAAAAGCCATGAGGACGTGGTCTTGGGTGGAGTGTTCTAGCTGACCCTGCCTGAGGAAAATAGCACGCTCCTTGCACAGTGTGGATGAAAGGAGGCAGAGATCTCTGAAGTTTGCTCTTGGGGAAAGAGGTTTATTGGGGGTGCAGGAAGGTCCTGCCTCGTGCTCCCAGACGCAGCACGTGGCTGGGCCTGAGAGCATGGGGGAGGGGAGAGACAAAAGGAGAGTTCAGGAGAGGGGAAGCTCCAAGGGAGGGGAAGCTCCAAGAGGGGAGGAAGTTCCAAGAGAGCGTGTGGCCTCTCGAAGCCTCCTTATCAGGGGCTCCTAGGTGGGTTGGAATAAGGCATTGCCAATGGGGTTACAGACATTTGATGTTTTAGGGGAAGGTACAGAGGTGTGGGGTGAGCCATACATCTTTTGGGGGGTGGGATGGAACAATCCATTTCACCCCAGGACCCATCCAAAGGCAGGGGTGTCATCCGGCTAGCTGGGAGAACTGTTCTCATCCTGATGTATTATTTATGAACAATCATATTTATCTATCATTTGCAACACCTGCCTTAAGAAGGGTGGTAGGCAGTAGACTAAATGATCTCTAGAGGTCCCTTCCTGTGGGAGGATGGATTATAGGAGAATAGAGATAGTGCTGAAGGCAATCTCACCCCTGAGGAGTTGCAGCTGTATACTAATTACCAAAGAGTAGGAGCAGGCCTGCCCTTAATAGGTCACAGCTGTGTCCAGTAAGGATTGGTCTTATAAAAGAGTGGGTTAGGTAATTGAGAGTTGGAGTCAGTTGGCTGTGCTTCTGCAAGGAGTAAGGGTTAGGTGGTTGTGCTAGGGACAATAAGGGTTAGTATGTTCTACTTGGGGTATGGAAAGAATTAGGTGTTCCTGATAGGGCCAGGAAGAAGTCAGCCAGCCGTGTGGAAGAAAGAGAAAAGGAGTCAGTGTTGCGAGGAGAGAACTCACAGAGAGAAGGTATGGAAGTTTTACAGTAGGATGTTAAACTAATGGTGATAGTTCCCATCCACTGTTGATTGGTGCCAAGCACTGACACCTTCCAACTTCAACTGTTATATGCTTCTATTCCCTAACTTCCAAATTGTTATGCACTTGAACTGCACTTTCCTTTATCAGGAAAGTATCCTGCATGCATTACAGGTAACAGGCAGTGATACTAGATCCCCTTCATGTATGAGAACCTTTCTTTCCTATTTCAGATACAAAGTGAGGATATAGCTTTTAGATGTTTTAGAAAAAGTTGGACATGAAGACAGTGTATATAAAAAAACATTTTCTATATGAGACTCAAGTGGTGCTTGATTTACACAAGGTTGAATCATAACTTTCTGAGGCTTTGCTATTGCCTGGAGCTCTGGTGCTTGGCCAGGTTCCTCATCTGTGAAGGGCTCCTTCAGTCCTGTATAGTATGTGATATGCTATCAAGTACTGCTGGATGCAGCCTCAAAGGTGTAACATTCCTCTGGTTCTGTAGAGAGTCAGGTGACAAAACCAAGAAAATATTTGGGCACATGAAATTTAAGATGTCATTATATCTAATTTATAGCTATAAGCTGGTTTTGTCAATTGAAGTTGGTGGGGGGCACATACAGATGTAGCTATGTCTGTAGGAGTAAATGAAATATTCAGGGGGGCTGATTCACCTTCCACCTTTACTTGTATCTATGTGCTGACTTTGGCTATGGTAATTTTCTTTACAGTGGCTGGTATGGGGCTGTGTTTTGGATTTGTGCTGAACACAGAGTTGATAATACAGAGATGTTTTTGTTATTGCTGAGCAGGGCTTACACAGGGCCAAGGCCTTTTCTGCTTTTCATAGTGCCAATCTGGTGAGGAGGCTGGAGGTGCATGGGAAGCTGGAAGGAGACACAGGTGACCCAAACTGACCAAAGAGATATTCTAGACCATATGGCATCATGCTCAGTATATAAAGTGGGGGAAAGAAAAATGATGGGGGAGCATTTAGAGTGGTGGCATTTGTTTTCCCAAGTCCCTGTCACATGTGATGGGGCACTGCTCTCTTGAAGATGGCTGAACATCTGCCATGGGCAGCAGTGAATTAATTCCTTCTTTTGTTTTACTTGCATGTGTGGCCTTTGCTTTTTCCATTAACTGTTTTTATCTTGACCAACAGATTTTCTAGCTTTTACTTTTCAGATTCTCTCCCTGATCCCACAGATGGGGGGGGGGTGAGTGAGCAGCTGTGCAGGGCTTGGCTGCTGGCTGGTGTTAGACCGCAACATCATACAGCTAAATTCTACTTGCCTTTGAACAGTGTGGCTGCATCCTGCTTGTGGGACTTGTGGGCTGTTCCTGCAGAGTGCAGAGGAGCTTGAACTAGGGCCATGCAGGGAATAAGCTAACCATATGTTTTTGTACAAATATGTGACCAGACAGGTCATTTATGCTTTCCTTAGACTGTATCTGAGCCCCAAATGTTTTCTGCCTAAGGGGTAGGGCTAGGTATCCATTCCATGATTCCAAGTAACAAGTAATTCCATCAAAGTGTCTAGTTAGTATTAACAGTCTGTTAGAACAATGTTGCCCAGGATGTGGCCTTGTACCCATTAATCAGGTTATGAGACATCACTGGGAAAGTAGTCAGGGCATGAGAAAGAGCAACTAGAGATAGATTAATACACTACTTTAGTTAGATGATGTGAATCACTCCTGTTCAGAACAGGAGCATGGAGCAGAACAGCTGAAAATGCTGCTGCATACCAAAGTCAGCAGGAAACAGCAGGCTTTATGTTCTGCATAGTCAAGGCTGTTAGGTAGCCCTGTGAGAGGCCTCAGTCATCTCAGGAGAGACACTTACCTGTTCTGTGTGACTGCTGAGAGGGCTGGGCAGGCTTCACCCTACTGTCAAGGAACACAGTAACAGGGCTGCTGCTGGTCTGGTTGTCTCCTGTGCAATGCTACTGTGTTTGGAGGGCCCACCTAGAAAGCTGAAGACTTTAATTCAGTTGCACGTTCAGCCACTAACAGCCATCCCCAAGGAGGAGACCCCAGGCATGGACAAGGCTCCCACTGGAATAGGGCATGTGCTTGCTGGAGGCTGGGAATTTACCTGCTAGGGGACCTCTTCTAAGTTGCCAGTTCTCTACTCTACTAGTGACTGCTTGAATTCCAATCCAGCTTCCAATACCTGCCTCATAGCCTAAATTCTGTCCTTTCTACTATGCCTGCTTCCCAATTAACATTGAATTTTGTAAGAACATAATTTAGTCAGACCAGAAAGCCAGTGTTCTCTCCCTGGCAGATGTGGGTGCTTAGGAAAGGAACATAAGGAACAACTGGTACAAAATGGTCCTTCCCTGACTTATTTACTCCATTCCAGCATCCCATGGTTTTGGATTTCCTTGGCAATGGTAACCAGAACACTGAATATTAAGCTAGAGAATAACAATAATAGTAATGAGAATGATGATGATGCCATTATCTAAGTACTAGCCATATATTTAACATTAATTTGGCTGATCACTTGGAAGACCCTTCTATATTTTTACCTCTTGCACTGATCAGTTCCACAATTTACTTAGATGATTCAATCATGTTTATCCAGACACCTATTTTCAGGAGAACAATTTCTAAATTATTTTGTCTGCATCGTTATAGAAGACCTCCTGTTTTTCTCAAAATTTCCCTTTGGCCTTGGCCATCTCTTTCTCCATTTTATGTGTTTTGAGATTAGGTAGGAAGAACACTTGCACTGTGCAATGTGTATTATACATAGGTTTACAAATATGCACTGTTTTGTTCTCTGTGGTAGCAAAGTCCAATAAAAAGGCTGGAGAATTTCCATCCTTTCTTCTCTCTCCACCAGAGACTCTTTAAAAACTGTGTTAAGGAATTGGTTTCTCTGTGTGGAGATTGTGTATATGTAAACCCTCAGAGGCAGCAGCATATCTCTGTTGGGTCTGACTGAGATAGAGTTTGTTTGTCCCTCACTGTGCTGTGCTTGGCATCAGTGGCTGGAAGGGTGTTGATAACACACCAGTGTTTTGGCTACTGCTGAGCAGCACTGTCCCTGTAACATCCCTTCCCTTCCACCAAGGGGCTTCACCTGGAGCCTGTGGCAAAGGACCTCAGGAGAAAGCCAAGGTAGAGCACTAGGGTTTTGGAGCCAGTGTTATCAAGGATCAGAGGCCCAATATACTCCAGCTGAAAGAGCAATGTTAGCTGCCTATAAGCAGGTTTGAGCTGCCTCAGAAGTTGTTGGGACCAGAAACATGTCACCTCTTGGCACTGTGATTGCCTGTCCTACACTGGATGTTTAAAGGAAATGTTCCCTCAACACCTCACGCAACCAGTGCTACATGGAGTAAGTGGGTAGCATTGATTACACAGTGAGCTCAAATGGGAAAACCCTATTTCCCAGGAATCCTAGAAGATCTTAGGACTGGCCAGAAGCCAGAGATTTTGGAGCATTGCCTGAGAAAATGACTCATGCCCAAGATGCACCACCTTATAACTTCCACTTTCTGAGATGTGCACTAACAGCAAAGGTCTCATAATAACTTTGAAGCTAAGCCCTTCTAGAAAAACACAAAATGACCACTATTGCACTTGGTGGATAGCCTGTTGCTTTCATTCCAGAGTCCCTCAGTCTGGAATGGGACTTGAGCCTTGCTTGGTTTGGCCAGTGACTGGACCTACACAGGTCTCTTGGTGCTCCCCTCTGTTTGGAGAGGTGTGTGCTGAGATGCCTGGGAAACTTGGGAGGTCAAAAGGAGTCTGGAAGTCAGACCCTTGTAGAGGACAATAAATGAGGGTCTGATGCTTCAACCTATCTTGGGAAAAAATGTCACCATAAATGGACTTTTATCAGTCCTGATCTACACAAAACATTGCTGTAAGTCTGCAAAAGTCTAAGTTCCTGTTAGGATCAGTGGCACAACCAATGTGTGCCAGTTGCCAAAAGCTTCACCTGCTGTCCCATGGCTGACAGCCATCAGCACAGTGAACATTTGTCATGTTGGACCCAGCTGCTTCCCAGCCTCACCCTCTCTTCAACACCAAGTCCTGACATTTTGACTGAGGCCATTCCTGTTTTACCTCAGTGATGCTTCACTCTTTTTTGGTTTCTGTCTGCCACACAGAAAGAAGTAGGAGGGTGGAACCCCCAGCTTTTCTTGGGAAAAAGGAATTAGCTTTCTTAGGCTAGAAAGGGGCTGCCAGCTGTGTGTCCAAAACTGGTTCTGTGGGATCCAGACACAGAGCAGTTCCTGCCTGCTTCGCTGTGTGCCAAAGCTAATGAGGTAAGAATATTAAAGCATTCCGTGGCAATCACTTGATGGAAGGAGAGGCTCAGAATTAGAGAAGCTTTTTTTTTTTTTAAAGATAAAATTCTGCAAACAAAAAGGCCTTCCATCCCACATGCCAGATTTATCTTGCTTGGACCATCAGGTTTCACAGACACTACTAGACTCTCCCTGCTATCTAAATCTTCTCTGACTTTTTCCTGTTCTGCCCACTCTTAGGATAGCCTCCTGACTATCACCTCACTTCATTTAGGTGGGTTAACCCTTTGATTGGTTATTCTCAGCTTCTCACCACTTCTGTATGTCCTGCTGGTCTCCATTTCAGCTATTATCCTGTCTCTGAATAAATGCAGAATTTCCTTTGCCTGTCTCCTTGCAGAAAATTTACAACTCACTTTCTACACCAGACCTGTCTTCTTCTGCTTACACTGAAATCTGAGCTGCCAGATAAACTGAACTTGGACAAACTGGAGCTCCTTAGCACCTCCCTATTTTCCTTCTCTTTGTTTTTTGTTAACCATGAAAAGAAAAAAGCCACACACAAGCTTGTAACTTGTGCACTCTGTCCTGAAGTCTAGGCTGTGTAAGCCTTGCAGTCTTCTTTCATGATATTAAGTGATGAGGCATTTTAAGAGGACTATTGGGTGGCTCATGCCCATGTCTGGCTTCCCAGGCTTCTTGTGTCTCTTCCACCATCTGGGTAGTGGAAGCAGGCACAGCCTCCCATTCTGCATCCCATGGGTGTTGGGCTGCTGACATGGAGCTGCAGAAGGGCAGGCAGGCTAAAATCAGGAGGCAGAGCTTACTCAAGAACAAAAGCAGCAGTCAGACAAGAGACTCAACCACAGAGATGCACTATCTGGGGAGAGGAGGGGGCAGGAGGGGTGTGGTCCTGAAGGAGAAGGTAAGGCTGGCAGACATGGAAGTAAAGATGAAGCCAGCCTTTTCCGCTGGAAAACATCTTTATAGTTTCTCTTGACTAGGTTTAGCTTTGCTTCTTGGAGCTCCTGAGAACATTTTGACAGAGAAGCTGGGATATGCTGGGTACATATGATTCAGATTTTTTCCTTTCCTATCCCCACGGAAAACATCAGGCAAGTTTCAAAACTGGGAATATAGTGTTACATCAGTGTTTTCTGCCCCATTGAAATAGCTTTTGAAAGTAGCTGCTAAATCACCAGTTCCTGTTGTGGGGCCTATCATAGCTGCTGATCTCCAACTGGAAGTATGCCATGAAGGCACAGTGCTAGTGTTAGTGATTTCTGAAGTGTCTACAATGCCCTCTTGGAGGCACATGCCACCTGTGTGTCCCAGGACATAGCCCAGAGGTGTTTTTTCATGAAAAGTGTTGGAGAATCTCCAATCTGGCTGATTTTGAGCCAGTGGGCTCCACAAGTAAAAGTTGTTTACAAGGAAGTAGCTAAGACAAACCAACTTTATACATGTTCTGTATTTGTTGATGATAAAAGATAGGAAATGGGTGGGCAAGGCTGTCACTATGTCATCTCTGTCAAACTCTAGGCACAGCCAAGGAAAAGTTGTAAAGGCAGTGCAGTTTGATGATAAAATTTATCATAATGCCTTACACGTTAATTGCAATTAGAGCATCAGACTCACCACCTCACATCATCCTGTGGGCACTTCTAGACCTGCATTTGGTTGCCATATGTCAGCTGTGAGGTGTTGTAGCATGGCATTGCAACAGTAAATGTGCTTGGGACCAAAGTTTGGACACACTACAAAGCCCTGTTGGCTGCATCAGGACAAAAGGAGATAAACCCCCCCTTTTAGGATGAAAACAGGGCTGGAAACAGTTAACCACTTTGCTGATGTCCTGACAACTGGTGTGCCTAACAGATGATCCCCTCTGGAAAGTGTGGTCCTGGAGGAATTGTTCCTCTTCTCAGAGAGCAGCTTGCTGTGGTGTATCTTGAAAACCAATACAGAGCTTTGTACAAACATGAGTACAGAAGGTGCTCAGTGAGAAACACAGGAGCTGGCTGGGATTTTCCCTGGATGCTCATGTACAGTTGTAATCCTCTAAGTTTCCTTTCTGTTCTGTGGATTTTGATTTTCTGAGGCAGGATGAGAAATGTTTTGTCCTAGCACTGTGTTCAGGACAAGCATCACACTATCAGTTGAAAGCAAGGCCAAATGTGCCATGTTTCTGGAAGACAAGAGTCACAGCCGGAGGGACTGAAGTGGGATGCCTGGCTACCTTCTCCCTTCCTGTGCCACCTCTTTGAGTCCCTGTGACCTGAGTGGGAATAGCCAAATACCGATGACACCACATGTGCTGTGATGAGTGGGAAGTGGAAAGTCAGAATGAATATCCAGGGGTATGTGGGCACCCCCTTCTGGAGCTCTGCTTTTCACATGCATCTCTAAAGACAGCTGCATACCTTTCCCACAAGAAGCTGTGGGATGTGTGCCAATTGGGCTGCACTGAAAGTAAAGGGAAAAAGACAAAAATCTGAAATAGGTTATTTTATGCCACTCTCTAAGGAGACCCAGGCAGATTTTTTTTAAAGAGTGAGTGAAGTTTATTGTCTAGAAATGATTATTTTAGGAGCAAGAGCAAACTGCATTTAAAAGGGGTATTCATCTTCACCTCACACAGTTGTTTAGGATATATCATGTCCAGAAGCACTGGAATATTGCATGTTTTAATTTGGACTATGGCAGTTCTGCTCCCAGCAATTGTGTGGCTAAACCAAATGTTGGAAAGGGACATGCTGGTCTGAACTGCTCTTTAAACACACACACAGATCTGCCCTGCTTATAGGACACCTACAAAGCACATCCGCCTGGAGGGCTCCCAGCTGGGGTGTCCCCAGGCATCCCCACCACTGGCTTCACTGCTGTTTGCCCCTTCCCAGTGGGATTGCAGCAGGGATGGAGTGCTCTGCTGTGTGACCCCACCAGGAAGAGTTCATGGGTTAACCTGTGTGTAGCAACTTGGGCATAAATCCACAGAGGATTTGGACCTGGAATACCATCATTTTCCCCTTTATTGGGCCAAGAACGGCTGTTTTCTCTTCCAGCTCACTGCAGTGCCTCTTACCTTAGGAGGACACTGAGGGCTGGCCTTGGCCTTAGCAATGAGCTTTGTCCTACCTCATCACCGTGCCTTGAGCGCACCCCAGCGAGGACCCTGCCTGGCTTTCTGCTCTCTGTGCCAAGGTTATTTCATTTTGCTGGCAATGGTCATGCTGCCAAAGCCCAGGCATCACATCGGAGTTTATATTGCATTGCTCTGGTTCACCCTGCCAGGGTGAGAAATTGCAGGCAGAAGTGGCTTGTACTCAGTAGTCCAGTTTGTGTCTGAGACAGAGTACAAGAGCCACATCTCCTGCTCTCCACAGTCTGGGGGGTGTGGAGAGCTGGCTGCCAGCTTGGCCTGCCTCCACTAACATCCCATGCCATCCTCTGTCCTACTGCTCTTTAGACTCAGATGCCTGTAGCTGATGCCAGTGGGATGAATAATGCACAGAAATGCTGCAGAATGGGATGAAAGGTAGGAAATGTGGGTGATGCCAAGTCTTGCTTCCCCTCAGCAGAGAGGTATTTTTTTTGCTGGAAGGCTTTCCTGTTTTTCATTAGGCAGCTGTGTGACGGTCTCTGGGCAAGGAGTCCCAGTCCCTTGCAGTGCCAAGAAAAACATTCTAAGTTCTTGGCCTCTGAATGCCCATGTGGTGAGTAAGTTGGCAAGGATTAGATGTCCAGCTCTGCCTGTGCATGCACAGATGGAAACAGACAGGAAGGAATATAGCCCAAGCTAGAAAATGGTTGAAGGAAAAGAAGAAACTTAACTGAAAAATGCTGGAGAACTTGAGGTCGTCTTGGCACAGATGCTTCCCCAGCACAAATCAAAGAGTATGGAGAAAAATGGAACCTCTCAGGATGGTAATAGGCTTCTCTCCTTCATTCTTTCCTCTTCCCTGCCCCCAGTCACCTCTTCTGAACATGACCTGCCAGAGCAACACACAGCAAGCAACTCCTCGCTGCCACACAGAGTGGCTGTAGTCAAGGCAGTGACAGTAAGGCACTCCTTAAGATCTTTCATCAAAATTTATACCATCACCCTGTACCATAAGATCTAAATCTGCTTACTTTTGATCTAATTGCATTTAATAGAAGCTTGGACTTTTTCCAGAGTAAGAACAATTGCTTTTGCTTAAATATTTTATAAGGTAGCATTTTTCTGGCCAGAACACAAAACTCTTAGAAGTCAATGATGAAGAGCCATCATGCACCAACACTTTTTTTTTTGAGCACAATGTGGCTTTGGTATTATTTTAACTTTTCTTCACTGGGAAGTGAAGTAAAATTTACTTTTTACTTTTTCACTTGTCAGCATGATTTTAGTTTTCCCTTTGTGTCATGTCACAGGGCTGTAACTTTGGAGTAACTTTGTGATACATAACTGAATTCAATGGCAAAATTAACACTGTTTTCAGAGACTGAGAGAAGAGTTCACAGCCATTTCTTGCTTAACATAAGCCATAGTATCTTGCCCAGTTGTTCAATTCATAAGCCAGCATTTACAGTTATAATTTTTTTAGGAAAGACATTGCTTTGTTCTAAGGGAGACACAATGCTGCTACACAAGCTGCAGAAACTTGCATTTACTGCTCCCACTGCTGTACAGAGAGAATCCTCATACTTGAGAGGGAATGGGCAGAAAGTGTTGTAGCCTGTAAAGCCATCCTGACTTTACCTGTCTAGGAGAATCTTACAAGGAATTTCCCATTTCTAAGGGAATCTTATTCCAGGGAAACTGTATTGGGTTTGAATGGCCCTGTTTTGGAATTGGGCGGGCTATAGGGGTAGCTTCTGTGAAAAGCTGCTGGAAGTTTCCTCCATGTGCAAGAGTCAATGACAGATGGCTCCAAGAAGGACCTGTCACTAGCCCACGTTGAGCCCATCATCAACAGTGGTAGTGTTTCTGAATAGTATTTTTAGAAAAAGGGAAAAAACAGCACATCATCACTCATCGGGAAGAGAGGAGTGAGAATATGTGTGAGAAACAACTCTGCAGACACCAAGGTTAGAGAAAGAGGAGGAGGTGGTGTTCCAGGTGACAGAGCTGAGATTCCCTTCAGACCATGGTGAGTCAGCCGTGCCCCTCCAGCCTATGAAGGTCCATGGTGGTGCAGAGATCCACCTGCAGCTCCTAGAAGAACCCCCAGAAAAGCAGATGGATACTCAAAGGAAGCTGTGATCCTGTGGGAAATCCACAATGGCATGGACTCCTGGCAAGACCTGTGGAGGGACGAAACCCAGGCTGGAGTGGACTTACATCACTCTGAGAAAGGCAAGCTGCTTGCACAGCTCTGTGCACACACAAAAGGAGACACATTTTAATGATGTAGACCATGCTAAAAGCATGGCTATAATAATCCAGAAACAAAGATGCTTGAACATAAATAGTCTGATGCAAGAGAAAACTCGAATCGGATTTCATAGTATCAAACTTCTGGAGATCACAATGGGATCTCTAACTGAAAACTGAGTGGAAGGCATGAAGTGTGTTACTGGGGCTGAACTGAGGCCAACACAATGATTGCTGAAAGTGCTGTGACTGATGCACAGTTAGTCTTTGGGCAAGGAATCAATCACAATTCACCTCAGGGGCCTAATACTTCTTCCCCTCCCTTTGCTCACATGATTGTTGGAAAGGTCATTTTTAATATGAAAGCACTTCATGACTGCAGAACCAGTCCTGTATCCATAGCCCAAAGAAGTTTCTAATGCTCTCTGCAAAAGGCCAGCCAGGGCTTGAGAGTTGGACTAGGGTTTGCTTCTCTACCTCAGAGTGGGCACAGTCAGAACAGAGCCACCTCTATGTTGTATTCAAAGATAGTTGCAAAGCTTGCCCCCCATCCCTGCAGCAACTCTGCTTTGTGCTGGCAGCCTTCACACTATAAAGAACAGGCTGGATCACATACCTGAGCTCTCCATCTAGTGAATGTACAATGCTTAGACACTGCAACCACGTGTGTCTCAAAAAACAGAACCAGCTCTGTGTTTGATCTCACTCATCCCTTCTGGAAACATGCACACAAGAAATCAGGAGGGAAACTTCCAGCCACAACTTTTAAGGCATCATGACAAAATGTTCTCTAAGTTACAGGACACACAGTTATCCAGAAGGGTGATTCAGTGTCTACTGAAAGGGAATAAGGACATGTATTGAAGCAGTACCAGCAGAAAAGCATTCCAATTATTTTTAAGCATTTTCCAAGCATAGTGGCTCATGCTGTGCAATCAGACAGATGCTACTTTAACAATAGCAAAGACTTCTTTGCTGTAGGAATGTCAGACCATTTGTCTGAATCCTGAGAAGCTCCACTGTGAACAAAGTAAGTCTGGGTGAGTTGTACCTGCCAGGTATGCAACTCCTCCTTTTTTGAATCTAAAAATGTGGGTTCAAGCCATGCAAGTGACCAACACGTACTGCAAGTTTTATTTTTATTTCCGTATTACAGAAACTAAATTAGCATATACCTACATCTTAATTAAAACAAATTCACCACTGCAGAGAAAGAGTATTCTTTTTATTCTCTAAAGCACACCTGTGAACACAGAATGAAGTGTAATTCAGTAGATAAAAGCTTCTTGGTGCACTTCTCACTGCAGTTCCTCCATTAGTTCTTTTAAAAAAATCATTAGATTTTAGATATTTTTATATGCTTCCATTAAGCTTTGCATCTTCTACCCCTAATGCAATTCACTTTTAGAAATCAGTTAAGAAGCTAAATCAAAAAGGCCCCTTAAGTTTGCTTAATTTACAGATGCAATAGCTGAATTTAAATAGATTACAGTCACTTCTAGCACCAGCTTCCAATACGAAGGATTAGTGCGTTCCAAAATTTCTCTTTAAACTGTTTTCTGGAGGGGATTAAGTGGTCCATAACTACAGCTATGTAGGTAACCCCAGCCACCTGCATAAATTACCTTATAGAAAATAAACATACTGACAAAAATATTTATAATTAAATGACAAAATGAGAAACTCAACCTCCAGTAAGAATGGACAGAAATTTGGTTTTGTGCTGTACTGTCGATTATGGGAACAGCAGCAGTGTGGGAGAAGAGCAGTCAAGCAGGCTGAAGTCCAGAGTAGGTGTCTCTGGTTCCTTTGTGAAGAGAGCCGTATGTCCAGCTCCTATCTCCTCCTCCCTTTCAACATATCTCCTGTTACTACTTTTTTGTGAAATTTTTGGGCAGATTTTATGAACTGAGACAGCATACATCTTATTTCAGAGGGGAAGAAAATAACTGCATCTGCAGATAGGTTGACTTGCATTATCTGAATAAAGACAGATCTGTTCCTCTGAGTCTTACAGTTTACAAGTGGATGAAGGTCTTGTGGCAACTGAGAAACTACTGTAAGATTAATAACTTGGATGCACATATATTTGTCTGTTCTTACATACTTTCAAAACCCAAATGGAAGGAAGAAGTATCTGGGATTCAGGTAGATCCAGAAGGATATTTTTTTCTTACACAATAAGGTAAATTACTTAGCACATTCCAGGTTAAAAAAATTACAGTAAACATTCAGTAACTGGAATGCATATAATATACAAGTACCATTACATTTACAAAGCTGTTCATGACAATTTTTCTTTCTATATTAAGCATAAAAAAGTTACAAGCTAATTCACAATAACCTTAGTTACAATGTTATTAAAATACGTTGATGTTAATCATAAAAATATTTTACTATTTACAAGTATATTGTATAAACCTTAACAATAAGAATATGCCTATTTTAGGATGCCTTAAATGAATATTTTAGATTGGCCCATTTTATAGTGCAGTATCCCTGTTTTGGTCTTCACACCATGAAACTGTACCAGATTCACAGTATCTTTGCTAGTGCTTTGCTAAAAGGCTTAATATTTTTTATTATTTAAGAAGCATTCATTCGTTAATTCATTACAAAGAATCAGTTTTATTTCCACTTTGTTTCTTATTAAATCCTACCCCCAATAGTTCAGGACACTCTGCCTGGCCTTGAGCGATTTGGTTGCATTTCCACATAAGGCTGTAATTCATTTCATCAGTTATCACACTGTCTTGCTTGTAGTCCGGGTGCTGTGCGATGAATTCCCTCATCCATCGAGCAACTGTCATTAGTTCTCCTGGGGTAAGAGGAAATTAAATTTCTGTTTATACATCTAATTTAGCAGTGGAACACTTAAGAGTTCTGTGCACTATATACACAATTAATGAGTAGTCCGTGCTTTCATGAGAAACACATTCCTACACTTTTTGGTTTTTAATTGTGGCTAAACTGCAGGCACAATTAAGCTGACATATCCTTGATGGTCTAAAAGACACTTACCTGGTGCAATTTTCCAACTTTCAGATGTTCCAATGACATAATGCAGAGAGAAGTAGCACCTGAAACAGGTGCTACCAACAGATTGTACAACAAAAGGTCTTAAACACTTCCTTTAACATAATCTGGCTGAGATGAATCAGCAAACACCTCTGCACTACTACATTTATATAAAATAAGTTTGTAGTTGATCTATCCAACTGAGCTGCCAGTTTTGATCAGTCAGTTTGGGCTTATTCTTTCTCCCTCTGGCAGCCACTCTAGCAAAAAATAGGCTGGTTCCTAATTATACTTCTGGTTTGTACACAGTGCCTCCGCTTCACTGCACAGTTCTTGGGTTGGTCAGCAGGTACCTAGGGGTCCCCAGCACCTTTGTAAAAGGTCACTGAATGACACACACCTCTTGCAGGAGACTGGTATCCCCATGAAGCTGCAGCTGGGGACTGGCTGGACACCAGTGTCCCAGCTGCTAAATCCTGCTCCACCATGCAGCACATGCAAACAAACCTTAACTACTACAAGTTTAAGGTAACTCTGACTGTTAAGACATTAAGATGGGCTGATGGGATGCTCAAAGAGCCTAGAAAAACTTTCATGGCTAGCTACCAGAACATCAGCTTCACTGTGAGAGTGGAAAGAGTCAAGGGCTGCCACTACAGAAGACTTTTGTTTAAGAATATTATAAAAAGCATGAAGGAACACACAAATAAAAAGAATCCAGGACCATTTAAAAATATCCTAGCAGTGGTTTTGAACAGATGTACACAAAGACAAATCAGAAAAATTGCGGAAAGTACCGGAAAGAAAAGCAGAATAAATAAAGTTACTAGAAATTAAAATGTGCTTCAAAAACCAGAAGTAATGTTTTAAAGGAATGAGGCTAGAGTTTACACTTCTACATAAGAGGGCAGGAAAAAAATTACCCAAGAGGCTTTATTTGTTGAAGGCACTAAAAACTCAACGTGAAAACTTTCTAACACCAATGAGAAGCAGGGGCCTGCAAGAAAGTCAGCGGAGGCAGGGATGAGCAGAGTGAAGCTTATGGAGAGACACGTTTGAGGTGCGAGCCGTGCAGGCGCGGGCAGCCCCAGCGCACGGCAACACGGACACCTAGTGGCCAGGCAGCCCAGGCACTGCCCTCCTGCCCGCCGCTCCCTGCACACCTTCACCGGCAGCACCGCCTGCAGCTCTCGGTACCGGAGTGTGGCACCACTCACTGACAAAAGGTGTGAGACACCTTCACGCAACGAGAGGCAAAGGGAATTGTAAGTTCAGGAGCAACAATATTCTGGAGAGGTCCACACAATAATGAATGCTGATGACAAGTGAGTAGATAAACATGATTCTACAACGCAGGAACAAGAAGGCATATAATGGAATAACTGTGAAGAGCATTTTAACATGAGAAACTACAGAATTAATTTTTTCAAAAAGCATATAATAGAACCGTGTCATTTCTTATTATATGACTTTAGGGGGAGCAAAAGTGCAACTGCTTAAAGAAAGGTAAGGCAGAGATCATGGAAATCACATCTGTGAATGCTCATCAAGCTCTCTGATTACTGCACTACAGGCAGCCAGGAGAGCACACCAGGACAAGGACCACTTGATGCTGCTACCATTGATATTTGGTGCTGGTCAGCAGCTGTGGCCTGCCTAGCAAATCTGTAGTCCCACTGAGTGGTGGCAGTCACACACCAGCTATAGAGAGACCAGGAGGGTAATACCTTGCTGTGCTGCAGGAGACGAGGTGACAGAAGCTACATGAATTATGCCAGGGCAAGGTTACAGCCACAGCAACTAAGGTGTCAGTGGTCTTAACTCATGAGTGCTGTGTTCACCATTTGAGAAATCTGAAAACTGGCCACTCTGTGTGGATATGACTCATACTAAACAAGCTGCAGATCAGGAACATTTAAGACCAAGAGTAAACTGGAATAATCCAAAGCTCACAACTGAGAAACATCATGGCACAGTAACACAATACCTATTGTTTTTTATTCTGTGAATTCTAGTTCTTAAGAAGTCTAATTTAAAAGTAATTTCAGTTTGTGAGATCTGAACTATAAACTACACTCTTATCTACCTCACACTCACAGCTTTTAGGTCTGTGTAAATAGAGGACCTGACTTTTGCAATAACTACAACTTTGCACCAGGTAGCAAAGTTTTTCTTTGGTGGGGAACAACTGCAGGTGGTCACTAGGCCTCAGGAAAAAGGCCTGCTGCAGTTATGGATTCCTTGTTTTCTCAAGACCATTTCTCTGAAGAAAAAAAAAACCACCCAAACAACAGACAAGGGAATGTCTAAAAACATGTTACCATTCTAAAGAACTGCTAAAGTAGTGAATTACCAGGTAAGACAAAATTCTGATTTTCACCTCAGCTTTGGAAAGGTCTTTACCTAGAAGCTCCTACAGCAATTTTCAAGAATTAAAAAGGAATGCAGCCCTTTAGTTTAAAACTTAGGGGTGGGGTGGAAGAGGGGTATTATGAGGATAAAATTACCATCTAGCTAAATTTACATCAATGCAGTTATAACAGGGGATATACACAGAAAAAGTCAAAAAGTTGCTGCAACCTGAGCTAAACACACAGTTCTGAATTAAGTTTAGCCTGTATCTTTTACTCATTATACTGCTGCATTTTAAGAAGAAACATAAACAGTTATTATACACCGGTCTTGAAAAACATTGCAACATGGGAAAGACTGTGGAAGAGCCTGCTCTGCTCTGCCTTGAAGGAGTTTGGCTACTTACAGAAGGACTTTTTTATCAGTGAGCTATAGTCTAGGTCCCATGGTCTAGCAGACCTGAGTTTACAGTCATGAATGTGTTGGAGCAGTAAGCTTTGGAGTCACACCAGTAATATCAGACAAGCTATCAGACCCAGCCTCAAATACTCTTACAACACTCAAGTGACAGGGCAAAGTGGACTAGTGTATGTTTAAACTACTACAAAGTGGACAGCCAATACAGTAGCAAAAGAAGCAGTAAATGGTGTTGAAAAGCAAAATTGAGGACTGGGCATATACTACCCTCTAAACCATGATTGTTACTCTATCAGTTACTCTGAATTTAAGTTCTAAAATGGATTATTAAACATTAAAGATCAAAAATAGGACAAGATTTAAGCCAGAGAACACACTCCAGTCCTTTGCTCTAATGATTCAACAGCTAACGAGACATCCACAGGTCCCATCAGTCTTATCCAATTGAAAGTAGAAAAATGCCAATAAAGTCAGTGTCCAAAAATATCAAACATACCAGAGGCTCTCTTTTTTATTAGCTTCAGATAGTTTAGGATGGTGCATCTTGTATCCACATCCACTTCCATATTTTCAAGATAGGAATTCAAAATTGGGATCAAACCAGGAAAGACTCCTTCCTGTGTAAGAGAACAGAATCAGTATAAAGCACATTCAGTCTGGTTTCTGGGAGGGTAGAATATAATGTGTTCCAGGTAGAAGAGACTATTACCTTCCCATTGATAATTGTGTCAATGCTCATTAAGGTGTACTCTTCTGTGTCGGTGCCTGTCCCATTCTGTGCAGAGCCACATCCATCCAAAACAGCATTTCCACCTTCACATGTGACAAAGGGAAAGGGAAAAAAAATGGTTAAAAGGCAAGATGTGCTAAACATCCACAACAATGTTAGTCAGATTAGTTGATGTGATACCTTTGCATATATCTTTTCTGAAGTAAAACATTCCCTGTCGTACAGCATCTCTTTTCTGGGCCACCTTCATGTTTTCATCCACCTGGCAAAAGAAGTCTTTCAGAGATCTGTGACATTTTAGAAAAGTAGGATTCTACCAAAGTGTCACATTTGTGTTTTGTAAGTTGAAATATCTACTATATTCCTTACTATTTCATCACACAAGGTCAAACTGTGAGGCTAAGTTTTATTTAATTCTTCAGTGTCCACGACAAACCCACCAACAGATGACATTTTATGAAACTGGCTCTCCAGTAGAATAGATAATGGCATCATGTTAGAACATGCTATGCTAATTTAAATTTGGATGAAAACACAGGAACAGTTGCAATTAACAGGTTACATTCCTTCTGGCAGATTTCTTTGCATATTTAAGATGCAATTTAAATACCTATGGAAGAAGAAAATGTAAATTTCCCTAGCCATAATTTGCTGCTTTTATTAACAAAATCATCACTGTCTTTAGAAGAATTATCACTGTATTAAACAAACTTCCAGAAATAGCATTCTGTTTCTGTAAGTTTGTATGGGAATTGTATCTGTTCCATCCCAAACATGTTAGATATTTAAACTTGTTTTGCTAGCAAAACAGTTTTAAATTCCAAGCTTTTCAGAAGTCCTCCAAACTACAACGTTTGTTCTGCAAATGACATAAACATTGCTCTGTCTTTCTGGATGGAATATTTTGTCCAAGTTCTTTGGTTGGTGTGTTCTCAGGGAATTAATTACCATCATACAGCTTCTGGACATTAGCTTTATCACACTGTCTTCAGAAAAAGAGATATAATTTGCTGAATTCTTTGTCTGATATTTCTAAAGGCTATGTGAAATCTTCACTTCTTACCTTTCAAAGCTTTGTTTTCAATTCATTTTATATTATGAAACCTATTTACACAACAGGTTGTTTTGGAAGTTTGAAACAACTCCAGTCCCAGCTGATGAGCGTTCAACCACATTCAATCAGACAGCCATGATTAGTGTGAGATTAGCCCAATAACCCCTATTATTTTATTTGAAAGAGGCAGGCTTACCAATGGTTGTGCAATTCTTTGTTGCATTACCTACCAAATTGCTTGGCAAGCTCAAGCAATTTTAAGCCCCCCAGCCCTCCAGTTCTGTTCAGGCTCTTTCAGCACCTGATCTCTTATTCACTCTTAACTGGGAGTTAAAATTTTTGTGGTTTTGAGACAGTCAAATAACAATCTAATGATGTAATCTGCTAAATTGCTACATTATTCATGGAGTCTGAAATCCCTGACATCTCTTTCTAGAAGTCATACCAAATCATACCATGTATGTATGGTATGATTACTGTAAATTTACAACTTCAGTATTTTCCTCCAGTTTAACTAAAAAAACAATATGAAAAGCCACAGGATACTATGGCTATGCTGGATTTTCCAGCATAGTGTCAAAAGCCTTCGGCCTTACAAGATCTTTTTTAAAGCTACCTATAACAGCACAGGAATATCCATCTAAAAAGACATTTTTTGGTCAAGTGCCTCAGAAAAAGGACATGCAGGGACAGTTTCACACAAAACAGTTCAGCAATTGTGAGGGCATGATTAAGGAAAAAGTACATTTTGCATAGCTTGTCTGTCTAAAGACACAGTTGTGGCCAGAATCAGCAGTATTTGTTTCCCCTAAAATACTGTGTAACACTAAAAGCATGCTGAACTCTTCCTTCCCCCCCCACTAGATACAAACAAAACACAGAATATGAGACAACACAGGCAACATTCATGTTAAGATAAGTCTAAAGATTTTCTTTTGAGTTCCACATATTTCCCCCTGTATGTAAAATGGGGGAAACATAGCCTTTCCCAGACTCAAAACAGCATTGCGACCATATTTCTCAGCAGTCTGATGCTAGGCATCGCAGAAATTCCTACAGCATTTGTCTATGTTTAATTCCATGAGACAGCAGTAAAATATTTATTTAATACTGTAGAGTTTAAATTAATTCAAAGTACTGGTACAGATGAAAACTAACTGAAAGATAAAAATGACTGTTCTGTAAGTGGTCAAATATTATTTCCTAGCTTGCAGGAGATAAAAATCAGACTTGATGCATTACATTTAGCTCTAACAAATCTGATCTTTCACACCTACCTTGGACAAAGGAATGAGAAAATCCAGTTTATAGGACAGAATCACTCTGGTTAGCAATACCACAAACACAACATATGCAGAGTTTTCAAAGTCTGTTAACTGGACCTAGACATGAAAGGAGTAGGGATTCAATTACTTTAGTGGGAACAGAGATGCAAGGACAGTCTGGAACAGTCTGACTCAGATGTTCATGCTGGCACTTGTGTTCACACACACCGAACTCGCCAAGGGGTGATCCACACACGCAGTCACCAGCACTGACTTCCAGTGCACAAAGCACACACACGCTTCAACAAACCCAACCCTGCAATTCAATGCAGAGCACACTTGTGCTTCTAAAGACTAATAACCTGCACCTTCAGGATCTCTAATTACAGAAATATAGTAGCTTTTAAATTTCCACTCTAAAAGGATTGAATTCAGAGCTTTGAAACAGACAACTACAGAGTAAAAGCACTTGTGAAAAAAACAAAACTGTGACAGCGGAATTGTTCAGTACCAGGAAATGTACTAGAGAAATACAGTCTCTAGAAGCTAAATGGGGCTTTGTTTATTGCTGCTTTAATACCAGCCTAATTCCTTTCCCCATCACCCCAAATCCATTAGCATGCATTGATGTACTGCAGTGGATTCTCCTGTCAGTTACATTCCCACAGTCCATGCCTGATTAAATACTGCTGTCCACTTCACTTGCATCTAGCAAATCAAAGGGGAGAAAATACAGCACAAGTAACAGGAGTTTGATACTGGATGGCAGAATGCCTGGTACTTTTCCACTTAAAAGGAAATGTGCTCTTGTACATACTGATGTCTTTGTTACCTCCATAGGTCTGAATTCCACTCTCCATCCAATATCTGAATTTGGAGGTGGTGGCTTAAACCTCATTGTCTGCCAGTTTGTAGACTGAATATTCTGCAAAGCAAATGAAATAATCCGTCACAATCAAGATACACATCATTCTATAATACAACTGAAGAAAAATAAGCAGATAACTAGAGTCCTAGTGTTTTCTGTGGAACAGTGTAGCAGGTTAGAGAAGGTTCCAAAGTAAGTGCTGTAATTTCCTAAATCTCACAGTACAACTACCCAACCTAGGAGCAAATATGTTGCACTTTCTCATGCTTATTCAACTTTTAGTTGAGTATTATGTACAAGACACTAAGGGACTGGCATGCAACTGACTTTTCATGAGGGGCCAACACATCCTGAACAAAAACGGCCTAATACTACCACAGCTATTACCTCATAAAGCTGTACAAGAGAGATTTCTACATAAATAAAATACAAACCAGGTTTAAAGAAGTCTTAAAAATTGACAGTTCCCCTTAGCATTTATATATATAGCTATAATTTAGGTTCTTCATATTTTATTTGGTTTAAAGTATAAGCCATCACCTTCTAAATAAAAGATAAAATGAATAAATTAATGTGCTTACAACTCCAAAGTCATATGCTAAAACATTACCTGAAGTTAAAAATTAATGAAAAAATTCTTAGCTAATAAAGCCATCCTCCAATTAAGTAATATTATAAAGATAAGCAATTATAGATATATTTATTAAATTCCTCTAAATTAGACGTAACCTCAAAATGGTCGGATTCATTTGCATCATCTAGATGTATTTTCTCCTCAAACAAAGTCAATGGGTCTCGAATGAACAAGTGTGCAATATGCTGTGCCAAAAGGTGGTCAATACCTACAAAATGAAAATTCAAACAAACAATTCATACATATCAAAACAGGCGCTAGGAAATTAGGTTTTTTTACAGACTGAAAACATCTAACACTGCAGTGCTACCTCAGCCCACCACATCCTGTTAAAGTGATGACTTCAGGAAGGAAGGAAATTATTAAAAAGAGCAAAAACCCCAAAACCAAACAGGTTCTTGTTTGGAAGTGGCAGGTGAGTATTGGTGTGGCTGCCATTCTTCCTGTTTTCTGATGCATTCTGTGCCATGTTTCCTAAAGCAGTTTGGCTCTCTCCATAAAAATGAAACATTAATTCCAGCTTGAGAAACTCAGTTTAATGCATTAGGGACAGTTTCAATTAAAAGTGAATCCTTTTTAAAAAACTCTCAAGACCACTCTGCACAGATACTTCCTGACTAGGAGTCACTCTGAGGGCTGCACAATGTTTGTAACAAACAACAACAAAAACCATAAAATATCCCCACACACTGCAAACATAATTCTTAACCTGCTCATAAGGAAGCAAACACTTACCTTCCTTTATTAGGTGCTCGTAGATATCTTTGTCTATTGTCAAATCAATGTCATTGTATTTCTCACCACATTCAGATAGATAACTGTCTATGGAATCATATCTGGATTTACTGATTCTATAATGGTTGTTCTTCAGTGGCTATATAATTTAAGAATACAATATTTTAACAGCTTGTTAACAATGTTACCTAAGTTTTGCTCACTAATGACACTTATGTTGAGAATTACTAACCTATTTAAAAAAACCTACAACCTCAATTAAAATTATTAAAAGCACGAGTCTTAAATAGGCTCAATATAAAGTGATTCTGGAATTGTGACTATTTTGTTTGCAGACATATAAATCTGAGCAAAAAAACAGTCACCATACATCTAGTAGAATTCCCTAGATGTAGAAATGTTTTCCTGATGTAATACGCCATTACCCCAAGCACCTGGAAATCATTAAACATTTACCAACAGTTTCACTATGTGCACAGCATTAGAGATACCCTTAAAATAGGTAGTTAAAGAAATATTTCAAGTACATTTTAAAATTTATTTATGTAATTTTGTAAGTGCATTGAATGGAAATTCCTGCTTAGAGAAACTCTACAGGTTCTGATACCTGGCTCTCTTGATTTAGTTCTAGTTTATATGACTCAGCAGCACCCACTATTTAATCTAGTGCAATTTTTGCCTTTTGAGCTCAAGCTCAAGTTTCATCACTGGGGCCTTTTTCAGCCAGCTGTGGAAGACTGGGATTCCATACCTAATTAAAAATATGTATTTGTTAACACAAACTGACCAACCAAGGCGAGTGTTTACACCAGCTCTCCTGTATTTACTACAAAGACCATCACATTCCCTCATTAGGGATTCTGATGAGCACAAGCAGAATCTCATACTAAAGGAGATTAAACTTTTTTGCCCAAGAAACCCCAGACACCTCCTATGTACCATGACCTACCTCTAGCCCCCGCTCCTCGCGCGTTCGATCATCCACGGAAGCAGAGATCACACCCCAGCGACAGTCAATGTCAGACACGTAGCCTCTGTAGAACGGAGACGCAGCACTCAACGCCATCTAAAATGAAACAGCCTGATATCAAAAAAAGGACAGGCCAAGGAACCAAAAGCAAAATACAGCCCCACTGGAAAGGGATCCAGAAGGAGCTGAAGTATATATATTTCAGTTTATAATGAACATACAAAGCCCATATAACCAGAAATATCTCAACTGCTGCCTCTGAAAAACGCCTGGGTCAAGGGTTAGCATTCATGAAGTGGCTTCTGACACTCTCCACATGTTTCACCTCTACAGATCAGCATTTAAGGAACACAAAAATGACACTGGCAGAAGCACTTTTGAGACACATCAGCAAGTATTCTGCTTGCTCACTTCCAAAGTTCACCTGGCAATCATTTAATTTTGTTTATTTTTGTTTGGCCAAGCACATTAGTAACACAGCTGGAACATACCTTAGTCAAGGCAGGATCTAGTCATCATTCAGACCAGACAGATATTTTATTTTCATAACTCCTGTTATAAACAGCTGTTTATGACAACATGCTTATAAAAGGGACAGATATAAACAACTTAAGCTGAAATCCTCTGTAGCACCAGAGGGTTTTCAACACCAGTTGAAAAATTAAAAATTGTTTTAAGGAGCCAGCTTGCCTTGCTTTCATGAAATCTGCCAAAATCTATTTCTAAAACTATTCAACAAGAGTGTCACATATGTGGGAGTGAGAATAGAGGGGAAGAAATAGACAAAAGGACCAAGAAAGAACAGATATTATCTGTTTGTAGTGTCACTTGCACATTAAATAGTTAACATGACTCACGTGGCAACCTAGAAAGAGTCTTCTCACAGAGTACCCAATTTGTGAGCTTGCAATTTGGGTATTATTTTTTAATATATAGTGGTTTTTGTCACTAAGGAAAAGCTCATCTGACAGATGTCCATTACTTACCACAATGGGACAAATCGTAGCTAGCTGATCATAGAGATACCTTGCTTCAGAAATGCTGCAAGCCTGAAATGTTACCTGTTGGAAGATGTAGAGTTGCTATCAAATTTCTATCATCATACAACAAGAACAGTCTTCCTAGATTTAAAATCAAGCATATAATAAAATTATTTATAGCCTAAAAAATTTAGGATTTATTGTTTGGTTTTGTGTGGGTTTCCCCATTAAATATTGGACACATTTCTGTCCCACCTATCAGTAGCATTTATATTACAAGCTTCTTTCCAGGCCATTTCCATGTTCATTAAAAGATTTCAGTCCATAATGCTTCTATAGTGAGGCTGAATATACAAACACTTGCCAGAATAAAAGAAAACTGAGTTAACATTTAGAATACACATGGGTGAGTAATGCACCTTAAGGATGTAAGCCAGGAACCTACTTACTTAGAACAACAGTCAGACTCTATTGTAGATTTAACATTTGTTTTATGTGACGCTAATCCTGTTTTAAAGAACATTTCAAGGTGCCTTTGATCCTGCAAAACTGTGGGGAAAAAAAGATTATTTGTGTGTCTACTGCAACTTTCATTAAAAAAAAAGGCCAGCTTTTTCTGTACTAGAGGCTAGAACCCAGCAAAGAAATAAAAAAGAAATATTGGCAGAAGGCATTAATATTTTGGAAGCCATACCACAGATAGGCCACTGGAATAGGTAACTCCTTTATAATATTTTTGTGAAATTTACTCAAGAGCAGCATCAAACAAAAGACACATTTCTAAAAGTAGATCTTACCCTCTAGACTTTGTAAACCAACACTTTATGAAATTAAAAACTGCACAGAGTGATCAGTCTCAAAATTCTCTTTGTCATAGCAGTTTATGTATTCACAGATCAGAAGAAAACTTAGGTAAGAACATATGCCTGTACCACTATCATAACATTATACAAGAGGCTTCAGCTCTAAACCAACACCTCTGCTTGCTGTCCTGAAGAATTCCAGTTGTACACAGGCTTTCTTCTTCCAAGGATAGTAATTAGAATGTCCCACAAATCTAAGTTTTCTTCTCAGCTTGCTACTAAACCAAACTACACCTCAAGTGAGACTTTAAAAAAAAACCCCAACCAACAAATTCTTCCAAAACTCCTGGTGCCTCAGAGATGGATTTACTGGGGGGTGTTAATGATGGTGGTATAGGGGAAATATAGGATTTGTTTGTGTTTGTATTTTTAAATTTTCATCCAATATTCATTAAAACATCCCAAATTATAAAACAGTGTGCTGTGGAGAAAATGCTCCTTCTGTTTCTAGCCTCCAAGTGGCTTGTTTTGTTTTTTTCAGAAAAAAATCAAGCAAACAAACAAAAACCCAGGTAGTTAAAAGACAAGATTAAGTAATTATCTTGCAGAAAAGCAGCTAAGTATGATTTCTCATCATTAATTTTGGACATTTAGCACTAGGAAGCCAGCCTTGAAGTGGGGTTGGGTTGACAGGACACCTACACTCTTACCCCAGACAGTGGTATTTGTCTCCCCTTTCCTTTTATGTTTATTCCAAACTACATCAAATCTGAGATTCAACATGGTTTCTAGGCAAATGTCCCATTAGAGAGGAAAAGGGCATGGCTGTCTTCTCCAGAAGGGCTACATGCACTGCCAGTGCAGGCCATCCCAGCCCAAGCTCATCAGGACATTATTTTTACCTCTGGAAATGTAACAAACCAAGTTGTAGCTTGGCATGCAGTACAAAAAAAGAACAAAAACCAAACCAACAAGACCACCCCTTAAACAAGAAAGGAAGTATACATACTACAAACTACCTTACAAAAATAGGTGAACAATGTTTTCTTCTAGTCAGTCATCAGGAATTATCATTTGATACAGAAGCAGCTGCCAACTTTATTTTCATTCTCCCTTTGATGATACCAGGACTACCAAATTTGAATTTGGCCACTTATTACCAGAATGTAAAAATAAAATATAGCAGTATGCAATAGTAAAATAGTACTCCTTTAAAAAGGAATTCAATAATGTTTTTAAAGTTCATACAATGAGTGAATAAGGCTGGATTTCTTTTATTGGTCTTAAATAAGAGAGATGGCATAAAACAAACCACGGCAAACTAACACCTTGTAAAACCCCACAGTTTTATGTACACTTTACTATCTCATCAGATTCACCCTAATTTGCCCTAGTGACAAGAAACCATATGCCGCACCTGTCAAGAACTTTTATTTATACAGCTTTTGTAGTTTCTCAAGCTCAAAGAAAATGTTTTTTACGATGTTTTCTGTCCCTGCTATGAAAGAAGAGCCTTTAATCTCTTTTAAGGAGATTTGGAGAGTGAACACTACCTCTGCCTAGCTCTGCTTCCAAGACTGTGTGTGGTGGGAACAGGCACATTTTATCAGTCAAATACACCATGATCTCCTAAGGCGTTAATGCCCAGCATCAGAGAAACATTTAAAGCAAACAGAAAATGAAAGAATTAAAGCACTCTTAATATTCAGTACCTGGATTTAAATGAAAGATACTGTGAGACAGAAATCTCAAGCAAATTACTAAAAACCATAAAAAGTGGTAATGTTCAAATTAGAGAAAACAGAATCAAAAATATCTTCCAGCACATGGTCAGAGAAGACAACTACCCACATGGATTTGGTAGGTTTGTGGTAACAAGCAGTGAGAAGACAACTCCTTAGGCAGATAGCTAAAAATATTTAAGAATGAGAAACTATATACAAGAGTTCATGATGTTTGTAAATGAAATAAAATTATACAAAAACAGAAAGCTACTTAGTTTTAAAAATATTCCCACAGCCTCTTGCCTCTCCCTGCTTTTGCTGTTCTAAGGGTGCAGAAGAAGGAAAACACCCAAAATGAGTAACTAAAAAACCTCTCTTATTCCTACAAGACTGCTCCATTTCCAACTCTGCATTGTCCTTTGGTCATGCCTAAAAGATGACCAGAGTGGAAGATGACCTTTCACACCCAAGAAGTGCTGGAGTTTCAGGAGCAGGTGCCTGAGCAAATGTGGTTTGGCCAGTTCAAGAAACTCTCTCAGCAAGTCATCTAATTATTTTTGAATATTACCAGAAAGAAAACCATAAATCAAGCAAATAAACCTGGTGTATTGGATTGACCCCGGCTGAATGCCAGATATCCAGCAAAGCCATTTAATCACTCCCTTCTTTTGCTGGACAGGGCAGAGTAAATGCAACAGAAGGCTTAAGGATCAAGGTAAGGCCAGGGAGACAACACTGAATCAATTAGATTGGAAAAGACCTCTGAGATCACTGAGTCCAGCCTATGACTGAACACCACCTTGTCAACTAGACAATGGCACTGAGGGCACATCCAATGTTCCCTTAAACACCTCCAGGTACAGTGATTCCACCACCTCCCTGGGCAGCCCATTCCAATATCTAATCACCCCTTCTGTGAAGAATTTCTTCCTGATGTCCAATCTGAACCTCCCTAGGTGCAGCTTGAAGCCATTTCCTCTTGTCCTGGTGCCGGTTGCCTGAGAGAAGAGGCTGACCCCAGCCTGGCTATAGCCTCCTTTCAGGCACTTGTAGATAGTGATAAAGTCTCCCCTGAGCCTCCTTTTCTCCAGGCTTAACACCCCCAGCTCCCTCAGCTGCTCCTCACAGGAGCTGTGCTGCAGACCTTCCCCAGCTCCATCACCCTCCCCTGGACTCACTCCAGCCCCTCAGTGTCTTTCTCACAGTGAGGGGCCCAGAACTGGACCCAGCACTGGAGCTGTGGCCTCAGCAGTGCTGAGTACAGGGGGACAATCCCTGCCCTGGTCCTGCTGGCCATTCTATCACTGATACACTGGGCACACACTGACTCGTGATCAGTAGGATCTCAACCAGCACCCCCAGCTCCTCTTCCACTAGGCAGCTTTCCAGCCACTCTGTCCCCAACTTGCAGCTCTGCATGGGTTTGTGGTAGCCAAAGTACAGGGCCCAGCATTTTGTCTTACTGAACCACATAGAATTGGCCTCATTCCATTGATCCAGACTGTCCAGGTCCCTCTGCAGAGCCTTCCTACCCTCCAGCAGAGCAACACTGACCCAACTTGGTGTGGTGGATATCACTCACCAGTTAATGTCACAGGCAAAACAGGCCTAACTTGGGGAAATTAACTGAATTTATTACAAGTCAAATCAGAGTAGAACAATGAGAAATAAAAACTAAATCTTAAAATTCACTTTATTCCCAAATTCTCTATTTCCTCCCCTCCCAGCAGTGCAAGAGAATGAGGCATGAGGGCTGTGGTCAGTTCACCTCACATTGTCTCTGCTGCTGCTTCCCCTTAGGGGGAGGATTCCTCACACTCTTGACTCAGTGTGGGTCCGTTGCCTGGGACAGTCCTCCAATGAACATATTCACTGCTCCAACATGAGTCTTTACCCTGGCATCAGGTGGGATAATTACTTTTGTTCCTAGTGTCTGGATACAGTTCTGTGTTTTAGACTCCGTATGGGAATAATGTTGATAACACACTGATGTTTTTGTTCTTGCTGAGCAGGGCTTATTCTAAATTAAGGACTTCTCAGTTTCCCATGCTTTGCCAGTGAGCAGCTGCACAAGAAGCCAGGAGGGAGCACAGCTGGGACCTGAATTGGCCAAAGGGATATCCCGTACCATATGGCATCATGCTTGGTACATACACTGGGGGAGTTGGCTACGAGGGACCAATTGCTGCTTGGGGACATGCTGAGCATTTGTCAGCAGGTTGTGAGCAACTGTTCTGCTGAGCGCTGCATTCTTCTTGAGTTTTATTAACCACCCCTTATTTTCATTACCATTGTTATTATTTTTATTTTATTTAAATTACAAAGCGGTTTTTATCTCAACCTACAAGTCACCTTTTTCTCATTTGCCCCCTCATCCCACCAGGGGCAAGGTGTGTGTGTATGTGAGGGAGCAATGGCATGGTACTTATTTGCTGTCTGGGTTTAAACACCCTTCTCATGGGCTACACTTAACTGCTCCAGCATGGGTCCCTTCCACAGGGTTCAGTCTTTCAGGAACTGAGTGCTCCAGCATGGGTTATCCATGGGGTGACAGGTTCTGCCTCCTTCATGCATCCACCTGTTTTGGTGTGGGGTCCTCCAGAGGCTCCAGGTAGATTTCTGCTCCAAAGCCAAGCTCCTGCCGTACCATGATCTTCACTGCAGGCTCCAGGTGAATCTCAGCTCTGTCACCTTGAACATCTCCTCCCTCTACTTCTTCATGGACCTTGGTGCCTGCAGAGCTATTCCTCTTACATATTCTCATTCCTATCGTCACCTGCAGTGTCATTGCACAATTTTCTCCCTCCTTCTTATTGTAGGTACCTCAGAGGTACTACCACTGTCACTGGTGGGCTCAGCCTTGGTCAATGGTGGGTGTGTCCTGGAGCCAGCTGGCATCGGCTCTGTTGGACATGGGAGAAGCTTCCTTCTCATTGGAGAAGCACCTTCTCACAGCAGCCACTGCTGCAGCCCCTCTGCTAGCAAAACCTGGCTACAAAACCCCAGCATACTTGGATTTTAAGACTAGAATACTAGACATACGACTTGGTCTTTTATCTTCCCTTTTGCCACACTGATGTATACAATGCATCAGTTGAAGAAAGTAGACACAAGACAAGTCTTAAAAAGGGAAGTGTTGAGAGAAGACAATGTGTAGTAACACCTTGAAAGCAGATGCACTTTACCTGGAGACAGCAGTTTCCCATTCCAAAACCCATAGCATCCATATATATGTAGTCTGGCTTAGCTGCCTTTGCTGCTTCTCCATCGTCATTAGGAAATGTTTCCATGAAAGGTGATGGTGTGTTCTTATCTTTAAATACTGTGTGGAAAACACAGGCACTCAGTAATCAGAGCATGAGACTAAACAATAATTCTGAAAAAGAACAAAGATAAGACTGAATTTACTCACTTGGTACATTTATCACAACCTTCTCTCCTCTTCGGTGTCGAATGTTTCTGGTCAGTGTACTATAACAAAAAAAAAAAGTTTTTTGAATTATATGAAATTTTCTCTTTATGCAAATATTTTTGCAGCTACTTTCTCAACAATTTTTAGGGTTTCAGAATGTCAACTTTCTATTTATTCTAAGCACTCTCCTTCAGGGTGCTTCTTTTCCTAGTTTTAAGATAGCCTGTAAAAGATACAACACTGAATTTTTCTTCAGTAAAGTGCATCTTATTTTTATGGACTTCACAGTACTGTACTAACAAAACAGTCAGAAGTAAAAGGCTATAGACCTGAAAAATACAAGGCCAAGTTAAAAAGTAGCCAATGAAAATCATTCTGTTTAAAAACTAAGCATAAAGTCTCACTTTACAGTGATTTACAGTGACAGTACATCATCCATCTCAGAGTAACTAGGGCAAGCTACTGGGTACAGAGATGTCACTGTGACATGCCTAAGGGAGAGCTGGATTAACCATGATGGAAGCATTTAGGCACAGGGCTTCAAACTGGAAACAATTTTGCAGTAGTAGAATCAACACTTTTTGCCCGATAATAATCTGAACTATTATATAAAGTTCCTTCAACTTAACAATTAATTTTCTTAAGACACTTTGAAAAGAAAATGCATGTCATCACAATCACTTCTGTCCAAGTCCTTCTGATATCTGCAGCAACCAGCTACAGTGCTCTCTATTCCAGTAATGCACAGAATTTGCAGATCTGTCTATAATTTAGGTAGAGACAAAATATTTGACTTCTCAAATTTCCCAAATATTCTTACCTAAATCTAGGATGTTTATTGATGGCTTCATCTGGAAAAAAGAGGGATTTTGAAGCCCCTCCTTCTACTGGTGTTGGCATATAATCCGGCAGTGTAAACCCAGGACAGCCTAACCTGTGTAAAACAACAATGAGATCCAAGCTGTAATGAAAACAGACTGTGATTTTAGAATGGTCAGATGATCAGAGATTAGCATTCTAGTAGACAGCCAGCCACAAACCACCTTCCACAGTGGTTAATACAGCCTTTTTTTTAAAGAAACCCCACTAGTCCTTAGACAGCAAACATGGACATTTTCAGTGGGTGAAGCAGGAAACTTCAATACTGCCTGGGGTACACACACATTTTAGTGTGTTAGTTTTTGTTATTAATACTGACATGCAGCTGCATTCTATGCTTCAAAGTTTATCTTGAGGATACAAGTTGACTGGCAAAGTAATTTATGCAGCCCTAGTCTTAACAATCTATCCCTTTAAAAATGTATACTTAACCAGCTCTGTAAGAATTAGAAGTAGTTTCAAGTGGTACACATATCCTAAGTCTTGTAACACTTCTAAAACTCTGAAAATCCCTATGAGACGAATGTCACAAGCAAAGAACAATTGCAGCTATTAGGTATAAAATGCTGAGAGATATGCAAGCTAATCAGAATACACGCCTCCCCTTTGGGAAACTGCATTTTAAGTTCCAGAGTCACCTGAAACGAGAATAAGCTCTCAGTACAGCTGAGACAAAGGAACATTTGACAACATTGAGGTAAAGTGGCAGATTAGTTTCTTCATATTGCACAGTAAAAAGGGCAACAATTGTGTTGAAAGGCTCTAGTATTTGGATAGTTAAAAAAAGTAGCTGATAAAATTATGAACTACTCAAAATATCAGGAAACACCCTTCTGAAAATACTATTTATGTTCAATATTGTTTCTTCTTCCTGGTTTTCTAAGTAAGTTGTCCTACAACTTGTAAAGCCAGCTTAATCACTTACCTAAGTGCTACATTGTAAACTGCACCCCTCCAGTCCTCAGGAAATAAAACAACTTTCTGGCCCAGCAGTGATGGCTCACAAATTTAGGAACCAGGGACACTTATTTAGTATCTAAGTTATAAATGTTTAATATCTAAGCATTTTCAAATTGTTCATTTTTAAATGAATTATTTTAATTTGTATAAGCTTACTTCTTTACCTTTCTTCTGTCAGCACTCTAACAAGTTTTTTTGTCTTTTCAAATGAATAGATTTTATTGTATACATGTGTACATGCCCAGATGCACACAGGCATACGTACATGTTATTGTACAGACCATGTGGTAAAAAACTTTAACCCCATGAAACCTCAGAAATACATGTTAGCAACACTCCAGTCAAACCAACAAGGAGTTGAATGGGAAGATAGCAAAAGGCAGAAATAATAAACTAAATTAGGCTAGCCTAGGGAGAGCAATCTCTAAGGGATGAAAGTATGTTTGGAACGACTCGTAAGTCATAAACAAACTACATTTTATTACTTACTGGCTTTCACTGAAGTCCAATGTACTGCTCCTACAGTGATGTAAAAAGTATTTACCTGTATCTACAAAGGGATTAACAACTCCTCTCCCTTTATTCCCTGCAACACCAGCTCCAAAACATTTGCATGTAAAACTTATTAAATGACATAATGTACCTGTAAGGCTGCAGGGGAAGAAAATGCAGTTCTCTAATACCCTGACAACTACTTAACCACTGGACTTTAAATAAACTCTTATTACATCTAGTATAGCTCTAATAAAGTCAAAGTGAATTTTGTCAAAGAGTGTTCTTAAAACAGCATTCATAGGGCATTATGCAGATATTTTGGCACCACTGCTGCTAAGGCATGTTTTATATTGTTCCTCCTCTCAGCAAGAATTTTGGGCTATTGCATTCTATATTACACAAGAAACTAGCCAGTAAGGCCAGCTGTTTCTCTTCTACTGCAGAGCAATTTTTATACCATTATAAGCATAACTATCTTCATTCACTTCACTGATCAGGCTAGTTAGAATGAATGTAATACATCTCTGCCTGGAATTATATTTCAAAGGAATGCCAAAATGCAGTTTCTCCTAGATAATGAAGTTCATCCTAAATTTAATTTCTTCAAGAACTCCTTTACAACAATAAAAATAATGAAATCTATCCTTTGTAAGGGTATTATTAGGAGAGACGCTCTCCTTTCTACATTCAGTAAATAGAGTATTGTATAATAGAAGTACTAAGTCTGGGTGCCCTAAACTACCAGAAGCCTGCATGTACTTTAGTGAACAAGTAGTATTAAAGATAGATCTGGTTAGCCATGTTTTGCAAAACTGGTACTTATAAAGAACATAGTCTGCAAAACAGGTAAAGAGAAACCTTTTTTATATGATTTTCTGTATCAACTCAAGGTAGTAGACTACTCTAGACTTAATGCTTTGTGTCACAAATATTCAGGATTCTCTCCTAATACAAAATCATCACAGGTTAGAAGCAACCTAAAAATGTAAAATATGCTTATTTGCTTGTCTCATTGCAATAAGAATTTTAGGAAACATGACTGGAACATAAAGCCGAAGTACTTTAATCAAGTAATATTTTTCTCTATTTCACTGAGCAGTTTCGCTATATGCAATAAGGAGAACAGGAAACATGGCATTACACTTGAACAACCATCTCACCTTGGAAATGATGTCACTGTGCAAACAGCCTCATTTTCTTTGAGTACAGAAGCAGCCTCTTGCCGTCTTTTCCTCATGTTGTCTTGCACAGTGTTGAATTCAGACATGGTTCCCCCATATGGTTGTCCAGGAGTTCCTTCAATCATGTAACTTCCATATTCTGGTCTCCAGAGTGTTGGGTGGCTATAATGAAAGAAGAGGCACACTTAAGTATTTCTGCAATTTAAAAAAAGATTAATTATTTGTGAGAATTTCGGAAATTAATACCACTTGCAAGAAAAACTCCTAATATTTGACAGAGGGACACAATGTACCTGCCAATGTACCTCATCATCAGGAACTGGTGAAACGAAAGCAAAGTGCAATTTGGCAGTAATAGCGTTGCTGTGTACTACAATAAGCAGGATTTGCCTACACCAAACTGCAGTCACCCTTAACACCTGTCTCAAGCTGTTTCTTGGGGTTTTTAACCAGAACCAGAAAAACAGGTCACTGCTTCTTTTCCACAGGAGAGGATAGGAAAAACCTTCCCTGCCATTCTTACACCTACAGTTCTAGTTCTTCCAGAAATGAGAGAGTGCTCCTACAGACAACAGGCTTCCCCTATACAGCCCTCACTTGCTCCTGCAGTCAAGAGATACAGGAACAAGTTCACATGCACATGTACTTTATGGGACATGGATTACTGCATACACACAGACACAAAATCAGAGCAAGACAAAACAAGAACCCAAACTGCAACTTCTGTGGGCACACCATTACATCCTCCTTTATTTCAAAGCAAAAAGTGCATGGACTGCCTGCAAGTGTGCTCAAAATCTTTCACTTCCTGAGCCCCAGATTTATCTGAAAATTATCAGTATCTGTGGTTTACAGTTTTACCAATAGCAGACTTGAATGTTAAGCCAAGTTAACAAAATTTACACAGTATCATAACAGGAGGATTAAAAAAAAAAAGAAAAAAAGGAAACAGCTACTCACTTGGGGTTTACCTTCTCCCCCTTGTCTTGCAGTGTTTGAAGAACTTCTTCACCACAGAGTAACAAACGCACTTTCTTATTCTCATGGTCAAATTTTACCAACATATATTCCACCTTGTAAATAATAAAAACAAAACAAACAAACAGTAAGGTTTTTTCATGCACAAACACACTGGCATGCAAATTTAAGCATCAAGTGGAGAAAAAAGATATGTCACATTGAACTTTACGAAGGTTCAAAAACATTACTAAGTACGAATGCAGTAAGCGATACTGGCAAAGATGGCTGCAGGCTTATTTCATCTTGAATAAAGACTTGAAATTGCTTGAAATTTCTTTCCCTCCATTTCTAATTGGAGACACTTGACAAAAAAAAACCTTGAATTTGTACTTGCCTCCACATTATTTCTAGACAAGAAAGAATTAAAATCCCATGTAAGCTACATGCAATCCACAAACATTTCACTGTCATCCCATCAGTTACAGTCTCTGCTGCTGACAAAAAAGGCCCCAAACAAACAAAAAAAACCCCCAAAGTTATTCTACAAGACATCCACTTACACCCATCACTTGTTGGAGCTATTAAAGACTAGCACAGTGTCTCATTTACACCACAAAAAGCCCACAGCTGTTGGTGACAGCATCAGTCCTGTCCTTATGACACCCCAGCTCTTGGCACAGAACAGCAGTTATCACCCCCACTTGATTCAGCTTTGCTGCTACATTTTCTTCTCCTCCTGCCCAGCAGTGTACCATATCCCCAGAGCTCTCTCCCCTTGTCCCTGCTCCAAGCTGCAACCCACACTAGATCCAAAAGGCCACTCCTGACAGCACTGCTGCATCCCAGCACTACAGAATATGTTCCCCTAATAGACATTATTTGAAAGCAGCCAAACCTGGAACACGTCCTTCTCAAACTTCCTGATCTCCATGCACACTTGCTGTCAAAGCTCCTGTAAAGACTTTTACAATGCTACCCAGCATGGCAACCTAACAGCTGCCTGGACCTTGCAGCCCTTCAATACTTCTGGATACACTCTATTTGCTAATACCTCTAGGTCAGAGGATGCTTGGTAATGTTCTGGGAAGTGCAAAAGACAAACCAGCCCCCAGTAGTGATGTGTTGCCTACCATGTAAAAACAGAAATCACACATGGAAATGTATTACCAGGGTACTGGCAATGCTTTCAGGGCTTTCAAGCCCCAGCTGGACCAGCTGTGTCTTTTGTTGGAGGCTAGCGAATCACTGCCTCCAAGACTTCCAAAAATCATCTAATTCAAACATCAACTTAAGAGTTAAAAATTCAGATTTAAATTTCACAGCAAAAACTGTCAGAGGTGCACTGTGCTCCTCAGTTTCATTTTCCAACACTGTCTAGAGCCACATCCCCCTGTATTTAACAAACGTGACTGCTCCAGTCCCAGGAGCTCAGATTCACGCAAGATGCTCATGTTAAAGTTGCAGCATACCAACTCATGGCAATTTGTATATTGTACAGAAGTCTGGTGAAGAGAGGAGAGCAGCTTGCCAAAAGACAGGGAACTTGTGCCATGTTTTACAGCACTAAGTAGATTTATAGTCTTCGTGTTCTTTGTTTGCTTCAGTGTCTGTGGAAAACTTATTGCTTACTACTGTCACAAAAAATATAATCCTTGGTTGGGATTTGTGATTAAATCACAAGCAGTATTATCCAAGAGTGTTTGTAATTCTATGGAATCTGATCAAAGACAAAATCTGGAGGTACTCATCCAGCAATTATACACACTTGCTGTATCTTTCCCAAGATCAAATTTTCATCTGCTAGAGAAACAAAAAAAAAAAAAAAAAAAAAAAAAAAAAAAAAAAAAAAAAAAAAAAAAAGATTTCTAGTTTCTGTGCAGATTACACTTTCTTGCACGGTATATTTTGTCAATTTTGTGCATTATGCTACAATAATCTACTTGAAAAAACTACAGATTATAGTCAACCAGAACACAGTTGAGCGCTGATTTAATTATTGCCCAGCACCAGTCTCTCCAGTGTCACTTGATCTTGAATATTGGAAATAAAAAGGGACTTCCAGTTTCCTACCATATTCAACATCATCTCCTACTTTATAAAAGTATCATTCTCACTAGGAGCTGGCCTAATCTAGAGGGGGTATGCGAGTCCACAGGTCTGACTCATCCAGATGGACACAGAAAGAGCATCAAGCTTGCCACATGCCTGATCTCCCTCCAAATTGTTTGTGGGAGTGGGTAGCAGAGGGGAGAGCACAGGAACTGCAGCTGCTGTCAAGAGACCCAAAGTTGAACATCTGTCCACAATATGTGAGTATGCTCCTGTGATTAGCTTCCTGTCCTAGAAATCTCTCTCCAAATATAGATGTAATGAGCTGGTGGGGAGAACACTGTTTCTGTATAAACCAAATTGAAAGTTTAAAAAAAAGGAAGAAATTTTAAGTGTAAAGAAACACTAAGTCAAGAAGGCAAACACAAAAAAATCAGTGTTTCATATTTCAAGTACAGTAGTGCATATGTTGCATCTATGCATCTAGCTTTAGAAATAACTATTACTTTTGCCTCCAGAAACATTGACTAAATCATCAAAGCTGTCTTAACACACAGATGACCTGCCATTAATTTTAATAAGAAAAGAAAACCTTCAGATGGCTGCCAACAGTTCCAAGTAACCTACAGAGTATCTTGAAAACAGAGGGACTGACTGAATGGGCATCCTTAAAGAATGTAATTTAGCTCATCAAAAGATTTAGCCTACAGGCTACAAAGAAAGAAACAAATTCTAAGTTCATACATTTTTTGCATTCAACTTCAGGACATCATTCACAGACTTCTCCCATCTTTTTTATCCACAACAAAGTTCAGAGAAATGCAGCCACGCTGAGAGAACCAGCATGCCTGGCAGAGATTCCAGTTCAAAAGCCAAATATGAGGGGCTTCACCCAACATCCATAATTTATTATTTTTCTGAGCTCTTTAGAGTTCACTTTTCTCTGTAATTTTAACTAGGCTCCTTAGCAAGAATCAAAATACATGTCAGCTCAAACTACTGATGGAGGCAGCTGACCATCAGCCTTACTTAGAGCAGTGAGGACAATGTACCCTGTCATGGCCACTTTGGACCCAAGTTTCCAGTCAGTGCTCTCATTCTTCTGCTGCAAGGCTGCTGAGAACAAGATGTGGCATCCCAGCTCCTCCCTGCAGACAGACAATGCTCTGTGCAACCTCAGTGGATGAATCTCTCTGACTACCCCTGCTCTGCCTGGCTCACAGAAGTTCTGTGGTACCTTACCAGGCAAAGGAACAACAATTTGGCCAGCAAGGTTGCAAAGTGAAAGCTGAAAGTCCAACCCCCCACCCTGTTCCAACACAGAGCAAGCCTAAAACAAATTATTGTTCATAGTTAAATGCATTAAAAAAGCAAATACAATCTTGTTAAAGCAAATACTTAAGAGTATCAGAACTACTTATGAGCCAATACAAGGAAAAACTGTTCTTTAGAGGCTTCCTTCTTCTTAATTACTGACTTGCAATGTAACTGCATCTACAGAGCACTTCAACGCCAGCTCTGCTCCACTCCATTGCTGAATCTTCTCAAGAAGCACTATGCTCCATTAGCTTGCTAGCACCCAGAATAGTGCTACTTGACTCACTATGACCTTTTCTCACAGCTGGCTACCAAGAAAATTTCAGGCTTTTGAAAATTCTTTTATATTGCCTCTGCAAGTACAAGAGACCTTGAAGCCTCTCAACTGCGGAGAACCACAATCACTCTCCCTCCATTCATTAAGTCAAACAATTGTGCTGGGCTTGTCTGGAGGCAAAATGAAAGATGACAGCTCTCTGGGAATGGGAAAGCATGTCTGAAATTGTTTGAATGCCTGAATTGTTTGACCATAATTACACATATTATTTCTACATAAGCAATGCTTCTTAAAATTAAGGCGCATCAAAAACAACACGTTAGCAGTAATTCTAAGGAACACAGAGGACCAAAGTTGTCACCTATGCTGCAGTGTTGTCCCAAATGTGTGCTTGTTGCCCAGTGTGCAGTGCCAATGCACACACCAAGATGAAGCAGCTCTATTTAATCACAGAATCTTCAAAGTTAGAAGAGACCAGAAGGATCAGCAAGTCCAACTGTCAACCCAACATGGCCACTGTAAGCCCTAAATCACTAAATCATGTAACCAAGCAAGACCTAGATACCTCTTTAACATCTCTAGGGATGGTGACTTTATCACCTCCCTGAGTAACCTGTCTGACCATCCTAATGGTGAATTTTTTTTCTAATGTCTAATTGGAAACACCCATGTTTCAACTTAAGGCTGAATATATCGTTATTCTAATTTGTGCAAAGCAAAGAGCTAGGTGATAACCCACAAAAGGTTGCCAGCTCCCCTATCATCAAAGCTTTCTACCATTTATACATTTTAGCAAAGAAATCACAGTTCACTGACTACAAGTTACATAGTTCTCTTGTTAATTCTACCTTCTGTTGGTTAAATGATTCTCTTGCTTCTCATGCCAATTAGTCTGCATGCTCAGTACTTCTCTCGAGTTGGTGGGTTTCTTGAGTCAGCAGACCATGGTGGTGAGAATCTCTCCCTGTTGGAATTACCTTTTACCCAGCTTTAACTGATCTCCACACAGTTGCTGAGTTGGCTTTGTTAGTTTATTACCTGTCTTGGGAATTTTGCCAAATGTTCTTGTGGCCTGTAAATTCTGTGTCCTTTGCACCCACTATCAGTAGTACATCCTTCTCCCCAAGCTGTGCTAAGGTCTCCCCCTAGACCTAAGACCACTGAAGCGTGTTAAGCCCTAAACCTTAACACAGTAATTCTACTGACAAGTAATTTATCTTTCTAACACAGGGACAGCAACATATCATCATCCAAATACTTGCCTTGGCAGTGGTCTGCTTCCCAATATAACAACCTGCCCTTGCACACTCAATTTAACACCATCATGCTAACTATGCAGGGAGCAAAACCTATCCAATAGATGGGAGCAAACCTCTGCTGCAGTGTTAAATGTTAAAAAGTATTTTAACTTTCAAAGTATGTGCAATGAGGTACTTCTGCCTATGAAAACACCGGTAAGCATAGAGTCTGGACCTTAGTAAGCTCAGAAGCAAGGTGGCAAGATTATATAATAGAAGAAATAGTTTAGAAGAATGATTTGAAGAGAAGCTTTTTTTTAAGAAAAAAGCAATGAAAAAAGCATTGCTTCATCTTTCTGCATGTGAAAACCAGTACCTGCGTTAGCCTTGTACCACACTCCTGACCATCCATCTCAGATGTGGATGTCCCCTCTCTGGAAGTGATCAAGGCCAGTTTGGATGGGGCTTTGAGCAACCTGGTTAAATGGAAGACGTCCTTCCCAGAGCATGGAGTCTGACAAAGTGATCTCCAAAGGTCCCTCACAACATAAACCATCCTGTGATTCTAAATAAACCTGATCACAGGTGACTCACAGACCACTCTGTTTCTCAAGGACAATCTTAATGACAGCTTCTTTCTCCTTCCACTGGACAACTATTGCCACACATACATGAAACAATTGTTAGCAGTCTTCTCATATGAGCCTTCCTTAGCTAGGAAGGCTTTAAGGGAAATTGGGTTGGATCTTTAAGGGAAATTGAAAATTTTTCCTGAACATCCAATGAGGTCTCATGGGTATTGTTTACTGTTAACAAAAGCCACTACCAACATTTAAGCATTTTCATTCAGTTTGCCTCATATACTTATGTATGCAGTAGAAAATACCATTTTCACTAGTTATTAAGCTCACTTACGGAAAAAAAAGTAGTTCTTCCATATCTTTATTCATCAGTTAATGCATCATTCAAATACCATTATCATTAAATGACAGCCTAAAGGAGAAAAAAGTTTTAATAATCTGACTGTTCATTAAAGAACCTCTGCTGTAAGTTTTCAGTCTTAGATGGAAAAAGCATATTATTTTCTGTAGGTACAAATACTTCTGATGTATGTAGAACATAATACCCAGGGTGGGTTTTCTTGATGCAGTTATTTTCTCAGCACTGATATGATAAAGCATGGAGCCACAGAAATAAATATCTAGTAATGTACCTTTAATGAAAGCTTTACTATCTTGCAATAAGTCTAATGCCCTTAGGAGCAAAGCTCAGAGGAAAACAAGTCTGGAAGTGTCACAGAGGCTGTTTCTAGCCAGCAAGCCCCCAGACTGCGCACTGGCATGAGGCACACTACCATGGATGTTCTCTGCCACAGAAATAATTTCAAAAATCTGCAACAGGAGAACCAAGATTAAAATATAATTCCCAAAATGCTTAATTTTGATCAAGCAGATTGGAAGTGGCAATCCAATTAAAAAAGCACCAGTTATTTTTTTGCCAGCTCTTAAACAAAACCAATTCACAGAAAGCACGTCCCAGAAACAAAACACAACTGATGTTTTACATTACATTGACAATAATGAAAAAAATTAACAACTTCTATGCCACATTATACATTATCATAGACAAAACAAAGAGGATGCAAAGACACTTAACTCAGCCAGCCACAGCAAAGCACTCTTGCCTGTTCCCCCCCACATGACAACATCAGGGCTGCAGATTTTTTATGCATGACAGAACATGACTACAGAACCTTCTGCACACACCACAAACTAGGAAGCTGGGTTATTGAAAATTAAAATTGAGAAGTTATAACCTTTTGCATGATTCTAAAGAAATAAGATGTGGTGCATTACAGAAAGAAGTGTCATCTTTGACTTCTGTACTTACATAACACCTGAGGCTACTATCATTAAAAAGACTAGGATCATATTAACTTTAGATTTCTGCAGCAAAGACAACTTTGTTTATTCACCTGTGAAACAAAATGCTGCAAGTTTCGAATTCACCTTCTGCATCAGAGAGAAAAAATAAAAAACCCGAACAACTGAATCTGCAATGTCAACAATAAAATCTTTCTTGTACTCATCCTTCTGACTCACCCTTTTTTGTACTGTTAACTAAAATAAAGCATCTGCACAGCAAGAAGAGGTCCTGAGGAAAAATAGGAATTACAATAGAAAATGTCCCATGATAAAACCACAGCAATCCACTTGATACCCACAGAAGGAAATACACTGTGAACACAGTATTTTGTTAATAGAAATATACATAGAGTAGGTAATTTAAACTTCTCTTATTAAAATCTGAGATTGGGAAGGAGGAAATCAATGTTTACTATGGGAATGGGTCAATATTTATGACCACCTGCAGCTATCTGCAGTTATGCTTTAGGAAAAATAGGACTAAAAAAACCTCCTAAAAACAGCCATAAAAACCCCCAACCAACCAACCATACTGCCCCCAAAAAACCCTAAATAAAAATCCAAACAAAATCCCACATAACAGAAAACCTCAAACCTTCCAAGCTGGTTATCACCGATTACACATTTAAATTTTCAAAAAGCATGTCAGTATAAATTACAATGAGTCTTGCACTGTCACATACACAGTATATCTGGGAGTACAGCTCTCAGGTAGGCCACTGGTGCTGCACTACAACCTCATATCATACACATACACATCTTATCACCCAGCCACTGGAAGAGCTAAACAGAGGGAGATGAAGTAAAATTATCAGCCATCATGGAGTTAGCACATTGTGCATATTTTGAGAGCTAGAGGGTTTAGTTCAGGTTTTCCCTGATGCCAGGATGAAAACCAGGCAGAAAAAGTAGTTTCATGACAATCACTCTAAGTATCCAGGGAAGGAATAAAGAATAAACATGAAGACTCTTCAAGGGCACCTGTCTTGCTTGAGTCAAGATTCAGAGTTACATATCTGTGCATTAGTATTTTCCTTTTAGAGGCTGTGCACATGCACACTTGTGGCTGTCAAGCAGCATAAGCTGATGAACTAACATTATACCTTGAGACCCAGCCCCAGAAAACACCACTATTTGAAACAGCAGGTATCCATACAAGAGATATAAAGGAAGCACTAAGTCTATTTGTAAATAAATATTCCACTGTCCCTTTATTTTGGCCAAATAAAACTCAGAGAGAAAGGGTAAATAAGTAGACGTGATAAATAATGAAATCATTCACGAGTGCTGCTTCCCCCCAAGCTGCCAGCGGGTGAGCACATCGATTAAGACAGCTCCACTGAGATGCATCTGCACACGTCACATTTGGCAGAGGCCATCATAGGGAAGTTCTGCATTAAAAAATCAAAAATGCATTTTGTTTGAGGAATTTCACTGGGGCACAGGGAAACTAAAAGCATTTGTCTTAAAATGACAAGAATGCAAAAAAAAAAAAAAAAAAAAAAGGACTTCAGGCTGCCGTTAGCTTTAATATAGGCACACGATTACCAAGAAAAGCTTTTAAAAATGCCATTTCTGCACACTGCAGCAGTTTGTACAAAGTGAGAATGTGGGATCATCATATTTCTGATGATGAATCTGTAGAACAATTTGGATTAATTTTTTTAAAAGACCATATATTAAGTGACATTCTGGAAAATGCAACAACTATTTTTTGTGATTCCATTTTATTTATAATATATAAAACAAAAAGCTAGTTAGAAGGTTTCAGATAAACATTAAAGAAACCCCACAACTCACTATACAATTATCTAAGTGGTTTGGCTAGATGGACAAACATCTTGCAGCATGTAAAGTTTAAAGAAACCACAATAAACTGTCTATTCTTGTTGCCCATGTAAGTCAATGTCTATCTCAGCTTCAAAGCTATCATGTGACATCTTGTTCCACAGAGCATCTAGGCTTTGTAAAGTAAGTAATTATCGTAAAAGGACATATGCTCTTCTGGTCCATTAGGTTAGCCAAGCTTCTTGCAAAATGAGAAATGAACACTATCTTTCTGTACACCATGACGCTCTCTCAACCTACTCATTCAGCAGTTCTGGTCCATTCTTACCTCTTTTTGAACATTTTTATGCATGTATATTTGTCTCTCACAAAGCTTCAGTGGTTGTCTTCTTAGCAAAGAGATGATAAAAACCTCCTCTATGTAACGTTAGGGATAGTACCTGTACTTATTTTATGCAGCTGGTGAGCTAGATTCACCATTGCTAAAAATGCCCTAGATTTTGTTCCTGGTTTTAAATAGATGACAGGGAAACTGGAGCCTCAAACTGTGTACATCTGAACCCTAATTCATTTCCTTAATACACAGAAATAATTTTACCAGTCTAAAATTCTGCAGACTGTAGTGTAACATCTCTAATCATACCACTTACAGGTTGGTACTGCCTTGGAAACACCCAAAAACGAAACAGGCTAGAAACTGTGACAAGACACTAATGCAATAGCTGGCTCCCTGGAAAGAATCACTCAAGAGGAAATACAGCTCTTTTCACAGCCCAGCCTTTCATTAAGAAAAAGGAGAAGCTTTCAAGAGAGTCATGCATCCTCTAATCAGAAGCAATGCCTTTGGGACATTCTGGTAAGAAACCTCTGGCCTGTAGTAGCTCCTGAGAAGGGCTGTTTTGCTTCTTGCATGAGGAAGTGCTGATTAGCACACGTTCATTTTAGTTCTCATTTAACTTATTTACAAAGTATAATTCAAAAACCAGAAGATAAGGAGGGGAATGAATTGAGTGTACATGAGAAAGATCAAAAGAAGCTTAAAAAGGACTGAGAAAGAGGTAAAAAGAAGGAAAGAAAACAAAGAACCAAAACCAAACTAGAATTAACTCAGTAAGACTTCAACTTGAAAGCAGTGCAGTGGTACATTTTTCACGCTGCGTCATACACAGCATTATCAAATCTTTTTAAAGGCCTCAAAATTTCACTTCAAGTTTCCATTAAGAAAACAACATTTAAAAAGCTGCAGATGCGTATTGTGTGCTAGGCTCCTACACTGATGGGAACAACACTCATACACAACAAAAGGGTCATTATGTCTAATTTCACTAAACAAGGCTGAGCAAGTCAGATTCCTACTTCATTCACGTGTACTTTAAAATAAAACTGTCATGTTTTGCCCATGCTTGCTTTCTAAATCCCTTCCTTCAGAGATCTCCTTCTGGCACACCTTTCTCAAAATTTTCTTATGCTGAAACAACTCTTCCTCAATCTTTACAGACTATGGAAACAAGTATTACAGACTGCGGAAGATAAGTATTATATGCTTGTAACATGTAACATGTATGTAACATGTATTCATATGCATATCACATGCATCTGAATACACATGTATACGTAGGTTGGTGTGCAATGCTGTGACTCTACACTTGTGTGCACGCTCAGCACAAAACAGCAGCGGTGAGCCCTGCCAAGGGCCAGCCATTCCACTTGCCTGATCTGAGTGTCCGCATTAAGCTCCAAAGGGAAATTCAAGCAACATCAGTCAGTCAGAGGCATGCAATCAGCAGACAAGAGGCACTGAACAGCACAGAAGACTAATAATACACTGGCACAGAAGGGAGCTTTTTGGGATAAAAGCTGGGAAGCAGCAGAATAGGCTAGTATCTGCCAAGCTGCACAAACTAATTGTTTCACATAGTGTCTGCTAACTGTACTGGAGCTCTGAAACAGTACTGAAAAGATTTTTGATTCAGCTGCACAAAAATAAAAAAATAAACAATGATCACAGCTCTGCAAGGTCAAGCATAGATTATTGGATGGAAGAGGAAGATGAGAACACAAGGAGATTGCACTTGTTAGCATGACAGAGTGTCACCACTACATGTAATTGTTGCCCAAACTTTGTGAGCATTAAGTTAATGATAGTAAGGCGAGGTTTGATGAGGGATAATGAGACAGTTCACTGTTTTGTATTCTCTACAGACAGGTGAAGTCAAGCATAAACAGGGAGGCCAACTGTCAGTTTTAAATGAGGTAGAAGGGTGATTAAGAGGCAGAAGGATGATTAAGAGGCAGAACACCTTTACCTGCAAATGCAAATTTAAGGAGACCTTTAGAAGCTTTTTTTAGAGCAAATCTTACTCTGTTATATTCATATTTGGTAGGCTTTTGTTTTTTACCATTGCAAAGGCTTCATGCAGTCACAGAAAACTGAATATAAAAGAAATTATCCCAAAACAGATAACAGCTCTTAGTTCTATTAACATTACAAGCAATAAAAGAGCTGACTTTTCAAAAGGCAACAGAACCAATGTTTTGACCTTTACAGCTCTTTACTCAGGAGAGGATGGGAGTACTAGGGAATTCTACCCTGCAATGTAAGCTGTGAGTCTGTCTCACTCCCTTCAAAACAGATGCCACCACCATGCTCTGTTAGCACTTAGCCTTAACACTTCTGTCTAACACCCAAGAAACAGTACATGATAAGTCCCCACAGTTTCATTCCCTTGGAACGCCAGCGAACGGTGCCCCTAGGAGGTTACAAGCACCCCAAGGGACCCCCACAGATCTGAAATGAGTCTTACAACACACACTGAGAAGTGGAAGTCCTAGTGAAAACAAACCAAAGCAAAGGATGGTATCTACACTCATGAGCAAACACAGTATTTCCTTTTCACAATGGCATCACCTAGATGAGGAACAACCTTTCAGGTATTCACACATACACCTTGAAAGACAAACTCACTAAGTGCTACAGAAGTTGAGTTTTTTCTCATAAACATTCCTTAAAAAATTTACAAGGTACATTTTTCACTAAACACGGTCACAGAAACAGAAAAGTAATTTTGTTTATTCTGATCTTATCTCTAGCACTACATGAGGGCTGCCATCTTCATTCTTGATTTCTATCTTCAAGAAGTTTTTAAAACAATTAAACACCCTCAGGCTATGACTTTATGATGTGAAGGTCAAAGTGCAAACAAGACTTTTTATTAAAACTGTCCAATTAGTCAGTTGATTAATCTAAGCTGCATATAAATGTGGCGCCACTTTCTAACAACTAGGTATCTGAGAGCAAAAATGGAAAAAAAATTACTGCCCTACAGCACAGTTCAAGTAAGCTACAGACTGAGGTATAGTTTTGTTTGCACAAGAGCAGACTGGCTACAAGTACCTGGTCCATTAACACACTCCCAAAATATATAACTGCATAACTCAGCAGAACAAAGTTGCCACACCTGAGTTTATAAGCATTTGCTAAAATGAAGAGGTAGACAATGAACCAGGTTACCCGACCTTCTCTGAATGTTCACAGACATTTCTAATACAGCTCTCAGCTCCTTTTCAAAATCATGTCTGTGTCTGCAATGATTCTGCTCTTAAAATCCTGCCTCTTGCCATGCTGGGGCATGGTAGAAGAGAACTGTGTATCTCCTTTGACATTACGCTCCACTATTTATTGAGCATAAACACTTTGCTCAGTAGGGTCCCCAGGCCACAGGAACAATGAGGCTCTCAGAGTCCAGTCTCACCATACATCTAAGATTACCAAGTGACCAGCTGCAGGTGCTGCAGGGGCCAGTTGCACTCGACCCTTTCCTCCACACACTCCTGGTACTTTCCTTAAATTAAAGAGAGCTTGTTGGGTCTACCTGTGAAAGAGCTGAAGCTCTGCTGAGAAAAGCAACCACCCTAAAAAACTGAATGGAAGAAGAGTTTTCTGCTGGGTTAACTTTTTGAACTCAGCTGACCAGTAACAACACAAGGCAGGCAGCAGAAATATGAGCCCAGAACACAAGGAGGGAAGCTTAACCAGCTTGCTAGTGGATCAGCCTTAGCTATCTTGTGAAATCTCACTCTGAGAAAGCAAGGACAACTAAAATCTAACACCCATTGAAAAATGAGTACCATCTCTTAAAGATTAATGAGCAAACCCTTGACCTAAGTCTCAGAGCAACAGGAAGACTGTTTATATTCCTGGACTCAAGAGTGTGAGGCTCTTTCATCAGCTTCAGTCTTCAACTTCAGTCATAGAAGACACTCAGGAACACAAATGTCAGACAGGCATAGATAAAAGTATATTTAAACTTTCTGAGTCCACACCACTCTAGCTGCAAAACCCTACGGTGTAGACTGCACATACTTTCATTAAACAGATTTTATTTAGTAGCCAAGCCCCCACTCACTCATGGAAGTGACTTCTGCATGCTGATGCCTGCCCTGCTGTTATGTGAATTATAAAAAAGGGTTAATTTAAAGAAGAACTGACTTTAAGAGACAAGTTCTCTCAGAATGCACATGGTGAACGGCATTCTCTTTTGGCAAAGAACATCTATGAACAGCTGCTATTACTTGAATGAAGTTTTCTCACAAATGCCTTTGCTGCTCAGAAAGCAAACTGTACATGAGACAGAGGTGCAATGGCCAAGACCCCACATTGCTTCTATCCTACTCTGTTCTTCCAAACTTCCCTGCAGCTGCATCTACAACACCTTCAAGTGGCCAGTGCTGGACTTCACCAACACCACGGACAAGGACAGCTTCTAGTGAAGCTGCTCCCTGTCTCCTGGGGAACTAATGAATAGAGGAGGCAGCCTTTGCTCCTTGCAGAGTGCCGTCAGGCTGTGGCACAGATGAGCGCAAGTTTACAAGGCAACACACCCAAGACCTGTAACTAAAGTTACGGTCCTCCGGCACAAAGCACCTGTAACAAAGTTCAAGCGATGACCCGAGCGATCATCCTGATCCTTGCTCAGAAGGCAGGCTGACGGGTACCAAACGCCCAGGGAACTCCGGGTAAAGCAGGGCTCGGCAGTCCCTTTCACGCAGGGGTACGGGGAGGAAGGCGGTGAGAGCGCTGCCACTGCAGAGCCGCCCGCCCACCCCCGGTCCTGCTTCCGTCACTTTCCTCCCAAAATCTGAGTCTGACTCCGAGCAGGCACTGCCTTGGACTCGAGGCATAGACTCATCGAGGGAGCATAAACAAACTCCGGGGAAGGAGCGAGTGCTGCCGAGCATCACCGCCCCGGGAATACACCTCCCGCGGGGCAGCCGGGGCGACCAACCGGTGCCAGGCGGAAGCACCCAAAGCTGTCCCAGCGCTTCAGAACCGCGCTAACAGCGGGGCGGCCGCGCTGCGCAACGAAGTGCGGCGGGCGCGCGTGTGCGCGAGGTAAACAAAGCCCGCCGGGACCGCAACGTCCCCTCCGGCCCAGCGGCCCGCCCGCCCGCGCCGGAACGGCACCTGCGCCCGCCACAGCGGCGGCGGAGGCCGCGCTCGCAGGGCTCTCACCCACCTCGTCGCCCCACTTGAGCACGTCCTTGTGGCGGTCGCGCAGGGCGCGGTAGATGTGCAGGAACTGGAGGATGCCGTGCCGCCGCACGTGCTCCGCGTACCGCCGCGTCTCCTCCCAGCTCAGCGGCGAGCCCTGCGACAGCAGCCCCATACCGGCCGGGAGGGAAGGAGGCCGAGGACGCGAGCGGAGCGGGCGCGCCCGTGCCGGTGCGCTCGGTGCCGCGGGTGCGCCGGGCGCCGCGGCGGCGGGACCGAGCCCGGCGCCGCACGTGACGGCGGCCGCGCGTCAGGGCCGTGACTCAGCACTTTCCGCCGGCAGGCACCGCCCCCGCCCGCCGGGCGCGGGCTGCGCGCGGCCTGCCGGCCCGGCGCGCTCCCGGCGCGCTCCCGGCGCGCTCCCGGCGCGGCAACGAGCGACGGAGGGGCCCGGGGAGGCGAGCCCGGCCGCCGGCAGCGGCCCGAACGCCTGGCCCTCGGCCCGGACACGGGAGGAGGCGCCGCTCGGCTGCGCCGGGCGCCATGGCGGCGAGAGGAGCCCCGGGCAGCACGGGGCACGGCTGGCCGGGCTGGTGCTCCGGGGGACAGGGACCGTGTGCGCCTGAGAGCGCCAAAATAAATGTCCTGACCGAGAGGTTCAGTGCGCGAACGCCCCTGTGTGTTTTACAGGGGAAAACGAGATGCTCGGGGTGGGTGAAGTCCAGAGAGGTCGCCCCTCATCCCCCATGGATTCTCCTCTGCATCTCTGCGGCTGCGAAGCCCGCATGTTGCGTGTCAAGCAGTAAGCCCAGCTCGCGAAGTTGTTGAAAATGAGTTTGTTACCTGGGGGTTGTTTTGGAGGGAATTGCAATAGCATTGTGTTAGGAAAGAGGATGCAGGGGCGTGTCGAAGCGTGTATTTTATTACAGTCGATGAAAAATAGAAGGAAGGCCTATTAGTGCGAAGTCTTTACTAAATGGAGAGACAAAAAGCTGAACGTTAACGTGAAGGGAAAGTTTCTCACTGCTGATAAACAGAAATTTATTACTCCTGGATCCTCATTGTTACATTCACAAAGCTCATCATCGGCTGCAGGGCTGGTATGTGATAAACCAATGCTTTGATAATTAGTAAGGTATTTAAACTCTGATATAGCCCACTAATGGATGAACTGTATTATTAGATATTTCATTGACTGAATGACTATACTTACAAGAACTGTTTAATTATCTTACTCCAGGATATGAGGTGTCTAAAGAATAGAATAAACTCCCAAGATAATAGAATAACAAAACTGAATACATTAATGGAAGATACCAAATATTAAAATAACTCAGAAGTATTTTAATGGTGTAAGTTTCTACACAAAAGGCAGCATTGACAGAACAAGGAGTAACTGTTAAAATTAAAATTACAAACAATTTATAATGAGCTGATTTTTAGGAGCTCATGATTAAAAAAAAAAATACCTAAATGGTTTTGGCAGAAATTGTACAGGCTGGCCTGAATGAAAGCAGCGCCGTTGTTGGTACTATAGTAGATCTGGAGATGGCTGGTTGACTTAGTTTGGTGGACAAGAATACAATCTTTTCTTCTAGCTAAAAAATCCCACAGCCTTTTTTATTTTTGAAACATCAAGAGGCCAAAATTCTCACACTTGGCAATGGTAGTCTGATGAGGCATATCGCTCATGTGAAAGCCAAGTTGTACTTTATTTCAGATCTAAGGGGACAAAGCCTTGTATGTTTGAGGGCAATTGCACCAAAATATCAAGATACCATATTTGTGCCATCATGCTGCCATCCAGCCTCAGCTTTTCCACAGCTTTGAGTTACAGCTGAAGCACCTCAGGAGTCCTGGCAGTGACAAGGAGCACCTGATAGCCAACAGCTGTGTCAGCCCCTTTCTACCTTTGGGGCAGTGAGCCTGCATCTGAAGCAAACCTTGTTGTATCAAATCAAAGTTTATGTTGTCATTTGAGGAATCTGAGCCAACATGTCAGTATTGTTTAGGGTCCATGCTCTCAGTTCACTTGGCTGGCAGCAAGAGCCCTGTGTTACTGAGAAACTTTTCTGGAAGAATTGGGTATTTGGTATAGTTTTGAGTGTGCGGGTGTATAATGCACTGTAAACATTTCCAGCAACATACACAAAATTTTGAAATTAAGATCAGTTTTATTATATTGCAGGCTGCTATTATGCAGTCTGTACTCTTCAGCTGACCACTAATGCTACTCTTTGACCTGCAATTCAAGAGCACATTTTCAGTGTCCTGTCTTTCTCAGTATTTAACCTCAGCTCATTTTTGTGTTCTTTTAGTGCTGATATCTGCTCTGTTTCCAGTCCTGTGTGCTTAGTCTTGTCAACTACTGAGCTAATACATTGTTTGTAACAGAAAATCAAGGTATTTTCTCTTGCACCAGTAAAACTGATGAAGATGTAAACTCTTTTCTCATACTGCAATCTCTAGCATAACAGCATGACAAGTTAGCTCTGTTTATGGAGTGTTCACCACTTTCAGCTGAATCTTTTCCCCCTTCAGTTCTAATGTATGTGTTCTGGCAGTGTGGGGTGATCCACAGTGGAGGACTAAGCCGTTCTAAAGTTGACAGCATCACATGCAGAAATGTTCATTTGCACATCACCTAAAATGTGACTTCAAGACAAACCATTGTATAATATCTGCCCACATGCTTAATGTTGTATAATTATTTCCAGTACACTGAGTATCATGTATAATTACTTCCAATACACTTAATATGAAAAAAAGCTTCTCTGAACATACAGGCAGTACTTTGGATGATGTTACTGGTTTACTCTGTACTCAAATCCCCTGGCCCAAGGCTTAACTAGTTTTTCTGAACAGTCCAAAGGAAATAGTTGAGGGAAAAGGCTGATGAACGGTAATTTAGTAGGTTGATGGGAGGAGAATATGTGACTTGCAACTTGCACAGCAAGGAGCTGTTTGACATGTTCCTGTCTTTCTCCACAGAGGATAACTCACTTTTTGTTTTGTATAGCTGCAAAGCTATTCAAATCAGCTGCCACTAAATCTAATAGAGTAGCTTGGCTCTTTGAGAATATACCCACTGGGAGAGATGAAAGATATGTAGACTCATAGGTGAGGCCACTCCTACAGAATCCTTTCTTTTACTGGCTGTCATTAAAAGTAATAAGTAGCAAGGAAACGTCTTGTGATGAGGCTGTTATTAGAAGGAAGAAAGAAAGATTTGTTTTACTTCATGAATCATCTGCAAAGAAATTTTAAAGCAGCTTTGTTCAAGGTGATTTTTGAGCTGGCATTGCTGTATATTGATTATTTTCTGAGTAAAATGAAAAGACTTCAAATGAAACAATCATCTTCCAAAGTTTTGAAATGGTGTGTTTAGTAGGAAAAAAACAACTGACTCAGGTGAGCAGCAGATGCAATAACTGCTTCCTTTTTAGTGAGGAGAGTCAGGAGGCCTCCAGACATTTCCTGAGGCACTGGAGAGATCTGTGCTCAGTCAATTATTTCTTGATGCAGAAAGTCTTGCTGACTAGCAACTTGGATTAAATGATCTATCTAGGGAGAGAAGGAAGTCAGGACACTGAAAAGATTCAAGTGAAGGATCTTCTGATGTATTTTCCAGTTAAAGTCTTCCTGCTCTGCATTGAGGAATATGACTAATGGGGACTTATTTTGGTCTAATTAATAATACTTATTCCTCTCCAAGCCAACTTCTCAATTAGTGTATGAGAGACACTGGTGTGACTTTTCAGTATAACTTTAAAATTTCTTTTTCTTGCTGTTGCCTGATGTAGAAATGACTGTAGTAGCATTAAGTTATGTCATGAGTCTAAGTGGTGCATTTATAAGATGTTTTTGTGAATTTTTATTGATAACCATTGGTTTTGAGGGCTGGCGTTTTTTACTTCAGTAACGATGAACTGTGCATTTCAGTCTATAAAGTTTTGTGCGTTTATGTAAAAAGTGAATATAATCACATTATTTCACCACTTTGGTCATTATTAGCATGTTCCTTTTGCAAGGAACTTGAATTTCTCATTTCTGAGTAGCCCACATATTCTTTTGCTGTGTCTGTGGACAGGACATGGTTATGGTGCCTTGACTGTAGCATGTGAATTATTTTGTGTGTACGTTGCTGAACTGCTCCCTCTCAGAGTGGTCTGGCATGGAGATTGATGCCCATTGTACACTGTTCACTGTTTTCTCCTGCTGCCACCAGTTCCCTTGGAAGTGCACTCTTCTACCAATTCAGCTGTGACTGTGTCCAAAGCTGTCCTAAAGAGGCTCTTTGATGACATCCACAAGATACAAAGTATTTCCAAGAAAGCAAGAACTTCCAAATTATTTTCCAGTTTATTTTCTTTCCAGTGTCTCCTATGATTGAGACCCTTTATTATAGGATTATCTTTATATTCTTTTCCATAGGCTGACCTGTGGGTTTTTTTTTCTTAGTAGATAGCTGTGTAATATACAAGAATACCAGGGGCTCAGTAGCAAAACTGAAGTCTACCTTCTCATCCTCTCTGCATGTCTTGTCTTTAATGCATCACTTCGTTCATTGTGACTATCAGAAGCTGTGAAATTCTTCTTTAGACATAAGAAAAACAGGGGCTGAGTGCAAAGTCCTTTCAAAGACTTCTGTTGATGATTAAGCCTTACAAAAGCCTGAATTCAGGGCATGCACCTTAAAGTGACTGAGTTCCTTGGTTACTTGAATTCTCACCACAGCTAGGAGTGTTAGGTGTCTGCACATTTTTTGCAAACATATATCCGTTTGAAGGACAGCACACCTAAAAGTCCTAATTTCATCATCAACATCTCCTGAAAAGAATCCAGAAACCCACAAATATTAGTTAAATGTGGGTTGGAACATTCAAAAGTTAGTTGAAAAGCAGAATAAATAAATAATACTTTTCTGTTTAGCAACTGTCTCATCTTTCCTGCCACACTCAAGCTGTAGTATATTTTTTTACATAAAGTTTAGCAGCTAAGAATAAAGTACTGATCCTTAGTGAAAAAAATAGTAGAATTCCTAAGTAAGATGTATTAGTAGCAGCTTTTATATCTATTTTAATATAATTTTTCAGTTTTTTTACAGGCTGGGAAATTAAAGCAGAGCCAGTGAGCTGCACTGCCAGGTAAGAGTTGGAACCCAAACCATGCTTCCCATTACCAAATTCTCCAAGGCTTCATTGTTCTAGTATTTGAGGTTTATAGAAAAGAACTGCCTGGTTTCTCTCTATGTCTGTAAATGATTATAGGCCTCACATTTCTAACCTCTCCTATATCTGCCAGTAACAGGAATACAGCCTCCATGTAGTTACCCAGTTGTTCACATCCATAACTTCTTTAATCTTTGTCCAAATTCCCATTTCTGCCAAGGAATGCATCAGGCAGCAAGATAAGACTCGGGGAAATGTAACCTTTTCCCCAAATAACCTGTCATGAACTGTAATGTTTTATCATAAGAAGTGTACTTTGCACAGTTGTGTAAAAGAGCAACCATCTGCCTGCCAAACCTGCAGCTCTCCCACGCTCCGTGGCGCTGACCCCAGGATTCCCAGGTTTTGCCTGTTGGATTACTGCCGCCAGCTGGTTCTTTCCAAAGCCATGGCTGTTGGGTAGCAGCACCGAGGCAGCATTGTTGGCTTTGTGCCCTGCATGAATCCATGCTTGGTACAAAGAGGAAGAGGAGGCTGCAAGGTTCCCTCAGTGCAGGTTGTTGGGGGCATAGAGCAGCAGAGCAAGAAGGAAGAACAGCAGATACAGCTGAAAGATTCCATGCTTAAAATAATTCAGTCTAATGCTGATTATAACCTCCATTTTAGTGTATATATATGTGCAGGTTTTGGTCAAATGGATCACCCCCTGAGAAACTTGCTCTTCTCAAATTTCTCATTACTCCAGTGTGCTTTAATCTTCTTTTTCATAAAAGCTGTGTAATTCTGTGGCACTCCACCAAGGAAAAGGTTTTAACTATGTCATGAAAGAGTTGTTCAAAATCCCAAGTACAAACCTGTGTATTACTACATGTAACAGAAGACTTTATTTATTAATAAGCCTAAACTTGTTCCAGGCATTTCGAGTGAAAAACGCTGTTAGCTAGCTCAGTAAATACTAGTGAGGCTGAACTGCCAATTTGCAAATAGACTAGCTATATCAGGAAAGATGACATTGGCCTTCCATTTAATAGCTCAGGTATTTGAATAATTTTACATTCAATTTTAATCTTTCTTTGGTAGCTTGTATTTCTGGATAGAGCTTCAGGTATTGAGATATGGGTGGAATATAAGCTGAATAGGTCTGCTTTTTCCCAGTGAGAAACTGAGTTATGTGAGGGAACAGCTCCCAGCTGCTGTCTCACTGCTGCTTCCATATGCTGCATAAACACCACTATTGGAAGTACCTATAGATCATGGGCTGCAGGGTCTTTGGTGGTGTAACCACACTTGTTTCTCAGCCTTTGTTGCAGAAAGAAAGATGAGGTCCTAAATGACCCAGGAGGTTGTTGAGAGGTAAGGGATAGATTCTCAAAGAAAGATGCTACCACTAAACAGGCATGTGCAGCTCTCAAAGGATGGCTAAGTGTTTTGGAAACATTTTAGGCGTCTGAACATACTGAAAAGGTATCTTTCTCTTGGAGTTCTTTTTGTTCACCTTATCACATTATTGATCAATTCTTTGAGCCAGGCTTTATAATTACTGTCAGGCTGCAGATGGCTATTAGGAGAAGCCTGCAGGACACAAAACAAAGAATTAAAGTGTCTGCAGCAAAGCTGGACAGGTAAAGTTACATATTTGGGTATGAGATTTTCTAACAGCTCATTTCCACTTAAAGAGGTTCTGTGCCCTTCTCCCTTGGCCTTGGCCTACCTCCCCTTACATGCACTGGCTTGTGTTTTCTGACCCTGCACCAAGCCAATTCTAATTACTGGAATTGAGAAGAATATTAAACTCGAAAAAAGGTGAATCGTTTGTGATAGCTATGGAGTTGACTCAAGGCATGAATGTACTGATGAGCACAGAATTAATGCAAAGGACGTGACTGGATCTGGGTCTAGGGAGAGGAAGAGAAAAACTAAACAAGAGCTTTACAGCAATGGAAATGTGGTTAATGTTCTTTGTTGTAAAGTGCCACTACTCCTGAATAACAAATGGTCAAATTCTGTTCATGCATAGTCCAGCATCATCCTGCATATGCATGTTATCTTGGTCGTTATGGTTTTGTCTTTCACAGCCTGGGTCTCAGTGGGTAAAGCTGGGACTGCAGTATGGCAGATCAGTGAGATACCAGCAACAAGGCTTTGCTCTCAGGGAGGGTTGTCAATAGTAGTGGCATATTTTGTAAGCTTGCCCCTCACCTCTCTCCAGGTGATAATGTCTCTTGCCAGCTCCATGGGACAAAGGTAGGCTTTCTTTCTTCTGTTTTTTTTTTCCTTATTTTTTAGCTGTTTTTTTTTTCCCCTATCATAAATTCTGGAAACAGATCAGCTTTCCATCTTCCTCTCAAAAATCTGTAGAAAAGCAAGACAACAAATAAGCAAATGGCAATGAAACGTACTGCCCATGAAAGACTTGGCATAATTCAGTTGGAGGAAAAGAAGGAAAGTTAATGGTTGGCAGCGACTAGTAATCACTCCAGCATTTCAAAGTTTTTTTCCAGATCAACTGAAGACATTTTCTGTTTTTGTTGAAGTGAAAGACAATATTTCCATTGGCTGCAGTTGGGGCAGTTTTAATCCCTTAAGTTTTGGACCATCCTGTTTTCTATTACAATCTAAAATAGTGAATACAATATTCTTTCAAAACAGGGTCAGTTATCTGATGTGTGAATTCATCATTTATTTTGACACTTATCTGATTATATCTTCATTCTTCTATTGAGGTTAGTTAAAAGAAAAGGCACCTCCCAAGCTATCCTCCCTTGAAATGTCACCTGAGGCTTTCTTGTTCACTTTTTAAGCTCTGTGGGAAGCGCAGCTTCAGCCCTATTATAAACAAAACACAGCAAGAACTGTCTTCCTCATGCAACATGTCTTGGGGTGAGCATAGCAATGACTCACTGTTGCCTTTGGCACCCTGCTTTGGCCGGGCAGGTGCAGTGGCAGGAGCACGGGAACATCAGTTGCATGGGCAATTCATGCCAAAACAGGGACAGCCGTGCTGGGGAACAAGGCAGTTGCCTGGACATAAACTGCAGAGGGTAGCCAGGACATTCACACAGGGCTGAGACACAACACAGGACTTACTGGACCTCTGTGCCCTCTGCCTTGTGGCTGGAGGCTGGCTGCAATGTGCCAGGCACTCATCTACATGTGAAAACCTGCATCTTCCTTGAAAGAAACACACCCTAGAGATAGTGTGTTAAGAAGTCATGGGTGAAAGCTAACCCACACAGAGAAGGTAGTTGCTGGTTTTCCTTTACGATTCTCCTCTGAAACCCTTAAATGGATTATGGTTTCCACTTCTTTTTTAACAAATGGGCTATTTGTGCTGTTTTTTCCCTTTGGTATACCATACTGAACTTCCTGGCAGCCTGAAAGTCCAGGTTCCCATGTTGCAGTTGCTGCTGCCTTACAGGCAGCTCTCAGCCCAGTGCTTCTGGCTGCACAAGTGCATCCCTCATGTTTTGTCTCCTGGAAAACTGGAGGAATGGTCCACCTTCAAGTGGACAGATTAACCAAAACTCAAGGAATAATATGTCTTTCAGGTGGACAAATTTCCTTTGAAGAAAGGAATTCTTTTCTTCTTTGTCTGTGCATGTAGATATTGGATACACTGGTCTGTCTTGGCACAGATCAGAGGGAATTTCAAGTTTTCAACTTCGTATTTCCCTATGATACCTTCAGGTAGTCTTTGTAGTCTGTACTGTGCAAACACATCCTACAGTCAGTCAGCCTGAGGACATTGGTACCTGTGCCCAGTGAGAGTAAAAAAAATGTGTATTTTCTGGGGCTGAGCTGAAATATGCTGCTCTCTGAAACGTCAGCTTTTAGGGTTGAGTGGAGAACTTTCAATGAGGGCAAGAGTACTGCCACAGTAAATGCAGCAAGACATGGCTATCTTACACAGCCTGGGGACACAAGACATGAAAACTAGGTTTTCACAGCTTGCTTAGTCTGCATCTTTTAGTTAACCATCTTGGATTACTGAGTCATAGAACTCAGCTGCAGTCGACTTGAACTTTGAGAATAATTACATAAAATATTACTTTTTTAATTTCCTATTCAGTACGGTACTGAGAATGAGTTCAGTAAACAAAAGAGGGAGTAGAAATCTGTGCTAATAAAAATCCTGCCTAGAATCTCATTAAGAAATCTCCTCTGTTCCTGTGTAGTGAATGAAGTAGGGATCTCTTGAAAGAAGCACGATGCAGTTGTATAATTTAAAAAGCATATCATCATATGTACACAACAGGATGCCACATTGAAGGCAAGCTTAATTCTGGCATTTCATTATATTAAAGGTATTGACTTTGCAATAACAATTTTCTTTCAGCGCTGGTCCATTTTTGCTTGGGTGGTGTGTGTGAATAACCTCATAGTTTCACAAAACTGGGAACGTGAAAATGCAGGCCTTTTATGAATACACTACTCATGTTGTCATTTATGTCATTTAACTCAGCTAGTTAGGATGCTTTTGATTAATAACACATCCTCTGCCCTTTGAATTGACCTCAGAGACAGGCTGCCTTGCCCAGGGAGTCTGGACCAAAAGGATGCTAAGATATCTGTGTTCTCATTGCCTTTGACACATTATATGCTGATAAATGAAACTTGCTTATTCCCAACTCCAGAAGAACCTGAGATACTGAGCACAGAACTGTCTGGTATTTGCTTTTCATAATTTCTTTGTGATAAGTGTGTATCTTGTGCTGATCCATTGGCACTGTGTGCTAATCCTTGCATTGGAGCCTTCACAAGAGCATAAGGCTGCCCCAGACAGAGCAGCTGCAGCATTACTCTGTAGTGGTGGCACATCTGTTAGTCTCTGCTTGGTTTGTAAATCTCCAGACTGGAGGAGCAGGGCCCCCTCAGCACTTCCAACCCATATTTGTTGTGTCCTTGGAATTTGAGGAGTTTCTCATATTGTGCAACCCTCACCTGGCCAAGTGGGAAATTCTTCATCAAATTCATAGTTACCAAAGAGCTTCCCAAGGGACCAGTTGTAGTCCTGTCAGCCTAGGAAAAAGCATGTTTCCCACCTGGTCATGTTCTCGACAGTAACTGAACCTCTCCATAAAGAAGGTGTATTTTATATCTTTTCTTGTTCTCAGTAATGACAACTATTTTTGTCAACATTTCTAATCATGGGCACTCTTAGTGATACCAAGAGTGAAAGTTTTCAGCTGTATGGAAGTCTTGCAAAGTCAAATGAAGAACTTCAGGTGAGAACCACTGGACACTTTTTCCTATAAACACTGATGCCGGATTTGTATATGGTACCAATCAGAAAACACTATATTCATTTATGTCCTGATTTCATCATTCTTTAAGAAACAGAACATGATTTTGTCCACTGTAAAATAAAGACAATAGCTGCTATTCAGCTGCATATTGTACTTGTGAAGGAAGCAAGTTTCTGCATCTCGTATTTCTGCATTTGTCAAGTTGTCCCACTTGCACAACAACTTCCTTAAGACGTACAGAGCCACTCAGTAGCAGAATCCAAAACAGAATTAAACCTGAGAAAGGAATCAGAATATAGAAACTGTCCTAGTTGATGGGGAAATATTTGATTGACTGTAGTAAGGATGTAGTTTATTTAAAATATTCTCATCCTTTTGAAATACTAAGAGATCTAAAAGTAGATACTGCAACTTTGAAATGGAACATTGCTATTTGTGGGGATTGTACCAAAAGTAAATGTAATTGCCAAAAATACACAGAAATATTTAGCTGCTTTTCAACAAGAACTGACCAAATAAAGGAGGTCCCCTGGATCCAGCTGTATGTTAATTAGTGACCCATCACTAGGGTCATTGCTTCTGAAAGTTCAACACCACTATTTTATAATCAACCCATAAGATGCTGCATTTTAGAAATTACTGACCACATTCCCTGCTCCCTCTGTCAACCTGAACAATTTAATCTAACTAAACAGATGTTTAGTTTAGCTGTTCTCATGCTCCCCTAAAATCTCTGCTTAGATCTTAGGCTGCTTGGAGTTTAAAACAATTACAATTTGTGGATGTGTTTTTTGTATTGTTTGGCCATACTATGGTTATCTATAATTAATACAGGGTGTTTTCCAAGGTAAATTACATCAATACATGGCAGCAGTGCTGTGAAAATCAGGTTTCCAATTCCTTAGTAGTCAGGAATTTCTGACCCAATATGGTGCTATTTGAAATAATCTAAAAGGATCAAATATTCTGTAAGAAAATAAATGAACAAATCCTTTTTATCAATTCATATTGGTTTTCTGTTGATGTATTCCTGAATGAAGCCAGATAGATAAGGAATTCTTTTTTTCAGAAAAAATGAATCCGTTTCTTATCTTCGGAAAAAATTGGCTGGTCTGTGTCCTTGAGTAATGTCATGTTATTTCTCTGAGCTAATAAAAAGACCAGTGACTCAGCTTCTGTGATTTATAATTCAATCTCAGGTGAAAAGTTTGAACAGCATGTCAATATTTCATCCTAATGTTAATGTATTATCTTCAGGAGAGACCAAGGGGAGCCTTCTGGAATGCAAAAATGAATACATTTAGCCATAAATATTTTTTAAGTCCTCTGCTTCTTTTCCAGGTGGCACCTGTTATTCCTAAGTGACCTTAATCACTTTTTTGGATTGACAGATCAAATTTGCCATCAACTCTGCCACTTCCCAACCAAAACTGGTAGGAAACATACTAAGACAGAAAAAGAGATAATTACGGCAAGAAGTATTTTCTGTCTGGTGAGTTGGTTTATTTTAATCTTTTGCACTATAAATTTTTTCCAAAACCTTCAAGTGGAAAATGCAGATGTAAACAGAATGGTGGTACTCCACAGAGCACAACTTGCACAGTTTCAGGAGAAAAAGTAGTTTCAAGAAATAAATTCAGGTGACTTTTTAAAAATTGCACTTCAAAGTTGTGGGGAGAAGGGGGCTGCACAGAGATTGGAGGAAGCCTCAAAGTGTTTGTGTAGTTTTCCATGAGTTCAGCAGCACAGGGCCAGGCTGGTTCAGGAGCCCTCTTGGAGCAAGGGCATCTTGTCTGGGTCTGTCTTGCCTGTGTCACTGAGCAGCATCACATGTGTCATGGTCTGATACAGCTCAAACCTACTAATTCTTTTTGCAAGAGTTTGCTTAGCCACTATTAAATTGAAACATAATTAAAATAACACAAAAAGCTCTATACTGTTTCCTGAGGGTTGCCACGAGGCTCCCATGCAATGCAGGCAGCTGACTGCTTTGTTTAGCTTTTCACAAACCCGGTGACTTGTCTGAAGCAAACGCTTTCAGAGCCTCCTCTCCTGGCACTTTGAGTTTGCATTCCAGTTCTAAGAGCAGCTGCTCTTTGAGGGCTGTATGACTTGGGTGACACAGTTGCAGAAGCAGATATGCCCTCCACATTCATGGAGAGAAGGCTGAAACGGATTGCTCTGCTAGGGCTAAGAAGTTGGTTCGGGGATAGGAATTGTACTTTTAAGCTAACATTTGCCGGAACTGGTACTAAAAGATACAGTGCTGCTTCCCTCCTTCCCATTCCTACCCTCTGCCTTGAGTTTGCACAAGCCTGGTCTGAACAACAAACGAATTAATCCAATTGAAGTCTCAGCCAATGGGAACAAAACCACAGCTGTAATCTGGCTCAGGGTTGTAATGTGTTTTTTCATCCAGCCACGTGGACATGTGTGCTCACAGGAGGCAGAGCTCAAGGGGAGGGAGAGAACTGTCTCTCAGGGGACCAGGGAGGAGGATGCAGGGTGGTCTCTGGGAGCTTGTGCTTCCTCACAGGGTGAGGTTGGGTGAGATGGCTGAGCCTGGGGATGGCTGTTAATCTGAGGACAGTGACAACAACATCCAGTAGAGCTCTGTGAGCACTTGTGAAATTTTTCTGATTCTTACTTCCCTGTGCTGGGATGGTGCACACATGAGCACCAAGCCCCATGCCACAGCATGCCACAAGCAGGATGGAAGTGCTGGAGCAGCATGAGCAGGAACCCTCAGACAGCATTTCCCAGGCAGCCACAAAAATTGCAGAGGTGGGCATGTGGCAGCCTAACATGACTATGCAAAATGGTGTGTAGGACATGCTGGGAGGTACCTCAAGCCCAGCTGTCCCAGAATTTCACTCACAAGGTAAGTCATGAGCTTTTATTGTACAATTGTGTGCTCAGGATGGCTTTTCACAATGAAGTTGCATAAAATTGACTTCTTTCTATGTTGAGAAACCAAGTCAGAATTGTGGGCACCTCTGCATCTACACACTAGCCTGTAGTAGGGATTTTGCAGGCTAGCTCCAGGACTGGAGAAAGAGCATGTGGAAACTTGGGCTGTCCTAAAAAGAGGGCATTGCAAGAAAAAGTTTCAAGGTCCTTTACTAGTAAAATGTTGTTTTTTCTGTTTTGCAATACAGGACAACTAAATATTCTGATGTTGTTGGAACCAATACCTCTCTTTCATCTTCTTTCTTTCATCACCTTATTTCTTTATCTCTGACTAGAAAAATATACATTAACTCCTGGAAAAGCTTACAAAAAACAAAAAGGTAAGTGAACTAATTTCACCTTTGTGGAAGAGGGCAACTTGGTACTTGCTGTCAACATGCATTGATTTTATCTGGTGGGAAGATGGTGGTGACACCAGCATTGAAGTGCCTTGCTCTAACAACTCACACATGTACAGGGGCTGTTGAGCAGATGGGGAGAGCTCAAAAAAGTGGTAGAAAATGTAGCATCTTCCTCTGTGAAAATATGCACAAATACATCTTTGTTTTCTCACTCTTCCCATTGGGAAGATTTTTTGATTCTTCAGCCTAGCATTCAGATGAAGGAAGACTCAGTGATCACAGTGTCCATCCATCTGTCCCACTATACAAGCTTGGAAACCAACCACCACTCTTTAACATCATGAAGTGACACAGAGCTCAAAAGAATTACAGTACGATTCGTTTCACCTAAGTTTAGACTGCTGTAGTACCAATGTCTTCATCTGACATAATCCCTTTGGTTGCCCTTACAGTTAGTGGAGACCAGCTGGCATGTTTAACCGTGATTCAAAAGACCCGATTTAGATTGCTATTTTGGGATAGGATGAATCATGGACTAAGAGTGCCTTTCTGTCTTTTCAGCTTCATTGGAATGGCCATCTGAGATGAAGAGTAGTGGGTTTTTCTACACGACTTCTGAAGACGGTCTCTACATAAGAAAGGAAATGTAATGAGGCAAAGCTGAAGTATGTGCTCACCAGCAGTGGCTGGGCCACTCACTGTGGGTATCAGGCTGCGAGACAGAACATGCCCCTTGTCAGGGAGCCTTTCAACTAGATGTTTTTAAGAGGTCATGAGAAGAAACATGCTGAAGAAGTACAACTGAAGTAAGGAGAAACTCTTAGAGCTTTAGGAGAGGTTATTGAGTTGGGTGGATAAGAAAATAAAACATGAGTTCAAAATAAACTAGGCTTCATCAGGTTTACTGTTTGCAGCAGGAACTCACCACAACTCTGTGTGCTGTGACTGCTCAGATAAAACAACTTCTAAAATAACCCTTTCAGTATTTAGAGGTCAAGCCCTACCTCTGATCAGCTTATGATGCAATTTAGTATTTTCCATTTCCAGACTGATAATTTTCAAACACATGCTTTTGATGCTTTTTCCAAGAAGCATTCTCTCTTCTCTGAAAAAGTCATTGTAAACACCTCATAACCACCTAATTATTTTCTCTGAAAGTCCTCAGGCCCACTAAACTCTTGATGATAGTTGAGTGGTTGCTATACTGAAACTGCTGCCTCCAATTGATTGTTTCTGTTTCCTGTTAGTTTCTACCTCATGGCTCCCAGTCCAAGTGCTTCTGTTCAGACCTTTTATTTGTTGAGCACAATGTAGTCAACACACCTGCCTGTGTCTATAAAATTTATGGTAATGCAAGTAAATAAATGTGAATATATTACTGTACTAGTTCTACTCTGAATGTGTGAATGTTAGTGGTGTTCCTTGCAAACTGAAGGGTCTTGTAGTTGTTACGACAGCGTCTCTAAAACTCGCTGAAACCTGCAAAGTTGCCTGGTTAAGCTGGGCACTCAGTTATTTGTGGAAGAAGTTTGAGAAGCAGGATCAAGCTGTACCTGCAAAAGGGGCAGCCACAGACAACAACAGAAGGAGGAGACAAAACTGAAGAATGTGCCACATCATTTGCTGATCCCTGTGATACCATTGAATGAAAAGAGTCGCCTAAATAACCTTGGTAGCAATTTGTGCTTTGTCACAGTGACTCTCAGCCTTTTGTAAAGCAGGATGTTATTCAAGACTGGCCTCAGTGAAAATGCAGTTGCCCCCACAAGCAAATTCTTGTCTTAGGATCACTTGTTAATGCGTATTTATTTAGTAATTTACTTTCTGGGAACAATTCAATTCATGTTCACTTTTTCATTATCAGCAAAAACTCATCACCCTGTTTTTCAGAAGGCACAAATGAGATAGCAAGTGAGCTAATTACTAGCTTAAAGCCATGGAGTTGGTCAGTGAGTCATCAGCGAAGCAGTTTGAATGTCAGGCAGGTTTTGTTTTGTGTTTCATTCTGGCAAAAAGAAAAGAATGCAGGCTGGGAGAAAAAGTTCAAACCAAATTAACTGGAACAATCACTCCCAAACTGATCTTTACCAGAGTTTGGTCCAGAGTCCAATGCTGCATGATGATCAGTAAATGCCAGATCCCCGTCTCAACTTCAAAAGCTTTGTTCTCCATAAAACTTTGGCAAGGTTGCTGTCTCTTGTCCGTGATACCTCTGTTTGGGTATCCTCATCTTCCTCATGGCACAGTGGAAGGATGCACGGCCCATATGACATCTTTGTTGCCATTCTCTTGCAGAGGGAGCAGAGGCCTTCTGGTCATGATATAAATGAACTAATCCCTCAGCATTTTCCAGTCTGACTGCTTCTGTACATGTCCTTGGTTATTAATACTGACCATTCCTTTGAACTAAGTTTACTGTTTTTTTTCTGATGTTCTTGAACGCATTAATTCTCATGTCATCCATAACTCCCCATAAGTACACTTTTTGTCCTGTATGCTGAAGGCTGCCTTCCAGGGATTTTCTGGCAAAACACAAGTAAGCCAGAGTTAGGAAAATTTGAATGCAGTCTCTAGAGCTACCTGTGTGCACATGTATTTGTTCTGCACCAGCCTGTTAAGTCTTGAGAACGTGAACTGTTGATGGACATATTTCAGGTAAGTGAAACAAAGCATGAGAGCTTCTAAAATTAAAAGACACAACAGCCTCAAAATGAAACTTCTAGCCAACAAAATTTTCAAGGGCAGAAGAAAAACAGGTAATATCAAGATGGAGGCTCTTAAATTAACATGCCTACATGTAGGTAAAGATACAAGCATGCTTGCTGTCTTTATTCTGACTGTGGAGATCAATGGATCAGTGGAAACCAGTGGTTTGATTCATTTGCATAAATGTTAGTGCCTTTGGATGAATTTAAGAAGTCTGAGATGTGCTTGGCACTTAAAACATAAAGGAAACCCATGTCCTTTTGGGATGGCTGGGTGCCAGACAGGACACCCACCCAGCACACAGGCAGTGCTGGACATTTATGTGTGAATCTTGTCTTGAGCCAATACAGTCAGTAAAGCCTAAGAAGCAACCTGGGTTATCCTACAGTAGGACTTGTGGGTGACCAAATAAATCACTTTATGTGCCTGCATTGGCTGACAGTGTACCTTTGACTGTACTGCCTGTAACTGAAGGTTTCATGTCTAGTGCATATATAGATGTCTAAATTTATGCTTCCTGACCTTGGGTTGTCCTCAGTGTTTCAAAGGACCAGTGGCAGATATGAAAGCAATTAGCTTGCTCAGCAACTAATACCTGCAACTCCTCAGCTTTATGACTTGCATGACTGATCTGGCCTTTTTAAGTGGTCTGCCCTTCCAAAGAGATATGATCCTATGGGAATTCTTTGAACAGTTACTTCTCATATGAACAGATCCCACTTCTGGGTAGTGACCCAAACTGACATATCCTTCTGCTCTGCTTCTGCTGCATGAATCAGTCTCTTTGCTGTGATTCCCTGCAACAATTTCCATCCAGAAGACGTGTGTATCTTGTTTCAAAGAATTTTGTGAGAAGAATTTTGTGAGAAGAATTCAAGCTGCTGCTAACATCTTAAGGTGTTATTTCATAACACCTTAAGAGAGTTCTGCATTGAGTTTTACTACATGATTTATGATCTTTGCTTTCATTTTTTTCAGCTTTATTAAGATTCCTTTGCAGTCTAAGGGCTGTGCAGTTCACCTGGCCTACCACATCAGAAAAGCTGATGTGTTACTTCTGACAATGTGGCCAAGATGTCCTTTTGCCAGAACTTGTTTGACACCAGCAATGAATCAAAGGGACCCTGATATGTCACTGAGAGCCATTTTGGTGGCTTCAGTGCATTTGCTGTTGTTCCACCGAGTGTGATCTGATGGAAAGCAAAATATTGTTATTATACCAAAATGTAATTCACTGGCTGAACTCTCAAGTGTATGCAGTGACCAGCATAACAGCTTTCGAGCAGCAGCTGGGCCAGGAATCTGTTGGCTGCACCACTCTCTGAGCAACATAGGAAATAACTATTTTTCCCATCTGCTGAATGTCAGTAATTTAAAAAAATGTGTTCATACTGCACTAGGATGAAAGCAAAATATGTTCTTGCAAGAACTTGTCTAGCATTTAGCAGACTGGCTTGAGAAGCTGAAAAGAAATGTATTCCCTACCCTGCAAGGGTGAGAAGTATTAAGTTATGAATTCAAACTGGAACAGCTCTGACAGAGGTGACTGAAAAACTTTCAGATAGGTTGATGTTGAGATCATGTATCTACAACATACAAACCAAGTCCCTGGTGTGAGCAAGAACCATGAAAGATGTATGTCCTCCCCAGGCAAGACTATGTCCTTTTCCCTGTGAAAGCAGGGATGGTAGGTACTCTCTTGCAGTGACCAGAAATTCTGAATCCAATAAACATTTCCCTGATGCTAATGTTGTCAAACCTCATGCAACGTTGTGCACTTTGATTTTAGCAAATGGGATTTTTTAAATCTCATCCTTGTTGAATTGCATTCTGCTTTTTTAGGATCATGGCAAGAGCCTGCAAGGATCGTCTAGAGGTGCGAATCTTTACTCCCAGGATGTTTACGGACAATAGATAGACATGAGAGAAGGGACAGTGGGCAGACCACTGCTGAAATGCGCATTTTTACATGATGCAATAACTCTTGAATGTTCTTCCCCTCTTTCTCCCGCGTCCCCGGAGCCTCCAGCAGCGCTGGCTGAAATAAGCACCTGCTGGCTTTCCCTCCGCCTTTCCCCGGCGCTGCCGGCAGCCTCCCGGGGGGACACGCTTGTCCCGCGGCCGCCGGCCCCGGCTGGCAGCGACCGCCAGCCCCGCGGGGAGCCCGGCCATCCCCGGCCTCTGCTGCCCTCCAGTGTCCCCTTCCCGGAACAATTCGGGAGAGCAAAACCCTTTCGAGATCCCGCCTAGAGGGATGGTTCTTCGAGATGCGTGAGCATCGGGTGCCGAATCGAGGATTGAAACTGAATTAACTGGGCAAGCCCTGTGCCCTTGACTAGAGGCAAGAAATAGAAGCGCTCAGCTGACATTAGGGCAGGCTGAGAAAGGCAGGCTTTGCTACGTTCCGTAAAGCAACATGGCATTCCTGGTTATCTGAGTAACAATTTGGAGAGCAGCTTTATCAAAGATATTCCCTGCATAACCATTTGCACCATAGTTAAAAGGTGGCATTACCCAACATAGAATGAGAAGCGGTTCTGTGGCCGCTTTCACTGAAAAGAACACAAATTGCAGACTGAAAGACCTTTAATCTGAATTTATTATCTTCCTTTAGAGAAGTAACTTCAATAAATTTACTGTTTGGCTCAGGATAATCCCATACACAAATAACACAAAACAAAAGCAGTCTTTTCGATTTGGCCGTTTCTAATTAAATTCAGTAGAATTCTGACCCTACTCATCTTAGTTATTCTCACAGAGAGTAATGGGATGGGTCAGGTTGAAAGGAACCACAGAGGGTCATCTGGTCCAGCCTTCTGCCTAAGCAGGTCATCCTAGAGTACATGGCACAGGATTGTGTCCATATGATTCTTAAGTGAAGGATACTGTAGAGCTTCTCTGGGCAACCTGTTCCAGTGCGCTGTCACCTGCGCAATTAAGTTCTTCCTCATATTTGAGTGGAATTTCTTTTGCTACTTAGGAATTTTACTTATAATATACATGGTGTCCTTCAAATGAAAAAATTATATGGTGCCATAGGATTGAATAATATTTATCTTATAAAAACAAGCAGCATATCAATTTATATGTCTCTGCATACTGGGTTTAAGTTGCTATAATGGACATCATAAATCTATGCAAGACCTAGAGCTAAATTATGGGTCATTTACAGAAAACCAACTTTTGCTAAGTAAATAGTTCACTCACATTATTTAACTGTTTTTGAAGAGAAATGATGACATAATAAGCTCTAAAATATAACTGCAATACAGAAAAAGAAGTTTTCTCCAGCCCTTAAGTAACAAGGCAAATAGAAGAAATAAAGGATCCAGATAGTTTCTACTTTAATCCATGTTTACTTTAGTAATGCTGGCAAATAATGCTTTTGTTGAGACTTGCTTAAAATATTTTTGCTTTTATAGTCTAGTTGTAGTCTAATTCTAGCAGTTTTTAAAATACAGACTCATGGCTTGACTCTTCAAAACCATCCTTGAATTGTGAAGCAAAATAATCCCTTTTGTTTCCTCAAGATCCTCATCACTATCCAAGGCAGCCAGGACTAGTGGATATATCAGCATACACACAGGTCAGCCATTCACTCTGGACTGCAGTGTGGAGAGCAGAGAGGCAAAAAAGTCCCCTTCTCCAGGCTTGATTTAGTGGCCTTAGCTGGGTACCCAGTGCCATTTGAAATGCTCTGCAGCACCTGGGGCGCCTGCACAAGGAACATTTAGACAACTGAGTCCTGACTCCCAGACCTGATGTGCAGGTAAGCACACCCACAGGCATGCAGTGGCTTTTCAGGTGTCCTAAGCAGCCCATCTGCTGCTCCAGATGTGCATGGGTCCCGGTTCAGAGCCAACAGGCTCACCTGCCTGCCTTGGCTCTCCCAGCTGTGAACAACCTGGTTAGAAGAGGAAAACTGATGTACAGAAAAATTTGTTGGTTGAAAATCATGAGAGAGAAAGGTCTGCCAGCCTGGGATTGTGAGGCTGAGGACTAGGCCTAGGAACTGCAAGCATCCTTGAAAAATACAGCCAAAGACCTAGAAACCAGAGACTTCCCAAGGTATCAGAAATAAGTACAAACCCAAGAGACTGTAATGACAATTTACTGCCTGAGAAAATGGAAAACAATGTAGAGATATAAAATTGCTGTAAAAATCAGGAAACAGAATCATCTATTGCCTGGTAGAGGTAAAAAACAGAAATTAACATAATTTTTTAGATTCCCAAAGCAGAATATCCTACACACACTTAATATCTCCCTGTTATAAAACAGACTAAAGTTGTCTCCCTCTGAGAACTTCCCAGCTAATTCCCTCATAAACTCTCCATTCTTTTGGATTCAGTGGGAATGCTGGCTGACTCCACACTCTGTGTCAGGAATCTGTTCTGAAGGGAAACTGTCTGTTGTCTTACTGCTTGGGTCTTTCTTCCCTTCTTTTTAGGATGGCTGGGTGTCCCCTCCAGGATCAGTTTGTTCCGCCCTTCTGGTCTGGTTTGGCTTCTTCTTAAGTCTGGCTAATTTTCTGACTGTAAATATTATATATATTAAGCATATATGCTGTTATATTATTGTTGATCAGTTTGTTTCAGTGGCAAGCTCCAGTAATTGTAGTAGCACACACCTACTTGGCTGTTGCTGTCGTCGGGTGTGCTACCATGCTGCTTGCTGCTGGTAATGATTGACACCATACTATTGACTGATATTATTGATTGCTGATAATAATTGTAATAACTTGACATTCATATTAATTAATATTCATCCATATTAATTCATATTAATTAATATTAATTCATGTTCACTTTATTAACCTTCATATTGGCTGTAATAACTATTGTTATACTTGCTAGCAGTGATCTTTGTGGGATTCTGTAATGAAGTAGAAAATCTTAGGAGGATGAAGCCTCCATGTCCTTGTGTATCATGAAATCCTAGGAACCCACAGTCATGACCCCTGCACAGCCACAAGCCAAGTAACCCTTCAGGTTGTGACTTATAGAATCACACTTTGAACCAAGTCCTTGGTGTCACAACACAGAGAACAATTTTGACATCTCAAACCCTCTCATCTGTGGCACAACTTAATTGCTCTTCGGAATTTGGACTAATTTTTTTCCTTGAAATTTAGATGTTTTTATCTTTAGTAGTTAGCCATACAATCCAAGTGAAAACATATTCAGTTGCTAGTCAGACATCTGATTTATCATCACTTCTTGTTAGGCATTTTGATTACAAAAGACTGTGAAGTTAATTAATTGTAAAAAAGCAAGTTGCTGTCTTTGTTTTAAAATGGAAAAAATAAAAGTAGCTTCAGTGTCACATTGTGCAGCTTACTGTGAAGGTGGTTTGACAGCCTGGGTGTAACAAACATTCCATTTGGATGATATGAAAGCAAGGATCAGCCCAGGGCTCAGAAAACAAAGCATATTTCAACTGCAACCAGGCGTTTGTCAGAAAGGCAGTCTCGCAGTTTCCAACTGATTTTACAATAATTTGTTTGTGCCATGTGTCAACAGTTTTATTTAAAGCACACACAATGAAAAATACCAACATGCTGTTTTCCTCTTAATGACAACTTGCTGCACTACAAATTTTAGTTTTTTAGTAACATTCTCACATTGCACTTACAGATTTTTTTCTGTTGTATTATGTTCCCTTGTGTTATCACAGTCCATCTTTAAAATGTACACTTAGAAAACCTTTCTGTATAAGCAATCTAACACTTATAAGCCAGCATAATGCTTCATAAAAATAAGTTATATTTTTAACTTTTCTTGTCAGTAAAGGATCTGATAAGACTGCAATTAGAGTAACAACATCTTCCTTTCACAGTATATCTAAATGTGTGTGTTCCCATTCTTACCAATAGAAATTGCCTATTCCTCATAAGTTTATTAATTGCCTATATTGTTCTTGAAAATTTTCATTGAGACAGTTATGTCTTTTACATGGCAAAACTTATCCGGTATTAACCAAATCTCTCACACCAGCTGTATAGAATTGCATGTATTTTCCTTTATTCTTTAGGGAACTTCCAGGAACAGAGCTCCGTGCAGGGTCATACTTGCAAATGAGCACCAGCAACTAATTTCTTAACAAGGTTGTGTGTTTGATCCCCATACAGGCCATTCACTTAAAAGTTGGACTCTGTGATCCTTATGGGTCCCTTCCAATTCAGAATATTCTGTGTCTATGTGATGTTTCACCTTTTTTTACCCAGCAGGCATTTCAGAATGTGTCCTTTTCTTTATTGTGGCCATCAGCCATGAGATCTCTATAGATTCACAGTTGAGCTTTTATGCACTGTTCACATCTGTGCATCTTCTTTGGTGCTCTGTCACTCAGTTATGAATAAGAAAAGAGAAACTAAAAGAGACAAGAGATCTTCCTCTTTAAAGGAGAAGTCAAAGTATAAATCTGTGTATTACAATGTGCTTATACTCATTACAATGAGTACTTATACAAAGCAAATATTTGAAAAAAGAGAAGATTCATTGTAAAAAGGTCAATAACCTATAGTAGGACTACTGGCTCCAATTGCATTCTCTGAGCAGGTGAATTCACACTTTGAAAAAGATCTCCCAGCTTGGCTAAACAGTTGAAAGTGACTGAAAAATCAGTTCAACTGAGTATTGAAATTACAGACAACTGAAAATTGATATTTGCTTTTTATCAGAAAGATGATGAAAATATCAGTAACTGAACATAAGTAAAGCTGCTTATGGAAAGATATGTGTTGAAGTAGGTGCTTCTTTCCAGCACACTTTTCTCAAACATCCTTGAGGACTGGCGACAAAATCTTAGTTTGCTGATAGTTCTAAGTGGCTCCATTTTGGCCTTTCCATGGATTAGAGCACCTCCCATCCTATATGTTGCACAAAAAACCCTTTGGAGTATACATAGTTCTTCATTGAGCAGTCATTCCTAGGAAATATTATCCTTACAGGATAATTGAGTCTCAAACAGTGCCATGTGCTGATAGGGTAAGTGAATGGTGATGTTGAGGATCTGTCTAACACCCTCATGTTTGCTATAATTAGACATTGATGTTTGCCTGCTTATGGATTTAGTTCTTATATTTTATTTTTCCAAATATAACTCCTTGAGATTAATTTCTGTAGCAGAAGTCCTACTGAATGCAAGAATGTATGCATGCTCATACAACTATTTGTGTGACTGCTGGGTTTGCAACTAGAATTACCAAGCCCAGCTGCTGCTAAGGAAAAACTGCTCCTAAACCCAGTATGATTTGGTAAGAGTTAGAACTATGAGATAAACTAATCTAGGTTTCAGGATGATATAAATGTTCTTACTCAGTAGTTTCATTCATTGCATCCCTTTTTTTTCTGCAAGAACTGCCATTTAAAAATCTCAACACAAAGCCCTTTTCAATACCTCATTGAGTTTGGTTGATAATTTTGCCTGCTTCCCTCTTTGAAAGATTCAAGTTTACTGGACTTTTGACTGATCCACAGATGATCTTGCAGGTTAACTTCAAGAAGAGATTAAACGATCATGATATTGATTAAGAACTAAACACAACATCTTCCTTTCAGCACAACTTTCCAACAGCAAGTTTCTCCCTCACAATCTCTAACGCACTCTCCCATACAACTAAACAGTCAGGAATAAACAAGAAAACAAGCCCTTGCAAACTACTTCTCTCACAGACTGAAGAAAGGTTATTTTTCAGATCTCAAATTGAAGCACAGGTGTCAAGTATAAAATACATGGACATTTTATACAGAATTTTGAGGATAACAGCTTATATTAATTTGTTTGGTTTGGTTGGTTTTTTCCCTACTACTAGTATAGGATTGGAGAAGATCCCTGTAGTGCTTTAACAGTCTGCATCTCATGCAGTTGGAAGTCCTCTGCTCTACTTAATATTACCATATACAGTACTTCCTTTTACTTTAGAACTTCTTTTTGGTATACACAGTATTTCAAGTTCAACTGAGATGTCATTATTAAATATGTAGAGATCGAATATACTGTACCAGACAATGAAAGAACACCATTGCATAAAACATAACATACAAGTAATTTTCACAGTTCTAACAAAAGAAGGTCCTACATAAAATGTCACAAATAGCTCAGTACATAGCATGATTCAACATAATATTAAGTCCAGCGAATAGTGTCACATATTAAGGGCCAAATCCTGGCTCAATGTGCAGTTGAAGCCTAAACAGATGTTTAGAGAAAATAATGTAAAGCCAACCTGTAGTGTTATATTGGTAACAAAGAATTTGTTGATCTACCTAAGATTTTTGGCCTGAAGTATGTACTACTTGTGCTACAGAAGGAACATGTGGCCAGTGGTATTTGGCTCCTGTCCTAGGACATGTCTTCATGGATTTGCCATAGCCAAGGGCACTGTAGGCAGAGGAACAGTCTTCCTTCTGGGTATGACACTTCCATCTACTATTCTGCCAGAATTTGGCCAAGAGTTCAAAATCCTGTACATCTTATTCAGCAGTCCCACTGAAGTCAATGGAACCTTTTTTGTGAGTAAGATGAAAAGGATTTGGCCCCCAAAGTTTTTAACCCTTTAAGTAGTAAGAGAGAAGTTTCATTGCACTTAGCCCATCATTCATAAATAATTTACTACTCAAAACCAAGATGGTTGTTGATGTACATGAAGTGCTAGGCTCATAAACAGGAAAGCATGCAGCAATATCTGACTATTCATAGCATTTTGGAACTGAATTTCTAAAGGGAAAAGAAACACTTATATATGACAATTCCATTCAATGTCTGTTTGAGGCCATAATAGTTGCTTTTTATATTTATAAATACAACCTCATGGATATTTTATAAAAAGTAAGTAACTACACCATGAATACAGTTATAATTGATTTTTTTTTTTTCAGGTGTTTTCATTGGACTGGAAGGATTTAAAAAATGACAAAAAATATTGGAATAGATGGTTATTTCTAAAGAGCTTCCTAAACGCATTCATATGGAACACATGGTCATGACTTGGGAAAAGAGAAATTTTTTCACTCTTTCAGGAAAAGCTTTTGGTGACTGGAATGGGCAAGAACAGAATTTTCTGTTCTTAAAGCAATAAGTACTTAAAGTAATATTACTCTGTTACACTTTCACATTTGTTATTATTTGAATTACACAGAACAACTATATACCAATTAAATGAAAATTATATGACAGTGCTACTCTGAACACAAGTCATTGGTGCCAGTATATTCTAATAACAGGCAGCACTCAAAAATACAATTTGAAATTTAAAATTGTGTAGTCAGGATGCAAAGATGAACTCTAAGTTAGAACTGGAAAACAGGACTGAGATCCATGGAGTTTAATCCCAACCGACAGAGCGAATTACTTCATCTCTAATACCATGTCACGCTCATGCTGATCCTCAATATTCAGCTTTAACAAAGCTACAAAAAGCTTGGGTCCTGAAAATGCTTGTCTCAACAACATCTGCACTGTCATACAATTTTATAATGTACCTTTTTTGCAAATGAGATAAAAATTTGTCTGCCTTATAAGCGTTAGAGCATGGCTTCTCATTGGCACTGAAGCCTGGAGGTGTCAATGATAATCTGAGGAAACTGAATATGAAGCCTCCATGAATAAATTAAGGTGAGTGACCTTCTGGTTATAATAAATAATTTTAATTCATTGACTTCCCTCTTTCCTCCCCAAAAGGATGTAGACATATGTAGACATTTTGTGCTCATGTAGATATTTTGTGCTGACAACAGTCCTTTGGTATCAAATCTTCATGGGACATGATGGGCTGCATATCCCTTTGGCTATGGGAATATGATTAGGTTTCATGCTTAATTCCCACACCTCATGCTGAAATCAGGAAGAAATGTTCTTGGAGGCAAACTAAGTTGAGTGAAGACTCCACTCTATTCACTGGGAAAGCTTCAACACAAAGAGCATTAGTCTAGCCTTTGGAATAATATGAATGAAATCTCCATAAAAAGGGCTGTAATGAAGGCTTCAGAAGGAGATGAATAATGGTGTGCCCAGGAGAAGGTTACTTTGAGTTTTGTTGTGCCTACACCTGGCAAGAAAGATGCTAAGGTATCTCTATTTCTACTAAGGGAGTTTTCCTATGATTTCCTGTTTTCCACACAAATTCTAAAGGGCAGATCCGGAAGTCTTTATTCCATCTTTGTTCCTCATTCCACTGATTTTTTGCTTGAGTAATGTAAGGGAGTTTGCTCTGTGCATCTTCCCCATGTTCAGATGCCATTAGCCCTTGGTGTCTCCTGGCACAAACTCAGCTTTCAGGTTTTTCCTCCTGGAATGAGAGGTGTGTCTCCCTGGCATGAGGAGGAGGATGAGGTGATGTTCCCTGGTGTAAACAGAGGCTAGGAGAGCCATCTGGCACCTGAAGTACCCTCTTGGGGCTGGCCATAGTGCTTATATGAGCTAAACTATTTTGTGGATTCAGATCTTAAAGCCATGTCACAGCATTTGATATAGGAATTAAAGGGTTTAATGGAAGAAGATGAGGAACTCTTTCTACCTTCTGAAAGAGAAAATGCTTTGGGAAGTTTTTGTGAATACCACTGCACCAAAAGGAAAGTATGCACATGTTATGTGTGGTATTTTTGGTTTGCCTTTTTTTCCCCTTCTGTTGGTGATAATAAGAAATGCTTAAAAAAGAACAAAACTGATCAGTGTTATGATGACATGGCACATTTCTGATCTATATTGAGATTTATTACTAGTCATATTTGACTTGCATTTTGGGTTCTGAAAGTGTTTAAAACTTAGTATTAAAAAGCCTCATAACAATCTTCTGAAGCAAGTTTATCTCAATTTTACAGGCAAGGAAACCAAGACATAAAGAAATTACATGATTTGCCACAGATAGTATAGTAAGTCAGTGGCAAAGTCAGGAAGAGAATGAAATTCTCTGGTTTTGAGTTAACTCTTTTTTCCTGCTAAGAAAATGGATCTTATCCCTCATGTGCTGTTGCATGCCACCTGTATTAAAGTTCATGAAAACTGGCCAGTCTGCACTGTTACAAAGCACATTTGCAAAGCCAATGTTTTGGTTTTTTTTCTATATAAGCACAAAAATTCTACTTAAAGGGTTAATTATATTGCCATGCTGGTAAACATTTTTACTTATTGCTGGTTAGACCTGTCTTTAGATACTGACTGGGACAGAAGAAACTGAGCTAGCTCTGGACTCCCTTGTCTTGGTGTTGGGCATGGATATAGTACAACAAGATACGCCCACTGTGGCCTCAGGCAGCTCATCTTCCTCTGTCCATTCATTGAGGTCTGGGTTATAGCACTGAATGCATTTCTTGTACTTTTTCTCTATTTCATTCCAGCCACCCACTAAATAAATTTTCCCGTTAAGGGTGGAGGCGCCAGCCGTGCTAACTCCGGTTTGAAGTGGCGCCACGTAGTTCCACTGCCCTGTGTACGGGCTGTAACGCTCCACAGGGAGAACGTCGACCCTTTCCGCTCGCCCCCCCAGCTGAGACCCACCCATGACGTAGACCCTCTCCAGAAGGGACACTGCGCAGTGCCAGCCCCTCGGGGTGCTGAGGCTGGCCTTATCCTGCCAGCTATCTTTGCTGGGGTCGTACATGCACACCGAGCGAGAGTAAGCGTTATTGATGTAACCTCCCGTGACCAGGATCTGGCCATCCACCACTGCGCTGGCATGGCAGCACCGGGGCACCTCCAGCGGGGCCTTCATCTGCCACTGGTTAGTTGCAGGCACGTAGCACTCGACAGAGGAGAGGCAGCCCTCGGAGTTGCGGCCTCCCACTGCGAAGAGGAGGCCATTGAACACGTTCAGGCTGAAGTGGGTGCGCCGCTGATTCATGTTTGCCAAGTGAATCCAGCTGTTGAAACGAGGGTCATATCTGAAAGAATTCAAAAAAGAAGGTAACAGTCTTACTTACTGCTCTGTAAGTTATACAGGACTCCTATGCCACTACTGCGAGAGCAAAGTTGCTAGAATTTTAGTTAGTTAGTTAGCCTATTAAAAGTCAGCATAATGTAACTGGTATTCGTGATTAAATTTCAAAATAAATTTAGCTTTTGATGGGAGAAAAAAAATTTTTGTATTATTCAAACTGGGATTATTTTAAAGAAGTAAATCTGATTCTCCTGTAATTTGATTTTGTACAATAACTTCATTAGAATACTAGGAAGAAATAATTTCAAGATAAAACACAAATTTCAGAAGTTCTTTTGCCATTTACACCCACAGCAAAGATGTCTAAATTTACTCAGAGAGTTTTTAAAAACTTTAGGTTGTGATTTATACTTGCATCCTCTTAGTGCTTTCTAAATGGTGACTATGCTTTCCTTGCCACTCCCATGGAGTAAGTTTTATGTGGAAAGAGCATCTGTGCTTTCTAACACCATTCCTAGCTGAAATAACATTATTTGTCCTTGATTTAAATGAGCAACTTTGAAGTAGGAAATGGAAAATTATGACTCCTGAAGATGCTGTGTGAGGTATATTAGTGGACCCACACACTTCTGTTGCATGCTAAGGGGACCAGAGAATCACATGAGAAAAAGACTATGGGAAAGTAAATACTAATTGTCATTCAGCATTGTCATCTGCAAGTCTACAGACATAGTGACATCACATTATGTGACTTGACATGCTTAAAGTTAAGGGCACAATGAGGATTCCTTCACCTTCTCCCTGCAACCAACTGAGGACACAATTCCTTGTGACAATGTGAGGCATAGCTTAAGGGCAGAAGTTCAAGAGAGCAGATATTTTTATGACAAAGTAGATTACACAATAAAATTGATTTAGAGAATGTTTGTCATTCATTAACTCTGTGTACTGGTTGATGTCCTCAGGAGAAGCGGATTGTTCCTTCTGGAAGAGAAAAGGAAGCATTGGTAGGACTGTGGCTGTGTAATGCCATTGCATGTCCATAGTCTGTTAGTAGATAAAAGGCAGATAAAAGTTTTCCCACCCCCAGCCTTTGCTTCAAGCCACTGTGCACTGCCAGCTTTTAGGCTGAACTATTTAAAAACTACTACTGCCCATGTGACATTGCATGTTAAAGTATGCACTCTCCTGACCTTGCTATCACCAGTGCAGTCTTGGATGACTATAGACAGGAACTGCAAAATTTTAGAAGCAAGGTATTATTTGGGGTACACTGTAAAAGACAGCCTTCAAGCATTGCTACCATTGTTTTTAAACTCTTGATGATGATGATGATGATGATGATATTATTATTATTATTATTATTATTATTATTATTATTTTAAAAAGAGGATATGAAATTCAATATAAATGCTGTTGAAAATATGGGGCATGGTGAATAGAAAGCGAAGGCCATAATATCTAAAAGGTGTTTTTCCAAACTTTCTGTGAGGCATCAAAAGCTTTCGAAAATTTGAGAAGTCTCCTTAGATCATCCTATGACTTTCTATTTATGTTCCTATCTATTTCCTTCACTTGGAAGAAATTTTCTCAGTTTTTCCTCACTTCTGAGTGTGCATGTGTAACCATGGTAAAATTTTTTGCTTAACTTCAGATGTATATTTCTGTTCATTCAAAATAGAATAGCATCTATACCTCCCCTACATTGTCCCCTTACTCTTTATCCGAGTGGTTCAAGTTGCATGACACCAGCCAGCTTCGTTTATCTACCTGCTTTCTGTGGAATAGATACCTGCATCCCTTTTAAAGAAATAGCAGTTACCTGCAGAAATTGCTGACTGCATGCTTGGCTTGGTTCCTGGCATCATTCTGGTCTTCCCCACCAGCCACATAGAGAAATCCATCCATCACTGTGACACACTGATTAAAACTTTTAGCAGGCATTTCACTTAGCTTCTTCCATCCATTTTCAGGATCTCTGTATAAGATGTCTCTGCTAAGAGACTTTTCTGTTAAAGCAGGGCGTCCCCCAACAGTAACTAAGACTCTGAAACCTCCACGGATCCTTGTTCTTCTGGACTGAAGTGTATTCTGGTGATAGGGAAGCAAGTGATAGTTCATGGCATCTACTAGGAGCTTATGGCAGTCTGCATCTTGCATCATTCTTGGCACAGTTTGAACATAATTGACAAGGTCTTGGGCTGAGATGGTACCAAAACGGATGTTACTTAAGAGGTTGGCAGCAAACTTTACTCTTTTTTGGTCAAATTCCAGCCATTTTATTGCAATCTGGAATGCAACAATTTCAGAAGGCAACTGTAAGTCATCATCTGCAAGAAGTTCATTAATCTGATCAAAAGTAAGTTTTAGGAACTGATCAGTTTCTGAAAATTCAATGAAGTTGTCTTTAATAAATTTGTGCGCTGCTTCCTTGGTTGTTTTTAGTCCGTATGTTTCTGCAATATTGGCAATGTACATGCAGTTCTCAACACTGATTTCTTGGACTAGAAAGTCACAGCACATCTTTGTGAGGGTGTGAATCTGTAGATAAATTGCTGTGGAAATGATACTACCTATTGTGTAAAGTGAGAGAGTAAGTTTTCCAGTGTAAGCGTAGGTGATAACAGTAGCTAGACCCACTGGGGACACATCATTCAGATCCACTCTTTGAGTAGATGGATCTTTCTTTAAGATGTTGTGAAAGTATTCACTACTTGAAGCCATCACTACCTTATGAACATTGAATGATTTGGTTTTGGTACTGATAGTCAAGTCACAAAGGAAATTTTCTTGTCTCATTTTGCTTAGACCTTCCAAGAGGTTTGGGCAGTATGATGGGTCAGAAATCTCAGATGAGATGCAGCTGAAACCATTTCCTCCTTCCAAGAGTCCATTCAAGCCATTTAGTTTACTGAGGGGTCCATCTTCCACAATGATAGTAGTTTCGTTGATATCTGCTTTGTTCTTTTTCACATTCTTCTTCTTAGGGGCCATGACTGCAATGAAATATTACAGCCAAGCACTTGCTAAAAAAAAATTAAACACCACAGTTGTGAAATTTAATAACTATGTGATTATGCAACAAATCTAATCTTTGTAAATACATATAATGTCACAAAACCAAACACATAGGATAATATGTCTTCCTAAATTCTAGGTTGCAGCATGGCTGCTTATTAATAACAATGAATACTCCAACTGTGAAGAATATACCTACAAGTAATTCAGTAATTCCTTTTTGTTTTAAATAACAAGATCATAAATTAACATTCACATATTATTACCACATTCAAAGAGTTAAATTCTCTAAATGGGTTTGCCAGAGTGTAGAATTTTGTATATACTTATTTAGATCAGACAGGTTCTAGACCTAAATCAATTAGTCTGAAGCATAGGAAAGATACAGGCCCCCAACTTTATTCATCGTTCTACAGAGCTGCTACAGACTTACAGATGAGTTCAGAATTTGACCAGGAAATATTAAGAGTGGGAAAAATTCTTAAAGAAACAAAAGCCAGATGGGACATAAAGAGCAAGAGGATTTTGATATGATGCCATATTGATTTTAGATTTAGGTCCTGCTTGAAACTGCTTCCGGGTTTTTGTAACTTTTGGGTTTGTAGACTGATAGTGTTCTATTTCCTCTGTCAGATGCACAAATACTTTCTGCTCATAGCATACTTTGATCACTTTGCAGTATCAGTAATTTGAAATCTATAATCCTACTTTTAGGATTTTGTAGAGATTTAGGGCGAAGATATTTAACATCTTTTTGGAAAAATGTCACACACACTCTATCAGGATGTGTTATTTTCAACAAGTTCTGCATTGGGAAGGTAAGAATCAATCCCATAGTTATGTTAGAACACATATTTGAATGATATATATCAATTCTAGGTGAGCTCTCAATGAAATAAAGAGCCACTTTTTTTGTCAAATGTGATGTGAGACAGCTGCTAGCAACAAAGGAGTTACTTTGAACAAATACATGTATGTGCAAATATACTTGAAGGAAAGCACTTATCTTTGGTAACATAATTTAAACAGAATGGTGGAGATCAGCATTCAAATAGATTCAAACATAGTATTTATCTCCAGTATAGCCACTGATTTTAAAACAATTTACACGTGCTAATTTTCTTTGTGATTCTTGCAGTCATAAAAACTCAAACACAAAAAAAATGCTAATTAATGATAAATCAAATAACTGGTTTATTGTAGATAATGAAATCAAAAGACTTCAGTAATATTTCAATCTAGAATCTCAGCACATCATTTCTTCCTGAAGCACAGAGCATGTAACAAAATGGTAATTTAATTATAGAAAGGAATGGTTGCTGCCTGTGAGCCCCAGCAGTTTTTTGCTGCTGCTGCTGGGTGCCGGCCATGTGCAGAGCAGGCGAGGGAGAGGCCATGTGTGCCCGGAGTGTCAGTGTCAGCCTGTGCTGACGTGAGCTGTGATCCCTGACATGCCAGTGTGCCAGCACAGGGGTCAGCTGCTGCCTGGCTCCCCCGCTCTGCCTGCATTCCAGGGGCTGCATCTGTTGAGACCCATCAGAGTCACCTCCCAGAATAGCAACCTCCCAGCAGCTTGCCATTTTAAGACAGGTTCAGTTGAAGGTATAGCTGGTGTTTTAGTATACTTGGTTGTAACACAACTTTTGTTGCAAAAACCCGATGATGTTGCAAGTGTTGCAAATATTTGTTGGCATGAAAAAGAAGCAAAACAAAACTTTTGGATAACTTTGTATGTTGTACACATAGTTATAGTTTTGCATATTAACAGTCACAATCTTAAAGTTGGCGAGGGCATATTATTTTGGCAGCCTTATTGTTGTTCTAAGTATTTTTAGAGACTTGTAACTTAAAATTTTTAAAACATGTAGCACTTAATGCTTATTGCCTCATTGCAGAGATGATTTAAACGCAACATTTTAAGCTCTCTGTTCAAAAATGCTCACTATCCAAAGTTTTTCCTGAGAAACGCTTTTTCATCAGCAGAAATTTCACAAGCTAGCTTAGTGTACAAGCACTGTAAGTGACAGGACATGCAAACCTACTGAAACAAATCAAACAATCCTATAATAAAACCAAGTTACTGAACTTTGAAAACCCCGAGAGATTTGGTTTTCTATGATTGTTTGCTTTATCCTACTTTATTTTAGCTTAAGTATCAGTCATACCAAAGAACACTTGGGGTCCCAAAATAATGCATTATACCAATTAGCTGCCCCCCTGCTTTAAAATGCCACCTTCTAAAAACTATCAAAGTGAGGAGTTAAAAACCTCTTACCCTCCTCAGAAAGATACTGTCCCAGAGCTGTTCTTGAAAATGCCTCTTCCTTGGAAAATGCGAACACAGAAAGAGTGGGAAAAAAAGAGTGAAGAAGATCAGAGGCCACTTAAGTCCCAGCTCACTGGTTTTCAGTGAGGCACTTCGCTGTCACAGTGAGCTCTTGACCGGAGCCTGTGCTCGGGTGCTCTTTAAAATGACCCCTCCTCTCCATGCCTTGCTCCCTGCCTCTGCCCAGCCACAGGAGCTCAGCTTCCCTGGGCTGCCTGGCTACTGGAACTCAGGAGGACAAGCCTGGATCCTGCAAATGCACAGGTACAGGGGAGGAAAGGGAGGGGGAAGTGAAGAGAACTGCAGCAGGTAATAATTGCCTCAGGTAAGTGCAGGGTGAACCACTGGGTTTAGCTCCCAGCTGGGAGCCTGGGTGAAAGCCCTGTGGTTAGGGAAGGGTACAGGTTTAGACTAGACATAAGGAAGACACTTTATGATGGGGGTGGTGAGGCACTGGAACAGGTTGCACAGAGAAGCTGTGGGTGCCCCATCCCTGGAAGTGTTCAAGGCCAGGTTGGACAAAACTTTAAAAAACTTTGTCTAGCAGAAGATGTCCCATGGCAGGGGGGTTGGAACTACATGGTCTTTGAAGGCCCCATCAAAATCCATTCAATGATTATTACTATTCTACGACCTAGAATAACCTACAGAAAACACCATAGAAATTCTGGCACTTTATACTCTAGATTTTCCATGCTTAACTCCAGGCAGAGGAAAGGAGACCAGCTGATGTGGATTCAGTCATGTTCTGTTTTGTTAAATCACTGCTTCCATAAAGACTTGCAATAATTGATCTCTGCATCCTTGCCAGGTAACCTCAGGAGTAGTATAAAGCCAAACCTCTGCATCCCAGAAGAATTTAATCCCATGGGAGAGATAAATAGAGTGCAAGTGAGCAAGGGAAGGGAAGAATACTGTGGGAAGTGGAAGTCTGAGAACAGGAAGATTTTTCCCTTGGCTGTGCTTTGTATAATGCTTAGTCATATAGATTTATTTGGCTGTCTTCAGGCTCAGATGGGCTTTTACAACAACTGCTGCAAAGTAACACTTGTAATTCTGAACAGAAGGGCATTGCTGTGTGGGTGGAGGTAAGAATGAAAAAACAGAATAGGAAATTAAGAGTCAGTCAAATGTGTGAAATGAGAGTGGATGAGAGGGACATAAGGCTCAGTCCTCCTAACAGCAACAAGGCAACCAGCTTTCCTTTTGAAAAATAGGGCCACAGCTATAAAAAACAAAGGACAAATCCTCATTTTCATAGAATCACGGAATACCAGGTTGGAAGGAGTACCAAGGATCACCTGGTCCCACCTTTCTTGGCTATAGCATTGTCTTGACAACATTGCCCAGCTCCCTCTTCAGGCAAATCTTACAAGTGTCCAACCTTGGGGAATCCACCAGTTAGTTCCCTGGGGAGATTATATTATCATTGTGAAAAATTTTCTTCTTGTCTCAAATCATAATCTTCTCAGGAGTAATTTGTAGCCATCCCCCTTCAACTTTTCCTTGCGATTTCCTTCAAAAGGGGAGTCTCCACCAACTATGTTGTCGTGGTTTGATACTGGTCAAATGACAGGCACCCACAAGAGTTGCTTGCTCACCTTCCCTGATACAGCTGGGCAGAGGAGACAAAAATAACTAAGGTTTCGTGAGTGAGATAAGGACCGGGAGAAATATTTCAAGGGCAAACCAAGTTCAACTTAAGTTGTAAAGTGAATTTATTACTAACAAAATCAGAGGAGGGTAACGAGACATAAAACAAGCCCTTAAAACACTGTTTTCCACCCCCTGAGTCCCTCCCTCGTTGCTGACAGCGCAGGAAGACAGGGCATGAGGGTTTGGTCACTTCGCCACATGAGGTTTTCTTCCGCTGCTCAGGGAGAGGAGTCCTCCCCAGTGAGGCTGTGGGTCCCTCCCACGGGAGAGGGAAGGACTTCATTAACTTCTCCAGCATGGTTCTCTTCTCACCAGCAGTCCTCCCAAAACTGCTGCGATGTGAGTCCCTCCCATGGGCAGACAGTCCTCCCAAACCTCCTGCGACTTGGGTCATTCTTCCACGGCGTGCAGTCCCCCAGGGACAGACTGCTCCAGCCTGGAAGCAGGGGCTCTCCCGCTCCATTCGGGCCTTCCACTGGATCACAGCCTCCTCCAGGCATTCACCTACTCTGGTGTGGGCACCTCTCCCACGGGCTGAGGGTGGATCTCTGCATTCCCTGTGGATCCCCAGGGGCTTCGGGTGGGTCTTCAAATGCACTAATCTGAATCATACCAGTAATGCCTTTAGGAAGGGTGAAATTCCTTATGCAGACAGGAGGTATATGTGAAAGCATACTGAATTTCAGTGGGAACTGTAGTCTTTTCAAAACAAGAGATGGAAAAGAAATGTAGAGTTTTTTTAAGGTGCTGAATTTATGTAAAAAACAACATTGTTAGGAACAAAAGGACAGGGCTTAGCTTCACAGAGGTGGCTCTGAGTTCCTGTGTCCAGCAAGGCACCCAGCCCCAGTGGGTCACAGACCTCTCCCTGCACTTGATTATCTCCTCCCACTTCCTTGCCTAGTTTTGCCAGTCAAGCCTCACTGATCCATCCTCCAAAATTCTCACCAGGCTCTTTTCCTGAGCTGAGACAAAGCCTATTCCTCTTTCTGGTTTCAGTCTTTCCTTGGAAACTTACTAAGCATTGACAGTAGGGCATAGGGAGGTCCTTAAAGGTTAGAAGAGAGTTTGCAACCCTTCAGCAAAGCTGATGGTACAACACACCCCTTGAGCATGCAGTGTCAGAACAATTTTTTGAGCAGTTTTTGTGTTTATGTCAAGCCCACTTCTTCCTAAGAGGAGTCATGCAACAATGCCAAACAAACAAATATTTGTAATAATCAGCATTGACTGCAGTTTTGAAGGACTGAGTAAACGTGGAATTCTTTCCTCTTGGCAGTTATGACAAGCAATATGAAAAATGCTTCAGTTAGGTCTGGGCTAAAAATATTTTTCTTGTTCTAGGAAAACTTTTAAGATTTTAAATTTTGTTTTTGCTGTCATGAAATCATGATCTTTCAGAATAATTGGGCAGCAAGAACAACTTCCTCATCCCAGGAAAAATCCAGTAGTTTGATAATTAGGCTTTCAAACAACATATGGAAATTCCAGCTTCAATTACATAATCCATATGACAATCCCTCAATTTTTCGACTCAATAATGACTTTAATCATAATGCTGGTGTGGGCTGACTTTTTCCAAAGATTTCTTCTGCATAAGTGCTGCTCTGTATAAATAATATTATACTATTTGGGCCAGAAAACTGAAGAGCGACTAGCTGGAATGGCCTATTTTAAGGTAGGGTTGATGAAGTCTCTACATTCTGTGAAGATGAGTTAATTATTTCTGTGAAATAAAAACATGAGTATGGTACCTGGAGAGACAGTCTGCACCAGGGACCTGGATTTATTTTTTCCATTTCCAACTGGAGTGCTCTACCTACTGTATTGCCCTATCAGCTATTTTGGTTTCTCTGCTGATGAATTTGTTATAAAGGGTGCCAAGCTGTAATAAGATCTATTTTGCAAGAGCAGCAATCCTAACATGCAAACACCAGACTTTTGCCTACTTAAAATTCTGTTGTACTTCAGACTGGATGCACTTTTTTTAAACACGTCCCTCCAACACCACTTTAACGAGGGAAAGGTGTTCTGTGTACCTGTTATTATTACATCTACAGTAACTTCACAGGAAATTCTGCAAATACACATCTTTAGGAGGGACTCATTCATCTTGGGAGTCTTACAAGCACATGCTCAGCCCTGGCAAGCTCCATGGCAGAGATCTCGCTTCAGATGCGCAGTTCGGGCAGTGAGAAGACTGAATCCTTGTCATAAGCTTTTTAGGTAATCCACGGGAGAGCCCTGCTGAAAGCTGCCGGGCCCAGAAGTGCTCAGACCACCTCCCCGCAAAAGAAAAAAAAACAAAACCAAACAAAAAAACCCCCAAAACCAAACCAAACAAAAACCCAACAAAACAAAACAAACAAAAACAACAGAAACAACCAAACAAAAAACAACCAATCACACAAAAAAGGCAGCACCTAAAGAAAAGGATCCCCTCCAGCCCGAGTCGGGTGTGCAGTGGGCTGCCTGCCTGCGGGCGCCAGTCGCGGCTTCTCGGATGGCTCGGCCTCAGTGCCCCACACAAGGCAGCCCGCCACACGGCAGCCTCGCTGCCCGGCAGTCACCTGGGATGCCACGGGCCTCGGGCTGCGGCAGCTAACAGGGCAGATGTGCCCCAGCAGTGACACTGCCCGTGTCCCGCCTGCCGCACGCAGCGCGGGGCTGGCCGCCCGGGCGGGGACACAGCGCACGGCGCCGCGGCCTTCCCCGCTCCTGACCCATCTCCGCGGGCTCGCTCAGCACCGCACTCTGCGTCCACATGGAGCCCGGCGGGCAGCGAAAAGCACACGGCCCCGCTGCTACTGCGGGCAGCCGGGCAGCCAGCGACCGGCCAATGGCGGAGCGGGAGCGCCCACAAGAACGCCGGGCGGCGGCACCGGAGCCCCGCTGGCGGCGGCGAGGCGGAGCAGGGGCGGCGCCATGGCGGAGCAGGGGCGGAGGCTGCAGGAGCTGCAGGAGCTGCAGGAGCGGCTGCGCTCTGCGCAGCAGCCTGCGGAGGTACCCGGCCTGGAGACCAAATGCAGCTGCTGGGCTGTTATTTCTGTCTTCATAGGAGCTTTTCTGTGAGAAATAGGCGCTGCCGCTTGTTTTTTGCGGCACGCGTCAAAGAGGAGCCGGGCCTGTCACGCCCTGCCGTGTTCTTCCCGGGCCAGGGAGGGCTGAGCTGTTCTTCCCGAACAAGCCCTGCAGGGTGGCCGGCTGCTCCGCAGCTGCGGGGCGTGGTGAGGCACGCCTGAAGGAGGCGGAGATGGGCGGCGGGCGCGATCCAAGCTCCGGCCTCCGGAGGGGCTGAGGGACCCAGGCACGCCCCGCTCCCTGAGCGAGTGGAAGCAAAGGAGCGTGTGCCAAATTGACCTCAACGTTCTACGAAACAATACATTGTATTTGGCTGATGAAGGTGTATTCGAAACAGTGATGCGGTTTCTGCTTGTTTTGGGTTTTTTTTTTAAATTTTTTTTTGGAGGGTCACATTTGCTTTGAAAAATAGAGGACGCTTTTACCTTTATGGGCTTCAAAGGTATTAAAACTTGATACAAGTTTGTGGTTGGAGGCAGAGGGCTGCAGTAAAAATGGCATTGTATTTGGTAGTTGCTGAGAATCTTAGCTATTAGTCATGTCTACAGTGTGTTTTCAAAGAATGTGTGTATGCATATAGAAGAAATACTGGTTTTCATAGCCAATAATGGCTTATCTTCTTGAGTGCCTGTGATGTAGACAATATCTGTCTAAAATACAAGTATCTGTGCAGGTGCTTCTTCAGAAGTTTTAATTTGCAGTTCAATTAACCTAAGATCTCTTCCTGTGCTACAGGAATAATCAGCTATTACAGTGTCTGAATTTGTACTTGAGATTAGTCTTGATACTATTTGAACAAGAGGTAGCAAAGGAAAAGAAAATAAACAATTCTAGAGGTAATAAGTTTTTAAGTGATCCCAAACCAGTAAGTTCCAAAGCATTCTACTAAAGTGAAAAACCAGAACAACTCCGGCTAATTTGGATTCATTAAGGGAGGAGATACAATATTTTTGTGTAGCATAGCTGCAAGTAGGTGCTGTATAAAATGGAGCTAATGGTGGTGCTGCTGCACTTCTGTCCCTGGTAAAACTGTCTAGTGAAATAGAAGTATTTATGGGTAACCTGGCCTAAGGAGTGGCAGGGAAAGTGAGGAACCGATAGCTGTAAATTGGCAGTCATGAAAGGTACGCCTAACAGAAGTAGAATCTAATAAGAGAAATTATGTGGTTAGCATCTTTAAAGGCAAAGAGGAGAGTTCTAGAAATTTGTGAAAAGAATTACAAGTCAATATTACAGATGTGTATGTAGGCAATCATTGTTGTCAAATACTTCTGTTCCCTACTGAGACTAATACTTTGGACTTTTTAATATTGCTAAAAAGCTTTTGATAAACACACAGAACATCAGTTGTCCATTTCAAAAGCTTCTTGATGTGTAAGGTTTGATAGCTACCCACTGAGTTTTCAGAGAATTGACAAAGGAAAGAACAGTTGTTGAGTGCTGCTTATGGTTATAGGGAAGGTATGGGAAAAAAGTACTGTGCTAGGTTAAAGATCAGTGAAATGGTCTTCACTGGCATTGATCATAAAGGAATGATGCATGATGTTAAGATGTACCTGATGTAGAATTGAAGGGTGGTGCCATGATTCATACCACTCAATGCAATGTTACGTAGATATGTTCTGCCAAATCTATCTCAAATTGTATTTGGCTGACACAAATTGTGAATGTATGCAAGCTTCCAGGCATTTGACTTGCTCCTGTGTGATGTTGATTACAGCAGCAGTGTCATGGGCCTGATATAATGCATAAAACTTACTTCAGTTGCACCAGCCAAAAATAAGTGCCAGACCTCATAAGGAAACAATGTTGGGTTGTGGGTTTGCAGTGGTTTTTTGGAGGGGTAGGAGGGTGATTATGCATCTCTTTGTGATATGATGCTGCTGAAACTTCCTTAATTTAGAAGACGGCAAACATTGTAGGGAAATGCTGCACATACTGAAGTCATTTGTATCAAATGAAGTGAATCCCTTCTAGAAACCAAATTTGATCATGTGGTAGACTACATTCATTTGAGCAACACGTTTTTCGCATGGCTCAGTGGAAAGTCACAGCTAGGAGCTATGAATATAGGTCAGCATAGGAGACTGTATTTTGGAAAGCATTGACTCAGAAAATGATTTGGAGCTCTGATATATTACCAGTTGAGCATGAAATTGCAGTAGAGTTCAGTGGCTTATGGAGTAAATGCTATCTTTGGGTAGCTTAGCAGGGTTATGTTATTATTGCTATATGGAGTTAGAGGGACAATTACAGGAATATTATGTCCTGTTCTGAGGACTCTTTTTAAAAACAACACTGGCCTAGCAGGAACCATAATGATATAGCCAGAGATTGGCTGTAGCTCTGGCTAGCATAACTTAAAGAAACTAAAGAGCCAAGGTAAAGTGTGTGATTAGCATTTACATTTATTTCTGTATTGTGAAAAATGATGGGAAGAAAGCTCCTTTAGTGTAATTAACAGATCATTAGATTTAGTAGCTGAAAACAAAACTAGGCAATTGTTTTAGGTGAACAGCTGTGCTTGGTTGGTTTTGTTTGTTCGGGTTTTTTAGGGGGGGGTTTGTCTGGGTTTTTTTTGTTTAGTTTTTTGTTTGTTTGTTTTGGTTTTTTTTTTTTTTTTGTTTTTTTTTTTTTTTGGTTAGCTGAAGGCATAGGGATTCCTTGGGATGGAGTTGGGTTTTTCTAAGATGTTTTCCTCAAAGTCCTGATGTTTTTTCAAATGAGTTGTCTAGCTCGGCCAGAAGTTATTGACATGATGGAATTTCACAGGCTTTGTTATAGAAGAGCTAAAGAATCATGGGGATCTCTTTGAAAGGGAAATGCAGCTATTGAGCAAGGAAGGAGAGAAAACAGGGGTTACTGTAGAGAAATTTCAGTCTCCTGAGGACAGATGGTCTGGGAACCTGTCAATGGGTTCCATCCTTCCTGAGGTTCCAGGCTCAGACAGGAAAATAAGAGGAGACTGTATGACACTTGTATAAAGGATGATGGAGCTACTACTATTGTAGTAGGAAGCAACCAAACCCAGTGCACCTGGCAGCTGTTGTTACCACTTTGCTTTCAGTTTTGGCTCTGGAAAATTTTGTTTGCTTATATTCTTTCCCATTGCTTATTACCACTGGTCTCTGCTTTCCAGATTCCACCTTGCTTTCCCTTCTTCCCTGCATCTTTGCTTGCTTTTGTTCCTACTGCCATCTTTGCTTTTGTCTCATACCACTGTGGGTGCCAGCTCTATTTGTCCATAAGGCTTTGCCTGTTTATATTGCATGAAGACTTAAGTCTTGGTTTTACTTGGAATGTATTTTATGAGAAAAAAACCCTGCCCTGTAGGGTTTTGATTGTTCTTTATTAATCAGTATTTAGGAATTACATAGACTAGTCTAGGAATTGCATATGAAGATAAATTTTCTTCAAAATTTTCCTATGAAGTTTAGTCACTTTTAGAGTAGATGGAGTTATTCCATGAGGATATAGCTGATAGTGAGGTAAAATAGTCTGAAAACCAGCGGAGTGTTACATATATGTTGTGTGTATATGGAAGGTCTTCCCTGAAGAAATTGCCAGATCCGGTCCAGTGAGATAAGAGCCAGATAGGCCAAAAATGCTGTGGTGAAATAAATGGTTAGAGAAAGATCCCTCAATAGTCAGTCTTTATTTTGTTTTTGAAGGCCTGCTTAGAACAGGCTTTTGCCTTATTTTATGTAATAATTATAATGGTATACTGTATATAGGTATCATGACAACAAAGTTGGGTTTCTAGCAAGCTGTGGTTTTGGTGACAGGCTTTACTGTATCTTGTGGTTCACAGTGTACCTTTCTCCAAAGCCTTTGGTAGAGAAATTGGAGATATCTAGCAAATAGGATAAACACAAAGTTTCTCTGCTGCTGCAGATGCTTGACACAAATTATATTTGCTTATTTCCTGATTGTGGCTGTAAGTAAGTTTGGTTCTAAATCCCAAGAACTTGGAGATGTGATTCCTACTGGCAGACTGGATGCAGCCATTTACTTTGTCCAGTTTCAGAACAGAGTCTTGTACTAGTCCTGTATGTGCAGAGCTGCTGATTCCCCTGCAGCCTGAGCTGTTTCCTGCTTCTAAATGGTTGGTATCACTTCTAAAAACCTTATCAGTGTGTCTGATCCATTTTTTCTAATGTTTAAAATGAAACTGTGTTATTTGTCTTAATTTTCCAAATGTGATATACATTTCAAGTAACAAAAATGAGCAGTGAGGTCTGTTGTTTAGAAAACTTTGAAACTTTTGTTTTTCATTAAAATGAGTTGACTGCTTTTGAACATGCTTGTCATCTAGGTACTTTTGTGATTTAGCCAGTTGGTTTGAAGTTGTGTGAATAGTAATTGCCTGCTTCCTGATTTTTTTCTTCTGAAATAAACTTGGCTTTATGAGTTAACTAAGTCCAAAATCCATCAAGAGAAAGTGTTCAAAGCCCCTATTCTCTGTATCTTGATGAAAACATCCCTTATTCTTCCATAAATAGGTTTGTCTCTGGCAAAATAAATGGGATTTATTCCCAGTGGTTTGCACTGCTTGATTATCTAGACATGGTAAATATCACAATATAACATGCCAGCAGTGGGTTACTTCCTTTTTAATTGCAAAATAAATTAAATCAATGAGGATATATAGTCTAATTAAATAAAAGTGAAGTAACTTGACACTGATCATCTCAAGCATTAGAAACTATGTTAACATTGTGAGCAACTACTATTTTTCTTGGGGATTGTCTTAAAGATAAGCAGAACTTCATATGGCTTTTGTGCCGATTTTAAAATCTTGGTGAAGAAGCTTTTTTAAAATTAATTTTTTTTTTAGGTATCCTGCCATTTTGTAGCTAGCTGAACTTTTTGGGAGAGATTTGATTTGTTACCTCTGGTCCTAGCTGTATGTCTTACCTTGTCTTACATTTTCCCAGGCTGTGAAGCATTTCTGCTGTGCTTCTCTAGGCTCAGAAGCACTGTTTCAGGGTGGATGATTTACAGAAGAGCTGCATGCCAGGCATGAGAGAGAGCCCGCTGAGCACAATGAAGATCAGTGTCAAGTGTGGGATTCCACTACTCTAATGCAGTATATAGGAACAATGAAACTTAGAGCAATATACCCTTGGAGTGGAACTTGTGTATTGTTTTTAGAGCTTGCTACTCATTTTTAGTACCTCTTCCACCTCCTGCAAGACCATTTCAGAAACAGTATCTAATATAATAAATGACAGTTTATTGGTAATTTAATTTAATTTAGCTGGTTTTGTTGTTAGAAGATTATTGGGTAGTGCTTTTTGTGTCCCTGGTGTTACACTGAGAAGTGTCAATGATCTGAAACACTTGACTAGTATTTCAGACTTTGTGAAAGCCCTCTGAAATCTTGCTATTTCAGTTGTACATAAATTCTGTCATCTCTATAACATAGCTTCATGTGTGTGGGAGTGTTTTAGTGGCAACACTAAATTGAGGAATGCCATTCTTAAACAATAACTGAAAGATAAGAAAAATTTGCTGTGTGTGGTTAGCTGCAAGATTCTGGGATGCTATATGCTACCCGTTGCCAAATAAATTTGGTTATATTGCTGTTGAAATTTATACTCTGCTTATAAATGTGACTTCTTTGTTATTAAAATACTTCTCATAGAAAGATGAGCATTTTGTATGTAAAAACATATTTCCTGCTTTTATGTAAGTGTTGAGTTTGGTAACAGGTGTAAGCTTTGACAGTGCGAAAGAAAACAGTTTGAGCTTACTTTGTAAAAATTCAAATTGCAGTTATGTTTTCAAAACCTTATTTTGTGCAGTCTGGGCTTGCACCACCTTTCTCGGCCTGGATTGATGGAGTAGTGCTGCTGACTGAGGCTTGCTGTTTTTTGCTTGGTTGCTTTGCATAATACAGCTTTTGTAATGGTTCTTTGGCAAATGAGGGCCACTACAGGATGAGTAGGTATATATATATATATATATATATATATGTAACCTCTATTACTGTGTTACTGATTTTTGCTCTAATCTCTGTAGCAGTAAATTCAAACTACATGCTGGATTTTCTGTTGTTACTCAAATGAAGAGTTGGCAGGACTGTACTGGTTCACAGCACTGACTGCAAACACTGCCCTGATGTGCAATAAAGGAGTGCTTACATTTTCTAGGAGTTACTGGATGTCCTTTCAACACTGTTGTGTATTTTTGGATTAAATATGTGAATGATGATGAGAAAAACAGAATAAGATTTTAAAGTATTTGTTTAAAACAATAAGTCTGTCTCTCTTCCAGATTATAAAAACACTTAAGGTACTACAAGGTTTGGATTTATCGCTGGATATTTTAGTGGTAAGTGATCAGTAATAATACATTACACTCTTTTATAGTGAATTACTATGTAAAAGTCAAGAGTGTGCATTTGTAGAAGTGGTGAGCATGTTGCATTTTATAATTTTATATTTATATCCTATTTGGTTAGATTAATTCCCCAAAAGCTGGTCATCCAGCTTGATAAATGCAGTATTATGTCAACAGTGATAGAACTGAGCATATAGGGGACACTTTGCTAATCATATTGGCTTATTTTCAGTGTAAAACTGCCTTCAACCAATGCTTAAAGCAAGTATGGGTGAATAATTCTTTAAGTCAATTGTCTAACTCTTCCATCTTTCATTAGCAGCTCAAAGGTAGTTTCTTGCATTTAAAGAGGAGGAATCCCCAATAATGATTCCTGTGACTTTTATCCTCATCCAAGCTGCATCCTATCAAATTCTGTATTAGATATTCTCATACTGGCCTGTGAAGCTTCTAGCTGTTATAAGCAATGTTTCTGTGTTTTGAAAAGAAGAAAAATGTGGGTTTTGTGAGAGAATTCTTTGAAAAGTAAGAGGAAAAATATAGTTGCCAAGATATTTGAATGGCCTGTTGAGGTAAAGGCTTTTGTCTGTCAAAACACCAGCAGACTTCTACTGAAATGAAGCATTTTTTTTGTTTTCCAATAAAAATACATAATCTCATATTGCAATTAGTTGTTTAAAATGACGAAGGGTTTCTGCAGATTATTCATGTTCCCAGGAATTTTGCATGCTTTGTAATGTGATAGACTTTGATTGAAGCCTTCAAGTCAAATAGAGGAAAGTGATACAGCAGAGGGCTCCACATATTTTTAATGCATTTGAAGAACATAAATAGCTTTATGAAGTAGTCCCACCAGATTTCTTCCATCTGTTTGCAATAACTGACTTACCAAATCAGGTTTCTCAAATTATATACAAGCTAAATATACCTGACATGAATTTAAGGAAGCCCTTTCTGGAGGCTGAGCTTTTTATGTGGGAGTTACATGTATAGCTCAGACTTCACAGGAGTATAATTCCACTTGTTAGCAAGAGCATTCACAGGTTGCAGTGAACATACTGAAATTAATATTTTGCATGCATCTTAAAAGTGAGGGTTTGTGAATCAGAGTTGCTTACTGATAATACATTATTAAAATCACCAGTGAGTCTACAAATACTTAAAGTCTGCAAGATATTTTTGCTTAAACAAAATGCACTAGAATGAGACTTGAAGACACAATGATATCGTGAAAATAACTCTGCTGTTCTGACCCCTCAACCCTGTACTACTGATTGGGATATATTTTATATTACACCATGCTCTCTAATACGCTCAAATGTACTTAATAAGCCTAAAGGAAATTTGAATTGATGTATTTTGTGGGCTTAAGCATTTGAGAGAAGTAAAATTCCTGAAATATGTACATTTAATGGAGGAAAATTACTTATCTTAGTTTTATGAATTAAGCCTGCATTTTGTTCCCCATATTTGATTATAAATAACTACTTCCTTCAATTCCATTTGCAGTATAAAGAGGGCATTCATTCTTTGGCTGCCATAGGACTGCCCTGAATACTAGGCTAAGACTGTTTATAGCTGTTTTAGAGGAGATTTTATTTGGGATGAGAGTTATGATTTATTCTGCCCATCTTTCTTGCACTATCTTTAACAGGAAACTGGCATAGACAAAACAGTTAAAAGTTTTAGGGAACACGCCACTGCTGGGAATGTAGCTAAAAGTCTGTTAAAACAATGGAAAAACCAAAGGTAGGTGTGAACTTTTTTCCTTAATTATACTGTAGTGCAATTTTAAAATACAGATTTGAAACTTAGGAAGGTGTTTGGAATGGCACATGTACATTGATTGGAACCTGAACTGAATGCAAGAAATGAGAATGCAGTTGTAAAATATGAGGAAAACAATCAAACCATTACTGGACCACTAGCCATTTGGCACCCTGACTTCAGCTGCTTTTTGTGACTGGCACAAGTTCTCAGGTCCCAGGTAGTGCAAATGAGATTAAACCATGATGGGCACTGCTCTGCACTTCAGGAAATCTGGAAGCTTGCTATTTCTTCCCAGAGGTGGTGGTTAAATGAGGCAGCTCTCCAGTGATGTGGTTGTATAGAGGTTTTTCTTGTAATGGTCTCGTGGACTGAGAGGGCCTTCCAACATTGGAGGAGGCACAGTGAAGAGATGCAGATTCTTCTGAGACTGAGGCAGCCACCACTGCCATGGCCAGGCCTGCTCTGCTTTAGATGTTTCACAGAGTTCCAACAGTTCCAAACAGTTGAGCTGAAAAAGCCAAGGGAATAGTTTGACTAAACAGTGCATTTTAAATCTGAAGTAGTTCAAACAGCAGGAAAGTAAAATATTAGAATCTGTGATAAACAAATCATAAAGGCTGACCTGTTAATCTGTGTCACCTACAGAGCATGTTGTAAATTTTTCTGACTCCTAGTTATTTCAAGCACCATGTCTTTGTGACAAAGCATGCAGGGAAGCTTTGTGAGAAGTGGTATCCAGGATGTTGTAAGCAGATAGTACTGCTAGGTTTGTTTTCCTGTTCAGGGTTATGTCCCCACTTGTTTTGTTATCAATTCTTGTTTCGGTATTTAGCAGTGCTGCACCCAAGATTTATGTGATTCTGTACTGATAATGGAAGAGTAAGAACACAGTGCAGAACTAAGTTCTGGGTTTTGTGAAACTATGACATGTTTCAAAACATGACAAAACTATGTTTGTGTGATTTTATGCTTTTAGTTTTACTAATATCATAAAAACAGATTATGTAAGACTTTAGCATCAGCTACAGAATGGGATATACTTTTTTTATTATTGCTGTGATCACAGGGGAAGAAAAAATAATGGAAAAGAAAAACGTGAGATGAAATCTTCTGTTTCCAAGGAGATTAATCCTTCAGAGGAGCCTGAAACATCTGTACTGGCCTTTAGAAGTTCCAGCAGTGCTGCCATTACTACAAAGCTTAATAAGGAGCATATTTGTAGTGAAAAGACTCATCAAAGTACTAATTCTGAGTCTCCAAAAGAATGTGATAATAAAGTATGTAGCAGCAGTGGTTCTATGCATGCTTCCCAGGGTACCAATTCTCAGGCTAAAGAAAGTGACTTCAAAGAGAGCACCTCCACAGAGAGCAAGAAAAATTCAAAAAAGCAGCATTCCTCTGCAGCCAATGAAGGCTTATTTCCCCTGAAAGCAAAACCTAGTAAGGATGCTTCCAAACAGAAAAATCCTAAACGTATGAAGAAACCAAAACAAAATCTTGTCATGAAAGACCAAGCCAGATCATCTAGTGATGAGGAATTTGAACCTCCTACTATGTCTTTTGAATCTTATCTTACTTATGATGAGAATACCAACAAAAGAAAGAGAAAAGCTTATTCAACAGGTGCACGGCCAAAAAAGTGCAGTGAAGAGAAGAACAGCTCATTACTACAAAAGACTTCAAAACTTTCTCAGGCAAAAGAGGGAGTTAAAGATGTAAAAGAATGTGAGAGTGATGAATCAGAAACTCCCACTAAAAAGGTAAACCACTACAAGGTTGAGATAATAGCAGACAAACAGCAGATAAACAAATGTTTTGGACTTCTGATTTCACTGAAATTTATCTGTATTTATTTTAAGGAACAGATTGTATGACTTTGATGTATCAGCCACATTGCAATTGCCAATAATTAAAATAATGGGGGGAAAAAAGAGGTCCAGTTTTCAGTTGAATTACTTGTATTTTTAGCATTGTTTCCAATATTACAATAATGTTTGATCCTTACCAACTAATCTGCATTTGCTTTACAAAATGCAAAGGCAGTTACCTTTTAAAAGATACCCACCTTTTTTCTTTCTTGACCATCCTGGTTTGTGGCTACTGCAGCTCTTTTTGTATAGAACAGTTGTTTTGTCAGATGATATGGTTCTTAAATAGCATTTGCAGTGGAACTGAACATTATTTAATTGCGTTGTTGCACATAAAACTAGATTATACGTATTCTTAAAATGTATTAATATATATTTAATTATTTTAAAAATATGTATTCTCTGACCGGTCCTTGTCCCTTGAAATGCAAAAAGCGTAAGTAGCTCCTCTGAGAAAATGTGTATGCAAAAACATGTATTAATTAGACCTTTTAAATGAAGACCTTTTGTGCACTGAAAATTAGCATTATCTTCAGATTTATATCTTCACTGTGATGTGAAAGCTTTAGGCTTTTTTTATTATGAAGATCTGCAATCTGAGTGTGGTATCTTCTGTCCCAGATAGGGAAATATTAATGTAGAGGCTTATCTATGATACTCCAACATAAACTATTTGAGGAAAAACCTCAGATATTCAAGCAGTTGTGAAAAGTTACTTTAGGTACTTAAATGAAGTGCAGGGAATGCAAGTTTTGGGCTGTAAGTGTCTGACTTGCAGTTGGAGACCCTATTTAGATGTTGCATTTGATCCATTTGTAGGAACCCATACTTAACAGGCTGCTGCATCTTTAAATCCATTTTTAGGGGATTAGCTGTGAATGTTTTAGACTAAATGGCTTACTGAGTGTGATCTAGGAGACTTGATAGGACTAGGTATAAACCTGTTTCTTATCTTTTAGAATTCTGCTTTTGTCATCTTGCAGTTTTGCCTCATTCACTGCATGCCTCGATAGTGATTTATCTGAAAGCCCATTAGCTCTACATATCTACTCTGTTCTTTAATCTTTCTATGTGCTAATTGCAGATGTCTCACTAAGTTCCTTTTGTGGTACAGTCATGGTAAGTGGAGTATGAAAGGATATACTGAAAAGTAATCCTATGAGTAAATGTTAGTGTAGAAAAGCAAGAATTCTAGATATCTTAGTTAATTTTGGTATTTGCATAAATCTTTGGGGGTTTATTGTAGCTTATTTTAACCCCTGGTTAACCCATTGAAGCAACCTTTCCTTGACTGTGCACAGGCCAAAGTGGCGTCCCTCCAAGAGCTTCTTAATACTCCACTACCTAAAACTCTGCCAGGCATCTCAGAATCATCTCCCCAGTATGCTGCAGACTTTACAGGTAAGTAATATATCTCTGATAAATGTGAAATAGTGCAGGTGTTTATAGCTCTGTGTAGAAATGTTCTATGCCTTTTTTCAATAAGCTGTTTTAGCTCATCAGTCCATGGCAAAGAAAGGCCTCACTTTCTCATCTGTGGAAATCATGTTGAAACTAAAGCGAGTTATAAGGCCTTCCTCCTTATGGCTTGCTGAGTAAAAGAATACTGAGGAAGTTACCACAGACTTAGAGAAGGCATAAACCAAGTGGCAGTTCTACAGGCTCCATTTATCTTTACTCTTGTCTATACCTTAGATCAGGCAAAGCCTTAGCAGAAATTATCTTAAGTAAAACAAATATATGAGGCACTAGGTCTAGCTTTGGCATAGGAAGCACTAGCATCATTATAGGTAGGTGACATAAAGTACCAGCGGTTCCCCTAGTGGCTCTTCTGATGTGGTTTCCTACCACTGGGATCTTGAAACATTGCTGCTATTGCAGCTTCTGACTTCTCTAAGATAACTCAGGAGGATTAGTAAAGTTCTGTGGATAGGTTAAGAGAGCAATCAAGCTGTGAGGACAGCTAATGCATACTGGAGATAAAGCAAGTCTGGTTTGAGTTGGTGTGGCTCACTTGTGGTGTACATTTTGGAGTTAGATGATGGTGAATAGACTTTTGCAAATTACAATAGGTGGAAGGGTCCCATGCTGTAATGTAGTAACTTTGTATTAAGAAAATACTTCATATATGTAAGTAAAAGTAATTGATGTTTATCTCAGAGCTGAATGCTTAAAGCTTTGTGAAACCTGCCTGACGTTTTGCTTGCAGTATCTGCAGTACCTGTTGTAGAAGCACCCCAGCAAGTCAATGAGATAGTTCAATTCCCAGGACAGAGACTGAACTCTAAAATGCAGGTGTACTCTGGCTCCAAGGCAGTCTGCCTTTCGAAGATGCTTACACTGTATGAGCAGTGTGTCCGCATGCTTCACAACAATATTGAGTGTGAGTACTTCAGGGGATTTGTAGCACTTGTGACTCTTAAGGGTATGAGATTTTTTTTCTCCATGCTAACCACTGACTTACTAAAATATATTGTCCCTCCCTACAAATAGTGACTTGGAGCAGGGTGAAAAGCACTTACAGAAATGGATTAATGACTGTGCTAAACTGTAGTTTTCTTTTGAAAGCTTACAAATTTTAAAGGTCCAAGTTTACTTAAAATAATGTCCTATAAATGATAAACAAAAAATTATGCCCCTCTACCGCCATGTTTGTTGTGATCAAGACATTATTTTCTTCGTTGCATAGGCAGAGGAGGAAATGATGCATATCAGTAAAGATGGGGCAATGACTATTCAAAGATGCTTTATCCATCCTCATAACTGCTAGTCAGTATGGAACTGCTGATTTATAAATATTTTCATAGCCTGATGTAAGATGTTGTGTTAGTGCTTGCTAAAATTAACTTGTTTTTTATTTTTAAACTGAGTGGTGTTACCCATTGAGTAAAATAAGCGAGATACTGAAAGTACTGTCCTCTTTTGTAGTGCTACAAGAAGCAGGAGGTGTGCCCTTTGAAATTCTTGAGCCTGTACTAACACGTTGCACACCAGAGCAGTTGTTCCGAATAGAGAAATGTAATCTGGTAAATTCTGCCTTGTTAAATTTGGGGAACCACAGCGTTCCACAAATGCATGGGCTGCACTGGTTTTCTGTTTTGCATACTAACTTCTTTGTCATCTGTCATTATCAAGTCTCTCTCAAGTTTAAAACATTAAGGAGAATGACTGCTGATTTCTAAGTGAAAGACAGTGTGTATAGAAGGGTATTTCTGTTTCTAAAAATAAGAAAGAAAAAAAGATGACCATAGTATTTACCACTGAAATAGCTGGGAAAGTCAGAACCATTTTCAAGTTACAAACTATTAAGCCAGCAAAGCATATTGATCAGGAAGTAGATGGGGTGTGATTTAATGTATGTGGTAGTTTTCTTATCTACACTGTCAGGACTTGAGCTCCATGCTGCACTTGGATATTGATGTTCTGAGTGTGCAGGCCTTTGTAGGCAGATTAGCCTTTCCTCTGTGTGCTTCAAGTTGAGAGCTGGAGTGGCCTGAGCCTGTGCTGTAAACACAAATCTAGCCTGTAGGCATGGTTCACTGACTCCAGCTCTGCTGCTTGAAGCTGTGTGATTTCCAGGCTGTAGTCAGTTTCCCTGCATGGTATTGCCACGGTGCGGGTACCTGTGTCAGCACGTGTGGTGGGATTTGTTCTGCACCTTCTTCCACTAAAGGTTTGGATTATGTCTGTAAGCTCAGAGAATAGGTACTCTTGAAAATGTTATTTTTAAATCTCTGATTTTTCTGTGTTTAAATTAGATGTTTATAAAAGAGACTGATCACTTGTGGAAAAAACACTGCCAAAGAGACTTTAAAAATGAGAGCCTCCTAGAATATGAGTCTTGGCGTGAAATGTACTGGAGACTATTTAATCAGAGAGAAGAAAAACTGAAGATCCTTACAAAAAATATTCTTTCAGCTCAGTCTGAGAAACCAAAAGGTAAAATCTCTGGTTAGTTCTTTCACTTACAAAACCCAATCTCTTCTGCTATTCTTGACAATATGTTTGGTTTAGTGATTTCTTAGCAGCGCGTACTAATGCTGTACTTCCAGGAGAAATCATCAAGAACAAACACTGTTACTCTTAAATTAAAATTTGCTTAAAAAATAAACACATGCATGAATACAATATGTTGGTGTATCTGCAAATATGGTGCATTAGACAAATCTTACCTTACTGGTTGGACTAAGGGTTCTAAGCAGCAAGGCAAAGAGTTTTGGACATAAAGGACATGAAAAGTCATGTATCCTCTGCTCCTTGCTTCTATATTAGGCAGGCAAACGAAAATGGCTTATGTGACTGGTGCAGCAAAACCACCCAGGAACATTTGCCGACAGCAGGAAATTCATGGGACAGCAGGACCTGTCATCCAGCTTCATCCCACAGTGAAGTGCAAGTAAGTGCTATATACTATGCTTTTGAGTTTGTCTTTGTCAGTTCAAAACTGTGCTTGCAAAATAGTTTTAAAGTTCTAAATAACTCTCTTTACTTTCCTTTTTTTAAGTGGCTAGTTGCTAGAAACAAACTCGCCTTTTAAGTCTTGTGTACTCCTCTGCCATGTGTGCACTTTTCTCATAAGTGCCAGTGAATTCACCCTCCCAGCTGGAGTATAAGTGGATGCTATTTCCTTTCTCCAGATTGCACTAAAGCCACTTGGCATCCTAGGGCAATTCCATTGTTGATGTTTTGGGTCTATTAACCTGCCTAGTAGCCTCACATGTTCTCCTGCTTTGATAAAATCCCAGTCAGCTGCCTGGTGTGATACAGTTAACCAGAATGAACTTTAGGAACTTTTAGTACTTTTTTTCCCCTGTGAATTTCAGAAGCTTAGTCAAACAGCCTTGCTGCTCAAGGTGATTGTAAGTAGGGGTTAGAAAGGGCAGCCTGGATGTAAAAATTTTCTTAAACTCAGCTTTTATACCAGATAAATTTTCATAACTGTGCCTTTGGAAGGTTCTTTCGGTAGGGTTGCTATTTCCATTGAAAAGATAGTCCCTCCCCAAGGCAGTAGCTTAAGGCACTTCGAGTTGCACTTTTTGCTTTCAGCTGCTCTGTGGGAGGTTGATTCTGTGTTGCGCAGACCTGCCTTTCCAGTTTAGGTGCTTCAGGTAGAGTAGCATACAAGTGCATTTGTCCTTTGTGCTCCAGTAATCTCTGGACCAGTAGCTGAATGATGTAGACCAAGCCTTGCATGATTTTTTTTTTTCACCTCAGACATTAAATAAGCTGTAAGAGAGTAATTGGTTTGTCTTCTGGAGAACCAAAGGATTTGTTTAGGCACCATGAGTTAAATTTCACTACTTTGACCTATTGTTTTTTTTAAGCTGCAGAATTTGTATTGCTGAAATCCTCACTTGAGAAGCTGGTCTTGCAGGAACTAAAAAGTCCTGCTAAGGATTGGTATGCAGACATGCAGATCCTTAGCAGGCTGCTATTTTCACTCGGTGTGCAGTGGTACTGAGTGCTGGCAGAATCCTTCTGACTGGCTCTGAGGAGTACAGGGCTCGTCACATTTGGTGACATTGTGCTGACACCTTAATGCAATGTTGGGTTAAGGGTCTTTAGCAGGCAGCATCAGCTCTGTATATGTATCTGTCTCAGCCCTTGTCTTGTTGATGGAGGATTCCAACATGATGTTCAGTTACTGTGCCTTTTGCTAGTCAGCTACAGAGGTTTTGTTTTTAAACATTTGCCCTCATTTTCTGTCAATGAGTTAGTTAGCAGTTCAGCTGTGTTCAAAGAGGAAAATAAACACAAGGTGCAAACTAGAGCACAGGGCATTATGAATCAAAGTGGTATTGCTGGCCATTTTGATTTGTCACAAACTCTGATCATTTTATTTTAAAGACTAATAAGAAACAGGAGATCTTACAAATGTAATATTTGTTCAAGAATTAAAGTGGAAAAGCTGGTAATCTGCAATTTCTTCTAACCTGAACTATCCTATGACATTGAAATGTATAAAGTCTCTTAAATGTATCCAATGAGGCTGTTGGTTTTGATTTTTTTTTTTCACAATGAGCCAGAGCAAATAGTAGCTTGATATTAAATGCTAACTTTTTTCTTACTTGCTTGTTTTAAAAGAACAGGAATTCCAGAAATGAGAGACAGAAAAAATACATTATCAAATCTGACACATGCTGGCAACAGTATAAGTTCTAGCTCAGGTGTAATGATTGAAAATGGAAAGAAGCCTACCAAAAGTAAGTGGCGTTTCCTAAGATGATGAATTTCAATGTTTTGATGTTTTGCCTAATATATGCTTAATATTATACTAATAGCATTTAAAATTGCTCATAGTTGTAATCTTTACTGGTCTCTTTATTTTGTTGTTATTGAAGAAATAGCACCAATCATGAAGAAAACTTTGAAAGCGCTGAGGAGCAGAGTTGGGCGATGATAAAATGAGGCTGTGTATTTGAAGCTTATTTGATGTGACTGTGTGTATACTATGCTACAGTGAATGCAAGTAATGTCCATGTAAGCACTGTTCAATTTGCTCTAGTTAAAGTAGTTCTGAAAAATTGCATGGATGAATAATTAGCAATAAATACTGAAACCTCCAAGCCTTTCATACTGCAGCATTCTTACTTGAATTGCAATAAAGTCAGTACACACTGATCACAAATCAGTTTATATGAACCTTTATAAGTGATGTATTTGTCAGTTTAAACTGGTGAAGGGTCTGGGGTGCAAGGCTTTTTATGAATGGCTGAGGAAATGGGGGTGGTTTAGTGTGGAGAAAAAGAAGCTGCAGGGAAGACCTTATTGTTCTCTACAGGTACCTGAAAAGAGGTTGTACACAGGTGGGGGTTGATCTCTCCTCCCAAGTTACAGGACAAGAGAAAATGGCCCCAAGTTGCACCAGTAAAGGTTTAGATTGGATATTAGGAAAAAATTTCCTGAAAGGGTTGTCACCACTGGATTAGGCTGCCCAGGGAAGTGGCTGTATTGTCTGTAGATGTGGCATTTGAGGATCAGAGTGCTGGTTTAACAGTTGGACATTGATGATCTTCAAGGTCTTTTCCAACTCAAACAATTCTTTGCTTCTCTGATTGTATGTAAATGTAGAGATGAAAGGAAACATGGACTATGATCTGCTGCTCTCAGTCATGAAGAGGCCTAGCTCACAACCTCACAGCCAGCTGTCTTAAAGTGAAGAAGCTATTTGGTCTTGGATAGCTGTCCTTTCAAGAGTTAGGGACTGCTGCAATTTGGGATTGGGCTATGAATGGATTCAGTTTTAGAAATGAGATATGTCTTCATAGTTTCTTCTTCTAAACCAGTTCATTTGCCTGAATTGTAAGCCTGACTTTGCCTTGAAGGCATGTCTTAGAAATGGAGGAACTCTGTCAATTGCACTAAGTAGTTGCAAGTAGGTCTTATTTCTTCCTTTGTGCTTCCATGGGATTTGACATCTTAGAACTCCTCACAAAGCACAGGGTAAGGTTGGGTTTACTGTTTCTGGAATCAAAACAAGCATTAATTAGTAGGAGAGGTAACGCAGCATCTGTCATACATACCTGAACAGTGCATCCCGGAAGCATTCTTTACAAGACTTAAAACTGGCCGAATGACCAATGTACCACTCTTTGTTGCTAATCGGTTGGTGGCAGAAGCTCAATTCAGCTATCTTTTTGTGTAAGAAAATGCAAAATCATTGGTGTGGCTCTGGCATTTGAAAACACAGCTTTAGAGCTTTAGCCATCCAGAACAGATATAGATGATGGGAATATCCACTTTGAAGTCTGAAAGATAAATAGTTATTTTAACTAATAGACTTACATTATTGATTGGCAATAACTTTTCATATCCTTGACAATGGTAGCAGAGTTATGTGGAGGGCAAATTTTACTTGAAGATTAGCTGACTTTAATTTTCTCACTTTCTCTTACTTCAAAGGCTCTAGATATAGTTCTGGTAAGAGATGTGCAGAGGGTGCTCATGGGATCAGATTGTCATCCTGACAATTTCTAATTTAGAAAATACAGTAGACAGACAAATCTCTTTACTGTGAATTAGTTGGCACTACATACACTTTAGGGTAGAGTTTTTCTTTTGCTTGTGCTGTGGTCTGTTCCCATGGACTAATGCCTACCTAAGGCTGCAGTATGCTGGAATACTCTGGGAATGCATCTTTATGAGGAATCTTGTTTTTGTTATTTGGCACTGCTTGATGATACAATACAAATCAATAAAGGAGGCAAATTCAAAGCCGATTTAAAAAGTATACCCTTTTAATCTGAACCAGAATGCTAATGTAGATGCTTCTGCAGTCTCCTGCCTTCCATCCTATGTACAGTTACTCCAATACAGAGGAATTATTGCTGGATATGTGTTTCTGGCATCTGACATACCTAACAGTACGCAGTGTGTTAGAGTATATTGGCCTGAGGCAGATGACCTTTCTGGTGGATGGGTGAAAGATGTTTGGTTGGTTTTGTTGCATATTCCCCAAGCTGGCTACCACATCTCATCAGAGAAGACCTCTGATCCTTCTTGGATAAAGGATTATTTTCCCACAAAGACTGAATGTTACAAGTGCATGATGAAGTTCTCTTCCCTAAAAACATATTGCAGCTCCTAGTCCCCCTGCAGTATCTCAGAAGCCTTTTATCCTAGCAGCATAATGCTTTTCCAGGTGATAAGCGACTTCCATATTAATTTCTGGAAAATTAAGTAAGCAATGGCAGAAAAATATGGGCACAAAAGAATATCCTGCTGTTGTGGAAAAGACCACAAATGCATAATATTTATTTTCTTCTTGAGCTTTTTCCTTCTTTCAAGCACAGAAACCACTTTCCACTTCCTGACAGTGTTTGTTTCATAGCGTTCAGGAATATTTTCCATCCTGCTAGTGGTTGGACCCAAGAAGAAAGCTTGGCCTGACTGCTGTACCACTTAAAAAAGGAGGATGGGTGATGTTGCCATCTAAACAGTCCCTGTGGTAGGAGAAGGAAAAGAGTTCTGAGGTCAAGTGTTGAATCCTGTGAGACTCTGCTCAGAAGGCGTGTGAATTCCAGGAGCTAAGCTCTTCTTGGGGACCTCGTAGGCGTTTAAATGTTAGCTTAAGTCCTGGGCCAAAGCCAGAACTGGGGGTAGGGTTTGGCATGATCATTCTTGAAGAATTTGTAGACATCAGTGTAGTGACCCATGGATGCTGTTGTCAGTTGTTGCTGTTCAGGGATCAGCATCTGAGCTGCTGCTAAAGCAAGGCACAGGTGGGATCCCTGTGGGCATGGAGGTTTGAGCATGATGTCATTGGCTGCATGGTACCTGGGGATGTCTGAGGATTTCTGGTAGTCATAGGAGATAACCTCAGTAGTGCAGATCTCAGATTTGCCATCTGAAATCTTGGCAAAATGTCTGTGCCAAGGTTTAGTGAGGTAGAAAATGTTGATGGATAAGAAGACCATCCACTGCATACTGCTGTTGGGGGAAAAAAAAAACAAGCAAACAAAACACCACTTGACAAAACCCCAAATCACTTAGTGAGAGTTGCCTTGTTCTTTTATTTATTTCCTTTCCCTGCCCTTCCTGAAAAGACAAGAGAGATTTTTGAATGGGTGATTGAAGGCCTTGGTTAGACAGCTTACAGTCTCCCTGTTCAGCCACCCCCACCATTGAACAGAGGTGAAATATATCAAGATTGTTCTTCTGCAGTTGTAACTAGGAACTGCCAGTGGAGGAACAAGTCCCTCCTGGGTCACCACAGTGGCAGAAATGATCGTGGGTTTGTTTATTTACAGGACAAATGTATTGTGATGGTTTTTTTCTTTCTCACTAACTTCCATATGAGTGATTCTTGCCTCCAGCCCCCAAAATATTTCCTTTCTGATCTGCTGAGTCAGTTGGAGGGGAAAAAGAATGGTGTTGGGTTCTTCTGATCAATCATATTTGATCCAGTGTAGGGGCTGGGTTCAGCATTTCTTGGTGTGATCATTTGCCTTGGGTTTTCAGTGGTCTCTATTTTGGGTACCATTGTTCAGCAGTGAAACCTTTCAGGAAAGTGATGAAATCACTCTGAGTTGTGCTGTTTGACATGAGAATGGAAGCAGGTTGTTCTTCCTGCTTAACGGAAGAGATGTGCAATGTATCTCTTACAAATTCTAGTAAACACTTTTTAATGTGCTTTATTCAATTTTCTGTTTTGCACAGTGAGTTGCATCCTTACACAGCTATGCCATCTTCTTTCTCTACACTTTTTTCACAGAGCTGAATTATGTTTTATTCTGTGGTACAGAATTCTTTGTACAAAATTCCTTTGATTACATGTCTTGGGTTGTTTTTAAAACTTCAACCCTAATTGTTGGCAAAAAAGGGGCTCTGTGACTACACATATTATACAGACAGAATTGCAGGCTTTCCAAAAGATAAATATAATTTGTAGACAGTTTGGATCTAAAACAAAAAAGCTGATGGAAAACAAGCATTCCCAGATGTGTAAAGGAATGTACTAATCCCAGAAGACTTGAGGAGATTGTTTCCACAGATGGACATACCAAATCCAACTCTCTGATGGCCTGGAGATGAAACATCCTGGAATCTGAGGTCTCACAGTCCTGTACCTGCTCTATCAAACTTCCTCATCAGTGTGCCCTAGACAAAAATTATACTGGAGCTTCAAAGAAGAAAACTGAGCTTGGAGGTGCTAGGTTTTCTAGAAGAAAATACGTAATGAGACTGTCATAGTTTTTCACAAATGAAGCATCAAAAACTCAGAAAATTGCCAACTATTTAAAGGCATAGAAATCTAGTTTCAGAATCCAAGTGTTTCTCCTAATTTGTGAAGATAAAACTAATTAACGTCAGAATAGTGTGGGATATTGCAGATTTTTTTTTTTCCCTTAAATTGCAGAACTTTAAAATTCCTGCTTTAAATGTGAAACTACAAAGTCATGAACATAATCTTTGTAGCTTAAGCCCTAAATGGTGTGCTTGCTGTGGGAAGTGCTGGTGGAAGCTTTCAGCAGCATATGTTATGTGAACTCTGTTTACAGAGAAGTTCCCTCTTTTTATCCCTGGTGACAGACCTAAAAATGGCACTTGCTGAGGGACAGGGCTGAACAATTCTGGAAAATCTTCTGTAGCTGTCCTCCTACAGAACTGTAAATAGGTATCCTAGAAGTAGACAAAGCTTTTTACAGCATCTCCAGGCCTTCTCCCTTTGTGTTTATGGAATTGCTGAGGCAGCAGAAAGAGATTATGCTTCAGAAGCAGAGATAAAGAGGAGCAAACTACTGCTGGTTTTGGGAAGAAGGAAGGAGTCTAACCTGCAAGATGGGGAAAAATCTGCTGAGACCAGGTTGGGAAGCAATATTCCCTCTTCAAGTTGCTGACCTCTCTGAGGGGCAGATATTGAAGCATTCTTCCTTATGCTATCTGGCTCTGTGTATGATGTGAGTTTCTTTCACCACACAAGGCACTTTTGCTACTTACAGCTCCTCACAATGCTCAGGGCTCTCAGCTTTTCTCTCCCATGATGTGCTGTAGCTGGCTCTCTGCAAAATGCATTGTCCCACAGTTACCTGTGTTGATATGCTTTTTAATGCTTTTCAGAACTTTGTCTGAAAGTTGGACAATTAGTCTGTCTCAAATTTTAGATAACTGCTAAAATGGTGCATTAAAGTGTGACTTTTCAGAGCATTAGTATCATGCTTGAGCTGTGCCGACATCTGAGTTCTGGACTTAGGTATTTAGAAAAGCATGGAGAGAATAAAATGTTTTAAAGAAGTCCAAAATGCTTCCAGAAAGGTTTCCAGAAAGCCCGACACTTGAGTTTGCTTCTGCAGCTGATGGATGGAAGATCACAGGCCCTGACCAGAGGTAGCAATCTCTCTATAGTTAAGGAGAATAGTATTCTATGTGTCTCTGAAAAAGCAAAATTGATATACTGGGCACCTCATTATAACAAGGAGGTCTCTGTGCCACAAGGGTCTTTTGTGACCTGGATGTTGATCTCCATCTGATTAATTAGCTGGCATCATTTCAAATTCCTTTCTTTGATAAGGTGCAAGATCCATCACTTTTTTTCATTAAACTTCATATGGATTGCCCATTCATATGGTGATTGCCCAGCTGTCTAATTTGTCTGTTTCTCTGTCCTCAAGGGAATCAACAACTGTCCTCAATTTAATGTCTTCTGCAAACTTGCTCAGTATCCCTTCCTGTCCTGCATCCAAGTCACTTATGAAGATGTGGAAGAGCAGAAGGCCTAAGATGACACCCTGTGGAACCCCACCAGTGACAGGTCACCAGTCTGGTGTCACTGCAGTCACTATCACCCTTTGTGCCTGATCCATGAGCCAGTTGCTCACCCATCACATGATGTGTTTATGCAGCTGTATGCTGGACATTTTGTCCAGAAGGATGGGGTGAGAGACAGTATCAAAAGCTTTGCTGAAATCCAAGATTACATCAACTGGCTTCCCTTGATCAACTAAGGTGGGCTACTTTGTTGTAAAATGAAATTAGGTTTGACAAGTAGGACTTTCCCCTTATGAAGCTGTGCTGGCTGTGAGTGATAACTGAATGGTCCTTCAGGTATTTTTCAATAACTTTCAGAGTAATATTCTGCATCATTTTGCCAGTTATAGAGAAGACACTGCCAGGCCTGTTTTTCCTGTACTTATTAAGTTCATCCTTCTTGCACTTCTTGAAAACTGGGCCAACATTTGCCAGCCTCTCCAGATTCTCCAAGACCATTCGAAAGTCATTGAGAGAGATCTTGTGATGACATCAGCCAGCTCTTTATGTATTCTTAGATGAGTTCTGTCGGGCCTTATAGACTTATAGGGATCCACCTGGAACAGCAGATCCCGTGTACGTTCAGGGTTGACCAGGATCATAAAAGGCTTTAATGGCCTTAAGAAGAAGTTAAAATTTAACATTCTCAGCAAGGTATGGGTCCCTCAGAAGGGAAATGTCTCAAGTTTGTATTGAATGCCTTTTCCAGAAGTTTCCTGATCTGGAGAGCTGTAGTAAGCTGTACCTGTGTTTGCTCTGCTGTTAGTACAGCAACGTGTTCTTCATTACTGAGAGCTTGAATCTCTTTGGCTTGCCTAGCAAGAGAAGCGTAGGAAAGAATTTCCTCAAGAAAACCTTAGGGTTTGATTTACTATGAAGTTAGTTAATCATTCAGTGTTATCAAAACTTTCAACGCTCAGTGTATCTTGTTTCTCTATAATTTGTATCAAGATCTTTGTGGAATAACTCATACATAATGTATGAAGTGTTTTTCTAGATTGTTTAAATAAGACTGAGCTATATTTTGCATATAAGTCAGTGTTAAGCATTGAAAACATGGTATAATTTTCTCAAAATTATGGCACTTACAGCATAGAAAGTATTTTTCTGAGGATTTAAGGGAAAAACCAAGGATGTAACAGACTGTATTTTTAGTGCTGCTGTGACTAGCAGCAGCTGTTTACATTCTTAGTTTTTGGTAGTTAAAACCTATTGATATCTTTGAGCTGGTCAGTGAGAAGACAGACATTCTTTTTTTCACCAGTATTGTTCTCATTGCTCTGCAATAGGAAGCTTCATCTTTTATCCCTTGCTTATAATAATCTGCTGAATTATTTTGAGAATGCTTTTCTTCTAGGAGTGAATCACTATAATTCTCAAAAAATTACTATTTCCTATGGCACTACTGTTTCCCTTGGGGAGAAGACACTTTTGATTGGGTGCTGTCTTCCTGGATGCCCATCTATTATTCCCTGCTTTCTCTGTCAGCATGCTGATGTTGGGGAAGTTAGGGCTCTTACCTGTGGGGAGAGAGCAAAGAGTTGCCTTTTCCTTATTATGCTCTGAGATACATCCTGCTTACCTAAGTTTAAAGGTTATTCAGTCTTTTTAAGGCAGTTATCAGGTAACAGCATATGGTAAGAATTTGACAGCAGAAGGCTAACAGTGTCACCACAAGACTGCAGTCCTGAGGGTGGTAAGGATTTGGGTCGGTGCTGTGCATCTCATCTCCTGTGCTCTTCTTGGAGCATGGCTCTTGTCCCTACTTGTCCATTCTTCATGGTGGCTGCTCCATGGCCCAGGAAGGATTGTTACAGAGGGTTTCAAGTGCTGCAAAGGAGCTCTGAGAATCAGATCCTTGATTCCTCCTGAAGCTGGGTACAGTTGGACTTTGTTACTGCTCTGGGCAATTATGAAAATTATTGTTTGGGTCATTTCTGCCTTAACAGCCCCTTTCCGAGAATGTTGGTGTGCAGCTTAGAGGGTTTATTTCCTCAAGACAGATGCCAAGCCACAAGCATGGAAAATCTGAAAGATCTGAGAAACCTCTGAAAGGTCAAGAGTAATAGAAAGTTTTTTCAGTCTGTCATGCAAAATGCTAGTGTAGCACTGTGCCTTGTCAGTTCTCCCAGTAACATTGAGTAAGGTGAGTTTTGGTTCTACCTCTTTAACTAAAGCCTGCTGTGTCCTTACATGCCCTCCCACCCCCAACCTCCTCTGTTCACCCAGATCCTGCAGTCTGTCTTTGTGCCTCCTATTTTTATCATAACCCTTCCTCCTCCAGTTCCTGATGCCATACAGAATGCTGCACAAAGAAATGTCTCTGTGAGAAGCCCTAGGGTGTATTTTGCCTTCTCTTGTGTTGCACATGCATACTTTTCTTGTTTTTATGGGTGTCCCATAGTTTAGTTCAACATCAAAACCATTCCCTATTCCTCATTATTGATAATTCCATAAATGTATTTCCAGTGACATTTTTTTATTTTTCATAACACTCCAACAGGAAATTAAAGCTTCCTAGTTTCAGAGATGCAGCTATTCCTTGCTAATGTACCCCAAAACAATCCCAAAAATGAGGATGTGTTTGCTTTCTTCAAGTGTTTGTTCATACTTTTCAATCTGCTAGTCAATCTGCACTTTGACTTGCTGATTTGTTGTTAAGTGTGAAATAGGTACTTGTGTTCCTGAAAGCAGATGCTTCAAATTCAGGTTTAGAAAGTAATTTCCTGTGCTTGAAAATGGGACTTTATTGAAAAAGGGAGCTTTCTCTTTGCCCAAAACCTGCCTTGCTCTCTGCTTACAGCCTCACATGATGAGTGGGCTGTACCTATTTGAAAGCGAGTAGATAAACATGCTGTCCTCTGCTCACCTAACCCTGGCTCCCATGCCTTTTGGCAGGTTTAAAAAAAGACTGCTTTTTTTTCTTGTTTTCACAGAGGAAGAATATTGTGCTATTTTATCTAGTGGAGACAAGATACTTCAAAGCAGTAACTATGTTGGTCTCCATACGAGACCATATATGGCTCTGGTGGCCTCAGCATAGCAGCCTACAAAGATCAGAGAGCAATGTCTGTGCCTGCACTTTTTGCAATTTAATCAGGTGTCACTTGTCCCTGTTAAATAAGAGGAAGACTTGCTAGAGGGAATACTTCCTCAAATGCCTTGCAAGAGTGCCATCATTTTCCGTCTGGGCTATGTAAAATAAATCCTCTTGTCACACCAGTCCCTGTGGTCCAGCCTGGTGACTGGCAGCATGTCTGTGGCAGGCAGCAAACATCCAAGTTTCATTCAGGAGGAGCAAGCAATTCACTTGAGTGTTCTGCTAATGGCCTGCCACTTTCCACTACAGAACATTAAGCACAAAAAGTTGATGGAGTGTGACCTTAGTTTCAAGATAGCCATAATGTATTTGTTGTGTACAGACTATGAGGCTCACTGCTTCTCTTCATGGGAAGCTTCATTGGCCCTTTATACTCATCCTCTTTACCTGCTCTAAATAGAACAGGTTGTTAGGTCATCTAAAAATCTCTTGTTTGCATGAGATAAAGCTTACATCAAAATGAGTTTTTTGGAAAGTTAGAGAAACCCAGTGCTGCCAGGACAGAGAGGTGGTAATGCTTACTTTAGGGAAATGTTAATGGGAGTCATCTCCTGAAGTCCTCCAGACTTTGATTGGAGAATAAATCTGAGTGGAGATGTTGACTCCAAACACTGCAGTGGATGGGCGGTGGAGAGCATGCAGACTGATTTTGGAGAAATGAATTTTCCATTGCTTGGATAATCTCTTCAGAATCTGGTTTTTTTGAGCATCAGGGCAAGATCCTATCTCTTTATTAATGCTTCTGTGGTGCCTGTGTTGGAGTGGAATGGGTGTCAGCAGATGAGTAGCTGTGCAAAGGCTGATTCCATAACTGGTCAGCAGGCGACAGTGGTGAAGCTGAACCATTTAAATCTGTGCTAATATGCAGCACTTGGGATTTACTCTATAAAATTGTGCTGGAATTTCAGAAACAAAGGAATGGCAATATGCACTCAAACAGATGAATTGCAATATTCACAGTCCATTGAGCCCAGCTAAAAAGTCCATTATCAATAAAGTGGAAAACCAAAAGTCTGTGATATACATCTGTTATTTTTCAATATGTTAAGTGAAACTTGTATCCATTAGGACTTCAAAATTGTAAGCTAATTGGTGAATGTATGGATGAATCTCTTCAAAACACAGCATATGTTGCCTCACTATTTTCAAACCTCAGCAGTAAATAGCCAGGAATTCTCTCTTATATTTTCTGATACAGGCAAAATGATGATGTTGTAGCATCCAGTTTGTATTAAAGGAGAATAGGGATCTATTTATTTATATTTTTACTCTGTAGAGAATGAGCCATAGGTGCTACATAACTTTTTGAATGCTTTTAGCCAAAAAGAACAGCTTTCATATCACAAAAAGTGGAAGGGGGGAGTATTTAGTCACCTCCATAGACATCTAAGGTTGATTCTTATATCTATAATGGCTCTATAAACTTTGTACTATTGGAAAAATCAAAATACATATTTGCTGTTGTTTTTTTACTTACAGTACTTACATTTTTTCTCCCTGAAGTAGGAAGGATGACAAATTTTTGCCTTTATGCCTCTCAGATGAAAACAGGCACTTTGAAAGCAAATTAGACATATGAGCGGGAAGTAATGTGGTTGTTTTGTCATTTTCAGCCTGCGTACAGTGAGGTTTCTGTCTGATGGGCTGGTGAAAGGAATGCAAGGATGAGTTGCTTGTCATCGTGTAATCTGTCAATCTATAATTTGTCAACATATAATCTAACGCAGCCTCTGGAGAAATAAGTACAAGCTTTGTGGTTGCATTAATAATGAATTCAATGAAATACAGATACCTTGTGTAAAGCCTGGATAATCTAGCCATAAAACTATGCTAATTGAAAAGATCTTTCTAATTTCAGGATGAAGCTCTTGTGAGTTGGCAGGGCTCTATGTAAAAAACATGTGTAAAAACCAGTGCTGTTGAAGGAAGAAAAGCACCTTCTGGTATTGGTGTTCAGTTGTTTTGCCAGTTTCAGCACAGATTGCAACACCTGAGTTCCAAGCTACTTTTTCCCCACCTGTCCCTGCCTGCTGTCTGTAATTTAGGTGTGCCTCATGAGCTTCTCTGTCAAGTTTATGTAATTAAGATAACCTTTGTGGAGGAACAAAGAGCAATTCAGTTTGACTGGGAACCTTGACTTGACTTTGCTTAGTGCACTGGTTTCTTCAACACAATGTAAAATCCAGTAGCTGAGTATGACACTAATGGTCCAGAAAATATATAAGATACTAGAGATACAGAACACTAAGAGTAATGGGGAGAAAACCTGAATTTCTCACTCATGCTGTTTGCTTCCACATTACAATGTGTGAAAGACAGCAGAAGCTTGTGTGCTGTTAGCCAGCAGGTATGGCCACCCCAAATACCACCTATCATACAGGAACTTTTTAATACAGGGTCCAGAAATCCATGGTAGGATTCTCATTCTACTCTTCATAAACCAGAAAAGAAAAATGTGTTATAATTCTAGAAGAATCAGTCTGTGAACACTACAGCTCCCCTTTGAAGTAAGAAAATTCCTGGTACTGCCCAGCACACTTTTTGCTCACTATTTTATTTTTAGAAGCTCTAAATATAGTTCCCAAATGAAAAAGATATACAATTTTAAAGTCTAAGATAGAAAAATGTGAACTAATCAATACTGGTATTGATACAGTCTCTCTCTCCTCTTGCTGTATGTTCCTGGCACCTTCTTTGCACCAAGCTGAGTGTTTTCCTGACTAAGCTGTGAGCCAAATTGGTAAAAATACACTCCCAAACTACTGACCAAACATTTCCAGCTCCTTTCTTCAATCAGATCTAATGCTCATGTACTATATCCTGTGTTGATTCAGCATTCAAAACCAATGAAAAAAAATGGTCTGTTTATTTGTATTTCTCATATTGGTTTGGTTTCCCACAAGATGAGCAAGCTTGATCTTACCCCACAGCTGTGACCAAGGCACAGGAAAGCTTGGAGAAGGGAAGCAAAGGAGAAGAGCTTTTTTTGTTGTTGTTAGTAGAAGCCTAACTAGAGAAGTTTAGGCTGAAGTGTGGTTCAGGATGGTCAGAATTGACCTGAAGCCCTCTGAGAAATGGTCCAGTCTCCAGTCTGTACTTGGCTGCAAGAGCACTGGTGAAGTGTGAGAGAGGTGGCTTGCTGGGGAGTTTCAGGGCTAAGTCCTCTGTTCTGCTGATCAGGAGGGCACTGGGTTCCATTTCTGACATAGTGATATAAGCCTAAAGTAATTCACTGTCTAGGTGGTTTAAGCTTAGACTGAACATGTAGCCTCAGAGTCTAAAAACATGCAGCTGATGAAAAGTATATTGAATTGGTACTTGTTCCATGGAATTGGGAACTGAAGTAGTTCAGAGAGCAGATTCAGCTACTAATGATGGCTGGATTGGTTTCCATTCAATCAGCTTGCATGAACTGTCTATAATGTACCTGCATGAGCATTAGTGCTACTTGGCACAGGGGAGAGGAGGAAAAGGCAATAGTATCATAGGTTTAAATTGCAATGACATTTTGTGCTGGAGTGATCTGAGAAGAAGGTTACATCTATCCAGGTGGGGAGACTTTAGCAGTGCAACTACAATCAGCCTAGACCAGAAAAAAAGCAGTGGGAGCAAAAAGTGGAGACTGCATCATGCACTCCGTGTTGAAATGGATTGGTGGAGGATTGGGAGGAGGTCTGGCGTGCTCTTTTCCCCTCTGTTTTTAAGTAGTTGGCTTTGTTCAGAGGTATGAATTGTATGAAGCACTACCTGAAAAATCTTCAAGGGATTACTCTGGGACATGTATATACAGTCCAGAGTGACATTTGTTCACATTAGCTTTTGAGGAAGGTAAGGGTTTTTGTTCTTGCTGGCCTTACCCAGCTCATCCTGGAAACTCAGCACAGTTTTGCAATTCTGAGCTGCAACATTCAGTTCCAAATGAAATTTAGTGCCTAATGTTGGGTATGGTGTTTCTTATCGCAGCCAGTGATATTATACATGTTATACAGGCCATTCCCCAGGGGAATTCATGGCCTATAAATGTGCAAAAGCTCTAGTGGCCCATTTTCTGTAGATGTTACTCTACTTTTTTCATATTTTCCTTCTGCTTCTCCCATGTTCTTACAAGGCACAATATTCTTGTCCTAGATAGTGATGTTTTTGAGTCACGCGTTACTGTACTTTCATGGCAGGAAAGCATGAATTTGACCTATTATTTTTTTAGTTCTTCTCCTATACTGTGTATTTAGAATTTAGATTAATTACTGCAACTGATCTTCAAATATTTTTGTAATATAGGAACTAGGTGTAAATATTCAAATTGGTACGTATAAGGATAAATTACTAAAAGGATGCTGTATGACACTTGCTGTACAGATTGGTTCCAAAGGGACTGGCTGGGTGCTGAGGGTTTCTAAAACTCACAGTCATGTTTACTCTCTGTTGCTAAATAAGAGACGTAGAGACCAAACTAAAAACATGATGGGATATAGAAGCTTTCATTTTTAAAAATTGTTTGTTTTTACTTGAATTTTTTTTTATTTTTTTATTTTTTTTTTTTAATATAAATTGACAGGAAAGCAGAGAAAGAAAGGTGAAACAATATTCTAGGTATTGGACCTTGGAGTGATTGGAGCTGGCTTCAGTTTGTTACAACCATGAGCCCTATAATTAAGTAAATTCACTCTAGCACAGAGGATTTCTGTAAAAGCCTTTGCTCCACACATGACCAACTTCAGGTGTCTCTGAAGGGCAGAAATTTTGAAAGGGTATAACTGGTGAGGTTCTACCCCAGACATAAATCCTTGATGAAAATCCCAGTTATAATATTCAGCCACTGGATGTCCTCATTTTCAAAGGTCTGCAAAGGTTGATCATCTGGAAAGCTACGTGTTGTTGACAGTTTGCAGAGCATTGCATAAAAACATTCTGTGTGTATGGGGTGTTGCTAAACTCCAAGCTTACCACCTCTGTAGCAATGGAAACAGTTTCACTTACCAAGATAATTGAACTACTACTGCATGCAGAACATGTATTCTTAATTCTTTCTTTTATTTTGTCTTATTTTCTTGTTATTTTTAGGGGGCTTTTTTAATGACTTAAGAGTAATTTATGTAACACCTTGCTTTGCAGGACTTGCATTCCTAAACACTGAGAAGTATACTACATTTCTTCCGTTTTCTAGTACTGCCTTTGCTGGAATTTACTGCAGTTTTTAACTGTGGCTTTGGACAGCAGCTTGGTTTTTCAAAGTTCTTGTGAATTCTCAAGGGTACATCCCTCTGCTTGCAGGAGTCCTGATTGTCCAATCCCATAAAGACTTTGCAGGGTTAGGAAATCACATTGTGCAGTGTGCACACCTGCCCAGAGAGCTTAACTTTGCTTCTCTCAGAATCATAGCATGGTTTGGATTGGAAGTGACCTCAAAGATCATCTAGTTCCAGTGCCACTGCCATGGACAGGGACACCTTTCACTTGACCAGGTTGCTCAGAGCCTTGTCCAATCTGGCGTGCTTTCTCCTACAGCTGTGACCCACCTTTCCTTTGCTGCAGGTTCCCCTGCCTGCACCATCACAGAGGGTGTTTCTCAGCTCAGGCTTCCCCTGCAGCTAAAGCTCACATCCAGCCTCCTCATTCTTGCAGCTCTAATGGCATCATCCCCCTTGCCAAACATTCCTGTCCTCTGATTATGATTTGACATTGTGTGTCAGACACCCTCCAACAACTTACAAAAATCTGAGCTGGCAGAAGGATTGACAATGGGCTGTCTGTAGTGCATGTGGGCTTGATGTTTGTTCATGAAATGAGGAAAACACATTAATGAAAATCTATATTGCTGATGTTTTTCAGTTTGAAATTTCAAGGGAAAAAGGTCTACTTCTCATAGCTTTCTGCCTTTTATTTCTTTCATATTATCTGCCTTTAAACCACTTTCTACCAAGGCAGCAGCTTGTGCGTTCTAAACATTTGTTTGGCATTCTGAAAGCCCAGGTTTTACTGTGAGTGGAAGACAAACTCAGAAAAAAAATAAGGCTAGCCTTCTTTCCTTCATTAGGGAAACTCACCTTCTGGTATAAATGGATACACTTACACTAGCTACCTACCCTTCATGTACCAGGATGGTAGTTTTGTTCTTACCAGGCTGTTGCATAAAGCATGTCTCCAGCAAGAGTCAGCCTCTAGCTGCTGAAGTCTCCTAAGATGACTGATGCCGGGTATGCATTTCTTTATCTCCTCACTCAGTAGTTCAGCACCAGGTGAGTGCTTCAGAAAAACGTATGAACATGTTATGTTTCCACACACAGCTCAGCAGGACTGATAGATGCTCATGGAAAATTGCTCACCGCCTGTGCATTCTTTCATGCAGACTGTGGAAAGGGAGTCATGCCCAGAGCTGCTTAGGTGGGCAGAAACTTGGGGTGCGCCTGATAGGAGTCTCAGTCCTGGACTTTGCTCCAGCTAAATAACTGGGGTGATTTCTGGACTCTGGAACAAGAGTTCATTAATTTCTTTCAAAATTTATGTGAAAGATTCAGAAGATGGAAGAGTAAAAACCACCACAGGCAGATCTGGATGACACAATTCTTGTCACAATTCTGTTACCTTAATCTCAAGTTATGTGCTTAGGTTTCCATAACAATGGGAAGAGGAGCCAAGGGTGGTAGGAGCAGATTGCTCTGCAGACACAGTGAGGAGCAAAGAGCAGCTTCTGAGGAAGATGGGTGTTGCAGGACTTCTTCCATCCCAGAGCTGTGCCAGCAGCTGAGGAGCCAGGAAATGATTGACTGAAAATGAGCTCCCTCCACTCTTGGAGACTAACTTGGCTGTGGGAGTGAATCAGAAGTAATTTCCCTACCCTAGAAACTGAGATACTGCTCTGAAATTTGCTCACCTTAGGCTAAATGATTGTCTCTCAGAAAACACAGCTCTTAAAAACTGCTTAGGAACTGGTGACAGCCTGCAGACTGCTCAGCCTTCTCCCTCTAGGAGAAGACTTACTGATACCTTTCTTTTATTCTGAAGGGCTTTGTGGGCTATGTGTGCAGTGGTGGCAAATACAGGTGAAGAAGAAATGGGATTGGAGTCCAACATATGTACTGAGGTTGGGCACTTCCACTTTTCCCTCCGGTGTGCTCATAGTCATCCCTGGAGAGCTGAAGCCTGCTGTGATTGTGCAGGGACCTACCTACTCTTTCCTCTTGTGGCTTTTGAAGAGCTCTTTGGAAGATGTTGGGTGCTGCTTTTAGAGATTGTAAAACTGTAGATTTAACTTGAAGTGATGAAAAGAGATTAAAGATTTTGCAAGCAGCAAACCCTAGATTTATAGCAAACACAGAGGATTTTGTTCCTCAATATAAAAGTCCTGATGCAGCTCAAAATCAAGAATTGATCTATTTTCATTTAAAGATACATCTGAATTCATTTAAGCTAGGAAACCTTACTCCGGGGTTCAAATTTTCCTTTTAAGCAGCTTGTACTCAGGCTGCCTACATATGTATCTGTTCATCAAGTGGGCAACACTGAGTCCTTTCTAGAAATGAGCCAGGGACATTTTTTTCTACAGGAAGCCAAGAGTAGGACTGAAAAGACAGATGGAAGCTGCTGAACTGTTACACTGCTTGTTAGGGAAGTGCAGAGCCCTTTAAAGCTGAGGCTGCAGCCAGGATTTGCCTCTTGAGAAATGGCAGCAATCCCCAAAGTAAGTAATTTGCTTGTGCTACAAATCTGCCTCAAAATAATCAGCATGGATGCAGTCAGTAAGGCTGAACTCCAAAGAAACCCTTTTTATTTCAGCTATAATATGGGATGACACTGAGCAAACATTGAACTCTCCCTGTTTGGTGCTCTGTATCCCAGATCACTGACTGTGCAACTACACCAAGGTGTGGGTCACACATCTATAGTCCTTATACAGATAAATATTCCTGCTATGTTAACAACAGATCTGTGAGGAATTTTGTTTCTGCTTCAGCTGGTTAATGAACTAGTGTTTTGCTCCAGCTGGATGCTTAATGCAGCACCTGGACAGCCTGGGCAGCACAACACAGTCCATGGAGGATTTGTGGGATTTTTAGCTGCTAAATACTAGGCTTGTTACATGCACATGCTGCTGGGAGTTTGTGAACTGATTTTTTTTTTCCCAAAGGAATCTTGGACAAGTTTCATGATTGTGGCACCAAAAGACCCATTGGTGGCAGGAGGCTGAGCTTTCTGTTTTCTGGTAAAAAGGCTCTTTTTTGTCTAAAGCAAATGGCCACAGCAGCAAAACTGGTGTGCATCTTTTCAAGATACACATACTATATTGTCTGCTAAGTGTATTCTTAGAACCAGATGATCATTTCAGCTGAAACTTTCTTAAAATTCCTGAACATGTAAGGCAGAACACATTGTCCTGACAGCTGTAGTTTGGGGATGTTGCAAGCAAGTAGAAACTAGATCTTACAGAAGGAAGTACTGGGCTACCTAATGATGGAGATGGTAATCTTTTCCCATTGCTCCTGATGACAGAAGGACAAAAGGTGCCCTTTTGCTTCCTAGGGAGGTTTCCAGATTACAGAAAGGGCCTTTGTTTTTGGTGAGGAGGATTTTGGCTGATGAAAGTTAGCAGAGAAGCCAAGATAGGAAACCTGCAGCAGCCTGGCATTGTGTGTGAGGTAGAAGCTGCCCATTTGGTGCTAAGTGTATATCCAGGAGCTAGAAAGGGCAAGATGCTTTTGGCTTTATTTATAGCTGTTGTGTATGCTCAACTTCCCTGTTTTCAGCTTGCAGCCCTGAGATCAATTAAAAATATAGCATAAAGCTTCCCACCTTCCAGAAAATAAATGATATGATCTCATGATAGTCCTGTAGGAGAGGCATAGGGTTGAAGTGGGAGATTGAAAACAATCAAGGAAAAACTGCATCCTACAGCTACATCTGTATTAGGCCCAATATGTTTATCCTGGGATCAGATTCCTGCTGAGATTTTTCTTGAGGGCAGCTTGTCCTCCCTGCTGGGAAGAGACACGGGGTGAGCGACAAGATGACCACAGCTGTGTTGGGAAAGTTGGAGGAAAAGTGACATAGAGGAAAGGGGGCCCTAGGTGGGCTCTGTTTCTTTGGGGTAGCCCATGTCCCAGCAGCACTTCTACCTGGAGACAATCCCATCTGTACAGCTTCTAAACCTGAAAGCACTGATGTATCTGGACAGCCTAAACTCGGGAAGCCCATGGTAAGGAGTAGGAGAAGAGAAGTCAAGTCTCTGCCACAAGCCTGGTGCCATGCATAGCGAAGTGGTATGGACAGCTAGGCTGCAAAATTACAGCTAAAATGACAAGCTGCTGCTTGCCAACTGTGCAGCTGGAAGGAGCATGCCAGAGCAGACTGGGTTTCCCTCTCACCCCTGTCTGGCCCCCTTGTTGGCCTATGCCTCTGCACAGTGTCTGGACAAAGCACTAAAAACTGGGACTAGAAATACAGAATTAAGATCTTGACTAAAATGTCCAGGCTCAGGATCTGTGTTTCTGTGATGGTTGGAAAACTACTGGGCATTTCACAATTAAAGCTGAGCAGTATCCACAGTGGGTAGAGGTGCTTCCATGCCAGGATTCACACAATGAGCAAGACAAGATCTATATTGCACCTCTGGTGTCAGGTGGAAGAAGCCTGTTTCTTGAAGCAGCAGGCCCTTTTCTGGTCCACGTATTTTTAAGTCATGTAATTTCACATTTGCAGTCATCTCAGATCTTCTCACAATCAAATTAATTTCAATATTTTCTTGCAACACAAAACAGTCTTAACTGAGCACATGGTACCTTGGAAAACCTCTTCCCTCATAAAATCACCAAGGATAGGTAGAGTAGTTCTGGATGACAGGACCTACAGTGATCATCCAGCTGCGTTTCTGGGCTGGTGGAAGTTCCTTGCAGTTAGGAGTTTGCTGAAGGGTCATGCTCCAGCCCACTTTGTGTTCTCCTCCTGTTTGCCTGCAGAGCTTCGGAGGTGCGTGCATGGACTTCCTAGTTCACCACTGTATCTCTGTTTGCCAAGTGTTTACTTGACCTAAATTCTTTTGAAAACCATAATTTGTGACAACTTAGCACAAGCTTTACAGAACTGGGTAGCTGATTAATAAGCACTGTGAACTGGACTCACAAGCTCTGACATTTTATCAACAATGCAAGCAGGTTTTTTAAAAGAAATTCTTTATTTTTAAATACTACTGATTTCTTAAACTGCATTTTTTTCTAACTGTAAGATTTAGCTATTGTATATATGTCCTAGATTGTTAGTTCACCTTTCAGTCCTCAGCATAACATCTCTCCAGAAAGGGATTTCATTCTGAAGACAATTGTGATTCTTACTGAGTAGCTACATCATATCAGGTAACTCACTGGATTCAGATGCCTGCTTTTAATGCCAGTTGTTACTGTGACATGATTAAAGGCAGAAAAACATTTTGCCTGGTTCCGTGGCTTACTATAATTTTTCCTTTTGGTATTCCAAATAATTACTGTTATATTTTGTCTTTGGTCTAATTCCTTAAATAAACAACTTTCACAGTTCAGTTCCTCTTTCTCTAAGGAGAAGTATCAGAGATTTCTTCCTTTTTGCTGAAGATCGGTAACACTTTTATAACATGGTATTTTATAATTTAAATTTAAAAAAGAAATCTTCTGTGGTAAAATTCATTGAAGTACTGCTTTCCAATTAACGTGCATTTATATGAGCTAATATAGGAAATTAGTGAAGGGTAGACTTAACGTTAAACTTGCATTTCTGAATGCTAAATATGGAATTGTGTATGTGCAATTGTTGATAATACCTGATTTGACTATTGTAAGGGCTTGAATTCCCTTCCAGCTGAGAGGAAGAAAATAAGAAACCATATATAAAAACCACAAATTTAAAAAAGATTACGAGCCAGTCAAAATACTCTTAATTGCTGTAAAATTATTATTAGCCCTGGTACTAGTTGCTTCTTCCTTCTCTCTATAAAACATGTTCCAGGTACATCGGTGAGTCCATGAAATGGGCTCCTCAAGAATGCTCCTGATACGGGTTCTTGACGTGCCTAGTGGTGTTCCTTGTTACGACCTTTGCACTGGTGGGAACAACCAGCTCAGTTTCCCCACGACAGAAGTGACCTGACACTTGCAATGCTGAAATCCCACAGGAAGCTGAGGGTTTCTCTTCATTCGGCCAATAGAGATCTTGGAATGACGGATGGTGAGGCTTAATGCCTACCCAAATCATGAGGCTGGGCTGATTGGCAGGGTGACCTATCTTGTGCTTGTTTCTGCCTTTTTACTTCATGCCAAATTCAGCAGAATTCAGCAGAAACAACTGCTGGCCATAGGAAATCGAGCACCAAACTATATCCAGTCAAGGATTATTTAGTGTTGATATGAAAAAATAAAGAAAGACCTGAATGCATGTTTCTACTTGCTTTCTTTGTGGTGCTTAGAGAAGCAAAATTTGCTGTGCAAAGTTGTATGGAACCACGTGAAAACAGCAAACACCTAAAAAAATGGTAGGGACCCAGAATCTACCCCTCAGCTGCCACAGCCAGCCCAGCAAGTGGGAGGGGGAAAAAATTAAGGAAAAAGCCTCTGCCAGCTGTTAGACTGTCTTTTCCTTATTTGCATGGACACATCTATTTGTTCTTCTGGTCAAAGAAGATGAGGGTGTCAGCCCTTGAAAGTTGGTGTGAAATATGAAACTACTGGATACAATGCAACCACATACGACTGGCCACTCCTTACAAACCAAACCGAGGCAAGAAGGATTAAATCAAAGTAAGACCTCATGTGATTACAGCTCATTGTGTTCAAATAAAAGCTGACGTTAACACGAGTGATTTGTTTGGTGGTGGGGGTGGAGAGGATAGGAGATGCTACAACTTCTGCTCACAGTGATTGCTATTTATAACACTCTAAAAACACAGTGAACGTGTGAAATACGCTGCCGCAAGCGTGTGCCGCTTCAGCTTGATATTATGGCTATAATAATTCATTGTGGCTCTTAGCTGTGCCTTTGTACCAGTAATACATTATGTGATCCTCGATAAGTTATTCTAAGCATATGAAAACCTTGTAGATGTAGTGGTACCTGTGATGATTAAACCATAATTTGTAACTGTAGCTGTGTAATCAGTATGGGAACACTTTACAGTCACATCTACCTGCTGTTTTTACAGCCCTCCTCCAAACAATTTACATAGAAACGAAGAACAAATGAGACCAGAGTCATCAGCCAGCAAAACTGAGCAAAGAGAAGTATGTCAGTGCTAATTACCTCCAGCACCCTGCCGGGGCTGGCTCTCAGCAGCTCTGCAGGCTGTAATACAGTAGGTTCAGTAATATTCCTGTTTAATTTGCTCAGAGATGCTAGAGAATTAATCTTCCAGCAGAAATCTGGTGCTAGTTAAATAATTTTCCACTAAATCTAGTCCTCTTATCTATAGTACTTGGGTCTTTCTGTCTTCAAACTCTTGTTTTACCCTGGATTCTCCTTGCTATGTTGCCGTATCTCTTTATAGCAAGGCTTAGAAATCTGGGGGGAGGAAGAAGTCCTGAATGCAGAAAGAGACTTCAGGAACTTGGTCTGCTTTATTTTCATTTTATCTGTGTGAGGTTGTTTTGGTTTTCGGGGTTTTTTTGTGTTTTTTTTTTTTTGGTTTTTTTTTTTTTTTTATAGTTAGTCATTGTACTTTTCCTAGTGTTAAGTGGATTTTGAACAATGACCTTTATGAATTACTTAAACTATGCTGATGCAAAACCTATTTCTATCCATTCTTTATGTTTTCTCTCTATCCCACAATGTGCATTACTATTAAATTCTGATTGTTCTGAGTATTACTGCTTTCTTTGTAGCAGCACTAACCTCCTCTGCACTCACTCAAGCCCATGGATATCTTTGCTCTAGGCCTTTTTATAAGAATCTCGACTTGATACTTGGTGTTCTTTGCTTGAATTGCCTTTTGACAAGCTAGAAAGCAATTCTGTCTGAGCTGTGCTGAGGAGGGAGAGCTACAGCATGACCTTGCTCTTGCTTCTTCCAAACCATAACTTCCAGGAACACTCCTGAGATCAGTCCAGCCTGTATTTCACATTTCATTGTCTGAGTTCTTAATAAGTCACAGAGACCTAATTTTTTGTTCAGGATCACAGAGGATGATGGTATCTAGTAAGAGAAATTGAGATTTTCAGCACTGAAGCTCTTGGATATATGCCCAGAACAGGCTGGTAGTGACTGAAGGATGGCTCTTACTTTGATGGACTTAAGACATTAATTTTTTTGGTCAGGACCAGTTTCCCAAGTTTTAACTGTGAAGTGACTGTGTGTATAACTGGTACCCCTGGTGTCATTCCCAACAGAGAGTTCTGGAAGCACTGAACTGTTTAGCAGGGTGATCTCTTGCACTCAACACAGCTCTACTGGCAATGCCATGCAGCAGAGTTTGCTCACCTCCTGCTGTGTATGTCCTGCAAATAACCAGCAGCAACCTTTGTTTATGAGCACCTTAACGCCATTTAACAGGGGCAACAATGACTGTCACAAACCCTGATGTGGGTTCCCTGATCACAGTGCGAATAGCAGCAAAATATGTGAACTGATCTCACAGTGAGAGCAGACTTAATCTGTTCCCCTCTGAATCAGAGGTGTTAGAGGTCTGACCTTGTCTGCACAAAGCTGAAGAAAGCAGTCAGCTGGGAAAGAAGCACAGAGCTGCTCCCCACACTCATTTACTCCTCCTGCAGAAGAGATAGTGGCTCTACTTCTCTTATCAAATGGCAGCTGGAACTAGGTAATCCTCCTGCAGGACTGTGAGACCAGCACACCTTAATTCCTTCTGCATGTGAACCACACCTTAGCTGGCTGTGGAAATGTGTAATGCAGCAGGACTACTTCTATCAGAGAGCGCAACACTGCACTGACCCGCGGGGGGCACAGTTGCCCCAAGTAATAAGGTTGTCAGGTATGTGTTATGAATCCTGGCAACTTGCTGGCCTCTTCTTTTGCACAACTTGAATGCCTGGCTATAGGTTCTAGTCACTGTATTGTATAGCAATTCTTTTTTCTTAGCCTTTTTTCAAGACCTCTCCCACCAAAACTTGTTCCAATATGAGATTTCTTCATTTAGGGAAGGTCTTTTATTGCTGCTATTTCCTAGTGCAGAAGAACTACACACACCAGTAACTTAGTACACTGACCAAAGCTGAACAAGTGTGCTTGCTTGGGATGTTGCTTTCTGCTGTGAGAATACCATTTCCTTAAGAATGGCACTGGTTTGCCTTTTGACTTCTTCAATGTCTATTTCCACACCATAGCTTCAGGCTATATCTTCACCTCTGCAGTGGGCCAGGGGCACTGGCACTGAATTAATTTCCTAAGCTTCCAAAGATTTTATCAAAGATTCTATGACAGTAGCTGTCCACCTTAGAGAAGGGAAAGATCTTTATCCTTGTATTGAGTGTCAGCTGGTGAAGGTAGATCTCATAAATAAGTTATTAAGCTATCTTGCCATCACTCTGTCCCCTGGAGTCCCTGAGACTCATGAGAAACGTGCAAATAGTTTGACTCATTCTTCATTAAAGTACACAGACTCACCCAATTGTCAGTCACCCTCCTGTTACTGCCCAGACTTGTCACAGTGAGGCCTAGTCATGAGACACATGACAGCATCTGCAGAAGTGACATCTCCTGTCAGATTTTATGTCCATGTCATGGAAGAAAGGTTTAAGCTGTTTACAAGCATCTGAGACAATCAGTTTAGTGCTGGGATCTGAAGTCCTCTTTGTCTGGAGGGGATGCTGGGTGTTTCTCCCAAATGGCACAAAGGATGGTGAGACAGAGAGCAGCATAAGATGCTTTCCACTGAGGCCACTGCTAGAGCTCTTGCCTGTTGTCAGAGTCAGCTGTGGGACAATGTGGATGCTTCCAGACAAGCAGAAGATGGATATGAGGTCCTTAGATGCCACTGACCAGTCTGTTCTTTACAGCTGGAGTCTAGGAGTCAGTGTGTTCATCCTTCTTTTCGGCAATTAAGGAAGTCACGTTGTTCTCCAGCTTCATATGCTTTGATTTATCCCATCCCCATGATGTAGTCCTTTGTAGTATTGCATGTCCTAGGTAAACTGAGGGTAGTAAGCAGTAGCCCTCCCTTGTTCATGTGCCCTGCTGAATGGTTCCTCTGTAGTATCACTTCTTCAGAGGGTTCCCCAGGAACAGAAGTCACTGAATTTAGGCAAAGCAATCTTGGCAACAAATCTCAGTTGGTCACAAAGGCTTGTGAACAGTTTGAGTCTTATATCTGCCTCAATATTTGTTCAGTTGATTTCTGCTGAGCCTCCATGTTCCTTGCATCTGGTTCAATACCTTCAGTGTTAAATCTTGGGTTGGAGCTGCCATGAGAAGATTGATTTTCTGAACCTAGCTCCTCTGCCTGGCATCAGGGAGGACCAGTTGCACCAGCCACTGCAAGAAGTTCATCTGAAATGCCTGACTGGCCCTGGCTGGGACCACTCGCTAATTGTGATGGAGATGGTGCTCCTCATCTCCACATCTGAAATCTGCTGGGCATCGCTGTCTTTGCCAAGCTCTTTTCCTGCATCGCTGACTTTGCCAAGCTCTGCCAACACACAACAGGTTGGTTTGATTTTGTCCTCTCGAAGTTATCTAACTCCTGCTGCAGGGCTGGGAAGGCTCGGGAGTGCTGGTGTGTGCCTGCTCTGTGTCCGACCACATGTGAATACATTTATGGATGCTCTTTTGTAATTACTGAATTTATTGATGGAAGGAAGAAACTATTGATTCTGACAGCTATTTAAAAAAGATATTTATAAGAAAAAGTTAACATTTTTAAGGTTTCTTGTTTTGTAGGTCTGCAAAGAGTAACAGCATGCAAGCACCTAAAATGTCCTTTTTAAAACCAAAAAACAGGCAGATCACTCTAATTCCCACAGAAATTTAACAAGTGCAGCTTGTAAGATTTATCAGCTGATTTAACAACCCAACAATAAATACATTGCAACTTTGTAAGATTAAGTATTGTTGGTACCATGCAGAGATTGAAGAACAGAGATGATTACAATAAACCCCACTCCCCTATTCCTGTATCTGCACCCAATAATAATTATGCAAGAAATAAGCAATATTTCAAGAACAACGCTGATGTTAATTGCCTGTTTTCAGAGGTATTTTGTGTTGCTGTGTAGATTACAAAATTGCTATTATGCAACCAGAAAGACGAGATCCTCTAAGACTGTTTTGCCATCGGAGCTCAGGAGCACATCGCCCCACTCACAGGGTTGTGGAGTGGGACTGCCGGAGCCCAGAGCCAGCGGACAGGGGCCGCTGTATTTGTCTTTGTTAACCCTTGTGACCTAACGATTGCCCTTTTCAAAATGGATTTAAAAAAACCAAAACCAACATATTTCAGAAAGCCTTGAGGATATTATATATTTTTTCTTTTTTTTTTTTTTTTTTATGTTAGACCAATGCAATTTGAGAGAGAAAGCATTACTTATGGCCATGTACCTAGAGTGCGTTCTATACATTTTGTGTTACTTTCCAGACAGCGTTCTAACAATTGAAAAGAAACTGTGAGCAGGGTCTGCGCACGCTCCCGCTCGGTGTTCCCGGGCGCTTCAGGTATGGATCGGCATGTCCCAGAGTCGGTAAAACGAGCGTCCCAAAGCGCTCCGCGGCACTCCCAGCGATTGCGGACAGCGCCGGTGCGGGGCGCGGGCAGAGCCCGCCCGGGGCGGCTGCTGCGGGAGCCGCGCCTGCCGGGCTCCCCGGCGGAGGGGTGCGAAGCGAGCCCCGCTGCCCGGGCAGCACGGTGAGCTTCCAGCCGGGGAAGCTCCGTGCTGGCGCCGCTTTTTTTCTCCCTTGGCAGAAAGTTGTGCAGGAGCCTGCCCCCGGCTGCCCGGGGCGAGGCGGCGCCGGGGCGGGAGGGGTGCGAGCGGCGGGCCGGGTCCGGGCCCGGGGCGGGGCAGGGCGGCAGGGCCCGGCCCCGCTGATGTCAGCCGGGACGGGGGAGGAGAGGAGGGGGAGCGGGAGCGGCCGCCCGTGTTCCGGGTCAGGCGCGGGAATGCGCGGCGGTGGCCGGCAGCGCTGCGCTCGGCGCCCCGCGATGCCCCTGCGGGGAGGGCAGCGGCCCGCCGAGAGGCACTAGGGGGACGCCCCCGGTTCCGCCCCGCTCCGGCTCCCGCCCATTGTTCTCCCGGGGCCGCCGCGCTCGCCCGGGGCCGCTTCCCGCCGGTGGCGGCGGCGCGCTGGATGCGGCTGGCGGCCGCTGGCTCGCCGGGACCCGCGCTGCGCGGCGGCGGAGCGGGCAGCGGCTCCCGCGGCCCGCGGCGAGGAGCGGGCGGCGGTGAGCGGCGGCGCCCGCCCCGCGGCCCCCGGCGGCGGGGCGATGTTCCACTGCATCCCCCTGTGGCGGTGCAACCGCCATGTGGAGTCCATCGACAAGCGGCACTGCTCGCTGGCCGCCGTGCCCGAGGAGATCTACCGCTACAGCCGCAGCCTGGAGGAGCTCCTGCTGGACGCCAACCAGCTCCGCGAGCTGCCCAAGGTGAGCGGGAGTGGCAGCGGGGGGGGCAGGTGAGCTGCCCCGGCAGGTGCCCGCCGAGCTCCCGGTCCGCGCCCGCACCGAGGCGGCGGCGAGGGGCTCCTGGGGCCGTGGGTCTGTGGTAGCAGCCCTTGGAGTTAAAGGAAGAGCCAGAGTTTCAGGTTAGCGTTTCCCCGGAGTTGGATGGGAAATGGCTTTCTCGAGCAAAACCTGGAGATCGGCGTCTTACGGCAGGACAGGTCCTGTTGGAGGGCAGGGGGGTTGGTGCCGCAAGTCGCAGGACATGAGTGTATATTGTGATTAACACGCACGTCATCGGAATTACGAGACCTTGGAGGGTATTCGGCCCTCCCCTTTTTTCCCCTTTCGGTAGATACTATCTGCTCCGTACATGGGAAAACCAAAACCCTCCAGCAGATAACCGCGTTCCCGTTTCTGCCTTCTACTCCTGGAAACTTTGTTGTGCAAAACACGAGAGTCTAAGTCCCGCGCAGTTGTCAATGTTTTACTTCTCACTAGAAGCTTGTACTCAGACTTTTATGCATACTATATTTTTGGTATTCTTGTCAAAGGTGAATTCACTTTAAATTCAACGTGGTTTTGAGACTTTGAAGTGGCACCTACCAATGTGCTTCTCCAGGTGGCACTTGCAGATTTTGCCAGAGGAACTCCATCAGAGTGATTGCAGCGAAAGCACTGCGGCTCCACAGATGCAGAGGGAGTGGGAGGCACGCTCGACTTCTGAATTGAGGACCCACGGGCTTTTTTCCCCGTGTTTATTCTTTAAACTTTGGACAATTCAGAAGCCGTTGTGAGTTGTGATTGGTAGAGTTTGACACGGGAAGTGTTACTGGAAGCTACATCTTAAAGCTATGTGGACACTTACTAACTTGGAGTCCAAGAAACTGAACTCACTAGCCAGAAAATTTTTCAAAAGCACCTTTGTTTGTACCTGAATGAAAGTTTCTCTGTTCATACCCAGACTTAAACAGCCTTAGCTTTTCCTTTTTGAAATTCAGTGCACTCACATACACTCTTTTTTTCAGCCCTACATGGTAAGAGTAATTGTGGTGGCTAGGTTTTCCTTCAGACAGTAGTAAAAATATTCAGTTGAACCGATGTGTTAAATTTGGCTTTTTCTTTTGAAAAACCTAGGCACAAGGTTGCATCTTGTTATGACTGAACTCTTTATCCTTCTGAAGTAGAGCAAAACTGGTTTGCATAGCTTGTGTGTGGATGCTATTTTTACTTCCAGCTGTTTTTGCTGGCTTTGTGCACAGACCAAACTCAGGAGTCCCTTTGTACTAGACCTTTGTTTTTAGTGTTGGCTTTCAGGCTTGTACACATCACATTACAGGGGTATTTAATGTGTGTGTGACTAAAATCCCATTGACACCCATGGCTCTCTGATTTTTTAAAAAAAGAATAAATTCACCACCAACTGGTTGCTGTGTACAAATGTAAAAGATGATGTCTGTTCATGGTGTTATATGGTATTAATTTCTGTAAATAGAGTGCAACCGTTTATTGGTTCTCTTCTATTCCTTGAACCATAATATATGAAATAGCTTTTTGCCATGTGTTGCTTAAAAAGACCATTTTTTCCCCAATAGTTACATGTGGTTTTGCATTGCATCCCATGCCTGTAAGAAATAGCTGAGGGGGTTAAAAAGGTCCATAAACCAACCTAAGCTCCTTGGCATTGTGGTGGAATCAAGCAGAAAATGAAGTTAGAAAAAAGGTTATTTTTGTAGTTTTTTTTCTTTTTTTTTTTTTTTAATGTGCATGGATCATGTTACAGGAGTGCCTAAATATACTGTAGGAATATGTTTGTGGGTTTTTAGCTGGACTAGGAGGAATCTGATGAAATACAACCACAGAAATATACTTGTATCTCTCCTAAGTACTTTGTGCCTTGTCAGCAATGCAGGGAGGCATTTTTATTGGGGCTTCCTGCACAAACCTATGAACTTTTCTTGTCAGTTCCTTATTATTGATTTGTAATAAATGGAATATAGTGCCATCGCTCATATAACTGTCGACTCTGCAGGATTCTTAGGTACAAAAATAGAGCTGCAGTTCTGAATGGGAAACTAATTTATTGAAGGTGAAACTGATGGGAAGAGCCCTGTTCAACTTTTCTACCAGCAGATAGATAGTTCTTAAAGTTCTCCTCTAGAAATCTGGTTGAGGAGAATAATGGAAGATCTCTTAGTGGAAAGTAGCTACAGCATATATTGCTCATTCCTGTTATATTTAAAGGGTAGTGTCAATGCGAAGTACACATACAAAATTGGTAATCAGTGCAAAAAGCTGGGGTAGACCATACCTCTGGTAGAGAAAACATGGGGGAAATCATCAGAGTGTGTAATTAACAAACTGTTAGGTCAGCATAGATAAAAGTGGTTGTTACATCCTTAATTTAGTGTAATTCATTATATTAGTCTGAGCTCCATTAAGTTTCTTCTCTACATACATAAAGGCAGTAATACAAAATCAAGCTAGATTGGGCTGAGTTGAGGCCAAAACAAGTCAGGAGAATTGTATGATTCTCAGTGGCTGGTTAGTTAGGTGTTTTTCAGTGCTTGATGAAGTCCTGAAGTTCACAGTGATCTGTGCCAATTCCCGGTGAATCACCTGTGGGCTGTGCCTATGCCATAAAATAATCCTTCAGCACTGATAAGGTGTTTGTGTTGCTGAAATGGTTGTGATGCCCCTTAGGAAATTGCTGCTGTAAAGCCTCACCTTGGCACAGTGAAGAAGAATTGCCCTTTAAACTTGCAGCAGAAGTTGCCATGGATGGAGGAGGAAACCCTGACTCTGCTGCTCAGCTCTTCATTGTGCACACAGGTAGTTCGGATTCGTGTTCCCACTGTGGGCAGCTGTGGTCTGAAAGGTATTTTACATTACAGGTCTTGTAATGCTTCTCTGAAATTGAGTAGATACTGGTGAGTTCTTTTACCAACTTTGCCATGGCTACAAGTCAGACAGTGATGATGGCTTTATTTCTAGATATCCACTTTTCATCCACTTGTGTGTAGGAATCCCCTGGCCCCGCTCTGAGCACGATTGGGGGAATCCTACATGGGCTGAGATGAAAGATGAAAAACGCTCTTCTCTTCATCCCTTCAAGTGTAAAGCTTTCTGAGGGAGATAAATATCAGCAGGTGGCATGATGAAATATGTGGACCTGCTGCATTTCTCTCAAGCTGATGAGGCAATTTGTGTTGGATGCACACGCTTCCCCCCCCCCCCCCCCCCCGGTTCTCTCTGCCCCCATTCTATCAAGTAGCAATAAAAGGTGTTCTTTGGTTGGTTTGATCCAATGCACCAGTTAGAGAATACATACTAATCCATCCTAAAATCTCCATTTTGAGATACAGAACTAGTCCTTGGCTTTGTTTAATTTGCAGTCTTTTGTAGCATACTTGAAACCTCTCTTATTCTAGAATAAGCTAGTAGAATGTGGCATATGTTAGGGTGTTAATGTTAAACAGATGAAACACACATAAAAATCCTTTCAAAATATGGAAGGCAACTTAGAGAATTGTTGTAGTGTCTTGAAGGAAAATGACTAGCAGGACTCAGCACTGTTGCTGAATTGTCTGTTATAAGAGTCATGTGAAATATCCTTGGGAGAAACAAAGAATACACTTGAATCATGTTGAGGGAATTACTTCGCTAGTTTTATTTTTGTATGCTGACCAAAATGCATGGTAGACTTCTTCACCTTTTTCTAAGGGGAGAGGGTGGGAAGGGTTAATCTGGAAAACACCTGAAAGGAAATGTCTGAGAAGCAGAGAGAGATGGATGTCATTGCCCCTGTTATTTCTACTCTTTCCCATGTTTGCTTCCTTGTGCATTAATATGTGGACCAGAAAAAGAACTGTTCTCTGGCCCCCTTTTCCTTGCAAATATCTTTTTTTCACCAAGTTGTATCTAACAGCATTTCAAGAATACAAGGTAATAATTTTTGTTTGTAGAGTAACTTAAAGGTTTTTTATATAATTTTGCTGCTGCACATTTGGTTTCTCATGTCCGTAAGTGAATCTTTGTCAAGGTTTCCTTAGCTGCTCTGCTGGATTCTTGGATCCCTTCTTCACTCCATTCCCCAGTTACACGATGCAGAACTTATGCTGATAGTGACCTTTTTCTGTCTTTACCACTGATGTCTCAGACTCCTCACCCTGCATGTTCATACTTTCCCATCCTCCCCCATCCTTCGTGTTCCAGGATCTTTCTTATTTCCTCCAACCTAAAGAGCTCTGTCTGCCGTCTGTTGTTGGTGCTTTGCTTCCTCACCTATCCCTTCTGTGGTGGGTTCTTGACTGCCCTTACAAACATATCTTTCCTTTGTACACTGCTCTTTCCCCTTCCTTTCTGCTGCTTCCCAGGTTCCCTCCTCTGCTCTTGCCCTTCTTGCAGGATAAGCCAGCCTGGTGGGATGTGCTGGAGGAGCAAGCTGTATACTATTAAGCTGCTGGTGGTTTTCCACAATAATGTTAAGTCTCTCTGAAGCCTTTCTCAGCAGATGTGGCTGTTTTCCCACAGAACACCAATTTCTAGCTGTCAGCATGCTTCTCGCCACTTCTGTTTCACAAGACAAATTAAAGAGCTGCACTCTTTGGTCTGAAAAGGATGGGCGATGTATAGGGTTGGTGGTAAAGTGTAGCTCTTAACTTACTTCAATAATTTCTTCTCCTGTGTTGGATCCCGTGTGCCTTCTGTTGATACTTTTGTATATCTGATTTTATTGGGGAAAAAAAAAAGTGGTTGCCAGTGTGCATAGAGCAACTTAAAAATCTAGTTTGTGTGGTTTTTTCCTAAACTCATTGTGTTTTTATTTTCCGTGGGAATGAAGACTTGAGGAATTTTTGAACTCAGGCTGTAATGTGCAGTATATAATTTGCTGCACGTCAAAAACTATTCTTCACTGAAGAGTAGGCTTTCTGGCAAATTGCTTTGATAGAAGAAAATAACATATTCTGCATGATGCATTTCAATAGCTTTTCTAATGAAAAGCATCAGATAAAAGTAAAAAGCTTTCAATTCTATAAATCAGTCTGTAGCTGATGAAATGGTGTTTTCTACTCCTGTACATTAGAATTTAAGGGCAAACACACCCTGTCAGCTTAATTTCTCTGTGATTCATATTTACTGTAGAAAACTGAATCCCTGTATATTTCTTTTTTCAAAGAAATAAAATAATCTAAGGAACCCTTGAATACAGTATTATATTTTGGCCTTTGTATTAAATCACAGCATTCTTTACATTGGTGGATGGTGGAAATAGCTTATAACTTGTGTTTTGCTGCTGTTTTGTCTTGCTGCTGCTCAGTTCTTTAACTCAAAGAATAAAGACCACTTTCCCATGATACTTCTAGCAGATGTTGTTTATGGAAAAACTTGGTGGAAAAAAAAAATAAAAATTGAAATTTTTTCTATGCACTTAGTTTAGCCTAAGAGTCTGAGGAAGTGTTTCTTTGTTTCCTTTGGGGAATGATTTTTATGTAGTGTTTGTAAACCAAATGTAGTGCAGCACTGAATCATTTCACTGAATCATTTCACATCTCTGAGCTTACTAATGATATCTCTCATCTGTAATTTTTCTTCTTGGTGTTATATACTAAAGTTAGAGTTACTAGGTAGATGTGAGACCCTTTTTCCAAGAGACCTGTTTAAATCCTGGCCCTCTTCATGTGCCCCAGTTTCTTTGTTAGAGATGCTGCTGTTCTGCTGCTGCTTGGCATTCAGCACCGTCGGTATCTTTGTTATGTGTGGTGTTGAAATCCAGGGTGCTGTTATCTTACCAAAGTCATGTGAAAGCTCCTTAAGAAACAGTCCCTCTGTTCTTCCCATTCCATACCTTTGTATCAGGAAAAAACCTGTTCTGGACTGAGTTTCAGTGTTCTATCATTGTTTCTATCATTATGCAACCATAAGCCTGAAAGACACTTGTTTGGTCAGTGGCCAGTAATCTGTGGAAAGACATGATTATCATATTGTACCTCTCTTTAAAGTCATGTTTATGGCTGCTTAAGTTGTACATCTATAGGAACTTTATTTCCTTTTATTGAATGCATAGATCTCCTTGGGTTTGGAAAGATGTGGTGGCATACCTCACATGGCTGGAGTGCTGCAGTGGATGAAGACAGGCTCTTTAAGGACAGGCCAGGAAGGCAGGGATGGGGAGTTGCCCTTCGGATGAGACAGCAAGCAGGGATTTGTGAAGTTTTTCTTTGGGATGGATGATGGGCCAGCTGAGAGCAGTTTGGGATTAGTAGATGACATTGTTTTGGGTGTCTGCTGTAGACTGCTTGATCAGGATGAAGTAGTAGAGCCCTTCTTCTGAAGTAGTCTCATGTTTGCAGGCTCAGGCCCTCACATGGGTCTTGAACGACATGACAGCTTATGGGATAACACATCAGGACATAAGCAATCCAGGAGTTTTCTGAAGTGCTTTGGTGGCTTCCTAACACAGGTGCTCAAAGATTTAATGGACAGAGGTGATCTGTTGGACCTCATACTTAAAAACAAGGAAAGGCAGGTTGAGATGTGAAGATCAGGGTTGCAAGTAGCTGTACTGACCTTGCCACCTTGGCTGTAGTGACCATGAGGTAGTGGAGTTCTGGGTTCTGAGAGGAAGGAACAGGACATAAACAGCATCTTGAGAAAACAAACTTTGGTATGTTTAGGATTCTCCTTGGAAGAGGCTGGTAAAAAAGATGTTTATGCTGCCATTCAGCAGGACAGGGAGATGCTGGAGAAATGGGCAGAGAGGAATCTCATGATGTTCAGTAAAGAGAAATACACCTCCACTGGAGAGAAATAACCCAATTCTCCAGTACAGGCTGAGGGCCAACCATTTGGAAAACAGTTTTCCAGTAAAAGGCCCTGGGTAACCTGGTGGACAAGTTGTCTGTCAGCCAGCAATGCTCCTTCATGACAGAGAGAGCCAACAGTATCCTGGGCTGTGTAACAGAAAACATTGCCAGCAGGTGATCCTTGTCCTCTGCCTAGCTTTGGGGAAACAGACCTGGAGTGCTTTGTCTAGTGCTGGGTATCCCAAAAGAAGAGACATGGACATACTGGACATACACTGTAGGGGCCATAAAGGCTGTTAAGGGCTTGGAGCATCTCTCAGGAGAGAAGGCTAAAGCAGCCAGAATAGAATACTTAAGCCTTGAGAAGAAAAAGGCTATGGTTGTATATAAATACATATTAATCAGCATGAAACCTTGCTTGGGGTGCCCCATGACCTTACAAGAGGCAGTGGGCAAAGGCTGAAACACAGGGAACTGTCTGAAATATGAAAATACTTTTTTACTGTGAGGATGGCCAAACACTGGCATGGGTTGTTCAGAGAGCTTGTGCAATCTCTGTTCATGAAGATGTTGTAAACCTGACTGAATGTGGCCTAGGTGACCTTCTCTAGGTGACCCATGCTTTGAGCAGGGGGTGCACTAGGTGATTTCTAGAGCCCCTTCCAACCTCACCTATTTTATGATTCTGTATAGGGCTTATCAAAGATTTTGGCCGTCTTTAACTTGGGTGTTTTTATTGATACAAATTGAATTTTCAAGGTTTATTCAGCCTCAGATGTTTCATTGATTTACTTACTACCTTGATAGTGTCATGGTGTTTTTGCACATCTTGCTGCAAATCCTTAAAGAAATACCACTGTATGATTTGAACAAGCATGTATTTACAGTTAGTGTCAGAGAGAGAACTGTGCCACTGGGTGAAGATGAAGCAGACTGCATACACACAGTAAAAGTAGTTTTATTGAAAGTTCAAGAATTTCTTCAGACAAATGCTACTTAAAATACTTGCTAAGAACATCAGTATCTTGAGAATATATTACCTTTTGTAACCTGTTGTGGCTATAGTCGATTAGTACTATCATGCAGTATATGCTTGAATTAGCAAAATCCATAATAGTTTGTAGAGAAGCAACATTGTATCCCTTTATTAGCATACCTCTAAACATAAAGTTGAAGGCTACAAAGTTTAAACTAGATAAGTATGTCTAGGTTTTCTCCTCCTAGTATAGCATAGGACTTGAAGAAATACTTTACCTTTTGACATCAAATATGAAAGACCACAGTCTGATGGAAGCAGAGGAAGAACTTAGTCTGCTGTTTCCCAAAGGAAAGTCATTATCGTCCCTGCAATTGTTCAGAAGATTTTTGAAGTTTGCTTGATTTGAAATATTTTTTAATGGCAGTTTTTTGTAGTAACAGCTCAGCTCTACTGATTTTTGACCTGAGTTGAAAATAATGAAATAGTTATGTTTCAATACCTTTAACTTTTTTTTAGTGTGTACTGTTGTAGTAAACTGGTAGCATTCCCTTCTCTTTGTGATGTACATAGGTGAGACAAGGTTTGTGGGCAGAGATTATATGTCTGTACTTCTAAAATACATTTTATGATTATAGATAGTTATTTTTCTAATTATATTAGTTGGTCTAGAAAAAAAAAGACATTGCCTCCTGCCAACAGTCTTGTATACTGGAAAAATGCATGCTAGAAATTCATTAGAGAGATTAATGTGGGCTTTGGTTGTTTTTTTTTCTTTTCCTCCAAATGGCAAATGCATTTAAGTACAATCAATCTGTATTTCATTGTAGTGGATGTTTTCTGGCTTCTCTTAAAGGCAGAGGTAATCCCTCTCACCACTGTGGTGTAACAAAAAGCTCTAGCATGGAGTGCTCTTTAACCTTTACTGCCTCTGCTTAATTGACATAAAAGAGAAAGTAAATCCTTGTCTGCCAGGAACAGTAGGAAACAGCCTGGTCAATGCATTGCTTGGCACCACAGCATTTTGATTCAGTGCTGCAATGTATTGGTTTTTCAGAGTGGATAGTCCCCTATTTGTCTTTTAAAAGGAATAGTAACAACTGAGAGTAGGACCTGCAATTGGCCCATCCTTGTCAGTGGTTCAGAAAATAGCAAATGCTTTGAAAATGAGGTGTCAGAAGCATAGCAGGTCAATGCTGAATCCTAGCTTCAGTGAGGCATTGGTATAATTTTTGCTCTGTTTTCTATAGGCCTTCCACCACAGCCCTTCTTGCCTGGCTGATCTTTCTTTTCGGCTTTCATTTCAAGTACCCATTGGAGTGAGAGACAGTGGTTGTAGCATCTGGTTTTGTTTAGGATATGTGCCCATGATGATGTTTCATTAATATTTTTATCTTGTTGTAAAATCTAATAATTTTGTTAATGTTTTGTATGGACTCCTGCTTAAATGTCCATCTCCATGATGTCTTTCATTAATATTCATGATGACAAAGTTGGTAGTAGAATGTTGCAGGACCAGAACAATAGCTTGAATATATTCTGCATACATGACTGGGTGTGTGAAACAATCTTTCATCGTGCCAAATACATATAATAGTTCTGGTTTTGCTCATGGCACATGTGAAGACAGAATTAGAGACCTCAGCTGCATGGAGTGGTTGTTCATTTGCCAGCCTGCCACAAGACAGGCAGGCAGAGGTCTGTGTGCTGCTGTCCATCACCAGCTGCTGCTGCATCTCTTCATGGCTCCAGAGGAAGTCCATCAGCTGCTTCTTTGATGCAGAGTCATCAATTGCATGACCCTGCTGTCCTGCACTGTGAGTTTGTCCCGCCCTCAGGCATTGTTTCAGTATCTCAGGAAGTATTTTATTTGAAAATTAAAGTGTGTTCTGCCCAAAGGATTACGTGGGATCCATATTTGTGAAACCCTGTTGCCTTTGCCAGATGTCCTCGCTCTCAGATGAAAGCAGACAGTGATTTGTGGGGTCCTGATGTTGCTAGCAGGCTTTGTGGGAGATGCCAAACTGATAATGCCCATGCTTGGCTTTACTGGAGTCGGCTGAGATCTCTTTTCACACTTCATGAATCCAGAGTAGGATTCAGCTTCCTCAGCATTTTATTGTGCAGCTAGTTTGGATGTGCTTCTGTGAGAAAGGTGTCCGTTTTCTGTGCTCTTGCTGGTTTTCTTCAGCGCTCCCACCCGTGCTACTGGCAGAAGCCTCTGGGTTGGATTTTAAGACAGATGTACAGGATCGCATCCTAGAAGGAGTTTTTGCTCACAAGTTACTTGGGGATTTTGACTGAGGATGATGTCTTGAGGCTGGAGTGGAGTGCAGAGTGCATTACAACTTGCTGAGAGCTCCAGACTGGGATGTCCACTGGCTGGCTGGAGTAGAAGTGATATTTGAAATCCCACCGGTTGGTGAGTATAGGGCACTGAGTGTCCTGTCTCCTTAGCAATCCTTAGCACTGAGTGACCAAAGGCCTTTCTAGTTTGTCAAAGACCTTTCTGTTGATGACTTTGACAGAAGTGGATTGGAGAGGAATGAGGAAAAGCTCGCCCTTCCCTCTTCGCCTGTGCCCTTCAGGCAGATGGGGGATGTGAATGTATGCTTGTGCCGGAGCCTGGTTATGAAACCCATTCCAAGGAAGCTGAATGCTTGAATTCAGTGGTGCTGCTTCACTATGGGATTTAATCCTTATTTTCCTTATGGTGTCCTGACCACCAAGCAGTGTGTTCACCTAAAATGAGTTGGGCTTCCTCTGCTCTCACTGAAGCCTTGCAACAGTGCAGACAAAATGGTAACTTCTAGGGGCCAAAAGCAAGGGGCTAGGGACCTTGTTGGGGAGCAGCTGTGTCGCAAGGTTGTTTCGTGGGTTTGATGCCTTATCTCTTGTTCACTGCTTTGCTTAGCAAAATTACCTCTTGTGTTTTCCTGAAGAAAGACCTCAGAAAAAGATCTTTCTGAAGCAGTATAAAAAGTGTGGGGAAGGATTTGCTGTAATTTCCCTTATCTGATGACCAAAGGAGGATACATAGCTGGTAATTGGAAATAAACAAATGAAATGGTGTCCCCATTGATTTTTGTTTACAATGTGAGAGAAGAAACTGGAGCCTAAAATAAGATTTGAAATAAGAATGCATTTAGAAGTTAAACTGTGTTTAAATTACTATGTACTACTTAATTCTAAAGCACAGATAGTCTTTAGTTGGTCATTTGTAAGTTTGGAAAACAGGTGAAATAAATATATTATTAAGCAACAGAAGTACTTAAGAAACAGAATCTAATAACATACTGTCTTTTAGCTTACTTAATTCATTTTCATATAACAACGTAATTGCCTGAAGAAGCTAGAAAGCTGAGGCAGCATGTGTATGTGGAAAATCCATATTGGCATCTGAGGGAAATCTGACATAAGAGCAAATGCTTACAAATTCTTAATCTTGTCTTAATCTTGAGCAACAGCTCAAGTGCCTGCAAAAAAAACCAAACCAAACCAGAAGCAAAAAACCACCAAACCCTCATCCTATTTGGTATGTATGTAACCATGGAACAAATTAATTTGCAATTTTCTTTCTCCTTTACATCTCATTCCAATTTCTACTGCTTATGCTAGCCCATTGTGAGAATTAGTAAAGGTTCTAATTTTTAATTCTCTTTGCTGCTAGTAGTAGCTTTTTTATAGAAATGTTTTGCTTAACACAGTAAACATTTAGCTATGCTACCTGTGCCAGATGAGTTTGGAGTGTGACATGTCTCTAGCACCGCAAAGGCTCTAGTAGCTCAGATGATGCTGAAATGTTGCTCCTCTGCTTAACAACATTAGCTGCAAATAGGTCTTTGTTTCCTCCTATGTGTTTTACTTCAATTGTTTATTGTTTTCATGTATTTCCATTTATGCTTTTTAATTCCCATCAGCTAAGGTGCTGAATTTTCAGGGCAAATTCTCAGGCATGAATATTTTTTGTTTTGGAAGAGAACCATTGAAAGAAACCTGGAGACATGTTTTCTTGGTCACTTGCACGGAAGACAATATCCTACTAGTTTGGCTCAAATATAAATTTTTTTTTTTTCCTAGAATTGAGTGCCAGTTGTAGCAGTATTCTTAAAAAAAAAGGCATAAAAAATGAGGGCTCTGGGATCACACTGTCTGTTTAAACCTTTCAGTGAGTCATGCACTTATCTGTTACTTTTTTTCCTTCTGTTGGCTGATGTCGACCCAATTTTGTCAGACTGAATTTTTTTTAAAATACATGTCTCAGTGAGAGAGTCTTGGTTAGTTTTCCAGTGAGTGAAGGGATCTTTCAAGATGTATATTCTTAGAAAATCCATAGAATAGAAACCTCTATAAATTCTTTGATAGAAGGAAAAGCTTCAGCTGAGGGTCAGGAACTGTTGCTAAATAGCAAGTTGTAGGCTACTTCAGTGCTCATGCTCATGGCATTATTTTTCTCATTGAGGCACTATTAATTAGGCTGACTAAACTAAACAGCATTACAAGTGTTGCCAAGATACTCATAGAGGCATTGGGTCTGCAATCAAAACCAGCTATTAGAGCGTGCTGGGTGGCTATACTGCTCTGGCCAACAGCCCCATTGCACTTTGAATCATGTTAGAGCTTATCAAATAGAGACAGAACTGTGTTAGATACATCAAATTAGGAACATGTTTCTTGGCATGTATTTTAAAAATCACAGGTATTTATACACATCTATACATATATATATATATATATATATATATATATATATATATATATACACACACATGTTTATGTTTGTTGAACTCTTATTGAGTAAGCTTTTAATTCTTGTTGTTCCCTGTTTTCCCTTCATTCCCTTTGTGGCTCTTTTGGAAGGTAAAACATGTATGGCCAAAAGGAGTTGATTGCCTCTCCAGCAGTGCTTCAGAGCACTAATGATGTGCCTTAGATAAAGGGAGAACAGTTACCAAAATGAGAGTAGGATGCATTAAACATGCAAGAGTGATTGAGTTCTGTAATTTAAAGGAAAAAAACCCAAGCCATTAGTTCAAAGAAATGCCATTCATGTAACTGCAGTTTGATTTTATCTAGGAAATGGTGTTATTCATTAAAAATTGTTATGCAGGAAGAAAATAAAGCTTCCAGTTAATTTTTCTTTTAAGTAGTAGTCAGCTGAAGAAACAGGAATGTCTTTAAATACTGTGTAATATTACTTGTTGCACTCGTGCTCTGCACATTTAATAAATACAAACTGCATTGACACGTGGTACTGTGAGTGCCTCAAACCTTCCTGAGGATATCCAACTCTTCGGAGGTTTTGGATGACTGCTCTGTCTTTTAACCATGTTCCTTCTGTCTTTGCTCACATGCCATTGAATATCTGTCAGGGACAACTGTTGCTCAGATAAGATTTGTAGGAGAACATCAATATTTATAACTGTCATATAATTTAGCAGCTATACACTGCTTTGAGGAACACATTTTGGCAAGTATTTATTTTTGAGTGTTAGGACAGATTGGGATCTCTCCTGTGGAGCGTACTCCTGTGATGTCTTTAAGTGCTTTTCTAAGCTTCTGATAGATTCTTGGTTTAGTAATTTTAATAAATATTTAGAGAAAGGCCTACATTTCTTTTAAAGTAAGAATGGTAATGATATGAAAATGCAGTTATGAATCTTTCGAGGACTATGAAGGATTAAAAAGTATTTGTGCCTGTTTTAATTGGAATATAAGTTTTTAGGGAGTTAAAAATATGGAATTATAGAGGATTTTACATTCCTCTTAAAATTTCAACTCTGTTAAAGAGCACTTTTAATATGGGGGAGGGTAGAGGAGTGTCATTCTGACTCAAAAATGCCTTTGAAATTCCACATTCAAATCTGGTGCATCTTTTACTGTCGAGTGTTTATAAACTTTTTAAAGCTCTATCTTTCTTATTCCCTAAAAGGAACCCATGTTTTTGAGGGAAAACACATTTGTTTCAGTTGTGGTTTATTTGTATGTGAAACAGTGTATACTGAAAGACTGATGCAAAACTGCAAAACTTCGCACTTAACTTGATTTATGATCTTGACCACAAGACACTAAAAATAAGATTGAAAGCCTACAAATAAGATTGTAATACAGATTGATGAAACTGCTTTTGCCTCGTGTCCTAGTAAGATGCCTTACTGCCCCTTTTTGTATCAAAATCATATCTGAGTGATGTTTAGAGCATATATTCCATCACCTAAATAAAGTAAAAACTCAAAGAGAGGTGCTAATTCCCTAGAAGGGATTGCAGGTGATGAAATGTAAGTGGGTATCCCAAATGTACAATATCCTCCAATTACCCTAAGGTAGCAAAACCATGGGGGGTGCAGGCAGGCACACATGCTGTGAGTGGGCGAGATGCACGCATTTGGCTGCTGGGTCAGACTCCCTATGTACTCCAGGAGCAGAAAACTCACTCAGAATTGGAGGAGTGTGTTCAGTTTTGATCAGGATGACTTGTGTGTAAAGTAATTTCATTCTGCACAAATCCTCACCACTTGCAGTCGCTCTTCTGAAAGCCCTGCCTGGAAGAAAGGAAAGTTGTGATAAGAGCTCCACAACTTTCTTAGCAATACCTACATCTCAATGGGTTTTAAATGTTCCCTTTTCGGTCACCAGCTGCTCCCAGTCCTGAGGTTGACCTGACTTTCAGCTTGGCCTGTTTGATTGTTATTTTGTCTTGGGAGCTGCCAGACCCCATGAGCCCATAGCTGGGGTCAGGGAATGTTCTCATCTTGCATTGTGTGCCGTGTTCTCACGTGGGCAGGGCTGGGCTAGGTTTTCCCTCAAGCAAAGAAGACCTGAAATGCTGCCCAGCTTTCATTAGTCCTTCTGAAACTGGGCCATAGAACAGAGGGTGTTTGGGGCTGTAAAGAAAGGCTGCCTGGGGGAGCTGGTTCTGTAACCTAGCTGGTTTTGGTGTTCACCGGTGAAGACCTTGTCAGCCCCTCTTCATTGGTTTTCTGGATCTTGTTCTTTAGAAGTCTCCCTGTGCATTAACTTCCTAATGAGCGCTGGTGTGTAATTAGGATGCTTTTAATTACTGTGCTTGGTAGCCTTGCCCCATTAATGACTTTAAGCTGGCACTCTGCATTTTGCTAGTGTCTATCTGCAATGATTTTTAACAGCAAGTTTTATGGATTTTTTTTACATACATTTTCATTTTAGCTAAAATACAGGTTATAGTTTGTCTGCATGTGAAAATTAAAACAAAATGTGCATTCTGGTACTGGTGTGAAGGTGATCTGCATGACTAATGCCATGCAATAGTTTTAACTAGCTCACATTTTAAAAGTAATTCCAGTTATTCCTCATCATTTATCATGCCTATATGTGAGTTATGTGAATATTTTCTGAAATGTAGTTTTTTCTTTCTTTCAGCCTTTCTTCCAGCTTGTGAAGTTACGGAAACTTGGACTTAGTGATAATGAAATCCAACGTCTCCCTCCAGAAATAGCAAATTTTATGCAGCTGGTGGAACTTGATTTGTCTCGAAATGGTAAGCTCCAAGGTTAATTTGTTTGATTCTCTACTGTCCTATGACATGGTCTAGAAAACTGTGGCAGTAGGGTTTTTCTATCTCAGAAATTGTTATCTGTGTTCTACAGAACACTTGGTTGTCTGATTCATTGATTTACCTGTAGTTCTAGAGAGATGGAGGAAAAGAGCAGAGGGGAGCTTGTGGTAGAAATACAATAATAAAATAGTGCTTGAATGTAGTTTTGTGTTTCTGAGAGCCTGCTTTATTTTCCAGTTTAAAAAATGTGGTAGTTTCATATGTGTATCTATCACAATGTTGACTTCTTTTCCCATGCTCTCTGAAATGCCTGGTATTTAGAGATGGAAAAAAAAAAAAGAAAAAAAAAAGAAGCTGAAAAAAAACAACCTGTTTTCTGTCCTAAAAAAGGGACTGCCTGTGGGTTAGAAGTCCAGTTCTTTATCTCTGCTCTGCTCTTTACCTGGGATTAGCAAGAGGCAGATTGGTGGTATTTCTGGTTGTACTTTTGGAAGACGAATCAGTCTGTTTGTCAACTGCAAAGATAAATTCAGAAAAGAATGCTGGGAGAATCTATCTTCTAAAATGTGTCATTAGAAACAACATGGGTTTATTGTTTGCTTGCAACGCTTGCTGCATATATTGTCCTGCATTGTGATGGAGGGAAAACATCTTTTTTTTTCTGTGGCCTGGTGAACTTACTAGTTCTACAAGAAGTTCAGGGGCTGGTGGGTCACCTTTAAGCAGTCTTTTGACCCAGTGATCTCAAAAGAGTGAATCTGTGTTAGCAAATTAGAGCAACTGTCAGCTATTTTTACTTCCTTACATCCAGTGGATGTGCACAAAATGCTCTCTCAGCTGTGATGGAAGGGGTGGGAGCGATCAAAGTTGTGTAACCTTGTAAATAAATGAGGGTTGTAATTGAATATTCAAGAAAATAAACAGTGTAACAGGGAGCCTTTTTTTCTTGATGGTTTAACTTCACATCGACTCTTTGTGACTGAAGAATATTGTTTGTACTTTACCTTTCTATTGCATATTTCCTTTATTTGTTTGGTGCTTTAAATTCTATCTTTATCTGATAATATAATTGATGAAGCGTGATGAGTCTTCAGGCAATTGCTGAAAAAATTCTGTGAACCATATAATTTTCTGTACATTAGGAAAACCTTTTAAGAGAGGAAAACTGGAAAAAACCCCAGAGTCTAAAGAGACAGATTAGTTAAAACATTTTAGAAATACATGAACATTAGTTGATGTGGTATTTGGCTACTGAGTTTGGCTGAGTTGGGTGCTGTCAGTGACAGACTTTATACAAAAAGAAACCCTCTGTTGGCTTCGTAGTTCTCTTTGCAAATGAATAACTAGCTGGAAATGAGCTGGTGGATCAGAGCCATGTGAACTCTTGTCAGCCTGACTTGGAAGTTGGCTTGAGAACTCAACTGTAACAAGAGCAGATGGTGTGAATGTTTATGGCTGGGTAGATGCGTGTGTCATTAGAAGTTTCTGCACAGGGAAGTATTTTACCAGTGATAGGTTGATCTAATGCAGGTGGCAGGGAGCAGTTCCTTTCCTATATCCAAGGTTCAGTGTTAATTACCCATTTTATTGCATTGCTTTCTTTTCTCTGTGGTTCATTGCAGAAGGTGACTGATACCGTTTCCCTGTGCAAATTAAATATGCGCTGTACAGTGTGGTGCAGGGGGGCTGTGACAGAAGATAACTAGTTTCACTTTCCACTGTTTGGCCATTTTTATGATTGTCTAATGGTTCTCCAAATCAAAAGGCAAAACACACACCATCTGGGATGCTGCAGGGGGAATTCTCGCAAAAGGTTTTTGAGATTTACGGTATTTTTATTTATTAGCTTTGTATTTTGAATACACCCTCCAGCATGTCTCATTCTAAACCCGCCACAGGTTTGTCCTGTTCAGTGGTTTGCACTCCAAAAGGTTTTGCTTTTCTGACTGCCCAAAACTACTTAGGGAAAAAAAAAAATAGGAACTCTTCATATTCCTTTCAGGCAGAGAAAAACAGTCCTGCTTTTCAAAATGCAGTATGCTGCATGAATAGGAAAGTGTAATGGTGACATCTGAGCTTGGGAAATAAGAGATCATTGTTCTGTGTTTTTTGTTGTTCTAGTTGTCTGGTTTGGTGCACTAATTGCCTTCAGTTCTGGCCATTCTGTTTTCTCAAGAGCTTAAAAATGCAGATATAAATTCATTTAATATTCTCTGCACGGGAATAGCTTTTTCTAGTTTAACCTCTCATCACAGAAGGAAGAAAGGGTTTTGAAAAAACAGAGTACTTCCATTTCTGCCATAATAAAATGGTAACATGTCTTCCTTTCTCCTGTTTTATAACCCTTTGGCCAACATACGATCTTTGAAGCCACTTGAGATGGTGGGTATGTCATATGGGTGGACTTGGGTGCTCCTCAAGCTGCAGTGGCCAGCTGTGCTTGGAGCAGCCATGAGGTGCTGAATCTAGAGGAGGGATTGGTCCCTGCTGATCTTTGGAGGTATCAAAAATATACTGTACACCTGTGCCATACAGCATTATGTGCTGTATAAATAGCCTTGCTTTGTAGACTCTTGGGGGAAGGGTCCATAGGGAAACTTTGAAATGTCTCTCTTAAATTCTCAGGTGTTTTAAAATGCTCAAGACATAGTATATATGTTAAAAATGTGCTACAATAATTAATTCTTCAAGTAGTTTCTTGGTTAATGAGTGAATCTAGAACTACAAAAATCCTTCAAAGAAATAAAACTAAAAAATCTTGAATAGATGTAAATTTGATGCTTGCTGTGTATGTGAGAGAAGTCTGGGGAGGGTAAGGATAGTCTCGGTGATGCAGAAGGAAAAGGATTTGGGAAGGCTAGCAGCCATATATTCTTAAACTTTTCCTGGAATATTTGCATGGTGATGCTATTTCTCATGCCCTGAAAAGCCCATGTGTTCATGCAGATTTTCCTAGGAAGCATCCCTACTGTGCTTTTCTAGTCTGGCTGAGGCTGTTATTTGTGCTAAGGTTGAAAGGATGAATCAAGGACTGGAATAAGAAGGCAGAGAAGCTATGCTAAGAAAACAGCATAGTGATGGTGAACACTTTGAAGGTTATTTGGCAATGCAATTTATTTCTGCTTCTTGATATCAAGTTGTTCAAAAAGCTCATGTACTCATTATAAGGCTAAAGAAAACAGACTTGTAGGATTTCAACAGTACACGCCTGAGCTTTTGACTTGCTGGCAAAACATGTCTGAAACTCAGTCATGTTCCCCGAGGAATCTTCTGAGATAGATACTCACCTGCTGTGTATCTGAAGCTACTGCTGGTTCCCTCACACTCGCCAGGGTTGATTAAATCTCTTTTTGGATTCTCATATCAGAATGGGTGAATTCTGTGAAGACACTGGGTCACTGAAGTATTGCTTGATGACCCTAAAGTTTGGGTAGGGCTCAGGTGCTTTACATTGAGTCTTTGCTCTCATGATGGAAGGGGAGGTTTTGCTCTAAGCACAGTCACGATGTGCTCGAATTTCTGCAGATCTTTCCTGGTGTGTCGACTGGCACTTCATTTAGCTTCCCTTTCTTCCAAAGGCATGCCCTGTGTTTCAGATACCTGTGAGTTGTCGAAGGTTACTACCCATGCTACTCCTTCAGTGACTCCATCCCCCCTTTTCTTCTTGCACAACCCCTGGAGGCCAAATTCTTAAAGCTTAGAGCCCTGCTATCCCGGGTTTTTTAAAATGTTAATGGCTTTTCTTGTTCTGTAGCTTCTTCTAGACAGGAGGGGCAATGCATAAAGTTTCTGTAGTTAATTTATATGTAGTTCTGTAGTTAATTTAGCATGCTGATATTCAGGATTATGTATACTATACATGTATGCTATGTTCTTGCAGAGGTGGTGCAATCCTTTTTAGTATCCCTCTTCTCCAAGAAAAGGTATTGTTTGCCTTTGACAAATACTAAATCCTCCAAGCTCCACTGATGTGTTTTTGTCACGATAAGGCATGCTCCTGAAGGTGTTAATTTAATTGTTGTATTCTTATTCAAAATAAATTTATATCCTGCACACTTTTTTCTTAACAGGTGTGCTGTGGAAGCCAGTTTTTTTGTTCCTAATGTTCCACCTTTCACAGCCATTGACAGATTGTTTCATTCAGCTCTTTTAGCGTAAAAAGAAAATCACTGTGAGCTAGGATAGTAGGAATTAGGCACTGGAGTGGTCTTCCTATCCTTCTCAGCTTCAGGAGTGCCATTTGAACTGTCCTGCTGTCCAGCCCTTTCTCTGATGCAGGCTGACTCTGTTGCTTTTATAGAAGAGGAGCTTCTTGCACTTCTGTGTCTACCTGGGAGTTGCTGTCTATTTGTGATCAAAGCCTGGCAGCTTTTCTGCTGCTCCTCTTGCTTCCACTGAACGTGTATACCAAGGCCTTGGTCATGCAAGCCCATAGCATGGGTAGTAGCTCTGCTGGCAGTTTTGCACTGACTGTCTGTAGTGACTTTCCATCTGGCAGCAGGCAAGGAGACTCAGGTGGTGTGGTCTTCTGTGGGAGTGGTCTGTAGCCTTGCAGTTTGGTGTTATGTCCAAGCCCCAAGACTCAAGACTGTGGAAAAGATGCAAGTGTGAATGCAGTGGGAGACTTAAATTGTTTATCTTATTGGTAGATAGATTATTCCTGTTCTGTTTGCTGATTCAGCTCTCTGTGCAGCTGAAGTATGTTACTTTGTGAACTGAGGAGTGACGGGTTTGGCTGTGGCATCTACTGAGGAAATCTGTGTGTGGGCACATCTTGTTAAACTGTATTTGGCTCTGCATGATCCTTGATAGCAAAATCTCAACACAATTCTTTACTATGATAGCCAATAAGAATAATACTGTTTGTTTAATGTATACAGTTCATATTTCATGAATTCACCTTAGAAATGAATTCTGGGTACATGATATATTGGTCGCTACTTGTTTTTGCAGTTTCTGGTTAAACTAAGTTTATGGCTGTATTGATAGTGTGGTTGTTCAGGACACAAGTTTTGCAACATGAGGATATTTACATTTCAAAATCTTCTCTCCACACAGTTGCCATATGCTGTCATTTATATGAAAATAATTACAGGTTTAACCAAAGATAAATATGCTACTTTAGGATTACCATAACAGTAGAGATGGTTCCTCACAAGCATGTCAATAATCACTACACTGTGTGAGAAAAGACAATATTACTGCCGTGCAAGGTTTGAGCAGCATCCAAGACTTCGGAAGTCAATCTCTAGAAGACCAGTATCCCAAGTGCTCCATGACCCTTATTGTTAAGTTCTCCTTCTTTCAAAATGGATCACAGTTGCAAATTTAGAAACTTAGATTTTGTTTTGTCTTTAGCTCTCAGAGTGCTTGGAGAACTCTATGACAATGGTATTTAACTGTCCTTCTTTCAGCTGCAGGCAATCTAATATTTCTGCTTTTTATTTGAAGTATTTATTGGTTTTAGTCACTTTACAACCCAATTGAAAGTCTCTTTAGAGACCTTGGTCATCCTCAGGACACCACATGCATTGTGTGATAGGTAAATTTTACTCAACAAGTAATTAGAGGGCCAGGTGAATAGGCAGAAGCTTTCCTGCAGAGCATCGATCAGCCCATCTTGCTGAAGTGGGATGTAGAATCTTTGCTTTGCTGTCTGAGGCTCAGCTCACTTGTTTGTATCAGTGCCTGCACATCAGTGCTTTTCCTTTTTAATTCAGCCACCTGCTCTCCAAGGTATGCTTGTCATCTGTATTGCAGGATCCTTCCCTTCTGCCCTCAAACTGAGGAAGTGTTCCCTTTTTCCTCTCCCCTACTGAAAACAGGATAACCAGTATTTTTTCAAACTAGATATTCTGATGGAGGAAAGGCTTGAACACTTGTTTTGGTTCAGCCTGGGCTGGTGATCCAGCTATTTTTTATTTTTTTTTGTTGACAGTGAAGAGATAAGCTAAGTAGGGGAAGCACTTTTGAGTCTTCTGATCTTGTCCTGCAGCTTCACATGGACTCTGCTCTCTTGTCTGGCAGCTGCTGCTGTTTCTTTGTGCTCTTGCCTGGAGTCTGGCGGTCCATCTCTGTTGCATTTCCATAGCATCTGAGCAGAGACTTCCTCCATGACATCCTCTTCTTCTCTGCCTCCCACCAGCTGCCTTAACATGAATGTGCTGATGCAGGTCTGGTGGCAAATAGCAAAACCTAGAATGCTAAGAAAAAGATGGGAATTGATGCTGTCTTGCTCAGTGGGCAAGGAAAAAAGCTCAAGGCAGCAGCTGTGTTGGAAGGCAGTATAGTTGACAAATGCATCTATTTTGTTAACATATGTAAGTGCTGGATGTTGCTTGTTTGCCTTCTGAACTGATTTGTGTCCAAGTGAGTGCTTAGAGGCAAACAAGAATTGCTCTCCTACTCCTGCATGGACATGTCTTACCTTACAAGAAAGCATCCTGTGAATGCAGTTGCTGCAACCCTGTGTGTACACCTAAAAGTGATGGAACACTCCTCCAGAGGCTGCTGTGTTTTATAAGGTGTTAGAGTAACTTTTGTGGGGAGTTTGGGGATTTTTTTGTGCTAATGGAAGCAAAGCAGGCTTGGAGATAAGAGATTTTTTTTTTTCTTTTAGATGGTTGATTGCTAATAATTGTGTTGCATGTTTGAGTTTTGATGTTGGGGTTGGGTTTTTTTAACATGTCTAATTTCTTGTAACATACTTTTTCTTTGTATTATCTCCCATTTCTCCCTTGAGGTTAGTTTAAAATTTGTGCTTAAAAACATCACTTTAATGTCTTACATATGAGGTTTATGGGTCAATGCAAAGGAGCATATTAGGGAAGAAAGAAACACTGCAAATTACTTTTGGACTCTGGAGCTCTGCAAAGTGCCTCAGACATGTAGAAATTCTTAGTTTGAAAAAGTGATGTAAAAGTGAATCTGATTTGTGAATCTGTGTCACTATAATTCATTTGATGTCAGTAGGTTGGAGGAAGAGGAGAACTTTATACGCAGCAAGAGAAGTAAGGTAAGGAGAGAAATTACTGGACCATGTCCTTGCACAGGGCTTCTCGTCAAGGAGAAGGCAGAAGCAGCAAGTGCTGAGTGTGATTGAGAAAGATAAGATAAATGAAATCTCATGATGGAATAATTTAATTAGAGAATTCTAGAAGATGTTATTTTTAAATGGATTATAGAAAAGTGGATTTTTCCATCATGGCATGTTCTGCCAGATTTAATTATTCTTTCTGATGAGGCTTTGCTGATGTACTTAAGTGTGCATCTAGCAATAGTGCCTTTATACAAATTCAAAGGAAAGCATGGAGAGGAGCAGGCCAAGTTGGAGGCAGAAACCTTAGGCCTGCCTCAAGTGTCAGCTGGAGTGTTAAACATCAGACAGTACGTATAGGAGTGACATAAAACAAAGACTTAATTTTCTGGATAATCTAGATTAGAGATCATAAAATGGTAGTCTGGAGACAGAAGTTGTTAATTCTTGTATTCACAGATTAGCTTGGGTTTTGTTTTCTATTTTATTGAGAATGTAAGATGACATGACAATGAAGTTACTGAAGAATTAATCTGGAATAAATCTGGAACTTTGCTGTTAAAACACTGTCTCTTATCCACAGCTTCGTAGGTAGAATACTAGTTTTCACATTTTTTACCCTTACTTCTCAGACTAAAAGTATTTAATTCCTATTGTCCTTGAGGTCCAAGGTGGAAATTCTTATAAAAATATTTCCATTAACGCTTCTGGGTAACTCTTGACTCTTTATTTTTTATAAGTAAAAAGGTAGAATACATAAATTTGTTGTCAAGCTTTGGCTCTTCCACTTAATTGAACTGGAACTATTGTTCCCTTGTGATCTGGTCTTCCAGCTCTTCCCTCTCTCCCACCCTTCCTTATTCCTCCTGTTTCGGATTTACCTCTGCTGATCACTGTTCCTGGTGCTTGCTGCAGCTGAGAAGGACAGTCTGTTCTGTTCAAAAACCCAGCTTGTTCTTATGTCCCTGCACAGTTTTCTTTCAAGTAACATGTCTAATATAAATGTATGTGTGAAATGCTGTTTTGTGAGGACTTTGTCCCTGGTGCTCCTGTTGTTTTGAAAAGGGATTTTTCCAGAAGCAGTGAGGAGGAGAAATGAGACATGTCTCTTCAGTTTCTTGTTAATTATTCAGTAAGGGATTTACTTGAGAAAACGCAACCTGAACCTGTTGGTGAATTTTCCTTAAAGCTTTAAAGACAGGTCTTGAAAGAGCTTTCTCTCTTGTTTTGTTGTATATCCTCAGCCTCAGAGCCTGAAGAGGAAAATGTTACAACCTGTTCAAGAACCACTTAATCTCAACAGACTTTGCAAGAACCACATGACTGGTGTCACATTGTGCCCCAAAACCTGTAGCACTTCATTGAAAGAGGTTGATTACTTTGACTTCAGGACTAGTAGCAGAGCCTCCTGGTTTTAAAAAAAAGGGAAACCTGTCTGATGAATGCGAATGACAAGATCTCAGTATGGAAATGGAGGAAGAGGATGAGTAACCTTCTTCCATCCCTTCCCCCTGCAGGATCAGACCCTTGGGAGCTGCACGTGGCTGGTCTTGAGAGGGTAAAGAGATGTAGTAGGGACATCTGTGATACAGCAGCCTGCTCAGCTGGGCTTTCCAGCCAGAGAGCCCTTCAGAAAGACAAACAAATGCTTGCAGCACAAATTCCCACTTGAAAGGTATTTGAAAAAGTGGGCTGTTTTGTTCCATGTTTAATAGAGGGAGGAGAGGTGGAGAGCAGGGCTGGAAAACAGCTTTTCCAAGGGCAGGCTTCTCAAGAGATCCCTCTAGAAGGTGGGTGGCACACAGTAACTTCCCTGGAAGTGAAAAGAGAACCTTAAGGCTCCTAAATCATTTAAGTGTTGCAGTCCTTAATGCTTCAGTGGACCTTTTGTGTGTGTGGGGTGTGTGGGTGTATGTGTAAATACCATAGTTGATAATGTATATTATATATGTGAAAAGAGGAGGATGAAAAATAATCTGTGTACTGAATTGGATGAATGAGACCTGGTTTGCTGTTGGCTATCTCTCCTGAGGGATAATGCTGTATGGATTCACAGTCTTTGAGTCTAGAATGGTCTTCCTTGGGTATAAATTTGGTATAAACTAATCAGCTGCTGAATTACATTTATGAATTGCTACTAGTTGCTAAGCAGTTAAAGGTGTTCTGTCTTATGTAAAAATGCTGTGTATACCTCTTGGTGGACTTTCCACTATGACCAGGTAAATCAGGTCTGTTCAGCTGATTTTGGCTGGGGTGTATGCAGTGTGTCAGCTTCAGGTTCCTAACACTTGGTGCTCTGTGTTGCTTTCATAGCTGGAAAATGTGACTGCATCAGTAGCTGCTCCCTGAAGGACTCCTCAGCGTGGTAAACTCTCCCTGAGGGACATGGGGCATCTCTCATATCTGAGAATTCAGCAAAGTTCTTGCAAAAATATTTTTTTTTACTTTTACTCTTTTACTCGAGAGTTGCTGTTTGAGTAGCTCTGGTCTGGCAGCCCTGTCACAGCCTAGGACTCTCCTGGTTGTTGCTGTTGTCATATTGATTAGGTGTTGGAAATTATATTAAATTCAGGATGTATAAAGGATGCTGGCTGTAGTGTAGCCTTTGTGTAGATGCAATATTATCAGTTCTTGACATTTAATACAGAATGCTGGAAAAATGTGCCATACAAAAATTTTATCAGTTTAAAAATAACCCTCCCAGCCATCAGGGGAAGAAAACTGGAGGAATGTGGATTGAGTGATGTAACTGTTGTAAAAACCTTCAAAAAAAAAAAAAAGGGGGTGGTGGTGGGGAGGGAAGAGGAAAGGATTATCATCAATCAGAAGGAATTTTAGGAGTAATTTCCTTATCTAGGCAGTACAGAATTCCCTAGTGTCAAACTTACTTCTAAAGTTACTTGTGCATGGCTTACTAAATTGTTAGCAAATTCTTGTGCAAACTCTAACAATAAACATATAAACATCTGAAGAGATGTTTTGGATGGAGAAGGGGACACATGCCCTCTTGTATACATGACTGCTGAGCTTGATTTTGATCCAGTGCTGCTGCCACAACTTCATTTCTGCTTTCAGTGTATCTGTACTGTCACACGTCACAGGGCTTATGTTTGGTTTATGGCTTTATTATTAGCAGTGCTGCACAATCTGCATGCCAGAACATCTGGGGCATCATGTAAATGCAAAGCATTCATCAGAGTGTAGCATTAGAAGAATCCTAGATACTTATTTAGGATTTGAGCTGGTTATCCAGCAGTGGCAAGAAAAGTATTCAACCTTACTGTTGCTGATATTGGCAGGTACGTATATGTTAATGTCTGTAACAAAATTGAGTACTCAACACTAATGGTGAAAGGTTCTTAATTCATCAAGAGACACAAGGACTTATTTATATATTTTAATATCCTCTGCTGCATTCCAGTTGATTATGTCAGTGGTTTTATTATATATTATCTTCTCTGCTGCAATTATCACTGGTTTTTTGTGATACAGTAGAGTCTGCCTCTTCTTTTCTCTTCTGAATTAATTTACAGTGCAGTGTTGCACTAATCTTCACACGTTGTGATGAAGTGTCTTAACTTGTGTTTTGCTTGAGAAATCTTTTTAAGATGCTTGGCAATGAAAATGAGTTACTTTTCAACCTTTTTGAATTCAGTAAATGTATAATGAGCCTTGCTTCAGAGAGCTGCGCTGAATTTTTGTCCATCCTTTTGTCCAGATAGGCAGAGGAGAGAAACGAATAGTGAAAAAGAATCAAGTGAGGGGGAGGAAAATGCACTTTGCAAAATCAGAGAATGGGTAATACTGGAAGGGATCACAGTGGGTCATTCATCCAACCTCCCTGCTCAAGCAGGGATTATCCTAGACCACCTTGCACAGGATTGTGTCCAGATGATTCTTGAATATTTCCAGGAAGAAGACTCCATAAGCTCTCTGGGCAATCTGTTTCAGTGTTTGGTCACCTGCACAGTAAAGATGCTTTTCCTTGTAGTCAGGTGGAACTTTCTGTGCATCAGTTTCTGTCTGTTGTCATTTGTCCTATTGCTTGGCACCACCAAGAAGAGCCTGGAAACATCCTCTTGACACCTTCCCTTCAGATACTGATAGGCATTGTTGAGTTCCCTTCTCAGTTACCTCTTCTTGAGGTGAACAGGCCCAGGTCCCTCAGCCTTTATTTGTAAGACAGGTGCTCCTATCCCTTAATCATCTTTGTTGCCCTCTGTTGGAGCTGTTTCAGGAGCTGCCTGTCTCACACTGGGGGGCCCAGAATGCGACACAGCTCTCCAGGTGTGGATTCACAGCTCAGCGAGTTCTCTGTCCACCTCACTGGCTATTCATTCAGTCTGCACCTACTGGTTTGCCTACAAGGTTATTGTGGAAGACTGTGTCCAAAGCCTTGCTAAAATCCAAAGAGACGATATCCATTGCTCTTGCCTCATCCATCCAGATTCATCCTGGAAAGCAGTAAGTTTCATCAGGTGTAAATCCATGCTGACTACTCCTGATGACCTTCTTGTCATCCATATGGAGGGATTGAGGTGAAGCTGGCAGACCGGCAGTTCCTTGGGCCCTCCTTCTTGCTGTTTTTGTAGACTGGGCTGACATTTGCTTTTGTCCAGTCCTCAGACACTTCATCCCCATGACCTTTCAGAGATGATCATGAGTGGCCTGGCCATGGTGTCCACCAGCTCCCTCAGCACGTGTGAACATGCACAAACAGGCCCCTTGGATGTCTGGAAGTCAGGTCTGCCTAGGTGTTCTCTAACCCAATTCCTCTTGACCATGGAAAAGTCTTCCTTCCAATATTGCTTTACACTGGTCTCCTGGGTCAGAGACTATGGGGAAAAGAAAACCTCACAAAAATAAAATTTCTCTTGTTTTTGCTAAGTCTGTTTACATTTCTTATTGAGGAGTTTTGCTCATGTAGTGACTTCATAGTCTGGGAAAGCACATTTTATTTGCAGAACAGATTCCGTAATTTGCAAATGCATCCAAACTATAAGCAGTGCCTATACATATTATTGCAAATGGTATCTTATATATATTGGAGTAAATTTTTCCTTAGCTTGGATAATTGTTGGCTTTTACAGATAGTATCCAAGACTATTAAAACAGAAAAAGCATGTCAAAATATTTTTGCTGAGAAAGCATATTTTCTGGGTTTTGTAGTACATCACACAGAAGTACAAGAGAAACTATTTGCAGTATGGCAGTGAAACTATATTTTGGTAGAGGAAATCAGTAGCATGATTAGTTTTAGAAACTACTGCATTGAGGATTTATCTTCTGCTTTATATGTTGCATTCTTCTGTGTATGTATTTTTCCCCCAAACAATTAGGGTAGCTATTTTTACTTCAGCTTTACTTTTTGTTGTTTGCTTGTTGGTTTGTTTTTAATCAGTGAGAATGATTGTCATGCTAAAGCGTGTATCTTTGTGTGATTGAGTTGTGTGTATGCATAAATGCATTTTAAAGTTTGTGGATACTGGCTTGGTTGCAAAGAAATAAGTAATTCTCAGTCCTGAGAATCTTTGAAATAGAGATGTCCTTTTCAGAACGTTTCCAGCTAATTCCCAGGGAAGAATAGCATGAAGACTAGATAGTGGATGACACATTCTTTACTTGCTGTTGGTTAGCCAAGTTCAGTGTCATTATTTGTTGTTGCTGTAATGCAAGATAAACGTTCCAGTGTCTATTTGACTAGATTTAGATGAGATTTTAGGAAGAAATTAACTGGTGTGAGGGTGATGAGGCACTGGAATGGGTTGCCCAGAGAAGCTGTGGATGCTCCATTCCTGGAAGTCTTCAAGGACAGCTTGGATTGGGCTTTGAGCAACCGGGTCTGGTGGAAGGTGTTCCTGTCCATGGCAAGGGGGTGGGACTAGGTGATGCTTTTGGTGCTTTTTAACTCAAACCATTCTGTGATTTTGTTCTGAGTTTGGAAGCATTCAAAACAGATGCTTTTGGTGAGATTACCTGGCAAGAGATGAACCTGGTGAGCAGGTACTTTCCTCTTTTCCACCCTTTCTCCATCACACCTCTTTTGGGGAGAAAATCTGAAGAAAATACATAGATAGTCAATTCTGAGTTACTCAGCTAGGTAGGAAAAGAACTAATTTCCATTTTTATTTTCGATGTATTTATGTCATACGTGGCTGGTGAGGTCAGTGGAAATAGCTGGAAACTTTGAAACAGTAGTCTGACCTTTACTTAAAAATTAACTTTTTAAAAATTTCTTCCAAAATCAATCATAAAAATTAATTTTGACATTCAAGGAAAGAAAAGATTTGTTTAATTGTTGCTGAATCTCAGTGATTCAGAAGACTCACAGCCTATTTGTGGATATTCAGTGTGCTGTAAGAGTGCCAGAAGACAGTTTTATTTCTAAGACATACTTGACTTGAGTAGATATATGTGCTGTGTTAGGGTTCCTTGAAAAAGCCCACTTTTTCCATGTACAAACATCTCTGTTTACTTCCTGGCAATCTGAAATGGTGTAGTAGCACTTACTTGTGACCTGTTGGTGTAAATATGATTTTATAATTACTTGGCTGTGGTGTAAGGAAGGATGTTTCTGCTCCATGAGTGTATGTTACATGTGGAGAGGCTTGCACATTCTCTTCTTCTTTCCACTGTTTTCCTTTCCCATGTTCTTTCTTCCAGTACAGAATGTGGGCACGTATTGATCAATTCACCAGAGGTTCAGATTGTAATTGGCGCTTTAGGACAGCCCTAGCCTATCAGTTGTCTGATTCTTTTGATGGCCAGAGTCTGATAAAGATCAGTCCAAGGACATGTTAGTATTAGGAAGATGAACATGGAGTAGGACGGGAAAATGGAGTGTGGAAAAGCACAAAATGGGTCTGCTTCTATAGTTCCGTACTTGGACAGGGAGCAGTCTTGCATGTTGAAATGTTTTGAAAGATACCAAGATACTCCTTGCTGTACTGAGTTACTTACTATCATTAAGCAATAATTTCAATGCAGTTGCTGACAATTTTTCCTTTTTTTTTTTTTTTTCTGCAGATATTCCTGAAATACCAGAAAGCATCTCATTCTGCAGAGCACTACAGATAGCAGATTTCAGTGGTAATCCACTGACTAGGTAACTTCACCTTCTTCTTAGTACATGACATACCAGAATCGTAATCTTGCTGTAACAATTACAATTTTAAATAAGCCCTTAAAAATTGTGACCTAGACTCTGTGTAATACTGTCAACAGTATTTGTCTCTGTCAGGGACTGTAGCAAAAATTCAGATTTAAAAAGTGATGTCCATCTCTGTTTGGGTGGGGATTAAATTTGTTAGCCAACCAGAAAAATCTGATTTGGTAAATCTGATTGTCCATAAAATGATTTTCATTCCTTTTCTTAAATGCATGGGAAAACCATGTTCATACTTGGGAAAGATACAGCAGTAGTTAGAGCGAATGAATTGGCACAAACCCAGGTGTCTGACAATTTGGAATAGACTTTAGATCAGCCGCTGCAGATAATGGCTTTTACTAATGATTAAAGCTTGGACTAGCATTTCATCACCCTCCCATCAATTGGGACACAGTGTCATGCAGTAACATGAGGCAGAAACACACTCTGTTTGTCGGTGGCTGCTGTGTCTGCTGCTAGCCTGTGTTCTGATGAGCTGAGGTTTGGAGGTTGTTATGCACACTTTTAAAATGGAAGAGGAGTTTTATTTACATTTCTCTGTTCAATTTGCTAAATAATTTGGAATCTATCTAATAAAGTGAGGGTGGAGCTGGCAAAGAAGAGGTGATTTGCTAGTTAAAGCCTTTGAATACTATTTGGAGAACTATTTCTTAAACCAGCCGTTGCCACAGAGCTCCTTTGTGATGCTGAGCAAGTCACATAAGCCAGAGTGTTCACAGTGGGTGCTCACTGACCTGCTTTGCTTTGTACTGAGATGGCCAGATACTTGCAGGGTTTGCTGGCTGGCTGGGCTGCTGCAGTGCTAACAAACAGGAGTCTGTATGGGCTTAAGCCGCTCCAGTGGTTTTGCAAGACTGCTTCTCCCACGTGTACAGCTCAGATTCTTCAGAAGTGTGCTTTGAATATTGCCCATAGTGCCTCCTAAGTTCTCTGAAAGACACATCACTGAGCATTAAAGGGACACTTGTGATCTTAATCCCTGTGGCTCTGTAGCTTATTTATCTAGTGAGGATAATAATACCACAAAAATCCAGCAAAGCAAACTGAGGCTTGAACTGATGTTTAGATACACAAGTGGTGAGGGTCACTGAGTAGCTTTTTTCCAGGCATCAGTTGCAGTGTATAAAGCTCAGATCTGTGTCTCGTGGTATTGAAAGCAAAAGTGTCAGTAGTAGTGTTCTAGTTATCCTTCTTCATTCATTCTGTGTGCTCAGTAAGGCCTGAGGCCTGAATAATGTGTTTCCTTAAACAATACTTGTAATGCACAGCTATGGCTTCGTGGAATTCATAAAAGAGTTTTTCAGTGATGTTGAAGTAGATCTCATAACTCTGTGTTGATAATTTAAGGGAATTCTAAAAATTCTTGATAAATGGCTCCAAAGCGTTTGCATGCCCTGGAAAACATCACTCCAAGCAGTTCACTTTAGAGAGCACAGATTCCAGGAACTGTTTACATATGGTTGCCAGGTATTTCTGTGATGAGATCCAGAATTTCAGTTTTACGTATAAAATAGCATGTAAGCTTTTGCACTGATTTGCCCAAGCAAAGTGGGAAAGTCAGTTATTTTTATGTAATATTCTGGAACACTTTTTTAGCCATTAATTCTTGTCCTTATTTCCTCTAAGTTTAAAAGCCAGTTGGAGATGTTTGCAATCAGTGTCCTACCACTAGTACAGTATGTTGCCTCATTGTCAAACTTAAATAACTGATGAAACTGAGCATGGCAGACTATTTTCCAGCTGTTTTCAGATTATTTCAGGTTTATGTATTATTTATATCATTAACAAGCAGATGCGTTTATTTATATTTATACACATGTAGGGATTTATTATAGATATGAAATCCACTGCCTGCTGTAGAGAGAATAGAACTAGTTGGAAGGACCTACAGTAATTATTGAATCTACCTACCTGTTAACATCAGGGCTGAGCAAATGACAATCAAACCATTTAACTCCACTCTTAAACCTGTTAGAGTCTAAATGGTAATGAGAGTCTAAAAGCTCCCAGTGGAGCTTTTGAAGTTCCATTTTGAAGATATTGAGCATCTTCTGTTAATAAGGTCCAGAATATGAAGTAGTGCAGTACAGAATTTAATCACATGAAAACTCTCTCTTGCCCCCCACTGTAATTTACCTTTTTCCTTCTCCCCACCCCACCATGTGCAGAGTTGTATTTGCCTGTTGGTGTGTCTCCATTTGGCAAGTTGCCTGCAGGTCATACCCTGTGCCTTGAGCTGGGTCATGGGGAGAGCAGGAGCCAAACTAAAAGCTACAGCTTGATCTTAGATTTCATGCTCTGGGGGTTGAGCAGAAGTTGAGTGGCTGGTTCAGGGGCTTCTTCTTTACCTAACTGGCCCCTTTACCTCATCCTCATCCTGCAAACTGAGCTTCTTGGTATTGCCAGTGAGGAGCAAGAGGCACAGGAGCCCCTCAGTGTGAGGGAATGGAGAGCCACACCTTGCAGAAGACCAGCTCGGGTGAAGGACCTAAAGGCTTTGGGAACTTTGGAAGCACTCTGCATGCGACTGCATTTTATAGTGTAAAGAGTGGGGGGTTAACATGCTGTTGTGTTGTGAACCAGTAATTGTGAAATGCTGTAGCAGCAGAACATTGTCTTCATAGTGAACAGCATGTTTCTTCAAAAAAGCAGCAACTGAAGAGCAGCCTAGCAGCTAGTACAAAATGGCCATGCTATAAGTGTTTGTGTAACTGGATCCTGAATAGGAATAAAATTTAATCATTTTACCATTTGGTTGTACAGGAAAATAATAGTGAAAAAGTTTGTGGGGTTTTTTTTATGTGTTTGATTTTATTTTTCAGTTTTCTGAAAATGCTTAAAATGTTCTCAAGCTGTTTAGCATTTTGAAGCTGTAAATTGGGTGCAGGGAAGAGAATGGTATATCACCTGTTCTTTGACACAGAATAAACTTTGAAGTCCCTAAATCATGGGTGTTTTTTTATGATCCTTAGAATTTTGAGTCATGCTAGAATCTGGACTTTTCTCCCTCTGTGTATATTTGCTAAATACAGTCTTATTCACATGAAAGAGAGTATTTCTGGAAGTCCTTGATTTGCATTAATATCTCCATAGGTTGCCTGAAAGCTTTCCTGAATTGCAGAATCTGACATGTCTTTCAGTAAATGACATCTCTCTGCAAGCACTACCTGAAAACATTGGGAAGTAAGTTCTTTGCACTTTATTACTTTTTAAATTTATTTGTTTCTTTATTGTTGCACTTCTTGTATAAATGACTCACATAATTATATATAATACAACTATAAAATTATTTACAGGTCTACCCTTATTTTTTCTATTCTTTCAAGTTGGAGGGATCTGTTTGAAAAAACCTTAAAAAATGGCATTTTCACTTGCCATTAGGGTTAATGCAGAATCTATATAGTGTGTATGTGTACAGTTAACTCTGTTTTTAGGATTTAAAATAACTTGGAATTTTAGATGCAAAATTAATTTGGTGTTTTGTCATGCTGTTCTGACCTTTTGCTTTCCTAAGTAGACCATTGATCCATTATTGTGAACATGTCAGATGGCTTGCAGCTTAGCTCAAAACCAGGCAATTGCTGGCACAAGAACAGATGGGTAAAAGCTGGCTGTGATCAGGATGGAAATTTAGAAGCTTCCTAACTAGCTGTGGGAGCAGTCTGCTTTCGGAAAAAACTTCAGGGGGAGCTCTGGAGATGAAAACTCATAGAACAGCTCTTAAGATTAAATTTTATATATTTTTAAGATGCTTGTTCAGTCTGGAAGGTAGATCAGTATTGCAAGGAGAGACTTCCAAAGTGGAAACACGTGGAAAGTGAAGTGAACGATATTTATGTGCCTCATTTTGACTGGAATAAACATCCACACTGGAAGATGGGAAATCTCCCTTTAGTGGAGGGAAGGGTGTCTCTTCCAATTTGAGGGAGAAGTAGTAGTTCCATGTCTCTTCACTTAAATATGACTGTGCTGATTCAGCTCAAAGGCTCATCTAGCCCAGTTTCGTTCTGCCATGTCCCTGAGTGGATGCCTAGTGAGGGTTTAGAAGAACAGTGTGTGTGTGTGTGTGTGTGTGTGTGTGTGTGGTGACTTTTTTCCATCCCCTGGCTGCTTCTGGTTCAGAGGATTTCCTGAGCTTTGGATTTTGGTTTGTCTAAATGATAGCCCTTAATGAATCTCTTTTGTGTACTTGTCCAGTTTCTCCTTGAGCATATGTAGACATCTTTAGTATTTTCTCCTGGCAAATAGCTGCACACAACTATGACCCATTTTACTGGTTTGTTGTTAGTTCAGTAAAATCCAGATGTTTCTAAACAGGAGTCCTGCAGAAGGGATCTTAATCATAAGAGCTCCTGCAATGTAGTCAAGTTCAGACTGGCATTACTTTAGCCACTTCCCATGCGTATGAAAGCTCTCAGCTGGCACCACACCAGCAATAGAAGTGGAAAATATCTTTTGAAACCTCCCACAAGCACTAACAGGTACAGATAGTGTGTGCCCAGTGACTAGCTCAGAGTCTTACCTAAAAATTGCATGGGCCAGGACTTTTGTGATATTCTTCCTTCACTGTAAAAGTTCACATAACTTTTCATGCAGCTTTTTCAGAACTGGCAGCTAAGAAAAGGCCTGTTCAGGCTTTGTGTTTAGTGAAAATCAAGGCAAAAAATTTGGGATCCTGCCTGATTCTGAAAATAAATGCAAGAAACATGACAAGCACGATTCCCAAAAGCATGGCATGGACTGCTGCTTTGCAGACAGTAGCTGCAGGAAGGTTGTTGGCTTCCCTGACAGCTCACTGGCTGTGGTGGCTCTGGCTTCTTGATTGTTCTGCCTCTCATTTGCCAGTGAGAATGGTGGTAGCCTCTGTTTTGGAGCAGATGACTGGAAACAAGTACAGTTAAAATGGGGATACCAGAATTTGTAGTGATGCTGGTATGTGGAGCTGTGCAAGAAGGAAAGGTAAAAATTTGCCTCAGACTGATCCTAAGCAGTTTCATCATGAGTTCTTATAGGACAAAGCAATGCAACCCATCCTTTCTTAAAGTCAGTATCTGATCCTTGATATTGAAACTAAAAATCTGGCGTCCTCACTTGTGCCAGGAAGAGCCACAAGCTTGTCCTCGTGGTCTTGGTGAGTTCTCCTGGAGCAATAGGCTATTCAAGTCTGACAGGCCTGCTTTGATCTGGGACGTGTTCCCACATTAGCGGTTTAGAATATGAATATTGTATTTTTACAAAAACACTTTAATCTCAGTATTAGAAACTGTTATTATCAGGTTTATATTTAAAGAAGCAGAAACAGATATGTGAGGCTATTGTTTTTGCCTTATCAGGTATTTGAAATAGGTGGAGGAGATATGTTGGGAAGTCGACAGGAAGCTTGGACTGAAAATGCATAGTTTTGAACTCAGAAGAATGATAATGTTGCATGAGGGAAACTCATGGGGTGTCCACCCAAAATGTAACTGTTCCTGAAGTCTATTGAGGAACGTCCAACAGAGAGATCCTGTCTGATTCCAGCTCAAAATTATTGGGAAGTCTTGTAGTGAACTGTAACTGCAGCCTGAAGTCCTTATGGATCACTTCTAACAGTGAATTTTACTGATTTTTTTACATTAGATATATAAGTAAGATTTTTTTTTTTTCCCAGTCTGGCTACCAACAAGTGCAACTGTCCTATTTTAGTTGGCAAAATTTTAATTATTTACTACAAGTGAATTTGATGGTGCTGCTAATCACCTTGTATTTGGTAAAAGCAGTGAAATGCTCTGTGGCTTTTGCAAAGGTAAAAACCACAAACTTGTACTTGTTCCATCCTTTGTTCTTTATCTGCTGGGACCCTATTCCCCCAATGCTGGGAATTGAAAGGTAGTGCTAATTTTGTTTTTCTGACTGAGCAGACTAAGTGAGTCTGTAAAAGGTGTTTGGATATGTTTGCAAATGCTTTATTGGAATTTCATTATGCTTTGGATAATAATGCATGTTGCTATTTGATGGAATAGGCTGGACCAATGTGCTATATATGAGACCTGCCAAATAGTGAGCAAACAAATATATACTTGTAGTTATTCTACTATAGATGGAATTGTTCAGGGAAAAATTTGAAGTTCCCTGTGCTTGCTGCAGGTCTTCTGGTCACTAGAATATGTGGAAACTTGGGCAAATGCATCCTAATTGCTTACAATCTTATGGTGCTGTCTAGGAAACTGCCTAATATAGCCAGTGAAATCTCTGTCTCAGCTTCATGTAGTGCAGAGATCAGTATGTACTTAGGGTCTCTCTTTTTTTTTTTTTTTAACTTTTTTTTTAACTTTTTTTTTTTTTTGGCTAGAAGAAACCTACTTATAATCTTATGGTGATGGAAATAAATGGGGAAAGCAGCAAAAGCAGTGGCAAATCTTTTACAAACAGCAGTTCTTTAATGTTAGGAAATTCTTACTAATGGCAGATGATAGACCTCAATTGCCTTGCAGTGAAGCCTTAGTGGAAGTGTGTCTTCCTTGTGAATTCTGATCTCCAGTTGGTTTTTCCCATGGTCTGATGTATGAGTGCCAGAGTTGAGATCACTGTCCCAAGCCAGTGTCTGAACTTGTTCAAGCTACTGATATGTAGAGTTTATCAGTACTTTTACTGTGCTGGTTAAGCATTCTTCTGCGCAGATATTTTATATTTTATTTTCCGTTGTATTGCCAAAAGGAGTATTTTTGAGTACTTTTAACTGGATGTTTGAAGAACATAGGCAAGGGTTTCCTTGAACCTTTTGTCTTTCCTCTTGCTTATGCATAGCCATGCTCTGAGTATGTCAGCTTTTCTTACTCTGTGTGACCACTTCAGTCGGCTTTTCTGTGTGCTGTTTTTTCTTGCTGGATTAAACCTACTTCTTTTAAGCTTTCAGGGCTTTCTAGAAAGATGTGTGATGAACACAGGACTGGATAACAGACTAGATGTCCTAATATTACCAGTGCTGCTTTTTGTATTTCTCTGTGATTTGTGTTCTCTTAACTCATGGTTTAGTTCCTATCTGGAGTAAAACAGTGAATACTAATGCATGGGAGATACTTAAGCTGGTAATTAGGTAGGTGCAGTTTGGAGCAGGACTTGTCCTGTTGGCTAGTTGAACCATTTGGAGAAACAAGTTGCACCATTTAAGCTGTGAGTAGGAGTGTCTTTTTACTGCCTTTCTCAGTCTAATGAGAGCAAGTCTAATTTCCTTGCCTATTCTGCAGGGCTGTCTGTGTCTAGAGCTGCCCAACAAGCAGGCATAACCTGTTCCTCCCAGCGTGGGTAACATTTAGGAATTTCCCCTTGCTTCTAGGATTATTTTTCTTTAATACTTCCTTATTCACACAGCAGCCAAAACACAGGGCATGACTTTTTCCTGAAATTGAAAAATCAGAGTATTTGTACTTGTAAGGATATTTGAATAAATTGGGATGTCTGTGGCTTCCTAGGACACATCTTATAATAATATCATTAATATTCCAGGACCTTTCTTGTCCATATGTGTTCATTCTGTAGTGTTGGCTTCAGGCCACTGTAATATTGGCTTTTTACCAGTAAAGACTGAACTTGGAGATCTACATAGTGGTCTTCTGGCTTAATGTCTAGAAAGAGAAGAGAGATTGTGTCAGCAGCTCTGTATGTTTGCTATTTATTTGTGGTTCTTAGGTTTGAATAAGATCCAGGTACCTCTTTGGAAAGCCTTTTATGTATCTGTAATGTTTAATCTAGCATTGGTCTCTCAGGACAGTGCTTCATCAGGAATTGACTTTAGCTGAAAAAACAGTTCTTTCAGCATTAAATGCATACCTGAAAAAGACAGTTACCTGTGACATTCTGTATGGGTGGTGAAATCAACTAAATTCTTAAACAGATGAAGCTTCACTAGTGTGTTTTAAATTATGATTGAAGAAGACCTGCTGCCCATTGGCACACTAGACACCCAGCTGAGATCCAGTTTTTTTTTAACTTTCACCATTTTTTCAGCAGTCTTGTTTGTGCCTGGAAAGATAAAGACTACCAGATTACTTTTTTTTTTTTTTTTTTTTTTTTTGGATGTTAATCTTTAAAGTAAAAGATTATTAATGACTGGCCGGTAGGATATTTTGAAAGTTTCATACATGGCAGATGAAAAAAGCTTTCCTCTGCTCTACACAATCTTTATTCCTCCCCTAAAAATACACAGATGGTCTCCTACTTGGACATGATTTCAAAATCCTGAGGATTCAACAAAAGATCACAGAAATATAATGGTTTGTAGTATCCCCATCATTCACAGTTTCCCCCTCCCCCCCACTCCCCCTCTTTTAGGACAACTGCACAATCTGTGATGCAAGAAAGTAGCATAGCTTTATTTTAGCTTCAGAAACTTTTGCTGTGGGGAGGGGTGAATTTCTTCAGATGTGAAGAATATTCTGATACTGATGAGTCTGGTTTACCCCCAAGCTGCAAGCAGGCTGAATGGATCTGTGGAACGTTACTACTGAAAGGGAATTACCAGGTAAGCAGAGATATTTTCCTCTTAACATTTGCAGCTAGCAGGTAGAATGCTGAAATAGGCATTTCATTATGAAAGTAAACATAATGAAAAGAATAGAACAAATGTTGCTGTGCTTTAGGAGCATTGTTTTGAGAAAGATTTGTTACAGGCATGCTTTTCAACAGTCATAGAACCACAAGTACCCAGAGATTTCATGATAGTCACTGAGGGTGATGGTTTTGCATATATATGTTTAATTCTAGAGGTTTTGAAGTTTTCAGCAGGTTCTGAAACAGAATCTCTAAATGCTGATCATGGAAGAAGTAGCTGGAGAATAAAAAAAAGCCTTCAAAAGCAAGGGTGACCTGCTCAATACAGATGGTCCAGAAGCAGGTCAGAATACTAATCCTTAGAATGGCTTCCTGGGCCAATCCATGCCTGTGTTTTTCTTAGTGTATGCCTGGATGTTTCAAGTGTAGATTATACATCTGGTAGGATCACACAGAATGGAAAATGTTCTTAAAATTGTGTGGAACAAGAAAATATAATTATTTTTTCAGGTTTAGCATTGTAATGTCTCATTAACATAGAGTCTTACATGATACAGCAGAAGTGATGGGGAAGCTTATTGCACAAATACGTAGAAGGACGACTAAATGTAGGTGGTCTGGCTAGGCTGATAGAAATAGTATTGAAAACTCCTACTGTGGCTTAACTGAATTTAGCATGGCAAGAAATATTTACAGAGTTTGAGTAGGTAGAGCATTCAGTGTTAATCACAGCTGGTTGGTAAACGACAAAACCGAATGTTAAGAACTTGGAAGTTTATTTAAGGAACACTAGCAATGTAATAGTGAATGCAGTGCCATCTGGCCTTCAAATAAGACATGTTGCATCCTTTATGTTACACAAGAAAAATATACGTAACATATATTTAGCAGTATTTTTAAAATGTGAAATAATTCCATTTTTATTGAAGTTATTGAAGATTGATGTTGCATGAGTGGACAATATTTTAAAAACAAAAATTTTGTTGTAATAGTGGGCTGGCTTAGCCTTCTCAATCCATTTCAGTAGTCTTGATAAGCAAGTAAGACCAATTTAAACTATCTCTGTAAACACATTTAGGGAATTCCTTGGCCATAAAAAGTAGAACTTTATTTTTAAAATCTGAATGTGACTTATTCTACTGGCCATCTGTTGAGGCTTTCCTTCAGTTAGTGGCTGATAATAATGCCTTTTTATCCTGTTTTTACTTGTGGAAGATATGTAGCTCTTTATAAGCCAATTAATTAATTGATGGAATTGACAATTCAAGTAACTGACTATGCAAATGCACTTTTCTCTGACTTTCAGTCAGAAAGCCCTTGTTGTTAAAGTCCAGGATCATCTGCTTCACTTCTTTGGTCCCTATTTAAAATCAGTCTTCAGAAGGACTATTTCCCCACCCTAATTTGTGTCCAATTCTCCCTGCTCTGTAGAAATTACAAATGTTAAGAACATAATCCTTAATTTCAGATATTGTTACAAGAATTACTGTTAGATTGCTGTTCTGCTTATCAAACGCTAGAAGTAGACAGCTAAGGAAAGCCTCATGCCTTTCCCCTGAATGTTATGCATTTAAACTTGAGAGAAAAGAAAAATGTTTAATTTAGATACAAGTTACATGAATTTACTTTGCCTCCAAAAAGGAGGAGGAGGAGGAGGAGGAAAGCTTTCAAAGATATTTCTGGAAGAATCGTCTTTAACAATATTGGTGACACAAAATAACAATTTCATCAGAACCAAATCTAGTTGCTTTGCTTTCTAGTTGCTTTTCCAGCTTCTCTGGTATTCAGAGGTAGAACCACAGGACTTCATGTATATGAATTTCAGTTTGTTTTGAAATAAGGAAGTGCCCTCACTTAGGAAATTAATACTTCCTGTAATTTCTAGCTCATCTAAGAACTTTGGGTGTTCAGTACCTAAAAATTTGCATAATCACTCTCCCCTATTGCATGGTATGGGCAGAAAGTCTCTTTTTCAGTTCTGTCAGATTAGTTTTACAAAAGTTCATTAGTGCTCTTTCTTACCATTCACATTGAAAAAAAAGTTTCTATGGGCAAAAAGTAACCAACCAAGGTAGGACTATTCTACTATTTGTAGGTTACCATATTATGGATATGAATTCCAAGGTTCTTTCATGGTAACTTTGTCTAATTACATGCCAGCATTATGCAGTAAGTAGTTGGAATGAAAATAAGCAGTGTTGAACCTTAAAACAAGGTGAGAAAAGTGCATGCCTTGAGCATGTGGACCACCAACTATGTGCTATGTGTTAAGAGACACTCAGTAATTTCTGGAAGCATAATCCTTCCTTATGTGGCTGATACTGCTTTTGTTGAATTGGAAATGTCATTACACCAAAAATCCACATGGAGCTGGTTGTTCAGACACCAGCATTGTAATTAATGCAGGGAAGATAGGTTGCTGGCAGATAAAGTACCTGGGTGAAATAAGGCAGACTCAGGGTAGAACTGAAGTGGTAATTAACTCTGGAAATGGGTATATGCTACAGGAGCTCTTGAAACAATCCAGCTTTAAGCACCTAATTTGATAGAGTGGTTTGGGTTGGTTGGAAGGGACGTTCAGAGATCATCTGATCCAGCCCTTCTGTTGTGGGCAGAAGCACCTTTCGTTAGATGTGGTTGCTCAAAGCCCTGTCCGCGCTGACTTTGGCTTCTAGGGAGGAGGCAGTGCAGCTTCTTGGGGTGTCCTGTTACAGTGTCTCACTGCCCTCATTGTAAAAATTTCTTCTCCAGACTGAAAAATGCAAAGTCTCGGAGCCTGTCCTCACAGGATAGGTGCTCCAGTCCTCTCATAATTTTTGTGGCCCTGCTCTGGATCTGCTCTAGCAAGACTGTGCCTTTCCTGTGCTGGGGACCCTGGAGCTGGATGCAGTGCTCCAGGTGGGGTCTCAGCAGTGCAGAAGAATCACTTCCCTCGACCTGCTGGCCATACTGTTTTTTATGCAGACCAGGATGATGTGATTCATGTAGCCTTGGGAGTTTGGATATTTGGTCTTTTCAGAGTCTGTGTGCAGTTGAGGAAACAGTCAAGAGAGGAGAAGAGAAAGAGGGTTTTTTTGGGAGTGACTTGGAACAGGAGCCTATCCCAAAGATATATTCTGTACCTTCAAATACTTAGAGTCTGAGTAAGTAGTATTTTGAGAGCTGGCTAGTTATTGATTAACTCTGTCATTTTCCTGCAGAATAGAAGCTGCTAAACACCAGGCTCTCAGTGCATTGTTATTCTGCAGCTGGAAGCCTTGTGGGGTGGGAGTAGCTTACAAGGATCCTGTCACATGAGTGTGTAGTCATCTAACTGGTGTGTCCTGGGGCAGGGTCATACATGTTTCTGGTAGTTTTATTTGGCCAGTGGGGATGGGCTGGAATATATTTAAATATGGCTAGTTTAATGCATTTTTATGCCCTTGTCAGAGTGTCACAGTTACCTTATATCTTGGAAGACCCTTGAATAGACAGAAAAACCGTGTTCCTTTTCTGCCCAGAAATGGACAGTAAATTGCCTAGTTCAGACTCCTTTCCTTCCCAGTTTACTGTCTTAATGAAGGTTTCAGTGTGTGCTGTATACCCAGGCAGGGTATCTTAAGTGCCAGTAATCTTCAGATGATGGCCCAGTGAACTGAAGTCCTTTGGAACTGGTGCGCTGGTCAAAATGTGGACTTAATCTCTCATTTCTGTGTGCTGCATTCTTGGGCTGTTCTGGAGTGTTCTGGAGTCATTGCTGCTGCATAAAGAGTGTAATACCAGACCATGTTCAGAATCTATACTGTGTTCTCACCTTACCTATCCTTATTGTGCAGGACCTTATCTTATTCTGTATAAATATGGGGGCTATGCTCATTCTCCTCTCTTTCCCTTCTTTTGGCAGTTTTACAAATGTGAGGAAAAATTACATTTGGGATTTTTATATTCCCTTAACCAGCTGAAACTTGCTGGAAGGGGTGCAGATTGGGCCATGCATTTCTGCAGGTGCTTTAGATCATCATCTCTTCCAACTTTGCTTCCTTATTTCCCAAAGCCTGTACTCTTGTCTTGCTAGCTCAGCTGTGTGCTTTTGACATAAGATGAAAAAGTGTAGCTTTTATTAATCAAGAGAAGGGCATTGTTCAGTTTTTATTGACTGAGCATCTTCAGCTTTTATATCAATTCTTTTTTGTTACCTACCTTTGTTTTATCCTAGCTTTTCCCACATTTCTCTTTCCACTTTTGTAATGTTAGTTTTTGTTCTTTTTTTCTCCTTCCCACAAGGAAATAGCATATGTCTTATCATGCTTCTCAGTGCCTGTCTCAGAAACTTTTGCTGGTCTCTGCCAAGGGCTTGGAGCTCCTAGTCTTTTTGCAGGGACTGTGATAGAAATGGGGTGTGTGTATGGTGTTGTCTATTGTTACTCTTAAGGCTGACTTTCCGTCCCTATGGATAGAGGAATATGCTGCAACTGTCCCTCAAGGTTAAAGTTCTAGGATAAACTCATAGCAGTTTTGTATTTTATAAATCTAAAAAACAAAGTACATTTAATGTGTGCTGTACACTGAAAATGTTATTTCATCCAGAGTAACTATGGAACATCTTTTTTTTTCTCCTTTTTTTTTTTTTTTTTTTTTTAAACTTCAGTGTTTTCTTTAACCTAGTGCAGTGACTCTTTGTTGTTTAGAGAGTCATCTGTCTGTGAAAAGGTTGTTTTGTGGAACATGGTGGTGTGGATAATCACATTGTAATCAATCCAAACTGACTTGCTTTGGAAGAAAAAGAAGAACAGGCTTTGTTTCTGGTTTAGCGGATAATTCTAGCTATTCGTTGTTTTAGAGTAGACTGCTGCAGTTGATGAAGAAATATTCTGCAGATTGTGTTGAATTGCACATTTCTCTTTCAAAACTCTACAGGAATGATCAGGAAAGACACTTCCAGCATTTTTGTTTGCTTTGTTGCTATTAGTTTTGTTCTCAGTTATTGATTTCACATTCTCTTCATTTTTCTAGCTCACACAATGAATACCAGTATCTACAGTTACTGTAGGTAGAGTGCTGAACCAAGTGTATCTGATTTATACTGAAACTGATATTTTTAGCCATGTTGTACCTTTAAATTCAACTTGGTTCCAGCCTTACACCAGAAGTCATCTGGAATGCTGAGATGGAAAACCTGTAATTATTTCAGTTAACTTCATTCTCTCCTTGGCTTGTCTGTTTCCTTGTGTGCAGTAATTTCACACACGTGCTCAGTGTTTGAGGTTTGTGTGGTAGCTTTTGTAGTGAGTATTATTACAATTATTAATGCTTTTTACAAATTATGGTGAAATAGTATCTTCTGATAGTGGGATTTTTTTGTATGTTTGTTTTTTGGCTTTTTTTCCTCTTTTTGCTGTTGTTGTTTTGTTTTTCTTTCTCTTTTAGAATATAAATTACATTTGCTTGTGCATTTTCTGTTGGAGTTTTTTGGAGGGAGAAAGGACTGTTTGTTGGAAAGCAGCCTGCAAGGCTCTGTGGTGCGTTTGCATTTCTAAATGCAGTTGGTGAACAGCTGCCGATGGGTCTTTCTTTAGTCTGAGTAAATGAGATTGCTATTGCCTTTGTGTTTTATAGTAACTTCCCATGACTGATTTTTCTCTATAAAATGGAGATTAGAATTAGGGGAAGATTCTGAAATCCATAAGGAATGGCTTGCTTTAGTTCTTTTCAGGGACTTAAGAAATACTGTACTGACAGTGCACCTGTAAAATTAAGAGCATAACAAAATTTAAAGTCAGAAAAATGTTAGTAAATACACAATTTGTTAAGAACCTGTTGGTAAATGTACCTCTGCTTTTTAATGTATTGGAGATTAGTGCTTCAGTTCATCAGCATGTCTCTTAGACAATACTATTTTATATAATAGTTGTCACATTTTAAATTGCAGCACATAGGTTTGCTGGGAGCCATTTCTGTAACTAGTCAAGATTTAATAATAATACATGGCAATTTTCCTTTCATATTCATACCTCTTTATGAAATGGATCAATATTAAACATAGTATTTCACCCTAATGATTCAGCTTTGCTGGTTTGAACTTCATAGACTTGGGTATCTATATTGGTGAGAAGCTTAATTTTGCTTATTGGTGTCTGCTTATATTGGATTTGGACTCAAGACCTTGGAAGAAGTAGAAAGGATAAAGGAGTGTGGGGCAGTATCATTTCTTTTGTTCCAGGGTGGAGTTAGGGTTGTGAGCATGCTGTGGGTGAGAATAGCTGTAGAATAAATAAAGCATTTCTCCCTTGGAAAGCTGTGTCCTTAGAGATGAAGACATAATCTGGCAGGTTGATGACTCCCACAAGAAGAGAACCTAGGCTGGGACTGTGGTGGGCCACAGTCACTCTGCAAAGATGCTCACAAGGTACTGACAAGGGCACAGCTGCCAGTGAGTGCTCACACTGCTGCAGCACAGCTGCCTTCCTTGCACCTTCTTGGCAGCTGTCCTGGCCCAGGTGTTTAAGGGGATTTATTCTGTTTTGGACTGGGTATCTGTGTTACTCTCCTTGATGGGTTATTTTTAAGCAGGATCAGTTTCTTGAGGTGATTCACTGGCCTGCCCCAATCTAATGATATGATGAGGCTGGTTAAGATGGTGGTTCCCAAGTTCTTGCTATTGAATATGCTTTTCTGACAAAGATTTGTTCAGCCACAGCCAAAATAGTGTCTGAGGTAAGAAAAGAAATTAAGAGATTGCACCATTTTACTCATCAACGCTTCAAGATGATGGGGAGGGAGATAAGTAGATGCAGGGTGATGTGTAAACACAAGATTACAAGGCAGCTTGGAGGTGTGCACATCCCTTTTGTATTCTCTTGATAAAAATGAATCATGGACCTCACCTAATATAAGCTTGAAGAGAAAGTGGAACATTCAAAGAAAGGTGAAAAGAGGTTTCTAGAAAACCTGTAAACATGAATGTAATGGCAGTCTGTAGGTGGCAATGTCAGCAAGACCAGGCCCACATTCCTTTTGGAGAGAAGTTCTCATCACCTCTTCCCTCTCCCGCTCCACTTGTTTGGCTTCCTTGAGGATGTTGGATACCCTGTCCCATCTTGACTTGTGTTTTATAGTGTTAAAATTTGTATGTGTGAATATTCTCTCGTGTTGTTGGAGTGATGGCTTGCTTATTTCTGTCAATGATTTTGAGTGGCAGTAGCAGAGTTATTCTCACTTACCTTTTAATTGAATTTGTATCAGACTTCTACTAAAGTATCTTTACCTGCATGGTATATTTAAACTATACTTCTGGGGGGATACAGAACCCAATGAGTGAAATGTGTTAGTTTAAAAGCTGAAAAGGGCTGCTGAGACTGTAATCAAAGCACCTATGAGATTTCATTCACTGAGTTTTTGAATGCAGTATGAAACAGGTGCATGAGAGAAGGATTTATTTTTCAGATACCATCAAAAGTCAATCCATGAAAAATCTTCTTTCCCTTTTAATTAGTCATTACATGAATTCTTTTGCTTTCCTCTGCTTAGATAACTGTATTGAATTTGCAATGTGAAGATTTTGCTTTTTTTTTAAGGTTTAAGTTCTATTATCAGCTGTTTTTTTTACTGGAGCTAACTAATTATTCAGTAATTTGGTAAGCTGGTATTATTTGAGATGAGAAAATATTTCAATTTTATGCAGTCAGAATGCATGGACTTGTTTGTTTGTTTGTTTTTTTCCCTAAAGTGTACAATATAGAATTAATATCTATTTCAAATTTAGTGGAATTCTTGTTTTTTATCTAGATTTTATTCAAGGCCTAGAACAGTGTCCCCCTTTCCTGCACAAGAGGACAGAACATAATTCTGTTGTCAAAAACTTATTTGCAGTCACTATATCTGATTTTCATTTTTCCCTGGGATGGTGGAGGATTAGAGCAGATTATGGTGTTGGGATAATGTCTGACTCCTTGTGTTCCATTTAGTCATAAATAAAGCCCTGAGAAATCGGGATGTTGCTATGGTGATGCTGGTGAAAGCCTGGGATATGGAGTGAGTGAGCCGCTTAGCAGCCTAATGTCACTTAGAGTAATGAGCACGCTGTCATTAGGGCAGTGATGGGTTACCTGGCGCTCTCACTTCGGTAGCCCATGCCAGATTATGAAGGCGAGTAAGTGAAAGCAGTTCAGATATATTATAGTATACTGTTTAGTAGCCTGCAGCTACAAACCTTTTAACAAATGGAAATCTGTGTTTTTGTCTCTTTACTTTCTAGCTTTAATCAGTTGAAGTATCACAGAGAAACAAACAAAAACTTAGTCTTTCTAGTCTGCCTTTCACAAGATGATCTGGTGTAATTAAAACAACAAAAAATCAGTTTATAACAACTTGTCTTAAACTGTGTGAATGCACACTTTTCTTCACAGAATGTGGAATTATAAAAAGATGGTATTAAAATGTGTTTTTTTGGGTTTTGTTTTTTAGTCTTTATAACCTGGCTTCACTGGAACTGAGAGAAAATTTGCTGACATATTTACCTGAGTAAGTCACATTGTATGTGTTTCCATTATTATATAAACATAAAATGTTCTTATTCTTAAAATCTGCTAACATATGAAATGGAATGACAGCTAGAAAAATTATTCAAAGCCAATTGATAATATGAGATACAGCCTTCTATTAGAACATCTACTTACATCCACTACTTCTAGTTGTACTTCATTAGTAGCAGGAACCTGTAATCTGCATGGATTGTATTTGTTCTATAAAAAAGCATTCTGTATGACATAGAGATCACCAAAGACGTCCTGCATGCATTGGACAAGCCATCTGCAGTGGGAGTGGTGGTTTGGGTTGTTCTCATGGTGAAACTTTGTAACTGTGAAAGTAGAGCAGTAAGAGCTCTCAGATTTTCACTCTAGACCCTTGTAGCATTTAAATAAGTGTTTGTATTCAGGGCTGAGTAGCCAAAAGCTTCTAACACCTGGAGATGAAACGCTTGGTAGCAAACTAGGTCTGTTGATGTCTGAAGTCTTACTTAACTTTTTTCTCCAAAAATCACAGTGGCTTATGTAGATGTCTCTGTACTGTCTGTATTGCAGCAGAGGAATTGGTAGTGTTTTGTTAGACTAATATGATATCTTACACTTTGGGGGTCCTTTTTGTCTGCCTGGAAGCAGCCTCTTCTTTCTCTAGTGAAGGAGTTTCCTTTCTTCCTTTGCTATCTGGTTGCTTCTTGCAAGAGTTTTGGTGACTCCTGTTTTGCTTGTTTAGGTAATCGAATAGATACTGTAAAAGATTTAATGTTTTAAAATTAGAATCTCTTTCCCAGCTGCTTTGGGGTAGTTTTTTCCTGTCAGTCTACCCAGTGCCTTGGTTGTGTCTGTTCATAGCAGTGAGCCACAATGCACTTCAGTGTCAGTGGTCAGAAGACAGGAATTGCTAGCTAAGTTTGTCCATGCAGTATCAGTATGAAGCTATCAAAAATGTTGACAGTTTTATTGCTTCATGAAAATTCTGACTGTCAGTAATGTAGCTGACAATTCACTCTGGTTTTTGTGCTACTGCAGCTTTGAGGAAAGTAGCAAGAGCTCTATGAGCCTGACTTTGAAGGGTGGCCCTCTCTTGTCTGTTGCTTTGAAAGTTTTTTACATCCTTTTGTCCTTCCCTCTATTTGTAGTCTCAAAACCAGAAATATTTCAGAAATTGATGGATTGTGTTGAGAGGATAAATGATGGATATTGAGTCTTGAGTCACATAGTTATGTGATCACTATGGGAATTTTTATCCAGTTTCATAACTGTAAATTTCCCCTAAAAAATAAATCTAACTAACTATAATAAAGTATGTGGCATTTGCTACCCTGGGGGACTTATTGTTAAAATAAAAAAAAAAAAAAAGTAATGATTTGATTGCCTGTACTAAGTTTTAAGTTTCAAGGTCATACAGTTAGACTGACAAACTAAATTATTTTTTCAGTAAGATACTGCCACAAACAGTCTGTGCCTGGTAAAATAACTGTCTGCCTACAGTCTATTGTAATTTGAAATGCAAGTTTCAGTAAAATGAGTTTATTCAAATACATGGGTTTTCTGTTGCTTTAGTCTAATGTGGTTTTGTTTTGATTTATCTCATCTCACAGATCACTTGCCCAGCTGCAGCGACTAGAAGAACTTGATTTAGGAAACAATGAACTTTATCATTTGGTAAGAGAACATACCACTGAAACTGCACATTGGTCTTGTTTTATGCATAATTTAGATTAAATAGGTTGTAGGATGTCCAAAACTGAAGAAGGAAAAATGCATGGAGGGAGAGTCTTTTCATAGGTACAGATGAATTTTGACAGTGAGCTGGTGCTTTCATATCTGTTTACTCCTGTTCAGCACAGTATCACTTCACTCAAAAAACCACAGCTGATCTCTAGAAAATGAGAGGGCGGCACAGCTTTTTTATGGAAATAAAAAGAAGTGGAGGGATACAAAATCTTGTCTGTGCTTGCAGTTACAATGACCACATGGATTTGTGTCAGGAACTGGATGGGCTAAGCACAGATGTAAGTTAAATTTCCAGGGTGAGAGTGAGAATCGTTGGGAAAGGACTGAGGCAAAACTGCTGAGGGTCGAGAGGTCCTACACTGTTGCAGATCAATCTACCAAAAATATATCTGTCATCTCCCTTAAGGTGATTCAGGTAAATGTTGGATGGATTTTCAGTAGATCAAGGGTGTGGAAGCAATTTGTTAGTGCATGCCAGGAAAGAATGGTAGATTATTGAGTTATAGCAATTATTTGTATGATGGAATTCCCAAATACTTACAGTCACCCTTGCTACTTCTGACCAAGGTACTTGTAAATAGAGCTTGCAGTAAGAATTGGTTACTTGGACTGTAATTGTGGGTTGGCAATTTTTTTTTTTTTACTTAAAGCTCCTATGCTACTTAACTTTGCTGCTTTTTATGTTGTAGCCAGAAACAATTGGTGCACTTTTCAATCTTAAAGACCTTTGGTTGGATGGAAACCAATTAGCTGAAATACCTCAGGTAAAAATGATCTCTACTGATACTGTTTTGAAGATATTTTTGAAAGAAAACATTTTCATTCATTCCTACAGAGAGGTGCTTTAAAATGGAATATTTTTCTCAGTCTACTTTGCCTGGGTTTGGTTTTGGGTGTGTGAGGATTTTCTCTTGAAAAATTCCTCTGCAAGGGATTGGCCATGATATTGTCTGTTGTCAGACATTTTTAAGTATTTTGACAAAGGAATTGTTTCCTAATAGGCACATTGTTTAGTTTGCAGGCTGGCACATCCTCTGTTTACAGTTCTTGCCCTAAGATCAGGGAGCCATAAGTTGTCTGAGATAACCATCACCTTGTGTATCTATCTGAATTGCAGTTTTAAAAGTTTTGAGTATGAATTTTTTTTTTCATTTTTTTGTAGTCATCTTCATTAATTTAAGCATGGTGTTTGGAAGAAGTACAGTAACGGAACCATTTATGAAAATTTTGCCATAAATGGAAATTTTGATTTATGCAGGCAAAATCCCCCTTCTGACATCAGTCATGGGATAAGGGAACTTAGCATTTAAAGCTTATAGCACTCTATATTCCCTTTCTTAAGAACTTTTATAATATGTAGGATGGTTCCTCTTCCCTCTTTTTCCCTTACAGCTAAGTCAAAATGTGTTTTCTTCTGTTCCTTCTGCAATCTGCTGTTACTTGCTGTATGGATTTCATTGTCAGTTGTGTGTCTTGTAAATCAGTTACAATTTAGTGGGTTTAGTTGACTTTGTTTTTATGGGCTTGGCCTAGTAAGTAGAGATGATCACTCATAAAAGGTTAGGTGTGACTTCAGCAGCCATTTTTATTGAAACTGCCCATTATTGTGTATTTTGACCAAAGTTGAAAGGATGAACTTGTTGGATGAGGGTATGTGTTTAATGAAAGATCCTCTTGAGGGGCAGACAATTCAAAAGTAGAAGAACTGATCTTGCAAGTTAGGATCAAGGCCATTGCTGTATGAAAACCTAATATATGTAAAAGGCACTTCTTCCTCAGCTGTTCTGTTCTCTGAAAGGTGATTTGGATGACTAAAATGAGATCTGTCCTCAAGTGTGTATAGGGATGTCTGTGTGCGTGGGGAATGGGGGGGGGGCTCTGATAGCTAACAGAGACAAAGGTATTTCTCTGTCTGATGGTTGGATTGCCATGATAAAAACTTAAGTACTCATTAATAATAGTAGATAATGGTAGGATAACATGGCAGTTCGAATATGCTTGCTAGAGCAACACCCCTAGTTCCTATTTCTGCATTTCTTGTAGTTGGGAGATGTGAAGATATGAAATCCCTAGATGTCATGGCATGTTGCTGTAGCAGCCAGGAGAGACTAATCCTAATTTGCCTAGGGTTGATTGGGAGGGGTAGACTTTAATTATGTGGTGGTTGATAATCTGCCATTCTGAAAAAGACAACTCTGCAGTCTTTACTTGAGGAAAACTCCAGGTTTGGCTGGTGCTTGCCTGGGTGTGCTCAACATAGCTTGCCTGACTACTGAAGCCAGTTTAATATTTAAAATAAGAAACTGTGACTGAATCACTTGGTTAGTTTATCATATGTAAAGTGTAAATACTTACTTTTTTCTGCTTTTAGAGGTCATACAAATAATGGCTAATTAAGAGGTCATACAGATAATTGTTTTTCTTTGTGGAATTTCATTGTGATGGTACATTTTTCAAAGCACTTTCTTGCGTGTTTGGGCATGACTTAAATTTTTTTCCTTGTATCGCAGGAAGTAGGAAACCTGAAAAACCTGCTTTGTCTGGATGTTTCTGAAAATAAATTGGAATGCCTTCCTGAAGAAATTAGTGGTCTGACTTCTTTAACAGACTTGCTTGTTTCTCAGAATTTACTTCAGATCTTACCTGATGGCATTGGTGAGTACAAAGTGAATGCAATCACACAGAACCATTTAACCCACTATAACTGGAAGTCATTTGGGTTTTTAAAGTCTTTCTGTGCAAGAGATGAACTTGTCTCTTGTTGGTTTTTATTCCTTTTGCTTAGTAGCAAATGCATAGCTCTATTAATGCTGCATTTTAATTGTCTGCATAGTGACTCCCTCATAATCCTTTTTCAGTCTTCATTTTGTACCTCCCAAACAACATAAGTGTAATGTCCCTTCAGTTCCCATTGTATCCATTTCACCATCAGAACTCTTTAACACTGTGAAATTTCAGCTTGTAACATGCTGTGGGTCAAGTGGTAAGACTGGCTGAAAGTATCACTGCAAAAAATACAGAATTTTGAATGGTGATGTGTATTTATCTTCAGTCGGACAATGTGATTAATCCTCCACTGAACCTAGTGGAAGACTGTTTGCCTTGCAGCACATTAATCCTTGCCTTGAGGATTCAAGCCACAACCTTTCTGTCTCTGACCCCTTAGACTGAGTTCAGTAACTGAAGAATGTTTCCTGAAGCATTACCAGTGCCTTTTTTAAGGTGTATATTTTTTACCCATTCAGTAGTTGTGGCAAGTAGACAAACAAGCATTTTTTTTTCTCTACTCGTCAGCTGTTTTTCTGGAAAGTTCCTCGTTGTAGGAATATGCCTTACTCCTTGAGAGGACTTTTTTTTAAACCCCCCAAAATAAAGGTGTAGGGGAAGGAAGACTCATGAATGTGGTTTAACTATATTTAACATTTGGAAAAGAGTGGTCAGACCTTCCCCCTTCCTATATATTCTATATTGGACTTAGAGAAGTTTCTCTAGAAGTTGGACTTGGGGCAGTGGGCTGACAACTGTGGGTCCTACAGCTGCCTCATACGTGTTTGATAGGGAGTTATAGCAGCCCTCTCTGATGGCCTGTGCTGGCCAGTACAATTTTTGTACATCAGAAACTCTAGCATCTCAAAGTCAGAAGCTCATGCACTGGCTGGATAGAGCTTGTTGGCAGAAGTGATCCTTGCTGGTCTCTGTGGAAGCTCTGGGGCATTGCCCAGCTGATCACTGATTCCTTGGTGGGACTGGTGGATCTGTAGAGCTCTTGAAGCAAGTCTCTCACCAACAACACCAGTGGCTCAGGTCAGCTGTGTCCGTGTCTCCTCAGTCTCCGGAGCTCTGATGGAGCTCCAGCACCCCCAGGCAGCCTGTGCCAGTGCTGCACCACCTCCCACTGAGGAAGCTGCTTCTGATGGCCAGGTGGGATCTCCCATGCTGCGATCTGCAGCCACTGCTGCCTCACCTGCCCCTGCAGAGAGGAGTTTGGCTCTGTTGTGTCCATAACTGCCCTGTAAGTGGTTCTGGGCAGTTCCCAGATGCCTCCTTGGCTGTCTCTTGGTGGGAGTCAACAAAGCCAGCTCCTTCAGCCTCAGCTGACATGTGCTCTGGCCATTCTGATAGCTTCCTTCTGGACCCCCATCACTTAAACAGGGGAGTTAAGGGGGAAGACAAGTCATCACATAAAACTGAGAATGATTTTACAGGTGTGGTTTCACTAATTTCAGGTTGATAGGATATAGCAACTTCCATTGATCTGTTTTTTATAATTCTAATATTGTCTAGTTGGTGTTTGCTTCTGATGAGAGCTCACTGCTGTTTAGTATTCAACCTGGCGCTCACCAGCGGATTCAGGTCCTTTCCAGCAGAGCTCTTGTATAGGTGTATATTTCACTTCCCAGCCTGTGCTGGTGCACAGGTTTATTCTGTCTGGGTGCAGAGCTTTGCAGTTATCTGTGCTAAACCTCAGGTTTCTGTTTAGGTTGCTGTCTTTCTGTGTCATACATCCCTTCATCACTTAGCATCATCAGTGAATTTGATCTTCCAAACTATTACAGCTGGTTTGGACCACACAAGGATGACAGTGAGGTATCAACACCTAGTGTTGTCTCCCTAATTCTCTAGTATGGGCTCTGCCTGAGTCAGCTTTTGCACCAACGACCATTCTGATACAAAGGAATAGAACAAATTGGGTTTTCTGCCCTGAAGCAGTATTTTGTTCTTTATAAGAAAATCACCTTCAGAGAAGTTTGATTTCTCATCTAAAGAATAAACTTGGGTTTCCTGTCTGACTAATTAGGTTCTCTGTAAGGACAAAGAGACCTTGATCCTGTTCGGGTTTGACCTGTCACTTCAGTGCAAGGTGTTCTCACTGTGACTGATTAGGTGCAGGTGATCTTCTGAACATTCCTTCGTTAATAAACACTGTATAATTGAGGAACAAACGGATAATTTTCACTTGTTTATAGGCATTTGGGTAGACACATCCTTAATATTTACATGGGCTATCATTCAGATATTACAATATATATAATATAATATATTATATTATTATAGATTGATAATATATATCAACTTTATTGCAATTTATTATGCTTAAATACTGGATATGAATATTTATATTGAGTGTGAATTCAGGGATATTAAAACTTTCAGAAATAATGCAAGCACTAAGTGAAGCAATGCTTGGGTTCTGTTATTTTACCTAACAATAAAATTCCATTGTTTTAGAAAACTTCTGGAAGTTTTGCAGCATTAAAAATTTATGTAATTAAAGATACTGGAGGATACTAGACTAAAAATCCATGTTGTTTTTTCTGTCCAGGAAAATTGCGGAGGCTCTCCATTTTGAAGGTTGATCAGAACAAACTGATCCAACTAACTGATTCCATTGGAGACTGTGAAAGCCTTACTGAACTAGTTCTCACAGAAAACCAATTGCAGGTATGCATGGTCATGGCTGCTCAAATGGCAGGTGGTAATAAGACCTGCTGTTAAGTGCTGAATCACTTAGCTCATTAGGTTACTCACCCTTGCTACTGCTAAGGAGTGCATTTTCTTTAAATGCATCTTATTTCTTTCTTGTTAAATGAATCCTGGAGATCGTGTTGTGTGTAGTAACAATCCACCCTTCAAATGCTTAAGCAATTACATGTTCACTCTCGAGTCTTTCATGACCAGTGAGAGAATTGGAGCATGTGGAGTGCAGGTATCACTTACTTAGTTGTGGTTTTTATGCAGAAGTTTGTGCTTGTGCTGTGTTGCTTTATTGCCAGTTTTTGCTGTGCATTACCTGGATCAGTCTTCCTGGAACTGAATAGAAGCCCTGAGCACTGCTGAACTTGTACTGCTCCTTGCTCTGCTGATCTGCTCTAGACAGATGTTAAATATGATATGTGATCAATTAAAATAAAATCTCAGAATTCTTTCTGTTAGGTGTTTCCTTCCATTATTTTGAAACTTATCGTAACACTGACACTTGGAGAGGAGCTGTCTTTAAATAAACTAGGTTTGAGCATTTCTTAAGCTCAGTTGGTACTTAGGTTGAGTTAGAACCTTAAAACTGTTAAGATGTCTCTCCAACAGTCAGTTCATAGCACCTGAGTTAGGAGATAGCTAACCGAGAAGCAAATTTGGGAGTGTAAAGTTAGATAATGCATCCTATGTACAGGCATTCTGTACACAGCTCTTGTGTGTTTATTATCATAGTGCAGAGATAATTAATGAGTGAATTTGTGTTAGAAATTAACATTCCTAGGCACTTGTTCTGCAATATAAACCTTTGGATGGTCTTTGGAAAGTCTGGTGGTAATGAGGATTAACTACACTTCAATTTTGAAAGTAGATCAGACTTTTAATTAATTTTAAAAGTGAGTTAAGTGGTTTTTCCTGACTCTGTTTATTTATGAATTCTGTTTGTGTATTATTTTATTTTTGTTGGCACAGTCATTACCGAAGAGCATTGGAAAACTAAAGAAGCTGAACAATTTGAATGCTGATAGAAACAAATTAACATCTTTGCCCAAAGAGGTAAGTTTTGTGCCAATGACATTATAGAAACAGAAACCTATTGATTTCAAGTGCCTGTGAGAAGTAACAGGCAACTTTGGTCCAATGGATATTCTTTCCAAACTGATCACAACCAGAAACTTGTCTGCTAGATTTGAACTGTAGTGATTTGGTGGCTTGGAAGTGCAACATGTCTTCACAGTTGAACAAGAAGGCTTGGATCTAATTAGCTTGTAACTAACTTGGGTCTAATTAGCTTTTAACTGGTAATTCCCAGTGTGGATGTCAGGTCTTGCACTAGTTGAAGACTTGGAGTTCTAGTAGGGTGAATGCAGCACCAATATGTCTCTTCTGTGTGTAGTATGAAACTACTGCCACACTCTTCCTCACCAATATCAATGTTTCGTACTCTGAAAAGTGGCTCAGTGTCTGTCTTGACAGTCTTTTTGGTTTTGGAGATCTCTGGACTACTTTTGCCCTTAAATATAAGGACTTGATATGACCCAGATACCTCAAATTTTACAGCTATGAGTGCTAGGACTTCTTGTCTGTTGTAATAGTATGTGGAATGAAATGAGGCTAGAGCTTGTGTTGCGAAACTAAATATAATGAAGGTTTTACAAGTTTAGTTCAGCAGTAAATTGTGGAAAGAAATTGGGAAAGCAGCATCCTGTGATTGGAATATGAAGCTGTGAGTTGGTTCTGTTTGTACCACTTTTTCTCTGTAATTTTTATTCAAGTAAGTCTCCCTCTTAATTTTCCTGTCTAACATGTGGCTCTTTTAGAGAGCTTTTGTTCTCTACTTTCAGTCACCTAAGGAGCAGGAGGGTTCTGTACTCAGGTGACAGCTGATGGAAATTGAGAGGAGCATCAGCTCTGGCTCACTTCCTTATGGAGCTTGGACAGCTCAACAAGGAGGTAGGAGAAGGAAGTGAAATAGCAAAGACATGGGCGACAGCTGATTGTCTGAAGAAGAGGGATCAAGCAGGGGCAGAGGATGCTGCAGTGGCACTGGCAGCAACAGTTCCTGGGTCTGAGCTGCCACAGGCCAGTCACCTAATTGAGGGAAGGTGAGGGGTGAGATGTGAGTACTGCAGCTTTTCTAGCAAAACAGTGTCTTCCCTGCTGTCGTGCTTCTGCTTCTGAACAAAGAATTGCGACAGGGCTTACCCAGCCAAGTTGCATGATAGCTAGCAAGAGACAAGACCCTGGGAAAACTATTTGTATTGGTATGTGATAGCAGTTTTCATCATAAGATATGCTGAGTTGGAAGGAACCCATCAGGAGACCACCTCCTCGCCCTGCACATGACACCCCAAGAGTCACCACCTGTATCTGAGAGCATTGGCCAAAGACTTCTCGAACTCTGTCAGGTTTGGCGCTGTGACTTCTGCCCTGGGGAGCTGTTCCAGTGCCCAACAACTCTAGGTGAAGGACCTTTTTGTAATATCCAACCTACACCTCCCTTGGCACAACTTCAGGCCTTTCCCTCAGGTCTTGTCACTGATCAACACAGAGAAGAGATCAGGGTCTGCCCCTGCTCTTCCCCCATGAGGAAACTGTAACTGCAGTGAGGTCTCCCCTCAGTCTCCTCCTCTCCAGGCTGAACTGACCAAGTGACCTTAGCTGCTCCTCATACAGTTTCTCCTCAAGGCCAGTCTTCGTTCCCTCTTTTGGATGTGCTCAAATAGTTTAATATCTTTCTTATCTGGTGTTCATTCAGCAGAAAACTTTCTTTGCTAAAATACCTGTACTTGAGACTTGTGCAATTTTATGTCCACTCCACCTTTGAGCAGAATTGTTTTGAATTTTGCATGGAAAGTTTTACTGGTACAGTTTCTTTCCAGATTAGCAATTAATAGCTTGTGATAATGGAATATATGTATGGAATATATGGTTAATGGAATATATGGTATTGGAGGTGGTGCATAAGAGCAATTTGTGGCTTGGAAGAAGCAGGAACAGGAGCAGGCAAGAGGAGAAGGCTCAGCTGCAGGAGCAGGTAAAGCAAGGTGGATATGGAGTGTGTCTGTTTGGGGTATAGGGGGGTCAGGAGCTCAGTGCAGAACAATAGTGGGATTCATATTGAGCAAGATAATGATCACTTGGGGCCAGCAATGTTTTTCAGAGGTGGAATGTGTTGCTCAGTTGGTGAAGTGAAGATGGAGAATGTGTCTAGAGAACATCAGTGCACATGAGAGAGGGAGGGGGACGCCTGCACAGAAGTGGAATGAAGACAGGGATGAGCCTGTGTTTGGAGAAGGTGAACAATGAGAAAATGGAAGGTAGTGTCTGGAATGAGGTGAGCTCTGGGGAGTTGTGGAAGTCCAAGAAATAAAAATGGGAGAGGATGGTTCCCAAGGGAGCTTGGCAGGGAAACAGAGGAAGCAGAGCTCTTTGGCTCCTTATCAATGACTTTGAAATAAAATTTTTATTTTTCCTTTAAAGGTGTCTGTGCCAACATATGTCTCATTAGAACAAATGCCTTGAAATTACATGTAACATAAGATTTTATGCCTTGCTCTGCCGATATTTAATTTTTTATTATTTAATTTTAAAGGCAGTCAGTCCTTCTCTAACTGTGGGGTCATCCCTCACTTGATCAGTGCATTTGAATTACTAGCTGGTAATGTTACAAATAGAAAACAAACAACTGATGGCAATGGTGTGCCTCAAAAATACTGTTAATATGTGTGTATTGCAGAACCTACTGTCTAGCTAATAAGATTTCTCAGTTTCAGTTTTTCAAGGTTCATTTTGAATTCCTTGAGCTTAGGCTGTGCAGTATACATTTTTCCCTGAGTGTGTTTATAGTGCCTTCTTACAGTGCTGAAATGGTAGTTTGAAAAATAAAGGAATCTGCTGCTCTCTGCCCATGTTCCATCTGTACTGGAGTTGTGTTTTCTTGATATAGTATTTTTCTTGACTAGCAGCATTTTGTATTAAACCAAACATGAAGATTTCATAGACAGGTTTTATGTTTGCAATTCAAAGGAATTAAGTGAAGAGTCACATTTCATTGCTCTAAAAGTGAACACATGATCTGAGTGCACAGGTCTAACAAGTACTATTTGCCGTTATGTAAACCATCCACAGGAGCAGTTGTAGGGGGCTGATAGTGGCAAAGATTCCAGTTCTGAGTTTCCCTTTGGATGGCAGGGAGGAACCATTTCATGTCTTGGGTGGAATGTTCAATTTCCATTTTTGTTCTCATCATTAGTGACGTGGAATAAAAAGAATACAAAATGGATAGGTAGCATACTTGGAAGGCTCTGCTTGAAATTGAGAAAGCATACTATGTTTTCTGTTTATTTTCATCCTAAACTGACTAACTAAAATTTAAAGCCAGGAACAATCTCCTGACAGAAGTAATTTTAAACACCTCTGCCTGCTCTGTGTTGCTTTAGATGTTTCCTGAGATAGTATAGCCAAGGGTATAGACTGGGGTCTCAAACCTCTGCACATCAAAATTAGTACTTGTACAAAATTAGTACCTGTGAGTACCAACTCACAGAAACAGAGTTGGATGCAAAAGTAGAGTATACACTGCAGATATTTTTCCTCAGTATCTTTCCCTCTTTACCTGTTTTTCTTACCTCTTTGATTCTTTCTCTGCCTTACAGAGTGCTAGAGCAGCTGTGCATATGTGGTCTTCATCCTGATAAAAAATAGATGTGGGAGAGGCTGTTACTGGTTTCTGTTGGAGAGGGATAGAGATGCAGTCTTGTAATGTGTGTAGAAAAAAGTGGGATTCAGCTGGAGAGGAGAGTACATGTACCCAATACTGTATCTGCTTGGTGTTGCTATCATTTCACTCCCATAGCAAAGACCACTTTTATAGGTAGGATAGTCAGAATTAAATGCCTGGTGAGATAATCTCTGAGTTTTAGTTATTCTGTGGTGGTGTGTGTTTTTTTTGGGGAAGGGGGTAGAAGGGTGTTGATTTGTTTTTTAGTTAACAGTTAAGGAGAATTGGATTTTTAGTCAGTGTGTTAAACCATTACACTGCAGCATGGCTTCAAGGCACACTTGTAAAACTACTCTTTATCTTTTGGTGTAAAATGTCTTGATTTAGGATTATTGAGGAGTTTGTATGCAAATACACTTTCAGAGTTTCCTGGCTCAAAGTTTTTTCTGTGTTGTGTGGTGATAAAGGTAAAACCTGGAAGAACTGAATGTTTGACCATGGATTGAGTCACTGACAGATTTCATCTACAGCATCTCGTTTTGCAGCTTAGTGCGTCTGTGACTGAAGTGGTAAAACAGACTTCAGCAAGAGCTGAGAATGTCTAAACCTGTTCATAGTTAGAAATGTTTTTTCCTGAAACTTGAAAGACCTGCCTGGTGACTCTTTGGTATAGAAATCCCACCCTGGCACAGGAATGCTGATGAAACTGGTGTGTTGATTTTGGCACTTGCATAAATAACCTCCTTGGAATGTTTTCCAGTTTATATGCTTTTGTTAATTAGTCTTTACAACCAGCGGAGATCTGGTAATGTGTCCTTCCTGGCTCTGAGGTATATTGTGAGAATTATCACTCCATTAGGTAAAACTACAGGGTTTTGGGTTTTTTTTTTTTGATAATTACTGTGCTTTTAAATTTTTTTTTTAAAGGAGTAGGGACCACTTTGTTTTTTCTGATTTTAACTTTTGATATCCCGTCTCTTTCTTCATTTGTGTAGAAGCATGTGTGTCTCTGAGGTAAAAAAAATAGGCCTCTAAGGAAAAGTGCTGGAAAACTTGTCTTGAGTCAGAGGGCTGAGAAGCCGTCTTGGTGAGCTCCTCTCCCCCATTCACCAGTGGTGCAGGAGGTGTTGAAGTCAGTTTGCTGAAGATTTTCATACCCAATTTAAAGTTAATAATAACAACAGAAAAATAGTTAATAATAATAATGAATGGGGCAGTTTTTTTCCACCCCTAAATGTATTCTGTGCTTGCAATTAAAGAATTAGTATACTTTATGTGGAGCCAAGGAAGATTCTGACTTTACTTTGAACCCAAACAAAATTTTGGATATGACACTCTGGAAAAGATTTTACAAGAGGAACTGTGTTTAAATTACCACTATATTTATCAGACTTGTATAAGTCTGAGAGAGTTTTTGGCACTGACAACTGTTTTGAGAGTTGAATAAAAGAGATGCGTCACTGTACTTTTAGCTATTCACACGGCAACTAAAGACTGATCATTACAGTATTTGTCATAATGTTTTTTTTTTTTCTATTGCTTATTGCTGTGTGAAAGATGCTAACTGGTAAAGGACAGCAGAATTGATTCATAGCCTTTGAGTAGTAAACAGATCTACTTTAGAGTCATTAGAAACACTAGCAGAAAAGCATTCTGCTAAGACTTGCAGTTGTGGAGGACTGTCTAAGACGGACAAATAGTGGGTGTATGAATGGCAAAAAAAGCAGGAGAGTGAAGTGCTAAATGCTGGTCATGATGAAAACATGGGGGGAGTTTAGCAACTGAGTTGACTTCCTGTTTATGTTTGTCCAAGCCTTACTGCTTCCCCCAGAATGAGGAACCTGTTAGAAGGATGAGCCTCAGACTGATTTAGAAGAAAAGAGCAATAAAATCATCCATTAAAGGGTTTACAGGGTTGAAGTTTTGTGTGGAATTCAGAGGTCTCCTAGTGACAATCATCTTCTCAATCAAGCACACCTGAATGCAAATATGCAGTTTTGTTCCATCTTCATAGTACCAATGATCTTAAAATGAGCGCTTCATAGTAATGACCATTTACTGCCTGACTGACCTCTGGGCTTTGTTTTTGTGGTTTTCCTTTATCTAGGCTCACTGTTCTTTGGCGTTGGCGTGATGTGACAAGTCAGTAACCCTTAAACTAAAGTTGCTAAAATGAACTAAGTCTCAAGAGTAAGACTTAGGCATGCACAACTCATGTGAAATCTTTTCCTGATGTCCTGCTCACTACAGAAGAGTGTGAGGACTTCTTTAAACCTCCAGTCCTTGGAGGTTTTTGCCTAGAACTAAGCACATGATGCTTGTCTCCATTAAGTGAAGTCTGTGCTGGAAATGCAGTGTGTTGACTGGTGAATGGGCTTGTGGCCTCAGCAGTGTCCTTGGTGCAGATGTGGTGGTCTGGCACAGTTTGTTGTGAGCATGTGACCCTTGGAAAGCATGGCTCTCCCTCAGTTAGCCACTCTGAGCCAAACCAGTGACATTCTGATACCGTGTAGCTTCATGGTGGCCACAGCAGCGTTTTCCTTTCCTCATGCCTTGTAGTGTGTGCACTTTGCCTCCGTGGTGCGGCTTCATGTTTAGGTTTTCAAACACTGGACCTGATGCCTTTCTGTACTGCTGGATGGGTGCCATCTTTGTTTAAATGACAAAGATTTTAGTTGATTCTTAACTGTCAGCTTGTCTTTTTTTTTCTTTGTGGTATCTCACTTAATACTGCTCATTAAATGCTGTCTGCATTTTCTAAAAACAGTTTCATTAAAAAAATTCAGCGTCTCTTTTTTATCTACTCTACTACCCTATTAAAATAAAAGGTCTTCACTACCTTTGAATGGAACAAACCTTTGAACAGCAGCCTATTGACTGATAGAGAGCAAAGTTAAATTAACTGAAGTTTAAATGATTTAGGAGTTACAACCCTCCTTGGCAGTAGAAGAATGTATGTTCTGTCTCCATTTGTTGGCATGCTCTTGTCCAATATGAATAAAGAAAAATAAATTGAACATCTCTTGTATTTTCTTAATTGTTAGCTGCTTGGAAAATTATGGGTCAGGTAAATTGATAACCCTGTAAGTATTCTTCAGTCCACAGTTCTCCCGTTACCTTTCATTAAGCTGCTTTAAATGCATGATGACTCAGGCTGTCCTGATTCCACTGCTGCATTTTTCCATTATCAAAAGTATAGAAGTTTGGGTCTCATCAGGGCTGCATGGCTTTACTTTGTTTGTTTGGCTAACCTGTTTGGATCTCCATGCTCCAAGACTGAGTAACACAAACTTCATTCATGAAAAGGGAACACTTTGTGTACACTGAGGGCATCACTTGCCAGCTCATCAACATTCTCTAATTGTATTTCTGGCTTTTCACGGCTCCTCATGTTAGCAACACCAATTAGGCACTTAGTGTGTATATATTTTTTTAATATCACACTGTGTTTTGTGAACATGTGAAGGCACATTATTTAAGAATTTATACACTCTTTAAAGTCAATAGCAGAATTCTTGAACCAAGAAATGTTTGTTACTATTTGAGTGCTGGTTTTTAAGGGTTGATTCACAAGCTAAAATGGTTTGCAAGGTTCATGCTTCTGTTCTATACACAAGGCTGGGAAAACTGATAATCTTGTGAAACAGCTGCATATTAAGAGTGCCGTGATTTAAGAGAAATAGCACAGATTTTGTTTTGTCAAGAATGTAGCACTTTAACTTTCCGTTGCAAATAGCTTGTGAATCAGAAGCCTTGAGCAGCTGATTGCTGTTTTCTTCCATTAAAAAGCATTTATGATACAAAGGAAGGTGAGTGGAATGTAAATGTTCCATTTGTTTTACTTTGTGAGTCACAGTTGCACCCTTTAAAAGTGACTTTTTCCTTAGTAAATAGTGTGTGTTAAAATCAACACCATTTTCCCTTTGACTAGTTAAAATATTTTGTGCTATTTGTCTGTAATTTCAGTCTTGGCTTTGGACTGAATTGTGGGTTTTGCAAAGACACGGCTGACAGTTAACAAGAACACAATAATTTCAGCTTAGTTTTGGGGACTCCTGGCTAAGGTGTAGTTACATATTGGCTATAGTATGAGAGGAGAACCTTCTTAGAAGTATATCACTATAGATGACCTCTAATTTTTGAACTAAGATTTTCCACTGTCTTTAGTTTGGACTCTAACTCTGTAATTAGAGTCTAAGTCTGCTTAACTTGAAAGCTTCAAATGGCATTGGGATATTTTGCTTCTGTTACTTGGAGTAAGAAAAGAAAAAAATCTTGTTTCCCCTTATGGTGAGTTTTGGAACTGGCAAACAAACAATGGTGCTTTTTAAACTCCGTATGATAAGCAAACAAAGGTAAGTCTCCTTTGTTAATAGGAACAAAGAGTTACTTGAAGGAGCTTTTGAGTTGCTACAACTAATAATCTTCCTGTTTATAAAATTTCCGTCTGGAACATTAAGTTGGAATCAGTTTGGTTTTTTTTTTTTTTTTTTTAATCAGATGTGGGGGGTTTATCTTTCTGAAAGCAGCTACTTTTGGTGCAAGATGTAGATTTTTAAAGGTAAAACTGAAAAATCCCATCTTTGCACCCAAATAATGCAAATGTTTGTATTTGGTAAATTGGTAGAGACAGAGGATATTAGATTAAAAGAGATTAAAGAAGGCCAGTTCATGTGGGAATTGTGTTGAAATAGGTTGCTTCTAATGAATTGGGGCATCAATTTTACCCAGTGTTCTGCTTCTAGTGAGTTCTTCATTAATCTTTGTGGACTCAAATTTGGGAGTTGGTTGGTATATTTAGCATTTTGCCTTGCTTCAAGGCCCATTGCACTTGCTTAGATATAAAGTTGCCATGAAGAAAGAGAGAATTAATATGTAAAATGTAGATCTAGAAAATGTTAAGTGTCGGGTTTTTTTGTGACTGTTGGGCACAGAGTAGCTTCTGTGTGGTTACTGATTTCTTCTGGGTGTGGAAGGCTCTGAAAGGTAGCTGGAACGTGACCTATATGTAAAGTTATCCATTATTTGCAGATATATATGTTCAAGACAGTGCTCCTACAGACTTGCTTCAGGTCAGACTTCTTCGAAGCTGCCACTTGTTTGCAGTCTGTAGCTCAGGGGGAAGTGTCTGGCAGGCATTGTAATTTGGATGTGCTGTGACACACTCCGTGACCCATACTGCATGCCTTTGTTACGCTGTGGTGCTGCAGCAAAACCAGACTTGCTTTTTCCCCCCCTCTTCTCAAATGTAGGTTGGAGGCTGCTGCAGTCTTAACGTCTTTTCTGTACGTGACAACAGATTATCTCGAATTCCCTCTGAAATTTCACAGGCCACTGAACTTCATGTCCTGGATGTTGCTGGAAACAGGCAAGAGATTTTTGTATTTTCATGTTCTTTTGCTAAATTTACTTAATTCTTTCTGATAGCGAAAGATATTATGTCTGAGAAGAGAGTAATAAAAAACCAGTTATGACATTCATGTTAGTGTTACTGTTGAAATTGTCAAAGTAGTCTTCCCCGTGGGCCAAAAGTAAGCATAAATTGTGTGTTATCATGAGTATGATTTCTGGATTACTTTGACCCTGAGGAAGAAATTGGATTTTTTAAAAAAATCCTCTGGATTCATATATTTCTGAATTAAAACTGGGAATCTAGGCAATGGACGGAGCTTCAGGTGAAGCTGTCAAGCTGGAATGTCAAGTGGCATCAATATTGAGTGTTGTATCTTCACAATACAGTATGAGTAACAGGGAAGGCCACTTTGACCTTGCAGCTTCTCACAAATCTTAATGCTTCAAACAACAAGAAAAAATGAATGGATTAAAGCATAAACCAGCAAATTAGTTCAGCTTCTTAGCAGGAAGTTGAATTAAAAAAAAAAACCCTCAAAACAGAAGAAAAGCGAATGGCATCTCATCTATGCAATATAATTGTCTCACAGGCCCTTATGTATCTCTAGTCTAGCCACTGTTCACATAAAGCTCCTGATGGGAAGCAGCTGTCTGCTTTCCAGGGCACTTTACTGCAGTACAGAAAGCTTAGCATAGTTTTACCTGGTTTTCAGCTTCAGAGGATTATAAAGTTATAATGTAAGTTAAGCTGCAGGTTTGTTTTTTGGTTTTTTTTTTTTAAAGAATGGAGTAGTTGGAGTTGATGACTACTGCAGTGCCTTCTATTAGAGGCATTAATTTCAATCCTGTTTGTTCCAACTCAGCAATGTATACTTGAGTTGATTTCATGACCATCTACTAAGTCTACCAGGAACTGCCCTGACTTTTTTACTTTGCTTTTTTGAACTAGGCTGACGTATCTTCCCATTTCACTGACTACATTAAGGCTGAAAGCTTTGTGGTTGTCTGATAACCAGTCCCAACCTCTGCTGACATTTCAGACTGATACAGACCCTGAAACAGGAGAAAAGATTTTAACATGTGTATTACTTCCTCAAATGCCTTCTGAGTCTGGTTGCCAAGGTGAGTGCCTAGAATCAGCTTTTCATTATGTACAGAATTATTACTTCTTTGTTTACTGAGTTGTCCCATAAAGGTTTGTAAAACTTGCATAAACCCTAGTGAGAACAGTAGCAAAGTTCTGGTTGAATTTTCAATACTAAACCTTTTTTTTCTATTAACCTATTAGTCTTCAGAAGACTTTTAAACTTGTCACTGAGTGTTATTGAAAATATAGTGACAGCTACGATAAATAAAATACAGATCTGGAAGAAATAGAATTACTCATATCACTATTCTGAGGCTTGCCAATGGGCCCAGTAGTGATGTCCATAATTTTATACATTGATTATACATATTTTATTTTTTTATATGTATACACACACACATATATACATGTATGTATGGAAAAGTGGTGGCTTTCCAACTTCAGTCTCTTTACTAGCAAAATAAATTGCATAGCAAATAGTGAACAGTGGACTTTTTATTTTTTAGCAAGCTAATTTTCTTTCAAGCTGAGGTGTCATACAGTAACTTTATTATATTAATTAACAAGTGTAGAATTGCAGTATAAGTTGCTTTTCCCTTTTGTGATGAAACTTTCCTCTGAGCCAGATGGAACCATAAACTCTTTTGTTGGCTGTGTTGCTACTCCAGTAACTTCTGAATGTTTTTTGTCCTCAAGCTTTTACAGCTTTATGTGAACATTCAAGGGGATTCATCTGAGCTAATATTTACATTTCTACTGTAATGACTGGAGAATGATTTATCCCATCTAAGAATGGACTTTCAAAAGAAAATCATGTAGATTCTTCCCCACTAAGTACAAAGGGGCCTGAGAAGAAAAATTCAGCTGTGGGTATCTGTATTGTAGGTACCCAAGCTTAATTCCAGTGTTTCTGTCATATATGGCTGGAGCAAATAGAAGCCATTAAAACAATAGGAGAGTAGAAATGTCTCTGTTTTCAGCTCCTGGATTTTAAGAATAGTTAAGAATTTAAATATATGAATTAACCCCTTTAGAATTAGAGAGGATTAATCTAGTTCAAGTAGAGTAACAGAGGTTAACTTGACTTTCTCTAAAGACCTTACTACTAGCAATTAGATTTCCTCCTCTCCAGATGAATCTCATGGCTTCAAGGGAAGAAGGCATGGAATTTAGATTGTTGAATGTGTATGCCTAGCAATACTGAAAGGATGAGTTTAGTAAAAGCAATGATCCTGTGTTATGGAATGCCATTTAGGGAACTGGCTAATTGCAGCTGGCAGCCATGTTCCGCAAGAAAAACATATATAGTGGCAAATGTATTAAATTATATAACCAGTACTCTAAAACTCTGAAACAGTCCAAGTACAGAAATACCTAATTTATGCAGAAACAATTCAGTGTATGTACTTGATAACAGAAAACTAATGCAAGTTTCTTCCAAAAACAGTAGAAATAGCCACATGTAAGTGTATGGGATGAGTGATTGTTCAGATGTTGCAATTATGAACAATATAGCATGTTGGATTGTGTGACTTCACATGCATGTTGCTGTGAATCTTGAGTTACGTTTCCCTGTTCTAACAGATAACCTACCACGATGTGGTGCATTGGAGAGTTTGGTAAATGAGATGTCAGATGAAACATGGAATGAGCGGGCGGTGAACAGAGTCAGTGCAATTCGCTTCTTAGAAGATGAAAAAGATGAAGAGGAAAATGAAATGGTATGTTTTCCAAGCCTTTGGATACTTCCAGACACTCTGACATTAATGCAGAAGTATAAAAAGTCTCTGAGCATTCTTGCTGTAAATATATCAGCTTGATCTGCATGCTTTGTGTGTACATTTGGAGAAGAAACTGTTCATGTTGGCTGCTGAAACTTTTTATGTTGACATTAAATGCCTTTGTCTTTTCTGCCTTGCATATAACTTTTATATTCTGATGCAGGACAGTCTTCTGTTTTGCTTTGTTTTCCTCTGTCTGCGCAGGATGTTTTCTTTTCAGAAAGAAGATAGGATCTTTCTCTGCTTCTGTGAAGCTTTACTGCCTGAAAGTATATAGGGTCTAATTTAGGATTCCAGCGCTCTGGCATGTGTCTTCATTAACTTTGCTATTGTTTGTCTAATTTCTATTTCCAATCTCTTTTGTGTTCTCTCTCATTCTTCTTTTTGTATTTTTTAACTCCACCATTTGCATTGAACCAACCATAGTGTACATAAACAGTAGGAGTGTTGCTCATTAGTTTCCCACTTAAAGGATGTGGGAACATCTGTCACTGTACTTATAAGACCTCTCCATTAAGTTGGGCTCTGCATATCCTGCAGATCAAAACACAACACGATCTGTAGTTCTACTGGCTTTTATTAACAATTAAAACTCCTTGTAAAGATTAACACTGCTTCAGTCATGTTTTTGACATGCTTGTCTGATGCTCTAAAATATTGCTGGTGGTCCTCATTAGATCTCAGCTAGAGATACTTCAGGGCACTGGCTGGATTATTGTAGTTTAAACAAACAGTGACTACAAAAACTCTTACTTTAGTTTGGAAATGAGCAAGTTAGATAGTTGCTTACTCCAAAGCAGCAGAAACAAAATGTCTCTTAAGAGGCATGGTTCACTAATAGGGAGTTCAGAATGATGCTGGGTGCTGCTTAACAGCTCTGCCAACTTGAGACTGTCCATAGAGTAGTGAGGGCTCAGGTGTTGAGGATAAGTGCTTGATTTGCCTGATTTGAGGCAGGAACTTTCTGAGGGGAAAATAATTGATGATCTTACTGAGGAGAAGGAAAGGCAGAGAAGATTTCTGAAGCAGTCTTGAACAAAGCACCCATGTGTGGGTCATCAGTTCTGCTGTTCTCTGCACAGTTTACATGCATGCCACTATAAAGTAATTGCATGTATACATGTATTATATGTATATTGTATTTGTGGTGTTCTATTGTCTCCAGCCTGGATGCTGACTGGAGTTTTCGTGAATCTTGTTTTCCTTGTAAAGATTTCAGCACAATAATACACATTCTTCTGTTTAAGGTGGGAGAGAAATGCTCCCTCTCAAGGTGTTTGTTCTCAATTAACTAGAGAACCAGACTCTGTGGTGGGGCTGAAAGGCAAATGGAGCTCCACACAAATACTGTTTAAAACTGTAAAGAGATCTTGTGGGATTCTTTCAAAATCAGGTGAATGTTTTAAGTGTGATCTTAAATCACTTTGTATGGTTTTGGGAAGGAAAAAATACCCAAGTATAGTTATGAAAGAATCTTCACTTCCTAACTTGTAATTGTACTTCACTTGAGTGGCTTTCAGATTAGTAGTCCAAAAGAGGACAAAATTTGCTCTTAGAGACGTCTTAAAACCACTTTCCCTGTCTTCATAAACAAGTAGCTTTTGAAGTAATGCTCAGCACAGAACATTGTAGTTTGAAAAGGAAAATGGGGGAAAAAAGGAAAAAAATTGATACTTACTATTTGGTATGTGAATGCTGAAGCCTTGTAAGTGTATGTTGTTTTTGCAGAGAGACAAAGGCAAAACCACTTATTGCACTGTTTATTTTTAGAGAACACTTCTAAGGCGAGCCACTCCACACCCTGGAGAATTAAAGAACATGAAAAAGACAGTGGAGAATTTACGGAATGATATGAATGCTGCTAAAGGACTGGATTCAAACAAAAACGAGGTCAATAATGCCATTGACAGAGTGACCACTTCTGTGTAGAGTTTCATCTCCAGGTTTTACCTCCTGTGTCTTCCCCTGCTGTTGAAATGTTCCTGTCGTCTCCTGGGACCTCACTGAGCCCCTTTTTGTTTTTAACCAGAACCTGATTCATCGTCTCCATACACATGAAACGTGCAGCCCGCTGGAAGAAAGTGCCTTATTTCATCCAGGCAGTGAACCAATAATTTCCAAATCAATATTGTAATTTTAATAGTCTTAGGCTTTTTAAGTTTAATACACTACTGTATGCAGAATACAATATTTTTGTCTTAAACACAGGGGAAATAATGCTTTTCTTTTCCAGAGTGCTGGGATAGTTTCTTCCCAGTGGCTGGATGTGCTAGTGAGAAATATAGTTTTGTGGGAAATCGATACACTTTTTTATTTTTTTGGCAGCTCAGATGGTGTAAATTTTAAATTTTTGTATAGGACTTTCATAACAAGATGATGTATTTCACTTTTAAGAGAAAATTTATCTTGAGCGGTACATATTTTAGTATTTGTGGAAGAGAACAAGTTTCATGGACAAATGTATTCATTTGTTTGTACCACCCATTGTGCCTTACTGTGTTTGGTATGTCATATTAGTCTTAAATATAGCAATTCTCAAAGAAAGTGAGTAAATTTGGTCTCCAGCTTTAGATATGTTTTTCTTTTTGGACAGTAATTTGTTGGGAATTTTACGGCAGAGAACTTATGTTTATATTATGGGATCTTAGGTTGTGAAGCACAAATGTTAATTTTGTTGTAAACAGAATTAAGATGAAATGACCAAACTGCTATTGTTTATTACATAATGCACTCACACTTTAACTTAGTTGTATTGAAACATCTTGGTTTGGATGCCTTGTTGCATTGCAGTCACTAGAAATTCATGCTTCCATTGTTTTTTTTTTTAAATGTGCCATCTGTAAAATAACTTGAAAAACAGCACGATAGACTTTCAGAAGCACAGTATGAAATTAGTTTTATGTATTACACAAGAAAGCATGATTCTTTAAAGTGCTTTGGTGGTTTTATAAACACTTATAAAACCATAATAAAAACATCTTTAAAAGCTTCAGTAGATGTGATGTATCATTAAAACAGCAATTAAAGTATCTCTGCATTAATGCTGTCATTGTTACTGTGTTGCACTTCAGTTGTCCAATGCTGATTTCAAGGTCTTACTAAATCTGTGGGTTCTGATTTGTTTATAAAGGTAAGTATTAACTGAGTTGAATTCAGTAAATAACAACTTTGCAAAAGCCTGATAAAGACTGATGTTGATGTCTCTGGGTTCTGTTAATTTCTCTTCCCCAAGATTCCTCATTTAAGCTTCAAGACGTGGTTTTGCAGGAGAGTGCTGGAGGTTTGTAACTGTTAGGTCAGTTCAGTGGTAGTGCAGTTTTATTGTTCTCAAGGGAGAGTTCTCCTGGTTATTCTTGGTAAGCTGCTATTAAAATAACACCAGAAAGAAAATCAGGTTTTGGTACAGCTGACTCCAGCCTTGGGTAGAATTTTCTTTTTTAAGTACTTACTGGAATCGGCACAATAGAAGTTTAAAAATGTAGTAAACCCTGTACCCAAGAAAGTAGCAACAAACCCGTTTGAGATGAAAAGAAGTTCCTAAAAAAGACAGTTCCTAAAAAAGCCAAAGGCAACATGACTCTGTGATGCCAGTTTTTCATTTGGAGGCTGTGGCTTGTTTTGTTTTTAGCGTCTGCTCCATCAGCAAGATGAATGTTTAAAGCCTGGATTTGGGCCTTGCCTGAGCTGCCACCAGATGAAAATAATTAATTGCCCTTACTACTCTTGATTACCTACTCCCTCCTGCTGCAGTCAGAACAAGACATAAATCTTGTTGCATCTCTGGGATGTGCGCTGTGTTGCTCGGCTGCTGCTTTTTGTACATTCCAGCAGGCTCATGGAGGCTGCTGCAGCCCACAAACTCTCCACAAGGCAAGCACTACTTGCTGCATCCACTTTGGCACAAAGTAGCTTGTCAGCAGTCAGAGTCAGTATTTTTAAATTTTGGGGTGTTTTTTTGTAGTAGTGGAAGGAATATTGGTTGTGGTTTCTGTGGCTGCAGATGGCTAAGTGGATGATCCAGGCTGGTTGCCTTCATTTGGGACAGTTTCACATTCCTGTACCCAATGGTGGCTGGTATTGTTTCCTTGTGGTCATCTCAGCCACAGATGGGTAGTATGAATTGCATATTGAAGGTGTTTGCTTCCACTCAGTTGTAAAAGAAAATTGATTGAGCTCAGTCTAGAATCCAACAATTGCTTAATGAGAGATTAGAGGAGCTGAAGTCCATCATCAGACAAGCCAGCTACTATCCCCAGAGAAGTGTTGGCATTTCTTGCTTTCACTGCCATCTCTCTTCATTTTGTTAACCTTTGTAGAGGAAATCTGGATTTTTGTTATGCTTTTTCAATCAGTATCTGAGGAGAGAGAAAAGAAGAAGTGTATTTTTCAGGCGTCTACAGTAATACTGTGTAGCAGTGTGTCTCATTAATGTCTTTTGTTTATGATTTTTGGTGAGGCAATTTGAGATTCTGCTCTGCTCCAGGTAGTTCAGCAGTATGTATGAGGTAGTGTAATGTTTGAGACTGGCAGTAAGCGTAGTTTCCAGAGTACACCTTGAGGTATGGCAGCAGCTGCCAGTGGTATGGAATAAGAGCAGATGAAGTGTTTTTCAGGGCTGACAAGGTGCTTGGATTCTTGCTGTGCAAACAGAGACAACTGGCTACCCTCTCTCTCCTCCTAATGCTGGTTCAGAGTGACTTGCATATTGTTCTATTTGATCAACCCTCCATCAGCCTAGACCTCAGGAGTCCCTCTCATCTCTTGAGTGATCAATGTGTGTGCCATTTTGTAGAGTGGTTGAAGTACCCTTCTCCACCCAACAGAGCTGATAACATGCCAGGCAGTTTTAAGTCTATTTTATAGCCAGAAAAAGTTGATGACACATGTTCTGATGAAGCAATGTCTGTCCTTGAAAGCATGAGCCATCTCTTCCCAGTGTCTGTTTTTTTTCCTCTTGCTGATGCTGTGAGGAGCCTGCATAGTGTATATGATTATGACTTCTTTCTCTATAAACTTTTCCTTCTTTACTTTGTCTTTTGAGAGGTGGGTTCAATGCAAAGAGGCTGCAAAATTTGCATGTTTTTTATTAGCTATAAACAGGTAAAATCAACTGACCGCAGTGGTGGAGTGGATTTAATATTAACCTGCTACTTACTGCGTACAAGTTCTCTTTATTCAAAGTCACAATTCCTAGTCTTAAAAGAATAATAAGAAAAAAGGCACTCTTGTGCTACCGTAGTTAGTGTAGCAATGGATTTTTCCATCCCCTGTGTGTTGCTCCAGGCTTTTCCCACAACTTCCCACAAATTTATGTGTTGAGATTATTTTTCTGGCTTAAGTTCCATGTTTTTGATAATCAGTGTATTGTAGGAAAGTGTTTACTGGAAACTTGCATAACACTGTTCTTTCCAGCAAGTGACTTGTTTGTGTCCTGCTCGGCCTGCTTCTGGTCTAGCACTGATGCTTTACCAGTGCTGGGTGAGCAGCTTTTTGCTGATTAGCTACTTAACAGGTTTCACTACTTGGAGCTCGTAATTTCAGCTTTGAAGAGAGAGTAGTGATGCCAGGAATTTAATTTTAATAAAAGAACAGTTTTTAGAATATTGGTTGATAATATCCAGGTTTGCTGTAAATATCTGCCTCCCACTGAGACAGCACACTATTTATCAGAAATGTCTAGACCTTTTGTTAATGAAGAATGCACCACCATTCTTTGCCTTGACTTCGGAAAATAAAATTACTTTAGTTTTTTGATTGACTTGATAAGAGTGTTTCCCATCTTCAGTTTCTGACAAACACACAAATCTCTTTCTGTGCTTGGGTTGCTGTCAGGGAGTATTACAAAAGCTGGGCTTGACTATCAGTAATTGCTTGGGGTGTTCCTTTTCTCCTGAAGCAATTGTGAATTCAGTGGGACAGTGACTCCCTCTTTTATTGTAAAGTCAGGACTATAATCATTATTCCACCAGCTGAATGAAGAATGTGATTTTTTTTTTTCCAAGTGGGTAGCACATGTCTGATTTGAGCTGCCTCTCTGAGCCATCCTGTCTCCTGTTCTGGTGGGTGTTGGAGACAGTGTTTGTTTTATTCTCTGTTGTGCAGTTCTTGTGGCAGTGGGCTGCTCAGTCGTGAGTTCTGCCAGAGCAGAGGGCTTGGAGGAGGGAGCTCAATGAGTGTAGCTGGACTGTGAGCTTACTTCAGGTGTGAGGTTTCATGGCAGTCTGGCTTTGAATTTGTAACTTGTTCAGGATGTTTGCCTCTAAACACTGTTGTTACTAGTCCATTAACTCTGAGATCTTAACAAGTAGCTTATCTTTTCCCAGGAGAAGACCTCTCCTGAAAATACAGTATCACTACTGTCCATGGAGAGAACTGTGTGGCTCCTCAGTGATGTTTCAGAGAAGGGTTTTAGCAAACCTTCCTCGGCATTAAAACCAGGAAATGGACACCTGGTGTACAGTAACCTTTGACACTTCTTCTCTGATGTGCTCATCTGTTGCTGGGAATGTTGTCTTGGCTGAAATCTCTGATTTGCAGCTGGTGGTAACAGCCAAACACAAAATGTTAGCAATACTCGCTGTGGAAGACCAGTGCTGACTGCAGTAACTTTCCTCAAGATCCACAGATGCACACAGAGTTGTAAATGCCATTAAAGCATCAGCAGCTTGGATTTCGGTTTATAAGCATCCCTAGTATAATGCAGAGAAGGTTTTAGTTGGACACAAAACTAATTAAATGCTTCAAAGTCCTATCTTCTTTTACTCGGGCTATTTGTGGCAATGTGCTTGTGATGGAAACAGTCTGTGCTATGGTCACTCTCAGGAACTTGCCAGTTTTACTCAGTTCCAAAATAAATGGGCTGCTTTAAATAATTTTGAAATTGCTCATAGGAGGTAGGATTATCCCATATTTCTGGAACATTAAACGTTATAATCATGACTACATGATTACAAACATGAGTGAATTTCTTTATAGTTTGTTAATGGCATCCTAAGCAACTTAAAACCAAAACAAAATCCAAATTAACTAAGAGAACCTGTTTGAGTATTACTGATGACATCACTCATAAGGGGAAAAAACTTCAAGTCTGAAGAGCACTTGCATAGTGGATGTTTTTAGGATAACCTACAGGAATTTTTAAAAATTGTATTTTCAGGAACTTAAATCTTATCTGAATAGTTAATACTTGAGTATCTGAGTTTGAAATTAAATTGTGTATTTACTGCTAGCAAAGTTTATACGCCTTGCTTCCATAATCAGTTCAGGCAGCTTTTACACAGCCTCTCCTCCAGTGAAAACATATTCAAGGATGCCTTTGTTTCAGCAGCATTTTGTTGAGCTTTTGTTTCATGTGAGTTACACAAAGCTTAGAAACAGTCTTTTGTACTTTAAAAAGGGAATGAGTCTGAAATAGTTTTTGATTAGTAGAATACGTTATGTAAAGTTGTACTTTGGAAGCAGGAAAGTGTTTATGTTCTAGGAAATGCATCTTTAAAACCATTTTCTCTCCCATAATTTTACTATTTAAGCAAATACTTTAAATAGATAAAGAGGTGAGAATGTGTGTTTGGGTTTTGACTTGAATTCTAGTAGCAGGTATATGACCATTGAAATGTTCTAGTAGCTGGATTCTACTTGCCAGTGGAGACCAGGCTGTGGCTGTAAGCAGAGTGTTTCACTGTCACTGTGATTTCAGAGTGGGGCTTTCAGAGACATGGGTGGCTTTCATGTCTTGGCTTTTATTGTTAGGCTGTTTTGGATTCTCTTTCATTTACCAGAATGTTTTAGGGTGATACATAGCATTTACACACCTTTTTTTTCTGGAGGAAATTTATTCTCTAGGGTATGTGTTAGTGAGATCTTATATCAGAATAGACACCTTGTGTTTTATTAGAACAATTTGTCCTCTTAGCTACAGGCGTGATACAGAGCAGTAGTTATGTTATGGAGAGACAGCCTTTGAAAAGATGAAAAATATGTTGAAAGGAGGTAAAAACATCACTTGACTTGCTGGTGAAATACTGAAGCAAAATGATCTGTTACCAATCAGGCTCATTAGAAGTGAAGGGAGAAGAAAAATGTGTTTCCATGGAACATAACTGCTGGGCTGATAAATATTTTTTCCCTCCAAACACTTCTGATTTTACAAAACAAGCACTGTTACACTGCCCACATACCCACAGAGCTTAAAGTCCTAAATACAGAATTTACCTTCTTTGTTTCATTCCAGTGACTTTTAAGAAAATGTAAATCTATGTGCATTTCACTTTGTGTTTGCTGCTAATGACTGAAACCAGATGTGGATTTAATCTTTTCGGATTTTAGATTCCCCACATATGAAACACAAGAAAGAACTTCCAAACTCTACCTGTGTAGTAAGAAGACCTGTAAAATTCTGTAAGGAGAACTTATTTTTCTTTCTTCATATTAGGATATTTGCGTGTAGCCTCCTGTCTCAAAGCGTGGTCCTGTAGTATTTAATAAAATGAGAATGAGCTAATAAATTACTGGAAGTTTTTTTAAGAGAGCTTCATTTTTGGAGTACGAATCTGCTATCTGTTACCTCAGCTAAATCGAGGGGTAATGGAAGCTTGTTGCCTATCTATATCAGTTTTCATTAATACATCAGAATAAGGAATCCGTTTTATTTTTGGCAGGGAAAACAAAATCCAGTAAAAACATCAGACTGAGAGGTTAATTCTGTATCTTATTTCCAGCCTTCTCCCTTTTCTTTCATCAAAAAGGATCAAGTTGTAAAAAACAATAGTTTGCAAAATAATATTAGCCCGCAACAGTAATATTCATTGGCTTGGTTTCTCCATTTTACTTTGTGGAAGTGTAAGTCATGTGTTTTGCATATAGCAGGTACATGAAAATGTAGATTAAAGGGCATTTCTAGTTGTTCCATCTTTTGCTATTGATACAAACAAATAATGAAACTGCTTTCATAAAGATAATGCTGTCAACAGTATTATGTAGACCTGGTGAAAATTCTTTGCCAGAATTGTTCTGTTGGTTCTATTTTACTTTGTAGTACTGTAGATCAAGAATATTAAATACTAAAATTTCTTGGGTTACAGGTGTTAAAGAGGTACTGAATTTTCCTTACAGCTGTATGTCACCATGAGGAAAAGCATCCTGCCACAGGAGGAGGCAGACAGGGAGCAGGAGTGCCCTGTAGCTCTGTATTCCCAGCTGAACTGCAGGGGGCACAGGGATATAAAATCTACTGATGTTCATCACCATGCTTCTTTGCATACAGGAGGCTGCCACTGCAGCTGAGCCTGTGCTTAAAATGAAGGGATTGTCAGCATAAGCTTAATTTCAAATCTGTCTGTTACTTTGAGAGAATAGCCTTTTACTGGTTTTACAGAATTTGGCAGGCTGAGTTTGCGAAGCTGTTGTTTAGGATTAGGGATCAGGGTCAAACAAGGATGAGATGTTTTCTTGGAAGAAATTAAATGCTTCACTGTACCCATGTTTATTTTTAGAGTGAAATTGCTTTATGACTTCCTAATGAGCTTAAAAGTTGACAAGGATTTAAGCTGTATCTTGAAATACCCTGAACAGTGAGAGATGGCACCTTAGCTAGTCTGAAATACAACTCCAAGCCACTAGCAAACAATTTCACCTAGTGTACTGTTTATCTGTCTGATTAGAATAGCTATCCTCCTAGTTAATATTCACAGAAAGCAAAGTTTCTGGTTACAGTCACCTTGTATTTTCTTATTTGAGACGAGTGTGAAGAAATGTCAGGAGATAATCCTGCCTTGCATTGTGAATTGTCAGGAGGAAAGGGAGCCACTGCTGTATTGTGATTGTTTGTGCTGCTTCCCATTGATCAACTAAATTGACAATCAGCTCCACTGTCCTGAGCAATGTGGTTTAGAATAACCAGAAATATGGGCTATTTACCAGCAAATAGTGATATCTCTGAGTGTCAGTACAGTCGAAAATGTGATTTAACATGAAATTTCTTGCAAGAAAAGGCCAATCATGCCTTCCTTGTACAATACAAATAATCCTGTGATGGGGTTATCATCTTTTCAAGACTCACAGAAGGGTCTACACATGACGCTGCCATACTGTCCATTTCCATTTCCTAGTATTTTTAGCCATCCTAAAACAGAGAAATGAAGAATCCCAAGGGGGCAACCTTCTTTGGCAGCAGAAGATGAATCAGTGTGTCCAGCATGAACAGTCTTGTCCTATCCTTGTCTTTTTCCACCTTAGATCTAATAGAGATTGTGATATCTGGGTTGCTGGTAGCAGTAGCGTATCTGTGTGTTTGTGTGTGTGAACATAACCGTTCTGCATTTAAATAGGAAAACTGAAACTTAAAGAACTGTTAAATCTGAATCAAATACCTGTTAAAACATGTGAAAGTCACCATGTTCTTCGGATTGCCACAAACTTGCTGAAAATTGTATTTGTTAGTTTGTTTTCTCTATTGATGTATCTTATTTATTTGGCATCAGGCTGCTTTTTGCCATTGGATTTGTATCACTGTAAGAAAATGCAGAAGTAAGATTTAAAGAAAGCTTCAAAGAAAGATAAAGGTTACTTTGAAAAATTACTTCTAAAATTCAGTGAAATTTAGGTATGTAAGCAACCTTGATACAACTTGTCATGTATAAACTTCTGAGCTAGAAAGGTGGAGTATTTTGGATGCAAATAAGTAATGGGCATTTTGGGATAACTGAACTATAATCACTTTGTAAATCAGCAATCCTTAAAAGATCAATTAAGTGTTGTGCTTTCTATAGGTACCATTCAACAAAAGAAACATTTTATTTTATGAATAATGAAGAGGGGAGTGACTTAATAGTTTTTTTTTAACTCAGGCAATGAGATGAGATGGTCACCGAAGGTCTAAGTACTCTTGTTTGTTTTCTCAGTAGTACACTTTATTGAAGACTGTTGTCGATCATTAATTCTTCTTTACGATGCTGAAGGTAGGCTTGGTCCCATGTTCTTATAAGTCCTTAAAGGCTTTCACTATTTTCAGCAGCCTCTGCTTGCTCTTTGTATCTCCAGTAATGCCCATTAACTGGCAATGTGTCTTTGTGGGACTGAAGATACTTCTAAGGGTAAAAATGGGAAATGCAGTATTTGCAAGAATCTAAAATACCTCGCAGAACTTGCCAGACAGTTTCTGCACTTATATACCTCAATTGCTTTCTTAAAAATCTGTTCATTGTCTTTTTTTTTTTAATGTCCTCTTTCTCTCAGGACTCTATTAAGTGGCTTCCCAAGTCTCCTAAACTGTACAGTGGCCATAACTGGAGCTCCCAGGGCTCTCGCTGGGCCTCATTGAAAGGGAAGGAAGGTTTTCATGGTGGTAACCTGTACAAACTCAGCTCTGCTAATGGAAAATGGAGAGAAGGAAGGATCAGTCCCGAGCAAGAAGCAGAGGAACTCGAGGATCCTGATGATGTAAGTACTCTTGAAATCGGGAGAAAGAATGTGTATCTGTGAAGAGGCTGTAGCTGCTCACACTGCTGTGCAGCAGAGCACTTTGGGTTTGAGGAACCTACACTGCTTATACTCTCATGGCCTTGCTTGTGCAGAGGGTACAGAGCTATGTTCAATGTTTTATTCCTTCACTTTGCTTGCAATTAATTCATCCAACGCTCAAGAATACAGTTTGACCTGCAGGTTAAGATGAGTAACCTGAGCAATGATGAGACATGTTTTTTTACTTTACTCCTGCTTATGCCCCCAGTTAGCAAGCTCCCTCCATCTCTTTCAGGTAAGTGGGTTGCTGGCAGCACCCGGGGCTCAGCATCTCCCTAGGCCTGGATGGTAGAAAAGTGAGGTTGCTGTGCTCCTCCACTGCATGTTAATTTTGGGTGATGCTCTTCCAGGATGCTGATGTCTGTGAGCCCCTGCCTGCTGTAATTTCTCCAGCCTGCGCCTGCCAGGTGTCTGTCACCTGTGCTGCAGCCTGGCTGTCCTCTTGGTCCTAGCCAGGGAAAAGGAGGTGGTGATTGCACTTTTGCAGCCTTTTCCTTTCAGGGCATTGCTTGCCATTCTTCCTGATGTTAGCTGGGAGATGAGGCAGGAACTGGGGCTCCTGCTCCTCTTCCATGACCTCTGCTTCCTTCCTAGCACCTGTGGGTGCTGCTGGTGTGCCCCCTCCTGCAGCCCCCAGTCCTGGCTCTTGCTCATGGCCTTCATCCCCACAGCACCACAGCACTGCAGACGTGTCTGGGTTAGTCAGCCTGGCATTGTTAGGAGAAATCTCTCTCAAGAGAAAAAAGGTAATGAATGTTTTATGTGAGTCAAAGCTAAGCAAATTCCCTTTTAAGTGAAAATCGGAAGCAATCATGCCTCGTGTACTTTCCCTGGGGTTGGCAATGCTTCTTTCCATCCCAACCAAAAAGAGATTGTGGAAAAGTGCCAATATAGATTGAAAAATAAACTGTCCAGTGGGGTTCTGCACAGCTGCTCAAGGTAATGCCACTGCTTTTTATTTTGGTATTAAACTTCTAAGCTTAGAAAAACACTTAAGGGGTTTATTTTCAGAGGTGTTGATGTGTGTTTGCTGCATCATTTTACTGCCAACAGAAGATAGAAGGATTTGGGCAATATGAAGATCTGATTTTACATGAACCCATCAAATAAGAAAAAATCAGCTAAATATAAGTAAAGCATTCCTAAAATGTGAACAGAATTTGAGATTGTGTCTGAATTTAATTTAACCCTTTGCCGGGAATGACTGATAGCTGGAAGACATGACTTTATTTTGCAGTCAAACTTATCTGAAGTTTTAATTGTTTAGTGGTTGTATTTTAATTGTGTATTTTTCTCTTCAAGCCCTTGTGGTTTAGTTAAACATAGGGTGACATTGTGAGCTCTTCACTGCATCTCAGAGGAGGTTAATCCTAGAGCCTAGAGTAGGCTTTAGTATGCACCACCTTTGAGGTTCCATTTCCAGAGGACTCCTTAATCATTTAAGTTTGCAGGTCTCCACTCACTGCCATTTGCAACAGAAGTCAATCCAATGATTGAAACAAAGTCTTAGATATGTAGATGCAAGGTAGGGGCTTGCCTTCCCTCTCACACCTATGCTTCCAAAATGGAATGTGAGCTTTGAGGACCTGTAAGAAGTGTTTTATTTTCTGTATGGAAATAGCTTTCCTTTGCCTTGTGTGTGTGGTTTCTTCCCCCAGAAGTGTGGATTCAGTGCTACAGAACTGCCAGAGGCTGCCCAAAATAGTCTTGTTCTCATGCTCTGCCATTTTCACAGGGCATTGCAGGATTTATGCACATATGGATATGTGTGTGTTACATGTGCTTGTGTTGCCAGGGAATCTAGTGAAAGGCTAAGCGAAATCCCAGTCCTCTCCCTGTTCCCTCAATTTCAACCCCAGTGTCGAGGGCAAAACATGCCCAGAGAAATAATGGTAAAAGAAATCTTTGTATGTTTTCGTAAAGCTCCAGTTTTGTCTTCAGTGAAATAAATTCTATCATACAACAATGTGAGAGTGAGGAACAAGTCCATGTTAGCGCAGGTAAGGTCTGTGTTTCAGATTCTCCTTGCTGTTGCTGTGTTTACCTTTTTTATCTTTAACCCTCAGGAACCTATTTCCAAGTTTTCCGGCAGCCTTTTTGATAGCAACGAAAGCATGCGAGATCAGAGAAATACCAGAGCAACGCTTCAAGAAAAGCACAAGTTGGCAATGAGGGGGAAGACTCTTCCAGGATCCAGCAGCCGGGCGCAGCCGCCAGCGGCCGCAGCAGGCGGCTTCGCCAGCGAGGGCGGCCGGGGCGCGGAGGAGCTGCGGGCGCTGGATGTGCCGCAGCCCCCGCTGAAGGTGTGGAGCTGCTGCGTGGGCTGCGCCGGCTGCTGCTGGGGGCCCTGCGTGTCTCGGGGGCAGTCCCTGTGTCTGGGGGGAACTCCTCTTGGGTGAGGCAGTTTATGGAAGATGCAAAGAACGGGGGACATTGCATGGCAGGTATCATGAGGCTTACCTTAAAGAGAGTAAGCTGAGGGTTGTCATTGCTCCCCATGGCTTACATGGAAAAAGAATTTCCTATTAAAAAACCCCAATAAAGCCCACTTTCCTTGTAGTCATGTATCTCACTTTATACACGCAGCTTTGGTATTGTGAAGCCAACTCAAAGGTAAGTGCAGGTGGGCACTGAGCTGTCTTCGTTCAGTCCATGGTTTCAAAGCATGGTGATAAGTCTTGTATGTGCCATTGTTGAAGTGTAGGCTGGGCTCTCCAGGGGCATGTCTGCTGGTGTTCAGAGTGGGAGGTAGATTTTCAATGCTCACATAATTAATAGGCAATATTTTTGATTAATCAGGTCACTTAACCATTGTAATTCTTTTCCAGGTGACCATTACGGTGTGCAGTCAATTGGGGAGTCTTGGTATTAGCATTGCTGGTGGAAAGGGCTCATCTTCATGTAAAGAAAGTGACGAGGTGCATTTCAATATTAAAAATTTATCTAGTGATTGTTAGGAATAAACCGATGAGTAGTTCCTTGAGTTATTGTGTTTTGTTGTTTGCTTTCTGAGATTGTCCTTCCTGTAACATTTCCATCTTTCTAAAGCTAACAAGGGTAAACATAGGTAGCTTATTTCCCAGAGTAGAATCTGGAATTAGATTTTGATGGACAGCTCCAGAAAGGATGATTTGGGAGAGATGCCCGAATGTAAACCAATGATTTTGAAAAGGCAACCTGATGGTTGGAAACATTGTTGTCTAATTCTCATTTTCTGCCTGAATTTAGGGTCACTCCCTTGGCAATCCACATGCCTCTCCCATCTCATTTTCTTATTCCCAGGAGCTAATTTGATTTAAGAGAAATATTTCACACATCTCCTCACTGATTGATCTTTTAAATAAATCTTTGTTTTCCAGTGTGTTCCCCATGGCACAGTGTAAACAATTACTGACTTTTGTTCATTGTTGTATGTGTCAGCTGTAGAGGCATTTTTTTTTTTTGTCTTGCTAATGGGCTAGGCATTTAGTTTTTCATTTTATGCAGGCAACAAAACAATAAGTCTTGAAAATTAATTACTTCCCGTTTGCTTTTTACATCATTGGGAGTACAGTGGGAGAAACTGTCAGTTCTGAAACCTATGTTTTGTGTTACCAGGGAATCCTGATTGCACGGCTGCCAAAAGATGGTCAATCAGACTTGGCTGGTGTACAAGCAGGAGACAGAGTGGCTGAGGTAGATGGGTTGTTTGTCACTGTGGAATGTGTTCTCTTGTTGTTGTCTTTAAATCAAATCACTTAGAGTTGGGGAACTTGACATTCAGATCTAGGCTTGCCTTAGCCTTTTAGATGCTTGCCATTATGAAGAAATTATAAAAACATTAAATTTTTGTATTCCTTCTTATTATGTTGTAGTTGTCAGATCTTTATGTTCATAGTATTTAACAAAATATTATTTACTTAAATGAATGATTTACAAAGGAAAATAATGGTCTTAGTAAGTGATTATGTAAGTATAAATGCAATATGTGATCCAAGAAGTTTTCCTGTGACAGGGTATTAGATTTACTAGATAAGTTGATTGCAGTTACAACAAAGAATTATAAACTAGGTGAGCTTTTTTCCCCAAGCTAGTTTTTGGTGGGATAAGAACAGCTCAAAGTAACTCCCCTGATGGAGGTTTGCAGTGCCAAGGGATAAATGTGCCCCTCAGGCTGCTCCACCTCAAGCCTCATCTTTCCTAGCAGAAGCCACATTCTTGAGCTTCAGAATTTCCCAACAACAATGGGGAAAAAATGGTCACATACAGTTTTGTGTTACATACTTTTGATATACCATTTGGTTTCTGCCTGCTGAGAATGGTGGAGTAGGAAGAGAACCTCTACAAAATTACTTTAAGGTGAAATTGATGCATATTTTTTTCAGCTCTTGTTCTCTTAAACTGTCATTTATACTTGGTTAGATTAATAGTTTTTATTCTAGCATGGTCAATGTTGAATTAAGGTGGGATAGAGCAAGCAATATTGTATGTCTGTTAAATTGTCAGGAACAATGATACTATCTGTATCAGCCAAAGACTTTAACGATAAATTAATCTACTAATTTTGTAAAACTATGCTATGGAGTTATTAATAGAGGGTGATGTTCCATAATATGTAAATATTGTGTTAGTTTGACAGTTCTTAAAAGGTTAATTGTAGATAAACATCTGTATAATTTTACATTTTTTCTTTTATGAAAGGCATTGTAACAAATGGGAGAGAATGTAAATAATTATCTACATATTTCACATTATCATATGATTGGGGAAAAAAACAGGATTTTTAGTTGCTGTACCTTTACCTTCTGAGCAGAGTTTCTGGTCAAGTTACTATCTTAAAAATCAACCCCATTGCTCAGGTTCCTCCATGAGGCTATAATTAATTATTTATTTTGGGGACTATTTGGAATATACTTTGTGTTAATGTCTGTTCACTTAATGGATAGTGAAACAAGTAAAAAAGAAGAAATTCTGTTCCATTCTGTTCTACCCTGCTGTTTTTGTGCAACTAGTTAGGATTTCTCCATCTCCCACAAGATGGCAGAATCATTCATCTGTTTAAAGAATGTAGAAAACAACTCTCTGTTTTTTGTGTGTGTGTGTGTGAGACGAGAAAGAATTAATGAGGTGTGCTATAGAAATACTGCTGTTTTGACCACAGGACTAATCTGTGTACAAATAACAAGCACTTTCCTCTTACACTATGTGTAACAACTTCTTATTCTTGAACTGGCAATTTCAACAGTTCAAATATAAAATTCACCAAAAATGAGAAGCAGCAAGAACTGCAATTTTATTTGCTTTTGTTGTACAACCACATGTAGCAATAGGGCCAGGTGTTTGTATGCTAACTTGAGAGGGAGGGAACTCCTCTTCTTAAACAACATTCAGAATAAAAATATGTTTCTGGTGTTTTCTTTTAAAGGCAACCTTTGTTTCAGAGCCTGCTGCCCTTGATGCTGGTCCTACTGAAGCGTCCCCCAAGGCCAGCCCCTCCCCGACAGTCAACCATGTCATAACAGTAAGTAGGATGGCCCCAGTAAATAACAAGTCACTCTTACCTGAGAAATTTGTGTTGTCTTAATATTTTTGTTGTCTGTATATGAATGCTAGTAAAGACTGACACAGAACTCAACACATATCAAAGATCAGATACCATACCTGGTGTTTAGATGGCTGTCACTGCAGCTGGGACATGGCTTCTGGAGGAGCTCAGCTCCTGGGTGAGCACCCAGATAGCAGAGCAGAACTTTTGAAGCAGTCTTGTTTGGGGAATTTAGGGTGGTGTCCATTTCCCCAGTCTGAGTCATTCTGTTGTCTGGACCCTGTCTCTAGCTAATGGAAGGAGCAGCATTTCCAGGGTCCCTCTTTTAGGTGGGAGAAGGTGAACTGCTACCTGGAGGTGACCATTTTCATATTCTGATGGAAGAGGGTACTTATGTCACAGGCTAAGACATGCCTGTATTTTAGATGGCTGTTGAGAGAAAGCCTATTGCACATTATGTCACAGAAGGCAACAGCTGAGCCTGCAGGGTGGCTCTTAGAAATCCACTTTTTTGAACTTCTCTATCAAGTTCAACTCTCTGAAGACCTACCCTAATCTTCTATGTGCATCACTGAAACTATGGCTTTACTAGGAAGATACAATAAGATCAAGGTATCTGAACAATAATTAAGGTCAAAAAGCATCTTGTATGGAGCTTGAAGTACCAGGAAGCAGCAGCTGTTTCTCCTATGGTAAATGCCAGAGAAATGCTTTGATTCCTCTTCTTTCAGTTTTTGTTAAATCTTTCTCCATGAATATCATTCACAACCCAGCTAATGGCCCAAAAGTCAAAGTATGTCTATTATATAAAGACTATAATCAAAGACCATATCAGTTTTTATTAACCATTTCGATAACTAGCGTGATTTGTTCGTTGACTGAAAAAGTGAGCAAATAGATCATGCAACTGTTGTTCTCTGGTTTCCTCTGTTAGTCACTGACATGTTGAGCTACAGTTCTTGTCCATGAGATAGACTAAGAAAGGCTTTCCCTTCTATTAGCTTCTTAAAGAAACTTATTTTGAGGCCTCTGGCCTCCAACATCGTCTTGAGATCATGATTTAGACCAGTTTTATTTTCCAGCTTAAAACTTTCCCAAACTTTCATCAGTTTGGGTTTTTTTTTGTTCAGTTTTATCTGGTAGCTGTTTTTTAGGTTTTATCAGCATTGCAGGAAATATGAGGCTTTTTGTTAGAGGAACCACACCTTGGAAGGTTTATTCATGCATTGGTGTTTGCATGGATCTGTTGCCGTAGTATCTGACTTCTAGTATTTTCATCCAAAAAGGAGAAATTACTGCATTTTTATGTTGTATGCCTCCCTTTAAAGTTCTTCAATTGTAGTGGGGGGAGAAGGCAGATTAGACTGAGATACTTAACTTGGAGCAGAGTACTCAGAGGGAGTCAACTGGCTGAATATGTTCCGAGTGTCAAAAGTAACCAGTGTGCAAGTTCTTTTGTGAGAAGCATTTGTATTTCTGGTTTTGTTTCTTTTGAAATCAAAATCTTTGGATTGTAGCAAATGATATGTTATTTCCTGTAACCTGGAACAGCATTAATCAGTTTTAGGGATTATGCATTTGTGGGGAGTATCCTGCTGACTTGGGGCTGCTCAATTCCTCATCTGTTCTCACTTTGAAGTTCCTCTCATTCCTCAGTAACTGAAGGAAATCTTATTATCTGAAAAATGTTTAGAGCTTGGCTTCTCATGGAGGAGTTGCTTTGCATTTTCAGATAAGCAGGTGGCAGTAGGACCTTAATGCAGAATCTTCTGTGCTGGGAATATAGGAAGGTTCATTTCCTTTGTGTTTCTGATCAGGTTTCAATAGAAGATGTTGTGTCTACATCAAGGGAGGGAAGGATTGAAGCATAATGGCAGAGAAAACAGAGACTCCTATTACTATTCTGCAAAAACTGAGTATGTGCCAGATGGTGTCATCCTCTCCCTCTCTTCCATGTCATCATCCTGCTTTCCAGCAGATACTCTCTTCATCTGTTTGTTTTTATTGCATTTATTAAACATCCTCTTTGCATATGCACTCTGTGATAATATTTGTCTCATTCTTGCTAGCCACAGCCCACCCCATCTCTGAGCCAGCTGCTCTGGCATTACAACAGGCAATGCTGCTGCCAGTTCAGGTTTCCTTTCTGTTTTCCACAGGCATGGTTGCTCTAACTGCTTCTAAAAGGCTCACGTAATTGTTAACTCATCCAGCCAAACTCAATTTCAACCCCTTTGTGTCAGCTTTAAGATTTCATGACAGTGTGAATGACCAGTAATTAATTGGACAAACGAAATGTTCTTTCACAGTGAGTCATTGTTTTGCAAAGGAAAAATGAGAATCTTGCTTGGTTTTAATTATAATTGAGTATTTTGCTGACATGTAGATAGAGGGCTCAGAACTTTAATTACAAATAGATAGTTTTTACATACAGTATTTTATAGACTTGCCTCAGTTATGCTAATCACACCTCAAAAACATGAAAACATATTTTACTTTGTTTTATATATGTATTTAAATTGAACTTAAATTAAAAAAAAAAATCAGGGATATAAACAAATGCCCATGCTGACTTTAACAGAAGGAACTTTAACTTGGATTCTGGAGTCTTCATTTCATTTTTGTTGTTTCCTATCCATCCTCTCAAATATAGAGCCAACTCTTCAGAATCTTTCTCTATCATAAATATTTTTATTCAACCTCTGACTGAAATTCCCAGAGGATTTTGTCTTACTGAATGGAGAGTGTTGACAGGTTTCAGCATCTTCTATAATTTTGTAACATGCATCATCATGCCATCTTCTTTGACTCATTTTTGGGGCTATTAACATAATGAGGATATTAGATAGTTTGTAATGAATATCAAGTCTTCAAGATACTTTAATCTAGTATTTAACTTAAATTGTTAGCATGTTCTTTGATTTAATTTTATGCCTTTGCCTGAGAATTTCCTCAATAATATCTTTTCATATAGTTCATCAGGAGAATAAGTATCACTGATACTAAGATTTTCAAGGAAGGTTAAAGTAAGAGTTACCATTTAAAAGTGATTGTGTGAATAAATAAAGAAATAAATAAAATATGAAGCTTATAAGTACTGAAAGAATCTGAAGAACTTCTTTAGAAGGTTAAAAAAGCCAAATTTTTGGCAGCTCTGTTGAAAATGCAGAGATACCAAACGTTCCTAAATCTGCAAAAAAAAAACAACAAACCAAACCAGCCAGACAAGTGTACTAGAACCTGTAACATGTATCAAAATGAAATCCTCTTGTGCCTACAGAAAATGCATAAGCAGATACACCATCTTCCACAGTATTCAGTTGCTGTCTTCTGCCTTTGTCTCATATTGTTCATATGCAAGTTGTGAGAAATCTCACATGGATGAGAATCCCAGCAGATCTACCTTCTTCATTTCCAGGTGATAAACACTTTTCAGGAAGAAACCAAATCTTTAAAAATCTAATTATCAAAACCTTTCTTTATTCATCTGAGCATGTCCTAAGCATATCAGAAAATTGAAATCATACAACATAACATAAAACTTTTGTTTCTTTAATCATTGTCTTACTTTGTTGCATTTTAAAAGCAAACCCAGTGGGGTACTCAGGTCAGAGAAGCAGTATAAAAGGAGACAACTAAAGTGAGATTCAGAATGTCCTTATCATGAACAAAGCCAGGTTTCTTCTTAAGCTTGTTTCAAACAGTAAAGACCTTGCTCACATCACATACAGTGTTTGACTGACCTATAGCACCATAAGGTCTACTACTTTAAGTTTCTTATGAGGAATTGCTTTATCCCTTCTCCAAAATATTTTCATGACTCTTTTATTCTTGTCAGGTAAGGGTTTTGGTGTTTTTATGTTTTTTTTCTTTTTTCTATGCTGACAAGCTAAGTTTGTTTTAGAAGTCAGGGATCTAACTCTCCACAGCCTCGCATCTTGTGCAGGTTTACATATGTTTGCAAAGAAGCTTTGTGAGCCTTGTTGGTTTAGCTCACCTTAGACATCGTGTGAGCTCCAGTGCAGTGTGAGCACCCGTGTGCCATGTGATTGCCTCCTCCATTTCATCTCCTAGTTTGCTTCTGCTTTTATCTGAGCAACTGAGTATTTCTGAGTCATGATGAAAGATGGAAGATAAAAGGTGTGAGTCGCAGACTCTGTGTTTACCTCCATGGTGTAGTGGTTAGGGAACTTATTTTGTGAATTTGAAATTAAGTTCCTGCTCCCAACAAATGCTTCTGTTTGCACAGTGTATCTTTTTCCTCTCTTCCTTTTAAGTGTTTTTCTCACCCTCAGTTAAAACTGACTCATTTCAAACTTTAAGTTCTTGGATTTTGCAAAGCTTGTAATTAACAATGCTAAATAGGAAAAATCTTTTAAAAGGAGAGGACATTAATTGATCTTTTCAAGTTACCATATTAAAATACTTCCAAGTTGGAGAAAATCCACAAAATGAGCCCATCATATGGTAGACAATATAAGCACTGCAGACAACATGAGCAAAAACATGCAAAAGACAAACAGACTCAAGCAAGCACCTTGAACTGTGCTGTAGGATAGAATATTATTTGAGAATGAAAGAGGATAATTATTTAAAAAACTGCACAAATGATAAGCAATGTCCTCCTTGTGAAAGGCATCCTCATGGACTCTGGGAGTACTGCAGGGGAAGAGACTGCACTGAGTTCCTGCAGGCTTTCAGACAACCACTGTCTTTCACAGGGGTGATGAGTTTTCTTCAAAAAATCAAAGGGTTGGCAACTTGGACCATGGGTAGCACTGCTTATGGGGGTAGCACTGCTTATGCCTTTTAAGTCTCCTGATGTGGTCAGAGCAGTGCATTTTCTTTGATGTTTTCATAGCATCAGGCCATAAATGATTACATGCTTCTATGAAAGCACTTATATGAAAATCTGTAAGTCAGGTTCCAGTGTCAGGGAAGTCACTATCCAGTGGTACATTCGAAGACGAATAGAGCAAGGACAATTTTTCATACACAATTTGAATCATCATGCCTTTTGTGTTTGACAGTGTTGCAGATATGACATGATGAGGATTGATCTTCCATTTTTGTTGTGAGTTGACAGAGCTCCATCTTTCATGTCTTGTGCATTGCCCTTGGGAGGCACTTGGCAGAGAGCAAGAACAGAAAGGAGCTTTGCTCTAAATGTGACATGACCAAATGTTATATATCCTGCATGCTGGAAGACAGATGAAACATGCAAGATGTTCTCTTGCTATTCCAAGAAGTCGAGAAAATCCTCAGTTTTAAAACTGGGCTGTAAAATATATCAATATCTAGAAAATTCACACAGAGGAAATTTCCATAGAATCATAGAATAGTTTGGGTCAGAATGTACCTTTAAAGGCTGTCTTGTACCCCACTTGTAGTAACCCCACTTGTAGGGACATCTTACACTAGAACAGATTGCTCAGAGCCCTGTCCAACCTGTCCTTGAACATTTCCAGGAATGGGGAATCCACACCTCTCTGAGCAACCTGTTCTAGTGTTTTACTGCTTGTCAGGTTCATTGAATTTCAGGAAATCACACTGAGCTGAATTAGATTTTAGAGTAAATCACTGTGCACAGTGTTGGAACAGCAATGGGGAAGAGGGATAGGCTGGTGGGGTAGCCCCTTCTCAGGGCTGCACACAAAACTGAGGCAGCACTTCCAAAAGCTTGGTGCCAAAGCTCCTTTCTCAGTGCTTGAGAGTGGTGTGGCTGCTTGAAGGGCAAGGATGAACTAAATTATGTGCTGCCCTCTCCCAGCCCCAAGCAACAAGAGGTGTTGTCATGAGCTGGTTGCTCCCTGAGTGCAGCAGCGTAGGTCACACAGACTTCCTTGTGCAGAGATCTTTGGTAGCCAAGGGTAATGAGGTGCTTCATCCATGCCCCATCAAAGATTTATCTTCCCCAGAGCACAGGAAAGGTTTATACCCCTCTCCCCATCTGGCTTTATGATTTCTGGTGTTTGGCCAGAGGTCAAACACAGCAGTGAAATAGCATTGTAAAGTGCTGGGGAAAGGGATGCAGCCAGGGATTTCTATGAGCAGGGGAGTTGAGGGTACACCATAAAACACATGCTTCTTGAAACGTCCCTGATATGCTGTGAAAAGGGAGCTGTGTTGAACGCCTGGAAGGGGTTTCCAGATTCATTTGCTTTCATACACAGCTGTGCATCAGTTGGGTTCTGCCCCACGCCCCTCGACCCTGCCCCAGCTGTGTCCAGCTGCTGTGCCTGCTCCTGCCTGGAGGTGGGACTGCTTGTGAGTAATGAACTCACAGGGAACTAATTGGATCTCTTTCTCTCTCTTTGACTTGTATTTACTTGTTTCTTTTTGGGAGTAAGGTAGTTTTTTTTCTACTGCTGCTGCCATTACTTCAATTAAGAATGCCATTGGTTTTGTTGTGAACTGTGCAGCTCAGATCTGCTCCTTCTCTGCTGTTCTGTTGCATGCATTTTTGAATATTCTTTTAAAATTTTTTATTTAAAAGTCCAACTGTGTAATATTTTTTAGGCATGAGTAAATGCCCTACTTTACTAAATTTGATTTAGTTTCTTCTGTGAATACAGTCATTATCAAATATGATCTTTTGCATCTAGCAAAGTACTGTTTTCATTGTTTAGTGAGAAGTCTAAATTTCCTGTTCAGGTCTAAAAAACTACTTCCATACCCAGTGATGACAAAACAGGTATGACTAAGTATAAAATCATAACATTATTCGTTAGGTTTACATAAACCCCTGCACATGCTGTGTTTATAATTTTGTGTTAATAACAACTGTATTGATAATTTTGTTTTCCGCTGTTTTCCTCAGTTAAGGATACCATCCTTAGCACTGAAGCCAGTGCAGATCAGCTGTAAATTCAAATTTCAAAAATATTCATTATTTAAATACAATTTTCAATATAAGCAGAGCTAGGCAGGCATTCATATTGCAGGTATTTTCTAGCTGGGAATATTTTCTTTTAAAATTTACGTGTTTGAACTAGAGTTAAAAGTATGTCTGGTTTTCTTCCTAGAAAAGGTCAATCCAAATTCTTTTTTCCTGCCCTTATTCCATCAAACTTTGGCCTTTCATGTGTCATTTCACCTTCTGATTTGTAGCCTCTGGCCCCAGCAGCTGGCCTTGCTGCAGCTGTGACTTGCCCTGTCGCTGCTGTCTGTGCCTTTGATGAGAAGCTTGGTTGTAGCTCTGACTGTTGCCTTGAGAACTTCCCTCTCTGGCTAATATTGGAGTATGGACCTGTAGGCTGGGAGAGGCCAGGGGAAGGGAAAGCCTTCTAAAAGAAAAACAAAATGATGGGGTTTTTTCTGTTCAGTTTTAGTTTTGAAAAAATTATAAAAAGACATCATGAACCATCTTTTATGGACTGTTCTGCAACGTTTTGGACAGATACTTTGATTAGAAGTAGATAAGGAAAGCACATGTGTGTATCTGGAAGTTAAAAATTATTGGATGTTAACCTGTTAGCAAGACATCTCACTTACCACGTTTTATTTTAAAAACTGCTTTCAAACATTATAGCTAGTTAATGAAATAATTTTTGCAGCCAACACTGCAGGTGAATTGCCCCAAGTTGTTTAGATGTCTTTATTTTACTTCTTCTTGCAGAGGACCAGGAGTGCACAGGCAGCCCCCTATCTGTGCTCCAGTTGAAGGACTCCAAGTTTCAATGTAGGCTGTTAATCCCATTAAATGAGAGTGTCTGAAATAATTTGATTTTTAGGTATGTGTGATTCAAGCAAAACTGATTTTTTTTTTTTTTTAGTCTAGAAAGTCTTAATGATTATATTAAAAAAAAATTACACAAACAAGGTAATGGAAGAAGTTTCCACAGTGAACCCAGTGGTTTTGCTACAGGACATGTCCATTTTGAAGTTTACTTTTTAGGCACTGAAAATGTAATTTCAGGGGAAAATGGAAAAAGAGTAACTTGTTTCAAGTAATTAATGATGCATTTTTCGGAAAAGGTATTCTATATATTTTGACAATTTGAGATTGAATAGTAGTTCCAATATTACTTAAATAATGATATTTAAAGCATGATGATGGAAAGTGAGTAGGAGGACTTTGCAATTTCAACAGAAGAATTTTAAACAAGTTCAAACACTGCTGAGTAACTACCAGTGGAGAAAACAATGGAATAACAGAAAATCTAGATAATTTGTCCTCCTACACTGGCATCATTTTTTTTTTTTTGCAGAATTATCTGTAGAAGATGGAAGTTTCACACCTTCCCACATGCCTTAGACAAGCAACTCAGGTGCCTGTACTGGAAGGGTTTTCATTATTGCCATCCTAAATGTCTCTGTGTTGCCCTGTCTGTAATGGGCAGTGGAAATATTATTTGTGTAGTAAAGAAGCTGAAATATGCAATTTTTCAAAGATCAATAATTGATATGATTTATGGTTCTTAATTAATCCTTTATTGCTTTCAGGGGGATGAATTGAATGAATTATGAAGTTAAATTAATTTTTCATATTTACTTGCTTTACTTTAAAAAAAAAATCTTAATTTTTTTTTCACCTAGAGAAGGTTTTTTTAAAGATTAGCTAATGAGAGGAAAGGGTAATTTATCCTAATTTTGCTTTATCAATGGCTTTTTGTCATAAAACAAAAAATGAAAGGAGGACCAAGGGGAATCATTCTTTACTGGAAGTGGTAGGAAACAAAAACAAAGGATAAGGAAAAGTCTGAGGTACTTAATGCCTTCTTTGCCTCAGTCTTCAATAGCAAGACCAGTTGTTCTCTGGGTGCCAGTCCCCTAAGATGTAACACAAGGATAGGGAGTAGAATGAAAGCCCCATAATCCAAGGGGAAATGTTCAACACCTGTTGCACAGCTTAGACACGTACAAATCCATGGGGCCAGATGGAATCCACCCAGGAGTACTGAGAGAGCTGGTGAAGTGCTCACTGAGCCCCTTTCATCATCTCTTGGCAGTCCTGGCTAACTGGGAAGGTCCCAGCTGACTGCCAGTTGGCAAATGTGATTCCCATCTAGAAGAGGGGCTGGAAGGAGGATCCAAAAACTTCAAATTGACTGGCCTAATCTTCTACTAGTGACCCACTTAGATGTTGTCTACCTAGAATTTAGTAAAGCCTTTGACTTAATTTCTCAGAGCATTCTCCTGGAGAATCTGGCTGCTGATGGTTTGGATAGGGGCACTGTTGCTGGGTGAAAAACTGGCTGGATGGCCCGGCCCAGAGGATGGTGATGAATGGTGCTACATTCAGCTGGTGGCTGGTCACTGGTGGTGTTTCCCAGGACTCAGTACTGGGGCCAGTCATCTCCAACATCTTCATCAAAGATCTGGATGAGGGGACTGAGTGCACCCTCACTAGGTTTGCTGGTGACACCAGGCTGGGTGGGAGTGTTCATCTGCTGGAGGGCAGGAAGGCTTAGCAGAGGGATATGGACAGGCTGGATTGATGGTCTAAGGCCAGTTGTGTGAGGTTCAATGATGCCAAATGTCAGATTCTGCTCCTGAGTCACAACAGCCCCATGCAGAACTACAGGCTGGGGCAGAGTGGAAAAGGAGGAGCTGGGGGCTGGCTGCCCAGTGGAAAAGGACCTGGGGGGTGTTGGACTTCAGCTGACTGATTATGAACCAGTGTGTGTCCAGGTGGCCAAGATACAGGCCAAGTGGCATCCTGGCCTGTGTCAGCAGTAGTGTGGCCAGCAGGCAGGGCAGGGATTGTCCCCCTGTACTCAGCACTGCTGAGGCCACAGCTCCAGTGCTGGGTCCAGTTCTGGGCCCCTCACTGTGAGAAAGACACTGAGGGGCTGGAGTGAGTCCAGAGGAGGGTGATGGAGCTGGGGAAGGTCTGGAGCACAGGTCCTGTGAGGAGCTGGCAAGGGAGCTGGGGGTGTTTAGCCTGGAGAAAAAGAAGCTTAGAGGAGACCTCATTGCTGTCTACAGCTGCCTGAAAGGAGATTGTAAAAAGTAGAAGTTTGATCTCTTCTGCCATGTAACAAGTGACAGGGCAAGAGGAGATGATCTGAACTTGTGTCAGGGTAGGTATATACTGGACATTAGAAAAAAAGTTTTTATAGAAAGGGTGTTTGAGCATTGGAACACATTGCCCAGGGAAGTGGCTGAGTCACCATCCCTGGAGGTATTTAAAAGACATGTAGTTGTGGCACTTAAGGACGTGGTTTAGTGGTGGACTTGGCAGTGCTGGGTTAGTAGTTGGACTTGATGATGTTAAAAGTCTTTTCCAACCTGAACAATTCTATGATTCTATGATTCTCTATGGTGTTACACCTCTCACATATTTTTTCTTATCACCTGTTTCCCCTGTCCCTTTAAAATATTCCCATTAAACACTTCCCTGCTCTTGACTTGATTCTTTTCTCTGAAATCTTTCACATCTTGCTGAAGATACCTCGGATAATCCTCACACGCCCTTCCACTTCTGATGAAGATGCTGACCAGTTGCCCCCAGACCCTGAAGACTTTGAGCCCGAGGAGCCTGACAGTGCAGAAGGTCATGCCTATTCAGACTGTCTGAGCAGTGCTTTTTATCCTCCCTAATAAAGTACTTTTCTGGTAGGAGTTCATGGGTGGTTTTCTTTCCCATTGTTTGATTACATTTAATGTAGTACTTGAACCGCTATGCCTTATTTATAGTGAAAACCATTATGTGGAGGATGGATTGGTGAGGAGAACCCTCTTTGTATTTCTTTGCCTTGAACTTCCTTCAGCAAGAACTTGTGAACCTGGAACGAAATGCACTGGGTCAAGTTTTGTGAATGTTACCACATGTTTCAGTAGCCACTTGTAAAGGTACCCTGCAGCACCTAAATGTAATGGAGAAAAAAGCAGGTGATTTTTATTCAGAAGGTACTTCACCCATTTGGAAACACACTGAAAACAATTGTATAATTGTGTGGGATTTTTAAAATCTTGTGTCCATGTTCTGTCTATACAGCTCATCCTTCTATATTTCCCCAGGTTCCTTTGATTTATCCCTTTTAATGTAATTTTCTATGATAATTAAAAAAAAAATCTGTCCTGTTTTTTTTTTCACCCACTGAGAAATGTTATCTGTGTTGGAATTTTGTATCGCATTCTCTTGTAATAAAGAGCAGTTTCTCCAGTTATATCAGTAATGTGTATCAGATTGGAACAGGACATGTAAGTCGTATTGTATTAAATCCAAATGCAGGAGGCACCTTATGCAACCATGTACCTGAGAGTGAAGTGAGAAGCAATTTCTTATGCATGAGGAACTGTCTGAAATTTACTTGTTTCCCCTGACTTGCATATAAGCAGAACACTTCTAATTTGCCTTACTGCAGTATGCCTGTATTTCATGTATATATATATGTGTGTGGGTGTGAGGTAAGCATTTAAGAGCAAATTGTCCTGTACAACAGTTTTCAGTCCTTTAATTCTCTTCACTACTATTCAGTGCATTTGTTTCAAATTCATTTTAAGCTGTTTAAGAACTGTTTGGGACTGTTCTTTTTTTGGGGTTCCATGGTGCTGCCTTAACTCAGAGGTGGGGTCTGGCCCTGCTAGATTTGAATGCCATGACTTTCTTTTCATGTACATTAAGAGTGCATTGATGGTTTTTACGATGTTTATACAGTTTGTTTTCCTGTAAATGGGATATAGCACAACTCAGTAACCTGGCAAATTCTCATATTTTATTCACATTCTTGAGAAAGATTTTTCAGGTGATCATTCATATATAACTTCAATGAATGCTTTTACAGAATTAGAAAGTTCCCAGGAGGGTATGGCTGACACAAAAAGAACAATATCTCCTAGTAACAAAAGGGATGTTTTATTTTGAAAAGATGGATTTGCGCTAACAGTATGATATCAAGTCAATTGCATCCACTTTGTTTCTTTATTATCTTCTACATCTGCATTTTAATTGATAGCAATAGGAATATTAAGCTAACTTCATTCATTTGCAAAATGAACATTATCTTAGAATCTGCTATGACTGTAATATTAAAGACTGTATAATGTGCATAAGCATAGGCTTAAATGATACCGATAAATGAAATTTTATTTAAAATATTTGTTTCCCATCTCTTTTCTTCCTCCAAACTATACAGAGTTCTTCCACCGTGACTCAATGTTTGATCAAGGCATGTTGCAAAATTATCAATCTCAGAACCTACAAATGCTTTGGCACTCTAGCGAGTAATGTACCATTTACTACTACTTTGTGTCTTACTAGACTGTAAAAAAACCCACAGACCCTCAGCTGTTATAAATCAGCCTTAGATTGCAGAACAAGTTGTAGTTGAAAGCTCATACAATAAGAGTTCTGTTGAGAACTTAGTATTTTCTTCATTTTTACTTCACATGCACAAGTGTTTGGTTTATATTTTCCATTAGATCTTGGAAATCAAAACATTTGCTATCAAAAATGACAAACTTTTAACCAAATGCTGTTGCCATTCAGGTCAGTTTTAAACACTGAGATTTTTATCTGTCCTTCACTGATTTTCAAGGCAAATTTCATATTGCAGTTTTGAAAATTTTGCTGTGAGTATAAACTTACTGTGGTAACACTCTCTATGGACATGCAGCTCTACAAAATAATTTGAAGCCTATGCTTATTCAAACTTTCATTAAGGAAAAAAAATCAGTGGCAGTTAATTGTGTTTTGCCCTTGCTCTGTATAAGAGGGACAGAGGCAAATGTCAGATGCTGGTGTCCTTATCAGCACTGAGTAAAGTCTCTTGAGGCTTGGCTGTTTGATAAGAGTGGGCAGAGACAGAAGGTGGAGAGACTCAATGGGAGTTGGTCTGTTAATGAGAGCTCATATCCTGTATCCTCATTTCCTGCTGACCTGGGAGGTGACTAGAAAAAGCTACTGCCTGGCTATGGACTACTTGTTTTCTATGGGGAACAGACTTCTCCTCATTCTCAGCTGTCACATAATTTAAAAGATAGCTATGTAGGTATATAATGATTTATTAATGTATTTCATTAGCCCCATCTCATTATTGTTGCATCCATTACAGTGGAGGAAGGCATGGCAAACAGTACCAATCAATATAGGAGGGAAGATTTTTTTCTTTGTGTAACTAATCTATTGATGTATATTTTACAGCCCAGGATAATTTGGTTTGTTGGGATGTAGCAGCAATATTCAGGGACATCATCTATATAGCTGAAACAATGGATATCTGACAGAAGAGAAGTCTGTTGTTCCATTACTATCTGTACTCCTGGAGGACAGTAGATGTAGGACCTTGCCATAGCACAAGGATAGTCCACTTTAAAACCATTAACTTAAAAGACCTGCAAAGAGAAGAATGCATGTACAGCTTCCATGGACTGCCATGGTCAGAAAAGGACCTGAGCTCTTGGAATCAATTTACTGTAATGTTGAAGTAACCTTCCTTGTTTTCATCCTCAAACATAAATAAACTTCTCCCTTGGAGAAAATTTGTCGAGGAGCCTTCTGCTCTCTGTACATGACATGTAGGACTCTGCTTCCTCACACACAAGCAGAGACTTGTGGTGCCTGTGCTGTTTTCCTTTTTCCATGCCTGCAATCTCCTGCTCTGTGAGTGTTTGCAGAGCCAGCGGGGTGGACCAGGGAGTGACAGCAGCAGCTGTCAGGTGCTGCCGCAGGAATGTGGACCCATCTCTCCTAAGGATCAGCTTCCCACCCTTGGCTCCTGGCTGCCTGGAAGGTAAGCCTGCTTCATATGCTGTCTCTGTAGCTCTGTCATGCTCCTCGTTTCTGCAGGGATCCTGCTGTGGAATACCAGCTAGAAATGCTGCTGGGGTTCTGTCTCCCAGGCATGTGCGTGTGACCTTGGGTGCATATGACCTGGGATAACACGGAATGCTTGCTGGCAGGGCACGATGGGGCTGAGAGAAGGGTGAGCACCAGAAATAACCTGGGAAGCTCAGCTTGTGCCATCTGCTGGACTGGCAGTTACTGAGGCACTCTACTGAATTTAGTGCCTGTTGTTCCTTTCAGCTTTTTGACTGAAGTGTGGGACAGAAATGTTAGAGCTTTAAATATCACTGTGAGAGTAATTTCTGTATTAGGATTTTTAACTGGTAAATGTGACTTAAGTTGATATTTTCAACCGAGTAAATTCTCATTGACCACATCAGGGGTGGAATTAATACTTCAGTTTAATTCTTATGGTGTGTCTGATGCTGAGCAAATAAAAGCTACAGGCTTAGGAGAGCAGTAGTTCAGATGTGTGACGTGTGGTGCAGCCACTGGCTGGCAGCCCTGGGCTACTGCTGAGCCAGGTTGAAAATGAAAACGTGCAAATTTAAAGAATTACAGGAGCCACAAAAGTGAAAACACAGCTGAGAGAGACACAAACTTCATGATTGCATCACAAGCATTCATTTGTTTCCTTCTCCAGGAATGGCAGATCAAATGAGCACAGAAAACACTTCTGTTTAAGTGCCTTATTTACACAATACTGTTATTTGGGATATTCAGCACTTCCATCTCACAAGAAAGCCCACAGTCCTCTCCTCCATCAGCTTCTTCTCTTGGGCTCTTGTTTCTCTTCTGCTCTGAGAAGAGAAACTGGTGTCAAGAGATGAGTAACTGTAATAAAAAGAAGCAAGTGGAAATAGCACAGTAATTTAGGCAATGTCTAGAACATGCTTTTTACTTAGCACCTGTTTGCTCTGTTTTCTCTTGTGAAATAAAACAGGAAATATACAGTTACTAACAGTGTCTCAGAAAGTTCTTAGAGTAGAATAACCATTATTTCTCTGTAGGAATAATAAATGTACACTCATAATTATATAAAACCAAATTCTCAGATGGTTAGGATCATAGTCTTTTCCTCAGGTTTGATGATGAAATGCCATGCTGAGCAAGGTATGGAAGATAATAAGGTGATGTCAGCTTTTCTGTGCTATCTCCAGGGTCCTTATATAATAACATTCAGGGTACAGAAGAACTCTGCATCCAGTGTTTCCTGGGCTCCTTGATTTTAGTGTGAAGTTTGATGTCATATTCTCTTGAATTCATAGCCTCTTTTTCACATTCCCATCTCCAATGTAGTTTGCTCCAAGTGCCTTACAGTTGCACAGTCAGCAGCATGATGCATCCAGAATATAAATTTTTATTCATGAGAAGTGGAGATTCTCAAATGAATGCTTTAGATGCTGTTACAAGAATGTTAAAGGGAAACCCACTTGTGAAACTACATACTCTTATCACTCTCTTATGTTAAAATTATTGAGTACAGTTCACTCCATAATCAATTGCTTGTGTCTTTCTGTAGTGATTGTTTTTGATATTAAAGGGTGAGCTGACACATGAAAGCAGTATTAGAACCTGCAAGTAAAGACTATAAACATATTTGAATATTAAATTTTAGGGTAGTTAGGATGAGTGCTAAGTCACATGCAGGTGACTCCCCTGGGAGCCACTGTTTGGAAGCCTGCTGACATCCAGGATCTCCCAGCTAGCAGAGGGACAGGGCTGGGAGGGCACCAAGCCCTGCAGGTGAATGAACCCACCTGAGGTGCTCCTGTCCTTGTCTGTCAATTAAAACCATTGCAAATTGACAGATTAAGGGGACTGGAGGGGCTTTAGGTTCTTCACCTGCACTGCAGGAATGGTCAGGAATGTAAGCAGCAGCATAGTGCAAGCTGCTGTTTGGAACCCACTGAAGACCTCCTTTGAGATCTTTAAGTGGTGCAAAGGCATTAGGAAGTCCCTTGCCACAAGGATAAGTCTCAGCCTCACAAAAAAGTTTATGGAGATATGAAATTAATAGTTTGCCTTCCCACTGAAGAGCAGAGAACTGCAATCTTTTTCTGCATATTATGTCACTTACTCTTGCTCCTTTTGTCCTGGCAATTCCAGGAGACACAGTGGGGTGTATTTCTATGTCATGACATCAAGCTCATATTTATTCCCTCTGCTACAGCAGCCTTTGCAGATTTGACTGGTTCTTTGATTTGCCCTGCCATATCTGCTCTTCTGATGGCTTTCTTACATGTCTAAAGACACAGGTAAAAGAGAGGCTAAAGAAAACAATTGTCACTGAAGTAATTTTTTGTTTGTTCTGAAGAATGTTTCAGAATAGGAACAGTGTAAGGTTTTATTAGTTTTTCATATATAAGGTATATAGACCATTGGGAGATAACTGGCTGCTTTTTCTAACTGTTCAAGGCTCTAAAGATCACATGAGTGTAGCACCTCTAAAGAAACATGCATAAAGGAGTGTGCCTAGTTAGCGTTCTTGAAAAATGATAGATGAAAAATGGTTCAATATTTATTTATTTATTCATTTATGCTATCTGCTTATCTATTTTATGAGAGTCTTCTTTTACCAATGTGTTGACAGGAAGAGGTAGAAAGGATGTGTTTTTACTAGGGAATTAGTGAGATTCTTAAACAGCCAGCTTTAGAGCATGTCTAATGAAGCACAGATTACCAGAGAGCACATTCTTGTTTAACAGTAGGAAACATTTTCTGTGTTACTGTGTCTTCATGCTTCCCCTTCACATGCAGAGCCAGCCTTGTGTGTGAATCACACCCTAGGCAACACGAGCCCAGTTGATGTGGCAGCAGAAGGGTGTGTTGTAGACCTTGGCACCATCAGCAGAGCTGCTGAGAGGTTCCTCCAGCCCTGCAGTTTCTAATATTGGCCTCCTGACTTTATCACTGTGAACCGGAGCCAGGTTATTCTTCAACGGTCAACAAACTCCACAACCACCCTGGGACGGCTGTCAGCTCCATGTTAGTTGTTCACTGGTCATTTCTTTACAGTGCTTGCTGTATTTCAAAAGTGCAAGATGTCATTCTGATATTAGGATAGGAGAGTACTCTCTGCTTGAGGGAATGTGGGGATAGCTCCGTCCCAAACACTCAACAAGTCAAAGACCAATAGTTATGGTAAACCACTGTTTTAAAGTGCTTTTCTCTACACTTTTGTCTCGACATAGCACATGTGGTGCCAGTGAATTATATTCATTATTTTGCTTGCTTAGTAATCTCTGTGAACTGAAGTTAGTGCTACTGAGACATAGCTATTAATTTTCATGACTTTTTTCATATGAGCTTTTGGGATAGAGGGGAAAAATGAGAGAGTGAATGGAGCTGGTAACCAAAATCCATCCTGAACAATCTGCTATGATACCAAACCAATGTTTATTGTTATCAGAGGCAGCTGTCTGCCCTCTCTCCACACTTCTATTTGTGGATTTTCAATGGCTATAAATGGAAACACACGCTGACCAGAAATCACCACAGTGCTCCTGATACTTTTCTGTCCTGACTCCAAAAGTACAGGGATATCTAACATGTAGTCAGGTTGAATCACTTCTGCTCAGGATATTAGGTGATTTTTATTCCTCTGGGAAATGGAGCTAGGAAAACATGAAAGCAATGAAAGCAAAGCCTCAGGAAGAGAAACATTAGAGGAAAAGCAAATGGTAAGATATGTTGAGAAATGTTGATATTTTAAATTTTTTAAAATGTAATTATAAGCAGAAAAATAAATAATTAATTGTACTTTATAGGAGTATTTCCTGGCTTCCTTTAACCATTGACCTTGGAGATTAAAACTTCATTCATGTATATTAAATTAATTAAGACAGTGCATTTCTGTGGAGATTATGGAAATTTGTGAATTCATTTTGTGTGCATGTGAAATGCAAAAACTGAAATCTGGTTAAACTTTTTTGTCATAATCTAAACTGATAGCTAATATCAGTGGTTTTCGTGTATTTTTCTTAAGGGACAATATATTATGTTCCATAACTTTTGACCAATAAATAGCAGAAGAAATTGTTTGTATCTGGAATGGGTCTGAAACTTACTGAAAAAAGGTGTGACCAAAACAAATTATTAAGAGAAAGTGAAAACAGTCAAAGCACAACTTATTCCTAATTAGCTGAGGCTTGCAATGCAATTTGTAATTTGCCTTGCACTAATGAGGTTTTATTCCTTGATAACACAAAAAGGGCAGTTTATTCTTGGCTTTGCAAAGCTGTGAAGAAAAGTGGTCATCATTCTTACTAAGAAACAAATTAGCACTGAATTTTTTAGCACTTAAATGGTGGTGTTGCATTGATTTGGTTTTGTAGTGGGCCGACTTTTACTCCTGTTTAATCACAATGTTGGCCTCTATCAGCCTCAGTTAAATTAGTTTTGGCAAGCTTGTGTGTTAGTTAACAGTTTTCAATATCTCTTAACCAAGGCGAGGTGCATTGGATAGGAAATAGGAAATCACTGAAACTGAAAGTAATGACTTGGTCTTATAGTACTTTTTCTTTAAAAAAGCAGAATTTATCTAAAGAGTAATATGTGAAAGAATATTGCTACAGCTTCATTGCTTAAGCTCTAATGGGAATATTATTTATTGTTTTAATTGTTAATTTTCTCAATGAATGAATTAATTGTTTAGACAGTGTTTAGACAAATTTTCAATTTGTGGTTGATATGTAAAATATAAGAAAAGCATCAAAATTAAAAACACCTATAAAATCCACTTGATCTTCAGGAAAGGTTTCTAAGAAAACCTTTGACATTTTGTTCTAGCTCATGCAAAGAGAAAATACATAGCAATGTAATCAGCCTGTATGGTTATCTAATTGCAGATTATATCCTCATGCACAAAGAATTGAGCAGCCAACCTTAAGTAAGGCTTTTCTAAAATGCAGAGTGCTTCATTTGGAACACTAATGATCTGCTGTTGACCTTCTTTGTGTGCATCATTTACTAATTTTAAGAACAGCAAATTGGAGCACACAGGGACTCTGCTGATGGGAGCCATGCTAACACCCATGTCAGGTCACACACTGTTCAGTAGTTTCAAAATTAAATCCTCCCAACACATTGAGCTGAGAATGTCCCTTAGCAGTGACAGGTCACATTCCTGTGGGTGCTCAGCGAGGGGCTAGAGACGCCTTGGCTCAGGGGTTTCACAGCACTGTTGGCAGTGGAAGATTGCCTCTGGTAGGTCCTCCCAGCCCCTTCCCTGTCCCCTTCCAGCTGAGCCCAGCCTCCTGTATGTTCCACCTCAAACTGTCTCTGCCTGTTTAGTCTTAATGCCTTTATTTCTGTTTGCTAGATTGATTTCCCTTTGCCCCCACATTTTTTCCCTAGTTTTGTATCCTGGATTTTTATTGATTCTACCCTTTACTGTTTGTTACATGCAGGTCAGGTCAACTGACTGCATGGGAGCAGTGTCAATCTGTGGTACAGATACTATTTGTACATGCTGTTGTGAGTGTCTGTTCACATATTTAACTTCAGTAGAGCAAATACATACACTATTTCATATTCTGCTTCCACCTCCTCTGCTACCTTTTTGCACTTCACCTCAGTTGCAAGCTCTCTGTTTTGCCGTGCTGTGTCCTGACAAGTCTGCTTGTATTCCTGAATCATGAACAGCCTTGCATGTGTAAGAAGTTGTTTTCAAGGCTTTCCCAAATTCCCTGTGCTTCCAAGCTGCCTTCTACAGTATCCCACTTACCAGCTCCTGGGTAGGCTGAGGTCAGTTTTCCTGAAGCCCAAGTTGTGTGTTTTGGTACTTGTCTTCCTCAGTTCCCCACAAGGCCTTAAGGCCTCACTGTTTCATAGTCACTACAGCCAAGCCTGCCACTGAGTATATCCACAGGCACTTCTTCCTTTTTTGTGAATAACAGATCCAGCTGTGTATGACACTGCTTGGCCCGTCCTGTGCCTGCATGAAGAAGCAGTCCTTGACACCCTGTAGATATTGTCTGCATTGCTTGTGCCGTGCCATTTTGTTCTCTGCAGGTGTCACAAAAGCTTGAGTCTCATGTGAAAAAACCCAAACAAACAGGGTGTGCAGTGCAGATACTTCCTTGAGTTGTTTAAAAAACTTGCTGTGAGGAGCACTCTCCACTTTCTCACCCCTTCCACGCTGTCTGTAGCCCAGTCCTACTGTGATGCCACCTTCACAGCCCTCTCCTCTGATCCTGACCCACAAGCATTCACCCACCCCTGTTAAACCTGTACAAATGCTCTCCCCATTTTAGCTGCTGCTTCATGCAGATTGTCTTTTCTCTGCCTTTCTGAAGAGCCTGTGTCCCTTGCAACACTATAGCCATGTGAGCTATCCCACCACATCTGTTATTTCTGTAATGTAGTTCTATGACCTATATGTATTTGTGTGTGTAAAACCAATCCTGGATCTGTATGCCTTGTTACAAATATTTTCTAGCTATTTTCAAAAGAACAAAATCTATGTCATCCTGAAAATACTCTGATTGTAGCATGTGAATCAAATAGAGACCAGCTCATGCTCAGAGTCTAACACAGAAGATAACATCACAGACAGTTTTACGAAGTGGTATTGTACCTTTACATTCACTGCTTACTGTGCATGAGATAAATAATATAAAATTCTCTACAACGTCAGGCTATTTCACGTAATATTTGTGAAATTTATTGTTAAAGAATTCTTATCCTTGCTTCCTGGAGGAAGACTCATCAGCCAGAATCCTGAAGAGAGTCTGTGTGGAGCTGACTTTGAGAATGAAAGATAATGAAGGGCCCATTTTGTGAAGGGAAAATAGAATGACTCACTATAAAATAGATTGGACTAAGTAGATATACTTAGGGACATACTTTCCCTTTTCATAGCTTTGATAGCTCAGAAGGACTCAGTAATTCCAAAGTTTCCCTACTGAAGCAGTGGATCACCTCAAAAAAGTCTGTTTTCATTCTGAAGTCCTTATCCCTTAATGCATATTGCCTTATTTGAATTTACTTTAATTATATTTCACACTTGTCTCTTTCCTATTTGATCTGTTCTCTCCCCATGAACAACAAAATAATGTTTAGATTGGTATGTTTAACGGGGAACATTTAATCTTTGTACTTTAGTTTGCATTATATGGGTTTTTCTCTTTACTTTCTTCTTACATGGAGCAGCAATAAAGAACAATTCTATAGAGAAAATAAATCAATCAAATGGCTATATGAATCAGAAAGGATGTCATGCCCTCCTTGAAAAGGCACTAAGGTTAGGTTTTGAATGACAGGGTTGCAGGACTTCATTCAGAGAATTAGCATTTGCTTTTCACAAACACTTTGTGGATACAGCTGCTACGGAGCAAGGCAATTTGGATCAAGCCCACCCAAGTGAAACAATGGTTAATCTTCCTACTCCGGTAGCAACATCGGAAGTCTGATAATATAAAGTTTTCACCATGGGAAGTGTGGGAAGTAGAGGTTCCTTGAAGAAGGCAGCCTGTTTCCTGAAGTTTGCCACCTAAGGGAGCCCAGACAGAATGAGGATGGTGACTAATGAGGTGATGGCAGGTCTTGCTTGCAGGTTTTGTTGATTTAACAACGTGCAAACCAGGTGAGAAGTGAGTATGAGATAGGAAGGGTTGTTTGAAAAGCAGAAGATAAGAGAGCTGGGTGGAGGCTGGTGGGAGTGGGCAGGGCAGGAAGCTCTGGGTTCAGCCGTGCCTCGATGGAAGCTCTTCTGCCGGGTCACCCTACCTCTTGTGCTGTGGGAGATGGTGTCAGAGATGGCAGTACTTGTCCTGGGCTTGGGCTGTCGCTTCTTTGGCAGGAGCAGGACCCCATGGGCAGTGCTCTGACACATTCCCTCTGGGCGTGCACTGCTGAGCCAGAGAGGTGTGCTGGGACCTCTGTGGTTTGCCAAGGAGGGACAAGGAGCCCAGGGAAGAACAAGTGTTTGTGTAGATACAGGGAGTCAAACCCCTGGACAACGGGATCATCTTTGGCACAGCAGAAATCTCCATGGCTGAGGAACAAGGACCAGCTGGGTCTGCTCACAGAGATGAACAGAGCCTGTGCGACACACCATCTCCTGGGCTGCTCCTCTGGTGGGGGGAGCAAGCCTGGAAAGTCAAGGTGGGGGTGATGCAGATGCTGCTCCACAGAAGATATTTGGAGTCTCTGAGAGGGGCAGGTCTGTAGGTTCCTTGTGATCAGGTCTCTCTGTAGGTTCCTTGTGATCAGGTCTCTGTGTCCGTGCCGAGCTCAGGGCGCCCGCCCTTGTATGCATCCGGCCAGGACGGCGGTGTGGGGTCACACTGCTAAGGTCATGCCTTTCTTCTGGGAGGGAGGAGGCGATAATCACTGCATGTGAGGGCAGCAGGGACTCCAGGGGGAGAAGCCCAGCGGCTCAGCCCAGAGTGCAGACCGTGCAGTGCCTCAGCAGGTTACACACCATGAGGAAGCCGATGGCACATGCACGGAGGCCCGACACAAGCCCCCCCTCCTCTCTGCCTGTCCTCTCCCCTAGCAACACTGGCTGCTGGACTGCCAACTTACATTCAGGTGAGACAGTACACATGAGAGGTAAAGTGAGTTTAAGTTTCTTCGCTGCTTTTTTTTGCACCTTGACTTTTCTAGTTCCGTCTCCTGTAATAACACACCTACCCATGAAAGAAAGTCCTAAAAATAGGCCTGACTCTTTTCCTCAGTTTCATAATTTGGTGCTGAAGTTTGAGTATTATGCTCATCTCATGACATATGATATTAAATAAACACAAAAATATAGGGTCAGAGAAAGCTTTACATGAGTATATATTTAAATGATTCCTGTTTATCTAAGAGGAAGGTTTTGCTCTTGCTGTGGAGGATTTGTGTGACCACCTCTGGGAGATTTTTTCATGTAGCTGAATTCAGGTGGGTGAGTTGACACACTTAAGGCATTTTGTGTTACTTTGTCCCAAATTACAGCAGCTGTGGCAAAAAGGGTTGCTTCAGAAGAGCAACTTTCAAATAACCCAGAGCTTTGTAGATCAGGACTGAGGCTTTGTAGTTGCTACAGCAATAAGATTGTAACATGGTGGAATTGCATCATGCTGTACAGGTGTAGGAAAGTGAACAAGACAGAGCTCCAGCCAGAAGATCAGCATTTCCTCTTGCATACCCAGAGTTGCATTCCTGCCTGTGTGGAGGCATGGATTACGTCAGCAAGCAATCACCCAGAAGAGGAGGAGGAGGGAATTAATTGGAGCCTGCACGTAGCAGCATATTTTTAGCACTGTTGATGTGACATTAAACAGGACAAAAGAAAGTGGGAAGCACTGAATCTTCGTCTGCCCTTCTTTCTAATCCTGTCACTGAACATAAATTCAATGAGGCTGCCTTTTCTTTAGGCTGATGCCAGTCTTACAGAGGCACTGCTGGAACATTTAAGGTAGGATTTGGTTGTATCAGGGAAAAGAGCTATTTTGGAGAGGTGTCAGCAGTGATTTTGGTTGGAGGTTATGTGAAACAATACCATACAATATTACACAGAGTTTCAGAAGAAGAGTGCAGCAGATTCCTCTAGGAATAGGGCTTGAATATTGTGGTAAAAGAGGCTTTTCATGAACACGTAGCAATTGCCCGTTTTAATGTTTTGGGGTGAGGAAAGATAAGAACCCCTGTAACAGTTGCATCAATTGCTGCCACAAAGTCACTCAGGGCAATTCAAGTGATTGAATTTTGGGTGAGGCATCAAGAAAAAGAGTGTTAGTATGGAGAGACAGCCTGTGTTGATTAATTAAAGCAGTCCCGGGAAACAATTCTAGGCATGAAACTATCTAGATATCAGGTAAATGGAAATTTTTCTCTGTGGTATTGGTATGAGACTTCCCTGAGTGATACTCAGGTATAACCTGTGAGTTATAATGAGTGATAGACCATTTACAGAAATACGTTTGGCTAAGGAGACTGTTATTTATAAAAAAAACTATTTTTTCCAAAGCTATTCCTCAGGAATGTGTGAGTTATGGGTGATACTTGTGAAGATGTTCACTGTCCACTGCTCACACTGAAATTCAGAATGAATTCTGGGAAAAACTCCTTCATTAGAAATATAGTGCAGTGCTGGAACAACCAAGGAATTGATGGGCTATACACTCTGGGAAGTTTTCAGGACTTAACCAAATGAAATAATGGCTTTGCTTTGGCAGTACTCTGAAGTTGAATCTATATGCTGGAGTGAATGATTTTTGGAGATTCCCTCCAAGCAGTTCTTTAATTTAAATTTGAACTACACTACAGCATTTGTCATGAAACATGCTTATAGCTTTTCCCATCTACAAATTGCCTTTAACACATTTAGTTAGTCTCATACACAATGAGACTGTGCTTGTTATTAAGGCATCCTCATTACAGCATTTTAAGCCTAATGTTTTAAATTCACTGTTCTTTGAATTCAGAATGCACTCAATAATAGAGTGGCAGCATTACATCTTTTGCTATTGTATGAATTCCTGAAAATAGAGGGTTTTTTGTGGTTTAACCCCAGACAGCAATTAAGTACCACACAATTGCACCCTCCTTCGCCTTTCCCACCCCACATTGTGGAGGAGAATAAAAAAAACCATAAAACTTGTGGGTTGAGATAAAACAATTTTTTATCTGTTTAATAAGTTTATCTGTTTAACAAGTTTAATAATTGAAACAAAATGAAACAATAATGATGATTATTATGACAATAATGAAACAGAGAAATAGAGAGGAATGAAAGCTAACAAAGACACTTGGTGCACAATACAATTGCTCATCACCTGCTGACCAATGCCCAGCCTGTACCTGAACAGCAGTCAGCTCCTCCTGACCAACTCCTCCCAGTTCATATACTGAGCATGGTGTTCCATGATATGGTTCATAGCTTTGGCTGGTTCAGATCAGCTCTTGTGATTGTGTTCACTCCCAGCTTCTTGGGCGCCTGCTCCCTGGCAAAGCAAGTCTAATCAAGTCCTTGATTTAGAGTAAACACTAGTTAGGAAAAACTGTAACATCAGTGGGTTACTAAGAACTCTATCCCAGCTGAAACCAGGACAGACTACTTGACAATGTACAGAACAAAAAGAGAGAAGTGGTTAATGAAAGGGATAAAGAAGGCAGATATTAACAAAGCTGGGCTTGGAGGACAATGTGCATGTGGTGTCTCACATTCCTCCTTAAGGGGAAAGGGGCACCCAAGATTCACCCATGCCTGTGGTTGAAAAGGAACTACAAAAGTCAGAGGATCTACAAAAACTTACAAAATTTTATTGGTAAATTATACACATGGCATGGAAATTGGAGTGTTAGTCCCTTATGGGATAAACACACTGCAGTGGATTTTGAATAAGGAGTAGGGTGAAAGAGGAGGGAGAGAATAAAGAGCGGGAGAAAGAAGGAAAGAAAGAAAGATCACCAGTCCTGGCTCCAGCTTCAATCCTGCTGATGGAGTGTTCAAGGTCCTGGATCAAATGTGTGCCTGGGTTTTGTGGGGGTATGTTTTTATTGATATTTTTTGCCTGTTTAGAGCTATGTCTCACATTCTGTGCAAGTTAGTTGTCATATAGAATTAATTCTTCTAGATCCTTCTGGAAACAGGTTGGAGAGCGTTTGGGGGTCTTTGATGGTCTTGATCCCCTGCTACTTGGTCGACCTTTTGTTGGCAGCCCTTTCCTGCTTCTTGACCTCATTCTGGCACTTTTACTGTGCTATGTTTGCTTATCTCCAGAAACCAGAACAAGGATGTTTATCCCAGAAAAGTGCTGCCCCTTAAGGGAGGCATCAAGCCTCCCTCAAGTGATGGTTGCTTATTTTCATCTCTCCTTGAGAAGAAGATTCCACTGGACAAGGAGAAGCTGGATCAGGGTAGCCTATATTTCACTTTTAAAGTATATGGTCTGCTGCACAGAGGTTAGCAAAGGCAGGCTGAAAAACACAAACTGTGTGGAATGAGTTTGTGCCAGAAACTGATGATGAGGCACTGGTGAGTACCTGCCACTTTCTACCAGGATGGAAAGTGGAGCAATGACTGGTGGTCCTTAATTTCTAGGAGAACTCAAAACCTTTCCTTCCTGTTGCTTCTCCTTTAGAGGGATGCACTACCCTCACCTCTAAATTCTCTGTTTTAAGGGAGCAGAATTTCAACTCTTGATTGAACATGAAGGTCGTGCAGGAAACCTTTCTGCATTTCACACTTCATTTTTGAGAGTTAACTGTTACTTTTCTTGAAAGATCTGATGGTGACCTGTAGTATATATTGCAAAATAATTTTGACGGAAAATTTACAATATTAGGACCTTCCTGGTAACAAAGATCCATTCTTGAGGAAAAGGAGCAAAAGCAAATTTATTGAACATAGGTGAAAAATTAATTTTGCTCAACCACTTTCAATTTGTTCAGGATTCTCAAAAGTAGAACCTAACTGGTTGAAGCTTTTCATATCTTGGAATTCTACACAAATGAATGTATTCCTACCCCAGAACTGACAGAATTCCCCAAAGCAATTTCACATTTTTCTCTATGAGACAGAAATTGAATCACTGCCATTCTCTCTCTGCTATATCATGTTTCTTGTTCTTGAAGAACATTTGGAAACCAAACATGGAAAAATGATAGTGTTTTATAAATGTTATGTTCTTAATTGCTGTGAAATGAATCAACAGTATTTGCTTTAAGCATTTAAAACTGAAGATTCAGGGAAGAGCCATTAAAATTTTTTCCCCTGTTGAAAGATTTAAAATTATTTTTATATAAATTCCATGTATCTCATAAAATGTTACTGACAATACATTTATCACCATTTTACTCCTTAGAAATACACCTGTTTCTGATGATTTTATATAAAATGAATGTTTGAAAAACATCATTAGATTTCAGCCTCGAGCAATAATTAAATAGTTTAATGTACTTCTTTAGTAAACACACTGAAATATATCCAGATCAAACTTGAAACATCAACTGAGTTAAGTGATAGTCAGACAAAGAGTAATTCTTAGCAAAGCTCCTGAGTCAAAAGTTCTTTCAGTCTGAGACAACAAAAGCAAAATGCAAAGTATTTGTATTTGAAATTCCAGCAGAGGAAAGGACATGATTTGTTTTTTTCTCTGCTTTTCTTTAATATTGTATGTTTTCACTAATGTAATGGAACAGATCTCAGTTAAAAATACAGCATCTTTCCTTATAGAAATCTTATTTACAATCTTTTAGATGAATTGACACTGATATTTACATATTTAAAAAATTAAAAGTTAGTGTTTTGTTTTTTTTTTTGGTCGGGAGAGAAGTAGCTAAGCCTAAGAAGGAAGATTTTTTTTAAATTTCATTTTATTTTTAATAACAATATATTCTAGTTTACAATGTCTTTTTCTGTGAAATAAAGTGTATGTGCTGAAGGATTATAATGATAAATTATTCCTTTAATGACTTTCAGTTCCTTCCCAGTTTTTAAGTCTTAGAAGTCAGGGCTGTGCGCCTCCAACCTTGCCAATGACTTGTGGTGACACAGTGCTGCACCGTATGATGGATTGCCTGGGGCTTTCAGAGGCTCCAATGCACTTTAAAGTATGGGAAATAGGATTATCAGAGCAAATTTGATTTTCACTTTGTTTTATTTGCTTTGTTTTATTCATAAGTGTTACGATAAAAGTGTCAGTAACAGGATTACAGGCTATTTCTTTGTTCTCCAATGGCAATTTTGCTTAGGAATCACCATGACCAACTAGATCAGTATACAATGGAATCTAAAAAAAAGTTGTTACCCACAATGGGACTGTAAGTAAAATGTGGTAAAATAAACCCTAATATTTCATCCCTTTGTTTCCAACTGAATATTTTTTGCATGCTTCTTGGTATATGTAGAAAATCTAAGTCAAATGGTTGAGATGTCCAAAGAAAGGGAAAGTTGTAGTTTTCACCCTTCTACATAATGACAATCAAAGGGATGTGTCCAGAAAATGGTTCTGCAAACTGCAAAGTGCTCTCAGAAGTTAACCCCTGGCAGCAAGTGTGTGGCTAACACTCTGCAAATTACTAGGGACAACTTAAACTAGTTTCTTAAAAGCAGCTGAATTTGTAGATATTAGTCATTTTTAAGAAGTGTAAGTGGTCAGACTGCATGACTTCTAGGAGCACTGCCTCTATGAAGTGCTCAAGTACTGCAGATATGAGTGTCATGTAAAAGTATGGAAATAATTTTCATGATGCTTTGGGCAGGGTATGTCTTTGGAGGGGTGTGAGATTGGGCATTGCAGAATTAGGATATGCTTTGACATGTGCTGATGTAGATTTTCAGAATATCCTCTGGTGTAGCAATATTACATATTCCTCAAAATTCAAATCTTACTTGAAATGTTGATCCCAATATTCTGAAGAAATCTCTTTGCTGTTCCTATGTTGGAGTTTTCTGATAGGAAGCTCTATTAAGAACAGAATTACTTATATTCTATTATATTTATTGTGTATTGTAGATTTCTTGTAAAACATTATTTGCCTATGAAATGGTATATTAGAATTTTCTAATTAATGTTCTGGGTTTTTTACTATTTCTCATGGAAGATATTACAAGTTTAGATGTTCCTTCATTAATGCAGGAGATAGTTGCCTTCTTTCAGATTCCTTAAACAAGAACAATTTGTTCCAATAATGGAATTACATTTGAAATAATGGCTTTTGTATAAAAAATAAATAGTTACAGTTGTTATCTCACTGAGCTATCTCAGGGTGGCAATGATTCAATTTGATAGTTGTCCTCCTTTGTAAGTGCAGAAATTGTTTTCTATTGTAGCTACCCTATTTTTGATGTCTGTAAGAGGGTGCAATTCTAAATGGATATCCAGCAGCTTACACGTGTAGTCGAAGAATTTATCAAATTTTCATGACATACAAATGATTTAGAGGGCTACTCACTGACATAAAAGATGCTATGTATAAAATAAATTTGTATTCATTTATATATAAGCAGATATCCACTTTCAATCAATGTGTGAGTGAGCAGATGATTATTTTACAGTAAATCTGTTGTTACTTACATGTCTTCTTGCAAACAGACTATATTATATGTAAAGTGATGATCTATGTGGCATATCTGAAACACTGCCCTACAAAGAGATGCCAAACAATGAAGAGCAGTGGTTTTAGTGGTTTTGTATTTGCAGGTATGGGACATGCAGGTATGGGACAGAATTTGCAGCATAAAGTGTGAAAGGAGTTGATAAGCTGTTTTGTAAAAGCAGCTTTCACTTTTGAAGCAGAATGCTTCAAAAGGTATTTTTAGCATTATTAGATGCTTCTGAGTTCTGTGCACCAGCTTTTCCTCTCAAAAGAAGAGACCAGAACTTGTTCAGAGTGTGACTGTGCCTGCTTCTGAGAAAATCAGGCCATTCTGGGAAGTATCCTAGCCAAATATTCTTTTTTTTTATCTGGGAAGTGGAGGAAATTGTGAGAGGGATTTTAGTACTCCAACTTAGTGAACATAAAAGGAATCAGATAATATTTGAATTCCAAATTATTGTTTTGGAAACCAGTGGAGAATCAAAATCATTGCATAAATATTAATAATATTTGCATCATCATTAGCATTACTAATATTGTAATTTTTAATGTATATTGCAATTTCACCCACAAATCATCTACATCAGGGCCTTTTAGCTCAAGGTTAGGAGTAACCAATGACTATTTATCTGCAGAACACACTGCACATGCTATTGTGTGCTAAATTCTTCATATGAGTTCTTTATAAATGTCTTTCCAGTTCAGAGGTTTGCTTTAAACAGCTATTGAGTATGTGGAAAAGGAATTCAAGTGATCTTGAAGCAATCTTCAGAAGACTATGACCAACTTATTTTTTCCCATCTGATGCATGAATAAACATCCCAAACTATTATATTATTGAATTCAACAAATAGTTCTCTAATTAAATGTGTGTAACTAAAAATATGCAGATTTCATGAACAGAAAGTTATTTCCATAATTGACAATGTTTTTGTGCTGGAAAATGAAGCATGTTTTAAAGCAGTTTTAATTATGGTTTTAAAACCATAATTGTATAATAACTTTAAAATGTTTTCTGTGCTGTTACTTTCATTTCAGAGGAATAAACATATCTGACAGAAAAATAATCAGAAAATCAATTTATGTCTATTAGCTGTGTGCTGAAATCAGTTATTCAGAATTCCTCTGAAGTGATTGGCTAGGTGTTATGTGGAATGCCACGTTCTCGGGGTGTTTGGGACTGTTAACCCCAGAAAAATCAAAAGGCACTTTTTAACTTTTAAATAGACACAGGACAATGAATTATATCTCCGTGAAGTTTATTTGCACCAGACAGTTATTTTTCACATTTGTTTTTTATGTTATCACCTCTTAATTGCACATATTTTGGCCCGTTACTGGGGTGCCATCCCTGCCTGTCCTGTCCAGCAGAACAGCGGCGCTCCCGTCAGGAACGCCTCTGGCTCTCGTAATGCGGCTCTTCCCGAGCATGGCTGGAGATGTGGGCTGTGCTGCCTGAGCAATAAATCCCAGTCTGGCTTCGGGTGTGAGATCAGCATCCAGGTGGATGTTGAGCTGAGCCAAGGCAGTAACAGCTCTGATTAAGCAGCAGTGGTAGCATGGGTACCCAAGGACTTTTTATCCCCATATTAAGACACACATGAGTTTACAGGTGTGGAAGAGGGATAAATATGAATGGAGAGGGAGCAGGCGTTGCAAAGTTGAACCTGGGAGAAGCATAAGTGCTATTTTGAGCTACTAAATTGGTTTTGGTGGGGAGCTTCAGTACTTCATTGTTTCCTGAAGCAATGGGACTTAACAAAAGCACTTGTCAGTAAAATCAGTGCTGCAGGGAAAAACACTGGTGAAGTAAGAAGTGGGGTGAATCTGAGGGGCTCTTTGCACTCACTGGTGCTATGGCAAAGTGTGGCATGTGCCACAAGCCTTTTTAGTACTATGCACCATATACATTGTTGTAATACAAACATTAGACAAGACTTGAGAACAAAGTTGATAATAAGACAGAAGAGGCAGAAAGTCCTAAAAATAATTAAACGAAGGTGGAAAAAAAGTAATAAAAGCAATTCTCCCTGAAATGGGAGAAATGAAAGAAAAGGGGAAAAAAGGTAATTACTTTTGAAAAATGAAGTTTTAAAAGACTACAAGATGGTGGGAGTGAGAATTAAATAGATATGTGTGATTTAAAGAAGTTCAAGAAACATGGGAATAGAGATGGAGAATGAAAAATAGGAGATGTGTTGGGCGGAGTTTTCAGCAAGCTTATCTTTTAATAATTAGCTGTGAGTAGCTGTATTTTATTTGTCAATGTAATAATTCCATAATTTGTACCTACTATTAAGTTTCCTCACACTTTTGGTAAATAACTGTGTAGAATTCACAGATTACTTGGGAGAACACCTGTAAATATCTTCTAAGTTATGGCTTCACAGCAGAAACTCATCCTGTAATGTGTTTATAGCAACCCTTTGCATTGGTAAAATGATTCTCCCAACATCTGTTAATTCCCCACTAGACACAAGCCTCTTCCATGAAAAAGTTTAGTTGTGTTTTTTTCACATATTACAGGATAAAGGCTTTCAGTAGGGAGACTAAAACTTAGTGCATTTTTCTTGCTGGCTTCATCAGCACTGTTTTCCATGCGGGTTGATGCTGATGCTAGGGAAAAATCTCTCTTTTCCTTCTGTACAAACACATTTTGCCATTGATTTCCATACCCTAGCCTAGCTGAACTGTAAACAAGATTTCCCTCCTTTCCCTCTGGCACTTTATATAAAACACTCAACTGCACTCGTAACTCAGTCTTAACAAATTGTTTTTGTGCTGATCCATAGAAATAAATGTAGATGGGTATACAGAAGATTTTATAACCTGCAACTGCTGTATAACTAGAAGATATTTTTCTACTCAGAGAGCTGCGAATGATACTTTGCATCATATGTTAAAGTGAGAATGCTTCAGCTCTTTTCTTGATTTATTTTGCTGTTATTATTTCTATGGTTAATATCTCCACAGTGTTGCAGGCAATCCTCTTTTGCTGCTACTCTTTCAGTGACGTCGTTGCCTTCTCACTCGACAGCACTAGGCAATGTGTCACATCTTTGGTTGACCTCTTGTTCTCCTGTATTTCCTGAAGTGTTTACAGGATTTGTGGCACTCCTGCTCACTGCACTCCAGGCATGAGAGGCAGCTGCTGTGCTCCGGCCTGGCAGGAGCTTTGGGCATTATAACAAGAATTGTCCTTTTACAGCTTTGCAGTGTTCTGCAGTCCCATGGTTCTTTATTTGAGTCTAGAGATAACCTTGTATTTTTTCAGCATTAGGAAACCTGAAGTAATATCAGATAACATAGATTTTGTGGTTGCTCTTGTTGTTTGTGGGCTCTTACAAAATTTTGGTTCCTTTATTTTCATTTTGGTTGTCTTCTGTCACAGGAACAACAGACTGACTGCTATTAATTTCTGACTTTTTTTTTTTTTTGGCATTTAGTTGGCACCTGTTTCTCTCTGATAAATACTTAGGACTATGCCTTTGTGTGGATCTGTGCACACACTTCATTAGCAGCATTGCTCCACTGATTTTGTTTGGATTGCTTCTGTGATTTAGTATCCATAGGGACCAGAGTTTGCAGTTGAAAAATTTGATAACTCCATGAAAATTATTGTTTTAAGCACTGTGTGTCTGCTAATACTGAGATGAATGTAAGCACTGATTGTATGTCCCTTTAGGAAGAGCACTTGTGCTGTTAATTGCTAATGCTCAGCTTCATGTGACTCCTTTTCTGCAAATGTAGCCAGCCAGTTTTGATTATATACCATTTTCATTATATACCATTTTGTTTTGATTGAAAAAAATAGCAACAAGGCCCCAAACACTACAGATTTTTTTTTAAACTTACCACCACAGAATTCAGGTATATCCAGACAGCTGGCTTGCATACTGATATATTCCCTATTCCTGCCTGTTATTATGGGCTCTCTCTAAAGGATTGGCTGCAATGAACATAGGTAAAATTTGGGGGAAATTCCTCAAAAACACACAAACTTTATTTTAAGGATTTTCTTGAAAACACATGTAACTATTTCCTGGTTTTAGCAGCATTTTAATATTCCTATTAGGGAATGTGTGTGTGCATGTCTGTCTATTTTGGCACAGTTTTGAAATAACTCATTTACACTGTTTGTACTAGAAGATAACAGTAATTCATTTTTCTCTGGATTAGAATGGGATTAAGGGAATGGTAGTTACTTAGTGCAAAAAATATGATTCCTGTGCTTATTTGGATTTATTTTTTTTTTCCTGCAGTGTGGATTTAAAAGTGCTCAAAAGAAATTGAATTAGCATAATATGACAGTTTTTCTTCCCTAACATAATTCTTTCAGTCATGAAGGAGATGTATTTAATAAAAGGGATATGTGTCTCCTTCAGCTTGGCATAAGAGTTCATATTTGGTAATGCATAGCAGCAGTGACTGATGAAATACAGTAGTTAGCCTGATGACTAATTTAAAAGTAAAAGGAAAATGGGATGATTGGACAGAAGGAAAAAGAATGTATCATATGTAAAATATTTTTTATCACAAATAGGTCAGAGCTTATTTTGTATTGCAATGATAGTTCACTACTGAGCTCCAAAATACTATTGGGAAATCCCCATGTGTCTGATCCTTCAGAAAATAGTTAAGGTGCTTAAGAAGAAGATTTTGAGCCATAGTTTGGTGTTTCACTGCTACGAAAAAAAAGGGAAAAGGTACAATGTAGTAAGAAGAAACAAAAAGCAACTTTGTCTCTTACTGTTTGTATTCTCCCCTAAAAAGATGGAGGTAAAAATTCAATTAGCACAATTAGTCACAGACCAAGATTTGAGTTCCCCAGGAAAACACTCTACAGTCAAATTCTGCTGCTATTTTTTGCAATTTTTAAACTTTGCTGGAAAGGATGGAAGATGAGACCACTGCTGGTGAGTCATGTTGATGACAGAATGGATGATGTCAAGTAGGTGTTTGGCTGCAACACTAACTCTCCTCACCACTAAATATCTCTAGTGAAATAATGTATCAGGAATGGAGGATTGGACCAAGCACAAATGTTTTGAAGTAATACTGTGAAAGCAGGTAAGGTGATGGCTTGCATTTTTCATTTGTGCTTTGGGTGCTTCCTGGTGTAAAACTGAGGCTTAACCTGCATTTGTTAATCCTGGAAAAAAATGGTATGTGTGAGGTACGACTATAATATTCCTTGCTTGGCTCACTGCTGTAAGAACAGTGTTGGCAATATGTGGTCAGAAAACAAGAATGGATGACTGAATTGGAGATCCAGTCCATCTAGCTCTGAGTCCTGTCTTCGACTGTTACTTGAGGTTCATGTTTATGATAAAAAAAGGCATAGTGAAAAGGATAGATATTCCTGTGTCTTCCTGTTCCCCCTGAGTTTAATGTAAGTAAGTGGATCTGTACACTGTGGATGTATTTTCTTGGGTTTTGATCTGTTTTTTCTTTTTGGCATCTGAAACTTCCTGGTGCAGCAAGTTTCATAATAATTACGAGCTGTCACTTTTTTTGTATGATAAATTCATGTGGTGCCTCATGGCAATTTTGTTCTTATCCCAAGAATCCATGACATTGTAGTAGAAATTTAGCTTTATACAGATCTGTTTTTCTATTCAATGTTACAGTAGTCATAGTCTTGTTCTAGGTATCCACTATCTCATGTTTACAGGGAATCTTGTGCATGAATGGTTCAACTAATGTTGCTTAGACAGAAATAATATCTCCTCTTTGAGATGTGCATCTGAGTGAGAAACTAATCTGATTTTTTTATATCAGTTATAAAAAAAAGAGACTATGAATAATCTGACCCATATTAAACATTTACCTTTGAGTAGGATGGACTGCATCTCAGAAGTGCCAATTCCTCTCTATTGCATGTAAAGAGAACATGCAGATTTTTGTTCTGGACACCTCTGCATTTGGGTGGATGAATATTGCTTTTGGGGAGGTCATTCACTGTGGAAGAAGAAATATACATTATCCTGGGAAAAAACTGCTTTATGAATCGTTCATCATATAACAGGCTGGTAAAATGCATTTTACTTGCTGTCCTTCCTCAGACACTCTTAGGACAAATGGCAGCCAGACCCTTTGGGCACTAGCTAAGGTGTTTTTGCAGTACAGATGGAAATGGCAAGGAGATTTTATACAATTAATACTCTTAAGCAGGACTTTTTTCCTTAATGTCTGACATCATGGTGTGCCCACAATTTTTTTTGGTGAAATTGTCTATAACCTCAAGAGAACCCATTCCTTGGATGATGTGTTTCATTTAGATTGCAGCACAGTCTCCCAAAGGTCACCCAGAACATTTTGATTAATGGTACCTTGTGTCTGTTTGGCAGCTAGCAAAAGGGAAGAAAAGAGAAAAGACAAAAAAGGCAAGGCAAGGTGAAAGAAACCACTTTGCTCCTTTAACTAAAGCAAGGTGGCAGGTAAATGTTATCGTCTCAAGCACATGGTGTGCCGTGTTGAGGAACAAGAGATGATCCCAGGGTCAAGGGAAGAGGAGAGCTGGTCTCTGCCCTGGGAGATAATGGGCCTCAGCTTGCAAGTGCCTTGGTGGTGTGCCTTTAATTGAGAGCTTGCCATCTTAAATAAATTCCAAACATTTGGTCTCCCTGATGGCTGAGGAATCTGTTGCTGCCACACTGAACATTGGCACAAACACGCTGCCTTGAGATTGATGTTGCCCTTCTAATGTCAAGTCTTTCCTGCTCCTGATGCCAAATCCATAGAGTTTGATTCCTCTAGGTGATTGGAAACTGTATTTTGATTTTAACAATTTTATAATAGGCAAATATGAAAGAAAAATTTATTCAAAAATGTAAACAACCCTACACTGAGCCACTTAAGTAGGCTTCAAGAACCTCTAGCATTTGACTTATCCTGGTTATGCAGTTTCAGTAACTAACAGCAAATAATATTTAGTTCCTGGTTGTGCTTTCTGGCATTCTAGCACTAATCTTTCTTAAAAAAAAAGAAAACCAAAGAAAACACCAAAAAACCCAAAAAAGACCTTTGGACCTATTTATTGATAGTTCTGGCCTTCCAACATTCATTCCCACTAAAATTTCAGGTGCAAGCATATTTCAATGCAGAAATTGTAAAGAAAGTATCTGAAAGTATCTGAGCATTTAAAATTTATTCAAGACCTATGCTATGAACTTTGGATGTGGAAGGCAGACTCTAGATTTTTGAGACCTACAGAAGACATCAATATTTTACTTGCTAGTCTTCAGAAATAATTGAAGATGAGAGAGTGAGTAGACCCCAGGTTACAGTAATTTTTCTCCTACTAATTTGGAGTCTAACCTTGCCTCAATTACCTGATTTTCATTCCATAAAATCAATAATTTAGAAATTCTTATTGTAGCTAACAGGGCTAATCAATAGGCTGTTTATTCATCTCTCCTGAATTTAGACAGCTGCATTTACATCTGAAGAGGTTGTTCAGGCTCGTGTTGCAGTTGGTGAAAGGAAGTAGGGACTTCTTGGGCATTACTCTCTGATGTAGTTTAGATGCCTATCTTCGCTCTAAGAAGTGTCTAATCTTTCTCCTTTGCCTATAATGTGGCACCTTGAACGAGCTCACATGTTGATTTGGTAAATAACCTAGGTTTCATTAACTGTCTGTATAGGAAATGTCCCTTTAAGTTAGCAGAAACTTTGGCTTTTCATAGTATTGCAATACTATTTTTTTATCTGTCAATTCATTTAATTCATTGCTCAGAGATATATTTGATGTGAAACCGAGGTATCAGCAGGCACACTAAAATTTTTGATGTGAATTTCAAAATATAGACAAGTGAAAATTCAGGGAAAATGTAGACTGAAATCTGGGCACAGCCCCAAGAAGCAGCCGTTGACATTCCTACTCCTGTGGAAAGTGTTAGGCTATATTTAGAACCACTGTTTATGAGTGATAGGAGAGGGGATTCCAGTTGGGAAGAGTACTTTCAGCATGTAAAGTATGTTAGGCTTTTATTATCTTACACACTCTTTTCTTCATGTTTTCTGAAGCTATTTTTCCCCACAAGCTCTTTTAATATTCTACCACACCATATATATTATTTCTGGTACATTGGGCAAGGCTCTGCTTGTGTTTCTCTCTTGAATAATAAAGGATCAAATAGTCAGAAGAGCATTCAATTTGTACTGTTAATTATGTGAGTTTAAGTACAGCAGTCTCCAGGTTGTAATAAACACAACTCCTTCCTCTTAGGGAATGTTGCCATTTAGACTTTGCCACTGCAGTGGGATTGAGCCAAAGGGCTTGTAGATTCCTTTACTGACTTGTCAAAGAGAATAGTCCTGTAAGTTTACTCTCCTTGCCATGTTTGTGAATTCAGGACAGTCTCTGATTTAGTAGATGCTAGTCAGGAAAGAAAAAAATTGTGAAGGGACATAACATGCTTTGAGAGAGGGCAATCACACCTGTAGAAAGAAAAAGGCTGTTTGATAAATGTAATTATCTGTATTTTCCTTGGCAACTCTATTGTGTTTTGGGAAAAAGAGAATTAAGAAATGTGGAGAAGAATAATCTGCTAATGGGATGATTTACATATACTTAAGAAATGCTTTTCACCCAGTATTCATTTGTCAGAAGGAGATGGAAATTATTTAACTACTATGTATTCACTGATCATCACAGATGGTCAGTGTATCTGCCTTCAAATAATCAATGAAAGCTTCACTTAGACTGCAGAGAAGTTTACTATGCCTTTATCATGAAAGTACAAGACAGAAATATGTGGAAATATCCCACTTCCATTGCTTGAATTTTGCTTAATTTCAGAGTGCAAATACTCTGTTGAGTATGAATTAAAGCAGTAAAATTATGCAGGAAGTCTGCAACAATTCTTGCAAGAATTAACCAAAATTATAGCAACAGATGAACCATTTGACTGTTCTCATCTAGCTTTCCCTTTCTGTTAGAAATCATAATGCAAAAAAAAATTCAGTTCTAGGGAAAAAAATGTCTTGGAATATAAAATCTTTACAGACAAAACAGGTTTTCTCACTTAAACAAGAGTAACTTTACAAAAGACACTCTGTCTACAAATACAGGACATTTGTAGGAAGAGAGAGGAGAGGGTTGTTGTTGGAGTGATACATATGTACCTATAGACACAGCAACACAGACAGAATTTAAATCCATGATACTTATCAGAGGTACCGACCATGGTACCTATAGCAGGTAAACCCACTTAGTACCTGTGACTAAACCAGATGCTCTGACTCATTGCCTCTGGTGTCAGATTAACCTAATTTCCTTTGTGCTTGCACTCATTGAACTGAAATCAGAAGTCCTTGGCAGTAGTTTGTAAAAATTATTTTTATTGGGCTATTTTGTACAGGGAAAACTTAATTCTCTAGGGAAAAATTCTACACTGCTTAAGGTAAAGCAAAAATCTGGACAGTTGAACTAAGGAGACAAAGAACATCACTTGCAGACAAGGAGTTGGGCTGGAAGAGAGCTGGAAAAGAGCTGCTGCTGCTCTTTTTATCAGTCATATTGCTCACTGGATTGCAGCCTCTTCAAATCAAGCTGGCTTAACACACCAATTGCCTGAAGTTGAGTAGTATGAAGTGGAAAAAAGTACGTATAAAACTGTTAGCTTCAGTCTGCTTTGATCAGAATTTACTGCCAAAAAAAAAAAAAAAAAAAAAGAAAATACGTGAGTTTTACTGAAAATTGTTGTGGAATTATTCCAGGCTCTCTAGAAGATTCTGTACCTGACCTTTGCCTGACCCCAAACATGCCTGAGACCATGGAGCTGCCTGCCTTCTTTTTGTTGTGGGCCCCTCCCCTGCATTTGTAAAAAGATGTCCACATTTGCTTAATTTACAGACTAGAGGTGTGTCTTGGAAGGACATCTTAAGTTTTGTCTCCCTTCCCACCACCAAGCCCACTGTTCTAAAGATACTGTAAGTCTTAAGAGAGAAGGCAACATATCAGCACTGAGACAGAGCACTCCAATATTCTGAATATTCTGGCATGTAGATTAGTCCAAGAGGCAGTGCAATTTTATGGCATGTAAATTATTTTCAGTCCATTTAGTCTAAAAAAAAAAAAAATCTGGTCTCTTCCTATTTATTTTCCAGATTTATACCACAATTCTTGAGCTAGAGATGACAGAAGACAGAAAAATTAAATGGCTCTTACTGACCACATTTGCCAGGTAGCTTACTACAGTGCAGGGCAAGGAAGAAGTCTCCTTTTCCAGGACCTGAGATGAAAAGCTTTTCCACCCAGAATAAGATTCAGACATAATTCAAATATCTCAGTTGAAATTCTGGAAAAACAATTTTTAGTCCCCTTCAAGTAATGATATTTTAAGGTTTTCTTATATCAAAATTTCCCAAGCACATCCATTTCAGCTTCAAATGGCTTCATTTTACAGTATATTATGAGTATTTTGGTGCCGGTCTGAAACCATATCTCTATCACAAATATAGAAAGCAGAATTTATTTTGGTAAATCCTTTCATCCTATGAATTTGATCTGAGCCTCCCTCACAGAACAGAGATCCACAGGTGATTTCTGTTTAATACAAAGGGAAAGGGAAAAGAATAATAATTGTCCCTTTTTAAAAGGCATCCTACTGGAGTGGGGCAGGGGAATGTGGGTGCCTCCAGCATCTTGGAGACCCAGTCTTTAAATAATTTCTTTAAACCAACCTTAAGATGCATCCCAGCCCCCAGATCTCACTCTCTAGTAATAATGTCCCTTAATTATTGTTAGGAAATAAGCAATCATAAATAATGAATATTTTCTGAATATAAAGCAGTGTAATAGAAGAGGGAATGAGCATTACCTCTTGCAAGAATGGCCTCTTGCCTGCTGGTTGGGGAATACATGGGTTTAAGTTTCTTCAGGCAGACTTTATTCAGAAAGCTGGTTTGAAAAGGAAAAACAACTGCCTGTATTACACACCTGTACTTGTTTGGTAGTGTAACCATCTCTATATTGCCAGCTTCTTCCAAGTGTAATAGAAAGAGTATTTGAAATTGAAACAAACAACTTATAAAATCAAACAACTTATAAATATGTTATGGAGGATATGAATTAGCTGCTAAACAATATTTAGGAAGGTATTTAGAAATGGGTTATATGCTAATGGAAAACATTCTAACAAATAAATTATAGTCCTTACTATAGATTCATGATAATATTAGATAATATTTTATGTAAGGAATGCTTTTTTGAGTCTTGTCTGTTTTTCCTGTCCTACTAAAAGCCTGATCACTGAAATTTGGTCCAGGATTTGCATTACTGTCCTGAGGGGTTGTTTCAGAGTGCTAGATGGCACTGGAAGATGTTTCCTGATCCCCACCTGAATATCCCCATCCTGCTCTGTCTTTTTTCCCCACTGGTTCTGTGATGTGGACCAGTGAAGCCAAAGGGAGATACAAGGAGTGCTGGCAGTTCATGTCAGCTAAAGAAGAAACCCACAATCCCTTAATATACCTTCAGATGAGTTTTACCTCTTTAAAGAACTCCTCCTCAGATACTTCAGATTTTTTATGCTTTCCTGAAGCTGCTGGATTAATTCTTTACTATTACATAATTTTAGCTCTATAAAAAATTTACTCCATCATTATTGTAATGCTTTCTCATAGGCACAGTGGTGTCAGATATTTTTTTTTTTGTTTTGCTTACTGTTACCAACATATCTAGATGGCTTTAAAGAAAAAGAAGAGACCTGCAATGGTTTATATGATGTAGAAGTGCCATATGGTATATAATGCTTTATGGAATTATGCATTAGCAGACAATATAGATGATAAGAAGTCTGAAGTTGATCACTAGGTGATCTCTGGTTTAACCAAGACCTGTGTAAATGAAGAAAGCTTTGTTTTTCTTAAGAGATTTTCTACCCCAAAGGAACAAACATCATGGTGATTTTGTGGTTAGAAAGCTACTTGCTACTTTGTTACATTAGAGGTATAGTTAAGGATTTGCCTAGAAGTTGTGGAGTCTCTATTAAAGAATGTGGTCTCATTAGCTTTCCCTTTCCTCAGTGTCATGTCCTTTTCAATTTAAGGCTATTTGGTTTAATTTAAAATTGTCTTTCATTGCAGTACTTACTGCATGGATCAAGTATGTTTTTTGGGAATGCTTTTAGAGAATTAGGGTTTGACAAGGTGCAGTGATATTTATACACATTTATGTACATTGAAGCATGCAATGGATTATTTTTGGAGATAACAGACAGATCCTGAGACTATTATATTGGTTTTCTCTATCACTGGAAATGAACTTGGCTGGCTGTCACAAAAAAACTTCACTTTCATAACAGGCAAAGAAATGTAATTGCTTTTGTAGAATTGCACACCATAAGCTCAAAGGTATATTTTATTACAGTTGTAGTTGACTGATGGAAATTAACCTCATGCTAACAACCGTAAATGTAAAACTTTGTGTCAGATGGTGCTTACTACAAAGATTACTGATGTAATTTGTTCATATAAACAATAAGGGTTTTTTAGTTGTTTAGAAGCCATTGTAAAATCTGACAAACGAATACATTACTTCTGACCACCTATAATATTTATGGTGCACTTTCAGTCATACAAGATATACTGCTCCTGAATTTGAACAGACAAGATGAAATATCTTCCAAGTTGATAGCATTTAAAACCTTTAAAACATCAAATTTGTGAAGTAATAATATTGCTAGCATTTTTCTAAGTGATTCTTCAAATATGTTAGTCCCTGTCATGTGTCTTGCTTAATGAGATGGATATTTAAGCCAAAAAGAATAATAACAAAAAAGATTGTTATTCTGGAGACTCACATAAGGAGTAAGATGTAACGTATATTTTACATTTAGTTCTGAATTTAGCACAGTAATAATATCTAGCATGGTTGATGGAGTGGTCTTCTGTCTCATGTTTTGGGAGGATCTAGTGCAGGATTAGACGAGGTTTCCATGACAGAATATAACCCAAGTCAACCCTGTGCTTTCTTTTCTCATTAGAAAGTAAGAGCAGCACATCTGACCTCACATAAGCATTTTCATTAAAATACTCTGGAAAAAATTTGATGATGTTTCTTCACTGAAATAAATTAAAATCTCAGAGGCCCCTTTGGTCCCAGAATTTCCATCTCATCTCTCCCCTCCTCAGCACTCATTAATTGGTTTGGGCAGATAATTGTCCCCCTTTGGTCTCAGTGAGCCATGGGCGTGCTGGTCAGTGGCTGTGACCTGAGCAGCTGCTGCCACCACTGCAGGCAGAGTTCACCAGAGCCTGTGCAAGTGGGAAGAAGCTACAGAGGACTAGTCCCAAATTTCTATAGATTTAGGGATTAGTCTTTCCTGAAGGTGATACTTGGGCCCAGAAAAGCTGCTGTCACGCATGTGAGTGTTTCTAAGGGGTATTTTTATTTTATGAAGGCTGTCATAGCTGGAAAACAGTTAGGCTAAAATGATGGTTTTTTTGTCTACTTTATTGATAGTGGAAAATGCACTGTATCTCTTGCATATGTGTGCTGCGGTCTTTAATAAAATCTTCAATTGGAGAAAACATGTAAAATTATTTCTAGGTCTTCTGTAGGTAATCAGACATTTCTATTATACTGCCATTATTGTATTAATAGATGGTATATGTGGTAGTAAAAAAATGAGGTGTTTTTATAATATAAAAGCTATTAGAATATTCAACTGCAATCACTGCCAGCCATTTATAGTATCTACATTGGCAGAACCTTAGTTTGCTTGTAATGCTCGAAAGTTTATTACTTATTCATCAGCATCTTAAATTAGACAGCCTCAGTATCTCAGGTCTCTCTAGCAAGGCATGTTGATTAGTGTTTCTAGAAATATTTGGCATAAGTTAGGTTGATGCTGGCACAGAGAGGTGGGTAGCATATGTAGTGCATTATCACTATACGTTTTCAGTGTTGACAGGAACAGAAGGAAGCTGACATAACACATCTTGATAAGTAATACTGTTATTTCCAGTGTCACTTTTATCACTACCTATGCAAAACATTGACTTAGGACTCTGATTTGATGCTAAAATAACATTGGCATGTATTGACATAGATATCACATTGAGTTTGTCATGACATTCCTTGGCAGGAGTTAGATAATTGTCTGTTAGTTCAGTTTACTTGTTAGCATTGCCCTTAATATCTCTTTCAGAAGGCAGTAGTTATTTTTGTGCCTTTTTTTCCCCCTAGCGACAAAGATAGTACTTACTGGTTTGGATATGAAATGCTCTTAGGTAAACATTTTCTTATGAGAAGCTGTCATACAGTTAATTTAATTGCCAGCAATTCAAGTAGTGAACAGATTCAATATGATTCAAAGATTTTTTTTTTTCAGAATACAAATCAGTTTTTGTGATTTCCATCAAAATTGGATGTCTAGAACAGCATACTTTTTCTGTTAAAATGGAGTTTTACTATTACTTATGCAATGATTGATGCATATTTAACACGTGCCAATCATTTGATTGCAATTTAAAGTTGATTAGAGGTTGCTAACTTCTGAATGTGAATGAATGGTATCAAAACACTAAGTTGATCTAGTGGAGGTACTCTGGAAAACAACATGCTGCATATTGCATAACCCTCCAAAGTACAGGAATTTTAGGGTGATATAACTGCTATGGAGTCTGAATGGATGGTGGGAACCTGAGCTGTGAGGCATTTGCTTGCACAAGTTCATGATGCTTAGCACTCTAGATCTCACTGGAGTTGATTTGGCCATAGACTTTTATTTTCATCATGTAGGTACTATAGAAGGATACAGAAAATTTAGGGCTTTGTCTAGGGCATAAAGAGCTCAGCAGTGCACATTTGGGCAAAAAAAGATCTTTTGTCAGAACTGAGAGTTGCTTGCTGGAACCTGTGAGACATGAGAAGTGGGACCAGAATGGCTCTTAGCCCCATGTTGCCTTTGCCGGACTCATCTGCAAGTGCTGTGTGGTGGTTTGTCTGTGCACACAGGCACATGCTCTCTAAAGCTTGGAGGGCTGTGTTTAAAGGAAAGGAGGCACCACCATGCTGTGACCATCTGGATGGGAGCCACTTTGGTGTGGCTGATGAGTCATTTGGCTAGCCCAGAGCTGTGCTCTACTTATTAAATTAGGTGACGTGTCACACAATTAGCCTGTATTTGTGCGGCGGGTGACCCAGACTGGCTCAAGTCTCCTGAGCTCTGGAGCTTGGGAAAGAATAATTTGGATCTATCTGTAGTAATCACCCAAGAACGTTGTGACCCCCGAGCTGTGACCCTGCCTCGGGGAGCCATCAGGAAAAGCCAACAGTAGAAAAGCGCCCAAGCCCTGGCCCTTGGAAGCGGTAAGGATGTGACACAGAGCCACGGGCGAGCAGCTCGCCCCTGCTCGGCATTCTCAGCTGTGGCTCTTTCCAAATTTAGGCCTCTAAACCAGGTATCAGTTTCTTACGAGAATGAGACTGAAAACTGCCATGCTGGATCAGCCAGAGTGCTGGTGGTGCAGGGTCCTGCTCAGGCTCCCAGGCTGTGTCTGAGAACAGCGTGAGAGAGGGGCAGCATTAGGAGCTGAGCCCACATCTCTCCATTTGTGAGGCAATTACAATACTTCATCATTAGGCACAGAGTGTCAGTGAGTTTCTCCTAATGAAAGTCTTTCATGTTGTTTAACTAATTGAATATTCACTGGGCCAGAGCAGGGGACCTAAATTGTCCTTTCCATTCCCATGTCCCGATCAACAGCTAATCCTTAGCTACTTCTACATTGCCCTAAATAGTAATCATTTATATGGATTTTTTTGGGTGGAATTTCTATATATTTGTTAAATGATTCCCTCTTTGTTACCTTTTACTAACCTAATATTTTAACTTTTTTCCCTTAAATATTCTAATTATTGGCTTCCTCCTCCACCAATGATTCAATTTTACTCAGAAAATTTCAAGAAGCTTTTAATGGTTCCCTGAACATTTGATGTCAAAACTAACAGCAAACCAATTCTTGGTGACTTTTTTGTGCATCTTCCTTTGCTGCTACATGAGCAAATTACATTCTTTGCATATTCTTCAAAGATGTCACGCCTCTATTTTATTTTAGATTTCATTTTTCAATAATTATATTGTCATTTTATAATATTAATAATAATTAAAAAAGCTTTTGCATTGAACTAGCTCTCATTAGGCTCTCAGAAGTTGTGTTTTATAATTTAGTGAGTGCATTTTTACAATTCCTGGAAAGGTGTGCAGTCAACGTGAACAGAGAAGAAACATGAAGCTTTACCACAGGGATTGTCTAACTGATCAGTTGCAATGATGGATGCAGTGTATAAGAATTCTTTCCCAGAATATACTTTCTAAGTGTGTATTTGTGTAACAGATGTTTTAAAGTGGTGACAAACAGCAAAGAAAAAAAAGAAATAAAAAAATGAAGATAAATATCTTAGAACTGATGTAGAATTCAATGTTGCTGAAAAAGAAATACTGCAAAAGAGTTTTGCAGGATGTTTCAAGCTTGTTTTACCAGGTATGAAAGGCCACATGGCTGCAAATGCTCGACTAACACAATTAAATAAGTTATCCCCTGTCAGCAGAAACACATTCTCATGCTATGCAGGGAAGAAGTTATGGTAGGCTATTTAAATAAATCCATTTGCTCCACAGTATTTTTTTTTATTTTGCAGTTGTGGATGTCCAGCAGTCACTAGATGATTGATTCACTATCTGTACCTCCACTGACAAATAATAACCTTTAAAAATAGTCTTGCAATCAGATGCACATGTTCCAAGAGAGATAAACTAAGTTTGGATGAGAAAACAACTTCTGAAGTGTGTCACATGGGTAATTATGGTTGAAACAAGCTGGCAGTTTAGACTTTGGTCTTCTGAAGTGATATAACATAATTCTTATGGAACTGTTCCTTTCATTAGTCTTCATGGAATGAAGTGTATTTTTAATAGCAGCTGCAAATGTATGAAAGCCTATTTTATTTTTATTTTGAAGCAATCTCAAAAACATAATAAAATCTTGCTCCAGTCAATTTTTTCATAAAAAAATCCGTTAAACTGTAGAGTTTCATGTGAGCAATGCCTAGTGTATTGTAATAGGACAAGTATATAATCTGCTGATTTAGCTATTTGCAAAAGCAAATCCCAAATTCTTGACACTTCACCTCCACCCACATAAAATTCTCCTGTCTTTCGTTTGAGCACACACACACACAAAGACACACACTTTCTACAGAAACCATGCCAGAGCCTCTTAATACTGAGTGCTCTATTGGATGTTTGAGGTTCTAGTAAATTGGAGTGAAAATGCAATGACTAAGAGGTGGTTTGTGTCCTATGTAGCAGACAAGGAGTTCTTAAGCAGACCCAATTTTGTTTTAGTAGCACGAATCACTCTCTATAGACCTTTTTTGCTGTTGAATTTTGACAAGAACAGCTGTGGGTCAGTACAGCCTTAAATCTTGTGTTTATTTAGAATTAGTGAGGAGCCAAACACAGTCTGCTAATTGCCTCAAATTTGTGGCCATGTGCATTTCTCATATGCATTGTTTTGGAAGAAGAATAAAGGCTGATGACAGATCAGATGTGCAGATCCTTCACCTGCAGCCTTCTGCCTTGTTTGTGACCATCAGGTGCTGCAGTAGCTCTTGGCTGCTTGCAGGCAAAAGGCAGGTTCCAGTGAGTGCTGCAAAACAAAACCTGTCACCTCACAGTTACCTAAAGCTCCTTTCTTGCTCCACAAATCATTCTTCCAAGGCCTTAGTGTCAGGATTTTTGAATTAAATGCTTCTCCAACTCCAGAAGGTTGTAAGACCATTATAACATTCAATAACTGTGTCTGACAATTCTGACTAGGAAATGACATTATCAGAAGGAAGGTTTCAACCTTTGGCAATCTGTTTTCTGATAATAATGGTGGATGACCTCTTTCAGATCTTATGCTGAAAAATATATCTGAGAAAGAGACATCTGAAAATAGTCTGGTAGCTGGGTCATTCATCAGCACTGTAGGAAATGTGGGGTGAGTTCATTCTTGTCATTCAAAGAGAGACATATTCAAAAGCAGTTCTGTCTCTCCATTTTGGTGCTTCCACTATTCATTCCCTTCTGGAATCAAGGCGTCATCCAGATAAAATGAATGAAGCCAAATATGTTCTGTTAAAAGGTTTTGTTCAAGCAAACTGATGTTTTTAGTGTGGAAGAAAATATTTAAATGAAAAATTCCTGGTCCACTGCAGAACTGCAAAGGAGATTGGATTTCCTATGTACAATGGCAATTTAAAGCTTGTTGATGCAACATGCAACAAAATATGATAAAAGCATCTGATTTCTACTGAATATTTTTTTTTGTACAAGAAGTCTTTTAAGTTGCTTCAAAAGTACCTTCATTAATTTCCTTAACTGTTAAATTCTTTTTTTCATCTTGATTTCTGGCTAGTTAACAAACAGGACCTAATAGACAGGGCAGATGCAAAGTCAGACACCTGAGCTGTGAGACAAATACTGCATAAGGATACATCAGTGATTACACTTGCTTTAAGAGTCAGAAAATGGGTGCTTTAGGGAAGAGGACTGGGCTTCTGGGTATATCTGCCTTTGGCTTTTGTTAGGCACCTGAGCTTTCCCCTTGACCTGTAGTCTCTGCTGTAATCAAAACCTCACCTGGATAGCTGTGGCAAGGCTGAGCTCCTCATCACTTTTATCCTGAAGAAAGAGCTATAGTCAATAGGAACATAAATTCTAAAACTGTGAAATAGAATTTGACATAAATAGTACAGCAGTGCATTTATTGTAAAAACTGAGTTTAGGATATTTTAAAATAATCCAAAGATAAAGTGAAAAGTATGCATAATTAAAATTTTATTGAATTGCAAATAAATTGCTGTTAGGATGCTTTTGATACATGATCTAAAGTTTTAGGGGTTTCAGGTTTTTTTTTTGAGACTAGATATGCTTCTGTGTTATGTAAACTAATTAAGCTGTTCAGAAGATATTGATTATGAACCTTTCACAGATTGCATGGTGCCTTGTGCAGGCAGATAGGAGAGCTTTATTAAAAATGCTTGTCATTTCTTAATATTGTTCACAGGACATATAATCTCTGGGATAAAGAATACTTGCAAGAGTCATTTGCTGATGCAGAACAAAAATTTTTGTTAAGTCTAAATCTGTTTATTATCTGTAAGTCTTCCAACTTGTCAAAACATCAGATGAAAAAGTAATGCATGAGTTATAGGGTCCTTTCTGTTGAATTTAAATGAAGGATATATATTTGATATCTCATTTAATGATCCCTGCTCTTGGGAATTAAGACTATGACTGATATCTCAAACTAACAAACTGATAACTGAAATGCTTTCACTTTTTTAAACTGTATATTAACCTCCTATTTTAGTTAATTTGAATTTCAGTTTCGATCTTCAACCAAGATATATTTCTTCCCTTTTCAAAGCAAAGACCAAGTTCAGAAGTTCAGAATCATACTTGATTTCATTTAATTCTTGGGTGAAATTTTAATTATTTAAGAAAAAATGGTCCAAAATTATTAAAAAAAAATTTAAAATCACCATTTCTTCTGAAATCTTGTATGATTCTCCAGTTATTTTAGAACACTGCAGTAAGCAAGGGATGTTTTCCCTGAATCTGTCAGCTCTGCTTTTAGGAGATTGCAGATTCATCTCCTGCTAAGGCAAAAGGAGCAAAGGTCTCTTTGACTGGCTACAAAATTTTGGACTCTAAAACCTAGAGATAGTAGAAGAGGGCATGTGTCTTTAGCTAACAGAAATTGCAGCACAAGAGAATCTTGACTCATGGACACTCCTAACATCATCAAAATGCTGAACATCCTTTACAGGAGGAGGGACAGAATGCATGTTATGTATCTCAGGAATGTCACTTAATTCACAACTTGGGGGTAATCAAGGGTAATCACCCTGTTGATGAGAGTAGTTTAAGAATCTGTATGAAATATACTGGAATTACTGCCAGGGTCAAGCCTGATTGTACTGAGTTTATTTTGGGCTATTATAGGAAATATAGGCTTTGAACTAATTTAAGGTGGCAAAAAAATCTCTGATATTGTAGTTCTGTAGTAAATTAATTCAATTGCTTCTTTAATCTAAATGGTTATTACATTCATGCCTTCCTCCAATTTCCTAGAAGGAAGATACATGACAGTACAAACAGGTAGGAATTAAATGCTTAGCCTACACTGTTTCTTACTACATTCAAAAGTCTTTTCCATTGCACTGTCACCTGTATTCTAATATTGGGAACTTCTGAAGAAAGTATCTGTAGACAGCATGTAAATTTTTTTAAATTCCAATTAGGTCCCCTCCCCTTTTTTATAATCCTTTGAGCCTCTGATCCTTTTAATTAGTTCATAGCATCTATGGAAAGAGTGTAATTTAAACATTTTCAACTGAAACTCCAAAGTATTCTTTATAACACTGACAGGGTTTTGCTTAAATTTGGGAGACTCTTCTTTAGAATCCTGACATTAGTAGCATACTTGGTCATGAAGTGTTTTCTCACTTCCCAGATTTGTTGTCTAAAGAAATTATGCTTGTTCTTGGTGCAAAATGTACAGTCTGCTGTTCTACAGTTCTTCTATTCTTTCTCCTACACTCTAAAATATCTGAGGAATGGTACATGATTGTATTTAGTGAATTATTATGCCAAAGTAGAAAAATAACTTTTTTTTTTGAATGAGACAAAGTCAAGTTTGTATATATATAATGTAAAATTATTTAGTAAGTAAAAATAAAGTTATTTAATTGGAACAAGTATACCTAGTCTTTCCAATAGATAAAGTCATATGAAAATGATCCTAGCACAGTCAAACATGCAGTATTCTTGATACCTGGGAAAGCTCAAGTTAAATGTTTAAAGACAGCTGCTTTTAAATGATTAACACAGAGAAGAAAACAAGATTTTAAATTTATTATCATGCCCTCCTGTGAATGTGCAGAAGAAGCCAACAGCCATTCAGCCTTACCTTATTGTTTGCTAGTAGCTGAGTGCCAGAATAATTACTCTTTGTAGCCAACATTCTTCTGGGCCCACACAGACCTACTCAGAAAATAGCTCATTAAAAGGACCTCTGAAAATCCTTGCTGAGAAGGGGGAAATATGACCTCTTCTTCAGTTTTATCACAGACATTTTGTTGCTGCTTTCTTAATGTTCATTTTTTATCTTGCAACTGTGCTCTACATACTACAGGCAACAGATTGCAGAAGGAGGCATCTGAATTATCAACCCTCTGAGTTTTATTAGTAGGGGCAGGTAAGAATGCTTGTAGATGAGCTTGTATTGATTATTTGTTAAATGCCTGGCACAGATGACTGTAAAGGGTGCAGCATGTGATGGGAAGCCTATTGCTGATAATACAAGAGGAAATAATCCATTTCTTAGAGATTAAAATATTAACTGCCTTCCCCTATGTGTACTTTATTTAAAGGTTGAAAATTTAGCAGCAGATATTTCCAGAGTACTCTATGTATCCCTAATGTACCATCGATGAGAACTCTGTTCTCTTATTTATGGAAGGGAGCTGAGGAATATGGGCTAGCTGGTATTACAAGACTTTCACTGCTGTCTGAAATGACAGTAGAAAAAAAATGTCAGATTAACTAGAAGCCCCCAGTCTGGTCATATATTAGTGGATACAGACTAAGGTTTTAATTTGAAATCTATGACAGTGTTGCTTTTCTTTTTTCAAAATACCCTTTCCTGACTGATAAAAAAAGCTTGTTAAATCCAGAGGCCAGATGGTTTTTTGAATCTTGGAAAACATATTTGAGAGTGTATCATGATCATTTAGTGAGATAACACCAAAGCATGAAAGATATGCTATTATCTATCATTGGCATGTGGGTGGCAGCTGTATGGCCTTTTGAAAATTTAACACAACTCTTTCTTAATATTCTTTGCATCCCTGCTCCAAAAATATAGTTCTTCAGGAGTACCAGTGCCCAGACACAAGTTCTAGCAGTTTGGGAAAGGAGATACCTCTTGAAAATGTGATTCTTATTTTAAAATAATAGTAATAGCAGAGTCCAAACACAGGAAAGAAACTGTGCTGCCAGAAGCAAATCACATCACCCTTTATCTTCCTCCTGCCAGATCAACTATTTTTGAATGAATATTTACTTTCCAATTAAATGAAACTTGTCCAAAACATTTTAACTCTCAAAATACCTTACTTTCTACAGTTTTAAAGAATGAAAATATTTTAATAAACTAAACTGAAAATCCATGAAGAACTTAAATGTACTTTTAACAAGTTTTCTTTAGCTGACAACAGACAGCAGTAATAAAAGAGGAATATTAGAGGAAAAGGAAACTTTTAGGAAATCAGAAAATCAAAATGAGGAGACAGCTGTCAGTGGAGACAGGCATGTAGTAGCTGCAGGTTGTGTATGAGCATATCACTGCATTTTGGTGTTTTGATGAGAGCAGGTGGAGCTCGTTGGTTGTATCGGGGCAGGAGGTAATGACAGGATCTGTTAACCTGGGGCATGGGAATGGGACCATTAAATCTTACAGAGGTAGCTGCAGTCTCTGATGGGGGAGTGTTGGAAACCGTCTTGTATCCCCTCCTGGAAAGAATTTTCTTTGCTGAAAGTGCTGGCAGTGAGAATGAATTTGAACCTGAAGCTGTAGTCCTTTGGGTTTGAGGACAATTTTTTTTAGAGTAAATGCTACAATTAACAGGTGACCATGGTACAAAGGGCCATGGTTGTTCATTTCTTCCTGTCAGACTTGGATGACTGGGGTGTTCACACTGAGCTGAAGTGTTTTGGATAGAGTAATACCTGGGGAAACACAGAGAAAATACTTTTGTGAAACAAATGATGTTGTGTTTGCCAAAATATTGCTGAAGTGCTCTTGCTAACAGCAAGTTTTCCCCGAAGCACTGAGAGCCCTGGCATCCAGCATATCCTCATAAGCATCCATGAGGGATTTCACACACAGCTGTTAACCTGGAGAAGTTTGAAGTGTAACTCATTTGCTAAAGAGAGGCTGTACCAGTCCTCCGTCTGTTGCATCTAAGCAAATCAGCAAAGCAGTGCTTCAAAACTGAGCAGAAACCTTGCACAGGTGGGAAATGCTCAGTCTCATCTGCTGTATCCAAATCACTACCAAACCTCAAGGGCAGTAAGAACAGATATCTTGTACAACTCATGCAAGCTAGAGAAGCACATATAGAGAAGATGCAAAAATTTCTAGTTACTTTAATAGCAAAATTAGCAATCAAAACACAAAGTTACAATGTTATTAATTCCCTTTTCCCTGACAGGAACATGTTGAAGGAAACACTTCTCAAAAACAACATTTATACGAACCCTTTTGTTAGTCAAGATATTAAGAGAACGAGGCTGTTGTTATTAAAACAGATAATTTTTCACAGGGTGTGTTTTGTTACTCAAGCAGCTTTCTCAAACCCTCATGAGCTAACTCATGCCCAGCTGGAGCCACAGCACTTTGTGCAGAAGTAGAAGGATTTATTACTATGCCTTTGGCTTCTAGGAAAGTGACCTGTATGTGTAATCCTGCAGTCTTTGTCTGTGTACAGCAGATACAGGGAGGGGTTCAACTTGTTCATTGCTGATTCCAGTATGTCCTGGTGGTCTTGGGCTGATGCCAGGTATTCTGAATTTATTATATATTTTGTATTCAACCAGACCATTAATCCCCTGAGTTTATCCATTTGGGAAAGACTTTTGTGTACTACCTCTCACACTTACCCTCTCTTCAATCTGTTTTTTCTTAACACCTCCTCATTGTACTGAAGTTCACACAAACTCTCACATTCATGGGACTTAATATATTGTGATGTCGTCTAGGTACAGACATACACTTAAAGTCCAAATGATCCTATTATTGCAGCTCGTTCCCAATGACCTCACAGATGAAAGCAACCTAGACAACTTTCTCATTTCTACCACTTTTATTTTCTATGCATTTTTATGGAAGCTGCCAGCATCTACAGGAGTTTGCAGGAAGGTGGGTGATGTTGATGGTGGGGCTTACCCTGTGCTTTGGGCCCACTTGAAGTTACTGTCTTTGTTAACAGTTTACTTGTTCCTCCTTCATCAGCCAGCACATCCTATATCTAAATTTGATGGTGTTTGGTATGTTTTATGTATGCCAGATACTGGTTCTTTGCTTGCTCTGTTATCCTTAATACCAGCACACAAGGTTACATTCCTGTAGTGAGTAACAACTTATTATTAATGATTTGTGCTTGTAACCCTAAGGCTTCTATTCCACACTTGCACTTTCAAGGCTTCTGCTATTATCTTGTCCTTGTACTTTTGGAAGCATCTTTTAAAATCCCTTGTTTTTCTTCAACAGTCTTCAAATTATGAAAGCATGACATGTGGTATTAGCACATATATATCCTTTTTCTGGAGTCACTCTGTAGGTAATCCATTGTACAAAATTAATGGTCTGCTAGGAGATTAGCTGAATTTGTTAAAGCATATGCTAAGAATGCCAAGGTTGTAGGTTCAATCCTTGGCCAGTCACAACACAAAGAATGAGCTGGACTCATTGATCCTTATGGGTCCTTTCCAACTCAGATTATTCTGTCATTCTATCAGTAAGTTTTCAACACATGCAGGGGTATGTGCAGGCACAGCTGTGATGCTGCACATCAGCTGCTTCCAAAATGCATTGCTTGCAACAATATCACTGTTGTGTTCTTGAAAGGAGAACAGTAGAAATGCTCACCTGTGCTGGCTGCACCTCTAGGCTTGATTCTCCTCTGGTGCCATGGGCAGGGCTGGCAGGGCTCAGTGTGTGGTGGCAGAGCTCACCACACACGAGCCTCAGCTCTGTGGGGAGGGAGCTGCCCTGGCTGGAACCCCTCCAGTCCTCAACCGCTCAGACATTTGGTGACACCAAAGGCAAATGGCTGATGTGTGATACTATAAAATTGAAGTTCCATGCTAGCATCATCCCACAAGACTGATGTCTCAACTCTGACAGATGTAAGTAGGGATTTGTTTATTCTCCCAGTGCTTGCTTTGAAAACAACATCCTCTTATTGATACGCATAGGCTTTTGGGAAAACACAATGAGGGGAATTATGTCATATAGATTAATGAGAATGTGCTTTAAGGTTACTGTGAGGGTAAGAGCAGCATTTTGGGACTCTTACAGGGCTGAAATTGCAAGAAACTTACAGGAAAAAAGAATAAATTATAACTTTCAATTTCTCACTGAGTAATCAAGTCGGAATTGTTAAAAAATGGACTGGAAAATCAGGATCTGTTTTGCCTCACTGCTATACTAATGTGATTAACCAGTGTGCAGCCTTTTTTCTTGGGCAGAGGTATGACATTGCATAAGCATATATTAGGTATATCAGTTTTTAAATGTATCTGATAATGTGCTAGTATGAATGCTCTACATATGAGGGCATAAGTCCTATGACCTTGTAAGGACTCCAGTTTCCAGGCAGATATTTTTCTTTATCTGCAGGCACTGGATTTAATCTGAAGTCTCACATTTCCTCAGAAGTCTTCTGACAATGAACAATATAAAAATACTTGATAACCAGCCCATGTGCATGTTAGACAGCACCAGTTTTTGTTTTATTTTGATTTTTAAAACATTTTCTTTTGCCTTCAAACTTTTCCAGTCTACTTTTGTCAGTCTTTGACTGCCTTCTATGGAAGGCCGGATGGCAAGCCTGGCCACACTAGTGAAAAATCATCAACAGTATTTCAGCTTAATTTCTGATTGATCCACAAAGTAAAATGAACACAGGACAGCCAGAAGGAAGAGGTGATTACCTGCTGAGGGAGAAGCAAGGGGCAGTCTGGGTCTGGGACAACCTAGCCATGGTTTGGTGCCTGGGTGATGGTACAACACAGTGTTTTAACTTGGGAGATGTTGCTTCTTAAGAAGTTTTGGAGATTAGAAACAAATAAGCCATTTAAGGGTGTCAGTGGTGATATAAATATGATTTAAAGACCCAGGTCATCTTAGGGTCTAATATTTTATGACCATTTAGTCATACTGCATTTAATGAAGTCAAGTAAGCATAACAGGCAAGGTATTTGTCCTTAGCAAAAGGAGGAAATGAAATGTTATTTTTACTTACTTTTCTTCAAATTTAGCTGCATATGTGTAGAGCAGTATCAAAGAGCAATTACAGTTATATAAAGTCTGCTGGGATGAAGAGCTAATTAAAATGATGTCTGAAAAAAACCACTTAGTCTGAATGAGCTCTTGCATTTTGAATAATAGATTAAAATTTTATACTATTGTTCATTTGCTCTTTCTAGTGCTTTACACACATCACACATTAATTTTTAAAAGATACTTGTCTGCATTTGAGTGTATTGATGTAATGAAAGAAGAGCACAAATGATTTGCTGAAGGTGATAAAATGGGCATATCATAAAGCTTGGGGAACCTTCTGGACCACAGCTGTCCTTGGGAACTTTGGCACAAACTTCATCTTGACTGTAATTCCATTCTGGACTTTCGGAATGGGTTTAGCTTTTTTCCTCTGAAGTCTCACAGAGAGAAAGTTGGTGTTCATATGATCATCTGCTGCTGTTTGTAAAAGGTTTTAGAAAAGCCAGAGCTCATATTACACAATAAACAGCTAATCCATATTAGGTTATTGTGATAGCTATAATGAGTCAGGATATGAAGATAGGCTGAAGATTCTTACACCTCATTCATTGGTAATTCCATCTGACTAGATTTTTCTGTCTTGAGGAGGAGAAAATGTCTCTATGGTTTGACTTTAGTCAGAACATAGAAAAGGAGTTTAGGGAGAGATTACAGAACTCAGGCTGTGTTTTTGGATGGCCCCTCTCCCTGGCTGGGTGAATGGTGTGCTCTCTCTGAGTGTCAGAGCTATATTTATCTCTCAGGAATTGTGGGCATGTGAATTAGTGCCCTGACCAAAACAGTGCTTCAGTCAACATATTTCTATTTCATAATGTACATGCTTGTTATTTTGCTATTATTTACTCGTAATTTCCTTTTCTGTCCTTTAAACAAATAAGTATCTTCAAAGGAAGAACTAGATTTTTCAAGTCTGAGGTTTTCTCAGGGTGTTGTTTTATTAATGGAATGACTTACATTAACAAATCAGTGGAAGAAGTGGTAACGTGAACCAGCATATTGAATTTCACTTTAGCAATCTGTATTCCAGAAGGAAGTCCTGAGAAGCAATCATTGACAATAGAACCTCTATTTAAATTACAAAATAGGCAGTATGCTGAATGCATATAGAGCATATGAGAGATTAAAAAGAAGTGTTCATTTGTGTTCATAAGGTAACCAAGATGATAAAAATGGTCTCTACAAATAAGGACTACAGAAGCTGTGGTAATGAAAACAATAATTAATATAATTTAATTTACTATCCCCAGGGCAGCTGTAAATTGATGGTATTAATTATGCAACAAACTGTTTGTAAATTGATGACATAGGAGCTCATGGAAGTAATCTAGAATAAATTTTTGTTTTGAAGCTTTTTGGCAATATATTATGCAGCTGCCAATAAACACCAGTGGATATTCAAAGGTTATTAATATTAAATTCTATAATTTGTATTCTTCAAAAACCTAATTAATGTGAAGGCTGAATTTATAAACAATAAGTTATTTCCTGTGCATTATATTGGTTATATAATATAAACCAGAATTCCTTAGTATTGAATTCAATAGATGTCACATTTGGTACTTTTCTGCCACTGTAACTGTACTGATTCAAGTGAATTCCAGCAGCAGGGAATGTATGATATTGAATTACCTCTGCTGTTACTACTGATTATGGAGAAAAGATGATAAGAAGTTTAATATATTTTTAATATATATTTGATTTTTAAACTTTTTTCTTTATTGTTTACCTCTACATATCAGAGTGACTATTAATAGATGTAATGAAGTGCTGGAAATCCAGCCTGTTCATTTCTTTTCAGTTCTTCAAGTTTAGAAACATCAGCCAGAGAGAGAGATGGTAAATAAGATGAGCGTATAAAAAAGGTGCAAAAATCTTTTTTCTACCTTAAAGAAGGAAGTAGTTACTTTCACTCTGCATTGTTCAATAAAAATTTGAATTTTAAAATGTCGAAGTACTTTTACGTATTTAAAAAAAAAATCTGTAAAATGGAAGTAAGCACTTAATTTAAAGCAATGAATATTTCTCTTTTGTTTTCCCTCAGTGGCAATGTTTGTGTTTTCTGGCTAGTTGTGTTATATTTGCTTGTCTAGGTTTCTGTGAAGCAGCTTAGGTTGCATGACCAGTTTTACCAGCTGGGAGTGCCTGTTTCTCAATTGCTAAGAGTGAAACTAAGAGGAGCACGGTCCTGTCACTGCTTAGTGCAGTATCTAGCAGCTTGAAACTGTCTGAAATCCAGTAATTGTATTTGCTTGTGTATGCTTTCTAAACTCTAAGAAAATAATATACACTAGTATATAATTAATAGTGCCACGATTTAATGGCATCTCTTACCTGAAAAAAAAAAATCTTGTTTGTCTATTTTTATGTATTTTCCAACCATAGTTTTAGCTTGCAAGCAATTTTGGTGATTATTTCCACAATGTCTTTAGGCCAAAGACAGCAAGGTTTTCTCTGTGTTTTTTCCACCAAAGCAATAAAATTGGAAGTGCAGGGTAAGACATATGCAAAATAAGGTGATATCAAGATGTCTCCATTACTATGCAACAGTCTTGAGCCTCCAGTCCAATTTCTTGTTTGTATTTCTTCATTACAAATATGCAGATAAAGTCTTGAGAGTTTAGCAATGCTGACACATTATATTGGAATTTGCCATTAATCTGTTTGTGTTTGGGCTTACTATTTGCACACTTGTTCCCTCTCTTCCTTTTATAAGGAATATTTTGCTCTCTGATTCAAGAATGTCCAGTGATACAGGACAGCTTCTGTCAAGTGTCAAAACAAGAGCATGACTAGAGGGTGAAGTAGAAGGGGAAAATGTTTTTAAAGACATCCAAGGTAGCCAAAGTCATCAGCTCATCAGCTGCACTTCCTAATTAGAAAGAGAAAATGAAAGCAAAACTACAGGCTTTCAGGAAAGCAAAGGCCATTTCTAGCTGATTTTAATGTAGACCCAGGCACAGTGTAATACTGCCGTCAATTGTGTCAGCTGTACAGAAATAACTAATGCTGAGGTGATGCTCCTGCCTGTGTGCAGGCAATCCTGCACCTTGCAGGCACCTTTGGGTGCAGCAGGTGCTGGGCTGCAGGCTGCATCCCTGGCTGTGTCGCAGGGACTGGCAGCTGCTCGCTAGCGAGTGCGTCCTTGGGTACTGATGGTACTCGGCTAGCTTTCATCAGGTGCAAGGACCAAGTGTTTATTGCACTACCTAATAATATTTAAAAATTGTGTTGGTCTTTTATGAAAAGCAATGATCAGAGTCATGTACCTTAGCTCCTGAGAGAAGGACAGAGCTGTTGTTTCTCCTCCACACAAAATAACAACCCAGGCTCCTGGCATGGTGCAGCATTTAGCTGTTACTCTTTCGCTGTTGATTCAGGACGTGCATTATATACTCCAGTGCTTGGTCACTTGTGTGAAATGGAGGGGGAAGTAAAAGTAAGAGAGCACCTTGTACCTGCACACCTGGATGTGTCCGAGAGAGCAGTTTTCCAAACTGTAGAGGAAAGAGTAGTTGACAGCATTTCTACAAATAACCTGCCTCTGTTTTGCCCAGGCACTCCAGGAGGCAGCTGTTAGTAGAAGTAACTAATATTTGCCTAGAGTTTTTAAAAACTGGAAATCTGTGTCCATAATTTTAATGTTCCAGCCACAAGATTATCAAGAAATGTAAACCATAATTCCACTCTGTTCTATAATTGCTATTTACTTATGGATGTAAATTACAAAGAAGCATAATGAGAGTCATAGCTCTTCAATTTGTTTCACCTTAAACAAGCAAGCAGAAAAAAAAAAAAAGGAGCTGAAGCAATAATCCTGTTTTCCTGATGATTCAATATACTTCAACCCTGTGCATATTAGAGTTCATTGAAAAGACAATTAACAGTCATAAGATTTACATCAGGTTATATAACAAAGGAATATCAATGTACTCCATAGTTTTGAATCAAAAAAATTTTTTTTTACACCAACAATAGTGGGAAAGTCAGCATGTTTCATCGTTTGGGGAGTGGTTCTCTTTATCTAGCAAAGGCATGTACAGTTCCTCTTCCTGATATCTGGCAAAGCAACTGAGAGTTTTATGATGATGTGGACTTATTTTTCCTGTTTCATCTCCTGTGAAGGGGATTCAAGTGATCAGAGAGCACTGTGATAAAATGGAATATTTAGGTGAAATTGCCTTCCTTTAGTCTCTCTTGTCTTTGGCAGATTCAGGTCGTATATACACAGGCCTACTGAGAGGGCAAACAGGAAAGGGAGGAACAAGTAACTAGTTGGAGTATGTGGCTGGAAAGTCCCCAAAAAACTGAGAAGATACTTAAATCACAATTAATTTTTGATATTGTCGTGGTTTGACACGGAAAGAGAATTTTTTCCGGAAGGAAGAGGTCAATTTAGATGTTGACCAATTGAAGGTGGACACACCTCTGAGAACACAGAGGGTTAAAAGCAGAATTCCCAGGGGAACTCGCTCTCTTTGGTTCTGGTCAGTGTGCAGTGCAAACCTCCCCTGCCCAGCCACGAGCTGGGTGGGAGAGGGGAAGCCCCATGGCCTAAGAAAGGTAGGCCCCAAGGGTGGAGGGACTGGAACCGGGCTGGCCCCTGCAGATGGAAGGGTGGAAGAAATCTGGGATGTCTCCATTCCCCCCCTCCCAGAGTTCCTCTCCCGAGAGGGAGAGAGAAAGAGACAGCAGCAGTTCTGTCAGCAATTCCACCACGAGGAAGGAGGAGCGAGGGGAGCTGCTGCAAGGTGCCCAGTGCGTGGGAGTTGCTGGATGTCCGGGCATCGAGCCATCCTGGGAGTTTGGACTTTTAACCCTTCCTTGAGAAATGAAAGCTTGTGAATTTTTTTCCTTCCCCTCCTCGGTTTGAAAGAGAGGAAGAGGGACACCTTGGACCCTGGGATGTTGGAAGGAGGAATTCTGGATGGGAGGGGGACAAGGAGTGGCTTTTGGCTGGACTTTTCCATGTTAGCCACAACCTGAACCAATCTTCTCCTCCAAGAGGGACTGTGTTTTGGGAGGATGCCAGTGAGTCAAGAGACCTGCTTCAGCTGGGAAAAAGACAAAATTGGAGTGAACAGAGAAAAGGTTAGGGGGTTTGTGGTGGCACCCCCTTGCCCTGGAAAGGAAAGAGAAGAGAAGAAGATCTCTGTTCTTGAGCCCTCGGCCCCAGGGGAAAATGGGGGGGACTGTGGTCCCAAACAATGAAAAACTGAACTGTTGTTTTCTCCCCTCTTGGCAGGGCATCCTTGAAAGGAAAAATCCTAAAAGCAGTCTGTCCATCTATGCATTGGTGGTGAGAGCACTGTGCATGGAAAGGAGAAGGGTCACCATGGCAAACTTTTTCTCCGGGTGGTGCCATGTGTGACATGGAAACACAGGATGTGGAGCTGTGTTTCTTGGGGGGTCTGTGGCACAGGAGAGACTCTGTTCCCTTGATGGACTGAGTATTGATTGTCTGGAGGGTGGAAACCTGATTGGGGTCCAGATTGTGTCTCACTGTGGTTTGTTGGAGTTGGGTGGAGGGGGGGAGGAATGTTTTGCAAGGTTTTCATTTGATCTTTGTGTGTTTTTTTTCCCTCCTTCTTTAGTTTTCTCTTTCCTTTTGTAGTAGTAGTTTAATAAAGTTTTTTCCCTGTTATTAAGCTTGAGCCTGCTTTGCTCTGTTCTAGATTCCACTTCACAGCATTGAAGGGAGGGATCACATTTTCATGGGGGCACTGGCATTGTGCCAGTGTCAAACCATGACAGATATTGCTCAGAATTAGCTGCATTTGCATTAGAAAATGTAAAATATGAACATTTTTTTTTTTTTTGGCAGAGCAAAAGTTTTCCCAATTTGTTTTTTGTTAAGCAAATACTCTAGGGGCTATAATTTACCCAGATACACTGGTATAATTGAATTTTTTTCCTACTAAAGTGGAGTTAAACAACGATAAAAACAACCTTGAAATGGATTGAATATGGTTTTCTGGTTTTGTTATGGAAAATTGAAAGAGCAAGCTATCAAACAAAATTCTCCTGTCTGCTGTGCCACACCACTAGAATATAGAGAATGTTGATGAGTATAACCAAGGCAGTATTTTGTTTGTTAAATAAGGCTTTAGTACACAATTAGCCAATTAAAAAATCCCACCAAACCAATGACCAGTAGAGTTAATAACAGATATGTAAGTTACGTAGATTAATTATTTCAGGTTATTCATATTATCTCAGCTCTCATAACAATTGCTTTTATTTGGATAAAGAAGCTGATTTAATTTTGTGTTTTGTAGGTCTCTTCTCAAGAATCTGGGACTAAACCATTGACCTTCACATTTGTACCATCCATTGGAAAACTTCCAACTCATTTTGAGGTTGTGGATATCTCTAAGTTCCTTGTGACAATTCCAGAGGAACCAAAGGATCTGAGCAACCAAAAAATTGTAAATAAGGTAGATTTTTGTTTACATTACTTTTTTCATTTCTTCAAAAGATAAAGAAAAATTTATTCTGAGCACTGCTGAATTGAAGCTCCTTCTCTTGAATGGTTTCTTGGCTTGTGCTTTGTTTAATTACCAAGATGGGGAATCATTGTGCAGGAGAAGGCAAGTGTCTGTTCAATAGTTTGCTTTGCCTTTGGAAGACATTATATTGGAAGGAAACCCTTGATCATCTCAATTCTGTGCTCTGTCAGTCATGCAATGGCAGATGAGAGGGATTCCTTCTAGATCTTCATGACAGCAAAGGTGGTGTGCAAGGAATGTTATCACATGGAAATTGACCAGGAGTTGTTCACTGGATGCTGGTTTCAGCAAATGCCAATGCTGTGGCTTCCAGAAAGGTGCCAATTCCTTTCATAGCTGCATAGTAATGCATTAAAGTGGAAACAAGCTTTTGATTTTGGAAAACTTGTCCCTGTAATTTCCTGCAATGGTGAAGCCAGCAGCACAACATTCCTGGCTCTCCTTCCTTTAGTCAACCCTTTGTTTGTTTATTCCTTTTCTGCCTCACAACATTTAATGTGTTATTTTATTCCATGCTGCTTGAAAGGCTACCACAATCCTCAGGTTAATATTAGTGCTTATTTTTATTTAGTGCTTTTTTGTAAAAGCTCTTTCCCTGGGATATTGCTGGGGCTGCAGTTCTGGGTGGTTTTCCATCTAAGAAACTTTTCACAGGAGTTCACAGACCTCTGACCTGAACATGTTCCAGCATTTCAGTGTCTTGTCTGTCGAAATAGGTGATAGGTCTGGACAAAGGATGGATGTATTTGAAGAGACATTAACTGGAATATTATCCCCAGGTGGTTTAACTCATTAGTTACATTTACAGCTGCTCAGTATTGGTTTTGTTATAAGTAATGCTCAGGGTAAAGCAGAATCAGGTCTTGCTGTCATCCATCTCCATGTGTTTCTCTGTAGACAGAGGAAACTTCTCTGGTAGTTGATGCAGTTGTAAAGGCCTTCATAACACAGATTAGTCCCTCTTCTAAAATGTCTAGAACCTGAACATTATTTCAACAACCAACATCAGATAATCAAAATAACACTGTCAAACTCATAATGGTAGTATGCCCCTTTGTGGTCCAATATTTTTTCTAAGAACTGAACTCCAGGACTCATGGAGCTGCCAGTGAAGTGGAAATTTGTAATAAGCGTGTTCCTCAATCAGCAGTCAAATATGAGCTCCATCTGGAGGCTTCTTGCAGAACACAATACATCTATTCATTTACCTGATTCCTCCTCTGAGGGAAACATGATTTACAATAGCAGTTTCAATACTGAATGCTTTAATGATATGTGTGTTATGTGTGTAGTCTGCACTATTCCTGCTTTCATCCAAAGCATGCTTGAGAAGTGACATACTGGATGTGGAAATTGCAGAAAATACAAGGAACAATTGTGGTCTGTGCTGCAAAGCTTGAACATACAGTAAAGCTCTCTGACCTCTGAGTCTGTTTGCTCTCTTCGAAGAATGCCTTGTCTTAAGGGCCTTTGTTTCTTCATGAATATGTATAGGTTTTGTCCCAGATTTGTCTGTCAGACTTCTCTGGGGAGCATTGTCTGCTCTGTGGATCCCGCGGTTGGGGTGCCTTCCCATCGTGTCTGGTGTAGTGTGGTCTGACAGCTCCTTCGGCTCGACTGCACCCTCCTGCCTGGTTCTGTGCCGGTTGTGTCTCAGGCCATCGCTGTGCCCAGAGCCCCCTGTTGCTCTGTGAGTTGCTGGGAATGCAGCCCCACAGCACTGGCTGGGGCTGGAAGCTGGAACTCCCCGGGGAAGTGGCTTCTGCTGTGTACTCATGCCTAAATTCTTCATTTACCCACTGCACTTTTGGTAGTGCAGAGACAGCCACTACCTAAAGCCAAAATTGCTTCACATTTTGGGGAACACAAATAAAATGCAGTTAATTGGGATCTTTTTCCTTTTATCTTTTGCAGTCTGACGCAGTCTCTGATGAGCTGGTCTTAAAGAGTGAGGCCAAACAAGACTGTGTGTCCACTGTCTATACAGACAGCACCAGAACGGCTTTCCAGTCCCTGAGGTGTTATTCAAGCAAAGGAGAAATGCAGGAGAATGACCTTTTTAAAGCTGAGTTTATCCTGATTACGGACTCCGGTGATGAAGATGAAGGAGATGCTGCCTCAAGCAACATTCATCAGCCTTCCAATGGCTACAGTCCCGTCAGTGCTCAGCTGCTGACCACATCCCATGTTTCCCCTGGCACCGAGGCAGGGAAACCTCCTGGCGATGGGCACCTTCCAGGTGTTGCACTTTCCCACAATACTACTGATCCCCCAAAAAATCAGGTAATGAGCTCTTTAGACTCTAGAGATAACCTTCGCCTTCTAACCTTTCAGGATATGGAGCCAGTTTGTACAGCAGCTGGGTCAATTTGTTCTTTAACATTTTCATTGGCCATTTCTGTAATGTTTGGACCTTAAGGAGGCAGCCTAACCCTTCTGACTTGCTGCCTCTCCATATTATTCTGGTGAGTGTATGTGGAGCAGATGAGGCAGATCTCTGGCTTCCTTTAAGAGCAGCTCATCATGGCAGCAAGTTAATCAGGGGATGTTAGATTCCTAGCTAGTCTAAATTGGGTAAGGGCATTGAAATCAATGGAGCCTCAAGATCATTTGAATTATTAGCATCAGACTTCCCAGACCTAGATTCTTTTTTCTCCTCAGCACCTCTTGCAGTTCTTTATGCAAGAGAAAGAAGCTGTAAAAATCCCATTATTATGATTGTTGGTTGGGATACCTGACTTTGCACAGGTGTAAAGAACTAATTAAGATGAAATTTCTACTTTATGTGGATCTTTATAGGTGCATCTATTGACTTATTAAATTTTCAGTTCTCCCTGGGGCATTTCCAAAAGTCTTTGAAATGTTTCCTTTACAAAATTCATCACTCCAAAGTACTGCATGAAAAGTTAATGTCTCCCATCTTGGGAAGAACACTGATATATATTGAAGGGTGTATATGCAATGGAAAATTCCACCTTTAGAAAAATAACTATGTCCATGTCACATGAAATAAATTCAGGCATTTCCTTTGACCTTGACTGGGTTAGCATCCCTTGCAAATGCAATTCTTCATTAATAATTTAAAAGCAAATGTTAAGCATGGCAACTTTCTTTCTGAAAATTATTTGTATTATTTACTATCTTGTGTTGAAATACTTTTGCTACTCAATTTTTCATAAAAATTCAGAGTTAATTTGTGTTTGAAGACATTGTGGATAAGAAATCCACTCTGGTTTGGGATTCACAGCAGTATCAAATGTTCATTTCTTCTGAGAAACTCCCAGTAAAGTCAGTAAGAATTTTCTATGAAGAAGGTTAAAGTCATAGGCAAGCACACATAGAGGAAGCAGCCTGTAACAGAATACTTGTTCTGAGGAAATACAAATTTACTTTAGCAATGTTTAGGCTTACTTGGGTATGGTTTTAAAAATGCTTTTACAGATATTGGGTGAATTTTGGAATACTATACAGGAGTTCCTATGTTGAGTCTTTAAGTTTCTGGTGGCTTGAGAAGTAAAGAGGAGTTTGGCTGGTGAGGTAACAGAAGTTAAAGATTGCACAGAACAAGAAATTAAGTCCAACTTTGCTAACTGTTCACCTGAACAGGAAGAGAGGCAGTATGTAATATGGGTAATTTCGTATCTTGTAATTATTCTTTAGTCACAAGTTTTCAAGACTGTACTTCCTCAGTCTTCATTATCTTTAGCCATCTCTATTGCTTCATAAAATAGATGTTTCTACTAAGCTGCCTTTCACTATTGTTCTGGTTCCAAGGTTTCCTTAGGCATCACTCTTTCTGACTTGTTATCTAATGAAGGATCATCACTTCTGAAATGAAGGAAAAATTACAAAAGGATTAAAGAGATGCGTGGTTTATTTGTTGATCCATTTCCTTTTTACAAAAGACTCCATATATGGGCTATCATTTCAGTTCTTGGATTATAAGGGCAGTATCATGTCCCTTTTAAGAGTTATTGCATATAACATGACGTTGACTTAAAAGCCTAATTAGACAATGAGTTTCCTATCAGATGTGAAAAAAGCAAGGACCAGTATTGGGGACCATTGCGTTGCAGAAGACCTCATTCAGCTTAATTCATTTCTGACTTTGTTTAAACAAAAGGAAAAAAGGAAAGCATTAAAAAAATGGAAATTTCTGTTTTGTGAGACATAGAGGTCCTGACAGATGTTTGAAAATGCCACTCTATATTCAAAGCCTGAAAAACATTACCTGTTATTCTGGTCACATTTGGAACTTTTTGGTGATAGTTTAATGTTTATATATTGGGTGTGGGGCTTTTTTTACCTTTTAGGTTTTTTTTTTTAATGTTAAAATGAGTCTAGACATGCAAGAGAGTCAGACTGACTCCTGCCTTTGGGAATTTACCCTTTGGGTTGAGTGGGATATCTGCTTCCCTGAATGTCAGCGCATGAGCTCAACTTGGAGAAATTCCTTGACTTGCTGTAGGGGATCAGTAATGGGAAGGATTTTCAGTTACTTTAAGTCACTTGATGTTCCTCTGCCCATTGAGTGACATCTGGTTTGGTTTTTCCAGAAAAACAAGTCAGGGGTCCCTATAAACTCATGCCACTGCTTGGACAATGCACCTTCCTTGTTGGGAGAAATAGGACTAAATACTATTTATATTAATTGAGTCTCAGTTCACAGTCTGATTTATTGTGCTGTCTCTAGGGATTTTTTTCAAGTTTTCCACAGTTTCTGGTGTTTCCTTCTGGCTTTCTGGTTCATAGCTTGGAGTCTTTGTAGGTAATTTGTTTTCATTTTTTTTCTATCTATAAGGAGAGTCTACTGAGGTCAAAGCATGGTTAACTGGGCCCAGGATCAGGTCTAAATTGAAGACATGATTCACTCAGACATGGTTTCTGCCTTTTGGAGTCTCAGTTTGCACACTCTTTCCCTTCTCCTCTTTGACCAGCACATCTTTCAGGGTCTTGCTGATATAACTAACCACATCTTTTGTGCCCTTCCAGAACAGTATGACCTCACCAGAATGACCATTTACCTTATCTCTAGCTCAGTTCTGCCATTTCAAATGTGCTGAAGGTCTTCTGGGCAGGGCTCTATACTAGTATGTCCACTTTGATAATTCTGGAACGATTAACTACAAGGCATCAAGATCTTTTTCAAGTGCCTTTATCCCTTTGTGCTAACATAACCTTGCCACCTATTTCAACTTCATGCATTTTTTGAACATGTATAGGAGAAGAGAAAAAGACTTGCAGTTGAATCACAGACCAAAAAACACAAATCTACTTTAGTCACTCACTTCTTCTGCACTAATCCAATTCACCTGCAGGAGGGTTTTAATCCAATAAAGAACTTGAACAGAAAAAAGAATTCCACTGATTGTGGGAAGTTATTCTATCTCACCTGGTACTATTGAGGCTACAACTGTAAAGCCATGCTCAGTTTGGTGGCCAGCAACCCTTAACTTCAAGAGAGATGTGAGGAAGGGAATGGGGTCCAGCACAAAAGTGTAAATATGTCTGGGGTATATGTGAGCTGAGGCTGAAGGAGCTGGCTTTGTTGACTCCCACCAAGAGACAGCCAAGGAGGCATCTGGGAACTGCCCAGAACCACTTACAGGGCAGTTATGGACACAACAGAGCCAAACTCCTCTCTGCAGGGGCAGGTGAGGCAGCAGTGGCTGCAGATCGCAGCGTGGGAGATCCCACCTGGCCATCAGAAGCAGCTTCCTCAGTGGGAGGTGGTGCAGCACTGGCACAGGCTGCCTGGGGGTGCTGGAGCTCCATCAGAGCTCTGGAGACTGAGGAGACACAGCCACAGCTGACCTGAGCCACTGGTGCTGGTGAGAGCCCTGCTTTGAGTAGGAGGCTGGACTGGATGGCTGGAGTGGATGACCTCTGGAAGTCACTTCCAACCCACTTTGATTATGATTCCCTGATCCTGTAAATAGGAGGTTGATCATTTATAGATGTGGTTATTAATACTGTATTGCAATAGCAAAATAATTTCTGAAGACTTGATTAATGGCTCAATTAGCTCAGCACATGAATGTTCAGTGGTATTTAAACAGAAGAGTACTGCAAAATGTCTTTATCTTACTTGCAGGAGCCTATTTGTCATCTGCTACCATGAGCATTTTTGTAGCTGCTTAGAAATCTTATTAAGTTTTAACTAATTAGAAGTCCATGTACATCATGGGCTTTTATTATGAAGGTTTTTAATGTGTTGTCTTTGTAAGGGAAATTTATCTATTCTATTTTGAAATACAGAGATTACATACCCCAGCTCTGTTTTGCTAGTTGATTAACTTCCAGAATTCATTATTAACTTTAGGAGGCTGCTCCGAATTATCAGATTTATTACCACACTGCTTTTCAACTTATTAAATAATTTTATCTTTTATGATATATTTAATAATAGTTTTTCATAGTGATTAAACACTGGTAAATTACTCTCAATTTCCAGTATTTTTGCTTCTTCTTAATTAGCAGCATTTTCAACAAGAGTCCTAATTTCTCAATTGAATAGACTATATATACAAGGATATAAACGACATTAATTTGATATCCAATATTTGCCCTCCATACATCCATTGATTTTCCGTTTTGAAATGGGACACTTTGACACATGTATAAAACAGGGGAAGTTTGTGTTGTTGTAAAGGTATTCAGAGGTTATGTGTTTATTCCTATAAATAAAGCAATGACCTGGCTTTTCTGAGGTTACCTTATAGAGAAAGAGTCTTTCATTTAAAAGGATTGCTATTTGTATGGAATCATTTAGCAGGAAGAGCTCACTGATTTTAAGTTATAAGGGCTAATAGGATTTTGAAGTGTGTATTTAAACTGTATTTAGGCATATTTTTGCCTTTGAAAGCTTTTAAGTCTTGCTCTTCTGTCGCGGCTTCTTCCAACATGTGCTGGAAAATTAGTTGTTTTGTTCTTATTTTTGTTTTTTGATATATCAATACTATATTACATAATCATAATCTTAATAGTTTGTCTCTATTATGGGTAAGACATGCATTAAAAATATAACTCATAGGCTGAACCACAGCCATGAGCAAGTCGTGTGTTGAAACTGAATAGTATAATAGTCTTTCATGGAGCTGCATAATATTTTCAGGGTATCTAACAGTAGTTAAATAGGTGTTCTTATATTTACACCAAGTATGATAAAATTGGAGTCAATTTCTCTGCTTTCAAATTGCTCAGTCAAATGTTAGGTGACAATTTGTATCCTTTTGGTTTTACAGTTGATTTTAATAATGATTTCATACTGATCTGTTTTATTCATATTGTGTATACCTCAGTTTTTAATTTCAGCATTATAATAACTTGGAAGATTTTGAGAGAATTTCTTTCTTTAGAAGCATGAAACTGTATAACAGGTTGATAATATACTTGTATGCTCTAATTAGTTTTGACAAATCCTAATTAGAATAGACCCAAGAAAAAAGGCACTCATGAAAGAGCTCATTACTGTTTTATTAGTGTATCGAAAGACTATGGAGAAGGGGGTAAGGACTCTCACATGCCTGTGAACTGTCAAATGCTCTGCTCTGTGAATGACAGGAGAAGTGAAAAGCAGACTGGATGTCTGATTGAAGTTGTTCCAAGCAAATTTCTCATTCTGATATCACAGTGCTGCAGAAGGGCAGTTCAGTTGTTTACTGAATGAGAAAAAGAACACTTGACTTGAATCCTATTTTCAACAATTTTCTATTTTCCAGTGAACAGGCAAAGTGAGAAGGGACAGTATTGCAATTTTCTTATCTTCTATTGTGTTTACATAATGTGGATGGCATCACATGATTCCAGACACTCATGGCACTACTGTCCTGGGTTTTACCTAAAAGGAAAAATACTATAGCTTCAACCTTGTTTACATCAACAAAACTGAAGTGTCATAAACCCAAAGTACCATATAGCTCGTCTGTGTCAGTCACCTACCCATAAACACCTTATCCATCAGGCTCTATGTTCAATCTTAAAACAGACCAATGCTTTTAACCTACACAGCAGTACTAATGGAAACCCTATACGCATGACCACAGGACTGAAATATGGGGTGGTTAACAGTTCCACAAGTTTCACCTATTTTAACAATTCTGTTTTTTTTTTTTTCTCTCCAGTTAATTTCTACTCTTTCTACCTCTGATCATCTTTCCTCTAAACCACCTGCTGTCCACTTAATTTCTCCAATTAATCAGAAAGTAGCGTGTGGTGCCATGGTTAACATGAATCAAGCCTCTTCGCTGGAAGATTCCTGTAACAACTGGCAGTCAACAACCAGGTTTTCTAAGCAAGACTCACCTCTCTACTTTCAGTCTGCTTCCCATAGTGCATCTCCCTCAATGTCTAAAATATCCTCTTCTGCATCAAAGAGTTGGTACTCCTCTCCTCGATTGTCTGATAACCTACAAACACCAAATCTCTATAAACCTGACTGTATTTGCAAAATGGGAGGCTTCACCACATCCTGTGTTCCAGCAAAGAGTCCAAATCTTTCCTCCAATCCTCCATGTTCAACTGAAATTCAAGGATTTTTAGCTCAGTCTATATCCTGCAGTTCTTCCAAAAAATTGAATGCTCTCTCTCCTCTCCCTGTACATGTAATAACACATACATTATCTCCTAGCCCTAAACCTTTGTCTCCACCCTCTCTTTACGGGTCCTCTTCGACCATATGTAGTATAAATGAGCCTTGCACACAAACATTATCCAGAGGAAATTCAGCCAAGTCAGGAGTCAAATCCCCTCTGCCAACCAGACTGACTCTCTTGACTGCTGTTCTGAGATCAGGCTCCTCTCAGCGGAGGCCGCTTTCTCCTGCTTCTTGTCCCACATTTTCTCCTAGCTCCCTTAGTTCCTCAACACTTGCAATAGATCAAAAGTTCAAAACAACTCCCCCAACCCCCAAGAAATCTCTTTCAAGCCCTCCTATAAGGCCAGATTCCCCCAGCAAAGAGGATTATTGGCTTTCAGGATGGGCTCAGCATCTGCCTTTACCTTCCAAGCCTGATCCCACCCCGCAAGTGAGGTCCATTTCTCCTAAAAAGCACCCTCCTATTCAATCACTTTCTCCAGACTGCCAAAATTCTTTGTCATCCCCTCTCTCCTCCCATAGAAGAACAGTTGCCTCTCCAGATTTGCAGTCTTCACTGCATCCTCCTTGTGCCCCAACTCCCTCTTCCTTTGCATACCCCACCTCACCTTCCCCAGAAAGGCAGGGCTATTCTGCCTCCAGGTTCCGGGCACCTCAGAAGTCTCAGAGAGTACACACTTACTCGCCCATCTTTACTTGTCGGTCATATCCTTTGCTTGCTTCTACCAGTCCTAGTGGTACATTGTCTCCTCCCCCAGAAAAACACTTATTTCCTTCCCCAAGGCTTCTGCACTCCCCTTCTAGACCTAGATCAGATTCATCCCAAACATCTGTTCAGGAGATCAGTGCCTCCTCTCCTACCCCTTCTAGCATCTCAAAGCAGTGGTCTCTCCCACGGCCTCACTCCACCCCACTGGTTCCACAAACTGGTAATATCAATTCACATCCACTACAATTTAGTCCTTCATTGGTGCAAGCTAATTTTAGGTCTAACTCCTCTCTGAGACCTGAGCATTCTGCCACCTCATCAGTGTTAAAGTGCAGATCTCCCATCTCAGACAAGTCACCAGGCACACTGCCATCAAGACCCAGAGAGCTGACTTCACCACAGTCTTTTTCCCTGCCTCCTGACCATGAAAACATCAAACCCAAGGTACTCTTGGTGCATGCTTATTTTATATTTCTTTGTCCCTGTAGGAAAAAATCACATCCATGTTGCAGAATGCTAGCAAAATAAACAGGATGTGGAAAAAATGTGGAAAAGGAACAGGTTTTGTATCAATAGTGAAGATAGTGAAAATGAAATCTGACCCTTCAAATGGCTAGCACTGTGTTCTGTATTTTGGAGAAGATATTGTAGGAATGCTTTAGCATAAAAAAGAAGATACTTTATTCTTGAGTATGATGATTTACTGCTAAAGATGGAGTGTGTGTGCAGTGGCTTTGATGTACATTTGGTACACATATTTGTGAAGCTTGCCTAAAATCCTGGTGTATCAAAAATCAACTTTGAAGCATATTCTATTCACCCCACTCTAAAGTAAATCCTTATGTGTTCCCAGGGAAAGTAGTAGAAGTATGGTGATCTGAGGTGCAGGGCCGAGCAAGGAGCAGTTTAATGTAATTGATGTGAACTAGCTGTTCCACTGAAAAGTGATTCCCAAGCACCCCACCCTGCCTCTGTCCTCCTCACTTCCCAGGAGGCTTTCCTCACCCTAGCCACCCTGGGACTAGCCCAGAGGCAATAATGAGCTCAGCCTGAGCAAAGACTTTGTGGCCAAAGGCCAGCAAGGGAAGACAAGGATGGTCTCCTGCTTCTTTCCTTTCTCTTGTACTCCTCTGATCTTGTTGTGCTAGACAGAGGATGAGAGGGAAAGAAAAGCCAAGTTTCCTACAGCCTGAACTACTGCAAATACCAGTCTCACACCTGGCAGATCAGCTATGCGCCTGCTGTTTGTCATCCACCCAAAGGCGGGAGAGCCATTGCAGAGTGAGAATGAGCAACGATGGCAATTGCTGCAGGAGGGCTTGGGAACCAGTCACACTGTGGATTTAAAGGTGTATCTCAAGAAAGAGAAGGGAAGGGTATCCAAAAACATGCAGCAGGTAGGTGAAAACAAGAGAAATTGCTATGCAAAAAGGAAGAGTTTGTTGCAGAAGGCACCAGGGCTGCAGGAGGCTTCCCAACCTCTTTTCTTTTTTAGTTTTTTTTGATCTCTGTGCTTTGCCTGTGCTGTGTTCCCTTCCTCCAACTCATATCTGGCTCTGTCCATCACACAAAGTCTATCATAGTTTATTGATTTATTTCCTCACAGCACAAAATTACAGCCTGTCCTGCCAGATCAAGTTGTGTCAGATGTACTCCTAAGAGTTTGGCCATGGCAGGGGTGACATAAAAAAAATGTTAATTGGAAATGAGAGGTTAAAATCAGCACGAAGTAGCAATTGTCATGAATGATTCTTTTAAAGTCCAGACAAGCCAAGAGGAGCCATTGTGCTGAGCAAAGCTGTACAGTGTTGTTACACTCTGTCAGTATTAGTTAATGAAACAAAAAGAGATATGAAATTGTAGAAATTCCAAGAAAAAAACCCTGCGACCAAACTCTAATGCATGACCAAGCCTGCAGATTGTGAAACAGTTGCTGTTGCTGCTAGCTGCTGCATCAAGCACTGTGAGGTCTCTGGCAGTAAAGAAATTCTCTGCTTGTGACACAGAGCTATTGCCTGGGTTTATTATTCCCAGAGGTTGTTGTACTTCTGTCTTTCCTTCTGTCCCTTTTCCTACTAATTCTGCTTTATCATGCAATATGGTGGCAATTTTGAAACTGCCTCACCATCCCATGGAGACTGGGAGAGTGTCCACCAGTATAACAGACTTGGACCATTAGTCCAGTCTAATTTTTAATCACGTAGACGAAGCTAACTCAGCTGGAGATGTGGAAGACCTAAAATATCTAAATCTCATGCAGCAAGGTGTTCAGTGCAAGAGAGGTCTCTCATGGCTTTAAAATGTGAGTCGGAGACTTCACCCACTGTTAATAATACTGTCCATTCAACCCCCCTTCTGCTCTCACTTATTTCCATCCCTAGATTATGGTATAGCTCAATAAATTTTGCTGATGCGTTAATGGTAGCAGGCTGTCCAGTGATACTTGAGCCTCAAATCTCAGTATATTTTCAGAGAAAAAAAGAAAAGTTTTGAGGAAAGACAACTTTAACATCCTAAGCAGCATTTAGGTCTCTTTCATACTAATCAGCTCAACTTTATAACTAGACAAAAAGCAGATTGCTTTATCTGATAGCTGTTGACACATGACAAAATCTTTTAATGTATGAAAGTGTTAAGTGAACATCAAGGGAAAAAGCATCTAAAAGTGCTTGCCTTTGGTGTGTATAATTTGGCATGTGTAATTTTTCAACCTTAATGTTGCTTCAACAATCATTGCAGCAACATTAAGATACACATTAAACAAACATCTATTAAACCAGAATTCGGACATGCAGCAAGTAACTCAAATGAAAGGATAACCTATTAATTTGTTTAACTGTTTATATATATATATATATATAATATATATATATATATATATATATATATAAAAGCACGTGTTTTCCCTTGGTTTATATTTGTTAATGATTTAAAAATGGGAATGCTTTGCGAAGTGAATATAAACATAAATCCACAGATCAGTGTGAAGTGTCAGCTTTGGGTGACCAGAGGAAATAAAAGCCCTCTCCCTAGACTTTGTAGATCCTTTGATAATGTTCTCATGGACCTAATATAGCAAAATGAACAGTGAAATAGGGTAGGGACAGATAAATTCTGCAGGAACAGTTGTTAGAATAAGAACTTCTAGCTTTCTGTTTTGAAAAGACTTTGTAATGGTTTCATGGGATATCATGCTTCCATAGTCTTTGATTTTTCCTATTCCAGTGTAGCTCAGGCATGCTCAGGAATATATCTACCCAAAACAGTTGGGGACCAAACTGACTTTAGCAACATGGAGCTCACCACAGCTGCAAAACCTACCATAACATAGGAAAGATTATTCATGAGGAGCTCTGTCGTACCAAGGTTGGTCACTGATTTTAAGCCTTTATAGCACATCTAGCACATTTTGCAGTGCCCTGTGGGTGCCCTAGGTGATCATTTGAACAAAAAAAGCTGGGACATTTTCCCTCAAACTCCCCAGACTGACGTTTGTCCGAGCTCTGATGTTGGAATTGGTCTACTTTTGGCTGTACCATGGTGCAGGCCAACAGACGTAACCGGCCGTGGCTGTTTAAAATTGCTGCTAGATTCCTGTGAAGCAGATTATTAAATGTATTTAGGCATTGAAAAAATAATTTTAAAAACCATGAAAGAATGTGTAAAGAAACATATTTATAGAGATGAGAAACTGAATTAAAGACTTTCGACTCAGACTTACAAAATATAGCACATTTCTCACAGGTTCTACAGTATTTGGAAATCATGAAGCACATGAAAGCAGTTAGATTTTAAGAGTCTGTTGTGTCTTTGTTTAGTTAATATAATAGTACAACTAACCTCAAAGTGATCGTAGTTCTCTTTTCATATATGATGCACATTTCATCATATGTAAAAGCCTAAGAGATGGTGAAGACATATTTCACATGTTCAGTGATGCAATTTTAGTTGGATTTCAATTACAATCAAACAAGAATGCATTTTGTGAACATGCCTATTTTAATATTTGGAATTCAGTCTTCCATCTCAGTGATCAGTATTTTATTTTAGTTTAAAAGAACTAGACATAAGTTTAGTTATCCATAAGTAAACTTTTGCATATAGTTTTTGTATGTGCATAAATATATCTATGGAGCTATGCAGTGTTGCTGTCTAAATGTTCAAAGGGCAGGATTCAACTCACATGACTTTTGACATTTGACAATTACACCTCCAAGCACAATTTTGGTTATTCTATTACAGTTAATGGAGAGAATATGGTGTATTTAGAAGATAATTTTATTTTACCTTTCCATTTGCCTACTTTGGGGATTAGATTAATTCTATAGAAATGCCTATGATTATAAAAAGCATTAGTGTTGACTGAAGAAACTGAATGGTAGACATCCAAGTAGAATCACTAAATCTCATATGAATGACAGTCCCAAGCTCTAAAGCCCCTCCCACCGAAAAATAGAAAAAGTTCAATTCCAGCATTTGCATTCGTCTGCTTTGTCAATCTGTTCATTCAGTATGATTGCTGTGATTACGGACTTCTTGAATGACTCATTCTCTAGTTTCCAACTGAGCGAAGCCAAAAGCAAACAATATTATGTATAGAAAGAATTCAAGGGTTCTGCCCTACACTATTTCAAGACAGGTGTGTGGATTAATTTCTTATCTTAGCTAAAATTTTGCCCACTCTGCTGTCATCTAGACCTTTAGTAGATATAAAAAAAATAAAGAGTAAACAAAAGAATGACTCAAAGTGCAACATGCTGTTTCAGACTGATATCTCATGATCACCAGTATTTACTGTTGCAGGTAATGGTACATTAAAAAGCTGACCTGATTAACAAATAACCTTGTTTCTGACTGATAGTCACAAAAATAATCAATCACTAACTTAAAAGTCTATTGTTGTGTGAATTTATGACTTTTTTGTAAAATTTTTGCCTGTAAGGGAACAATGTAGCAAAAACCTATTTAATATAATAATAATAATAGTAATAGTAAAAGTTCTAACAGTCATGTGATTAAGAATCCTACCTCTTGAACTCCTATAAGTATAGAACAATCTCATAAATCTTTTAAAAATTACTGAATTCAGCCTCTATATTTGCAAAGAAATGTAAAAAATATGATTTGTAAAGATTTAAAAATAACCAGGCAAATATAATCTAAAATATAAATTATTTGAAAATAATAGATTTTAAGGTTGATCTTAGAATTTTTTTACCCAAACCCCTACATTTTGTATGGTTTAGATTGGCAGTTCTGTTAGTTTTGTTAGAGTGTGAAAGTTCCTATACTTATTTTGTTTGGGTGGTAGAGTTATTTATTCAGGAGATGAAAAGATACATGAAGATTTAAATGACCTATCCACTCAAGCAAGCAATTTAGCATTTAAGGATCATAATCAGTCTCATGAGAGCCAATCACAGAAACCCCTCTGACTTCATGGTTCAGGATTACACCACTCAGCAAAAGTTGTTGAGATGGATGTAGTGATAGAAGTAGCTGTGCATTTTCATATCCATTCACAAGAAAACTTGGAAAAAAACTTACAGCTTCCCCTGATATTCATTTAAGGGTGGCAATACGCAGAAAGTGATTAAACTTATTTTGGAAGCTATAACATAGAGGGAATTTTCTTTGTCGTACTAAGAACAAAATATGTATGTTACCAGACTTTAAAACCTTAACAGAAACACTAGATTTTAAAAAAGAAATAGTTTTTCTAGGAAATACATAAGCATTGTTTTGTTGCAATGTGTCTGCTAGATGATTGTAATTGTCTTTCGTTCTGTCGTACCATTCCCCTCTCTTCCCTCTCTCTCTTCTACCTTGTTTTACTTCTGTTCCTGCTTTCTGGTTTACCCTTTTAGCAGTACAAGATCAAGACAAGCTACAAGGCATTTGCAGCAATCCCTACAAACACATTGCTTATGGAACAGAAGGTTAGTGTTTGCTCAAAGGCATGGGCATTGCGTTGTATATTTGAGACCATTTAATTTGTGTACAAATTCTGACTTTTCAGTTGGGGGATACTGCAGAATGTGAATTCTGGGAACTAACTACACAGGATTATAATTCCAGACATTTTACAGGGTCAACCACTTTCACTGAAGATCAGTTTCACTAATCTGAATTTCTGAAAACAATTTAGTATAAAAAAGGAAAAAATCCCAGTGTCCTAAAGGAATTACCTTTTATTGCAACATTTCAAAATCTGTTTTGTTATTGGAAAGTGTCTGAAGTACTGCTGTTCTGGGACCTGACAATCAGTAGATCTTGGTCAGTTAATGATTATTGGACAGCTGTGCTTATACATTTAACAACCAAAAATATGATATTTTGACCTGTTGTCTAGTTAAACTGAGAATCATCCTGGGCATTGTTTTGACCTGTTAACTTCCATTCTTCCAGAGCACTGTGAGAGCTAGCCAGTGGGCCATTCCCAGTATGTAGTTTGTGGTAACAATCATTTTCAGTAGGACAGGCAGATAGATTCAAACCCCAGGCTTCAATGCATCGATTTACTACCAAAGTCACAGTCAACAGAGGTAGGGGTGTATAGTCTTACTCAGACAATTCAACTGGGAAAGTCAATTGAAAATTTAAGCTTTGCATTAAGGGTTCAAAATACCCATGGACATTTATTTAAAAAATATGTTTCCAAAATTATTTTTACTCAAAATAACAGCTAAGTTTAACAAAAATTTTCTCTAATGATCAATGAGCTAAGTGTCTTGCATGTTTAAAGACATGCTTAATCATACTAATATTCAGTTTGTAGGTTTATCAGAAAAAGCTTTCTGTTCAGGACCTAGTTGAAGAACTTAGCCTCTGATTAATTTCTTTAAGAATTCCTGACTACACATCTAAATATTTATTCACATATACAGCTCAGTTGATTTCACTAGTAGTTTACAAAACTCAAAGTTATTGGTTAGACTGAACTTAACATGTACAATATTTGAAGATGATAATTTTTCCTTAAAATCTTACGGATTGTGATCTAGTAATTATCAGTTAAGTGCTATCAATCAGATTATTTTTCAGAAAAAAAGACATTCCTTTCTTTTCCAATATTATTTTAATCTTGAATGATTTTCTTAATATTTTGCATAAAACCTGATCCTTCCCTTAATTAAATCTTGAATGCACTAATGAAGGTTATGTTTGCTTTAGCTTGCAATGTGGTGCAATAGAAACGACTCTGTAAAGGAAAATAGCTGATGCAGGAGATTCTACACCCCTACAGAATGTATTTTGGGAGGGTTTTGTTTGAGCAGAAAGCCTGTTAGTGGGTGGAAGTATTTGGTGGACTCCTGAAGTACCACTTCATGGTTGACTTCACCTGAAAGGCACTGTTTGTGTACTCTGAGACTGCACCACTCTGCAACCCAAGCCAGGTAGGTGACCCTGTACAGGATATTCACTCTAAAATCAGACTCCTAATGTGAACCAGTGGGTTTATGTCAGCTGTCTGATTGCACTTTTTCATAAGAAAATGTATTTCCTTTTCATGGTCTTGCTAGAGCTCTCTGGGGCATTGACTCACAACCTGCATGTTACTTATCCCAAATACATAAAACTGATTTGTGCAGTCTAATACCAGCATCTGCGGAAAAAATAATGACTCTAATGTTTAGATAGACTTTTAGTTATCCACGGATTTACTGAATATCTTAGCTGTGATGTATCCTTCAGTAGTGAAAGCGGTCATGTAGTACTAATAAGAAATCAATTCTCTGTTATAGGATTTGCCTTCAGGAGAGACTGTTGACTAAGTAACTTTGTAAGTGTATGTTTCAGCATTGCCTGAGTACATGCTTTCTGCCATTTTGGGAGTTATGGATAACAGTTGCCTGTTGATCTGCAGCAGCAGCTAATTGTAGTGTTTCTAAACTGGTCCTGTTGTGTCAGCTGATAAGAGTGTAGAGTATGACTCCTATGAGAAAGCACGAAGTAGTCACATGGACACTTGGGCCCCATTGTAACAAGTCTTAATTTCCAAATATTCTCCTAAAAATGTTGGGTGGGGAACTTATTGTGCATTCTAGTTCAACAACAGTAGTTATGTTATTTTATGTATAGTAGTAGTTATATTATGTTATATTTTATATAACAGCAGTGATTTGTGTTATATTTTATACAAAGCATTTTATAAACAGCATTAAATAGAGTGAGATTTAGGACAGTAAGATTTTTAACTGCGTAAGTGATATTTTATTAACATTCAAATAATTATTATATAATTACAAAAACAACACAATTTTAAATATACTTTTTAGCCAAAGGTGCTAAAAAAGGTGCTAAAATATACTTTTTAGCCAAAGGTGCTAAATATACTTTTTAGCCAAAGGTGTTTTGCTATATGATTAAATTAGAAATGCATGTTATCAGAAGTCAACTTTTTCCCACTGTCTGAGTAATGATATTACTTAATTTCAGTGGTCATGAGAAATAAAATTAGTAAGAATTGTGTTGTGGGTGACCTGAGTAACAATTCATCTGCAGTATTAATTGGGTCCCACAACAGAAAACTGCTCCTCACGTGCCATATAAGGTGCAATGGTTTGACTGCCTCTAAATTCCTGTTGGTGTTTAACTTTCTTTCTCAAGTTTCTTTTACGTTTGTGTAGATGCTTTCATTTAAACTGGAAAAGTTTTTCAGCTTCTGCTTATGAAACCATTAGTCTGTCATCACCTTAATGTTTTTTCTAGAACATGTTGTTCTTATCCTACAGTACTCTTCCTCAAACAGAGTTGTTTGACTGTGTGCCCCTTAGTAGAGAAGAAAAGGCTGATTTGCTATATATGTGTATACTTTGAGAAACCCAGAAGTGGCTTAATCTCATCAAATCTCCTCACTGGCACACTTCCCAGCTGTTTGAGTTTGTATGAATCTGATTTTTCTCACATAATTTTTGTTCTCGGCTCAGAAAAAGTGCCATCCAGGTTATCTCTTAGAAGATTAGGCTGTAACTTCCTTCACAGCCAGAACAAGACTTGTTTTTAAGGGACTTACCCTTAGCATGGTCAGGCTCTGTCAGGGAGCAGCAAGAGGGGGCTGCTCCACGGCGAGCCGAGTTGGCAGCAAGGGTGTCAGGACAATGTCCTCCCCAGCAGGGCACAGTGCCTGAGCAGGGACAGCAGAGATGCTGATAATGAATTGGTGATAATGAGGGTCACTCAGCAGTGCCATCACAGACTCACAAATTCAGAGTTTTGAGTCAGGACCACAGACTGTGATACTGAGCTCTTCAGCCTGGAGGATGTTAGGATCCACTGGCCAGAAGAGGAAGCTGAACAAGTTTAATATAGGCATAAGGCAAAAATTTGACAGAAATAATTAATTAACCATTATAAAAAATTGCTGGAGACTGAAATAGGCTTTTCATCACAAAAATTGAAAAATCGAGACAGGACAATTTTCTGGCTTCTTATATTGCAGATAGTCCTGTCGCTTAAAGACATCATACTAGGTGAGCACTGTCATTCCTTCTGGCCTTATTAACACTGAGACAGTGAGTCACACTTCTACAGACACTCACTCTTGTGTAAGTTCTACAATTATATGGATGTGGTCAGAGTCTAATTCAAAATTCCCTTCTGAACTGGGTATTGTTTACAAAGTAATATGTCTGTTATTTAGAGGTTGTATTTATCAAGTATCAACTACAGTGTCTTTTAGTCAAAATGGATAGATGAGAAGTTTACAGCAAAATTCACAACTTTAAATACCTCATGTTAAGAAAGGCAATAATTTGTGCAGTAGTAGAGTGATAAAGGACCTTGTTTGTCTGTAATAATAACCAAATGTGCTAATATAGGAGCAGCCTATGAATTCCTTCTTTCTTTCTTTCAAGGGCCTTGAAAAATAGTCTTTTAAAACAAGTACAACTTCATCTTTGGGGTTATGTAGAATTTGATATGTAACCCAAAAACTGTTGTAGGCTTTCGATTTACAAACCAAAAAAGTGGTCCCTTAACAGTTCAGTCATCTTTGGTCTACAGCAAGTTCTATGCAGGTGAATATAGGTTTGCTGTATTTGTTCAGCTAACTACACATCCACCCTGATTGGTGTGAATTTCCCTTGCTTGAGCATCATTTTGATGGAAAGGAAACAAGAGCATACAGACTTGGTGCTGCAAATATTCTTCTCAGACTTCCCTCAGCCTGAACTGAGAATGAAGTGTGGCACAACCCAGGATGATGGAATGAGCCATGAAACAAATCTGCTTCACAGCTGAGGCTTATCCCACACTTACTGAGTCTTCTGAAAAACACTAGGTATGACTGGCTATGGATAGAAGGGGTGCAAGCGTTGCTCATTTGGATAGCATTTATCAACTGATTATGAGCAGACAACAATAATTTCAATTCTAAGTAAATGTAGAAAAAGTAAAAGAGTCTTTCCACATTTTGTTACACTTCTTGGAAAACATCAAAGATCTGGCAATTGCATCCCATCACCTGCAAAAACAGACTAAAGGCAGTGCGGCATATTCTCCTTGTGGAAGAAAAAAATTGAAAAAGGTATTTTCCTCTGCATACAGAAGGAAAAAAAGAAGGTAAAGAGGGTATGTTGGGTTTTTTTTGCATCTAGATTGTGTGTTCACATCTGAGTGTTTCTCAAGGCTAGAGACAAATACCTCATGGTAAAAAAGAAAGGCAATAATTTGTGCAGTTGTAGGACTAAACAAAAGACCTAGTTTGTATGTAATAATAATAAAATGTGTCAATGTAGGAGCAGCCTATGAGATCACTCATTTTTCATGGGCCTTGCAGTTTTCAGTAATAATGATTTTATAGGACAGCAAATAGTAGGTATAGTTTCAGTAAAAAAATCAGTATAATCCCCTAGAACCTTCAAGAAAGAAGTTAAAGGAAATAATGGTATGTGAAGTTCCATTGTGCAGTGAGATTTTTTTGCAACTGCTGAGGGCTTAGGAAAAGATAGAGATGGGAAAAATATGCTCAGTCCAGGGTTTTCAGAATACAGTAAGAAGAAAGCTATGTCATATCTAGGTCACATTTTTTTTTTCTTTCTATTGATGTGGTCTGTTGGTGGAAGAAATGATATCCTGTATTTCCTATATGTTGTCTGGACTTTTCAGTCTTCTAACGAAATACTGGAGATTGTGTTTGGATCATTTACCAGTATTCTTTGAGCTCTGATACAGTTTTAGCAATCAAAAAAGGAAGAATTAGAAGGGAAGGGTTGTAGACATCAGTGATGTTAATGGCACAAATGCATCACACCCCAAAATTGCCCTTTTCAAGGAAAAAGAAATAGTGGTTCAGCAGCTAGTTATTTAATTTATATTGCTTTACATTTTCATTATCTAAATTACAATGTTCTTTCAAATTGTGGTACCACTGTTATTTCATATATAATCAAAAATCTGAATGTCTAAATAAGAATGTTCCACTTCTAATATTGTTAGACCATCAGCATAGGAAGTGAATCTTGAGTACTGTTGATAGTGTTAATCAGCAGTATGTAGATAGAAATTAATCATAACATTTTTGCATGATGACACCAGTAATTTTTAGAATGTAGTAGTACATTTTTATCTCTTTATTTTTCTATGTGGAAACGTGAAAGAATGCATGCTGGGAAAAAAATTGAGATGTGTTTTGATTGAACAGAACCATTTATCTTTGTGGAGTTGATAGGGATAGTTACAGAACATATAGTTTCCTGTTTCTACTCTTTCTTTAGAAAGCTCAGCTGTCCAAATAAGAAAAAATGAAAAATAGGAAAAAGAAAAAAGAAAGAAAAAAGAAGAATTAAAGAGGTGAAAGAGTGAATGAAATTAGATTAATTGGTTTGAAGGTTAAACTTTTCTTTTCCCAAAAGTACAGAAAAGGAGAGCACTGCAGCTTTTTCTAGCGTGGTGCCTGCATGATGCTGTATATCAGAGCTGTGTGTGTGTGGAGAGCACAGACCTTGGTGCTGTGCTCACCTGAATCCCTTTGTCACTGAAGGCTCCAAAATGGAAAGATATATGGGAATTCAGTTTCTGAAACTAATGGATTCTTAAATTAGCCAATCTTGGTTCTGAATAGAGACTTCTGGATGTAGCTGTAATTCCTCTGGAAAGATTCCCCATATCTTCAGGGTAGCTGTTTCTCAGCCTTGATTTTGTTCACCAACTATTCTGATGAAGTGACTATGAAATAGAAACTAGTAGTTTTTTTCTTAACAATCCCTTTATTATGTTTATTATCTCACTGGTTTCTTGGGGGTTTTGGAAACTTAGATAATTCCCCATTCCAAATCCATGAATGATTAAAAGTTTTCCTTTTTCCAGCTCATAATCAAACTTATCATCCCTCTACATCAGGCTGTTTTGTCAATCCTGACCCTAATATGTACTGAAATGACTCTTCTACTTAATTTTACTACTTATTGAACCAGGGGTACTGTATATTCAGTGCAGTACTGAGCTCTCTTTGGCTGAGTCCTCCTCTTCAATAGGACTGTGTGTCTTTTTGAAACTCTAACTGGGTCGCAATGATGAGACTTCAGAGATGAGAAAGACTATTTATCTTTGTCTTGGGATAAGATTACATTAATTTCTGTATATCAAAGTAAATCACTTTTACTTTTCACCTTTTGAGCTACAATTACTCTAAGGCCAACACATTTGCCAAGAGATAGAGAAAAAAAAAGAAATGTTTGGAAAGCAGCCACTTTTAAGTTTAGTAGAAGACATGGTGTTCCATAAATGTGCTTTTGTGCAAGATCATTTGTGGGTGGCATTACAATAATATTAAAAGTAAATTTTCATTAACTTTTTGCTTAGGTGTACACAGATGTATGCGGCCAGTAGCTGGAAAAAGAAAGAAAACAAATGTAGTCAGCAGAGTAAAACTCAGAAATAAGTATGCTTATTTTGTTTTTTATTTTTTAAAGATTCTGACATTTTCGTCCATATGTCTCCTGTATTTGGCAGCTCTCATACCCACCTCAGTGGGACCAGTTCATTCATGCAGAATCCCACATGCATGAAAAAGGGCTTTACTGGAATGCCCTTTTTTTTTCTTATACTTTAAAAAAAACCCCAAACAAAACAAAACACAACAAACAAAATGAAATCTTAAAAAAATTTGTGTTAAACAAAAAAACTCCACACACCCTGCAGTTCCCTTCCCTGTAGTCCAGCTTAAGCAGACACATCAGCAGGCTTCCAGAGTAATTTTTGGTCTCAGCACGGTGTCTATTTGAACATCACTTCAAAGCAAAACCGGGTTATGGCAGGGAGAATGTGCTTCACAGATGCTGGATGAAGATGAAAAGGGAACTGAGCAGTGGATTTTGGCTTTTGAGGGTGTTTTGTGACCCTTATAAAGTGAAGGGATTGGCAAACTGATTTCCACTGTTCTCAAACCTGCTCCAAGTACTGGTATAGGAAAGTGAGTGGTATAGCCAAACACAAGCAGCTAGTGTTTTGTTTCGGAGCATACATGCTTACTGTGAGATCACAAATATAGTATGAAACATATTTTGCTTCATACATTTCTAATTTCAGGCTAAAACCCAAGAATGGCATACACTACTTATGTTGCAAGGTGAAATCACCATCCTCTTTAAACAGGAGACACTTTTTACAGAAAACATCTTCTGAAGAAGAAGGGGCCTCCTGTGTGTTTGGGTCCCTGCCTTGTCCACCTGCTCACAGGTGGTAACTCTCTATTGGCACACAGCAGGCAGCCCCAAACACCTCTGTGGCACACACTGCACACTCACCATGGCACATTTACCGTGAAGGAGGGGGCATTGTTGAAGGAGAAGACAATTAGAAGTGGTAGTTTCTGATTTTCCAAAAGTGGACATGATTCACCCTGCTTGAACACTCTCTTCTCTGTAAACTCATATCTACATTCTGAATCAGGTTTTGGTAACCTAAAGAATATCACTAGGCCTGTAATTTCTTTCTTTTCCATCTTTCCATGGTGAAAAAGAAAGTGCCACCTTTGGAAAAAGAGTACTGGAAAAATTGTATGTTTGCTCGGTTTTCAAAATTTTCAGCTCAGTATCACACCAATACCTCTTGAATTGCAGGCATTAGAAGAGCCGACGGAGCCTGCTAGTGTGACTGAAGGCCCTGCTTTGGACACTCATTCAGAGGTAGTGATGTTATTTATCTTTCAGATCTATATTTGAAAGCAAAAAGCAAAGTTTAACTGAGTGATCCGTCCTCCCTTTTCAGATGTGCTCCCCTGCCCAGCTCAGACAACAAACAGAAGAGTTGTGTGCTGTCATTGATCAAGTCCTGCAGGACCCCTTGACTATGGTAACCCGTCAGTATGTGGGATCAACTTACTCTCTTCCTTTCCTTTTGTCTCCTGTCATTAATATGTCCATTCTCTGTTGAAAATAATTTTCCAGCGCCGGTGTGAGTCTTCTCCAAGTTTTCTGCAGATGAACACAGAGTCAGATGTTGGCAAGGTAGGTGAATAATACCATGTCCACAGCAAGGGCTCTTTTCAAGTAATTATAAAGGCAGACAAAATCAGTAGGCAGTAGGGACTGCTGTGACAGTAAATCCAATGGCAACTCAGAGCCGCAGCTGAGAAATGCAGAATCAAAAGTGTTTGGTGGCTAGAAAAGCACGGAAGAACAGAACTGTAGCCCTGGAGTCAGTGCAGTCTTTGCTGCAGGACACTTTCCTGAAGTCAGAGGAGATATATTATAAAAGAGTGTATTAAGGCTTCAGAGGCTTAAAAATCTCTCATACCTTGCCTGACATATGGCAGGGTCTCTGGCTTTCTTCCAGGCTTCATCCCATCCGTGTGTCCTTACTACAAAGCAACTTTGGTAGCCGGAAGCATCATTCAGAACATAGGGTTTTTTCAAGTTCATTATTTATTTTCAAATAATGAGAGTATTAAATTAATAGGTGGACTTGTTCTGAAGACCTGATTTCATTTTAAGTCTCACCCCTCCCAGAAGAAGGATGTCTGCAATATCTCTTTCTCCTGGATAACTAAGAAGTAGCTAGTGAGAGCCAGGGTTAATTTTCTATTTCTAAACTTCTGGTTTCATTAAGTTATGATGATATGCCTTCTGGGTTCAGAAGGATGACTAACCAAGGGAAGAAGGTCTTGTATTCAGTTTGCTTCAGGTAAATTAAAGTTACTCATTGCAGCTATACAAAATTGAAAATGGCAGAAATACAAATGAAAATGGGAGGAAAGGAATTTCTGGCAGATGAACATACCAAAAAGTTAATCCATCCAAAATATCCTGCTGAATGTCCTGTTCACCATGCAAGAACAGGGCATAGGTCCAGCACTTCTCAGTGGCTATATTGAATATACAATTTTTTGTAAAGTACTTTTTGAAAGTACTTCTGTCAGTCAGCATGCAGTGGTGAAATGGACTCCAAGAGGCTGAAAGACAGAAATGTGATAGCAGGAGAAGGATGGGCAGACAGTGTAATTGAGTGTGATTTCCAATGCCTGAAGAATCTGGAGTGGTTAAAATGCTGCTACCAAGCTGAGTTAGAGTATCCAAAAAATCACTTCCTTGGGCAATTGAGAATGGATCTTTTAGCAGTCATGAAATCAAATAAAGGGGGGCAAAAGGTGAGCTTAATAGGATGCAGCATAGGGACTAAGCTAAAAGTGTTGAGGATCTCAAAAAGTGATTAACAGAGGGTAAAAGAAGGTCATAGACATGGAAGAAAAAAAGAGCTGATAAGTAAATCCCTTAGATTTGTTATGGATTAGTCAAATTAAAGCAAATTCTTGCAAATGACAACATGGAGATGTAATATTTTGTATTCTGTGAGCAAATGTAACTTCAATTACATGGGGCAATGATATCTATGGCTATCTAATAATAAACATTTTGTCATATTAAATGCCATCCTCAATAGAGCAGGATCAATGTTTTTGAGCAGTAAAATGAACATACAAAGCAAAGTTTAAATATTACTTAGTCTCATGTATGGTGTGAATATTTCTGGAAAACTTAAGTTTTCCTGAATTTGAGCAAATAATAAATTCTCAGAATGTTGAAAATCTCTTGGAGTTACTGTTCAGATTAACTCAATATATTGATTATATATCCATTTGGTTTTTTACAAGATGTCAACAACACTGCAGAGAGCAGCTGGGCGAGAAACCAGATATGTAAGTACTTTTACAATTCCTTTATGTTTTGCATGCAAAAATGCTTACTTTGTCTGCTCCTCAACAATCCTGGATGAGTCTGAACAAGCATCTACTTATGATACTGGATGTTGACTAGCATAAACAAGCACAGATATTACAGTGCTGACATTTGAGACTTGAGATGTCTTCCCACTGTAGTAAATCCATCCTGGCTGGAGTCTCTCCACTGCTGTGTCTGTTGATAATTTTACCTGTGTGAATATGATGTTAAAATTGACTTCCTCACACACTTCTTTGTTGTTGCTTCCTTCAAGCCTGGGGCAGGAGTTCAGCTGTTTGATGTACAGACTGTTTGTTATGGGTGCTGAAGGGTGCATTTCTTTGGACTCAGCCTGCACTATAGGGGACTTGCTTTGGTAGAAGTCCTGTAGTTCTTGCTTATCCTTCAGAATCTGGGGCTGATCCAAACTTTTCTTTCCAAGATACAGAGCTGTCTGAAAACTCACCATTTAGATGAATTGAAGCTGTTTTGTCACATACACACACAGTCCAACATATGTTGAAAATATCTATATTGAGTAATTTGTTCAATTATTGAAACATTAAACCCAATTAACATATTAATTCTCTATAGCAGACACAGTTACTGCAGGTTCCACATTTTACTTGCAACTCATTTAGTCATGTGGTGAGAAATCTCAGCTTCCTATTCATCATTCAGAATTTCTATTGAATCTCAAATCAAAGCAGTACTGGCAAAGCAACAGAGATCTCCCAGTTTTATGCCAGCACAATGCTTGACTGATCAATTCTATTTTGCTTCCTGAATGTGGCAGTATGCATATTTTATTGCATACTGTGATTTTTGCTTGACAGATTATGCTGGCTCATACTAATTAGGAATAATATCAGAGGAGAGCTTTTTAATGAAATAAAGGAGTGTACTTCAGAGGTAGTCTTTGAGAACAGAGTGTATTTATTAACACTCCAGTGCAAATCTCCAGCTCCCAAAACTGAAATATGGACATATACCATAAATTCAGGAATCCAGTTAGGGAAGCCTAGGGATTGCATGGAAAATCACCCTTACAAACACTTTTTTTCTGTTTCCACCAGAATTTTCTAGATTAATGAAATAAATCCCTATTTAAAAATACATTTGGGAATAACACAGGTTTATTGGAAGGCAAATCTTTCCTATAAATTGTACAGGTGTGTTGAATTTTTTGTGTGTCAGGAGACAGACTGGGGTCCCCAGACTGGGCTGTGGTGCCTGAACTTGATGGGTCCAGGCTCTCATGTACTCTGCCATTGGTGCACGCTGCAGCAGAGTCTCCTGAGGGATGTATCAGGTGTCTATAATAGCATAGGTGCATCACAGCTCTTCCCTCCTCTCTCACTCTGCTTTCTTAGTAGGATATAAAAAGGCTATTTCTGCCCCAGTTAATAATCCAGGTGGTGGTTTGTCCTCTGGCCATTAGAGGAAGGACACACAGAAATGGTTTTCCATAGAGTTATCTTCTTTTTGTATTTATGACATCTAATACTGAGATGCTTGTCAAAATATTGCTTTGAAGGCATTTTTGGTTAAAAGAGGAGCTTAAATTTGTTTATCAGTAATGATAATGTAAAAAATCCAGTAACTGGATTTTTCCAGTTACTTTTTGAATTTTGTTATATTTTGATCTTTATAACATTCTCTAGCAATAGACTTTACTTTTAAATTATGCATAGTGCAAAATAGTACTTTAGTCCTTTGTTTTAAACCTGTGGCATCTCATCTCATGAACTTCAGAAACTTTTAAGGATGTATATGATTGTACAAACATGAGTGTATAAAAAGTATAAAAACTTCAGTTTATACCAGCTGACAACTAAGTATTACAGTTGTAATTTAATGGCATTTAAAACTGTATGGTGTTTGATATGATTCTATTCACCATTTAATAATAATGTATCTCTGTTGGCTTTAGGGATGATACTGCTGATTTTTAATAATAATACAATGATTCTCTAGACAGGAGTTTCTCCTGATTAATTGGAAAAATGAATGTCCATATTATTGACATGTATGCTTAAGTAGGATTGTTTTGGTTCTCCTACTCTAAAGTGAGAAAAGATTGAGAAGGTACTTAACCCAGTACTATTCATAATGTTAATAACATTGGTGCTGCAAATTAACAGAAAATGGCAGGCTCAGAAAAATAAGATTTAAATTTCAAGATTAGGCCAGGATGAAAAATGGAAATTTTGTTGCACTTGGAAAAAAGAATTCCTAAAATCTTAACAGGAATTTGGCTATATCTAGAAATAAACTGGAAAGAATAATGTTTTACATTCTTTCATACCACTGTGCCAGTGGGACAATCTTCTGTAGCTAAGTTAAGCCTAGCGCTGTACCTGAATTTTTTCTGTCATTATAATCACAAAGGTATTGCATGTAATACTGTATATATTCATCTTTTTTGCAGGCCAACCTTTACAAATCGGTGCCTATAGTAACTGAGAGTCAGCTGGTATGTAAAGCACAGCAGTGATACACTGTTTTTCAAAATTTGCACAAGTACAAAATTGTATAATTTACTGTCTTAATCCTTTGAAAAAAACTCCAGTCCATATCTTTTTACAAGGCTGCATTGCTTCTACAGAGCTATATTGGCTTTTTTTTCTGTGCTGAATACACACTTGTTTTAAGCAGCTGCAAATCCTGATACTACTTGTAAACCCATGGGCCAAATCCCAAACTACAGAGTCATGCTGAATCTTGAGGTATATGACAGGAGTAGAGTCAGCTGCTGGTTCTTGAACTCTTTTAATATTCCACTTGTACAATTTTGTTTAAATGCAAAAAAAGATTCTAGCATCTATTTCCTTCTTACACTCTGTTTTATGTCAAAGCTGCTTCAATGAGTGAAAAGGGTAAGATCAAGTAAGAAAGGGAGATTATATATCAGATGTTCATTTTAGCTCTGATCACAATTTCATCTTGTTGGAGCCAAAATTTCTGAGGAAGTGTCAGAAGAGAAATCACGGAGCCTGCTCAAGTGACAGTGATCACCAATGGATGCTTAGGGAAAAAAAGGAGATGTGGATGAGAATTTTTTCCCTTGTATTTCAACTAATGGAATCTTAGGGACTTCCTGAATAATTTTCTTCTCCTAGCAATATTTGATTAAATCTTCTTTAATGAGTTTTCCAGTTACTTTTTGAATTTTGTTATATTTTGATCTTTATAACATTTTCTAGCAATAGACTTTACTTTTAAATTATGCATGGTGCAAAATAGTACTTTAATCCTTTGTTTTAAACCTGTGGCAACCTCATTTCTTGTACTGAAATAGCAAATAATTTTTCTTTGCTTTATAAATAACATTTTTTTTTCTAGGTATTGCAATAATATCTAGACCTAGCACTACCAGTCATATCTGTTTCATGTAGAAAATTCAAAATTGCTTGGTCACTCTTTGAAAAGTATGGATGCTATTCCATATCACTGATGTACCTTCTTGCCCTTTTCTATATCTTTTTCAGATATTTGTTTTTGAGATTGGAAGACTAAAACCATAAACTACTCTTGTATAGCTCTGAATACAGAACTTTCTATTTTAATGAGGGTATGATAAGGTCCTTTATTGCTATTTCTATTCCTGTCTTAACAATTTATAGTAATTTATTCAGTTTTTATTACTTGTATTGAGCAGCAAGCCAATGTTTGCCTAGAATGTTGCACAAAAAAGTTAAGATATATTTCCTGAGTAGTAAGAGCTGGTTTCTCAGCTAATTAGTTCATTGGTGCATGAGCAAATTTCGGATGTAGTTTAGTTTTTTGCTGTGAAATGTGTCAATGCTGAATTCAGGTATGTTTCACCTGCCTTTTATCATTAAATAATTCAGTATTTTGCCATCTCTCTGTAACTCTTTGCACCAATATTTATAGTCCCCTAATTTTTATTACCAGCAAACTTTGTCACCTTACCAGACAATCTTTTCTGTCTGATCTGCATCCATAATTCAAAGCCCAGATTGTTGGGGTGTGTTTTAAGTTTCCCCCCAGTTATGGTTGCTCCCTCTCCCTCTCTTTTTGTAAAATGGTCCAGCCTCCCTTCTCCTCCCTCCTCTGTCTGCCAGTCATTGCTCCCTCCACCCAGTTCACTGTATTCCGGCTGAATTATCCCCACCAACCCTGCCCCGGAGCCTGTCCGTCTCTCGGAGACCTCTCCCTTCCACCTAGAAAGTTCCATCCAGGGCTTCGAGTGGTAGGCTGGTCTCCGGGGTCCCCTCCCTCCCTCCTTCCTCATCGGAAGTTTCCCCTGCGTGTCACCCCTGTTACCACCCCAGGTGTTATCCCATTGGTTGGCTGCTGTTTCCTCCCCTTGGTACCACCCCCCTTCAACAAGCAGGGCACACGGTACCCATCACCTTTTGGAGCTTATCTTCCTTCGGGCCGATAAACTCGGAACACAGATACCCCCAGAAGGACGGCTCCTTGCTTTTGTCAGAGTCGCTCTGCGTGTCTTTCAGTCTGGTGGCGTCGTCTTCCCACTGCCGTACCTCGTGCCCCCAGCGGCGCAAGAGTGGCCTTTGCTGCCGCAGTGCTACAGCACTGGGATAGTCAGAGTTGGGAACCTAGCAACAGCCCTGGTGGCTCCGTGGTAGCATTCCCACAAAGGCACTAGTGTAAACGGAGACTTGGGAAGGCACAGTTGACACCGGATTCACAGGCAGATTCCTCAGGAACTCTGCTTGTGACTTGTTCCAACCCGAGTGCTGTGGACAGGGACACCTTTAACTAGATCACATTGCTCAGAGCTCCATCCAACATGACCAGGGCTGGGGCATCCACAACTTCTCTGGGCAGCCTGTTCCAGTACCTTATCACTCTCACAGTAAATAATTTTCTTCCTAATATCTAATCTAAACGTTCCCTCTTTCTGTTTCAAGCAAATCTCCCTTGTTCTGTCACTGATGGAATGGGGCTGCAACTGGGACCTAACCCACCATTTTCAGTGAAATCTCAGGGACAACCAGGGTCATCATAACAGGAGAAAATTAGAGGTGAATGTGCCCATACCTCTGTCAACACTGAGTCTTCTGAATTTTGGACAGATATGATGCAAGGCTCGTTTTCATGCAAAATACCTTCTTTTCCTGAGGGAGGGTGGCCCTGTCCATGCTGCCCATAGAGAAGCACCCCGGCCCAGCCTGTAGCTTATTTCTAATTGTGCACTTGCTGACGGGGGCCAAACCCATGTCAGAGAACACCCTGGCACTGGATGAGTATTACTGATTATGGGTCAGCCTGGAACTTCTGCTTTGGCCCTGTGTAATTTGCTGAAAGTTCTGTACAGCCCAGTACAGAATGGCAGCCCTGTGCTACTGTAACAGCCTTAACATTTTTGATGTTGTTGTAGGAAGACCAACAGTTTCCTTGGCAAAACTTAGTTTTAGATTGTTTCTCAGTATGTCAGCTGTGACATTTGTCATCAAAGAAAGAGTTCAAGTTCTTAGTTTTGGATCAAAGACTTTATGTAGCTTGTCAGGGTGCTAATAAAGTGTTTAGAATTCTGGTTGCTGGCTGATATCTGTCACTCTGTTAGCAGAGTCAGACATAAACATATGACTCAGTCAGCATTTGAGTACATGATGTTGTTTAGAAAATGCTTCCTTAAAAGCATTTCTACTGCATGCATTTGGAAGAGGTTTCTTAGAAAAGGAGAGTAGCTTATCCTTGATGATTTCAGGTATCACAATGGACTTTTGATTGCATGGTTACATGGTGTGGAGGAGTGCCAGAAGATCACATGTATTTTGTCTGCATAATAATGACTTGATAACAACTGTACCTTTCTTTTTACATTTATATTTAACTTTATATTGAAATCCAGACATTTTATGGATGCTTTTGAGAAATACTGATAGAAAAGTAAGTATTTTTTGGTGAATCCTACAAAGATATAGTAATGAAATATGGACTAGAAATTAATTAAATAAGCACTACATCTTTGAAAAAGTTGATCTTTGTAATGAAAACGTTTTTGATGCAGCTTGACAGTTACGGCTCTAAAAAAATTAGTATCACTGCATGGCTGATTTTTTTGCTTTCAGTTGAATATTTTTCTTGATCAGACAAATGAAAGGGCCCCAATCTGTGGAGAGGAGGGAGAGCAGACAACACAAGTCTAAGGGAAGATATTTTGCTGCCTGGGCCTTGCTCTGCCCGAGAGTTTTGTGCTCCTGCATGCCTCTGCTGCCCTCACCTCAGACCCTGTGCTCTGTCCTTTCCCAGGGCAGAAGCAGAGCACAAAATACCCTCGGCACCCTCCCCTCCAATGGACATCCCACTTGCTGGATCCCTTCAGATCTTGTTTTAGGTGATCCATGACTCAGTTTACATGCTACATCCAGCAATCTCAACTGCATCATTTTAAGCTTATTTTCATAGTAAGCTTCTCTTTTTCCAGATTGACTGATGAAGTGTATTGCTCTTATAAAGATATAGCATGGTGTTATTGAGTATACCTATTTATTTTATAAATAAATCTAATAGTGAATCAAGTTTCTTCTCTGCATTTTTATACCCAGCTGGATACTGAACATGGGTAGCTGTGACAATACGTATTTCTCAGTCCCAGCTGGGCAAGCTGCCCCTCTGTGCTGCAACTGCAGAAGGGGTTCAGCAGCAATCCTGTTGTTGCCTACATAAGTTGTGACAGAGACCACTTATGTTCTATGAGTTAGTCATAACAGATGGGAATACAACTGACTAATATAAAAGTTTAAATCAACAGATATTTGAAGACTTGACTAGTTGTAAAATTCCAGTGTGAAAGTATACTTTTTCTTCCTTTTTTTTTTTGACTCACTGAACATATCTATTTTAAAATTGTCTCTCAGACTCCATTTAGAGTTTATGCCACAATGCATCTTGTCAGATTTTACTATAAGAATTAAAAAAACACCCACAAATATACTAAATTGATATGTTAATAGTTAAAATTTTTGTTTGACTGGCTGATAACCAAGGATTTTTTTCTTGCTGAAATAATCTAATTTGTCTGAAATGTAGGTATCACATATCCATGCTGATCGGGCTTTCTAAAATTGTGCTTTTCCAACTGAACTCTTAGGGATACTGTCACTGTGTCACTGAGGTGAGTGGCTTTACTGCTGGCATGACTGGCAGTGGAGTGCTCCCGTGGGGTGCAGAGAGGGGCTTCCTGAGCCCCAGGGGAACCTCAGAGGGAGCTGGGGAGAAGGACTGGCTGGACAGCCAGGCTCAGAGAGTGGTGGTGAATTGGGGTTAAATCTGCCTGGTGGCTGGTCACAAGGGCTGCTCCCCAGGGCTCAGTATTGAAGCCTGTGCTGCTTAGTATCTTTATTGATGATCTGTATGAGAGCATTTAATGCACTCTCAGCCAGTTTGCAGGTTGGCTGTTGATCTTCTGGGTAGGAGAGTTCTGTGCAGAGGGATCTGGGTGGATGGGCTGAGGCCAGTTCTATGAGGTTCAGTGAGGCCAAGTGCTGGGTCCTGTGCTTAGGTCACAACAACCCCATGCAGAGCTACGAGCTGGGGAAAAGTGTCTGGAATGGGGCCCTGTGGGAAAGGATCTGGGGGTGCTGGGCAACAGCAGCTGACCTGAACCAGCCGTGAGCCCAGGTGGCCAAGAAGGCCAGTGGCATCCTGGCCTGTGTCAGTAACAGAGTGACCAGCAGGACCAGGGCAGGGATTGTCCCTCTCTGCTCTGCACCGGTGAGGCCACAAAACCTCCAGTGCTGGGTCCAGTTCTCTCACAATGAGAAAGACACTGAGGGGCTGGAGTGAGTCCAGGGAAGGGCAGTGGAGCTGGAGTTGTTCAGCCAGGAGAAAAGGAAGCTCAGGGGAGACTTTACCACTCCCTACAAATGCCTGAAAGGAGATTGTAGTGAGGTAGTGATAGGACAAGAGGAAATGGCCTCAAGTCATGTCAGGGAAGGTTAATAGTGATCATTAAGAAAAATTCCTTCAGGCTGCACAGGGAAATGGTTGAATCACCATCCCTGGAAGAATTTAAAAGATGTGTGGATGTGGCTCTTAGTGATATAATTTACCAATGGACTTGGCAGTGGTAGGTCATTGGTGGGACTCTATTATCTTAGAGGCCTTTTCCAATCCAAATAATTCTACATCTGTATAATTTACAGTACCTTAAATCAATAGTATGTCTCCACTTTTGGTACTCTGTCTTAAAATTTCCACTTGTTGGACATAATATTCTGCAAGTATTGAAAAGATGTGTAGATGGAGGGCTCAGGTACATGGTTTAGTTGTGAACTTGGCAGTAGTAGGTTTATGGGTGGACTCAATGATTGCCATAGTCACTCCTGTATGATTCAGTGACTCTATGACTCTGGAAAATCCAGCACACAATCACTGGTATTATTCCCCACTAAGACTTTTGCTAATAGGCTTCTGCCTGGGTGTAAGTTAACAGCATCACAAGTTGTCCTTCCTTCCTTCACAGTTACTGTTTTGAAGAGCCCAGTGTGAAAGCAGATGTGTGGCTGTGCATAAAGTGTGACTTGAACTTATTATTCTGCAGCTGAACAGCCAGAAAAAAAAAACAGCCAGCAAAACCCACAAACCATGGCCTGACAGCTCTGTAGCTATTTTTTGTCAGTAATAAACACATGCCAGTGATGAAGTTCTGTGCCTAAAAGCAGCTCTTGCTCACAATCTGTTTTAGAAGTAGTTCAGGTGGCATGACACCTGAATAATTTTGGTGGTGAAACACATAATTAAGAAAATTAAAAAAAATATAGTTAGTACAGTCCCACCAGAATTGACTTGTATAACAAATATTCTGTAAATTGTCATTTTATGTGATTCTTCTTCTGTCTCTTTTCTCCTGGGTGTGCAATGGGTCAAGACAAAACCTGGTGTAATTCGTCCTGTGCTGGTGAAAGGAAAGAGTGCACAGCAAAAGGAGGAGCCCTATCAACCCAATCCTTTTAAAAAGTACCTTGAAGAAATCAGTGATCAAAATGTTGAGCAGGTGAGTAGCTCTCAGTCTGAAGGATTTTTGTAGCCTCAGCTAGTTTCCCTAAAGATGAAGGAATAAACATAGATCCTAGATCCTTGTTTTGTCCCGATCACTTCTTTTTTTTTTTTTTTTTTTTTTGCAAAGTTAGATGATTCCCCAAGGGGCACCTGGCTCCTAAAAGAAAATCTTCAAGCTGAGATGGGCAGCTGGGCATTCTACAGGGCCATGTTTTCTGGTGATGTAAAAACTTGTATGTTGAGGAGAGGAACTTCTCATGATATCTGTAAGAAACATTTCGAAAAAGAGGGTTGAAATCCTGTGCTTCCCTGTCAAACAGATGTCTAGATCATATCTAGTAGAAAGTGCTTCCTTTGTCTGAGGCCCAGACCTGAATCCTCTCTGAAGAGAATGACAGCAAGGACTGGGCAAGGTTCACAACTTCTTCTCCAAGGGTGACTGCAGAGGGGCCCCAGTGCATTTCTGTGTCACTTCCATGCATAACTCCCCCAGGTCCATAACTCCCCCAGGTCCATAACTCCCCCAGGTCCATATATCCATGTCCCTCCACAGACTGAGGGTACAGTTGTACCACATGACATATTGGGGCAGCAAAGATGCTGTCTTCCCCTGCAGCCCTCTGCATGAAGCCATAGGATCACTTTGCAAAAACACATCTTCAACTGTGCTGACATGCATGAGGCATTATCTTAGAGAAACTCCAGATAAATGGCTGTGACAGCCTTTCCTCATGCATTTGTGTTTGTGTGCATTATTGGGGAAAAAACCTTAAATACGATACACAATCTGAATGTCCCTGTAAGAGTTTGTTATTAGCCTATCCAGTATGTTCTGAATCTTCTATCTGGAAGGAAGTAAAATGAAGCCAATAGTCCTCTTGTCAGACACAATGAGAATAAAATACCTTACTAATTGCATTTCTCTTAATCCTGTGCCTCTCTACTCACATTAGACATTTTAGCAATGGCAGCCCTCTCTTCTTCCTTTTAAAACAGAATTTAATTAAGAATTTAATTGTAGCTCTTTCCATTCCTCTCCATATCTCTGATCTGATGTAGAAAAATCCAAGAACTCCTCAAGAATACTGCAGCAGTAGAGAAGAAAATAATTGTAACGTGAGTTAGTTCCAGCAGCATCAGAAGTGGCATCAAAAGGTTTCCATAGAATGTAGAGTTTATATAAAATATAAGAAAAAAATGAATAAAAATAGTGATTTTCTGTTTGACTTTGAACTTTGGAGGTTGACAGTGAATATTTGAGTTCAGTGACTACAGGTGAGTTGACAGTGAGTTATCCATGCTTTAACTTACTGAAAGCCTTCAGATTCCAAGGTGCTGTGCTGCTGTTTTCCTGGCATGAAAGAGCAGGAGAGTTATCTGAACATTTTACTATAGATCTTTTGCCCTAGGCCACATCAGCAGAGCCTTCCTGTAAAGGCAGAGGGGCAGTTCAGACCTCCCTTTCGTCAGGGCTGGACACTGATTATGAGGCTATAGTTTTACTGATGAAAGGATTATGCAATTCACCAAACTTCCTCTTTTCAGACAAATACAAACCTGGGGTTATTGCCAGGGCTTGAAGCATTATGACATTTGAAGCTAACTGTGGAAACCAATCAACTTACACTTTATAAATTATTTGTGGCACATATTACTGAAATGCTGACAGCATAGTAAGTCTAATGTTGTTGTTACAATAGAAGGCAAAGTTATTTATATGAAAGCCACACATTAAAATGAAAAAAAATATTGCACTCTCTTTAATAGATGGAAAAGTTGATTTCACAATTAATAGGTTCAGTTTTGCTTCCTTTATGTAAATGAATTATGTTGTACACTTTATAACACTGATAAATTGATATTTTTGCCCTAAGCTAAGTAATATTACAAGATGCTGGAAAATATGTTTTATTTTAGAAGATCTTTATAAAGACATCTTTGTTCTGAAAAAAAGAAGTAATGACTTGTATTCAGATGGATTTACTTAAAAAAACTGGCTTTGTTTGTGTGAGAAATGGCTATATGAGTCTTCTCATAGTCTCATAGAACAATTAATAGTATAATAATATGCAGATCTAGGGAAAACAGTAGTGTTGAACAAGACAGCATATGCTCTTAATTGCAGCTCCTGCCTCCCAGAGCAGGTTCATGGCACTGATATTATATCCCTTGCGGGTGGAGGGGACTTGGATGCCCAAGTGAGGATGTTCACAGTCTTTCAGCACCTGTGAAACTTTCCTGAGGGATTTTAGTGCCCGTAGGTGGGCTGCAGCACTGACTGTGGAACTGGGCTTGGTGCCAAGACAACAGCTTGAAAATTGCTCTGGTTGTCTCTAACTGTGTGTTTTTAGCCTGTAAAGACTAATGACTCATTCTCCCCCTTCAACTGCTCTTAGTAAAAGCATTTTGGCTGCACGGTGGCTGACTTCCAAAGAGGGGGAGTTCTTCCTACCAGTATTCCCCCCAATTTGGATAAATTTACTGCTTCCATGGGATATAAGAGCAAGGAATTAAAACTGGGAGACTGGAAGTTAGGCATTCTGTTCTCTGTGGAAGAGCCACTGCTAATCTGTCCTCAGATAAGATTTTAGGAGGCATTAATTGTGGCTGTGGGCCAAAGTGCTCATACTGTTACAGATTTTCCCTGGTTTTCTTTGAAGATTTTCCCAGTCATTCTGGGAGGTTCAGCTCTTACATTTCTATTCTCTCCCTCTTTCTGGGTTTTCTTTTCCTTTCTTTCATTATAGTACCGTTGCCAGCAACAACCTCTCTAGGTAATGCTGCCTCTCCTTCAAGTAGTCCATCTTGACAGAGCAGACCCTTTCAGACTGTCTTTGAGGAGGGTAGAGAGTAGATGTGATTCTAGGTGGAATCACCTTTATTAATTTATTGCTTTTGATTTTTCTTAGACCTCTGCAGTACCTCCCTGCCCTGCCAAACCTCTCAGTGTGACATTGAGCACTGGTGACTATGTGGGTGACATTCAGTTTGAGACATAATAATGCAGCCAGCTGTAACTGTTGACCTTCAGCTTCACATCCCTCTGTTGAACACACTCTGTGTTCTGCACACCAGAGTAGCTTGTTTGTTTTTCATTTCATTAAGAAATGTTGCTGTGTGGAAAAGTAAATTTCCTCTAAAAAGAAATAATTTTTCTTTAACAGGTAGATGATCTCCTGCAGATAATCCAAAGTAACTAACAGAGAAAAAAAAAATCTAAATTGGCAAAGATCATCTGGAAAGGATGTAGTTCAGCTCACAGATATCTTTCATCATCTGTGCTCTGGGCACAGTGTATATAGATTTACACTTATGTGCTAATAAAACTTAAGAAACAAGAAAAAACCCCAATTAATTTTGGTTTTTTCCCCCCCTGAGGGCCTATAAAACTGGTATTACTGTTACCTAGTGGATATCCACCCTTCAAACACTTTTTACAGACAGAGTGTATATTTTTGAGGTTGCAATCCAACAGTATTAAGCTCCCCGCATTTTTAGATGCCTTTACTGGAGATTGTATTTTTTCCCCTCACGAGAAAGAATTCTTTTCCTCTTAGTAAATTTCAGTAGTATTCCAGGAATTTTCTAAGTATGTTCTACTTTGTTCAAAAAAGAACCATGAAATACACTGGAACTGGATATAAATCTGTAGCAGTGCTGCTATGACAGCTTTATGAAGATTTTAATTTGAAACTGGGGAAACAAATTTTTTTTTGGAGGAAGGTTAAGAATTTTGTTACATAACTGTATAAAATGACTCACAAGTAGTGTTAGACAATGTGCTTGTAAATGTTTATTAGCAAGAATATTTACAGACCCCTTTGTCATTTAAAAAACAAATTTGGGCGATGGAAAAAAAAAAAGATAAGGATGAACTAAAGAGATATTAGCTACATTTGGTGTGAGCCTGTGTGACCAGTTTGCAGAGGTTTATCATCCATAGAAGCAGGACTGGTGCCTTTGAAGAGGCACAGCAATAGGCAAGGCTGGTGTGAAGTCACTGGGCTGCTGCTGGGCTCTGATCCTCTGTTTGCTCATGCTCACTCTTTTGGTGGGCGATACATTAGCTTCTGCTGGAACTAATCACAGCTCTTGTCACAAATTTTCTGGTTCTTTGGCTCAAAGGCAAAACACAGTGGAGTTTCTGGTCTAGACAGCCAGCCAACTAAGTGAGACTCCAGGATGTATTATGTCAACAGCCTTGACAAAATTAAAGTGCAAGATGTGTGCCAAAACCTGGGTATGCCTCCTTGATTCTATCTCAAATCTTTTGAAAATCTTTTTTTAAAAAGGATTTAATCCTTTAGGTGCAAAAAGAGCATACATATTGGGTTTTCTTAACCAGAAACACTATTAACTACTGACAGAACAGCAAAAAATATTGTGTATGCACCTTCATTTGTTTAACACTTAAATGTCTCAAAAGTCTTGTTGGAGTCTTGCTAAAAACCTTGGAGTGCTCCTGCTCATATACAGAAACAACCATCTTTTGTACCTTTCAGACACCATTTTTACATTGTTTTTTTTTACATTTGTTCCTGTTTTATTAAATTCCCCAAACATGATCATTTTATCATAGCACAGGATCCTTTAGGGATTTTCTTTTCTGTCACTTGAGCACCAGTTGAGCACCAGTTGAGCCACAGGAGGGAGATGCCCAGTCAAAGAATAACTGGTTTAATGGGACATCTACTGCATGTTTTTGTGTGTGCACTTTCATGCCAATGTAAATGTTTAGTGTAGGTCAGTTATATTGGCATGAAAGTTCAGTACCTTTCCTGGTTAACCATCAAGATCTATGAGACAAAAAATGGCGCAAGACAAGCACTTTGCTTTCTGCCCAGACTTCTTTTTTTGCGCCCATTAATTTGTTTCTGTTTACTTTTTTTTTTTTAATAGAAAATTGTCTTTTACACCCTCTGTATCCAACTGAACTGATCTCTCCAACTAAGTTCCCTTTGTGTCCTCCATCCATCTCCCTCACTGACTGTCCAAACCCTGGACTTTCAGCCACTTCTTTTCCATTGTGTGTGATGTTCATGAGAATCCTTATAGCCCCTTACAGACACAACTTTTTGTACAATAAGGTGAGCATCAAGTATAGTGTGATTCAAGATCTGTGTAGGCTATTATCCTTTTAATTCTAGGCAGAATTCAGCTGAGTCATTAGGATTCAGTGCTGGCAAGAGCTAAAGGAGATGTAGCTCAGATAAGCCCGTGTGTCTCACTGCCCTGGAGAAGTTACAGATTTCCCTTTCCTTAACACAGCTTGTGTTGGGTCTGGCTTTCTCTAGACCAACTAGGACAGGCTCCCACCACTTTTCATTCAAACTATTTCTTCTCTGCTTCTCTACTATTTCTTCTCCAGTTCTCTAAAGCAGTAATAATCTATTTCATGCCTCATGCTCAGATTAGTTTTAACATATACCCTCACTAAAGTAATGAGGTATTTATTTTTTTCTTGGTGATTGAGCAAAGGGAGACTAATCTGAGAAAAATACAGACTTTTCCAGTGGCTCTGTCATCCTGACAAGCAGTTTTCTCTTGGCAATGCAAAGTGAATGATGTTATTGCTGACATTTTTATCTTCTTTGAAACAGCATTGGAGAAGTTGGAGAAAAATCTCTGTAGAACAAGGTGTGTGGGTAACCGGGCTGGCTAATGAGCTTTGTAAGGTGAAAATTGTGTCCTATGCCTAAATTGAAGTATTTTTGATGAGCAGCTGACACAGAGTATTTACAGTACCTCAAGAGAACTCCTGCCCTAGAAAAGCATCAGCTGTGGAAGTTCATAAAAGATGCTGTTTGGAACCTCTCAGTGCATCCCTTCTATTTCCTCTTTTTCTAACAAAGAATCTGGCTGCAAATGATCAAACCTTTCTTCCAGGAGAGACTGTCCCACACTGAGATGTACAGTATACTTTGGGACACAAGAAGTTAAAATGTAGGCATTGGGTGCTGTTTCCTTAGGCTGTGTCTTCAGGGGAAGTACCAGGGTGAAATATGTGTCACTAGTTTCAGGCATGGAATGACAGGGAGTCAAGACTGCTTTGGAAAAAAGAGCAATCTCTGCAGAGAATACATGTTAATCATCTGTCTAAAGAAATACCTGGAAATGTCTTTCTCTCTCCATACTAGAAGCTTAGTTTGGGTTAATATGCAATATCCATGGTGTTTGATATTGGCCCGTCCATCCTGTGGGATTTAGAGATTTTACCATTTTACCCAATTATGAGAATGAACCAAAACTAAAACTAAAATCAGCCTTCCATTCTGTCTTTGAGACCACCTGAACAAAAGCACCTTTTCCCATCTGAGAGACTGGCTTAAAGAGAACAAAAGTTCTGTTTAAATTTTTACTGAACTAGGCTGACATATTAGGCAGAAAAGATTTTACAGTCAAATATTTTGGACAAGTTCCTGGTTCATTATTGGCATTCACATAAATAAATAAATAGTTCTTATGACCAATAAAACCATTTCTTTATAACAAAAATGGGTATTTACTGTTGTTAATGAAAACAATGCTAAAAAATCAGAAATTTGAATAGAAAGGTGAGTAAGTCAGGAAAAAGGTGTCTAAAGGTAACTAAGATAGTGTAATGTTTTGGTATATCATATCAGTTGTTCTTTGGCAAACAGAATAATCAGATGCCAATACTGGGCTATTTTAATACAAACAGAGTTGTTTTTAACCCAAAAACAAATTTTCATCAATTAGATTTTTTTAATGCTTCTGTTTTGGTCTGTAATATTAACATTCATTGATAAACAAAGGAAGATTAATTTTGATTTTGTTCTCATAATCAATATTTAGCATTTGAGTCAGTATATGCTGATAAAATTTCTAACGATATTTGCCTATTATTTCCTGTACCACCCAACTAGAATCTAAGGTAATAATGCTTTTAAAATTAAATTATTCAATTTATTGTCATAAATACTTGCAGTAGCAGAAAACATACCACAGGAGACACAGGCTAAAGTGTTGAAATTTCAAACAGTTAGACCCATTCTATAAACAACATCCCGACAGCATGGGAGTTCTTTATGTTCTCTACTAAACCTAGATTATTTTTTGTGTTAGTTCCATGAATTTTCCCGTTTCCACTTCTCATCCTTTAGGATAAGGAATAACAGTGACTCGCTGTCTCTCCAGCCACCCAGTAATCACGCGGTCAGTGTCCACAGGGTCAGTCTATGAATGTTACCTTTCTAATTACATGTGGTGTTTTGCTTCACCTTCCACTAGAGGGCAAAACCTACTGGAATAAATTCTTATAACCATTCTAATATGTTAAAAATGCAGTATTGAAAAGGGACAGGAGGTCACAGTGAATTAAGTTATTCTCCACCTGCACTATTGTTAAAAAATTACCTTAAACAATTGTTCCCTCAGAAATGGGAAATGGAAACAACAAAAACAATTAGCTGTTTCTTATACTAGGGAGACTGGATATGGTGAGGGCCTAAAGCCAGGATCATGTCATTTGTTGGCTCGGAGTATAAGATAATATCAGCTGTATTGATCTGAAATGCTTATTGAAAGGGCACTGTGGTGTTGTTTAGGCAGGCTTGACTTGGTGCCAGATTGTTTTTTTTGAAATACCTGAATCTCCATAGGTGATGAAATTACAGAGATTAAGCTGAAAGATAGACTGGGCAGTTTTTGTGGATTATAATTGCTCAAAGTGATGAAATATATAACATGTGTCCCAAATAATTTCACAATGTGGTTTTAAGATTTGATAGAGTAGGCAGTGGGAACCAAGGTATTGTGTCTCTCTCCTCACATCTGTGCACAGGCTACTTCTGAAATAAAAATGTTGTCCACTTCAGTGATCTGATTCTGCTCTTACTTGCCTTGTTATCTCTCTTGTCCTCTCCTTCCCCACTCTCTTGCCCAGCCACTAGGTGCTGCTGCACTTGTTTAAACTCCCTGGATTGAATAATTACATGATTTAAATGTTTTGTTATTAAGAAAGCTCCTCTTCCTTTTGATTGTAACAAAACAACTCAGGAAAAAGGAATTATATACAAGTATTGTAGTGATGGAGAGTCTGAGGAAATGTGGAGCTCTGTGGTTTACTCCAAAGCATGGTTCTGATGGGAGGGAATCCCTCCAGTCTTTAAGGGAATATGTGGGGTTGAAGAGCACAACCCCACACCTGGGATACTGTGTCCAATTCTGGTCCCCGCAATTCAAAAAAGATGCAGACAGGCTGGTGAGAGTCCAAAGAAGGGCCACAGATGTGATCAAAGGACTGAGAAGGAGAATCTGCCCTATGACAAAAGACTGAAGGAGTTAGGTCTTTCCTTCCTGGAGAAGGGAAGGCTCAGGGAGGACCTCCTCACAAGATCCCAGTACTTAAAAACTAGTTAGGGAGAGGACAGAGGCTTTCTCTTCTTATGGAGCCACATGGAGAAGATGAGGTACAATAGGTTCAACTAGCAGTAGGAGAGAATTAATCTTGTTATACATAATATTTGTTTTGTGAGAGGGACCAATCACTGGAACAACCTCTGTAGGGATGTTTAGAATCCCCACCACAGGTGTTTTTTGAGATATGTTTGGACAGGATGCTAGATAACCTCACCTAGGCTCTATTTCCCTCAAAAGGCTGGACCCTTCCAATTGGTGCTGTTCTAAGATTTTATGTTTTATATTTAAATACCTCTCAGGGCTGAGACTACTAGCTTTTAGAAAATTAGCTATTTTTTGAAGGAGAAAGGAATGACCTGCTCATGCAAAGAGGCAAGAAATGAATGAGTGTAACTCCCTCAGCCTCTAAGTCCCCAGTGCCTTTCAAACTTTTATTTCTGTCAGCAAGGGCTGAATTCACAATTTATGAACACCTCTGTGAAAATCTCCCTGTTTGTTAAATATTTAGCAGCACAGCCTTTGAAAATGAATTGGAGGAAGCTGCCTTTTTGCAAGGTGTGAGAAATGTTAAAAAATTACCATTTCTGTCTGGTCAGGCATTACTTATAACAGTAGCAGAGGACAAGTTCTCTTTAATGTCCAACTTCGTGCTGAAGCCAATTTAATTTTTTTCTTAAATGGTCTAAGTGGAATTTTCTTGAAACCACTAAATGCAGTCATCCCAAAAGTGTCAACTTTTCATAATCACTTGCAGGTCTCCAGACTCATAGGTAAGCAGAATATTTAAAGGGAGTCTTTATTATTTTTTAAATGAAATCTATGGTGTTTACTTCATCATTCAATTTCCTACTCATTGGAGTTTGTATTTGATTAATACTAGCATAGTGGGAAGTGACATTTTGTCAGTACAACAGCCTTTCAAGGTTGCCATGGAAAAGCACTTTTCTCCCAGACATCATCCCAACAGCTTTTATTTTCTAGAAGACAGTTTCTTTCTCTCTTTTGGACTTTGGTATTTAAATGCTGCACTTGTGTAGGTGTATTGTGGCTGATCAATTGACTATCTGTGACCCAGAAAAATTGCTTTGATATAAAAAAAGATATCAGGTAAACAAGTCAGTTCATTGGTGCTGAGCTACAAACTGGACCTCCTAGATGGGAAAATATTAATGATTCATATTTCAGTGTCTTCTTTGTGTATTATTTTTATAGCATTTCTTGGGCTTAATGATTTATTTTAATGATATAATATTTAGATGACATTTCTATAACTTTTGACTTGGTTTGATAATGCCTTCATAAAATGGGTTTAGAGCACCTGCTCAGCTCATGTTTAAAGAATGGTGTTTATCTTTAAACAATTTTTAGAAAGATCATAACTTTCTAAACATAATAAATTGCTTTATTTTAAAAGCCATTGAATTAGCAACAGAACTTGAAAGTATCTTAGGCTCAACAGCAGATCCAGGAACATGCCCCTAACATGGAGGTGTCCTAAGTCTGGCTCCACCTGGAATAACCTCAGCTACCCATTTCTCTGAAGACAGCTCCTCCAGCGATTACTGTGGCACTGCTTTTGGCCTGGGCAGTTAGACAAGTTTGAGAGCATTTCTGTCCTATTTCCAGTAGGAGAAGCTGTTGATGGTAGCACCCTGGCATTTGCACAGCACAGTGGGATCAAGCCCCAGCAGACACCTTCTATGCTTAGAAACTGAAACATGCTTCCCAGTGAACACGCCCAGGAGTGTTCAAGTTTCCTCTTGAAACATAATTACAGCAACTTCTGTTTCTTTCTGCCTTTTCCTTTATACTGGCTGTCTCTGCTAGGACAGATTAAACCAGTCTTAGGCACCAAATAGTGCTTTAAGATGTTTTGTCTTGATTCTTAGAAGCCTCTACATAATAAAAATTTAAGGGAGTTCATCCTTATATCTGGCTTTCTAGGGTGATGGCATCTAGCCTTCTGCATAGTGGATTTCAGACAGACATTTTTTATGCAATAAACATTCCCAAATATAATAGAAATTCTGTTCCTGGCTAACAACCCACTTCTGAGAACAGAAGCAACGCAGAGGTAAAGGTTCTTATTATCAACATTAGCAGAATTATGTAATTGAGTGAAGAATACCAAACCAGATTTGGTGTGTATGAAACCTGTATGAGAAGCATAAATTATACTTGTGCACTTCTAATTGAAGACAGTGAAAAAGCAAAGCCTGAAGGAAAAAGAAAATCATAATTATTGGAAACTATCCCAAAGCAGCCAGAGCTATACAGACATTCTTATTGCAAATATTTCTATAATGTATACTGTGAAATACAGTCTTAATTAATTTCAGTTTCACTTATATTAGATAAAAGCATAAAATATAACGAGTTCTGGTGAAATTCCAAGGATATACTCAGATCTTGAATTCAGGAAGTCAGTATTTACTGATTTACAGAGATATTGCGAACTAGCCTTTTCTTTTTCTCAGTTAAAACTAGATATAATTTTACTAGTTATACTATGGGCAGAATATGTTCTTAATGCAAATTTTTATATAATAGGTGACAGTTACAGATGTGGACTCTTGAAAATTCACTAAAAGTTTCTGGTTTGAACTTGAAGTAGCTAAGGTTAAAGATCTCTTGCACCAGAAACTTGCTCAGAAAACGGGGAGTTTTCAGTTTAGCAGCTAATCTGGTAATAAAATATGTGGGGGAAAGTCAGCTCTTTAAAATTAAATCCAATTCATTTCACAGTGTCACCTGGAAAGCAGTTAGACTCTGGATGTTTTCATTCAACAAGAAATGAGCCCCTTCCTTGGGCAGGAAGCATCTAAGCAATGACTATTTTGATGAGTCCATAAATAGTTCACAGTCAATATGCTGAGGGAAATTTCAAACACTTTTGTTGTTGGAAATTCTGACATTTTTCTTTCCAATATAGATTAAATTTTGAAAATATTTGAATACTCCAGAAGTCAATATGCACCTTTTGGGTTACATGAGCTAACTCAAAGCAGATAGCTCTAATCCATGTGAAGAAGATGTTTGTCTTTGCTGCCTTACCCTATGGATGTGTAGGTTGTGGTTCTCATGCCTCAAGTCTTCATCATGGGTCTGGAATCCTTGCTGGCCCCTAACTCCCATAATCACCAATAGTGAAATCAGCCCTGCAAGGAACTGCAGTGCTTCATTAGCACACAGCAGAAAATAGAGGCTCTTAACATGATTGCCACAAAGTGGGTAGTGAAATGCATCTTAGTATTTTATGGAAGTGATCCAAAATGAAACATCCAATACAGAAAACACAGTATTATAGTTGCAGATGGAATTGAATGCTTCATTTTAATTTTCTAAATTACTAGCAAGAATTTGCAAGAGAAATCAAAATATTTTGCAGAAAGCTTTTTTTTTGTTGTTGTTGTTAGTATTTTTCATTGAAAAATAATTTTGGCAGAAAATCCTCAGTCAAATCCATCATGGACTGTCCCTGCATGTGAAGTAAAACTCAATCCGGGAAAAAGCAGCCCAAGGAAAATTAGTGCACTGCTGAGCTTGCATGCATCTCCCTCCCACTCCATTTATAGATAAGGAAATGCTACTGCAAAGCCCTGTAACTCTTCTGGCCTCTGGTATTCTCTGGTGTGAAGGTGCCCGAGAAGCTGTGGGTGCCCTGTTCCTGGAAGTGTTCAAGGCCAGGGTGGATGGGAATTTGATCAAGCTGGTATAGTAGGAGGTGCTTCTGCCCATGGCAAAGGGGTTGGAACTTGGTGATTTTTAAGGTCCCTTCCAAACCAAACCTTTCTATGGTTTTATGATTCATTCTATTTAGATTCAAAACTCTCAGTCTCACTGCACTCTGGTGACCTCTGGGCCTGAGTCTGGAAAGAGCCTGTAGGGAAACCATGCCTGCCTGAGAGTTGTTTCTTTTTTGCTGGTACTTCCAGTACCTGGAAAGAGTTTTGAAATCTTCACAATAAAAGCACACGGCTACAATAGTGTATAATAAGAATTTGCAGGTCTGTCACGATGGTTTACTGCAGAAATCTGAAGGCACATTGTAAATCTGTAATGAGATCACTATTTCAACTTTACTTTTCCTTTTCATAGAGGTACAAGATGCAAAAGAATTTGGTGCTTAAGGACTGAATCTTTAAAATAGATTTTATCCTGTGTCATTTCAGAGACTAGAGACATTATAATCATAAATTGACCCATTACATTCTATTGTTTTCTTTCCCCTTAGTTGAAAGTGTTCCTTTCTCTGCTTCTGAGGGTGGTTTACAATTTATTGGTACTGAGTATTTCCTGTTCATTGTCACTCAGATAAAGCAAAGAGACATAAAACTTGTATGAAAATATTTGCTTGCTGTATGTGTTTAAATTAAAGTTTTTAGTCTTTGAGAAATTAGTTGTTTTTCCTATTGTGAAGGAATGTATCTATGTTTAATAGGGGTTTAGATTACCTAATTTATTTTCAAAGGGGATTAAAGACTCAACAGAGTAGTGTAAATGTGAATGTTCTCTGGTTACTATAGTTGAAATATTCTTACTTCCTATGTATATCTCTCACTGGTTCCAGTTTTAAGCTGGTGCCTCAATTAGCAAAGGTTGCACACCCTCCAGAGAGTGACTTAGATTTATGAAAAATGTCTTAACACTGAGAACAATTTACAAAGATTTATATTAGTTCAGAGGGAGCTGTGATTCATAGCACAGTAAAGATCAACTGACCTTTTAAAGGCAAATATGTCTTGCTGATTACAGAACTAAATGAGCAAAGGTCTAATGAAGATATTATATAACCACCTCTTTCTAAGACTTGTCTTAGTCTGTAAGAGGTTATTTTGGGCAGGTGTATAATTTCTCTTTGAAATTGCATGCTGCAAGTATTTATATATTGTAAACATACTCTGCTCTCCTCAGTACAATTTTGCAGCCAGAAATGCAGATTTGTCTAGTTTGCTCTTTTACTGTTCTTAGAAATAATGAAGAAAAAATGCCACATTAAGAGAAATCTGAGTAACATCTGGAAAAGTTAAAAATTGTTGATTAACCTTGTAAGAGTAATGCAGAAATTTTTAACTGTCACAGGAAAAAAGAATAGTAATTATAAAAGCAATATTCATCTCCCACCAATAGACACAATATTTTCACATTTGCATAGGAGATAGGGCTTTGACCTGAAGATGAAAGAATGCCAATGACAGAGTTTGATGAGGTCTCACTGATACTACACACCCATAAAAAGTACAAAGTCCTACTTGCGTTCACATCTCTGATCTGGTGGACACATGCACATTCCTGTATGACTCTGATGGGTGATAGTCACACAATGTCTACTAAGAAAGGGCTAATCCAGCCTCATTCTGCCTACTTCATATTCTGGTACTTTGAAGTTGGCTGTTTCATGTGCAGTCAAGAGCACACAAAAAAAATTCATATATTTAAGATAAAATCAGGAAGGAAAGAACAAGATTCTGTAGCCTTTTGCTTAAACTCATTACGGATATGGGACATTTTCTACAGCAAGACAGACACATTTTGGTTTATACTGACACTTGATAGAAATAACACAGGTAATCAACCTCTGGGTCTTCAGGTTGATGTCACCCAGGCCAGGGCATTTGTTTCCTTTGCAGATGGTAGAGGTAGAATTGTATGATTTCAGGCAAGATCTGAACACCTTTCTTTCAGAGACCTGCAAGACTGAGTGTTATTTCAGCAGAAAAAAGGTGCAGCACTTGATTTATATGTTCCATATTCACTAAAGTACTGCTTAAAGTTCTTTATAAATGAGCCATATGTGACTTCCTTAAGACTAGACCCACCTGACTAGTAGAATGCATAGACTCTTCTGTGATAACTTCAAGGTGTTTTGGTCAGAGAAACCTTGTGGAAACACCTAGAACTCTATATTGTTGACTAACTATTTTTCTTCATTATTATTTGGTGAATTCCTTGCTTCTTTTAATTAAATATCTCAAAACAATTAATATTAAGAGTTTCTCTCCAGAAAATAGAAATAATTTTCTTCCCTATGGAGAGTGTCACACAGTTTGGATCTTTAGTTTGAAAAGAGGATGCTAACAAAATAAAGGAAGCCAATATATTTATTGGACAAAAAAAGGTAATTACTTTTGTCAGGTCTAAGGATGGACTTGAGACCTCATATTCAAGAAAAAAGGTAAGGCAGAATCATGACTCAGAGGGGCATTTCAGGTTAAGAGGGCAGGCAGTGACTACCAGCAAGAAAGGCCAGGATGAGATAACACAATAGAAGAGCATTTTTCATTGATTTTCTCTCTGTACAATTTGAGAAAAAGAGCTGTTCCACTCTCAGGTCACTGCCTGACTAGGGCACTTTTCTTTCTTGTGAGCAGTGGAGAATTCTTCTCAGAGGGCTTATCTGTACATCAGAAAGTGAACAACAATACTTTCCTTTTTCTCTTTGTGGTTGACCCTGCTTACTTTGCCTGGGATGCAGATGTGCCGTATTCTGATGAGGCAATGAATATCATCTCTAAGGTTTCTTTCAATGGAATACACTTGCCAAGATGCCAGAGGTGCTGCTAGAACTATGTAGCTGTGTCTCATCAAGTATTGCCTAGGCTTGGTAATCATGGGATGAGGGGTTTGGAAGCAGAAGTTGTGTTCCATGCAGACCATCAAACACCTCCTGTGTGTGCGGCAGCAGGGCGTGGGGTAAGGTCTGGGGGATGCCTTGGCCTGATTGACACTGGGAGCCACATGGGTGTCAGAAGGAGGGATGTTGACACTGAGAGGATCTAGGCACCTTACCCCTTCCTTACCATTCTTTTGCCCAAATGTATTCTTTTATAAAAATCTATTGAATAAATAAAATTGTTGTCTAAAGTTGTTCCCTTTTCATTTTTGGGAATAATAATCACAGAAAAAGTTAAACAGTTAAAACCTTCTGTTGTCACTAAAGTAGATTCCTTCTTCTCTGGGAAGAAATCAGGGCAAATTTACAAAGAAAGAGAGAAATATATAACATATCCATAAAGCGATTGCAGAAAATTAGAGTATATTCTACTTAAACATATTTTTTTGTGTACATGGCCAGTTTAGCAGTTCAGTTTTGCTTCTCAAAAAGCACAGTGTAAAAATCAATTTTCTTAGAAGAGCAATATTTTTAAGCAATACATAATTTGATGATTTACTATTTGATCTAAATGCCAAAATAAATTAATGCCTTTGATACACTGAAAATAGCAGCTTTCTTCCAATCTTTTGGAAAATTCTCAAGCACCAGCATCTCAAAACTTTCAGCAACCTTTTCTTTAAACATGATGTCTCTGTGTCACTCTATAAAAAAATGTCACAGGCTTAAGATCTTAACACTGCCTTTATAAACTCCACCTGATTTACCTGCATTCTAATTAAATTCTCATTGAAGTTGGTATGGTTCTAGTTTTAAATGACTTTAGGGGCATTATCTCATACGAAACATATCATAAAGTAGGCACTTTTGCTGGGATTTTTACTTGAGATGTCTCTTTGAAATTCAAAAGGAATTTATCCCTTCCCCACCCTTTTAAATATGGGAATATAATATAACAGAAAATAGGCCATACCTTGAAATAGATTTTAATACAGACAAGGAGTAATGAGTCTGCTGAACACAGATTTCATTGCCTTGTTATTCTTAGTATGTTTTAATTTTAAATTTTAGTGATATTTTATATAGAAATTGAACTGATAATGGATTTCTTTTTTCTGTGTTTAACCTCATGCTCTGTCCAACCTGTGACATCTTGGCTCAGCAGCCCAGTCTTTCCATGGTGCCTATTCCAGAAAATGAGATGCTCATCTCCAAGGAGGTAATCAGTTGACATTTAATGGGTTTAAAGATTTGCATGCTAGCTTTGTCTTCTATTTGTATAGCCCATATAAGGTTGATCAGTAAAAATGTGCTGAGCTTCCAAACCTGCTTTTTTTCCAGTGCAGAGGCTGCATTAACATTAATTGTTCTCAATGATCAATGAAGAAAGAAGCCCAAGAGTTGTTTTGCCAACTGTGTTGCTTATGTGAATTTGAAATAACAGTAAAATTTATGCTTCAAGTTCCTAAAGTGTGCTGTTGGGATGTTAGCAAGTGGGAATGGTTAAATTATGCTGTTTGTTAAATAATGCAGACATATTTAAATAACACATTCCACAATTTTCAGTCACTGATATGGCTTCTGTTTTAAATACCAGGTACTAAAACAGCTACCAGAGGCACTTAGGATAGTTATTAAGAATTTAATAAAAGGCAGTCAAGAAAACATAAAATATAGATTTTAACCAGTATCAAAATTCAGTGCCAGTTTTTTGTTTGTTTGTTTGTTTTGAAGAAGGCTAAAAAACTTTCTTGACATCTAAAATCAGTTGCCAATTCCCTACTGCATTTATGTGTCTGAATTGTAGGACCATAGTAGTTACCACCCTAGACAACTTATTCAGTGAGAGAAGATGCAATCTATTAGTCATTATCAATTTTCTCTTGAGACAGAGCATATAGAAAATTAAAAAGATTCAGCTGGTACTGGCAAGTATTTTTTTTCCAACAAAATCATGAGCATGAAGATGAATTATAGCCTCAGTGTTGGAATAAACATATGTAATTCAATTAACTATCACACTCCTTACTCTGACTTTGGAATGTAAAAGGACATTGCTCATTATAGGATATTTTCAATACTATTTTAGAAATTCACCTATGAAAGCATAATTTAGTACCAATAATGACACAACAATGAATTTTTTACTACCAAGACCTCTTTTACCAGGTGCATTCTCACAGTTATTTCACTAGTTTTTTAACAAATGTAAAAATACAGATAGGAATGATAATTACATATTTGTAAACAGTTTGGTTTTAATTTATTATTTTAAAATTAGATTATAGTTTGTCTGAAAGCAGCCACGTGATAATTTAAATAAAAGAAATGGACGTTTTCCAGTCATTTTTACCAAATGAGTAACTTCCTTTTAGTTTTGAAAAATATTGTGGGAGTTTTGGGGTCAAGCTCTTCACATTTTGGAAATGGAAAATTTGCCTGAATTCTGCGTTTGTTGACATCAATATATCCTCACAGTTTATCTCAGTTTCCACTGAAAAAAAAAAAATAAGGGGGGAAAAAGATAAAAATGAAAAGAGGTTGATATCTTAGTGGTTGGGTGGATCAACAGTCTGCAGTTCTGCATCAGGAGGACATAGGCATGACCGTAGCCTCTTGTTCTCATGTGCATTCCTGGCCTCTCTGCACAGGGTGCCAGGGACATAGAGCTATTTCATATCTCTTTTTGTTTGAATCTCCATCACAGCTCTCCAAATCTCCTCCTTTGTTCCTTGCCTTTGACATTTCTGCTTGTTTCTGCACCATCAATCCCCTTTCCTCTGCCTCCCAGGAGCCACTTCAGGTGTTACAATGTGTGCTATGGAACTTTTCAAAGAGAAACCCAAAATGCCCTCACAAAGTGAAGTTAGACCAAGAATACCTTTCAGATCTTCTCAGTTAGGTTGTTGTTTTTTCTTTTTTTCCCCATCTCAGCTGTAAAGTTTTGGAAATATTATTGAAGTAATGGTGTGCCATTAGAAGACAGTGAGAGGGATTACACAGTTCTGAGGATAAATTTGTTTTTAAGATTAAGCAGATTTTCAGTACACCAGGAACTCTAAAACAGGTATATATACACATACATGTATACATGTGTATTTGTATAAGTGTGTATGTATATATTTGCAGCCTCTGATCATGCAGATGATTTTCCTGTATTTGAAAATAGAGGGAAGCAAACAGATAGATGCTTGTGTCTCATCTTTCTGCTACAAAATTTGCACATTAAGGAAAAATATGGCAAATCTAATGTAAAGACAGATATTTTCAAAGAGAAATCTTTGAGACAAGACACATAATTTAACTAATGCATTATTAAGATCAATTCAGAAAGTGAAGGATCGTGTAGTGACATAGTAAAGTCAGAAACAAAAAAAGTGCAAAATTCCTTTGGTTAGAGGCCAACTTGGTCTGTTCCAAGGCAGGTAAAGTATATTAAAACTGTCTTCTAAAACTTTCCTTATATTTTAAACAAACATTTTGAACAGAATTTCTATCTACCTTTTTAAAAAAAAGCTTAAATGTAGTACAACAATGGGAGAATTTGTACCATGGCCCATAGAACAACTATATCTGATGAAATTGTAGTTGCATTTATAAGGACCAAAGACAATTGATGGGAAAGAAGATTTATGAGTGCTGTTATCAGTACATTTTGTATTTCCTTTGATTAATGTCTTATTGGATGACTTCCAGTAAAGGTAGGTAGAGACAAATAATTAACTTTAAAGTTGAAAAAAAAAGTGTCAGATAGCATTTTGTACAGCTGAGCAAGCTCACTATTTGTGCTGGTTCCCTGGGGGCTGTCACTAATGATTATTTTGCCACTATGACTAAGAGGTGGACTTCAGCCCATGTAGAAATATCAGGAAGAATTATGTCAGGCTCAGCACAAGCTGCTTGGGAAGTAACATCAAGAAAGGACACATTTACTGTTTTCTCTATTACAAATGAAAAAAAAAAAATTTTATAGAACTATTTAACTCACTTGTACAGAGCAAATGATCTAATATTTTCCCAAATTTTTAATCTCATTTTTAGCAGGAGGAGGTGAGCAGGGCACATCATGCTGGCCACATGAAGGCTGAGCAACCTCTTTGTATGTTTAATGGGTGTCAGAGAAGACACAAATGCATCTAGAGATGCATTTTTAAAATTCTTTTTCATTTTTTTCATTCATTTTTTCATTCTCAGTCAAGAAGGACTGAACAAAGGCATGTGTTTCCCTTGAGATCTATTTCTGGAAATGGAAGTATAGAGCACTGATACCCAGAAGATCAACATTTATGCTGTCTTGGAGACAGACAGGAGAGCAACACAGAACTAGGAGCAGCTCAAATTATTTGGGACAGACTTCTTAGCTGACCTGAGGGTAGTGGCTTCTTGGAGATAAGTTGTTGTCAAGCTGTCTCTGAAAAACTAACACATTTTCACCATTTTCTCTTTTATGTGGTTGAGTTTTCAGAACTGTATGTTATAATGCTTTCCCTTTCTAGTGCATTAAGAAAAACAAGGCAGGTCTTTGTTGATGATTTTTAAAATCACACCATCTTTCAGGCACCTGTGTTGTTCCTTTTTATTTGGGAACCTATTTTGGCTCTAGGAACAGTTTATACTGAATGTCCACTTTATGAGTTTCATAACCCACAAATCCTTACCTAATTTAATATGTCTTTTTTTTTTTTTTTTTTTTTTTTTAATCAGTGAATTCTGTTTGGATGATGAACTGATTAGGAAAAAAATCTGCCAAGTCATAAGCCCAATATTACTCTTACTGCTATCATGAGACCCTTAGATCATTCTCCTATATTATCTAAATTATTGTCTACCCTCTTTATCTAAAATTATATATAGGCCCATACTTAACTTTCCTGCAATGTTCTTCCCTCAGAATGAGAAAGTAAGTGTGATTTGTGCAGTTCCAAAAAAACCCAAATGGGTGGGCAGACGCTCTGTGAAATGTAAACACCTCTAGGAAGGAGTGAGAGAGGAAATGAGGGAAATGTGCTGCTAGTTTCTCCATAGTAATTTGTTTTCCTCAAAACAAAGTATTCACTGGAAATAATAACAAAAAACAAACAAATCAACAAACAAAATGGAGGTACCTTTGTATTCAGAAGAATAGCATTAGTGTAATTTTAGCATCATTCTGTTACGGCATGTACCAAGTAAGACCTATGACTTCCCTGTGAAAATAAGAAAATAAATTAGTGATACTCTCCTCCTTATGAAATCCTCCTCTACAACCAGTGCATTTTAAATTGAGGAGGTCTGAAGGATACTTTTTGAAAGATAACTCAGCAATATGCCAATAATTTCTGATACCTACTGTCTTCCTTCCAAGTCAAGGTAGTGTTTGCTCAGGCTATGATGTGTGAATGGTGTTATAATCAGTCTCAGAATTTTAGAGTCAGAACCTTTTGTTGGGCATATGTACCTGTATAATCTGAAAAAAACCCATTGTGTACAGGGGCTAAAAGTATGTCCTCATTACCCTTATTCATCTATGATTTACAAAATCCCAAGTCTACAATTACAATTACTAATAAATTACTAACTACAATTACCAATACAGTTATTTCAGGTCCATGTAATCTTTTTCTGCAGTTGAGTAACTAATTACTGTTTTATCTGTTTGTTCATGAAAGATCTGCAATAGCTACTTGAGAAATCAATAGAATTTCTAAAGTCAACATTTATAAAAAGACTCTATGAGAGAAAGCTGATTCTATTGACTTCAGTGGTGACAGGGTTTTACCTGCTGTCTTTTGTGCAAAGTAACAAAAGTTCTTGAAATTTGAAATTCTATGAAAATGTCAATATGGTCCAAAGTTCTGTTAGTCTTTATTTACTTAAGGAGTGTTCCTGCTCAGAAGTCAACAATAGTATTAATCATTGATAGATTCTACATATAAGAGGAAAATGTACCCATTTTATGAAAATGTCCTTGTACTACAGAATTTATATAAAGTGTTTTACTTTAAACAAAAGCTCCAACCTACATGGCATTATCACAGCAAAGCAATGTTCTTCCAGTTAAACACCCTCCTCACTGGGCCCTGAATTATTCTGTAATGATTCAGCTCTTGCATACTGCTCAATACCTTTTCAACTTGTAAAGAAGATTCCAGCTTGTCAAAGCAAGGGCCTAATGGAAGTAGAGAGAACTCCACTGGAAACACTCCCACTCAAAGGTCAAGTTTATGCAAATACCTACTTTTTCCACTTGGCACTGATAGATCTTTCCAGACATGTTGGGGAAAAAAAGACAGTGTTGCTCCTTGTGCCTTCCTGGGAGACAGAAGCATGGGCTCTTCATGTGTCACATCACAGATGTACTCTTCAGTTCTTGCTTTCAATCTTGCACAAGTTTGCAGCCTTGTTCCCCAGACAGTGGAGAGCTGGTGTAGGCTTGTATGGCAGAACATTGCTGCCCCTTCCTCTCTGGAGTAGGGGTCTCACTGCCCTGAGTTTATTTTGACCAAGCCAAGGAGTGCAACCCTAAGCTCTCTCCATAGATTTATAGCAGTTCATTTAGCTGAAAATTTAATGAACCTTAAAATGAACATTAAATGTGGAATAATTACTGTTTTTACCAAAGGAGTAGAATTTTCAGGTGTTAGCGGTGACAAATTCATTAACCTCTAAACTGAATAGGCCACTGAAACAGTAAACTGTTGCCTTCTGATATTTATAAATAGAAAGGCAGGTCCAAACAATGCACGCTTCTAAATTCTCAAATAAAAACTTCAAATATCAGCAGGCAAACTTTCTAGTTACTTTTTACTGAACAGTGCTTTATTTTTTGTTTTTCTTTAAGATTTTATATGTTCAACAGGAATTTTATTTTTCAGCAGGTATTTGGGCAATATTTTAGTCAGCTTCAATTATATCTTCTTTTTTTAAGTAAAAACTTTCAGTTATAGCCTTGAAAGGGCATATAAGATCACCATGCTGTAAAAAGGAGAAATCATTATGTGTATTTATAGAATTTTATTTGTATGTTGATTGCATAAAAATAATAACTGTAAATACATTAGTGTTATAAGTTTGCATTTAAAAGTCTGAAAGGGCAGTAATATAAAAATGATAATGAGAAAGTTTGAAATATCAGTATGTGACTCAAACTGCAGTTTGAATCTAATTCTGCCTGGCATTAAGAAATAGCTGTTGTTATTGCTCCCCTTCAAAGAATGGCAGGAGTTCTGAGAAATATTTTTAGAGGAAAAGAACTTGCCATGAGTAGCCAGTTAGAATATAGTTATAGGCTGAAGATTTTTTTTTAAATTATACAATACTTAAGTAATGCATAAGTAATTAGAATAATAGAAGCAGATAAAAATTAGCTATAGTGTTTGACCACTCTTACCATACAAAATATTTTTCCTTTTGGCTAATTGAAATTTCCCCACTTACTGCCTTGTTTTCTTTCACCATGCTAATCTGAGCTGTAATTAAACCTTTCTTAAATGTCTGGAAAGGGAAAACAGATACCACTTAGTCTACTTTTTAGGTGAAACAAGTGCTATCTGTAGCCACCCCTCATCTGTCACACATCTTTCCCAGAAATCAGTGAACACTTGTAAGCATCCTGATAGTTGTCCATTGGTTTCCTCTACTTGCTTGAAAAAGCAAAAACTATATTTATCGTGAGGGCTCAATAATGGAAAATATGTTCCAGATGCAGCCTCGCTAGTGCCCAGCAGAGCGGGATAACTTCCTTCAACCTGCTGGCTATGCTCTGATTAATGCAACTGTACATGAGATTATCCTTCATCACAACAAGGCTGGACTGATGCCCATTCTGTGTGGTGTCAGACCTCACGGCCCTCTCAGCAGAGCTGCTTCCCAGTCAGTCAGTCAGTCAGTCAGTCAGTCAGTCACTGTCCTGTACCATTGCATGGGTTATTCATTTCCTCCTTCTATCCCTCCTTGTCCCCTGCTCCATGCAGGATTTGGTATTTGCCTTTGTTCATGGATCTTCTGCTAGCCTGTTCCTCCAGTATGGCAAAGTCCCCCAGAATGGGAGTCATACCCTTGGCATATGAGTCTCTTTTGTCCTCCAAATTAGGAACATCCACAGACTTCCAGGACATGCAGGTTTTCAGATCTCTGATGGAGACATCACCGTAGCATCCTCTGAAATACCACCTGGAGCAGAGATTTTGAACTGTTGAGTACTATCTTTTTAGACCAGCGTCCCAGATAGGGACAAGCTGCATTGGTTCACCCTGTAGTCTGTCCTACTCCTTGGTTTGTGTGCCAGGCTATTATAGAAGACTGGCAAAGTCCTTGCTAAGGGGGAGGCAAGCAATGCCTGTGTCACATGGATGCAAGGGCAGCCACATTCTCTGTTCTCCAAGAATGAGGTTCAAAAAAGAAGTGGAAAATCTAAAACCAATGTGAATCTGGTATGTGATTAGTCAAGGTGATACTTGTCTGTTGAAATTTGCTGTGGTCAGAAGAATTCCTCAAGAATGTCAATGCATGAAAAATCATTCCTGGTTCAGTAAGCAGAGCTATAAATTAAGAGTGCAGCAAACCAGTGATTAAAAAAAAAAACAAAACAGAGAAGTGCTGTATGGAGTTTTCAACCAGTTTTTACAACTATTCCTGCATAACATTTGCAGTTTTTATTTTCCTCTTCACTTTGTTTTCACTTTTTATTTTCATTTTTCTATAGGTTTCCAATGAAAGAGGTTCTGTTTAGATATGATGGTGAGTATTACTATTTTTTAAAAATCTGATTACAGTCAAAGTTTGAATATGTAACTACTTTGGTGTCACTTTATCAAATTTTTATCATTTTAGTTGAAAAGATGATAGGATGTTTTAGGTACACAATTCAGTATTTGGATAATAAGATGGCTATATTTGGTGGATTATTTTCTATGAATAATTAACAATGCAGAATAATTCCAATTCTTAGCATGACAGAATAAAGTCACAATAGAATTAATTTTAAGTGGGGTTCCATCAAAAGGTTGGAAGAAATTGAGGTACACTCTGGAATTAGATTGTGAAAAGATGTCAGGGAAATAAGATGAATATTTTTATATTTGAGCACATAACCACGTATTGCTTTTAAATGAATGGTTTGCAAGAGTTAAACAGTACCACATTGCAAATAATTCACCATGCTTAAGAGCTGACTTAATGTAGTACTTAGCAAGAAAGGCCAGCAAATAGGTGATACTGAAAAGGCTGAAAGGTTCAACGCCTTTTTTCCTTCCTTGTTTCAGTCTTCACACAAAAAAAAAATTATATATATATATATGACTAGAAGTTTATTTTAATTATTATTAAGAATTTGAGAGTAGGGCCATGGAGAGAAATGGAAAATAACACCTGAAGGAATACTGATGTAAATTGGAGTATTCAGGATGGAACAGCCTAATGAAATTTACCCTTACAATACTTAACCTAAGCAATTTCTCAAACACTGATTAACAGGAGTAAATTCCCAGAAAACTGGAGAACGGTAAACACAATGTTCTATCTAAGTAAAAGAGGAAAGGAAAATCTAAAGAACCACAGAAAATTCAGTCCTAACAGCATTTCCAAGGCACTGGAACAAAGTATTAAACATCTAGAGAATGGTAGGAAGATAAGATTATTTGCACAGGGACACATCAGAAACAAATCCTATCAAGTTGATCTCATTTCCTTCTGTGACAGCAAAGCAGAAACAAGGGTGTGTTTTATACACATCTTCAGTGTTGTCTCACATGACATCCCTAAACAAGCAAAGCAGATATGGCCTAAATGAAATTCATATAAGGTAGATAGGTACTTGATTGGAAAGCAGAACTCTGAGAAGAGTTATTTGCTGCCTGAGTGGGAGAACATCTCAGTGACTTCCAGAATGCTGTCTTCTAGCTTTAGCACTACAAAATTTTGCTATTAATTACTTTCTCAATGACATGGACAATAGCCTTACCCAATTAACAGATAATGCCCACTTGGGAGGATCTGCAAGCAGCATGGAAGCCAGGATTTTAATTCAGAAAAATCCACTTACATTAAAAGAATGGCTTGAAATAAATATGATACAATTGATTGAAGAAAAATACAAAGAAATATGAAGGGTGCAGACAGAAAAATAATGAAAATAATACTTCAGTTGAGAACCTGAGGATAATAGGGGAGGAAAAACTGAGTCTGAGTAGAATAGGTGATGCTTTCAGGGAGATGTTGAAAGGAATGCTTATAATATGATGAAGATAATTGCTTTTTTCCCCCACTATTAGTGTAAAATCAGTGGCATAGGATGTGGGAAACAAATGGGAGATTTAGAAAAGATGCAAAGGCTTCAGTGTCTTCACACAGAAGATAAGAAATAAGGACAGAGTAGAGGCACAGCAGTTTCTATCTTCATAATTGACTATTATAAAGGGATATTAGTCACTTTTCCATCTTTCGTATGAGTAGGAGAAAAAGAAATGGGTCTAAATTTCAGGGAGAGAGATTTAGTTTGAATTTGAACAGTTACACTTTTGTGAATGTAAGTCTGAAAAGCAGTTTGCCTCAGGCTGCTGCAAAGACAGGCAAGTTTCTCACAAGATAAATCTGGTCTGCCAGCTCTCATCTTCTCCCACAACTATAGGAGAAACAAGGTGGCTGAATATATCTTTTAGGTTGCGGTTTTTGTCTGTGAAACTATGAATTCTATTTGTTAGCCAGATCATCAGGTTGTATAAACTAAGTGACCTCAGTGTGTGTTATGCATCTTACTAATCTGTATTCTTTTGCAGAATCAAATTAGGATCAAGAGCTAAAACTGAATTTTGAAGCCTGTTTCTATATTAAGAAGGAATCCACAGCACCAGTCTTATTTAAAGCACCATTTAAAATATTGCTTCAGGTATGCTAGTTGCAAGGCAGTAATAACAATCAAATCTTATGTACTAGCATAATTAACCCCAGAAATACACACATGATTATGCCATTTCTTAAAATGCTTGCTGATTTAAAAGATGCCCAATATAACACAGTGTATTTTCTTTAGAAATAATATAAATGTTGAAATTAAATAAAGCTGTATTTTTGTTGCAAAGTGTTTTTTTGTGATTCTTGTTTTTTACTCCTGTAAATCTGGCTTCATGGGTTTCAAATAGCTGAGAGTAAATGCCAGCATTGCTGGGAAAGGAATTCTCCTGTGTGCTTAAACTTGGTCACATTTTGCCACCACAAAGACGCATCTATTTTGTGAAGTAGTCCAGGGATTATTCACGTTGGTGTCAGCACCCACAGCAGTCAGCAGTGACCATGCACAGTGATTTCCCCCTGCCATGCAATATTCACAGCCCCTTCGACCCTGCTGGGGACTCAGTGCTGGCAGAATTACTGTTGGCACTCCTGGCATACCAGGAAAAAATGCCACTTTCCAGTTTATGCTGCTGGGTTTTTGATCTTATGCTGCTTCCACATGATGTTGTACAGGCCTGGATCTTAAAGATTTTGCTTTCAAAGTGCATTATGAAAGTGTAAGGAAGCTGCTTGTCTATGCTTGCATGAGTTCTCTCCAGTGTCTTGGTCCTTTGAACCACAAGTCACCCCTGTGATGACTCTGACAACACGCTCAGGACCTTTGCATCACAGCTCTGTCCCAGAGTGCAGGAGCATTTTCTCATGATGAACTATGATAAAGACTGATAATTTAATGAGAATCCCTGTTGTTTTCATTAAAATTAATGTGATGAACTATGTTATGAAACACTGCCATAAGGAAAAACATTAAAATTAAACCCAGCTTAAGTGAATAGTCCATAGTCTACTCAGCTTTTTGCCCTATTGGGGCTGGTGGAACTTTAATCCAGCCTGCTTTTAAACTGTTGGATTCTCTAGCTGTGAAAACAGAAGAAAAGGTCAGCAATCAGTGAGTCTCTCTATAGGTAATATATAAATTTTTAAGAGTCTTGTGGAAAGATTGCTACACATTTAAGGGTGGTGGTTTTTTGTATTAGTTTCTTTCTCAATAGAAAAATAACTGAAGCTAACTTGTGAAGATCTTGTGAATAGCATAGCTATTAACCAGGTGGTGGAAAAAACTGAAAAAGCATTTCAGTAAATTCAAGAGTTTTTGGGGACAGAAATTCACACATAAAAATAGAACAAAAAATATAGAAAAATTTTAAAAATCATACATATAAAAACATCTATAACTATAAATGTGTTAAAAGTACTGTAGAAGATGTAATAGATCTACCCACTAAGGAAATATTTCTTGGTTTCAGTAAAGCACTGAAGTGGGAAAATTAATATTTAAAGCCTTGTGATCTGTGTGATTCTCAAAAGCCTTAGTCTGCTTTCCTGCTCATTTTTGTCAAGGCATTTGTTTTGTTCTGAATTTGTTCCAATACCCAATTTCTTTTCATCTTCAATTTCATTTTAGTAGAGCCCAAATCCACTCTAGCATGTCTAGCTGAGACAATTGTTCACATGGCTTACGTTTAAGCTTAAATTAACCCATGAGATAGACTGAACCCCATAGGTGAGAGAAACACAATCAAGAGAAAGAGCTACTGGGATTAGAGGAAGGACAAAGGAGAAATCCTTTTGTTTACCTCTGGGTTTGTGATTTTGTTCATCTCTGTGCACTTTAAGAAAGAGTTTCCTTCCATCTGTGAATGAAAAATGAGATTATATTGATAATTACTTTCTAGAAATTCTGTCCTGGCAAACAAATGGAAAAAGTGTTATGAAAAAAAATATTTAAGGAGAGATTATAAACAGCAAAAGAACATGAAAAGTGATTGCTTTTTCTGTAGTACTAGAAGATTAATGGATACTGCTTATTCAATAGTGTAATATATTTAGTCTAGGTTCTGATGCCTTTACCCTGATTTTAGTAATGATTTTCAGGTAAAATAGCCATTCCCAACAGGATCACAATGGCTGCATATCTTTAGTGAGAGTTTATAATCCCCTTTTTGCCTCAACTTCTCCTACAGTCTGACATGCCATGTTCACCCCCCTCTGTACATGCTTGTGATATTTCTTTTGTTGCTATGTGCTACAACTCAAGCTATCAAGAAAATGACTTATTAAAGTTGGCCCAAGTGGTCAGAAGGGAAATATGTCCAGCACAATAGGTGTATTTGGACAGTGACATACTTGAGAAAATCTGGATGCTGCATCAGAATAAGGACAGCCCTTGGTCCCAAGGTTCAACTGGCTGGCATCCAAAACCTGGTTTGGTATGGCATAGATCTGTGATCTGGACTAATTTTTAATGAGAAAATTGCTTAAATCTAGGGGAGTTCACAAGCTAAAGCTGTGCAAAATGAGAAAAGTAAAAGCACAGAAAGAAGGATTTTGTTAGGTTGGTAAGAGTAGCAACTCAGGGATAGAAAATAAAAAAAAATCTTTACCTTAAAGTATAAAAAAATCATTGAAAGTGGAGAATCAGAAAGTGGCAACTAGGCAACTCTGAGGATCAGCCTGTTAAAAGGATTATGATACAGTCTTACAAGAAGCAGCTGAGGGAACTGGGGGTGTTTAGCCTGGAGAAAAGGAGGCTCATCTCTATGAATACCTGAAAGGAGTTTGTGGCCAGGTGGGCAATCTGTCTCTTCTTCCAAGTAGCAAGTGATAGCATAAGAATGGCCTCAGTTTGTGCCAGAGGAGGTTCAGATTGGGCATTAGGAAAACATTTCTTCACTCAAAGGATGGTCAAGCATTGAAATAGGCTGCTGAGGTTAGTGGTGGATTCACTATGCTAGGTACATTCAATAGGCGTGTGGATGTAACATTTGGAGACACGGTTTAGTGGAGAAATCAACGATAGACTCAGTGATCTTAAATGTCTTTTCCAAAATTAATGATCCTATGATTCTAAGGTTTACTGGTGGGATCAGATAGGAGCACACAATTGAGATGAACACCACTGCACACAGAACTCCCACTTGGCAGCCACGCTGCCTTCCCTGCTAGCTCTGACACCGCAGACTGCAGAGGACACTCTCCTGCGCTTGGAAGTGCAGAAGGGCGGCTAAGGGCATTAACCCTTTCCCTGGGAGGACGCTGGTGACAATGGTGAAGGAAAGGAGTGGATGCTCCAGAGGATATTTAACCCAAAGCTTTACTGGTAGCCACAAGGAGCTCCCAGCCTCAGGGTTACCAGTCCAGAGAGACTCCGAGACAGTGAGAGCAATATCGTTTATTCAGGGGTGGTAACAAGGGAGGAGTTCAGTCATTCACCAATAGGGGAACAAAAGGGAGGGGACCGGGAAATAACTGAGGCAGCCTTTCACAAGGCTTAATGACAGGGGTGCCGGGGTCTGGTCCAACCACTCCATACCTCTCCCAGAAGCTTCTAGAGAAAAGGGATGGGGTGACAGACAAGGTTCCAGGGAGGACTGACAGGGAATGTTCAAGCGGAGTGGGAGGAATGGGGAGGGGAGTCAATTGAGGGCGAAATCACAAACTTAGGGGGAGAATAGGAGCAAACCAAACACAACACCTTGCAACACCAGCACAATACTTTCTGGGAGCTCATACTGTCAATGAAATACAATATAATGCTTGTCTCCTTCATCTCTGACTAGTTGATGAGGTTTGGGATTGGCAAATTCACAGTAAACATCACCTCCCTGAAGCTAAATGCAGCCATGCACAGGTTAATATGTTACCTGTCTTGTTCCCATGCTGAGCGCTGGCAGCTGCCCCCTCCCTGGACACGATGAACCCTGTTGTAACACACTGCTGCAGCAATAGTCTGTGCTGATGGCATAGTGAAAATGGCATGTGGTCCACCCTGTATTGGGATGGCAAAATTTCTGCACCTGATTGTGTTTCTTGAGAGGTTCCTCTTTGGGTATGAGCCACAATAACTTCTGCTACCTGTTCTGTAGGTCCTAGTGAAACACCATTTAGGAGAGCCCCTGCAATTTTATGGCTACATGGATGCTGTGCTGGTTCATGGACGCTGTGCTGGTTCATGCACAGGGTTCCCCACTCTTCACAGGCTTCACTGCACTGAGCCCAGAGTGGGCTGGCCTTGACACAGCACAAGAGCATGGCTGGCAAGAAGAATGAGATGGCATCTGCTTCCTCAGGGCTGACCAAGTGATGCAGCTGGCACAGGAAATATGCATGGTCAATTATTGTGGTGGGTAGAGCACACAAAGGCTGTGAAGCCATAACAACCTAATAACAATAACAATAACAACAACAACAACAATAATAATAATAGTAATAATAATAATAAAAAAAAATAGCCATGCAATGTTTGTAACACCTATAAAGTAATTTCCTTTTACCTGAGGTTGTTGACTCTGAACTCTTGGGCATTTGTGTGCGTGCATCTCTGTGTGTGAGGAATGGGATTTCTTTGGCATGCACAATTTGGGTCAGTTGCTCTTCTTCTACCTCTGGCCCTAAATCTGTTGATTCAAATGTCTGATGAATTTGAAGAACTGGTGCCAGAGACTGTGAATAACAGATCACACTGTACAGGACTCAGACATCTGATGAAATTTGTCACATTAGTGACCATTATTCTGATTTACATGTAACTTGGATTAACATCATAAGACTTGAGATGGGCAGCCCTGAATTTTTGAATGAAAAGTGGCACTGCTTGCTACCACACCAACAACCCACAGCAGAGAGCTGCCAGGCTCATGACAAACAGGGTGAAGGCCCCCCATTCCTATGCCTGCACACAAAGACTGAATCAACAATGAGAAAATCACTTTGACACACAACTTGTCTCTGCATAAACACATCTAGGAGCTAGTCATTCACAATTTGGGAGGATGAATCCTATTCTGCCATTAGTACAAGGTAGAGACAATACATTGTGGGATAATACTTGAAGCAATTTTGCCTAGAAAACTTTCACTGCATTGCAGCCATTAATAAGAAAGAGTAGTAAGCATAAAGTATTGTGGCCACTAGAAATCAGTGGTGCATTCTGGGCTAGGAGTCACCAGTTAAATTTCCATTTGAATTCAATGAAGGGGATAGATGGTATCATTGCAGAGTTTAAACTGGAGATAAGTGATTACATGGATTCTCTGATGCATTGAGTTGTGCCTCCTGGCAAATGAGGGTCTGGCATTGTGATTTCTTCCTTAACTGGCTGGGTGTTCCTTCATTTTCCTGGCATAAGGTCATAGTACTGCAATTTCCTCTGCACAAGGCTCAACTCCAGCCTGCTTGTGGCAGCCAGGAGAAGGGAAGGTGTCATGGTTGTCTGATGGGGTGGGTTCAGCTTTCCAACCTGGGTAGCACTAGGAGTCTTTCCAGCCACTGGTGTCATACCCTTCTCTGAAGGTGATGAGATTTTTATGATGCCCAGTAGGCTCAGTCAGACAAAGTAGGACAGCTTTTGAAAGAAAGGCTGTGAAATAACCCTGATGCAGCTTTAAAGAAATTCTTTAGAAATTTAGAATTCTTTAGAAATTTCTTTAAAGAAATTCTTAGTAGTTTTTTTTTTTTAAATTTTTTTATTTGTTACTCCATCAATCATTCAGTGTTATTAATATTTGAATTTCTGCCAAATGTGTGGTGTTTCCTGAAGCTCAAGCGTAAACATCAAGAACTGCTGACAGAGGAACTAGACAAACTTTTTAAACATTTTTGCACTTAACTGTGCCAACTAGAACCAGTCCTCGGACTCTAACTCAAAAGCTTAGGACAGCTGTTATGCTTGGAACAAGCTAATCTTCAACAGAGAACAAGGATCACGTCCAGCTGTTTTTAGTGCATGCTTCCACACAGTGAAGACAGAGCTCTTTGGCTAACAGAGGAAAATACTAAAAAAAAAAAAAAATCTATTTGATGAAGCACAGTGGAATAGTTTTGTGGGGTTTGTAAAGGTTTGAACAGAAACCATCAAGTGGGAAAAATGGGTTATATCAACTTTGTTGCAAAACAAAGGTGCTTAGAGCACAAGTTCATTTTTGTGTTCCTTTAAAAGAAATGTAACTCCTGTGTAAATGAGCTGAAATTATTTCCAAGCAAATTCCTTGCCTCTGGTTTATCACCAGCAGGTCTTTAAAGTGAAAAAGAGATATGCTTGTTCATTTAATCTGACAGACATTTACCACATATTCTTTCTTATGCTTCCAGAGCAAGGAGATAACTAGATAAAAGTATTTCTCAAGATTTGTATAAAGGAGATTTGAATTTTTTTTAATGTCAGTGCAAATCAGAGGTCATTTTCTTGGAGCTGACAGAACTTCACAGATGTAAGGAAAAGAAACGAATTATCATTCCAGAGAGCACTTCACTTTTTCCATGAACATATCCTTTCTCATCTCCCTTATATTTGTTGCATCATTACAGTCAGTGACAGAATTAAGGTTGTCCAAATTCTTCTACTATGAACAAAACAAAAACAAACAAACAAACAAACAAAAATGCAGAACAAATTTGAAGGTTGATTTATGTACCTTTAATGTGATGGGCATTAATTGCCTGTTTCTGACCTTGGCCTTTCTGTTATGTTTCGTACAGAAGATTGCCTGCAAGACAGAAAAATAAAATTGTGTGCTCAGAGGTAATTTTCTCTCATCTGCAGCTCCTTAGCTGTGACAAGGACAGCATAGGAGGCAGGTCCAATAAAAGCACTGCTGCCAAGAAATTGTACTGAAGATTTCAGTATTTGGATTACAAGCCAAAATATATAAACGTACACACATTTTACCTCTTAATGTCTCTACCATTCATGGCAATGCATCCACACTGGCTGTGCTTTCAAAAGTAGCTGCCCTTCGATGCTGTGCCTTCCCAAGCAGTCCAGCTGAAGTCACAAAGGGAAAAATCCCCTTAATTCCCTAGAAAGCAACCTACCATCAACTTCTCTAGGTTCCTCTCGCTTACTAAGAAATGGAGACAGAAGGATGACCGGGTTTTACCTCTGCTTGTTCAGCTTTGGAGACTTAAACTGTCTTGTTCAGATCTGAAATTGTGTGTGGGGATTTTATTCCAATTAAGCTTTATGTACTATCTCTGGTAGAACTTCAAAGTTCTTTGGTATTTTTTCTGGATCTTTTTCTAGCAATAGTACCATGTATATTTATTTCAGCCTTCTGTTCAAAACCCTGGAGATTACAGATCAAGTAGGAAAGGCTGTTAGACTTATCCTTGATATCTGATTTTTTTTTTGTGTGTGTGTGAATGTGTAAATACAGACATTTACTTTTTAAATAGAAATGAGCACTTATGCACTTATCAGTGGGTTTTATTATGTTCATTAGAGTGACTGCTGACTTTGTTTTGACTACAGAAATGCAAACCTTAGCAGAATACCTTTGAGTAATGGCTTATACTGAATATCACCTGATTTTTTTTTCTGAATTTGCCCATAGTAGAACAAGTGAAAAAAGGGAAGCATATAAGGCTAAGATAGATCACTGGAAATAAAATTGAAATGGGGGATGCAGGATACGTTTACTGCAGTGATGTCACCCTGCTTATCAGATAGGAAAATTTAGATAGATACAAACTAAATGTTAAAGGTTTTCTAATCATGTGGAGAACATGGTGATTATAGGTACACAAAAAGAAAGAGAGCTTCCTTTGGCACCATGTACTCATTCCTCACATTGTTTTGATTTTAGAAGTCTGAAGTACAGAACTGAAATACTGGATCATGTATATTTTATATATGCTGAAACTTTGCTGCAAACTTTCTCACTTGCAAGGGATCACACCAAAGTTTCATAATGATGAATACATAGCTGTGGCTCTGTTTCCAGTACCTCTGTATCTTGGACAAATAAATCACTTTACAACATACCTGATTAATAATTAACATGTACAGAATCTTCCTGGAAAACTGTAATCTGCTGCTTTCTGTTCTGATTGCTTTCTGATTGCTAACTGGAGGTACTACATCTAGAGTAAATGAACATTTGCTGAGAAAGTGAAGGACAACAAGCCTTAGAAAAGGCTTCTAGAGGCACAAGAATGTGGCACAGAATTCAGATATTGCTCTTCTATTGCATTGCCAGTGAAGTTTCAATGGCAAAACATCTTGAATCTAGAAGAAATGTCCCCGAAGGATTTTACTCTGTAAAAGAGAGTGGTTCTGCTAAGTGGAACAGGATTAAAAGGAGTCTGTATCAGGGAAGCTCCTGCAGGATCCGAGGCTGTTGCACGGGGAGGGATGATGAGTGCAGCTTTACCATTGTCTCCAGAGCAGCCGTGTGTTACTGTGACCAGTTCTGCACCTCGGGCTCCCCGGGGCCTGTCGACTGCTGTACGGACTACTGGGACGTCTGCGCGCGCCACGCCGAGCCCACCCGCTCAGAGGAGCCTTGGCCGCCTCCAGCATGGGGTAAGCACCGAGAAAATGCTCGGCTGCCTTTAGTGCATCACACTGAAAAGATACACAGAATTAGAATCCTGAAAATATGACTGAAGACAGAGTGGACAAAGACACTCGGTATGAAACTGGAGTGAGAATTGTACTTGCTGTTATTTCTTTGTCTCTAGGACATTAAGACAATCAACATTCATTGTATTTCTCTTGGACAGGACCTCTGTTTTATTTGAAACTTCTTAAATAACCTCATTGGGTCAAAATTTGTATAAACTTAAAATTTTCAATAGGGTTTCACAGATTGAGATGAACAGGAAGCTCTAAATATTTGTATCTATTAGTACAAACAAATAATCAACAAAACTGAAGGTTGTCCTGAATGATAGTGGCCTGAAGTGTTCTGCAATGCTTTTGATTCAGCATAGGTTTCATGTGGGACACTGTTTCTGGTGACAGCTCCGGTGCAGCACTAAATGAAGGGATGTGCTTAGAACAAGGATTTGTGGCATATTTTAGTTGCTTACTAGTTAGTTTGCAGTGGAAGTCCCTCCAGGACTACTGTAAGTCTAATTATTTTTAGTACTAAAGATTGCAAAAAAACCCGTTTTTCAAACATCTGGCCCTCCCTTGGCTTGTAGATAGGCCGAATCTCTGCTGGTAAAGAAAATTTCGACTATGTAGCTTCTTATTATCAATACATCAAGTCTGGCTAAACATGTAGAGAATGTACCAATGTTTCAAAAGTCTAAAATCAACAAAAGATTACTGTGACTTCTTAAAATTAACTGTCTCTTTGCAATAACCTTGCTGCTTGCAGTTCAGCACATAGAACACAAGCTGTTCAGGAGGCTGTGCTCTTAGATGTAAAATAGTAATTCTTCAGTGGGTGTTTTGAATCTGATGCTGAATTTATTTGCTGTGAATGATAATATATTTTCTAAAAAAATAAAATACATTAAACTGCCTTCAGTACTTGGAAGAAACTGGAACTGTATTGCTGACTTTCAACTAAATAATTGAACTGTATTGCTGACTTTCAAGCATACTGCATAAAAACAATTAATACAATAGTAGCAAGAGTTTTCAGTAATTCACTTGAAGAATTATTTTATTTTCACACATCTATATGTTATGTTGGCAGGTTGTTATAAAGATGGCCGATATTACGGAGAAGGAACAATAATTAAAGACAACTGCAATTCCTGGTAATGTTTCAGAGAACAGCAAATTGAATTTTATGTAGAATATGTTATGAAACAGGAATTAAGGTAGAGAGCATCTTTAAATTCATATTAAACATGTAATCAAATCAAAATGGCTGCAAAAGTAGTGCTGTATATTAAGATTTTGTGGAGGTAGATTACAGTCAATTTAAATGAACAGTAAGAGGGAAACTGGAATTTCTAATCAAGATATGAATATTAGACTATTCAAATCTCTTCCTCACTGGCCTAATTCTGTTCCTGCTCAGTCAGACATGAATTGAAATGGTTTTCTGAATGCAGATCAAACAAATATAACAAATATCATTAAACTTTATGAAATCCTTCCTCCTTGGTTGTTTTTTTTTTTTTTTAATGAGTTATGAGAACTTATATGAATCTGTAAGCAAAGGATATAGTTATAGTTAGTTATATTTAGAGTTATTTATGTGGAAAAGTGGTGAATTGTTTGAGCTTCCATTTCTCTGCCTTGGGACAGAAGCAGACAGTGCAGAAAGGGGAGCTTTGCTGTCAGCCCTGGCAATTGGCTGCCTAAGCTTTGCCTCTCCAAAAACCAACCCTACCCTGGAGTGACTGGAATCCCAGGTCTCCAGCCCCACCCAAATAGGGCTGGAGCTCCCACTGTGCTGACTTTAGCCCAGGGTCCTTGGAGCATGATGTCTGGGGCCACAAAACCCTTTCTGAGTTTCCAGAGTAAAACTTCCTCAAAACATCACATTTTTTCAGCATCAACGTCAACATTACATTCTTTGCTTTGGTCCCACAAAAATGGAAGCAAAATGTTTCACATATGACCTTTCTCACAAACTTTAAACCTTCCTACCTTGTTCCAGCTCATTAGACGGTGAAGTAGGAAGAAATGACTCTATGTTTTCATAAATGCTCTGTGACAATTATATTGTTCGCACTTTTTTCTCCCTCCATCTGCCTTCTGCTGTTAAAGTGCATATTTTTCCTTTGACAATTCTTTTGTTTTTGTTTAATGATATTCTTTTCTTTTCAGCAAATGTTTCAACAGTCTCTGGAAATGTTCAACAGACGTATGCCTTGTTCGCCAAGACTTAATTCAGCACATCAATTCTGGAGATTTTGGGTGAGAACCCTTGTATTTTAACGTTTTACTATGCATCACAGTATTTCTCATTCTGTGTATGTGCAAATAACAAGGTATGCAGTCTTCCCCACCCCTTCTTTCTCCAAATACATTACAGCAATTTGACACTAAGTATGCATTTGTGAAATTTTCCAAATCACTGGCAGATTATAAAGCTTTAAATGGAAAGATAGTGAACATCTCATGCTGGTAAGAGAACATCTGCTGTAAACATCTATCTAAAATGTTCTCCAAATTTAGAACAATTTATTTTCTCTCAAAACAAGATTTGCATCATCTTCCCTGTTCTTCACTGTGTTTATTACTTGGGATAGATATTTAAAGTAATTTTTTCTGCTCCCTTGAGAGCACTGTTCCATGTAACAGGACTCTAGGTAGCACTGGAAGTGGAGAAGATTGGTGTAATGGGGATCCAGTTATCAGAACTTGGGGGGCTTGGTGTTTTCCTTGCTAACAATCTCATTCCCCTGGCTAGCGCACAGAGATTAGGGACCCTGCTAGTGGATCTGTGCCTTGGGAGCCTGCAGGCTGACTATAGACAGAGATACAGGGACAGCCTCCCTAGGATCTGGGGTGCCAAATTCACCAATGAAGCCTGCCCAGGTTTCAAGCTGTCAACAGTGCTGAAATATTTTGTACTTCATGACATTTAAAGCAACTTAATTAGGATAAACAACCAAGTTAGGCCCCTGGAGCCTGACCCTGTCTCCTGTCAGTGGTGGCCAATGACATTTGTCACAGGGTGACAGGCAAGATACAACTCAACTTCTCCATGTATTTGCACTTTCCACTGACACAGGGAGACCAAGAACAATGAGGCTTCTTTGGGCAGCATGAATCCCACTCCTCGTTCTTACAAAAGCAAGAAAGGAACGGGTAAAGAGAATGCTTCTCCCCTGTCACTCAGCCCTTATCCAGTAGCAAATTTCAGTGTGTTCCAAATGAGTATGTCTGCAAGGTTTTTTTTTTTTGTTTGTTTGTTTGTTTTTTTTTGTGTTGTGCATATAGCTTGCACATCAACATTGTAATCTGAGTCAAGTCCACCTGAGAGTAGCAAGGGAATACTTAGAGAGCCATAGGGAGCCCTTCTCTCACAGTGGTTATTGGTATAAAACTCAGGCAGGTGTCAGCTGGGCTTTTTGATGGGTTCAACAGTATCTCTCTGCTGGTGCACCAGAGCTTGAAGGTGCACTGCAACTCACAACACGAGTCTGCTAGTTCTCTGAGGGAATCTGGGCTGGAGCATGATTTGAGCAAAACTTCAAGAGAACAGCAATGTTTTGACTGAGTTTGCCAGTACTGCTCTGAAGTATTGCATGTTCATGTCCTGCAGGCTGATGTGATGCTGGCCCCAAATCACCACTATTCATATTCTGCTGTGTTGTTCCATCCTGCACTTATCTGCAGTGGAAAAGCCCATAGTAGATATTTTCTCATGCATATTGAATGCAAGTTTTTGAAATGCAATTTCAAAAATTTATTTCTCGATGCTTTTCCTAGTTGTACTCTTAAATGAGAAATGTGTTAATGTGAATATTATCTCTAACCTGGGTCTTGCTTTTTGGCTTTCATCTGTGAGGAAGATGGAAAGCTGACAACTACAGTCAGTTCTGGGGAATGACAGTGGAAGAAGGTTTCAAAAAGCGCCTGGGCACCTTCCCTCCATCTCATTCTTTGCTGAATATGAGAGAAGCTCCTGTAAGTGTCATGTACACTTGTTAATTTTTTAAAATAACTTTGTCACATGCAAAAAATAAATGTGGACAATTATAAGAGTATGGTTCAGGGTTTTGTCACTAAATCTTTCCATGCTGAATATGATGTTCCTGGAACAGTTCTATAAGTCATAGAATGTCTGGCCCTATTGACAGAAATCAAATAAGAAAGAGCAAAATAAAATCCTAATCATTGTGAAGCTCTGCAGCAATATTAACTTATCATTGTAGTTCACTTCCTTAAGAAGGCTCTGTATTAATTCCATTTAGCTTCACTTGCTAATCATTGCACACACAGCTTTAACCACAGAAAAATACATCTGGGCATAGTTCACTAAGGTGAACAGCTGAGACTAAACAGCAATCTTTGACAAAAGCTGTGAAAGCTCTTTTTGGGTTTTGAACAAATGGACAGCAAAATTATAGGAATCATTGAAAAATGAAATGGTTCTTTAATACCAGCTTTCTAAACCCCTTGGCCATGGCGATTTTAAAGACAGCTAAATTAAATTTCCTATAATTTATTTATGCTGAAATTAGTTCTGCATCAAAGCAAATATACTTTCAGTTATGTACGTTGGTTAAGCAATTTAAGAAAAAAATACAGTTTATTGAATCCAGAGTGATTTTCCCAATGCTTTGGATCAGTTATTTTTTTTCTTTCTTAGAGGACACAATTTATGGAATTCACAGACCAAAAATCCCCCACCTAACAAGCTCACCAGAGTGAAATTAGAAGTGAAAGTATTAATAGATAGATCCAAGGTTTGCAAAAGCATCAAGTGTAACAGGTGTTTACCTTTGCCTTCAATATAGCTTAGGCAAGTGATGCCATTTCATTATCTATTAGAAGTCAAATTCTGATGCTTGTTTATGTGTTGTGGTGTTTCTACAATCAAAACTTTCCAAAGAATATTAAAGGTGTAATATAAAGAGCAGTTCTTTAATAAAGCCTTCAGGTGCACAAAATATCTCTATGCATGCTTAATATGGAATTTCCACAAATTTTTTAAGTGTAACTAATTAAAATATCTAGCAGGTGCATCCTATAGGAGATCAGTTGCCCTGGTAACCATCTTTGGCCCTGGCCTTTGGAGTCTCTCCAGGGGGTTCTCAGCTACATGTTTTGTCATGTCCTGAGTGCTGGTGTAAAACAGAGTGTTCTTGTTAGAAATGCTTTTCTTAAAAATAAGACTATTTATTTAAACAGAATTTCAATAAGGTAGCATAAATATGTGAGAAAGGGGAATCTGCTATTCTGAAGTGTGAGAAAGCATGAGAAATTATACAGCTGTATATTAAAAATCTACAAAGCTGCATATCTATCTATCTATCTATCTATCTATCTATCTATCTATCTATCTATCTATCTATATATATATATATATATCTAGATACATATAGCTAAAAATCCTTGGGTATCTGTGGCAGAAGGATTTCCACATGATAGAAGGCCCTGTGGTGGCAGAGTACAGAGCTGCCACTTGAATGGGTTTTGGGGAAAGAGGGCATGGCCTCTGCAATAATTTGAGCAGTCCTAACCCTTTTGCTTGATTCAGACCATTTTTGGTTACACACAATCTCAGCTCCCTGCACCAGCATGTCAAGGCATTGGGCTCAGGCCCAGATTGGCCAAATCAATCAAAATTACACTCTGAAGGTTTGCTAGAGCAAGAAGTGGACAGGAATTAATTTTTGGAGTTTTGGCTCGTAGGATTTTCTGGACTACTTTTTGCAGCCAAAGAATGATTATTTAACTTGAAGATGGCAGGTCAAAATAAGACAATGGCATAAAAGAATTTAATCTAACAATTAATAGGTGTTTGCCTTGTTACCAGTGAACTGCACTGAGGCTCAAAAGAGTTGGATTGATTTGCTGTTACTGACATTTTCCTTGAGGGATACAGTGTGAAGCTTATATAGTACAAGCAAAAAAAGGATGTCACGTACCCAGACTATAGATTGACATTTCCATTGCTAGGTATCTAGCTAGGTGAGACAAACCCTAGGAAAACAGGACAGGGAAGGTTTCAAGAAATTCTTCATGATACTTCCTTTCCTCCATTCAGTTTGTAGTAGCTGTTTACTCAGTAGTCCTGCATTATATCCAACTTACTGAATCATTGTTATTAAGCTTCCTGCAGTTACTTTCACTGCTATACCTCTTACAGCCTTTGTTCCACAGATACATTTCTCAGTCATATTTTCTGTGTCTGCTGTTTTATGAAATCTGTGAGCCACAACCCAACTCCCTTTGGCACTGCCAGACACCCAAGGAGATTCAATGCATTTTTCTCCAGGAATCCAACTTGGCACATTCATGCATTTAGTCATTAAACTTGCTTACATGTTTCTGGAATCACATACCTTTCACAGGATTCTAGGAAATTCTTCTACTTACAGAAGCTAAAAATATGAAATAATACTTGCCATATGCCTTTCTCAGGTGCTGCAAAATTCTTAGGGAAGTCACAAACTTCCTGAAGTTGTTCATAGAGCTTCTAAAAGTTCTGCTTTTAATAAAAGACTTTACCTATTTAACAAGGTGGTCCTTTTGTCTGGAAGGGAAGTTTGTCATGATGGTACATTAGAACACCCAAAAGGCAATGATATGGAGCAAGAACCAAATCTGGACTGAGGACCCTCTGTTGCATAGTATGGCTAGACCTGAGTATAGACCAACAGCGAAATGCATCACTAAAACTGTTTGACTGCTGACAAAGCTGAAGCTCCTCCATCTGAGAAGGTATTTTCACTGCAGGAGACAGTGCAATCATTCTTGCAATTCCATGTAGCACAAGAATAATTGCAACACCTTTAAAAGCATTGTGATGCACTTTTGACAAGTCCTGGCAAGAGGTACCTTGCAATGGTAAGGTCTGCACCATTGGCCATGGTACCAGCAACAAGGTACACACACCTGAGTGCCATCTTACAAGAAGATGAAATACATAATTCAGTAATAAGGCACCATTTTTTCTCTAAATATCAAGAAACTCATAAAAACAATTGGAAAGTGGACAAAGTACACCTTCTGTTCCACTGGTATATGGCTTTTCACAGTAAAAACCCTCAGCAGTTGAATTTCTCTTGCACATTGAAGGTCATTTGTGCCCATTTGGTCTTCACAAAGCAATTGATGTCCAGGATCTTTCTGCTACATTTAACAAAAAAAAGGCTTTTCCTCAGGGAAGCTATTTCCACATTTGCAAATTCAGTTGTCTTTGGCCTTTTCTCTCTTATTGGTCATCTTTTCTGAAGAAGTCATTGTTGAAATTCGAGTGCTCTTTTATGTCCTCTTACCTTCCTGCTTTGGGCAGACTGCTAACTTCACTGCAGAGAGTACATATAAAGGTTTAAAAATAGTTCACCATTCATTTTGCTGATTTCTTGTGCTGTCTGATGCTGGTCCATGGAGCATACATTGAGAAACAGTTGTTTAGACTTGGTATTTGCCAAAGACTAGCAGCACTTCTCAATATCAGGGTAGAAATTTTCCAGAAAAAAAACCCCAATATTTTTGGCTACAGATCAGTCCTGTATTTCTAAATGGCAAGGCTGAGCATTAATGAGGAATTTGCTCTGGTATTTACAATATGAGGCTAATAAATACATTGACAGTGGGTTAGGAATATATAAAGTAATTCATTGTTAAGACTGGAGATCTATTTAGAGTTTTGAATTTTGCTTTTGTCTGGAAGGGAAGTTTGTCATGATAGTATATTAGAACACCCAAAAGGCAATGATATGGAGCAAGAACTTTGTAATGAGGCATTGTAATGAGCATTGTAAGCAGCCATTACCCACATAATTGTGCTAAACATTTGCCAAATCTTGCTTTTTTACTAGTTGGAAATGAACAGTCTCATCATATAAAAGAAATTTTATTTGTCTGGGATTTCTCCTGTATGTTTCATCTTCAAAGTAAATATTGCACTTGTGCTTACTCACTAATAATGAACATAATGATAATTTGTCAGGTTATTATTTAAAATAGTTGCTGCTTCCTGAGTGTCACTTGATGTTGCAAGTCCCATGTATATAAAACTCTGAAAAAACAGTCTTTGACACTGATTAATCAAAATACTGAGATTAATATTTTAACAAGGATTAAAAAAAATTTGGCCATGTATGGGTGGAGGCTAGACTTTCAAAATCATTGAAGTGACGTAACAGCTTGCAGCATGGATTCAGGACTTGCAGTCTGCATCTAACCTGCTCAACCTAGAACCACTGGGTCTGGGAATACACACAGACTGTACCAATTTGCCTGTTGGATTTGTACCCCAGCTTAATGTCAGATATAGACCTGAGATACAAGCTTCCTTTTTCCTCACGCACTTTTTCTCAGCTGGGGGATTGTCTGTGGCAAATCCAGGTGCACAAGATAGATGGACGTGCTGCTGTTTCACAGTACACAACAAAGTGATCTTGATACAGGCAAAGGGCTAAAATTTGGTTCTCCAAAGAGTCCTAAAATAGTTTGAAAGAACTGGCCTCAAATATTGAAATCATCTTAGAAAAAGGTATTTTTTATGATTATAAATCACATAAACAATTTAGAAAAATGTTTTAGCAAGGGTACCCAGAATTTAAACAGGATGGAAGCTGTTGTGCTTCACAATTTCAGCTTGCTTATGAGAAAGAAGCATCAGTGAGTATTTTGCATAGGAACAGATGATCTTATTTTGTATATTGTATTTTCTTCTGGAACTGAGGCAATCAACAATTTTTTGAAGCAGACTGATTTCATGGCCTAATATTGCAATTTTCTGTGGCCATTCCTATTTCCTTGCACAGCACAATCCATCATTCCATGAAGTTCAACAGAAAAAAAAAATGGGTCAATGATTTTGATATGTTGAACAAGGAGCAGATTATTAGCAGTTGTACCAGATGGCTGTTGCATATGCAAATATTTGTTCAAAGCTTGGAGAACTTTGGAGGGGGACATAAATTAAGGCTGAGAGATGAAGGTGCCAGAAATGGCTGGCCAAATAGCTTTCGGGAGCATTTTCATGAATTCACTATCAGATGGTAAAGCAGAAGAAAAATCACTGATTTTTATCCTGGAAAGGGAATAATTGCTTCAGATTGAATAGCCTCTATGTAAATGACAAATCAAATGACTGTACTGATTCATCTCCCACAGTGACTAAAATTTCCTACCTACAGCCACAAGAACAGGGTAACAGGTATCTAACTTCACTGCTATTTGTAGCAGAGGGCTTTTCTTTCCAAAAATGACAGCTGGGTCACACTTAGCAAATTTCATAGTGAATTATTGTTTGTGATAAAAATCAGAGAAGAACTGGTCAGGTTATTCAGGTTGGCAGTCTTGAGGCTCAGCTTTTCAGCTCAGCGAATATAGTGCCAGAACCCTCCTGCTCCCAGCGTTCTGCAGCCCCCAGCCATGGGGAAACCACCACAGGGCTTCTTGGGAAGTCATAGGGCCAATACTTTAGGTTTCCTCAGTCTAAAACTTAAGAATTTTACAAACAAAATTACAGTTAAATGTATGATAAAAATAGGAAATTTAGCATATAGAGATCTATATTTTGTTTTAGGGAAAGTCACTTCCAGAAGAAAAGTTTCCTGCAATCTTTTCAGCCATTTATGAGTGGCCTGAGTGGATTCACGATCCTTTGGATCAGCGAAACTGTGGAGCATCCTGGGCTTTTTCAACCGCAAGTAATATTTCGTTTTACTCCCTTTGGAAGTATCAGTGATGTTAGGTGTGTAATGAAAATTGTAGTAGTTAGCAACAAAATAATATCAGCTCGGTTTTCACCTTTTATTACCAAATAGGAACATTTAAAATTACTACAACTTTCCCTCTATATTGTTCCAAAATCTTTAATGTCAATCTAAGCTGCAGCACTTTGCTTTTCATAAAATTATGTAACATAAGCATGTGATCAATCTTTGTGACTTAATTTGTCCAGTGGTTCCTCATAGGCGCAGGTTTAAATCACAGCAGTAAGAGAAGGACAGCAGCTTTTAGGTCAGCTAATCCCAGCTCCCTGAAAAAAACAGGGACTGAATGTCCTTTTTTTTCTGATATATCTTACCCACTTCTAAAAAGAGGAAACCAAGAAAGCTTTTAACAGCTCTTTTGACAGATTACTGTGGAGATGAACAGAGCTCACTGAGGAAAAGACTTTGCAGATATTGTGTCTAATTTTTCCTTTCCATAGAAAAATATTTTTATTTTAATTCACATAATTATTTTCAAAACTATGTAGTGCGAGATGCCTTCACATGTTTAGGTGCATCTAACATTTTCAGTCTGAGTTTTCAAGGTTAGTTGTTGCTCAATGAACAGACAAGCACTCATGTATAATTTTTCCTATCATGAATGATTTCTATAAGTATTCCAAAACTGTACAATAAAAGGCTTTTATGTCTATGAAAATAAATTTATTATCATGGGACAACTTCCAGAAGCACAAAATACAGTTGTCACCTGATATCAGCAAACTTTCTTTTTTGAAGTATTTTTCAGAGTTTACCAACGTTAGTGTTGATTTTGATTGGGATTTAGATTTCAAAGGATTTAAAAAAAATTCATTTTAAAAATCAAAAATGTGGTGCTAAAATTAATACAAATATAATTTAATCATAGGTAATGATTTACAATAAAGCTTAGTGATTGCTGCATTGTCATTTGATAAAATAAAAACACCTTAATTTCACCCACAACTTAGTTAACCTAGTCTGCCTTTAAATCAGTTCATAAATATATAAGTACTAAGAATCATGATTATCTGACTGAATTTGGATAAGGTATCTGTGTTTGAGGAATAATTTTGTGTAATAAGGGAAGGAGGTATAAAGAGTCCTACATTTACACTTCAATATGAACATCTCCAAATATTCTTTGTAATAAAGCCAATAAATATTTTCAGTCTTGAATTTTCTTCTTCATAAGACTGCTCTTTTTTTTTCTTTCCCCTCACATAAAGGAAAGAAAGGTTGAAAAGAAAGCAAAGAGATTTGGAGATTCAGCTGCAGAAAGTTGGGAAGTATTTGTTTATTCTGCTGAAGACAATTGTGGGAATCCAGGGCATCTCTCTGGCTGCCCTGGCTGCCCTGGGACCCTGGCAAAGGGATCAGGAACCCCCTGTACAGAGCCCCGAGAGACACTGTCTGTGATCTCTGTCCATGGAAAAGAGTTTTCAATCTTACAGGATGAATTACAAGCTCTGGGTGTTTGATATAAGTAATAATTAGTGTGGCATGGGTGCAAAAGTAGAATTTTAGGATCCTAGATAAGGGGTCCAAAGGGGACAAGATGGATAAAACTGGCCATGCCTTGTTTTTTTCTTCTTCTTCATGCCCTCCATGTTTCACTGTGGTGTTGGCATTTTTCTGTTGGTTTAGACTGGGGACACATTGTTCAACATAGATAAAAGACATTGGCACGTTATTGTAAATATAGCACACCTAGTTTCTGGTATATAATGTTTGTAACATCCCACTAAGGGCAGAGCCCCACATGCTGCCCTGCAGGACAGACCTGTGGCAGGGCAGCAGAACATGTTAGAGATAAGCAAGAATAAACAACCTTGAAAACCAGCACAGACAAATTATGACTTCTTTGGCAGAGGGGCTGAAAGACAGAGACTTTTTACAATCTTGGGATCATTTAAATATCACAGATTCCAGCAACAACCAGATGTGAATATGCATTTACAAACATGATACAGACAATTATGCAAATGTCTCATCTGATATTTAGCTATTTGGAACTTTATAATAGCCAGTAAATCTAGGAATTTGTCATATAACAGCAAAGTTGCTTGTGATGCTTTGCAGTTTCACAACCCTTTCTCACAAAAGTCTGGACAGATTATGTCAGTACTGTTTAGTGAAGATACCTGCACAGACAGAAAATTTTGAAGTTGTTTTTCTGTCCCTCTTTCACAAAAACGAATGCAAAGTTGTGAGTAATTACTTGATTTTGATAACAGAAAATTTATTTTCAAACAGGTGTTGCAGCAGATAGAATAGCAATTCATTCAAAGGGTCAGATCACAGACAACCTTTCTGCTCAGAACTTGATCTCTTGTGATACCAGGAATCAACATGGATGTAATGGTGGAAGTATTGATGGTGCCTGGAGATATCTGAAAACACATGGGTAAATATTTTATCTGTCTGTTTAGATTATTTTTAATTGAAACAGTTATTTAATTTGCAGTAAGACAATACTGTAAATGTCTTAAAACTTCTGCGATTTTGGGATACAGGCTCTTCATTTGAAACAACCTTGAGTTAGCAACCAGTTGCATGAGGCAACATTGTGAATATTCAAAAGAATCAAACATCTTTTCTCAATATAGCAACTTGTAATCGTCTCATTCCAAGGTTCCAGAGTGCAACACTCCATTAAAGACTGTACCTAGATCCTTCTTGCTTCAGATCAGACTAAGCAGAGTTAAGAGCTATCAAATTCCCCATGAAAAGCTAGAACCTTTAAAATGGGATATAATAATTTATGGAATGACAAAATTACTTTGGTTGGAAATTTGGAGGTGACCTGATCCAACATTCTGCTCAAAGCATGACTTTAAAATTAGAGCAGGCTATTTAGGCCATTTCCCTGGACACATTTTGAGTATCTTCAAGGATGGAGGTTCCACAACCTTTCTTGCAGCAGGTCAGTTTTTTTGACCTATGGTCAAACACTTTTTTCTTATATCAGCATTTTCCTTTATACAACTTGTGACTGGTACCTTCCTTCCAGGTTTTCACTGTGCATCTCCAAGAGTTTTGTTCTGTCTGTATGTAGTTGAAGACAGGAATGATATATTCTTTTGGCTTTCTCTCCTCTAAACTGAAAAAGTCCAGCTTCCTCAGCTCCAGTCCCCAAAGTGCCTTCTAATGGATTTGCTCAGTTTGTCAGTGTCTTTCCCAAGAAACACATAAGTGAAAATACAGCTCCATCTGAGTAATTTGAGGGGAAGATTAATTTTTCACAATGTCTTGGTTATGTTCTTGGTAACACAGCCCAGTATTGATCATCCACATTTGCCAAGAGGGTTCACTGCTCACTTACATTCAACTTTCTGTTTCTTAGGACCTCATGTCCTTCTCTGTTCAATGACTTTCTACACGGGCAGTGCCCCGACAGTACCTGGGCAGCTCTGGCTCAGAGGCAGCATTTGCCATATGTCTTTGTTGAAATTCAGGATATTTCTGTCAGGCTCATTTCTTCAGCCTATTAACGCTGCTCTGAACAGCAGCCATGCATGCTAATCACTCCCTAAAAGTTTTACATTCTTCACAAGCTTGCTAAAGGTGACTTACATCTGTCTGTCCAGAATGTTAATAGAGATATGAAAGCGTTGCTTTTGTGTTGTCTCCTGGGGAATGCCATTAATAAACAGACACCAGTCACTTTGGTCTGTCGACCTTTCAACATGCCAGTCCACAATTGACCTTGTAAGCAATTTACCTAATCCAATAAACTAGAGGGACACCACAGAAACCTATGCTGAAAATGTCACTAAAGACAAGGTAAATGATAGGTATTGCTTTCCTTATTCTCTATGGATCCAGTCATTTCATCGTGGCCAGACTGTCACCTTGTCATCATTACCTGTCATGGGAAATCCACACATCCTGCTTCCAGTCCTCTCCTTGGAGTTTGTATGCCTGGAAATGGCTTCCAGAAGAAGTTCAATAACTACATTTTAGATACCATATAATTAAATCCTGCTGTTTCTCACATTACCAGAATTTTTTTATCCTTTCTGTTTGATACCAAAATCTATTTCCTGTCTTGCTTTCATACAATCTCATCCTTTACTCTAATATATCTGAAATTGACAGACAGAGTGATCTCAGGTGTTCTCTGTCAACTTTTGATTTTATTTATAACACAAACAAACAAACAAACAGACCATGTCAAGAGCAAAAGAATGTCAGACGTGATGTGTCATAGTTGACATGGCACTCTGGGGATTCAGGAGAAGACCTGTCACACTACACAAGTGATAATTCTGCTTTCTGCAAGTGTGTCAAAGTATTTCTGATGTGACAAGGACTTTGTATTGTTATGGGGAGAGTTTACTTCAAGTGCTCCTCTACCTTTTTCTCTCAGGGTTTCAACACTAAACAACCTTTCATTTAGGTTTTAAGAAGGAGATCCTTCAGCTGAGTGATTAGCAAAGGCCCCTCAGCACCTCAGGACCTAAGGGAAAAGGCTTCATTAATGAAGAAATGAAAGTTATATCTTGACAGTTTAATTGTAAGCACTTTTAAACTGCAATACTTTTCTGTAACTAGAAGAACAGTTGCATTTTACTCAGTAACTCATGTTTTTGAGAGAGTAATTGCATCTTTTTCTCTCTGGACTGTTTTCTTGCCTGTTAAAAACAGGAGCGCAAGAATTGCTGGCATAGATAAGAGAAGTGAGAATAATTTTTATGAGCATTATCTCTAAAACAGTTGGACCGTGTTATTTTTAGAGGAAAAGTGTAAAGAATGCAGCAATAGGACAATCTCCTGGTTTTCTATTCCCTCTGCCTGGTACAACTACCATTAACCCCATAATAATGAAATTCTTACTATGCCAGAACATAGTGTTATTTTGACCTTAGCACTGCGGTTAGTGGCATGGCCTGTTATGCAGAAGAAATTTAAGTATAAAAGAGTTAGCTTATAAAAATAAGAAAAAAAAAAAGAAAAGCAAGGCAGGCTGAAGCTGTACAAGGCACTTCATTATCAACCTAGCTGTACCCTCGCAGGAGCTTGTTCTGGTGTGAATGCAATAACATTATGTTTGACCTGACTCAGTAGCAGTGAGACAGTGGTGTGCTGAGCAGGATTTCTGAATGATGTGAGCCTGGAAATGTAGAGCCACAGCACCTCAGCTCACACAGCACACCTGTGAACTGTCTTTTCACCTCCACACTCCCAAGTACTTGCTTATTGCTCAGCCTCATATTATTCACCAGCCTCTTGCAACAGTGAAAAATCTGAAGGGCAGTTGTGAAAACCATCATGAATTTTTGGAAATTATCTAAATCTCCAACAAATTTCAGCAATCCAGGATTATTTTCTTAGTCATTGATTATGCTTTTTGTTGCCATGGAGCTAGCTCCAACATGTGCAACACCACTGTGCTATGAGAGACCTTTGCTTGCTACCCATTTTTATCCCTGATCATTGATTTATCATCAAAGTGCTACACATGAAAGTATTCCTACTTACGTATTTTTATAAGCATTTCTACATTCTGCTTTTCTTTCCTCAAAGTTCAGATGATATTTCAAAACCCATTCCAACATTTCCAGAAACAAATAAACACATACAGGGAAATATCCAAATATCTTTAGAACAGATACTGGAAGAACACATGAACTGCACTTCTGGGTCTGAAAAGTGTCCATCTAGCCTAATGTTGAATCTCTCATAATTTAATCAGTTTTGTAGCTAAACCACATAACATTTTCCCTGTGACAATGAAAAAAAATTGGAAATTGGTCTACAAGTTAGAAGTAGAATGAGCCCTGTCAAACAGTCCTTGCTTCCACACACTCTCGGGTGACTTATTTTTAGGAATCGTTATATTACAATCATTGTGTCATTATCTCCATACCCTGCAATAGGGAGAAAACACATTGATTTTCTATGGGGTCTTGTAAATTATCACAGAGGCATTCAATGCTGTTTAAAGTTTCTGCTGTTTTGATTTTTGGAGTGTGCTCAGCTTAGGGTTTTGACACATGTCCAGAAAAATCAAGTGCTGACCTAAACTATCCCTAGTGAAGTCAGAAAAAAAATTTCCATAAAGCTCAAGGAAGCTAGGCCAGTGCTGAGACTTGACTTTTCAGAATCACTAAACACCCAATTAACAGTGATATCTGCTGTAAATGGAGCTGAATCACTGTTTAAATATCACTTTCTTTTTGTCTTCCTCCATTAATTAAAGAACATATATGTATTCTATTGCTAATTGCCATTAGTTTTAAGTGCTTCATTACAGGTCATAATTTGGGAGAAATAAATGTCTTTGAAAGCATCTATTTTAACTAATAAGAAAAACAAAAAGGTTATATTCATCAAGAATCAGGAAGAAACACTTCATTTTCAGGTGGTATAGAAGTTAGACATTAATGTAAATAGTGCTTCCAATCACAATAGGGCTTAATCTGATTTGTACCTTGGGCTCTTGGCAGATGTGGGTTATGAGAAAGATCTTATTGTTATTAGCCAACTTGCAAATAACTTAGTCTAATGTTTAGGATTATTTTCTTATCTCACAATTCCAATATATAAATGCAATGAATCCACAAAAAATTCATTAGATTGAGCACAAAAACATGACTTCAAATGAATTCTGTCAAGAATGTATGAACACACTACAGAGTTTTCCTGGTCGGCCCTCGATCCTGCTTGTTTCTAACATTATTTTTGTATATATGTACCTATATTTGTGCATATAAACCTATTCACATCTATTTCTGTTTTATTTCAATGACTCTTTTGGAAGGGTCTTCTCCTTGCAGTGTTTTTAATGTTGACTGTTGTGCTGATGCTTCAGCACATATGACAATATGCTTCAGTGCATATGAAATTCTGCTTCAGCAGAAAGCTATTCAATTTTGTTAATCAGGGCTGCAGAAACTGTGCTTGGTGAAAAGATTCAAATGTGACTGTGACTCTCAGTTCAGAGATCTTATTGGGATTACCACACAGCTCCATTTTGCTACTGTGTGCATGTGGTCTACTTTGGGTAGAAAGAAGAAAATATTCTCAGATTTTCTATCACCAACTGCTAATGGTAAAATTCGATGTCTTATTCAAAACAGCTGAAGCATATATAGGCTTGTCTTGTAAAACTCCTGACAGCAAAGTATATATATATCTTGTAAAATTCCTGACAGCTAAGTATACAGCTAAGTATATGCAATATGGAGTTATACAATATTGTGTAGAAATATAGTGTTCAGTTCCTCAGATTCAGAAAGCCCAGTATAATTGATGAGCTACTTAAATACAAATGCTTTTTATAGGTCTGACTATTTTAAAGTATTCTGCTTCACTAAAATATTTAATTATGCTCTGTAAAAGAAACCCTCTCATAGGCCTGCATGGCATTAACTCAGAAATGTGTATATTGTTTCAGAAATGTCTAACAGTATTCCACGTATTCCATTTCACAGGCCATTTTTGAAAAATGAAGCCCATTGACAACATTGGTAATTTATTGATCTTTTTCAGTGTGAAATTTCATGCATCATTAATAAGATGAATGTACCAGGTGACAGTTACTAAACACATTTTTTAGCCTATCTCTCTTTGAAGAAGGGTGGGGAGAGGACTACTGTAATGGAAGCTTAATCATAAATATCATGTATATCAATTGAACGAAATGCCATCCAGCTGAAGATATACCATACACATTCCTGAAGAATATTACATGAAAAATTATATTTGCAAAATAATTAACAGCTTGAAGTAAAATGGCAAAAATTTTTGAGCGAGCTTCTTATAATTTTTTTTTAACTACCTGAACAGGGTTGTATCATATGCTTGTTATCCATCATTTTGGAACAAACACCTGGGGCCATCAGCTGAAAATCAGTGTTATGTGTCAAGTGAATATGGAAAAAACCATACAAATGGGCCATGTCCCAATGCTTTTGAAAAATCCAATCGATTATACCGGTGTGCCTCTCACTACAGGGTATCCTCAAAAGTAAGTTCATGAAATTCATCTGTTGTCTCAACAATTTTACTCCTTTGAGGTTTGATTAAAATATATTCACTTAACTTCAAGACTAGAGCTGTGACTTTTCCTTTATGTTGCCTTTGAATTTTCGTATGAGTTGAAATTCTTTATAGTTTCTCAGTTGTACGTAATTTCTTTAAAGTTGATACTTTGTGGTTCCATAGACATAAAAAAGAAAGCATGCAGTCATAACACTGCAGTTGTTCTTCTTAAACATGTTTCTGAAGGCTTTGTTAATTTGGTAAACCAAATATTCTCCAGCAGAAATACGGGTACAAAGGTATATTTATACTATATATATGTGCACACAATGATAAATTAGTATGAGTTTGAATTTTATTTAATAAATGTAATCTTCCCTTGCTCTCTCTGTTGCTGCTCTCACCTCCTCTCAGGAAACTGATATAATGAAAGAAATCAAGGACAGAGGACCAGTGCAAGGTATAGTAAGTTTAGATCATAACCTTATTGAAATAGACTCTGCAATGAACTTGTATCAAAATATTAGAAAATACAAATTATATGCCACAGTGAAGAAACTGGTCATATGCACTGTAGCTCATCCAGGGACATTTGGTGGGTAAATAGTGGCCCTGAAGGCAGCATGACTGCATCAGAATAAAATGACCTTGTGCTGGATATGTTGAAAATTTGTGCAAAATCTGTGTGCAGGAAATCTCTGTGCCTTTTTTCATGATAGTTCTTTGGCCATTGGTGAAATAGCAATTTGTTGCTGTGCAGGTGGAATTAAATGTTAGCCAAACTTGGTTCTGTAGGGCTGGGGTTGATTACACCACAGCTAAGGCCAGCCCACCAGACCTGCTCTCCTCTGAAGGTAATGCTGAACTATTTGGGCCTTCCAGCAGATCATTCAGTACTGAAACACCCCAGAATTTCTCACTTCAGAGCCCAAATGCTCTTGCTGATGCCTACCAGTTTTGAATTTTTCTACTGAGCTCTGCAATGAAGATCCCTGACTTCTCAGAGGTCATAAAAAAAGACTTCAGCATTGAGTAGGGAACTGCAAACATTTTTTTTTTTACCCTGGATACTGTCCATTTGTGGTCATGTGTGGTGCTGGCACCAGCTGAAAATGCAGATTCCTGCTCACAGCCCAGGCCAGTGTAACTAGAGATTTTGATGGATGTGCGGCTTGGGATGAGGGAGAAAGGTCATAGTCCAGGATCTCCAGCATTCTTGGATGGCTGGCTGATGCCAAACCAAAGAATTTTACTTCAGGGGACTTCTGCATTTCTACTGCCTTTAATTATGTCAGAAATTATCATAATCTTCAATTTATTATTCAAATGGTTTTGATTATTAGATAGAATTAATTTTGGTGCATCATGTAGTGAAAATTACTTCTTAAACCTCTTTATGTGGGCAGCTGCAATTAAGTCTGAAGCTCAGACTTAACAAGATCAACATCATCAGTCTTTTTTTTTTTTTTTTTTTGTTCTCTTTGCTCAAGGAAAATATTATTTCCCACACTGCATTTGATCTAGATGCAAAGATAGTATTTTCTGCCAGCTTTAGAAAATGCTAAAATTTAGGATTTTCAAGATAGTTTCAAACCTCAAACATTTTTCTAGTATGAAATTTTATACATAAAAAAATCAATATTCAACCATTTGTTAGGATTCAGTCATTCAACAATTCATATATTAAAAAAAATTAATGCTTTTGTGTATCAGGTTAAGGTAATGCTGTTTGTAGAAAAATCAAGATCTACATGACGACATATAACTGAGAGTATGCATCACTGAGTGAAACACTTGCTGTTTTTTCTTTTGGCTATAATATGAGTTTTAAATGAATCACAGTTATGACCATGTGATTTGTCACTAATCCTCTCCTGTCTTTCCATATTACAAATTCAACCAGGGTAAAAGTCTAATTTTAAAACCATATCATACTTTTTCCTGCAAATGATCTTCAAATACTGAAGAAGGTTTTTCATTATTTATTCACTTGTCATTCCTGAAGAACTTACAAAGTGCTTAGGGGCAGTCTTATCTAATGTACTAAGCAATGTTTAATACCTGGGAAATATTCAGGATTCTTTAAAGATCATAATGATGAATGGATTTTGATTTTTGAATATATTCAAGATTAAGAAAAAAATACGTTTTTTTAACAACTGTGAAGCAGTAGGTTTAGAAATGTAATGAAGATTTTATGCTATACAGCTATCAAGTTTGAATGACAATTTCTCTCTGACCTATGTCATTGTCTTACATGGTACAGAAACCGAGCAATTTGCATTTTTTAATTCAGAGATTAAATACTAGTTTTTTTAAGAAATCTATTTTCATGTAAACATAGTGAAATTTCACCAATAATTTGAAAACATTCAGATGGACAATCCTAATATTGCCCATTCATTTTTTTTTTTTTTTCATGGGCTTTAGGAAATACTCTGATGATTATAATGCTGATGTAGGAAAATTATCCTCTCTGACACATTAATCAGTCTCAATTAAAAGAAAGGCTCACACATTGTTTGCAATACATCAGAGTTTTGCCCCACAAAACTTACAATTTCAGATGTTATGATCTTGGGAAAAAAGTTTATATTTGCTAAAGAAAGTGAATCTGTAAAAAGATGAAGAAAATTATCTGTAGAAAGCACTAGGCTGTATTAATATATAGAGCACTAAATTTTGTTTCCTTTTGTGGCAACTAGTTTTCATTTCTCATGTCTTTGTATGATTAAAAAGAGACAAAAATTCCTATTTAAGAATTTTATGCAGGGGAATCCATAGTGGAATCAATCTTTTAATCTGCTGCATCTATATGCATAAATCTGACAAGCTCAGAACAACTGAAGTAGCTCAGGCATGAACTATAGTAAATCTTATGAAAATCACTGCCTTTTCTGATTCATTAATAATTAATCTATTCATTTTGTGAAATGCAGTCTTTCCTGTGTGAGAAGGAACAAAATTAGATGATGGACTGTGGTCACCTTGTCCTGTCCAAGTCACAGTGTGTATCAGGACAAAGTCACTGAATAAATAAAAATGTCTCAGTGCTAGATCTAGAAGTATCATAATCCTTGTCCATCCTGTACTTCATGCACACAGACCACTCTAACTCCAGACTATGCCATTATTTAGCTCCTGATTGTAAGGTATTACATGTATATAGGTATATATATTTACTCACATATACACACGCGACCAGACGTGCAATGTATAGATAATATATAATCATGGATACAATTCTATAAACTAAAGTTATAAACTAAACTAAAGTTCATAAACTAAAGTTATTCTGGAAATACACTTCAAAAATTTCTACTTAATTTCAATGGAAAAAATTTAGGTATGATATCTCTTCACAGACAAGAACGTGTCTCATTTAGGGCACCAGTTATGTTCTCCTCTGTACTTACAGTTGAAGGAGGAAACAGATGGGCTGAGTCTGTTAATACATGGCTCCATGGCTGGTGTCCCAGCTAAAATGCTGGGGGGTTTTGACAATGGAATGGCCTAAGCACCAGGCATGCTGGCATCAGATGGGACTCCCCTTTCTCAGAGAGGAAGGATAGTCTTTGCTCAGGAGCATCAGGTCTCATTGCCAGAGCTTCAACCAAGATGTGATGGGGAAGGGGCACAATATCAGGCTCGTCCGTGGCAAGGCAAATGGCCTAATTTCACCATGTTTTGAGAATTCTCTCTCATCTCCTAAAATTTTTGACTGTTTAATATTTTCAGCCAAATATGACAGAGGTTGTTGTAAAGATAATTAATTTCCTTTAAGTTTTGAAAATATTATGTAGGAAAAAACAATTTTAAGTATGCCATACAGAAAAAAATGGCAGCATGAGGTCAACTTACTGGATACTGCAGATCTATACCAGGCACATATATTATCCAACCACATAAAAAATGGTCAATGAAACATGTACTTTATGGGACTCCTAAGGTGCAAGACTTTAGGAACTGGATTTCACTAATTCTCATATTCCAAGCTGTGTGGCAGTTAAAATAACAAGCTATAAATGAGATGGAATGAAACTTATACTTAATACTTCTAATTCACTGGAATATAAAGGTAATGTAGACTGAAAAATAGTTTCATTTCTCTGGATCTGGTATGCCACCATAAAGCAAATGGTACTAAGATGGCAGAACATATGTGGAAAAGAAACCCAGAACTATTTTCTTAATAAATGAATGATGCTCCTAAGAAATAATAAATGGGTATAAAATGCAACTTGTAATCTTTATTCTCTTGCACAAAATTTTCAGTTCACCAGTTATGAATGTTCACTTTTTCACTGTTATGAAAAATGGGGTGATTTTTTTCCACACTTTTAACTGTCACAATTTATACATGTACAAGCAATCTAATTTTCTTTAAGGAGATTATTGTGTATTTGATGAAATTTAAGTTTCAGAAAAAGGCATTTCACTCCACCATATTTCACTTTCTGTTAAATACTTTTCTTGAATATGCATATACTAACTAGAACTGAGTAGTTTATATATGAACCTTGGGGAAATTAATTTTTTTGAATTAGATTTCAAAATTTATGTAAGTCTTCATGAGGCAATATTTCTTCTCACTGCATTGGAAGAAGTCAGTGAAAGGAAGTTTCCATGACAAGGAAAACTAACAAACTTGATAAGAGACCTTAGAGAGAGCTCTGTTGAAGTATTTATATTGGTTCACTCACAGCAAGGCATTTCTGATAAATTGATGCTTTTAGTGGAATTACAAAGTACACTTAATGCAGTCCCATCCACAAGAATTTCACTGGTCAAATGGAAGGGGCAAAGAATAATAGAGGTTATGTTTTCTGACTGTGGTGATTTTTCCTATTGTTTTTCAGCTATAATGAAAGTGTATGAAGATTTTTTCCTTTACAAAGAGGGAATATATCGACACTCCCAGAAAGCAGGATCTAAATGGAAAACTCATTCAGTCAAACTCCTTGGGTGAGTAAAGCACATTCCTTTACCCTTTTTCTCTGCCAGTCATGAGTGCAATAAAACAACAATGACCAGTTTGTAACCCAATTTGACTGTCACACATGGAACACTGCTAGCTCCCAGCATAAGACTCATGTTTCATTTTTGCCTTGTCTATGAATTTTTGAGAGTATTGAAAAGAGGTGTGAACCTATAATCTCTTAATCTACTCTTATATTTGTTCAAAAACTTAAAATGTAATGTTTATAGAATAAACCATTAAACCCTGTATAATTATAGTTAAAACCCACATACACACACACATATTAAAAAAAAATATACACACATATATATACACCATATTAAAATACTTGGTTGGGTATTCACAAATATTCCAAGTACATACCAAGTTGTGAACAAAGTTGATATAATTTTCTTCAAATTTGCCACCAAACAGAATGTAAATAGGAACATGAAAATTGACAGTGACCTCCCACTTAAATTACATAGCTTACTGGCACAACAGTCTGGGCTCTCTGTGCCCTGAATAGAAACCAACTGCTGCTGAGATGCTGCTGATTTTATATGGAAAACTGCTTCAGAAGCATGTGTGAAGTACACTAGTGAATTTCCTCTAAAGTGTAGACCAAGGCCTCTATGTTAAGAAGACTAGTGTCTAATAATGAATATGCTTGAATTACTGAACACGCCACAAGGCTTTATTCTTTGCCATGGAGGGCATATGCAAAGATGAATTTATTAAATCACTAAGTGAATACACAGAAAAATGATTGTAGAATCTCAAGCAAATATTTTATTGGTGGTCTAGAATATCATATAAGTAATGATTCAATGTGTGCTAGGAAGATTACTGAGTACTCCAGAACATAAAATTGCAAAATAAGGTGCATTTTGTGCTTGTGATGACATCTTCATGAAGGGTATTGGAATGCCCTTCATGGTTGTGGAAACTGCTGGCTATGGACTACAAGAGTGTGCTTGATAGTGGCATAGAAGCAAACAGAAGCAGCAGGCTTATGCCAGATCATCTTTGATACTGCTGCAAAAAGTACTGACTCAGGCTAATAAAGGGAAAACTCCTGATCATATGATTATAGAGAATATTGTGAAGCAATTAAAAAGAGAAACTGGAATTTAGTGTAGAAAAATGGAGCACTAAATTAGGAAAATATGTTTATGGAGGACAGATGGTAAGTGTTGGTTTTTGTATGTGTATTTAAGGTAACAGCCATGAGAAACCAATAACATTAGGCAGTAAAATTTGCAGTGCAATTTGAATACTTTAGCTCCGGAATGAGCTGCTGTGAGGCTGTGAGTCCAGGTGTTGGGAGGGCTGTGAAGTCTGCTTGCTGCAAGCACAGGGTGATGACAACTCTTCCCTAAGAGGAGCTGTTCCACATTTGTGCAGAATAACCTACCCAGATGAGTGATTGTGCAAGAATGGCACCAGAGAATGAAGTGATGGCTGAGGTGGGAGAGAGGAGGAGATAACTAAAGTGCCAACCACATGTACCACATGAAGTTCAACAAGGGGAAGTGCCAGATTCTGCACCTGAGATGAGGCAACCCTGGATGTACAGACAGACTGGGAAATGAGATGCTGGAAAGTAGTGCCGCAGAAAAGGACCTGGGGAACCTGGCTGGCTGAAAGTTGAATATGAGTGAGCAGTGTCCTGGAGCTAGGAAGGCCAGCCCTGTCCTGGGGGCATCAGGCCCAGCATGGCCAGCTGGGCAAGGGAGGGGATTGCTCCACTCTGCTCTGCACTGGGGCAGCTTCACTTTGAGTGCTGGGGGCAATTTTGGGCACTACAATATAAGAAAGATATTAAACTATTAGAGGGAGTCCAAAGGAGGGCAACAAAGATGGGGAAGGGCCTAGAGGGGAAGCTGTGTGAGGAGCAGCTGAGGTCACTTGGTCTGTTCAACCTGGAGGAGACTGAGGGGAGACCTCAGTGCAGTTACATCTTCTTGTGAAAGGAAGAGGAGGGGCAGACATTGATCTTTGCTCTGTGGTGATCAGTGACAGAATCCAAAGGAATGGCCTGAAGTTGTGCCAGGGGAGGTTTAGGCTGGATATTAGAAAGATGTTCTTCACCCGAGGATGGTTGGGCACTGGAACAGCTCCCCAGGGCAGTGGTCACAGCACCAAACCTGACAGAGTTCAAGAAGCATTTGGACAATTCTCTCTGGCACATGGTGTGACTCTTGGGGTGCCCCGTGCAGGGCCAGGAGTTGGACTTAATGATCTTTGTGTGTCCCTTGCAAGTCAGTGTATTCTGTGATTCTGTATTTCTGTGCTGGAGTGGATTCTGTGCTGATTTAAATGGGAACTGACAGGCTGTGGAAAGAAAAGATAGCAACCCTTAGGCAAGGGGCCACTATGAGCAAAATCTGAGGACTTTGACTAAGATAGATTTGTGTTGAATGTTCAGTGGTAAACACTGAGAAGGAGGAAAGACAAATGATCTGATGTACTGAAAAAGAACTTGAATGAAGGAAAAAGAAGAAAACTGAAGATTATATTATATAAGAAAACTCAGACTTCTTCAGAGTTTAATATGGGGGGAATGCATTTTCTTACAAACTAATTTACTTAATTTGAATATTACTGAAGTATCCAATGGATCCAACAGTATAAAGAATTACCAGTCCTGGAATTGTCTAAGGTACAAATGTTGAAATGTTGTGGTTTCCAAGTTTGTGTCATATAAAATATTGCAGACCTGTTTAACTGTAAAAACTGAATTAGATTTTGTCAAGTTGGAGGCTGTTGGAGCTTTGAGCTAGGTGTTTCTAGCAATGATAAATCCAGCCATAAAATGTGATTCTGCATCATGAACTCTAAACCACTTCATTGTATAAATTTTAATGTTTTCAGGATTGAGCCATCACGTACTGTGGGTGTAAGTTCTTTGTCCCTCATACACAGCTTGGAAGCAAAGGAAAATTTAGACTCCGTGACCTCAATAAAAAACTCATGGGAATCTTATCATAGTTGTCCTTCAGATAAAACACTGATGAATATTTGCATTTTGCCTAGCTGAGATGGCTCTTGGTGAGACAAAAAGGAGCAGAGACATGCTGATAGGATAAAATATGCATGTTTTTTTCGGTTGAGGTTTATTGTAGGCTTATTTTTATTTACAGTCCCTTCCATAAAAGACATTCAATACTTGTAAAAGGCAGCCATAATAATGACTGACCCTATTAAGATGATATTTGTAATCTCATAGAAACATTTTTGAAAATGCCTTAAATTGCCCGTGAATTGTGCAACATATAAGGCAATGGAGTGATAAAATGCAAATACATTTTGGTGATGCCTGCAAGAGCTATTTGTACAAAACCAGAAATGCTCATACAAACTGCTCAATTGATCATTGTACTGGAAGGATTTTAAATGTTTAGACTGACTTCCGTTGTTCTGCAAAGGGGAAGTTGCAAGTTATTTTTGTGATGTCTATAGGAAAAGAAAACCTGGGACAGATTTGTTGGTATAAAATGCCATAGTCTGTTTGGTAAGGAAAGTACAGTTCAGTCAAGGAAGTACATTGGATGGAGTAGCTGTGGTTCTAGTTCAAACAAATCTCTTCAAAGTTAGTGAAGTAAAGTACCCATCCTGAATGTTTGCAGCTTGTTCAGACAAATCTCTTAGACTTTAATTTCTGAATCACTTTAGTATCAGTGACAAACAACAATATATGATCCATATGTCACTAAAAAGCTGCAACTGCTGAAGTCATGACACTGAAAAAATCCAGGAAGGTCTCAAAAGCCCATGCCTTTGGCTGCAATTAAATCTACGGACTATCACTTTAGAGGCTTGGAGGAAACAAACAAATATTATTAAAAGCCTTGATAATCTTTCATGAACAAGATAAATTTTCAACGCTTGGAAGGAGCTCAGAATGACAAAAGGCTTTAATAAGAGGACACTGAGATGTACATTAGCTGGAAACATATTTCCCCTCTATTTTAATTAGCAATTCACTGAAAGATTTAAATGGAATAATGCAGCAGATTAAATGGATTAGTCAACTACCAAACTGAAACTTCTGTGCCCTGAAAAAACATTGGTTGAGTGTTTAACACAGAAAGTCATACTAATGGAGATAAAATTGATATGTGAGGCAAAGAGCTTGTGGTTTAATGTTGAGGAGACAACCAGACAGAGTAACAACATTTTGTGATTTACTACGTAATTAAATGATTCCCGTACCCAAAGTCCAAAGTCTAAAGTCTTGACTACTGTTAGTAATATCTGGGGTTTTGGCTTTGGAGACAGTTTTTCTTTATGTTTTTCTCTCAGTTGCCCTCACTTGAGCTTAGATTCAAAATAACTACAAACAAGTAACATCTTAAACCACTGAAAGTCATAACCCAAACTGTTTTGTTCTTGAATAAAGAAACCTGGGCTTGAGTTTCCTTTTTCTTTCATGGGGAAAAAAATAATTACTTTTTCATTGTCAGGCAATCAACATCAGGTATTATAGTTAAAAATTAAACAGCAACATTCAAACATTTTATAGCAAAGAGAAATACATGATGAGATCATGGAGAAAAGATACAGTGTCTGATGATTCATGCAGTTAAATCCATGAGACTGTCCCCCATACAATTGATTACAGTAGATCTGTGGGATCTGTGGGAATGATTTAACTCTTGGCTCACTGACTCAATTTGACTCACCTCTCATGTTGAAAAGTCTGCGCAAAACTACAATTTCCAATTCCAGAAACCATTTTCTAAGAAGGTTTCTCTTGTGGTGAACAGAAGTCAGTGACCCTAACCTTCTTATTTTTAGTACAAGATTAAGAATTAAACTTTTGTCTAATTGAGTAGTTAAAATTGCTAATTTTTGAAGTGTACTAGGCTTTTTTGATCCAGCACTAAGGATAGGACATGACCCACAATACTTGCACCGTTTTTTCTGTGATAGCATTATGACAGTTAGACAACCAGGTCTGGGGAAGAAGCTGAGATGAGAAGTTCTTGGACTGCATATATTTGTATCCATCAAGCAGTTTAAGTCCTTGGTTAATGCAAAGCATTGACTTCTACTAATAGCAACTAACCTGCAAAAATTAGCTTGAGATCTAAAACCTGCCATTCCTCTTTATTTTTAAGGCTGTATTTGTTTTCTGTTCATGTCTTCAGTCTTGAGACAATTTGTATAATATTATTTAGCACGCCCTTCAGAAGTCTTCACTGTATTTGTTGTTAAGAGCATTTTACCTACAAAAGTGAGTGCAAGCACACTTGAATGTAGTTTCTGTTATCTGCCAAAACACCTCAGTTTTGAAGCCATTGCTAATAACCCTTTTTGTTGTATTAGGTTGTATTTCCCAATTTAAAATTATTTTACGTGATGATTAATTATCCACTTACTTTTTTCCTAATAGATTTCTTTATGCTTTTCTTGTGAAGTCCACCTACATTTTAGTGGTGTAGTTTATTGAAAAACAAACTGGGAAATGTTCAAATAAAACCAACTTCCATTCTCTGTAACACTACTGAACCAGTCTCTGTATTCTAGTTTTTTTCCTGTCAGGCAGAGTTGTGTATTCAGGGCTTGCTCCTACAGAGATAATGTCAAGGGAAAGTTATTACTGAAAAGGATAGCTAAGGTGCCTCTACTGTATAAAATTGGACACAAAATTAAGAAAATAATTTTATATAAGACCACAAAAACTCATCCTTTTATCTGAAAGAGCAACAGAATTCTTTTCACAGAGTCACTTGGAGCAGGTTTCCTTGGAGTAAATAGAAACATACTGCTTATTTTTTTTCCTTGAAGGGGATTGAATGTGGTTTTGTGAAATTACTTTTTTTTTATTCAAGGTTATTTTTGATTGAAGACCATGATAGTTTCTTTTGGAAAAGCTAGGTGGAGTATTTCTCATGGAATATTTTTGCCAGAGAGAAGAAAACTCCCTTTCAAAAGTAATTTTCAGTAATTAATTGAAAAAAATACCTTCTTAATGATTTCTTAAAATCTTTTCCTTTTCTTCTAAATAAAAATGGAAAGTTTGGATATGAAATAGAGTAATGATTTAAGCCCAGTTGGAAATTAAACAGTCACTCTCTCAACTTCATCTCTCCCCCTCCACTTCCCAGTGGAATGGGGGATAAAATCAAAGTAAAACTTTTAGATTGAGATAAGAACAGTTTAATAATCAAAAATAATGTAAAATACAATAATAATTGCAAGTGATAATAAAAAGGGAAAAAGAAGTGCTGTACAATACAATTGCTCACCACCTGCTGACCAACACCAGAACCCCACTTCCTGAACCCAGACTGGATGCGTTTCTGGGTAACTTCCCCCAGTTTATATACTGGACATGAATTCTGTGGTGTGCAATATCTCTTTGGTCACTTCCAGCCACCTGTCTCAGCTAGGATCCCTCCTACTTTATTTTACATTCCTCTTCACCATTAAAGCATGAGACAAAAAAAAAAAAAAAAAAAGTCCTTACTTAGCAAAACCCAAAAAATCAGTGTATTATCAACATCACTCTCATTCCAAATCTAAATCACAGTACTGTAACAGCTACTGAGAGAAAAATAACTAGTGAAAATTAGGACATAAGGTTGAAAGGTTTTCCAAAAAATACCAAAGGTAGGGACATCAGCGATCTAAAGCTTTGCAAAAATAACCCTGAGAAATTCCTTGTCTGTCCAAGTCCAATAAGATTCAGCATCTCTTTGCTTTCAAAATGGCATTCATTTGGAGTAAATATCAAGCTGGAATAATCATAAAAGCAAACAAAAGAGTGTGATTAGATTATTTTGGTCATCTTCCAGAAGATGCAATATTGTTCTTTAAGGATGTCGTCCAAGAATGTGTCACTTTAAAGTCTCTGTCAATTCCACTTGGGAACTAATTCCACTGTGTCTTTAGTTACTTCCTTAAACTCCTTCAGGATTATGGTTTTTAAATTTTTTTTTTTTAAATTTTGGTTTTGAAGATTTTGAGGGACCAATCAACACTTTCTCTGAGCTGCTACTCTGCAAGGAAAATGATCTGGAATGCTATCTAGAGTAAGCTGGATGCAGCCATCACTACCTCCACTGGAGGTTAAGGTTCAAGTAGGGGATGTGGAAGGGAGCAGTGGGGGGACCACCAAAATGTATCAGGAAAGTCTGTTTATCTTCTCTTTACCCACCCTTTGCGGAGAAGAAGACAACAAATATATCTGCCCTGAGCCTTCTCTCCTGGGGGCTGAAGAAAGACAGCTCCCTCAGCCTCTCCTCATTGCATCATGTGCTCCAGACCCCAAACATCTCAGTGGACTCCTGCTGGTCTCGTTCCAGCCTGTTAATGTCTTTCCTGTGCAGGAAGACTGGGCACTGGACACAGAATAGCAGTCAAAAAAAAGAAAATCAGTCACTTCTCTTGACCTGCTGGCTGCACTCTATATTTTAATTTAGGGTATTTGATGATTAGGCATTGATAGGCATAAGCATTGATTAATGAGAAAGCAGCTCTTCTTTCTAAACTGTAAATAAAATACATATCTCAAGTGCCTATGTATCTATTATGACACAAACACTGGGAAACTAAATTAATGGATATGTTATAGTCAAGGATAAAAAAAGCTTCATTTTCTATCTTGGTTTATAAGTCTTCTTTTATTTAGAAACATTTATAAGATTCAATGAATTCCTATCAATGTATGAAACTATAAGTTGACTCTTTTAAAAAATAACAAATGTTAGGAAAACATTTAATCACAGGAATGTGACCCTGTGGGAACTGGTCATCATCATACTCAGGCAAGCTAGAACAATTATGTCTAGGACGAAATGCAGGAGTACATGATTATCAATTCAAGGCAATGTTTCTCTGTCTTTGAGACTAATGTAAATATTGGACTTTCACATTACAGCTGATGTATTTTTTAGTAAAATGGCCATAAGTAAAGAAGTAAATCTGAGTCTGATATAAAATTCAAAAGCCTATAACTTTTTTTAAAAAAATATATGATCATGACAGATTGTATTGGAAATATTTGGCAAAGTAATGGCAATTATTGATAATCTCTGAAAATTCATGTGGTAATGAAAAGAAAATGCATCATGAGGTCTCTTAAAAAGACAAAATTGCATTCCAGGGTCATTATGGCAAACGTTTTTATGATTTCTTGAATTTAATGATCAGTAGCTACAATTTCTGCTTGCAACTACAATCCACACTTCATCTCTCTGCTCATCACCAGTTTGTCTTCCTTCCCTTTTTCCCTTTTATTGAAAGCGCAGGCATTCTATGTAAATGATGGTTCACTGTTAACTAAGGAGAGTTGATTTCACTGTTGCTTTTCAAATAAAAGGATGACTGAAAAATCCCAATTTCCCCATTCACATTGTGTGAATTTCTCATCATATTTTTGTTGGTTGCCTTTGAAAATGACTGGAGCACTGCAAATACAGCTCAAACAGGCAGTGTTGATGGAATATATACCAGTAAACACCCTGTCAATGGCATTTGATACATCCTAGGATTATACTTTACACTGGGGAAAACCCTCTAAAAGTTCACATCTTTGGTTTTCTGTTTATTTGTGCCCTTTCATAGGCATCCAAACATCAAGAGCTGTGAATAGTAGCTAGACAAGCATGTTGTATAAATTAAAACAAAGACAGAGCACTTTAAGCTCCAGCAGAAAAAACATGTGTACATAACTACCTAAGGTTGCAGTGCAACTCTTGCTCACTGAAACATCCAAGTGATTGGGTTGGAACTTCTGCCCTGTGTATAAAGTGAGGCCTAAAATCAGAGTATTAAGCAGTTCAGCTACAGCTATACCTCCATGAAAATCCCATCACTTGGCAGGTGGGGATGGCAGGTGGGAAAAATTTCTTGTATGATTTCATAGATATTTCCACAAAAGTTAGCATGCCCTCAAAGATGACAAAAACATCAAACTCTCCCCCTGCCCCATGCAATGAAACAGATTAGGCTGTCAACAGTTCAATTTGATCTGAGAAAAGTGAGGAATATTTTCAGTCCCAGCTCACCAGCTATTTCTGTAAAGGTGCTGGATGAGACTTTTAACAAAAATATTCCTAGGGATTTTCAGCTGAGTTGAAGAAATGTGCTCACATTAGTTTCAATATTCCTACACAGTTCAGTTCAGCAGGCAAGCTCTCCAGAAGAGAGATTCTGTCAATGAAAACAGGTTTTTCCAATGAGAAACTAAAACTAGACTTGTGTTAACATTTTGTAACCACTAATGGCAATTTCACTTGTAGTTAGCAAGTCAGCAGGTAACCTCACTTTGATCATGAGAATTTGTTACTCAGGCTTTGTTCTGACACTGATTATTATTACAACTAATGCTTGTGTTTTCTGACTGCTTGTTTCATCAAAGTACCATTCTTTTCTAAAAGGTGGGGAGCATTACCTGACAAAAATGGACAGAAACAGAAGTTTTGGGTAAGTGAATACTTAGGACAGTGTTTTGAAGCAGAAGAAAAAAGATCTCAACAACAGAGATCATCTAAAATCTGCTTCTTTACTTTCATTCACTCTCTCTGCATATAATTTTTTCCTTCACCTTAAAGAGTCCTGCATAATTCTATTCCCTCTCTGGCAACTCTTATCATGCTGACCCTCGAATTATTGCATCACCTACCTCAATTTCAAAACCTGTTTCATCCCACCTATACCTGTAGTTTTTCCTACACTGCCTTTTCTGTTTCAAATTTTATTTAATTTTTCAAATGTCATTAAAAATTTCTATGAAGAGGCAGTTCTTTTTGATGCCTGCAAATGAAAGTCAGTAAAATTAATGAATAATATTTATTAAATAATTTGGAAAAGACAAATTTTCTCTTTAAACAGTGTTGGAAATTGTTATCCAGCGACCAGAATAAGCCCCCAAAACTAAACCAAATCAAACTAAGAGCACTTCCTTTGGGCCATTTAGAGTAAGTGAAATTTTATCACTTGTATTATGACTAACAGCTCACCCCATTATTCCTGCGTTCATCTGAAGGTATTTTGGTGTTTACATAGATGATGGCAGGGCTTATGGTAGGTAGTTTCACTGGTATCAAAGACAAAATCTACTGAGACTACTGAGACTCCATCAGAAAATAAGTTGCTTAATATGTCAATAGCTACCTGGATAAAACTTCATTTTTTAAAAGTCAGCTTTTATATATATATATATTTTTGGTGTGTCTTTAACAGGTCAGTTGGAATTCTGACCATTGTTTCAAAAACCACTTTCCGCAGTAAAGAGTATGAATATTCATTTAATGATTTCTACTTCAATGTATCAAACTGTCTTGTAGAAATACTATTCCATTTTTACTAACCCTGATTTTGGACATGAAATTTTGATCAAACCACAAAAGGAACAAAATATTAAGAAATCAGAAAAAGATACATGCTAATTCTCAGTGCACCAGTCTGAGAGACTGTTCCTTAAGAAGGAGACTAACACAAAAGATTCATTTTGCATTTTAGACCCTGAATTTTAAATAATATTTTAAAATCAAAAAAGATAATATTTTCCTGTTTTGTTTACTTTTAGATTGCTGCAAATTCCTGGGGGAAATCCTGGGGAGAAAATGGTTATTTTAGGATTCTTCGTGGACAAAATGAGTGTGATATTGAGAAGTTGATTTTAGCTACTTTGGGACAGCCATAGTTTATTTGTACCATACTCTGCTTGATGTATGTATCCTTTCCATTGTTTTATATTGAGTCTTTATGGGGAAAAAATGATGTCTTCTCTCTAAGTTACCTTTCTATTAGCCCTCATGAGGTCTTCCTGACTTGAACACTCTGCAGGCATCATCGCACTCTTGGATCTCACCTGGTACAAAAAACCCTTTAGACTAAAAGCATGTTATATCCAGGGCTACTGAAAAACCTGATGTCTCACAGAGCAGGAAGTTCCCTCCTCATTGAACAATGCCTGAAAAAAATGGAGTTACAGTGTTCGCATTAACCTCTTTACAATATATACTCTGACCAGAAATTATTTCAGAAGTATTATGTGCTCTTCCAAACAAAATTGGCTCAGACAGCTCATGGTCACACTGGATAATAAATTCCAAAGAAATGTAAGTAGTTCTGATCCTGTAGTTGAAGAATTATTTCCTATACACCTTTACTTAAAACTAAGTAGATAAGTTATATCTATGTATCAACATGTCATCCAGGAAATTAATTTTTTTTCTAGTATATCCCACAAAGTTGATGCATTCAGTGTAATACAAAAATAGCTTGCAATGAAAGAGTGTGTTCCTGTTCCTGCAACCAGAACCAAAATGGTACAATTTTAATAATGTTTTAATTAAAATAAAATAAAAAAGAAAATGTAATTTCTCCTCAATTCAGTCTAGACTAGACTCATTCGTGAACTGCTTGTCTTCCAGTCCCTGTTTCACCTGAGAACAAGCATGTGACAACATTCCCAAAAGCCTGTTGCAAACAGAAAAAGATGGAAAAGATATTCCGCTGTTTGTCTCGATGGACAAATCTGTAATCCAGGCTCAGTTCCTGGTGTTGGTGATAGGATCACTAGTGCAAATGAGACACACAGAACTCCTAATGCTTCCATAGCTACTTCTGTTGGAACAAGCAGCTTTTTGACCGACATTCCTCCTATAAGCATTGCTGCAAATCTTGACAAGTTTGAGGACTGTTTTGCTTATTTGCTAATTAAAATATCAATATTGAAACTATTGACATAAGAAGATATCAAATACTTTCTAGCCCTTTCAGTTTCAATTAATCCAAAGGTCAAATGCCAACTGTAATAAAATTATCTATGAAAGAAAATATGGCATGTTAAATAAGTGGGGGGAAAAAGCTGCCATGAAATATCAGTGAACAAAGAATTTCCAGGTGTACCTGGAATATGTACACTGAATACCTTCAGTGTGTTTAATAATGTTCATTCTTTCTAGAATAAGAACCTTATTCTAGAAAAAACCTCCTTTTGTTTTCTAATGTCATCGGCAAGTGCGTTCAAGAATTTTTCATGGCAGTGGCATATGACAAATGCCCATGTCTCTGAAATAACATCTCTTAAACCCAAGTTGGGTGACAATTTATGTTGCATCACTTAAAGGCGCTATTGTTAAAATGTCAGTACCATACTGCAGCAGAACAAGCCTTTAGTGTCATATAGTAAACTGAATTTAGACACAAAAGACCTTTATAACTTGAAACTTCTAGCAAATTGTAACACAAGCAATTTTAGAAGCTCTAAATGCTGTGAGAGAAACTCTTCTAGTTTTAGTGAGCTAAGCCAGTACTTGAAAGTGTACTGAATCATCTACACACCTATTTTCCAACCTCTTGGTATGTATTGATTCCATAAATGTCAAGATTTCAGAAGAGTATAATTTAACTTTGAAGTGAATGACACTGTAAAGACATGTTCAGTAAACTCTGGGGGGGATTATTTATTTCAACTCCAACTTGGCTTGCTCTGCTGTGGCTTTTACTTTTGCCAGTTACTGTTTGCTGTTGCTGCTCCTGATTTCCTTATGAGACCTTCCTAAGATCTGGTCTGTAATGTTAAGCTTCTAATTTAGGATAATTGCTTTGTCCTAGATGCCCAGAGTGAGATTCCTCAAGGAAAGCTTGCCCTAGGCATACTAAAATTAGGGAGGCTTCACAGCTTCAAGCTGGCAACCAGCACTGGGACTCACAGCTGCAAAGCTTTATGTGCAGCTTAGTGCAACATGTTTTATAGGAACACAGCCTGAAACAAAAGGAACAAGAACTCCCATGGACATAAGGAATTTGCATCTAGAGCAGGGATGAGAAAAACCCTGAGAATGACAAGGGAGTTGTTTTCCTCTAGTTGCAGGGATCACGGAAAGTTGCCAGACTAAGAGCAGTCCTGAAGAGAGGAGCTACACTTACAGAAATCAGAATAACAGAAAGATATGTTTGTAAATCTTTCCAGCGCAATGTTTTATTAGAGATGTGACAGGAACTTGCACTTGGGCACCTAATGCTATACCTACCATTTGGAAACTGTTTCCTATATGAACTTATATCTTTGCACCCATTCCTCACTGCAAGGACCAAGCCTTTATCAGGATGGAGGCTGTGTCTTTGCCTCAGTTAACAGCAATTTGAAACATTGCTTTATTCTAAAGTTCTCCTGCATCCCCTCAGTCAAGATACACCTGTATACAGTTGTCATGTTTGTTTTCAGACAATGTGTAAACTCCCAGCTCTTGACATTTTCTTGGTCCCATGCTGTTCAGCAGTCACCCCAAACCAAGGATGGTGGCAGAGGTCAGTGAGAAAGGGCTGCAGAGCAGGCACCTCTGCCTCGGATCAGGCATATTAGAGACAGAATGAATGCCATGAAAGAAATAAATTTTCTCCTTTTGTTATAAGTCTAGCTGTCAAATACACACACCACAATACAGTGAATGTTATTGCTTCATCTAGAAAAATGTATTGTTTTGTCTGGAAATCTTCATCATGGAGCAGCACTGTGCAAAGCATTTCTTGGAGAAGGCAGCTGAGCAAGAAGCCTGAGGCAGGGGGTCAGACTAAGCTCACCATTGAAATCCTCTGTGCTTTAAAGTTTTTGGGGACCTTGAAGCTGTGGGCTGCCTCCGGCTCTGTATGAAATATTTTAGGCTTATCTGGATATTTTGTTTAGCTCTTCAAACAGTGACAGCCACACAAACACATAGATAGGAACTCATTAATTTAAACTAGTGCCTTAATATAAGCACAATTGCAATTCCATTGCAAAACGCTGGAGACTATAATATTTTATTTCTCACTGCAGCAAAATGAGCATAGAAACACAAGTACTGTTCATTATGTCTATCAAATCATGATACACAGCCCAATGTGTAACCAAAGAAAAATTTCTAGAAAACTTATGAGTAGAAGACAAATATTTAACCTTAGTGTGCTGTACTGTCATACTGTGAAGTACTCAGCTGTTGGTCCAAATTAATCAGCAATGTTGCTATTGCATGTGGTTACAATACTGTTCTCACTCAGAATCATAGAATTGGAAAGGACCTCTAAGGTCATCAAGCCCAACCATTAACCTAGCACTGCCAAATCCCTAAATCCCAAATCCCCTTAAATGGTACATCTACAGCTCATTGAAATACTTCCAGGGATAGGGACTCAACCACTTTCTTGGGCAGACTTTTCCAAGTCTTGAAAACCCTTTCTGTGAGGAAATTATTCCTAATATCCAATATTAGAAATTATTCCTAATATCCAATATAAACCTTCCCCGGCACAACTTGAGGCCATTTCCTCTTGTCCTGTCACTTTGCAGAACAGACTAACCCCCCCACTTTTTGATAAGGTGCTCCTCTACCCTCTTTTTCTTCAGGCTAAACAAATCCACTTTCCTCAGCTTTGTAAAGACTTGCTCTTCAGCCAAAGGGCTTCTCTTCATCAAGAAACTTGGAAACAGCAAAATTGGAAAATCAAGGTTTTATAAATCGCGTGCCTTCTTTTTTAAACTACTGAGGAAATTTTTTAAGAGCACAGTGTGCTACTAGCTAGCAGGATCCACTACATGTGAAAAAGTGTATTAAAAGTGTGAGAATAGAACTCAAATTGCTGAAGTCTGTGAAAGTCTTGACATCAGAAGAAAGGTAAAACAGGTAGAAGAAGAGGGAGGGGGGAAGTGGCTTAATAATTCTTTTTGGTTTCCACCAGGTATGGAAACAAAAAGTAATTGTACTTTTTTCTTGGAAACAAAATTCAGCAAGTTTTGCAGGGCTTCAGCTTAGTTTAAAGCAAAAAATAAGGTTGTATTTACAGAGGTTTTAGTAACTCTGGGCTAAACTTTGACAAAGTCTAAAGCAACAATATGCTTCAACTGGAATCATCATCCTGTTATTGTTCCACGCCACCAAGTCTGGCATGAAACTCACCTGTTTCACTCTGGTTTCCTTCTTGGAAAACTAATCAAAATCAAAATGGACTGTAACAGGAGATTATCTCAATTGCAATGAAGGAACACACCAGAACTAAAAAGAAACCAAAAAAACCCCAACCAACCAAAAAAAAACCAAACCAAAAAACACCCACATCTTTGGTCTCTACTAAATACAGATCCTGCCAAATTTCATACAACACTGTTGCAAGCAAAAAATACTAGTGCACCATAGTGGTAGCTGCCCTAGTGACATTTTCAAGGTAAATAACTGCATAAGGATTTGTCCAATAAAAAAAGACAGAGGGTAAAAACACAACTAATCACTCAGTTTTTCAAACCTTGAAGAATTTATTGTTCCATTAAACAGGAAACCTTCCTTCTTTGAGTGAAGTTTGGATAAACAGATGGCATTTCACTAATTGGCTACTTCTAGTGTGGATTTTCCTTCATGTTCTTCTTTGTCCCTCATGGTGTGTCCCTCATGGTGTGCTGCCTTTTAATGTCTTTGCATTTCTTGTGTTACCTTTGTTGTTACTGACATGCTAATGTTTGGGACACTGAAGGTGATATTGAAATAAGGTCGCAGGCAAGCCATCTGCATATACTTAAGAACTTGGGTTCCCATAAGTTTCCATAGTATTTTGGAAAAGCTGCTGGAATTTATTTCGAGAGAGCAGAACAAGAAATTTAATGTCATTTCTGTGTACTGAATTTTATCAATGGATAAAACTGCCAAAGTGCTAGTAGCAGAAAAGAACATAAATAGGCAAACCTACTTTGATTTTAATCTGATTCTGTTCTGCTCTTTCTTAGAATAATAGAACCATCAAGGTTGGAAGAGAGCTTTAAGATCAACAAGTCCAATTGTCAACTCAGCACCACCACTGTAACCCCTAAATCACTAAACCATATCACCCAGAGCAAGATCCAGATGCTTCCTAAACACCTCTGGCGTTGGTGACTCCACCACCTCCAAGGGCAACATAACAGTGAAATTTTTTTTGTAATATCTAATCTGAATCTTCCCCCTCTCAGTTTAATGCCATTTCCCCTTGTCCTCTCACTGCAGACACAGTAGAAGAGACCAGCCCCCATCTCACCACAACCTCCTTTCAGGAAGTGTAGAGAGCAATGAAGTCCTCCATGAGCCTCCTCAACACTTAAAAATCCCAGCTCCCTCAGCCACTCCTCGTAAAATATATTTTCTAGACCTTTCCTTTGTCTATGTGGGCCACTTTTTCACAGAAGAAGATCAGCTTGGTCAGGTAAGACCTGCCTTTGTAAATTACAATGGCTGGGCTTTATCCCACAGTTGTTCTGCCTGTGCTGTGGGATGGCACTCAGGATGATCTCTTCCATAACCTTGCCTGGAACAGAGGTCAGGCTGGCAGGTCTGTAGTTCCCCTGATCATCTTTCCAACTCTTCTTGTTGATGGGCATTACATTTGCTAATTACCAGAAAACTGGAACTTCTCCAGTTAAGCAGGACTGTTGGTAGGTAACAGAGCGTGGTTTGGCAAGTTCTTTCATGAGTTCTGTCATTACTCCATGGTGGATTCCATCAGGGCCCATAGCATTCCAGCCTGAATGTGCATATATGCATGCCAGCTTCCCTTCTATGCATGCCAGTGATTTTCAGTCCTCCCTAGGGTGCTCTGCTCACTCAATGTGTAGCTCCAACAGCAGAGGCTTTTCTGTCACGATCTCACCCTGAAATGAGGTAAATTATTAGTCATTGGAAGAAATTTGAAAAACTGAGCATGTAGGAAAAGATGTTAAGAAAAGCCTTTGGTTTAAGCCAGAAAGTGTATGCTGAAGTTGGTAAAACAAGGTGATTGAAGAATTCAGGTTGGTCGTCCAGACCAGTATCATGTAAATGTGGCTTTTTACTTACAACTTCCTCTGTGTGAGATACTCCTGAGTTTTCACATGCATAAGTACACCTTCAGGGAGAGCTAGAGGATATTTGGGAAGTGAGTGCTGCAGGAAACAAACTGGGATCACACTAATGGGCCTGACAATAGCTGCAGCCCATGAGTGCATCACTGGATGCATAGATCTTGTGTTTGGATAAACACAGACTTTTTTTCTCCATAGCACTGTTTTGAGTCAAGAACTCTTCTGCAGATCTTCAAATAAAAATTATAGGTAATTCAGGTAGTCAGGGTGTTCATAACGACACAAATCTCAGGGAAGAGAAGAAAGTTTTCTTTCTAAAGGCATGTTGCTCAGTCTACAAACTATGAAGGTACCTATACAGAAGAGATGAACTTGCTTGGCTGAGAACACTGACTGACAAGATAGCCCTGTTTAACTCCTTGTAATTTTTTTAAAATACACTTTATAAAACAATAAATCTGTAGCCAAAGGGCAAGAACTTTAACTTTTTATCACACAGAAAGCTGCAAAAGCATCACACTCTTCAGTATCAGGAAGAAAAACAGAACAGACAACAAGGAGGCAATCCTGGTGCAGGTCCCACAGCCCTGCCAGGTACAGGGCCTGGTAGCACACCCTACCAAAAAGAGTTCTAGTGTCAGAAGTGGCACTACTTCACAGCAAAACTGCTCCTGCAAAAGTCAGTTGAGGAGTAAGAAAGGTCTTGAATAGTCTGGTTCTAAAATAGAATATGGCACTGGGTGTGAAAGGTAAAACCTGTGAATTTATGCAACAAACATGGCAACAGAGTTTCATGCTCAATAGAAGGGTATCATGTGAGATGAACTCTCTGTGAAGTTTTTGTTCCTGAGGCTGGAGCTTGTGTCTTCTGGGTGTGGTCCCTAAAAGGCCCCTGATGTGTCACCAGGGAGTCATTGTGACACCTGTGACAGCAAGGCTTTTGCTTCTACAGGGCTGGCCTGAAGGGCCACAGTGCCTGGCCTCCTCCTCAGGGACAAACATCCAGCTGTGTGCTTTCTAAGGGTGCAGAGATTTGCTGGACAAGGACACTGGCAGGGCCTGGGGCATGTCTGTGCCTCCTTGGGGGGGAGTGAACACCATCAGTGGCATTGCCACATTTTGTTTCATTGAACTGCAGGGGACAGGGAGCCAAACCCCAGGTGGTCCCACAGCACCTGGCACCAAACACCACAGGAGAAGCTAAGGAAGATGGATCACGATATGGGTCAAGCTCTAAGTTCTGAACAGGATGACCCAGCATCAGGGAGGAGGGAGCGCCGTCAGCGAAGACGCCGGGTTTCTTTCAGTGAACCGCAGACGTCAAGGAGCCGATCCCCGCACAGGTCCTGCAGCTCCTGGCACCAAACACTGCGGGAGAAGCTCAGGAGGATGGAACATGATGAGGGACAAGCTCTGAGACCGAACGGCGCGTCCCAACCTCCTCGCTGTGGAGTGAGGACCATCAGCAGGGCTATCAGATTTCTTTCACTGAATGACAGGTGGCAAGGAACTGATCCCCATGGAGGTTCTGCAGCCATGCTGGGCACAAGCCTGGTAGTACACCCTACCAAAAAGGGAACTACTGCGTGCTCTGTTACCAGTGTCAGGAATGATACCACTTTAGACAAAAACAGCCCCTACTAACAATTGCAAAAATAAAGTCAGATCCAGTGCTCGGGCCTTGGGCCAAGTATCTATTCTCCATCAAAAAATGCATCTGAAAAGCTAAAGACATTCCTGCAAGGCCTTTTTAGGTTAAGAAGATGACAAACATGAAACTTGAGTGCTGGTTTTGTCATCACATTCTATTTTATGCTGTTCTATAAAATGTGGCACCGAACATTTTGTATGGGACTCCTTTGTTCCTTATATTGTATTTCCACAGTGTTATCAACTGAAGATGTTACCACTTTTTCTCCTTTCTGCCCTGATTTCAACAACACCAATGGTTTATTAGAAAAAGCTCTTGTCCTTCCATATCTGTTTTCTCATGCTTCACTCCAAGTATCACCCAGAGTAGCTTTTCCTGTTTTTTTACCATTCTCACAAGGTGGCAGTGAAAAGTGAAGTCAATTTACAATTACTCTGTCTCTCACTGCCGGTCTAAATCTAATGTCTGGTATCAAGCCTCTGAAAAGCTTTCTGTTCTTCTGTGTCCTTAGAGACTTTAAAAATAACCCCCAAAGCCATAATGGAGAAATTTGCCCCCATGCCCCCTGTAAAAAGACTTAGGTTTAATGTCCAGGGTGGCAGTACAGGCTACAGGCTCTTCAAACCATGGCTGAAGACTACCAAAGTCATCAAAAAACAGTGTTGCACCAAGATCTGTTACTTTCAAGTAAGACTGGAGCAAAAAGAGGAGTCTTCTCAAAAGACAGGTTTTACAATACATTAATTACTGGATAAACCCCCCCCCTGTATTCAAATTTTATGTTTAACTACAGTTGACCTCTAATTTGTGACACTCCTTGTGTCACTCTCTGACTAGTACCACCACAGAACAGAAGCTTTAAGATGCTGCTGTGAAGGAATTCAGATGAAGATCAAGCTGCCAACTTCTGGCTCACAGATTTGATGTGCAGCAAGTTGCTTCAATTATAAATTGCAACCTGACAACCAGCAGGGAAAACTATGGTCACCTGCAATGCATGCTGAGAGAGAAGAGCCAATGATTTTAGTGAGATTTTTCACTCATTGCAGCCCCCATACTTTTGTTTAGCTTGTTAGTTGTCTATGCAGTCACTAATAAATCCCCTAAAGGGAAAAAAATTAGATATGGAGATCTCATGGATGACCAACTTCCAGCCTGGAGGCATGCCTGAGCCCTTTCTCATAGGAGCTGCTCTAGTCCCTTCACTGTTTCTGTGGACCTATACTGGAGGCTCTCCAGTATGTCAATCTCTTCTTGTGCTGGGGAGCCCAGCACTGGCCAGGGTACTCCAGGTGTGGCCTCACCAGCACTAAGCACAGGGGGAGGATCACACCCCTCACCTGAACTGCAAAGCCTGCCGAGGAGTAAAAAATGCCTTGAGATTGTTTATTTCTAAAACAAAGCAGAATTCTGAGTATGAATGTGAAACCTGTGAATTTATATTAAAAAAATAGGACAAGAAACACTTCTTTTTCATATGTCTTCTTAAATAGAAAGTACTGAACTCTTGTGGAGTCATTATTTATTCACCAGCTTCTTTTCCTGTCCAGAAATGCATGCAGAAACCCAGAGAAGCAGTGTCAACATACTGAGCATGCACAAAATTATTCTCTGACTAGACTTCAGTGAGACTGATGATGGGACTTCAGACCTAGGTGAACTGGGAAAAAAAAATATTGCTTTCTCTTTTTTTAAACATCTTTTTCTTCAAGCACTTTTGAGTGCTGTTCAGTACTCATATGGTTCTGAAAGGAATTGCTTATATTGCCTCAGAGCAGTGCCTTGGAACAGTGCCAGTCTGGACAATAGTATTTGTTTTTATTCAGAAGAACAGTCTGGACAATAGTATTTGTTTTTATTCAGAGGGGTCCAGCTCTGTATCAGAAGCAGCTGTAATGACCTCTAAAGTTTGTGTACATCTACACGTGTGAAAGCTTTTTGTATCTGATCAAAGAAATTAATAACTTTGTCTACTTTTTTGAAAAAAAAAAAAAAAACAAAACCAAACCTTCATCTTTAAATGTAACATCCATCAGAGTGGAATTTACCAACTTCCCATATATATATATAGCATCTTTGAAATATGATGAAACTCCTAAGGATACAGCAGCATTGTGTCATGTTTTAAACCCAGACAGAAATTAGGGTACCATGCAGCCATTTGCTCATCCTGCCCCTCCCAATCCCCCACCTCGGTGGGACAGGGAGGAGAATTGGAAAAAGGTAAAACCCATGGGTTGAGATAAGAACAGTTTAGTTATTGAAATAATAATGACAACAACAACAATAATAGCAACAATAACAATAGTGATGATAAGGGTGATAACAAAAAGAGAGAGAGGAGCAACTGCTGTCTACTCACTGACCAATATCTATTTACTCCCCAAGCAGTGATTGATACCTCCTGATAACTCTCCTCAGTTAATAAACTGAACATGATGTTCAATGGTATGAAATAACACTTTGGCCGGTTTGGATCAGGTGCTGTAGTTATACTCTGTATCAGATTTTTGTGCAGCTCCTCACTGGCAGAGCACAACACATTGAAAAATTCTTGACTTTATGCCAACACTGCTCAGCAACAATTAAAATGTTAATGTGTTATCAACATTATTCTCATGATAAATTCCAACCACAGTACTACACCAGCTACCAGGAAGAATATGTCCCAGCTGAAACCAGGACACACTGTAACAGTATGGTACAAGTCATGTCAAATTGTAATTTTTGAAAAATGAAACTGTTCCTGACCCTTCTCTGAACAAGTAGGCTTCTCTGGATGTCAGAACGCCTTCCTTGGCTGACCTGCTCTCCTGTAATCTTATCCACCCTCCTCAGGGTTAGGTAATTGAACAGAATTGTCAGAGATGCTGTAAAACTTTGGACCGTTCCAAGAGTGAGGTAAGGAAGGAAGGAAGCACAACCTCTTTCTGTTAATTTGATTTCCAGTGCTGATATTCACTCTGAATAGGATGAAGCATTGCCCTTGTTCAGAGCCTGAACCAGGACAACTTGACCCTCGCTGCAATCCCCTTTGAGTTGTAAGGGCTGGGCCCTCATTTTCATCCCTCTTGCACTGACCAGGTCTGTTGCACTCCAGGTCAGTTGTGTTAAAACATCTTTTGGAATTTGGGTAGTGGTGCATATGGCACTATAGACAGAGCTAACAGACCCAGAGGCATCCCAAAACATCATCACATTGGTCAGACAGTCTTTTATTCAAGTACACTTTCAAATCATCTGCTTTTAGCACAGAGAAAGTCTTTGTGAGTCATTGCTTGTCTTTCCCCCCGCCCCCAAAATGCTGTTTCTCTTCTGTATTTAGAAACAAATGGGCTGTCTGTAGTATAACAGTCATTGCTGATATATTCAATACCAGACATGCAGCTAAGATGTTTTGGAAGTGCTTAAGAAAACTTCAAGGTAAGTTCTACTGATGCACAGGAAAGTTGGATGAATTATTTATGAGTGCTTATGAAAAGCCCACTTATGGGTATTAGAAAACTGATTTGTGTTCATAAAATTCCACTCTTTGCAGACACAATGTAACTTAAAAAGCATCTTAATGGAGTCTAGCTAGAACCTAAAATCAATATTTCATTTATAAAGAGAGCAAAGAGACCCTTTGCTTTCCAAGAGGCACAAAACATAGTGTCTAGAATAAGGAATTGAGAGGTTTTGCTTGATAACATCATGCAATCCTTCAGCCACTAGAATTATCACGTGATATCACTCATTTTCTTTACTTTTCACTTTACATTGTTCTTCCTTTTGATAACCACAAATTGATAAACATTTCCCAGCTCATAATTAAGTATCTAATTTAAACTTAGAGGTATACAATTTTCTGTATGAATTTACATACAGGTTCTTGTACTAGTGGTGGAAATTTAGATTGGGTTTTTCCATACATGGTGAGTTGAACCTCAGATCTCCTGTGATCCACCAGAACAACTGTCATCTTCTATAGACAATGGCAAGTAACTATTTATTTTGTATTACTGTGTGGTATGTAGGACTGGTTAAAATGAGGGATAGTAAAGGAAATTTGAGTTAATTTCCTTTAACACAGAATATCAACATTATTGTGCATATAAAATTCCTTGTGGATTACCAGGTGAACACAGGGCATATAATTTTTCTTTATTTCTGCTTTGACACTCCTAGGAAAAGCCAGGGAATCTCAGAAAAACGGGAAGCTGGACAGGACAAACACAGATCTGAACCAATGTGGTTAATCAAACATTCTCCGTTTATTCGAGATAAGATGGTAGTTTATATAAGCTTCTACATAGTTTACAGAAACAAAGGCACTCTGGCAAGCTAACATTGTTTACCTTTTCCTTAAGGTGGCCTAAACCTTACACTATAAACCTATACTAATTCACACTCAGACAGCCCAGGGGTCCCCATCACACCTTAATAATATTTCTAGCTGCACCACAAACTCTTAATTTCTAACTGCGCCAGAGGCTTGAAGGCCTCACAAGGCCCAAATCTGAGGCCTAGACTGGAGTAGCTCAAATCTCATAATTCATGTCCTCTTTTTCTCAAAAACGCTGCAACACCTAGGCATAGTAAATCCGTATGTCTTAGATTTTTCCACCTCTTTTACTTGCGGTCTTAGCTTGCCAGATACATACTTCTGGAAATTATGACAGTGCCTTTTGGAAATTCTTGTCCTGAGAAGGAGTGAGATTGATTTCAACACACATTTAGTAAGCAGTCTCCTAAGCTGTGTGAGGCTGAGAGAGAAGATGGACATGCATGCGGAATCCATAGTGAATCACAAGGTCCTGAGTGTGATATATGAGGTTGGAATTGTTTATTACATGAGCCTGACAAAAATAATTTTTTTAATATTATAACCATTCAGAAAAAAAAAAAATCATCTCATGCAGGATTTCAGGTTCCAGGAGAAATTAAACTTTACACACAATGAGTTGTATGGAATAAATTACTAAAATTAAAAAAAAAATAGAGAGATAAATATTTTCTGAGCCTAGAGTAGCACTTTGCTCCCTTTGCAATTTTTCATGTTAAAGCCCACACATGCAAATCCCAGAATGATAACAAGACACACAGATTACTTCCTTTTCTATTTTCTGACAGATAAAGTTCCTTACCACAGAGAGGTAAAGAGGGTCCTTCAAAATGGTCAATATAGAATTTTTTAATTCCAGAAAACATTGTAGTACCATGATGTCTTTCCAAAATGTCCTTGTAGCTACATTTATTTCCATTTCCTTTAGCCTCCAAGAGGCACAGGCATTACATTTCAAACTGGGATTTATATTTTTAAATGACATTAAGTTTCTTTAGCATTTTCTCCAGGATGGCTGTCATTCTCTCTGAGCTAAATGGAACTGAGTGAATGAAGTAATTCCATTCATCTGTTTCTTTGCATGTTCGTGGTTTAAAATGGTGCTGGTTTGTTGGGCTTTATTTAGCTTGATTGCAGCTTGCACTCAGTATAGCAGCAATGGAAAGACAAGAATGACTGCAATGTTTCAAAGTAAAACCAATATTCAGCCACTGCATTCTTACTCAGATATGTCTTGCAAAATCTAACAGCTAAGTATTTTTAACTCAGATCTCATAGAATCAAGAGATTAATGAAAATGAGTCATCAATTTTAAAATGTTGGAGATTTTTTTTCACTTTTAAAGACTTTCGGTTTACATAAAGACCATGTACTTCAACCCTTTCTCGCTAGATATGTGAGCTTTGTAATAAATTTTAAAATGGTAAAAATTATCTAAAATCTCTAATTATCTAATTATCTAATATCTCCCAAAAACTCTTCACTTCAAGAGCATAAAACTCTTGCTAAGTCTCCAGGATATAAGGTATAAAATGTAAAACCATGTATCATTCCAGGTGTGTGCATTTCTTATATACATATTTATTTATTAGATTCAGTAAAGACAGTATTCTTAATGTAATTGAACATGGTATGCTCATTAGGAAATAATGTAGTAGGCTGTGGCAAGTTGACTTCTGTCAATAGTTATTGGCATTTCCATTTATTCTATTATTAAATGATTGAATAAACAGGATTTTTAAAATATACTTTTGCCTATTTTGGGTGGTCCTACATTGCCCTTTTTTCAAGATGAATTAAAGGTGATGCACTGTTACTAGGAGTTCTTATATGCTTGGACATAGAGGAAGCTTTCTTACTGAAATAGAAGAGGGCTTTTTTAAATCACCTGGGTCATCTTTTCCCTATAAAACTATAATAACACTTTCCCATAAAAATATAATAGTCAATTAGAGTTGGAAATTTTGTTCCCAACTCAGTGTAACAAAATGATCCTATGGCAGCTGGCTTTAGGTGGCAAGGTGAGTTACATTTCAGTTTAGAAGCTAAATGTATACTATAGTTACCAGCCTGAAAACCTTGGAATTCATTTCTGTCAGTGCTCTTTGTGTCATCCTGCAGAAGGTTCAGCATTCTTCTGCACTTTCGTTTGTCACATATAGAAAGAAATACTTATTCTCTTACCTCACAGTGCACAGAAAAATCCCAGGTTGCAATCTTTGCTCATAACAGTCCTAGTATATTTGAGAGAAGTCATATAGCTCTGAATGATTCTGCTGTCATCCAATTGAGCATAATTTTTCTCATTATTGTAATTTTGACTAAGTAGGGAAAATATTGTAACATATAAATCCAACAGCTGTGACATATAGAAAAGAGAGGCATTTCTTATTTAATATGTATTTTAATATTAAGCATTTGACACTTCTGTTTCATCTTACATCAAGGTCTTACAATTCACACTTATGAAATATTCATCAAAACGAATGAAACAGTGGATTGCCAAAAGGCACTAAGTGACTTACTAAGATGTATTTCCTTTAACCTCCAAAATTCTTAGTTAGGAACATAAATAGAAAGTCCTGAAATATGAGAAGATGTTACATGGAATATTTGTACTGGTTCAAATGGATTTTGTCTCATAAAGGTAATATTATGTGCCTTGGATAGATATACACCTATATATTTTTTTTAGCTATGTATTTTTGAGAATTTATTGATTGATATTTTTGAATATAGAGATGGATGTCTAAGTATTCAATATTCCAAAGTGAATTTCTTAATTCTGATTATTAAATATATCAAATTGCCAAGTGTCAAGTATATAATCTTCAAAATATCTTGAAGATATTAAAAAGTTTTGATAAGAAAACCTTCATAATGTGCAGAAACATGAATGTTATTTCAAAATGGAGGAAAAAGTGAAGAAAGGTGACTTTCCTGTCACCCAGCAGTTTGGTAGAAAATAGATGATTCTGCTGTATTGAAATGGGCAAGTACACTGTTAGTAGAACACCCCCGGAATTCATGTGGAATTTAAAAGAAAAATAGTCATACCTTATAATGAATTTTTGATGCTCAATTTAAATTAGGGTTATGTTTTCTTAAATAGTCTCTACTTCTCTAAAACATCATTCTCCTGTAGCTGATTTTACCTTGGTTTTTTAAGTGATGAGCTTAAATCCTTCTTTAATAACTTATTGCCAGCTGTAGCCTTTTTTAATGGTAGAAGATCCACAGAGATATTAATTAAATATGTAAGAATTTAATCTAAATATGAAAGCAGAAGCAGACCTTATTTTACTTCCTGTTAGGGTTGAAGAACCCCTTATTGCACAATGGATGAGTCACACTGGGGGAAATTTTTTAAAAATGCCTTGAGATCTTTCACTGAGTATTTGCTGGAGCTCACACATACTTTAAGAACAATTCATAACACACTGCCACCCTTCTCTCCAAAAAAAATAATCCAAAGGAAAAAAATTAAATGTCCTTAATTCTGTTGTTCACACTGAGTCCACACACAGAGACAGTTTTGTGAGTTTCTAATGGAAGAGTGTGTGGCCAAGCCACAGCTCACTGAGGTGCTACCTGGCATGATAGCATTTGCATTTAAGTAATAAACCACGGCACAGTAATTCTGTGGACAGAAGTCTACTGCTGGGTGAGGCCCAACCAGCTGCCTTTCTCCCTCTTATTATACTGTTTCAGTCATTTCCCATCCTACCAGTCAGGCATTTGCAGAAAAATCTCTTTTTAGATACCTGAGGAAAGTTATGTTCAGTAGACTTCTCTCAAATGTAAATTTTCTTTTTCCAGCCACACACAGCTTCAGTCACATTGCTCCTTTTGCAAGCTCTGTTAATCCATTTTCATGTAGGTACCTTTCTTACTGCATTTTCCCCCCAGCCCTCCTGAGTTCCAAATACACTTCATAGCTGGTGATCACTCTCTGCTTGGGAAGTCCAGTTTCCAGTTGTGCTGTAAAAAAGTGCACCTGTAAATTGCAGTGCTGATTGCACTGTAAGCAACAGTATTTATTAAGGTTTATTCCTGTGTTAGAACCTAATCTAATGTGGCAGTTTCTCAAACACCAACATCACGCATTGCTTGTGCTCTGAGCTGTTTTCCCACCTTTCTTCTAAGAGAAGGGGTTCATAAAGTCTGTTCATGTGGGAATCCAGAGCTTCCCTCTGGCTGCCCTGGAAGGCCTGGAACCCTGGCAGGGGGTCAGGAACCCCCCTGTACAGAGCCCTGAGAGACACTGTCTGTGATCTCTGTCCATGGAAAAGAGTTTTCCATCTTACAGGATGAATTACAAGCTCTGAGTGTTTGATATGAGAAATAATTAAGTGTGGCATGGGTGCAAAAGTAAAATTTTAGGTTTCTAGATTAGGGGTTCAAAGGGGACAAGATGGAGGAAATTGGGTGTGTCTTGTCCTTTTTCTCCTTCTTCATGCCCTCCATGTTTCACTGTAGTGTTGGCATTTTTCTGTTGGTTTAGACTGGGGACACATTGTTCAACGTAGATAATAGATATTGGCACGTTATTGTAAATATAGCACATGTAGTTTCTGGTATATAATGTTTGTAACATCCCACTGAGGGGAGAGCCCCACGTGCTGCCCTGCAGGACAGAGCTGCAGCAGGGCAGCAGAACATGAGAGATAAGCAAGAATAAACAACCTTGAAAACTAGCACAGACAAATTATGACTTCTTGGGCAACGGAGCAGAAAGACAGAGACTTTTTACAATCTTGGAATCATCAATAGCACAGATTCCGACATGTTCAGACATGTGGGTATGAGGTTTCCAAATTGTGTAAGGCTGGTCTATGTTTCTATGTGGGCACAGGTCAGTGTAGCTGAAGAACTTACTAGTGTGCATCAGCAGTGCTGCTAGTTCTCCCTAAACTGTTGCCTCAGGTCTGAAAATTATTTGGATTTAACTCTTTATAGTTTTTCTTGCATCTGAAAATTAGATAGATCTGAATCATGAGTGTGAAAGTACAGATGTCTCTCTTCCAGGCTGTATCTGGAAGGAACTTTGAGAGTGTTTCAGAGATGTTTTTCTTTTCTGACAGACATGACCAAGTGACATTATTAGCTACTGCATTTCCTTCTTTCCTGTTCATTGATGTCGGACTTGTACTGTTGCATCATTTGCAAGTTCCCTAAGGATCCCACATATCCAAGTTTTATCCCTCTTTTGCTTTTGCCAAGGAACTCTCCAGGCTGGTGACAGCAGAAGACTCCTCTTTTACATAGCACCTGTCGGAAAGTACTCTTAAGCTAACCTGAGCATGCTAGCACACCTTGGCTGCTCTGAGAAGTACTACTGGGTACTGTCAGAACCTTTCCCTTTAGATTGTCTCAAAATCAGTGTCCTGCAAGACAGTTTATAGCGAGTATAAAAGATATAGTTGAAAAGCTAAATACAGGCATATACCTAGCTGGGAGATGGCAGCACTTTTTTTTGTTCACCTGGTGGCTCCCATTCCTGAGGCTACATTTACAATACCCTAATTGTATTAAATCCACAAAAATAAAAACTTTGTTCTTTCTTCTTACACTGAGAAATTTGACTTTAATGCAGACAATATTCCTTTCCTTTCCAGTAATGAGTAATATAAAAGTGAAATGTTTTCATGGGGCATTCCCCCAATCACTGCTTAGTAACAATTATCTTCTTTATAAAAGGTGTATTTGACAATAAATTATATAAAAAATAATATTTCTGAATAGAAATGTAATTAATAAAATTAATAAGAGAAGAAAGAATACTAAGAGGAATCACTGGGTATATACTCTTTCTCATGCTTCTTCCTAATGCACCTGTACTGAAATCTGCCAGACAAGATACTGCATTAGGCATTATTACTGGATCCATAAAGATTGTTGATAAAAAAGCATATGGGATTGCTAAGTGATCTTCCATTATGCATTTCCCGTGGTTAGGAGAAACACATACATTCATCCTGAGAACTGTTTTCTTTTTACACCTATGAAGGCTGGATTATTCTTTTGAATGAAACATGAGAGGTAAAATTTAGTTGGTTTAGATTATGCCACTTTCTGCAGCATGGAACTTGAGTCAAATTATGCCAATGAGTAATAGTCTAGAGGTTTTGAACAAATATGGAACACTATTCTTCCTAATTAAAACCCAAAAATAATGTGAAGCTCTTGTTTCTGTAATGAAATTGCCATGAAGACAAGCACATTAGAGGTACAGAAACAGAATTCACGGTCAAAAAGCAATAACTGCCTGCATGCTATTGAGATAACAAAACAATATGTTTCCAGCTGAGTGACCATAATTCTTAGTAGAATAGAGATCCATTAGGCAACCAGAATTTACAGCTCATTCCAGCCTATGTGTACTTCCAGTAAAAAAAAAAATGCAAAATATGATGTCAAACCCAGGAAGTCACGTATTGCCTTAGTCCAGCACAGGAAGAAGTTCAAGTGGGGCTCACAGTAATAGAGAATATCACTTTAGACCTCAAGGATATTTAATTCAAGAAAAAGTCTTTTTGAAAACAATTTGGGATGACAGTATGATTGATTAGTTACACTGTACAAGCCCTGTACCGTATTGCATGAGAAATGTTATCAGACTTTCAGGACCACAAACTGGGTTGTGCTAAAAGGACAGAACTAAGGAGTTTGGAATATATGCTGTAGACCAATAAATTAGTGCTGAATTTTAAAATATGCATAAGAGATCAATAAAGCACACATATTTTAGCAGGAAACAAGTATTTTCTCTGATGACACCGACACAAGTTATCCAATGTAGTCTAGTGTTTTTAACCTGTAGGTTTTTTTTTTTTTTTTTAGAATTTTTCTTAGAATCACAGGAAATGAGATGGGAATCAGAAAGTCCATCTCATTTTTACTCCCCAGTTTGAGGCAAGACTGGCTGTATCTAAACTAGTCCTGACAGATATCTGGTAAGTTCTTAAAGCCTGCAAAGGAAGATGTAGTATATTACTGCTAAGCAATTTACTCTGGTACTTACCTGTCTTTCCTATTAGATATTTTTCCACCTGTCTGATGTACACTTCCACTGCTGCAATTCTAGTCCATACTACTTGTTTCATTCTCAGTAGACATGGAAAAAGTTTTTCCTCTTCCTTCTTTTTTAGCAGCTTTTTTAGCTTGCCATTATGTTTTCCCACAGATTTCTCCTGAAAAACCAAAGCACAAATCACATTTTTATGTTTCCACTTTTATTGTCTAATAATTCTTAAAGGCTCATCTTTTTGATTGTGTAATGTCCAAATTGGAAATGGCAGTCCTGGGGAGGTCATATCATTGCTGAGAAGAGCAGAATGATTACTTTCTGTGATTAGTATTAAACAACTAATTTTCTATCTTTCAGTATTTTCAGTAACATTATTTAAGTACAATTGAATATCTTTTTGTAAACATTAATTATTTAAATTCTTATTTGCACTGATACGACATGCCATTGACTGCTATGTATACTTGATTTTGATTGTCACTATTTCCTGTCTAGGACAGGATTTTTCTAGGTTTTTTCCCCTATTGTTTGTCTTGGTTTTTTTGCTTGTTTGTTTTTAGTTTTGCTTTTGTTTTGATTGTTGCTGTTTGCTTTTGTTTCTTTTGTCAAGATCCTTCATTCTAATATTACACTTACAGTAAGCTCACAACCACACGTCTTGTACATTCAATGTATTGTATTTTTTTAGGTTCCTAGTAAAACAGGAACCTAAATAAGTAAAAATGTTTGAGAATATGCAACCATAAAATTCCCCTATAGTACTTATATCCTTTAACTTTTGGCCTATTAAATTTTTTTTCTCCAATTACTTATCCATTTTGTGAGAAGCTAATCAGGAGTGTGCTTTTGGAGGAAGCCAAGAGAATATCCTATTGGACAGGGTCAAAAGTCCAATTCAAAATACCTGCTTTCACCCAACTGTCAGGTTTGCTCTTGTGTTAAAAGATTTAGTTGTTTCATCAGGATTTCTTTTTGACATTATCAGTTTGGCGTCTTCTAGATGACAACATTTTCAAGTTGTTTCTTTCTTTGAAAATTGAAGTTACAACTATTGCAGAAGCTTTTAGGCCTCTCCTATTGTTTGGTCTCCCTTTTTCTCTAGGAATGAAACACTGCATAATGTCATGATTAATGTCTGCCATATTGCCAGTTTTCCCAAATTGTTCAGAACTGAATAAAACATTATTCTTTGGCTATGTCTTAACTTCCTGGATCTAAAGACATGTCCTGCTTGCCTGTTGTATAGTCTTACTCTCTTTCTTCAGTGAAACAGGAGTTAGAAACCTGCCATTAACATCAAAGCCTGTCTGTCAAATGATGGTGCTAACACTTTAACACTTTTCCCTCTTTTTTCCCTAAAAGCTTCTTCCACTCGATTTTGTTAGTTTAGAAGCCAGCAATAGACCATGCCTGATGGAAATAGTCTTGATTTTTTTTCCTTCTATTATTGTGTAGATTTAATTAGTCTAAATGTCATTATATTTCGGTTTCAGTGAAAGTGCATATAACTTGCTACATAAAATTCTACCCCAAACTTCTTAAGTGGCATTATTAGCCAGAATTCATGTTATAGAAATGATCAACTGAGTGATAGTCTTGGTGCTAAAATAATGTTGCTTACATTCTTATATGTGTTACATATACACATTTTTGTTCTTGTTACGTTGCTATAGTTCTTTTTTCAATGTAGGTACATCTAAAATCTTGCTGATACTGCTTCACCTTTTCCTACCTAACCAATTCCCCCTTGACTAGAGATTTGCATGTTCATTATGTTGATAAGCTCCTGGTCTTCCTTGAAACTCATTAACCTATTAACTCATTAACCTACAATCATTCAGGTTCTCCCACTTGATCAATTTTATAGGACACATCTATCACACCAGATGACCTTCCTGACATTTTTTCTTGGCAGGAAAAAAGAAGACAAATTGTGTGAAACATGGGTCAGGATACAGTCTGAGGATTCTCCTTCTGTTAGACAGAAGGCATTTTGACAATACAGCAGTACCCAACAAATTTGCTTCTTCCTCTTAGAGTCTTTGCAAACTTGAATGTTTGCTTCATGTGTTTCAGGATCAATACACAGAAAAAATTAAATGGGTGTCCTCAAAAGTACTGTAAAGGAACTATGGGCAGCCTAGTAAGCACATGTGTAACATCATGAACCCCACTGGAAGTGTTTTAATGAAAGTTTGCATTGTATATGGGGCTGGAGGTGGAGAATAATTTATTTTCAGAAAATTATGAATCCTGATCCACAGTATTAAATTGGTTTTTTTAGACCAAATAGTGCTAGAAACAATATTCTAGTCAACAGTTCAAATCCCTATGCATAAGATTTAATTTCTGAAAATACAGAAAACCAAATGACAAGAATACCCAACAAATGTGTAATAACTGAAATGGATAGCCATTAACCATGATTTACGCTCAGCTAGAAAACTGGTCCCTTTATCAGTTATACCAGTTATAACTCATGGCATAAGAGACATCACCTCTTTACAAAGCGTATAATTGCTCTGGGTTTTTTATGATTATGAAAGGCCTGACTGAGATAATTTGCATCAAAAGTCCCCCCAGAAAAGTACCTTTTACAAATACAATTTATTTTAATTTTATTTTCTGAGAGATGTTTTAATCTCTAAACTTATGGAAAATACCTTTAGGACTTCTCTGTAATTTTACACTATACAAATAAAATCTGATATTAGAAGGATGATTAATGTTTCTTTATTACAAATGAATTAAAATAAATGCAGTAAATTTTGGTTTTGAGGGCAAAATGGTGTAAACAAGCAACTGTGGTCTGATTGTGTTTTTAACCCCTCATTGCAAAATAAGAGCAAAGGCATTAAATAACATAGCAGATGTGATTGCAATTTTTAATGTCATAACCAATAAGAGAATATAACCAAGTAAAATGCATAGAAGAGCTGCTTGTAACTGATGAAGAGTACAATTTAGAACATCCATTGATGTTATAGCGTAGAGAAAATATACTCCATTGTTGCAAATAGAGGTCACTGAAGTAATAATTTCAAATGAGCTAATCTATGTCTTAAAACCTGTGGGATCTGCCATGCTTCTTTGATGCCAAGGTCAAAGATAAGGGCTACGCACACCAGGCATACATCAAAAGTACAAATTACTGCAGCCACTCACTGGAGTGATTTCTGAATTACTACTACCATCACTGTGGGATAGGTCAAAACAATTATAATTTTGAGCCCCTCAGAGAGCTGTTATATTACTAAGTATGTCTTATATATCTAAGTGCTAGACCCAAAAGCACACTTAAGATTTAGAGGAAAAACAAGCAAGGAATATGAATCAGTGAATTAGTGGTTAAATCTTTTTTATGGTAAAGCCGAGTCTTGCATACAGGTCAAGCTTCCAAAGTCATTACTGTTTCTTGCTTCTCATTCACTGCTAATGTGAAATATATCCCAAGGAGAGGATAAGGGCTCCTTGTTGCCTGCTTCCTCCTCCTCTTATCACTGCCACTCACTTTTAACTCTCTTGAACAGGATCTGCAGTTGGGAGTAAAGATGTCTGACTCCACAAAATTCTTGAGGCTTGCTGTAGGCCCCTGAGCGCTCTTCTCTTCTTTATGCAGGGACCCCAACAAGAACGATGGAATATGCCCATCTTCCTATAAAAAGCCTACATGCTACCACTCCAGGAAAGCCAGGTAACAAGGTATTGTGAAGTGTTAGTGCCTGAATCCTAATAGGGAAATCTGGATATAGAGGCTGTCCATGCACTGCAGGGAGTTAAAAAGCATTGGTTTGTTATAAGCTCTAAAGTCTTATAAAAACTTTACAAGAAATGTTAATCAAGAAACTACTAGGGGAAAGAGTGGAATTGTTATTAAAAGTCACTGAAGCATAAGTAATTGAACTTAGTTTACTCAATCAATAAAAAGCCTTCTAACTAACTGTAGGGCTTTGCTAAAAGCCCTTACAATCTGCGGCAATTTCCTTGTGTCTTCCCAAAGTGTAAAGGCTGAGTGAAGACTTTTCTCCACATCACAGAAAAGAATCAATGAAGCAAGAGACCAAAATTAGTACAGGATTTCAGCTGAATTTGGAGTTAGGCTCCAAAACTGATCCTGAAAATGTCTTGTCTTTTTTTGACTGCTACTGGACCCTGAAGGTACCTAGATGAGACAAAAATGCTGACTTCTTTGGTCAAACAAAACTGCTGAACTTTTTAACCAACAACCACCAGAAGGTCTGTTTCTGGTCACTAGGGTATTGCCTTTGCTGACAGAAGTGAGGGGTCAGGAGGGAGATCTGGGTGCCCAGATCCCAGCCCTCATCCTTCTCTGCAGCTGTGAGAAGGGGCTCTCCACCATGACCCACTAGGTCACCAGTTTCATCTGCTGCCAGAGCAGCTCTAACATGTTACAGATGTTCCTAGGACTGGCATTTAGAACAGAGTGGTATCTCCACTGGAGCAGGAAAATTTGACCTCATTGTAAGAGAAAGGTCATAACAGTCTGAACAGTCATTCAAAAACAAGCAACCCCAAAATCAAAACCCCATTCCCTCAATTTTATATATCTTATCTGGTGACTTTTTCAGTCACTGTCAATTGATTCTATTCTGGCACATTGTTGTCCTAGTTCTCAAGCAAAGCAAAAAAACCCTGCTGTCTGTGAACTTCCATTTCTATCTATAACATACGGAAACCCTTAGTATTTCAGAGGTATTGTATATAGCTAAGTTTAATAAAGTTGGTGAGGTATTTATATATATATTACATGTATGTCTGTGGTTGAGGGAAGATAATTGGGAAAGGAATGGAATGGAATGGAATGGAATGGAATGGAATGGAATGGAATGGAATGGAATGGAATGGAATGGAATGGAATAGAGAGGTGAGAGCATGGGATAGCTGATAGAGTCACAGAGCAATATGATTTAGCAAAACAGATGAAGCAATAGAGACCAACCTACTCAGCTCACGGAGCTGCTGGCACCTTGCTTACCTCATGCTGAATGCTGCTCATTATTTAATCAGTCAATATATGACTCCCCTGACTGTGTTTGGGGAATTGAGGGAAGAAATATTGAAAACATGTTTTGCTGCATTAATTCTAAGGCTCAATTTTGACACTTCTTTAATACCATCAGATGTGACTTCTATGCGTCAGCTCAACAATAATGCCCTGCTGTTCAGTCTCTGTATTTTTTGACAGACTTACAAACTGAAAAGGGAGTGAAAATAAGGAATCAGTCATAGGACTGACCAAGCAGCAATTTTCTATCAGCATACAGGCAATGGAGTAGTTGTCCTGTTAGCATGCTCCAGCAGGGTGTTTTAGAGTGTGATCCTGGTAATGACATCAATTTTAGGAATATGGTTGCACTGACCAAGTCTTGTGTCCTGTGCATGCAGCCAACACTGCTGGCTCTTCTTAGGTTTGTGCTTCCTACTCTGAAACCCTATATGCATTTTGCTGCCTCTGCATTGGAGTCCAGTACACAAAATATTGTGACGGATATTAGAAAACCCTCTAATAGCAATCCAGCAGATAGGCTCCCACTCCTTATACTCCTGCTCACAAGGAGGAAATAAAGTGGTCCATCAGTCATGGGGCATAAAGGAATGAATAGGGAAAATGTTTTAATTTCATTCTAAAATTAAAACTCTGGATAACTTTGTTTCACCTCTGATTAATTTAAAACTTTGATTAACCAGACCTGGCTTTTCTTTAATAGAGACTAGAATTATAAATAAGCTGGCAAGCCAAATGAATCAATGTGGTTTCTTAAGTCCAGGTCTTTATAGGTCCTGGCAAAATAAATGTTTATGCAGATTCCAGCCAATGTGTTCCCATCCTAGTAAATTCCAAGTACTTCACGTTTAGGCCCTGTCTGATTTTACTGACTGCTTTGTCTCATGATAGAAGAGATACATCTAGTTAAATTATAACCACTCTCACCTTGTGTCTCGGTGCTCTTCCTCCCCCTCAAAAAGGAAAGACCAAAGGCTCTTTCATTTAAAGGCTACAAAGATCCTAGATGAAATCCCGGTGTTATTGAAGGCAATGTCAAAACTCCCACTGTGTTCAATAAGGTCAGGATTTCACTGCTTGGTTTTGTAAAGCTGATGAGTAAGAGGATGTGGGATAGGAGTATATAAAACAGTCAGAAATCATACTGTGAATCGTGCACTCTAAGAGCTGAGCTTTTATATTATAATAAATAGGTCATCCTGGGAAAAGAGGAGTTGCAAATCTAAAGCTGATAAAAACAAAGTGTTTTTATCTCATGCATAGTCACTTTTGGAACATCACAGCACAATTTTCTTATTGCTGAGGGAAGTGCTAACCCAACTTTAGCCACTGAATAAAATTTGGCTTAATTTAAAAGGGGCTACATAGTAAAAAATAAGTAGTATAAATGTCTAGGATCAATAAAAGAAGATAAAAACCCCCAAAACAGATGAGCTTTGGCAAAACATTTAGTTGCAATCACACACTTCTAAAAGCCATGGAATGGACAATTATTGCAATACTTTCTCAAAGTTATTCCTCTTTGCCATCTTAGCTGAAGCATACAGCATACAGAAGAGATTCCATGAGTTCTGTTGGAAATAACCGATGCTGTGAGATCTATGATTCTATGAAATTAGCCTGCGCATTATATGCCCCAGCAATAGCTACAGGAGTTTAACACCGACTAATCTCACATCTCCCCATTTGGACAGGAACTGCACTCTGTGCCCTGCCTCTTACTGTCCCATCTTTGCACAGTGGAAGCAGCTTAAAGAAAAAAACAAATTTACTTGAGGCAAACAAAAAGCCAAATCCTTATCTGGTAACTTAGAAAGAAAATTTAAATGAAACAAAAAGACAGGAGCAGGGGGGTGGAATAAGTGACCACATGTTCCTCCTGACCTGAAATATCTTTTTCTCCTGTGAGAACACAAGACTCTGCAAACTCAAAATGCACAAGATCTCCACCTGTTTTCAGTGCAGGAAGGGATTTCTCTGAAGAATTTATTGGCTGCAAGAACCCAACGAGATAATTCTGCTCCTTACATCCTAACTGCAGAACATCCTTATTTATCTGCTAGTTGGTACTGCTGCTCTTGTACCTGGCACTACTGAAAAGTTTACTGGTTGCTCTTCAGGTTATCTGAAATTTAGTGAGAGTATCCTTTCCTTAATGCTAATTCCTCTATCCATATAAATATTTTTCTCCTAGGAAAACAACTGAGTTGAAGCTACAAAACCACAGCTGCAGTATTTTTGAAATTACTTATCTAAGAGGTATGTTTTTTCTTTACAGTGGTCTTTCTGTCTGCTGGCTTTCAGGGACAAATGGCATATGAAGATATATATTCTTTAAAGGCACCTTGTCACAATATAGTATTGGTCTCCAGATCAGTAATATGTTAATAAATTTACAGAATTAAAAGACAGATGTTTGGAGTTTGGACAGAAAAGCCCAAAATAAAAATAGCAGCAGTAACAACAACAATATCAAAACATTTAAATTTAAAAATTCACATTTTTTAAAAAAAATTGAAAATTCCAGCAGCTTTCAAAAGTTATTGATGAATCCACATGATATGTGTCAGTTACCTTAATCAGTGATTACATCTATTGAGTAGCAGCTTTCAATTTTCTTTTTTCACTTTTGCTGAATTTTTTTCATTCTGCCTGAGGAAGAAAAAAAGATGAAGACTTTATCTCTGCACTTATAAACTAAAATGTTTTTCCAAACTGGGCACTCCAGTGTTCCTGCCTTATACAAAGGAAGTTCCAGCACCAGATTTTTATCTAAAGAATCTGGGCCAGATCCCGGAACACAGAGCCTGTAATAGCAGACTTATTATATAACTGATTCAGTTTGATTTAGTTCAGAGTGTCTGGCTTTTAATTGCATAGAAATCCATAAGCCAGGAGGGAAGGAAAAAGAATCATTGTGACTCATCTAAACGCTTAGATAGCAATCATTTTTGTGGTTCTTCTCCACAAGAAATTAACCTTTGCAAATGTGAATTGATATTATCCTCTTGCCAAAGTAAGTCCCCCTCTTTTAACCTAGGGAGAACCTTATCAAATTATGGACAACACCTCCATTGCAGATAAACTCAGTAACTGAAGTTACTGACCACAGTTATTTTACTGTTTAGGAAAGAAAGTCAAGAAGAGCCAACATGAATGAGTACATAATGAAGATGTCTCGTTTGGCTACAGCCTCATTTTTGTACCTCTGCCTTAAGAACTTTGATGGAGAATATTCCTTTAGAATGGCTCCCTCCTGCAGTAGGATTGAAATAATTTATTTCATAAATTAATGGTGACCATTTATTTAGTGTATTGTGGATAGGGAAATCTCATGTGAAGACTGGGAAATTTTGCTTAGAATATTTGTGGATAACTTGAGAGAATTTGTGAGAAGTATACTGATCTTACCTGAGCCTATGACATCATAACAAGTGTTAAAGAGACATTATTAAATAAAAAAAAAAACCAACTCCACTATTGACACTGTTCAGTAATAGGTAATCCATTTATATAACAAAATTAAAATCTGATCAATTTCTTCTCTTTCACAGAACCAGAGATCAGTTTATGCATGCTTTTCTAAAGTAAATAATTGAAAATAACCATGATTTAGCACCTTAAGATAAAATCAGTAAGTATATTTTTATTCCAGAATATTTTGGAGCTATAAAATAATGTCAGATGGACCAAGGTTTTTTACAATTTTACTTGTTATTGCTTAAGACATGACTAAAATATATCATTTTAACATCTCATACTCTGACAAAAGAAGAAGCCTTAACCCTAAAACTCCTGAATGATTAATTAATATCTCTCAATTAAAAAAAAAAAAAATTGTTCATAATTTGTCAGATCCTTATAAGTTTATCTCCTCACCATGTCTTGAGCTAGATCTCACATATGTCCAGGGTGCCATTGTCCTGGGAGATGTCCTTGCTGTCAGTTAATGACTGAACAAAAAATGTCCCAAACTGTAAAAGTAACCATTTTCCATACCCTGCAATTTGCAGTGACAGATATACTAATTTGAGTAACCCACAAAATACTCTTAAATAGTAGAGAAAAAGTAAGGTGAAGTGAGAAGTACAAAACCTTATTTTCTGAATTTTTATAAACACATTTGCAAGTATTTATGGCCAAGAGTATTAAGACCTTTGAAACTTTAAAACTGGAGTAAAACCATGAGTCAGACAATACAAGTGTAGTCCCATAAATTAAATAAATAAAATCCCAGTAGCAGTCTCTCCCAGAACAGTTCTTAGCATCAAAAATTCAAACAACAGTAGATGCCATCTGAATTTCAGTATAGGAACAAGCTAATTATAATAACCTAATTGTATGAGAATAAACATTAAAATTTTATAAAATAGCCATTTATATTCACCTTGCTGGTAGCAACTATCCAACTCAGATGCAAACAATGTTGGATCACTCATCTGATAAATAAGAATTGGAAAGGGTTTTTGGGGAGTTACTGGTCTGACACTCATACCCCTATTTCCTGATGCAGCAAGGATGGGGATCCCTTTTCTCATGTCATCCAGTGACAGACCAGGCCTGAAGTGACTGAAACAAAATTTGCTGTGTTATTTCTCACTTTTTAAATATTATTTTACCGTAGTTGAAATGTATAAAGCTTAGTATATGCAAGTTTTAAACAAATACAAACTACAGCCAGTTACAGCAGAACAAAGCCAAATTTGCTCTTCACCTTTTTACCTAGGTCTTTATTTCTGCCTTCTACAAAATTTCTTTAGCATTCACAAGTTATGGATGTGTTCAACAGGTACACAAATGCCAGTCATTTCTTTTGTTTCTGCCTAATGTTCTGAAGTCACATTTCTTTTACGAGAGAAAGACACCTTGAAATTATTTTTTTATCTGACATATTTTAGATCATTAATCATGGTATTAACCAAAGATATTAGTAACATTACCAACAAGATATACAGCAGTGTTTCATCAAGATATTAAAAGTTCTTTGACATTCGTGCAACAGTTGGTTTTCTAAAGTAAGAAACTCACCTGTTTGAAGCTGTATGACAAATTTGTAGGGACCCTGGGCAGCTCCTGGCCTCGCTCCAAGCCTCCTTGGTGCTCACCCCTGTTGCTGCCAGACATTATTTTTCTCTGAAAGAAGCTAAGTGTATATCATCCCCTCTTAATTTCTATTTGAATGCTTTGTCAAATGTGTTATAAAATGAGCAAATACATCTTTCAGCAAGTGTTTCTACTAATGTTTCTTTACTTCCAGTGTAATAAATTTTTTTCTACTTGTGTTTTCTAATGGGAAACTGAAGGGCTCCAGATACAATAAACAATAAACAAGAATTTTAGTGTGATGATAGCTGCGATCTGTTTTTTATTAATTTAAATTTTTGCCTTAAATCCTTTTTATAGGTATTATTTCCACTGAAACCTGGCCACTTCTGTCTTGCTTTGATGACTTTTTGTAGCTCATTATTAATTTCCTTTTAATTTTGCAGCGCTACACAAGGAGATAAAATTTCTGTAAAATTCTATTTTCTCAGGTACTGAAATGAACAGAAAACTAATAATTTAATAATTTTTTAATGTTTTTTTTTTTGAAAGAATGAAACTTTTCCATCTAAAGGACTGTATCCTCTGAAATAACACCAGACCTTTATGATAGTCTAGTGGGTTTTTTTAATTTGTTTGCTATTTTAGACATTTTCACAGAAAAAAAGTGACCCAACATTTGAGTAAATATTAGGGGTTTTGTATGTTTTCACACCCAATATAGATGCAGGCACAATTGTCACTCACCGGGGGGTCTCAAATATCCTTGAAATTTGGCAGAGTGTTTACTGTCTTTTGTTTTTTCTAAATTAAAATGTTTGCAAAGTCCTGTTTTAATGTTTTTGACATGCTGGCTACCATACTGTAACTGATGCCATTAAATATTTAACAGTGTCAGTTTCAATTTTTTCTCCATTATAATGATCAGACAAATTTTTCATGGGAGTTACTGTTTTTACATTTCAGGTGAGAAGTTACCTATATCAAAACCTTTGTAAATGTCTGAATCTATCTAAAATTATAAATGCCATCTTCAACTTTTATCCATGTTGAGCAGTAGAATTGAATCAAATATTACTTCAGGATCTGGAAATGGCTGGAAACTTCATCTTTAGATTCATATTTTCCTGTATCTTTATGACATCTAGGATTCTGAGGTAGAATATATTATTTCCTAGAGGTTTGATCTTTTAACCCATGGTAACCAGTTCCTGAGAGATTTGAATTTTGGTCTCTAAATGATCTATGTCAGATGTATTTAAACTGTGTAAACATATTACATATGAAATCTGAGCATAATCCTCCGCAACCTTCACAAGAATATACATAGTATCCAAAATCTGAATAGGTATTCAAAATGTAAGTATTTTCCTCATCAGTAACGTGCATTTTTAGCGTTGTCTATAACAATTGAATTTCTCTGATTTACTTTTCCCTTCTTCTTTTTAAAACTCTGTTTTAGTGCGTCTCTTTTATTAGGTATATCTCAAAAGCAAGCCCAGTTCTATAAGAACACCTTTCTTCCTGCAACTAGAGTTCCAAAACTCCCCATCCTTGTCACTGAGTACACTGAAGCCCAATCTAGTGGAGATTTAAGCAAGGCAATGAGCATGGGGAAATTGCTGTTTTCTAAGGTTCTGCCAGTCATCACTGCCTTAACAAAATGAATGCATTATCTCTTTCCTTTGCAATTGCCCTTTTCCTCATCTGCATTGCATTTCATATGTTTGTACATTTAAAGGCCAAATTGTGCCTTGACATGCAGCTCATACAGCTGTGACCTGTGAGATTGTGTGTTATGACACATTTACAAATGTTTGCCTCATTCACTAAAGAATTATGACAAAGAGCGTCACCATTTTAAGGCAAAATCTTGCATTAAAAGAACCCCAAATCTTACAATGTGCAGGCATCTCACCACTGGTATTTGGTCACCCACCAGAGAGCACTGAGCTGAAAAGCAGCAGTGCTGACTGAGTCTGTATCTCTGCCAAAGGGCACTGAACCACAGGAAGCAGAGGCAACCTCCCCTGAAAGAAGATTATACCAAAGCATAAATATCCACTTCCAGTGGTAGAAGCAGAAAGCAGGTCAAAGTAATCTATGCTTTTAACTTCAGTTTGTTTATAGTGAAAGCCAAGATGAGATTTTTTCTGATATTCCGATGGCAGACTGGTAAGCATAATGAAACATCAAAACACCAAACAGGAGCAGTGAAAAAAGGGTTATGAGTGCCAGCTTTCCATTTGGAGCTGGATGGACATGGCTAGGCAGTTGGTGGGAATAATTCACACCTGCCAAAATATCCAGTAGGTAAGCACAGCACATGAAGACAAGATGGAAAGGCACAAATGAGGACATGAATAAGGCTCCTGAATAACACTTACAAGGTAGCATCTGCTGGGCACTGATTTCAGGGTTTACTCCCTGAACATGCTTCAGAGACAAATGCCTGAGCTTTGCAAACAGGACACATTTTCAACGTGTTGAGAATATTAAGGATTGAAATGTCTTTGTGCTCTTATACCTAACAACAAGGGCTAAGGAAATCATATACAACTGGGAAATTCATATGGTTTTCTCTAAAATATCTTATTCATTCATAAAATCCTTTCTTAAAATTTCTAGACAAAATGAAGAACCACCATATGCTGAAAGTCATTCTTACTATCTTTGTGCTCCTCAGTCAAGTCTAGTGTGTCATTAAGAGTTGCTATTTGAATGTTTTATTGTTAATGTGCCACTAGGGATGCTATGATCACTTCTTAAATTTTCTTCACTGTTTTCAATAGTAACCTTTTCTATATTTTTACATTAAATATTTTTTATAATGCGAGATTTTCCATTTGACTAAAACAGATTAAAATTAAAGATTTTTAATTTACATTTTTGTCCTTTATGACTATAGAACACACTTGAAGGATTGTATTATAGTGACAAACTTCTAGTCTGTTTGTTTTCCACCAAGGAGCTGTCTGCCATCAAGTGTCTTGGTATTAGAACCAGTGCTTTGTGCCCTCTTTTGTAAACCTAGAGAAGAGAAAAATAAGTCTCAAAAGAACAAGCTAATAATGAATATATGTGAAACAAAGGTAATACAATTTTTCAGAGAAACAGATGCTACCTTGTAATTCTGATTTCCTCCTGTCATAAAAGCAAGTGGAAAAAAGATTGCAAGCAATAAAAATCAATTATATCAGATTCTTAAATAGACCAAAACCTGTCAAATATTTTGATGACTGGTGACCTGGAAATCCTAGAGCCTATTTTATCTCCATTGGTTTGATTGCACACTACTGGAAAGTCAATATCTGTGTCCTAGTTCAGCTTCTCCATTGTGTTCCTGTCTGTGCTCCTGGGACTGCAATAAGCACCTGCATTTTACAGTAATACATAAAAGAAAATCCAGATCCTTAAGTATATCTGCTTGCTCTATAGTATGTCAAAACAAAGTAGGTGTGTGGGCTGATTTTTTTTCCAGATAATTTATTTATAAAACCTGTCAAACATGGAAAAATAAACAGTTTGGGTTTTGGGGGTTTTTAAGAGTATTCAAAAAACAAATTTGCACAGAATTGACATTCAATTCAATAGTTTTTCAGAAAGTATATTGATTTAAATATTCTTTTGTAAATGAAATTATTCTTAAAGAGGATACATTGAGATGAAAAAAAATTATTGTTTTATTTCAAAGAATGACACTTTTAAGTGTCATTATCAAGGGATTATAATTTCAAAATCACTTAATTTATTACTATTTTATTATTTTGCCTTTCTGTTTCCTTGTGACAGTATAGAATAGCACATCAATAAATAGCAATTCACAATAATATAAAAATATTGTTGGGCTTTATCATGTCTCAAATTTTAAAGGGAAGATGATACTTAAAACTGGTTGAAACTACTGTTTTTCTAGAACTTATTGTCTCCTCTGCTGCGAGAAAACACTTTGGCTTTTAAAACCCAAAAGAAGATAAACTGAAAAATTACCAATTACATGACCAGCAACTTTCAAAACCTTTTTTTTTTGGGAGGATTTGTTTTGTTTTTAGAGTGAAAAAAGTTCAGTGATTATTTCAATTCTTTTGAGATAAGAGGAGTACTTGTGCTATGTTCCATGAAGCTCCTGATTTATAAGTCTGATCTCTCTTTCTCTCAATATAATTTATGGGTGGAAGTGTTTAAGGTCAGTCAATAAGAAGACAAGCTTGAAATTCCCTAAAGTGCTTCTCACTACCCACTGAAAATGGATCTTAGGCTAAACAGGCTGCCAGTTTAGGGATCTAAACTGAAATGCTCAATGCAGGCAGAGTAAATACCATCTTCATCCAGTATTGAAAAATACTTAGCCAAAATACTTTGAAAAAAATTGTATATAAAAAGAATAATTATATTATGCCATAGTATATTATTGGAGATATAATGATAAATTGGATTAGATTGCTCAAAACAATGATATTTAAAAGGAGGCATTGTCCAGACATGTCAACCATAGAAAGTCCAAGCAGGATTCAGACTAAAATATTCCTCTTAACAATAACATCCATTAAATGGTAGGAAATGTTTTATAGGGACAGTGCAGTGGAGTCCTGGAGTAGACTAATTTCTTGTTGCTGTTTAAGAGCAGGCACAAACTAAAATCTGGTACTGCTGATCAGAAAATATAATCACAAAGGAAAATCAGCTGGTGAAGTTATTTTAAACACCTTCAGCAGCACAAGTATCTGCTTTTAGGCTGTGTTACAGCTTTTGATGATTCACAGGCACAATGCACATTCAAGTGCACTGCTAGACACAGTAGCCCACTGACAGGCCACACATCCTCTGAGCAGAAATAGTCACCAATGTATCTGTTTCAAAAAGAACTAATTTAATATTTAAATTTTTGTGTATTTTTGATGGGTGGTTCCACTCTTCCAGTTTGATGTGCCAATGAAAACTGTGAGTTGTCAGAGAGAGAATGTCAAAACACCTTAGTTATTATGCTCTAGAGTCATTAACACAATCTTTATATTGCATTATGATTTTCACCTGTACCCACCAGATTCCCTGGCTAGCTGTTTGTCAGTAGATGTTTTCTTGAATCATAGTGGTTTATATGAAAATATGGGACCATTTTAAAAAAATGTGGAAGTATTTCTTTCTTCTTAATAAAGCACAATATTTGGAAGCTTTTTTGACAGGCACTGAATTGTTTTATCAAGAAATAAAATCTGTCTGATTATTTAACAGATCTATCAATGATTCAGCAGGTGTGTACTTTTCATATTTAAGAATAAAGAAAATTTATTTTTTACCATTGTAACTTACTGTTCTTTATACCACAAGACTGATGTGTATCCATTAGTAATTTAGGAAAAAATCTACTCCTTGTCAAGTATCTGAAATACATACCTTGTAAAGTGTAATATGAAAATGCATCTCTATTTAACATATTTTAAAAACAGAAACCATACATTAAAGTATTATTAGATTAAATTGTTAATACTGTGTAGACAAGCATTTTGGACAATATCCAGTGGAATCAAATGCTTTCAAACATGTTTTATGCCATCATAGCTTCACAGGATTTTCTTGACTATATCTTTTAATTTTTCTGTATATTCAACATGTCCATTTGTAAACCATTGCATTCTGTAAGCCTTGATAACTCCAAAAAAGATCCTCACAGAAATTCTGAGTGTTTTTAAGGATATGCTGGCAAGTCCATTGGCATAAGTATGTCTTAGGAGCCATATTCACTAATATTTTCTTCCATGTATTGAGGATACAGTGGTTGCTGGTTAATGTACATTTTCTGCAGTGATGTCTGGTTTTCAACCGTAATCATAATTGTGTCTTTTCTGATCAGCAAGACTGATAGATAAAGTCAGGATGTGAATAATATTTCTCAATCTCAATTTAAACAGATGGTCACAGTTTATAGGAGAGGTGTGAGATTGAATCAGGAAACACAAAGCAAATAATTACTATACACAGTCAGGGCACTGGAAGAAGACTGTAGAAATGGCTGTTAGATTGCAAAAGAAAGGAAAAAGAGGATAAGGTGGTTTATCTCATTTCAGAAATAAACAATACTGGGATCAGTACTTGTATAATGCCTTAATTAATGGCCTAGATGACTGAAAGGGTTGCTCTCTTGTTAATTTTGTGGGAAACACCAAGTTAGAGGGAATAGTCAATAAGTGGAGGCTGGAGAAATGGGCTGACAGGGACCCATGTCTGCAGCTAGGTAGGGATAACCCCCACAGCACAGAAAGCTGGGAAGCAGCTCTGTGTGAAAGGGCTGGAGGTCCTGGTGGGCTGCAAGGAAAGCCAGAGCCAGCAGTGAGCCCTAGCAGCAGATATGGCCATCAGCACTGGGGGCTATACCAGCAAGTCCACAGGATGATGCTTTCCCTCTGCTCAGCACTAACACCCTATTGTGATTCCTACCAGAGTTTCTCAGTAATCTTTAGCACTTTGAATTTTCTGTACAAATTAAAAATTCACATTTTTAGCAGACTTTTCTCCATGTAATTAAATGTTAAAATATTGCTTTCTTCATAAATCCTTGCCCAGAATTCCAATACATTAATTGAGTTTTGGTTTACAGTGGTTTTTTTTTTGCCTCTGTGTCATTACATTGTTACTCTATATTGAGTTCTGAATTGGCTTATGTCACCTTGTATTCAGTCTCCTCTTCTGCAGTCTTACAGCTGTCAAGAACTCTTTTTTTTCAGTGTTTTGACTATTTGTATTAATTTACTTGCTTTTTGTTTGCTGATTTTGCCTCCTACCACTTTACCATAAAACATCACCACCTGCTCAGATTGAAAGCAATCTCTCACAAACCACATTTGGGTTCAGGCTGGCTGTTCAAGCAACAGGTTCAGGGTAAAGTCCAAAATGTATGAACATAGAGATTAACTTCCCTAGCCAATATACTCCTTAAAAAACCTGACAGATGATACTGCTAGTTAAAATGAAAAACAAAAAGCTAGGAATTTGGATGAGGTTTGAATATGTTTATCTCTCTTTCATCCCATTTACTAACAATTTCTGACATGGCTTAGGTGCAGCTCTCTTACACTGCAGTTCACCCCCTTAAAGCACAAAGCAAACAATGCTCCATCCGTGCAGGGAAAGGGAAAGATGACAACAAACTAGGATTTTCCAGTGACTGCTTAGAAATCTAGCTGTTTAAAAGCAGTTAATTTTAACATCATTCAGGTTAGGTTACTGTACTTTTGACTGGAAATTACTCCTGTGAAAAAGCCACAGGGTTAAAGGATGCAATATAAATAAACTAGTATCTAACTGTGTAGCATTGATGTACCTAAAGACAAAATATAATCCTTAATATGGTCCTAAATACTTTTGCAAGATTTGATTATTTTCTTGTTCTGAAAGGTATGTGTCCTGTAGAAATTAAACTTTGCAGCATAGTGGAGCAAGTTATTGCACAGCAGCAGCTACTAAAGTTATGGGAATATTTAAAATATATATTTTGAGATTTCTGTCTTCCACCTTTTCTTCAGAGAGTCACACAAAGCAGTAACAATTTTTAATTTTCAAATCTTGCTTGATGTTTTCTGTCTAGTCCAATGGAAGCTGCAGTCCACCTCCATTTCTGTAGTTTGTTTACAAGTCAGTGATTTGCTCTGCAGTGGGTCATGTGGAAAGCTTCATTGCTAAAACCTCATTGTTAGTATTCAATAATTGATAAGCACTTTAAAAGTACTAGAGATAGCTTTCAAATATAGGAACCAATTATGTACTAGTAGTAGTTACCTCTGAGTAAAGCACCTTTGAAAGGCTGCCTTTAGACAGAGTGTTTTGGATATGCCAGAATGGCCAGACTGTTTCTACACAGCTCCAAGACAGCAGATGGGTGGCTCTTCCAAAGTGTTTGAATGAGAAGGATGTGGATACTCTTATACATCTATGCCATATGGATACTGTCATACATCTATGATAGCACAGATGCAGGAAAAAAAAAAAAAAAAACCTGGCAGAAAAGTCCCAGCATTGGAAGATGCTACTTACCACTCACTGTAGCTACTTACAACACAGCTGGTCAAAGCATACCGTCATACTACTCTGCACAGATGTCCCACAGTATTACTTGGTTTTATTTTGCTGGCATTACTCAGCTATTTATAAAGATCAGAAGTTTGAAAGAAGCCTTGAAAGAAACATCTGCAGTTAACACCTGTGGTGGATGGAGCACTTCAGAGACTGCAGGGCCAGGAGGGACAGCTGAGATCAGCTGGGCTGACTCCTGAGGGCCTCAGCGCATGGCACCAGCATGAGGTAGCCCCAAAACTCAGTGGCACTGCAAGCAGCCTAAACCAACAACAGAGCTCTCCTGATTCACCAGCAAGGAGAGCACTGGGTTTGGGTGTACTGAGCATTGTTAAGATCAATAGGACAGAGACAAGAGACAGAAATAAGAGACTGGATTTTGGAACATACTGACCTTTCTTTTTTAAGGCTCTGTGATACCAGTGGTACCCAGAGGCTGCAGTCAGGGGCATTGGAGTACCAGTGAGATAAAACAGGCCCCAGCCAGGCTGATGCTGAGCCTGCCCTGCACCCTCTGCAGGTTGAATCATCCAGCCAGGAGAGCAAAGTTTATATTAGGAATGGGTTAAATTTATAAGGGATGCTTTTACACCTTGTGGAGAAGGACAAAACATCATATTACACACACAGCCTGCTATGTTAGCTGAAAAATGGCAGCTGTTTAGACTGTAAAATGCCATTTGAAAAGAAATCAGACTGGTATCAATCACAATAGATAATTTCCTTCATTCTTAAAGTAGACAATGCACATACAAATACTATAGAGACAGTTAAATTTAACTAAAGACTCATCCAATTTAGTTTTATATATTAGGCACACAATAAATTTTAACACCCTTCCAAAGACACAAATCTGTCTAAAGGATAAAAGACCAGTTGAATATTACTCTGTTTTTCTGCAAGATGGAGTTTTCTGCCTTATTTTTAACACAGACACAAGGCAACCACTAGTTTGTCTTTGCCCTGTATTTTATTTCTGTAAAATTACTTGACAGCTGTGTATCAAGATGAATGCATAATCTCATCTCAACAACAACTTCCAGAAAACTGAAGAGCTAAACATACAAATGCATAGTAGATTTTCTTTTGAGGCAGTATAAGGGATTTAAATTACATCTCACTTAATGAATTTCTGAGATATGTAAATTTCTTCTGTAGTTTTAATGTTTCTCCTTTCAATTAAATTTATTAGAAAAAAAAGTTATGTTTATAATTTCTTTTTAACAATAAAATCAATCTATATATAAAGTCAACAATTAAAAAAATCTTAGAATATATAAAAGTTCATAAATGTCAAAATTTCACCTGCTTGGAGAAATATTGAGACAACTTTAATCTGAAAATACAAAACAATACATACGCAACCTTTCTCCATCACAAACTAATCAGAACATTGTCCTCCTGTTGTCTTCAAAACAATCAATTAACCACTAGACTTCACCACAAGCAATTGATACATATTAAATATGGTGGTCGGAATACAGATTAGAAGCTTTTATCAAAACTTATCTTAGTGTTGCACAGAAAGCAAAGCCTTAATAAAGCATTTCAGTCAATGTCTGAATATGCAATTAGCACAGGAGGCTTGAATACTAATGACAAAGATTATTGATTAAAATTTTTTTGGAAGGCTTATTTCCTACTGAGACAATGTTAATTTAATATGCCCCAATTCTTGCTGGAAACTTGAAACAAGCAAGAGGCCAGATCCAAAGTGAGACTTTCAGTAATTAAAATACAACTTAAAATATTACAGGAATTCACCTCTAAAATTATGTTGCTGAGTAATAGCTCACGAGCTGCTTAATTTCGAATGTATGTTTTTTTACACCAGAGTGAATAAAATTCTCTATGTTCATAGATGTACACATGCTCAGACCAAGTCTGGCTTAAGAAATCAGTCTCATTAGACATCATAAAGTTTATGCACCTAAATTCCAAGGGCCCAAATTCATCCAGCACACTCACAGAACCTTCCCTCCCAGCACCACCAGTCTTTCTCTTCACACTGCATAGTGTTACGCCTTTGCCCAGAGCAGGGGAGGTGCCCAGCCAGGAGTCACCACCTCTTGAACCTGTGGGGCATTTGCTGAAAGAGATCAGATCTGACTAAAGCAGGAAAAGTTGAGGACCTGTTCTTCCCCTCCCAGCTAATTACACACAATACTTGGAAAATGGAGCACCTCTAACTAGTTCTTTCAAAGTTATTGATGGTACTTATAGTTTTGACTGGCTTAGGGAATTCCAGAGATCAAGCTCACGTGGATTTTATGCAGGGGACACTTCACTCTTTGACTGAACTCCAGAACCAGGCAACAGCTCAGGTGTATCACTGACAAGCATTTCCTAGTTACAGGAATGTCAGCACAATCAAGGAAGAAGCTTGGCATTAGTCTCCCATACTTTATACAGGTCTGACACTGGTTTGAACAAGTGTGAAGTTTTTGAACTTAAAATACTTAAAAAACCAAATAAATTCTCAGATCTTAAGTAGAAGTAGAAAAATTTATTAGAAACCAGTGGGCTTTGAAACAGAGTATTTCAAACCACAGTAGTAGTGTGGCTTTCTTCCCTTCCTTTGTCTCAGGGAAATGAGATCTTATAGCCATATAGACAAATTGCAATGAATGTTATCTTTATTATCTTTATCATGGACTTACGACCATATGATTTAAAGAGCTATCAATTAGGATTGACTTTAAATTTGGATAAATAATCTCCATTGTTGGAACTCAAAATGTCTCTCAGACATTTTTAGAGATTCCAGGCCTTGGTCAGGAGAACTTTAGACCCTGGCAGGCAGCTGCAAACAGCTGTGATTTTGAGTTTGAGCCATGGAATGAGTTACCAACTTTGAAGGTGGAACAAGCAGTCACAAAGGCTTAGATAGTATAGTAAAAGTAGTTACAAAACAGAGGGGAATTTTTTTTAGTATTGTACAGGGGGGTTTTAACACTTGTACAGGGGGGTTTTTACTTTGTGCATGGGTATCAGAAGTTCTAAGATGGAGGAAAGTGGGCTGATCCTGTTCTTCCTCCTTCTTCTTCCTTGCCTCCATGTTCTTGGTGATGTTGGCATTTATGGATTGGTTTAGAGTAGAAAAGCACTTTGTAATATAGGTAGTAGCTATTGGGGGAAAACTATAAACATCTTATACGTAATATATCATATAAAAGATAGCAGCAGCACTGGGTGGGGAGAGAGAAGAAGCAGACAGCAGACAGAGAGGATGTCAGGGTGTGTGTGTGCCTCTGCCCGGGCCGCTGACCAAGCAGCCGCAGCCTGAGAAGACAATCTTTTAGACAACTCACAATAAACTGCCTTGAGACTGGACAGCAAGAGCCTGGGCAGTTTTTATTTGGAAGCACGGGTTGGAGAGAGACTTTACCACCACACGAGACCCCTGACCAAACCTGGGGTTCTCACACTCCATTTATCATTGTGATATATATACTGAAGCCACTATATACCAGACAGGCCTGCTGAAATTAATGGTTTAGCTCCACATCCATCTCACCAATGACTAAAATGGCAATGCCTATTAATATTAATATTATTGATATTGTTAATATTATTAATATGATTATTTATTCCTGTAGTCATGTAATGTTTGTTTTGGTATGATTTAATAAAATAGAGTGCTTTTAAACTCAGCTGGTGAGGACAGACCCACTTAGAAAGAAGAGCACATCCTCATGTATAACAGATCTTGAGAAGCTTCTGGTTCATTACCACCTCCCCACCACTAAATTACAATTGAAATGGCTCAGGTTAAACAAATAAGCAAAGAAAGAGCAAAACCATGCAAAACTATGCAAAACCACATGTGTGAGAATTGTGCTAACAGGTCATTAATAGCCCACAGTGAACATTTAATTATTTAGATACAAAATAAGGAGCTTAAGCAATGTCAACATGAAATGACACAGATTTTCAGTATTTTGCAATATGGAAAAAAGCCTTTCTCTAGATTTTCACCTTTCTCATTCCTCTCAGCACTCAGGTCAGTGAACATACTGCTTTGCACAAAATGACATTAAAGGTGACCTTACAAGAACATTAAATCAAAAGATAAAATCCACCTGATACAGTTTGGAAGATTTTTTGAAAATAAAGGGTAGCATTCTCTTGTTTCTGTCTCCAAAACATGGTAGAAGCTGACCTTGACAATTACAGCCTACAAAAAGCACTTGTGAAATTGAGAGCAGATGGAACCAATGCAGTACAAACACATGAAATGAAGAAAGACTTGCTTTTCTCTACACACATTTGCATCATACCTTTCTTCAGTTTCTTCAAATCACTTATGAACTGCAATGCAGCACAGTGATGGGACCACTGATACTGTCTCTTCACCTTATAGCAATGCCTGTGAAATAGAAAGACAATTCAGAAGCAAGTTTGCAATGTCTTTTAATTGAAAACTGATCTGATATTAGCCTTTTAGAAAGGGTTTTGGGGAATGAAATCAAAAGCCTTCATAAAAGATGATTATTCTATTCTATTCTATTCTATTCTATTCTATTCTATTCTATTCTATTCTATTCTTCTTCCATCTAAGTTGACAGACATTTATGCTTTTAAAAACAGCAAAAGAAAATTAAAATTTGTATCTGTGCAGAGCAATGATTGTGAGCTGAAAAGTGTTATTTGTACTCAAGACTTAAGAACTTTCTGAGAAATGCACTAAGCAGGAGCTTCTACTGACTCACTAATTGTCACTGCATTACCATAAGAAATTACTAGGGTGAAGATTTAATGGAGATTATGATACAAAATGAAGGCAGTCAGATTTTCCCGGATACTTTACAAACTTTAGAGATATTTTTTTTCTGCTTTTAGCTGCTGATGGGAGATAATCCTTGGACTGAAGTAGGTGAGAGGGTGGAATAGAAGACACATTCAAAGAGATTCAACATAAATAGTCCTGTCACATCTGCCTCATTATCATCTTTACTTCTGAAGCATCAGATGTCAGATTTATATTCTAGGTGGAGAGTCTCAGTTTAAATTAAATGGAATTTTAGTGAACATCATAGCAGAATCAATGTCTATGTCACTTGTTATAGTCATAGTAATCAGCTTTACATAAGTAACTGCCAACAGTTTTGTGTTAACTGTGAGCTTGTTAGTCTTTCATTCAAACAAAAGCAATTAGCTTTTTGCATGTATTCTGTTTGTTAGCTGACATGATAATGATTCATACCATTGATGTTAATGAAACCTGCATTGTAAAAATAATTTGTTGGAAGACTCTCAGCTGTCATCCCACCATTCCCATAAATCTTGTGCAGTTTGTGCCATCATGAACAGGTATCATGAAATAAAATGAATTATGCAAAAAAATCCCAACCGAGATTATAAGCAGAGGTTTTACAACCCTAGGTTGTACTACTGTATTCCTTGATGAGCTGTATGGTTCAGGCACTGAATCACGTCTCAGTGATGCTTTTGCTGTGTTAGCAACCATGCGAAATATCTGAATATCCATCCATTTTTTTTTCAGTTTAATTGACATCTGATCAGTGAATCTTAGAATGGTTTGGATTGCAAGACACATGTGAAGTCATCTATGTGCCACAGGCAGGGACTCATTGCACATATGTGAGAGGCAGATCCTGCAGAGCTGGGCTCAGACATGCAGTGTGACCAGGACCTGCCCCTGGCACAGTCTCCCCAGCTGGTGACACAGACACGCAGGCTCCCGAGGCTGCAGCCCTGCCCCAGTCGCTGGTACCGACCATCACGCTGGTCGTGACTTCCTAGGAAAGCAGGAAGAAGTAAGGAAGAAAGAAGGACAGTACATGGCAATAAAGCGAGGGTGAAGAAAGCAGCTGAAACACTAGCATAATTTGAAATTTTTTACAAGAAAAAGTTGTAATTTGACAAGATAGCAAGGTTTTCCTGACTCTTGTGATAGAGTGGTTGATGTGTAGAGCTGGAAAATTGAGATCACTAGGAGTGGGCAGCAGAAGCGTCAGAGTCACCACAGTGTTTTTTCTACACCATGCTATGTAATACAATAGTGTGGAAAGCACTTGTGGAAAATACTTTTAGTAAATCACTAGAAAAGCCTAAAGATAACCACAATCCTGAGAAAAGACAAGCCCAAGATCACTGGGGGAAATGATGTCTTGAATTTTAGCTTCTATATTTTTCAGATTCTGTGCTGTTTTAAGAGATGTTAAGCTCTCTTCACAGAGTAAGGGGAAAAAAGAACTCTTTCCCTAGTTGGGGACGAAGGACAATCAATCCAAATTTCAGGCCCATGGGCGTGAACAGCAGTGGACTGAAGAGAGAAAAACAAGAAGGATGGGACTTCATGGGCTAAAGCTGTAATTGGACAATTAACTACAATATGTAAATGGACCAAAACTTATAAATGTGTGAGACCTTATGATTGGTCACCCATTTTGTGACCATTTTGGGTTCATCTTGGGTGTAGCCCTGGCTGGGCTCTTGTGCTGCCCAAGGTGTAGCCTTTGAAGCCTTTTAATAAATACTTACTTTATTCTTTAACTCAGTCTAGCCTCTGTTCTAGGTCAGCCTTCTCAAAGCATCAGTTCCACACAGACAAGTGGCCCTGATGGTCGATCTAGAAGACTAAGTCCACTGAATCATTAATTTTTTACCGTCATATCTGAAAAGTCAAGATGTCCATGGGGAAGAAAATACTGATCTACTTAGAAGTATGGTAATTTTCTTCAAATATAAAAAAAAGCAAGAGATTAAAATTTGTCAGAAGAAGACAAACAATCTGAAAATCTAGGACAAAATTTTGTTATTTGGCAAAGAGGTCTTTCACAACTGTCCCTGTCTGCATGACCCACATATGGGGTAGGTGTAGCAAATAAAATGTTTTCCAAAGAATGCAACTTTAGTAATTTTGAAATTGCTACATGATATTAGTTACTATTGTTTATATGGGATCTTAAATACTATTTATCAAAGTTTTTATCCCTTAGATAAGCATTGTTTACATAGATTCATAGTTTTGTGTAAAGCATAACACTGTACTGAATACATTTTTTGGTATAATTTTGCCAGCACCCTTTTGTTTTAGCAATATTTGCCTTTCTGTATGTTCATTTTTTTCAAGGGCCATTACTCTTGTCTACATCAGCCCAGAAGCTTATCTTGATAGGTATGTTAGAACTGTGTATTAAGTATAATCCAGGCCTGCAATATTACTTTTTCTTCTTTCTTTCTGTTTTCTTTTTCTATTGCTTACAGAAATAACAACTAAAGTATCAGTTTCTTGCTTTCAAAGGTATTCAGAATTAAATTTTTAAATGAAAAGAGACCTAAAACCAAAATGAATTTATTCTGAATATTTTACTCATGCCAAGTATGCCTGAGGGATAAATGAATAGTTCATATTGGGTGTGGATAAATGGCAGGTGGAGTTAATCAGAAGCAAACACAAAGTTCTTAAGCATTTGAAGTTCCCCAGTCCAGGCACAAGTCTCCAATGTAATTTCAAGAATTCACATATCTGCTTGCTAGTTAGCTTTGAGAAATTACACTTGAGCGTCTGTAGAACCTACTTCCAGTCAAGAAACCTTCTGTTTATGTCCATAATCTAACTCTGAAGGAAACCAATTTGTGATTAAGTAAAAATAGGGAGCTTCTGGGGAAGCAGAATGCATTAATGCATACAACACAGTTAAAGACTTGTGGAGACTGCAAGTGAACCAGAAAACTGCAAGGCATAATGACTTATAACAAAATTGTATTTAAAACCTCAGGTACTTTTGAGAAAAAATGAGAGTGTTACCACACAGTTGTATCATTTCCATTGTGTGAGTGTAAAGATTGAGAGAAAAGAAGTGTGAGAACATTCAAAAACAGTAGGTTAGAAGCTAACTTAAATGTGATAAAACAAAAAAAATCTCATTAAGAAATATGCATCTTAAAAGGTTTAAATTGCTATACATCACCTCTAATATAAGCTACTAGCAGCAACCTAGGTATCACAGTATTGTAAAGAATCATCAGGCAGGCATGTAGCAATGGAAACTGTCTCTGTGAATAACTCCATAGTAGCAAATAGTGCCAATTGACTGCAATGCTGAGAACAGATCTGTGGGTGAGTATTACTGTTCACAAAACAGGATTTTTCATAAGCTTGTGCAGCTACAAATAGCAGTTCAACCATTCATGTCAGGGTTCAAAGAGACGTTGATAAGTGTGACACTTCTGAGTTTTGGGAATGCCTTCTTTGATTATATTCTATATTATGAAAGAAGACTGTGATGGAAAAACACAGGCTCTCAACACAAGTAACACATTATTAGGGCATGCTTTATACTCAGTTCACATCTCCAGTGTGGAGGTGAACACTCACCTTTTGAGCTCCCCAGGACACCTGACTGGTCTCAGTTTTTATACAGGTAGTTACTATTTCTCATCATGTCACTGAGTTTAGACTCTGAGAGGGTATTGTGGGCAGACCCATCACATCTGCAGCACCTTGTTCCCCTACACTCCTCTCTGGACACATGAGAGTTTTCACCTTTGCACCAATGCCTGCTCAGCCTTGTGCTGCATCACTCCTGTAGCTGCATGACAAGCTCTCATGTGCTCTGTGTCCCAGGCATGGTGCTCCTCCTGATGCTTTCCCTGGCACTTCATCTGGCTCCAGCCTCTCCAAGCTTTCCTGGCACTGTGGCTGGGAGAGCCTCACTTGAAGCTACCCCACCTTCCTCTTTCAATCTCCTTTCCCTGCTTTCTGCATATTGCCCTGGACTACTTATATAAAGACCCACCCTTCAGAATAGAATAGAATAGAATAGAATAGAATAGAATGTGTATATAATCATATATAGACATATACACATATCTATGTGTATATATATATATAAAGACTATAAACCTATTACTGGTTCCCTGCTGTGCCCACCAGTTTCCTCTCTGAATTATATTGGGATATGAGGTCACCTATTTCCTCTCAAAATACAAGAGAGGAAGCCAGAGAAGAGATAGTGCTCAATGAGCTTTGCTTTTAATGAGAATAAGAACTGGCACAAAATAAAGTTATCTTCCTTGTTTCAAAGTTGTGTTCACTTGGGAAGTCATGGGGAATAAACACATCTGTGCATAACCTTCTGAAAAGGAACCCACTGAGTATCTCGTCCTTTGCCAAAAACATGTGTATCAGTTTCTTCAATGCACTCCCAGTTTTCCCATTTTACTTTGCAAAATCCCCTCACATTTGTGACTGAAATAGAAGGGAAGTTATTCAGACACACATGTATCTGGCTTGCAACACCAGTTTTTCTTGGGTGACATTTAAAAAGGCTTTGAAATTGAGTTGTACTGGCTCAGATAATTTCTCCTTGGGGTCTGCTCTGTTCCAGCAGCACTGGTGTGTGTATAAACAAGAGTTTTTATCCTTTGATAACTTCCTGAATTAGAACAGCGCTTGTGGTTAGTCACAGCAAGAAGAGCAGCAGGGAAATACTTTGGGCCAGCAGGCACATACATGCCATATGTTGACTACTAAAGTGGGTGCTTGTGTCACAAGCAATGGTTCTCAGTAATGTCCCTTTGCTTGCTGTGGTCACTGTCTGTTTTTCTGCTGTGCCTTACAAAATGCTTCATCTGCTGCATTATCTTTTGACAGCTCTAATATCTTGAAGGGAGTAAAAGTAAGCAGGAAAAACAGTTAGGCCAAAAGGGTTATCAGGCACTGGAATGGGGAAATGGTTGTGTCACCACCTGTGAAGGTGTTTAAAAGACATGTAGATGTGGCAGTTAGAGATGTGGTTTAGTGATGGACTTGGCAGTGCTGGCTAATGACTGGACTTGATCTTAGAAGTCTTTTCCAACCTAAACAATTCTGGGATTCTGTTTCTTAACTGCCTCTGACCTAGGATTCAGGCAAGTCCTGAAAGACCTGCTTAATTTTCCTTGTTTTACTTGACTTCTTGTGGCTTCAGGAAGACAGTTCTCCAGTTCTTCCTGATTTTTTGCCTCTAAGGGGCCAGTTCTCCACCAAGACTACCTGGCATCTTCTCTGTTTATTCCTACAAAAACAAAACAAAACAAAACAAAACAAAACAAAACAAAACAAAACAAAGCAAAGCAAAGCAAAGCAAAGCAAAGCAAAACAAAACAAAACAAAACAAGCAAACAAACAAAAACCAAAAACCAACCAACCAAACAAAAAAAACCCCAAAAACCAAAAACCAAAATACCAAAAAAGAGAACCCTCTGCAATATTGCAGCCAATGTGCCAGAAATTTCAATTCTTTTGTATGTATTTAGAACTGATAAAATCTCTGTATTATATAGATCTGTAAAGTTTCCATCTTTTGTCTGTCTATTCTGCTCTAGCACTCACCATATTTGTCCAATAAGTAATACACTGTGAATTGATTCTCAAGACCAATATTAAAATAGTCACAGAAAAAGCAAATCAATCAGACAGTTCATATTTTATAATATAATCATCATTGCTATCTTTTACTGTTTTCTCCAGCAAATGCATAGGCAAACTTAGAGATCTTCACTCTTCCCAAGAAATATTTCTATTTGAAGGGAATGGTATAGGTGAAGGGAGAGGTTCCAAAACAATTCTGAGTTTTAATACTGAGTTTTAACATTTCAACAGTCTAGCTCCTTCATATGTAGCTGGAAATGTTGTCATTTATAAATTACTAGCTTTATTTACTAGCACTATGCTGGCACTATGATAAAATTCCTAGATTAGTATGGTTCTGTTTTATTTAACTAACTTTCTTACTTATGTCTTAATTTTAACACAAGACAACTCAATCAGAGATGTGCTGTGCTTCAATTGTTTGTCATTAAGGGAGTGGGATAGTATCTAAAGTTCCTTCCCTTCATTGCTTTGACCTCATCATGTAGACACTGGAAGATGATGTCTATATTCACCTTTCTGTTGTCCCATAAATTTGAGAAATTTAATTGAAGATGGACTATTTTGTTTAAATTCCTACATCAACATAGAAAATTTTGAAGAACATCTGGTTTTATAGTTCATTAGGGCATAAAAATATAATGGGACAAGCCGAGCTTGTGTAATTATACAACACAAAAATTGCTTGTAGAATTGTCTCATCCTGGTTACCTATTGTAAAAGTTGCCACAAACCCTGATCTTTCAAAAGCAATGGCTCCTTTGGAGTCTCCTTGTCCATTCCTTGTCCAGCTTAGTGATGGCTCCTTTTAGGATACCATCTTTGTACACTGAAATGCTTTGGCTCTTGCTATAAGACAAACAACTGGCTAAATATTCATTTATCCAGACATGCATTCTAGTTTTAATGGCTGTTATGTTAGTACAATAAATAAATGGATAACATATGGCCATGAGTTGTATATATGAAGATATATTCATTTAATATCCATTAAGAAATATGGTATTTATTTGTGAATTGCCTTTCAGGAAACTGTTGTTTCTTTTATCCTCATTTATAGAAGTCTCACCACAATGAAGTGCTGTGATCTATAGGACAAATAAATTTCACTGCCTGTACAGGAAAAAGTATAAATTAAGTGAAAATACAATTTCCCTTGAAGTTGTCTTTTTTACAGGATTTCAAATACAGAGCCTAGTAAATGAAATGGATTCCCACTGGCTGAACACTACGGTGTTGTTTCTTCAAACAATACTAAGCATAATAAAACACAATTTAGTGTCGTCCATACACACACTGAGTAAAAACTCCCTTGATTCTTCAATCTGGCATACTTATAAATAAAAATTGATTAACCCATCTGTTACTTGGTTTTTCTGAAAACATTGGGGTCTGTTTTGACAGAAAACAGAAAAACTTTAGGTATATCAGCAATATCTCTTTTCAAGGCTTTTGAGAAACTGAGATTAAAAGAACTCTCTTCCTAAAACTTGATATGGTCATTAGTGAGTAGTTATCTGTTGAAGAAAACATCACTTAGATTTACATGTTTTAACAAGCCTTATGATAATGCTGAAAATTATCCTCATAATGGAGGAGATAAAGCAATAAAACCCCTAGTCAGATTGTTGAGGGATCCGTTCAATCCTGGTATCTCAGTGAGCAGCTGCAGGTGGAAGCTGCAGGCTGAGTCCTGGGAGCCCAAGCCCAAAGCAAGAGGATGGGAACCGCTGCCCCTTGGCTCAGCGAAGGGCCAGGGGACCTGGGCTTGGCCAGGGGACCAGACACTCAGAGCCATGGCAGGAGCTTTCCTGCATCTGTGAGGACTGGGAGGGGATAAAAGGGATAAAAGGTCCCTCTTTGGAGGCACCAGCTTGAGCTGGTTTTGTGTTATTTAGTTACTGCAGCAAGATGAAATGATTTTAAGGATTGGTTCACCTGAGACTGCTGTGGGAAAAGCTGGGTTGGAGCCAGCTCAGAAGCCTGGTGTGACTGTGAGTGTGGGGGTGCAGCTGCAAGGGGGCCTCGGTCCCAGCTCAGGTGTGTGAGTGGGACTGACAGAGTGGCTCCTGGAGAGATGGGAAGGGATGTTTCCTTAACAAATTATCCTGCCTTTTCAATAGATTGAATTAATATATTGAATCATGACTCATTCTGAAATGAAGAGATGCCTTTTAATTACTAACCTCAGAGGGGCAAGGTTTCTGCTGTTTCTGCTGTTGTCAAGTATTGAGAATCTAGACAGCATACTTCATCTCCTATTCAATAAATATTTGGTCTGGAAAGGTAGGTGAAAAAATTAAATAGAAAAACAGAGTAGGAAGAGAAAGAGAGAGAGAGAAAGATGGAGGAAAATGCAATCTGCAGAGCCTATGAACACAGAGTTCGCTTGTGCCTGTCTCGCTTTTTATTTTTCTCTATCAATTACAGAGTACATTCCTGTTGCAAGAATGCCCTTCTCAAGTCACTCTAGAAATATTTATGTAGAAAAGCTTATCTTTCAGCTTTCCAGGCTAAAAGATAAGTATTGACAAAAATTCACTTTAGTGAATAAAAAGTATGGGTTACAGCAATAACAAAAATAATTATCTTCATCAAAACCATGAAATTGATGTTTGTGTCCCAGCTTTCATGAACTTTAAATGACACAAAGATATGAATGAATAATACCCTTGTGTTCACAGAATCATATAATATCTTGAGTTGAAGGGACTCACAAGGGCCATCTAGTCTGACTCCTGTCCCTGCTCTGGACACTTCAAAAATCTCACCATGTGCCTGGGGCATTGTCCAAATGCTTCTCAAACTCTGTCAGCCTGGATGCTATGATCACTGCCCTGGGGAGCCTGTTCAGTTCCCAGCTTCCCTCTTGTGAGGGACCTTCTTCTATCTGACCTAAACCTCCCCTGACACAACTTCAGGCCAGTCCCTTGTGTTCTGTCCCTCAGTGGTCACAAGAGAGAAGAGATCAGTGCCTTCCCCTCCTCTTCCCTTTATGAGGAAGTTGTTGCTTAAGATCATCAATATTTTTGTGCTTTCATTGAACACTGATAATGTTATTGCTCCTTACTTCAGTTTAGGGGGGAAGATTTTAAGACTATTCTGTACATGAACATTAACACATAGCTGTGTAGGAAAGGCAAGTAGTGCATTTTAATTCAGATGGCATATTTTTCTATTTAATAAAGAGGTGTCAAATTTTAATACCTAACAATATCTACTTCCTGATCTAAATGTTTTGTCACAATTTCTTTGTGCTCTTGAATTTTAATGCTCACAGCTTTTCTCTTTTTTGAAAGCTGCAAACATCAAACTGACAATTCAAGTTAGAATGGTAATTTTGTTTCAATATTATTTGAATAAAAATTACAGTAAGTATATATAAAAAATCAGCAAAATTAGCTGCATTGTGTTTTTTTTACTTTAAAGCGACCCTTGCACTGTTGTGTTTTTTTTACTTTAAAGCGACCCTTGCACTGTCAAAAGGATGGTTTTTAACAAGGAGCAGCTCAAAACATAATTTTAAATTCTCATAGAACTGAAGTCTGCATAGAGTTTAGGGGTTACCTATATGCAAGGCATAAGTAATAATGTTCATGTAAGTCTCTTAATACTTCCCATTTGTAAAAGTCCAAGCAATCTTAGAAACATGTAACTATTGTCCCCTCTGCCTATACAGATGTGCTCACATTCACTGTGACTGTAGGACACAGCAAGGATCAGGCTGTAAGATTTGGTGTACTGAGCTGCTTCAAAGGCTCCCAGTGAGCATTAAAAAAAAAAATGCTGGCCTATTTACCAGGATAGCAAGAGTAAACATCCTGTGTGAAATTCTGCTGTTGTCAGTGTTGATAATAAGACTCCCACTGACATTAACAAAGCTAGATTTCATTTCTCCTATGCTTAATTTTCCATTAGTCTGCTTGGTGAACTTTTGACCAGTAATTAAGACCTTAACGTGGAAGAGGTTATGGAAAAATTCAAAGAATCTTTTTTCTTTGCCTCTTTAAAGTTTTGTAGGACTGTGATTCTTCATCATCTGAATCTTTCCTGGGAAGATGGGAAGCAAGGCAGAAATATGGGTGAGAGGCTAGATGCTAGGGTTGCCTTTGTTTCTTTGCTGTTTACTTGAACCATCTTCTCTTAGACTACTTAGGGATTGTTGGGTCACAGTCTTGCACATAGCTTTTTTGACAAAGCTGGATTTTAAAAGATGAACTTACTGCAGATTTTAGGTCTCGTAGAAAAATTTTATTTGCTCTGGAATCCTTGAAACGTACAAGGTAAGTAACCATAAAGCTCTTCTGAACCATTTGAAAATGTTTTTTCTTATTATCAAAAAATAGTGGCATCTTCAATTGGCCATTTTTTTTCTTGAATTATTGCTTATATGCTTTTTCTCTGAACAGCAGGACAGGCTGCAATCTAATGCCAATCAACATGACCTGTCTTCAGAAACCAGCAGCAGAAAAGGAGACTGCAGTTTAACATTTGTTCATTATCTCTCCCATGCATCGGCAAATTCCTCCTTCTTCCTCTCCTTTTCATGACATTCTTCTTGTTTCTTTGGGGATCTTAGAAGGAAGCTGTACATGAGCCCAATGCAGGGAGAAGATGATTCATGTGAGGGAAGGTTGTCTTCTTTGAGAGTGAAACCTTTTTTCTAGATAAGCTCAGGAGAATTCTTGTAAACAAGAAAGAGAAAGCTCATTTGTAGGAGACCTGAAATGTGCACAGGAAAGAGAGATTGGATTTCTTGTCTGAGTAGATAAATAACACAATAACTGCAGAGGGGTTTGGGTTAGTCCTTAGCTGGTATTTAACTCATTTAATTGCACTGGGAAGTCTCATAATAACAATCAAAACAAAATTCTAGACAGATTTCTGTAGCAATTGTAAATATTTATTTGAAAGGGTGTGCAAACAAGAAATTTGTCATTTTTCATGTAATTTTATGTGATCTCTTTACCATTATGCACTGCACCAAGTAAATAAAATATTAATCTCCCAAACCAGACATTCTGCAAATGTTTCCCACTTTGCATTTTTGTTAAAAACTTGCCAGTTGTAAAAATAACACAGTGTAAAACGAAAAGCTTTTTCTTCATCTAAATATATATTCCATACAATTAGTTTTTAATGGGCAGGAATTTTCTTGTTTTGTTTGGTTTGATATTTTTTTTTTTCCTGAAGAAAGAATCTGTTGATTTTAACATTGCAATTTTCTGACTGGCTTTGCTGATAAATATTAATTTATTCCTCCTCACCTTCTTTTTGCAAACCTGCCAGAGATTAAACAGATATACAGGAGATGGCAGAAGCTGCACACAAGATTTGGACGCTGTGCTTGGCATGCTCTAAAACACTTGGTGGAGCAGATGAGAGTTTAAAGAGAGTACCCTAATTAGTATTGGTCTGAGACATATGCAGAAGAAGTTTGAAAACTGGAAATAGAGGCAATCATTAGAAAATTTGGGTTAAAGAAATAAAACTAACACTCAACCAGGCAAAATTCCCACAGAAGCTGAACTCTGCATTGTAGCACAAAGTATCTGCACAAAGTTTTCATGTTAACATGTAAAAACCCCATATGTTATAATATCGCTCTGCCAAATTTGTAACAACCTCTTTTAGAACAATGATGTTTTCACAGAAGAAGAATGAAAAAACAAATATCATGCTTCTTTTGAAGCAAATGAGCTGCCGTTGTAGCTGCACCTTTGAGATCGACTTAGTTGGATATTTTGTTCCCTTGCTGCATATTCCTGAATTGAGACTCTTGCTTTCACTTGAAAACTTCACATAATATCTCTGGGACTTTACCAATATTAAGCACCATGGACATTGTTTCAAATAGCTGTAGAGGTGCTTTAAAAACATTTACAACGTACCTAATAGCAGAGTGGACAGTTCAGGACAAAGAAAGCCATGGGTTTTTTTGACAAATAGTGAATCAGAATCCAATACAAAGATAAGGATATGCAGCAGAAGGCAAGAAGTTTGTACAAGGATGGAGGTGGGAAGCTCCTGCAAAGTCCATGGTGATGTTCTAAGCAGATAAGGAATGGCAGTTAACAGTAATATGAATTCAGAATACAGTTAACAGTAACATTCAAACCAAATTTTTATGCCAAAAAGGTCCAGTGAAATGAAGCAGATCCATGGTCATAGCCAAAAAATGAGATACTAATTTAACTTTTAAAGTAATTTAAATATCTGCAGCTTTATTGCAAGTTAAAACTAATGTTTCTGTTAAAATGTTATATAATACCAACACTCTTAGCTGTCCTCCAAGGCTCTTGGCAGTGAAGCTCAACACTGCATGTAAAAGACAAATTTCTTGAACACCACAGCCAGCACAGTTTTATTCAGAAACAACATTTGCTTCCTTTCTTTCATTATAATATAAAATAAGGAACTATTTCCCCCATTATTTCTCTATTATGCATGTTTCTGTTTCATAAGGAAACCAAATTGTCTGTGGATGGCTTTGGTGTGTGCTTTACTTTGCCATAAGTCAGTGAATCAGTAACTAGCAAATATATTTTATCTGAAAAGTCCTAGATTCTTTCAAGTAATCATACATTGATAACTTCTACAAACTAACCAGCTAACTATGTTACTATTTCGCAGAACAGTGGGTCACCATTAAAATCACCCTTTGAAGATCCTGTTGAATTATGTTAGGTTAAATTGGGTTCAAAGGCCATACTATTGTGTAGGACTTATTTTCTCAGTTCAAGTTTGCTTTTTCCCTGCAGATCTTAAAAGGAAGCACACTCATTTCTGATCTGAAACCTATGCTGCTTTCCAACTTTCTCTGTTGTCCTCTCCTTTGTGGTATCAATTGCAATGGAAAAAAAATAAACTAACCTCTTGATAGATCTTACTGGGAAGTTCAGTGGATAGTTAATGGAAAGAAATTACCTGGTTTGACACAAGATATCTATATTGCGTTAACAGACTTCAATGTGTTTGGTTTTTTGAATTGAAAGCTGTTTAAGAGCTAATTCTAGGATTCTTACAAAATATTTATGAAGATTGATGCAAGTATTTTGACAGTATACTTGGTGAAGCCTTTTAATAAGGAACACAAAACTCCTACTGTTGCATCAAATACACAACAAATTTAAAGAAAACGAAAGAAGTTTGCCCAGAAAAATAAAATGCCTCAAATGTATTTGGAAGATAAAAACAGAAGTGCAAAAACCACATAAAATAAGAGTATGCTTAAGGAGCAGTTTCATGCTTATTCATGTAGCATTTTCTCTATCCATCCTCACAGATACGGTAGAACAAAAGGCAGCACAAGGTTTGTTGTATTTCAGAATGTTTATTTTTGTCACTAAAAACATTAATATCATCTTGATTTTTATTGAAGTTGGTGTCTTTCTGTGACTCATTGTGATTGTGTCAAAGCAGAAATAACATGGATTAATCCTTTAATGTGACAGCCAACAGCTCTTTTCTCTACCAGCCACCACAGACTTTGGTCTTGCTCATAAATATTTTGTTCTTGAACACATATCTGTTTTCCAGGCATTGTTTCCAGCAGGTATCTGCAGGGGCTCAGTTATACCTGAAACTTTGCTTTTTATCTGCTTTTCCTTCAAGTATCCATTCTTCTTCAGCTCTATTCCTACTTTTCAGAACACTTGGAAATTGAACACGTGTCAGGTGATGGTTCTTGTGTGAATAGTTTATATCTACTTAGTGTTAACACTCAGCTTTACATTTTTGGGTTGCTGACTCAGTTTTCATCACAGCCTTTACTTCATTGCATTACTTGTCCCAGTTACCTTTCTGTTATTGCTGTGTTTCCTGGCTTCTCCAGTTCCTCTGCTCATCAGGTCAACTTCAAATAATGCTACCTATGAGATATCATTCTTTACTTGATTAAACACCATGTAATCAAACCAGCAGACTTTGGATAAAATTAATTGTATGATCATTGACTTCATTATTTTGTCAAAATTTAACAGGAAATAAATAAATGTCACAAAGTGAGTCATATAAATCAGGAAACTGGTTTGTGATAAATAGATAGGGAGAAAGCAGTATCTGCAAGAAATAAGGAATTTTTTATATACCACATGGGGAAATTCAACAGTGACTCAGGTCTAGAGGAGAGGAGGGGCTCTGAATACCCACTTAGGCATAGGTGGGTCTAAATCTGTTGCTAGGGAAATGTGGTTGTATAGCATAAAATACCTCACTTTCTGTTAGAAATATCTCGGATTAAAAGCATCAGAAAGAAAAATGATCCGTTGATTAACCTTTATCATGTTTCTTCTGATAATGCATTTCTGACATCTCCAACTTGCCTTGAAATCTTGTATGATGTTTTATATCCTCTCCTGAAATAGACTCTGTGAACTTTTGTTACAAATCCCTTCGTTACTGTGGAAGCTGAAGGCTGTAGAAACCTATTGTTCTTCATCTCTCCCTTCTTTTTCTCTTAACATTTCAGATGTCTTGACCTTAGAGAGGATTGGTTTTACACTTAAAATTACCAATAGATTAACACAAACTAGGTTTTAATAGCGAAATATAAAGTACCCGGGAAAAGACACATTGTTGGTTCAGATCTATCAACCTCCATTTAAATGGCAAATTCTGCAATGAATTCTAATGAATGAGAATAATCAATCTATTAGTATATACATAAATAATTTTAAAAAAATCTTATGCATCTGCCAGCTGCTAACATCCTAAAGTTTTCTGTCTGAAATGTAGCACCCCAGAATAGAGTAGGAGAGGGACTGTGGGCATATTCTGTTGGCTATGGACTGTTGGGAAGGATGGAAAAATATAATTATTCACAATAGTACAGCCAGGATGAAAACAATCCCCCCTACTGGCTGGACAATACCCTTACCTACATATAAGTCCAAAAGTCAAATGGACTGTTCCATCTCACCCCCCAAAATGTATGGTTCATCCTACACCTGTAACCCTCCCCTGAAACATCAGGTATCTGTGACCCCATTGGCCCAAGTCTTGTTCCAGCCCACCTTGAAGCCCCCTGAGAAGGGGTCTCCGAGGGGCCAGATGCCCTCTTGGAACTTCCCCTCTCTTGGATCTTACCCCCTCTTAGTACTTCCACCCTCTCCTAGAGCATCCTCTCTACCCCTTGTCTCTCCCCTCTCCCATCCCCTCAAGCCTTGCCACGTGCTGCGTCTGGCAGCTCCAAGCAAGACCTTTCTCCATCCCTAATAAACCTTATATCCTAAGAGCAGCCTTCAGAGATCTCTCAACTCCATTCATCTAAGCTGTCCTGGAACTCAGTGTTCCCTAAAATGGACTGCTAATAACCAGTAGTCTTTCTGACTCCTGTGGCACATGGGAATTCTCCCAAGTATTTTCAGGTAAAATCTAGGCTGTTATGTGTTGAAGTTACTCTGGTTTCCAAAACCTCTTCCACAAAGAACTATAAAAAATAAATTGTATCTCTCATATTACTTGAACCCTTCCAGCAGATCTTTGGGAGTTCAAGTATGATTTATCTGTTTTAGCAGGACCTCTAATAGCAAGTGCACTGGAATCATAACCGCCAAACTCATGACACTACAGCACGGGATGACTTCTGGAGAAAGAATAAATACCTCAAGCCTTATGGTAGTGAACTGAGTTTGTGCAGCCAGATTTGGGTGGTGAATGCCTACAGGGGTGGCTTCTGTGAGATGCTGCCAGAAGGTTCCTCCATGTCCAGCAGTGCCAATCCCAGCTGGTTTCAAGATGGGCATGCTGCTGGCCAAGGCTGGGTCAATCAGAAATTATGGTTATGCCTCTGTGATAACATAGTTAAGAGGAGAAATAAAGTGATTGTGCAATTGCAATTGCAACCAAAGAAGAGTGGTGTGAGAATATGTGGGAGGAAGAGACACCCAGGTCAGTGCAGAGGGTGGGGCAGGAGGTGCTCCAGGTGCCAGAGCTGAGATTCCCCTGCAGCCCCTGGTGCAGCCCATGGTGAGGCAGCTGTGCCCTGCAGCCCTTGGAGGGCCATGGGGATGCAGAGATCCACCTGCAGCCCTTGGAGGAGCCCCACACTGGAGCAGCTGGATGCCTGAAAGGAGGCTGTGACCCCATGGGAGGCCTGTGCTGGAGCAGGCTCCTGGCAGGGACCTGCAGATGGAGAGAGGAGCCCACACTGAAGCAGGTTTCTTGGTAGGACTTGTGACCCATGCTGGAGCAGGCTGTGCCTGGAGGACTTCACCCGGTGGAGGAATGACCCATGTTGGAGCAGTTTGTGGAGAACTGTCTCTTGTGGGAGGGATTCACATCAGAGAAGTTAATGGAGAGCTATTTCCTATGGAAGGCACCCCATAATGGAGCAGGCAAGGACTCCTCTCCCTGAGCAGCAGCAGAAACAACCTGGGATGAACTGACCATAACCCCATTCCCTGTGTCCCTGTGCTGCTGGGGGAGGAGGTCAAGCTGGGAAGAAGGGAAGGATGGTGATAAGGTATTTTTAAGGTCTTATTTGACTTATCTTTATTCTGCTCTGATTTTGTTGGTAATAAAAACTAATTGTTGGTAATATAACTAATTTGAGTCTGTTTTGCTCATGACAGTATTGGATGAGTGATATTTCCAGGTCCTTATGAGCCCATGAATCATTTGTTTGATTTTCTCACTCCTGTCCAGCTGCAGAGGGGAGTGATAGAGAGTTTTACAACGCAGTGGAGCACCCTCTGGTTCTAGGGACTAGATGTGAAATAAGGACAGCCAAAAATTCAGCTTGAGATTTCCCATGCACTTCAGAGTTGGGGCAGAAAAACCAAAAATAACTAACCCAAGATTTTTTTTATTTTGTGAGGACAGAAGGGCATATCTATTGTTAAAAGCTTGGATATGATGTACAAGCAGACTATAAAAGTACCAAAACAGTATGCAGGTTTAAAATCCTGACCTGAAGGTACCAAGTTTGTCTGTATTTGCTAGGGTTTGAACATTCTAGTTTTTGTTTGATTCAAATAATATCAGAAAATACTTTATAGACATAAATAACAGTTAAGCACCAAATTTATTAACAATCAGTGGGAATCATTCTTCTTTCTTTTTGACTATTTTGAATCTTCCCTTTTTTTGGTGTATCCATTATAGTATGTTAAAACTACGCTGATGAACAGGTGAAGATCATAAGAAATGGTGGCAAAAATAGAATTCAAGTACCTCTTTGAATCTGAACCAACCTCAAACTTCATTACATTACATATGAAATATGTATTTAATAAATTTAATGTACTAATGTGTTACTTAAATCCTTCCACTCTATCATTATTAACAAATACAGAATAAATTATTGGAAAAAAAGAATCTGATAACTAATTTTTAATTACTTTATATGACCATTTTTTAATAGAGAAAATTCTGGGGTAATTTGCATGTGTGTTAAAATATTCAAGGCAAATCAACAGCTAACTTGATGCATCTAGCTTTTTGTACATAAAGGCCTTCAGAAAAAATCCTTTGCCTGTTGGGAAAATAACTGACTTCTTCTGTTTGATTAACTAACATAAACACAATGGAATTTTAGCTGCAGAAAGGATAATGCAAGTCACTAGACATGGAAAGAATAAAATTATCAGCATAAGGCTGTATCTCTCCTACTCACTGTACTCTCTCGTGGTTTGACTTGATGCTTTTCTCTGCTCTTTCTAAAAACTGTGCTTTAAAATACTCTACTTCCAACCAGATGTAATATTTGAAGTCAGCACCAGTAAGACACTACAGGTTTAAGTTTCCACATGCAAAGGGACTTTTCTTAGTATTGAGCTTATGAAAACTTTTCCAAGTATATTAATGACCATGGGTAACAAAACAAACAACACTTCCCATAAAGAACCTAATTAATACACAAAACATAACAAATTACAAGAAACCAAAGTGTCAAGTTACATTCAATTCTTCTATTTATCCTTTTATTATAATAGGCAGTGTGTAGCACCTAAACTCCTTCCATGACCAAGAGAGAGAAAAGAGGATGTGAGAGGTGCACACAGTACATGACATTAATCATCTTCTGGAAGTGTCTTTGAGGTAACGTCACTTAGATTGGAATTTTAACTATTAGATTGCTGCAATGACTTCAAATTAATCCCATGCTACTAAAGAGGCTGTGTACAGGAATTCCCAGGGAGTTTCAGTGACATGACTTAGTCTACTCAAATTCTGACTAAACTTCACATGGCTGTTATAGTTAGTGTAAGAGATGTACGAAGTCAGGACTGACATCTCAAAGAGACTTGAGCACTTAGGAGCCTCACCTGAATGCCAAAGAGGTTTGGGTAGAGTAAGCCTTTACCTGTACAAAGTGCACCCAACAAGGAAGCACTACTGAAGGTACTCACTAGCAGTGCCCAGGGCCTCAAACACATAGTTCAAAAGGAATGTAGGAGCCTTCAACTTCAGTCAAAATGAAGTGGCATTTCTCTAAAACAGGTAAGGAAGGCTGGCACTTAAATCCTGCCCTAACCTGAACTTCGATCCCTGAGGCAACAGCTGGCCACTGGGACCAGCACTTCCCACCTGAACCAGAGCTGGGCTTGCTGTTGCACATTAATGAAAATTGTTACTACTCATTAGTGCTCTATTGTCTTCTCTTTGTGTGTCATGCCAGCTTCAAGCTTGCTTTTGTCTTTAGGTCTATGGATATTTTAATAATAAACAGGTTCTAATAAGAACTACGTAAGTTCTAATTCTGATAAGATGGAATTGAGTTTTTTACTGCCTTATGTTCTCCCTTGTATTTGCAGATGAAACAGAATATAACATGAAGTGTGGACCTTAGTCTAAATGTCTGAATGTGTAAGAATCAGAAAATAATGCATTTGAAGGTGAATATTATATTTATTATTTCTTGGCAAGTCTGTAGTAACCATGAGGTCTGTAATTAACACCTCCTCTCTTGCAGTAGCATGGGACTCTGCTGACTTCTTTCATCAAAAAGTTTGTTTGCTTGTTATTTGGTACTTGCAGTTTTGTGTCACCACAGAATAAAAACAACTCAGAGCATTACTTCCTCCACATCTATTGGTAGAAATGAATATTAAACATATTGTGAAGAAGCATATTTTTTTTTTTTAGACGTCCAAAGAGGTAAAAATGATGCAATTTGAGCTAGTTCAAGCAGTTATTTCTTGGGCTGGTAGGTCTTTTATTGAAAGTGACAATCTACTGAAATTGGTGGACACATGAGAAAGAGCTCCTCCACCTTTGGGATGTACAATCTCCATGTATGACACTTTTCATGTCCCTTACTATCCTTAATAAATTCAATAAAAATTCAAAAACATTCATTCACTTCAATTATTTGTAATTGAAAATGCAACTTTCTTTCTCCCTTTATACAAATTTTGAAACTAAGAAAGATGAATGAGTGGGTCAAAGGAGCTCTTCTTAGGTTAATATTTAAAAATTATTACAAGGTTATGATAGACTCCAGTAAGAATTATGTCTTTGCATGGTCTTAAAGAGGAGGAGAGAAAAGGAAGTCAAAAGCATTCCAGGCTTTTGACTTCTTCTCCTAAGGGGATGATTAAGACACTTGCAGGACTAAGTGCAGCCTAAGACAGAGAAAAACCCCACAACCTTGTTTTTTTGGAGGGGCAGAATAACCTACTTGCTAGAGGCCATCAGCCATGAAAACATGGGTTTTTTTCTCAGTTCATAACCATCCTTCTTGTACCTGCCTTAAGAATGGTGGTGTGGGTATTATTTCCACTCAAATAATACTGATGGGTCCCTCCATGCTCCAGCTCCCTTTTCTGCAGTGACAAGGCACTTGCACACAGCCTCAAGGACAAGCAACAGGGAAACCTCTCAGGTTGCTATAACATTAAGTATAATGTTATATACTGTTATATACTATAATGTTAAGTATAATGTCCTGCCTATATTCTTCTCTGCATTTCATCTTATATCCTTTATGTTTTCGTAGTCTTGGGAATCCCCTGTCCAGCTTCTTCCAATTTGGTAAAAGCCAAGCAGACCTTCTGCTCTACGAAAAGTTTAATGGGAATCCTTGTGATCACACAGATCTATACAAAAACTAAGGTCTGATTTAACCCTTAAGGAAAGTGGAGTAGAACAACCTGCCACAGCTAAACTTCCTTCCTTATCCCAACAGCCCAGATCTGTCCAGGCTGCATAAAGGAAATAAATCCTTGGCTCATTCGGTTCCTCAGATTTTCCTGTGCATTTTCTGATACCTTGCCTTGCCTGGAGGATTTCTGGGAACAAATTGATATGTAGGAACAGTACTGAGCTGCTGTCCCAGACACCTGTTATTTTTAGCAGTTTTCACATGCCTTTGAGTCTCCTGCAGGTCCTTTTCTCTCTTTTGCCTCCAGGCTGGCCCATACTATTAGGTGCTTCAAAACCTTTGTGAAAGGATATGTGCAGAGATGTATCTGTAGTTTTATTATTTTAAAGCTCTAATTTTCTTTTTAATTCTTCCTATTTCTCTTGTAAGCCATTTAGTTTATCCTGTTGTTTCTCACAAACTAAGATTCATTAGTTGCCCTCAAGATATTGTGTCAAATAGTGAACCATCCATCCCTACACAGCTCCTCCAAATCTCTGCTGTTTGTGATTTTCTGGATCTTTATCACAATTTTTTTGTTGCCTTCTACCAATAAGTTTTAATCATTTTAGTAACTCTTCAAGGTCTCTCACATCTTCAGATGTTATTTTTACCCTTTCGATTTATATTGTAAATATAGATGGTCAGGATTGTACTGATTCTTTAAATTGTGTGGGAATATTCACAAATTGACAGAAAATAATGCACTTTCTGTTTTGCTCTCAGTTCTTAATAGCCCTGAAAATCACTTTAACTGTTTTTGATGCTTATTGAGGACTTGATCTTTCTCCACTTGACCTCCAGTCAATCACTTTCTAATTACTTTCTAATCACTTTCTAATTACTTCTGTTCTGTATTTTTTACATGGGAGTTATTAAATTATGTTCTACTTTGATTTCTATTATTTTCCTTTTTGTTTTTAGTTATATTGGGATCTTTAGTCATCTCTTGCTCAGATGCTTTTTGAAGCTGATAGTATTTGGTGTTTCAAAAAAGGTTGTTTCTTGTAGTAATTTAGGAATAGTCCTGAAGGACTCTACTTAGTAAAGAACAAAATTCTGATTTCACTGCCTAGGTACCACAGTTCTGGGAAATAGCATTTGAGCATAATATGAAATGATTTAATTATTTGACTTTGCTATCTTTTTAAATCCTCAAGTGGACCAACAAAATTATTTGCAAAGTGAACTGCATCTATTTTCTTGTAGCACCAGTCCATCACATATTGAAGACTGAAACCTAACATGCACAATTTTTCCTTTTTTTAAAAGTAACTCTCATCTCTTCCTTTCATATTTTAATGTATTGAATTATAACTTTTTTTTCTTTCTCTGTGTATGCAAATGTCAGACTTCCTGCCAAGAGCTGAAAATATTTCACAGTGGAGAGAGTGAATAAAGGAATGCCTGCAGCAAAACTTTTGGGTGGTTTGCTTTGCCTGTCACCTGTTCATGAAGAACTACACAATAGCCAATGGAGAGAAACTACCCCTTGCATTATATTCAGTAGATAAATTTTGGTAGCAATTATTCTTAAATTTACCTGTGTATTTTCTTCATTTTTATAAACTCTGTTGATGTGTGTTAGGTATGTGTCAAAATTGATAATTATGAATTTGTGATGAATTTTAATGTTTGTGGTTCAACTCCTTAACTTTCAGCATTTTTTTCTGCAAGAGTTCAGCAAGTTTTGCTGAATGCTGCATTCAAAACCTCCTGCAGTATTATAGGCTGGGTTCTCGGGGTCTGTCTGACCCCAGCTGCTGTAGGTGCCCCACAGGTACAGCACACCAGGATAGTGAGCTGATTGATTTGCTACCATAATGGTTCAGATGAGAGCAGCATTGAAGGAACTAAATTATGAAGATAGATGTCACAGGTAAACCCAAACATGTTGATGCTCAAACATGATCTGCCTATATTAAAACTTTGGGTTTAATTTCCAAGACTTACCTCCTGTAGGGCCAGAGGAATAAGGAGGTGAGTTGTTTTGGATATAGTCTAGGTGGTTGAAGTTGTAAGAAACAAAATTTGTATCATAACAAAGATGAAGATTTACTTATTCCAGGAGTAAAGTTGTCAACTCATGCCCTAAGCCCGGAAGGTGGGGAGTTTTTGAAGGGTCTACCTCAGGTCTTCTCTGCTCACATAACTAAGGCTCACACAACAAAAGCTCACATAAATAAGGCTTTCCTAATGTCTATAATTTCAAAACAGAACAAGTAGCCTCTTATTTGAATTATAAATTAATAGAGGTCACTTTACCTTTCCCAGTACAAGAAGATCCAGCTGCAATGGGGGATGAGTAAAGCACTCTTGTCCTGACCATGCTTTTAAAGAAAGGACTGGAACACAGAGAAAATGAGCTTCTTCAGCTAGACTGCCTCTTCAAACCAAAGAGTGCTACTGTTTGCTGCTCCTAAGTATTCCTCAGCAATAGCTGTCTGCTGGGAATAGCCCCTAACTTGCTTGGAAGCAATTGTGACACTGAGATTGAAGTAATTTGGGATTCATTCTGGGGTTTTTGCCAGACTGAGCCCTTATTACTCTTTCTTGCTAAATGCTATCTTCACTGGTAACAGCTTCCACTGGTAAGAAGTTGTCTTCTCAGTATCCAAGTGATACTAAGATCAGCATGGTATTTCTTCTTTAATAAAATTTTATTTTCGTAGCAAATTAAACTATGTAGATAAAATTATCTTGCTTGCTTCTGTTCAGAACTTTGTACACAATAGCTGCAATCTAATTGGAACTCCTAATCTTCAGGATTCATTTTTCTAAAAACTTTTAAAATAAGCCCCTAATAGACAGATTTTACTTGTACGTGTCTGAGTGTATATATATATATATATATATATATATACACACACACATATATACACATTATATTCATAAGTACTAATTTTCACTCTGCCTCATTCCAAATTCCCCCAAAAGACCTATTTATATGAACTGCTATAGCAGGATCAAAAGACATCCATATGTGGTTCCAGTCTAGAGCAGCAGCAGCGCTCAGTAGTCAGTATATGGAGAAGTCTGGAATTAGCCAAGACAGGAAATTTCAAAGATAGTCTGTCTTGCAACACTTACTGGCCAGTCACATGCTGATAGAAGATACCTACTACACTTTGGATTTATAGTGCTACAAATATGTTCTCTTTCATAAAAATCAAAAACATGTTGTTGGTGGATTTTTTTCCAAGATGTGTATCAGGAAGTCTTACTCTCTTCCCTAGTAAGAATGGCCTTAAAGTTATTATCCAGAAGTGAGAATTCTCTCCTTGGTTCAAAAATATTCACATCCACATTTTCCACTCCCCAATTACAGCTGTTGCTGTGGTGTGAGCTGTCAGTTGCACAGGACCAGGCTTTCTCCTGAAGCCCTGCCACTTCTCCCTCTTAGGATCTAGGCTCTGAGGGGAAGTGCTAAAAAGGCAGAAAGAATTTGGGACCCAGGGGGAATCAGACTGCAGGCTGACTATATATAAATATTTGCATTCCAGAATTTTTGCTGGATCACAGCCATGGTAGGCACCTGAGTGATCGTGAGCAGCAGCATCTTTGGGGTAGGGGGAAGTGTGGCTCTGGTAGTCCTGTTTAAAACATCCTCCTGCCTTCTCTAGTCCAAACCAGCTCCTCTGGTGCCACTCATCCCAATGCACCCAAAGCAGTAGGATCCTGCTGCTGTTTTGGTCTCAAAGGAAACAGCCCTGACCTTGCCAAGAGGTCCCACAAGTCCAGGAAGAAGGTTTGAGTTTGTTCCTAATGGGAACTGTAAGGAGGACAGGAAAGGGGGGCACTGCTCTTATGCCCTAGAAGAGCACAAGAGGAAGAAACTGTTGAGTAAAAGATGGAAGAAAGCATTCCCTGCCTTTGCCTCACCCCCAGACATAACCACAGCCTTCCACAGAAATCTCTCTCTGAAACTATACAGACTCCTCTCTTCTACCCAGACATTTGGATGTGCCTGGACCTTTCTGACTCTGCCTCTTGCTCAGCGTCCCTCAGGTCTCCTCTGCCATCCTGCTTTTAGGAGAACGATCTTCTGAGTCAGTTCTCCCTCTCTTCACTCAAAATTGCTCAAATCATCTCTCCCCAGCCCTCTCTTTGACCGCCCACATCCAAGTGTGGTCCTTTCAGTGCCCCTCTCCTCCACTTCTGCTACCTTCTCTAAACAAATTAGTAACAATTGAAGATTCAGCCATTTTCAAACTAGGAAGTGACTCTGTAGAACATATACACAACATTTAACCATTCTTCATATGATTTTTTTTAAAAAAATTTAAACAGTATTTAAGTTTTTGCTTTGTTTTTGTAAATGCTGGCATAGACTTTTTTTTACTCCAGTCAGAAAAAACTTCTAAAAATGCAAACTGACTTAAAAGAGGAAAAAAGTGTGATATAAATTGAGAGATAAATGCAAAGAAACTCTCTTATAAATAAGAAACTTGGTGTTATATTATTTTTATTGAGTCAGCAATGAAACTTAAAGTCAGTTTAAACTAAATATAATTGAATTTCCTATGTGGTGTACTTGTCAATGAAACAATAGCATCAGAAGGATGAAACAATTTTTTTTCTTTCATCTCTATTTCCATGTCTTTGGCATTTTACAAAACAGGCATATTTTTCCTACAAGATTCAGAACACTTTTATTTTTCAAGTTACCTAAGGAATTCTGCCTTGTGGGGTGCAAAATGAACAGGGGAAATCACAAGATGTGATAGAAGTCCCCATGGACTCCACTCTAATTAACTGTGTCTCCCTGAAGGATCCCCAGGAGTGGAGAAAGGCACTTGTTAAATGAGGCAACAGTTTCTATGGAAATGAAAAACAACCACTCTCTGAAACTTCCTTTAAAAAACCCAAAAAACATTTAGGCTGATTTCATGAATTATGCCACATTTGGTACATCTTTCCAGACTGAAAACTTGGTGACTTACTTTCTACACTAATAATAACTAGGAGTGCTGTTAGTCCTATTCTTTTAATGTATGTGGGCAGATTTATTAGCTTAGCTTGTAAAAGAGGCGTGGATCACTCCAGCTCACTTGTGTGTATGACCACACTTAGCGAATCACATTTAGACATCTTGCTGTCTTTTTGCTGTTTAGTTATAATTCGAGTTATTTGTCATTTTGAATGTCTATTGATGGATAAAAATATGACTTTTCAACAGCAGACTTCTTTGCAAACTGCAATTACACAACCTATTCTGTAACACAGCTGTGAAAACACTCAGGAGTCAACTGACCAACAAATCCTCTTTCAAATGTCACTGTCCTACCTGACAGTTATGAGTAATTTGCAAAATTCAGGTCACTGAGCACTCAAAATAAACTCCAAATGCACAACAATCTGAAATAATGGATGGATTTTACATCGGACTTTTTGCAATAGTAGCAGAAAAGCATGTTTGAAGTTCTGCAAGATATATACTAGGATGAATGGAAACCAATAAGTTCTTAAGGAAAAAAACCCAGAGTAAGTATTAATATAAAATATTTTATGTTCAATTTAAACCATATCTTTTCTATTTCAATAATTCAATAAAAAACTTCCTAAAACAAATTTAATTATTTTGGCCTTTGGACAAAAGTAGCTAAGCATGAAGGCTTGCTTTTTGGTCTCACTTTTATGTGCTCTTTCAGTTTAGAATAAATGTTTAGCTTCAGTGAAATAGAACATAGTTCCTGCTGCATTCAATGGGCTGGGACATTGTCTGTGAGAGAGAATAACTAAATCCTGTAGTTCTGCCAGATAAGTAAAGCACTATGTTTTTTTTTATTATGAAAGAAGATATTGTCAGAAATACCTAACTTTCTTCTTAAGAAACCAATTAATCTAGCATCTAGCACCCTTGAGACAAGCAGCCTAGTTGCAGAAAAGACACAAAAATACTGGGCAGCTTGGATTCACCATAACTTTTAGAGCATGGATCCCTGGAATGGCTTCACATAGTTCTGGCCACATGGAAATATTGAAAACAGTGAATATAAATTAAAAGATAAAAACCAAAACAACCAACCAAACAAAAAACCCCATTCAAATTTCATTTGTTACTGCAGTCTTACTAGATGATCTCCTGATATTTGAGCAGTTCATGTTCAGACTCTTGCTGTGTAACACACAGCACAACTCATATTTCTGCAGCATTTATTTTAATCAGAACTTGTGGAACGAAGCCCCACATGAACAAGAAAACTGCATGAATGTTCAGCTTTTGTTCACATATATTTTGCTGCAAAAAAATAACTCTGAACAAATGAACTCTGATTTGTAACTCACCTCTTACATACTGTTAAGAAGAAGAGAAAGAGAAGTCAAGGAGTTGTCATTAGCAAAGCCCCACTGAAATTGATCACTGCAGGTTTGATAATGAAAGCAGTATATTTTATCACAATTACTGTATTTAGTTTCTGTGGCAAGGTTTTGGTAGTCATACAAGTAAAAAATAAATTTTTATTGAGAAGTTATTGAGATGATGAGTCATTTTATTTTGAGTTATAACCTCAATTGTAGAGGATCTGGCATGGGAACATCTTTTATACCAATATAAATATTTAGATATTGATCAAGGGACTGCGGTAATGAAATAATGTTCTATAGTATTTGAAAAACTTAATTATGTCACCAGAAAATGTCAAGCCTGAAAATTAGTTATTAACTGTCAGTAAAATGACAAAATGAGTGGATCCTAATCTGTATTAATAGAAGGCTACAGGATGACAATATAATTAATACAAATCACCTAAGACTAGGCATCTCTGTATTGAAAGCATGTTCTCTCAAAGAACTAAATGTTATTGCAACAGTGCTGGTTTATTTCACTTGGGCTTATGTGAAAAACCTTAATTTCACTGCACAGCTTTTTAATGAACAGGCTGAAACAATTTGAAGCTGACAGGATATGTGTTGATTAGACACTTTGCTTGTTTACATTGTAGTTTTAAGGCAATACTTTATTATGCTTTGGCAGGTTATTCCAAAAAAACATTTCTTAGCTCAAGATCAGTGAATGGTTTTACCACCATCCTCAGTGTGAACATGTCAGATCACTGTCTCTATATAACCAGACTCATGGCCAGGATCTTTGATTTAGTATAGAATTATCAGACGTGGTCGCTTGGCATTTTTTGACTATAAAGCTGTGATAATGTGTGACCTAATTTTATTAAGTAATAATGAGAGCATGTCACTCAGGACCAGGGTGACCACATGTGTAGGGAGAAATGAGCCTGAATTCCCCCACCTGCAAGAGAAAACTGCAAGAAAATCAAAGACAGGGCTTTGACCTGTAAGCTCCTCTCTCCCTCTGCCTCCAGTGCTGACAGAATTTTGTGGACAAAAAATAAAATAAACATTTCTAATTTTACAAGAGCAGGCTGTGGATATTGGGAACTGAACTGCTACAGACCACACTGTTTGGAACCAGTTATTTTCTTCATTGCCTTGTAATAGCAATCAGTTGAACTTAGTGGATGAAGGAAGCAGATCATTGCTAGACTCTTTGGCTACATATGTGCTACTAAATAAATATAATGTGCAAGAAGCTGTCCTTTGGTCCTGCATGTAAATAGCACATAATTCATGAGTTGTGTCCTTAGAGCTAAAGATTACTCACCATTGTGCATGCAGCAGGGAACACACCAGCAATTGTCTATGTGGGAAATCACACATTAATGCTTGGTATCACGTTCAGATCTATCTAATGCTCTTGGCTCTGGATGTTGACTAAGCAAAGCACATTAGGGTGATTAAAGACAGCTAAAATCCCATTTAGTGGATCAGTTAAAAGCATCATTGACATTCTTTGGAAACACATAGGATGATGGATGCATAAAGAACAATCCATGATATAAATGTAAATGACAAATACTGGCTTGTCAGAAAATTGTCTTATTTCTGTCAACAGATGGCCTTGCTCTAAACAAAGCACAGTCAGTTACCTCTATCCATGCTAACATGAAATGAGAAATCAGAAATGTTCAGGGGAGAACACTGTGTAAAATACTGACATTTTTCTGGGTCTTTTTGAAAAAGATAACACCCAAAAACCCAAACCCACAAAGATGCTGATCTCTGCTTTAAGGCAGCAGATCCAGTCTTACAAGCTTTTAAAGCTAATGAAATCCATAACAGTCTAAATCATGCATAGAATACAGGCCAAAGCTGAGGAAATCCAGAATTTACACTTAGGGAAATTACATTGTTCAGAGAAATAAAATCACCCAGTTTTGACAGAGTTTTTGATCTTTGACACAGGACTAACACTTACAGAAAAGGATACTGCAGTCAGAAGAAAGTTGAGAGTCATGAGTAATTAAAAATCTGAGCTCTCTATGAGGACCCAGAGCATCATGTTTTGCCCAAAACATGACCATCCAAGCATGACCACTGCAACCCTGTGAGTCAGGGGGAAAGATAGCAGGAGCACCATGGGAGCATGTGCCTCATGGTCAAACAGGTCAAAGGGAGGTGCCTCATGACAGCACCGCTGCCTCCCAGGAATTCTTCATGGGACACATAGTAGCAAACAGCTAAAAAAATAGTTCATATGAAATCAAATTGTGTATATTAATTTTAAATTGGCTATATGTACATGACTTTTATATTAGAAATAGCAGAACCAATACTAAAGGAAAAGATATAGTGACTGGAGGTTTCAGTCCAGTCACTATATATTAAGTGACTGGACTGAAACCAGTCAATTAATAGAATTCTTCTCTGTGTTAACTAAATTGTACATATTAACCACACCTTCCCCATTTCTTCTTGTCCCGTGCATTATGACATATGACATACAGAACCGTCTGTAAAATGCATAAGAAAAAGGACTTGATACTTGAACTCTGCCTGTTGCTATGTAAAACTACCTATCTCTTGAGCAAAAACTGGATAAACAGGACTTTTGAAGTTATGAGAAGAGAATGTATGAAACATACTTGCAGGATAATTAATGTCCTTGCTATTATCTGTATTTTTGTTTTATCTAGCTTTTTTTAAATCCTCTGTTACCCTGACAACTGAGTGACGGCTGTGTATACTTAAAACTCATTGCTTAATGAGAAAAGTTCATCTCACAAAAGATCTAAAGACCTAAACACATACCTTTGTGCAAATGGGAAAGCTGTAATTATGGTACCATTTAAAAAAAGGAGAGAACAATACTGGATTAAATGGATGTGAAGGTATTGTTAAGTCATAGCTCTCATGATAAGGTAATGAATAAAAATAAGAAAGAATCTGAGGAGCCTTCAAGGTAATAGAAAATTTCTCAATGGAGAGTTGATGGGAATGGAAGGAGCTTTGTATAAGGGATTTATGTACATAATTCTGTGTTTGGATTCTGAACTCTATTAGACGTTGAGCAGAAGAGGATCTGTGGAAGATCAATAACCAGCATTACAATGACAAACCTGTTCCATGTCAGTAATCCCCTCCAGTCTGCAGCTCTGTATCACAGTGGAGCTATGCAGTCCACAGTATAAGTTTTTCCTGTCAGCATTCCTAGAGAGCACAAGCATTGTGAACCTCTTTGGAATTTAATAGAACTCTGTTGACTGACATAGAAAGAGAATTTAAGATCATGGTTCACCTCAGATTTGGGCTCATTTTACCCTAGGGTATTTCTGTACCTCTCTACGATGCTACTGTGTTGACCAGAGTATGAAAGAGAATAGTTAATTATAATTTTCCTGAGGCATTGATAAATTGGAGTTTCCACTGAGCAGTTACTAATCCTCGGCGTCCAGGTTTCACATTCCTGTAAATGTTTGGAAGGTTTTGTGCCACATTTTGATTGTGAAATGAAAGCTGTGTTCCTATACTACACACAACGAGATATATGGATCTTCTTCTAAAAGCACAGCACACAGAGAAGGTGAGACTGTCACTTCTGAGGATTAGCATTCTGTGATGGCTTCCACTGGGATAAAATATGTATCTATATTTGTACCTGTGCTTGTTTATTTGCAGATATAGTGAGAACTGGTTTAGCACCCTGTAGCATATCAATGAAAACTCTTTGCTCCTGCAAGCTGGAACTAGTAAGACACACCTTGAGTGCCATGAGAGACTAGTAGGCGAGCAGTGTGCCTTTCAACATTAATATGCATGGCATATGTTTGCATTATGTTGAGCATAGGGTACAACGTCTTGAAGGTCAAGGAACTGCTCGGGAAGCAAGCCTTAAAATTTGGAAATAAAGTTTTGGGTAAGGGACAGTAATACAGAAAACTCTTCATCTAATTGTCCTGAACATGCTGATTAATCATGTGTGGGAAGAGCTTCCAAGTAATTTGAAGAGTATCATTAAGGAAAAACAGACAAAGTGAGGCACCCTGTGCCAACACTGCTAGAGCTGGCTCTTTTCTTAAACACCTCCTACACTCTTGCTGGCAGAACCATCACAGCTTGCACATTCCACTCCTACTGTGAGCTTCATCTCAGATTACAGCTGCTGACAGCAAGCCATAGAATTTATAAAGGGTGTGAATTATCTCTCACTTAGCATTTCTGCACAAACATTTAGCAAATACAACTTCATCTATATTTCAAAAAAAATCATACTTGCATTTCAGCTCTTCCTGGGGTCTACACAATGCTATTTTCAGATTCATAAAGATTGAATGGAAGGCAAGAAAAATGGAAGGAAGGGCAAGAAAAAAAGAGCATTCTTTCTTTAAATCTCATCCTCACCCTACTCCAACCTCAAATTTTTGTTTCTAAAATAAAGATTTAATAGAAAAAGACAAGTATATTATAGAACCTCATACCTAATAGTTATTTCACTGTTTAAGATATGACCTAAACTCAAATTAATATTCCAATTTTTTAAAAATTCTATGATATTTTTAGAATAATGTGCATGATATTTCTTTCCTGTCTTTGTCAAAGGTTTATGTAACAGGATTTTTCTCATATGCTGCAGTTTCTAAGATTTCTGATAAGCCAATTTTTAAATGGGTTGACATGGAGATCTAAAATACGATCTACTTTCTTATCGAATTTTAATATATTATATTTGCTTCTGTTTTCCCCACACACATCCAAACCCTTAGGCCGTTCTTTTAAATTATCAAATTTAATTATTTAAATAACTTTTCCAAATCTAGAATGATTATTTCTTACAGTTTTGAAAAGGAATTGAATTGAAATGGAAAGTTTTAAGGAAAGATTAGGCAAGAACTTGTCAGGAGACATCTAGGCAGCTATAGTGTTAGTGTCAGAAAAAAGGTGTGTTACATAAAACACTGAGGTTGAAGGCCTATGCAATAGTGTCTTTAAATTATTCTTATTTTATAATAAACATAAGCAACCTTAGGCTAATGGTATCACAAACTTACCTTGAGCTGCAAACTCAAGTATAATATGTGGGGCTGTTCATTCTCAAAAGATCAAAGAAATATTTTAAATGTTTGCTCAAATTGTTCTGTTTGTTTGTCTGTTTTGGTTTGGTTTTTTGTTGGTTGGTTCTTAGATTTTTTTTTAAGAAAGCATTTGAAACCTGGAAAAAAACAGTTTTATCATATAAAGCTTTATCTTAAAATTCAATATTTCTTTTCCAGAAAAAAATAATTCATTCTATAATACACTTTATAACTTAATGCACTGTAGTGAGAAACCTGACATATCTCAAGTACTTCTCACATCTAAACCTTCTAGAAAATCTTGATTCTTTATAAGCATTAATTGATTATCTCTATAACACTCTCTTTTAGCAAATATTTCCTCACCTGTAAATATGGGAAAATTGGTGTACAGCACAACTAGCACATCAAAATTAGGCAAAATTGTGGTTTAGATCTTAATCGCATCCTTGAGTCCCCAAAACAGAAGAATTTTCCCCCATCCTACTAATAGGGATTACAGTTAACTTTTCTTTCTCCAGGTGGCTCTTAGATACCGAGCCTTTCCAGGCCCCATATGACCACCATAAATGATTGTATAAAGTAAAACCACCAGGGATCCACACCTGCAGCAGGGATTGTCTCTCATGTATTGCAAAAACATTGTGATCAGCAAATTTTTCCCAATGCACCTTCTTATGAATAGATCCCTAGTAAAATGGCATAAACAACTAATTTTACAACAGGAAAGCTGTAGGCAATTTACAGGACATGGATACTAATTAGAACTTGTATATTTGTTTTCATTTTAGCCCATTGCATATTTTGCCCATTTTTCTTATTTAGACTTTACAGGTCTGGCTATGGGAAGTAAAGTAACCTTTCAATTTATATGAATCAAACATTGAATAAGACACAGAAGAGAAAATGTTTTAAATTATTAGGAATATATTGATTGGGAAAGGAACAGAAGAGCCTATAAAAATATAAGGTGCTTTATCGTACATTAGACTGCAGTTTGGAAGGGTTTATAAACATAAAATGAATCAGTAAACTGCTCTCATATAATGAGGAATGGAGGTGGATGCTTAGATTATCTAGTGTTTGCAGAGATAATGAGAAGGAATTATTTTCCCCTGTTCACAGTCAATATTTTTCATCTCTATACATATTCAGCATGCAAATGCTATTTTAAAAGTATTCTGTTTCTTTTATTCTCCTTATTAGATATCTATCTATATTTATTTAAAACCCCTTGTTTGGCCTTTTTTAAAATGAGCATGGGAGCTGTGGCTTTTGTTTCACAAATACATACATATTAAACATAGATAATCCAAATTACACTCTGGTGGAATAGTTTTGAACTGTATGGTCACCTCGCCTTTTGAAATATAGGAAGCAGCAATCATTGTATTAGTAATGAAAATCTTGAACCAAATGAGTGAGTAGACACGAGCTAGTTGTAATTATTGTCTCCAAATGCAGGAGGGGAAGGAACCTCAGATCAGTCTTCCCACTGAATTCTCTTTATATGGGCATTGCTCATATATGTCATCTGAGCAAGAAAACATTTATTAAAGACTTCCCTGTCTTCGCTATCATCAATAACAGGAGTCTGGGGAGGGAGGGGGCTGTTCCGTTAAGTACAACACCAGTTTTTGGCATCTCTGATGTAACTCAAATGAAACTTGAGCAAGACAAGCCTAGTATTATCCACAGGTACCTTAGGGATATTGAGACAGCAGCAAAACCTGCTTAACCTGCTTGCTTTCCCATACTCCCAGGCTTTACCTAGCTGCCTTATGCCAACCTCCTGCTTAATTGTTTGATTTAATTGTTTCTCATAGAATAATTGGCTTTATTCTAACCACATCAACAGCTGTTATACTGTTCTGGTTTTTTTCTTGCTTTCATTTATAGTCACCTCATTTTGTTTGTTTGCTTTTGACATTGAGGGGGTTAACTCATCCTGTCCTTAATTTAAGGCCCTAATGTTTCTCTATTCTCTTTGTCATAGAAAGAGATTAGGAAAGCCAGAAGATTTAATGAGATGAAATTAGCTGAATTTCTTTCAATTCTGTCTTTCCATTTTGTTAAAAGAAGATGGGATCAACAACCTACAAGTCTTTCAGATCCTAAACCAAGAAAAGTGACAGAAATAATGGGACAGGTCAAATTGCTCCTTTGAAAGGATGGACACTGCAACAGCAGTAAAGCTGCTGGGGAGCATTGCAGGAAAATACTCAGCCCTCATTTTGTTCTGACAAGTATGAAGTGAATAAGCATAAAAACATAAACATTTGTGTAATTTCTGTGATTCACTCTTTCTTGAACATCTTCAGATATAGCAGTGATTAAATTTAAAAACCCAAACAATGAAAAAACAATGCTGTTCTGTTTTTAGGGTGTCACGCTAAAAAAGTCCTTCATGCAAGTCATGGTTCCTCTCATGTCACATCCCATTTAACAAATGCAATTCCATGGACCTTTTTTCAAAAACAGGAACAACAAACACTTTCATGCATCCCAGTGAGTACAGTAAGTACAGCATTGTGTTTTTTGAAGGATATCTCTTAACTTGCTAGAACTTGATTGTGCAAAGACACACAGTGTTGCATGTACTTGCCTGTTAACTTCTAAATAAAGGCCTTAATTGCTGTATTTCCAGCTTTCATTTCCCAGGAGTCATAGCCTGTGTTTTTAGCTGCTTAGCAGCAAGCTGGTATTCTGATCACGTTTTATCCTATCTGGACTTTCTCCCTTTCCTCCTCAGTTTGCAAACAATTCAATTACCCACATGACCATTTGCCAGCTTTTACTGATACTCAGTGGAAATCCCGTTATTTTCACTCTGCCTGGCTCCTGCATTCCAAATACCTGGTGCACAGGGAGGTACCTGAAGAGGAGCTGGGCAGTGTCCAAGCCTGTGGTACATTCATGTGTGCTGGAATCCACAGCTCAGTGTTCGATGTTCCATGCAAAGGTTCTGCCCATGTCAGCACAAAAAAAATCTTTGACTTTTTAGTATATCTGTTTCTGCTGGAAGCTTAAGTTAGAAAGCTGAGCTGCAAATTTTTCAGAGGGAGGTAGGTATATGTGCTTTCTACCACTCCAGTGACAGCCTTACTAGATCAGTATCTCTGGCCTGGATAGTCTTGATTTCTGGGCATTTGCCAGGCATCTTGACTGCAGTTTGATCAAGCTCATTAAAATCTTGTATATGCTTAGGTTTGTGTGGTTTCAGTGTGGCTCATGTGGTGCTGACACCAATTTGCCACTGGGCTGGCTATCTCCAGTCCACAGCCAGGTGACAATACTCACATCCCAGCCACAACTCTGACATTGCCAGACTTCAAAAACCAGCATGGGGAAAATAAAAGTTTGGGACAGAGTACAATGTCTTAATGCAGTGGGGGAATGATCCCAAAAGATGGAGAAAGAGAAATAGAGAAGATGCCTCTGAGACAGAAGAATCAAGGCTCAAAACCAGAAAAAAGTCTGTAGTTCAGAGTTTCCTTTCAGCAAAGTTACACAGACACCCAGGTAACTCTTACCTTCCACAAGGACCTGGAGGAGCAACTGATTCTTGGCTGCAGAAAGACACTTTGCTACACTCAGGACACAGCACCTTTCCCACTCTTGTGCTGGTACTTCCTCAGAGCTGCCCCTTGGTGGCTGCTGGGCAACTGAACTGCTAATCCAGTTCATCCAGACCCAGCTGCATCCTGGGCTACATCAAAAGCACTGGTATCCACCAAGGGAAGTGCTTCTGTCCCTTGACTCTGGGGAAACCCCACTGTAATGCTGTGTCCAGCTCTGAGGTCCCCAGCAGAGGTAAGACATGGACCATTTGGAGCAGGTATAGAGCAGAGCCAGAAGGATAATTGGAGTCCTTCCTACTGTGAATACATGCTGAAAGACTTGTGGATGTTCAGTATGGAGAGCAGAAGAATCCAGGGAAACCTTAGAGCAGCCTTCATTCCTGAAAGGGGCTTGAAACAGATGGGGCCAAACATTTTAGCAGGGCCTGTTGCAATAGGACAAGGGATAATGGTTTTAAAATAAAAACTACAATATGTAGTTTCCGACTACATATAAGGAAGAAGTCTTTTTACACTGTGGGTGATGAGGCACTGGAATAGGTTTCCCAGAAAGGTGGTAGTTGCCCCATCCCTGGAAGCATTCAAGGTAAGGTTTGATGGGTCTCAAAACAAGATGTATTAGTTGAAAATGTCTCTTCTCATGGCAGGAGGGTTGGACCAGATGATCTTTAAGGATTCCTTCCAAGCCATGCCATTTTATGACCTTGATTCCAAGTCTGGCCTGAGGTCTCTTCTCTGCACGAAGGAATACAAAAGCACAGCCTTTCTCCTGGTTCCATCCAGCAGGCTGGCTTAGATGAGCCTTGTAGGACACATGAGAACAAAGCGGGATGCAATCTTTCTAGAGATAACTTGCACTGGAAGGATCTGGATATAGGGTATGTTCAAAAACTTATTCTTTTCTGTTAAGAAGAAACGAAGAAAGGTGTCTAAGTAAAATGGCATTTTCTCACTCTTATTTCCTGTTTTGAATCAATATGATCCTACCACCATGATGTATGCTCACACTAGGTTTTGTGCACAGGTGGGAATGAAGTGGTAAGACTGGTATGAACCAGGACTTTTTATCATTCTGGAGACATAAAGAAGTCCCCCACAAACCCCTCAGAAACCAAAACAACAAAACATAAATTGCCATATAAATGCCATTTTGCTGCTTTAGCCTTAACAACTGATGTGTAGCATGTAATTCACTTGCAAACAGAATTTATCTTTTAATGGCCCACTCCTTTATTTTCCAGCATCTCCAGCCTCACACTTCAAATTAATTTTCATTATGGAAATATTAATTTTTACTTTCTGTCCTTGTTGAATATGCTACTCACTATGAACTCACAAAAATATTTTTCTGGAGTTCTGCAATATGACAGTAATGGAACCAATTTATGAAATGTTGATGTTTCCTCCTGTCAAACTGCCTAGCTCAGTACTTTTTTGCTATACTTGTCAGCCATTCCAAATACAAGTAATTAGGGTCTATGGACATAATTTTAATTGACTGTTGTGTCCTATGTTATTGTGTTCCCTCTACAGTTGCAATGGGTTGCTGTGCTCTTAAAGGAAGCAAGGAAGAAGAAATGCACTTTATTAAACCAAATAAGACTTGTGAGTTATGGTAAAGGTACCCACATATTAATGTGTTGTGTATTCCTCCCTGAATAGATTTCACCTACCTGAATAATGCATTGTGCATTGTGAAATTTCCTGTTTCATGCTATTTAGAGTTTTCAGTTCTAAGATGAATGTGGAGGGAGGATTGCCATGATAATCGTGGTTACAGCTTCTACCACAAATATTTGGTGACTATGCTGGTTCTAACCCTTATGGAGCAATCCAGTTCAGGACTGTGTCACCAGGTCTGAACATGCATTTAGGAAGGATGTTGCTCATACTCTCAGAAAACTCAGATCAGTTTAATACAGTCATCTGAGTAATTGCTTGAGAATTCAGGATCCAGAGATGTATTCTCATGAAAGATTCTTTGATTTTTGTGCCACTGGTTCAGATTTAGGCTTTTCTAGCTGGTAAACTATCAAGTTAAAATTAGGATCATTAGAGCTGGAATTGTTCCATCCTTCAGCCAAACATATGCTTTACTTAACTTACCACACTGTGACTCTTCCCAGCTCCTAACCCAGTGCTTTATTTATTTTGATCAGTTTTGATCTGCTTTTCTGTAAACAGCAACACACTGCACATTGTGTCACCAGACCTCAACCTTTGCTAGTACATTTCTGCAATGTACCCAAAGAAAAACAGAGGACATAGCTCTTAGCTTCAGGTTCTTACTTGGAATCATAGAATGGCTTGGGTTGGAAGAGACCCCAAGGATCATCATGTTCCAACCTGCCATGGGCAGGGATAGCTCCCACTAGACCAGGTTGTTCAGAGCTCTGAACAGGGCCAGAGATGGGGCATCCACAACTTCCCAGGGCAATTGTGAGTAACTGTCCTTCTCTTAGGATGTGTTCCCCTGTGCAACTGGATGTTTCAGGAGAGGAAAAGACAAAACCATCTGGATTTGCTTACCCACAAACATATGGTTATAAAAATAAACATAAAATGTACTTGTTTCTTGGAAAAAGCATTGCAAATGAGGCTACAAATTCAACAAGTTAGAAAAGTGCTGACAAATACATTTTCTTCAAATTTTGTTTGTAATAAATTTAATCAAAGATTGAAAATTATTTTTAAGCATATACAATGGCATAGGCAAAAAACTTCAAATTATCTATTTTCCTCTCTCTACATGATAAAACATAGAAAATGAATAATAGAATGAATATTTGTGTCAGTGAAAACTAGAAAGATTTTAAACAAAAAAGGGTTTTATTTAACATGGACTTAGAATATAAAATAATGCTATTTATTTTGAGAAGAAAGATATTCTCCCTTTCAACCAAAGGTTGAAAGAGTTGATACAAAAAGTGTATTAATTTCTAAAATTTGATGTCTTTCTATGAAAATAGGACTTTTGTTATCAAAATGTATAATTTTTAACCATAGAATTTGAGCTGTGTCCAACTGCTGATTACTGGTAAAGGTAGGGACAAGACCTGCATCCAGTGTCCTTTATACTGAGTTACGTAGAGGAAATGAATACTGTCAAATGTATTACATCTATTATATAAGTTAGAAATACTTGTTAAGGTAGATAGTTGCTGCTCTCACTGCCACAAATATTTCTCATGACATGATTTTATGTTCATGATGTTTCATATCAGTGTACTTTTTACAGCATATATTCAATAAATAGAAATATTTTTTTCCAATTCTAGAGGTAGTAATAAGTCTTTTGTTGATGTAAATATTTGTTTTAACTAAATAAAGGTGACCTTTTGAAAACAGCTTTGCTCTTGAAAACAACTTTACTGCCACGGTGGTTTGATTTGTTTGCTCTGGGGCTGCTTCAAATGATCATTTTGCATAGCATTAGTTCACTCCTCAGGTCCACCTTATAGCAATCCAATTATTTCCCTTGATGAAGAAACCTTTGGTCAAGAAAGAGAAAAGTTTGCTAACAGCTGAGTCAGGTCTTTTATTCTTATATGTCACATCCCAATTTACCTATGACATACCTTTTCTGTATATAAAAATAGCTAAATGTGGCAGGTTGTGAAGCAACCATTCCATTATTCACCTGTTTTTCTCTTTGTGCAACATCTATGGAGGACAGAGCATGCAGCTCTTCACACACTCTTTTCCCAGACCACTGCAGGGAATTTCCTAGGTTATATGTGAGAAAATCAGCAAGCTTGCTGTGCATACTCAGGTATCCTGGGAATTCCACTATTTGAAGCTGAAAAGTGCAAAAGATGTCAATCCGTGTGTATTTACCAGTTTTTCTTCTTTATCTAAGACTGATGCTATAGGAGAAGACACAAGACTTTGTGATAAAAAAAAAACCCAGCATGCCTAATGAAAAATTGAATAAAGATGTCTTATTTTTTTCCACTTTTTTTGTCAATTCCTACATTCTTTCTGAGTTGCCATAATATCTGATATGCAATACAAAATAAATTTATACATAGTTCACAACATAAAGGTCACATACAATCTTTGTATTTACAAAAGAGCTCTCACTCAATTTCCCCTCCTTTACCCAAATTTTTCAATACATATGATATCCACCTGCCTAATGGAAATTCCCATTTAAAAATGTTTCCACTTCACTTACCTGTCTTGCAGTCTTTATTGAAATATTTGGTGTAACTCTTCAAGTCTGAATGTTAAGTCTTCTTGACAGAGGTATTAAGTCTTTCACTCAGTTATGCAGTTATTCTTATCCCAATTCTTGTTCCAGTCATATCTGCCCTATCAGTTTCTGCCCATTTATTATCCGACCTCCCTTGCTGAATTGTGAGGGTTGACATTGTAACTATGAAAAACATGTCTCTTTTTTCTTCCAGCCATGACACAAAATTATTGCTTGTCCTGACATTTCTGTCCTTCCATTGTTTTTCAGCTGCACTTACTAAAATAAATCCCAGCTCCCATTTCTTGGAAAAAAATTAAAATATTCAGGAAGGACAGCAGTGTTTGCACCTGCTGACAGTAGGTCTTGTGGGAATTGATAATACTGTTTTTTTTTCCTGCATTCTTAAATGGAATAAAATAGTTTTAACCATCTATTTCTATCCTTTGTATTTATTTCTCACATTTTTCACCATTTCGGGTAAGTTTCAGGCTTTAGAATTTCTTCCACTAACAGAGACTTTCATTACATGCTAGGTGTTCTTAACTTTTAAAAACTTTGCATTTGATCAGCTTTCAGCTTGGAAGATATAAGTTGTACTGCACAAGACACTGAATTACTTTAACTAAAACACAAAAATTTGAGGTATCTACCTCTCAAGTGGAAAATGATTTTGAAAGGTAGTTTAGTTGCAGAAGCCACTTTTCAGTTATGGCTGCATACCTTTTCATGTAGAAAATGGACTCAGAATTATCTTTATCAGGCCAAAACACCTTTCCCACTTCACCTAATTCCCTGGGAATATTTCTATAGAAATAGAAGGAAAAAATAGGAAGATGGTGCAGAGTAGCACCTTAACCTATGGTAGTATGGTGTCTCCTATGGACTGTTGATATCATGTGATAGAGTTTTACTCAGTTGAAAACAGCACGAAGGACAGGAATTAATAAAATGAACAAAGGATTAAAGAAGTTTGGAGTTTTTGCTTCATTACTTTCTGAGTCTGTTAACTCAGGAATTTTTTGTCTGTGTGGATTTTAACAGGACCAAACTGGATATCTTTTCCCGTAACTCCTATAAAATATTAATTTGGAAATGACTCCTACAACTGTTGCATTAAAGAGACAGACTGAAAAAAATGTTTTATAAGGAATACTCATACCTTGAGTTTTGATAGTGCTAAAAGCAACAAGTGTCTGATGTTAATAGAAATTTTAGACACTACAATATTGGTTATAATAATTTTATTTTCTTTTTGGATTACTGTATTTTTATAGTAATTAAGTCAATGGTTTTCTCACACATATCCAGCTCAGTTCTTCATCAGCTACTGCAAGTGGTATAAGTGGAACAGTCTTTTTCCAGTCTTGGTTGCTTTACAAACCCTTGCCTGACAGAAAAGCTGAGGCAGCTGAGCTTGTTCAGCACAGCAGCGTGAAGGTGAGGGAAGTTCTTACAGCAGGTGGTGACTACTTGAAGGGTAGCTACAAAGATGATGTGCCTAAGTCTTCTCAGTAGTAGCAATAAGTATGACAAGAACATCAAAGGAGACCCCTTTGCACTTCATTAGCTAAGGACTTAATTGAAGCTTAATTTCATTCCTTTTGTTTTATACAGCAAAAGGATAATTAAATACTTTTACAGTAAATATATTTCACAGAGCCCTGGAGAATACCACAGTAGTTGCTCAAACTGCAATATTTTGCTCTGAAGCTGAAGGGTGAAAATATTTATTCTGTAATCACCTTTTTTTCATTGAATACCTTCTCTCTTTCTACCTCATCTGTCTCTCCTTCCTCACACATCCACATCACCCAAGTGGTATTGAATGTGTAGCTACATCAAGAGAACAGAGAACAAGCATCTTTAAGTGACATTCAGAGTTTTCTGATTCTAAGTGAATCCAAGGGCTGGAAATGCTGTGGAAGTAATTCACACCTTTCAGTTTGGCTAAATCACCTCTTTAAGTTGACATTAGCAAAATCTCTGCATAATTAAGAAAGATACAGCCTCAGTCTCAGATGCAGATTTAAATAATCAGATTTGAAGAGCAGATAAATGCTTGCCTTTAGCAGATGCTCTGCTAGGATCATCTTACATTGGTCTAGGTGTCTTAGCTGATGAAAAAAGTAATATAAAATGTGAAGAGGATGGTATTTGAATATCATCAGGACAATAAAGAGTTTGGGACATGCCTATGCATCTTGGCAGAGGAGTAAAATTCCAGACACAAAGACTTCACAGCCAATAAATATTATATAATGGCCTGCTCTTGAGTTTTAATACCCCAGAAGTTACATCAGCACAGAAGTGACTATGTGGGTCCTCCTAGTGGAAATGAAAACCAGATGGTTTCATGGTATGTACTACTTGTTGGCCACTGCTATGCAGCTTCTAAGTAAGAAGAATCTCTTCTGAGTGTACAACATTTGCCTTTGACTTGGATTCACACTGCCCAATTCCAGCATAGAGCTCAGTTGTAGAGTTAAGAGCAGATTTTCTATTTTAAAAACTGTTTTTTAAAGGAGCATAGATCACAAAGGAAATCACAGAATCACAGACCAGGTTGGAATGGACCAGAGTGGGTCATCTAGAGCACAGTGCACAGGACTGTATCCAGATGGTTCTTGGATATCTCCATGGAGGGAGGCTCCACAACTTCTCTGGGCAACTTGTGCCATTGCTCAGTACCTGCACAGTCAAGACATCCTTCATCATATTCAGCTGGAACTTCCTGTGCATCAGTTTCTGCCCATTGTCCCTTGTTCTATTGCTTGGCACCAAGACCCTGCCTCCATTTTCTTAATTCAGATACTGATAGAAATTGATGAGGTCCTCTCTCAGTCATCTCTTCTTGAGACTGAACAAGCCCAGCTCCCTCAGCCTTTCCTCATAAGGGAAATGCTTCAATTCCTAAAACATTTTGCCACCCTCTGCTTGACCTGCTCCAGGAGCTCCATGTCTCTCTCATCCCGAGGAGCCCAAAACTGGACACAGCACTCCAGATGTGGCCTCACCAGGGCTGAGTAGAGGGGCAGGATCACCTCTGTTGACCTGCTGGCAGTGCTCTTCCTGATGTACCCCAGGATACCACCATCCCTCTGGGCATGCTGCTGCCTCAGGGGCAGCTTGTTGTCCATCAGGGCCCCAGACCCTTCTCCACAGAGCTGCCTTCCAGCAGCTCAGCCCAAACCTGTTCTGGTGCCTGGGGTTATTCCTCTCCAAGTGCAGGATCCTGCATTTGCCTTTCCTGAGTTTCAGACAGTTCTTCTCTGCCCATCTCTCCAACCTGTGTCAGTCCTTCTGAAGGGCTGCGCAGCCCTCTGGGGCGTCAGCCAGTTCTCACACCTTTGTGTCCTCGGGGAACTTGCTGAGGAGCCCTCTGCCCTTCCATCCAAGTCATTGATGAAAAAGTAAACAATACTGAGCCAAGTATTGTTTGGTATATCTACATGTGTAATATACCAAACAAAGGTTACTTCTGAGAGGGTTATAACAGGCAAAGCATGGATTACATGGATTGCCAAAAAAAAGCTACAGGAAATGAACTCTGACAATACATCTAAAGTGAACAAAATTAAATATAAAAAGTTATGAAATATATGTTTTAGTAAAGAATATTTCAGAAATCTACCACAGTCAGAGAGTATACGGTATCAGAGAGTTTTGAATTTAGTCACATACATCTTAATGGATGTATCCAAATTTGCGTGTTCATAATTGAACCAAAAGAAGAACAGAAAGTTTATACTAATATGCAGCAAATAAAGCTCTATACTTGTTTATACATCATTGGTAGATTTATGATCTAAGTGCCTCATCCAAAATCCATTAAAATCAAAAATAAATTTAAACTAGGTCCCTACAGGACACTTAATAATTTTTTCAATTAACAGTACCAATATGCAAACCAGAGTGAAATAAGCTTTATTTTTATGTTTTCATGCAACTCTGAGGGCTGTAGTGACATTTGCTTTTCTTGCTGAAAAGCAACTTCATCCTGGAGATGTTTCCACAGAGTTATTTCAACAGGTTGTTCATCAGAAAAAAGTCTGAAACCATTTCAACATGTAATAAAGTCCTGTTAGGGCCCTTTCTCAACTGTCCAGCTCTCTGTTTAGTCTCTGAACCAAATATAAAACTTTGTTATTAGCATGATGTTATTAATAGAGCTCTTTGTTGCAAAACTGCTTTGATTTTTAACAGTAAACCCAACACAACTATGGTTAGACTCTTGTATTGCTCAGCAAACATCTAGAGCCATTTCGCCATGTCTTTGAAAGGCAAATATATTTTCATGGTAGGACACTATGAACGGTGCAGTTGTACAGAGGTGTGTTTGCACTCTCCTCTTTTGTGTTCTTAAACTTTTCTTACATGGGCACAGGCATGCTGGAGTATAATATGGATAAAGCAGAGACCAAATACCCTGTAATATAAAAATAGGCAAGTACATTTTAGAATAGGGTTTATAAATGCCAGGAAATGACTCTCATACTAAAATTCAGAGCAGAAATTCATATGTGAATTCACATAATAAAGCAGCTTATGCTCCACCAGTGTAGATGGGGGATAAAATTTTCTTAAAATACTGAGAGCATAAAAAAATTCAACTGCTAAAAACTCAATTAATAAGCATTTAATTTAAACGGAGGTTCAGGAAAGGTTAAACACAATTCATTTAGATAATGAATAATGTCACGGTGAAGGTCCAAGGGTAATATCTTTATGTTAAATCCACTCCTTCAGAATGTTGATTTATAGACAGTCTTCAAGGCATTTTGAAGGCATCTCTAGCATCAGTGATGCCAGTATAATCTCCTATGCCCAATGCACATGAGCATTGGCTCAATGAGCACTGAATTAGAAAATACAGACTCAAAATATCTCTCAGAGCATAATAAACTAGAAATACATTATTAAAATGTTAAGAGTTAGGTACAATACTTTTATGCATTTGTGCAAACTCTATTTAGAAACAAACTCTTATTGCATATAAAATAAGTAAAAGTTGCTGTTGAAGTCTACAGATGCCGTTTCTGAATATGTATTTGAAAGTATTCTAAAAGTTCCTGGTTTAGATTACCTTGACTGACACCTCAACCTGATAGAAACCTCCGACCTTAAACAACTTCTGTATTGGTTTTCTTTTCTTACAAAAAAAAAGAAAAAAAAAGAGTTAATTTGAGTTTTGTGGGACTGAATGAATCAATGTTTGTGAAACACTGACACCCTAGAGTAAATGAATAATTCAGCCTTACAGAATTGTTTGAATAATGTGAGGCAAATAATGTCATGGGGTACAGAGTGAATAGTGAGAAGCAAATGCAATATACAACTTCTCACTGTTGGAGCACTGTTTCTCTTCATGCTTAATGAAGCAGGTGACCTGTGTAACTAAAGTGTCATTGTACATTCAGCAAAAGATGGATGAATTAAGGTTTCCTGGGGTATCCTAGTTTTGGCATTTCCTATACTTTGAAGACTTGACTCTGCAACATTAATAATGTTTTATTGTTTGCAAGATTATTTGTATTTTAAAGACATCAGTCATTGCAGTATCTAGGCAACACCAATGCAGTACAAACATCAAATCCTTCATTACAGGGGAACTTGCCTGCTTTCATCTCAAGAGGAAATAATCCACAGCACAGTGGATCCACCAGTATGCTCCCAGGAGCAACTCTGTCACTAGAAAGGCATTACAGAAAGTGGTCGGGTTTGAATGTTCCTTTAGGTTCAAGGACAAGCTTATCTCTAGCAGCAGAAAGCTCCACAGGGGTGCTCTGCCTTCACCTCATCGGAGTGGAAGCGTCCAGTGTCAGCATCCAATGCAGCAGCTGCAGGAGGAGAGCAATGTAAAGGAGCAAGCTGCAGAAGCTGAACAGGCAGACTATACAGACAAACATGCATTTTAGGGGAGCACGCTGAATCCGGTGTTCCATAAGTAGCTATTTCAGAGCAGATTAAGATATGCCTGTTCTCTTCCATCCATGGCAGCTGTGGGTCACTGAATAACAGTAAAAAGTTGTAGTTTCCCCAGAGCTTTCAGATTTAATTGGAGTAAATTATAAAGTCTATTTCTGTGGTCGTTAACACCATGATTTTCTTCAGCAAAAGTCTCACTTGCATAAACCAGATAAAGCAGGTTTTCTGAAGAAAATAAATACACATATTTCTACATTTTGTGAAGAAGCCCTTTAGACCACACTACACCACAGAATGTTAATCAGAATACACTGTGAGAAAGACACCTGGCCAGGCAGTCCTGCTGGGTCTGTCTCTGAAGGAAGTGGCAGGAGGTCTTGCAGATGTGCCCTTAGCTGGTTAGTGTGACTACAAAGTGACCCTTGGCTTGGTAGTGCCTAAAAGGAAGGAAATTTAAGGTCATTTTGCTTCCAGTAAACTGTGCCTGAGCCAGACCCACTGTAGCCAGCTGGGAAAACAACATTTTCCCAGGTGGTCCTACAGGCTGATAGTAATCTGTGACAGAGGAAGATCACTGAGAGAACACACCTTTCTTTCTGAGTGAGGTTTGACTTTAGGTGAAGAACAATACAGATGTTCAGCTTACTGCATTTGGTTTTTTTTGACTTTTTCCACTCTGCCATTGAGATCCACCTGTTGGTTACTGTTACAACTCTACCAGGATCTGAGGAATATGAAGTTGCTCATTTCTCTTTTGAACAATGAAATTACTGCCTACCTCTAACACTATCTTTCTCTTATCAGTCTCTAGTAAAACTCTTTCAGGATATATATAACTTGGCTTTTGAAGCTATTTTAGTTATGTAAATAGGTATCCTTTTATATTTTTTTTTCCATTAAATTTCTATGAAAAATAAGGGTAAATTTATATTTCTCTGGAATTTTAATGACCCTTTCTCTAATAACCAAGGCTATTTGGGAGGATTATCTACAAAACAATAATATTTATTTATTCTACTGTTTATGACTTCACAGTAAATGATAAAAAATTACTAAAAACTTCAATAATATTTATTATCTTTTAACAGTTTTTCTTTCCATTTTTCTTTTCTTTCATTTTTTTTCTTTTTTTTTTCTTTTTTTTTTTTTTTTTTACATTTGAGATACCATAAGTGTGATATGAGAAACAGTATTATTTCACCTCTGTCGACCTTCACACCCATGTCTTTGAGGGATGATAACTGAAACATGGTATCTCATGTGAATTGTATCTGCCTGAAACCCTGGGAGTCTGATGTTTCTGGTGAAAAGCAAATGCAGAGAGATGAGATTTTTCTTTTTCTTAGAGGTTGAAGGAGCAATAGAAAAGTCTTTTAGGTAGCATTGCAATGTAAGACCAGTTTATTTTGCTGTGTCACAGTTTGGTTTTCACTCCTAAACAGAAATGCAGTAAATATTACTGCATTTTGTTGTTTGCCTAGATTTCTTCAGAGAAAAAAAAAAAAAAAGGCAGCAAATACCAAACTCAACTCAAAACAAAGCTGTCCTGCGATTGCTGAAATACTTCATTCTCCTATTGGCAACATATTACATTTTTCTACTGGTAATTCAAAAGGTTCAACTTAGAGCCCTGTACAACCCCTGGAGTCAAGAGGAATAGTCCTGAAGACTTTAGTGGGAATCATTGATTTCTAACACTAATTACTGATGAAGATTGAAGCTAAAGCTGACATGAAGCTGGTGATAAAAGTAAGGAGAGGGGTACATGAGAACATAACCTCCCACACCTATAGAATGGGAAGTTCCACACAGCAGGTGAACAACTGCTGGCTGAGCAGAGCAATTGTGTCTCATTTCTCCCTCTGCCTCAAACTGTGCTGGGTCTGCACCAGCTGGGCAGCTGAGCTCCTCCTGGAACAATGCCACAGATGCCTCGCATGCATTTCCAGGAAGACATTAACTCTACAAATCTTCCTCCTGCTAGCAATATAGAAAAGGTTTTATGGCAATTGCCTTAGACATCTTTTAGAAGTCTAAAAGAGGTCCATACTTGGTTTCATTATGAATAGTGCATGAAATCTGAAGTTATCAGGTTCTAATGAGAGTCATGGTGATTTACCTTGAGTCTACCACATTATGACTAATCCATATGTAACTTGGACATAATGACGAAGCATTAACCTTTGTTGAACATTCAGGGTGTTACAAGTCTGGCTGAATGTTCTAATCTAAGATGAAATCTCATTCTTGTGCAAACTAAAATGTCAATATCATTTGCAAAATTAAATGCAAAGCATTGATTCCTATTTTGCTGGCCCAAAAGCTTAAATCAATTAAAAAGCTCCCTAAATCTACAGAGGAAAACCCTGATTTCCTTGTGTTTCCCATTTCTATCACAGCAGTACTAAAAAATATCCATTAAGATTATAGTAGGTAGCTAGGTACTGCATAAATTGAAAAAAATATATTTCCTCACCTGCAAAAGCATAACTCTAAGGGAAAAAAATAACTGACTTTTTTCCTCATAGCATCATCACAAGGACTTTTTTTCAAATTCAGAGTGCATATACAAGATATTGCAAAGTCTGTATCCTAGTCCTTTAAAATAACATTTTGAAAAGTTCTGAGCACTTTCAAATTTTATATTCCTTACTTAACTTTGAAGTATTTTATCTTCTTCATCACAAAAAGGCAGTTCCTTGGAGGTGGCATATCTCTCAGCCTTTTCCCCGTACCTCACTGGAAACAGAAAGTTAAGGCAAGAAAACACCTATGAGAGGTTATCTTATCAAGATTTCCTAGGGTTAGTTGATTTTTTTTTTTTTTTTTTTTGTCATTTGAGGTTTCCTCCCCGTTCTGTTTTTTGAGGCTTTTTTTTTGGTGGTGGTGTTGGTTTTTTTAGGTTGGTTGGTTGGTTGGCTTTTTTGCCACAGAACTGCAGGATTACACTTCAGCTGGGTTATAGCATTTATGAACCCACTGATGAAGCACTTGGAGCTTTCATGGTATATAAGCCAAAACCAAAATTATCAAAGAGCAAACAAGAACCTCTAGCTAATGCAGGAGACTTTTGAAAAAGTCCACACAACTTCCAAACCCTCAGCCTAGATCTGCAACAAACATGAGACTTTGTACAGAAAGCAGTTCTCATTCCTTTTCTATTTATTTCTTGAAAAAGAAAGGTATCAGAAGGAAAATGAGAAAAACCAGCCATGTACTTGATGCAAACAGACTGACAGTAACCAAAAATTACAAAAATTATAACTATCCTATTCCATAACAGGTACTTGTATGTTAAAATGCTTTTAAATATTTTTATAATAATTTGGTCATTAATTTTATTTTGTCTCTTAAAAAATAATAAATAGTAGAAATTAACTCCTGAATTAGATTTTATTAACTTGACAACAACAAAATCTTTCAGTCTTTACTCAGGGGATGAAGGAACATATTTTGTTTGATTTAAACATTTTTTTATTTTGTTTGATTTAAACAATAAATTTTTCCTGGATCTTCAATTGTCACATTGTCTTTTCTGTAAAGTGCTTAATTCTCATTTTGCTGTGGAAAAAAGAATTGTCAATAGTGCTTAAAACAGTACAATATGTATAGTATGACAATAACAAGAAGAAGATTATATCACAGTATATAATCAGACTATATAACAGTACTGATCCATTTGGTTTGTGGGTTTCATTTGAAATGTAGAAAATATTATTAACATATGAGTTTAACCAGATTTTAAAAATAAAAAGTTCATTAATAGTCAAAATGACCAAAGGTAGAGCTGTATCTTCAACACAAGTATTTCATTTAGTTTTATTCCTGTTTCTTGGTGAATAGTCATTGTGATCTATTACATTTTTTACTACTGGACAAATTTGTGAGACTTTCTGTGTGATACAGCTTTGACATCCATTTTCCTAAAACAGAGACCAAGGCTGCATGATAAATATGTTAGTCTGTGCTAGTCTATGCTGCAGAATATGTTTGTCTAGTCAAAGGAAAAAAGTCAATCAGAGGAGAACACAAATCTTTTGAAAAGCAAGATACATTAAAAAGAATGAAATAATCTCAGCTGTGTTAGTCATAAAATTGCATTTCAGTAATGATTAGATGTGTTGCTGGGTCAGACCTAACACCTATAGGACTATAATAATGCACAGACACCACTGAGATTAGGTACCCAAATACTTCTTTCTGTCAACTGAAACACCAGATTGCATAAGTTGTCAATTTTTATTTTGGCAATTTGCTGATTTTTAAATTTTTTTTTCCAAGCTCGCAAACTATTATAATAGATAATGCGGGATTGTCTTGTTGGCTTTAATTTTATTTTTCCCTTTAAATTTGCCTTCTTTAACTGTAATATTGGAGGGAGGAGTTTTTAATGCTTGGCACCCTGTCAGAAAGGTAAACATCATTTTCCTGAGAAAAGCCAGAGCCCTAAAGGCTCTAGCTGTGTATGCCAAGACATTTCTTTTCAAGAGCTCTTAACTATGAGGATGATCATCAGGTATGAGAAAATGCACCTGGAAAAGTACCAATGTTAGAGAATACTTTTCCCATGTTGTAACACGAATGTGAAGTTTCTCTGCCTAAGTACTGAGCTGCGCACGAGTACACTGTGAGACAGCCACCCTCAAGGCATAATACAGCAGAAAGTACTGGGGAGTGAACTCCCCAGAAGAGTCATGATTTACTGCTGACCACACCTACAGCATTTATAAAATGTCAGTACAGCACATCTTGGTGTGGGAGAGAAAAATTAAGCAGAGAAAAATGCAGCCAAGAAATATTTCCTTCAAGAGCTCTTTTCCAGGGTTAATGTCTGCTGTACATTTTCACTGAGCTTGAGTGCTTTTTCTCTTTCAAAACAGAATTTTCGTGGTAATAGCATTTGCAAACCAGCTCCTGCATACAACTCTTCCAGAGAGGTTTTGAGAAAGGATTCCAAGTCCTTCTTTGTGTATTTATATATATATGAAAGAAATTATAGTATTTGTGGATAAGGAAGAGTTGGAACTGCTTGCATCTCAATGCCTTTTATTATCCACAGGGAAAAGCTGGGTGGGTATCTAGGCCTCTTTCTTTGACACTAGGGCTGATACAGCTTCCATGAGGGACTGTGGTGGTGGCATGAGATCTCACTGTCAAAAGGAGACATCCCATAAAGGAGACACATAGAGCCTTCTAATTCTACTGACAAAAGATTGTATTAGAGCTAGCTGTGCCCTGATCTGTGTGGTGGGAGGAATATCAGACAGCCAAGAGATCCCATGGGAGAACAGTGACACTTCAGTTATTACCTTTCATACCATTTCTGGAGGGAAGCAGTTTTTCCTGCTAGCAGCCTGGCAGATGAACTGGTGAAAGAAATCAATACTTTGTGGTGTATTTCACACAAAATGAACACCAGGCCTTCAACAGACACCTCCAAAGTATTTCTGCATGTGGCTGTGGGTGCTGGACCTTTTAAAACAAAAAATGTAGTGTGAAAGTTGATCGCTGAGGAGCATTTTCTACTTACTGAACAAGTTTGTTTCTCTGTCAGAAATAACCATTGTGTTTTACAGGTATCCAGTGAGGATCTGTGCAAACATGTTCCCAACACGTAGAGTCACACCCTGCTGTATAGGGTGTGCAGAATGAATCACAGACGGAAACACAATTTGAAAGTTTGGCCTAGATTTTTCTTTGCCAGATGTCCCACAGTAGTTGAAAAAATAATGTGCAAACTTTACAAGGAGCAGATTTCCTTTTTTCTGCAATGTCCAACTTCTCAGGAAACATTGCCTTTGGGGCAATGTTTACACAATTAGTAAATCCCAAGACAAATTTTGTAATATCATAAAGTGCTTATTTAGCACTCTGTCAAGGGAAGAGTGTCAGCAGATAACTGACCATCTACAGGAGAGGCTGGAACAATGAGCTAAAAGATAAAATATTAAACATAAAAATGGCAAAGAAAAGATTAATTATGAATCACACAAAATTCTATTTTAGCAACTTTGGAGTTAGCCTGTAAGCACTATTCTCAGAATTCTTCTGGGATGCTTCTGATGAAAATTAGGCTTGTGCTTTTGTTCAAATTTAGATATTTTTGAGAAATAGGTTTAAAGCAAAATTACTGTTACACTTGGTTCACTGCCAGACACATATGTTTGTAATTACATACTGATTTTATCTATTTGTTGAGCAGCTGTTCATAAATGACTTTGTAGGTCAAAACCTGGGTTCAATCCATGTCATCCTCTGTGTTTCAGGAGAAAGTAATCAAATATTGCTGATAAATCTAGCCAAGAGCACTCTGCCAAGGAGAATAAATATACCAATAAATGCCAAATGCCTTTTTAGATGTCAACACTAAAACAGAGATGTGACATGATTTGCCCAAGGGTAAAAAGCAGAAAGGGGAATGGTTGCTGTTCTCCTGGTTCCTGTGAGTTTGTCTGATTCCCAGTTGTGTGTATGGCTTGGAATGGTACCAAACGTGGTGACTCCTTTAACTCACACCTGGAGAATACATTGTGCAATTCAACAAGGACAGACAAAGGCAAATAACCTCTGACAGTGATGGAGTCTGGGGTCTGGCTGCTGAGGGCCAGATTTTCTGAGAAGACCAGGGTGGTTTTTTGGGACACCAAGAAGAGCCCATGCCAGAAGTGAGTCCTGGCAGCTGGAATGACCAACAGCAAATGGAGCTGTGTTAACAGAACAGGGCCAGTAGATCAGGAACAGGCTTATTCCTCTCCATTTAGCACTCATTAGACCACATCTAAAACATGCATCCAGCAGTGTGTCTCTTCCTAAAACAGCTGCAGTTGATTTTGGGAAAGTGCACCAAGACGATCAGTGTTGGAGCACTTGTCTTTGAGATGGGAGGGAGATAGGCTTGTTCAGACAGGAGAAAACAGAGCTCCAGGGGAGACCTACAGGGAAGTTATTTGGGAGACAGAGTGAGGATTTTCCCAGCGGTGTATCACAGGAGGTTAAGGGCAAATTGAAAGCTGAAATGAGATGTTTGGAGCGAATAGAAGGAGAAATTTTGTCACAATAAAGATAGCCCCGCTGGAGATCAAGCTGCCCAGAAAAGGTTTGTGCAGTTCTCCTGCCTCTGAAGTTTTCAGACTCATCTGGGTATAGCCCTGAGCAGCCTGTTCTGACCACATCTGATCTTGGTTTGAGCAAGAAACCTGACTAGAGACCCCCTGAGTTTCCCTCACACCTGAAATTTTCCTGTGATCCTCTGACATTGACTTGACTAGTTATACCTTGTGCTAACATTTTGTACCAGCAATAACTCTAGAGTAACTCACCCATAGCATTCAGCATTCATAGTTTGTACAGTATTCTTGATTTTTTTTTCATATTTTTGGACTGACAGGAGTGAAAATAAATCTTTTAAATATGAGTTTGTATCTGTAAATATTGTTCAGGAAAAATAATGTTTTCCAATTTTTAGTATTAGAAAAAGACATAATTAAGGCTGAACTGATGTTCCTAATAAACAATAATTTAAATAATTCCATTAGTAGTATTTTAGGGGTACCCTTCTCATGTTACTTGGTACACCTGTTGGGTCTTTGCTGTAGAAAAACAACATTCTGTTGAAACCACAGTAAAAACACCAGCTTAGTGACTGTGTTGGCAGGGTTCAATAACATCCAGTTACAAAATACACCGTGGATTGCATCACATAATTGTGGGTGCAGTATTAGTAATATCTATTTCTATAAATGCTCAACTATGTTGGCATTGTTTTTGAGGACACACCATTTCTAATAATTTTGTTGTCATTATTTTAAACTGAAGTAATACATATAACACATATAAAGGGACATCAAAAACCTTATGGATAGTATGAACTGGCAGTTCAAGGGTAATATGGAAATTTTTTTTGACAGAAATGTGTTTATTTTTCATCAGTCTAAAGCTGCTTCTAACTCTGAGATCCATTTTCAGAGAAAATCCCTTCAAATTTCTGTAGCTAGCAGAAAAAGCCTTGAATTTGTGCATTTCTGTCAATATTAATTTCATACTGCTCAGGCTTCTAGTTCCAAAACCCCACTGTTGCAATCCTCTTCAGAGATATAGTCCATGATGCCATAAACAAGCAAAGGTGAATCCTCCTGGTTCAAATTTCTAGTTGGAGCTTCTGACACAGACTATCCATACACTCTGTACTTCCAGGTTCTTCTGTGACACATGAAACCCTTTGCTATAAGCCATGCTTAAAAGAATGGCTCACTACTAAATCTAGAATTTAGAATGTATGTTCTCACATATCTGCTCAGGATAACTGCGTGACTTTCAACCAGTGTAATCCTGTGTAAACCTATGCAATTCTGAAAATGGCTGTTGATTCTGAGTTCATTTATCTGTAAGATGAGACACAATAGCTTAAATCAAAAACAAAACATCTTTGTGCAATTACCTTGTGCAATTACCTCTCATTGTCTTTTATTTTTTAATTTTTGTGGGTGTTCCAGAAAACTATTAACAGTGGCATAAAAAGAGATTAATTCATAATAGCAGTGACTGACATACAAGGCTGCCTAAGCTAGGGCTTTTATCTATTACTAGTAGCTCCTATGTATTTCTTGTGTCAGGCCATTGCACACTTTACTGCTTAAATCTTGTAATTTACTGCTTAAATGTAAGATCTCTTCTGATCTGACTCCAATGCTTACATCTACCTGCTTTTGTGGCTGTTCAGTCAGCTAAGTAAAAAAGTCAGTGGTGAATACATAATTTTGGCTAAGCACAGATTTAAAAGTAACCTGCTTCCAAAATGCTTAAATTAGTTATAAGGGATTGTAAACTTTAAGAATCTAAAAATGAAAATAATGAGTCTTAAAGCTATTATTTCAAGTGATTAATCTCAGAATCAACTTGACATTTGCACACAGATTAATTCTTGTTTTTCTGCATCCCTCCCAAAACATTCCAATGGCAATTCAAAGCATGGAGATAAATTTGTAAATTAGTATGCTTGCTTGTTTTCCAGTTGCAAGAAGACAGCAGCTTGACATATGTCTAAATGTAACTCCTTTCCTTATATGTAAGCTAGCATAATGACAAATTCATCCAAATGGGAATGGTTGAGAGGATGCTCTGAATCTCAAAGCAAGGAGATGGCACATTCTCTGTAGCACTAAAGGCAAATATACCAGCACTGTGACCTTATGCTGGGCTGTCTGAGGCTGTAGAGGAGCACTGATCCACAGTCTCCATATCTCATAAGGTGTAGATGAAGAGCCAGCAGCACAGTTCACAGGGAAGCCCCGTGGTTACAAGTCTCTATACTGCCCCTGACATGGCAGAGTACCATAGCACACACCTCTGCAGACAGACAGAGCTCATATTTTGGGATCCAGAACGGGAGATGCTGAGTCTGAAAGCTAAAACACCATGGATTTTTATCTGCATTCCACCCAAGACACTGACAAGCACAGAATGATTGAATATAGATATTTCTTCTGAACAAAGAGAAGAAAAGGAGCAAAAGATCTTGAAATAAAAATGTGTGACACTTAAACATATATTAATTTTTTACACCAAGAAAGATCTGCCTTACATCTGACACCTTTATTGGCCTAGGTTGTCAAAGTCATATGCTTGCTTGAAGCTGCTGTTCTTAGTATTGCTGCTATTCCTTGTCATCCCCTTTATCTGTGTCTCTTTCAAACTTAGAACTCCCTGTGCTTATCCAGGGAGTGCTGATATAAAAGCATCTGTGATAATCAAAACCCTTCTGTTTTTCTCTGTGGTGTGACAACCTGTTTACCTGCCTTCCTGCTAGCATTGCCTGGAATTTTGGAATGTGTCAACTCTCCTTGTAGTATAATTGAACATACCAAACATTGCATTTGGCAATAAAACCACCTGCAACTGTGTACCTTAACATTTTCGTATTGGTAACCAAATATTCTAGAATTAGAAATAAAGCAGGTCCTAAACAAGTCTTTGTTAATTAATAAGGGATATATTTTTTTTAGGTATCTATAATCCAAATCAACAAAATGTAATAGTATCCAAGTGTCCAAATCCATGCCTAAGCTGTGTGGCTGTGTCTCTATGCATGTTTTTTTAAACACCCCATGCAACTTCAATGTATCAGAACAACACACAGAGGTGAACAGTGTAATTTCAACCTGAAGGACACAAGCCCTATAGAGCAGAGAACAGGGTACAATTTCTAGATACTAAAACCTTACAAGGTTTTACAAGAACTGTAGAAAAGTTTCAATTTCACTGCTCTTAGAGAGATTTCCATTCCTGATAAGGATTAAAAGGAGCATCGATATCTTTCAGCTTTAGATTTATGTTTACTGAAGTAATCTTGAAAGGGTTAGCCATATACCCATGGACATAAGACTGTGCAGAGGGATGCTCAGAAGTCATTGCAACCCATTGTAAGCCATTCATTTGACCAGCATACATAAATTCTTACATTTTTGAATTGAACCAGATTTTGGCCTTGGATGTATTTGGATATAAGCTATTTGTGTCTGTTCATACAATTTTTGGAGAGTTCAGTGTCAAAGTGGCTTTTTATTATGTATTAATAATAGCCATATGCAGGCTATATTGGAGGTCTTCATCAAAGCTAAGAGGTATGCTTCAAAGGAAACTCTCTTTCCTGTTGTTATGCACACCACACAACCTTTGCCAGACACATTGCTAGAATGGGAAACCCCCTTGGGAAATGAGGCTGGTGAGACAAAACTAAGGCGATTGATGAAAAAGAGATGAAAAGAAATAAAAAAATTTTCCTCTTTGTTATTTAGATACCTGTTGTGATTTTTTTTCAAAGCAGCAGTCTACCGTAGTTCCTTAGATTAAAAAAAAAAAAAAAAAGAGAGAGAAGAGAAACATAAACATGTCAGAGTGACCCATACTTACATGGGAACTTACAGGCCCTTGGAGCACTGCCAGCATTTCATTCTGTACAGTCAGCTATGCTGCAGATCCCATGTAAAATTTGTAACTGTAAAGCAGCTAAGTCTGCACACATATAAGTGTGCTACACATATATATGTGAACAGTCCTGTTAGAATCAGCTCAGCTTCCTGAAGCCTGGAGGTGTCAGAGAATGGTGCCTGGAGCAGTGAAATATAGTAATTGTGTTTGCAATGGAGATTGCAATTGTAATGTTATGCCCACTGAAGTTCACACACCTTTGGAAAAAGAGATTTCTTAGCAGGAAATAGTTAAAAGAAATGGCAAGAGATTCATTTTTACTGAGAAGTTAAAAAGAAAGAGTAAAGAACATAAGGGCTGAGAACATTCAGAATTTATAAACAACACATTATCAGTATGGTGTTAGATCTCCCAAGAGACCATGTCTCCTAAACTCCTGCTTCCTGTTTCCCTGCTGATGTGCTGACAGCACTGAGGGCAAATAGATGCTGCACCTGAGCCAAGCACCTGTGTTCTCACACAGCTACCATGTGAAAATGTCTCTGACTTCCTTCACAGAATGCTGTGCTCCAGTTTCAATCTGCACGAGCCTCTTGGGAGATGTAGGCGGGGTGCATCAGCCTCACTGTCCACAGATGAATTGCAAAAGTAAAATAAAGAAGCATATTCGACCTTTAGCAGAAAAATTGGGAAAAAGTGGTGACAAAGGAAATATAGAGATTTTTCCAGAAGAATCCAGCCAAAAGTATATATAGAAGAAGATTACAGAGGAGAAGAGAAATTACATTTCTTGGCATGTTTAAAATTAGCCACGATAGTTTTACTGATAAAAATATTTTGAGGAGCAATCCTACACTGCTGGAAGGTGACAAGAAGACCAGGTAATTTATTACCATTTGCATATTCTTTTCACTAATTTGGGCTACTTCAAAACAAATACTACACAAACAAATTTTAGGCATCAATAAATTGATTGCTCATTCTAAGACTACAAATAAGAACGGAACTTATCAACCTGAGCCTCTGAAGACTCACTTACTGATATGGAGAATGCTTTATACATGGAGATATTACAATAATAACTCTTCTTCAAGAAAATAAAATCTTGATATTTACTGTAGACCTCTTTGAAAGACTTGTTGAATTTTGACGATAGTTTAAAAAAAGTTACCTGCCTGAAAGCTACAATGGCTGCTAAGAATTGGTAGCTTACATCACTACATGAAAGCCAGATATTTATAACAAAAAAAAAATTAGAAAATTGTTACTGCTGTTGCTAAACGTGTAGAAAACTGAGCTGCATGTGTATTTCCATATCCTGTTTGAAATGGACCCATAAGGGGCTTCAAGAATCAGATAAAAAGTGATAAAGGGATTGAAAGTAATAACTTTGACTGATCTTATGTTCCACTATCTTTAGATGACTTCTTATCCTTAAGGACACTATACAAGTGACAAGTGTAATCTTCCCTAATAAAGCTCATACTGCTACAAATGGCCAGTTGGAAGGGCAGAACAGAGGTGTGTCAATCAGACAACCTCAGATGAATGGCCAAGAGCAGCCAGAGCAAATCCTCAGTTCTCATTTTTAGCAGAAGTCTGCTCTTTCAGCAGGAGCCGGTGGCTAGTGGCAAATAAATCTGTTTGTGTCATGCAGATTCTTCACAATTGTTTGCCTTTCTCTGAAATAGAGCTAATTTCACATTCATCCTAGGTATTCTAAGAAAACAGCAGTATTTACATTAAATTGTCTTCAATGAATATAATAATTGCATAAATAGCTCAAGTGCAAGGTGAATTCTCATTAAAGTACTAGAGCCTGCCCAAAGTTTTGTGGCAGCCTACATTAAAGCACATGGCAAGTTGAAACATTTTTTCCTCCTGCTTGGTTTGTTCTGCATTTGCATTCCTACCTCAAATACACCAAGTGCCTAGGGCTTCCCTCCATTGATGAGGACTCTTCAGCCATTTTAAGGATTTCTGTGGTCTCTGGAGACTTCCTACTTGAGGCTAGAAATGAGAGGGCAGATATGAATTCCACATTCAAACCTGGGGCTTGAGAAGTAGCTAAACTATGGTGCAATTTCCTACTGTGTGAGTAAGAGAGGCTGGGAAGGATATTCAAACCCAGCCTGTGGCTGCTGCTTAGTGTAAAGCTTACATAGGCTTAGTGCAACTGCAGTCTTCCCCAGAAAAGGATGTATCACCTGTCAAAGAGATCATCTATTAGAAAGAAGGCGAATTTGGCTTTATTTTCACATTGGCACAAAAGATAAAGAAGTTTCATTTTCCAACTGAATCTGATGACAGAGATATGTCTGTTCAGAGAAAAAAAAATCAAGATCAGATAGAGCTGACAGCAATTATATCCAAAGCTATTGTCACCTGCCTGTGTGATAAAATTATTTTCTTGACATTCTTCCTTTTTGCTATTTCTGTTCAGTGAAGTAGAAATAATATTTTTAAAGGTATTTTTAAAAATAGGAGAAAACTGGAAAGACATTTTTGTTGGAAATTGTTTCAAGAATTTGCCTCTGCTGAAATACTAAAGTCCCAGTTGTGAAGGGAAGGTCAGCTGAGAGAAGTCAGATTTCAGCTGCCAAGATCTGAAAATATTTTCATGTTCTGAGTAAAACATGAAAATACTGATTTTCAGGCAGGTAAGTTTTTTTAAACTATCATCAGAATTCAACAAGTCTTTAAAATAGGTCTCCAGTAAATATCAGGATTTTATTTTAATTTATTTTCTTGAAGAAGGGAGTTATTATTGATCACAGCTTGTAATATCTCCATGTATAAAGCATTTTGCATCTTCTTCCATATAAGTAAATATTTAGATTACTGGAGGAGTTTTGTAACTTGTTATTTCTCCTAGTTCTAAACTGAGATGGATATAAAGCATCTAAGTTAACAAGGTCAAGCATACATGTTCCAAAAAATGATTGAAGTTTTCATTAGTAATCAGAAAATTAGTTATAGTAATTTCTATTATTCAACTTGATAGATGTAACCCATCTGAAATTTTGCTAAAAACTGGTTTTCCTGTCAAGTAACTGAACATATAAAAAAGATTTACAAAGCCAAAAGTAATTCTGAATGTTCATTTCTTATAACATTTTAAAGATTATTATATCACAGAGGCTGACAAACCAACATGAAGAAAAGTTTATAGTTTTCCAGACATCTGCTTTGTGTTACCCTTCCATAAAAAGCACTCTAACCACAAAAGGCTGGATAAATTGTCTCTGATTACTTCCCACAGGTGAGACTTAAAGGATCTGCATGTGATAGGCACACCCATTTTTTTCTCTATAAGCACTGTCATTAGAAGATTATTTCAGGAAAAAGCAAGCTCATAATTATTTTTAACGGAAATACAGTATTTTTGTCAGAAATGAATGAGCTGTCTTCCTTACCTGTTAACATCTGAGTAGGTTCTTGAGGAATAGTTGTTTTTAAAAATAATTGTATGAGTTCAGGGTATACGATTTTAAGAAATAGAGCAGACAAGTACAGGATTAAAATACAAAAAAAAACCCAAAACAAAACAAAAAACCCCAAACCAATGTGCAGACTCAATTTGCAGTTTGTTGCAGTTTTTTCAAAGTATTTGTAGTGAACTGGGAGCAGTACTGCACTAACATGTAATATGTTTTCTTTGCTTCAAAGAAGGTACAGCCCTAATGTAGCACGTCAAAACACAGGATTAAAGGCCAAACTAAGTAAAAGCGTGAGATTAGTACTGTGGATTATAAAGAGAGTTAGCTTGGAGATATGAGTTTGGGGATGGCAGGGTGAGAGAGAAGAGGACCTAATAGATGAAAGCAGAAAAGATGTCTAGCAGGATAGAAGGAAGGAAGCAAAGCAGATAAAAGAAGCAGGAAAATTAAAGGATTGGGAAGAACAAAAAAGAAGCAAGAGAAGGAAGATAAAAGCAGGGGCGAGGTGATGAGATACGCAAAATTCTACTCAGACACTTATAAAATTAAAAACACACCCTGATGTGTACAAAACTTACCCACACCTTCTTTTCACACACAGATCACTTACACTACCTGATAGTCCCATAGATATGCACTCCATTTCACTAATATAAAGGCATATAAAATTCACATCCAATTAACTTTGAGTCTAAATCAGATACAACCCTCAGCTGAACAGCAATTTATATACACACTGAACTTATTAACATGAAACATCAATTGATTGTTAGCAAGGCTTTACACTGTCCCGAAGCTTGGTACGTAAATAACTACAGGTTGAAACCTCTAGTGTATGTGCCTCCCACTTTATTTCCAATCTAGTACTATTGCTAAGAACATAGTTGTCATAAAAAAAATAAGAGTGCAGCACTGGTACACAGCATGACACAGCACATGTAAGTGTCATCCTGTGAGATCTTTGGGTGATTAGAGAAGAGCTCTGATAAAGTCACTCTGATAAAGGCTGGTGTTTGGGAGGCACTGCTTTCATGTATACTCAAGGCTGCAGATATTAATGTTTGGGTAAGAGCTTTCTTTTTGGTTGAATAGCAAAACCCATCTTGCTGTGAGGGTCAAGTGGTGCCAGGATACCAACAGGAAAAAAATCACAGCAGAGGACTTGGAGACTGGAGACACCTCACAGCTTTGCTTCCTGTATTGGGTGGATGCCTGGGAGGAGGCTGTGGCACTGTGGGAAGCCCATGGAGAGAGGAGCTCATGCTGGAGCAGCCTGTCCTTGAAGGACTGCACCCCATGGGAGTGACCCATGGTGAGACAGTTTGCGGGGGACTGTAGCCTGTGGGATGGACTCACGTTGGAGAGTCTATCACCTGTAAGAGGGACCCCACACTGCAGTGGGGGAAGGATGCCTCTCCCTGAGCAGCAGCAGAAACAACTTGTGATGAACTGACCATAACCTGCATTCCCTGTCTCCCTGCACTGCTGGAGGTCAAGCTGGGAAGAAGGGAGGGGTGGGAGAAGGTGCTTTAAAGGTCTTAATTTACTTCTTATTATCCTGCTCTGATTTTGTTAGTAATGAATTCAATTAATGTCTCTAATTTAAGCCTGTTTTGATCACAATTGTGTTTGGTGATGTCTCCTTATCTCAAATCATGAGCCCTTCATTATATTTTCTCTTCCCTGTCCAGTTGCACAGGAGAGTGACAGAGAGGCTTTGATGTCCAGCCAGGGTCAACCCATGCACTTCCTGATCAGGGGAGACAGAAGGGCAGGCACTGAGCTCTTCTCTCTGGTGACTAGTGACAGGATCCAATTTTGGGGGAAGTCAACTACTAGAAAAAGCAACCTTGAGCAAGAATTCACTATTCTGGCTGCATGGATGTGCAGTAAAATACAGAAAGGGACTTGAAAGATTATATAAATGCGTGTGGTCAATGCTGACACAAGCACATACTTGTGGATGTACACAGTCATCTGTGGAGAGAGACACACGTAGATAGAATGGTTGAAAGGGGGAGTGATTGCTGCAACTAAGCACTTACACATTTTAATCCTAGAACATTTAATCAGATGCTTACAGCTCAAAGACCTCCATTTGCACCAATAGCGCACATATTGTTTGCAGCAGGGTGATCTCACACTACAAACATTTTTCCTGATCTATCATATCTGTGCAATCCAATAGAGAATGAGATTGCATGAAAAGGTAATATGTCTCCCAAAAGATACCTGCTCATTCAAAGTACCTATTTCATGGCTCCCAGAATAAGGAAAATAAAGTGTTAATAGAGGTAATCATCTTCTCACATTTTGACATATTTCATGGGTCTTGATCAATATGTACAGTGTATAATTAATCTAATAAATCCTGTCATACTTGCACTTCTCCCCAAGACATACACATACAGCAGTATCCTTAATGCCACTGTCCTGCTGACTCACTACCAAATAAAATTATCCTTTTGGATGAGTCTGCACAGGTGAGGTGAGGGTAGATGGTTAGTTGTTCCAGCCCTACAGACCCTTGGCTCATTTCCAGGTATTCTGCTACAGGGAGGGTTTAAAATGGGATCAGTCTGGTTTTGTCTTTCATGCACTGAAAACAAGCATGTTAAAGGTGTCAGTGCTCCATACTGTTGCTATGTCTTCCCCAGCTTTAGAGCTTTTCTAGCAACTGTAGGGGGTTGTCTATCACATTGATTAAAAGTACTGTCAAGCTGCTACTTCCCTTCATTGTGTGCATCCACATGTAAGTACCGCAACACCAGTGGCAAGGGAGATAACATGACATCCTTGTTATCTCTCCTATCCCAGACAGGAGGGAGAACAAGCTGTTTGGCAGGCTTAGAAGTGATGGTAGCTAAGTTCTGTTTAACTGGCCAGAATAAGAAGTCTGGTAGTGGAACTACTGCAGGAGCAAAAAGGTTCTTATTTTAACTAGTGTCATGTTCTGGTTCTATTGGACAGTTACATTGCTTATTTGGAAGGTTTGATTATGACCATAATATCTATTTGGAGATCAAGAAAAAATACGTGGCAGATAACTCATCTCCAAGAAAGTAGAAGATACAGAATCATGAGATGTCTGTTCCAGAAACTGCAAAATTGGTCTAATGACTGAACACAGTGAAGGGTTTGGTTCTAGAAGGTAGAAAGGGAGTGATTTCATTCTAACATTTTTAAAAATTGCTTTAATAAAAGTTCACAAGTGAGTTAGGACAATTTCAGACTCAGCTGCTCCTCTTTGAGGAAATAATTTTTTGAAGGCTTTGTGTTACCTTTTTAGTGAATGGTTGCAATACTAAAAAAGACAAATACATCTAAAAACCACTGGCACTATAGCCTGCACTGTCATCCCACACGTTCAACAGGCTTCATGTAAATGCCTGACAACAGAGATTTATAGGTTTCCTTTAAGTAGTGTTTTACCATCTCTCATTACCCATCTCTTCTCTGTGCTCTGTCAGAAGATTTGACTAGCATTGCATCATCTTGCTCAAGTAGTATCATGTCATTGAGTTTGTATCTGGAATAGCATGTGAACTAAAAGCTGCATAAAAGGGTAATAAATAAAATTATGCTGTCCATAGCGAAACAATGTTCATTTTACCATGCTGTTAAAATGTTCCTGTTTATGCACCAACATTATAAGATCTGTGATTTCAGTAGAGGTCATCTACTGCTGGAATTCAGTATCTTTTACTTTTTTTGTACCCTTGTTTATGAACCAAAAGTTCAAATAGGTTTATTAGTATCACATAGTCTAGGTATATTTTAGCTACTGTTCAGTTCTGCAATTCTCAAGTTTATTTTTAGTTGAACTTTATGGCTTTTAGATTTTAAGGGCAGTTATGGGTATATTAAGCAGGCCTTACAACTGGCCTATAACTGGCAGGAGGAAAATTGTGATATAGAGGATTTAAAGTAAAAGAACCTGACAGATAACATTTTTCTACCTGTTATATGCAATTTCTATTTAAGTTCTATTTACCCAGGTTCTATTTTAATAACATAAGAGAATGTCATGTTTCCTCTTTCAAGTACAGAACAACTGTTATAAATGTAGATATTTGCCAATTTACTTTTAGAAGAACTATTAAAATAGGTGAAATTATATCTCAGTCAAAAGACTATAATTTCAATTTAGTAATTTTCAGCTTAAAGTTATTATTAGTGTATTTAACTTTAGTCAAAATTTTGGTATTTTTTAAGATGAAGAATTCTTTGGAGGCAGCAATGTCTTCAACACATCAGTGAAGGCATTTTAAATCTTTATTACTGTCTGTGTTTGACTATAAGGCTGCTCTAAAATATTCTGTTTCTATGTAAGTCGAATTTCTTTTCCTGATAGGAGTGATTTATACAATGTCTCATAAAAAGTGTAATATGTCCTGGAAGCCCTTGTTCACAACTATAAAATTGTTAATATTCAATTGATGTTACTGAAATTAAACTTCCTGTTGTTTGTACATTAATTATTACCCTGTCTACCTGGCATTAGTGGCTGCAAGACAGAATTTCAGGTTAGGAATATATTTACACTGCTGTTTTTTCTGTGACTGCAAATGTTGCTGAGCAAGGCTGAAAAATCCACCAGGGAAGATGAACAAATAGTTCAGAAGTCAACAAAGACATACTGCTTCACTCTGCTGCCCTGCACTGCGAGGAGCTGAGTGCCAATACCCATCTCAAACATTTCAAACTGGCTTAGGTGGGGCTTTTGAGCTGGCAGCCAGCCTCCAGAGGGTGCATGTCAGGTCTACCTTGGGGGAAGTAGGAATGATTCAGGAACTAACTCGCACGTGAGCTTGGTGAAGTAACAAATGACCCCAGTGCAACAGCGACGGGCACCCCTGAGACCACAGCTCCTCAAACAGCAGTTAAGGGAGTTAAGGTTCAGCAAAAGAAAAGAAGCATTAGACCATTTCACAGGTGTTAGACTGAAATTGCAAATCTCTGCATACTGAAAACCAAACCAAACCAGCTATTTATATTATATGACCTAACTGCAATGAGATCAATCTGACATTGATGCTCAGATTATTAATATTCAATAGATCTCTGCTAGTATTCCAAATCATTTATTACTTTAGTTTAATCAGAGGACTAAATTAAACAATTCCCAATAAACACATTCCATTTACATTGTCAACTCATAGTTTATAGGGACCTTATTAGAGTCAGTCATCTCTTTGACTTGGATGAGCATCTACTGTCTTCCTTGACAGGTAATATTAAAAATTATGGATTTGTGGGGAATTACATTATTTTTCTAAAAATATTTAATAGAGATTTTTCTTCTGGCTTATTTCATACTACTGAAAGCACAAAACTTAGAGAGCATGGATGGTCATTTAAGAGCCCAAGGAAAATGGTAGCTAGCTGTTTTTTGATTTCAGAGAAAAGCTATGCCAAGTGTTGTCTGTGCCAACTTTATATAATTCCATCAAGAAGCAGTGTCAACTGGGAAATGCTGTCTGTCAGAAGTATTATTTCCTTGTTCTTTACTTCATACAAATTTCACTTGCAAATTAAACCTATTTCTTAATGGATTAGCAACATCCAAACACAATTTTTAGCCTAATGCAAAAAGTGGAGGCCAAGTGCATTTCTGATAATTTAAAACTGTCATTGAAGCATTCACCAATTTACCTTTGTAGATATATGAAATCTCATTCATTTCTTATATCTAAAACAAAATGTCTTTTCACATCCCATCAAAATGTCAGCAAAGAGTACTTCTTATCACCTTTAACACCATTTATAAAAATGGTTCTAAACTCCCAAAGACATCTGACAGCATTTGGACAATTTGTCCTTCAAATACTTTAGGCTTTGATTAATATCTTTGAGCTTAAAGAGGCTGCCAATTTTGAGGTGTTTCTTCCACCTTAAATGGAGCTTTTTTCTTGGTTTGCAATGTTGGGCAAAATGGAATTTAAGGCTACCCAGTATTTACACAGGAGAGCACAAGCTGGGGAACAAGTGAGGCTTTGATTTCACCATTCCTAACACCAGCCACGCACGACCACATCCCTGAACAAGACAGACTCGTCCTGGGTCACACAGGGGTGCACAATCAGACTGCAGAGGATGAATGGGCAGGCAGCCACAAGACATTGTGCACCAATTTGATGCCAGCTACAGTGAGACAGATGATAACTCAGGGTGAAGTAAATTCCATATATCATGGGATCTGTTTATCAAATACTAGTGTCTTTTCATTTCTATATCATCATGGCCAACTAAAGCAAAGTTCCACAAATCTCTGCTCTTAAGAACAGCCCGTATTTGCATTGACTAAATTGGAAGTTAATGGGAATGTTCACCTTGCTTAGGCAGATAATGTTTTTACATCCTTGCAACCTTGTAAGAACTGAGGAAACAAAATATTATCTTTTTTTTTTTAATTTTCAAAATAACAAATAGCAGCACTTCAGCACTGCAAAATCATTACAAACAAATCATTGAATAAATGTAATGTTTGAAATTCCTTTTATTTGCAGCCCTCTTTCAGCTTTTACCAGTACTGGTGTAAATCAAAGTATCTGCCCAAAGTGGGATAAAAATATGTTTATTTTCAATGTTCACTGAGATTTTGAACCATTTTCCAAAACTCCTGAATTCCCAAAGAGTTAATTTCACAATGGGGAAAAGCTATATGGATAATGGGCAAAATCTGTGACTGAATATAGTAACAGCTGTTTATCTGCTGACACACACAGGTTCAGAGTTTATCCATTGGTGGAGATCATCAATTGCTGTTAATGAATTAATTTATTATTTAGTTATAAGTTAAGCAGCCAAGCAGAAAGCTTGATCCTGGTGCTAAATGACCAAACCTGCTGGCAATACAAAATGCTTCAACAAGCCTGTGCTTGGCAGTTGGTGAGCTAAGCTTTCTGTCAACACATTAAGAATGTAATGGTATTGTATAGCTACAGGTCTGTACAGTCTTATTTTAACTACAAAAATCTGTGCCACAGTATATCTCAGAGAAGTGTAGAAGTTTAAAGCAGCTGACAAAGAAAGGGAAGCATTCATACAGAAATGAAATCTTTATCATTTTACTAATGCCAAGTCAAAAGGCTTGGATTGCAATAATCAGCCCAGATCTCCAGGACTGAGAACAATCGACTGCACAGCAGTGGCTCCAGTGGCTCTAAATATTTTTTCCAAGTTTTATCTTGTTTACAAATTAAATATAATTATTTGACAAAATGATTAAGAATAGGTCAATGTTAAGTTCCAACAGTCTAATATTCCAGAAATTAACTCCAAATTCCAGCATGTCCTATATGTCAAAAACCAGGACACAATTAGTGTTTCTGACCCTGGAAAAGCATCAGGGTAGCTCTGACACCTGCAAAAGATTCAACATGGAACAGTCACCAATCACATCAAATTTTAAACAAGGTACAAGAAATAGATATGTCATTATGTGTCTAATATATAGTATGACATTCCCTCTTATTAAAAAGACCATCCTTGAAAGAAAAGAAGGCAGCTAAGTCCTTCATCCTGTTTTTCCTTAGGTGGTATGCTTCAAGATAGCCACTGTCCTGGTAAGCTCTCAAAAGCACCAGGCAGTCAAGAGTATCTGGAGAAGGAACAAATAAAACTAGGATTATTTTACATGGGGACACAATGTTATTTTACAAAGATAGAATGAAAAAGAAATTGTAAGAAAGGTTTAAGTCATTGGTAGACATGCTACATATCTACAAAATTTAATGGAAAGTGTGAGTGAAATAAAAATATTGAAAAAAGTCACAAAACACAAGCTTATCCACCAAAAGGACCTTTAAAGATGTAAAATAAACATATGGAATGGCAAGATGTAAGAATGACAGACACAGATTTAATATGGTTCCTAGCACAGAAATCTAAGAAAAAGAATTGTAAGGGAAATAAAGGAAGATAAAACAGGTAACACCTGAAAGTGATAAACCATTTTTAAAGAACCACAGTAAGAAGATGCAGGGCTTCTTACTGCTTATCTTGAAATAAAGAAGCTAGTAACTGAATGAAAATAATTTAACTTAAGCTTGCATTCAGTTCCTGAATTCATAAGATAATTTTTTTCTTGGTGTTTTCAGTTGCAAGAGTGTGTTGCTATCACTTTTCCTTGTAAAAAAATCTTTTCTGTGAATAGCTCTGACATAGAGAAGACTGCTTCCAGGTGAATTGTAAAAGCTGAAAAAAGGTATCAGTGTCCTATAGGTTCTATAGGTGTTTACATCTGAAAATAATTGAGTCTGTTCATGTGCTAATATAATTAAGGATGTCTGTCTCAAGTTTAGACTAGTTGGACAATAGTTATCAACAGATCATCTTTCAGATCAGTTACTTTGGTTTCCATTAAAGGTTCCAAAACATTAAAACATAGGCATACTAATTAATTCAGAAAGGATTCTCCATTTACCAGTTCATTTCCTTAGCAGGAATTTCCCAATAGACTGCTTCAATTATTTTTAAAAAAAGGGAAAAAGTTGGCTTATTTCCACCTTTAATTGGTAGACTTCCCATTCTTTAGTGTGACTACACTTTACTACCGAGCGCTTAAAAATATGCCAGCAAGTATCTTATCTACAGATCCTAGATTTTGGGCAGACCTTAAGAAAGCAGATGAGATTATTGCATAAGACGGAGCCATACATAAGACATATGTAAGGAGCTTGGCCTGGGACACATATTTATTAAAAAATAAAATCATTGCAAGAAAGCTGCTCTTCAAGAGTCATTAATGAGGAATAAGAGGCCTTGTTTTTGATTCCTAGAAATAAATGGATTTTCAATTATCAGACAGTTACTCTGTAGAATGCCTGAGACCTTTTTTTATCTATCCTATGCACAGGTTCTGGTCTTACTACTAATATGCTCAACATCAAAAATAAAGGACCTAAGTCCTACATAGAGAAGATAACCTTGACAGGACTCTGAGCACCTGTAATGGCAGAAAGGGGCATGATTTCTTGGATTGATGGAAGACTGGGAGGCAGGAATATAGATTCTCTGTTGCAAAAAAATGGGGTAAACAGAGTGGCATCAGCCATGATTAGGGTAAGCAGGCACATATATTTCTGTGGGCAGTTTGCCCTGTTTGCAGAGTTAGACAAGTGAGATGGCTCCCAAACAAGGCAACTATTGCCATTAAGTTACTGTGTGTGAGCTAATTCATCCCTCTGAAAATTGGGGCTTGTTAGCAGAGGTGTGTCATCATGCCGATATAAAGACACCACTTACCTGCCAGCACAGGAACTGTGGACATTTCAGCTCGAGTGGTATTCCCTTAGTATCTCTAAAACCCACTCCACATAAATATGTGCCCTAAGGTATCAGAGCATGATCCCCACCAAAGCCTACAACAGATGTGAAGCACCACTTTTCTCTTCTGGCAAGGCCGATTAGCAACTCTCAGTTACCCCACCTTTAGATACAGAGCTAACAAATCCATTTGCTGAACACCCAATCACCGTCTCTCCAGGCAGAGACACAGTTACTGTTCTTCAAGCTGATCAAGTTGATGAACACTGTGCTTTGAAGATAAAAAGGGTGATAAAAGTATATTGTGCTTTGAAAATGAAGCACGAAACATCTCATGTTCAGCATCCAAAATTAGGGAATGTTTTTGACAATTCTGACCTTAATCTTTATGTGTCTCAATTTCTCAGTTATAAAATGAGTGTAATAGTGGCACTTAATTTGGTAGGGAACCATAGATTAAGTAATTTTATGAAGCACTTACATGCCATGGCAAGAGCACAGTACAATCATCCATGAAGATATGAGATGATTTTGAATTTGATGCAGGATCTGCCTGTTGGATGTTGAGTAAGATCTGATATCAAATACTGGAGGAAGAAGAATAAGGAATAACTACCCCTTTACTGAATAAGGCAGGATTTCCAAATATGAAGAAACAATACTGATACAATTATGTAATTAAAAGCTATCTGATAACATTTGTACATAAAAAGAGCAGATTGAAATTTGCACAGGAAGCCTTTTTTTTTTTTACATTTCCCATATTTAAAGCACCTCACTCTCTAATCACTGTTTTGATATCCCTGTAGACATCTTTATTTTAATTAAAAAAGATTGAAAGTTCTGATTTTTACACAATGCCAACAAAATTATTTTGATTGTCTTTTTTTATTTACCGTATGTATTTCTGATTTTTTCTATCATTATAAAATAATTTACTACTTTCATTATTGCTGAAATCTTATCAGGAAGTTTAGCAGTTCATTATATAATGCATGAAGCAGGTAGAATCAATTAAATCAATGGAAAGATTGAATTTTGACTTTATTGAAAAAACACCTTTTGTTCAAAAAAGATCCAACTGGTATCAAAAAGCTGTAAATGAGATTTGTTGTTCAATACAATGCTCTTATGAATCTATGTGTACAGCAGTCCAGCTTTCTGCCTAAGAGTAAAGTGAGTCTCCAAGAGAAGGAATTTTTTGTAGGTCACTCTAGGAAGTGCAAAATTCTTTTTGAGAGAAAATAATAGACATTGTGTGTTAAGCAATTTGCATTTCAGATGCAATGCATGTTTCTTCAGTCTTAAATTTTCCTGTTAAGATATACCAGGTATTTGTTTGTTAGCTTTATTTGTTTTCAATCCTCAACTCTTCCTGCAGAATCCTACAAAAACAAGCAGTATAAAATGTAAACAACTCTCCTTCTGGAGAAAAAGGAACAGATGGAACTGTATCTGCTGTTTCATGAACCATTGGCATAGCTTACCCAAAACTTTGTGGGGTGATGGACGAAATGATGAAGGATAAGATATTTGATCTGTACTGATTGGAACATACTTTTTGCTTAAGAATGTTAAATGCAAACTGTAGTACTTATGAATTCAGACTTAAATAAGTTCACCAGCACTAAAAATCATTTAACATCAGACATTCCAACACAATCAGGGTATAATATCTAAAATATAAAGTTGTCCAATGTAAATACACAATAAATGGCCAAATAAAGAAAAATACTGATCTTAATTCATGACAATCTTTCCTGTATTAACATTTTTATTTCTCCTCTTAATAACTAATCTTAACTTGAACAAGAGCTATATTCCAAGTATGAGCACCACCATATTTTGGACAAATGTATTTAGTTCAATGCATAAATTATTTACCTTTTCTTATTAAATAAAATATCTCTTCCATCTAATTTTCTTTTTAATCCTTCATTTTCAATAAATATTCCTCATTTTTGTGTTACATTTGCTGTCTGGATATTTTCTGCTTCATGTGGAGTATTTGTATTTTCATCTGTATTTCCATTTATTGTGATGCCATAAATTCATTGGAGTAATCTGCTCTGTTCCACTGTGATAGCTCTTCTCAAAGCTGCCAGTCACTCACCTGCACTTCTCAGCATCCTGGTTAATACATTAATTACTATCAAAACAGAATGCACTATCAAAACAGTTTTCGGTTGCTGTTTTGACTAATAATACTGAACTAGAACTTTAATTTTATGTTACACAGAATTAAATTTTGTACAAATCTCCTTTCTCCCTATCTTCATATTTCCATTCTCAAAGCTAGGATCACCAGGCATTTTCAGAAACCTCTCAAAGTGTCTTCCATGAATAGTGCGGCTCCTATGTGTTTGCTGACAACATGATCATCTCCACTGAGCTATTTTCTACCTGGCAATGTCAGTCAAACTCATAGGTACTCAGGCACTTTTTACCACAAATATTATAGATTATTATACATTGTTTATTGTATCTGGCTTTCTGTGATGCCCAATATGAAATTAAATTAAATCAAAACTTACAGACATTCTACAGAGCTACTTTTGCACTAGGCTACGGAGGAACATTTTGCAATAGAAATGAACAAACTCGCAGAAAAAAGGAGAATGATTTTTTTTTTTCAGGAATAGCAGGTTTTATTGGGAAACTGCATGATGACAAGGAAAATGAGCAAAACTCTGACAGTGAAAACTACATAGCTGAGAAGGTATATTAAAACAGCATGTATGTACACATTCAGTAATGGGTGAGACAACAGAAATTTTTGCCTATGAACTAGCCCTTACTTCTATTCTTATCACATCTCAATTACTTGTATTAATATTTCTCACTAATCCTTTTGTCTCTCATTCTGTGTTACTTCTGGCAGTAGTTTCCCAAACAGACCATGAGTCCTTACAACCCTTCTTCACAAAAAAAACTACTTCTACTATGAATAATAAGCAATTAATGCCTAACTAGTAACTGCCAATTTAGAGATTATTGATCAAGATCTAAGAGCTGTTGTTTACTTGTCTTCCAGCTCCACTGTTCCTTTATTGCTTCCTACTATGAGGATATGCATTTGCTGCTCTTCCTGTGGGTGTGGGTATGTTGCATTCTGGCTCATGCTGTAGGTCACCAGCCCTTCATGCTCCTGAGGTCACCGGAAGCCTTCCTTACTCACCGCAGCCCGTGCACCAGCCTCCTCTGATAAGCTCTGCTCATGTGTCTGTCGAGATGCGTGCTGCTTGCTAAGAGCCTGAACCAAAGCTGACGTCATGAAGCAAGTTGAATTGGGAAGATTTTCTATGATTTCACTGTAAATCACAGTAAATAAAAACTGAAATGTCTGAAACATAGTTGAGAGGGTCAGAGCGAACCTGAGAACCTTTTGATCTGATAATGTGGAATGTGAGAGGAGGAATTCAAAGCTTCTAGGAGTTGATCACACTTATGAGTTAGATGTGAAGGTGCAAATAAGGTTTTATGGTGGATAACATTTTTATGATAGTCTGCCTCATTCTAGCTTGCCATACATTTATAGTTCAGCAAGACTGAATTTAAGATATTTTCTATCTTTCTTTTTTTCTGTATAAATGTCTAAATTTTAAAACAAATTCAATTCTTGGTGAGGGCAACTGACAATTTCCATGTTCATAACCCAGCCCTTTTTACTCAATTACTCTGTATTTTTTGCCCTTAGTTGAACTACCTTTATTCATTTACTAACTCAGTATAAGTCAGATTAGATTGCCACTTAAATGTTAATGTATTTGTTTAACCTAATTGAATTGTGAGCACATGACATCTCATATTTGGAAAACATACAATAACTCAAACCCACCTCTAGGCCTTCATCACACAGGTTTTCCATTTCAGGTAGCTGAAGGGAATGGAAAGAATCCACAAACATTTGGATTTATGAGTATGTTTTGTCCAAGATACTGTTCAAGGACCTAATTATTTCAGATTAACAATCACATATCATAGACAACTCAAAGCATTGTTCTAAGCACTGAAACACAATCTCTTGCGGCCATATCAATGTTATTGATAAAGTACAAAAACTTTTCATCTTGTTTGTTCATAAACATTTCACATAGAGCTTCTCTGTGATGTCAGATAGTTCACCAATTACCAGGAAAATCTGACAGTATTTGTTTTGCTTAAAGTTTTGTAAGTGATATCTCCGTATACTGCTATAAGGAACACACACAGCCATGACCCAATTATGGTTCCAGAACTACACTGGTGTTTAGAAATATTATATATTACACCAGTTTCAGGATTTCAAGACAGACCTTAAGGACATTAACAGCTAGCTGAAGCCTCGTGTTAGGAGTGAACAGCCTCCATTGATCTGCTGTTTTAATTCCAAGGCCAATTTAAATATCAGAGAAGTTAGCCATTCCATTATTGATAAAATCTCTAGACACAATCAGATAATAACATTATTTCATAACCTCAAGCTATTATTTCTCACTGTTTCTGAGTTGATTATCCCATGAAATGGCAAACCTCCTCAGTTTACTAGAAGTAACTTCTGCAGCGCTCTTAAGTGTTTTGAATGTAGAATTGTTAAACTGTTAAACTTTTAAGCCCAAAATTTTTAGTATCATCAGGTAATTTCAGGTAAAGACTGAGGATTATAATATAATGCACAATAGAGATGCATAAAGAAATATTACATTTCAAAAAACTCTTGTAAGATTTTTACCATTATAAGGATGGAATAACTTCTCTCAGAATGGCAGCTGTTACAGAAGGACAGAATCACAGTATGACAGAACAATTAGGCTGGAAAGGGTTTCTGGATGTTTTCTATTTCACCCTCTGCTTTGAGTCAGTTTAACTGAAAAATTAAATGAGGATATTCAAGGACTTGTTGAGTCATGTTTTGAAAATCTCCACAGAGGTGGATCCCAAATGCTGTCCGGGAAGCACATCCCAGTGCTTAACCACCCCCACAGTGAAGAATTTTCCGGTGCCCAATTAGAATTTCTCTTGCTGCAACCTGTGATTCTTGCATCTTAGTGTCTCATTGTCACAGAGAGCACTGCCTAAGTACCATTACAATATATCCCGTTCCTCCCACAACCTCACAGCAAGAAACAGATTGAAACAAGAGTCTCTGCATTTTATCTACCTGGGAATTCAGATATGTTTGAGTTTTCAGCAAGCTTTGGGAATGACAATCCATCATGATGATCCATCACCCACAACTCTCATATGACTCTGAAAGAACTAAGAGATGAAGATGGAAGACCACAAACTTGCCCAAATACTTTGTTCAAACCAATTACTGTCAAAGACATGATGTTGAATTAGATGGATCTAGTATAGATACTCCTGTACTTGTATATTGTTTCTCTTCTGGGTACTTGTATTTGAAGTTTACTGTGTCTATCCCAGGTTTGGAGAGTGTCAGTGACCATAAGCTTGTCTGCTTTCCACAATAGCATTAGATAATTTGATGAAAGATTTAACTATTCTTAAAAATCTGAATCATAGATATTCTTAGTTTATGATGGTCACCACTACACTAATACATTAATTCTGAGGGCACCTTCATAAATGCAGAACAAATTATATTTGTTTCATTAATTGTACATGTAAATTAACAATTTCACACTGATTATAAAGCACCAAATTAATGGGAAAACATTTTCTGAGCTCATAATGCTCATAGGTGAACTCCAGCATTTGCTGTGTGCCATTCAGCCAATAAACCTCCCCTAATCATAGTGCATTTTTGTTTTCTGGACAAGTATGCAGACACTTAAGAAAACCTTGTACTTGAGGACAGAATATTTCTGGCACTTGTTTGCCATTTATGTCATTGGTAATAACTTCCTTGGCTGTAACTTCATTGGCAGTTTGGGAATCTATCCAGGAAAGAGTACATCTGCCATTTGTAATACCTGCATTCAGACTTATGATGTTGGTACTTTAGAACATTAACATAATTTCCTTTGCTGTTGAGACTTCAGTGTGATTTTATTACTTGATATAGGCTGGTCTATTCCCTGGTTTATCTTTCTCTTCTACTTCTGCCAGTATTACTTTTGATGACCAGAGGACTCCCAAGGGCACTATGAGACCTTTAATCCTCCCCAAGTTTTAGAATAAGAAAAGGTTTACAAGAAAGATGGGCCTGGGAATATAAAGTTCATGAGGACCACAAGCACCCAAGCAAACACTAGAGTAACACTGAAGACTCCAAGTAACGAGCTCTAGGAAAACTAGCTTCAGGCACTTCTGGGATTGGAAGGAGACAAAGACCTTTCATCCTTTTTTCAACCTCACCTCCAGGCAGAGAGGTAAATACTAGGCCAAAATTGGGTCCTTGTAAGTGGGAACCCATTGCCACAGTGGTTACAGCTCTGAAAATAAAACATGTGCAAATACAACAATGATTTATTCTCTCTGGCCCCATATCATTTTTCTCTTTCCATGAATTTATATACAGGGCTCACCTTTTTTCTCAGTCAGAAGGATCCTAGGAGCTGTGAATTCTCCTTTTGACTCAAAGATCCTTATGGCTAAGTTGCAAGAGTTTACATGAAGGGAGGGGATGTCATCCATAGGGACCTTGAGAATCTTGAGACGTGGGCCAATGCAAAGTCCATGAAGTTCAACCAAGAGAAATGCAAGAGAAATGCCTACACCTGGGTAATGGCAATCCTAGGCACCACTAGAGGCTGGGCAGAGAAGGGATTGAGAGCAGCCCTGTGGAGAAGGACTGGGGGGTGATGGCTGATGAAAACTCAACACAAGGTGGTGGTGAGTGCTCACAGCCCAGAAAGCCAAGTGTGCCCTGGGCTGCATTCAAAGCAGCGTGGCCAGCAGGGTGAGGGAGATGATTCTACACCTCTACTCCATTCTTGTGAGACCCCACCAAGAGTGCTGCATCCAGTTCTGTGTCCCCAGCATAAAATGGATATGGAAGTGTGGGAACAAGTCCAGGCAAGGGCCAGGAAGTTGATGAGTACTGGAGTAACTTCCCTATGAAGATAGGCTGAGAAGGTTGGGGCTGTTTAGCCTGGAGAAGAGATTTTGTGGAGACCTCACAACAACCTTCAGTATCTGAAGGGGCCTACAGGGAAGCTGGAGAAAAACTCTGTAAGGAACTGTAGAGAGAACAAGGAGGTACAAATTGAAAGAACAGAAATCTAAGTTAGGTGTTATGAAGAAATCTTTTACTGTGTAGTAGGCAGGACATTGAAACAAGTTGCCCAGGGAGGTTGTGGATGTCTCATCCCTGGCAGTGTCCAAGGCCAGGCTGGACAAGGCTTTAAGAACCTGGTCTAGTGAGAGGTGTCCCCACACACGGCAGAGGGCTTTGGACTAGATCTTTAAGGACCATTTCAACATCTTCATGTTTCATGATTCTATGAACCCGCGGTACTTGTTTTGGGGTTTTGGTGATGGCCTAATGCAAGATCTGGATCTGCAGATCATTAAGATCAACAGCAGAAAACTCGTCATCCCATAAGGGCATGCATTCTGCCTTCCTACATGGGGATGGAGTCTCATGGAATCTGTAATGAGGAGAAACAGCTTAAACAATAAGAGACATTTTCCTTTACAGCAGCAAACTGAACTTCAGTGTACTCAAAATCTTGGACCAACTGGTGTATGGCTATGTTTAACAATTTGATTCTTATACACAATGTGAATTTGTATATAGTAGTTTCTATAATATTAAATGTATATACTTAAAAAAGTTACTGTAGGTTTACCTTTTACTGAATTAGTATGAGACTTTCTTTTTCACATTACCCTAAAGTATGTCTGACTTGAAAACACAAGTTCATTCATCCCTAACCTCTAAACTCTTAAGCCCTGAATCTGGTTCACAAAATATATGGTTAAGATTTCAAACTCTGGCAGTGTACCATCCCTTGTTCTCATCTGATGAGGAGAACAGGCTAGCAGTATGGAAGACACCCCAGAAAGTTCACTGGCAAAGTGAGCAAGTGGAGAGCAAGAAACAAGAAAGTGTTCCAATCAAAATAAAAATAAGATGCATTTAATTTTTTGCTTTATTTTTCTGTCAAAATTTGCCTGCTTGTAGTGGTAATAGTACAAGGAGTACTTTTCCAAAGTCAAAGGTGGATGTTAAAGTAAGGGCAAATGAGCACAGAAAAAATAATTACAAGAATCATCCTGAAGTATTTGTCTTGAAAGATAAAACAATATTTGCACCTGGGCACCTGGGCAGAAAAATTTCAAGGACACTGAATAACAAGGACGCTTAAAATCTCAGAAGCCATAAAATCTCAGAGAAACCTACTGCCCACTGTGCAGTCCCCTTCCCCAAGGGCAGGGGTGGAATCATATTTAATGGCACACACTGATATCTCAAGCCTTTAAGAAGACCAAGAGGAGCTACCTCTCTGATCCATAGAGAAGGAAGCTAATCCCAACTAAGAAATCTGTGTTTCTGCAATTTATACATTGGCTTTAGCATGCTCTGAAGGAATATAAGAACAGCTGTATGAATTCAGAACAAAAGTCTCTGTACCCTTGTATCTGCCCTTTAATGACATGCAGACTAGTGGCAAAGAGGAAAGTGAGAGGAAAGGAGTATAGGAGCAAGAATATTTGTCAATCTCCATCATCTTAGAACTTGTCTTGGAACTGCCTGAGAGAGAGATATTGGCTTCATATTAAAGCTCACCTCAGAGGAGTTTCCTTCTCTGTCTCAGGCCTGTTGTACATTGGAGCTACACGTCATGTAATGAACCACACCAGGAAGCCTCAATCACCAAATCCATTCCAGTCTGAAGAGTCCCACACTGCGTGACTCTTCCTCGGATGGCAACTCTTCTTCACCTTCGCTCATCCCTCTCACTCTGCTCTTTTACCCTCTCAGCTGCTTATGCTAGGGGTAGAAAATAAGGACTGGTGGATTTTTGTTTATTTACTTGTATCTCAAAAATAATGTACTTTGCATAACTTCATTCATCTCTTACCAAAATTTTGTAAAGGAAACAAACAGATTCTCTTCATACTATTGAACTTCTTGAAGTAATTTCAGAAGGCTTGTACAAGCCTTTAACACAGGACCTGACCTATAACAAAAATCTACCATATAGTATATAGCACATATACCCAGGCCCCAATACATGGTTGGAATGCTCTCAGTAAAAGACCTTGGCATTAATACTTTGTATTTTGACTACTGGCTTTTTCTTGCAAACTAGACAGTGATTGGACATTGCCAAGTATTTCCTTAATATTATAAGGATGAAATTAATGTATTCTTAATTTAAGAATATGATACAAAATAGAGTTATTAGAGTAGATTATGATTATTTAATTTGAAAAAGACATACTGAGAGTAAGATGCCTGCTTTTTTGTATTAGTTTGTAGTTTTCTGTCTCATTTTTCTCTCTGCTACTTTATGAAAGGTGTGGAATTTGTATCACTACCCATCAAGCTTTGTTATAAATGCAGTGCAGCTGCTTTTATATTCATATCTGTAAAAGCACATTTCCTCTAATTTTAAGGTTAGTGTGTGAAGTCTCTGTGCTTATGCTTTAGATCAGATGGCCATTGATTTGTAAATAGCATGACTCTTCAGGACTATATTATTTCTTCATCTGTTAAAATCTAATAAAAGTTCAACTCACAGGTATCATGAATTGTATAAACATCCACTACTTCCAAATCAATGTTCCCTTTAGTAAATCTAAATGAAATCTTATGAAGCATACAGTAGGAATGTAAATATAATTCATATAAGTATTTATCCTTAATAATCATCCCTACAATAAACTTTTGGACTGGTGCCATTGCATATGTGCTAATAATATTTTATCTTCTGCTTGAAATCAGCTACACTTGTTATAGGGCATAATGATCTGTCAATACAAAAAAAAGTTTCAGAACTGCAAAAAGATGGGAGTGGCAGGGATGATCATCCATCAGGGTACCCTAGTATCCAGGTCACTTAAGACAATCATTCTAAGATGGTGGCATCAAACATATTAAGTTGGTCCTTTTCTCTCATGTAGTTTATGAACAAGCTATGTCTAAGAACTTCTGTAGTTTTGAGGCTTTATGAATCAGCTGGATTACAGTAAAACAATTGCAAACAATAGGATGCTCAACTGATCCTGCCCAATGCTACATTTTCAATGGCAAAAGGAAAGGCTGTTTAGGTGAATGAGGGCTTCCCAAATACTGCAGTCCTTCCCCTCATACTGCTGCAGTTCCACAGCTCTAGGAGTAAGGATACTGAAGCACATTCTCCTGCCTCATACTTTTACAATAAAGTTTTATACCTGTTGTTTAGAATTTGTCTTACTGCTCATTAAGCTTGCTCATACTGTCTGCTTCCACTGATGCCTGTGGCTGCAGGACACAGAAGTTTGCTACCTGCTAGGTAAAAACATTCTTTATTTTGACAGCTAACAGTTTCCAAAATACATTACCCAAGTTAGGTTTTATGAACTGTCTGGTCTAGTATAGCTACTGGAGGGCTTCAATTGATAAATTGTAAGGGAGCGGGAAAAAACCTTTTCTTGTATAGATACTAGTGTGGCAAAAAAATCTAGATACTTTCCTTTTTGCAGATTTCCTTATTTAGAAAACTATGAATGGTGTCATTACAGCTTTTTGTTCATGCTAAGTCTGTACTCAACCACTTAACTTTTCTAGAAGACACAGGCTTGTAAATTCTGTGTAATAAAAGTGGAACCAAATTAAGTCAAGGTCAAAAGAAGTTTTGTAACCATTTATCTACCTTCCTACCCTTTAATAAATAATTTTAGAAAATAGATCAGATCTGCTCTTTTAAAAATTTAGATTTTATCCTTACGGATAACCACAGAACATGGTCCTCTTTCCTGACTACATATTTTCATGGGATAAAAAGCTGTATACTAACCATAAAGTTCTGTGTATATTTAAAAATTTTGTTTTTAAAGTGGCTTCACCCCTTTTTTTCCATCAAAACCAGGGAAATTCTTTTTTTGAGTGTGAGAAGAGTCTAATTATTTAATCCAGATGCTCCTTTGTCTGTAAAGGGTAGTCAATGAATATATTAACACCAACTATTTCCTCTTGTGCATTCCACTACATGAATTAACTGCACTCCTCGATGGCCAGACTTATACACTTATATACATATAAATATACAAATATTGCCATGCAGATATTGCATATTTTTACTGTTTCCTTCTCAGAAACCATCATCAAGATGCCACAGCATAGGATACATCCCACAGTTACTATTAAGGACTTGGGTTAGGAAAATGAGTTTGTGCTTAAAGCCAGACTGGATGAGTTATTGCTAGTAAAGCCTGTCAGGGTTATATTGCATTGTCTTAAATGCCTGAAAGAAGAGCTGCCTGCAGTCAAGCACCAGAGTATGATCTGGACAAAGTCTACAAAAAGTGTAAAATTAAAAAAGCCCCTCAGTGTGCTTGCTATGTGCATGGGATGTGCTGATCTGTTGGTGGTTGCAAGATCCTGCTGAAGAGATGGTGTTTTCAAAGAGCCTTTCAGAGAGGACTCTCCGAAGTTTCAACACGGGCATTGCCCTGCCTGCTGCTGCAGAGAAGAACGAAGCAGGAAGGCTCAGGTGAATTGCTGCCAAGGGGTGGGGGGGGGCTCTACCTGTGTCTCTCACTCGAGACATCAAGAGCAAAAGAAGAGCCTTTTCAAAGCAACTGAGCTACGGGAAAGGGGCTTGTCCATATATCCGACTTGAAGGTCTCAAACGGGTATCGCTCCCTTGCCGCGACTTGCTCCACCGGAGTTAACCTGGAAACCGTGACTCGAGGCTGACGGGTTTATTTTTTCTTGAACCCAACGTTTACTTTGGGTTTAATCTGCCAGCACAGCCCGCTGCCGGGCCCGCCGCGGGGCAGCCGCTGCCTCGGCTCGGGTCGCCCCTGCCCCGCGGGCTCCGGCGGCTGCGGGCCGGGCCGGCGGGCAGGGCAGGGCAGGGCAGGGCAGCGCAGGAGGGGCCGGGGCGGGGGGCCCGGGGAAGGCGCTGCCCTGCGCCCGGCGAGAGAGGGCCGGGCTTCCCCAGTTCAGACAAGTCCTCGCCCCGCTCCCGCGGCGGCGGGTTCGGTGCGACACCGTCCTGACATGTTGTAACTGGTTTCCACACCCACCGCGCCTGAGAGCGACGGGAAGTACCTGCGATGAGCGCTGCGCCGCCCTGACTCGCCGCCGCCGCGCTCGCAGCAGCCGGGTCGAGCCGCCCCGCCGCTCCGGAGGCGAGACCCCACGCGGGGCACCGGCGCAGTAAGTGGTCTCCCCTCAGTCTCCCCCGGGAAGGGACGGGAGAGGGGCAGGGCGGGGCAGGTCCCCGTCCCGCCAACATCCCCCCGGTGCCGCGGGGCGTTCGGGCGGCGGGGCCGGGCGGTGCGGGCGGCCCCGGGCGGTGCGGGCGGCCCCGGGCGCGCCTCCCGCGGCTCCCACGCCGCTCCCTCCCGGGGCCGCCCAGCGCAAGCGGCCCCCGCGCCGCCGGGCCGGGGGCGCCACACGTGCGGTGTCCCGCGGAGCGCCCGCTGCCCTTGTTCTGCCTGGAAAGTTAACTTTCTGGCTGAACGAACGAAGGCACCCCCCCAAAAAAAAGCCCGCCGCAAAACGAGCAGACAAGAGAAAAGAAGGAAAGCAGCAGGAACACTTGCGGTGTTGTTTTTGACTTGGATTTGATGCTCTTTGTATTCACAGAAAATGTAATTTCATTAATAATTAAATAATTGCCTGTCACTGGTTAATGTAAGGTAATTATTATTTATTCTTGATACAATTCTTTAATAGAAAGGCTGGTGAAGGGCAGGTGTCATAAAACGCCTGTTTGTTCTGTTAGAGATTGGTCATGCCAGGCCCTTAAGCTGTGAGGAGGCTCCTTGGCCGAGCCGTGGGCCAGAGATGCTCAGGTGGATGCCCCAAAAACCATACCTGAGAGTATGCAACAGCTTGCAACAAGCTGTTCCCGAGGTTTAAATTTCCTGGCAAGATTGCGACTTTATGTAGAAACTGTCAAAGTAATCACATTTCCATTTAAAAGTGATAAGGACATTCTGAGGAAAGCACCATGGCCATGCCCTTGCCAAGGACCGGCTGTACAAGCCTGAGGTTAGAGTTGCTCCCTAAAGTTGCTGAATAAGAAATTTTTCAAATCCTGTGAATATTAGTATGGCAGGGAAGCTCCTTGTCTCTAGTACTAGTCTGGAACCCCTGTAGAATGTTGCATAATTTTCGTTAGTTGACATTTGTTATTGCTACAATTTTGAAGTCTGGGATATTCTCCAAATCTTTCTATATAAAGGCATAGTTACTTCTTTCTCGTAGAAAAAGGTCTTTTCTTGCTGGGTTCCTGGTAATGGCATTTGAAAGGTCTGAGCATGTTAATAGAAGGACAAGACGATCACATCAATACAGGATTCAGAATTTGTGATCTTCAGCAGAAGATCCAGTTTTAGCAGCTGCATTTGAGTTTAAATTCAATTTAAGGCCATTAATAGCACTTACTAAAAAAGTTTTAAGTGACTGATCCCTGTGTTCAGGTAGAGAAGATGGTTGATATACTGGGCTGGGATTAACAGACAAGGTTGTTTCTCAGAGGATGAAGAACTTTCCTGGTGCTGGTAAAGTTTGGGATCATATACATAAAGTGTGATAAAGATCTGTAAGCCTCCAGAGATGGGCCTCATTCTGCACAACCTTGCTAATGTAACTGTTGACCTGAGGAGGACCTTTGAAGAATCAAGGTTATTATGTGGAAATCATAGTACATGGTTGAAGAAGACATCAAAAAGTTACTAAGAATTTTGTCCAAACCCCTACCGTTCTATGCAGAATTAAATGCTTTCAAGGGTTCAGTTTCTTCACAGTAGCTCTTACCTGCTAAGGAGAAAAATATGTCTCTAAAGACATCTAGAGCTTTTCTCAAGTACACCTGGAGCCACTGTTTTAATTTGGGAGTTCTCTTTTGTTTCATATGAATGTATCTCATGCTGATGTCCTTAATTTAAAATACCAGGATTAAAATTTTTTCATTTGTCTCAAGTGTTCTGTGATTTATTTCCATGCTGGAAAATTTTACATTTACTTTCTTATATTAATGTGCGCTGCTTTAAGCTTCTTTTGTAAACAGCACTTGTTAATCAGACATCAACTTCAAAGAAGTTCACTGTAAAATGACTGTTCTTGTTTGGAAGAGGTTGCACCAGAAGTCTCACCTTTTCACGGTTACTTATATTTATACCCTGCTTTCACCATAAGTCTGAGCATAAGTTGCTTTATTTGACCTATTCCATACTTAATTAATTCATTATGTTCAATGAAAAGTCAAGCAATATACTATACTATTGTGAAAAACAAATGAAAGAACCAAACCAAATAAATGTATGTGAGGCAGAACACATATGTAATAATTTTTTTACTTTTAATTTGTTCATAACATTCAATATTTAATATTGCACAAGGTTACATATTAACTATAGTCCTATTCCCTTAAGCTATTTTCAAAGGTCAAAATGAGAAGAAGAAAAAATCAATTCAGATAGGCTTTTGAAATAAACACATATTTCACAACTGTATATATGTAGTTAGTGGAAAAATTTCTATTTTAGAAGTATATCCATTCCAAAGTAGTGGGAATTTTTGAAATATCTTTCACTTGCTGCTGTAAAATCGTGTTTATTCTTACATGTTACAATAAGACTGACTTTTAAGACTGACTGTGTTACTGCAGTGACTAGAGAATGATTTGTCCTGGAGGGCCCTAAAAGAGGGGTGTGTTGGAATCTCAATGAAATCACCTGTATTACTGTTCAGACTCGAGAACAACTCAGCTGAGTACCTGCATTTTGTACTCTTGGTTGTTCTTCATTCTGTATCTAAAATGTCTTGAAAACCTGGTCCAGACGATTGGGCCGGTCCTCATGTGAGTGTTTTAATTTTACAGTATGTTAAGAGCTTAATCTTTGAATCTGTCTTGCCTGTAGTGTGTGCTTAGTTCTCTGTCACCTTCTGCCACAGGCTGTCTCTGCATCTGTGAGAAGGGAAATGGTATCACTCCTGTTTTATAACATTAATTTCTTCTTGTGAGAGCAGTGTAGAATGAAGGCCTGAGTAGCTGTCAGAGGCATACATGTAGTTCTCAGTTTGGGGGAGAGCAGTAAGATCCCTTTCGTGTTCTGCTTTCCAGCTCACCACAAAGAGCTACTCTTGAAGCAGCCAGGAACACTCCTTTCCCCCAGGCTTGAAAGCAATCCTATCTGGGAAGATCTGCCCTGCTACTTGGCTGAGAGACAGGATTCAAATGGAATTATTCCATATGAGATGCTGATGCCAGCTTCAGATCTGGATTTTTATTTCTTGGTCTTTTTTGAATGTCAGACTTTCCAAGTTCCTTATAAATCTTGGTTTAATTGAACATTTAATTGGTTTTTGAACTATCAGTCGATATGGAGATTTTTCTTTTTATTCCTTTAAGTTAATATAGCTAATTTACATTTCCTTTTGGGACTATTTAAACTATTCCCAACAGACAGTGGAAAGCAATTCCACTGTTTGTGAAAATAACTGGAAGGTCTTGATGGGAAGAGGGAATTAAGCTACATTTATATACCAGTAAATGAAATCAGAACTCCATAAGACTATTTGCTATTATACTCCTATACTATTAATTAGGCTTGTAGGGAAACCCAGCGTTAACTTTCAAGCTATCAAGCTTTTTTAACTATTCTGCCTTCATAGGATGTTCTTCCTACATCTGCAGTCTTTCTCTTAGGCTTCACGCCATAGCCCTGGAAGATGTGCTACCAGCTCTCTTTTTACATGACTATGCTGATGCTGCTGTCATGAAACACCTTCTCTCCCACCCCTCCCCCCCCACACTTTTTTTTGGTGAGTTACTGAGGGTTGCAGAAATGTGAAGGAAGAAACATTAAGTATTTGTTCTCTCTCTTAAATCTGCAATGTGCAGCACAAAGCAACCCTCTCAGACCTTGCTAAATGAAATAAAAAAGTATAAGAATTACTTCATAAAACATCAGCAGTAAACAACTTGTTATTAATGTTAAAAAAAAAAAAAAAGAAGATTAAAGCAGCCGCTCCTTTTGGCAGAAGGAGTAAGCAGGGTGGAAACTAGACATCAAATTGCTGATTCAGAGTTTGATCCCAGATGTGGGAGGATAAATCTTTCTGGAGTTCCTCATAACTCACTGAAATGAGGTAGGCTGGTCCTGCTTGGGAGCAACAAATGGGTTAGATCAGCATGGGAGAACAGGTAGATAAGGAGAAGTACCTGAATGACTGTGGTTTCAAAGAAGCCAAAGGAAAGCGATGCATTGCAGAGACAGTAATGTTTCAAAAAGTAGGAAATTTAATTGCTTTCTGAAGTGTTTCTTTGGACAGTGTTACTTTGGAAAGTGTTTCTTTGTACTCAGTTGTTGCAGAGGGGGTTTTGAAACACAGCCTGTGATAGTGTATTGGAACATGCATTGGGTATGTATTGGTGTCACTGGTATGATGTTCAGTGTACTATAAACTCTGACAGTTTGTAATATCAACTTCCTAAAAGCACTGAATTTTGTGCTTAGTTTACTTTATGTAAAAGCTCTTTATCTATCTCTTTAATATAATATCATCTATCTATTTAATATTTATTTATCTCTTTAATATTTAATTTTTGGCAGTAGTAAGTAGTCCCTGAGCCTTTTCAAAATATTTTCAAATTATTGGAAAATGCTAGAAAAACTTAGAGTAACTTTGCCAGAAGAGTACTTGAGTTAATAACTGTGTGTGTGTCTAGAAATAGCTATTAGTTATCTAGAAATATTTTCATTGTTTTCTTATTTATTTTCTCTTTGCAGATACATTTCATCTGCTCATGAATGGACTCTTAAAAGACTTTATAGAAAATACATGTGAAAATGGAAACTTCATCTTTGCTGTCCTCCTTACATGATGAATGCAGATCAGACAACTATATTGAACCTCATTACAAGGAATGGTACCGAATAGCTATTGATGCTCTGATTGAAGGAGGTTTAGAAGCCTACAAAGAATTTCTTTCCAAAGAGAGATGCTCAGAGTTCCTAGCGGATGAGGAAATTGATTATATTTTGAACAATGTTCACAAACTTCCCCAAAACACAATTTATTCCTCTAACCATGCTATTGATGACACCTCTTCCTCGGGAACCTACTGGCCCATTGAATCAGATGTGGAAGCTCCAAATCTTGACTTAGGTTGGCCCTATCTGATGTCTGGAATTTCTGGTGGCACAAATATTGATCTGCTTTTTCATCCACCACGAGCACAGCCTTACACCATAAAGGAAACTGTTCGGAAGATGATACGAGATGCAAGAAAGGTAAACATGAAAAATAATATTGGTAAAAAAGTGGCAATAATGTTAATCTAGTATTTTATTACATGGGGTTATTTTATTTTTATTTTTGCCCTGGCAGGCAAAAATTATCTAGTTGCTCACAATTCAGTAGGAAAGATTTTCCCAGACTGAGATCAGTTTTTTGGTATCACATGCACTAGTGTTATTAACCTTAATTCAGAGGGATGAAGGGTTAATTGGAGGGATTAATTAATACTACCATTATAATGAATAATTACCATTTTACTGTAATGCTGACCACTGCATGAGAAGTTTGTAGATAATCAGCACATCTTTTCTTTGACCTCAGTTGAATATACATTGACACAATTCTGTATAACTTCAGGATTTATACTAATGTTTCTGTTTTACATCAGAGGGAACATGCATTGGTTTGGCATAGCAGACAGTTATAAAAAACAACACCTCAGTGTTCATCTGACTCACATACCTTGAGAGTCTGGCTTTGTGATTTTGGCATGTCCTTGCGGAAATCAAACTCTGAATGAAAAAAACAAACTAGACTGAGCAACAAGGAAATAGATCTTAGTTGTGTATCTTGCCTTCAATTCTGATCAATGACTAGAAAATTTGCACATTTTTCCAAATGTACCTGTCTGCACTTAGGAGCACTTAAGTTTCCTATAGCACACCCATCTTACACCTTAGTGACAGAATGTTGTATGTACAAACCACTTTTGTAGTCTGTGTCACAGCTTAAAACTTTTAAGTTCTAAATTTTTAAAACAATGTTAGTTAAAAAAATCAGAAAAAGTATTAGCATGCAGATCTGTTTGACATGGGTTTGTAATACCTCTTTAAAAGGCAGGACAAAGTTTCATAAGTATTTCTGGCAGGTATGTCACACTCTCAAATTTTCCCCATTAAATACAGCCGTGTTTTGCATGACTCTGCGAGCTTTGAATTAGTGGAATGGGCTCTATCTCACATACATCTGTGGCTGAAATTTCAGCTCTATCTCACATACATCTGCGAGCACTTCATTGGCTGAAAGAAGTGTGTAAATGTGTGCAATAGAAATGGACTGAACAGGGCAGGGCAGGGGAGAACTGTGTCTTTTTGCAATGTCTCTGCTATATTTAGATAAAGCATATAATTTGTTGCCATAATAGAGTTATCACTAGGCCTTTTATCCTACAGTTTATAATTTAGAATGACTGTATGCTCAAGGAAGAGTTCATTAATTATCTTCCTCTTTATCCCTTTCTGAGTGTGATTTGATGTTTTCAGTTTTGGTATGTAGTGAGACCTGACTGTAAATTGCTCAAAATACTCTTAACTACACCTCCTGACCTACCAATGTATCCACTGTAAGGGAAACAACTAAAACACTGTTAACTCTTTTGAGAAGACTAGTTCAGTTTTGCTTCAAAGTTTTGAGATGCCATGAAGTGGCATTCCTCCTTAGCTGCTCCTTTAATGCAGCTGTAGAAGAGATTTAGGTGTGCTTCTTGCTTTGCTTTGGAAGAAAGTTGAATGCATAGTATGTTGCTCCCTGATGTACTTATGTTGTTTACATGTTATAAAGAGGATGTTTTATGTGTGTCACTGTCAAATCTAACAGCTGAAAGGTTTGTTTAGCTGATCAACACAACCTCAACATCAACAACCATAACACTTTTGATACAGTGATATAGATTGGTTGCTTCAGGGACCAGCAATTAAATCTGAGACATAATGTTATTCAGCCTCTTTTGTCTGCACATGCATAGAAAAGTTTGAAATATTTCTAAGGTAAAGTATTTTAATCATGCTTACAGTAGGTAAGCCCTTTGTAAACAGCCTATTGCACTTCTCCTAAGCCACTTACAAAAATGTAGTTACATTAAACAGGATTCTTTGTTATGTAGTAGTGGAGATGTATAGTCTTGCGACTATTCAGAGGCAATAGGATAATGTTACACATGAAAAACAGAAACCTGTAAAGAATAAATCAGGAAATCATATTCAGCCAACACAGCTCTAAGCTGTGGGAAAAAAGTAATCTATGGGAATTTCAGCAAACTTCTGTGTGAAAATAAACAGGCAGTTGGAGGTGGGCATGTTCATACCACTTAAATTCAAGCACTGAGTGTCGGAGCTCAGACATTGATTTCCCTGGGCTACCTGAGAACTCGGTGTAGTAGGAAACCAGCTCCTACAAGGGCAAGGCAAAGAATATTTCTGCACTGATTCACTTCATAAAGGAACCCATTTGATGTGTATTTATATGTATAAACTATCCCAAAAATTCATGAAGGAGACTGAGCCACTTGAAACCTAGATGCTTTTGAATATAAGGATAAGATGACAGTATTAGTGGTCTTATTCTTGACCTCTTTCATGCTTGATGCATCACAGTGTCACTCCTTAAAATGATTATTATGTATGTTAATTTTGACCTTAAGAAGGTGTTGTAAACAACATTAAGCAACTTGCTTGCTGACTGATTTTTTCCTGACTAAAGAAATAATTTGTAAGGCTATGCTACACTAGAATAAAACCAGTGGCTATAGAGAAGTGTTGTAATATAATCTTGTCACATATTTCTTGAATACACAAGCAGCATAAAAATTATAGACATCACCTTCAGTGTAAAATACAGGTGATATAATAATGGGATTCTTACAGAAAAGGATCAATACTGTTAAATCCCAGAAAAATGAGCTAACCATTTTAAAGAGATGAATCCATGCTTGTGATGTATGTTTCTGAAGATTTGTTAGAGCAGGGAAACTGTATTGTGCACAGCATGGCATTACATTGTTCCTTTTTACTACAGAACTTCTGTGGGATAGATGTGATGTTAGCAGAGTGCCTTAGGTAAAACCACGATGTCAACAAGATGGGCTTACGGTTGGTGTAACCAGACCTCATCTCTAAATGATACAGCTTGCCAGCCACCCTCCTCTGTCAACATAACCTGTGCTCACACCAGGCGGCTGCTTGGCGTGACTGTGTCAACTGGGGAGACACGAGCCTTTTTCACATGTTGATATAACCATGTGAGGAAAAAGCACTGCAAGGTCTGTCTGACCTTAATGATAGAGACTTTTGTAAACAAGCTTTAGCCTTATTTCTCTTACGTTTTGGAGGCTTCTACCTTTAATCATTGGCAGGTTTCCGGCTTCTCTGAGGCTTGAGGTGCTCCTACATCCTGACTCATCACGGCTGAGCTGTCTGAACAGCAACTGATCATGTTTAGCAGTTTTTTACTGAGATTATTCATCTGGGAAATGGTATAAAGATTATTACTCATCTATGCCAGGTTGTAGAGTGTTGACACTGGTTAACATGAAACTTCCTACTTTTAGACCACTGTAATACAGAGAATTCAATAATGAAGTGTCCTCTCTCTCTGTGACTTTTCATAGAAGAGTTGCCTCAAAACCATCAGTTACAAGCTTGAACATGTGTGCAAGAAATCTCTTTTACTATTTTCTCAGGTGTGATTGACAGGTGGGGCCACAGGGAAGGGACAGGACGGGACAACAAAAGGGCTTTCTGGCAGTGTGTTTTTCTCTTTTACAGTAACTAGATTCCTCTGTTGACCATGGAGACGTTCTTACACAGTTTTAGAGAGAAGGCACAAGTTCAGACTAATATCCAATTAAAACCTGTTTTTTAAAGAACCATGTTGTTTAGACAACCCAAGGGTTACTGTTTTGTAGCACATGCCAGAAAACACTTGGAAGACTTTCCTGACATACTTTTGGGATTTATGATGGAATGTATGAGGTAGCACATTATTCAAAAAATATGCAGTACTTTTCACTGATTTTATTTTATTCAGATAGACTAGCAGTCATAAGCCTGGGTTCACAAACTCAATGATATTTGTAAGAATTTTCAAAAATATAATTGCTTAAATAAAAATTTGAATCTTTAGTGTATTATAATTTTAGAAACTAAAAAAAGGCAGTTGTTTTTGCTGAAATACTCATGATTGGTGTTCTTAATGAGAAAAGTTGCAAAACTTGGACCTTTGGGAAAGAATTACATTATGCACTGTGAATCAGAGTAAGTTGTTATTGGTCTTGCTGGACATTGTAGGTAAGCACTTAGTCAAAAAGGTGTTCCTTTGAATTCCTGTGAGAGAGAATTGTGTACGAAATATCTACATTGTTTTCTAAAGCAGTGGACCTGATCAAATAAAACCAGTTGATTCATTTTAAAAATATATAAAAAGGAAAATATTTTCTTTTACTTTTGTTTTTTTTTTTCTATTTTGTTGTGTATTGTTTCAAGCAAGAGTGAGTTGTATTACAGGAAAAATATTCACTATTAATTCATTATTATTTTCTATTAATTATTATTCATTATTGTTCATTATTAATTAACTATTATGTACTGTTAATCTCATTTGCTCGTGTGTATAATACAATAATAATTGTGTAGTACTGGCTACAGTCTAGTATGAAAGAAAATCAAATTCTTACATGCTTATATGAAGAATAATGTTTCTATACAGGAGAAAACTTGTAGAATATGGATTGTTGAGCAATCTTTTGTTTCTCTTTCACCAGTACTCTTTGCCAACTATTTTAAATATAATTTGAACACGGACTGGAACAATGATAATGAATTGTGCTTGTGGCAGTGCTTGTCTTAGCTCACTAATTGCACCAGTTCATGCAGATGAGAGAGGGGCTGCACCTTTTTTTATGCAAGAACCAGAGCAATCTGCTGAGTTCAGAGAGAAAGAACAGATAAATACAGTAGTTGTCCCAGTCAGACATTTTCTGTATTATCTCTAATGTGTTAGATAATTAGCAGATAACATTTTATAAGATGAGAGTAACACATAGAAATACTCTGTTTCCGGCTGAAAACCTATAGGCAGTTGTTACAGTGAGTTCATGGGCACTCTATTTCCCCTTCCCTGGGACCCTGTGACTCTGATCAAGATATCCCCAGACCCCTCCTTCCTACCCCAATGGTGTTGGCGGAGAGCCAGGGAAGCCCACCCTGTCCAAGGTCTATATAGACCCCTGACATTTCCTGTTCCTCCTCTTTTGCCCTGTTCTCCCCTTGGACATCACAGAATAAAGAGAGCTGAGCCAACGTATATTGGGGTAAGAGCCTCTTTTGGAAATCTTTGCCATCTCCTGATATTCCTCCCCTCACCTCCTTGGATCTCTGGGCTAGCCTGATATTCAGCGGGCTGTGCGAGGCGGGGAAAGTCAGGCAGCATTTTCCCTGCCAAGATATTCTGCCCCACAAGGATTTCAGCAGGTGCCTTTTGGTTCAGCTGCTCTGCTGAAGGGTGAATTCATCATTAATTTCCTCTCAACATCTGTTAAAAGACTTCCTGGTGGTTGGAAACTAGCATGTCAGACATCTGTATGGTTTCCAGGTGAAGCATAGTTTTCAGTTTGTGGTAGATTTATTTCAGAAAGTGACATTGTATCCCATTTTTTCAAATTGCATAGAGTACATCCATGTGTTGGAAGAGGACTCATCTTACTCTGGTTGCTACTGTTTGACCCAGTATCAATTTTTTGTCGTCACAAAGTGGTGTTGCTCACAACGAGTAATTATTTCAGGCATTTTCTCCGCTTGGATTTGTCTCCAGAGTCTTCACATTGTTTTACCTGCCTGTCCCCTTCTCTCCCTGCTGTCCTGCTCCCCCCACGTAAGGGTAGTCCCAGAGCAGTCACAGCAGTGCCCTCACAGTGCCAGCAGGGATGACTGTCATTGATGGGACACATCTGCAAGCAATTTTATAATCTGGAAAACCTGGGGCTTTTGTGAAATACAATTCTTATGTGCTTTAAATATGAAACCCACAAATTTTCCTGGCAGTGCTCCTGTTATGTGGGGAGGATACAAAAGTGAAGAGCAAGCAGAGTGTAGAGCCTGAGGACTGGGAATCTTTGATTCCAACAAATTTTTAATTAGTTGTGGTAGTTTTGTATTCACAGGTTTCTATCCTTGAAAGACTTGACATCTTCAATACTCTTATTAAAATATGTAATTAAATAATTTATAGGTATTGCCATTTTTATGTCAGAACTGTGCTAATGTGTTATCAAAATACCACACCTCCATGATGAATTTAAAAATAGATTAAGTAAGATAGAAGGCTAGATATTGCAGGCAGCTGTATTTCTTTATTAATGTCTGTCTCATTCACATACATATGAGAAGTAAACATACGCATATGCTTTGTAGCAGTTCCTCTCATTAAAACATTTTCTCAACATAAATCAGTCAGTCAAAACAAAAGTGCCATTAAGTCATTTATGCTTTTTGCACATTCAGTAGATTAAAGTGTTCTTTATAATATTCGACAATAACTTTGTACTGTATTATACTGAAGCAGTTTCAGATCAAAATATGCTATAAGTACCAAACCGTTGATTTAAAATAATTTTGCCCAGGCAGAATGCTTCTTTCAGTGCCTAAACTAGTGTATTTGAGTTTTGTCTCTCTCCTTTTCTTGCATTGTCTAAAAAATACTGATAATGTTGACGTGCTATTTTTGTTCATCTGAATTCCTCTCCTGGAAAGATCTCCATTTTTCTGTTTTTGTTTTTTTTTTTTGGTTTGTTTTTTTTTTTGTTTGTTTGTTTGTTTTTGTTTTTGTTTTTGTTTTTGTTTTTATTTTTATTTTTATTTCAGCCAGGAAACAATCTTGCCTGAAGAACTATAAGTCTAATCACATTCATAAATCCATAAGCCTTTTTTTCATCTTTTGCAGTTGTAGGATAGCTTTTGAGCTCACGATAGCTTTCCAGCACAGCCGGTGATGCTCTGAGGGAGACACGTTTAGGGTAATTTTAAAAATTGAATTTGTTATATATCAGAATTTGGAAACTAAAATATTATATCTGTGACAAAATTTTACATGAGCATAGCATTTTTGTTGATATCTGCAGTACTGAAGCAGTATTTGTGTAATACAGAATTTGTGTGATAGAATCTACATAGAAAACAGAGAAGTGCTGACAAAACAAAAAAAGTTCAAAATTTCCCATTCTTCTGTTTGGAAGGAGTGGGATTGCCAGTGAGTTACATATTTTAAGTGTCCTGTTATATCACATCTGAGTAGAAGTATCTACTTCACTTGAAACTATTTCAGAACAACTTGCTTAATGCTGTGTTATTTTCCTTGAGGAGTACTGCAAGCATTCCAGCTCAGATGATAGAGGAGTCAAAGTACACTATTATTTACTGCTCTAAGAGTAGTGCAGACCTTGCCCTAGATAGCTGTGGTCATACCTTCCATTTTAGCCTGTTGATAATCTATATCCATTTTCTGTATCTATAGCCACTTCATAATAAAGATACAATAAAAGTGCAAGAGAAGCTAAAGTCCACATTTTCAGAAATGCTGTCAACATGCCTGAGACCTCAGAGGGCTTTTGCTCTGTAGAACCCTACTGTAAAACCTTTGGAAGAAGGAAGGATCAGTATCCCAGCCATAACAGGGTGTAACTGGTGCTGAGCTTGCCACTTTAGTAGGATCTACAGACATCCATAAAATGACTCACCTCAATAGAACTGTCCAAAATAAATAATTGCAAGATTTGGCCATCGCTTGCTTGATCAACAGTTAATAATTTTCCAGTATATAATCCACTGATCAGTAAACCAGCTGAATTTATAGTAGTGTTATTTGCATTATAAATACAGAAGTTATAAGCAAACTCTCTGCTTTCCTTGCCCTTGTTTGTCATCTTTTCCCATATCTTAGGTCTTTGTTTTCTGAAGCAGTGAACATTATTATATTTCATTGCGTGTCTGTATATTGTACGTGTTACTGCTGTCTACTCTCCCTGATTGGTGCCAGCCAGTACAGACATACCACTACTACAATATAAACAGTAGATTCAGAATTTGTATGCTCGCCTTTATCCTTAGCCAGCAAAAAGTTTAACCAAAACATGTGTGGTTCTGTAAAAGAGACTACTGAGACACACTGAGCATTAAATAAATATAAATAACTTTTTAAAGATACAGTTATAAACCAAAAGTGTGAGAATATTATACATTAGCATACAGTACTCAGAGCAAGTAGGAGCTGTTTTTTATTTTCTTGCCTCTGTAATTTTAGTTTTTGATAAAAATTATAGTTGTACATTAGTAATTTTCAGATTAATTTCTGATGAACATTAGTACTTCACTGATAAAAGTTGCAAAGCATTTCTTAGCTTCAGATAAGAGGGGTGTGACGTATATAGGGTGTTCTCATACCTTATCTAGGAACGAGTTATCTTAACCAGTTCTGTCTCTTGGTCTGGAGTGCTTGTGCTGACTGCCCAGGAGATGTATGGTGTGAGGGAACAGAACAGATTGCACCAAAACAGGGTCCATGGTGACCCCTGCTTTCCCCAGCAAGGAGTGTGGGCATGTAGCTGCCTTCAAAAAGCTTCTTGGTGCATCTTTTATCCAGGGATTTTTGCTAGCTGCAGCACCAGATCTCCTCAGGCCTTTTCAGTTCTGCCAGTATCCTGCTGTCAGAGGCGAAGCTGAGTGATAGGATAATATGAGAAGTTAGGCACCGTATCTCAGAGATGAAAAGAAAACTTTGAGATCTGCATCACCCATTAGCAATCAGGCTCGAACAGTAGCACAGGATTGTGTGTTCAGGTAGCCAAATAGGTGTGCCTTCAGTTCAAACATCAGATATAACATCTCAGCCCTATTTTCATGCTGTTTCCTGGAGCTGCAGGCACTCTTTGCTAAGAAGGCTGCACTTCAGCTCAATAAATTCCCTTTATGGCTTAAGCACTAGGTGAAGCACTAAGACATCACCTTTGAATTCAGGTGAATCTGAGTGGCACCAGCCCCACAGAAGGCATTGTAGTTAGTGTTTTTCTTTAGACTTTTGGTGCTTGATACAGAAGAAATAATATTGAGGATGAGATTAAATAACTGGCACAGAGGAAAATTATGATTCCCAGTGGGAGCTTTCTCAAGAAATGCCCAGTAAGGGACTAGGCTCTTCTTAAGCTGTGCAGAACTCCCTGTTAGTGAGCTGTGCCTTCTGATTAGAGACATCAGAGGCAGCAAACAGAAGTTGCAGTGTCAAGCCAGCAACACTGATTTGGTGCAAATGCCAGAGAGATGCTGCTTGGCAAAGCAACTAGGTCTCCAGAGCACAGTAATATCTGAAGCTGTCTGCTGTTCTGATAATTTCCTGTCACTGACTAATGGTGGATTAGCACAGGCATGCAATAATTGCCTGAAAAGTCACTCTTAAGGGCATGTTTTTTTTTTTGTTTGTTTGTTTTTTTTTAAATAACAGGCCTATGTGGCTGCACAGAATGTATTTGATAGAGATCAGTAGTCTTTGTTTGCTAAGGATGGGCCTAAAAATACAGCTATCTACAAGTCTAACTTTTACAGCAGTATGTACTCTAAGAAGTCTACAGAAAGTTGTTTTAAAATATAACAAAAACTGTTATTTTGTTCAAAGGATATACATTTACGATGAGAAGACTGAGCATACATATGAAACTGAAATTACAACTGATTCTTCTATTTATTTATTTATTTGCTATCACCCTATTTCATGTTTTAGCATAACATGAGCACCAGTAATATCACTGTATTTTCTAATGGATTTTATGATGCACAAAATTGTTGCAATAATATCATCAGCTATTCTGTTAATGAATTCTAGATTACTGAATATCAGTAAGCCAGTTGTGCCAGAAATCTCATTAATTAGAGGATTTGATTTCTTATGCATGGGTTTAATGATGACACTTCAGTCCAGATGTGAAGTGCCATATGATATTTCAATCACCTGCTGCAGGATTTCTGTCCCAAGTAAAGGCCCTGAGAGGAGTTAAAAACAATGTCTTTGCAATGAGTTCTTGAGAGCTCAGGAAGCTTTTTTGTGAGCATGCCAGGGCTCCAGGTGCTTTTTGGAGAAAGGAGAGCTAAGTAAGGAAAAGATGTGCTGTTCTTGGGTGTTGGGAAAGAGGCATGTCAGAGAAGCAGGGATCCTGCCAGTCCTTCCAGTTGATTCTTTTTAGTAACCAGTGGAGCAACTAAGCACTGGTTTGACCTTCTGAGGGACCATAACACTCTGGAACCTGCACCCAGGGTGAAAATGCTGGCAGCTTGAGGTTAGTGGAGTCTTAGAACATCATATGGAAGTGGACAGCTTAAGACATACACAGATGGACCAATGTTTGAATCAGCTGGGCTCCACTCTGTGGTGGTGAGCATTGATCAGAAATAACTTCCTGAGAATCTGTATCTAAAGGGTGGGAGGCACAAAAGGCACAAAAGTTGTGCATACTGAAGTGATCATACTTACATACCTGAGAGGAAACCATCATGCATACATTTTTGGTCATAGTTCCTCTTTCCTTTCCCTCTCTGTTTGATCCCCCTCTCCAGCTCTGTCCCTTGGACAGCCCTACCTCCTCTGTCCTTTCTCCTTCCACTGTGCACCTCTGACAGAGGTGAACATTTACTGCCTGCTCTAGACACTTCTGGCATCTTTCTGGAAAGCGGTTCCAGGTGGGAGATCTGCAAATAATATTTCCCTCTTAGGTCAATAAAGAAATGTGGCAGCCCTGGAGGGTGCCAGTCAGCATACCTGAAGACAGTGCTTGCAGTATGGTGTTTGTGTCACTCCCCCGTCCTCTGTCGCTACCAGCAAGAACTTGTAAAGCACCAACATGATGTTAGAAATTCAGCAATGCTTTTGAATTGCTAGTCTAATCATTGCCAGGTTTCTGATTTTTTTATAAATTGCATCTCTGATATTAAATATTAGGAAGGTATATTTTCTGAACAGGACTACCTTACAAATGTTTTTGGCAAAAATTGCAAAGTTTAGAGATTGAACAATTGTGTATCAGAAATTACAGTAGTCTATTTAATTACAACTGTGACTTGTATACACAATTGCTTTATCAAACAGTACATCTAATAAAATTTGACAAGAATTTTTTTGGGGGAATATTTAGTAAAGGACAGAGAGACAAAAAAAATAATATCTGCTCAATGAAGACATTTTCTTTTTTTCTTCAAGCAAAATTAGGTCTGCAATTCTGGGAGGATTTAAATACTGTAATTTGTGTACATGAGAGGTTCTATTAACTTGACAGGCATATGTTTGCAGGATTGATGCCTAGGGATATGGCCATATATCATTAAGGATCTGATTTTGAAGGTTTAATTAACTTCTTTCTCTTAAATCATGCCACAGTACTTTTGTAGTCCAAAATGAGCTACATCTTCAGGTGATTGCGTCCACTGTGAGCACCTAAAAAAAAGAGTAACATGTCCAAGCAGACTGCTGTAATTTTTTTATTCTAAAAAAACCCTGTGTTGAATAACTGAATATTTGAAAGCCAAGCAAAGCCATGAAGGCAGTGGAATGTTTTCCTTTCCCCAGATGCTATTCCATCCCTTTGCTGATCCCTGCATTCAGGCCCAGGTGCCACAGAAGTGGGGTGGGTACACAGATGGATGTTATAGAAGATAGGCTGGTCCCTTCAAAAGAAATACAAGAGTGAGACTTAATTTATCATGTTGATACATAAAGAGCAAGAACAGATTTTGCCAATATGGAATGTCTATCAAAGAATGTTTTATTCTGTAGTTTTTTATAAATAGCCTCAACCAAACTAACAAACCTTAACAGTTTATATGGGGGATACATGCTTTATTCTGCCACATTACACATGTTTACTGAGCTATGTACATGGCAATGAAAATTCCATAGAAAAGTTTCTCAATCTGTACTCTTAAGGCTTTAAAAATGATTGCAAAATTTATTGCAAAAAGCATACGTGCACTTTTCCATGTATGCTGGCATGCAAGTAACAAAAACAAAAGAAAAACCAGTAAAAAGTGAACATCTGGAATTTAGTTATTGTGGTAGAATTATCCAGAATAGTTTAAGGATTTTGTTTTTTAAATACTCCATATTCTTAAATTAAAACAAAACAGTTATCTTGAAAAATAGACAATGATACAAAATGGTGTGTACATAGGTAGGTTTACTTATTTTGAATTTTCGTAGTGGTGTTTAAAAAATTCTAGAGATCAGAATTTCATAGTCTGCTAAATTCTGTGCAGAGACCTTGCTCATACATCTGAGGAGGTTATTTGCTAAATTTAATTATACAAAGTATTCCTTTGAGATATAAAGTAAAAAAAAAGAAAATAGTTTAATGTGTTACTGTCTAGTTCATAACCCAGCCATCTATTTTTAAGGTAGTAGATGGCACATAACAAAAACAGAGATAATTTGAAAAGGGGAAAATACCTAATTTCTGAAATATGCAATAAGAGTATTTCAATGTAGGCACTGAAGTTACAAGCTGAATACTCTATCTGAAGGGCTCATTAGGAGATAATCCTTGTCAGGCTTTTTTCTATAGAATGTAATTAGGCTGAAAATACAACGTAAAGCTAAGTGTTTAAACATTTGGGGGGATTTCCAGCTAAGCAGATTTGTTGAAACATTCTAGGAGCACAGTTATAGTTATCTGTTGTGGAAATATGATACTGAATGAGAAAAAAAAAAACTGTGGTATTTTAATTCCAAATACAGAAATCTTTCTGACCTGTTTTAAAGAAGTAACAGTGGCATTGTTGACTGCCTTTCAGTCAACAGTGGTCTGTTGACTGTGTGACTGATGTTCACACAGACTTTCTAGTTTTAAAAACTCAAATGGAACTTAGCGCTGCTTTTTGTCATACAGTATGTGTGGGGATTCATAATATATATAGTGCATGCAAAAAGAAACAGACATGGGTTTAAGCATAGTTTTTCCTTACTCAGCAGATCTAAATCTGGGCAAGTCTCTTTGATCAGTCTTGGCTGAATCTGCTTAAAGAATCTAAAATTTTCCCTAAAGAAGATAAATCCTTCATATGGTACAAAAAAGCTTCTTGTGGATGCCTATTAGAGGCATTGCTGTCGTAACAGTGGAGAAGTTTCTGAAAATTATGCAAAATATACTCCAATTTGGAGATTATGAAAAAAATCACTTTGACTAGAATTTAAGCTATTTTTCTAGTGGGGAGAAATTTGGAAATATGGAAAGCATTGTAACAAAACAGTTAAAAATATTCCAGGACTTTACTTTTTTTTTCCTAATTCAGTGACTTCCACTGTCTGTCCTAAATTACGGTAATAATACACTGGTTTGTATTTTCTCTTTTTCAACAGCCATGAATAAAACAATTACAGTGTAAGTAATAAGCATTGAACTATTCTGGATTTGTTTGTGGCTCTAAATTGGATTTTGGCCTGAAACAGTAAAAATGCAAATCCTATTTTGATCCATTTTAGGCTTATAAAATATATAAATGCAAGAAGACAAATCTCTTTATCTCCTAAAAAAAAAAAAAAGAAGTAAGAACTGACATTAAATATTTTTAAATAATCTATATTAACAGGTTACAAAATATTTATATAAATAAATACATGCATACATACATACACACACACACACACACACACTGGAATTTCATTGAAAAACTTGCTGTCAGCAGTGCCATAGGCTGAAATGCAGAACACCTGTGAATATGATATATGCCAAAAATTGTTCACTGTAATTATGAACATAGGTAACTAAATTAATGCATTATGAAAATTGAGAATGGTATTTCACTTAGTACAGTTTAATTAATTTTAAAGTCATGGTTGGCTCTTGAAGGTCAAAAGGTTGTCCAGGAAGGATTTTTATGGTAATAAACTGTACACTCCTTTTTCCTTCCATTCTCAAATTTGTTCAAAACCACGAAACTGAGAAAATCCCAATTTAAATGTTTCATTTGTTTTCGAGTTGTAAAAGATTCCAGAACCTGCAGTTTTTGCGTCCTTGGGATTTTTTAGGTGTGCTTTGGGTTTCTCTGTGCCTGGGAATTTGAAGTGAGTGGCTCTTTGCATTGTATGCAGTGAGAATTCCTATTCTCCAGGTTCATTCTCCTCAAAATCCCAGTGGCAGGCCTTTAGTTTTGAACTCATTCCTAGAGATGTGATCTCCCCCAAGGCTAGCAGTCATTTTGGCATTTTAATGAATGCTATTTTGATGTATAAAGCAGTCTTCTGTACTTGTTGATTATATACCACTGCTTGTACTGTGTTCATGTGTGCTCTTCAAGAGCTTTGTTATTGCTTTCCTTTTCAGATATGATTTTCCAAGTGACTTTACTGGTAGTTGCTCTAAAACAGAGCTGGGTAAACATGAGCCTGTGGTCAGTGTTTGTAGCCTTTAAAAACCTCATAGCTTTGTTTGGGCTCTCCCTATTCATCTTTGCAGCCATTTCTGGACTGTGAAATCAGCAGAGGCTGATGAAACAGAGAGATTCACAGGTTTGATGGCAGGAGAGACTGTAATGATAATGGCACCTGACTCCCCGCACAAGCCTGACAGTGGTGCATCTTCAAAGAGCTGATACTAAAAATAAATCTGACCTTAAAACAGGTGGGTGCTAGTCTTACCATCAGCACTTCTGGGTAACTAATTCATAATTGCCCAGGAGATAAGTTTTTTTTGGACAATCACTTTTTTTCTAAATGATGGAATTTGCTTAAGGAAACCTAGGTTGCGAGCCTAGACCAAGCCTGCTTGTATATCTCATCACTCAATATGACAGTCAGCCAAAAGAGAAGGTGCAGAAAATTCTAAATGCAGGACTGGAGGGTGAGGCTTGGGCTGATTTGTAGCTGCAGGGGTTGCTTTCATAGGGACCCTGGGATGCTCAGCCTCTCCACAATCCCTGCCTGTTGGCCTCTGAGGATGTGCTCTCACAGCAGGGATCAGTGCACAGGGGCACTCACGAGGAGCAGGGTGCCCTCACCTCCTCAGAGCATCACCATAGCGTGACCAGACTGTTCCCAGTGGCAGAGCTCTTGAGCAAGGGCTGCCTCAGGTGTTCTTGCACAGGACAGCAGCGTGACATGCACACACACACCCCCTGTGTGTGCTCAGCTTCCCAAATACAAAGAGATGCAATATGTTATTCCTGCATTTATGGAATGGGTTGCGCTCTTTGTATGCATTTAAGTATTAACTCAAGAGGACTTAAAGATGCTTATTTTTTCTGGTAATTCTTCTGGGGTCTTTTATGACTGAGAAGTAGTAGAAACAGATTTCAGTAAGTTTCTGTTTTTTTAGTTACTAGAAGGATGATTTGGGAAGTAAGTAACATAACTCTGTTAAAAATATATTTCTATGCTAATATCTTCTAGAACTGGATAAAATGGGAGTGATTTACATCTTTTTTTCTAGTTCCCTTCATTTGTCTCCAAAGGTCTTTTACATCCTTTAAAAAGTATGGGGTTTATTGTATAATTTTATTTTTGCTGAATATAAAAAAAAATTCTGATTGACCTAGACCTTATACATTGGTCTAGGACTTGGAAGACTTGTATACAAATTCCTTGTAGAACACAGACTCCTCATCTATAAATATTAATATAATCTCAGAGTGATTTGTGAAGACATATATATTGGTGTACTCGTGCTAGGGGTAGGTAACATGGTTTTAAGAGCTTGTGGTGAAATCTACCTTTTTCAGGCGCTTCCAGTGGTTTAAAACTTTATATTTTTGCATCAACCTTTTGTATATTTGTTTTGTCCATGAGATTGTTTGTTTGATTTAGAGTATTCAAGCAGAAATATTTCAGTAATATCCAAATATGAAACAGAGTTGTTCACTTCCCCCTTATCTGCCCATCTTCTGATGTTACTTTTTTCCTCACAATGTCCCGCAATGCATCAGTGAGAAACAAGAAAATAATCTTTTTTGTTGTTCACTTGAAATAGTGTTTCTAATTTTGGTTACATTTCAGCAAATCCGCAATCATCCACAGAAGTGTCATGAAAGGCTTACCTTTGCATACATGAGTCTTGTTTCATTGCAAAAATTGTTCCCATGTCAGTAAAAATTAAGTATATTGCACATCTAAGATTGAAAAGAGGCTGGAGTATCTTTTAATTGCCAACTGCTAGTCACAGTAAACCAAAAATTATAATAGACTCATTGAAAAGTTCCTTCCTGACAGCTGTACTTCTTGAGTGAGTGCACACTGTACCAGTATCTGAAAGCAAATTGAGAATTACTGGGAGAGACTCTGAAGAGCAGGAAAAGAAGTACACCTTTTTAAGTGAGAAACAAAAAAGAATAAAAACTGTCCTGTTACTACATTTGCAATGATTGTTATTGCTTTTTTTATTTTGTTGATACAATGCTGATTTGAAACTTTTTATCTAAAGGAAATTGGCAAATAATAAAATGGGTTTTTTTCAGTCAGTGTATGTGCGCATGTGTGCTTTCCTCTACATGCACATGTGCAAACTGTGCTGCAGAAAGTGTGGATTCCATGCAGGCACACAAGCACGGGGAGCAGAGCAGTCTGGGATGGGGAGAGGCTTTCTGGCATGAACTCGGATTAGGCAGGTTACTCAAGGGAACATGTTTCCTGAGACCTGAGAGGCACTTTGTAAGAACAAATATTTACTTGAAAGGCATTTTGCATCGAAAAGCAACACTTCACAAAGTGTTCTTGGAATAAAATGTTCAGCTCTTCTCCACAGATGTATATTGCATGTTCTCACCTCCATCCTTCCTTCAAACAACTGAAGTTATCTAGTATATTTAGCTATTAGCATGCTTGGCACATTTTCCAGCAGAGCCAATTTGCCAATAGAACATGGCTTAATGTAAATCCATGGGTGGTTTGGTCAGTGGTGTTTCTGCTTTCGCTCCTTATTATTAAGTTCTGCTTTTGATGGCAAAATAAGTGAATTTTCCTCTCTGCCCCTCATGTCTCCTAGCATGTATACCTTTGAGGTACACAGATATTCAGCACAGGAATGTTTTGTGGCTGCAGGGGATTCACTGGCACAAACAGGCAGCAAATACTGCAAAGGAAAGTACTGAAGAGCTGCAGTAGGTACTCTTGAGACTGATTTTCTTCTTCCTCCATTCTTAAATTTAGGTATCTGCTGTGATGTTTTGGAGAATACCACCTTGCTCTAGCAGGAGTTTTGCATTTCTTGCAGATGTTCAGGAGGCTTCCTGATTAGATCTCTGATTATCATTACCCAAATGGAGGTTAGGTGTGTATATGTGAACTGGCATGCAATTCACATTAGGAGGACTATTTTGTAGAAAGCAGAATGCTCTCACATACATGAAGCTGTTCAGTGGATCACTTGTTATATCATGTTTCTCTTTTTCTTAAAAAAACCCCAATTAACTTGCCATTAACTTGGTCACTAGCTCAATTGAGTATTAAGGGTTCAGTTACTTGCACAGCGATAACTCCTTTATTTGAATAATTGTTCATTTTAATGATTCCTGAATGAATGCTTCATTATGCATCATATCCTTATGAGAATAAGAAAAATGAAAGGAGCAGACCCCAGTGGCCATCTGTGGCTGAGGCAGGTGGAATCTGGGTCACGGAAGGAAGTCTTGCAGCCTGGCTGTGTATCTGCTCCTTCCCAGATGTGTCCTGGAAGTGGCCTAGGGCTCTGATTTGAGAAAACATTATGAATACGTTTAATAAACTTGTAACCATCAAAAATAAACTTTTACATTTAACTGGAAAGAGTAGTAGATAGCAAAGATGGAGTATTATAAATACCTGACCAGACTTTGTCACAAGGATCAAATAATCTTTCCTCTGACTTTACATAAATATAGTATCGCATTGCAAGTGATGAATTAATACTTGTGTGGTCTCATGGAAGAGCTGTGCAGATCAGTGAAAGCTGATGCTAACTGCATTTTCAAAAATAATAATGTCACCAAAATAATTCTAAAACTGTATTGCTGCTTGCTTGACAGAGATATTTATTCAACAGTCAGCTCACATCAAGGCAAAAGATCAGTTGAGCAAAGACCTGGCAGAAAGAAATAAGAAAGAAATGTTTCTTTAGATGATTTTCACTTGTGTCTTTTAATTCAGTTTCTTAACCCTTGACTATCAACTCCCTCAATTACCTCACTACGTCTGCAAGATTCATGCTCTAACAAGAATTGTCAGGTTTCACTTAAAAAGCTTTTAAAGGATTTAAAAATTGAAATATTGTTTATAAATATAGTATTTTTAAAGCATAGCATTGGTACTGAAATTATAACTCTTTAATAATATTTTTACTTACAATTATTTTATTGTTTTATTTTTAAGTGCTGCATTTGATTCAGGAATTAAATTCAGTTTAGTACCTTGTTTAGTTTCAATTCACTATTCACTCCAGTGGGGCTGCAAGAATTGCAGCACTACTTATCTTCTTCATTTCAGTTTGCTTCATGGGAGGTTTGAGCAGGTTTTTTATAATTGCTTCCCTACTATTTCAGACATTTTACCCCATATGTTATTGTGCATAAAAATTTGAATCTGTTTTCTTCCTGAAAAGCTGCACATAATTACTTATTAACAAGACTAATCTTTTCTTATCTTTAGGACATTCTGCCGATGCTTTCAGACTAGTCTGCAATTATTTTTTTCCTTTTTCATTTAATCTATAATAAATAATCTAGCATGCCAGGGTAATGGATTTCACCTGAGGACCTGAACATGATTTGCAGACAACAATTAATTAATTAGTTTCAAAACCTGTCTTAAACAGGTGAAATTGAAATGCAGTCTGCCAGCACACAGTCATTAGCAGTGTGTTGCACAAGTAGCTGTGGCTGCTCCATGAGCAGGTGGTGTAATCTGCTTCTCATGAGTATCAGGGCAGGTTCCTGCTCAATTGGCAGCATGTTTAAAAAAGTAAATAGTTTAAATCATCTGATTAGGTTGCTTACTGGCATTCAGATGTAACTATGTGCCATATGGACTTATGCAGGCTGACATTATGTCTGTTATAAATGTTTCAGAACACTGATCTGACATAATTATTGTTGTTCTTTTTGCAACCTAAATATTGCGACATATATTGTCCAGGCATTCTATTTTTACTTATAAATGCAATTTACTATATCATGTGGCTAAACTGCAAAAAATGTTAAAGGCAAATAGAGAATCTGGCAGAGCTAAACCCTGAAGAAACTTTTCATTATTCATCCTCTCTTATTTATACCAGAGGATCACTGGCTTTACTTTATACTGATCTATCACTACCTGTGACCAGTAACTTTAAACAGCCTGTGTTCTGTATTTTTCTGGTTTACTCTAACCATATTACTGCTTGAGGTGACCTCCTTAAACATATTTAGGTACATCTATAGAATTTGAATTAGTGGCATTGTAGCAGAAATCAAAAGTGTTGTTGTGAATATCATAATGGTATAGTCATAAAATATAGAATAAAAATGGAAGTATTTTTAAGCTTGTATAAAATGCATCAGAACCCCTTTTAATCTCACATTCAGTATCCAGTATCAGGTTGCTTTCAGTCTCAAATTAAATGACCTTGGAGTTCCTCCCTTGAAAGGGGGAAGAAGGGACAGGAAGGGAGAAAGAAAGAATTAAGGGAGTGAAGTAGTAGGGGGAAGTAGAGGGAAGAGAGAAGTAAGGCAAAGGCAGTCACAGAAGAAAGGGAAGGGGGAACAGAAATAGGCCATAATAATCTGTAAATTATAGTGGGTTTGCTTCCCCTTTTGTGAAAACAATATGAAAATCCTTAAGTCATTGTGCTTACAGGCTGCTAGAAATAGATGCAATCAAAATGTTTTAATTGGACAACTACTTTACACATCTGGCCAGTAACCAGTCCTTAAGTCATGTGTCTATTACTGACCCTCAATCACATATGAAGCTGAATACAAAAGGTGTATTTCAAAAAAGGATTAAATAAGCAGTATTTGAAAAGGTGTTTTCCCATTTTTCCTTCCCTAAATAAGTGATTAGCCTTCATTTCTTTATTAATTGACTCTTTTGTTGGTTTTCCTTTCAGAAGTCAGGCAGAGCAACCACTTTGGGTCATCAAGCTGTTTCTTTAATTGTGGCCATAAGCATTATTTCCCCAATACTCAAAAGTTTAATTAAAAATGACCAACAGCAAAATTATTTTGCTGTCTTGCATGTGATCCATCCAGGTCTGCTAATTACAGCTGCAACAAATATTACTCTCTTGCAGTAGACTATAATGTTCCTTCTTAACCTAAAGACAAATAATTTATGCCACTACTTTCCAGAGATTAACAGGAGCTTCTTTTGAGGCTTTCTTTCTTCACTTTGGTATTACCTTCTCTAGACTATGAACTAGAGGAGGTTTTTAACTAGAATTGCTTTTAGTGTCAGCTGGGGCTCTATGGACATACATCTTCTGCAAGGACTCCCAATTTTTTGTTCCTCTTTTTTTTTCTATGTTTATATCTGAAACACTTTCTCTACCAGTGTTCCTTATGCAGTCTATCTTTTGGAAGAAGTTTCAACTGTCTGTAGAGGACTAGCCTTCAACAATTAATGATATAGGAATTGTTTCTCAGTATCAAGGTCATTAAGTCAGTTATATAATCAGGTCATGCTTAATGGTCTGCAGCACTTTACTGATTTGAAATCTAGTGATTGAACTTTTTGTTTGTTTGTTGTTTGTTTTTTTGTTTGTTGTATTTTTTTGTTTTGTTTTTTGTTGTTTTTTTGTGGTTTGGTTTGGGTTTTTTTGGTTGTTGTTGTAGTTGCTGTTTTAAATTGAGCACTACCTACAAAAATAGATTTGTTTTCTCTTGGATGCAGTGCCTTCCATGTTAGAAAATATTAGTCTTTGCATGAATTTGTGTTTACCTGATGCAAGGCCACCCTGGTGTAAGACTTGTGGACTTAGCAGTACACAGCCTTCAAGTCTTCCTCAACTCTATGCTTTTTATTTTTCCACTTGCTAAAAATGTTGATGGGCCATCCATGTGGACTGTGCCTAACATACTGCATATATGTATTCCAAAGTCTATCTTTCTGAATTGTAAGCCACTCTGAAACACATCAGGTTTGTCTGCTGACTTGGATACACCAAAATTTTCATATGCATAGAAATGCAAAAATAAGTGTTTCCTGCTTTTGAGACACTTTCATCTAATTCCATTCCTTTCCAGCATCTACTGTGGAGTCAGTCAGCAGTTTCCATCCCTGTGTTACATACCTGCCTTTATTTTTGGATTCTCTACTGTGCAAGCTGTTCCTGCTGTACCTACTTACTCTTGTAAGCAAGAGCAAGGGATTTCAGGCAGTTTACTATTAAAATCTTAAAGATGACAAACAGTACACAGCTTAAAAGCAAAATTATCCTTCCTGGTCTAGAAAAGTTGGTCTGAATCATCTCTTCTTCTTATAAAACTGCCTTGGAAGAAGAGACTTTCATTGTTTCTAAGTGACTAATTAAAAAATGTCAACAAAGTTCTATACTTGAAGAAATGCTTTTGTTATAGATTAAAGCTTACAGCCTGTTAATGTGTATTTATATAGTGGAGTTTTATAAATTTTCAAGCATTTTTCAATATATAAGCTCTCAGAAAGAGGGGTTTTTTATTGAAAATGTATACAGGACACTTGAGGAAACCCAAGTGAATCGGTGGGAAGGCCGACTGACTTAGAACATCACTCCATTCCCAATCTAAGAAACCCCACCAAAATATACTGTTAAAGGTGGAAAACCCCCAAACTACTCTCTAGAATTGTTATCTAGATTAGCTGAAATTTCATACATTTACTTTGATTCTTTGATAAGCAGTCAATTATTTTAATATTTCTTGAAAGAAATCACAGGAAGAGCTCTTAGAAGTATTAATGTCCAATCTAGTTTTCTGTGGCATGAGGAGCATTTTTAAGCAGAAATAATTTGAAAGGACACTTTTAGTGCATTTTAAAAAATGTTTTTGTCCCTTTGCCTTCCCCTTATCTCCCCCTGCATTTGAAGTGTCCCTTTCCCTTGTTCTCAGGTGTGAGGTAATAATTTCAGATATTAAAAGAGTTTTTAACCTTTCAGTAGTAACTCATACTACTGAGACTTTTAAATAAAGTAATTAAGACTTATCACACCGTTGTGCATTGTTTGCTTTTGTGCAGTCACTAAATACGCACACATGAATAAGTAAGTGCTTCTACTTATAAAAAAAAATTTAAATAAAAAGTATAACATTATAATATTAATTGAAATAGCCTAAACATTCACTAAATATTAAGGAATCCTATGAGAACCCACATATTGAAGCTGTTAATACTCTTTTAAATAAAAAATACATTTCTGAAGCAGAAGTCTTTGAAATTCATCATAGAGAAAGCCGGAGGCTAGAGAAGTACCTTTGATTTTGTCATGAATTTCCATTGTGGTATAGCAGAGATGTAGGCCGTCAGAAATCCTGGCATTTCCTTTCTGATTGCTTTCCTCAGAAAAAGCTTGGCAGCTTCTCAACATAACAACTGAATATGAACATTCTGAAGAGCTAAATACAAATATTAGTCTTGCTACCCAACCAGCTGCAGCCCACATGGCACTGGCAATACAGCAGTAATATTAATGGCAAGAGAAGAAAGGGCAGAGGAAGGTCCCTAATGCATTCCTCCTTCTTGCCAAGGATTTTCTGGGCTGCCTTATGTCCTTTTCTGTAGGACCTCTGCCTGCTTCTGTTCTCAGTGACAGAACACAACTTGCTTGCTAAATACCAAAAGCATTTTAGTTGTTGATGGGAGCACTGCAGGCAGGAAGGAGTGTTAAAATTGAGCATTGTTAATGCTTCTTGCATGACAGATTTTTGCAGATTTAGGTAAATATTTTCATGTCTATGGTGTGCCAGCACTGAGCAGCAGTTGTTTCTTTGCAGATTCTTCATTCGAAGGATTAGGTTTATAAATGCTCTTTGGAAAGTCCCCATGAAAAATCCCTGGAATGTCCCCTTTCATCTTCTTGTTGCCATGACTTGCTGACACTCAATTCTGCATGAGTGGAAGTGAAGCTTCAGAAGAATTACTGCCTCTGCTGCTGGCCAGAGGGAGGAGGTGTCTCCTGTAATGTGGTCACCTTACAATGAGTTCTTACTAATCCTTCAACCAGAATAACAACTAACAAACTCATAGATAAACATCACATTTATAGAGTTAATGTAGCTCACTCCCATGAGTTTTGCAAGATAAAAATCCCAGTTGTGTGAATTTCAAGAGGTGACAGAGGAGGTTTCACTTTAAGGTGGTGTATATATGACTTGCTAGCTTGGCCTGCAATAGCATTCTGAAAGGTAATGGTTCTGTACATTCACTTTTCAGAGAAAACACTTATTTCCATTTCAGGGAATTTTACTTTTGTTTTGGTTTTAGTTTTCACCTGTTGAAGAGCTAATGCTGGTCTTCTGATCCCAAATTGAGGAAAAGGCAGAATTCTCATGTAGTTTTAAGAAGATTCTTCATTGTAAAAATTTGATCTTTCCAGTGTTTTTCAAATTAAAATTGCATCCTTTCTCAGAGATCCTGTTTTTACTGTCATATTATTATTCGTCAACAGAATTAGAACATTTTCCCCTGCTACTGATAGCTAGAAGGTTCTCCTACTGCACATCTTTTGTGTGTGTTTCTTGGACAGAACAGATAAGGCTTTACCTGTGGACTACACAGGTAAATCATGGACTACACAGGTAAACACAGTTAAAATTATTTGTATAGTTACCTTGTGTGGTTACCCACCTTCATAATTTTCTAATAGTTTGCACTGGTTTCTCTTGTATTGCAGGAGCCAGCTAGAAGTTTAGTTTATGTTTTCTGGACAGTGAACTAATATATATGATTTTTTGTTGGTGTTGAACTTTTCTGATGTCCTGTTGCAGAGAGAAATTGTTATGGTTATTAAAGATTGCTAATGTATATGTTAGAAGTTAATTTTATATTTCATATAAACTTAGTTTTTAGTTTAAAATTCTTAATCTTTATAGGTGGTATATGGCATGATAAACTGAGGCTTGGTAATGAGAACAGAAGGTGTACTTGGTTCTGAGAGCCTGTGCTTTTCTATCCTCAGAATAAATGGTAGAACTATTTTGGAGCAGGAGGAGGAAGAGGGTAAGTGAGGGTTAGGAGAGCTGATTCTGAGGTGGTGTAGCTGCCTGTAATAATGAAGTGCCAGACTTCACCCTGTAGTTAATTAAATTGCTTTTAGAGAATGCAATAATGGGAGAACATTTCCAAGTACTCTGCATAGTTATTGTATATCTCTCTGTGTCTGTAGAGCCAAATTAAATACATTAAATAAGATCTCAGGGGGTCAATTATGATGATAATACAAGTAGTGACAATGCAACAAGTAGTGATATTAATTTCATGAATGTTGCATAGGTATAAATCATTCAGTATTTGTTCCATTATATTGCCACAGAAATTGTAGGAGAATAGATAATACTCAGATGGTTGATTACTATTTATATTATTGTATTAGGTTATATTTACAGAGCAAGACTCCCCTCATTATATTACACTTTGGCACTTTATTGCAAGACTTTTCATTTGTTACTGTATTGTGAGACCTCAACAATTCACCCAGCACAAATGGTTTCAAAGTAGACATTGCATTAAAAGGATCTATTGTACAAAGCATTTCAGGGCTGTCTTCAGTTTTGCAAATTAATAGCAAATTAATGAACTTTGGTCTTAGAAGCACTTTGGTGAGAGCAACAGAGCCAGAAAGTAAGGATAACAGATGATTTATTAGGGAGCTGGTAGTATGAATTGCAGGAAACGTAAAACTGGATCTAAACCCTTAACCAGAAAAACCAACATAATGTAATAGAGAAAAGAGCCACAATAATTTGTGGGACTTATTATATAGCTTACTAGAGGGAATGTTGTCTGCATTGACCACCAAATTTGTCTCTTCTAATGTCAGAAACTCACGAGTCCATTTGCTGCCTGCCTCCTGTTCCTAGCAGCATGGTACACAGCATTGTATTATCTTTCTGCACTATTTTAATTGCCTGCTGTCTGAGAAAGACCAGACTCAGCACTGAGCCTGTGCCTCAAGGAGATTCTCCCCAAAACAGAGATCTGCAGAAAGAGGACTGGAGTAACAGAGAAAAGGTCGATGAAAATAGAATTAATAATTCTTGCAGAGATGTGGTTTTGTTCTTGGGGTGAGAAAGGGTGGTGACATTTAAAGCACTGCACAGCAGTATGGATTTTTGTCATGTAATGCCCAAAGTAAGCCCCATGTGGGTTACAAGAAATCAATACTTTTGTGGTGTAGGGTAGATCCTCAGCATTATTCATTACTAGGTTATTGACATTGGTAGGTGTCGCTAGTAAAGCCTGCCCTAAGCAAACAATTTTAGTAGAGGACTCCTGTATTATTACTGTTCATAGCAGAGGAGTTGTTAAATGACACAGACTGCAATATATAACCTAGAGAATCATAATTCATATTTGTGAAAGAAGTGGTAATGCTGAGATAATGAAACTGTCAAGGGTTCACAAAACAGACTTACTGAGTGCTAGCAGTGAAGGCCTTTTGTTACATTTATGCTTGAATTTCAGCACACACGCCTATTAAAAGATTGATTTTGATGTCCTAAAACTCAATGAAGATTAAAAGCCACTTATTATTTCTTATCAAAAATTGAAGCAGAAAAACTCCTTTAGCTCTCAGCATTCTCTCTTTATAGTCTCTGTTAAGTTTATAATTGCTACCAAACATGGCAAAATTTGCTTTTTTGCTTTCATTTTGACAATGATGGGAATGAAGATCTCTGAATCATTGAGTTGCAGTCTTTGGTCAGTTGGAAGTCTCCAGCCAAGCCTCCTGCTTAAAGCATGGCTAGTGGTAGTATCTGAACAGGTTGGCCAGGGCTTTATCCAGCAGGGTCTTGAAAACCTCCAAGAATGCAAACTGGACCCCTCTGGGCAACCTGCTCTACTTGTGGGAATAAGGGGGTTTCCCTTTATCCAGGCACAACTGTTCTTGTTTCAGTTTGATCATTGTCTTTTGTCCTGCCACCACTGCAAAGAACCTTTGTCCTTCGAGAGCTTCCCTGTAAAGTACCAGGAACTGCTGAAAGATTCCCTGAAGCTGTCTGTGCTCCAGGCTGAACAACCCAGTTCCTTCATGTAGTCTGCACAGGGCAAGTGCCCTCTTGGTGGCCCTCCCCTGGACGAGCTCAGGAGATGTTTAATGATAAGTGTAACTGTTGGGAGTGGCAACTTCTTTCTAGATAAGTCTTTGAATAGAGTTAGTTTCTGAAGGTGAAAACCATCTAAGCAAATGCAATGCACATGGATGGGCCCAAACTAGCAATAACACCCTTTGGCATAATAGGTACCAGAGAACTGAACACTGGCCTCCATTTTCTGTGTCATGTTATCCACTCTGTTGCCATGTAACCATGTACATAATCTCCTGTTTATCAAGGATATGCAGGATATTACAGCTCTAGCTTTTTGTTTTAACCAACAAACAAATGTATATGTGTCTTTCATGAACCTCATCACTGGTACTTTTTGTAGGAGTCAGTTGTTTACCAAAATTGAAGATTAAGAACTTTGAAAGAATGAAAAGAATACTCTGTATTCTTACAGAGTGATGATAGTTTAGAGATACCGAGTTTTAAAATGGTACTTTCCTCACCAACATGCAATTAAATAAATCCGCTTACTGAAAAATGTAGTTTAGAATATTTGTATAAAAATAGTCTTATTCAACAAAATTATACTTTCTTGTCATATTTACATGTTTTTAAATGCCAAAGCAGGGTGTGTAGTTTCCTTTTCTGTTGCAAAGCATAGTCTGTGTCAAGACAGTAAGAAGGATAATAGCATGTGGCTCTACCACTGCCTTCAGTTAATTGAGCATTTTGTCAGATTCATTAGAAGTCATTTTGTGCTTATTGACTTCAGCAGATTCTCTTGTTCTGTAAGGATGTCATTGAAACTGAATTTTAAGCTTAAAAACAATCATTACTTAAAAAGAAAAAAGATTGGGTAGATAACTAAAAATACTAGCAGTGACAATCAAAGATTATTTTAATTTTGGGAGAAGAAAGCCAGCATAAAACTGTTTTCTGCACTCTCTTCACTTTTGGAAGAACTGAACTTTTAGTTCTTCTATCCAATACCCACACAGGTGGTGGTAGTTCCCTCTTGCTGTGCTTAATTTCAGTGCTATGTGATATTATGCACAGCAAATGTCTACTCTACCAACTATTTTCTCCTCCCTGGAGGTGTAACATGCTTGTTTAGCTGTTCCCAAGTGAGGGTCATTTTTGATCAGGTTTGGAAAGTTCTCCCAGAATTCTGGTGCTTTTCATCAAAAAACTGCTGTACCCGTCAAGTTTTCCTGGAATGGTTGGAAGGCCATTGTATATGATTTAAAAGCATGAGTGGTTCCTTTTAAAAATATCTTTGCATTATGGAAAACAAATATGCTTTGGGAAAAAAAATGACAGTTTGTAAGGAAGCCTCCTGTATTATACTAGAACTTTCTGCCTCTAGGAGGTTTTCTTGACTCAGGGTAGTATTGTTATGCCTAAAAGAAACAGAATGTATGGAATAGGCAATTTTCTGATGTATTTCTGCAGTTTGAATTATATCAGTTTTTCTCTCTTACTGGAATCTACTGTTGTGTTCTTGTAAGTAGCAGGGTGGAAATTAGCTCTGCAATTGCAAAAACAAATGTAAAAACACAGCAGTGAAATCTTTTCTTCTGAAGTGATGCAGCAAGTAACTAGTCCTGTAATCCTGCAGCTGTTGTTGCAGCTTTAATAAAAGGTAGGTACACATTATAGAATACCTCATTGAAGTAATTTCCCAGTCTTGGTCTCCTTAATTAATCAAAACTCGGAACTCTGAATACCATATTTGCTTTGTCTTTTCCCATGTGCAATACTCCCTTCTGCTGCAAAGTAGGCAAACTGAGGAAATGTACACATATCCCTATTAAAAGGAGGAAAAAAAAAAAGGAAGTTTATTACATTTAAAGACCAGACTATTTATTCCATGACCTTTATGGAATCCACTCTTTCTAAATTAAAACCTATAGTTTATGGTCAAACATCTGTTTAGGTTTATGGAAATCAGTATGCAGAAATTACCTTATCACTGTTAATGACTTTTTACTTATTGTATGTATCATATGTGTATCATATGCATTGTTCAAATTTGTCACTCATCTCCAGCAGATGAGCCTGATTATGTTTGTGTTTAATAGATCAGTTGCATGTTGCTAAGAGTAAATGGGCAGCCTAATGAGAACATTTAACAAAGAGTCACCTCTGGTCTGTAGGAAATGCACAAATGGATGCCCATTTGGTTGTCAGGTCATGACTCTGGCTTTGCATCTATGCACTCAAATTCTGGTAAGGACTTTTCAGACAGCATGAGCGTCAAGTTTCAAAAGATAATCTCTATTCCAACTCTGGAAGTGAAACCTACATTTTCTTGCAAGGCTACTTGATGCTTTTAATAAGATAAATGGCTTGAGAATATTTCTACTAGTGAAGACAAAGAGGGTTCCCTGTTCATTCTCGAGTGAAATATCTGCACAATAGTGCACATACATCCTTCTTATGTCACCAAGTTACTGGCCTGCTTGCTTATATGTTTATTTCTCTACCTTCTTCATAAAGATAGATAATGGCCATTCTAGTCTGTGCTGGGTTTTGGTTTTTATTGCACATTCTTCTGGGGTTTATTCTGCATCTTTCCAGTTCAGCAGTCTTTGCAACCACAAAGTGCTGCAAACCTGTGAATATCTTAGATATCTGCCATAAGGGAGTGTTAAAATGTTTTTTGAGGGCTGTGCTGTGGGTTTTGAATATTTTAGGTACTTGTATCAGTGTGCACTAATGAATCCATTCAGGATTTTTCTCTTACATTTAAATTGATCCTAGAATGCAATGAGCACCCATTTCTTGAAGAACTGAAGAAAAGGAAAGTCTAGGAAGAAATTAGGGAGTTCAGAGGAAGGCGGAAACATAATGAAACAGACTATTTAAGAACAGATTATTTTTTGGTCTTTTTACCTACCATACCTGATCTGTCTTGGCAGTTTTCTTCTCAGATGCAAGTGAAACAAGACAGATGAATATATAGGGTTGCCTTGTTCAGTTAACACTGTGTATCTCAGAAACAAGAATAAGCAGAAGGTGCAGTCTGAAAGTGATGAGATCCTTGGAGCCAAGATAAACATTTGTGGTTTCAGTCCTTAGATAAAGAAATATATTCTGTACTGGAGAAAAACACATTTGGGTTTTACTTTCAAAAAGTCAATAAAGAAAATGAGGTAGTGCATTGGCATATTACCTAAGATTTATGTAAGAATAAAATTCTTTAATGCTATTCATTTCCTCTCTGAGTGGTGGATTTGTAAAGACTTTATTGCCAAGTGACATGTAAAGCAGAGGCCAATTTTGTTCCTTTTCCCTTATTCAGGAGTTGTCTTCTTACCTTCTCTAATTGTTTCCATTACTTTAGTTTACTTTTAGTTTTTGTAAGTCATTTCTCATTTATATTTCTAGTGATTTAATTACATGTTTGGCATAAATGAAAGTTTTAGTTCTAAGCAGGGGGGATTCAAAAAAGGTAATTTGTGCAACTGTCTGGAGACGTAGCTTCTACCTGGTTGTGTGCAACAACATTTACCTCTGTGAGGTAAATATTTCGGTTCTAGAAAAAGATGAGTACCTGAAACATAACAATTACACCTTTAAAGTTGTTGTACAAGTAGTTTAAAGATTAGTGAAAATCGTAAAACCTGGTCTGATATCTGTGAAGGGTTCATTTGATTTGAATTTTCACCTGAGACGCCTCATTGCAACTTTTCATGAAAACACTAGAGGACAAAAATAATACCTTTAAAAGTTACACAGACATGGGGTTTTCCTCTTATTTCCTTTCATGTTTCAACAGTAGTTCTTCCCAAATTACTAATGATATGTCAACAGTACATTTATATGTATATCTCCAAAATACCTCTAGAAGGACATTGCTTTTCCAAATCAGACATACTTGCTTTATCCCTGTGGATTGAAGGCTGTTGGTAGCTGGTGTTCAGCATTCTGATCTTCTTGAGCCAAGCTCTCATGAGCTGAGGACATTTTGTCCCTGTAAGAGCACCTCCAGCTCTTATTCTGCTCTGCTTATTAGCTACTTCAGGCTTTTGCACCATTAGCTTTAGAGAAAATGATGAAAGACTAAGAAGCCCTGTGTACAAAATTTTTAACTGATTTTTCTTCTATGCATATTGCAATTTTATTTTGAAGGTTTTTACACATCACTTGTATTGCTGTTTCCCCCTCTCTTTCACTTTTATTGGGATTCCTTTTCCCTTATCAAACCAGTCACTACGCACACCCATGTCATGGTTTAACCCCAGCCAGCAACAAAGTTCCACACACCCACTTGCTCATTCACCCCCTTAGTGGTGTGGAGGAGAGAACTGGGAAGAAGTAAACCCTTGTGGGTTGAGATAAGAAAAGTTTAATAATTTAATAAGTAAATGTATTACAGTAAAGTACATTTTTACATAGAAAGTAAAATATAATAATAATAAAAGGATTCTGTTGGTAGTTTTAACAATAACTGTAAGTTAAAAGGAGAGAGAGAGAGAGAGGTAAAACCCAAGAAGTAAGTGATGCAGTTGCTTACCACTCACTGACCAATGCCCAGACTGTCCCTGAGCGGTGATTGGCCCCTCCCAGCCAGCTCCCCTCAGTTTGCACACTGACCATGACATTCTACAGTATGGAAAATGCCTTTGGCCAGTTTGGGTCAGCTGTCCTAGTTGTGCTTCCTCCCGGTTTCTTATGCACCTGCTCACTGGCAGAGCTTGGAACACTGAGAAGTCCTTCACTTGGGATAACCGCTACTTATCAACAACCACATCAGTTTGTGCTAAATCCTAACCACAGCACGGTACCATCTATTAGGAACAAAATCAACTTGATTCCAGGCAAAACCAAGAAAACCCACAACACATTTTACTGGACTTTGGTACTTGTGACATACATCACATAGGTAATCACTTGATTTCTCAAAAAGAAGATCCAGTGGTCTTGAAAGCTTTCAGGTTAAGTGGAACAGCATAGAAAATAGAACATTTTATTGTGTAAAAAACATTAGCATATTAGAAGCTCAGTGCAGGCTTCAGTGAAGAATTCTAGATACGAGTTTATACAATACAATAATTTGTGTCTTTCCTGTTTGATTCAGGTCATTGCCATTGTTATGGATATGTTTACAGATGTGGATATTTTTAGAGAAATCGTGGAGGCATCTGCTAGAGGGATTGCAGTGTATATTCTGCTTGATGAATCGAACTTCAGTCACTTTCTGAAGATGACAGAGAAACAAGGCTGTCAAGTTCAGAGACTCAGGGTAAGGCATCCTGTCTTCCTTTGCATGAACATTCACCACTTACTCCTCCACAGCCCACTGAAAAGTGATTATTATTGAAAAAGTGGTTATTAAATACTGATTTTTAAAATTAACAAACAGGTGTAAATAGGTAAGCTCTCAGCCGAACTTTCTCTACAGATATATTTTTTTTAAGTATATTTTTCAAGTGTCAAAACAAGAACATTTTCATAGAATGTCATAGCTTTCATATATAATTTATAAAATAATTTTCCATTATTGTGTATTTAGGAATACAGCATGTTTGTAAAACTAAGCTTTTTTTTTATCCTTTCTCCTATAGTTGCCTGCAAATAAAGTCATAAGACTTAGATAAATTAATAAGTTGTGTACTTCATTTTATGATTTCTTCTTTAAGATTCTGCATTAAAATACTTTAGGAGGCCCAAGATTCTATTTTAATAGTGTTTTCCTGAAAATCCGTATTTCCATGTCTGTGCTTTGTCCTATTGCTTTTAGACATTAAATATGTAATTTTAGCCTGTAAGAGAGATAACAAGATGACATTTACATTTTCACGAGATGTCCTGCATTGCCCAAATGTTTATCAGAGATTAGAATACAAACCATGAGCTGCACTGAACTGACATAAGTGTTTCATAAGGACTTCTTGGTTTACTCTACTGTTGACAGACATAAAGAAGTTCCAAGGATGTTGTTGGAGTCTGCTTGCAAAGTTCTGAGCACTGCCTTAGCTCATAGCTCCATTTGAAGTTCCTTGCCTCTGTAACTAGTTAAGCTACATTCATGCCAGTCAAAAGTATTATAAAAGCTCTTTTTAGCAGCACCTATTTTAAGAACCCAGTCCAGGAATCAGAGATGTGGTGTATTTGTGAGGATAAAGAGGACTTTTTGGTGGATGTTTGGAGCAAACTCCATTTTATACCCATTTTTTACTCTGGAGTGTTGACTTATGTCCTCAGAAATATTCCCACTCTACTTTCCATGCTTGTTTCTTGCATAGGAGTCTGGGATTGCTGTCTGGTGGCCTAATACACAGACTTGTGGGAACTTCTGAGGAAAAACCACCAAAACTGTGATGTTATATAAACACTGGTAGTGATTGCCTTTCATGAAGTCAGTATTTGGCAGTACTTCCATATTCTGGAAGTTGAGATAACACCATTTACTGATTACTTGGGTTAATTATGCCGTAGAGGTTGCCAAAAATTATCTATGTCTATATATTAAATGAGTTTTGTCCTTCCAAAATATAGAAAATTAGGAGTGTGCCTTTAAAGGGATGTCTTGAAAATGTCATATGCATTTTCAAAATAATTCCATGCAGTGTGTATCCACAGCTGTTGCAAAAGCTTACCTACTTTGGATTCAAGGATGTCTTTTTAAGGCAGTTTTATAGACTTTTAGGTATTTGTACTATGGTTGAAAATTTAATATACATAGATTAGAGTGGATTTTGTATGGATTAGTGTGGATTGGAGGGGTTTGTATGTAACTTCTTCATTGACATTGTATTTTTACATTTCTGATTTTTGGCAGGAGAAATAAAATACATCTTTACTCTGCAAGGTTAACTTAGAATACTTTGAGTTTTATCAGAAAATAGAAAATATATGCCAAAGAGCTAAGCAATAATCCTGTTGTGTGCTGAGTTTCCAGTTTAGCTTGAAATAAAACAGTTCAAATTAATGGTGTTCTTATCCATGGGCTACTCCCAGTGACTGTTGCTCTGAAAATAGCAGTTTACTACTCCTGCATTTTAGCTCCTGTGCCTTTTTAGAGGATAAAAGGGAAATGCAGGTGACTATGAAAGAACAGACAGTATTTTGAAGATGTTTTCTCCCTTTCCTTTTTTCACATCACTCAAGGTTCAGAAAAAAGGTAAGCATCTTCAACTTTTTGTACTCTTGGCTTCTGGCCTTGCCCTTATATTCAGTGAAGGCAAGAAGAGAGCAGAGCTCTATGGGTCTATTTCTTTTCCTGAAGATGTAGCACCAGCAGCACTGGTCTTGTTATTGTCTGGCATAATTTGGTTCAGTCTTGTTGGAGTATGGATGATGCTTCTTAGTCCTGACACTCATGATGAGTTTTCTGCAAAGCCTTTCAGACTCAACACCTCTGTCTCTTTTTCTCTCCTTTTGAATCAGTAAAAAAACCGAGATGCAGTGATGAACAAAACTGTTTTTTTTAGTTCACATTTATAACTAAGTTATCTTCTGTATGGAAAAGAAAGAGTATTTTGTTACTAAATCTTCATTAAATGTCTGTGCAGACAGTTTTTCTCATCTGTAGTCTGACTCCTGGGCATGTTTTCTTCTTTATTGAAACATATAACTGAAAAAATTGATGGACCATATATTCCATCATTATTTTGTGAATTCCATATAGGAAACTATGAAATCAGGGGGTTACTAGGATTCGTTCTAGTCTTTCCTGCAGCATCTTTTCATTTAGGTTGTTTCTTACTTAATATTCATTTTGACATCACATCTATCAGTGGAGCTCAAATAATTCCTTTCCTGTACTTTCCCATTTCTCTTTCCCAGTTTCATTAGTTTTCTGGCTGTACTGCATTTGTCCTCAGTAATTAATTGTTTCTTTTTTGTTTTTTTTCTCTACCTGAGCTTTCTTTGATTAACTTTCTCACTGGTCTGACTTGCTTGGTCAGCAGTTCCTTTGCGTAGAAAGATGAAAAGTTGTTACAGATTCAAACTTTTTTTTTTTTTCCAGGTGATTTTTCAGATGCTAATGGTAAATTTTTTCACTTTTTTTTCTGCTACTGACAGGTATTTTATTTGATATGACGTGAGACAGTGGAGGTTCTATGCTCTGGAGAAACCTCTTTTTTTACTCTTCTGCTAATGAAGAACCATTTTGCTACAGGAGGATATTGAAAGCAATTTAGCAGGACCTGATTATTATCTGATAATGCTCTCAACATTTTTAATGAATTGCAGGAAAGGGAAAATTAAACCACTAATTGATTTTATTTTCCTTCTTTGAAATCTACTCCCAGATATGCATGTTTAAATACACAGTAGTAGCTGTTCTTGAGACCTGCTTGCAGCCTGGTTTTTCTCACCAGTGTTACCAAAATCATCAAAAGTTTGCCAGTACTTCCACATCTAAGGCAAATTTGGTTATTGAATAGCCACTCACAGCATGATGTTGTATCTGTGAGCAAATTCTGTGATAAGGACCAGACTCCAGTCATGTCTTGAGTAGTGATCATTAAGTCATATTCAAAGTCAGAATAGAAGTGAACTTGAAAACTACTTGGCATTTTTACAGCACATATGTGTTCAATAGCTACTTTTTAAACTGACAATCTGTCACAAGTGGTATCATCCAGGGGTCAGTTCTGGGTCCAATGCTGTTTAATATTCTCATAAGTGATCTGGATGAGAGGATCAAGTGCACCCTGACAAAGTTTGCTGATGATACCAGATAGAGTGAATAAGTGGGCACTTTGGAAGGGAGAGCCACCCTGCAGGGGGACCTGGATTAGCTGTAAGAGTGGGCTAGCAAGGCCCTTATGAATCTCAGCAAGCATGAGGGTAAAGTCTTGTACCTGGGAAAGCATAATCCAGGAATGCAGCACAGGCTGGGATATGACCACTGGGGTTCAGCCCATAACAAGCTCAGTGTGAGTGAGCAGTGTGCTGCTCCTGCAAGGAAACCAACAGCGTGCTGGGCTGCCTCAGCAAGGGCATCACCAGCAGAGATGGACAAGTCTTTGTGCCACTCTACTCAGCACTTGGAATAGTGTCTTCAGTTTTCACCTCCACTACTTAAAAAAATATATAGTCTGGAGAAGGGCCAGAGAACGGCCATAAAGATGATCCAATATGAAGCTGCTATATGAGGAAACGCTGAGAGATTTGATTTTTTTCAGCTTTGAGAAGAGAAAGGGAGACCTTATCACTAAGGAACAATATGAGAAATTTGACTATTTTTCCTTTAAAACTGTTAGGTTAAATATTAGGTAGACATCCATTTTCTTTGTACGTATTCTTGACAGCATGTATGGGGCAAGTAATGGACCACTGATAAAAGCAGTGCCTACAAGTAAAAAGTGCTGAAATGAAATGTTTGAGACCAGTATACTCACTGTAGAGATTTTACTAAGGAAAATAAATGTGTAATGGTGCATAATACTTCAAAATTTTAGATCATGGTTATGTGGCACTCTCTGGAATGAAAATGTAAAGAAAATGATAAGAGGTTAGAGCTTGTTTCTTGTTCATCATTGAGTGTCATTTAACTGGATAGCACTGATGGCTATTATAAAACTGCAGCCACTGGATGTTTTAAATGTTCCTGAGTGTCCTGTAAACTCTTGGGCAAGAGAGAAGATCCATTCATAAATTAATGATTGCTTTCCCCACAATGATGCTGTGATGAGCACACTGCTGTTAGGAGAGTCCTATAGCCTGAGGATGAAGTCAGGCAGGAGGGTGAATCCCAGCACTTCATACCAGATGGGGCTTGTAATTCTGTATGTATATGTTTACTGCTTCTAATCCCAAGTGGAACGCATTGTTACATTTCATATATGGTTTGCGTGATTTGGGACTTTGGGTGGTTAATAAAAGTGTGCATTCCTGGCACCTTAATTAGAGGGTTTGGAGATGGTGAAGAATGCTGGATGAACTGTGCAGGAAAAGGAAGTGTTATGTGAGAAAGGTAAGCATGATCTTTTGCACTTGTCACATTCCCATCTGGTAATGGATGATCTACCAAAGGAGGAAAAGAGTTCCGAATCGGTGAATAGGGATGGAAAAGCTACAGGAGGAAAAATACTGAAGAGAAGGTAAACAAAAAGGAGAACAGAGTGACTACAGTGATTACAGTTCTTCTTAAAACCTCCCAGGAATTTAATGTAAATAATTTTATTCCCTTTTTACATATGCCTACTTAAAGTTATATTTCAACTTATGTGTACCTAAGGCAAAGCTTTTTTGTTTGTGTAGTATAGCAATTTGCAAGCCATTAGACTTGGTTGTGCCTCCAGCATTGATTCCCAAATTATATCCTGTCCAATACTGATCAGACATTATCTAAGTAACATTTAATGTGTTCAACTGACATGTCTTTAGGCCAATATTACTTGTTATGGGCACTTGAAAATGTATAAGCTGCTCTCAAGTTACCTTTTTCAAATTATAATGACATAAATATGTTTAAATATAATTAAATATGTCTGAAATACACATATAATTATGTGGTATATAGAACTGGGTAAAACAGTCATCAAAGTAAATGCAAATTTCATTACTAATTCACAAGATTTTATTAAAGTAAGGGGTTACTATTATGGTTATCTTTAGAATGGGTAAATTTCAGTATTTTCTTCTTTTCAGGAATTACTATTTCCATAGTATTTATCTTTCAAAAGAAAGTTTTTAATATAATTAGTTAAAGCTTGAATAGCTGCTGGTAAAAAAATTACTTTCTTCAGTATGCTTGTTCAAAGTTCAATAAAATCAATTTGGAAAAGCACAAAAATTGATTTTCATCAAGAAGACAACTTCTAATTGGAATGCAGAAAACTTAAAAGACAGGACATTAGGTTGGCAAAAGTGATTAGCAATTAGAGATGCAGATTTGTGTATATCTGGCATTCAGTAATGCAATTTGGGTTGTTATTAATTCTTTTGTAGCTCTTTCTGGAAATAGACCTAAGTATCCACCTGTATTTTTGCTTTTAAATTTTTTACCTTTTAAAATTTTACAGTGCTTCTAGATAATATTTCTTTTATTTTTCTAATGAAGAGATAAGCTTTATGTTTAATATTTTCTAGACATGTTTTACATTTGCTAGCTCATGAACAAAAGAAATTCTTAAATGCTGTCTTTGTACATTTTAACTGAGTTGAATTTGTGTTCAAAGCTTGACAAAAATGCAAAGCAAAAACTCACCTAACAGTGAATGAAGTTTAAAGAACTTTGATAACTTGAGTTAAACCCTGGTTTTCCCACTCATCGGCTTTTAAGTGTAACTCTTGCTTCTGTGGTTTGATTTTTCATTTGGTAAAAGTTTCAAAGTACCAACACTGAAATATACACTGATTTAGTAAGCATGTATTATTTGGAAATGTGCTTTCATGTCATGGATATTTTCTCCTAATTTTTTAAATGTTCTGTTTGGAAAGAATAAAGTTCATTGGATTATAGTAGATATTATCCTTAAAACTCCTACAGCCTTTATCTACCAGAAATTTATATGTTTTAGGCAAATGTAGAAGTGCTCTGATAGATAATGAGGGTTTATGTCACTGATTGCAAACTCAGTCATATTTTACAGACTGAAATTTTAAATGAATTTGTAAGTTTGAACATCTCTACCGCTTCCTGAGGATGGGAAGTGAAGAAGGAGATGCTGGTCTCTTCCCCCTGGTATCCAGTGACAGGATGCATGGGAATGGTTCAGCCCACTGCAGGAGGTTTAGACTGGACATCAGGAAGCATTTCCTTATTGAGGGAGTTGTTAAACAGTGGAACAGGCTTCCTAGGGAAGTGATCAATGCCCCAAGCTCCTCAGTCCTTGAGAGGCATTTGGTAATGCCCTTGATAATTTGCTTTAACTTTTGGTCAGTCCTGAATTTGTCAGGCAGTCAGAGTAGATGATCACTGTACATCCTTTCCACCTGAAATAGTCCCGTCCCATCCCATCCCATCCCATCCCATCCCATCCCATCCCATCCCATCCCATCCCATCCTTTTCTATTTATTTAATCCTCCTGATTTTGGTGGAATTACGATGCACACAGTCTTTTCCATTTGCTTCATGAACAGCCTTTCCACCTACAGCTGACCTTTACAGAGCACATCTGTGATCTGCAGCCTGCCCTTGTGGCAGTTCTGGTGAAATGTGACATTCCTGTCTGTTCACAGGTCTTACATTCCATGATTTCCATATGTACAGAGTATATAATAATTGTGCAGATTTTTGGTTTTTACTGCCAATGCTAAATTATGGATTTTACTCCCACTGGAAAACTTAGGGTTGCTAGAAAAACTATTCCAAGGCTAGAAGCTACAGTAAATATTGTGATCATTCACAGTTATATTCCAAGCTGCTTTTATGTCTTGTGAAGTATTTTGTGTTCCATAGTTACATAAAGTAGATGCTTGTAGGTTGGTTTGCATTGAATATAAATTTTAGCTTTTCTATAAGTAAGAACCTTTTGTGTAACAATTTCTGTTAAATGTATCTTTTTTTCTACATCCCCATAAGAACTTTTTGAAAATTGTTATTAGTACAGTCTATAAGGTATAGTAACAACTTCCTTCAAATTTTCTCTTTCCATGATCATAAAAACCCACATGACAGTAGAGACAGAAAAATGAGAAGATGCTGACTTAGCTGAATCAGTTTCATCAGTAGTTTGGGAAAAAATTTCATATTTTTGAGATCCGGCGTGGAAAATTTCCCAAGTGCCATTTACTGAGTTTGCATGAATAAAGCATAAATCTTAACAGAATTCAAAATTAGCTTCTGCATTGAGTTTGTGCTACCTCTGAATGTTGTGTTAGCGTCCCTGAACTTAAAAATATGATAGATAAATTTTATTGGTGGTAAATCTGCAAGGGATTCTAGCACTAAGTGGTATCATTTGGTGGATGATCTCAGAGTAGGATATAGTATTTGTAGACTTGTTCAATTAAAATAAAAGTGATCTTGGCTCTTTTTAAGTGTTCTCTATGATTAGCTGAAATATTTGGAAATCATATAAACATGTATCAGCTGATGGAAAGAATTTTTTTTTAAATACAAAACCACTTTCCCTTGTTGAAGATATCTTCTGCCAGAACGTCTTTTTGGAAGTTTTGGCTATGGAAAAGTATAATTTCATTTTCTGAGGCCTAGGGAATCTCATCAATCTTGAAGACAAGACAGTAACTGGCCATTTTGGGTCCCTGGCAATAAATTTGGTCAGCATTTCATTCCCTGCAGAATTTATTAATGTGCAATAATTTAACTTTTCTCCTACTGTTCCTCTGAATTTTAGCTCCTTGAATGTTAAACATGGACTATAATAGACAAAGTAAAGTGTTTTTATTGTCTTTTTCAGAATATGAGAGTGCGGACAGTGAAAGGACAAGATTACTATTCTAAAACAGGAGCAAAATTCCATGGAAAAATGGAACAAAAATTTATTCTTGTTGACTGTAAGAAAGTCATGTATGGTTCTTACAGGTAAGATCAATCACTGAAGTGTCTGTAGCAAACCTGTCATCTCAGTACTGTTGGTATAGCAAATTTTGAGATTTTGTATTTGTGAAAATTCTTCTAGGGAATCACATGGGTAAATTTGATAATGTTTTCTGTAATTTAACAAGTTTTCATAGATACTTATTGCTAACTAGCCTAAGAGATCCTCTGTTCATTTTTCACAAATAAGAAATAAAGGATATAGGTTTTGCTACAGCTGAAGAAAAAAATCCTGATTTGTCTTTTGTTGTCTGAATTATTCTTGTTTAACATTCACTCCAGAGAAGTGAGTGACAAAGTTTTTTTCATAAGATAGTTCCTCCATGTAATAATCTTCTAAAGCTAACATTAGAGACTGCTTCTGTGGCTCTCTAGTATATGATGGTCAAATTAAAAATTGCCCATGTCTCTCTCTCTGTGTTTGGCTAAGTTTCTGTATTCTGTTTTCCTTTTATTTCCAGTGTATGTGAGCAAAACAGGCTGGAAGAGCCTTGCAGAGCTGGAAAAAACCTAAGTTAAAGCAGAGACAATCTTAACTCACACATTATTAAATATTTTCCTTCTTTTCATGCTACACGTTTCTCTTTTGCCCAAGTGAGTTAGTTTCTGCCAGCTTAGTGCCTGGGTGCCAGATCCACAGCCACTGTCTTTCATAGATTTCCACCACTGTAAGCTTTTGGAAATCTGACCTTTTATTTCCTCCAAGACTCAGCCAGCCCCAAATTCAGACTGACATGTATAAATGGTAGTGAGGTAAGTGATAAGTTCATAAATTACTGTGGGTAAGAGACTGCAGGGAGAGTCTGCATGCTTTGACATCTACGCACAGTGTCATAGTCTGTGAGAATGGGATAGGTTTTCTCATTCCAATTTGAAAAACAGCACTACTTGAACACCTTGCACCACAGGGGCTGGAATCATCAATTTCTGTAGAAATTAGGCCTTCTTGGTAAAAGAATCTAGTGATTTGTAACAGGAAAAACAAGTCTTTTAGAAATCTGTCACTGAGCTCAATTTAAAGTTTAGCGGTATTTTCAAATATTATATGTTAATTGTGAGAAGTAATGGGTAAAAAACTTATGCAGAATGATTTGATTTAATCTTGATACACTATAACTTCCTGAAAAATACAAAAACAGCAAAAAAAACCTTAATCAGTAAGCTATTTTTATGAACAAAGCTAACCTATTTTCTAATATCTAGAAGAAAAATGCAAATAAATAAATTCTTTATTTTTTTCCTTTTTTGAAATAGGATTTCAAAACAATTGTTTTCTTTGCTGTAACCTGTAAATTGTATGTTTTTCGCTCCATGATATTAGTCTTGTTGCAGCATCCTTAATGTACATGTTAATATATTTTATCTCATTTTGTAGCTGTAAATTAATTGCAGCTACTTACCTTTGAGCATGTGTTCAGCCTTTCACAGCAGAAAAGAGAAAAAGTATTATCAAAGTATTATCATTGCAATTAAAAGAAATTTTCATATCCAATGCAGTGTGCATATTAGAAAATGTAAACTTTTTTTCAAATTCTGAGATGCATCTTTTTGAAAATGCTTAGAATGAAGTACATTCCAAATTGCTGAAACACTCCTGCATGTTACTTCAAATGTATTTTTTTCACAACATAATCACACAGTAACATTATCTGACTGGAGAGATAATACAGTGGGTATAGGTTAGTTCTGCTATAGACTTTGTAGAAGTGATTTTTTTCCATTAGGTATTTGTACTTTACTGTTCTACATTTGTGAATCCTGTTTTAGAATACTTTTATGAGAGCAGTTATAAGGGTAGTTATAGACTCATTCCTGCTCCCACTGAAATAAGTGGAAAATCTCCATCTGAATTTAACTGGTGTTAGATTAGACCTCCTGAGTCCAAATTACATGAATCATGCCGTCAACTTATTTAGAAGGTACTTTTACAAACCCAAGGTTTGTGTAAAAGCTTTCTTCTCAAGAAAGATTGGTGCAATACTTTAGCTTAAAAGAACAGTATCTAATGGTCCTTTTTCTTCTTTCAGCTTTATGTGGTCATTTGAAAAAACCAACCTCAGCATGGTTCAGCTTATCACAGGACAGCTTGTTGAATCCTTTGATGAAGAGTTCAGGACACTGTATGCCCGTTCTTCCGTTCCCAGTTCGTTTGCCCCAGAATTAGTACGGGTAAACAGTCGCAAGACACTCTGGGATAATGATACATACCAACATTCAGTGTCTTCCTTGGCTTCAGTTTCTAGCCAAAGAAACCTTTTTGGTAGGCAAGACAATGTTCTCAAGATAGATCCTGTTTGGAAATCTCGTGGAAGATATGCAGTAAATGAAATAGATAAATATGGCTTGAGAAATCAAGCCTATAATAAGCAACCATTTAATCCAGCTTTTAATGTTCAAAATCCAATCCAGCAGTATCAACCTAGTGAAAAAAATGAGCACTGGAAGAGACATAGTTATGCTGGAGAGAAGCCAGAAAGGACACCTTACCTATTGCTCAACAGAGCTATTAACAGAGCAAACAATCTACCAAATACTTGGAAAATGCCATCTGATAGCCTTAGTATTGTGTCATCATTACGAGGAGGATATGCAAATAACTACAATATTCCCCAGCAAAGTTTTGCTGATCAGTTCTCACGACCAAAGGTAAATCTTGCGGAGAGAAATTCAATTGTACGGAGGTCTTTTAATGGGACAGATAATCATATCCGCCATCTGCAGCAGAGGATGCCAACCCTTGAGCACACCACCAAATCATTCCTACGTAACTGGCGAATAAAGTCCTATTTGAATGACCAGTCAGATTATCCAGTAGAGTCAAATGGGTCAGCCTTGGGTGACAGATATGATAGCTATGACACAGCTGAAAATATGAAAGCTCATGCGCTGTACTCTCATTCTCGCTTGCGATCGTCACTGGTGTTTCAGCCAACTTTACCTGAACAGCAGGAAGTAAGCAGCTGTGCAAGTTCTTCAAATTCAACTATAATTGGGTCAGAGGGAAGTGCAACACCCAAAGGGACATCTAACCATGCTCTGAGTGTAGAAGATGGAACAGATAATAATTTAGAGGAGCTTGGCACAAACTCTCCTCTTAAATCAGATGCACCAACAGGCCACAGAATTCAGATTGCAGACAACACAAAACCTAGTGTAAATTCAAATGCAGCTGGTGACTCATCAGTGTATTTGTACACAACACTGCGTACAGACAAACATGCAGATAATTTGAAGAACCTTCAAAATGAAAATATGCTCAAAAGGAGAAGTTTTCCTATGTTTAATTCCAAGTCCATATTGGATCCTGGTACCAACAAACATGCATCCAATTATGTTTACAGCACATTGACTAGGCACAGACTTAAGCAGCCAGTTAGTCCAAAACTTCCAGAAGAGATGCTGAAGAGTGCTAAAAGTTTGCATAGTGTGACCAACCACTCACCACAGGAGGAGAAGGACCTGAAAGGAGAGCTGAAGAACCCGACTGCTAGCAAGGCAATCTCCATGGCAGCTCTCACTGAAGCTAGCAGGGAGGAGTCTAGTAAGGATTGCACATCGAAGAAAGAAAGTAAGAATTCCCCAAGTTTTCTGAAGAAAGGATCCCAGAAACTGCGGTCACTTCTTAATCTCACACCAGACAAGAAGGAAAACTTGTCAAAAAACAAAGGTCCTGCCTTTTACAGAATGTGTAGTAGCTCTGATACATTGGTTTCTGAAGATGAGAATCAAAAACCAAAGATTTCTGAAAATAAGACAGATTCTTCCCCAAGGAGAAAAAGAAATTCATCATCAAATTCTCAAGGTAGTTTGAACAGAAGTAAAGAAGATGTCACCGGGAGTCCAACAAAGTCTCCGAAGTCTCCAAAGTCACCGAAATCTCCAAAACCTCCATCTGATGAGAGCAATAAAAAGTGTCCTCTCTTGTGCCCCCTTGAAAGTAAATTCATAGAAACTGCAGGAGATCCATCTACTCCAAGATTTAATACAGAACAGATTCAGTATCAAGATGCAAAGGAAATCTCCACAAATGCTACTTCTGAAAGTGCTCCTGTTTCTGCTCTCCAAAGAGCAAGTTCAATGACACCACAGCTGCCAAGCTCAAAGCACCAGGAGCAGCTGAGGTCTCGTTTGAGTGAAAGGCGTGTTTATAGTCGCTTTGAGCCATTCTGTAAGATGGAAAATGCCAGCCAACCTGCAGGAAATGCAGCCAACAGCAGTTCACATCTCTCAGATATCAAAAGCAAGGCGTTAGGGAATAATTATGGCAGGAGTAATCACATGGTCAGCTACAACTCAACTGCCTATCACCCTTTGCAGCCTAATGAAAACAAGCTGAGAGGATTTATGCAAAAGTTTGGGAACTTACTACACAAAAACAAGTAATGTTATAATTTTGTTGATCATATTGAAATACATCAAGACTGGCAAAGCTGGACATAATCTTAACTGGACAAAGACTCGTGGCTAACTTTTGTAGAATTACTTGGATTTTGTCTTGAGTCTAGGACATCGGAACGAATGTACATATTTTTAAAAATAATTATTCTAGAATTGTTATACTTAAATCTTCACAGAAATTCTCTGTCCAGAAGATGTCTCAAGGAAGTTGTTTATATATAGTGTTGATATTGTAAGATTAATTTTATACATTTTCCTTGTGAATAAAATACATTCTAGTGTATTTTAAGATTAATAAACATGGGGTAAAAAAGATGAGGGATGTTTTTAAACTTCAGATAATACTGTCTCCAAAGATTTGCCCTTCAAAACTAGGATAGCACTAGGAATAGTAAGTCATATTTTTTCAGCATTTATGTACACTTTGAAATTATAAACACAAATGTTAATGCATTGCATGTTACTTATTTTTAATTTTTGGAATCTTCTTTTAGGTTTCATCTTGTTAATAATTTACCTCCTAGCATCTATTGAACTGTTTGGGCAGTAGATGGATCTGTCTTACTTTATTGAATTTTCTGTGTAATATGTATTTTTCTGAAGTATTTGGCATACAGATTTGAAAATTACCTTAATCTGAGTTTTCACTGACTTGTTTACATGGTTAAAGTAGTGTGAATGTAGAATTAACATTAAAAAAACTATTTATAGAAAAGGTGCCTTGAACATAACCTACAATTAGTTTAAATTTCAATGAGTTAATTACATTTGTACAGCATGCCAGTATTCTGTAATGTCTTTGTTAAAAAAGCTTTTTTATTACATTTTTCTTTTTGGTGTTTAAAAAGAAAATTTCTGTGGACCTCCATTTCTCAGGTAAGTTTTTGTTTCACATGCAGCAGTGTGTTTTAAGTGTTGCCAGATATTTTTGCAACTGTGGCCTTAAAGTGTAGCCAGGTATTTTGTTGCTTTAATGGCCTTATGTCAGGATGACTATTACAAGCTTGCAAGGAATTAGGCAGCTAAAAGTGAGATTTGTAAAAATCACCACATCAAACGATAAGGCACCTTTCCTAAGACAAAGAAAGTATCAGTGAAGGGTGGTAGTAGAAAGTGTTAAACTTCAGTGAAGGGATTGAGACACCTAACTGCAGTCTATAAGGGACATGTTTGGTTTATCTGAGCCTCTGTATCATAAAAAATTTCTCAATAATAGGTGACTACAGGTTAGTGCTTACAAAAACAGAGGTGTGGTGATGTGTTTGGGCAGCAGTATGGCATCCACTTTTCATCTGCAATGTGCAGCCAGAACATTCAACTGGCTCACCCTGTCCTGGGTGTGAAATTCGTGTCTTAGAAGGACTTCATAACCATTTAGCTGTAAGATATTCTGTGACAGTTTTGTTTGAAAATTCAGATTTTTTTGAAATTTTACTGCTGAAAGCTTAGAATTCTTACACAGATCTTTGTGTTTCAGGAGAGAGTTTTAGGAGAAAACTTCAGTCTTAGATCTGAAAGGCCCCACAGTGTTCTATGGAGGAGTCCACCATGAAGGTCTTGGCATCATTCTTTAGAAAAAAATACTAAAAAGGCAAAAATGCACCAATTGAAGTAAATTTGTCTTATCTGCCTGTGACCCTGGGAATAGATTTTAAATGGAAATCTACTTCTTACTGATAACCTGTTCGGGTTCCCATGAAGTCACCACAGTTACTGTCAGTGACTTCAATGAAGCAGTGTCAGCTTTTTATTCAAGCTCTTAGGCTCCTTTATTAGGGCTCATGCATCATAGCAGTAACTGTTTCATTGTGGCAATGCTAATTATATATATGACTGACAAAGACTTGCATCTTAATCCTCTGCTGAAAGTTTAGATCTCTCCATTGCTTGTGATCACAAAAGATTTTATAAATTTCTTGGTGATCACTTTGTTCATTCCTTGATGAAATGCCATAGTTAGTATTTTTCCCAAATAAACATTTATGTTTAAATATTCTGTTCCAACAGAGGCAACATGTTCAGACCCAGGATAAGGAGTGTCTTAGTTCTCAAGGTGTGTTTTCAACATAGGTACAATGTACTTCCACAGCTACACAGACAACAGCATTACCAACTGTACTTTTTAAAGCACTTAATTTTTAGCCAGTTGGAAATTTGTCCAGGATAGTACCTGAACTGAAGTGCAGTTGGTGCTAAAAATGATTGGGGTAGTTTTAGGAAGATCTTTACTTTTCCTTTGTACTCTAGTGACATATGCTTGTAGGCAGAACTATATTTGGGAAGGAAACGAGAGAAGGAGAACAAGGGTCTTGGGGCAAGTGTAGAAGAGCAATTGCTTTCCATATTGTAATAAGCCTTGGGAAATCTACACTCATGAAATTTAGAAATAATTACTGTATTTCTCAAAGTAGATTGCTAATGAAAGAGTCCTTATAAGGCAGATATTTTAATTAACCAAATCACCTGTGTTTGTAGGTATATACTGCTGTTTTTCACCTGCACAGAAGATTAAGATCCTTCAGTGGAGCCTGCTCATAGACTTGATCGTGCAAAAAAAAAAAAAAAAAAAAATCTCTGTAGAAATAGCATTTTTTTTTAATTTTCAACTCTTTTCTCAGAGTTCTCACATAGGAATGGTCTGTGCTAAGGCTTGATCCAAGGTTTATTAAAATGAATTCCATGGACCTCAGGGGAAGTAGGATCAGACTCTTAATGTACTGACATCACTATTTTTGGAATGTAACAAGACCCAGTGCTGCTTCGGGAGGATAAGGCTCTGCTTGACACTATGGGAAGAGCAGCTTAATGCCCTGCCTGAAGCTACAGCTTTGAAGGTTGGGAAGCACATTGTCCACAGGTGCTGCAAGGACCAAGTGTTCATTTGTTCTCTCCAGAACCTGTGGTAGTGGGAAAATGCTCACCCAGTACTGTCTAATGTACTCATATCATATGATGTGATTGCCTCATGTCTCCATGGGAGCCCAATTGTCCATAAAATAAAAAGGAAAATATAGGGGACAAAAAAATCCTTATATCAGCAGAGAAAAAGGATGTGCAGTTTTCTGGAGGGAAAAGTTGGAATTCGTATTTTTGAACTTCTTTTTTCCCAAAGCTTTTGTTAGTGTATCTACCTTTCCAAAGAGATGCAGTTCACTCAGTGTCCTAAATGTGCATTGCATGTTACAGGTTTTACAATGTGCACACACCCAATGCACTCCCTGTTTTGTAAGGCTGTGAAGTAATAGCTGTTGCCATGCATGACAGTCGTTTGGCCACATGGCTTGGGAATTGTGAAATCCATAAGAAATGTCACATCATTCCTGCATTAAATAAAGCTCCATTAGCACTGTCACGCATCTCTGTGAAAGCTGTTCAGAGTTAAGCAGTCCTGAGGTGCTGAGCTCCTTCAGGAGCACTGTTGGGAGCAGAGGGCAGTGCACCTGGAAGATGCAGGCTCCTCATACAGAGCTTGTTCAATTTGTGTCATAAATAAACTACCCCTACATACAGTCATTATATACAGTGAATAAATTGCTTCATTTCTTCAGCCCTGTAATAAACAGCTTTTGCTACCTCCCAGACGGCAAAATTGTTGATTATTCTCTTATTAATGACCTTGCAGTGCCCTCTTTATTAATGCTAACAAACACAAACTAGATGTGAAGAAAGATTATAAATCGAGAAAAAGTGAGTTGCCAGCTGTCTAATAAATGAGGATAGTAGTATTTGTTGCAAACCTTGAGAAAAACAAGAAGCTTATCAGGCACTAGATGTTTTTGCAGAGGTGAAAAATTACTATTCAAAGACAACAACTATTTGATAATTTTTCAGCTTTCTGAAATGTATTAAAACGTGGTTTATAAGACATCATAAAAGATACCAAAATGTGTTGCAGGACAGTGTAAAAATAAAATTCAAATTTAGTTTACTAAGCTGTATGATAAATACATTTTTTTTTTTCATTTGTAGAATTATGTGGGGTAAGCTGTGCAATCAACAAGTAACTTTGCAACTCTGTAATGCAGAGAGATCAGTAGGGTTACCATGGTACTTAGTGTAATTTATTCCCCATATCAATTTTGTATTGCACAGTACAGTATTTTGGGGTATTTTAGTTTGTTTTCATTTAAGTCAGGAGAGTTAGAGCAACATAAAGCTGCAGTAGTTCATGAGTAATTGAAGCATGTTCCTCCAATTTTGCTTTCACTTGCACAAGTATGTATTCCATTAGCACCCCAGTGACAAGAGAAGAGACTGCAATGCTCAAGACTGTCTTGCCATTTCATCCCTTATTTCAGAGAGGTGCTTACAGATAGATGTCTGGGTACCTCTATACAGGGTCTGAAATCTTTCATAATTTTCAGCTCTAAGAGTTACAGTTAGGTCTACAATTTTCACATTTCACATGATGCTAAACATGTTGCATGTTCTGAGAATGCTGTTCTGTACTTGTAAACAGGATGGAAGAAAATATTTGCTCTTGAAGAGCTCAGAACAGGGTTCCTTTGCTGTTAAGCAAAGCTGGTAGTTCTGAGTTTGCTTTTGTGATGTTGACTAATTAAGTCATAAAACTTGTGCTGCAGACCCTCTGCCAGCTCTCTTGCCCTTCTCTGGACACACTCCAGCACCTCAATGTCCTTCCTGTAGTGGGAGGCCTAGAAATGAGCACAGTGCTCAAAGTGTGGCCACACCAGTGCCAAGCACAGGGGGACAGTCACTGTTCTGGTCTTGCTGGGCCGCACGTTGCTGATCCAATATCCCTGTCCAGATCCCTCTGCAGCACATCAACATTCCCAGTTAACTTGGTGTCATCTACAAACTGACTGAGGGTCCAAGTGATCTCCTCATGCTGATCATCAGTAAAGGTACTAAGCAGGACTGGCCCCAATATTGAGCCCTTGGGAACACCATTTTGCTGGCTGCCAATGGGAATTGATTCCATTCACTGACAGACAGTTTTGTACCTAGCGAATAGTGCACCCACCCAAGCCATGAGCATCCAGTTTCTCCAGAAGAATACTGTGGGAAATGGTGACCCTGGCACCCAGATCAGAGTGGACAGGTCTGTAGTTTCCTGCATCCTCTTCTGGTCCTTGTAGATTGACATCACATTTGGCAACTTTCTGTCACCCGGGATCTTCCCAGTAAAGCAGGACAGCTGGTAAATGAATGGGGATCAGTGAGCACTTTTGCCGGCTCCCTCAGTACCCATGAGTAGATGCAATCCAGCCCTATAGTTGTTTTTGTTTAAGGGGTGTATCAGGTATCTCACCGTATGGGGGTTTCATTTTCTTCATCCCTGTCTTCCAACTCGGGGCTGGCACCCAGAGAACAACTGCTCTTACTAGTAAAGGCAAAGAAGACATTAAATACCTCAGTGTTTTCTTCATCCTTTGTGACGATGTTTCCCCCCACATCCAAGAAAGGATGGAGAGTCTCCTCAACATTCCCATTGCTGATGTGTTTATAGAAGGCTTTTTCATTTTCTTTTCTGGCAGTGGCCAGGTTAAATTCCAGATGGGCTTTGGTCTTTCTAATTTTCTCCCTGCAAAGCCTCACAATATCCTTGTGGTTGTCCTGAGTTGCCCGTCCTTTCTTCCAAAAGACATAAATAATTTTTTTTCATAAATAACTTTGATTTTTTCAAATATCTTTGTGTATTTCTGGAGAAGAATCTGGTTTGCTAAAAATTACTTGGCATCCCTTCAGAAGAAGCTTCTGTGATGACTATGCATCTTTCTTTCACCATATGTGTTAAAATATCTAAAAATTCAATGGTTAAGTGCAAAAGATAGTTGGAGGGAAAACCAGTAATTTCTTGCGCCATGATATGTGCTTATTTTGATAGTGTTGCTTCCATATGTAAATACAGCTGGGAGAAAAATTTCTTATTTTCTTTCCAGAACACAGAGAATTTATGTCAGTTGAAGTAGAAATATTTGAAAGACTTAGCACCAGTGACAATATTTTATTGTGTTTGAGAAATGAATGCAACTAATTAATTAGCATTCAAACACTGGATTCCTACATGTCTATTGTATGTCTGTTCTTTTCTTATTTAGCAAAATTCAGACTGGTCATATACAGCTTCCCAAGCTCTTGAATGTTACTCTGAAGAACTATTCCAATGAGGCATGAAAAACATGCTTAGATTTTTAAATTAGGCCATCCCAGGATAAAGCATACCATACATACATGTTTTGTTAGATTTTAGTATTAAAACTTTCAGTGCAATCCTAGCTGTGGGTAATTGTTGACTATGTATTTGTATTGTTTTGTTTGAGTCATGTCTGATTTTGACCCATGGCATCACCACATTAAGACATCATGTTTGATATGTTTCTTTCAAATGTCACAAGTGCTGGTGTGAAAATATTCTGATTTCAAAGTTTTGATCAATCTTCTTTAAAGTAGACTATATGGATCTGTGATGTTCCATAAAATTGCAGAAGAGGATGTGAATTTGAATTACTAAAAAGACAAGGAGACAAAACTAAAAAGCATTTTCAGGTATCTTCAGACACAGCAAAGGAAACAAGTAAAATCAGAAGATGAAATCACAAATGAATATTCATATGTTTTACCTACTGAACATTTTACCAGTTGAAAATGAAAGCTAGTGCACCAACATGGCAGGAAACATAATAATCAGTTACTCTTTGATTAAAAAAAGCTGAGACACTATCTAGATGATGCAAAGAAGCATGAGGGATACTACAAATACACAAGACCCAGAATGGATTTTCCTGTGTAATTTTGCAGGGTGGGGGGTGTGGGAAAGGAATTTCCTTCAAGTTGGTTGCAAAACTGACAGATTTAAAATGCTGTGCTGGTTTCATTTAAAACTACTTGATATGTAAATCCTTTTTTCCAAAGATGTCATTCTTGGGTTACATAGCAGCTATGTTATGGGTATACCGTGGATGTACAAATACAAACCAAAATATGCCTTGAAATAATTTATTACCTTTATTTTTTACCAAATAAAATGTTTCTTTTAAAGCTCAGCTAATTTCTGTGTTTGTTTTTTCACTGGCTCATGCTGTTATTAGCAATTCTCATTTCAAAATTTTAAACATTAAAAAAAATGCTGACATCAGAAATGTTGAATGAAATGTTAAAAAATCGAGGTCTCAAAGCTGTTTTGTGCTAGCATGGCTGTTGGCAGAACTGTTGCACCTTCTATGGGACAAGAGCTCACACACACCACAGAGAAAGGACCAAAGCAAACCACTAAAATAAAATAACTGGAATAAAATATTGGTATAATACAATGAAAGTAAGTGGGATCAAAAAGGTATGGGGGTAAGGTCCACAGTGTTAGTATCCCATGTTTGCTTTCAGAGCCATGTATCACTTCCTTGCTGTAGTATTTTGGGTTTCTTTGCCTTCCTGTTAGTTCTGCCTTGCTAGTAATGTCAGGTTCGATAGTGTTTTCTTTTTCCTCCTGTCTCCGCCTTAATTTCCTCTCCCCTATTTAAAAGAAACATCCTTCAGGAAATCTGTTTGCCTATCCTTTGCATTGTACTTGATACTGAAAAAATAATTCCCATCACATGGTTTGTGAGAATTAACTTCTGACAACTCCATGCATGAGTTGTACCAAGGGGTGGCTCATGAGAAATTGATATTGAATCCTGAATATTTGCTTAGTGCCTGTGAAAAAGCAGTAGAAAACATAATAGCCTTTCTGAACAGCTTATGGTTTATATTTAGACTTAATGGAGGAAGGAAATTAAGAGAAGGAGGACGTTTGTGCTTTTTCAGTTAGAAAAGGTTATATTTAATATTGATTTACCACATATGGAGACTGATGGTTGGGGTTATGGCGTGGTGTCTGCAGGCACCCATGCACATACCTGTATGCATAATACTGTGCCTCCTACCTGTGCAGGAACTTCTACTTATATTGTAATTTAAGTAAAACTCATCATGGTTCATTGAGTTCAAGTCTTTTCCAGTTCCCACACACAGAAGGCATTATAATAATTACTGCCTTGTCTCCTTCGCTTTGTGTTTTCCTTACTTAGGACAAATGTAAACTTACCCTGCTAGCAACTCTGTGTGCATCATTCTGAAATGTATGATCACTAAGTAAATATATAAAAGCCAAAACTCTTTTTGGGACATATCAATTGGATTGAGAAGGAAGGTATGCATATATCCTAATGAGGACAAGACCAATGAATGTATGAGTAGGGGATTTCTGGCAGGTAAGTACTTGCATGCCAGGCATGCCAGTTATTTACTGAAAGTTGAAATGTAAGAAAACTTTTTTTGCAAAACTGTTTTGAAAACAATAATATTTAGAGTTTTTGCAGAATTATTTTATTATCCAAGAATTCCTCATAGCTGAGTAAGAGCTGTCATCCCCTTCTGACATGTGGGAATCCCAAGGCTTCATTGCTCCTGCATGCCAGAGTAGCTGTGGGTACAGACATGGATGTCTCCTCGTTATACTTCCATTTGGTTCCACTGCCTTGAATTTACCAATAATATGGTGACTTGGAGAGTCCATTTCCAGGTGTGCAAATTGGGTCTTGTTTAGCGCAAGCACATTCCAAACTAAAATCTTGCTAAAGTCTGTATCCATAGGTTGGACTCAGTTGATCTCAGAGGCCTTTTCCAGCCTAACTGATTCTGTAATTCTATTAAGTGCCTGTACAATTCCAGATCTTTGTATAAACTAAATGGTCTTTCCCTTTGTATCTCAAAAACTACAATCTTTCACACTACATTTGTGATACCCAGCTATTTTTATCTTGAAGTAATGACTAATATTACTTGGGGAAATATTGCGATAGGTATCAGTGAGTAGACAACCCTTAAGCAAAGAAAAAAAAATATTAACCATTACTCTGTATGCAGTGGCCAGTTTCAAATGAGTCAGCCACGGTCTTCACAATTGTTCTGTTCAACTTGCTCATCAAAACAAAGATATCTTAGTGCTTTCTAAGGTGGGATAGGTAGTCAGCTCTTAAGTCTGTTCAAGTCTGTTTATATCTACACCAGAGTGATTCAGAGGACTCAGGCTGTAAGTGGATAAATCAATAGGGCAGACAGGCCTTGAAGTCAGGATGTTCTCAGAAACTCCTGATGATTGCTTTCCTAACCAAAAACATTACAGCAATCAATGCAGGCCATAGGGAAGCAGGTGGTTGCCATATATTTATTCTCACAGCCAGAGAAGTGCCATAAAGATGTCATGCATGCCTTGAGATACATATCCTCTGTTCTTCCTTCTCTGATCAGAGCAACGGTTTGGGGAAAACCAAAAAAACTGGAGGAAAAAGTATCTGGGAAGATCAGACGCCTGTTTGGCAGCAGATTTTTTCTTATGCTATGTAAAAAGCTTTTAGGAGAACAGCATCTGTCACTGGTTACATGACGAGTAACTGGCTGGGTTTTAGTTACTTCATTGACACCCATCTCAGGCTCATACAGTCCCTGCACTGCAAATTCTTAGTGGTGGGAGAAATATTCTGGAGCAATGTCATCATATACAGCCTCCCTTCAGCCAGGTAACTGCCACTGCCCAAGAGATTGTGCCATTGTCCAAGAGATTGTGTCATCGTCCTTTGATGCTTCAAATGTTTGGGCAGAGATAGGGTCACAAATCATGGATCTAGAATAGCATTCTTCTCATTTGCTGGGAAGACACCAGCTGTGAAAGGGAAACTTTTTTTGCTCTGCAGATTTCAAGAACAGATGTTCCACAAATTAGCTTTTTTTTTAACTGAATTTCTTTTTTTTTTTTTTCCATACACATTGTGCAGCCTTCAAGCAATAGAACTTCTCAAACAATGAAGTGTTGAACTTTAGGAGATTATAAGCAGAATGAAGGCTTTGCCTGAAGCAGTTTTGTCCTTTTTTTTCCCCCACCCACACCACAAATGTGGCCAGAGGGAAAAAAAGCCATGAAAATAAGAGTAAACCAGAAGGCACCTTTGTATCTTATATTTGCTCACACTTTTTTCCTATCAGGGCTTCTGGTTAGTTAGCTATTGGTTTTATATGTCTGCTGCAAACCTGTGGGCTCAAGTTGTTTCTCTTATACTGCTCCTCAAACCCACATTTCACAGACTTGTGTTTAGCCCTGCTTTCATCTCATCATGTCACTTCTTTCACCTCTCTGAGAAAATACTCCTGAGGAGTATTGTTACAGAGCTAATATTTTAAGGGTTGTCTATATATCCATGCATACATTCTCACATGAGTTTATTTTCCAGCTTGATCAGCTCTAAAGACAAGTATATTCAACAATGGTCTATAATTCAAAAGAGATTACTTTCTCAGTAGATAAAAATTTACAGTCTATAATCTTTAGACTAATAGGGAATATTTTATTCAGTCAACAAGCCAGTTACTTGTTTGGATTATTTTTCAGATCAATTATTTATAAAAATGTTAATCTCATTACATTGAGAAATTAATAATGAATGAAGTTGATAGTTGACAGTTTAAATTCAAACAACTTCTATTTCACCTGCAGCTCCTTAAGCAAGAAGTATCGTATATTTCTCTTTTTTTGTAAAAAAAATCCTTTTAATTTTTCATTTCCCATGATCAAAAGTATTTTATTATTTAATAGATCTTATTTCTTTGGATTTTAAATAATTCACTCCATTATCATGACTACCTTGGGTTCCGAAATTATTAAAACACAACAGACACGACTTCGCAATTTTTAGGTACTTGAAGTTTCAAGAAGTATACCATTAAGCATATTTTAGCATCTTCCTTCACAAATAATGGAATGCTTTCTTCTCTTATTGAGAAACAAGAGCTATTATGCTCTTGAAATATTTAGAAATACTTTTAATGTGAGAGGAAATGTGGGTCGATGCATTTATATCATAATAATTGTATGCACATCTGTGCATCTCTTAATTAAATGCAAAAAAGAATCATAGGGCAGAAAGAGATATTAATCCATCCACTTGCTTAAGGCAACCAAAATGTACATTGGCATATTTTAAATCCCTGCCAGCAGGAAGCCAAATCAGCAGTGCTTCAAAGTGACAGACAAACTAAGGTGGCAAGTAAAAATCTCATAAAGCCCAGGCTAGCATTTCACTTGGAGCCTTTAGTCTTCCACACAAATCTCAGATAATTACAAAAACTGAATCCCACTGCTATTTTCATGAGCAGAGAGCAGAGTTTGCCCACACTGAGCAGAGGTGGGGCAGAGCCTGTGGCAGCAGGGTGCTCAGCACACAGTGCAGGGGATACCTCACCTGGCATTCTTAGTATTTCCCAGCAACTGCATGGACTCCTATGCAAATGCTCTGTATGTATCCCCTAGCCTATGAAGCATATGAAGCTCAAACCTAGACGCAGAAGATCTGTATCCTGTTCTGACTCATGTACTGTCAGATTAAGCAGTTAGAAAATTCAGTCCCAAAACCTTTTCTCTTGATGCTGATGAGTGACCACACCAGGCTTCAGCGAGATTGCTATTACTGGCAGGGAGGCTGAGAAACTGAAACAATCTTCCTGAATATCACAAAAAGGGAGAAAGCAAGAAAATCTCTCCCATCAATAGTTTTAATATTTTTTCCTATGTGAAAGCAGACCACTGTGGCAGGGAGAAATGCTGAGAAGGCCAAAGCAGGAACCAGTGGTGTGATTTGTCACTTCTCCACTGAAAAGCACACAAGGTCACACAAAACCATATGAAGCAGGAATCTGACCTTGTTAGTAGAGTGAGTTACTAGCTATTCCTGTAAGCACTTATGAGACATCTCAAGCAGGTCTAGTCTGTGGTGTTCATTATCTGATGAAAACTTCACAGATCAAAACCACACAATCATTGTAAAGCACCTGGTCTTCAGTTTTCCCTCATTTCCTGACAGATATTTTCTTTTTCTCTCCTCATACTGTTACCCATGCATTCATGTGTCCAGCGCAGCATCAGCATCAATGCATAATGATGCTCCAGAGAAATATGCAAGCTAGGATCAATTTTGAAAGTATAATGAGACTGCTAACGTATCTGAAGTGCCATAGTTCACAGCCTGGTCAGATATTTCTGTTCTTTAGCACTGACAAAAGTATACACATGGCTATGGAAGAGATGACAAAAGTGGCATTTAAACCACCCCCAGTTTTTGAGGTTCAGTGTCAATGTACCAGTGTGATAGTAGTCTGCACATGATAAGTGATTATATCTCATGATATTTTCATATATATTATATTTATAGTATTAAATAAATAATCAGTCAATACTTAATACTGATTTGTTTGATCTGACAAGGTAGTCAAATGACCCAGAATAAAGTGCATATTAACAAACAACTCTGGTTTTGCAGATGTTTCTTTACTGACCTTCAAGTAAGAACAGAGTGTTCTTTGAGTTTTACTTTAGCTAGTAATCAATTACAGGAAATGACACCTAGGAAACATGCAATTAAATTGCTTTCAGTATGGTGATGATGCTTGCATGAAAGGATCATCACCAGAAAAATGCGTACAGAAAACAGCAACCTGATGACAGAGTTTCTCAAACACCTTTTTTGTTGTTTTTTTTTGTTTTTTTTTTTTCGGTTTGGATTTTCTTTTTATGTACATGATGCATATTCCCTGTATAGATGAAAAACTGCAAACCAATGATAAAGTGAAAGTAGCATGAATGAATGCGTTCTGCTTGCTGTAAAACAGTATTCATTACTTCCAGCTAATACTAGAGCCCACAGCTTCTACATCTAAATAACACTGAGGTAATTTCCATGCTGATTTACACCTGAGAGAGGGCAGTCCCAAGTCCTGATTTTCAGGATGGGCAATGTTTTTAAATTAAGTACTGGACTAGCATGTGGGAGATTAAGATTCAGCAGCACTTAAACAGGTTTCTTATGTAGCCAACTAGGATTCAATTTCTAAACGCATCATGCAACCCCATTTTTCTATAATTTGTTTGTCCTCTAAGCTAAAATAAAGAAGCAGAGACAGATACAAGGACCAAAAGGAAGGATTTCTTCTTCTGTTGACCCAATTTCTCAATCAACAGACACCTCATCTCTTGACCTTGCCTGCTTTACTACCTGATTGCTCATCTTCATCAGTGATGCTCCTGCAGGGGTAGTCCAGGGGAGATGCAGGCTCTTCTTCAGCTCCATGAAGACTTCTTTTATCAACCTGGGACTCAAAAAGACCAGGGATAGATGGAACAACCTGGTATCTTAAATGCAAAAAAAAAAAAAAAAAAAAAAAAAGGAGGAAAGCTTAACTGAGAAATTTAAAGGCAGAGACATGGGAAAGGTGAGATGACTGTCTCTGTGCCAGAAAGATCTGGGCCCATGAGGGTTGACCAAAGCAGAATTTGAGTGATCAAAAATTATAATACAGACAGTTAATGGGTTTGCAGTGACTTTCTAGTCTGGAAGAAACCAGGCTGGCTTTTGAGGATTACTAATTTGGATCAATGTGAGTAAATTGGGTGTTATGCTGGAGGTACTTTAGCTGGGGTAGTTTCTGGTCCATTTTTTCTCTTCCTTGTACATAGTAACTACACTGTAAAAGGAAATTAAACAAAACCAAAAGCAAAACAAAATACAAAAATAACCCCACCCAAACAAAGAGACCCAAAAAACCCCTAAAAAACCAAACAGTCTTCCATTTACCTGTTTGCATCATATCAGGGAGTACAATACATCTCCTGGCTGTTGCAATCTCATATCTTTTCTGTCTAGACAGTAAAAAATCCTAAATTGTCTCTTAATGTATTCCTTTTTAAAATTTTCTGAGTTATTATAACCTTCAGGACAGAGTGATGAAGAATTTTCTCCTGTTTCTTCACTAGGTGAAACTGCTTCTATAACTTACAGCTAGGTTTATTTGAATAGGTTGAGTGCAACTTTACAGATTTGTGAAAAAAGATGGAAACAACTCTGCTGTGTAAATATGTTTAACATTGATCATTGCAATCTGCAGCACTTGCAGCAGTATAACTCTGAATAAATATCTGTGGATTTCTGGAATTTTTACTCAGAAGGCATGCACATGGCTTGTTCTGCAATAATTGTATTTGTTTCAATGGTGCTCTTAAACTATAATGCTTCATTTTGGTTTAAGAAATCTACTGTGGCAACAAAACAATAATTCTAAGTTTGTTGCTTCTTAAGGTAACCTTACTTAACAATTGTAGAATTCATCCCACTCTGTTGATTGTTTTTTTCTCACTATTTTCTGCCAAGATGGAAAAATGAGTTGACAAATGCTAGCCATCTATGTATCTGCTTCTCATGGCACTGAGAGCAAAGCCAGTGTGCTATAGGGAGAAGGAAGGCTGCTGGGGATTCCCATGGAACTAAGAAGGCTGTCGGGGGCTACTGGACCAACCACTCAGAAAGAAGGGATAGAAGATGTAAACTTTATCCCCAAGTCGCTGTCAGTAGCTCCCAATGTTTTAAGGAGGATTTTGTTCCTCATTATTGCTCCTCAATTTAATTTTGCCCCTTCAGATTGAGCTATTTTTTGACTTAAAAATACTTACAAAAACTTTTCCAAAGCAGCTTGATCACTGTATTCAATCATTCTGGAAGTGGAAATTCCAGACCTACCAGTTCAAAAAGGAATGTTTACTTTCCAAGAAGACAGCATGTACAAAAGGGTAAGCATAAACAACAGTCAAAAATGATTGACTGGAATTACTTTTAAATATCTGTCCTGTGATTTGGGATATTTTACAACAGGTCACTTTGGTATGGCTGCCCAGCATCGCTGTGGCTCTGCTGAAGCTTTGGAAGTTGCCTTTCTGTGCAGCAGTACAGTGTGGGGTGCCCCATTCTCACTCCTGCCTGCAGCCCCCAGCGCTGGCCATGAGCCTGGCACGTCACACAGGAGTCACAAAGGTGTTGGGCAGCGTGGCTAGAGGGAAACCTCAGTTTCCCCCTTCCTGCATGAGGCCTGAAACTGCTGCTGCACATGGAGCTGTTGCCATTCTTTTCACGTGGCAATCTTCCTTCCTTCCTTGAGAGAGTATCCTCAGGGGATGCACAGCATTTATTTATTGTAACCTTTGGGTTTAATGTGCAAGCTGCAATGTGCATTTTATGGCTCTGCTTGATAGTCTGCAGACTATGTCTATGTAAACCATCTCTGTGGGCTCTGGGATTTTTTTTAACAGATTCAGCGTTTCCTGATTAAGTTTAGCATTATTCAGCTTGTGACCTGTGAATTTCTGTTGCTCCACAGAACATCACAGATGTTCCACAAAATTATTTCAGACTGTCCCTCCTTCCTACCCCAGAAAAGAGGCTTCAAACAACCCTCCTGTGTTGTACAAAATGAAGCAACGTGAGTGAAATCAAATAATAAACGAGGACTTAAAATTTAAACTGCTGTTCTGTGTGTAAAAAATAATTTTGTGCTAGAACTTTATAAATTAGTCCTTCCTTTTTCTCTGCAAATAGTAGACAGTCCTTTAACCAAATAACATGGCTGACATGCCAGTAAAACAAAATTAATTTGCATTTTGTTTTAGATACTTCGAAAGGCTTTTTGCACTTTACCGATATTCCAGCCACAATATAGTCCCAAGTTGGACATTTGAAATTTCTTAGCAGTGTTTTTTACAAAAGTGTAGCTTATTAACACCAAATATGCTAATAATGAGATTTTTCACAAGTTTGTGAGTAATGGATAAAACCTTCAGAAAATTCCTTTAATTTTATCACTAGTGTTTCTGTAATTGCCAGCTATGATTCAGCAGCTGCATTAGACTTGGCTTTCTGAAACAGAAGGAAAATATTGCTCCTTTTCAGGCTTGTGTTAAGAACATCCTGTGGAAAGACGTGTTAGAATAACTCTTAGGGGGTGTCAAGGATAGGTGTTGTGCCCTTATCCTAAACATTGCTTTTGTTTTCAGCTAGTATCTCTATGAAACAAAGCAGTGTGCACTTTTTGCCTGAAAGCAGTGGACAGTGCAGTCCTTGAGGGAGCTGCTGTGTTAGTCCATGGTGTTAGCTGGAGAGCATGAAGAGCTGGAGAGCTGGCCAGGCTCCTGCCTGCAAACCCCAGTGCATTCCTCTCTGCATCCCAGACTCTCCTATGGCACAAGATCAGCCTCTCCCTTTGCTCCCTTTATCTGTTTTAATCACCTCATGTCTTTGAAGTCACTTCAAAGGTTTCCTGTTAAAAATTCATATCCAGTAGATGAAGCTTCCTGTTGTTTTAGGTAGGAAAACTGCCTCAAGTAATTGTCCTGTTCATGTCTTGATGCTTCATTCAACAGCTGGCTACATTTCCCTGCATCTCCTTGCCTCCTATCTATGTAGTTAACCCTTCATAACCTCTTACAAACAGCAAGAAGGAATTAAGACAAATAGTGAAGACAAAGTGTTTTATTACATTTAAATGTACAACTACTGTGCAAAGTTTGCTGGGCATTGTTTGTGAATATTGTGTATTAATGATTATCTCATGATCTGGAGAAAACTGTTTCTTTTCCTAATAGTTTTTGCATCTGAACAAATCCAGTGGTCTTCACAGTGATTTTCTTATGTCTCAGTGGTGTGAGATTGGACAAAAGTTTCATGTATGTTTGTCCCTTGCAGACAAACATACTGCACCATTGTGTAAGTCAGGATCACCCACACTGAAGTCATAACTCATAGTCATAAACTATAAATATTACTTTACTGCTGTTAATGTTATAATTTTGTGTGAAGTTGTAATTTTTTAATGTTCAAAATTAAAATCCTACTCAGTGTTCTCAAGGTATAGCTGTCAAATGCGTAGTAGGGAGGTGGTTTTGTAGGACTAAATTTGAGATTCCTTAGACCCATCAGCTGGTGAGTCTTACCAATACTTCAAAGGAATCATTAGGGCCAAGAAAAAAGTTTAGGCTTCACACATTTGTTTTGTCCTAGGTGATTTGCTAGAAATGGCAAACTATGGACTTCCTCAGTGCTCCTTCTGCTCTCGGCAGTATCCACTTCAGTTTCAACTTGGTCACCTTCTAATATGTGTGTCTGGGGAGAGAACAGAGACCAGAGCACCACTGATCTAGCTTTTAGTTCTCATGTTTCTCTCTGAATTAGAGCTAACCTAGATACCCTCTTGCTGTTCTCTCAGGTGTGATTATCTCAACCCTAGAGAAAATATGACTTATTGTGTGCTGGGAGTCTTCATTTTATCACATCTCTCTGGGAAATTTTGTGTACTCTGTTATAACACATTCATGTTTATGAACAGAAATTCAGTACATTTAAAAATATTTTTTTTATAAAGTGCTGATCTGATTTATTCGAATCACAGTATTTCTCTTAAAAACACCTGGTTCAGATCTGACCTACAAATATCAGTAAAGTCTAACAAATAACTAAGCTGCAAGATAAATTCTTAAGGGAATGAAAACTAAGGCAAAGTGGATATTGCTCAATTCTCCTCTAAAATTACTTCTCTGAATCTACCCTGAAATGGCCTAGTAGATATCTATATTCCAACAGAAAGTGGGACCTGGAGGTCTCCTCAGTGCAAAATGTTTAGCTCTAGGGAGAGGAAGAATCAAGAATATGCCCATAGTAATGACACTGACACAGTTGAAGAAAACATTTGACTGCAGAAAATAAAATTTTAAAACATTTTAAAGAGTTTTCACTAAAATGACATCTTTTATTCATCTACTCTGAACTTTCTTAGGCTCTCCTCAGAGATGTCACACCCAATGAGGACTCTGAAGTGTGCAAGCCAAGCCTCTTGATTATGGGCATGGCTATCCACTTAAGCACACTCCCTGCTGACTCACCTGAAAGTGCAGGTTACAAAATGTCCTGAAAGGCTCGTATTCATTGAAGCACAGTGAACAGGCAGAAGTTCTCTGGGGTGATTGTCTTGTATGCTGCACACCTGCCTAATAACAAAGAAGTGGAAGTCATTCAGGGATGAATGCATTCAGGACCTTCATCTTCATGGAAATAGATGTAAGATTAGTGCAGAATGAGGCCTTCAATTAAGTCATGAGGTATGAAATCTGACCAAAGTTAGCTCTTTGCAATACTTCTCAGGCATGTTTATTACTGAAGATGGAAGAAGTGTAATTCATTGGCATATGTTTATCTCTCCCTACCCACAAGCCTGTTTGGCTAAAGAAGGGAGTTTATTTTCTGATGTCACAGGAAAATACATAGTCCTTCATGAATATTAAAAGTTTTAGTCCCTACTACAGGTGTTCTTGAACTTAGCACATACTATTTTCTTGACTGTGTTTGTCTTCAGTTCTACCTCAGGAAGGAATGTGTAAATATCATCCTTAGTTATAATTAAATTGTTCCCAAACTCTATTATTCCCAACTTAGAGAAAGCTGTAGTCTAAGCAGCAACTAAATTGGAGACAAGGCTGCCCTGTCTGGTATGATATCTCATTTCAGCTCTGCCAATAAAAAGGAAGAATAGAGTGCAATACAACAGCAAGACTTCTAAAACAACATAGGCTCTGAATAGTTCTTATTTTTATTTATTAACCCATCAGCCCATAAAACTCAAGCCAAGGTAAGTCATGAGGATAACACAAAGAGATAAGCCATAACATTTCTTATCTTACAGATAACAGAATCAAGGTGACTTTTAAAGTGGAATCTCTGAAATTATGCATACTGTAGGGTAATGAAGCCTGATTACCATAATACAGAATTACACAATATTCTGAGCTGGAAAGGACCCACTAGGATCATCAAAGTTCAACTCCTGGCCTTGAACAGGGCACCCTGTGCCTGAGAGCATTGTCCACATGTTTCTTGAACTCTGTCAGGCTTGGTGCTGGGACCACTTTCCTGCCTCTTTCAGTGCCCAGCCATTCTCTAGGTGAAAAATCCTTTTCTAATATCCAACCTACACCTCCTCTAACATAAGTTCAGGTCATTTCCTTGAGTGTTCATGCCATTGAAATGACATACAACCTTCTTGTTAAGCCATTTGTCAGATAATTTAAAACATGAGCAATCTAACATGAATAAAAAAAAATTAAATCCTTTTTTCTTTAAAAAAATGCATCTTGTACAGATGCAGAAGTTGTGGGGCTAAGAAAGGAGGGGTGGGAAGAGACGTGCACTACATAATAATATTCCTACTACTCATGAATGAGCATGTTTTCAGCTTCATATATCTTCTTCCTGACTAGATCTTATGCTAGTCAGACAACCATGATTATACCTGTAAAGAGCTGATTTTGGGTAGATGCTGGTAGAAAAGCTGATGATCAAAAAAAGCCTCTGCTTGATCCATCTACTTACAAAGAGATCTTAGGTATGTGATGGGATGCCAAGTGTCCTCAACTTTTCACTTTTCAGAGACCTCTGGAGTGGAGGCAATCTCTGTACATACCTATGAATTTGTGTGCAAAAAACCTGTTTGTGGTTGAGAAATATTAAGTGCAAAATGGTCAAATCCTGGTTTGTGTTGATATAGATATATCCTTTATCTCTGTGTGTGTCTTTTGGTTTATGGTCTACCTCTGACCCTCCAGATACCACAGTTAAGAGGGATAACTGGAACCTGCTACACCAGACTGAAGTCCTAAGTCCCTTTACTTGTATTGTTATACCATGCTTATCTCAGATAAGCTCATTTTCTGCCCATTCTTGAATATTTCTTTCTACCAGAAAGATAAATTAATCAAAATTCCCTTTCAACAAAAAATAGCTAGAGTTTAATTTAATCACCACCTTAAACCAGGTCTTTTCTATAACAGAATATTCTAACAGAGGCATTCAAATAGCATGCCACAAACTTCAGGAAAATTCTAGGCAAAATCAAGGGAGTCTTTTAGTAGTTGTCTGTGTTAGAGTGTTTAGAATTCTGTAGATACATATATATATATATATGCTAGCATGTCTAGGGTGGGCAGAAAGAACACACTGATTCATAAGAGAAAAGTAGAAGTGAAATAGCTAGTGCATTCTTACTACAATCTGGAGATCAGTTTTCAAAATCAGAACAATGCAGAGAATCTAGCAGTCACCTGATGGGTTTGAAAGACATTTCATGCTTACCTTACACCAATTTAACTGCCATGAAATAAAAGAATACTCTTCAAGCTAATAATTTGGATTCATGTGGCAGTTTTCACAAAGACTGATGAGTCTTAAGATCTGTATTTTTCAAAGTCAGATGCTCACTGATGCAGAAGAGGCACATGTCCCAATGTGGTGTGTGAGTCACTTAAATTACTTACCTATTTTCTCTCACTACCAATGCAGTAAGGAGAAAAGCCCTTTAAGCCAATATACATCAGTGAAATTAATCCAAAAATACTTTAATTCCTCTGTGATACCAGAAGATAACTGTTGGTCAGAATGTAAAATAATCTCTCCTTGCAAGGTGTTCACATCTAATATGTGGGTGCTTCTTATTATCTATGTTATGGTATGTTACTTGATACTCAACATTTTGGTTATGACATGTGCTACTTGGATCTGCTGTTGGAATGTGCATATACTGTTCTATTCTGTGTTGTAGCACTGTCCTGTCCTACAAATTGCCTAGAAAAAAAGGGCTCTTAATATTGCTGCTGATTCCTGAAGGTTTTGTTCATGCTAGGTGTGTTTTGTGGCCTAGAGCCTGGAGATATCAAACCCTTTTCTATGATTCTAATAATTGTAATCACTGTAGTCTGCTCTTATATTTCCCATTAAATATGTTCCTAAATCTAATGCCCAAATTGGGCAATAAATAAGAATTAGAGTCTTTCTCAATCATGAATCGACAGAGGAGAATGATATCTTTCATGAAAACAGAATATAATTTTCTTCTAAAAAAAAGGTATATTTACTAATTCATTCAGATACAAATTTTAATGTTTCCTGCGTGACATAGGTATGAGGAAGTCTGCCCCAATAATTATTAAAGGAAAAATAAAAGGATTTAAAAAATGCTAGGTTTGTCCTGAAAGTGAAGCCACTGCTTGTGCAAGCACATTGCATTCAGGTTAGAAATGGTTGCTCCAGCTCCAAGACTGGAAGAATGAGGGCAGTGTGCACCTGCCTTATTTAATGTGTTTACTTGCAACGATGCAGTGTGGAGAAAAAGCAGCTGTAGAAATTTTTGACATGTAATTGGTACGTCCCTGCTGCCCTATGTGTGCCATATTTATATAACAAACACTTTGGGCTAATCTGGGACTTTTTATATGTTGTATTCACTAAGGCTCTTACAAAAAAATGTTACCTGGATCACCACTGTATTAATTGTGAAGACATTGACTTCTCTCATGTCTGTACCTCAGAAGCCATTGTCTTCAATCTCAAAGATGAAGATGAGCTTTTGTCCACATCCAGTTCTTTTTCCCGATCAGAGTCAGATCCCAGATATTTGTATCCTATTGCATCTTCCTTGTCTGTATGTGGGCAGAGTGTTCCTGCTTTGTGTGCTGCACACGGAATAATATCATCAGAGGACTCAGTGCTTGTAAAACCAGATTAAGGTGTGGATGCAGGTAGGTTCCCATTAGTCCTGTTGTACTCACACTAATGTCATAGTGACACTTCCAGCTTCTTCCTTTCTGCAGTCTGAGTTCCAGGATCCAGTTTTACTACACCTTTCCCGTCCTTCATTTGATTGCAGCCTGCAGAGTCTTCCTGGGGTCAAGTCTAACTAGAACCTGGCACAGCATGGGAACTTGAAAGAAGCCAATAAGCTTCCATACATTTCAGAACACTAGTCTGTAGCTTGGACCACTGGTGCTGATAGGGAAACCAGAGGGGTCATACTTTACTTTTCAATTCCAGTAATGTGTTAAATACATTTGAATATGCTGGCATGTAGTGTGACCCATTAATTCATATGCTAAGCAACAGCATGTTACAACTTGTAGAATCTGCTGTCAATACTTATCATAACTCTTGCTGGCATGATTTAGCACTCAGAGGCTGACAATTTTGACCTTGTAGTTCTTTACTTTAAAATTGTAGAGGCCAGTCACAACCTTTTCTAAAAAAAAGGCTGTGATTTCTCAAGTCTGAAAATTTTGCTTTCATGAGTGACCAAAGTATTCTTTACACACCTTGTATTTTTCCCTGTATGGGTGTTCATGACAAAATACAAGGTCTCTTTATTTTTTGACATTATTTTATCTCTAGTCATGAATTATGCATCAGCTAAATGCTGTCACCCTTAAATCTGATGCTATTGCTGTCTAGATCCTCTTAAAGATACACTTCTCCACCCACAGAGCAGCACTTTGCTGACAGAAAAAAACCAACTTCATGTGATTATTATATCTTAGGTGATGGCCAACTCTAAAGTTTGGGAACTGTTTTACTGTATGTAGTACCAGATCTTTTTAGTGTTACCTGGAACTGCTTGTCAAGGGTGCAAATATAATGTAGTGTATTAATGAATGTCTTTCATAGTGTGTTATGATGTATAGAATTAGGCCTCTTATTCATGTCCTTGTATTCAGAAAAATTTATCTAAGATGTCTTTTTTTCCCCTCTGGTAGTTTGTGACTAAGTTGTCTTCACAGTGAACTGGTGGAACTGTCCTCTTCCAAAAGCATTTCTTTTGTCAGAGCATAACTCCCCTCTGTCACTGTTACAGTTAGAAATTGGCTCTTTTATTAAAAAGCAATTTTAAAAAAGGCCGAAATTCTGAAAATATTTTCACATCGACCTGAAGTATTTATTATTTTTGTCACTGAATATAGTTTTTTTGTCTCCTAGTCCTGATTTTTTCAGATTTGATCTTATAAATGTTTGCTGTGTTTTATCAGCATCATAATTTTGACCATGGTTTTGGTATTTTCATGCCAGTTCTCTTTAACATTTGAAGGCAAAGCTCACTTTCTCTCAACAGGCTGTCCTAGAAACTAGACTGCTGTATCTCACAAAATAACCCTGTTATTAAAATATTCTCCTTGATTTTCTTTGTGGATACCAGATGACCGAATTCTGCAGCACAACTACTGTCTCTGCTGATTTCAGTTTTAGTTTTAAAAAGATAAGTAAACCAGTCACCCAGTAATCTCTCTGCAATCTCTCTCACCAAACACTTTTAGCACTGTTACAGTGTTCCAAGCATCATTCCTTTGGCTGCACTTCAGATCTGTTTGTTTCATGACTCTTAGATTTTAAAGTGAGATTGTAAATTGTTACTTACTTTTGTAAGGTGTAAAGAGATTGTAAAGCATTACTTACTTTTTTAAACTTAATTTTCTGATCTCTATCTTCCATGAGCATATCTGTGTTCCACAGTACTTTGTAGTTCATAAAATCATGCAGCACTTTAATCTGCAAGACCAGTATTCCCACTGGCCTCATTCCCTGCAATCTACTTTTCTGTGCTTCTCCTACCTGTCTGGCTTCCCCATGGACCACACTTCCTTTTTTGCAGGTCTAGCTAAAGTGTGTGATGCCAAGCAGCTAGATAATAGCACAGGAGGAATCCCTTTCACCGTGATAGCAGGTGTTTTATTTAAATGTCAATTTGCTACAGCTCAAGTTCAAGTAACAGTCATCAAGAAAAGCCTCTGAACGCCTTCTTATTTTTGCCTCCATTAGGATTTTGATGCTCTAGTTCAGAGAGGCTGCAGTAATCCCAAAGCCAGTTGGCTCTGTATCCTTTTGGCATAATGCCTTGGATAGCTCAATGATCCAGGACACCAGTTTCATGTTGTTTCCTTCTATCTTCAATTGACATGCAAGTCTTGTTATGAAGTAATTGCAGTTTAATTAACATCTGTTTTCAGCTGTGCTCAGCAATAGATTAGACTATGGGCTTGGTTTCTTAGCTAAGCCTTCAACCTGCCATGACACTCCTGAGAACAAACTGGTTCCATGGCAGCTCTGTCAATGCATAGGGACAAAATATCTCTTCATGTAAGTTGTTTGAATGTCAATAAATACCATGCACTAATGTGATTTTAATCCTTCAGTCACAACTGGGCATACATAAGCATAGATCTGAGGAGGAGAGATGTAAACATGAGCATGCAGCTTTAAAGAGTTTTCTCAGCTGTGTTACTAGGTCTGTGAGATAGTATAAGCTGCATTTGCTGTGTTTGAGAACTGGGCCAAGACTTCAGCAGTGATTTTGCCAGAGGAGGATGATAAAATATGTCCTATATTGATATTATTTAAAGACTTTAAAGTCTTTATATAAGTCTTATATATTATACATAAGTATTATATAAAGGTTTATAAGTCTTCAAAGACTTACATACTGCTCCTTATTTCAGTCTACTTTACACTCGGTCCCATGCCTATACATAGAATACAGAATTACAGAATGTTAACGTATTTTATAGGGCATGGGAAATTTTCATTTTTGATAAGTAACTTTTCAGAGGATTCCACAGTATATAAACTAGGGAGTTATTATGGAACGTGGCTGTTAATCAGTGTTGTGCATTTTCAATACTTAGGCATCTCAGAGCAGTAAAAATATTGAAATATTGAAGGGAAGCCTGAATTTTACATAATGTTATTTTATGGCATAACAACATTCTGCTAGGAGGTCTGGAGTTGAGGTATGACTTACAGGAAAATCCTATGGCTTGTGGTTTCAGTCTCCAAATATGAACCTGGTCTGGTTTTAAAGCAGATGTATTAACTTAAGAAACATATTGTATAGAGTACATCGCTCCACAAGAGCAGGCTCAAGAACCAGATTCTAGTGATAATTAGGGCTCAAATATTATTAAAATAACCTATTTTTTCAATGGTTTCTTGATAGGTATAGAATAAAATAAAACAAGAGGTTTTTTATAGACAATTATTGTTTAATTAAAAGAAGTGAGAAAATTCCTTGTCATATGCAAAGACCTTTTATGCAGGTCCAGAGTAGAAGAGAGGTACACCAATAAGGAAGTCATTGTAGGATCAGTGCCACAGATTAATATAGGCAGCAACATAAGGGACCAAATACAAATTAAATAATTAAAAATTACCTCAAACATCAAATTAAATAATTTACAACCATCATAAGATATTGCAATAAATTAATGCCATTAAAATCATAAGCAATGCAGACAGGCCAGATGCCAGGCATAAAGATTCAGCAGTGTCTCTTTGGCTGCACTTCAGGTCTGTTTGTTTTGAGTCCAAAAGTATAGACAGAAGCCTGGCAACCCAGAGGAAAGGGTCTGACCTTCTCTTCTGCAGTGGCTCTGCTTTGCCAGCTTGCTGTAATAGTTTTACTAACTTGTCTTCCAGATAGGCAGGAGATTTTTCCTAGATCCTAGCTGACACTGAGCTGCAGCTGGTGCACAGGACACCAGCCACCTCTTCATCCTCTTCCCCTTTTTAAACCTAAAAAAGTCTTCTTTAGGTATGGTCATTTTATTTTTTTAATGTTCTTAGACTCTGATTGTATCTGTTGTGAGTCTTCCATATTTCTGTACAGTGTGAAGAGTTTTTGTCTCTTCCCTTTCCACTTTCACCCTGTGGTTGTTTTGATATGCCTCTTCCATTTCTTTTGGTCTCATCACCCCAAAATGTGGTAGGTAGAGTAGACTGAATTGCTGACACCCATGAGGCAGTGAAAATTAAATGTCTCAGTATACTGACAGATACTGAGTTGCACAGACAGACACAGAGACCTATGTATGTGCTTATGACTTGACCTAAGTTTCATCAGAACTCTGAAAGAGGATCATCCTTTTCCTGACATTGTATGACCTTCCCAGAAACAGAATACACTGTTTGAATGGCACTCTTTTGTTCACTTGTGTGGGGTTTTTGCAAGGTTTTGTTAGAAATGTTTTGTTCACATGTAGAAAAAGCTGCAAGGTTTGCTTTGATTTTGTGTCTATACTTAGATCATGATGGTACCTTGTTTTGTGGGTTCTGTTTTCAAATTCCTCCCTTTCAACATTGCAGCATCTCTTCGTTTATAAACACTGAAGAGGTCTCATCTAAGCTGTTTGTTCAGGCTCTGGCCTGGGGACAGAAGTCCTCTATCTATCCTTCATGAGGACTAGGGGGAAGAAAACTGAACATCAATCTTCCAGGAGGGTGAACTGAGTACCTGGCAGTGCTTGCTGAAGCACGCATCTAGTGAGCAGCACCGTCTCTGCCTGCAGAGATGCAGAAAATGACCTTATCCTGAGCTTTATCCTGATTTACACTCACAGAAGATTGTCCTTCCAAAATGGAGACCAAGCTTTTTAACTTTTATTCTGTAAAATGTGTTCTTTAGGAATGCAGGTAATACTAATTAAGAAATGCAAGAGAAAACAATTATGTTTGTCACGTTACTTGCTTTCCTCCATCCCACAAGCCAAGATACAGGAGACAAGTACTTTAGCTCCATCTAGGAGGCAGAAAGACTATTACTGTATCTGCATGAAACCAGATCCCACAGGTTTTTCTCATTTCTAAACAGCTTTTTAAAGGCTCCAATGAATTAGTCTTGCTGTATCTCCCCAAGTCAGACTGTCATTTCTGCCATCATTTTTGTGCATGAAATTCCGCAATGCAGAGCCAAATTTTCCCAGTCTAGCAGCATCTAAGTTAACATTTTATATAACTCAGTTAATGGAACAAATAGAAAATAAAAAAGATATTTCAACCAAAGGAATTAATGCCTGAAAAGGGGGAAACCAATTCTCATTACTTTACTGAAGGGAAAGGCCCATTTTAATGAAAACAGTGAATAAAGCATAAGAAATACATTTGGCCTTGGATACCTCATTCAAGGTCACACAGAAAATCAAGTATAGAGATGGAGTTAGGTCCCAAAACATTAGGCCCCAAAAAACCTTCACACACTTTCCTCAGCAGATAATCCCCTTTTTCCCAGTCAATAGAAGCCTCAAAGGATCATAGAATCATAGACTGGTTTGGGTTAGAAGGTACCTTAGAGATGATTAGTTCAGACTGAGCAAATTCACTCCTACAAAGAGATTATATTTTTCATTTTTAGTAAGTTTATTAACTTTGCACCGTAGTGTCAGTACAAAGGAATGGTGGATTTTTACCTGCCTCGTGTAGTAGTTATCTGAATGTCTTCTGACCATCAACAACCTTTTTTTCCTTCTTGGTATGAAAATTTATCAGTCTAATCAGTAGATCATGAACTTAATTTCCCACTTTTATGGTAGTCTTCCTTTTCCCTTCTCCATAAACACTTTCTACCTACAAGTACTGTCTGTTCCTTATACAAATAACTGATTGCCCATCTTTCATTATTTTTTCCTGCTTAACAGAGCAGTCATTTTGCAACTTTTTCTGAGCTTTATAAAACACCACAGAGCATCTCCAGTTCTTTTCACTTAAGCTCTCTGGTGAGCTAATCCAAATTGCACAGGTTTTTGGCAAGCCTAGGAGCATGTCTGCAGTTTTCTGACATCTTAATGAAATGTAATTCATGACTTCTCACACTAAACTCAGACAGAGGACAGAGGCAGAAACAGGAAGGGCACCACCTTCTGCCTAGTTCATTTTGTATAACAGTTCAGTCTAGACTACCTAATTTATTATCATTCTTCATAACATGTATTCTGTATACACACATAGAGTCAAAATGTTATTCCCAATTTAAATAGGGATTGAAGGAGCTGTCTAATTTTAGGAACTGATTCTGTCTACTAGCTTTTCCTTTCTGTTGCCCTGAACCATTCACAGAATGGAAGTACCCAGGTGACACACATTGTTAAGTTTTGTCACAATGTTTAAGGTTTTGTCACAAAATTGCACAAAACACCATATAATCACATAAATTTCTTCTGCCTGTAACCACTAAAATTTATATCACTTTATAACAGTAAGATCTCTTCATAGCAATTTAAAACAGAAGTGGGAAGTACTGCTCTGGTACACTTTCTATTCAAAATTCACAACTGTAAAAGGACTAGCAGAGATTTAAATAGATTTATTGGTTGATTCACAAAAAAAAACAACAAAAAAACAAACAAGTAGAGGCTTTTCCTTAAAGTTTACAGCCCTCCACTACGTAATGAGTAAAAAGGGCTTGTTATTAAAAATGTGACTATATAGCTTTGTTGTCTTCCCTCACTTGCTTTTTTTCTCCAAGACTGGTACAAATATCATAATTTTTTGTCGGTTTTTCACTTACATTCTACAGAAGTTGACATTTTTACAAATTACATTATGTGCTTTTAATATCAATATCCTTAAAAATGCAGGTACACAACAGATTAAGATGTTCTTATATTTTGAGTAAATAGTTGCTTTTTTACTTTCTTAAAATTGCCATTTTACTTATTGGATCAGAAAATTAGATCTGTTTATATAAATGCAGCCTCATGTGTTTCTATGGAGAGAGTTATGAAAGATTAGTCAAGGCCAAATGAAATATTCAGATTAAATAGCCAGCTTAAACCTACAGCTGAATATGTGCAGGCACATTTAAATATTAGGAGCCAGATACCCATTAATTTATTTTTTCCTTAGTCAATAAATCTTTCAAATTTTCAGACTTTCATTTAAGAAAAATTATCCTTTTACTTGTGATGTTTGCTGTAAAAATGCATGATGTAGCCAGCAAGGATACCAGAATGATAAACAGAGATATTAGGAATAAGCAAACCATAATAAAGTAAAGGGCAGAGGACACATGCTGAGAAATCACTTCTCCAGCGAAGCCGTGACCTTTAAATTAATGCAGTAGGATTTCACATGTAACCATCCATATGCTGAAAATGATCCAATTTACCTGAACATAATTGCCAAGTATAAAGATTTCTTCTGTGGGGTACTGTGCTTTTAAAACCATAATTATATCTTTATATTTTGTGCAACAGCACTTATTTTGGAAAATTTGCATAAATATATATTTTTCTACTTGGGATTTTCTGCATTTCTTAGATTTGGTTGAGTTTACAAGATAAATTTCAATTGTTGTTTGATAAAGTGTCTGCTAAGGTTTAGCTTCTCCATGGTATGACTATGAAATCTTTACTGAAAACGTTCTGCAAAATATTTGAAGATTTCATTCAAAGTTATTTGAGAGAGCTATGCAGATGTTTAAATAGCTAAACTTTCTTAAAATTCAAAGTTTTTCACTTAGTTGTATACAGTCATGGTTTCCATGATCTCTGTTTTCATTCCCATACAAGATCCCAGGATGTTTTCCACAGGAAAAATCAGCTGAATTCAGTGAATATTTCAGCGTTCTTCAGTATTCATTCAAACCCTGAATGAATATATTTCAGAAGAATGTGTCTGGTCAGACTGTTCATTTTCTTTTGCTTATTCTTAAGGGAAAAATACTGGGCCACATTGTGTCTCCTATTGGCAGCTACAGTGGAAAATTAGAATCAGGAGGTGTATTTGCTCTTCATCTTCTGCTTCTTATTAGGAATCACACATCTGAGCATCAAAGAGGGAATCTGAAGGCTGTTGGCAATTTTTAACATGAGGGAAATACAGACGGGGAATAGAAAGGATGACTACACCAATCCATCTCATTCTGCATCATGTGGCCTTTGGGAGATTCACAGATTACCAGGACATCAGGACATTCTTTGAATGTTCACCACCCTGCAGGTCAAAAATCTCTTTAAGAAGAGGTAGATAGGTATTTAATGAATACAGCTTACACCTGCACTGAGAAGAACTACCTTCTCTTTTGGACTGACCAGCCACCCTCTGGGTTTATATAATTGTCCTTATTCTTTTGTTGGAAGACATGTGAGCAATTCCTTATTTGTTTTTTATTTTAATCTTTCATATTAGTCAGGCTGTTTCACCTAATTCCTCTTCTTCACAGTCATCTCTCTTGGGTCCTAAGGCCTGGTCTGGGTGCACTAAAATGCAGTCTGAAAATAACAAAAGCAGGTACAGCATCTATAAGGAGGCACTCACTGCTGCGGTTGTAGGGGTATGCAAACCTTTATCATGCCAAAGGACTTAAAGTGACAGGAAGCAAGCTGCAACACCTCCCTGCTCCAGCTGGTAGTTGAGAATGGATGATGAGTTTCCCATTCCATATTCATACTTTCTCTGGGCTGATTGTATTTGCCAGCTGCTGTTTTCACATAATAATAATAAACCTAATTTTAAAAGATGCTATTTATCATGTTGTTATTATCCCTACCTCTTATCCCCCTTTTCTCTCTTTGCTCTTCATCATTTACTTTGGCTAACAAGCCACAAAATCAAGAAGTAATGTCTAAAATCAATGTTTGCTTGTGTCTCAATTAGAGATGTGATTTCTGTGCTCTGAAGATTGACAGCTTTAAAGAAACTCTAGTGTACTGAATCAGTATTGCCTGAAGCAAAGTACTGCATCACTTCATATGAAAATTAACTTTAAATCCTCTGATCCCAAATGGTAAACAGCAACAATAGTCTTCCTTTTGGAAATTCTAGTATGAACACTAATTACTGTTCTAAGAATTAATAGCTGCTAATTCCACATTGATCTGAATATTTGTAGCTTACTTTGTAAGTCATAAGATCAGATTTAATAAACTGAGAGTCTTGAGTGTGATTTTAAGGGACTAAGAAGAAATATATTTCTTCTGAATGCTGACAATTTTCATGCTCTGTGCAAAAGTTTCCCCAGTTTTTCAAATAAAAAAATTCTTTATTGTTAAAGGAGTTGTAGCAGAGGAGAAAAGATTGTGACCTTGAGGTTTTTATGTTTTCCATGCTCCTTCGACATTTGGCCATTGAAAAAGGATAAGGGACGGTGACCTTGCTTCTGTCTCCACAGCTGATGTGGAAAAGTCTCCATAGTTCACAGACAGAAGGTAACTTGCTCTCATAAAGGAAAGGTTATATAACAAACTTAGCTAAATCAGTGCCAAGAAATACAAAGGTTGGACAAGTTGCTCAAATTTTAATTAAACATTCCATTACACAACCGTGTAAAGTGCCAAACCAAATTTGTTTCTCAAATTGACTAAATTGCTTTAAAGTTCCTGGTTATTTGGTCATGAATACATCTCTACAATTCATTAGCTGGCTAAACTGTTTTGATGCAAGTGAGATTAATTTCATGGTACTGGGGGCTTTTTTGCATATACTTCTCTGACCTTATAAATGAGCAAATTTAAACATGACGTGTATATAATGAGATAAGAACTACCTGTTTGTCTCACAGAAAGCCTTTTGGTAGTGGTTAAGTGTCACTGTCCTTGTTGACAACACATCTCACATCATCACTCTACTGAAATCTATTGTGACTAGAAAAGATCTAATACACCTGCAGAAGATTAAAGGGGACATTACTGTAAATCCGTATGTTCCCCAGTTGTGGTATACTGCCTTTTTTGCTAATTGGATTGTATTAGTCAGCTTTAGAGGGTCCAAGATTCAGTCTGGTTTAAATATTGCTGGTAAGACCTTTTTGGTTAATTTCCTCTTTCTGGGCTTAGTTTCCTCTTTCTCACTCTTTGGTAATTTTCTGTATCTGCAACTTAATTTCTTGAGAGCAGCTGGATGGACACCGTGCAGTCCTAACTATGAGCAAAGGTGGAGTCTGGTGTTGTGTACTGATCACTGTACATATCTGTGAGAATAATACGCTCCAGCACGGTGTGGATGAAAGGAGGCAGAGATCTCTGAAATTTGCTCTTGGGGAAAGAGGTTTATTGGGGGTGCAGGAAGGTCCTGCCTCGTGCTCCCAGACGCAGCACGTGGCCGGGCCTGAGAGGGTGGGGAAGGGGAGAGACAAAAGGAGGGTTTAGGAGAGGGGAAGCCCCAGGAGGGGAGGAAGTTCCAGGAGGGGATGAAGTTCCAAGAGGGCATGTGGCCCCTCGAAGCCTCCTTATCAGGGGCTCCTAGGTGGGTTGGGATAAGGCATTGCCAATGGGGTTACAGACACTGATGTTTTAGGGGAAGGTACAGAGGTGTGGGGTGAGCCATACATCTTTTGGGGGGTGGGATGGAACAATCCATTTCACCCCAGGACCCATCCAAAGGCAGGGGTGTCATCCGGCTAGCTGGGAGAACTGTTCTCATCCTAGCTGTATTATTTATAAACAATCATATTTATCTATCATCTGCAACACATATCGTCATCTCTTGTGAGGTTGTTCTCATCTCTTGTCCTGAAACAAGAACACAGTATCCAGAGTGATCTTATTAATGATACTTATTGCAAAATTGCTCATAATTTGATAGTTTCTGTGGATGTCTAAAATGCTCTTCCTCATTCTCGGTCTCTTCAGGACTGCATGCAATGCCTACATGTTTCTGAAAATTAAACTCTAAATAACATTCTGAAAGGTGCACACAAAGTGTATGAGTTCTGCTTGCAGTTCTATTTCATTTGGAACAGATTCTCCAAAAAGATCAAGCAGGCTTCATCCATGGAGGTTTTTGAGACCTGGATGAAATAACGGAATGAGTAGCCGGGTCAGACCTCAGTTAGCCTGCAGAAGATAAGACTATAGACGCCTGAGATCTCTCAAATGTGAGTTATCCTACTTTGTTCTACTATATCAACTCTATTTGATCTAAAAGCTTCAGAAACCTCCAACAACTAAAGAAAATATGGGATATATCCCAAATAAGACTATTTATTCAATTGCAGATCAGTTAGTCTTAATCTTTCAGCTGAAGTAATTTTATAATTCATCTACCCATGATCTATCCATATCAGCTAATAGCAAAAAGTCTGTTACAGCATATGCTTCTTATCACATACAGAGTTTCTGTGACAGATTTTGGAGGTAGAATCTGTTCAAGACTTGCATTTATGTATTTAGGTGTGCTGTTTGTGTTGAAGTTTTCTTTGCAGCAAGTGGAGTGAGTTAGTTGAAGTAGTATTACATGCAGGATTCAGCTGCCTTTATGTAGTCCCTTAGTGCCAGTTCAGACACACTGGGAAGTGCATTATACCTACTGAGGTACAGACTACATGAGACTTGCATCCCTCTGAAAACTGGAAACCAGGTATTGTACCATACACCAACCCAGAAAATACCTGACATCAATATCTAGGCAGCTGAATTTCATTGTAGGATACTGCTGAAGGATGAGCTGCTTTCTCTACAACTCTACCTCCATGGACCCTAGCAAAGAATGACATGTGCCTACAGACACTTATTAATTTAAATATCTTTATCTTAGATTGAATCCCTGCATAGATACTCGCCTGCAATGAATGCAGAGAGGGGGAATGGCTCAGCACCATGTGGCATGGCCAGGGTTCCATTCTATGCTACCCACATCATCACTGAGGGGAAGAAATGATGAATGTATGAATACAAGTGTGACATTTTACCTCCCTCTCTCCCATCAGGGAGATTGCTGGGACCAGCCCTGCAGGCATTGTCCTTTATTGCTGCCTATACCCTTCCCATTCCTCCAAGACACAGCTTCAAAGAGTGGTGTTGAAAAGTGATCCTGGTGTGGGAAGTACCCGTGGGCAACAGAGCAGCAGAGGTGAGCCTGGGCCCAGCCCAGCTGAAAGCAGCCACACGGAGCCAAGTGGAGTGGGGTGGAGCAGTGCAAAGCAATGGCACCATGTGGGATGGAACCAGCCGAGCACGGCGGCCCGGAAAACAATATGTGGCACAGCACAGATGGTCGAGACTTTGGGGGTATGTCAATCATTATTTTTCATTGTCTTGGGCTCAGGGTTGGGAAAACTGTCTGTGGGGAGCATCCACCATCTTGTCTTTGTCTGGGGAAACCATGTCGTGCTGCGTGGGAGTGTCCTCCATCCTGCCTTTGTCCCAGCAGCCACACATAGCTAAGGCAAGCTGGTGAACAGCCTTTGTGCGTAAAGCACCTTCACTTTCTGTATACTTTTTTTATTTATATTGCTGCTGTTACTGTGCGTTCCTTATTCCAAGGCTGTTTGCTTTCAGTAAATTTTTACCTCAACCCATAGCCTCTGCCTTTGTCCATCTCTTATCAGAAGGGGTGGGGAAAGGGCAATAGCTTATTTGGAGTCTAATTTCCAGCTGGTGTTAGACCACCCCACCATCTCAAGTTGATTTTCGTATTTATCATAGTTGATGAAGTATATCTTTGTCTGGGATAGCATGTGAAGTATTCATAGGCTGATTAGTCTTTGGAATAGAAGACAAAAATAACTGCAGAGACATGTTAATATGTTCTGCTTTTATTTTGTGATTTCTGAGCCATAGGAAATGAGCTCACATTTCTTTGTTCAGAGTTTGTTTACACATTGTTATGGCTGAATCCTTTACCCTTTTTATACTTGTTTAGACATGCAGTTGTTTGGACATCCTAGAGTTTCAGTATCCTAGAAACTATTTTCTTTATAAGGCATCTAAACCAAAATAATATTTCACTTCTTGGTTTTGATAAGGCAGCATGCCCTCTGTTCTCATGAAATCTCTGCTTAGCCTTCTGTTTCTTTTTCCTGTTTCTGGGCTTCGCCTACTACCAAAAATTGGTTATTGGCATACTCTTACCTGTCGGGCTCTTAAGCTATTTCTCATGTAATTTATGGTGTCATATTACTGTATAAGCACTTACAGAACGGAAGATGAAGGCAAAAGGAACAGCTGGGTAGCACTAACATTAGGTTCACACCAAATATTTCCCTCATAATAAGGCTGCTATGCAGAATAACATTTTAAATTTTGGTCCTCTCTTGAAACAAGAGAATTCAAGTCCAAAGTCACACTGGATGTTTTTATAGCACTGTAATTTAATCACTGTAATTGTGATGCTCTTAGTGTAGTGCTGCTGAGATAGCTGCCTACACCTCTAAGTGCATTTATTTCTTTAAACAGGCTAGAGGACAAACCCAAGCAGTATTTACCTCACCATTCATTTCTCAGCATTGGCTCTGGCATGGCTGGGTATAACAGCCATGTCCCAGCCCCAGCATAGGAATCAGTGCATGCTGTAGATCCATCCAGTGTAGTTCAAATGTGTCTACCTCCTGGGTTTGTGGAGATAAGGGAACCATGTGTGTTGGCTGGTCTTCATTGCATGCAATATCAGTCAATCCATTTTATCATCCCCTAGGTTTGCCAACACCATTTGCCAGGAACCTTGAAAAACAGATTGTTAATGATGTCAATTAGGTCCCAGCACAGCCACAATGTGCTGGGAACTGGTGGGAAGCTTAGGCATGGACAGCCAGAAAATATATACTATTTCAGAAAAGAGGAAAGAGAACAGGATTTGGGAATTATATTTCATAACAACAAGCTCTTTAAATTATTGCTAATTATTCATTTTTTATTGTTGTCTAATCTTCTTAATAATCATTAAAGTGTTTGGTTTAATATTCCTTTTACAGCCACAGGAGGAGTATTTTCAGCTGCTTTCCAACAGTCGTGAAGACTCTGCAAAGGCATTCTGTCAGTCTAGGGTAGAAGGGGTCACTTGCTTTTAACATACAACTTGAGCAGCTGTCTTTTGACCATATATGTGCAGTGGGATACACAGGTGAGGTTCTCAATCTGAGAGGTGCTTTTGTCCAAAGACTAATGTGAATGACAGTGATAGGATGAAATTCAAAACACGCCTACAGTGGTTCCAAAGGAAGAGTTTGAAACAGACTGGAATTATCCCCCCTGCAGGGCTAACACCAGAAGTGCAGAGAGCCTCAAAGTGGGACACACTTGCTCTGGCAGCTCCATAGACACTGGTCCTTATTGGGGTCACAGCCAAGATGTGGGGACAGGGCATGATGGGACATGCGTTGAGGACTCTGACTCAGTCTGATGTGCCATGGCATTATACCAGGGCAGCTCAGCACAGAGAAACTCAGATGGTGCCATGGGACCACATGGTGATCTGTGCAGGCTTGCTCTGAACACTGACTACAGGATTGCCCCCAGGAGATGGATCAATGGTTGGCTTTTAAAATGAAATTCAATATCTCTGCAAGACCTTAACATTCCCCTATGTCTTCTTATGAACTACTCCAACATTTAATTTTCATCCTCAGGGAAGTGGCCTGACCTCAACTTCTAGCAACTTTGCTATCTCATGCTCCTTTCTGTAGGTCTGAAATATTTCTTGATATACCACAATGGAAATTACAAGCCCACATTAATTGTTAAGGACAAGTAATCTCCATAGCTGAATACAGTGTTCTTTTCAAGTTTTTCATCACAAGGCTCCCTTTTTTCTAAATATGTCCTCTTTCAAGACTGTGCTTTGAACACCTTACAAGTGGTGAAGTATGAGTATGTAGTCAGTCACTCAGTGTTGGTCAGTTACATGTAAAGTCACTGCTGCTGGCCCTGAATTAGCTATTATACTGTTTAGAAGTGATGCTTCATTTCACCCTTTTTATAATATCTATTGGAAATATATGAGCAGATGTCTTCCAGAGGGTTTTTTCCATATTCAAAGATTAATTCTTAATATATAATGCATTAAACTATATTATGTTCACAGAGCTTTCTTGTTCCTTTCTTTAAGGCCATTAGGTGTGTCCTGGTTTGAAAGCAAAACTACTGAGAGACTCCAAGTCAGAAATACAATTTATTGGGAAAAGGGGAAAAGGACAAAAATACATGCAATAATATAAAGGGAAAGGCTACTGACAAAGTCAGAATACAACCTGGCCAGCGTGCTGGTAGCAGTCCGAATTGGAAGAGCTGCAGTCCTCTTGGGATGGCAGATGTAGTTGCTGAGTCTTCTCAGAGAACCTGTGGAAAGGCTCCCCTCTGTGTAGAAATCTCCAGTTTTATCCAGGTGGGAATGCCTAGCTCCTCCCCTTGGGCAGAGCATCTCACGATGGGTCATTATGAGTCACAAGGTGTGTCCTTCATCACCTCCTCCTCCTGGACGGTGTTATCTCTCAGGCATTGATGGGGCCATTAACAACAGATAAGGAAAACTGCCCCAAGGCAACTCCTACTCAGATGGGAATTGGAAAACGTTTGTTCTTTTTTTTTTTTAAAACTTGGACAAGGTGTAATTTGTCTGGGCCACACAACACTATGACCTGAAACTGTTGCATCATACCAGAACACTTTTATTGTTCATAAAACACAAATAAATAAAATTTATTTTCTACATATAGATGTTGCACTGGGCTATGGATTTTCCTTTCAAAAAAATTTTTAAACACATTATTTTGCCATTTTACCTACTGGTATTTACTTCAAGCCCTTTTGCTACCTCCATATTAGTAAATTAAGCAGCATGGTAAAAGGAACAGGATGGCAACTCAACTGCCTATACTATTTAGTTGTTATAACCCTACCTGGCAGCCTCAAACAATAATACTCCCCCAAGCACTTCCCAAAGTTTGGGATTTAGTCAAGTCCAAACCTCCTTTTCAGAAGATGGGGACTTTTAATAAATAGCATGCTGATGTTAGCCTTGGAATCCCAAAATTTACTTTGCAAGTTTAGAGGCATGTTTCAATATGTAAATGAAAATATTTTCCCAATTTTTAATGGGAATATTAAATGCAAAGTTAGAATTGATGACTAATTAGGTAAGAACTAAACTTTTTAAAGATAATTCAATTATTGACCAGTCCAATGACGTGAAAAGTTCACACAAAGTAAGAAAAATGCAAGATATCACATAAGTGTCTTTCACATTGAGATTACCAAAGCCATGAGCAGTTATCTTCTATACTTTATGAAGAGAGATGAAAGACTCATTTTAATCTTAGGATGTCTGTAGTATGACTGTAACATATACGTAGAACGACATACAATGTCACATACACTGTAGGTCCTTTACAGCATGAAGAGAGATGAAAGACTCATTTTAATCTTAGGATGTCTGCAGTATGACTGTAACATATACGTAGAACGACGTGCAATGTCACATACACTGTAGGTCCTTTACAGCAGGCTGCTATACATTCAACTATTCCCCCACCTATTATTATTATTAAGGGATTATTTTTCTCCAGGAGCAGAACTTCACACTTGGTTTTGTTGAACTTTGTGAGGATTCTCTTCGCTCAAGCTTCTCAAATCTCCTCAAGATTAAAGCCCTCCAGTTTAGCCCTTCACCCTTCATTTATCCTCACCTGGTAACCTACTTACAATCATGTTGATTAAGCAGGGTTTGCAGGCTGCCTGTTCCTTATTATCTTCTTGTCGCTCAATAAACTGGAAATGGATTGCAAGGAAATGTGCTCTGAGGCCTTTCCAGGGACTGAGGTGAGGCTTATCAGCTTATTGTTCTTAAGGTGATTCTTACTTCTCATGAAGATAAGCATAGCTTTAAACTTTTTCCACCTGGCAGAGAATTTCTCCATCTTTCATCTACTTTCTGCAGATGATAGTCAACTGCCTCATAACAATGTGCCATTTCAGCACTCTTGAATTAATCTCTTACAGCTCCATGTATCTGACTACTATCAGCTTCTCAAAGTAGTCCCTAACCTGTTGATTCCCCACTTCAAGTTGTTCTCTATCTCAGCAAATTTCCAGAGACACCAAGCCAAGTGGTACAGCTGACACAGCAGGGGGACCTGGATAAGCTTGAGAAGTGAAAATCATGAGGATCAACAAAGCCATGTGCAAGGTGCTGCACCCAGGCTGGAGTAACCCCTGGTATCAATAAATGTTGGGGGATGAAGGGATTGAGAGCGGCTCTGCTTAGAATGACTTTACGGTGCTGATAGATGACACGAGCTGGAAATATTCTCAGGCCCAAAGACCAGCTGCATCCTAGATGGCATCTAATGCAGTGTGGCCAGCAGAGTAAGGAAGGGGATTCTGGCCCTCTGCTCTACTCATTGCACTCTACCTGCTCTGGTGAGACCCCACCTGGAGTGCTGCATCCAGATCTGGGGTCCCCTGCACAGAAAAGACACATATTTATGTAGGAGGATGATGTAAGAGAATAGAGATAGCACTGAAGGCAATCTCGCCCCTGAGGAGTTGCAGCTGTACTAATTACCAAAGAGTAGGAACAGCCTTGCCTTTAATAGGTCACAGCTGTGTCCAGTAAGGATGGTCCAATAAGGATGGTGTATAAAAGAGTGGGTTAGGTGGTTGAGAAGAGATTTGGAGTCAGTTGGCTGTGCTGCTGTAAGGAGTAAGGGTCAGGTGGTTGTGCTAGGGACAGTAAGGGTTAGGCAGTCGTAATAGGGCTAGGAAGAAGTCAATGAGCCATGTGGAAGAAAGAGAAAAGGTGTGAGAGTTGTGAGGAGCTGCCTGTAGAAACTCACAGAGAGAAGGTATGGAAGTTTTACAGTAGGATGATAAACTGATGGTCAGTCAGTTGGTGGTATGGGGATGGATCCTGCCATAATTATTGAAGCAGTTCCAGAGCAGATCATGAAAATGATTAGCAGGGCTGGAGTACCTCTTGTATGAAGATAGGCTGAGAGATTTGGGGCTGATCAGCCTGAAGAAAGGCCTTATTGTGGCCTTCCAGTAATGAAAGGGTACCCATAAGAAAGGTGGGGATAAACATTTTAGGAGAGCCTGTTGCAACAGGACAAGGGCAAGTGGCTTAATACTTATAAATGGGTAAATTTAGACTAGATACAGTCAATAAGGAAGAAATTTTTTACAATGAGGGTGGTAAAAAACACTGGAATAGGTTTCCTAGAAACTTGGCAGATATCCTACCCCTTCCAATATTTGAGGTGGGTTTTATGGGGCTCTGAGTAACCTGCTCTAGTTGAAAATGTCCCTGTTCATTGCAGAGGGCCTGGACTAAGCAGCCTAAAATATCCCTTCCAACCCAAAGTGTTCTATAAGGCCATGATTTTGTGTTCTCAGACTGTACATGAGAATGACTGAAAGCCAATTTTTACTGTGAAGACTGAGACCCAAAAAATATATAGAGTACTATTAAAAAAAGGTACCATATTTTACCAGAATGTCCTCTTACTACTAGTACATTGGTGGATTCCTTTCTTCTTATCCTTTAGCAAGCTTTACCTTCTTGCTTTTGTCCCCAAATGTTTATGCTTTTATGACTCTCCTTCGATGCCTCTCCTTTTTTTCTCAACTTCTTCTATGCCTCTAGGGGTATGTCTAGTCTGTACTCTGGGTAATTCAGAGGGAGAGATGAGTATATGCTTGGTCATCTCAATTAAGGATCTTGGCCCCTGCATGACAGAATTAGATGCCAGTATCTCAAAGACCCTCCAAATTATGCTTTTTTTTTTTTTTTGTTTGGTGCCTTGAACAGCTGTAGCTGACAATCAAAGTGCTCCCTTCCATCAAGAGTGAGTTGGTGCAGACACAAAAGAAAGCAATTGGTGCAGATAACCTGCCCCTTCTCCAAAGAAAGTTATCAAGAGACATCCAGGGTGAGAGGAATCTGAGAGGAAATAGTTCCTGATGCATTTTTGACATGGTAAAAGTAATAGAAAAAATATTAGATTTCCGGTATCCTTCTGAATGTAGATGGATGTTTGTGATATCAAATGCAATTGCCTTCACCAAATACTTTAATTTTATCAATGGTTATAACCAATGCTTTTTCCATTTACCTGTGTGATCTCTGATCTACTGGCCAAATATTAGCAATTCCAGCCGTGATGTTTCTTTTCTTTATGGATGAAGGTAAATACATAATTTAAAAAATATTCTGTTGTCATATATCATCTTCATATGTACTTTCAGATTTCATGGCCATCTTACTTCATTTAATAGCTGATGTGTTCAGCAGGAGCTAAGAGAAAATCAGTTTCTCTGTTTTTTTGAGCAAATGCCATCAGATGGGAACAGAGAAGGAAAGGTAAAAAGTACATAATGTTCTGTTGTTAAATCTTTCTAAATTAGCTGGGTGAAGAAAGAACAACCATTTCTGCACTGATTAATTTTTAGTCAATGGAAGTGGAATGACATCAGTGCTTCCACACAAGGCCAACATAATTTTAAGTGCTATGACAGTCATATGTTTAAGTGTTATTCATAAAAGAAAAATGTCAATTCTGTTAATGAGAGAATTCAACAAACCTTCAGAGAATTTTTTTGGTGGTGTTGGTTGGGTTTTGTTTCATTTTTATTTTACCATTCTCTGTGAGCTCAACCTGATTTGTAGAGCCTCAGGTTATATTTACTTTCATAGCTGAGTCTTTTGATTTGGCATTCAAGTATATAAAATAAGTTCAAAATAAGGCAAACAAACATGTTTTCATCCTTCCTTGCTGAAACAATATTCCATAGTCGCCAAGGACAGTAAAAGTGGTCAGGTCCCTGACCTGCTTTCAGTGGCCCAATCCCCTACAGGCATTTTCCAGAAAAAAGTTGGGCGTTATGAGTTATGTCTCTAGGCAACCTGTTCCAGAGCACCATCCTTGCAGTAATAAACTTTTTTTCTATATTTGAATGTAATTTCCTGTATTTCCATTTGTGCTCATTGTTTGTTCTCATTTTACTGAATACCAGTGAAAAAAAACCTGACACCCTCTTCTCTATATTCTCCCATCAGGTTTATATATCCCATCATACTGATGAGATTCCTCTTCAGCCTTTTCTTCTCTAAACAATCCCATCTCTTTGAGCTTCTCTTTGTATAGTAGATATTCCTGTCTCTTAACCATATTCATGGTCCTGAACAGGACCTGTTCCATTATGACCATGTCTTTCTTATGCTGGAGAGCCTAGGACTGGACACAATAGTTCAGATTTGACCTCAGCAGAGCTGGCTTGATGAGAGACCACTGTGTCCTATTGTCCAGGTAATGAAAATGTTGGCCAATACTGGCTCTCACACTGATCCCTCCAGTGCACTACAGGTGCTGGTCTTGAGCTGGATGTCATGTTACTGATCAAGTCACTTTGAGCCAAACAGTTCATTTTGGTTACATAATCTAAATTGCACCAGTTTGTTAAGAAAGATAGTGTGGGGAATCTTAACAACAAGATGAACCACTGGTCTTTCCCCAGAAACTAAGCTGGACATTTCATTGCAGAAATCTATCTGGAGTGTATGGAGGGATTTCTCCTTTGTCAATCCATGCTGACTAGATTTAACCAGCTTCCTGTAATACGTATGTTTCAAAGTGTCTGCTCTGTCATATTCCCAAGGAGTTGAGATGAAGCTGCCTGGACTGTAGTTCTCCAGATCTTTCTTCTTGTTCTTTTTGAAGATAGGAATTATATTTGGTCCCTTCTAGCTCTCAATAGTTTCTCTTGATTGACCTATCAAAGGCAATTGAGAGTGGTCTTACAATAACATTGGCTAACTTCCAAGTAATCATTGTTGTGTCACATGAGATCCCTTAGACTCGAGGATGTCCAGTTTGTTTAAATATTCACTAACCTGGTTCTCCTTCTCCAAGGAAAAGTCCTGCTTGTTCCAGATTTTCCCACTGATCTTAAGGACCTGGAAGAATCAAAGGCCAGTGTTACCAGTAGAGACTGATGTAGTCAGTAGTCCTTCTCAGATTCAGCTCCCCAGCTGTATAGACCTACAGACTGATTTTCTAGAGTGCTTTCTGAAATTGGCAGTTTGAGGAATTTTAAACTGAAGTTTTGCTGCCTATTCATTTTTTCACTCTGCAGATAGGCATCTAAAATTCTAAAATCATTGTCAAAAGTGTTAATATTCCTGTCTGCTGTTCTCAGTTGAACAATGTCTCATATGCCTCCACGACTGTGTTGCTTTGCACCCCATCCTGAAGTGCTAAGGAGCTGTGCTGGAGAACCAATCATCAATCACTCACCCCTGATTTACTTTTCACGTGACAGCCCTTGCATACCAAAAAGGTGTATTCTGCACCTGTGCATCTGTAATTTGTAATAAATTAAGAATTTAACTAAGAAACAAGATACAGAAAAGAAGACAAGATTAATATATTTATTTCAAGATCAACAGCTGAAGGCTTGGTCCCACAGTTCATCCCATATCAGTGGGCTGCACTCTGAAAAGAATGCAAGTTGGAGGCAATTGTTGTATTTTGTACATCTCCTCTCATCTGGATTTTAATTGAGGGTTACGTGATTGTACAGAAAGTGTAGTGTTCCTAAATGAGAACCTCAAGGTTCGGTAGGATGAACATAGGATTTTCTCTTCCATTCCTTAAATAGCATAAGGTGGCTCAGGACACTTGAAAGTTGTACGAGAAAGGTAGTTTTCATGACACCGGTTAGGGGTTTTTTCTGGTGTATTGCATCTAGACAACTGAAAAATATTTCTCTGATATTAAAGTAGAAGTGAATGAGAGTAAAAAGTAGTGATCGTTTAATCTATGTAATGATTCCTTGCAGGAATATATTAATGAAACCAGAAACAATGAAACAGTGAATGAATCTCATAAAAGTAGGAACTTTCCTTTTTCTATTCTGGTTTGGTTATAATTTCTTACTATAACTATTCAGTATACACTATATTGAGGGAATATTTGTTTTTGATTAAACAAGCATTTTGGAATTTGAGTCCAATGTGAACTTAATTGAAAGCTGACATTTCCATTTTCCACAAAACCTTTCTGTAATTAGATCTATTGTAGAAATAATTACTTTTCCTTTTTCTTACGTATGTGGAACTGTATAATTATTCCTAAATATAAAAATTATGTGAACTAATGTTTCTTGGAAATGTTAAAGACCTTTTCCAAAAGTCATTTTGGATACACATAAGTTAGAAAGTACCTTAATATTTTTTTCTCAAATAACTTCCAAAAAGAGGGTAATTATTTCTCACAGACTAACAGAAGATTTAAAGATCAAAAATTTGTATTATAAAATTGACTGTAGTTATTGCTAAGAGTTGTTAGTGGCAGCTCCCATCTCCAGCAGGTTTGTCCTAAGACTTTTTCTTGCCTGACCTCTGGAGCCTGACTTAGGGTACCTCCAGGTACCCCAGATACCTGGAGTTTCTGCCCAGGCTGTGAGATATGGCTGCCCCTTTTCCTTTTCAGTTCATCCCCTAGGGAAGCTGAACACTTTCCCAGGCACACAGGACACTTAAAGGACATGGACATGGCTGGCTGCACAAAGATGCTGCACCTGCACAGGTCTTGCATCGCATCAGAAAAGCACAGAGAGCACCATGCCCTCCTCCCCAGGGGCTGGCAGAGGCAGCAGGTCTCCTGTGTGGGCACACATACATCAGTGTCCAGGCTCACTAGCTCACACACAGTCACAGGTAGCAGCATGACCCTTCTGTCCATTCGATGCCCCTGCTGGGACTCCAGACCCTCTTACCCACCCCTTGGGTCCTTAATTTGCCAGCTGGTCTAGCTCAGGGCTTGCCGCAAAGTGACAGACTCATATTCTCATTGCACAAGCACCCCACAGCCCCCATTCCCATGGACTCTACCTGCCTCATGTTCTTGCTTGGAGCTTGCTGTTGAATGACAGATGCACGCTTCATGCACACACATCTTGACAGTGATACAGACACCTGTCCCCCCACCCCCAAACTGGTGCCACACATGTGAGCTGTGAGTCAAGGTCCTGCTTCAGCTGCCACTGCTGAACCACCGTGTCTCACCAGAACCCCAGTAGGCAGCACTCAGACCTTGCCCTCGCCCATGTGGAACAGAGGGCGAGATCATGCAGAGCTACAGCATGTAATAAAAAGTTAGGATGGATTGTGATGATCAGCTGCAGAGCTCCATCAGACAAGTGTGTTAGTGGCTCCATTTTACATGCAACCAGCCCTTTTTATATCCCTTTCTATCAGTTTCCCCCTTCATTTCTTCCTGCTCCCTCTTCCCCTGCATGTTCCCTCATCAGCATGCTAAGCTCCATTGACCCCCTTCCATCTTCATTTGCCCTTGGGTTTGCAAAGTTTGCTTGCAACTTCTTAATAGCCTACAAACTGCTGTGACTGGACAGGTTTATTTCTTGTCTTTTTCCCCATTATGGTTGTCTGTCAGGTTTGTGCCTCTGCATCTCCTTGTTTATGTCTTCCATCTATTCTTATCCTTTTTTTGCATTGAAAAGGTCCTTGACGACACATCCTTAAGGAAGAAGATGCTCTCTCCTCCTATACATACTTGAGGTTTATTCCATGGGTTGCCTGGATCACATATCTATTCCTTACAGGCTTCAACAGGGAAGAGCTCAGAATATTGAGCAGGAGTTTAATTCTGCCACAAGGTATCATATTAATTATAATATCCAAATACATATTTAACCTACTACTGCCTAGTCGTTTGGCCATTTATAGATGCTAATGAAGCCCCTGACTTGAAGAGTTTATGGTATTTAGGTGAAGGTAATTAGAAGAAAGGCTCACTTCACTGAAGTGCAGTTAATCTTTCTAAAGGCATTCTATCCTCACTGAATGAAGAAGTGCCTTCAGAAAGCTATTCAGACTTACTCTTCTCTCCCCTATGGGAAATCCTTTCTCTTTCTGGAGGAGCCTTATAACATTAACCTTCCAAGAGATGTCAAAACTACCACAACTAGTGTCAGTCACCTTTGGAATAAAAGTAGCTGGGTATGAAGGGTTAAACAATGCACCACAATGAAGGTAAGAAAGAGGAAAAATGTGGGAAGAGAAGTTAAGTGGAAGTAATAGAGACTATGCTCAGTGTTTGAGGTACCAGAAAATGCAAAGAGTACCAGGGACCCAGTCTGGGTTCAGGAAAGGACTGTTTAGACTGATTGTAAAGCATGCATCCTCCCATAACCCTGGTTAGAGCCTTCATCAGTAGATACTTCCATATCTGTTATTCTCCATGGCCTGGTTTCTCTCCTGAGGGAAGCAGGATTAGGAAACTGAAGCATACTTGTATTCTTCATTCTAATCAGCAGAGACAGAACATGGGAGTAATCTCAGTCTTCCAAATTACACATATCCTAACTCAGTCTCAGAGGGAATCTACCCATTCACTAGGTGGGAAAATTAATGTGACTAATCTCCTCAAGAAGTTTCCTAAAATGCAGTCTGGCAGTATGAAAGTTGCTCTTCAAAATCTAAATAAAAATATATTTTCTATTTGACCTTTTTTAAAGCAGATGTTCTGGTGTGGTTATGAGTTCATATTCAACATACTGTTGATTCTGCAGTATTTGCTCTCAGTCAGTCCTGGAGTCTTGAAATAATTCACATTTCTGATGATATTTCAGGGATTAAATCACAGGTTTAAGGTGAATTGGTAAAAAATATGCTGCTGGTAAAGAATGTTAGTGGAAAAAATCTATTGGACCTCCCTGCTATATTTGTCAATGAAAGTTCTAATAGCAAGGAAAGAATGTTTCTTGTTATAGATTAATGTTTTGGGTTTTTTGTACTAATCATTCTCATAAGGGATAATTGTTATACATTTAAATTACAGAACCAGTCTTTAAGTTTCTGTGTCTACAGTCAAAATTAAAATCCAAACTGTTGCCAAACCTCACAGTACCTCAGCTTATCAAGATCGTCTGCCACATTGGCTATGTAAGTGTCTAGTTTGTTGAAGCTGGGGCATGCTGCTAGTTTTTCAATCTTACACTCAGTGCCACATTTCTGTGAGGACCCATCTGAAAAAAATGGTGAATGAGAGCTTGTATCTGCAGAGGGAATTCATGTGGCATGCAACAAATATTCCTTAATATGTTTTCACAGGGTCCAGCTTCTCTGGAAATAATAAATAATAATAAATTTCCCGATTTTTTTTTTCTTCAGTTGGGACTGAGGAACTGCTTTTACTCACCAAAGAATTAGGAGTTTTTGCCCTCTTTAGAATGAAATTTTATAATTCTGAGTTTCTTTTTTGCCAAGATATTTTCTTAGAGAAGGTTTTGTTCATCCACAGTAAAGCAGGGACACTGTGACAAAATAACTAATATCTTTTGTATCAGAGAGCAAAAGAGCAGCTGAGATGATCAGAGGAGCATGATGATGTAGCTTACTGCTTCCTGTCATCTAAGATATGGAAACCATGCCCTTTATCACCACCACCATCCATGCAGCTCTTCAACAACTCTTCAAAGAATCTAGACTGTGTTTCCTTAGCAGGGACTAAGCCATCCTATTCCTAGGAAAAGCCCTCTGGAATATTTATAGTGTGAATATCAGATCCTCATTAGCTGCAATGTAGGCAGATCAAAAATAACTTCTGGATCAATTGTCAAAATTTTAAGAGGGGTGGGTTTTAAAACCCTTTCATTTCACCGAGTTTCTTCTTTGCTAGCTTTAAGCACGTCCTCAATTTATGTGTTGTTTTTTATAGAAATGAATCTCCAGGTTTATTGTGATGGGCTTAGAATTCAAATCATGACTCCTTAAAATGTATTTTTCTATTTTTAAATAGATATAAATTTCTAGAACTGATAGATAAATAGATTTCCTAGTTGATCTCAGTAGCACAGAAGGACTCTGAAATGCTATTCAAAATAACTTATAAATATATTGCATAAACTCAAAAAACTTCTGTCAATTGTTTTTCTGTAAATTCATACGGTAATAGGTAAGACAACAAATCAGTTGAACTGAGATATTAAGAACCTCATATAACAATCAATGGTTGTTTTATTTTTAATTGCCACATTTTGAAGAAAACTTCATACAAACAACAAAAGACTGGGTTTTATTGAATGTCTGAGTGAGGTCAGTGTATTTTTATCAGAGCCTCTGCAATGATTCATCCATCTGTTGTCTCATTGCTTTTTTGTTCAGAGGCTTCTCCCCTGTATTTATTTTGATATTAAACCAAAAGCAAAAACTAGCCCATTTCTTTGATTTTACCAATCATGTTATGTTAATGAAGGATGACTTCAAAAGGTCTAACTCCTAAATATTTGTAATTTGGCATGGACTTCTATATACACTGACTAAATATACAAAGCAAACCCACAAAAATTTCTATGTCAATTTCCATTCACTAACAATTTGAGAAGTCATTTTGAGAAGTTACCTTTTAAGCAATTGGATTATATTCTCTTTTTGTTACATAAATCTGATCTGCAAAACTCACATATTAAATGACTGATTTCCTCTCCTATCTGCTGGTAAATTGGATTTCTATACCTTCATAACCTTTGGACACCACTTCCCAGAGCATTTTCTTGGAGAAACCAGCTGGTCATGGATTGGTTTGGGACATGGTTGCTGGGTGAAATCTGGATGGATGGCAAGGCACAGAGAGTGGTAAATAAATAAATACTGTGGCCAATGCTAAGTGGCGTTCCTCAGGGCTCACTGTTGGGTCCAGCCCTGTTTAACATCTCTACTGATGATCTGGATGCAGTGATCAAGTGCACCCTCAGTCAGTTTGCAGATGACACCAGGTCACCTGTGAGTGTTGATCTGCTGTGGGGTTAGAAGGTTCTTCAGAGGCATCTGGGCACGCTGGATCAGCAATAGTGTGGCCAGCAGGACCAGGACAGGGATTGTGCCTGGCACTGGTGGGGAAGGTACTCCTCAAGTGCTGAGTCCAGTTTGGGCACCTCACTAAGGGAAAGTCATTGAGGTGCTGGAGAGTGTCCAGAGAAGGGCAACCAAGCTGATGAAGGGTCTGCAGCACAAGTTGTAGGAGGAGGGACTGAGGGAACTGGGGTTTGTCTGAAGGAAATAAAGCTGAAGGGAGACCTTGTTGCTCTCTACAACTACCTGAAAGGTTGTAGAGAGGTGTGAGTCACCCTCATCTTACAAGTGACAAGCAACAGCACAAGAGAAAATGACTTCAAATTTTACCAGAGAAGGTTTAGATCAGATATTAGGAAAAACATCTTTGAGAAAAGGGTTGTCAGGTATTGGAGCAGACTGTCCAGGGAAGTGGTGATTCATCATTCCTGGAAGTGTTCAAAAGACATGTTGTCACTCAGGGACATGTTTAGTGGTGCACTTGGCGGTGCTGGGTTAATGGCAGTACTCAACAATCTTCAAGATCTTATTCAACTTGAATGATTTTATGAAAGAAGAAATAACAAATCTTCATGAAATAAGAATTTCCCCCTAAAAAATTTTCTTTCAAGGAAGTAAAGTCTTTCATTCTTTACACATGATCCTTCTACATTTTAATTATAATTTTCTACCACCAGGAAACTTCTGTATTTATATATGCCTATCTATATCTATCTACATCTATCTGTAGGTATGTGTATAAATAAATATAAAATAATTCTTTCTATAGTGTGTCACCTACATATACTGCACAACCATTTATTTAATCACCAGTAATCTAAAATTCAATGCCATTTTACCACTAAAGACACAAAGACCATTCTCAAGTAGGCTGTAATGTTCTTTAATAGTATAAATCTTTGTAATTATGCTGGATGCAGAATTTTGTAAAATGAATATCTAAAAAGTCAGTTTTAACCATGTTTCCAAGGTTTGATATCTGTAATAAAATGCACTTCCCCTGCTCAAATAGGAGCCAGATTTGGGCTGGAAGAAGACTTCCAGAGTATAACAGTAGACATTTCTGAATTCTACAGCCTCCTTTAAACCACTAATAATTATCAGATCCTTTTTGCTGATGTGGAAAACTCTACCTGCAAATAGTACATTTCAATATTTCTGATTTATAGATCATTTAATCATTGAAAAGTACAAATCCTTTTCTTGGGTTTTTTTGGATCTGTAATTTTTAATACTGTTTTTTGAATTTTCCTTATAAATACATCACAACAATCTGTCCAGGACAATATATTTTGAAAGCACTATATATTTTTCATTGATTTTTATATTAGATCAGAGTAGTGTTTAGAGTTTTACAGTTGCTAAGTTTATTAATGTGCTAGTTGTTTTCTAAAATGCAAAATCATGCTGTCATGCCTATCCATATGTATTAAACTGAGGTCTGAGTTTCAGCCTTTGAATTCATCAATCATCCTCATAATTTAAACAATCTGAATAATCCAATATTTAAAATGACAAATGTGTTCTTTGATTATTCAGCATTAAAATCTGATTAAATTCATACTGGCAGCCTACCACGTTGGCATAACTGCAAGGACAATTCTGCAGCAATGAAGGCATAAGACATCTCCATTCCCCTGGGGTCAAGAAGGGCCATTCACAGAGACATAAAATTGCAGAAGCTGGAAGAGACCTATGGAGTTCATCTAGTCCCATCCTCTGCTCAAAGCAGGGTCAGGTAGAACAGGTTATCTGGAACCATATCCAATCAGGATTTCAATGTCTCCAGGAATGGAGACTTCAAAATGTCTGTGGCCAGCCTGTTCCAGTGTTTGATGACTCTCAGTTAAAAAAAAAAGTTTCAATGGAATTTCCTGTATTTTAATTTATTCCCCTTATCTCCTGTTCTTTCCCTTGATACCCCTGAGAAGGGTCTGGCTCCAACTTGTTTATTACCCCTGACCTACACATTGATACATGTGTATAAATCTTCTCCAGTCTTTAACAATCCCATCTCTCTCTGGCTTTTCTTGTATAACAGATGCTTCAATCACTTGGTCACATTTGTATCACTCACTGAACCCACAGCAGTGTGCCCATGTTTCTCCTGTACTGGGAATCCTAAGACTGAAAATAACACTGCAGATGTGTCTCACCAGATCTAAGCAGAGGGATAGGATTGTCTCCCTAGAATTAATGGCAGCAGCCTCCCTAAAATAGTTAGGATGCTACTGGGTTGCTTTGCCACAAGAGAGATTCATGGAGCTATTCCTTTCCAAGGACATTTGACTTTTTGACATCCTTTTCCAACTACTGCCACCTATGTCATGGTCCTTCCTTCATTTCCTGTAGTAGTCTAATGAGAACAAAGCAGTTGCCACTGAACACTTAGTTTCTGGCTTGAGCTTTGTGTGTTCTGCTTGCAGATCCAAGCCCAAATAAGAGATCTGAAGCTTTTCCAAACTCAGTTCCTACTCATGGGAGACAACTTGGGATGCAATTTTCTTCCTCCTCTTGATCCTTCTTTCAGAGCAGAAGTTCCTTGCCCATCTTTACCTGGGAAAAGGTGGAACCTTCCTTCTTCTAGCATCAGGAAAAAGAAACCCATGGAGATTTAATATGCTAAATGGATATTCAATACATAAACATGCTAAATTTAATGTATTAAACCAAGTAGAATTTGCAGTTGCTTCAATATGAAATTAATTTTGAAGCCTGCGTAGGGGAGGTAACTTGACACAGCTCATACCTTTTTGTCCACTGTTGTACCATTGACTTTGATGTGTTGTGTTTTTTCTTTCTCAAACTTGATTTACCCGTCTTATCCTTGAGGTCCTTTTCTCCAACCAATTTTGCCTATTGCCAGTGCAGAAGTGAATATATGCCATTACTGAATTACAGTCTAAGAGATACTGAAGTTCACAAAGCATGTGCCCTGAAGGCTACAAGGTCAGAAAGAGTTCCTATGGTGCTCCAAAGAGTTCCAGATCCCATTGCCTTCCCATTTCCCTGTTATGACATTTACAGTCCTAGTGAAACAACCAATGCAAATGAACCTCACTGTTTTGTTGGTAATTTTTAAAGGGTTCAGTTTTCTCTGTGGACCAAGAACATGCCTTCCCAGGATATTTTTAATGGGGATGTGGGTAGCCCCATTAAAATTCCCCAGATTCATACAGACAAAATGGCTTAAAGATGACTTTAAGAGACACTTTATATTTCTTCTGAATGTCAAATTCTCATAAGATTTGGAAATACACTTATAATTCTCAGTTAATTTGGAGAAAAAGTTTTGACAAAAAAGCATTTGTCCAGTCCTGTCTCTGAAACACAGTTGTTCCACAACAATGCAAGAATACTGAATGTACTAATTGATCAATTGTGGGATCAATGTTGTGAACAATAAAGCAGCTGTCATGTGCATTTTAAAACTTCCCTGTGCCAATGATGCACTTGAGGAGTAGGGAGTGGCAGATATGAAGCCATTCTGAAAACTAAAAAGAGACCAAAAGCCTTCTTAAACACAGCATCCACAGACACCCTGTCTGTATTGTAGAATACTAGCCAATGTTGCCAGTGTTTGGGTAATGTCCTTATGATAGATAAATAATACCTGTGATTTAGTCTTCCACTCATCACAAGGATGCATGTTTGCTCCTGCAGAGATACTATTTCTTTGGTGTATTTTCACATTAATGTATCAAACTGTGTGCTTATCTACCAAAGACACAATATGACTGGCATGTCAAGGAGTAATGTGGGTCTTCATTATTCTAGACAAGTCTCAAAACAGTACCTTGAAAATGTAAATATGTTTCTTTGTTGAAATATCAGATCAAAAGCTGTTCTTATAAAGAAAACAACTTTGTCACAAGATGAAGGGAAAGACAAAGGCAGATAAAAGAAAGTCGTGTCCTTTTCCTGAACTTTTGTCAGTTATGTTACACTAGACTTTTCAACTTCCTTTTGTGTGAAAGAAATGAACATCTTATGAATCACAACCAAATATTAGTGAAAATGCCACATTGCAGTAATTTTCTTCCCCTCATATTTTTGAATCTACCACTGTATGAGAGGGAATTGAGTTTTATTCAGTCATATTAAACTAAGTCTTCCAGAATGGAGTTTACAGTGACTTTATCCCTCTCTACAACTACCTGGGAATGGTTCTATTCAGGTGGGGGTTGGTGTCTTCTCCCAGGCAGCCACTGACAGAATGAGAGGACACAATCTTAAGCTGTGCCAGGGAAAGTTTAGGTTAGACATCAGGAAGACATTTTTCACTGAAAGAGGGATTGAACACTGAAATACTCTGCCCAGGGAGGTGATGGAGTCACCGTCTCTGGAAGTGTTTAAAAAAAGAGTGGACGTGGCACTCAGTGCCCTTGTTTAGTTGATGAGGGGGTGTTAGGTCATAGGCTGGATTTGAGGATCTCAAAGGTCATTTCCAACCTAGTTCATTCTGTGATTCCAAGTATGAAGTGGATTTTAATAAGCATTCCAAGGTGGAGATTTCATACCCTACTAAAATATCTATTCTAGTGCATGTCTAGCTTTACTGTAAGAACGTTCCCTGTATCTGAATATTTTGGGTTACAGCTCAAGGTCATTTTCCTTGTTCTATCATGAGTATAGAAAGAGCAGAAAAATAGATGTTTTTCTTTTCCTTGCCATAGATTTTTGTGTATTTGAATGCTGTTATAAAGTTTTCTCTAATCTACTTTTCTTCAGCAAAAATAACTTATTCAGCCTTCCTTAAGAGGGCACATATTCTAGCCCTTTTAATTGTTTGTGGCTCTTCTTTGCTCTTCCCAAGCTGATCCACTGTTTCTTAAACCTCTCCAGCTGGCATATTGCCGATAACTAATGGAACAGGTCAATTGTTTTTCATGTTGCTTGTATTTGTAATAATAGGTTAAAATTCTGTCCTTTCCCACTGTAGGGTTAATGCATTTATTAATTTTTTGTTCATAAATTCCAGGCCCTGTTTTCTAGACCTGAGACCTAGTCAGTGTGCTTTTTATTATTCCTTTTCTGTCATTTAACTTCACTGAATTGTGTCCTATTTATTTTGTGTCACCTCTTTCTTTCATTGAAGTTATTTTAAATTTTGATCCTCATTGCCAAAACATCTGAATCTATTCCAACTTGACATGACCTACAACAGTGACTTTGACAGGTTTGTAGGGATGCACAGTTTGTTCCCAAATTGTATGAGCAGCGATTACAGTCAAAAATTGCTGATGCTGAAAAATCTCCCTCTCCCTGGAAATGTTTTGGAAGTTTGCCAGCTGACTGAAAACTGTTAGAATAAACATAGTTTATAGACACATCACATGAATCAGTCTAATGTAGTAGCCTAATTTAGAAACCCTTTCTCTTCCAAGAACTGATGGTAAGTCTATAAACTCAATATGTTCCAAATTTGGTAGTGCTAGTTATCATAAAGAATGGCTGTAATATTAAGAGTAAATATAGAATCAAAAAGGTGTATATATATATTTGTGGGTTTTTCAGCTGTGTTTAAATGGAAGACTTGACAATTTGCCTGTGTGACCATGAATTTTGCTCTACATGTGAACCAGAGAGAAATAAAAAAAAACTATTGTTTTTTAAAGGCAGTCTGTATCTATATATGACAAAATTTCAAAGAGCACAAAAGTTTTCATAATTTAAAAAATCATATGAAAAATATTGCATTGTATTTGCTAGATATATTTGGGCTATTTATGTTGAAAAATGGTGGAAGCTTTTAGCAGACATATATTTGAAATATTTTTCCAGCTCTGTTGGCTGCTGACATTAGTGGCAATGTGGGTTTGATCAGGTGTAAAGCAGATTGTAGGACAGCCAGTTTCCTGTGCTTCTGGAATCTGTAAGTGGGTTGGAGGGTAAGAGGGTAGGCTGGCAAAGTGAGAAACTTGCTTCCAGTTTCTGTATGTCCCAAAGAAGTTCAAGTCTACAGATCTGAACACAAATCCACTTCCAGGGAGTTCCTAAGCAATCTGCTTCCACACCCTACAGAAACTGGATTAACAAACAGCCAAGAACATTGGTACTAGAATAGGAACAGAAAGAAGGAAGCTGACTTTGTAACCCACCAGTTAACTGAGGGTGTGTAGGAGCCTGAGGTCAAGTCCTGTCACTGTAATTTTCTAGAGACTTCAATACAAAATGCAGAAATGATCCTAGCAGGAAAAACCAGAATGAGAGATGTCTTCTTTGCTTCCTCCATCTGAAGAATCATGCTTTCTCAGATTAACAGGGCTGGTCTCCTAGTCTGTCAAGATTTTTAGCCTACTGATAATGTCTCTATTTTAGGAGTTAAATAGTGGCGGAAACCTCTTTAAACACAGGGAGGCCTACAGTTCAAGTTTACCATTAAATAATCAAGATTTAATCAGGCTGGCTCTGCTATTACCTCCTTTTTAAATAATGATTTTTTTCCCCTTTACTTAAAGGCACCTGGAATCAGGAGAAGACTTGCTATGTTTATTTCTGTTTTATTAAAAAATGAACTTCAGACCTCCAGGGTGGTAATTGACCCCAAGGAGAGACAAATTTCAGAAGCACATGCATGCTGGGTTTGGCTGCCATGGTTAGTTTTCTTCATGTCTGGTATGGGCTGTGTGTTGGATTTATGCTGAAAGCAGTGTTGATAACACAGGGGTGTTTTTGTTACTTCTGAACAGCACTTAGAAAATGTCAAGGCCTTTTCTGGCCCTCACACCACCCCAGCAGCAAGGAGGCAGGGGAAGCAGAGTAATTCGGGAGGGGGTGGAATCCTCCCTCAGACTTCGTTCTTAGAGAGTCATCAGAGCTTCAGTGATGATTTGATTATTGACACTAAACCTAAATTATGTCATCACAAGCTGATTCAATTCCATGGAAAGCAAAAAAAACAGAAATCTAAAGCTTTTTCTTTCCCAAGAAGGAACCTGTAGTTTGAGTCTATGTTATGAATCTTTAAGAATTTATTAACTGCTTTAAGCTCCATCCTTCCTTTTCCTACCTTCAGCTGTAGACTTCTGTCCCTTACGTCTTCACCTCTTTACAGAGGCACATTTCTTGTGCCTCTAAGTTGGTAATTTATTCTGCCTTAAACTGCATCTGTAAAATGACAGTATTAAAAAAAGATCTTTTTCTTGTTGTTAGAAGACTCACTGAAGTCAGCTGGGGTCATTGATTAGAGGCTTAGCTGTAGCATGGCATAGGGAATTTCTTTTAAGCTGAATATAAAACTTTGTGATGCTTGCAGCTCATGTCAAGAGGAAAGAACATTGAGGCTCCATATCTCCACAAAAGAAAAGCAGAATATTGTACAGAATATTGTAAAATATTGTACATTTTATACAGAATATTGGGAATAAATAACAATCTAAAAGAACTAAGGAGAAAATAAGATGTAGTAAAGACAGCTGAGCAGCATCTGGCAAACTGGAGTGAACCACAAAATGTTCATTCAAAACCCATAAAAATATACAAACAAGAAAGGATTAGAATTGGTCCTACACGAAGAATGGGAAAGATAATCCAGTATGATGCTTCAACAAAGGAAAATGTTATTTATTTTCTGCATTATTGGACTTTTTGAAAGTATTGGTCTGTAACTAGGAATAAGGCTACAGAAAGAGAAATACTGAATTTGAGGAAAAAACACAAGAGTACTGCACTCTCAACCTTGAAAAAAGAAACTAGTGCAACTAATACTCTCCAGGTAATAATTTAGTAAATCACTCATTCTGGGATTTATGATGAATAAACAAATTATAAGGCACATTCATCCATTGTCAAGTTTTTAGGTCAAGGTTTAAAGAAGAGACGAGCTTCAGCAGATAAAGTTAAACAGGCCCCTGAGCAACAAAGCTGAACATAAACTCTTAAATTTGCCTACTCAAGATCCTGACTAGACTTTGATGTCACGAGCCCATCTTTAATTGAAATTGATCTTAACAAGGGTTTAAGGAGCAAAGGGCATGGAAGACCCATGTAGCTAATTAAGGAGTATGAAGAAATGAATCAATAAATGCTCATAAACCAAAAAATGCTCAGTAGAAACAGGAGAAAGTGTGACTACAGTGAAGATTTAAACAATCTTCAGAACAGACAAGTAAAAAAGAATCTCTTAAAAGGGATGTGCTAAACAATATTTCAGAGCTTTGAAACATGTTGTCTATGATTACTGTCCTCTGGGACAATGGTTTAGAGCCCTGCATTTTTTTGAAGTTAAAAAACACATTCCAAATATTATGAGTTTTTGTTTGTGCCTGTTGGTTTGTTTTTCAGTATTTTAGATTTCAGGCTTCTGGAGCTATTAAGCCTTTTTCTGAACACTTCTAAGGTAGTCACTCAAGAGGTTAAAGATGAGAGGAATAACTAGCTCTCTACCCCACTGTATTTCTGAGCATGGACTGGTACCTAATTTTGATCCTTTAAGAAAACTGACTAAGTGTGCCAAGTGAAGGTGGGGACCTCTGAACTGCAAGACTTCTAGGCTGGTGTTTTTGGATATGAACTTCTACAGTCTACATTAAAATTATGCAGCAAGGATTTAAAATGTAATTTGTAGTGTTAAACACACAGTTTTCTTTTAAAATAGTATCAAATGCTCACTGTGAGCTGCTCAGAGATATGTAGGAAAAAAACATCAGAGCTAGTGAATATATTGAGATAAGAAAACATTGAGTAATGTCAATGTTTTCAGACATGGAATATATTTCTGTCTCATTTTTCAATGCCTAAATTCCCCAGGAACTTCTATAATCTCTCAGATCATTCATTTCAGCCTAGTTTGGCAAACCTTAGATGTCTAAAAAGGACTTTGAAGCAGTTACTATATAAAATTATTTTTATCTAATGATAGCTGACCATATAATGTGTTTCACAGGATAATTCAAAGCAGTTCACTAGCAATAATGCTAGATTAAGCACGTGCTAAACTGTAATGATGTGTGTTTGGTATTATGCCAGCATTGAATAGTCATTCAATAGACCTCTAACTGTTTTTCCTCTTAAACCATGCTTTCTTTTTAATGTATGGAAAAAGCCTGCAACAAAGTAATCTAGTTTAGTCAAAGTTAAGAGTTTTCTAATCTTTTAGTCAAATTTCCATTTTTACTTCATGCATATGCCAGATATGCTGATCACCTATTTCTTTATTTTCTAAAATAAAAGTATTTTTAAAACTGAAGGTTTGTATACCAAATGCCAGAAATGGCAACTCTTCAATTTCTTCAGGAAAACCACGTGATTTACAAACATAGTATTTTTGCATATGCAGATCATTATTTTTAATGTATGGGCTATTTCTTTGCTGTTTCTTATTCCTGTTTTTATTATATTAACTGCATAATTGATTTCATTAAGGATACATAAGACAAACATTAAAGAAATTAGTTTAAAATGTCCATATCATACTTTTCTACATATTCTCAAATTTTATCCAATGTCATCCTTAGTAATAGCTATTACTGACAAATTTTAATATCTTTGGCAGTCACACTGTATCTCTTCTACAAGGCAGCACTGACAGCATTTCTGTAAGGAAATACAGACGGGAACTTTCATAGACACAGCTCCTCTGTTCTCACTTACATTTCTCTACACACAATGACATCTGATAGACCTAAACAGGATATAAATGGAGCATTTACACACAATCTCTCACAGAGTAACTTCAACAATTGCATAGTATAGCTGTAAAGAAAGGAAATCCTTTTCAAAGCAGACAGTGCATATTGAAAATACAATAGGATTAAATGACAATATTATGGAACAAAACCCAATGTGATATTGAATACCAATAACCTAGCTCAAGAATCACCAGAAGCTGGGATTTTATGTGTGAGAAGTATCATTATATGTTTGTGGTATTCTAATACTCTTGCTGGGCTGTCAGCAGTTGAGGAAGAACACCCACCTGAGGGCCCTGCCTCAGCACTGCTGCTTTCCTCCCACTGCCCTGTGTAGAGCCTGGGTGTGGCACTGAGCCACACGTACATAATGTAGTGTGTAGGTAATGTAAAGTCACTTTATACCCTGCTGCTACCTGCAGGGATCAGCTCTGGAACTTCAGAAAATCCATGAGCTCTGTTGACAAAGTTAGATGATCCATCAGTGTTAGCTGTATCCAAGGAGGGACCAGCTGTAATCCAGTGAAGATCCTAAAGCAATTTGCTACTGATAAAATTTCACTCATGTAATTCATTCTGTTGGCTTTCCTGGGCTGTCTGGATGTAAAAGAAAACAGAATTTGATTCTTGCTTGCATATTGTGAGTTGGGTTCCACATCTGTGCTCTTTGAGATATTATACCATAAAAGACAAGCACAAAGTCCAGGTTCTACACACCAGAAAATTATTACAATCAGAAAAATAGATTTTACCCTAAGGAGGGCTGATGCATTACAAACCTGGATAAGACGTGCCAGGCTACAGATGAATATAATAGAGGTACTTGCATAAAAATACCTTTTAAATACGAAGAAAAAACCAGGAAAATTAAAAGGGAAAGAGAGATAGTGATAGACTTTCTCTTTTGGTTTCATTAAACATACACTTAGCCTCTTTAAGAAGTTTCAAATAGCATAGTATGTGTCAGAGTTAGTTCTCAGAAAATGTCAGATATTTACTAAGTTTCTATCATATACTCTACTTATGAGAACAAAAAAGAAGGCAAATATATATATATATATATATATTGATGGCTTTTTTTTTTATTATTGCTGTTGTGGAGATTTTTTGTTTTACTTTTACATTATATGAGCATAATTCCCATAATTCTGAAGGTTACCTTTAAATCACTGTGTTAATGACACATTTTGGGAAGTACACCCCAAAACAAACAGCACAGACCCAGTTATTTTTAACTCCAGTTTGAATAGCATCTGTTTCTTGAGATGAAAATCTTCCTGGGTAAATCATTCTGTCTACTAATATGCCAAGCAGATATCCAAATCTGCGTGGATATTATAGGTTATTATAGAAATGATCAAAGGTTTGTAGGCATGTAATTTTCCTAATATTTACCCAACTATTCATTTTGCATCTACTTTATTTTCTTTACCATGCATTTAATTTTTTTAAGGGAGAACTTTTCATTGTAGACAATGCTTTACCTTCAAGCAACTGGCAGATCACAAAACCTATCAAATGCATTTTCAGTTATAGGTATGTTTGAATTTGTACAGCACATTCATATTATTGACCATTTTTCTCACCTGCTTATGGTGAAAATGATGATGACCATGCTCTCATGATTCAGGATCAGTACAAGTTAACTATAAACAACAAAAAGAATGATGCAAATCTCTCAGATGTTGATACTTCTGTATTTGTTCTGAGTAGTCTTGCACTTAGGTTTGCTCAGCTGCCATTTATTTTCTGTCAATTAACTTTTTTTGGTAAACTGCTTGATAAATAAAACCTAGACAAAATACTGAGAACATACTGCAAATTCTTATACCAACATTAAATATAGCAGTAAAATTATCAGGAAGCAAAACCATGAAATACCTTATAACCTATCAAAATAATTTTTAGTATCCATTTATTAACAATGGAAATTCAAGGAACAAGTTACCAAACAGGAGTATGATGTACACATTATTTTTCATTTTAAAGAATTATTTTATGCAATATCATGACATTCTATTAAGTTGGTTTATTACTGATAAGACATCCTCTTGTCTTGTACAATATTTTGTCTTGCATGCTAATTAAAATTATCTGAAATAGCAGATTTTACCACATCTAAAAAGCAGAATAGTCTTGAAATAAACAAGAATGTCTAGTGCTATTTTATCAGCTGTAATTGGCCAAGTTAAAAATGTGAGTAGCAGTAGAATGAAAAAGTTAGGAGAACAAGATATTCTAACCTAACCAGTAGGTAGTTTAGAATCTTAGTTTAAAAATATAAAAGTAAAATTAAATCTGGTTTCAAATATTAAATTTTTGTTTAATTATATTTACTTTTCAGCTTGTAGCTCTTTAACTCAAATACCCAAACCTCACAAACAGACTTACATAAAAGGTAAATCTTTTAAACATAAAGAATTAACAGAAGAAAAAGGGAAATCTTGCACAGGTGTCTCTGGATTAAGCTGAAGTGAATACAGCTTTCTGCACAGGATAGGAAAACAAGATATTTCTAAAGGGGATTCAGAGGTACATTCTCTTCCATATGTTAGTAAGAACTGGCTAGGTAGCATTAAAAAGTTCCACCTTTATTTTTGAGAGTGGTCTGAGTTATATGTGTCAAGTTCAGGCCGGGGTCTAATGATTACAGCTCTTAAAGTTTCAGATAGAAGGTACAGAACAATCCTTTATTCTTACTCGGCACCTATTCAAGCCTAGGGTAAAACCTTTCTGCTTATCTTTAACCAATTGACAAAGACACTGAAGTTTAAAACACAGTTTCTTCAAGTTCCTTCTGTGGTCAGGGAAAGCTTCTAGACAAGTCTAAGATTTCAGCTCTCTAGAGACTTTTCTGCCTTGCTTTCTCTCTCCACTCTCACTCTAGGAGGATGACAATCCTGACTTGGATATTCCAGTTCAGCATCTAAATTATTTTGTCATGCCATAGATAAAGCAGATGCCAAGAGAACGCCCTCTATTAAATAGAATCTGGTATCTGTGTTGTGTCTTCAGAGGCATATAGCTTAACTCATTCAGCCACGCTTTGAACACTTCGTGCAGCTGTCATGCAAAGCCAAAGGACTTGCTGACCTATTTGCCCTGAGGAGCTCCTGTTAATCCTTTCAAAGTTGTGCCTGTGTAAGCAATGAGCCATTCAATTTCTGATTAAAGGGAATGCCAGTATCATTAACTTTTAAGGCAAACAGAAATCAGATTTTCATGATAATGAACTCTTCTAATCCCCATGCCTGCTCCAGGTTCTTATTCTTACTTCCCCAATGGCAGGTGCCTACATGGCCTTCAGGGTGACACAGCTTTCCCAGGGTTTTTTGCAGTTTGTGAAGATGGTTCATAGCCAACCATAGCTGGTTCATAGTTCATAATTTGTTGGCATAGCAACTACAGCATGATGGAGTTTTCAAGTTTGGGTCAAGTATCAGCGATGCCAGCAGAACTGCCACATTGGAATTCCAGCAGACAGGGTTGACTTTAACTATCATCAAACTTGCAAGGGTTTTCCTGGACCATAAATCATCACAGGAAATAATGAGACTGGTATAGATATTTCTTGTACTGAAAAGTGGTACTGTTTTCTGTGAATGGGTCAACAGACAATAACAAACTCAGTTTAAATGCAACATGTCTAGTTCAGCCTTCTTTACAGATTGACAGCTATAAAAATTAACAACTGCTAAAAAATTAGCCAAATATCAGAGCCAGGACAAAGATGAGCTACACTTTGTGAGAGGTTTACAGCTGATTGGGTGCAACTGAAGAGGCCTGGAGACTTTTGGAAGAATGCACACCCATGAGGAAAAAAAGAGTGAAAAACAGTCATGCACCTCGTTCAAAGAAGGGTGCTCTATGGGTGCAAAACTGACTGAGAAGATGACCAGAGAAACTAAAAAAAATGTCCTTTCCCTCTTGTACTGAGGGAAAACAAGCATTGTGTGTAGGACAAAGAAAAATCCCATTTTTATTATTCATTTATTCTCAAAATGAATACAGCCAAGTGAGTTCCTGTCTACTATCAGCTAAAAAATGTAATGAATAATGGAAGTCACAGAACTCTCACTAGGTTGTCTAGGAAATAATTCAGTGAAAGTATGTGATTGTCAGTCAATGGAAAAAGCAAATTATTTAGCACATACTATCAAACATGCTACAGTTGCAGCCTTATTTTTGAAATATAATTGTGCTGAAGGTGGGACAATTACAAGAGTTGTTTTTAATCATACTTAAATGATATTATTCTAAGGATAAAGTTATATCCCTTGAGATCAGGAGATCTTTCTTCCTCCAACAGAAGCATCTTAATTATCAGCAACTATAACTATTATTTTCACACTCTATTTACATATTCATAGAAGATCTGAAAAGTAATTTTTCTTTGTATCAGTACAAAATGGAAGATAGGGCCAGTTCCTAGATGGAAAGCCATAAAATAATTTTACATTGGTCATACGTTCAAAATTTTGTCAGGTTGCATCTGTGTCAACAAAGTGACAATGTCCAGGTTCATTTTCCAGTCCCAAAGAGAACTGACAGGATTACACTGCCTTAGTACAGTTAAGCTGACTGCAGGACAGGAGGATTCTTTATTCATAGACTCTACTGGGAATATTTGCCTGTACTACCTGTCTACCTGCTGAACAATTCCCCAGAATATTTTAGCAGAGGAATTATTGAGTAAAAACCAGTTCCAGAACAATTTTAACAATTTTGAATTGTGAACATTGAGGTTCCAGTGCCTGGACTCAGACATTGGCATAGATAAATGTTTTGTCATGAAGGGCTTTGGTGAGATCTTTCTTTAATTTTTTAACCAACAGTTTGCTCTTCCAAGCCTGTATCCTAATGTATAGAAGAGCTTTAATTTTCAAATGAAATGGAGTAATGCTGGGTCTGAAATATGTCTGTCATCAGCATGCTGGAAACCTTTCAAATTCTTCACAAATAGAAACATGTTGTAAGCTTCCCATGAGTTGATGGTACTTCCTTCAATTTTCATCTGTACTGTATCCAAGCATCTATAACCTAGGAGACATTATTGCCTCCTGTGTTATTGCCTAACACAGAAACTCTGTGAGCCTTGAAGTTTTGCTGCCAGCCCAATACATAATCATAATTATTTGGATTCTTTGCCCTTTTTTATCTCTTTCACCTCTTTTATGCATAATCATTCATAAAATAAAAAGAAAATCAGAGGGTTTATTTTCTTATTCACTCCAGATAATGTATGCTTGTCACTTGCACCCATCCAAGTATGCTCATTTTTTTAAGGTTCATTTGGCTAATCCTTAAGGAAGGATGAGGGGAGGGGAAGTAAATCTTAGTATGCTAAATGTATATGTACACTCTTCTATGCCTAGAGCTATTGTTTTATGTTGAAGATGTGACTCAACTCTGATGCCTTTCTAGAAGTGAAGAATTATTGGGGATTTTGCTGAGGGTTTTTTTCCCTGTAAGGCATTCCCTATCAATTTTATCACCTGAAGCTTTATATCCCAGAAGGAATCAGCGCCATCCCCATCTTTGCCAGTACTTGATAAGGTGAGATCTACCATGGCTGGTTTGTTTAGCTCACATCTTTGTAAGAGCTTATAATCCTTCAAAGACTTTGATAACAGTCCTTGGTTTCCTGGGAGCAATATAAATGTGAGAAAAATGTGGATTATAGCATAGATTATAGTACTCCTTCTTTATAGTTGAAGCTACTGACTAAATAATTTTTTTCAAGTTGCTCCCTAGGAACTTTGTGCCATCTCTTGCATCACTGAAGAAAAATTTCCAAAATGCTTGGATGGGAACCAAAACCAACTGGCTTTAAGTAAAAACATTGAGAATGTTTCCTGATTTTTTAAATGACACTTCCTTAGGCTTTACTGGACCCACTGACACGTTCCTGCAATTGCAGTTTCTGGTATTGAACAAGCCTTGAGGCTAGGAGTGAGTGGAAGAATTTCAAATGGCCCTAAGCTAACTCTTGCTCTAAGAACCTTGTTGAACCTCTGTAATAGAAATCCTTGAGTTATAATAGTTGTTCTGTCTAGTCATGCTCATGCATTGAAGGAAATATTCATGTGATGCTACAACACACACCTTTCTTCAAACACAAATGATTCTTTGTGTTTCATTCAGAATTATATCAAACTTCCAAGGACCTCTAACTGACAGGAGCTGTACACATTCAGACTATACCTAGGCTTATATTAGTGAAGTGAAATACAATTTGGACATAGTGTCCTGATTTGAAGAGTAAAAATGGTTAAATAGTATCAATGCGATTTCTGGAGAATTGTGTCTGGAATACTAATTTGTTAGTATAGGCATAGCCTCACTTTCATGATAAATACCACTTGTTTACTCAGATGGAAGCTCCCACAAAGGGCTGTGAGCTGTTGGCGATGGTACTTGGCTGCCTGCCTTGAAACACAGAGGTTTTCTGTACTAGCACTTATGATGCCTTACATTAAACATCACCCTTGTGAGCACCTGACCTAGACGTAGCTAAGTGACTCCTCCATGTTCCAAGGAGCCAAACTGAGCTCAGGAGAAAACCTAATAGGTGCTGATTAAGAGCAACATCTGTTCAAGCCTTTCCAGCAGCCTCCCCTGTGCGTAACCCTCAACAGGTATCCAGTACAGGGAATGGAGGCCTTGATTAGCAGCTGAAATAACATGGCACACACAGTCATAGCTCTGCTGTGACCCTCTACTTCAAGGAAAGAATATTCTTTCTGAAGTAAAGAATATATTGAAATGCTCAGGCTTGTGAATGACTCTTTTTTTTATGGGCTACATTGCCACACTGGTCACAGTCCTGTAGTTCTGAGATGCAAAGGTCTGATGTATAAAGTACAAGGTTTGAAACTGAGAGACATGAGTTTGATTACCAACAGTGTGAGTAGTGAGTCTGGGTCATTAGATAGGTCTGCATGTCTCTATTTTCATGTTTGCCCTCCCACATTTTTCTTTTGTGTCTCTTCCCATAATAACTTTTTAAGACATGACTAGTTTTCTTTTAATTCTGTTTTTTAATGTTTTCTAGGCTACTGTGGTTTTCTTTTAAGTGCTGCATTTTGGAATAAGAACAAGGCAGTTTGTTCTAATTTTCAAGGGCTATGATTTATTACCTGCGCTGCATAATTTCATTTAACTGAAAACTCAGTTCAAACACAATGCATGTAGTACTTGTAACAGAAAACATCAAAGGCACTTCTCTTCCAAGTAAAATCCATCCTAAGTAAGTAAACAGTGTGTATTCCAGCAGGAAATAAATATTGACATAGCAACCTGTCATATGGATGACAGGACGGGCAGCTGGAATCGACATGGGAGGCAACCAGCAGCTCCCTGCTTATTTCTCAGGTCCTTGTAGGCCATTATCCACCCAAGATCTAAATGCTGCTAGGTCACCTGGCAGTACCAGCTGTACACAGATGAAAAATAAGGACATGAATGCAGTTCTGATGATTCTGTGATTTTATGTAGTGGGTTATTTATTAATGCTTTATGCTAGCTCTGAAAAATTGATGATTCCTGACCTGACTTAAAACTCCTCAAAAACACAAGCACATTTGAAGTAGAAATGTTTGTGCAAGTTGAGCTTTTCACATCAGGTGATCGCGAACACTTTTATCCTGTCCAGTTCTGAAAGCAGATTTACTACTGTGTTGAGCCAAAGAAGAAGGAAATACAAATAAGGTGAAAATTGGGATGGGCTACTTGAGAACTGAGATATTGCCTAAACATCTAAGGCTGGAGTTTGCAAAGTCAGATGTTAGCTGGAGCTGAAACTAGTGAAGTCCATGAATGAAAATAAGGGTTTCTTTATGTACAGCAAAAGGAAAACTAAGAAAAATGTGGGTTTGCTACTCAGTGTGCTCATCTAATAGCAAAGGACACAGAAAAGGCAAAAATATTCAATTACATTTTTCTCATAGTCTTTTCTGGCAAGGTCTGCTCTTAGGTCTTTTGCCTCTAGTTGGAGAGGGTGTGAAAATGACACTATTTACACCAGAGGAAGCCACAGCTTAAGGTAGTCTTAAACAAATTCAATTATTTGAGATGGGATGAATCCAGTAATGCTAAAGGAACTAGCTAATGTCATTGACATTGACTGGCAAATTTCATTTCTCTATCATCTTAAAAAAGTCATGACAATCAAGGAACAAATAAAAAATGTTACACTTATCTTCAAGAAGTGCAACAAAGAAGATCCAGGGACAAATACACAGGCCACGAACCTGGAGTGGCTCATGTCAACAGAGTTTGGAAAATGTGTGGTATCATGAAAATGGTACGTTGGAAATGGCTCCTGCCCTAGTTTAACCTCCAAATCATACTCGGGCACTGCAAAGGTTTTGCTTGGTTTACTGAATAGATACAGCCACTACCAGTAGAGACCACCAAAAGACCCAAAGCTGAGAGCAAAGTAGTGCTGACATATCTAGCATGTGCCCCACTCACTCAGGACCAGAGAAGAGCCCTTGGCACTATTTAAATAATATATAGATGCCTTAATTGCTTCATTTATTAGTTAAATGCATGCATAGCAACTACAGGGGCAAGCCCATAGACAAGGAGGATGTAAATTCTTTGCTAACCTGATGTCAACTTCTACTCTAAGCAGCAGAATTTTCTCAAACTTAACAACTATTTAGCAGAACATGTGTAGCAGAGGTGAACAACTGAAAGGTGCTACCTTTGATCTGTGGTACATCCCCATTTTTCTGTTATATTTTCCATATGTATGTTCAAACCATTAATTCTAAAATGAATATATGATTATTTGAGTACTGCAGTTTTGAGTACTTTGTTAATTTTTAATAACTCATGTTTGATTTGTTTATTACTGCTTAAAAAAGGTTTGCTTTAAAATAAAAATACAAACAGAAGTCAGCAGAGATAACTGTAAGTTTTTCAAAAATTATATTCCCTCTTAACTGTATTCCTTTCCACAGAATGGAGAAATATTATCTGACTACGCTGTGTCTAGCAGAGTGAGGGAACAGTTTCTGGGTAATGAATTAAATACTAGTTTCCTAGGAGATGGATTGATGTACAGAAAGCAGTGTGAACTTTTCTTTCTATCCAGTGTGCTCTCAGCCTACAATATTAAGCTCTGTCAATGAGTCTAGGACGAGGAAACTTTTTCCTGTGCAAATAGCTTGAATTACTGAATAGCAATATAGGACATTCTTCAGGTAACTTATGCTAGACTCTCATATTCTCTGTAGAAGGACAGCTGAGTAAGACCCAAGTACAGACTTTAGGAATATATTATTACTGCAATTCTGTGAGGTTATTTTACCTACCACACAGGTAAAAATTGGGGGCGGCGGGGGGGGGGGGTAATCTGTATATCTAAATTGGAATTTTTCTGTTCTTGTTGCCTGATAGCCCCTAAAATGAAGAGCTGAACAAGATTAAGATGATAAAATGCACACATGGTACAGGGCTTCAACACCTTTATAAGTTTAGCAAATTAGCATAATTGACAAGAATCCCCATTAGAAGTACTGTTAATGAAGTAATTCCCCTCTGGGTTCAGCCCCCTACTGAAGCCTCCCCTGTGCTTCTAGCCTTACATTGTTTATGTCTAAATAAACGGGAAAGTGAAATGGCCTTGGTTCACTGAAGAAGCAAAATTAGAATAGGATTCCAGGAATGTGTTTGTCTAACAGGGTAGGAAAAGTATCGGAGTTAGCTAAAAAACTATATAATAATACAATAATAGTCTACAGAACTATAAATATAATAAAAATATATAAAAAGGCAAAAAATCTTTTGGCATCATTCTGATGTATACATTTTTTCATCTTTAACCAAAAGTGAAGCCTGTTTTCTTAATTATTCACAGATATTGCAATCTTATATTCAATATGGAATGTATTTTGTTAAATTTTTTTTGAAGGTAAGAATGTAACTTGAAAAACACTCAGTTCAACTGTAATCAGCCATGTTTACTGTGATTTTGTGACAACAGGAGATGCATAGGATGCATAGTTTATCTGGGTATTATAGGCTTACTTACAGTAAGCTGGATTTGTGGAGAAAAGAAATTTTATTTTGAGGTTCATCTTACTACATTATTAGGGGATTCCATAGTGTGTTAATTTATGGGCAATAGGATTTCCACAGGAAACTTCAGAAATCTCACCTAATTTCTAACATAGGAAAGCTAAGCCAAACCTTTAGTTACAATTAGCAGTAACAAGCCTAGATATTCTTGTGGTATATATTGATTATGAGACCTTTGAAAAGGTAGTTAATATTTTTACTTTAATTATTTTTATAGTCTATTTTTACCTTGTTGGAAGAAAAGCTGTTTGATCTACCATTTATTTTCCACTACTATTTTCATTCTGTGATTATTTCTTTTACCATGGGTTAGAGCAGAAACACGTAGTTTGCTTTCATCCTGCTGTTCATTTTTGACACACGTACTGATATTCTTTCTGATTTGTTTCCTGTGATAAAATATTGTAATTTTGTAAATAAATTATCATGGCATTTATCATTATCATCACTTTTATACAGATTTCTTCAAGACCTGCAATGGGCTCTTTGAGTGATAGATGCACTAGATCTTTCAACAGTATTACTGATGGGACAACACTGATCTGTGTAATTATACCATACTCTTGTATTTTTCCCCTAACTGTCCTTTCTCCCTGCATATACATATTAATTAGAGACCTTCAGTAAACTTTAACAACAAAGTAACAAATAATTTGGGGTGCATTTGCAACAGTTTTTTTTCCAGTGTAGAGTCTTCTCATGATCCAGCTCAGTCTTTTTCCTCTGGGAAGAGCAATGGAAAATGAAGGAGCAGTTTATAAATCCTGTAAAAAAATACATAAATATTTACACAGGTTATAAATCAACTCTGTTTAGGTAATTGTAGATGTGAGTAGATATACTGAAGCCAGAATAATTTGTGGGGTTTTTAACACAAATTGAATGACTAAGCAAATTTACAGAAAGGAGATAAAATGGCTAAAGGAAGGGACAGATTTCTCATGTTCTGACATTTAGTTTGGATTTAGTGGACTCAGTCTGCATATTATCAGTATCAGGATGTATGTAATTTGTATAAATTTAGGTGTTAAACTTGCCATCCTTCACCCCCTTCACTTATAGCACATAAAGTTTATGTTTTTACAGACATTTACACTAAGGAAGTTCTGTGAACTCAGTTTGTAGATGAGAAACTAGAAGATGAGGTTAAATATGACAGAGTTTTCTACAGATGATTGCAAACAACAGACAATGATGTGTATAAACATACAGAATCCTCATAAAGTTGAAAATTCTAAGAGTTCAGCTGTGCTTCACTAGAAATGGTCTTCACACCTAAAGTTTTGAAGTAGTCAGAAGAAAAAGTCATTAAAGCAACAGTGAAAAACATTGGAGAAGGTCTAAACATTTAAACAGGCAGCAAACTTGGAAGGAAAAAAGTGAATAGTGCTTTTTCAAATGATACTTTTCCAAGCTCTGCTCATGCTTTACCATGAGACATTTAGATCTTTAGTTGAATATCTTGGTTAATCTGATCCAGCTGAAATTAAACTGAGACAAGAATGCCTTGTTTGCAAGCTGTTCTATAGCAGTAAATGAAAAATGTGCAGCCAATATAATTACATTTTAGAAGAGGAAAGAATGAAAAGTATCACAGACTCAGTCTTGTTTATAGTCTTGAATCCCACAGAAGTGGATTATCTGTCTTCACAATCACTGGAAGAATTGCAGAGACTGAGACATCCTCACCCCCAAAGCCTTGCTGAAAGGAACTTAAAGGTGCAGGTCTTTTACAGTCTCCTGGTTCAAACTCATCACTCAAAGCATATTAAGCACTGCTTCACATTTTTAACTTCAGTGGAAAATAGGTCTTTCTCCTTTTCAGTGTTTTTAAATAGTTTTTTAACCACATGACTCTGAGCTGGCAGCTTGCTTATAATATACAAGACAAAGCAAGGGAAGTTCCTGTACTGATGGGCTTCTATCTGATGACCCAAATCAACAGTGATGTGTGTATTGTCACACACCTGAGCCCATTCAGGGCCCTGCCAGCCCCAACGTGGTGCTGCAAGTAGGTGGGTAAATCTCCATAGGCTTAGTCACAGGGCTGATTCTTCCACAATTGCCTTTATCAGTGGCAAAGATGGTCCCTAAATGACTTCTTCCTTCACTCCTCCATAGATAATAGGCTCTTCCTGCAAAGCATGTACACATCTTTGCAGTAAGAAAGGCAGAACTATAATTATCTGAGGCTCAAATACTGTAAAGTGGCAAAAGGAAGAGAAAAATCTGCCCATAATAATAAGTAGTGGTATTCTCAGGCATGAGAACTGAATCTAGATTCGACTTCTAAAATGCCAGGTGACTTGGCTGAGATGAAAAAATATGGGTTTTATTTACTAAAAGGCTCATCTGATATTCAGGCTAGGCTAATTTCTGCAATATAATTTTGATCTGTATCTAGAAATTCTAACATTTCCTTTTCTTTTTGGCATTTTGTGGCATTTTATTTCATTCTTTTTTCAAGCTGAATTGTTGGCTTATGGTGTTTAGCAGACTAAAAAACTGAGCCAGCCACTGTCTAATAAGACATTGGGTAATAATAATATTCTTTAATGCACAGCCAGTCAAGGTAAGACTTACTGAAACATGCAAATGACAGTATGAGATGAAAAGAGAAAACAATGACCAGTATTTGAGAAGCTGAAAGGGTGAGAAGCATTGGAACAGGCTTCTCAGGGAAGTGGTGGAATCACTATCCCTGGAAGTGTTCAAGAAACATGTAGATGTGCTGCACTTGGCAATGCTGGTTTGATGATTGGGTTTGATTATCTTGGAGGTCCCTTCAAACCTTAACAATTTTATGATTCTATGACAAAATGTATAAGAAAATCTATGTTTTTCATTTGGAATTGAATGCCATTATGACTTCTATTTCTGATGTGCAAAACATGTTTTTCTATCACAAGAAACCTTGTAACAATATGGGAAATTATTGCAAAGTTCTGCATGTTGCAGTCCTAAGTAATGTATAGCCACCTACAAGCTCATAGAATGAATGAGAAAAATATTCCTGAAACAATTCATTGAAAATAGGAGTAAATTAAGTTCTTCCCTGTTACCTAACCAAAATATTTTATTAGGCTAAGAAAAAAAAAGAAAGCAGGCATGGAATAAACTATCAAGGAAACACTATAATCTTTAAATGCCATGTAAAAATAGACATACCTAAACAGAATAAGAAATCACACCTCAGGAAACAAAATGACAAGGGGTGAACAGTGACATGAAAACAAATGCTTTTGATGCCTTCCTCATGACAAAATACTTCTCTTTTGTGCTCTGAAACCTTAACTTTAAAATGGAAATCTCAATAGGTCATATTGTAGAATAGTAGCAACAGAAAATCTATGAATAAAGATGACCTGAGAAATGTTCTCAGTACCATGAACAGGGTTAGACATAGTGCAGTGTCAGTTTGTCTGAGAAATGGCATAAAGAGCAGACAGAGTCAGTTTGTTAAGAAGAGAGAAACTTTAATAAAAGATTGAACTGATGTTAGGGACACAGTCTATCCAAGGAAAAAGAAATCTATTGATGAAACTTAAAAATGGATAAGTTTTTAAACTTACTATCAGAAAGCCAATGTGCCAAAAAGTGTGCCATTTGAGATAATTAATCTGGTGGTGAAGTTACAGAATGCTGTACTCAAATGAAGCATAGTGTATAGAACAAACCAAACAAAATTCAAACAAGTGACAGGGAAAATAAGCCCCACTGAGTTAATTGAACCTTATTTAAACACATCAGAGATGATTCAAGGCATGAATATAAAAGGTAACAAAGTTTTCTGTTATGCTAAGTTAATTAGCAAAAATAAAATGATTGTTGAAATGGAGATAGTTTCAAGGAGGATTTGACTGAAGAAAAGTGCGTCACAAAAACTGGAAAGGGAAAATACTCCATTTTTTACACTGTATGAGCAACAAAACAAATGCAATAAAATTATTTAGGAACACTTTTAAAGATAGAAAAGGAGGAGCACTGTAACAAACTGTGGAAGTCAATGCTTCTAGTTTCAGTGGAAGCCAGAGATTCAGATGGGCTCAGGAAACAATGAAAAAAAAAAAAAAGTAATTGTTAGGAAAAACATATAAAGACCTATTAGCCAGACATAATTACTTGTCTCAGGAAGCTGCTAACTAGCAGCTTGCTCAAAGGGAGAAAGATGGGAAGTATCATTGCAAACTTGCCTTACCCTTATGTTCTCCTCTACTCATCTATTCCTGGCCACTGCCAGAGATGTAACCATGATTGGAGGGTTCGTTGGCCTTATGCAGCAGGAGGGGTTAGAGAACAAAGTAAGAACCAGTTTGATGAAAAAAATAGCATGACATAGTTCTTTTATTATGAGGAGGCCAGTGAACCCAAACAGAAAAGTGCAGGTCACAGACCTGTGATACATGTTGGTGTCATTTAGTTTTGATAACATTGAAAGTGATAAGTCCCTTAAAAGTCATCTTTGTCACTGTTTGTGTCCCATGCTAATCTATCTCATCTGCTTAAAATGTACATTCTGCAGAATAGAGACTGTTCCTTGCACCATGTTGCTAAAGGTAGATCCAATGCTCTAATCACCATGAAAACATTGTAATAAATCATACATTTTTTTGTGCTGAATTCATCTGAAAGGTCTTTATTTCCTTTAAATAACCAAATTATTTATTAAAAAAAGCTGTGTTGCTCTTCCTTTTTGTCTCTCAAAATACTTAATATGAAAACATCTATCTAGTTTCAAATCACACCACAAAACCTCTGCTATTTCTAAATGGGTGAGAAGAACATTCCAGGTAAAATAATTTTAAGAAAAAAGTTCTGTTTCAAATTCTATTTTCTCTGTCTTCAGAGCTCTTGACTGCAATTTACCATTCAAACTGCTTAATTTAACATATTTTATGGAGTTGTAATAAATTTATCTTAGCTTTTACAAAAATGACTTTCAGTGCTCACATATATTTATGAAGTTGAGAAGAAATTTTTTTTTTTACATATGTAAACTTGCTGACTGAAATTAACATTGGGCATGCCTTGACTTAACAAAAAAAAAAAAAAAGAGTAAACACACATCCCTTTTTGAGGTTCCATATACAGTTCAGAGACATTTTCAGGAAAGGTGTCTTGTAATTTGTTCTATCTATATTTGGATTCGTGCCCTGATCATTAAATGTGTTTTCTTTTAAATATTTGTAGACTTGATGGAGGAGAGAATACTGCAGATGGTACATATTAATTTTCATATATCAAAACTTTTTTTATTTGTAAAATAAATGAAAATAAGTTTTCAAACCCCTTTTAGTACTTGGCTATTAATAAGCACATGGACCAAGAAAAGCATGGTACAGCAGTGGACTTTTTTATTTATTTGCATTGCACACCCTTGGAAATTATATCTTTAACATATAGGAATGATGTTAGGCAATTCTGTTCCCAGCTGGAAGGCAGAGTTTTCACTGAGAATCAGATTCTCATATTGTTTTCAGTTTGCCTGAATTTGAACAACTGTGCATTGTATTATTATAATTTGTATTGCAGCAACATAATGCTACTGACATGAACAAAGATACTTCTAATTTACAGCAGAGTGAATGAGACTACAATCAGAATTTTTCACTTCAAATATGTTCTGCATTGGTGGATATTAATAATGAAGATGGCATGAGCTAACCAACAGCTAATTTTTCTTATCTGATCACTACTAGAAGCAGAGCAAATTATCTTAGCTTTGACTTATTTTAATGGTGCTAGTCAGCTAATAAATCAATAGAGTGTTGCTCATACTATTGTTATATTGGGGTAATAATACCTTTGCAAGTTTTTAAATTGTTTAAAACAAGATCTTGCTTAACAGGATCCTGCTTTCTACATTCAAAGAGAAAAATGCCTGAGGTTTCCTAAACAAGGGTAATTGCTGGATGCTTCTCATATCCCGAGTTCAAAAAATTTAGCAGCATGTTTGAGAACTATCTCTTATGTTAAAATTAGTTTTGAATCTTTAACCTACAATTCATCACTGAACTGATGCTAAGACAAAAACAGATCTAAAGGAAACATGGTGTTGCAAATGCACTGTGTGATGGAACATCATTGTTTACTTATAAGGGTAACTGATTAATTAATTCAAAAAAGTATAGTAAAATATAAATTTTGCTATAAAGGTGGTCCTTTTCACCTTACTGTCTGATGGCCACTATCCTTATCACCCCAATGAAATTTATGGCTGTATAGATTTCTAAACTTGGCTTTTTCTTTACATCTTCCTTTCTTGGTCTTACCTTGTTTCTACTTGCTCATTTATTGTCTTCACTACCTAGTTGATAGTAGTTCATCTGCTTCTCAGAAACTACTTAGTACTGTGCCAGGGAGCAGCACTTCCACTTTGAAATACCATTATAGGAGGAAAGATACCAGAGGATCTTCATGGGCAATATCTGGAATTTGACTGGCCAGGATGACTCAAGTAAAAAAACATTAAGGCAGGTGGTTTTCTACTCTCAGAGGAATATTTCAGGAGAGAGACAAAAGAATAGAAAAAACCTGTTACATGGGAAAGGAAAGGAAAGGAAAGGAAAGGAAAGGAAAGGAAAGGAAAGGAAAGGAAAGGAAAGGAAAGGAAAGGAAAGGAAAGGAAAGGAAAGGAAAGGAAAGGAAAGGAAAGGAAAGGAAAGGAAAGGAAAGGAAAGGAAAGGAAAGGAAAGGAAAGGAAAGGAAAGGAAAGGAAAGGAAAGGAAAGGAAAGGAAAGGAAAGGAGAAAGGAAAGGAAAGGAATTCACACAGTCTGTCTCTACTGCCAGCACAGCAGTCTGTTTCACTTAAGTGCTTGTGTTCATGTGGTTTGCTTCCCGACAATAAAATTACCTGCTAAAATGTTCAAGAAAGGCAGATCAGAAACTCCACAGCTGAGCTGCCTCTTAAACCAAATTGAAAAAATCAAAAATTAATTCTGGACTGAGAAAAGGGCTCCAAATTTAATATGGTATTTTACTACTATGGAACTAATCCTCTGAATCAAATAGATTTTTAAACGAAAGGGCTAGTCTCTGACAGAAGAAAAAATGCTGCCTATTTTTGTGATTAATAAAAATGTTGGTCTGCAATAAAATTATTATTATGGAAGGGGAAATGTGTTTGACGAAGCGATAAACTTGGATGCTGAAGTAAGGTTTGTTTATTCTTTATGAATGTCAGTTCCTGTGAGCTATCAGATGCAATAAAGCATAAAATTCTGTTTGAATTATATTCACATGGTCTAATATCATATAATAAGTGATACTGAAAGCCTCAAGACATATCTTCTAGGGCTGGTAATTTAATTTCAGTATTTTTGGATTAGTGATGGAAAGTTATGGATTAGAAGAGATATCAATGTTTGTGAACCTTTTAGATAAATAAAGTACCAGAAAGTACTCTCCTGAGATAAGAAGGTTAATAGATATACCATTGAATTTGAGCTTCTTTTAAGTGCTGTGTCACCAGTATATTCTTTGGTTATAGAAGTTTGTAAAACCTGGCTTTGAACTGAAAAAAAACAAAACAAAAACAAACAAACAAACAAACAAACAAAAAAAACCAAACCAAAAACAAAAAAACACCAGTTAAAATAAGAATTACATCATTTTGAACATTTGCTGTACACTTCCATATGAAAGGAACAGATTTAAACTGCTGCACCAAGATTGATGCAGATAGTATAATTAAAAGAAAAGATAAATCAGAACTAAAATTCATCAGGGGAATTGATTTAGCTAACACACTTTCACAAATTAGAAAGCCAGAGGGGTACAACCATAATCATCTAGTCTGACCCCTTGCGTTCCATGTCATGTGATTTTTCTGAATTAATTCTTATCTCATCTAGCACTTATCTTTTTGAAAGACATTTGATCTTGATTTTAAAATGCATAACAAAATGGCTGCACTTGAAAACCATTTCCTCAGTAGCAGAGTTTTTGTACATGGTGAATATTTTGACTGTTAAGTTTCATTCATACTTTAAAACTTAATCTGTTTTCACAGGTATACTCATTTATACAATCAAGGATCAGATGAAGCTTTCTGGCTACAGATTCATGGTGAGCATGCGTGTTTAGCTGATTACACCTGGTCTCTGGGTCACCTGCCAGCTTCTTCAAGGTCACTGAAGAATGAGTGTAAGAGAACCAAGAACTGACAGTAGGAGTTCATAGGCTCAGCAATGATTCTTTGTCCACCTTTTCATTCTGGGATCTGTTAGCTGACCCATTTTTGATCTTTATAATGTGTGCTGCATTGATTTTTTTTTCTAGCCCCTGATCAGAACGTGTAGTATCAATCAAACCAAAGTCTTCCTATTCTCTAGGAATACTGAATTCAGGCAGCTAGTTAATCTGCATAACCTATTATTGATGTATTTATCAATCAAATTTGAAATCTTGCTGAAAGAAAGAGTGAGTCTTATGACAAGTTTTTCACAAATTCATGTGAAGATATTTGCAAATATTTATGTCTTTTTAATTCCATTCCTTACTATTCATAGGAATCATAGAATGGCTTGGGTTGGAATGCAAACAGCCTTGAAGATCATCTAGTCCCAACCCCTCTACTATAGGTAAGGAACCTTCCAGCAGACAAGATTGCTCAAAGCTCCATCCAAACTGTCCTTGAAGACTTCCAGGGATGGGATATCCACAACTTCTCTGGGCAGCCTGTTTCGGTTCCTCACTCCCTTCACAGAAAACAACTTCTTCCTGATGTCTCATATAAACCTACTCTCTTTCAGGTAAAATCCATCCCCTACATTGTCTTATCACTGCATACTTTTGTAAAAAGTCCCTCTCCATTTTCTCTTCAGTTACTGGGAAGCTACAATTAAGTCACCCCTAAGCCATTCCTTTTCTAGCCTGAACAATCCCAGTTTTTTAACCTTTCTTGATAGGAGAGGTGCTTCATCCCTCTGATCACCTTGATGGCCCTCCTCTAGACTAGTTCCAAAGGGTTGATATCCTTCCTGTGCTGGGGACCTCAGAGCTTCGTGCAGCACTGCAAGTGAAGTCACTACTAGTGTCAAAGGAAGAAAATTTATGTCAAAAAATGCATTACTTGATTTTTTGGGCAACTTGGAAGCAAATAGTGGAATTACAAACATTTTAGCAGAAGAAACAAGCTGGAGCATGAGTGTGATTGTCTGTTATTGATTACCAAATGGTCATTCTCTAAATCTCTTCACCACTAGCAAAGACCATGACAAGCTCCTTAAATAGAGCCCCACACTGTCAGGAGAGTTTAAATCAGTTCTCAGTATTCATACCTCAACTAATATAACCTTAGGTGTTTTCATAGGCTGCAGAGTATCTAATCTTCTTTTATGGTATTTTCAAACTCTACCCTTCTAGTTTATGTAAGACAGATGCTGATCCTTCCTGTATATCTGAGTATCTTTCACTCTGTAACATCTTTAGACTAAAAGGTTCACTCAAGTTCCCTGTGGAATAGGAAAGAAATTTTTTCTTTGGTTAACAAGGAACTAAAGCAAAGCAAGTATGTCTATAGAAATAGGAAGAGGTATTCCAGGTGTAGGTATGCTGCACTGAACTTTGAGAAGGCTGCACACTGATAAAAAACAATTGGGTAGCCTAAAGTGCTGTCTAGAGCACAGCACTCTATGCACAGTGTTAATGAATGAATATCTGCCTCTCTATTATGCTTGTGTTGGAAATAGAGTGGCACCAAAACACTTCCTCTGTTTCTGTGGAGGTGCAGACCCTGCACTGAAATGCTTAACTGAGCTAGTTGTGCCATGTCCCAGTAGAAATGGCGCTTTTATAAGACTCATTAAATTATTTGGATACGAAATGAACAGATTGCCTGAATAAGAGGGAATTTTATCAGTCAAGGAGGGACAAGTTCAGACCCATCCCTGCTCCTTCAGAGACTGTATACTTGGCAAAGTATGAAAATATTTCAAGAAGGAATGACAAGAAGCCAGGAGCCCTATCATGCTGTTTAACTAGCACTTCTGGGTTCTCTTGAACTGCTTTCTGCCAGCTGAGCCCATTTCAGAATAGCTGAGGGGTAGTTGCCGTATCAATATCCCAAGCTGGATGTTGAAACATCCTCAATGCATGCTAAACTCAAGCTACAATGAGGTCTCACAGTCTTCAAATCCAATGAAACCTCTCGTTTATCTGCTCAGCTCTCTTAGAGATTTTCCCAGTGTTGGGAAACCCACAGTGTTCCTGTTTCAGTGTAACTTTCAAAGCAGCACAGAAATAGGCATCCTCATTAGCCACTATTTTTAATGGCTCCTTTAACCCTGTGCTTCCTCCCTCTGCAGCCTTCCAAAGCCTTTAATTTACAAATATCTTGACTATATCTGGAATCTAATGTAGAAAGGTCTAAAGGGAAGTGCCTTTTGCAAGAGAGAGTGAGAAACCGAGAAGCAGTCAGGAGAGGGATGGGCAAGCTGGAAGTAGGGCTGGGGAGAGATGAGGAGCTGAGGATGAGCTGAAGCAGGGGGAGGACGAGGCGAGAGGCATGCAGTGATGCGGGGGTGTGTGAGGGTGCGTGTGCATGGTTTGGGGAAGAAAAACCGACATCGTCTGAAACGGACGTGACTTTTCCAGCCTGGGCGGGAGCACTCCGGCACCTGAGGCATGCAACCTACCCTGACCAGCCTTTTCCACGACAGTGCAGGGGGTGAAGCCTCCCCCGCGGAGGCTGCACCCCTTGCCCGGCCGGGGGAAAGGCTCGTCAGGGCGGGTTGGGGACCGACGCGGATCCCCAGCCTGTTCCCGCATTGGTTCCCGTAAGTTCCCGCGTCATTTTTCTCCCCACACCCCGCTTTTCGCACTGGCAACCACAAGCCTCGATGGACGGGCGGGAGAAAGCTCGGATGCTCTGAGAGGGTCTGGGTTTGGGTTTGTTGGTTGTTGTTTTTTTCCCCAGGCTCCTGAACACCCACTAGGGATGTCCGGGATTCAAACAGAGGATGGTTCCCCTCCGTATAGGAATTGGACGAGTGGGTCGGAACTGAATGAAACGCGGGAGGCTCTTTTAACCCCTTCCTCCGACTACGATGATGAGGAGTTCCTGCGATATCTCTGGAAGGAGTATTTGCATCCCAAGGAATATGAATGGGCGCTGATCGCCGGCTACATCGTCGTATTCATTGTGGCTCTCGTTGGGAACATCTTGGGTGAGTCGAGCTCCCCAAAACTTCCCGTTCTCCCTTCCCGAGATGGGTTTTACACGGAGGATGGCTGGAAACCGGGGTGGGTTTGACACGCCCCGCTGGAAAGGCAGCAGTCCCCAGCCGAAGGGGAAAGTTCGGGCTGCGCGGAAAGGGCCATAAAAACCGCTCCCGCTAGGCGGGCGAGGGGCTGCGGCGGCGGCCGCTGGCGTCCAGGGCCGGGCACGGGGAGCGGGGCGGCGGAGCGCCCGGCCGCGGCTGCCGGCCGGCTCCCGCCCCTGTCCGCCGGGCCACGGTGCTGAACCCTCCTGGCGCGGCGGCGGCTCCGCCTCTCAGCCCGCTCCGGAGGATGCTGCTCCCTCCCCGCGCAGCCCCGGCCGGGCGCCGGGGGCATCGAGCGCGGGGTGATTCTCCAGGACAGAGACAGGGCACGGGGACCGGCGCGGCGCCGGCCCGTGAGGGGAACCTGCGCGGAGCCCGGCCCGTGAGGGGAGCCGCGGGGTCCCCTCAGCTGCCGGCGGGCGCGGAGCGCGCGGCGCCTTCTCCGGCGGCGCAGCGGCCGCGCTCCGTCCCCGCGGCCGGAGCGGAGCGGGGACGCGGGGCGGGGGCGAGGCGTTCCCTCCCGGGCGCTCATTGAGGGAGCGAGGCGGGGCGGCGCCTCTCCTGGAGCCCGCCTCCTCCCGCTTCCATTCATCCTTGAAGGAGGCGGCGGGGGCGCGGAGCTGCGCGGCGGCCGCCTCGAAGGGAGCGGTAGGGGCGCTGGAGTGAGATGGAGAGCTGAGGATAGTGAAGGGAGGAGGGCACGGGTGGGCTGGGGCAGCGGGCCAGAGGGGTCTGGCCGTCAGCAGCCCGCCCGCTGCCCCCCCGCCGCTCCTCTTCGCTCCTCCCCACCGCTCCCCCGAGCCCGCTGCCGCCCACGGCGGGGGAACAGGCACCGGGCAGGGCGGCCACGCGTGTGCCCCGCCCAAGGCGGCCGTGCCCCTGCCGGGCTGCGGCTGGCCGGGGAGCGGAGCCGGCGCTGCTCCGCAGCAGTCCCGCGTTATGGACGGGCGCGGTGGGGCCGCGGGGAGCCCGCTCCGCCAGCAGCACCCCTTGGCTGCGGTCACGGCCATTGGCATTCCCTGTGTCCATCTGTGACACCGCCGTGAACGGAGCGCGCTGGGCCCCGCCCCGCCATACGGGTCTTTCATTCATGTTTTTCAGAAGGAATTGTGCATGGCAGGGCTGTTACTGCAAACTCTACAGGCTTCCCGAATTGAGATACAAACGAGACTGCAGCCAAAGGCAATATTTTAAATGTTTTTTTTTTTTTCTTAATTTCAGCGGATTGATCATGGTGGGGTTTTTTTGGTTTTTTTTTTTTTTTTTTTTTAGTAATTCTGTAGCGTTGCCCTAAGTGCCTATGAGCACGTCTGCTCAGTCCATTGCTCGGCAGCCAGCTTGATCGACAGTGTATATATAACAGCCCTAGCAAAGAAGCTTTATTTTAAACTAGGATAAAACCTGTCCTTTTTCATGATTTTGAGCAAAGACTATTTTAGGTGAATCACCTGTGCTTGCCTATTATACTCCACCGATACTGTAGACAAGCTGTCCTCTCACCTGTAAGAATTCAAGGTCAAATCTTCAGCTATAGGAGCTTTCGCCCTGTTTACAGTTTTCTCCTCCGAAGCCACGAGGAGAAAAACTTTCCTCTCTGTGCACCCACAAATAGGGATTATTCCACTGTGGATGTGCAGCTGTTCTTTCCTTGCATTTGTGTACATTAACTCTTTGCTTGGGGTGGAAACTGGCATCTGGTTCCGCATCCACCTGGATTCCATCTTTTACTGGATGGAATGTCCACCTTTTGTCCTCTGAAATCTCTCCAAGTTGTAGTACATGGTAGCAAATCTCTGTCTTAAAATGGAAGAGAAGTAGCTGAACACCTTTCTATCCACTCTAAATCACAGTAAATCGTACAATAGATCATTCAACTTTACAGCTGGACTCAATTAGCTTAAAGGTATTTTCCAACCTAAATGATTCTGTGATCCTCCTCAAGCTGTTTGCTCCATATTGTTGGTTCTGTTCATGGATGAATTGTTTGTGGTGTCTGCAGGTGCTTGGTAGCTGAATACTGTCTCATCTTTATTCAAGAAAGCTCACACTGCACTGATTGCAGGCTCATGTGATTCCGAGGAGAGAAATGGATGCGATCTAATGCTCTCTACAGTGACATTTTAGAAGAACTTTTTTACTACCAGTGAAATCTGATGCAGAACAGTGTACCTGTTGATGTCTCCGAGAAACTGATTTCTGCTGCTTGAAAAATCCATATTCAATCTTAATCTGGGATTTAGTCATGGACCTTCTCAAAGAGCAGGAGTGCTTCTAAAGAGTGTTTTAATGGCTACTAATGCTTTATAGTATCATCCTTAATGATGCATTGAGTTCCTTTGCTTATGTTTGCCCAGTGTTGCAGAACTCATGGCATGTGGAGTCAATGCTTTGATTCTATTTTTAACACATCCTGTTCAAATAACACTTAAGCAACTGGGAAAACCCTCCCTTTCCATGTGGGGTGCTGAAAATTACATTTCTGCTTCTTATTTTGGTTTGTGCACTCACATGGGATAAGGAGTGTCCCAGAAATTGTATCTGTGCAAGTGGAAGGCGCAGGACATCCCTTAGATATTAGTATTAAACTGAATTGAATAATTCTGACAGTTAATTAACAACCAAGGGTAGAATCAGAAGCTTGAACTTTGTTTGACATCTATTGGATTCTTGAGTTATATGCTATTATTAGCGGAATTCAGCAGGAATTCCACTTATAATAGCATATAACAAGATCTGCATTGCTATTTAGCTTTCAGTTTAATTAGGAGAGTTGACACAAACTGTCAGAGCTGCTATGCAAACCAGCTAAAGTGAAAAACATTAGCAAGCCTTTGTATTTGAATGCGGGTTTCAGTATTGCACACAGTGCTTCATGTCAATGACTGTTGTGTGCCTGGGTTGGCTGCTCACCAGGTATTTCAGTGTAAGTCAAGGAAAAGAAACAGATTTTACGATGATTTTATGACATATTTACATGAACATGAAGGGAATCTGAAATTTAGATGGCAATCTCAGTATGATGATTTATCCTATTTTTTCCTTCACTTGGTCACTATTTTTTACTAGAAGCAGAACAAGTGTGGAAAGTAAGGATTTTCTGTTTTGCAAATAAGACCAAAAATTTTCTTCACTACTGCAGAGCAATTAAACTCTTGCAATTTCTTTGCACATCTAGTGCATAACATAGAACTTCTTAATGTAGAATGTATGTTGACTGTAAAGACCTTTTTCTTCTTTATTTGAAAACATGTCATTAAAAATATTGCTTGAAAATAGGAAACTAGATAATTAAAGATGAAAAGGTATTTTTAGGATGTCTGATTCCATTCCAGGCTGATCAGTTGAAGTAGTTAATAACTGGAGTAAGACTACAAGGGGTTGAAAGGTAATGTACAACTACATATATTTTAACTCTGTTTATGCATATGATGAATGCAAATGACCCTTGTTGAAGTTATTCAATCATGTGGGTCAGGTGTTTTCGGATGAAATGGTTTCTCTCAGGGAGCATGCATTCATCAAAATGAAAATGTGCAGCAGAAATTGCTTGGTTTGATCAAAGACTGAAGGCAAAACAAGCAACCTTCTGGCATCCCACCAGCTGGGCTGCTGGGCTCTTGGCAGGCCTTCTCAGAGCTGGCAGGAGCTGCAATCTTTAGCACATACAGGCTGCCAGTGCCCAGCTTGAAAGTCCTCAACAGTACTGGCTTCCAAGGGTAAGAGACCATGCAGTACATCCGTGAGAAGTCTCAGAAACTTAATTTACTCACACAGTTTGGTGATACTTGTTTTTCATTCCAATTTAGAAAGAGATTGTGAGTGACTTACCCTTCTCTGGATAGATGTATTATTTATTATCTATTTTACAGTAACTGCTAGTTTTGCTGAGATCTGTAAGAACCCAACTATACTCCTTTCTTCAGAGTTCATAGTCTGACTCATAGAGTTCAACAGCCTCCATTTGATTTTTCTAGGGCTAGAGCAGAAAAAAAATCATTGTACAGATCTAATACCAGAGTCCTGCTCAATGCCTATGAATAGTCAACTCTCTCAAATGCTGCTCTGTTGTAATTTTAAAGATAACCAGTGAATACTGAGGTCTAGGCATACATGCCTATGTTGGTAGAATTGGATGAGTCATGTATTCTCTTAAATGATCTTCATGAATCCTATTTTGTTGCTGTAGATGAGGCATATTTCATTTAATTGCATTTTAAATTCTTACATTTCATTTTTCTCAGATTCCTTGGGGACCTGGCATTGAAAGGACTTTGTAATACCAGCATAAGAGTCACCTTTATCTGTTGGATGAGTAACTAGAATGGCTTTATCACTGTTAAGAAGACAGCACATAGGAAATGAGACAATATATATATTTTTTTCTACTAAAGATAGAGAAAGTAAGAGCTCAATTTATAGAAGACTTCGAGTATCAACTGAAGTACATTGTTATTTTCATAATATAGCGATTACTCACCATCTTTCAAAATAAAAAAAAATTGAATGGTTTTGGATTTTTTTTTTGTTTATAAAGCATATTTTATTTTTTGTGTTGCATGTCAAGTGAAACCTTCTTTGTTTTCTTGGACATAAGCAGCTGACTTACTGCCTGTCTCATGAGATGTGTCAGAAAAAAACTATAATGGACTGTTCCCTAGGGGAAGGGGTGCCAGGAGCTGAAGGCAGCAGCAAGACTGACAGGGTAGTGTACTCCCCAACACAGTCCCACAGTGCCTGAGAGCTGGGTAGGTCTGAGGATGTTTACCAGGTTTCTGTCACCTCCCAGCAATCATCAAAAAAATCTCTTGTGATGGAACAGGTCTGAAGTTAAGCCAGAAAATCAAGTCAGTGGATGAGTTTTACAATCAAATTCAGCAAGGCAAAAGCATACTTGCAACCTGGTCTTTGCTCTAGGGCAAAAGGCTGACTCCCAAAAGAGTGCTCCAGAACTCCAAAAGCTCTGTTCCCAGAATCTTGGTCCCAGCTTATGCTCTGCCCCATACCAGAACTGGCCTCCAGCATGGACAGCCAGCTCCTGGGCAGGGGCAGAGGTTGCAGAACCTGGGGGTGCACTCAGCTCTGACAGAACTGTGCTCTTTCTCCTGGTTCTTAGCACAGTAGGACTGCAAGGGTTTTAGCCAGTTTGTGTAATATTATATTGACAATAAGGATCTGTGATACAGGTTCAGAGGTTGTATTATATGCAAGATATTTGCTGGAACATGTCACTAGCATAGTGAATTGTATCTTCTCTGTATATCCTGTAGAAAAGGCACTATGTCTTACATCTCCAGTAGAAACAGACATGGACATGGAAAGGTTTCTCCTAGTGCAACTCATGTTGCAGTGACTGATGAATGCCTTTTGAAGCATATTTTTTCAAAGTTGCACAGCATTTCAGCTGTGAAACACACCTTCATTTTAATGTCATGCAGCTTTAAATTGAATCAGTGAAGTGTGAAATCTTTTTGTCATAGTGTCATATACAGTATGACATCTAAATTTCTGACTCTTCCACCTGTAATAGGAAGTGTGGATAAAGATTTTGTAGGCTTTATTTGTAATAATATCAATTATTATTATTAAATATCCAGTCAATCATTATAGCCAGCTCTGCAGAGATTACTGGGTTTGCCAGTTAATACTGGTAATGACTAGGGGGATGGGGGGGTGGATATTTTAGGCCAACTGTCTTAATCAATACAGTTAGATTAGGAAAATTCTGTGATGGAACCTTTTGCTTCCTCCAGAGCTGACCAAACCAGGCATTTTGGGCAGTCTGTTTTTATAGCATAGCTGATTCTCTGCTAATAACTTCCATTTCCATTAGATTATTGAATGCCTAAGATTATGTAATGTGGCCGAGTTAGAAAATTATTCCAGTGCCAATTAGATGGTTGTGCTATTACTCCCAGTTGTGATCCATAGAAATAAGCTTCCAGTATACAAAATTCAGTTCTTGTGTTCTTCTCCAATGCCTTGATAAGCCAGTTCTTAAGATGTAGAAATGTGCTGGAGCAAATAAGTAACCCAAAACCTCTTAACTCTTTGGTACAATAGAACACGTGGTAGGTAGAAAACCTCAGAAAACATATTGCTGCAAGCAAACTAATTGCTGTTATCTGTTTTTTTATTTATGTAGATCCTCACTGTCTTGTCAGTGACAGTTCTCCATTAGTACATTCCAGTGAAACTGATGTTCAACAAAATACTTTGGGATTTCATGTGTTCTGTGTTAGTCAACTACATTTTTTTCAGTTTTGGTATTTTTTGTGTGTGATGGAACCTACACATGCCCACTTGTTTATATGTAATACACAGGGAGCATGACCTAGCCACCTGCTCCTTTTGTCATGTTTTCTAAGGATTTCTTCACATATGTTTGAACACATTTGGTGTTCCCTGTTGATGAGGAGCTATCACCTCACTGGTAGGCCATATAATTCCTTTGCTCAGAGTATTGTCTGTCTTTTTAGCTATCACATGATGTATTCAAGGACAGTTCTTATCTGCCAGGCATTGTTACCAAACACTGGATTTTTTTCCCCCAGTATTTCCTTTATAATAAACATTGTATAAAACAGTGTATTTTCTTTGTGTCATTCTTTCTATTACTTTTCAATGTAAGCCTGGTCTCATGTTGGTCTCCTTTCTTTCAGATAAGATTAGTTACGTAAAAATGAAGCAATGTGTGAGTTTAGAGCTTAATAGTGGGTAAGAGATGGACAGCATAAGAATTAAATAGTTTCCTATTCACATAAGATATTGCTTTGTTTTAGATCTTTTGTTCTCATTGCTGGTTTAAAAAATCCCTAATTAAATATCCTCTGCAATTTAAAGTGCTACTTTCCCCTTAATCAAGATTATCAATAAAATTATTGAAAGACTCACAAGAAGCCTTCCTTAAATAAGCTTAGTCTTAAGCACCTAATTTTTAGACTCTTAAAGCAGAAGAATCCTTAATTAGGAGTAATTCATAACGAAAGTAGTTTTAATGATAGCATTTTTCCTTCCAGCAGGATACATTCAGTGTTTTCACAGAGACTCTAGCTCTCCAGAATTCCCTTTGGTAGCATATCTATTTAGCTTTCCTTTCAACCATGTGTTGCTTGACACCCCACCACTCAGATCTTGATTTGCAGCAGGTAATATCACCAAAAGAGAACAAGAGGAAGAATTCCATATGGAAAACCAATTAATCGTGAGGAGAAAACAATTGAGGGTGGGTGGGTTATGAGATAGAGAATAAACAATGTATCATTCACAACTATTTTTCACATGTTTTGTCACTGATTGTAAAATACTGTGAAAGAGTAAAGTTTTTTAGAAGCTTTCTGCCTAATGCATTTGGAGATGCTGATTACCAGGTCTAATAATCACAGCATCAGTTCCAAATGACTTCTAGATGGCTATATTATGACATTTCAGTCAAACAGTTGTGAGACTGAATTACCGAAGCAAAATAAAATCATTGTAGTTTAGAATGAAATATGATCATTCTTTGTTTACTTCCATCTGGGATTTATTATTCATCAGAAATTAGATAAGAGATAAAGTCGTTCCTTTATATATGAAAATGTCAGCTATTGCTGGTTATGGAAATTACACTTCTATTTTGGCCAGGAAGTTGCACTGAAAGATGACCCATTGAATAAGAGGTTGACAAGACTTTTGGAGTGTAAGGGAAATTATTTAGGGTTGACATGTAGAAAACAAATTGACAGCTGACCCAGGAGTCCACCAGTGGAAGGACTGCAGCACAGTGTTTAATATGCTCAAGAGAGCATAAATCTTTCAGGAGGCAAGCAGCTGCCCTTTTTACCAGATGGAGACTTTTTATTGTTTTCATTTTCAGCTTGAGATGCAATGAGCTGTGCTAATTGATTAAACACCATTACAGCCTCTAATTAAAATGCCTCAGGAAACTAAACCACAGGGCTAAATTTGTACGTGAAAAATACCAATCTCACTATATTGTCATATCAGAGAACATTTTTTTCTTCAGGAATATGAGGTGAAGCTTTCTTGGTGGATTTCTAGCATAAATCAATTTTAAAATTTAACTCTGATTTTAACCTTTTATTTTTTTGTCCTTGTTGGGACTTTCCTGTGAGACTTTTTTGGGGAGCAGGAGATTATCAGTGTTTGGAGGATGGCTCCAGAAAGCAGCTTCGTTATCACAGAACTGTCCTGGCTTATGGAGAGCCTCCACACATTTTTCCGAACGCTTTCAGCCTGGCGACTGCGGCTGATTTCTGAACCTTTACTGACACTATGTGGAAGAGATGGGAACAACAAGTGCTTCGCTTTTTAAAGCACTGCTGAAGTCGGAGAAAAGTAAAGGGAAGTGTCCCCAGTGAGAGGAAGGATTTGGGGCAGTCTAACAGCCATTAGAAAAACAGCTGCTCCTTGCGAAACCTGGCCTGCCTGTTTGCACTTGCAGGAATAGCTGTAACTCTGAGTGGTTTCCTAAAAAAACCCCAAAAATATGAAAAATAATACAATACATTGGACAGATAATTAGGTTCCATTAGCAGTAGGGAAAATCATGCACAGCAGAAGCATGTTTCATAATGGCTTTTTTACATTTCTCTCCTTTCTAATCCTCTTTTCTTCAACACCACTTTTCCCACTTTATTTCTCAGTCTCATTTATGGCTAGGAACATCAAAGGCTGCATAAAAGCTTTGCATATAATGTTAAATTGAAGTTTTATTAACTTACTTTTCTATTACAGAGATTTTTTTTTGGTGGAGATCTAAAGAGCTTAGTTTGGGCCATTTTCCTGTACTCCAACTAAACAGTCATCCTATTAACACCATGGTATCTCCCAAGCATTTTAGGAAGACTTCTCTTGGCCTCATCTCCTATTTTATTATTTTGAAGTGCTTTTTGGTAAAATACACTCCCAATTGAGAATCTACTACATTTCTTATCCTTTCTTCTGTTCTTTGAGATAAGTGGAAATTCACAGCTCTGTGCTATTTCTGTTTGGGTAGGCAGATGGCATTTCACCTCCATGGAACTTTCTTTACCTAGCATGTTACTTGAGTGTTTCTATGTTGAGCCGAGTGCCTCTCTGTAAAACTGCCTGAGATGAAAATGTGTAATTAAAGGAGTACAAGTGGAGAGTATATGAAATTATTTTGTTCTGATACTTAACTAGCTTCATAATATTCAGTGGTATAGTCAAACAACTTTTCATTCCTATAAAATAGCAGGTTTTGAGCACAGGTTAGAGAATCTTTCTTGATGAGCTGCTAGAACACTAGCAATGAAGCTATTGTCCAAGACTATTGAGTAACCTTGGACTGTAGTAAACTCAGAAAGAGCGAGACTGGAAGGAATGTATTCAACTAACTTTATGTAATTTAGAACTTATTTATGACTTTTTATCATTCTGTCCTATTCAAATAACTCGTAGCAGATCCTCACAGCTTTTTAGCCTTGCACTGAAGGAAAATATTACCAATGTTCGTGGCAGGTTGAAAACAGTATTGCAAACAGCAGAGGGCAGTGAGGGCAGAGAAAGCTGACTTGGTTTTAAAATACTTCCTCTTTTTTTCACAAGCTCTGTCTTTTTTTTTTTTTTTTCCAATACATTCATGGAATGAGTTTCTGGGATATTTAATTATTATGGTAATATGTAAATTATTATGGTAATATGTAAAACTGATTAAGGTGCTCTTATGCTATGTGCCACAAAAAGAATGGAAATATGCTGTGAAGAAGAGAAGAGGTCAAAAGGAGAAATACACAAGCATAAGCAGAGAAATATAAAGAAACAAATTAGCTTGCATTTCTATGCTTGCTAGCTATTGGGCTTTTTCACCTTTCAGGTGCCTATCCCCACAGATTACAATTCAATGCAATTCAGGGGTAGTTTCTGTACCTTGGCTTTCCTGAATACCCTGCTATACTGCTACACCCTGAGTAGCAAGAGGCATGGTCTTTCATGTTACTCTGAGGAACAGCAAGCACTGAAGTTCATCTGGATGAATTACATCTGTGTTAAGCCAGTGGGATCTGGAAGGTTTAGTACATGGCAGGGAATTAGGAGTCCAAGTTTCTCATTCTGTGTCTGATTTACTGTAGGGCCTTTAACAACTTCTGCTCTGCACTTCACTTTCTTTGTGTCAGAGATGAAAATGGTAGCAAGTCTTAGATTTCTGGGGTATCACAAGGTTTCAGTTGCTCATACAGTCTGCATGAACTCAACATGTAGAATGCTATGAATTGATTTCTGATATAGCTGGCTGCCAGTGAGATTGACCTCATATTTGTCAATTTAATGGATTTGTTTTACCAGAAATAATGTTTATGTTCAGGTCTTTTTCACATGGACCAGCAGAGGAATGGGAATAGGCCTGGTCAAAGACCAAACATATCTGCTTAAACCTTGCACCTTTAGGCATTGACATCCATGGCTGTAAATGATGTACTTGTCTGAATGGGTAGAACATAGGACTGTTGAAACCATAATATGAGAAAAAAGTAGGCAAACTCTGAACTTTTAAACAACTTTTTAATTAATTCTTGACTGTTGATAAAAAAAAATAAAGGACCACACTTTCAACATGAATTGTACTTAAGACAAGGAACCAGCTATAAGTAAATGTCCAGATCTTCAAATGTTTAGTGTTAAATATTAAAATTATTGAAAGTGAAAATGGGTTTTGCATTTTTTCCCCAGCATTGCATTTCCAACTGCAAACAACATTCCAGAGGGGCAGCAATTCCCTGTTAGGTGCTGCCTCTGTACTATCAGGCTTTAACTGTGGCAACCCCATGCACAAATGACAGTGATAAAGCTCTTATTTGTTATGTTGTAATTATAATGCAATGCTGTAGAAATATTTCCTTTGGTAGGTACTGTAAATCTTCCAAATGAGAAGAAAATACAATCAATATGATATTTTCTTTAAGCCTTTCATTTATAAGCCTTGCCTTTTAGGGGTCTGAGGCCAAAACTAAGAAAACCTGAAATCCTGTATTCAGGAAGAAAACAGGAGAAGAAATTTATACTGTATTCTTTTCAAAACCAGTGCAAGAACAATGAAGAACTTTGTAGAGAGGTTTTCATTTGCATTTATGACAGCATGATACAGATATAGAAAAATTAAATTTATATGAGCTACAGAATCCAGAGCTACCTCTGCAACACATTAAAATATATGAAGAGCATATGTTGCATCACAACAGAGGTTTTCAATGAACCTTGGAAACCCATATCTTAAGGTAGTTAATAAAATCACCTGGTCTTAGAGAAACTGAAGGCCACCTAGCCTCTCCCTTTCTCTGTGTCCTTGTCTAAGTATCTAAACATAGCCCTCATGAAGAAGTACTGCAATCTCAGCTCCTGCCACTACACTGGTAATATCTTGAAAGCGTATTCTGCCAGTTTTGGTCACTGTACTCTCACCAGAAAGGTTCAGTTCAGTCTGAAAGTGTCCAGAGAGCAGCAACAAGGATGGTTGCAGAAGTTCTTGAAGTAACTGAGAGTAAAAGATAAAGAGCTCTGAAGTTTTGAGGAAATATATAACAAAAATTCTTACATATGTGAAGCATTGCTGCAGGAAAAAAACTCTTCCTCATTCCTGCCTATCTGCAGAAAAAAAATGTATATAAAGAGCAGCAAAATAAAAGTAGATTTTAGATTTTTTGTTGTTGTTGTTTTGTAGGGAAGATAGTTAAACTGTGCAACACATGTAAGAGATGTGTGAGATCTTAAAATACAACATATTTTCAAACGTAAACTCGAAAACAGTTGTATGGTTGTAATCTTGCTGTAGTTCTGTTGCTCTGCAGACATAAAACAAGATTTGTGGAGTGAAGTGGTATATTTTATGAGATCAAGAGATACAGCTGGAAGATAGACAGAAGCTTTCAGACACGTCATCCTTCTTAGGATTTAAAGAAGCATCTGATCTCAAAAGCTTATGTGCCTTAAAGTCTGTGTCTTTTCTTCCCCAGCTGTTTTAGCAAGTTTAATGACTATAAGAGAGTGGCTTAACTCTGGCAGGTTCCATTTTGGATTTGGGCAATGTCTTGAGGATCTTTTTAGCTCAATTTTTTAACATTTTCTGACCTGTTTAGTATACCTAAATTAAGCATTGTGCTATGTCCTGACAGATTAGGAGACTGAATATTCATCTAGATGTGCGTGATGGATGAATAATTGTTTGCAGCGAAGACCTTTTGATGTACAATGAATTGTATTCTTGTCTTACAAAAAGTATTGTGGTGCTTATGGGAAAATTTTGTGCATCAGATTTTAAAGATCTTTGGGTGAATGAATTTAAAAATCTAAATAATTCCAAAGCTTTTGATTGCACCAGTCACTCAGGGTTTGACTTCCAAAATTATTTTAAAAGTTTATTTTCTGATACTTTCTTAGGTTTAATTCATTTAATTCATTTTTAATCCAGCAGTTTATGAATTTAGTGAAGTGGTTTTAAAGATTGATTTGCCTAATTTCTAAAAGTCTTTCAGATTGAAAAAGAGTGACATAAAATATACAAAACAAGTTTTAATGGTACATCTCATAAAGTGTCTGCTATGTGCTGCTTTTGATCGTCATCAAAAATGTAACATTTAATACAGCAAAAATTACTTTTATTAATTCAAATCACAGCTACCCAAAAAATTGTTACAGATTCTCTGCAGATGCAATAGATATATTAAACCCATAAAAATATTTTATAAAATTATATTTGTACAGCTTACAAGATTCTGTGTTGTAGTAATTTGATTTAAGCATCATGCTATCACAAGAAAAGAGGTAAACTTTTAAAGGTGTAGATGTGTATTGCTGTAGACTAGAGCCAATGACTTGAAAGAGAAATGAAGAAAGTTGTATAAGTAGTTAGTAAAGATTAACTACCAGAGAAGTAAGATGCTTTGTATATTGGATTATTTCCCATACTGCAGTCTGTGGAAAACTCTTTGTGTATCAAGACTCTACATGTACCCTCTTGTTTCCACTCTGAAAGAAAACACACAGTTCTTGCACTGAACCACATATTCAGATATTCTGTGTTAAACAAAGGACACAAACATTTCCTTAATTCCACAAAGTCAAATGTTTTCCTCTTAAAACATTTCCTCAGTCATTTCCATCTCACTAACTTGTCTTTCCAAACTCAGTTTGCCTTGCAGTGTGGAAGAACCATCACATGCGGACTGTTACCAACTACTTCATAGTGAATCTTTCTCTGGCTGACATTCTGGTCACAATTACTTGTCTTCCAGCAACTTTAGTTGTGGACATCACAGAAACATGGTTCTTTGGGCAGACCCTCTGTAAAGTGATTCCCTACTTACAGGTATTATTTTTCTGTTTGTGTACTCGTTACCCATGTTATGAAAACCAGAAATGACAATAGTATCTTCCTAATACTTCTAATCCAATGGAAGTCCATACCTGATACTGAGTAAGTATCTCAGAGTACATGCTGAAGCCTAAAAGACTGTTCCACTTGGGAATATGATTATGCATAATAAAGACTGGTTTTCATCCATCTGGATTGTTGGACTTCGGCAATACATCCTTTGGGACATTTTTCTGATGCTCTTTACTTTTTGTGATCTTTATTAATGATTCAGAAGGGATGTAAAGGAATTTAAATATCTGTAAATAGAAATAAAGTCATTAATATTCTCTCTGGATGGATCTGAACAGCTACACAAGTGTCCAGGACAGAGAATCCAACTTCTAAAGGCAGTATGGGCTTTTTTTGGGTTTACTGAATTTGTGTCAAAGTATACAGGTTCCCTGGGACTTGGTCGGATTGTCTGCCTTAAGCAATAATTGCTTCTCATTTACCCATGGACTCAACTAGTTTTGAAATCATTTGCATCAAAATGATTGATAAATACATTTTCTAAGAATAGGTGTATGGATGAACTGGGTAAACTAGAATGACAAGTGTTTGGCTTTTTAGTCATTAAAATTCAGAATGATTAAGCAGTACTCAGAGTGTATGCAGATCATCAGCTCTGTGCCTCCAGCACAATTTATATTTCAGAAGATACCTCTATGGCCAAAGAATCATATTGTCAAAGGCAAAGTTCTCCAGAAGCTATGAGCTCTACTTGATACAATAAAAATCACAACTTTTTTTTCAAAACCTCCATTCTAGTGAAAGAAAATCTGAAGAGTGAGTGATCACCAAGCATACAAATTGAAACAATAAAACTAAAGTGATAGGTTATTTTCTTTGCTGAATAAAAGGTAAAATACCTTAGTCTACCTTAAGCTGATTGTTGTCAAGGACCTTTTCATGAGATCCTGAGTTTCATTGTTCTTGTAAAAATAAAAAGCAACTTGTTTGCTCTGGTATGCTAATATAATATAGAAACCAACAAATAATTTAAAAAAAAAAAAAAACCAAAACCAAAACAAAAAAAAAAAAAAAAACCAACCAAAACCCAAAAACACTGTCTAATGTTTTAAAAGCTTTTTCTTCAGATAAAGTTTTATACATTCCCAGTTGATTACATTTTCTATTTCAAAATTTGATTTTGCAACAGCTGTTCTGTTTAGTTAGCATCTTAATGTGTGAATTGTCTTGTGGATTCTTGTAGGAGTACAGCAGATGAGGATATCTGTTCTAATTCTGTAAGAAGACATTTAAAAGGAGTCTTTTTTTTTTTTCTGAGTCTTTTTAACAATTGCAGATAATGAACTGTGTTGAAAATATAAATAATTTTTTAAATTCTGGGGGAAAAGTACAATAAATAATTTTGAAACTCTGGGAAAAAGCCCTACATTTGCACTTACATAATATTCCCTTTTCTTTAGACAGTTTCAGTCTCTGTGTCTGTCCTAACACTCAGCTGCATTGCTTTGGATCGATGGTATGCAATTTGTCATCCTTTGATGTTTAAAAGCACAGCCAAGCGAGCAAGGAACAGCATTATAATTATCTGGATTGTGTCCTGCATCATAATGATTCCTCAGGCTATTGTTATGGAGTGCAGCAGTGTGTTCCCAGGATTAGCCAACAAAACCACCTTGTTCACAGTGTGTGATGAGCACTGGGGAGGTGAGTCTGTCATTGACCATACAAGCTGAATTTGTACTGCTATAAGGTAATGAAAAAGTAATCCAAATATCAGGAGATGGTAATATGAATTCAAGTTGCATAAACATAACACAAAATGTTCTTGATTATGTAGGCTTTCCTAGAACTATAATTTTTCAAGTTTTGTGAAATTTCTGTGGATTTTTTTTGTGTTTTTGAGCCTTAAAGTACATTTTAAATGAAGTTTAAATGAATGAGGCTAACTAGTGTCTTGACCATGTTAATGCTCTCCAGAGGGTAGAAATGTTCCCACCCTTCAATGCTTATGCTTATATAATTCTGTGACTGATGTACATTGAAGGTTTACAAAGATTTCAGTACTTAGCCTTACGAAGTAACTATACAAGGACAGATTTTCTGTTTACCTGATATTTTGCTAATTTCTAGCATTTGACTATTGTTTATAGGTATCTCCTGGGAGTTCAATGCAAATTACGTGTCATTGCAGAATTTGCAGAGATGTCATCAATATGGGGTAGTGAGTTAATCTAAAATTTGAAATTAGTCATGGACAAAATAATTTAAATAACTTTGTGAAAGTGATCAGTTACAAATTAATCTATACAAGAAGTGTAACCCTGCATTTCCAGATTAACTTTAAATCTAACATGTTCGGTGTCTGACTGAAGCTGTAAGGATTGCCAGGGAGTAACTACTTCTATTTTGTCTTCATTCACAGCAAGTGGTGTGAGCCACCCACCCGAATGGTTGGGGCTCGACTCTGGTGGGCCTTGGCACACCTCCAGTGCTAACAGAGTGCATGAGTTACATGCTGTGACTCTGACACTGGATATAATGGCCATCAGTTATACCATTATTCACACACAGGAAAATAAAGCCAAGTTTGCAAAAACATATAACTAAAAGGTGCCTGTTTAATAGCCTTGAATCCGGCTGAAACACAATCAGATATTCTCCCAGAGCTGTCTCTGTAGAAGAAGATTCCAGACCTGTGAACAATTGTGATAAAATACAACTGGCTCACCTGTGTTTCATTATCATGATAAATTAGCTTAACTGCTAAGGGCTCTTCCATGTGTTATTCTGGAAGTTCCTTTCCTGCTAACGGCTTTCACAGAGCCACCAGAGGATTAATGAGAAGACACTGGGTATCACATTCCCTGCTCTTTATCTCCTTCATCCCAGTCAGTCTTCTGGGATAAGGCAAGGGGGCAGAGGTGGCCACTAGCTCACTGCTACTCATCGCAGACGAAGGTGTGCCCTGAGTCTGTAGCTGAGAGGAAGTCTCTGTTAAGCTGTATTATACTTCGTGTTTCATTGGAGAGAACAAATCTGCTCTTCTAGTGTTCTTCCTTCATCTGTGAAAAATTTTGTATCCCTTTCTGCTGCAGGATACTGCAGTAGTTATGTGACTACTTTCTTTCACAGCATTCATTCCAAGTACAATTTTTGTCCACTCATTTTGGCACAGAAGCAATCATTCATGCCTTTATCACTTCAGAGTTAACTCTGCAGCAAAGATTCTTTTAATCTCAGCCTAGGAAATGATGTGCTTAATTAATTAGGAAGGCAAGAGAGCATTTCATCAGGAAATGTAATCTCAGAATTTCCAGATCTGCATTGGCCACTTTTTGATTCTTATTGGGAAAGTGCTGCTTTTGAGCTGTAGTAGGTTTAGAACTATTTTAAAGAGTGCCTCTTGTTCAGTTGTGCTGAAGTAGTTGCAGCCTGAGGTGAAGCACCCATTATACAAAAAAAAAAAACCAACAATAAACAACCAACTCAAACTGCCATGTGCTTGCAAGACTCTACTCCTATGTATTTGTCTAAATTTAAGTCTACTGGTCTTCAGGTTATGATGTGAGCCTTCACTTGGATGTTTGGAGAGACAGAGGGGATTATAATAAAGGCAAGTACTCATGTACAGAATCAATTTTTTTTGTGTCTGGTTTCAGAAAAGGAGAACAAACACTCCAATTTATTAAAATGATTATTTATATTGAACATGAAAAGAATAATTTTATATTAAAAAGTTTTCTGAAATGGAAAAGTTTTCACTCCACTGAAAGATAACAATCCTATTTTTATCTTGCTGCTTTTTGAATGAATAATTCTTCTAATGGCAATACACCATCATTGCACCAGTCTGCTGGTACATTTCAGATATCCTTAAAAATCTCCATGTTCTAATAGTAGCTTATCATAGTAACTTGAAGGAAGAATCTTTATATGCATTAAATTACAAGCAGATTTCTCAAAATCATGGAATTACACAGTAAAAGTAGAGTTAATAGTATTTTATCAATGAGGATTACATATATATACATCCCTTTCAGACTACAGGCTATATAGTGTAATTAAAAAATAATTTCCATTCTGTTGAAAGTGTCTAAGGACTCTGAACTAGTTCAAAGCATCGAATATGCAGTTTTTCTACTGAAAAATAGGGTTTGAAATCACAAAGCCCCCCAGAAAGAAGAAAAAAAGAAAAGGGTAAGTGGTTTGAAATGAGTGGAGAGCTTTAAAGCTGGAAAAAGAAATAAAAAGCAAATATTTTTATAGAAAATAGATACATTTTTGTTGGATTTTGTTTTGCCTCTTTTGACTATGCAAATATAGAGGGTTAAAGAAAGAGCTATCTAGGAGGATGTTGAAGGAGAAAAAAATCAATGCTGCTAGAAATAACCCATATTTGCAAAGAGAAAGTAGAGATGTAGATGTTGCATACACTCAAAAGACCCTGAGAAAGTTATATAGGAGAGTCAATTTTGAGAAAGGGATTGTATTTTGGATGTTTATTGCTTTGTTTAGAACTGTATACAATTAATGCTGTCTAAAATTACAGTACATCTGATAAAATCTTTGCAGAATATGATGTACACCATATGTTCTGAAGATGTTAAACTGTGAATGTTAAAGACTGGGACTGCAAAAAGAGGATGCTTAGTAACACTTTCCAACACTTTCCACTTTGGAAGTCTGTTGTAATTCTGGGACCCCAGGGCCATTGAAGCATGAGGTGCTACGGAAGAGTAACTGGAAGCTGTGTCCAGGAAGATGTCAGAGATGCCAAAGCAGGAGACAACACTGTACCCTACACAGACACAGGACCAGCTGCTGGAGACCATAAAAGTCTGATGAGTGTCTGGAGGGAAGGTCTGATGAGTACTGTGACACTTGGGCTCCTCAACGGTGAACAAATAGTCGCCACCCTGACTAATGAGATTTGAGTGTGCTGTTGGGAAGCTGCCAGTGACTGCAAATGGAGCAATAGTTCAGCCTAAAACAGGGCTCAATTTCTTTATAATTGCTTCTGGCATTCCTGAATGTAAAATTCATTGCCAATTCTAGGCTGAGGGTTTTTCATCTTGAGTACTGTCTAATAACAATATTTTATTTGGGAATGCAGAAGGATCCAACATGTGACCCATGCAGGCTCACTTAAGGAGCCAGAGTTGGCAACAGCTCTATAATAGTCTGTAATTGCCATGCTGAATTTGATGATAAAAGGGTCAAAATAAAAGAAATATATATTAAAATGAGTTCACCATGTGTCCAAGTCAGTTAAGTACATTGTCTTAGAGCTGTTCAAGAAGAGAGTATTAGCCAAAGTGCATTAGCCAAGCCCTTTACAAAGGTTAAAAAGAATATGGAGATAATTCTTTCCCAAAACGGCATTGCTGAATGGAAACAAAGGGAAGACTTTGTGTTCCTTTTCCTTAGACTATTCATACAATACTGCAAAACCACATTGTTTTAATTCTGGAAAACAGCTGGAAATTGCAGTACAAGAAGCTTTACATATCCTGTTTATCAAACTGTTCAGAATTTAATTAAAAACTCGTAGGATATTTTAATGTAGAAGGAAGTCTTAATATTTCTAATATTCAAATTAGGCTGAGTGTTATTGTAAATTGATAACTCAAGCACAATATATTAGGTTTCAAGATAGAGTTTTAGTATTAGCTAACCCTAAGTACTCTGACATAGGAATTTAGCTTGGAAGCACTGCATTATGTAGTGGATTTTTTCGTGCTATGGGCACCCACTCCCTAACATCCCTAATTATCAAGCTTTATTTGAAAAATATACACTTTTAGTTGCATTGCTCCTCTATGTTGGTAACTCCAGAACTCACATCTTCCTGAGAGTAGGGAACCTGAAAACTCTACTGATGCTCAACAAACTTAGTCTTGTTTCTCCCTATTCTTAAGGAAACTGTCAGGAGTACTAATTTTGTTAAGCACTATGGCTAAAGGGGCTATTTCATATGAAAACATTTTGAGTGTTTATTTCAATTTTATTAAATATGCTTATGTATACATTATGTATTTACACAAATATAGCAAAATTTTGGCAAAAATCCAGAAGCCATATTTTCAATCTACCAGTTTCAGGCTGGGACTGGAAGACCATGTGGAGAGGGGAGCTTTAGAAAAATTTAAGATGTGTTTAATAACCACTGCAGTAGACAAATGAAAACTTGTTTTAACATACTGATCCTTTATTGGGTGGGGTAATTGCAGTGTATGAATGCTGATCCTAATCTAGTCCAACCCCTATGACCACCTGTTTATGTTTTATTATCTCTTTTCAATAGACTAGCAGCAAGAGAGATTAAAGTCCTTGCTTTATTCTTAAAGAGGTGGTTACCCCAGCTAAGAACAATCTCCCCCTGTCCTGAAGTCCATTATGTTACCACAGAAGGCAAGGACACTTTTCTCCTCTTCTGCTTGGCAGTAAGAGTTTCAGCCATCCCAGTCAGGCAGGACCACAAACTGATTGATGTTTGTATTCAAGGAGCCTGGAACTCACTTGATAAATGAATAGTATCCTTAGCCAGCCCTCCTCCTTCTTGCTGCTGTGATTGTCAAACTGCTTTAAAGCTTTTCTTTGGCTTGAGAAGCTAAGCAGAGTCATGTTTCTTAGGGAAAATTTCTGCAAAAGGCTTTTCCCAGGGTGGAGGAGGGACAGGTTTCCTTTGATGTTTAGCAGCTGGCACTTTCCAGGTGGCTAAACTTCAAAGGCAAGTGTTAGGATCTTCCTCCAACCTGGTCCTCAGTTCTTTGTAGATAGCTAGGCTCATTTAATGTTTTACTTTACTTGGAATGCTAAACTGGAAGTCATAAACTCCAGATGGCCTTTTAAATATGTACTGTCCTACCTGAAAGGGGCCCAGCTGCCGGCAGAGCACTGATGAGGCAGGTGGCACCTCCTCCTGAGCAGAAAGAATGTACTTTCAATTCTGACCCCCTGTGATCCCAGTAAGTCACGTTACTCCAGCGTCTCCTTAATCTCTCCACCTGTGAAACATGGATGTCAGTCCTTCCCTGGGTAGCAGGACTGCTGTGAGGCTGCATTTTCTGGAATGCAAAAGCAAGTTTGAGATCATCAATCACATATATTCTCAGGTTAATGCCAATTATAAAAAACCTGCCCCAAATGGTCTGGCTCACCCAGGGACATTGACAAGCATTAGTAGCTGCAGCTGCTAGTTAGGAGCTGGTAAGCTGGTTTGCTACAGGATCTTAGGGCAAGTAAGAAGTCAAATACTACTCATCTGAATTTTTTGAGCCCTGATCTATCAAAGCTATAAAATGTCATTACCTTTTCTGGGAATGTACATTGGCTGGATTTTGCTGTAGCAGGTTTTCATCTCCTTGATACTGGAGGTTTTCTGGGTGTACCAGCAGGCACTGTCAGGTCCAACAGCAAGTGTGATATTACTCAAGTCTGAATTTGAGAGTGAGCCTGGAATTTACATTATGGTGTTCTCCTCCCTGCTATGAGAGTTGTGGGGCAAGTCTTTGTATATCTTTGTCTGAACAAGCTCTGAAATTCTTCTGGCATGCTCTTTTTTGATAGGGTCCACAGTCTCAGTCACTTTAACAGGCAGAAAATAATTTTGATGCACCAAAGTTTTGATCTCATGCAACTCTTTTTGTTTCCTTTTTTTTTCCCCTTCTTTTAATCTTTTTCTTTTTTTTTTTTTTTTTTAATTAAAAAAGCAATCAGGTCTTGCAGGTCTTATCATCCTGAAACATTTGGAAATTCTAGAAATTAACATAAATTTTCCTTCTTTATCCAAGATGTAATGCTTAAGATTACCTTGCAATTTAACTGTTCATGGGGTGCAGTTTCTCTTCTGCTATGTGTTGTTACTGTCCAAAATATTCATTCCTTTTCTGTGGCCATCCACAGATGTTAAGTAGTAATTAATACCAACAATTGGTAATAGCAAACTGCAATTAATGCTACAAAAGAGAAGACAAGCTTTCAGGCACTGCACATTCTGGTATAAATTACTGATGGAGTTTAAGATGCAACAGTGTTAAAACTCAATACACTCAACAGCACTTCTATGATGTTTTGTCTAAGCAAATAACATTCATAAGTTGTCTTTTGAAAAGAGATACATGGAAAAATAGAACATAACACTACCAAACTCATTATTGTTAAATGGGACTTTAAAACCATCTTGGAGATTTCCTAGGTTTAAAGCACTTGAATGCATTGATTCTATTTTTAAAATTTAATAATAATAATTAATTACTGCATCTTAATCGGATATATTCTGCCACCACCAAGTGATTTATGAAATGTGTGTCTCTCGTCCCATCATTGTGCTGTGCGCTGTAATTTGCAGTTGCAGTCTTTGTAGGTGAGGGATTGAGCAGTTTACTCAGGCATACATGGTAGCCTTTGCAGAATTAAAACTAATGACACACAACCTTTCAATATGTCAAGGATGAGGTAGGTTGGCTGATTACTTATGTTTTTTAGACAGCAAAATTTTTCATTTACAGATAACATTTCATTTTTAGATAAAAAAATTAATCCATCACTGTTTTAACAGAAAGTAAAACTTCTTAAGACTCCATATGTAAAGTAGTAATATGGTAAGAAATCAAAAAAGTGGTATAGGAGATCCTTGGGATAAAAAGTACATTTCTAGTAGAATGTATCTAGAAGTCATTAAAAAACCAATCTTGACCATAATATTATTTGATACACTTTCCTGTTATATTGAAAAATATGCATATGCATATTAATAATTTTTCTTAAGGTGATTTTGAAATGTACATATATTTAAACACACCTTTCCTATTTGAATTCTCTTTCCAGCTGAGGTTTACCCCAAAATGTATCACACATGCTTTTTTCTGGTGACCTACATGGCACCACTGTGTCTTATGGTGTTGGCCTATTTGCAAATATTCCGAAAGCTGTGGTGTCGCCAGGTAAGTCACTTAGACTGGCTCTGTTTACTTGCTCTTGCAACTTTGTGCAGATTCCCATGTACAGCCTCTTCCTTTATAAACTCCATTTTTTCACTTAGGACTTTGATTTCTCATGTCTGTGAAGGGCTTTCTCTTAGCAAGAAAGAAAGCAAAAGGCAGCTGAAAAATTGATTCTAGGTAGAAGAAAAATCTCCCTCACTGTATCTGAAGTACTTACCGAAATACCTTGGATGAACTTATTTATAAGGTCATCTGCTAAAATCTCCTGTAGCAGTCAAAATTTAAGATTGACCTTCTCATTTTGTTAGTTTTATTTTTATTTTTCTTAGGTTGATGGCAGTCCAATCTGAACAAAATGTAAACTAGAAGGTCCAACTACCAGTATTGGGAGACTGGAACTGCCTGATGTGAAGCTGGCTGCTACCAATAACATTAGATGGGAATTGATGGCAAATAATTGACAAAATTTCTGATGTGAACACCTTTTTTTTTCAAGATTCAAATAAAAAATACAGGGAAAAAAGCCAAGAATACTAAACAAAATAAACAAAAACTCACCAAGCAGACAAACAAAGAACATTTGAATTTAAGTGGTGAAATGATGCTGTTTTCTTGAGGAATCTTTAAAAAATCATTTTGTGTGTGTGAACTAATTTGTCATGCACCAGACTGTGGTGGGCTCTTATGTCTTTTGCTTAATCCAGGATTTATCTATAGCTGTAGCCCACCACTAGCTGCCCTGTCCTTCTGAAATGGACAAAATAGTCATTCTGTTGAAGAAATAATGCAAGATATTCCATCTCAAGTGTCTCTAACATAGTTCATATTTCCATCGACATGTGAGATTGAATCATTTCTCTCTCACTAGTATGTTTGATACCATCTAATTTTGAGGCTGTCCTGGGCAGGGGATAATACCTGCCCCATCAGAAATATTTTTCATGCAGTTCATATTGATCCATCAGAGAAATCACAAATAGACTTTATATATTTGAATATGCATGTGATAAAATCTTATACTGACAGAATATATCTCTCACAAGTAACTCGTATATAGGAAATCCCAAATCCACTTTAAGGCTTTTTGTTATCATCCATAAGTCATATGTCACTTCAGATTACGTTAAACAAGAATTGCTGTTTATCCTGCTTGTCAGCTTTAAATTATTATTTTTGCTTTTAATTACTTAGGATGATAAGATTAAATAACAAGATGGCTTGGAGATAAAATTTAACCTTTACAGTTTAAGGGGACTCTTCTCCAGGGCAAAGGATTTCTTGCTTAGTTTTGTTATTCAGTCTAAACATAGTTCTAATATGCTCTGCCTTGCTGAAACTGTCCTGTATCACCCAATGACTTTATCACCATAATCCTTCTCAGCCTTCTCTTCTGTACCTTCTTTACAATCTGCCTGTCCCCTCAAGTTCTTAATTAAGTAAGTTAATGCAAAGCAATTGTTCTTAACCTACACATACTTGAAATTGCTGGCTCAGAAGCAGAGCAGAAGTTGAATGACTGAAAACCAACCTTTTCCTTTTGGCTTCTCCCTACCTCCACTCCCCAGTTGTTTTAGGTGGTCTATTTGTTCTTCAAAATGTTTCTTCTCCCCATTCAGCTTGCACACTGGCAAGGTGAGGATGATCCTTTGTTTTTCAGTAACAAAAAGAGAAATTCTACTACAGGCTTAGTGCTACCAGTGGTGCCAAATTACAGCTGTCTCTCTGCCTGGCATGGATGATAGCACTATGTGTAAGAGGCTGCACTAAGTGAAATTAAAACCAGTGCACATCTATTATCAAGTGTGACTTGGCTGCAGGCATCAGGCACTTTCCTAAGTGCAGCAGGTGTGCTGTAATCAGTCATGTAGCACAAATGAATGAAGTGCTCTAAATGTATTCTTTGGTAACAGTTTCAATAAAAAAACATGCTGTTTATCAGAAATTCAGTTAAATGTGTTGATCTTATTGCAAGGTACAATGAGCCTTTCAGATGTACATGATAGAAAAAATATAATAAATAGTAGATGCTTTCTATGCCCTACATTTTTTCTAAAGGTTATTTTTTAAAATGTAATGTGTTGTGCATACAAATATTCATATAAAAAATAGAAGACTGAATTACAAGTTATTGTTCCCATATTTTGTGTAATAGCTCTTAAAATTTCTGATTGCATAAATCAAGCAAATCCTTAAATTAATGATTCAACTTTATAAAGGCAAGTACAATCATGCAAAAATACTAGAAATTTTGAATAATAATTTTAATTATTAGCAAGGAATTAGTAATTTAGTAGTCTATGTTCTTGTGTGGATTTTAAATAGATTAAAAACAGCTTCTGTACAAATAGAACTGAATGAACTGAATATTATGAAAATGTTGATACACAATTTGTAATATCAATTTCCTAGTATGCTTCAAGTTTCTGATGTTCGAATGCATTGACATTAAAGAACATTTGTAGTAATAATTAGGAAATTTATCCATTTTCTTTTTGGTAGCTGAAATATACCCTTCCAATATTTGTAAGCTGATGCTACAATTGAAAGATTTTCTTTGGTTATAAGCCCCTTGATAATTGTTAGGGGGTAGAGAAAAGGTGCATAAGAAAGTAAAACTCTAAATTTTAGTACTTGTTTATTCACAGCTAATAGGCTTTCCGTGAAATTTTGGAATTAAACAAATGCTTCAAAATTATCTGACTGATTAATTACCAACAAGAAAATATGTGCATTATGCTCCCATGTGTACAATTGTATATACTTGTATATACATAATCATAGAATTATAGAAACATTTATATTAAAAAGGCTCCTAAGATAATTTAATTCAACCATAACAACCATAACACTGCCAAGTCCACCACTAAACCATGTCCCTAAGTACCAGATCTACTTAATTTTTAAATATCTCCAGGATATTTAAACCACTTTCCTAGGCAGCCTGTTCCAAGGCTTGGCTACCCTACCGGTGAAGAATTTTTTCCTTCTATCAAATCTAAACTTCCTCTGGCTTAACTTGAGACCATTTCCTCTAATTCTGTCACTTCTCTGCTACACCCCACAGCCAAGTAGGGTAAACCCCTTGCAATAGTACTGATGTGCAATTGTCAAGCTAGTATTACTGATTTCAGCTGTGTGAGTGGGAATCCACAGTAGAAGCGCAAGGGGCTAAGTTGTTTTAAATCCATGGATACATTAGTAAAAACTAAATGGTATAACTTATTCCCAGTTTTGCTTCAGAAATTTCCTGCTCATTACATGGCAACTTTGCCAAAAATGTTCCAATAGTTGTAAATTATGTTTGGGGGTGTACATAAAAGCTGAACTAAGAGCTTGTCTGAAGATATTCACACACTCAAACACACACACTTACACACACACAAAATCACATCCCCCAGCCAACAAATAAATAATTAGAGCAAAACCACAAACCAACAAAAAGAACCCCCACCCAACCCCACAAAACCCCCCAAAACCTCAACATAGCTGGTTTTCTAGAGCTATTCTGAATGTGCATGCTTTTGAGTTTACTTTTATCTTTCTTAAATAAATACAAAAATATTCATCATTTTCTGGTCAGTTTGTCTGGATAAGCCCTATTAAAAACAAAAAGAAAAGTTACAATCAACAATGTGAACTTTTCAGATACTTTTGAACTTGAAATATTTCACAGGAGATTAGTCACCCTACACACAATTGTACTACACATAAATAAAACTGTATTTCTAGCCAAAAGGTTTTCACACTATATGACATTGAAAATATTATAAATGTAATTGTAATAGGGTTCTCTAAGAAAGTTCTTGACATCTGTAGTCTTTCACATTTCACTGCAGGCAGGAAGTAATTTAGAGGAACAGAAGGAAAATTGTTTTACTTGGCTTGTCTTATGTGAGGGCACTTTATTTTTTTTTTAATAGCATGGTTCAACATGCAACTCATTGCAACATGTCTTTGACTAATGTAATTCTTCCTGTGTTTTGGCACTTTTCCATTATTTCCCTCAGTTTGGAAGAACTTTACAGAGAGATCCACACTTCAGCTGTGAATATTTCTTTAGCCACTTCACTGTCATCTAGGTTGCAAGTATGGAGGTTTTATGGCACTTAAAGCTATGCAGGCTTTAAATCCTTGTTTTCCAGTACTGAAAAACTGCTTAGTATCTTATATTAGCAGCATATTAATGGGAAAAACTACTCTGCTACACAACAAAACATTTAACATAGAACTTTATAGCAATGTAAGTGTAGCAATAGGGTTGGTAATTTTGATAGTCTGAAGACACAAGCAAAACAAGGTATGTGGGAAGTAAAGAAAATTTGAGGACATCAGTTGATATTTGTGTATAAAACAAAATTTTTTAGGCAGTCCCTCTAGTGTGTCTGAAATTCAGTTTGTTTCCTGCAGCTACATCAAATAATTTAATTTAAAAATCCTTTTAATCTTTGTGAACTTACATTGTGTATATCAAGGTGTCTAATTTTCTTTTTATATCTGCAGCTAAAATTTGTTTTAAAAAATGTTTTTCAAAATGCCCCTTATTTTGTCTGCCTTAGATCCCAGGAACTTCTTCTGTTGTTCAGAAGAAATGGAAGCCTCAGCAGACTTCAGCACAGCCCCGAGGGCTGGGACAATCAACAAAGTCAAAGATTAGTGCTGTGGCAGCTGAAATAAAACAGATTCGTGCAAGAAGGAAAACAGCACGTATGCTAATGGTTGTCCTTCTGGTTTTTGCACTTTGCTACCTACCAATTAGCATCCTCAATGTCTTGAAAAGGTAAAGTTTATCTCAAAATATAAATACTTGGTAAAGCTTTCTGTCTAAAACCAGAAATCTCTGTTACAAGATTCTTTTTATTCTGGCAGATACTTTTGAAGGATAAGCTTACTTATTGCATGATAAAGAACAGGAAAATAAGCATACAATTGCAAGAAAACATTATATATAACATATATATATATATATATCTATATATATTTATATATATATATATATATATATATATATATATATATATATATATATGTATATATATAACCTATTCACAGTACTTAAACTATGGCCAGATTATGAAACTCTTATTAACAAGATCTTCCTCATGAAAATGACCTAGCCTATCTCCTCATTAAACCTCATCATTTACATGGGATTACAGCTTGTTTGCTGTAAATGCCCCCGTGGAAGTGCAGTCACCTGAAGCACCAGCTGAAGGTTAGCAGCAGAGTGCAGCGTTGTGGCTTGGCTCCAAGGACTGTGAAATGCTGAGTTCAAACCTAAGCTACTCATGTACAGTTTTGAGATCTTAGACTAACCCTTCCATTGGTCCTATGAAGCTGTATTTTAATTTTTTATCTTTTTATCTCTGTGAATTTTGTATGTAATTGTGTACACTCTTGGTTTTTTTACAGTTCCTGAAAGACTAGGGCTTTGGTAAAGTTACACCTCATGAACCCTCTGGAATACCAATCAATAATAGCAGAAGATTTGAATATCCTAACAAAAACAAGCATGTTATTTGTGCTTGTTTAATTGGAGTGTAATTGGAACATTTTAGTTTCTAAGGGATAGTTTCAAGGTTTAAATACATTCCACTCAATTCTGGGCCTTCCCTAAGGCTTAATTTAAATACTTTTAATTCTCAAGTTCCTTTGTAAAAATGTAGAGAGAAAGCTATTTCCAGAAGATGGTTCAGGCCACCTGCAACCTGAAATAGAGGAAATACATAGGCTGTGTCAACAATAACAGAGTTGGCCCAGAGTTAGATTTTCATTTAAATGGCAGAAGTAATGTGTAAAGAGTCTGGGAAATGCAGATCTCCCTGGAGGGCAGAAACTGCTATGGTAGCCTCAGGTTTGGGGCCAGTTCAATGCCTTTTCAATTCCAGAGATACTTGGAGAAAGGCCTAGAGAGTATGTTGGAGAGTGGGCCTAGAGCCAGGAAGCTCAATGACATGAGTATATCAAAAGCAACTTTTCCTGTCTTTCCTTGGCTTATCTGACACCAGATGATTTTAGTTACTTGGCAGAAAAGTTATGCATCTTTACCATAGTAAAGTCTCAGTTGTGCCAAACCACCAAGACAGGGGTCTGAGGGCTGGGGAGAGGATTTCTTTCTCTCAAGTAAGAGAACACTGCTGACTCAGCCTTTTTGTGGTACTGCAAATAGGTCATCAGAGATAAAATCAGGCTAGAAGTTGTAAAATCTTTTTAAATGAATTCTAATTTTGCCATCTTTCAGGTTTTCTTTTCTCTTTCTGTAGGGTTTTGGGGATGTTTAATCATGCTGATGACAGAGAAACTGTATACGCCTGGTTCACATTCTCACACTGGCTTGTATACGCAAACAGTGCAGCCAATCCTATTATTTATAACTTCCTCAGTGGTAAGTTACAGTTGTCTAGAATTCAAGTTTAATGTATAATTTGAATGTAATGAACCATAGCAAAAATTAATGACCGTGTAACTCCAGCTCAGCTCCTCCAGTGGGAGCTAGATCCTCTTCCTAGAAGTTGCCTAAGTATCCCATTACCCTCAGGCTGTCTACCAATAAGTAACCTAGAGCGTGCCAGGGCCTGAATCCAAGTGCTAGAGTGTGACATTAATGTGTTAGAGAAGTTCCTGGCATGACTTTGCTCTGAAACAATTACCATTCCTCTAAACACTCCTGGATGCTCTCTGGCAGGTAGCACAGTCCGGGGCCTGTCCCCACCTGGCGTGTCATATTCAAGTATTGGCATTTGGAGGCTGTGAGTCTGTAATAGTACCTGCATGGCCAGACTGTGCCACGTAGGGTCAACTTCAAAGAAACAGCCAGGATGCTGTTTACTTACTAGTATAGATTTGTCTTAGTTTGTATTTGTGTCATTTGGCTTGGAGAGCAGAATCAGGACCTGACCTGGTAGTATTGCAGCTAAACACAGGGAGGCAAAACTCTATTGATCCTCACTACATATTGGCCCACAGCAGGTTGTTTTTTTTTTTTTTTTGTGGTGTGTAGTATGAGAATGATCTGAACGATTTCCTCTGAGCCCCAAAAGCATAGGACTGCCAAATATTGTGAATCTTGTTTTAAAATCTATTACTGATAAAATACAAATTAACCATGCTCTCTCATTTCACATATCAGTAAGGATTCAAGACTATATTTGCTCAATTATTTTTTGTTACATATGTAAAAAATCAGCAGACTATCATGAGATACTTTCATTAATCATTCTAGTTTGTTCTGTCTAGCCAAGAATAATTCAGTCTTCACATCACACCTCACATATCTTCTTAGAAAGGTTGTCTTTTTTCTGTCTTTCTCCCAGATGATTAAAGTGTGATTTTCTGCTTCTGCATTAGAAGAGCATCTGGGTGGTTCACATTAATTTTGCTTTAGATAACTCCTTTATATCCGAATCTATAAAGTTTGATGAAATGCGGTTTATAGTACAATTTTTTCATGAGTCATTTTTGTGGTTGACAGGGAAATTTAGAGAAGAATTTAAAGCAGCATTTTCCTGTTGCATCTTTGGCATTCGCAGCCACCATGACGAACGGTTCAACAGAGGTCGTGCCAGTACAGAGAGTCGGAAATCCTTGACCACCCAGATCAGCAATTTTGATAACGTTTCAAAACTTTCAGAACACGTTGTATTGACCAACATAAACACAATTCCATCAAATGGTACTGCATCTATTACCCACTGTTAGTATACTGGTCCCTATGCCTTTTGATCCCATAGAAGTAAATTCTAATTGTGCATCCATCAATATTGGGATCTGAGCACAAAGAGAGAAGGGTGTTTAAAATTAAGAACCGAATGTAAGAAAAATAAAATAAAATAAATATTTTATAGAATATGCCATAACTTTGATTATATAAGGAGGAAAGAAAATTTCATCACATTTATTTCAAAAGTCATGTTGCAGATAGGGAGGGAGTAAAGCAGTCATATTTTATACAAATATTTTCTTTGGATATCTACCTCTTTTAGACTCCAAAGTAAATAAAGAATACCTGAAAGTATGAAAATTATTTTCCCTATCATTGGACTCTGTTTATGAACTGCTGTATTCTACTCTCATTTAATTAGCTGAACTTGTGGTATATTTTATAAAAAATATTTTAATCAAAATTTGGTGTAGAGATTGAACTACTGTAATGTCCTTTACTATTTCAAATTATCTGGTTAGCATGCATTCTGGTGTGAGTTAGGCTGATCAAATAAGAAATTCATATTAATTTATTTTCCAAAGTTTTCTGTTCTTTTTCATGTTAGGTAGGATATTGCACATATTCAGGACCAGCTGGGAAGCCACTTTTCTGCTTAATGTAGAAGGAACAGGGTTTTTCACCTGAATTCAGTAGTATTGCCATTCCTTTATGTATGGCACAAGCAAAGTTACAAATATGAAACCCATATGACAAGTGGCTGTAATATTTTGCCCTATATTTCTCATTTATCATCATTCTCTTCTCTCTGACCTCTGCTCATGGCAGGGGAGCTAGACCAGATGGTCTTTAAACTTCTCTTCAAACCCAAATGATCGATGATTCCACGACTGACTTGTAAACAGGACACGGGTGCTCTGCTGGTCAGAGGCATCTGGATAAGGAATCACAGGGCAATTTACTAAGTAGTGCATATTAATAAGTAATAGAATACATGAAAATGTGGAAAAATAAAAAAAAAAAAATCAAGATTTATTCATCAGAAATGCCCTTAGTTTTCAGTCAAGAAGCTTTCACTTAAAATTTTCAAAGACAATTTGAAACATTCTCTGGAAGACCATTTTATTAATAGATTATCACCTGCATAGTGTTGAGAGAGAGATAGTCAGAGAGTCAGTTAGCCAGCCACCTGATACAAGCACTGAAATTATCTTAAAATCTTTATTTTATCTACAGATATTCCAGCTATGCGCAGCCCATTGAAGTCAGCAGAACTGCATCTCCACATACCTGGGATGAGCATAACTTCAAATATAGATGAAGCCATGAGGGTTTCTGCAGAAGACACTGTCAAACCAGAGAATGCAGAGTGGGATAAATTTGTCCCTAGCATAACTAAACTTACTTCAATGGAGTTACAGCAAGGATGATTTTGGCTCAATACACTACAACTGCCAGAGGGTGTCACATGCTTTTAGCTGTGATACAGACTACACCTGGACAAAGGGGGTCCTTCAAAATAACTGCCTATCCTCTTTCTTCTCAGTCTTACAGAAACCTACTTACCTCAGTATGAGCTAAAGAACAAGTCTTTACAATCCTTTTTAAAGATTGGACTATATCATACTTTGTAAATATTGTAGATATTTATTTTTATATATTTTAGATGCTGTGAAACATTCAAAAATATATCATATAAAGAAATCTAAGTATTTGAAAGAAGGCTCAAACATTTATTTATATCCTCTTTCTATACATGATTAGCACATGTACAATGAATGCTTATGCACTAGTGATATTCTGGCATTACTTTGCACTTCTTTTTCTGCAAATCCACTTGTACTAAGTTCTATGTTTATTATGGAACTTTCACTTCAGATTGATTTGGAGAGAGTCCGTGTTACTTTTCTAAGTACAGACCAGCTTCTAAGATGTGAATCCAAAGTGCTGAAAGTCACACGTGTTCATAAGATTACAATTAAACAGACTTTTTTTTCAGATTTGAGTGCCTAAAAAGTAACCATTTAAAGAAAACTTACATGATGCTCAAAGGTGCTATAGGCTCAAATTTCCTACTCAGGCCAATAGGAATAACAAGTGTCAGCACCTCTGAAGGACTGGACATTTTTACTTTGGTAGTCTGTAATGTGCAAGTGTTGCTCCAGAAGATCTCTGAAAATCTTTAAGAAACATTAGTTGTCTTTTGTTTTCATGACTGCTCTCTCAACTGTCAATACTAAAGATACAGTCATTTTACAAATCTATATATCTGTTTATGGGAAAATCTCTCTGGCCTGGAGCATCCTACTATGTATTGTATTTTTCTCCTTAAAGGATGAACATGGTGCATCAGTGGAGACTTAGTCTTCTAGAAGAATGTGGTCTATTGGTTAGAAAAAGGCTAATTATCAGAACCTGAGATACCATTTCCCTGTGACACTATTCTTGTGTTTCAGTACAGATTTTACAAAAGAATAAATAATGAGAGGGAGGACTTTTTCATTAAAAAGAATTTGGCATAGAAATAAGACAGTGTTATGTATTCAAATGTTTCTAGAAAGCCAATTATTAATCAACCAGGTGTTAGTTGATTATATTTTGTAAATATTTTTCTAGGTTTTTCTTTAACCTAATGTCATGCAATGTATTATCTATCATAATAGATAGATAATAACTATAGTTTTATGAAGTGCTCAATCACTTTATGCTTTAACCTTCCCCAGCAACTGTTTTACTTGACATAGTTGCAATTCCTCCTAGTTTACATTGGTGTTAAGTGAGAGAAAGGGATTTGCATTCATTTGTATATTAAAGTTTTCTATTTAAAGAGAAAAATGAGAATACTCTTTTTTTTTTAATTAATCAAGAATAAAGAAAAATCTCCAAATGGACAGAATGTTTAAATATCAAATAAAATAATGGAATTTAAATATTCCTATGTGTAAGCTTCATTTTTAAGTATAGCTATTATGTCAATGTTATTTTAAGAAATTATTTTGCTTTCTTTTTCTAAGAAAATAAAACCCAAATAACTATGGAAAGCACAGCAGGATTTATTTCATAGCTATTGTAATTCCTTTACTGTGAGAAGGCTATTTTTGCTTTTCAGCCATGGAAAATGCAGAATTATTAGAGAGTGTTGAACAAGATATATTTTTTTATATATAATTTGAAATGATTGAACAAACAGCTGCTGAATTAAAACATTACAGATATGGGAAAATGGAATTTTAAAAGTCCTCTAATTTTTTCTTTTTGTTTAGCTATAAGCAAATAAATAGTCAAAAAGTTAAAAACTAGAATAGCAACCCAGCTGCAAAATAATTATTAGTAATCATTTATTTGAGACAAAAAAAATATCTCAGTCCATGGTTGAAAAATATGTAATATGCCCAAATTTGGCAAAGCTATATTTTAATTTAAGAAAATATATTTTTAGCTTTTCTTTGAAGAAAGAGAAATATAGAAAGCAATGTTATTTAAGAAAACTTGAAGAGCATGAGGGGAGTATGAGGGGATACTTTTCAAACATAGAAGGTCATGGGTCACAATGGAAAACCAGCTAAATTTTTATGTCTTGTCAAGTGTGTTGCCCAGATCCCTGTGAGATGAACAGAGATGAAAAGGGTATTCCTTTCCCAGTAGTCCTGACCTGGGCCAGCAAAGAACTAAAATATCGATGTTAGCAATGCTCATGGAAAAATCCTAATTCACTTCTTTCAAAAGTGGGGTGAATATCACCTGCTGACACAATTTGTATTATTTTTGCTGCTACCTTAATGCTGGGAGGATAAATTGTGTTAGCTGAGTTAGTTCTGAGGCAAGAACATCACTAAAGGTCAATGGCAGTTTTTGGAGGTGGTTTGTGTCATGTTAGGAAGGGAGGTTCTAGCTTTAAGTTTGTCTTTGTAAGAGAAAGCATATATTTGGTTCTCTTTTTTATCTTTTCTTATTTTCACCTAGATCTCCAGAATTAAAATGTTCCGACATTTCTAGGAATTTCTTTTAACCACGACTTTAACTTAGCAGTATTTTTTGTGTGGAGAAGATAAAATATGAGACATTCATTAGAAAATGATTCTGGGTTTTCTCTGGACAATTTCTATTGAGTAAACAGCATATCTTTCAGACAAAAATTATGCAATCAGATGTTATATTAGATTTGAAATTCTAAGGCTAGCAAGAGAGCATTAACTAGTTTTTGCCTTAGTGTTTATCAAGCTAAATATTGGTGAAATATGTTTATCAAGATAATTATCTGGTTATTTTTATGAAAATATCTCTCATTCAAAAATAAATATTTTTGAGAAACATATTCCTATGCTTTTATTTCTTTTGTTTTACAGAATTCAAGAAATATGTTTTTTAATTAAAATAATCACTGAGAGAAATAAACCCAATATTGAGCAATAGCCAGCAATGGAGATAGAAATAGCTGTGAGAAGAGAGAGTATAATGAATGAACATTTCTTATCCAGCATATATATACTGAATGTTACCTAAAATCTGAGTCTTAATTGGGTCTTGTTACCTCTAGCTGCTTTGTTATTCTAATATTTCCACTACTGAAATGGAGAGAAATGGAGAAATGGAGTTCTCATGCCATTGTTTCTGCTTGTCCACAGCAGCATTAAACATAGGGTTTAAATCATAGCATATTTGTTCCTGTAGATACAAGTTCTTGTGTCACCATCATTCTGGTGCTTTGTTGTCTTCCAACATATTTCACAGTCTTGAAGGTCTGATATCCTGACCTGTTTCTCCTTTACTGTTGTCACTGTAGTGATAAGCCTGTGCCTTGGAGTCACAATGAATGCAAGATAATATCTCCCTGCCTCCACCTCCAAAATGCTATGTTTTTCCTTTTCTGCTGGACTACATAGAGAGAACCATCTCATTCTTTGATATTAGCAAAATTGGTATGTGTTATTAACCTGGAGAATGTTTTATAGGATGGAGAATACACAAACATTACTTTAAGACCTACTGCTGCATATTGCAATGGCTCAAGGCAAAGGCAAATTTAGCTTTCCAACCTAGAATTTGTCTCACAGCTAAAATTATATTAATCTCTCAGGCTGTTCTTTCTACTTGACAATTAGGTTTTTCTGTGGCCATTGGATGTACTGGGTGAAGTAATATATTATTTATTGAACAATTAAAAAGCCACAAACAAATATTTAGCAATTTTGTCATTAAGAGTTTACAAAAATAATGCAGTTTAAGAAACTAGCTAAAAATCTGTGTAAAAGAGAAAAAAAAAGAGAAATTACATGCAAGATTGATTTTTCCTGAGCTAAGAAAAATAACAGAAATCTGGACTTGGGTCAAATTTTGCTTTGTCAGTAGGGACAGGATTTCAACCACTATATCTGTCCCTTTGGTAGATAAGCTGGAAATATTATGGCATAATTTTGTTTAAGCAATTAAGGACCAAATACAGTTAAAAATTTGTGAAAACAAGATTTATGAGGACCATGGAGAAATCAGTAGGGATCTGTTGCTTCCTCCTCCTTCCACTGCAAAAGCAAAAAGCACACTGAGCCAGCAGGTGTATGATTGCATCCTTTATGGTTGACTGCTTCATTGTTAAGTACCAAGTCAGCTGCTGACTTGTATGGCAAACTGGATTTTGAGGTATTTCAGTGGAACACCTGAGATTACACTCATAGTCCAGTCTGGGACTAGACTATAGGTAAATTATTTGTTCCTCTCGTCTGCCATCCAACATATTCCAAAGGTCTTCTCTCTCCTTAACTGATCAAGATTTCATTCTACATCTGAGATGAAAACAAACAAATTAACTTCTAAAATAATGCATTGAAAAGTGCTTAGAGAGTGTGATAGGACATAGCAACAGGTGTTTTCCAAGGAGCTTATAGGCAGCAGCCAAAGTCCTGCTCTTTTAGTTTCTCTGGAGATCAAGAGAGAACTAAGTGTGGAGAGAGCAGCAGATCCCGTGGAAGATGCCGAAGAACTCGTGCTTCTCATCTGGAGGCAGTCCGGCTCAGCGTTTGTGGCAGGAGAAGAAATGTAAGCAGAGAGTGTGACAGCGGCAGCCAAGGCCGCTCCCGGGGGTGGGAAGCTTCATTCCCTGCCCCTGGCCGCCGGAGGCGGGCAGAGACAGAGGCAGGGACAGGGACAGGGACAGGGGAAGGGGCAGGAACAGGGGCAGGGACAGGGACAGGGGCAGGGGCAGGGGCAGGGGCAGGGACAGGGACAGGGACAGGGGCAGGGACAGGGACAGGGGAAGGGGCAGGGGCAGGAACAGGGGAAGGGGCAGGGGCAGGGGCAGGGACAGGGACAGGGGAAGGGGCAGGGACAGGGACAGGGGCAGGGACAGGGACAGGGGAAGGGGCAGGGACAGGGACAGGGACAGGGGCAGGGACAGGGACAGGGACAGGGGCAGGGACAGGGACAGGGACAGGGGAAGGGGCAGGGGAAGGGGAAGGGGCAGGGTCAGGGGAAGGGGCAGGGGCAGGGGCAAGAACAGGGACAGGGGCAGGGGCAGGGGCAGGAACAGGGACAGGGGCAGGGCAGGGGCAGGGCAGGGGCAGGGACAGGAACAGGGACAGGGGCAGGGCAGGGGCAGGGACAGGGGCAGGAACAGGGACAGGGGCAGGGCAGGGGCAGGGACAGGAACAGAGGCAGGGGCAGAGGCAGGGGCAGAGGCAGGGGCAGGGACAGGAACAGGGACAGGGGCAGAGGCAGGGGCAGAGGCAGGGGCAGGGACAGGAACAGAGGCAGGGGCAGAGGCAGGGGCAGAGGCAGGGGCAGGGACAGGAACAGGGACAGGGGCAGAGGCAGGGGCAGGGACAGGAACAGGGACAGGGGCAGGGCAGGGACAGGAACAGGAACAGAGGCAGGGGCAGAGGCAGGGACAGGAACAGAGGCAGGGGCAGGGCAGGGGCAGGGGCAGGGGCGGCGCTGCCCCGGCCGTGCCGCGCCCGGAGCCGCTCGGAGCGGCGGGCGGGGCCGGCGGGCGCTGTCCCCGGGCCGGTGCTGAAGGGGCGGCCCCGCTCCGGCCCTGCGGCCCCGCCGAGCAGCAGCAGCGCCCGCGCCGCCATGGCCGCGCTGCTCGGCCCCGGTAAGTGCGGCTCCGGGCGGCTCCGGGCGGCTCCGGGCGGCTCCGGGCGGCTCCGGGCGGCTCCGGGCGGCTCCGGGCGGCTCCGCTTCTCGCCCCGCGCCCCCGGCTGCCCTCCCTCCGTCCCTCCTCACGGCTCCTTCTCCCGCACGGCTCCTTCTCCCGCGGGTCTCCCGGCGGGGCCCGGGGGTTGGAGGCACCGCTCGGCCCCAGGGCTGGGAGCCCCGGGAGGGCGGCGGGAAGAGGCACGGGCGGGGACAGCGCGGACGGGACAGCGGGGATGGGACAGCGGGGATGGGACAGCGCGGATGGGACAGCGGGGACGGGATAGTGCGGATGGGACAGCGGGGATGGGACAGCGGGGATGGGACAGCGCGGATGGGACAGCGTGGATGGGACAGCGGGGATGGGACAGTGCAGACGGGACAGCGGGGATGGGACAGCGCGGATGGGACAGCGGGGATGGGACAGCGCGGATGGGACAGTGCGGATGGGACAGTGCGGACGGGACAGTGCGGATGGGACAGTGCGGATGGGACGCCTGGTGTGAATGAGCAGCCACTTGTTTGCTGGCTGGGGAGCGCTGGGTGCTGCCAGTGCCGCTGACACTTCCTTTGGGTTTGAGCGCAGAAAATGGGAAAATCAACAAAGCTGGTACAGAAAGATTTGGTACAGGAGAATATGATGAGACAAGTATGTTTTAATTTTTGTTGTTCTCCTTTTCTCCTCACTATATAGTGTATACATGCTGCTTTTCTTTTTAACATCCCACTACTCTAAACTTATATTTCTGTGTTAAAAGTATTTCTTAGGTAGAGTTCTGCCCCAGGTTTTGTTAAAATAAAGTTATTTTATCACTTTTCAACTACATTCAAAGTATATTCAGTTGTTGTTTGTCATTTTGCCTTTGGAGCTTGTTATCCCATTGCTCTTGCCACTGGATAGAAACCACAACTTGGTTTCCCAATATTCATTATTACTTATTTACATTATTTGCAGAATTCGGAAATGTAATTCCTCCATTCCTCAGTTCCCAGTCTGAAAATTCAAGGTGCTAACTTTAAGCACCAAATTCTACAGAGAAGAGAGAATTTTGCACCTACCCAGTGAATCAATAGGCCTTTGCATAAAAATACAGACATCTGTAGAAATTTAAATGTATGTCTTCTTGTCAATATGGATTCCTCTGAAAGTTTTAGCTACAAGCTAACTCTTAGGTGCCCTCAACTCTTCAATGCAGAATCACTTAGTATTCCAAACACTAGAGTAAACAAGTAAAGTGAGCAACTAAGGTAATAACTGTCAGTTTAAGGAACTGCATAAGCTACAGTGCCCTGGACTCTAAAATCATATAGGACAGTTTGTTTCATGTAGGTTTCTGGCAGTGTACCCCCTCTGTACTGCTGAGGAATTGAAGACCCATCCATAATATGTCATTAGAGCTAAAGAAGCCATTTCTTTGGGTGAAGTGCCTTAAATCATAGATCATGCTATTTATCTTGCGAAAACATCATCTCCTATTTTTGGGGCCAGTTTCCAGGTAGGTTCAAAATTAGCAGCAGTTTGAAATACTCCCTAAAAAGTAGCAGGAAGGCTATGCAATCAGTCCTGTTTTGACTGTTTCAGACACTGGTCTTTGAAAACTATCTGAATATGAGGAAGAGAGCACAGAGACTTTGTGCTGTGAATCCTAGTCAGATGAGCAAATATTCTGTTGTGTAAGAACCTAAAAAATACATATTTTTTTTATCCAGCAAAATATTTTTTTTATTCTAGCAAAATACCTTAATAAATCTGTGGGTTTATAATTTTGTATTGTTTTATATATGCAGTCATTTTGCCCTGTAAGATATTTGGCAACTTTTTTTTCTGTCATCTGAATAAATCCTGAGTAATGACATTTGGAGACAGTCCTAGAAGTAAAATGTTGTCATAATAAGCCATAATTGTCCCTTTGGACAGAGCCACAGCACATACCTCAAGGTCAAGAGGAGCTGTTCCTATCAGTGTCCTCAAGGCTGATGAACAGACACAGCCTAGGAGTGTTTCAGGCTGGAAATCACCACCAGTCCTGCACAGATCTGAGAACTGCCAGGAATATGCACAATTGAGGAAAGATTAGCACCAGCTATAATAAGCACATGTGGCCTCTTTTTTGTCTCATAGGCACACTAGATGTTGTGGCACATGTCAGTTATAAAGTATTAAATGTTGCTTCATATTTATTGACAGCAGCATTATTATATCACTAGCAAATAATTTCCAGAAGGGATGGCATCATCTCTAAACAGTAAACAGCTCTTTGAGGGTATCAAGAGGGGGATTTGATATATAATTTCTTATTCTAAAATGTATCATTGGAAAAATTTAATTTCTTCTGATAGAGTCCCGAAGCAATATCTCATGCCTCTTGCAAATGATGTTCAAGGGATTAAACAATGCTGGAAATCACTCAAATTCCACATGAACTTACCTGAACATCAGGGAGTGAAAAAAAGGTATTTTGTCAGAGAGATGCTGTGTTCTTCAACAACTAAAGAAAACACATCAGGTGTTCAGCAGGTAGTTTAATAAGGCCTGAAATCAGTGACTGAAACTTAATTTAATAGAAAATAAAGACACATGATTGCAAATTAGAGATAGTCTTACCATGGGGATGTTAATGAAAAAGCTAAAATTCAGCTGATTTATCCTTTCTTAATAAGGCAATTTAATTTTCTACTGATAAGTCACAGACTGCTTTAAAATTCTTTGCCTTGAAACCTCCAGAATTTTTTAATGTAATTAGCAGGCTCAATGCACTCAGGAAAGCAGATAAAGACATACATGTGGGGGTTACTTTCAAGAAATTATGCATCTGTGAAGTAAAAATAAAGAGGGTGAAGAGTACTGTATTTATAAAATAAAATCACATTTATTATCTGACAGTTGTGTAGTTGTTGAATCTCTTTCACACACTCTATTAATAGGAATTCCTAAACAGCCTAACGTGGTGAGATTTCATGTGAATAAAATGATGTTTTCTCTGAATTTTTTACTGTCTTCCTTTCTGTAATTTATTCTGGATCTCAGAACTGCAGCAATTTCTATATATCCATGTACCCATGTCATATATAGCTATGGTTGCTGTTATAATACTGAGGTAAAACCAATGCAAATTATGCCACACTGAAACTTTGAACATTTAAATTTAAATTTCTAGTTGCAAAATGGAAGAAAAGCTTTGTTCTGCTAAAATTTAATTTGATAGCAAATGTGAATCTATAGAAAAACTATAGTAAATTATATTTTTCAAATATATATTTAAAGGAAAAGGGTCAGTACAATATCTACTGGTTTAAATAGTCTTTATATTCTGTTTTTACAGTGTTGTTCATTTACTTCACATGTATATCTACTGTCCAGACTACTGATTGTCTACACTTGAGGGAGCAATGTATTCATGCTGGAAACAGATGTGAAAGTGTCTGGAATGTGGTTGAAGATGCCTGCAATATTTCAGGTAATTCTTTATGGTGTACATAGCTTAATTTTGAATTGCTGTATGGTTGCATATTCATAGTTTATTACAATATTGCTGTGGTAATTGAATGAAGTCAGTGAGATTTCAAAGAGAAAAAATATGGCAAAAGAGCTTCTGAAATCCTTTTCAATGGCCAATGTTACTTGTAGTAATAATCACACTGTCTCTTCAAGAAAGTGATAAATTATATTTCTGAACTATGAACAAAGTCAGAGCCTAAATCAACTCAAGAAGTCTGAATTGAGTCTGAATTTAGTAGAAATTAGGGTCTTGTGGGATATGTTAAATAAAGCCTTTGTGCAACTGGAAAAGAAGTTCCAACTTTGTTTTACACAATTTGGAGGAGTTGATCTGTCCCCTCCCTTGCAGTGCTCAAGGCCAGATTGGATGGGGCTTTGAGAAACCTGGTCTAGTGGGAGATGTCCCTGCCAATGGCAGAGGGGTTGAAGGTCCCTTAATTAAGAGTTCTATAATCTAACATGATACCCAAAACAATGTAGTAACTTAGAGTAATGTTTAATTCTTGTACTAGAATAAGAAACAGATAAAACATTCACCTCTGTTGTGAGCTACTTGAATGAATGCCTCTGTCTGTCTGATCTGTTGCATGTATTTGATGTCCCAAATGTCCTAAGTTACAAGAAAATATTTAAAATAATTAGAGTAGAAAATTGTCTTAGGGGTCTTTCTTAGTGTCTTCTTTTCCAGACACTTATCTACTTTGCATAGGATGGCTGAATACTTTTAAGAACAGGTGAAGTAAATGAAAAATACATGATAATATAACAGTTAGTTCCCAAAGCAGCTGAGTTTCGGCCCATGTTCTGTTGTGATGTGAAACAGTTTCAAAAGATATGGCTGCTGTTTAGGAAAAAAAAATATTGGAATATGCAGTACTTTCTGTCTCAAGTGCCCTAAAAATGAGCTCTCTAGAATCAAAACAGAACAAGCTGAATTTGTTTCTCTCACATGATTCATGAACACATTAGCATCAGGACTACTTCCCACAAAGATATATATTTGTGCAGTAGCCTGTTAATCTTAATACCCTGCAGCCAGATGGAGTGGGACACATGATTACTTCTGTGGCCCCCCTTTGGATGTATGACACTGTCCCATAATATGACATTTGTCTCTCTTATTGTCCTATGTACTTATTCACTGATATTAATGATATTTGTAACTGGGCCAGAGAAACCTTCCAGAAATAATTATTCTTGTGATTGATTGTTTGGATTTGCATTTATAGGTTTCCTTAGGATAATAGCTTTTGGCAAGGACTCTCCAGCATTGCAGGGCACTCGGATATTGTGTCAGGTCTAGAACAAATTATACTTAATGTGCTTGTTAGGTACCATGATCCCAGAGCATGTAAATCCAGTCAGACAGCTGATGGTACCTCTCAGACAGCCCAAGAAACAGTGATAGAAAACCTACCAGCAGCATAATTAGTAAGAATAACATTATGCTGTCTGTCATGTGCAGGTCTAGAAACTTCATGGATGAGCTGTAGGAATGGGAAATGTCCTTTGAGTGCAAACATGTTACTTGGAGGCAATAGACAAGGGGGTAAATATTGTTTTGTTAGCTTCTTTATGCAAAACCTAACAACAAATTATAATTAAACTCCTTTGGGGTACGAGTTCAGTAAATCAGTCTGTCAGACTGTAACCTCAAAGTCAAATGTGTACATTATCAAGACCTCCATCTTTTGCTCTTCAGTGCAGGTCTGGGAACACTCTCCAAGCTACTACCTAAGTCACTCCTTTTCCTGTCAAATTTTCCATCACTTCTTCCCCACTACTCCAGCAGCATTTCCAGAGTCTCAGTTTATAATCTTCAGGGTCTAATCCTTCTTTTACCTCTCTGGCCAAAATATGGTGGAAATTAAAAAACAAACAAACAAACAAACAAACAAAAAACAGAGTGTGAAAATGTCTAAGAATCAGCTTCCAGATCAGGATAGAAAAGATAGAAATATTACATTTTGATGAAATAAAATTTTTGTTTTTGAAAACATCAAAAGATTTTCAGCACTGCAGAATGAAGACTTTTAGGTTTGAGCTTTTATGGTCTCTTTGTAGGATTGTTTATTTGTTTGTTTTCCTTCTGTTATTACAGTGTGAAAAAAAAAAGACATTTCTGAACTCTGATTTAACCATAAGTATTAATTTTCTTAATTTCTGTGAATGGGAAACAGAAAAAGCTTTTGAAAGAAAAAAACAACTCAGATCACTTAAATTTTAAGGAATCACATTCTGCATTAGGTCTGGATGAGTTTATTTTTCTTAGAATAACAGACTCATTGAGGTTAGAGGGATCTCTGGAGATCCATCCAAACTGTGGTCTCACCAGTGCTAGAGAAGAAAACTTCACACCATAGTCTTCAAATTCAATTCCCACTGAGATGACTTTTGCTAATTAAGCAAAAGCAGATTATCACTCTGGGAGTGTTAGCTTCTACTCTGTCATGCTTCTATCTCTGGCCCTGTGTACATGAATTATGTACCTATAAATAAGTCAAATTATGAATAATGGCCGCCAAACATTAGGTTGAGAGAGCAATTTTTTTTTTTTTAATGCCTTAGAAGCATGCGTATAAGATAAAATATATTACCTAGAACTAATCCCTGGTAAATCAACAATAATTGAAAACCAGTAATAAAATATTTTCTGCTGTTTGCCACAGCTGAATCAATACCATGTACAAACAGAGCAATACTGATAATAGCTTATTTCTACACAGTTTTCAAGAAGTCATGCAAGGGAGCCCCATAAATCTGATGTGCTTCCTGATTCTGTCTGTGCCCTTTGCATGTTGGCAGCCCTGCAGCCGTCAGGGGCTGACCCGGCACAGTGAGATCCCAGCGCAGGGGCCACTGAGCACAGCCCCTGACTCCTGGCCATGACTGGTCAGTGCCATGGGGACAGGTGAACTGAGTGAGGCTGGGGTGCTGCACAAAATATACTGGGGTATGGGGGTTGATTCTTCTGGTTCTACGCACCTTCACCCTTGAAGTCTACTCTGGACCTTGGAAAAGACAGTCATAAATTTTGTGGATAAGCTAATTTTTACACAAGTCCCTCCTGATCTTTATTTCTCTCTTTCTACTGGAATATGTTTTCCTGAAATTATTTTGTTATCTCTTGCTTATTTGATAAAATACAGAGTAGAATATCCACACACTCATCTTCATGGGCTATGTCACCAAATCCTTTCCATTCTATTTTTATGGTCAGGGAGTGTCCTATGTCTGTGACCTTCAATAAATCTCCTGAGTTCCTTGGCTTCTGGAATTGTGAGGGCTAAGGGTCAGGGGTCATGATCTACTTCTGGAAAAGCAGAAAGAAAGTTGAAGATGGGGTTAGAGAGATACAGGCAATCCCAGCCACCATCACCTCCTTCCCTGCTGATGCAAGAGGTGGAGTGGGAGCAGAGGCTGGGACCTGCAGCTCTTGCTGGCCTGTGACATTCTGCACTAGTAGTGCATTATTTGATATATCCCACAAACCCTCCTTAGAAGGGGATCAGGACAGTGATGTGAAGTCAGGAATAGCTGATTCTCATAACTTCAGGCACTGGTAAAATGCACTGTTTCTTCTTGCAGAGCTTTGCCTCCACTGCCTTCCACTGCTATTTGTGTCAACAACATACACGTGATTTTAAAATCACATCAAAAATTGCCCATGGCACTGGTGACACAGGACTTCTTGACACTTTGCAGTTTTACTGAGTGCAGAGTCTTTGTTGCTCCACACCTGTGGGGAAGCAGCAAGGCAGGAACCAGGCAGCACCATTCACAGGGCAGAGACATCAGCCTGTGTGCTCAGTAGACTGAAACCAATCCTCAGCTGCCCTGTGACCTGGCTGGATCTTGTGAGCCACATACTGCTTCTCTTACATATTGTCAGACATTTAATATCTATGAGGAAAAGAGAGGAAATGAGCTGGTTTGGGGACCTACGTACCTGTTTTGACAAGGTAGATCATGGCTTTCACAAAATAAAATTTATCTAAATTAAATTAATCTGTTTCACACATAACATACTTAAGTAATGTATAACTTTCTTAAGCAATAATAAATCACAGAATCATACAATGTTAAGGGTTGTAAGGGACTTTGGAGATCATCTAGTCCCAATCCCCCCTGCCATGGTCTGGCAAACCTCCCACTTGACCAGGTTGCTCAAGGCCTGGCTTTGAGCATTGCCAGGGATGGGGCATTTGCAGCCTCTCTGAGCAACCTCTAATGTTTCATCATCCTCACAGTAAAAAAATGTCTTCCTAAAATCTAACCTAAATTTCTATTCTTTCAGTTCCTACCCATTAGTCCTTGTTCTGTCACTACAAAGAGCCTCTCTGGCTTCTGTTAAGCCCCTTCAGATACTGGAAAGTTGTTGTGAGGTCTCCACATGACTTTCTCTTCTCCAGTATGAACAGCCCCAACTTTCTCAGATTGTCCTTGAAGGGGAAGAGCTTCAGTCCTATTATCAGATTCCTGGCCCTTGTCTGGACTTGCTCCTGAAGGTCCATGTCCTTATGCTGGGGACACCAGAGCTGGATGGAGCACTCCAGGTGGGGCCTCATGAGAGCAGAGTAGAGCTGTAGAATCACCTCCTTTCACCTGCTGGCCACAGTGCTTTTGATGCAGCCCAGGGCACACTTGTCTTTGAGTGAGCACTCACTGTTGGCTCATGATGGCTTTTTCATGAACCTTTGCACCCAAGTCTTATTCTACAGGGCTGCTCTCAATCCCTTCTCTGCCCAACCTGCAGGTGTGTATGGGATTGCCATAACCCAGGTGTAGGACCTTGTCCTTTGCTTCATTGAACATCATAGGATTTGCACTGGCTCACTTCTCAAGCCTGTCAGGGTCCCTTCAGGGGCATCCCTTCCCTCCAAAGTGCCAACTGCACCACACAGCTTGGTGTCATCAGCAAATATGCTGAGGATGCACTCAATCCCACTATGATAATAATAATATTTTTGAAAAGCTTTTAGGTCATAGAGGGTTGATTGATTTACCTTTGTACCACAAACTAGCACACGCTCTTTATTTTCACCACACATATGTGGGAAATATGACCTGACATTCTGTGTCTTTACCATTGAGTCCAAGTGCACATGCAAACAGACTTGAAACTGGGCCAGCAAACTAAAGTTTCTGCACATTTATTTTTTTAATGTTAATTTCTCCCTCAATTTTATTCTAAAAGTCCTAAAAATCAGACTATTCTTGGGCTACTTTAGATTTGTTGTCATTCTTAAACTTAGGCAGTGATGTTGTTCTGTGGGGTCGAGGTTCAAGGGACTATCCAAATGGCATTTGTAGACCATCCTCACATGAGAGAGAGAATCTGACCCAGAGCAAGCATCTTCTCAGCCTGGGGTTCTCATCACCATTATCATGGGCTGGGTCTGCCTTCTGTGTCCTGTCCCTCACTATATCACAGGTTATGCCTCAAGCCTGCACTGTGTGTTTGTGTCCCTGTACCAGGCACCTTATTTCTACTACACAGGACCAAGATAATTCCCTCAGTTCAGGCTGTGCCCCTCCCACTCCTAGGCACCTTTTTAGTTTGGTCTCAGTGCCTTACCTGCATAAAATAAAAGGTGTGAGTTTAAGGTTTTATGTACTTAGTAAATGAGAGCAGATTTTCTGGCAACAGGTTAGATCAAATAAAAGGAGTCAATATTGTGTCCACAGCTTTATTATATTACTTTGAATATTATTTAAAATTTGTAAAACATGACAAATTGTCTTCTCTTGGCAAAGCATATTATTTTTGTTCTTCAATTGAATTCTTTTATGTAACCATATCCCTTAAGCATTCATAAGCATTAATGAAATTATAATTTTAATGGTGAGTTCTAGGTAATAGATGCAAGGCAGAAGACACTGTTGGATGTAATAGAGTAATCCAGGTCCTGGCTGACGAATACCCAGAATTTAGAAACTGTGTCTGCACTACAGACGATATCTGTAGCATCACAACTTTACTTGGGAAACTGTGCAGCATTAATAAAGGTAACTAAACATAAAGTCGTAATTCTGAAGACCAAACCCAGTAATTTTGTAACCACCATTTTAAGTGGATTCAACTTTCCTTGCATAGTCTCAAGTCTGATAAATGCCCCCAAAAAAATTACTCTTGTCTTTTCTGTGGTATTTGTGCTCCAGCAGGCATATGAAAGAAATGCCACAAACAAAATGCATGTGAGAAATTAAAATTGCTTCTAAAACTCTTGTTGAATCCACTGGAAAGCAAGAGTGAATACACAATGTGTGTTGAGGCTTACTCAGTGCCCAGGGAAATTTGAGAGCCAGTGGATCTAGGTTGTGTATATAGACACAGTCAGGAACTTCTGAATGGGAGGATGAGTGAATAGGGATGTACAGAAGTGTAGTTGTGTCACACTGTGTTGCAGGAGGACCTTCACTATATCTAGGAGAGGCTACTGGATGTGTGAAACCATCATAGTCACCACCTGCATAAAGCTGTACATAACATATAGAGTGCATATTTTAAAAATTCTATTGAAATCAATGGGCCGAGCTTCACTCAATTTACTTTTGTTTTTCTGAGAACTCTTATCCCTGCAAAAAGTTTATCACTGTAATTTAGAATTGCTTAGTACATGAAGAAGTTGCAGTTTCTGGTCCAAAGTCTCCTGGCATAATGAAAAAGCTACACAAGAGAGATAAAATTAGCCAGTAAATGAGAGTCAGCAAAATGAGTTTCAAAGTGATTCCTGGCACTGATCCATCACACCCTACTGGCATCACACAGCATTCATCATAGTACTAGACTAGACATTCATCTAGTACTAGACTATATGGCCTTATTGAAGAGAGAATAATAACATCCTGATCTGCCCCAAGCTCCTTGCCTCAAACAAGAAAGATGGATATCTGAAACCTTATGTGGATGTCAAGTTGCTTTTGCTTCTAGAAAAATGGTGTAATGTTATATTGTTTTGCCAATTGAGATGACATTTCTCACTGCTATAGAAACAAGTTTGGATGGATTTAGAGTAGTGCTGAGTTTAACTATAAAGGATAGCATATGGTGTTGCTAGGCACTTTCAGGAGTAATTCTCAGTCTAACTTAAATTGCTATTTTAGGTAATTAATCACCCATTTTCTGGAATTGTCATTCTCTCTTTAAAATGATGCATTTGCTTAAGGTGATAATCCATGATATGTCCAAATTTTAGGTAGTTAAAATTATGTGAGGTTAAAATTTTAGTGAGGATTTTTACTGCTGTTTTGCAGTTGAACTGTTAGAGTGGACTGTACTATACAGGTAACAGCACACAGTAGACATGAGGAAGTTTCATTAGTTTGTAAGACTCTGGAATGATTATGTGTTTGCACACAATTCAAAATTAAACTAGGGCTTTCACCTTTTGTAATGCATTAAGACAAGTACCCTTTTCCTGAGTTTTTGTGCTGTGTTGATGATCCTTCATCCATTCCACTTATTTTGTATCTATTTCTGCAGACCACCTGGAGTCTTTCTCAAGGTCGGACACTGAACTGAGCATTGGGCAGCACCGGAACCCTGAAGAGCAAGGGCGCTCCGAGGAGCTGGAGTGCGGCGTTGCGGAGCGGCGCTGCCGGGAGGAGCCGCGCTGCTCCGCCGCGCTCCGCGGCTTCCAGCGGGCGTGCCGGGCAGCTGCCGGCGCCTGCAGCGCCGCGCTGCCTGCGGACTGCGCGCTGGCCTGGAGAGAGCTGAGCAGAACAGCTCTGGGGACGTGCACGTGCTCAGAGCCGCTTCAGGCGAGATGCAGTCAGATCTGGAAGGGAATGTTTAACAACCCTTGCTTACAGTACTCTCAGGAGAACCAAGCCTCAGGAGCTAGTGACAATGATGGCATTGATGATGACTATAATGCTGATGTTGACGGTGAGAAAGATCTGGTTGCTGACACAGGTTAGTGCTCTTCCATGAATGCTTTTGTACATAGCAGTAATATCCACAGTCTATGAAAAAGGTTTTCTTGCCCATTTTCAATTCAGCATTGGAAACAAGATCATTTTAGGAGGTTTATGTATAAATAAATTCACAATCTGATAGAAAATTATAGCTTGAGTGCAAATACTGTAGTTCTTCAATGTGTTAATTTGATACAACCGGTCAGTTAAATTTGATAAATTTGACTGATTTGATAAATCAGTCAGTTCTAGTTTTTCACTATAACTAGAAACAGTGTAAGACCAACAAAAATAATTTTCTAATAGCAATTATCTGACAGCCTTGACTTTAGGTCATGTGAAGCAGTTAGTTGAACTTGGAAACTGATAAACACATTACAGCCCCTGGCTTTTATTTATTCACAAGAAATCTCACTTTATAATACACTGAGAAGCTTTAAAAAACTCTTGAGTTCATAGGATCTATAATTATGTAAAAAATGTTAGCATCAGACTTGGATAAACTGTGCTTTTACTCCAAAACTTATGAATAAATGCAATAGTGGGTTTAGAATTTGTTAGTGGGTTCTATTTGGTCAAACTAATTTATTTTATTCTTGTTTATTTTTACTCTTCACAGTATGCCAGCAAGACAGCCAATATTTTAAAATTAAAAAGCTATTATTTACAATTTATGCCTGTACCTGTATCTTTTTCTTCTAGAAAATATTAGTATGGAAACAAAATTACAATGGGGTTTATCTACTCTCTCCAAACAAGGTAAGTCTGAATTTACTTATGAATCCTAATAAATAATTTCAGCTCCATTTCCAGAGAGTGTACAATGTCTGTTCAGATTAAAATTAATACTTTTCATTCAAATGCATGAGCAGGATGTTAATAGATCCAACATATCTTCAGTTACGGCACTGGGTAAAGAACCCAAAAATGTAACAGGTAGCAATCAAGTAATGCAAATGTAAATCAAGTAGCTATCATGATTCTGTCAGATTTACAGACACAAATCTTATCCCATAAGCATTTTAGGGTCTAGAATTTTCTAGATATCTTTGGAAGGTTTATTTCATGGTCTCAAAATACCTAAACTGATGTTAAAAGCACAAGAATGCCATTTGTATTCTCTTCTTCATTACTTATTATTTAAACTGGCATAAGACTACACATTGAAGATTTCAGCTGTTTCAGGAGGATTGCTTGTGAGCAGTGCAAGCAGTGCAAGAAAAAAGTATGCAGTTGCTCAACAGGCTTAAAAGAAGTAAGAAAGAAGGAAGAGCTGAATCAGAGTTTTGGGATTCAAGCTTGATTTACAGGAAATGTTGTAGACAGGATACCTACCAGTCATCACTTGAGAAAAATTTTCTTGAGATTTTATTTTAAAACCTGTCATTTGTTTTAGTGTACACAACAAACAGGAGCTGTTTGGATGTGAACAGGGAGTGTGTTGAAGATGAAGTGTGTAACAAACAGTTGTCCCTGTACCTTAAAGTTTGCTTAGTAAATAAGAAGTGCAACGTGGAAGGATGTCAAGCAGCCATAAGGTTCTTCTATAGAAACATGCCTTTTGAAGTTGCCCAAATGATGATATTTTGTGACTGCATCCAGCATGATGAATCCTGTCACAGAGCCAAAGAACTTCTCCATGGCAAGCCCTGTGCAGTTACAGTAGTTCCAACCCCATCATGTCTGAATGTAATCCACATGTGTGAAGAGAATGAATTCTGCAGGTGAGTGGAAGTATTTTGCCCATAAAGGTGCTTTTTAATAATGATTTAGTCAAACAATTTTTATTATACTCTATATATCCCAACTATAACAAAATTATTTTCTGCACTGTATATGTTGGGCTTGACATCTTCACAGATATTTGGATCAACTGTGGTAATTCCAGAAGTAATCCCACAAGTAAACTGAAGTGATTAATTTTCAGAAAGGTTTAGAATCTAATGTGGACTTTTCTTCTGCCTGTATCATGACGCTTAACACCACTTCTGCTGAACAAACTATGCTATTGCATATTTTCATTACCACGCTCTTCAGATAACACCTGCCTGTCTGCACCTTTGCCCTGCAGCAATTTGCCCAAGTTGTGCAGCAGACCAGACAAAGTTTGTTTGGCAAAAGCAATTACCTTTCGAGGGCAGAGTCTGACCCTTTGTACCCAACAGCCATGCAACCATCTTGGCCTGTTCAAAAAACTTTTATCTTATTCTCTTCATCTCAAGGATACTCAGAAAAAGCTTTCAAAAATCTGGCCTGAAACATGATCAGACCACCAAACTCATGAAGGATAATGCCTTTTCAAAGTTTCTTTTTTTTTTTTTTTAATTTAAACATGCAACAGGATTACCCATATTTGTAGTTCAACTAAATTGCCTCCTTTTATGGATCGTCATTTGGCCCGCTTTGTTTTTCAGTGTAGTCACCTTGTGGGTTAGAGTTGAGTTTTACCTCAAAGTTGTGCTCAAATAAACCTTCAGTCAATAAACTAGGAGGACAAGAGATGGTTTTGGTTTCGTGCAGATTATTCAGATTGATGTCAGTGAGAATGGCCAAAGGGCTATAAATGTATATCTGTACATGTATAGACCTGTAATGTCATTATGGTTGAATTCCCATAATTTTGGGAACACTAATGTTTCCTGGCACTGAGAATAAATGCATATAATTAGCAAAATTAGTCTGTGAATTATGGCTAGTCAAATCCATAAATCAGGAGGTTAATGTCCATTAGAACAGTGGTGGTATCTGCTTTGAAACCTTTGCTTGTGGAATGAAAATATTTACAAAAATTTTCTAGCCAGTATTGCAACTGCCCATGCTTTTCCATCTGACATGCTTGTGGCTCCTACAGAATATCAATAGCAAATTAATAACCAATCTATAAGATTAAGGAAGAATATTTTAATAACTTAATGTAAAATATACTAGACTTTACATTTATTATCCCCTGAAATTTAATATGATATATTTTTAATTATATACATATTTTTAGTTAATTTATAATGCATATTTTCTATTGTCATATACAGTGCATTGAAGGCCCATTTTATTCCATTCTAACAACAAATAAATGGAAATAATTTGAGATTATTGAACTGGGTAACACATTTTTTCTTCATGCAATGTATCTCTGCTATCAATTTATCTTTAAGTTCACTGAGTTGTACTTTTTCTTGAGCCTTTGACATTTGTGTTAGCATTTGGGGGCCCAAGGGGTTGACATTGGATGTAGATTATTTAATGCAAAATAAGTTGAATGTTTATTCTTCCTTCACACTGCTCAAAAACGGATCCACTAGAACAGCACCTGGTGTGGTTTCATTGTGATGACTGGTCTAATTCCTGTATTCACATTTCTTCTCTGAGTCTCTGAGACTGTTGGAATTCACACTGTTTTTTCTGGACTCTGGGAAACAGGTACTGATTAGAAGTGCAGTTGCTTTTTCTCAACATCACAGCAGAATTTATGACAGCTATCACTGAATACAGTGACTTTTAAGGCTTAAGTGGTACTTTGGAAATACACTCTCTTTTAGTGGTGTTCATTAAATGTCTGTTTATGAAATCACATTTGTTAAAGTGTCATTGTGCACTTCTTTTGTTTTTCTTTATTTTTATTTTTCCCCTACCAGGAAAAAATACACAACTTTTCGGTCAAAGTGTTGGAGACGTGTGACAAAAAAATGTTATAATGATGAAGCTTGTCTTGAAACTTTACTCAAGGATGATATGTCCTGTTCTGCCAACGCTGATTGCAAAGCAGCCTATGTCAGCAGCTGGGGCACGATGCTGCACATGGAGTGCACCTGCCAAAATCTGCCTCCTGTGGAGCAGCCTTTGTGTGAGCTCTTCCATCACATGCTGCACAGCAAATCCTGCTTCAGTGACTTACGTGAGTAACACTTACAACTTTACAGAATAATTAGTTTTAAAGAGAATTAAGATCCTAATTTACATCAAATCTTTGCTATATCTTTGCTACCACTGGTTTCAGCAGGATCTGTAGCTGTGGGTTTTTTAAAACACAAATCAAAAGAAAATTTGGACATAGAGTTTTCTTCCTCTGGTGTGGGAAAAAATTATTATAGTAGTAAACCAATGAAATTGACTACAAGTCTCATTACTTGAATTTTCTGAAATAAATAAACAATTTCTAGAGTCCATATTAATATGCAGATTAGAAAAGTCCAAAGTCATCCTGTTCTTGGCTTAATGTAGTACTTTGGTACACTGTTTTTACTAATAATACAAAGTAGCATTTAGGGTTTTTTTATTTTCTTCTTGTATTCTGAATATTAGTAAACATTACACATATTTAGCAACAGAATTAATTCCGCAGAAAATAGCTTCAATTGCTTAAAGCAGGCTTTAGGGTTTGGTCTTCAGTAAAAACACTGGGTGTAGTTGAGATGAACTATAGGTACTTTCTCAGATCCAGTAATGACTTTCATGTGCTTCATTAGCTAAATATTTTTGTTAAATACACATGTGCTTGCCAAGCCTTTGGTTTAAAAATTTGTTAATGCAATAAATGGAAATATGGGAGGAAATATGAATGTTTTAGTCTGAATTTGTAAAGTGCCTTTAAAGCAAAGCTCCTCTTTTTCCCCACTTATTTTGTTATGTGTCACATCATGAGTGTATTTCTATCATAGGCTGGTTCCTGGTCTCCTGCAGTATAAACTGAACCTGAAGGTTCAGTGCTCTAGCTGCATGCAAACATCTGGTCCAACAACCAGATCAAAGACCAGAATAATCTCTTCTCAAATCTCTGACTTATCACACCAACTATTTTGCAATATAAATCCTTTTAGAAAATATTACTCACTAGTGCATCATGCCCTATACCAGCTATCTTCTACATGTATACTACAATTTTATATATATTCTTAAACTAACTTGGGAGAAGTAATGATACCTAAAGATTTCAATGAAAAGAAATGGTTCTTTCATAGTTTTACCTGATGGACAGTATTTTGAAAACATACATGGATTGCATGCATGCATTTCATTGAATGAAGCAGCTACTATTTTAGTTCTAGAAACCAAAACAGTACCACTGATTAGGGTGTTGTTTTTTTCATGTCACTCAAAGGCTACCCAAAAATTAAAATCAAGTTGCTGAAACTTTGCTCTTTAGTTAATCATTACTCAAATCCAGACTCTGAGAAAATATTAAAAATTTTATAACTCCCCTGGAAAAGTGATAACATAACACACTTAGACTTGAGACTTCTGGCAGTGATTTTGCTGATGAATATTATTTATTTGCTTGCTTTAGGGCTGAATTCAACAATCCAAATGAGTGAACACATCATTGTGTTAGTTATTTCTTAACCTACAAAGCAAAAAATTGTTCCTCATGTCTGAATAATCAAATAACTGCTGACGAGCTTTTGCCATTCCCTGAAGCAGTCTCAGGATAAAATGGTCTGAGGATTTTTGTGACTGAAACTCCTCCAATCTAATTGGGACTAAAGAACAGAAGCTTACATTTCTTGTGTTGTGCAACAATTTCCTGGCTCTTAAACAAAAAGATCTTGGGGATCCATAGCCTTTGGTGGACCAGTACCTACTCTACAGACCACTTCCAGCTTATTGTTATTCTTGTTTTTTTTCCTAGATGTCTAGTTGTAATGCAGCTAAGCGTGATGGTGGTGATGATTATGGGTTTTCTTATACAGCATGTTTTTAATGCCATTCTCTGTGTGGCAGTACAGAGATGTGGAGTGACTGCTCTACAGTGCCCACCCAACCCCATGTGCTGACTTACTCCTCTGGCCTGGTGGTGAGCCTTGGCTGACTTTCGCTCTTGCAATGGCAGTGATCTTTAACTGAAATATTTCTGAATAGGTGAATACTCAGGGTTTGAGAAAGGTGTCTTTGCCTCTAGAACTGGTGTGAACAGACCCGCAGCAGTGTTCACACCATCTCATCTTCCTACCCTTGCATGGCACTGCCTTTGCTACAAGTGTTTGCTCTCGAGGCTGTGCTCACAGGACTGCATTTGCTGCAGACTCAGTAAAAGGCAAGAATTGTGACTGACTACTGCTGTGTGAAGTAGAAGCACAGTGTGGATCATTGCCAGTGTAAGATCCCTGTCTCAACAGAAATAAGAAAAACTGTCAGTCAGGGAAAGAAAAAAAATAGGTTTCCAAAATATTTTAAGTTTTGGTTGTACTTTTGGATCTCACAGAAGTAAACCCAAATTACAGGTACGTTTAGTCCATTGTTATTTGGACAGTCTTCCATGCTGCAAATGTGTGCCTTTCCTATATTACAAAAATTCCTCATCTTGCTGTTCATGTGAGTGAGCAGATGGTTTAGCCTTCTACTTGTATGATTTAGCTTTCTACTCTGTAAACTATACTACTTAAGCAAACCTCTTATTTTTCATTTCAACAGAAGATATGCATTTTCAGATATATTCATGAAATTATGCCCACTGAGAGGACAAACCTTTCAGAAAAAATTTGTTGGGGTCTAGCAATGCAGCTGGAGAATAAACTCTGCTTTGTGGAAATTACTTCAGACTACTACCCCTTTCTCACCACTTCCTTATTGGTTTGGTGGACCCAATTATTTTGATGGGCCTATTTTTAAAACAGTTTGTGTGAAAAGAGAATTTAAGCTCTTTTGTGGCAGAGAATATTTTCAAAGCATGCTTGTCATCCATAAGAAGAACTGAGGTGGAAGGACGAACTATTATGCACTCCTTCAATTTGCTCATCAAATATCAGTAAACAAGATTTTTAAATAGCTTCCTTTGTAAAGTATGTGACTATTAGCAAAATATCAATCAATATTCACTTATATTAGTATTTTAAAGTAATATTATAAATGGATATTTTCTTTCCAATATCCAGGTCAAATTTCTATTCAAAAGATGGATTTTCACTGGGTAAATACAGAAATGCCAGGGGAAAAGATTTCCAGGGCACAGCTCCATTCTTCTGCAATTAATGGTGAGTTTGAGCAAGTCACCCCATGATTTCCACAGCACTGCTCTCCTTGGGTGGGTTCAGGCAAGTGGGCTCGACCTGTTGCTCCTTCATTTGGTCTGGAAATCCCCCTACCAGTTTGGCTTAGCTTATATATCCACAAAATAAATTTAATCAGACTAAACCAATTACACTGACAAATGGTTTTGAAATAGATGTCTCACAATCACTGGATTATAATTGGGGAAAATTAAGCTATTAAGCCTGCCAGAGCCTGATTCTCTGTACAGTCATTAGAGAGTAGTAGTCATAATGTGTAATACAAATTATTATCTTTGATGTCACACCTACTTCTATCTCTCTCGACTTTCTGTAGTAGTTACAACAACAAAATTAGAAGCCACAGTAAGTGGTCTGAGAAGGGGCTTATGTTACACTCCAACAGACTCTACCTTCTTACACAACAGAAGGGCACACAGTATCCCATGGGCTGAAAAACTGCAACTGTTTTTATTTCCATGCATTTACAGTAAGAAATTAAACAACATAAAGTTAAAGGATATTGAATTAATATACAAATGTTTTCATTACTGAAATAATATTATTTCATATTTCTTTTTGAGGGGCCCAATTAGAGTGAGAACTCTAAAGAGCTTAATGCACAAATATCACCTCTAATGAGAATGATCTGTTCTACCTTGTGCAGGGCAGATTACAATTCTCCAGACTAATACTACAAATTAGTTCCCAGAACTGTTCCTACAGAACACCTTTAACTATGAAAAAAATAATTCAATCTTTGCATTCAATAGAAAATGCAGTGACTTCTAACCCCTCCATCCTTCAACTATTGCTGAAGTGGGCAACCTGTATAGGGGATAAAAAGGATATAAAAATGGATTAAGGGAATGGATTTCTGAGACCTGTGTGTGCATAACTAAGCATTTGGCTGTAGTGTTAGCATTAAAGTTACTCAGGAATCATGCATGTCATCCAAGTGCTCTGTGTAGCCAGAGAAGAAAGTCAGGAACCCTCAAAGGAAGAGTAGTCCAATCTTTTTGGACTGCATTTGATGAAAGTATTTTCTCCTTGCCGATTACAAAGGGAGCCTGAATCCCTAGTTGGAACAAGACTCTAGTGGTTAAATAATGCAAGTCATAATACAAGAAACACTGCACTAAGTGAGAAAATGCAAAATATGAGATATTGCACCCCTGTGACTAGTTCTAACTGCAGACCCTTTCAGTGGGTAAAACGCATCTTACATTTCACTCAGAGATTCAGATAAATATTTGCAAGAAGCAGCCTGCACCCAGTTAATTCTGTTCATATTGAAGTCTGAATACTTTCCAAAAACCTTTCCTTGAAGTCTTAAAAGAACTTTGGATGGCTTTAGAAAAATAAAAAGATGTTGACCAGCCTAAACCATTCAGTAAAATATTCTTTCTATTGTAGCTGTCATGTACATGAGATGGGAACTTTAAGCCATAAAAGTCTCATAGGAAGCCAGGTCAAGAAGAATTTGATTCAGGATATCTGCCTGATGGTGAAAACCACACTGCAAACTGTTTCATAAATCCCACTGCCAAAAATCTAACTCAGTGCCCTAGATTCATATGCTAATAAATGTGCATTACTCAGTCTGAAAAGGGAGTTATCATCTTCACAAAATATTTATCTTTAATGAAATCAAATGCCAGTAAGCATTCAGGGCATAGAGGCAAAACAGTTAAATTGTCAAGTGTGTGAAGGCTTTTGAAGATATTTGCTTATTAGCTATTTTCTGCTTGAAAAACACAAGATAAAATCTACTGATGTGTCTACATTAAAATCTCAGAAAAATCCTTTAATTAGTAATTGAAAGATACAAGGAACTCTTTCACCAGATGAAATGAATGGCCTTCCACAGATAAACATGTTCAGAAGAAACTCAGTCATCAGCTGATGTCTTCAGCTTTTTCTTAGGCTTATACTTTAAAATCTAGCTTACTGTTCAAAAAACCAGTTAGATTTCTCTATTCTACTCAGCAGCATTGCAAATCACTCCATTGGATAATTTTTGCTTTAATATAAGGAGTCTTTCACAATAAATAATAAATCTAAGCTTATATACATATATTTGAATATATTTGTAAATAAATAGAACCATGGAAGTTGAAAGATTATTATTCCATGTTTGGTGTAAAAAATGCGATACCAGGATTTTGTAAAAATCTGGAGTGAATTTAAACACATTCACACTCTCAGGAGGGAGTAGGTCAACAGAGTCATCTTCGGGCTGATACAACTCTATTAACAAGATGTGATGTGGGCAGAGTCAGAACCATATAAGTTAATAAGGCTTTTCCTGTAAGCTTGAATTTGATCTCATTTTGAAAACAGTATCAAAAAGTTATAAATCAAATAAGACTTCTCTAAACTTCTAATATGCCTACCTAATTATGCATCTTCAGCCTGGTTTTGGCTTTATCCTATGCAAATGATATCAATGACTTTACAGATCCAAATAATTTAAAATATTGCTTCCTGCACTTTGGTTTGAAAAATGATTCGTGTGGGAAGATAAGGATTTATTTTCATCACCATGGAGCTTTAAGGCTAAGTTGTGGGTTGTTTATGGAAGAGAAAGCTAGAAATACAGAACACTTACCCTATTCTTGTGAGATACAATAAAATTTGACTTGATCCAAAACTGTTGAAATTTCATCTTAAATTGTAGTGTTATCATATATTTCCTGCTGAGGAGCAGAGTGTTTTGATAAACAAGTAATTGGCAGAGTTTATCTGTAAGTATACCAGCTGCTGTGGGAACTGAGATTAGTTCAGCTCCAGTGACTTTAATGTGTAAGGTATCAAACACTGTCAGTCTGACAGTTTTATAAATGTAGAAAAAAGCCCATGACAAGCTGCAGGTAGCCAAGAAACCTCTGAGCAGAGGCTGGGATTAATTTGTTCAATGAATATGCACTAGCTATACCTAAGCAGGTAGATCCACAATAGAGTAAGATTCACCAAAATCCCTCTTTGTTCCTGACGCAACTGAATCCAGCAATTTATCAAAAACGTAGCGTTTTTTCAGCTTTTGTCAAAAAAATAGAAAAAAAAATTCACTTCAGTGTTTTGTTTGATTGAAATGAAGCACCTTTTACAAATTTAATAAGAAAAAGATCACAATGTTCTGTTGAAAATTTATTAGCCCATTTTTAACCATCCATGACTGTACAATATATAATCTGTTAGATATAATAATTTTTGTGGTGACATACTTTAAAAGGTTCTATTTGCCTAAAATATATGTGAAAGTCACTTTCCACTTCAAAAAAAGTAAGAAACTTGCCCCTACAACTGCTCCTATGCTTGTAAAAAGTTTTCAAAAATAGCTGCATGTACAATTCAGACTCAGAAACTGAAAAAAGGGCCTACAAATTACTCTTTTGCTAAAACCCATCATATTACAAAAATGCTGTAACTTGAGAGCTAGACCAACTGCTGATGTAGTTTTTAATATACATTATTAGAAGTCCTTCTCTAAGATAGACCTCACCCCTCTTTCTTCAAAAATTCACCATAATAAGTATCTTTCAGTCAGTTACTGGATTAAATGGAATGTTCATTCCATTTGTGAAAACCGTGGTGGTTTTCATTTCACTGCTTTCATTTTCTTACGTTGGAAAACTTGAACTTTGGGTAGTTTTTTGAAAAAAGTGAGCACCATCCTACAATGAAAGCCAGGCAGGTCCAACACCAGCTCCTTGTTTTCATTGCTGTGGACAGCACAACTCTCCAGGGCTGCTCCAGCATCCACACCACTTGTGCTTGTATTATAAGATATGCTACACCTGCTGCATGTAGGCACTGTACACAGAAATGTCTCATTTAGGGTTTGTGAGTGCATGTACATAAGACATGGAACCTACAGGAACTGATAACTTATTCAGAGACCAGAAGATGGCCTTCTCACAGCCCAGATAAGGGGCTCAGTGATGAGTCCAGAGATCCATCCCTTCCTTAGGGAATGCTTCACTGGCTTTGTAAGACAGAGAAGCTCAGGAGCAGCTAGGGCCCTCTGCATTTGAATTCCTATATGAACAAAGTTTATCTGATTGTACAAAGACAACAGAATCAGTGCAACAGGAAAGTCACAGAAAGGTCTCATGTTTTATGCCTGTGGCTCTGCATTTGTGCATTGGTATGCCTCTTCCATCCCGTGTCCAGGGCTTATATTTCACTCTCAACTGAAATGTTTCCTTCAGATATATGATCAAAACCAATAAAGAAAAAGAATTACTCCTCCTTTGGAAAAGAAAATTTGTAACAGCTCTGTTTTTCAACAGTTGGAATTTTTAGCACATAAGCCACCTAAGTGACTTTTTGGTGAGAAACCTAATAGAAAAAGGAAACTCCAGGGGTATGGGGCCCAGAAAAACACTGTTAAATCCCATTTTACGTTAATTTGTTTCTAGGTGGAGTACTGCTCCACACTGTAATTACAGTAATATCTGAAAAAGAAAAATAAGTCTAATTGATAAGTAAAAGCCAAGTCTGCTCTGATACACAGAATAAAATTAACATTTTAAAATCAATAGGGAGAATATTCCAAAATAAAAATCATATTAATGAGCTGCTCCCCTGTAGCAGAGTGAAAGATACTGCTATACATATGAAGTGCTATTGGAGCTGGTATTTACTAAAAGAAGTCTGAAAATTACATTGGACAGAATGGCAAAGGTAGAATTATTGCTACCACTGACATACAGGTCTTTCCCCTCCTTTTAATGACTTTTGTCAAAACTGATAGCTAATTTTGCTCATATGTGTATTATTTCCAATACAGATCTCAAATCTGATTCTTATTACTAAAATAGCAAATTTTTAATTTCTGTTTTCTGTTTTTATTTTTAGGTGAAACTGTCTACATTATTGCTTACTCCTCCTGCATAGCTCTTATCCTAGGAATAGTCCTGTTGACTCTCCTAAAGATCAGGTAATTTGATAGGGATATTAATCACTGGTTCTAGGAAATTGGAAAAACAGAAAATAAAACGTTTTGACTTAGTTAAAAGGTGGACATTATGATTGTCTTTAAAAACAGTCCAGCATGCCCCAGTGATGGAAAGAACTGACATTGTGGGTGTCAGCAGGGAAGAGTGAAATACGATATGTATCTACAATGCCCTCCATTCATGCAGAGATCCCAGGCTTTGGGAGGTTTCATTTCCTGTCCCATGGCAGGGGAAGGTGAAATCTGAATTCAAAAATTCTGTGAGACTATGTTCCTAGCCCCATAGCAGGCAGGGGTAATGCAAAAAGGAAATGAGAATATGCAGCATTATAGCATATTTAGAAACCAAATAGTGAATGCTGCTATTGTAGCTAATATTCTTGCCAAATGCCATTTTTGCTCATAGGAGTCTGTAAACAACACCCACTGTCCCTGCCATCCTTTCTTTTCCCCCCTCTCTCCTTCCCTCCCTCCCTCCCTCCCTCCCTCTATATGAGAAACTGCCCATACACCAATGCTTGGTAAGAAAACAGAAATGTGCATTCACTTAGTTGAATGAACATGGTCTTTTCTTAAATGGTACATTTTCTTGGACCAAATTAAATGGCCAGATTTCAAGAATTACACTGTCAGATGATTGGTAACAGAACATGATGTAGCAGGAGCTATATATAGTGGGAGGGATATTGAGTCAAATTGCATTATTAAATTCCGAGGCAGATCAAAGAAGAATTGTAGAAAAATGCAAAAGGCAAGTCAAGGATATATGGGAACAGAGGCTTTCTCTTTAGGTTTGCAGTTACAGGAATATCAGCATATAAAGAAAATTCAGATTTAAAGAATACAGAAAATGGAAGAACAATGCATTAATAACAACAAAGGGGATTATTTTATACCACAGTGTTCATCATTGCCACTGATTTCAATTAAGCCAAAGTTCAAACCAAAAGCTGTATAGTTTATTGTTAAATACATGCACATTCTTTGTTTTCAGAGCCTGCAGAACAAAATATGAGTCAAGAAATTCCTCGCCAGACCATTCTTCTGAAACATTTATGGCCCATTATAAAAGTCACAGATGAACTACTCTGTTGCTTATGCTTTTTAAGGCTATTCCTGAAAGCCAGCCTGTTGTACATATGTGATAATAAAATATATATTAGAAAAACTTCTATAAATTATGAAATTTTGTAGTTAAGCATGCAAAATATTTTTTATATTTATTAGCTTATTTTTAGCCTTTCAAAGGCTGAAAAGAAGGGGTAAAACTGTGCTCTCTCTTATTTGTGTAGATTCACAGATCTGTCCTCAGCTGTACATTTCCTACATTTTTAGATGCACATGACACTGGTATAAATGCTTTATCAACAATGGCAATCTTTGAAACCCACCCTTTCGGATCTCAACTCATGTGGAAGAAATAAAAAAAAATCGACTCAGAAACATTATAGAGACCTGATAAAGAGCACATATGTGGCAGTTTTGTATACCTGGCTCTGAGGTACCAAGTACCCAAAGCAGCCGTCACAGCAAAGCTGCCTGTAGTTTGATGTGTAGGAGGAGATCAGGATTACAATCCCTTAAGAACTAAAATGACTCTCTGGAATAGTGCTTTGACTCCAAAATGTTGTTGCTGAAAATGTTTTTTATTTCTCCTCCAATATGCTTCTAAATGAAATTAGTGGGGTTTGTCACTTTGAATACAATAGCTTTAGAAAGCATTTTTATGTCTGAATGCCCAGTGGAGAAAGTCACTTGCTTGGGGCTGAAGTGCCTGCTTCTCCAGAGAGAAGCCATGACCCATCTCACCATCTGTGTTTCCTATTCATTGTCTCTAGGCAAGACACGAAGTGCCTAATTGTCCTCTTGCACTGTACTGGGAGTCATGGTCCCTAAACACCATTCTGGATCCCATTTTGTGGCTATGAGCTCTGGATTTCTCTCTATAGCTGAGTTGTTTTTCTAGATTTAAGCTTCTATGTACTACCAGTGAGTTGTCTTTGTTAAATCTTTGTAACAATCTGGTTTTGGTGACCACAAAATAATGGACTGCTGTTTCTTATTCAGCTACTACCATGAATAGCACATGTACTGTCTTGTTATAATAGCATTTGATTAATTAAATTTATTTTGGATGTGATTAGTTTTAATTTTGTTTGAATTATCACTAAATGTAACTCACCTCCAGTTTTGATCATGGGACCCATGATTTGGGGCCATATCTAGTGCTAGATGACAGATCTAGGACTGGAAATTGATGTGATCAGAAAAGCAAAGATCTCTACTCTTCAATGGGGCTCTTTCTTCTGGCTTTGGTTGCTTGCAAAAATATTACTGTAGAGCAAAAACTTAAGTATGCAGTTCTGTTGGGGAGAGGCTTAGAAATCTTAAACAATTACTTCAACATGGATTTTCTCTGTCTTTATTATCTGCATAAACCAAAGAAAGTCCGTTTTGTTTTGCAATCAAATGTTCTGTCATTACTAAATCAGAATTTGGACAAAAATACAGAAAAACAGAGAAGTGAAGTTTGTTAATCAAAAAGATCTCCTTCAACAGTCCAGCAATTTTCAGCATCTGGCTTAACTCTCACCAAAGTGCTAAATTCATATTCTTCATTTTAAAACTGTGAAGTTTTAAAACTGAAGATACTGTTGAGAATATGTTAGGAAAAAAATCATTCTACAGGAAATGCATTTTTCACAGGAAATCTGTGCTGGTTTTCAGTCTGACTTTGAAAACCAGTGAACTCTCCATGTTACAAAATTTGAGGAGACCCATTTAAATTCAGATTTTACTAAACCTCAATCAACAACAATAAAAAATTACCTTCTGTCTTAGAAACTTTTTATTAAAATTAGCTTATATTTAGACACTAGAAACCCAACTCAAATATGTGCTTAGACACACACACACTCACAAACAAGTACAAAAAATGCATTTGAAACTGAGAGTATGTTACTCTGAGAGACACCAAGATATTTAATGACTATTGTGTTCATCTGAAATTTTACAGGCTCTCTCTTTTAAGAGATGACTTAGATGCTTAATGGGAAAAGTACATTCCCTCCATTCCACATGTACAAAGTAGTCTGTCAATTGTATCTAAGTGTTAGTTATTAAATAAAGGAATTTCTGCTGGGATGATGTGTATTCCTGTGATCCTGATTATACTCTAACTGCTTCACAGTTTTCTAAACAGAGAATCATAGAATCAGTTAGTTTGGAAAAGACCTTTAAGATCTTTTAGTATGACCATGATGGAAGAAAAAGCAGTATTTTGTAAGAGCTTCATTATTAAAATATTTTCCCCTGAAGTATGACATCTGCATCCAATCCCCAGATGAGGAAAGTTAAATCTCATTGATAACAGGATTCCCAGGACACACGTCATTTTGGGTGAGGATGTAGCATTCATCCTCTTTCCACTGGAGCTGGGACATCCCAAAGTGAAGAAATGAAGGCTGATTAGGCTAGAGGAAGAAAGCATGGATTTTTGCCTTACAGCACTTTCATCTGAAAGAGAGAAGGCTGGGTTCCAGTATTTACTTTGAAGATTGTCTATGCATTTTATCTAACAATTGTTTCAAATTAAATGTGTGAAGATTTTTTGGGACAAGTACACAGGCTAGCTCTTCCTTATGCAGTGTGAAGCTATAAGGCTATAAACCCCAAGTTTATACTTCTATTATACCATAGTGAGTCTTGAATCCTTCAAAAGGAACATTTTTCCCTGGCTGTCTCACCTCCTTATGTGGTCAAAAGAATGAGTTACTTGGATAGGCATGGGCTCAGCCTTTTGAGGCTGTTATGGGAGTCACATCCCAGTGTTCTGAGCTAGATACCAGACCAAGCTAGGGACAGAGAAGATGGATGGAAGCAGCACCAACACCAGAAGATGGTGCCATAAAACAGAGGACATCATTCAGTTATTTTTAAAAATGAGTGTGGTTGTCTTTCCACCAAGGTAATATAGTAATATATAGTATTTCTTATATATATATATATATATATATATATATATATATAATATATATAATATATATAATATATTATCTATATAATATTATATGTATATAATTACTATATAATATATAGTAATTCTTATGTTCAAGCTAGTGAAGATAACTAACTGCAGGTCATGTTGAGACACTTCAAGAGTAGCTTGGGGTAGGGAATTTTGCTGTTGATTTTGCCAAGGAAGTTCCCTCACCAGCATTTTGATGTTTCAGACCACATGCTGAAATCATTCAGTCTCCCATGAAGTGTGTAGGGAATTTTAGACTCACTTAGCATCACTTAGACAGCACAGATTTCTGTCCTGCATTGGAACATCTGAAGTTAGATAATGCCTCATTGAAATTTTGGAACTCCTACCTCCATTCCTGTCTGTAGCTTTTAATGTTTAGTTAATGGAGGAAAGAAATGTTTTTCCAGTAACTTAAAAGAGATTTGTCTGCTATAAAAACACACAGGAACACCCGATTAAAAGGTAATCCTAAGAAAAAGCACTCAAAATGGATTACATGGTAACAAAGTCAACACAGGCATACACGTCAGTGACAGCTTATATTTGCAAATGCTGTATGCATGAGCTAGTTAGTCAGAGCTGCTGAATCTGGCATAATACATGAGCATATCAGTTTCGATAAACAGTGAGACAGATTTTATTTCAGCTTTAACACCACATATTGCAAAATCACAAGTGCATTTAACCAGGCAGATACATGAAAATTCCTTGATAAACATATCATCCCTTTGACATTGGTTTCAAAGGACTAAGTTGACTTTGGCTGTAGTCCTTCTGCCTGCTGTGTTATTGCAGCAATGAAGATCAACACTGCATTACAGCAGGACTGTAGAGAAAAATAATCTTTAAAAATATAATATAACAAAAGAAAAGCATTGATCAGCAAGTCAAAAACTGGAATTCATTTACTTCTTGCCACTCTTATACCTGTTAAGCCACTTTTCTAGATACTTCACAATCAGTGAAGAGAACACAATCAGTGTCAGAGATCATAGAAAAAAATCAGTGGCAAAAAGTACTGATTTTCTGATATCACAGTAACTAAACAATATTTCTATCCCTTAAAACAAACTGAGTGAAAAAAATGGGCAGATCTTATACATCCACACTAACTCTTTGGATAAGTATTATTTCATTTCAACAACACTGATCCCAAACATAAGAATTTTATCTCACAGACTTGCAGTCTTCATTTTGTGACTCCTTAATACAATAATAAAAGTTTTATTAACTCAAATGACACTATTAAGAGAGGAAAATTAGCCAAAGACTCTCTGGACTTATTCACAACACTAGAATATTTAGTTCTTATTTCATAAACTCTGGTTATACACAAAAATGAGCCATTAAAGTGCTGGTCCAGTGCCAAGTTGCCCTAATACATAAAAATTTAAACTACAAAGTAAGCTGCTGCTGGAAGACATTAGAACTGTATGGGATCCATGTCATTGCTGTGTTTTGGAAGACACTGAAGAATGATTATGCTCATACTACTGGAACTGATCAACATTTCCTCCAACAAAGAACACCAGGCATGTCTTCAACAATGTAATATCTTGACTTATAATTTTTATAATGACACTGTGATAAGAACACCTGCTCATGGAAACCAAACACAACACCTGGATGCAAGCCCTCCACAGCCAGGGGGCTACTTTAGGGTGAAGTGACAGCAATGTATTCAGCTGGAGACAGTGATAGGGACTAAAAGAGCAGACATCACTAGTCGTGTGTCACTCTGAGTATAAACATAAAGGTTTAGGAAGTCAGAAGCAATGTAGAGCCTCATCCCATGTCTTGCTATGTTTTTGAAAGGACCTCAGTTATTTTATTATGTGCTGAATTCAATGCTGACTATGTGAGTGATGCACACTCATGGCACAGCTATTGGATTAGCCTTTGCTATTAAAAGCAATAGATGCTTATTTTGTGGAGCCAGAGATTACGTGTCAAAATGTTTTGCATAGTCAAAATTATGCCAGCCCAGGAAAGCAGAGCAGCAGCATTTTATAAACCTAAAAGAATGTCATTAGGCAGAACATAAGATGTCTTAAGATTCTCAGTCATACTACAACTAAACAAGGATTTTATAGGGACTACTCACCTGGACCCACAGACATAAATTCATCTCAGGTGCCAATTTTGGCACACAAACACTGGGTTGGGGTTTTCTTTTTTTTATTCTGGCTCTATGTTTCTTTCTCTCATAACAATCCTGACAAACAATCTATTTGTCTGTGACCTCCACCCTGGATTAGGATAACTCATGATGTGGTTGAAGCTGAACATGTGGGTAAAGAACAGGCTCCAGAAGTGACTGCTCATCTTTTACAATGCTCACATCATTACAGAATAACATACCTGCAATTAAGGCTCTCCACAAGTTTACAAGTAGTTTCTAAAACAGACCCAATAAAAAACTGAGACATTTTAGGTTGTTCATCCACATGATTTAATAGGTACCCTGTTTCACTGCATAGGGGGAATCAAGAGCCAACTGTCTGCAAACCAGACAGGCCAGATGGTAGGACCCTAGGATACACTGTGCACAGAGGCATAAAAATTGACACTATCTGTTCAGTTCCTTACTTGGCTGATAATAGAAGGCCTCACCACCACCTTCGAGTAAATAACCCTGCCATCCGTTACAGAGGCATTGACATTCTTTTCTTGGGATTTTTCTGGGCTTAGGAATTTTTAATTCCATTCTTCCCAGTGGCACAAATTCATCCAGATTTATGAGAAGGTGTATTCTTTTTCAATTCATAATCACAGGATAAGCTGAGATGGAAGGGACCCACAAGGATCATCAAGTCCAACTCCTGGCCCTGCACAGCACCATCCCCAAGAATCGCACCATGTGCCCGAGAGCATTGTCCAAACACTCCTTGAACTCTGTCAGGCTGTTTCTGTGACCTCTGCCCTGAGGAGCTGTTCCAGTGCCCAACAACCCTCTGCATGAAGAACATTTTTCTAATATCCAACCTAAACCTCCCCAATACAACTTCAGTCCATTCCCTCATGGTCCTGTCACAGGTGTGTATTTAATCTCCCCAGGCTGAGCAGCAAGCTCAGTCTCAGTTCAGTTGTTTAGTCTCACATTCAGGTTTGCATCACAACTGCTTTTTTTTCAAGGGCTGACTTCACTTGCAGTTTTTGAGAAGTTCAATATTGTTTATGTTTATATAAACATGCTTGCTCAGAGGGTCTTCCCCTTGGGTGAAAGAAAATTCATAAGGACCTACATGAAAACTGCATACTTCAGCTCAAAATGAGCCAATTCTGTGCCTACAGAGAAAATTAAACAGGAAAAATTTTTATTAAGTAGGAAAGTATTACAGTATGGTTAGTCACCTTCAGGGGTAAATTACACATAAATTAGGGAGTTTCTAAGATGTCAATTCTGGCACCACATTTAGGCTTAACTGTAGTGCTGCACTTTCCTTACCTCTTCATTGGGTCTGATCCATTGCAGACTTTCTAAGTCTGTGAATGGTTCAAGACCTGGTTTTATTTAAGTTCATATTTTGATATATGAGCTCTAGTGGCTGCTAAATAGCAAAGCCCCAGCTGAAACACGGGAAAAAAAAGGAAAGAGGTTTTTTGTGGTGATCCAACCATGCATCCAGGACAGGTCAAGAAAACCTTCAGGACTACTTGAAAGTCTTCTTACTAGACTCTTCAGAAAGACTATTTTGGAACGATAGGCAAGATATTTCTTGCCTCACCTGAACACATTTCTTTTTTTATCCTTTGATTTTTTACCATGAGAAAAGTAAACAAAGTAGCTTATATTGATTTTGACTATCATTATGGCATAAACGGAATAGGGGTATTATATCAAATTTATAGTTTTGTGTAGCCTGGAATTCAAAGACTGACTTTCTTAAACTATGCCAATTCTAACCTACACAAGTGGCTAAAAGATCTCAGAAAAATTCACTTTGGTATTTCAAAGGCAAACCATGACTCAGCTGTAACTTTGCAGACTTGAGTTCCAGACAAAAAAATTATTCAGCCTTTTCTTTTTTTTTTATGTGTTATCTTCCACTTTCTTTCATAATACCTTTTGACAAGATTTCTCATTTTTGAGGAAAATTGAAACTATGGATGAAGACCACAGTCCAGGGCTTTAGATTTTCATTTCAACAGGCCATGTTCAGAAACAATGTAGATGAAAGTAAAGTACACAGAGAAGTACAGACAGATCCTACACAACCAGCCAGTATGAGTACTGAAGTTTCAGGATGAAAAACATGACAGTATTTTCATGGCACACTTGAACATTTATATCTAGGATAAGGCTCTTTGAATTTGTCAATTTGTTCATTATTGATCTAAAAATGACAGTGCAGTTCATTGGCATCTTGTTGAACTAAGGCATTTAAAAGAACAGTATCATTATCAGTAGAGCACAAAAAAAAAAAATTCTAAGTGGTCTCCTTTGTGTGAGCTAGTCCAGCAAAATACTATTATCCTAAAAAATCTGTGATTTTTGAATGAGTCTATCAATTCATAGCCTACAGAATGAAAAATCTATCTTTTTTGATGAAATCTTGGATGAAAATGTAGGCCTTTCTACACCACTATGAACTTGAATGATGTTGGAAACCTTGCCAATTATTATTGGCTTCATATAATTAGGTTTTAATAAGTTGACCAAAAAATGCAACTACAACAAATTTAACATATGTAACAGATAAGGAAATTTGCTGGAGGATTGGAAGGATCTGGCAGAGTGCCATTCACCACAATGTCTTGGAACAAGATAAAGTCATCCATAATTTAGCACATGTTAAACTAAATTTAAAAGAAGCTCTATTGCTAAAAAATTCTTACCATGAATTCAGATTTGGCTCTGTGTTCATAACACAGTGATTTGACAAATGAAAAGCGAAAATTCAGATAAATAAAATACATAATAGAATGGCCACACACATTTCATAAACTACTTGAAGTATTTTTACTGTTCTGAAAGACATCTTGATTAAAATTTAACTATGTACTCACTGTTTCTACCCAGTTTTCCAGAAAATAACTAAAATTACAATTTAAAACATGGTAAAATGTCCTGGTGTTTATACATTTTTCTCATTGTAGAAGTACAGGGCTCTGTACTACAGTCATTTATTTCTTACTTACAAATCAGACAACTTCTGACAAGACAGTACAGTACAATAACTGTTCCCATTTAAAAAAAAAATATATATATATATATTGGTTCTATTTTGTTTCCTTGAGTCAATGGTTTTCTTGTTTCTTTTCCTAAAGTAAATGTCATTGGTCAAGGTAAATGGAAAATGTAATCAAGCTGCAAAAAGAAAAATCCATTTAATTGATAGTTCCAGTACTGAAGGAAGCTTGTGCAACCTTTGAGTTTGTTTTCTTGTTCAAAGCTGTGCAGATGAAGTTTCCAGCTTCCATCACAGCACAAAGATTTACTCCCTAAAAAGAGGTGAAAAATGTTAAGAATAATAAATGCACATGTTGAAAATGCTTAGACTCTAAGTTTTTTTGCTCCAGGGTCTAATTTTTGCAAACAAAGGGCCTGATTCATGTTATAGGTCAGTAATGGGGATCAGTAAAGTTACAGTGATTTACAGATAGTTACAGCTTCTAGTTGTCTGAAAGGTTCTACTACTTTGAGAGAGATGTTTTGTCCCATCAGCAGTGGACCAAATACTGGAGTAATATCTTTCAACCCCAAAAGAATCTGAAATAAAGAGCAGCAATTACAACTAGAAGTTAGAAGAAAAATATAGAGTCTAAATATGTACTATACTTATTTATAATCCAACACTACAAAACTTCATGCAAAAAGGATGAAAGGATTCAAAAAGCAAAGACTTGTGTTTTTCTACTGCATAACCTAACATTTAAAATAAAATAAAACCTAAATAAAACAACCATCAAATCAAACAAAAGAAGAAATAGCATTTGATGGTGAGATTGTCTCCATGGGATTTGGTATCAACCTTTAGGACAAGCTGTAATCTTGCTTGGCCACCAGATTGTTAACAGATTAATCAATTTTATCAAGAAGCCTGGGACATGGTATATTTAATATAATCTGACTATTTTTGCTCAACTGCTTCCTTTTGCTATGAGTCAGTTGGAAATGACAATGAGTATTTTGCCCAAGGAAAGACTACACTGAAAGCATAAGTCTAAGGTGCACTGCAATATAAAGTGAAATGCATGATTTCTCCTCCTTATTTCAAAGAATTGTGTTGTTTCAAAAGAATAAACATCTTCCGGAAGAGAAGCTACCCCAAAGTGTGTACAAACAGTTCAAAACAGAGTCCACTTGTACAGTAACATTGTGATTGAACATTTCCTAAACATGTGTCTGATATCTATCCTGAAGTCCACTGTAAGCATTTATCTGCAAATGAGAGCAGATAAATGCTTACAGTGAACTCTAAGGCACTGAATATGCTTTAACAGTGCCCAAGGAATGTGCAATTGAGAGACAAGTTCTGCAATCCTTTCATGTCAAGGAACTCTACTGGCATGTGCACCACACGGAACTGCAGCCTACAAACAAGTGATAAGTTCCAATGAGCTCCTCAGTAATTCAGATCTTCCTACTTCAGGTATCAGGCATTTAGATTTCTTTCTGTGGTAGTTTAAATGCATACCACGTTGTAGTTTTGGCAGTTCTTTATATGTTCTCCTTTGAACTTGACTCTCCATGTCCACGTGTAAATTAAACATAAAGTTATGGCAATGCCTGAGTTAGCACAAACTCATTATGCCCCGGATCCAGATAAATGGGGACCCACAGGAAGACCAAAGAGCACATTTATTGAAGAAGGCAATAAATGAGTCCTAGGAATACAGAATAATTAACATGCCAACCAGGGAGGGATACTAAATGGGTGCTCATGAGGTGTGGATGCTCACTGGTAAGGTTCATTAAAGTACAGCTCAGGTCATATAAGCTGCTCTGCCCTCTCCTCCAAGAACAGGACTGGTAATAAAAATGACTGTGAAGCCTTCTAGCCAGTAACATGTTTTGTACAATTTTGAAATATATTAAGTGGATACCTGAGAAATAACAATGTCCTGTGCTTGGGTGCCAAACACCACATTTTTTTTTCAACTTTGAAGTCAGAAAAATTGACAACAAATTAATAAGCACTATGAACCAAATCCAAAACTGTGACAAAAACTGAGCTCTGCCCAGTCTTTCCACTGCTGAGATGATCAGCCTTCTGTAGTGATGTCTACAGTACTGAATTTAGTGTGGTTACTGAGGCAGAGCAATGACACAAAGCAGCAGCTACTAAGTTTCTCATAGCTCCAGGTAGGAAGAAGTAGATTATTCAAATTATGTTAAATATACAAACTATTTTTAGTCTAAATTGCTAATGAAGACAACATCATTCCTGTTACATGTCAAACCAAAAAACTACTATGGGCTCTGAATATTTTATTGTACAGCACAAGTTCTTGTGAGGTATGTATCATATATTTCCTAGAAAAATATTTATTTTTCCTTAAAGTCTTAAGAGGAAGTAAAAATATCTTACTGTGTTGATCCCCAGACCATTCAGCATGTATATCACATCCTCTGTGGCTACATTTCCAGTGGCACCTTTTGCATAGGGACACCCACCAAGTCCTGCAACAGATGAATCCACTACAGCAACTCCCATCTGGAAAATAACAACACAAAAATGAAGCATTAGCACAGAGTATTATTTATAATTTTTCATAAATAGCAGGCCATATGCATTGGTTACCATGCATAAAATATGCATTTCTCCACAAATGGGTATGTTTCTTGGAGGAAATTCCTTATAATGGTTTTAGTCCTGACATCTTTATAAGGTAAGACTTTTCAAAGGATATGGAACAAAGAACTAATGGTCCATTATGTGTGATTTTGGCAGATAAAATGATTGCTGTTTTATAGAAAGAGGTTTAAGTATTTTCCCTCTTTATCTTTCAACTTAGTGCTTTTAAATAACCTGCATCTAGTATGAAAGGTTTTAATGTAAAAAACAATCAATGGAAGTTCTCAATACATACATACAGGTTGAGCTTGGAATATTTTTAAGAGAATACTTGGTGCACAGTGTTAAGCTTTCTCATTTAAACTAGACTTAAATTAAGACTTGAAAAAATACTCAGCTGTGGTAAATTCATAATTGTTTGCTTTTTATTTTCTCCCTACTGCATTAAAATATCTTCTCTCTTCTGATCCACTCAGCATATTCATGATAAAAAGTAGTAAACCAGTTACTAACCCCATCCAGAAAATAATATTACATTTCCCATGGGATAAAGTCTTCCCTAGGAGACTGATAAGGGAGAGGACAAAAAACTGAGCCAGTGGCTTCCACCGATATGTTTAGAGAGCTTTTGCACCCTCTTCTTTCTATGATTTGATTTTAAAATAAAGCTGAAATTGGAAAACAATCATTTTCTATTACAATATGTTAGGCATGTAATCCAGGACACTGGGTCTCCCTTGTCAGAGAAGGGAGTCTTCCCCTTGCCTCTGGAGGCATTCAGGCTCTACAGATAGAAGCTCTACAAATAGAAGCAGGCGAGGGAATTAGGCAGAACAATTATTAAGCCTTCAAAGACACAAGATCCTCTCTGCCTTAAGCACACTAGAGGGTTCCCTCCCCACAGGAATAATTTAGACAGACACACACCAAAACTGTAAGGCAGGTCAGGCAGACTGAAATTCAGTACAGGATTTCCTGTGCAGAGATACATTTTAAAGCCCTGACTTTGGGTACAGAGAGATTGAGAGTTAAAGCCATGCTTGTTACCCACATATGCAAGTCATGAAGTTTGGCTTAGAGGTCTGACTGCACAGATTGCTGATCCCTTTTCTAAAGAACCTACCTGCTCCTGCAGGCTGTTCTGTGAGCCCAAGCTTCTCCTTCACAGAAGGATACAGATGCATGCAACTAGCTGGCAAGGTAGGAAAATGATACATCCTGCATGTTGCAGTTGTTAAGTCCCCTTTCCAAATATGCCTAGTAGTTGGTTTTTGAGTTCTGAAATAAACTACTGTAATATGGGTTTTTTTGTACTTCCAGTTTTAACAGTGCGCTCCATAGTTTTATCATTGGCCTTACAGACTCTTTGAACGTCCAACATCTCTGGAGAGCAATAATAAAGAAGTGTTGTCCCAGGTCCTATTCTTGGACAGAGAATATTATCTTGGTCTAGGTATCTCAAAGCCTGTAATAAAGACCTCAAAGGAGTCAAGGTGCATAACTGTGACAGGCAAGAGAGTACTATTTAATATTGCTCACATAATAAGAATCTCTAAAAAGAGATACTGTACTTTAAAGTACACTAATTTGTGATTTATTGAGTGAATCACCAAAGCTCATGCTTCACATTTCAGGCACTTGTGACACTCTTTGTTTATGTAAGCCACCAGTCAGAAAACGTGCTATATGACACATCTGTGTCCAGTACGCGGAGGATATGCATTCATGACAGCTGGAAATTCTGTCTCTTTTTGCACTAGCTGCTAAGATTCATACATTTACTCTAGAAGTCATTGGCCTAAGCTCCACAGTGGCAGCTCTCAGCTTGCAAATGTCCATGCAGAGACACATGTAAGGCTTTTTACTGGAAAGATTTAGGGTATGGTGGAGGTCTGCAGAAAAGGGCGCCTAACAGCTGGATGCACAGGTTGATACGAGCATGATCCCACTACTATGCCTGCTCTCTCAGTCTGATTTTAAGATTTCCAACAGAAATTATTATTTCAGAGAGGAAAAGACAAAAAAAAGTGTCTTTCATGGAGTTTTTCCAAATCTGTCATAACTGCTAGAGCATTCTTCTTCATGCACTCATTTTCAGTAACTTTAAATGGGGATAAAACTATAGCCATATTAGGTGGTGAGGTACATCAATGCTGTTAAATTCCCAAGGAATATCAGCAGACTCAGAAAAAGCTTCAGTAGCATATAAACAGTCACTTTCTAATCCCAAAAATTTATCTCAATAAATTCTTGTCATTTTGCACAAATGGGAAAAAAAGTATCAACTAAATAGTATTTGGTAAAAAAACACCAAAAAAATCAGTAGTCTGCTCCAGTCCTTCACAGGGCACTCACTGTAAGTAAAACCAAAACCAATATCCTCCAGCATTAAAAGAGCATGTTTTCTAAAGACATTGAATATACACACATATTAATTCTTGATATCCTTGTACATACACTAGCAACCTCACTGTAATTCTGAATTTGCAGTGCAAATATTGCAGCAGAGGGGTAGAGGTGGCTTTTAATTGTTTGTTGAAAGTGTTGGTGATTGTGGGTGGATACGGATATCACAGTGACTTGAAGGTAACATGAACCTATCTTTGTCTGACCACACCCTTGTATTCTCAGGCAGCCTTGTCTGTGTTATTCAAAGTACCCTCACGGGAAGCTGGAGTGAGCTCAGACAATTTATCTTACTGTAGATGCAAGAGCATATAAAACTCTGATGCCTTGTGCTGACTAAGCAGTGGGAGCAGTAATTTCCACATGCTGGACAGTGATAATTGCTGTGTCTTTTAAATCATTGTCTATTTTGGCTAAATATAAAAAAAAGAGAAGGTCTAATAGCACCTTTACATTGGTAGCAGTCTTGGGGGGATGGCTTTAACCCTAGTACAGGACACCTAATCCATTACTTCCCAGAAACAGTGCATAAACACAAAGTCCCTAAAATTGCATCTCTATCAGGATGTATTTGCTATTTGAACATTAAGCCACTGTGAAGACAAGGTCTAAACATGGTATATAGTACAGCAACCCTGACTGACCTCCTAATCTGACAGTTCTTCAAATCAGTGATCTGAATATGCAGTGAGCAGGTGTCTCTCCTATAAGATAATGTCTTTTAAATTTCTCTTCACAATGCTTTTGAAAGGATATCTATTGCAATGTACTACTATTTCAGCAATAGGGTCAGCTGCATCTGTCTGCTCTTGCATGTTGCACAGACAGTTATCATGTGTGTGCTGGCCCAAGTGCAGAATCACCCCAGTTCATCTTCACTGTGGCCCCATTAAAAAAAAATCCTTAAATAATCCATACTCTAAGATCCAATCTAACAGTACTAAAAACAGATGTTGGAAAACATCCCTCAGCAGTGCTACTAACTAATTTGGAGTTTGATATTACAGCCCAGCTTGTCCAAGCACAGAGTCTGAAATAGCAACTAATAAATAACTCCTCTGCACATCTGAGCAGCTATGAAGTTGTTTTGGTTTTGAAGCCATTAAAAGCACAAGGAGCTCTAATGTAAAACCTAAAAATTGACAAAATATGTAAAACAAGGTGTTTTCCTTCATGACATCTCCTATATTTGTCAGACTTTTACAGGAGATAATGAGTTTCAATGCTTTTAGCAATACAATCTTGCAAAAAAATTCACTGTCAGTATGATGTTTAAAAAGTCCACAGTCTCACTGTCACTTCCTGACAGGCACTAAATTGTGCTGACATTCATGAGAAGTTGTACTGCAGCTATTTCATAGGATATGTCCTAAATGAGCACTCACTGAGCTGCTTCCACATGGACGTGTGGGGGTGAACAATGGCTTGGCTTCCAGGACAACTACAGTACTTCAATATTTTTTGACAGTTTTTGATAATCACAAAATTCCTGACAGTGGTTCCTGAACACCTTCCAAACTCTAGCTTTGGCTAGCTTTAGCTTACTCTCTAGAGAAGGCAGAGGACTTTTTACTCTTGTCCCATATTAACTTCCTAATTCCCCAATGAGAAAGTAAAGAATTAAATTCATCACCTTTGTCAAACAGCCAATTTTAACAGGAAACCATTATTGCCAGTGACTAATAAATGCTTCATGTTTCTCAGTTTGCTTTACTAGCTCCCCATAACTTCTTGTTGGGACAGTCAGTCTCCTTCCTTACTGGTCTTTAAACCTGGTTTGTCTGGCAGAAGTTTATAACTTTGTTTCTCTCTTAAAAATGGCAAGGTCAGCATCAGTAACTCCAGGAAAGTATGTGGTATAAATCAGAAGCTATAAATCAGGTCTTTCATAAATTAGGCTTCTTCTAAACAATAAGATTTTGAAAACATAATATCAAGGATACAAGGTAATCATTAAAGAGGAAAAGATTTGTGCCACAAAGTCAAGGGGCCACAGAACTGTGAAGTTCAGTGCCCAGCGTCTCAAAGATAGGAGCACGTTGCAGGTACTGCAAAGAACGGCTGCATTAGCTCAGCTTTTGTTCAAGGAAGGGAGAAGGCAGGGAGGAAGAAGTAAGATATGCCAGGTCAAAGGCTGCCCACACAAAAGGCAGTACAAGACTAATGCTATTTAATGCTCCAGCCTGGTCAGTGCCTAGCTGGCACTCTTGGAATGGTGTGGTTCTGCCACATTACTGTGTCTCTCTGGCATCAGTCTGCTACCCACAACCACATGGTATGCCACTGGCAAAAACACCCTCTCTTGTAGAGAGACAGAGAATTAACCAGACACAGAACTGACTATGCCAGCAATGATTTGTAAGATTCAGTGGCAAGAAAGACCCTTCCCTAATTTGCATTGTCAAGTTGTCTAAAATCAAAGCTTGCCATTCTCCTGTATTTCATATAATAAATGTATGCAATATATATTATTTTGGTATTTAAGAAATTAGAAGCATAATTTTCTATGTATAAAGCAATAAAATGGGATAACATCTCTCTGTGGATATCTGTGACAGTTATCTGCATTTCCTTCCTGCTTCTCTTTTTCTCTGCTTTTGCTAAAGGGTAACACATCACAAAACTACTTTTCTGAGATTACACCATCCCTATTGACCACAGGGTGTCACTGTTACATTAAAATATCTAATTTCCCAATTCACGTCGTTTGAAAATTAATACATCCATCGGGGGGGAAAAAATTCCTTTTCTTCCAAAACATATTGAGATGCAAGCAATTTGTGGGCAGACGTGCCACATAAAATAGGTTAATACTGCATTCCTTTAACTCATTGTACACATCTCTTTATATTGCTACTGACACATTTATTATAAGCAAAGCTGGCAATGACATCTAGAGTTAAAGTTCCCTAACACTTTCCGTCATAAGGCCCCACTTTCAGTTGTTTATTACTTTGTCAGCATTTAACTGCTGGAACTTATATTTTCCATACCTTGTCTCTGCCTCAGACTAGATTGTTTTGAAAGTTTCAGTGAAAAATAGACTTGGCCACTTCCGGGAACAAGTTTTGGGGAAGAAAAACACTCTGTTACATTAATATTCAATAAGTTTTACATGAGTTTCTTGGAGATATTTTTGTAGCTTTGCACTCTCAAGTTTGGCACAGAAGGGATACTGATCTTAAGAGATCCCAGTCTGGACTTCGTTACAAGCTTAGAGAAGCTCCACAGTCTTTCCACCTTCTTGTCAGGAACTAGTCAATCTGGAAGAGCAGCATCTATGATTTTTTTCTTAACCTCAAGAAAGAATTGTAAAGCAATTTCTCTGAGACTGAGTTGGAAAATCTGTGTCCCTGACTGATAATGCATCACCTGCACAAAAAGCCTGAGCAGTGAGGTCTGTGTTGCAGATCTGGCTCTTCAGAAAACATTCATGGATGTTTATTGGGAATCAATTGCATTCAACATGAGACTGGTTTTGAAATTTTGGACTGCTAATAAAAATCCTATGCCATAACACAATCAATGAAGCAGATGTTCACAAATCATTATTTTTATTGCCTATGCAGGCTTATTGTGCTCCTTTTATGAATATGTGCACTCTTATATTTAAAAACACCGGGTTTGCTGGTGTGGGGCTGTGCTCAACTCAAGCTCTCCCCTGCTAAGGAGCACAAAGCTGCAGGGGGAGCAGGAGGCACGCCAAGGTCTCCTTGCAACCCACGAAGATGCAATGGTCATCAAAACAGTAAGTGACTTTCCAGTCTCCCTTCCTTCCCTCCCCAGGCAAGCCAGGGCATTGCCAGATGCTGCTGCTAACTCAAAGTGAGTAGTTACTGCTCCAGATGCTCTTCAGCAGAAGTTGCTGCTCTCAAGCCAACCTGTGATGGTTTAACAATTTATCTGCTTACTGTGTCGTGAAATAACCTGATCTATAAACACAAGGTATTTGTTCTATAGACAAAAGTATGAACATAGTCAGGAGACCAATGAAATAGGTATGGAAGAGAAGATAATAGTCTTGGGGTCTGGAGGGAAAGGGAGAACTAGACAGAACAGGCAAAGGAGAGCTTTGGGGTAGGCTGGGATAGAACAGTCTAGCCCAGAGATGCAAAAGCTGTGCCAGGTTGCCTGAGCCCTACATATCATCAGGTAACAACAACGTCTTTCTCCTATGCTACATGCCACTGAAAATGAATAAAAATAAACTGGAAAATAAATAGAGGGCTTTGAATGGACAGGGGACATAAATGATTACTTAACTCCATGGTAAAGTTACTGAGGGTAGCTTTGGGAGAGGAAAATTAAGCTGGGACTGGATAAAGAATGCTTGGAGCTGCTGACTGTTATGGTCCAATGACAAAAGAAAAAAAATCCATTTCCATTCATGGCTCACAGAGGATAAGCTGAATAGACATATACCCACTACAATAAAATGGCTGAATTATCATAACATGGCATCAACAGAAAATGAGCTGAATGAAGGACAGAACAGGTAAAAATCAATGTTTAAGATGCAGGCTGCAGGCAATGCACTTCTCTGTGAGCCACAATACTGAAAAGGGCAGAGGACTACTACAAAGAATTAGGGAAAGGTCTAGTATTTGAAGTACATGTGGCAAATGTGGAACATGTGAATCTATCAGTGAAAATGGCAAATCTGACCCAAGCATGACAGCATTTTACCTACATTCAGGGAGCATATAATGAAGTTAATCTATCTTATGTACCCCTCTTACTGTATTGTACCTTAGAAAGAAACTACAAATTCTTTCAATCTTGTTTTTTTTATCCTCGCTGGCTTCTACCAACTCCCAGTCCTTCCCTTCCTACTGGAAGACTAATTTGTGTTGAGTCACTCTTCATCTTAAGCTGGGTGACCAAATGTTCTCGGAGGAATAATTTCTCTCATTTCTTATAACCAGAATACTTGCAGTATTATGCACTAAGTGGCAGTGGACACTACCTTTTACCAATGTGAGCAAATGAAATAGATTGATGACCAAAAAATCTATTGTTTTAAAATAAATTTGCAGCAATGACACCATTTATAAAAACAGGGAAAGCAGAGCATAACTATTTTCATTTCACAGTACCACTATCATATATCAGCATCAAAGTATCTAAAGGAACAAATAACAGTATTTTAAATGCCATCTGACTTCAATTCAGCCTGAGCCTTCATGCATTGTTACAATTTTTCATATTATTTTAGAATGTACTACAAGGATATGTAGAATTTTGAATCCGAGTTTGGTATTTATATAATCCATAGTATCTTCTGCAGTTTGCATATTTGCAATTCATGCATAATAGATAACTTTGTACTTGGAATACATAATATATTTTTATAGCTGTTATTTTCTAGTGCAAGAGATTTCTTTTCTCATTTCTGGAGATAAATCTCACAACAGAAATGAACAATTGTGCATCCTCCTCAACTGGAACAGATATGTATCTCCATCACTCACCATCACTCCATATTAGATTTAGGGTCAACCAAAAATAATTGGTACAATTAATGCTGTTAATAAAACCTGCGCTTTTTATTCAGACTCAACTACTACTTCAAATCTCTCTTAATTCTATTTTCAGAATCCCCTGAGTGAAACAATACTTTATTCTACTTTAGTATGTAGGATGTATGTACGTTCAGAGACTCTGCTCACCAATATTCATTGACAAAACACACTCAGCATAAAGAAAGGTGGATTTCCAAGATGTATGGTAAATTAACCTTAGAAAAAACTCCTGGCATTTGTTACATCTTCTGGATTGCACAGGTGCACATCCATCTTCTCCCATATATGGAAAATAAGAACTGCATCCTCCATTCAGATGCTTTTAACTTATTTACAGCTAGACTGGAGACAATATTTATCATCACAAAGTATAAAGCCAAATGTCCTTTTTCTTCAGGAGCACCAAAGATTAACAGATTAGAATGTTTTCCACATGTCCACTTTACTGTCAAGAGAATATTAAAGAAGTTTTCCAGCTTCCGCAGCTCAGCCAGATGTCAATGGATCCCACAGTGAAGCAAAATTGGCAGAGTAGCCTTCTCATGACCCCAGCATTGTTTTATCAAGGATCAGTTTGAAAGTATAAAGGGCCCATTTCTTGCTGAGATCTGTAATGTTTTTCAGCCCTTTTCCCCTGCAATTACACAAAAGTGCTGACTTTGTTGAACTACTGATATGCAGTAGTATTTCTTATGACTTCTCTCACACTGTGCTGTAATTGCTGTTTATGTTGGCACAAGAAAAGTACCATGTCTTGTTTCCACTGTACATTTCCGGACTCTGGTTTCAGTAACATCAGTGTAGGATATTGTACTGGGCATATGTTTTGTTGTGTAAACATTAACTGGCAATTTACCCTGTCAATCTCCACAGTATGGCTTCTAATTACCAGAGGCTGAGGGGCTTCAGATGGACATTTTACAAAATATTTACAGCATCTATCCTGATTCTTTTTTTTCTTCACTGTTATTTGTGTTTTGAAAATCATTGCAAGAGTAAAAAGCTCCATCAAATGAAGTAAACAACTCTATCAAATGCCATTAAAAAAAAAAAAAAACCAAAACCAAATGTATTCATTCTTTTGCACCTCATTCTCTAGAGTAACTAAAGACCACTTTCCCAACTAGATAAGCAAAAATCATGGCAATATTACAATAAACATGATAGTCTAGTAAAGTACCAGATATTTCTGTTTGCTTGCAATTTGATTATTCCCTTTATATTTTTAAACAAGAAAAAAAACTTCTGTTGGCATTTTTTTCTTAAAATTCACTCTTGCTAAATAGCCTGTGAACTTGCAAATGGCTGTGCATATCCTTATTTGATTCAAGACTCAGACAAATGTACTTAACAAATGGGACCACTACAGTCTTGTTAGAAAAACTACATTCAGAACCAAGGAACAATCTCCCTTTAAGAGCTATGGAATATATGTTTTAGTCATTCATCTGTATAATTGCAAGGAAGTAGCACTTTATATTTTGTGCAAAAAAAACAGTGTCTTGAGTAGAATTCCAGGATGGGAATAATTCCAGTAACAATAATTACAGTAACATGGGCAAAGAAGATACAATCAAATAGAGCATTTTTTGGCCACCCTAGGCAGAGAGAATTTTTATTTCAAATAAAATTTTCATCTCAATTTTCATTACAATGCAAGAAACTTTTTTTTTTTTTATATGTGATAGTTTCCCATCATCTACTGTTCCATTATAATTGGATCAACTCCATAATGTACATCACATTACAGTACCTTAGCATGTTACAATACTTTCCCTTCAAATACATTGACTAATTAAGTGGTAGCATTAAGGTGGGGAGCCACAAAATGTAAAACACCTTGAAAATATTTTTCTCTTATTCTGATGGAAGTTCCCTTTTATAAAAAGACTTCTGCAATTGTCTATCCAATGTATCTGCCAGCAGTAAAGCCAAAAAACTTATTTTGTTTAAAAAGGCATTCAACTTAGCACCTTGTATTTTGCTATAGATGCATGTTTTATTGCTCTGCTAAATCTTTTATTTTGTTTACTTGGTTTATTCTTTAAAGGAAAAAATGCTCCATCACGTCAAAAATTATTTCCTATTGTTGCGGGTCTTAGTGCAAGCAAAATTTAACTTCTATGAACATTGGAGAAAAAAAATGTTTCTTTCTGTAAGTGTTTACTTTATGCATTTGAATGGACTCAAGCAAATCACATCATTTGCCTCTGGCAATCTTACCTCATATCATTTGCACTAAGCAACAAAGAAAAAAAAGGAAACAGGCAAATATGCAAGCTGGAGTGTATAACAGTACTATTAATTTATGTTTAAAAAATACAAAAAAAGCTTTTCTTTCTGAATGCCTGGCTATTTCAATTCATAGTGCAATATTTCAAAAGCAAAAAAATAGGTAAATGACAAATTATTTGACTTGGGAGACTGTTTCTGTGTTGCTTCTGCACAGCACAGAATAAAAAAATGATTGTCATACTTCAGGTACTACATCAGCTTTGGTTTCTGTCTTAGCTGAAGAGTCATCTTCAACTAATTACACTTATGCAAATCCTCCCTCGTTCTCCCAGGCTACAAAGATCCACCCAACACTCATCTGGAGTGAGTTCAGAACTCCAGCCTCCTGGTCACAGTTATCTAGAGATTTTCTGCAGTTTAATTTACATCAGAAAACACACTAAGATCTTGTTTAAAGCCACTTGATACTTCTCAAAATAGAAAATAATTCTCCCTCCTTCATTGTTTGCTAGATAATAATAAAATTCTTTCTGAGGAGCTGTAAACATGCAAGAATGGCCAGAGGTTTAAAGGTTTAATTCCACCCCCTCAGCACAGCTGTCTGTAGAGCTGCCCAAAAAGGAAGAAAGCATCATCCTGTAAACACTACACTTCCCTGCTGGAGACCCTGGGATTTGTCATTTCCCAAGTCCAGCCATGGCAAACTCCTCTGACCCTTGCTTAGGTCTGAAATTCAGGTTCCATGTAATGTCCTCTTTTTCAGGCAAAAACTAGAATACATACACTCACAAATAATGAAACGTCATGAAAGCAGTAATTTCCAAGAGGGAAAGCATTGTAGTGATTCTGTTGGGTTTTTTTACAGTTGCTATTAAACTTTAAGAAAAACTGCTTTAGGGTAAAAAGGGAGAGGGAATAATTCCCATCAAGTAGAAAAATAAACATGTCTAACAGCCATTTATCTTCTTCCAGCTGATGTATCCAGATTAAAGTTCCATATGATTATAGGGAGAACTTCTAAAAACAAGTCAAGCAACACTTATAGAAAAAAATTATTTTCAAAAAAGAATGCATATTAAATGAGGAATTAAATTCTGGGCAAAAAATTGTCTTAATGGTACTTAATAGTATCTTGACCAAGTTTTTGAAATTTTTCTTTCACAATTATTTTTTAAATTATGTTTAAATATTGTATTTTATTTCTGTCACTGCTCCACATATAAACTCAAATCCCCAGAGACATCAGCAGCACACTCAGAGCAGACCAGAACCTCTGAAATCGCATCTCCAGACACAGCCTTAGATGTCATGATGGAATGCCATTTGTGGAATGCCACAAATGCTACTAGGAATGACAGCAAAAACCTCTTTTGTGTGGCTAATGCACAGGTAGTTGTGCTCTTTTGTGGCAATATAGTTGACCAAAAACCTAAATGGCATCAGGACTGGAATTCACCTGCCCACTGTGAGTAACTCTTGCATTGTCCTTGGCACAGTTTTGCCCTGGGGCAGACAGCTCCAGCAAGCAATTTCTGGCACAGTCGGGGAACTATCATCCTTTAGGGACCATCCATAGGTGTCAGTCTGCACTTTTGGAGGGTAAGTTTGGTTTTTGGGATGCAAGCTTTACATAGCAATTGGCCACAGTACCAGAGAGGCCAGGATGTGCTGAGCATGGCAACCCTTTAAAGAAGTGATACAGCCACTGCAGGAATGCAAACCTGGTTGAGACATACAAGCTCATCTCTAAAACTACCATGGGCAGCTGATGGGACAGCAACTGAGGAAGAAATGCATGTTGTGGCAGGGGTGCTGAGAATGGACAATGGGATGGGTTCTGAGATGAGCCAATTGTGTAGGTTGGAATTGTGGAAATCCCATTTCATTTGTTGTGGAAGTTGGAAGGTGTGGGCAAGACAAGCAACATACCATAAAACTAAAAGGGAGAAGTAACAACTGCAGAGAACTAGCTTGTTTTTCTGTCAATGAGACAGTGCTTATGTAATGCTGAATAAGGCAAAAGAAACAATCTTCAGACCGATGAAAATTCATTTTCCAGTCATCTAGATAATCAAGACTTTCATTTTCAGGAATTGAATCAAACACTGTTGTAGAATAACAGTTATTAGTTCAATTTCTGATTGCTATAGGCAGTCATCTCATTAAACCTACAGCCAGTCACTATCAATCATGCAAAAAACACCCCAAAATACAACCTTTTAAGCATGCAATCCAAGGCACAATAGAAATATGCATGGGGAATTTGACACCAGTGTGCCCTCACAATACATTTTATGCATGCTAAAGATCAGTGATTTCAGGTTTTTAGTGCTGTATTTTCACAGCTTCTAGAAGGACTAAATATTTATTTTAAATGTGGCTTAGCATTTTGAAAACTATTTTATACTAATTTGTTTTATAAACACCTGAACTCTTTTTTTTTTTAACCCTTCTTGCATTTCCAGCATTTGGAAGTAATTTGTTTCTAGGTCAAAAAAATGAATGTCTGTCTCTAACAAAAAAAGCTGGATTGCTGCCCAATCCACTTCAGAAATGGATGATGCTGACTTTTAGCCATTTAAACAGTCAAGTTAAACAAGACACTGTTGGGATGATAAAAGGAGTCTATAAAGAGACTGTTGCTCTGGCTATGTGGACTTAAAATTATCAAACAATAACTAGGAAAACAGTGAAAGAGAGAAAAAAAAATTAACATAAGTACCAGGGAAAACATTTGGGTTAGGTGAATGCAGGAGCATAGTATCTGTTCACATCATTCTTTCCTCTTGCCAGTGAACTGCCAGCAGGATATTTACTCTGCTTAAGCATTGACAGAGGCCAAGGATGGTCAAAAGGAATTATAAGGACAACCAAGTGAAGGGGACATAGTCTCTAATAGGCTGTGTGGAGCATTACCCTAAAAAGCAACTGTAATGTGCTAATTTTATATCTAAATTATATTTTCTGCAATTTTGTGTGAGCCTTGTTTGCAAACTCTACTGTGCAAGCTTCTGATAATCTGGGAAAAGGTGAAAAACCAGAATTGTCTTCTCAGATCTTATTAATAACAGTTCCTTTCCCTTTTTCAAATTGCAGTTCCAGATATGACAACTAAAGATGGAGCAGAACAAAATCTGATGAAGACCAGAAAACCACCTAAAGTAAATTCTCTGAATCTGCTTATTTTTGCATAGAAAGAAGTATATTCACAAGAGGACAAAGATGCACAGTAATGAAAGCAATATTAGAAATGTATTTTAGATACTGATCAACCAAGTCAGTATGGCCTTAATGGTTCTAGATTTAATGAATCAGAAAATGATCATGAAGCTTAATTTGGAATGTACCACTGACACTGCAGAATGAAATATGCAAAGGAATGCCACTTACAGGATGGTGAACTCAGAAAATAAAGCACTTAAGACGTGATAAGGCAAGGTACAATAAAACAGCATTCCAAGCAAAAGAAGTGTGCAAGGAGGACACAAGAACAGAAAAAGAATATTTGGGGCAAATTATTTTTTTTTAATAAATACACAGCTTTAATACTATTTGTATAGAAATGATCTTTGCTTTTAACACAGAAAACTAAAACCACTTCAGATTTTATTTGTATAGTTGCTGCAATGATTTTCCATTCATTTCCATTCATGTCCATTCCATTTAGACATAGAGTGATATGTATGAATTTGCAGAGATACAAAGAAAGATGCATAGATTTGCATGTAAAAATCAAATGTTTAAAAATACTTTAGAAGATAGGTGAGGTTTGATTGTAAGCCAAAGGAAAGTCATGTCTACTGTTGCAAGTCAGCTCTAGTGAGTAATTTGAATATGAGAATAATTTATACCTGATGAAGGATCTCTTTTCTTAGTATCCTGAAACAGACTTAGACTTGAGGTTTGTTGGTTCAGTAACCAGGCCTGAAAGCTTCTGAAATCCAATATTACAGCATATTTCAGGCAGCTAAACAATGTACCTTTCTATTATTCATTAATCCTTCATAGTAAGTTAAGTTTCATTTCAAATAAAGATCAAAACCCACAAAACCATCTATATAGGCTACCTATTGGTATATGCATGTAAACAAATCTGCCTCAGGAACTCTCACTGCTATTTCAATACACAATAACAAATATATTCCCCTTCCTATCCTAAAATGTCCAAACAATAACAACCTTGAAGCAAAGTCTACTATTTTGGTTTTTCCCCAATTATACTGTAACAGTTATAATAATAGTAGTGATTCATTTACTTGTGGTTTACTTGTGGACTTTCAGACTCTCAAGATATTCTGAAGCATAAGGATAGGGGTCAAAAACTTACAGTTCCTTAGAAATTGAACACTGTGCACATTCTGCAAAAAGCAGCAGAAAGCAATAAAAATACAGTTGCTAATTCTTTTGTACTGATCTGAGAAAAGAGCAGGAGTGGTGCTGCCTGTTCATTTGCTTAATTCTTTATTTTGCTGACATTACAGGCAAAACCAAAAAAACAGTACAAAAAAACCAACCAAACAAACAAACAAAAAAAAAGACAAAATACTGGAAAACATCTGTCAGATTTTGAGCATGAACACCTATGTTTTATTTTTTTTGCATATGTAGGTCTGATTTATCCATTTGTCCAGTATGTTTTTTCATTTACAATAGTAACTAGCTGACTGCTCACAGTAGCAATATTGTTTGATTGAATACAATGTTTTTTCCTACTTTCTCAAAGTAGACACCCTCTTTTTAAGTTTTCTTCAGAGGAAGAAAATGAATATTTTGTAGCCTGCCACCTTTGCATAATTCACCTGCCATTTCCCCTCTAACTTATCTGCTTTCAAATAGATTATTATTCACCTGTCTTGTTAGCTTTCAATGTCTAACAATTCTATCCACATGCTTTCCTAATGTCACATACTTCTTTGTCTCCAACATCTGCTTTTTTAATTGCTAGCTTTAGCTAAGTGCTATGTCATTTCCACAGGGAAGGGGGAATAAAAAGAAACAGAAACAAAAAAGCAAATTGATGTTTTCTAAAGAATTTTATTTTACTGGCAACATTTTGCCTAGCTTGCTAACAATTCAAAAGTACTGTTTATACTTTCAGACCCAGCAAAAACACAGTAAGTGCCCTGGATAATTTAATTCTTAAAAAAATCCAAAAGTAGAAATCTGGGAATACCCTTATTTAAAAGAACAGGCATGTTGCAGTAAAGTCTCTTGCTTTACCTAAAACTTTGTGTATTTGCATTCTCTTATGTTTGATTTCTAACATTTTCTTTTGCATGTTTTAGAGTATGACACAGATTTCTACTTACAAATTGTGCTAGCTATCCTGTTTCTCATAACTGTAATCTAAAATTTGAAAAAAATCTAATTTTTTCAAGTTAGAACAATTAGTCTTAACATGAGCATTACAGCATTGCAAATTATTCATTTAAGCAGGAAAACCTAGGATCCATAAGCCAATATATCCACAACTCTGCTGATGGAAGCTTTCCAGCTTAAAGAAGTTCCGTTTCATAATTCCATTTGTTTCCTGCCATTTAGCCAACTTTCCACTTATTACATGCTCCATACTTTATTATGAACTTCCAGAGCAGAACACTGTAAATTGTTTTCTAAAAAATCAAAGCATATGATGGCCTTTGTACATCCTTTGTCTTCTTTGGCAGGGATTGCCTTAAAGAATTCCAGCAAAATACTGAAGCATGACCAGCCCTTCCTGAATTCTGTACAGCTACTCTCAGTCAAGCTGAATTTTTTTTGTAATGTTTCCATATCTGAACCTTGAAATTAGTTTCTGGAGATCTCTGTTAAGTCTTCTGCAGTTTCCTGGCATATATTTGTAAACAGCAGAGGAGAGAAAACTTGTGAGGTCTGCTGAAGCCTTTCCATTTCTATGCCTTCCTCAAGATAGGAATGCAAGCATATTAAATTTTTTTCAATATCCCCTAGTATGTGCATCCTTCACATGGCAAGTCTCTCCTACGCACACACTGTGCTTCATAATGTCTTCAGAGTGCCAGGTTGTGCAGGATTAAAGAAATGGAAGGTTATGGGGCTCAGATAATTTGATTAGGTACTTAAGTATTTTGATCATTTGCTCACTCATATACCTTAGCTTTTTTAATCTAAAAAGTACATTCTACACAATACTTGAAATCTATTCTGTTTTTAAATTTCAATTCTAAAAATTTTTAAATCTTCATAAAACTATCTCTACTTGCCTGATGAACTTCCTCTGTTTTTTTCCTATCACTTCAAAAAGTAAAAGAGACAAGCCTTATTTCAGTTTTACAAATATAAAAAAAAAAGTTAGAAAAAGCCATGGGTACAGTGATATGTCAAATTAGGAAAAGACAAGCCAAGATGTATGTTATGGTTCCTGCCTCCTGTACCTCCTTTATTCCATACAGTACCTCCCTATTATCTTAGAAAAACAGTCTGTAAGACAGTATTGAAATTTTAACTGAACTGTCATAATTATTTTTTGCTCTGTTAAAATTTAGTTCAGATATAAATCATTTAATTGCCAGGTAGTGAGTGCCCCAGCATACTGCTGAAAAAAAAACCCCCAAAATACAAATATCATTTAATGCATTATGAAGCAAGAATTTTGGCAGGTCAATACAAGATCCATTTGTCAGTTACTATAGAACTCCCCAAAACCAGTATTTTTTGATGTTTGTAGCAGCAGACAAATCTGGCTGGACCAACTTCCTCAGCTAAAAAGTGCATATTCACTGTTATAGGAGAAATTCTTAGCACAATGAGCTCATGCAAGGCTTCACACTTTTTCACAGTTACTTATCTATCTTGGACTTAAAACAGAAGTGTCAATTCATGGTACTGCACTATAGCTCTGGATGATTGTGCTTTTCAGAGAAGTAAAGAGACAATGTTGCTTACAAATGAAGAATGACAAGGTATTGGTTTGGGGTTTTTTGTTGGTTTTTTTTTTTTTTTTTGATTGCTATATAAAACTTGTGAAAACTAAATTAAAGATATTGTGCTTATAACTTTTTACAACATAGTTTCATAAAACTGTGCTAAAGAAAATTATCATGTTGCCTCTTTTTAAACCAAGAGAATAACTGGTGTAACTTTATACGTGTAATTCAGTAAAAGGGTAATAAATAACCAACATAAACCCTGAAACAATTTATCTGGAAGTAATATACACATGCATTTGCCGTTTTCCCATTCAGCCTTCCACCACTTCTATCCATATTTTCATGCCATTTTACTACTGTTTTATTTTATCACTCCTCTATTCTATTCAGCTACCTAACTTGCTTGGCTTCTAGCTGCAACTACTAGTCATTGACTGGGATAAGCTAGGATGAGCCATCGTTCTTGTAGATACCTACTAAAATATGCCAGACAAATGCAAGGTGATAAAACTGCAGGATATAAATGTTAAGTGAATCTTCTAGTAGAGGTGTTCTTACATATGATGTATTTATTTGGAAATTCACCACCACTACGGGCATTACAGGTATATTCTCTTATGTCAGAAGAGAATGACAGAAATTCAGATCTGAAAACTTAAGAGGAAAATGTCAGCGAACATAATCTGGCACCAGAGAGACATTCAAGTGCTGTCAGAAACCAAGACCAATTTTTCACGCTTTCTTGAGTTTGTTTTCTTACCAACAGAGCTGCAAGTGGAGAACTGTTAGGGCTTTGTGTACACCCAGACACCAGGAAATGTTTTCTGAATTTAACTGAGTAGGAATATCTTGTCTCTGCAAAACAAAGCCTCCAGCTGAGCTCCAAGATCAAAGCACATGAGACCTGCCAACTCTCAGTGCCCACTCTACTACCTGCCATTAAAAGCCGTCCTTAATGCTCAAGACATCCTTAAAGCTCAAGTTATTGATTTCCAGTCCCTTCTCTAAAGACTCGACTGTCCTAAAAAGCAGCAAGGACAGACTCCTCCATAAAAGAAGGCCAGCAAGGAATCCAGAGTCATAGCCAGGCAGGCAGTGGCAGCAACATCACCAGAAAAGAAGTTGAGTCAGAGATTCAAGATTGGCATCAGGTCTGGACACAAAACCAGGATCAGACAAGATCAGCCAGGTCTGAGGGTAAAGCCCATAAGTCAAACTGGCGGGTGAGGATGAGAATGAGAATCAGGGAGGCACCAGATGGCACAAGTGCAATTGCAATGCTGCTGCAGAGTAGCTCAGGCAAGGGCCAAGCACTAGAGCTTCAGGTTTAAAGCCACTGCCAGTGGAAGGAGAGAGAGCCTGCACTGAGGATCCTTAGCAGCAAGCAGCTCCTGGACAAGAGATCTCAGCAGCAAGCTGGCCTCTAATCTGCACCTGAAAGGGGCCATGGCAGCTTGTGACTTCAAGCAAGCTCAAGAGCTATAATACCAAATCCTGTATTTGAAAATAAGAAAGGGACAAGATGGACATCTTGGAGATGGTTTTGGGTGGAAAATTCATCTCACCCAATGTTTTGTATAGAAGTTCATGTAAATCACAGAGGAAAGAATTTTAAACACAGGGTTTTTTAGTCACTTAACTTAGGCTCTACCATTTCATGTTGCTGGCTGTTGTAAGCTCTATTCCTGTAAAAAATCATCCTTGTAAATTAATAAACCATGAACTTCAGCACCTACATTCAGATTCTTCTCCTGCTTCTGGCCAGCCAGGCCAATACTGAGTGCCTTTGAGTGAACCTAGATTTTACTACATAAGTAAACTGGATGCACAAAAATATGCAGTTTAGTTAGGGTCTCCAGCATACACCAAGAGGCTAGAATCAATTTAGTTAAGTGATGCAGGGAAAAGGTCAGCAGTCAGCCATTCTTATTTGGATTTACTTTTCTCTTAAGCTTATTTCATCTTTAAAATTCAAGGAACTTAAATAAATTAATAAAATGTTATTAAATATTTCAAGCTCTCTAAAAGGGGGTATATTATAATGTTTGTAATAAAAACCTGTACTCTCAAATCTGGATTTTACAGTCTGAACCTTGAAAGTTTAATTAAAGGCTTGATAAATTCTGGTTTTGGTACTAAAGTGGAGATTTTATATAAAAAATTCTTGTTTTCTGGTAAAAGACGGAACTCATAAAATGAAGTTTAATTTGGCAGTAATCAATCTCATTCGTTTCTGTGTCCAATAGGGTGAACATGATCACACAAGGTGGTAAAAATCCTTGGTCTTTCTAAGTCATTAGAGTTTTATAATTGTTTTCTTTAAGTTAGAATTTGATCCTCATAGTGTGGGGATCAGTTCATTTTAATGAATTAGGATGGGAATTTGTGTTTGATAAAATTCTATGGGACAATCGTGTGGCTGTTTCCTTTATTCAGGTATCACAGACAGACAAATGCCCTCTTTGCCTCTTAGCATACTCTTTCTCTTGTTTGAGTTTATGTAATATACAAATCTATTTCTGGCAACTACACAAGCTTTACAGGAAAAGAGTTCTTTAACACTTCCATTAAACAATTTCCACACCCATTCTGTACACACAGCAGGAATCAATTGTCAGTGAAACTCAAATCTCTTTAGATCTTAGATATGGTAAGGCCTACCTTACCAGGGCCTCTCCATAAAGAAATTTCCTGACCCATCTTTTTACCCTTCTTTGGAGGTCTGCAACAATTTCCTATAAATATTTTACTATTTCTGTTAGCTACACTATGTGTTTGTCACATTAGCTAATGCACATGTCATTTTACTCAAAATACCATAACCTCTGACTAGATCTACACATTATTTCCCATCTTCTGAATTGTCTTTATAGTAAATTCTGTACTCTGGTAGTTTTATATTAAGCCATGTAACCAAGAGCCAGTCATGTTTCTACTATAAATGTTTACTGGTATCTTTTGAAGCATCACTTCATGTTCCTCACATTTTTACACAGATTATTTTCATAAAATGAAGTGCATTTCCTTTCTATCTGTTTTATTTGCTTCAACAATTCAAAAAATTACTTTTGCTTTAAAAGTTGTTTAATCTCTCTCCCATCTTTCACTACCTATCCTTTTGCTAAAACAACACATACAAAAGTGAATACTAAAATTGCATGACTACTGCTCTCCTAATTTCTTATACAGATATGACCTGTCAGTTCTAGATGACTTTGGATCAGACCCAAACAAAAGAAAATATTCTGGGTAGTATAATCCTGAATAAAACAATGTGATCTGTATAAAAAATCACTTTCTGAATTACCAGCAACTCTTTCTACTCCTGGGAGATTTCCCATCGAAGCAATGCCTGAATTAGTGCAGAGTGATTTGTGGCTTTCCAGCTGTCATTCATTAATTCTTAGGAAATACAATATACAATACAACAGTACTCAGCCTGGGGTTGTTTAGCAATGTCTTAGGAAGAGTGTAATTTGTCTGCTGAATGTTCTTTAAACTTGTTTTCAAACAATAACTGTAGCCTATTATTTCTATGACCCCCCAAACACATTTCACTCTTGCTGAAATATTGTGTCAGTCACAACTACCCATAAAGGAGGAAGGGAAAGGAATTGTGTCTGAGAAGAGTTTCGTTTAGGAAACAGCATCTGAGTTGAAGACAAGGGGTTTTATTCCAGTGCTCTGGCATTCCTGTATCTTTGGCAGAAAGGAAAGCACAGGCAAGGCTGACAGCAGGGACTAGAAGTGACCTGGGCACTCTGATCCACTGGCTTTAGTATTTCAGCACACAGCCAAGCTGCAGCTTAGGAGTCCCTGCTTTAGAAGGAGTATTACTTTAGAAGGAGTTATAATTCATTGCTTGCTGCCTTGAGTTTTTGACCAGAGACAAGAGAGGACGCTGTGAGGCGCAGGATCTGTTTCAGGATCCAAAAGCCTGGGGACCTTCTACTACGTGAGCCAAGGAGCTGCTTGCAAAAAGCCAGTCAGAGAGACTGTGTAATGCCTGCTTCATCAAGGACTTTTGGCAAACTCTATGACAAGTTCAGCTCAGCCAAAACCACTGCACCTTTAGACATGTACTGTAGGAGACCATGACAACAGAGGGGAAGTTTCTGGTGGGTCTCAGGCACCCCTGCCTTCCCAGGAATCTGAGAAGGTTGCATAGGAAGTTCTTTTTAAGTCTATTGCTCTCTTGAATTTGCATGTCAATTATCCTAAACTGCACATTAGATACCTAAGAGATTTTTTTGACCTTTAGCTCTTATGCAGTTGGATTTAAGAACTAAATAAAAAGATATAGAGGTAAACATGAGACAAGAATCACTTACAACAAATACTAGAGTTAACCAAGCATAGCCATTGTTCAGTGTTTAGTAGGCACCATGACAGCAATTATTTTAAGACAGGATTTGAAAAACAATGCTTCAAGTATTTTTATGGCCAACTCCTCCCATGCTCAGGGGTTTACATGCTTTTAGCTATTGTGCCTGCAACTGAAGCTAACTGTGAAATCAGCAATTTATTTATCCCATGGTACATACACCCACATTTGTAGCAGTAATAGTGAGCAAGGGTGAATAGTGTATGCTGTGAGTAAAAGTCAGAACCTTTCTTACCAGATTTTCTCATTCCCTCTTTAATCAAACACCTGTGGATTCCCATATTGAAACTTTCCTTGTTCCTTCTTGTGGTGTATACAACTAATACTGTTAACACAATTGTATCTAAATAACATAAAATGAGCTCTACCAAAATAACAAGTTGGACAAAAGAAACCTGGACCTTCAAAATGACTGCCTGAATTGCATGGAAACAGAAGACACCATTAAGCATAAAATAAAGGCCTATGATTTGTAAATTGCTAATGACTCTGTACGGCTTAATAAAAGTAGGTGTCCTTAGCAAAGCATATGCATATGAAGATATTTCTCAGGATTATATCTTTACAAAAACTACATTAGAACTTGCAGTCTGTTTTCTGTGTTGTGTCCTATTCTGAAAAATATATCAACATAAGGGGGAAAAAAATATCTTACAGAAATTAACTCTGATTACTTAGGCACAGATTTGAATGCTAATTAAATAAAATATAAAGCTGTTGCTAATCTTACTCAGAAGGCATAACTGATAAAAAAGAATAATGAAGGCATATGAATATTGATAAAATTATCTAAACTATTCTGTGTACATAACTACCAATATTTTAGATTTATCCATCTGAAATCAAGATGTAATTATGCATTAATCCATTTTATTTTTAGACACATCTACAAAGTAGAAATTTTAATTTAGTGGAAAACAAACATACAGCTGTTCCTAAAAAAACTGGAATCTGAGATATCAGAAAAAAAAGTATTTAATGTCTTTCCTTCATCTAATGTTAATGAAATGTAATAATAATAACTGTTTCTTAATAATTTTGTATGGAATTGAAGGTAATTAATAAAGAAGTTTTGACATTTCCTAGTAAAAACAACAGCAATAATCCCAGTACACAATCTGATGTGCGAGAAATAATTTTCTAAAGTTTAGTGAGTGCTTTTTTCTCTTCTAATGACTTCTTTAATGGCAGGATTTTTTAAAATTGCACATTGAATTAAAATAAGAATACTATTATTGTATATTATAAAACAAGAAACCAAGTCACCTGCATGGCTGTGAGGATATTGGCTAATGCCTGGCCATACGTGTCATGACAGTGAACAGCAAGAGCACTCAAAGGAATTTCCTTCATAACAGCTTCCAGCATTTTCTTCATACTTCCAGGTGTCCCCACACCTATTGTGTCTCCCAGAGAGATTTCATAACAGCCCATACTGTACAGCCGCTTAGATACCTGATTGGAAACAGAAAAACACCAAGAGGTCAAGATGAAAGAGTATAAAATAGGGTCAAGAACATACACAATAAAGGACATACTTCCATACAGGTTTTAGGTTTTGACCTACTGAGGTGGATCTATTTATCAGACAACCTATATTCATTCTTGAAAACTGCCATAGAAGGAGAACATCCCATGGATCCTCTTTATTTCAAAATTATAATTCTGCTATATTCTGTACATGGAATAGCTAACCAAGTCAAATCCATCAGAACTTGCTTTCTGACTTTCCCACAGAATCCAAATGAACAAAATTTTAACATTATGAATTAAGTTTCTGTCAAGCCGTTCCTAACATTTTCTTCTCTCTGGGGACTTCCCAGCTGTTTGGTTTTCTCCATATACTTTTCAGCTTACAAGTTGTGCAGGGTAAAACCTGTCCTTTTGTTTGCACATTATATGAAGCCAGCAAAGAAAATAAATAATTAACAAAAAGCTTGATTTTTCTTTCTCTTGGCACTTAAAAAAAAACAATGAAAAATGAAACTTTAATGTGCTGCAATCAACATTAATTTTTCAATATTTATTTCATGAAATAAACTTGCTTATAATGAAATCAACCATTAAAATACTAACAAAGCAAAATTGCAACTTAATTAACATTCAGTTTTTAAGTTTTAAAAATTTTCTTAATATCAAACAAAACCATATACAAATAGGTCTTACTTATGTAAGCTGAGCCCTAAATATTTCTGTAATTACATCTTCAAGGAGTTCTTTGCATGAGTGAAAACTGAGGTCTGGGTCCACAATTTTTGCATGGAGAGAAACACATTCAGGAGCAGAAAACCATATTTTCACTGAAAATATTTCTTCAGGAATTGAATGCAGGAGCTTTCAATCTTATTTTTGTTGGATTCATTTGGAAAGATTCCACCTTATTTTCAGCTGCTCAATATGTTTGTCCCCTTTAGGATTCCCCACTGTGTATGAAAGATCCCAAAAGACCACTCCACTGGAACGGAATCCCAGTTTAGAAACTAACTGTTTAGAGATGAAAAAATACAAGTCTCTTCCAAAAAGACATCTTAAGTCACACTGCAGTGTGCTGGTAAAACAATTCCAGGACTTCATCAGTGGGATTGCTGTGAGCATGTCTGAGGAAGCGGACAAAGTGCTGCACCAGCAGTCTCGGAAGCACTGGATTAATATTGCTGTTCATTTAATTCAAAGAACAGCTGAAAAAAAAAAGTAGTCTGAATCATCCTGCTTAAGGCATGGAAGTGCTATGAATATTGCAAATGTGGTAAAACTGTGCTTTAAAGTCAGATTCTTTGGTTCATATACACATAAATTCAACATACATTTTAAGAAAGGGACATTTACCAGAATGCAAAAGGGATTTATCTCACAGCATATTTTTATGTCATCAACACATGGCAGGCATTTTAACTAGATTACTGTTGTAAGAAAGAAAAAGGATCATCTGCAGTTAGTGGTGGATTACATTCAGTTAAACCCCAAACCTTAGTGTTTCTTTAAGATCAGAGCAAAGACACGTACTGCATTTTCCCCCCTCTTCTTTTAATGCATGATTCAAAGTTTTTCTAGCTGAGTATTTTAGTCATAACTTGGACTATATAAACTGCTAGAAATCATATTGCATTCACTTCTTTTTCATGTTCAGTCCTTGGGTCTTTCTAAATGCAGAGTTCTGAAAGATGGAAAAAGAGAGGGTGAAACGTAACAAGCTGAGCATCATCAATGACTCGTCATGATCTAAACTTAAAGTGATCCTTAAAAAGAGATCTATAATTAATTTAAAGCTTGGAACCTGAATGGGAGTTTTTGTACTCAATTTTCTATTCTATTGTAGTAGAAGGCAGCTGGTTAGTTACAGTTTTGTAAGTTTTCAATGTGGATTTTTGGGAGGAGAATGTGGGTGAAGAGAACGCACTGGTTTTTATATGTAATCAAGATGTGATTACGAGCTTTCAGCTTTGTTGATTGAACAGGGCTGTGTTCTGCACCACAGCAGTTTTGCTATGCATATGAATCTTGTGCTACTCCCTTTGGAAACATTGTCTTGACACCAAGCATTGATCAAAATGGGAATTAGGGAACTAGCACTGCAACCCCTTAGGCATGTGAATAGTCCTACTCCTGGAAATAATATCTAAAACTATACTCCTATATGGATTACAGAAGTTGATGATCCAGTTATAGATTATTTTAATCAATTTACAATCTAAAAACCTGCAGTTCTTTTGCTGCAAGGTAAACTTTAATGATCCAATAATATTCAAACAAGAGTAGGTACATTTTCTATAGATCAGAATGTGTCCTAGATAATATTTAATTTAATGAATTCATTGCTTTTTGTTAAAAGGTAGCTAAAGAAAGAAATAAGTAGGCAGAAAGACAAAAACAGCCAAGCATATGATGGAATTATATGATAATGGATTATACAACTGGCTACAAGGATATTATACAGTGTTTCCAAAAACTTTCAAGCTTTATCTGCCTAAAGTTGAAATATCCAAACCACAAAATGATAAATGGTTAAGCAGTGACTTCCTTTCAAGAATCAGCAGAGTAACAGAATAAGACTAGATAATTTATTTTAGGATATGAAAACTGTTTGTTTGTTTGTTTGTTTTAAATAAAGAACCATACAAATATACCTCATAGATTCCAGAAGTCTGAGGCATCTGAATTTTGCACTCACTCGACAACTATGTGTAAAACAGTTACATATCTAGCATGGAAGAAATTAATCTAGTCTACTACAATCTGTAATAATGCATGTAGTCTGAAATAATCCACCTCTTCTAATTGCTTTTGCTTCAGTTAAAAAATATTTTGCTTAAAAAAAAATTAAATGGTCACTGTTACTGACTTCAGGATAAACTGCCTAAACCTCTCAATCATAGCTGCTGATTGCAATATACACTCAAGGCAGTCAAAATGCTCCCATTCCAAAAAGATGATGACCAGAGCAGCAGCTCTCTGAAAGAGTTTAGCAACTCAACCAGTAATTTTGGTAATGCTGATTCTGTGCATGTATTCATATAAAAGCCATCAGATGCTTCTATATATGGCAGTGCTTGCTGAATCAGGGATGGAATTATTAAATTTAATGTGGTAGCTTTTATTCATGAACACATACAGAGTGGTACACAGATACACAAGACAGCACTTATTATGATGAAAATAGAAACTATAGGACATTGAGATGCTTGAGCGTGTCCAGAGGAGGGCAACAAGGCTGGTGAGGGGCTTGGAACACAAGCCCTGTGAAGAACATTTGAAGGAACTGGGGTTGTTTAGCCTGAAGAAGAGGAAGCTTAGAGGTGACCTTATCACACTCTACAGCTTCCTGAAGGGAGATTGTAGACAAGTGGGGGTCGATCTCTTCCACCGGGCAGCAACTGACAGAACAAGAGGACACAGTCTCAAGCTGCATCAGGGAAGGCATTGCTTGGATATTAGGAAAAAAAATTTTACCAAAAGAATAATAAAGTACTGGAATTTTCTTCCCAGGGAGGTGGTAGAAGCACCATCTTTGGATGTGTTTAAAAAAGACTAGACTTGGCATTTGGTGCTATAGTCTAGTTGAGGTGTTAGGACATGAATTGGACTTGGTGATCTTAAGAGGTCTCTTCCAACCTCATTATTCTGTGGTTTTGTGATTCTATGAAAATAAAATAGCTCTGTGAGTAAAAGTTTGCAAGTCTGGAACATTAAATGGCAATCCCACTGGCAAACTGAGAAGGAGATCTGCTCAGTAAAAGGAGCTTTTCTCAGTAAAAAACAAGCAACACATTAAAAGAAGCCAGTGGGGGAACATGGTAAACAGTATGTGATCTGCTCTAACTAAAGTTGTGTCATTTCTAACCTTCACTTTGTATTAAAACAAATACATTTAGAAATACTGAGTACCTTCCAAATTAGCTTTTTTTTTTTTTTTTTTTCCAAAGAGTCTGAGTCTTTGTGTGGATGTTGTGGGAGAAGTATTATCACGAATTCCATCTGGAGTGTATACTAGAAGAAGATGCAGGAGAACAGGACCTGAAAACTACCCACACAGAACATAATAAATCAGACAAATGTTGACTAGTTGCTAGTGCTACAAACTGAAAAATAATGGTTTGGATATTCTGCTAGATCAACAGAAATAGATGATTAAGTCTCCTAGAGAAGACAAGACTGTCTCTAGGTGGAAGGCCAGCATGTTCTGTCTTAAGTCTCTTGGAATTTTTAGTCCACTTTCTTTTTTTACAGTCCACTTTGATGCCCACTTTGCCTTCCTGCAAAGTTTTACACTCCTGTTTCACTCATCTCTCTTCTGGAAAAAGGGCTGGACTAAGATATCTTCTTCCTTATCCTATATTCTAAATGGGAAAAAGGGGCAGGGAGGGAAGGTGCAACTTATTCTGTCATGGCACTAGAGCAATTTAAGAAAACAAACTGAGGGTGAGTTTTGGTTGATGTGTGAATCAATCACATGACCCTCACCAGAAGCACAAAGACAACACAGTGTGCTTACACCAGCATAAAATTGATTTTAAAAGCAAAGACCTGTGCAGGAAACCCTCCTGTACAACATAGTCCATTGACATATATGCTTGAGTCTATTTCCTTAAGTAATTTCTTACCTTCTTGCTAGACGAAGTAGTGCATAATATTTTTTCTCATGACTGATAACGATCAAAATATGCTATTTTATCACATTTATGTATATGGTTATGGTACCATATACCACTGTATATGGTTAAGTGAGGTTATGTACCAAGTTTTAGCATTAGCAAGGTTTTTTTCTTGTTTTCCTTAAATTTTTAATTTTTTTTTTATTACTAAGTACTTACAGCAATTTTAAAATGTATTTTTTATTCATTAAAAAGACAAGCCATTAAAAATTCACTCTTACTTCAGCCACTTTATCTGGTACAACATTTCCTTCATATGGGCATCCCAAGGCACAGGACACATACCTATAACAAAAAGAACACACAACATTCTGATTTTTATATTTTTAAATTTATTTATATATTATATATATATATGTATTCACCCATGTTATATTACAAATAGATTAAATATAATTTTGAACATATAAACCAATCAACATAAAGATATGAATGAAAAGTTAAAATTACATCAGATGACAACAGAAGGTTTATCAATTTTCCTTTCAGATCACAGAACAGCAATGCAAAGCTTTATTTATGCTCAATATGTGTTACGAGTTGTATAGGACTGTCAAGTTTACAATGTTGTAGGACACTTGGTTTTTCTTGGTATTTCTGTCTGAAGCTGCAAAAGTCAGCTCAAACTTTGCCTTGCCTTGCCCTCACAGGGTATTCAGAGAAATATATCACTTTCTTCCTTGTACTACCTACCCAGATCACAAACTACTCTAGACAACCCCACCATCTCATCAGAATTATGGTGAATAAGGAAGCTTTCACACTCTCTCTGTACTGGCATTTCTGTCCCAGTGCCCCAGAAGAATTATAGTTCCATTGCAAGCTGTAATTTAGGCCTGCCTTGGGACAAGAAGAAACTGAGAAGCCAAACTGTGTCCCTCAGCAGCTACTGGCTCCACAAAGAACAAAAACTGAAAGCCACAACCAAACTTCAGTCCTAATTCTCTATTAGCATAGAATTCAGTTTAAATTTCCCCTTTTTAATTATTATTAAGACCCATGAAATTCTAATAAAATTTCTAATTGTTTATCTTAAATTGATCAGGAATATGATTAAACTAACCAGAAACATCCAGTCAAAATCAAGTGTGACTGTAAAAGGATTTACAACAGATTCAGAGGCCTGCAGAGCCCCAGTCCCAGTGGGAGGTTGCTCAACTGCTTAATAGGAGAACAAGAGCCTTCATCGATCTCCCATCATTCCCTTTCGCTCAACACCGAAGGATATAATGTAAAATTATACATTGTATAATGCAAAAGGGATTGAACGGATGCCAGTTTGTATGCAGTCAAGGTCCATGGGGTAAAGGATGTATTGTTTCTTTGCAGTTGAAGGAGAAACTGATTGATAGAATGTGAAATTAAGATCAGTAACAGGCAAAAATAAATTGCAAAAAAAAGTCCATATTTTAATGCATAGAGTGTATTCCATCCCTTATATGAAGGCATGGTGCTGGCTCACTAGAAGTAACAGTAAGAATTAAGCCAACCTTATATCTAAAAGGAGTCTGATTAGCTCTGACAAAGAAATGGAAATTAATTTCGTTTCCAGAAAAGTGGTTGGGTCCATTACATCCTGCTCATAATTTTAATCCAGATGCCTACTAGGCATGATTTCAATTATCTATATGTCATTATGAAAACCAGGTTTTTGAAACCTGGCCACAGAATTCATTAACCATCAGCCTCAATTTACATGTCACTGTTTAAATTCCAAAATTCTGAATTTTCATATCTACATTAAAGATAATGTAGCTACTGTTAACAGTTAAACACTGTCCTGATTTTCAGTGACATGTAATTGAAAAGCAATTCAGGATAATTTCCTTAATTTTTTATGCATACAGTTTTTCAAATGAAACTAAGTGTGAAGAATTTCAGACCCAAAAGATTGCTTTTTACATAATACTACAGTGCCTAGAGCTAGTGACTGCATACACCTACTGAAATTATTTTCAATATCAGCCACAGCATTTTTATGAAGTGATTAAGAATAGCACTAAATATTAAGTAAATGCAAAACATATAGTATGTATGTGCACATGTTCCCTTTACTTACATATCTTTACAGGTTCCTAATGGCTGCATATGTCAGATCAAGAAGATATGCATTTGGTAGTGATAATGTGGCATGAACGACATCTGGGATGAAGTAGGGCAAACAAAAGTAAAAGCAGGCCAAAAGGTATCTAGAGAACAACAGAATACTCCCTGTGGTTCACACCAGAGAGCAGAAACTTGCCTGAGCTCACATAATTCAGCTGGGCCTGCTGGGCTATGAAAGTATGTGGTGACCTGAGGAATCTGCCTGCTACAATACACAAATCTGTTTGAGATTATGAACTCTCTGCATACTTACACCATTGCAACTCGACTGACATTTTAAACAAGGAAAATATGGTAGATATAATCTATCTGGGCATCTGATATTCAATATTAAACTGGAGAAAATAGGGATTACTGAAAGAATTTGACAGGAAAAGAACTTCCTACCAGAGAGACAACAAAGTCCTGTGAAGAATGAAAAAACAATTTTTCAGTAGAGTTCATCAAGAATCAGCTTGGCAGAATTTTATCTAATATCTTCACTTAATGAGTTGGAAAAAAAGAAGAGATGTGGTGATAACATCAAATTTGAAAGTGAAGTACTTAAATGCAGCTGTAAAAGAGCAAAGTGCACTCCAGACATATATCAGGATAAGCATTTTTAATAGAAGACATAAAATATCAGACAGAATCACAAAATAAGCTGAGCTGGAAGAAACTCACAAGGATCATTGAGTCCAGCTCCTGGACCCTGCACAACACCATTCCCGAGAGTCACCTTGTGACTCAGGCCATGTGCCTGAGAACATTGTCAAAATTCTTCTCAAACTCTGTCGGGCTGGTGCTGTAAGCACTTCCCTGGGGAGCTGTTCCAGTGCCCAACAACCCTCTGGGTGAAGAACCTTTTTCTAATATCCAATCTATTCTCCCCTGGCAAACCTTCAGACCATTCCCTCAGGTCCTGCCACAGATCACCACAGAGATCAGATCAGTGTCTGCCCCTCCTCTTGCCCTCATGAGGAAGCTGTAACTGCAATGAGGTCTCCCCTCAGTCTCCTCCAGGCTGAACAGACCAAGTGACCTCAGCTGCTTCTCATACAGCTTCCCCTCAAGGTTCTTCACCATCTTTTTTTCCCTTCTCTGAATGCGCACAAATATCTTTCTCTCTCATATTGTGGCATCCCAAACCCCACACAATATTCCTACTGAGGCCGCCCCAGTGCAGGGCAGAGTGGGACAATCCCCTCCCTTGCCCGCTGGCCATGCTGGGCTGGATGCCGCCAGGACAGGGCTGGCCCTCCTGGCTGACAGGGCACTGCTGGCTCAGACTCAACTTGTTATTGACCAGGACCCTCAGGTCCCTTTCTGGGGCACTGCTTTTCAGCATCTCATTCCCCAGTCTGTCTGTACATCCAAGCTTGCCCCATCCCAGGTGCAGAATCTTGCATATTCCCTTCATAGGGTTGGTGATTGCCCAGCCCTCTAATTTGTCATTCTCTCTCTGCAGGGCCTCTCTGCTTTTGAGGAAGTTGACAGGTCCTCACAGTTTTATATAATTTTCAAGCTTGCTTAGTATCCCTTCCAGTCCTATGTCCAAGTCATTTATGAAAATGTTGAAGAACACAGGGCCTAAGATGAAGCCCTGTGGAATTATTTTTGAAAAGGTCTTGCTGCATTCTCTTAGGAAATGAAATACAATTTGAGTCAGTTGCAGAAAACTACATGTAAGCTGGAACATAGGCAGGCAAGCACTGACTACTGCTAGTGCAGAGTGCCTAGCATGTGAAAGAGTGAAGATAATCATGTGTCTGGTCTGAGTATTTGCCAGGAAATTTAGAATTAAGGCAGTGCTGTGTGGGATGCTTTGTAATTGCATCTGTGTGTTTCTAAACTATTAAGTGGATGTGTGAGGAATTATGTTTCGATACAAAGGTAGATCTGTTATCTACAGATAAATTTGGCTGTTACATTTTTCTTTGATTTTTGATGAAAGAACTCAAAGGGCATTAAAATCACAAGAGAATACCACCAAATCAGACCCCCAATACCTCCACCCACATGACTCCAACATGGGAAACAACTTTGAAGGATATTCTGCAGAACTGCTTGGAAAGAAGAAAATTACCAAAACAGAGCCACAGAGAGCAGCAGAAGACACAAGTTAAAGGAATAGTCTGGTCAACAGCAGCAAACACTACTGACAAATCAAGAAGAATGAAGAGAGACTACTGTTTCCGAGATCTTGTCATCAGGGAGTTTGGTGAGAGTTGTTGCAGTTGCAAGCAAGGAACAGAAGCCAAAGTGTAGGAGTTATAGGAGGGAATCACAGAAGAGGGCCTCTGGACAGTAATTATAAACAGCGCCTTCAATGAGCTTAGGAATGAAGAAGAGATAGGAGATGAGATACGATATGAAGAACCAAGTAGGGTCAAAGGTGCAATTTTTAAGAGGCAAATGCTTGCTTCTATTGCAAGTGGAAAAGAGCCAGAGGACAGTGAGAGGTTAAGAAAGAGAATAAGGGAGGGAAGAAATAAGAGGAAGAACAGAACATGGGGTCACTGGGGCAAGTGGAGGGGGTACAGCTGGAAAGCAGACAAGAAACTTCTGCTTCTCTGACAGTGGAGAAGAAAGGACAGAAAGAAGAGGATGTGGTATCTATTTTTCTTAGGAGATCCTATGTGAAGAAAAGCAGTAGAGGAAAGAGAAGAGTTTGAGCAATAAATTACAGAGGCAACTGGGATTTAATTTGTGAATTCAATTAAGTTGGAGAATACAGCTGCTTTCTAAAAAGATAGCAGGACTGAAACTAAAAAATATATCATAATGAAAGAGACTGTTCTGGTCTCAGAATATTAATGGGATACTCCACAGTATGAGAGCAGAAGCAAATATCTGGGAGTTCATAAAGTGGAATCTGCAATGGAAGTGTTTAATTATTAAGTATGTGCTTAAATCTTTGCTGAATCAAGGCAAGACATAGCTTAACTAGGTCTTCAGTACACAGAAAAAGACAACAGCCCATGAAGCCAGAGATGGAAAGAAGGACTTGCAAGTGAACACATTGATACATGATGCTTTAACAACACACAAGTACATGCTGTTTCGCTCACTCAGGTTTTGAGAAATCAGAATCTTTCCCTTTAAGTGATAAAAAGAAGTTTTCTACTTGTTTCACCTGGCAGAGTTTACCCAGTTGCTCGTCTGTCTGCAGATTTCACTGCATCATTCAGTCTTCTACTAAATTGTTTCTATGCATATAAAACAAAACCAAAACCTAAAAAAACCCACAACTTGACTGTGTAATATTTTGCACAAAAATGTTGAACAGCCTCTGGGGATGGGGAGGGAGAAGGAAGAGGAAGAGAGTTTTCAATTTCTTCCAGTAAGCCAAAACCAAATTTCAATGTTCCACAAATGTATAGACAGTACTAGGTCCCCATGATCAAGGTCACTAGGAATGGTGATAATCACATCAGCCCAGTGCCTGTGAGGTGAAGGATATAAAGCCACAAACAGGGTAAATGAGCAAACATTTCTTAACCAAAGTGTGTTAAAAGGAAAATGAATCCAAGCAGACACTGAACTCCATGTTGTAATCAGCCCTTTGTCAACTTGTTTGAGCAGGAGTCCCAGAGCCAGATCCACAGCTGCTACCACAGCTGGAAGCATGAAGCCTCCTGAGAAGCCAGTTGCAGACTCAGATGCTGCTGTTTCCTGTTTATTATTATAGTGTAAGTTTGCATACAATTTACCATGTTCACTGCAGATGTATTTATTTTTATTGGATGTTTATGCTTAAATGTACATGCCTATCATTTTGTGAATTCATAATATTAAGGTTGATCTATTCTGTCTCTTTCCAAAGAAAACTATTTATTAAAAACAGGGAATCATTAGTGTAGGGAGAGAGAAAACACAAAGAAGTGAAGAGAAAGATTCCTCCAGAAATAGATTCTGCAAGCCAAGTTCAAAATGTGTAAATAAGGCCAGGATCTTTTCTCACATTTGATTTTAAAAACAACCAAAAAACCCCCCAAACACACTCCCTCTCCCCCCTAAAAAAAAAAAAAAGAAAAAATGAAACAATCTCTCCATGTATTTAGTGCCCAGTTACAAGTAATATAGTGAATATGACAGAAAAAATATTTGCTAGTATTTTTAAATGCAAAAAAAACCATTAAATTGTGAACTATGATAAGATAAAATACTGAACTATGTTCTACAAAATAGTTACTTCTCTAAAAAGTAACCAAACTGTTACAATAATGAAGGACCACTTAACCATTTAACTTGCAATAACTCTAGATACCTATGGAGCTATCAGTAACACACTAGCAAACACATCACACTGTTACCTTATAATTTCATATTAACATTTTACGTCTGATTTACACTACCCTTTAAGAAGACAAGGGGATCATTTTTACTTCCCACAAGGATCCCTCTTTTTTTTTTTTTTTTTTTTTTTTTTTTTTTTTTTTTAAAGCAGCTCTTCTGGCCTGCTATAAATATTTTCTCTCTGTAGGTACAAAAATAATGGGTAAAAGTTGGTATAAATTTATTCCTCAGGAAAACCTTCACAAAGTGCAATCATGCAGTCTGGTAAAGCCAGTTCCAAGATCCATTTCTTAACCTGTTGCCAGTAAAGAGAAATTCACTAAGTCCCCACATCCCAGCAATCTCTGGCTTCTTAAACTTCTCCAAGGCACTTATTCCAGCTGCCTTAATACTACGTAACCCTGTAGATTTGTTTACCATTCACATACAAAACTGTGTCCCTTCCAAGTCTATTAAATGCTCATCTACATTTTGTTGTTTCCATAACCCCAACTATAGGCTCATTTATAGTGACATGAAGATGTTACACTGGTTTTACTACCTAGAAAAGTGATACTAGTATAAATCACAATATTCTCAAAATAATTGTGACTATGCTAAACTGCACAGTGTAGTCTTTAAAATGGGCAGTCTAAGGCAAATGTGAAAAAACATGTATTTGAGCCCTAAGTATTCTAGAAAACACGAAAATATGAGTTCTGAGTTTCTCTCTGTATTTGTAAGACATACATAGCTTCAAACTATGCATTTGTGCAAAACTGAATTGTTGAGTTTATCTTATAGATTTCTAATTACATCTAAAAGATTCGCTACTGTAAGGCTATTCAAGTATCTCAGTTTAAGTTACTTAGGATGGACTGTAATAAAGAGAAAAAAAAGAACATTGTTGAACTGAATTATAAAGATCTGATTATCCTGATAATCAGGAGTTTTAGATAATCAGGATGTGTCTTTATAAACAAAACAGGCTGTGCTATTAGTTTCTAAAACCAATTGTTGCAAGTACATTAAAATAAAAATAATTTATTCTTCCACATCTTCTTTTTCCAAAAGAAATCTCAATATCATTAGCACAAGACAGATATAACTAGAATCAATTATTTAAGTCTTTAATATATTTTGTTTAATATATATTAACACCAAAGTAAACCAATAATTATTTCCTGTAATCAAAAAAGAATAAAGTATGTTGCAACCTGTAAGCTTTATTATAGCATAATAGAAAAGGTGGTGGTAATAATAATAATAATAAAAAAAAAAAAAATAATAAAAAATAATAATAATAATAATACACAACATAGTTTGTTATCTATTTTTCAAGGTAAAAATATTGCTATATTTCAAGTTTATCAACCAATATTTGAATTCCGTGCAAACACAGATGTAAGCCAAATAGTGATATATTTCAAAATGCTTTTATGTACTGTGAACTGCACCATTCAACTCATTCTTAAAAGGCATAGGACATAAACAAAGGAATTACATAGAGCAATTCAGAATTAATGTTTGATTGCATGTGCTTAAATTTATGAAGCAGCAGCTTTGTAAAGAAATGCCTCTAGAAGTATTCTACAGCAATCACTTGCATCTGTTTTTTTAACGCTGAATCTCTAAATATTTGCATACACATTCACATTTGAACAAATTCCCTTAAAAGGGTGATTCACATGAACATTCTTCAGGTCTGGATCATAAATACAGCTTGTAGTTGCTGACCACAGAGAAGTGTTTTTTTAGTAAAGGAAAAAAATACAACCTTTCAGGTTTATATCCCTTGTTAATTTTTTGTTAGGAAGTCCTACATAGTATTGAATGTTTCAGAGTGAGATAGTCTGATTTTATGTCACGGTCAGAGGACATAAAGCACCATTTTTGGAAAAGAGAGAAAAATACCAGTCCCTACTTCCTTTACTGTTCTATCATACTAATTGCAATTAATTCCTGCATCTTTTTAAATTTTGGAATACATTAACTGAGAAGAATCTAGCTTAATGGAATTCATTAACTTGAAGAAACCAGCTTATTCAGAATTTACTTAACATTTTCTTTATAAGTACATTCATGATACACAAGTTAAAGGACAATCCAAGTGATTACTTCTAATTACCATTTCCCACAATTTTTTATCAATCCTGGCTGTTAAGACTTAATTTTTAATACTGAAGTTGTGATATTTTAGTAGTACCTGAATCATGCATTGCAAGGTGCAAATTTAAAACCAGCACTATTTTGTGTCACTTCGCATGTAAAACACACATAGTAGTAATTAGCTGACCATGAAGTTCATAACTGATTTGGCTGAGTGTCTTCACAGAGTATGTTCCAGATGTTATTGTAAAGTTTGTATGCATGTATTAGAAAAACTCCCAAACTAACCCAAAACCTTAAATAAAACCCAACAGAACCCAACCCCTTTATGATGCTAATAAATGGTCTAACTTCTAAGACCATATGCAACATTTCAATTCTTTATAAACATTTGAACTGATTTAGTAAACATTTAGAAAACTGTGGACTATCCTACAGATTTTAAATGTGACAGCTGACAACATAAATTTTTTGGATGATGATGGAGTCAATGTTAGTGCAGCTGTAGTAACAGTAAGACAGGCAAAAGCTAAAAGTTTAGTTTCAACTGTTTTGAGTGCGTTTTTCATAAGATTCAAGTATTGCCAATGATTTATGGTCACTACATAAATTGTAAATTGCCAGTAAAAATAGGAAATACAATTTGAACCCCTTAAAATTATTTTTGGAAGTATTTTTCAATTGCTCAAATAAGGAGTTAGGACAAGGCACTAAATTATCCATTTCCTGCAAATAAATAATGCATTAAACAATAATAGTGCTTTAGAAAGGAAACAATCTTTGCATTGAAATGAACACAAATACAGTTTATGCATATTGTTATTTTTGTTACTTTGGTAATTGTAGAAAAATATTTAGCCTACAAAATTTATATTAGAATTTAAAGTATGTAGTCCTGGGAGCTTACTTGAGGAAGGGCTGCAGGTTTTGGTGATGGTTCTTTAAATTAGCCAATGTCTAAAAGGGTGATTAAAAACTACGTCCACAGAGTAAAAATCTTTCACTGTATAGTCAACAGCTTCATTTTGTGCTAGCTTGCAGTACAAACCCTATTATTACATTTCTTCTATTTCTTGTAATTTACACAAGTTACATGGTCCTGATCCTTTGCCTATGAAGAAGTAGAACGGGATTCATTTGTTCTTATTCCTGATATCAGAGATGGTCATCCACAGTTTAGCCTTAGACAGGCCACCTATAGAATGAAAACACCGGATGGACCTAAACTCCTTTGCAGCCAAAAGGATGGATCATCCAGAGGGTGTTGCATCTTATCCTATGGCAGGTACTTTTAAAAAGCACATACAGTAAACCACAGCAAGAAGGTTGCCTAATTCCTTCTAGCAATTACCAGAAAATTTAGGATGACAAGCTCAGGCTTGTTCTGTGGTCATGCTCAGATGTGCCTCATGTTACAACAATAGTGAAAAATAAGACATAATTATTGTCAGCAAATAATATCTACACAACAAAAAACCTGAAACTAATCCTCAGTTGAGTGACAACCAGTCAAACAATGAGCACCTATTCAAAATAGTGAATATCAAAAAAAGACTTGCCACAAACCCTTTACTGTCTCAGCATTTTAAAAAAATTGCATGGAAGCAGGATAGCAAAATGCTGTTTATTGTATCTGTCACTAAAAGCAGCTTCCTTAGAAACAGCTAAAGATGGGATGAAAAATCACAGACTTTAATAGCTAATTATTTTTTTATTGTTTTATTTCCAAGAAAAAGTCACCAGGATTGCACAGAATATTTCTGTGAAATCTCGATTTAAGTTTTACTTTCTGATTATCTTTTAATTTTTTTTCATTGAGGAAGAGAAACCCAGAGTTTTATCTCATTAAATACAATTAAAAACTCCAGAAGTCTTCCAAATGTACTGCAATATTTGGGGACTAATGAATTACTTTCTATCAAGTACTGATGAATTCCTTATAGTAGTGCAGGCTTCTCTACCCGAGTAAATAATAGTATAATTTTCTAGAATTAAGTTTGAAATATCAGACTGCTGCCATAACCTCCCTCCTCACAAGCATCTGAAATGTTGTAAACAGATTTACTTAATTCCTGGATTTGGTACTCAAAATTGATGCTTCTTCTTTAAGGGCATTTTCTCATTTTTTAACTAATTGGAAGTTTTAGACCTGTTAGAAGTTTTTTCAACTGCTGGGAAATCTACTATTAAAAAAAGAAGTCCTTTGTGAATCCTCTATTTCTATATTCAGGCTTCTGCTATTTTTTTATGGTTTTCAGAATTCTACTCAATAAAATACATTGGAGCTTTAAAGGAAGTAGTGAAGTACATGGACACTAAACTATCCCTTTTGATTATTATATCTGGGCAATCATTCTGTCTCAATGCTTTCCATAGATTCTTGTAACTCCGTAACTCATGAGAACTGCATCTGAATGAGTATGAACAGGGAGGGACACAAGACAAAGTATCAAAATATTTTGCAATTATTCTCTTTAAAACATATTTGTCTAGATTCTGATCCATAATACTATTTTATTTCTCATTAATTTGACTCCTCAAAATCTTCCCGGGATGGATTTCTTAAAAGTGTGCTTAAAATCCAAATGTATGGGGTTAACCAGTTCTCTTTTACCTTCTAATATATAGTGTTCAAAACCTTCTTTCCAATATTTTCATATACTGAAATCCATGTTTAGTGGATACTGAGAATTACTACCTCAGAAAAGGCTTTTTGTTATGAAATAAGGCTCTATATTCTGCAATTTAGATTCTCAGCAGGTTTTTAGCAAATTGGCTGCTTTATAATTGAGTTATATTAGATGACCCCTGGAAAAATACCAGCAATTCTCTCTTAAACTTTTCAATTTTTCAAAGTATAACATTAGTCCATCATCTTATCTCTTGTTCCTCAAACTCAATTTTTACTGGAAAAATTAATTCTCAAACTAATATAATGTGATAAAGATACAAGCAACATTCACATAAATGTAGCTTCTCTTCAACATATATATCCTCTCTATTTGGATCCTTTACTTCATCACAATCTCACTGATGCCAAGATGATTTTTTGCCTTTTCTTTTATATACTTTTCATATAACTTTTATGTATCTTAAGTATTCTTAGCATGCATACTTGTAATTCCTTAAGTCTGATAACTTAGCATAGCCCTAGTATTTTGTTAGGCCAAGAGACCGAACATCCTAAAGGCCTCACAGCTGGAGGCTGGAAAACCCAATGCTATCTTGGGAAACCAAAGTCCTCTCTCAAACATATCCTGAAAACTAGAGTTTTGGCCCATCCAGGGGGGAATTTCATGAGTGGGGAATGTCACACATTTCATCCAGGCCTCCCATTGGAGCATCTTTGTTAGATATGCTAACTTGTAAAGTCTGTAAAACTGCATACACCATTTATCCCGTGTGTGCATCACGGCACATTCCACCTTGCACTGGTGCACCATAAGTCTCATTAAATATCAAGGTATAATCCCTTATCCCTTATCCATGTCTGGCTCTCAGTTTCCTAAAACCAGGAAAAAGCATCACCACAAATTGAATTATTCTGTTAATGGCTATTTAATTCTGAATGATTCACTTTTCCTCTAAGCCTCAGGAAGAATGCTAGAGTGCACTTAGATAATTTTCATTCACAACTTTGAATATGCTCACTTTACAGCATATCTGGTATTAAGCATTTCTCTGTTGAAATGTCCTGTAACATACTGCACCTGGCATGACAGACTCAATAAAATTTTCCTTCATGTACTGTATGAAGTTTATATTATGTTTGCATATTGCACTGAAATTAGAGATATCGCTACTGCATACATAAAGTAAGCACTTTCAAAATATAATCTGATTGTATTTTCCCTGAGTTCAATTATCTCCTTTCTCTTCATCTCTGTACTGTTCTGTTTGCTTCACCACCTGGCTCTTGATATTCCTCCCTTTTATCTCTTTGCTTTGTTTTCATTCTTTAAATTAATACTTTTTCTTTTTTTGCTGTGCTGTTCTTCTGTTTTGCCATATTTTGCCTCCTACTTCTTTCTCTCTCTTTGTTTGTTTGTTTTTTTCTTTTCTTTTCCTTCTTTTTCTGTATGAAGAAAAATAAAAGTCACATGGTTTGTCAGATAGTAGATAAAAATGTTTGGGAATATTGTAGAATCCTATCATGGGAACAGTTACTTCCGTCAGATCAGAGTAAGTGCTTCTGGTATGTTACAAATGCAAGACATAATCTGGGCGGTGGGGTGGGGGAAGCACTATGCTGTCACTTTTTTAAACTTATGAAAACTAGTGCACAGAAGACAAGTTAATATTTTAAGTAGAAACACAATCAACAGGGGCTTCTTCATCACCTACAATTTACATTTTATGGACAAGTTGCAAAGACCCTTTTTTGACATCCTCCAGAATTATCCAAAAACTTCTGTAATAGGCTTGGAGGATTTCCTGGATGGTCGATTGCCTATACTGTACCATTTAGTTGAATTTTATTAGTTAAATGCAGGAATACTAAACATAAAATATCTCCTGAATTGCCTAGACATCTGAAAAAAAACCAGAAAACAGAAGTTTAGTGTAAACGTGTTCACAAGTGGATAAGGTTTGTTGCTATACACTTGCTGTTTTGTTCGAATTAACTGCCTATTCCCTTAACCACACCTGTCTGGGACCTAAAGTTTAGGCATCCCTGAGTTTAATCCTCCTGGGGAACTCAAATTGCTTGTTATGTTCTCAGCTTAGAATTTAATTTTAGAAAAAATGTGATGAACAGTGGTGGCAGACAGCTTTTAAATAACAGACCTCTTACTCAAGAAGTTGTTCAGGGAGGCAAATCATTACTCTACTGGCAGATTAAAAACTGGAGAAAGTATTTAAACTCTGGTACAAGTTACTATTTCTTAATACATTGAGCATCCCTACTTGTCTATTTGGTGATTTTCCTCCTGAAATATACCCAGGCTAAGAAAAAGGAACCTGAGCATTTATGAGCTTTCCTTGGTTGGCTCTTGTGTGTGTGTGTCAATCATAGAAACACAATATTGTTTGGGTTGAAAGGGACCTTTAAGATCACCTAGTTCCAAAACCTCTGAAATGGGCAGGGACACCTCCTTCCTATAGATCAGGTTGCTCAAAGCTCCATCCAATCTGGCCTTGAACAACACCTCCAGGGATGCAGCATCCACATCTTCTCTGGGCAACCTGTGCCAGTGCCTCACCATACTCATAGTAAAGAATGTCTTCCTAGTATCTATTTGAAACCTGCTCTTTCATCCTGAACCTTTTCCTCCTTGTCCTGTCATTACAGTTCCTGATAAAGAGTCTCTCTATGGCTTCCCTGCAGCCCCCTTCAGATACTGGAAGGTAACTATGAGGTCTCCACAAAACCTTCTCTTCTACAGGGTGAACAGAGTCAACTTTCTCAGCCTGACCTTGTTAGTGACATGTGCCAGTCCCTCTGTTGGACTTACTCCAACAGTTCCATGTCCTTTGTACACTGGGGAACCACAACTCTATGCAGCACTCTAGGTGGCATCTCATCAGAGCAGAGTAGAGGGGCAGAATCCCCTCCCTAGCCCTGCTGGCCATGCTGCTTTTCATGCAGCCAGGACACAACTGACTTTCAGGGTGAGCACACACTGCTGGCTCAGGTGGAGTTTTTTGTCAACCAGTGCCTACAAATCCTTGGGTTGGACAAGATGATCTCCAGAGTTCTCTCTCAATCGAAACCACACTGCTGTTCTGTGATCGATCCTCTGGGGCACAGTTATAACTAGAAGTCAGATTTCCCTTTCTCCAGGCAAATGCCCAAACAACCACACAATGTTGTGAAAAAAACGTGGGCAGTAGCATTACCTCATCACTATTTCTGGAGCAAAGACAGAAACCAGTATTTATTCCCAGACTGGTTTTCACATACATAGTCTCTGAGGTATCTACCTCTACCTATTTTCAGGTCCAGGTATTTTCTGAACATGATGTAGTTTACACTACTAGTAATCCTCAAGGAATCTCACTGCTGAGTTTCTCCTTGAATCTATGAGAGCCCTTCTGCATTCACAAGGACCTTCACTAATAATCTTTTGTAAGCAGTTCTTACCTGTGATGCAAAAGAAAACGGAAATGAAAATCAATACTGTTCAAGAGTGAGAAACATTCAAAATAATTTTAAGTTAAAAAATAAACACTGGATAATTCTAGAGTTTCATGCACTGGAGACTCAAAAGTTTCAATGCCTGGATCTTCAGGATAACTTATATACAGAATAAGTTTTTTCTTAGGAATAAGTTTATTTTCTCACTTTTATACCTTAATGCTGCAATGTATGTAGTGATATATTATGATTTCTACAATAAAATAAAAATTTGTAGGACATTTTTTTAAGGTGCTAGTGTTACAAAGTCTCAACAGCACAAAATAAATTTTATTCTGTTATCTGTGACAGTAAAAACTAATTTTTACAATAAAATTCATAAATACTCCTTTCATCTTTCAATTTCCACAACAAAAGATTTACCATCAGTAGTTAAAAATGCAAAAATGACTAAATATATTCAATCCTAACAAAAGTCACAGTAAAGACTATTCTTACCATTCATCTACAAAGCAAAAATTTGGTAGTAAACTTCTCTATTTGGTTATTTGGTACCAAATAACCCCTGTAACAATGACTCCAGTATCTCTGTATTACTTTAAAATCTTTATATTTACCCACGCACTGGAATATTCATATTCCTTGCAGATTTAGTGACTTCTTCAAACCTTTCTATGCTTTCTTCAATTGAACAATTAATATTCATTTTGCTAAAAGATTCAGATGCTGCGCCAAATACCGAGACTTCTGTAGCTCCTGCTGCAATCTAAAAAACACATTTCAAGAAAACAGAACTATAAAACTATATTAAAGTATTAGATTGAGCATTTCATTGTGTACAACAGTCTAAAATTTGGAAGTACCTTAAGTATATCATCCATATCTAAAATCTAATTTTAATTACAATTTTTTTAAGCTATAGCATACAGACGGATTGAATCATATATTGAGATCATTCACTATTGCATATTTTCTGCCTCTTCTTAGCAATTAAACATGTTTTTAAAGTGACGAATGATAAAGGTAATAAGATGTAGGAATTCACATGAACCAGCTATACAAAAAACAATTGTTAATACTTTTATATATCTGTTCAGAAAATTAAAAGATCATACAATAACTACCATACTGTTTGCTCTCTGTGTGCATATGCCTAGAGCAGCAACAATAACCAACAGGGATTTCTTTGTTAGAGCCAACACTAGGATGATGGGCCCCATTGGTCTTCTTGGTCTCACAGTTAATAAGGGTAATATGGAAAATGTGTACATGAGAGGCTGCTGAGAGAAGTTTTAGCAAACACCATATTTTGAGCAAATACCTCAAAATGTGTAAATGTTGTGACTTCACTGAAGGGGCAACTAGCTTGAGCTTGTATTCAGTACCTCAGTAAATCAACTAATATGAGGCAAACTAGAAGCCAGCTAGAAGCCAAACTAGAACTGAAAGCCAGCTGGTGGGAGAAGAAAACATTTTAGCTTAAAAGTTAGAATAATTAACTAACACTCACTCTCCAGTCAGGATACTACTCTTGTTCAGTGAAAAAGTATGGAGCTTTTGCCTTTACTCCCTGCCACTGCAGGATAATGTTTAAAATTCAGCAACTCATACAGGGACAAATATTCTTTCAAACACAGGGAAAAAAATATCAGCAAGGAGTAATGCAGGAATCATCTACAACTATTTTTTCACTGTTTTCCCTTTATTATATCACTAAATACAGTATGGAGATAAAACAGCATTAATTAAACTCATACAAGCCACCACTGAGACAAAGTTGCAGCACTATAATCTGACTGCTGATAGTTAAGTCAACTATGCACAGGATTCTGTTTTAACAGATATTTTAGTATAGGAAGTGAATGGTAGGCTAGACCACAAATGTCCACCAAGCAGTATGCTTTCCAAATACAGCCTGTCCTACATCAGGACAAAGGCAGAAATACTAAAAGTTTTCAAAAAACAAAAGAAGTGTAAAGATTAGACTAACAATGTGTATATTTTAAGACTGAACTGCTCCATTTTTTCACTCTTTTACACACTTCAAGTCTATAATTTTGACTATTTTGGAAGAACTGAAATAATTTAAACTTTCAAACCAAACCAAAATTAAATCCAGAATTGCTATAAAGCTTTTTTCATTTAAATGAATCTTTCCTCATCCTTCTTCAGTGTTTTCCACCAAGACTCTCTTCAGAAACTTTTCTAGGGCCAGCAAGTCAAAGAGCAAGAACTGTCTTGCCCCTTATATAGAAGCATCATTTAAAGGAACTTACAAAGTTCCTGGTCAATGCCTCTATTAAAATATGACCTTAACATCACTCTGTGAATTCCTTATTTTTCATAAAGAAAATTCAGAGTTTTCAGTGACAAAAACAATAGCTCATTTCTGACATTAAATAGCTAGATTCTGGTACTGAACTGAAAGTGTCTGAAACACAAAAGAGGTAAATGTGGACAACACCTATGAAAGCACTTACAGCAGAATGAAAACCTTGAAGATTAGGTGTGAGAACAGGATACTGGACTCCAGGATGCCGCTCAATGCCCCTCATTACTTCTTTGTGATCTGCCATCTAAAATAGATAAATAATTTATATTGATCAGCAGTTATCTTCTGATTTTATATAGCTAAATAGAAATTGACTTAGACTGTGTTTTTGACTTCATTAATTTTACAGCTCATACAAAAAGTCTAACAACAAGGGAGTTAAACTGATTTTGTATAAATACTCTTTTTTAATTTCTTAACTTTTGACTATTTGTGTTGTAATCTTTTTAGATCTATGTGAATATAGAACCGGAGCTAAGACTTTGACAGTGTTTCTTTGTGTGTATCTGTGAAAATATAATTTGCATCATAAATTGACAGACTTATGATAATGCTGCTCATGAAGTGTTATGGCAACTTTAACTTTGCTTCACTGGACTTAACTGGTGGAATTAACAGAATAATTGAGATTTAAGAAACACAGAAATCTTGAAAACTTCAACACTCTAATAAACACAAGTTCACAATGTTAAGCATAACTGAACTTGAATTACGTAACACTGTAATTAGAATATTTCAAGACTAAACACCTCTATTCTTAAAGAGACAGCAAAATCCAGATGTCCGAATAGTGCAATGTTTCAATATATTTAGAAGTTTTTTTCTAAAGAAAATAATTCTTTATTATAGCAAAGATCAGAGTACTTGTTTTCCTTCGTCCCCCCTCACAACAGAAAATCTGCCTTTTTAAGATACTCTTATATTTTTACTCATACATTTAAGATTAAATATACTCTCTGTACTGATGAAGAAGATGAATTAAACACTTATTCACTTAATAAAATGCAGATTCTTTAGAGAAGGACATTTTCTTAAAATAAGTGGGTTGAAAACAAATATTTTTCAATGGTGTGTACACCTGAAAACAATACAAAATAAAACATACCCCTCTTATTTAATGTCTTAAAGATTCTGAGTTCTAAAAAAAGAATAGTGACCTTTAAATGCTTTTTAAATGAGTTCTCATAAAAGCACATTTCTCAAGCAAACACTATTAAGTTGGATTTCTTTTTCTTTCCACACTGGTGAAAAGTATCTTGACAAGTACCATGTAAAAAGATATATGAACTCCAGAGCTTTCATTACTCCTTACTTTCAGCAGATGCCTTCCTGATAGACATGCAGTGTCACAATTCTAAATACATGGTATTCAATTATACCACACTATGAACTAAGAATGCTGCTTATAACCTGGAATCTTCTGGTCACCAGCTTCCTTCTATGAAAATGAATAGATTAAAGATATCAAAGACAACTATGTATTCCTCTTTAAATATAAGCCCAATATGTATCTATAAGGAAGTGGATATATGGTACAAAAGATGTTCTATAGCCAGACACAACAAATTTCTTATCAGGAAATAAGTGATAAAACAAAACTTTTTGTATTTGCTTCTGTGTGAAGTAAATTGGTCTGATAACCTCACAAATGAACCTCTGTTAACACCTTAGTTATTTAAGAACAATTTTTCATTCCTTCATTTAATATAAGTAGTAGCTACATTTTTCAGGGCAAAAAAGAATGTCTGAAACCAAATGATAAATTAAATGGCAAATTCTGGAACTAAATTTATTCCCCATAATTATTATAGCCTGTCTTAAAATATACTGGAAAACCAAAATGACACTTTTTCAACCAGTGTAAACTTGCCAGATCCAAACAATATTATAAATATTAGATCTGTCCCATTGCTATTTTCCTGTAAGTAAAATCCCATCTTTGCACATATTACATGTTATATAATATTTTAAATTGTAATAATGTATTTCTTTTCCCAATTTCTTTAAAAATAAGCTTCCTAATAGTAGATATTTATAATTTTTGGCTGTTTATGTTATAGGTGTGGGATCCTGTTTTATATGGCACCTTGCTACTGTGGAACTTTTTCTTTTAGATTTTTCAGTAAAAAATATCTTTTCCAAAAACAACAGTGATGGGAAACCATAAAAAATTTAAAATACTAAAACAGAAATAAGTGAATGAGTGATCTAAACAACTGTAAATTCTATTCCTATGATCCATGAATAAAAGAAAGAGAAAAGACGAAGTCAAGACTGCACTCTCTGTCAAAACAACACAATCTTATCTTTTAAATAAAAGAAATCATTTAAAAACTAATTAAGACATTAAAACAAAGTATTCAGTGAATTAATTTGAGACAAGAAGGGATTGCTAATTTTTTTCTAAACTGACAAACCTATACTAAATTTGGTACTCGCAATGGCTCACAGAAAAAGGAAATAATTAAAGAAAGGAAAAAATACACCTTTGCTTTAGACATTTTCTTCTAACATCTGAAAAACTACATTATTCTCTGTTGCAGTAACTGACGAAGTGTGATGGCACTTAGACAAACTTAACCTATTCCCTTTTAGCAGAAAGAGATCATTGCCCCTGCATTGATGCCAAAGAAGTTCTGCATTGTCACTCTTCTCTTCAGCTTTTCCATTACCCTTCTTCTAGGTTCTTCCCTGGTGACTCTGAGAACATTGAAATAAAGCAAAGGAGTCCCTCAGAGTGCTATTCAATTTGCTCTGTTAAATCTTGAATAAGCATGGATGTACTATGTTTTTCTCAGAGAAAAACCTAGAATACAGTCCAGGCCCAGGATGTATTCTCAGTTTAAAATGGACAAACTTTATCTACATTTTGTCAGATGTGCAACACACAATAGACATTGTTAAAACTGAAGTTATTTTCTCAAATTCATTAACTTCTTGTTTTAATTTGTAAATAACTTTTATCCTCCTTGTCAAATATAAAGTATTTAAATGCTTCTGTGCAAACAAGGGTGTAATTTCTTGAAAAATAGTTTAAATTATATAGACAAGTACTGACTTATTTCCATATTTGCAGGAACTAATTAATTTGCACAAACAGGTGCTAAATAGTAAATTTCAGGACTAAGCCTGAATTTGCAGCGTTAAATCTCAAATGGAAATGTGGCACTCTAATGCCAATGCAGCTTTCCTGCCAGTTCCAGAAAGGCTATGTTTCTGCTGACTTCTACCAAATGCAAAAACTAATTCTGGAAAAATAATAAGCAAATTTTTATGATTCATCAAAATTCAAGTTTTTGATATAGTGTTAGAACTCCAAAATAAGTAATGTGCCTAACTACTACTACATATACAGAAGTCCCAAATTTAGATATTCCAAAGACATTTGCAAATGTGGAAAATTACATTTCATTTAGAGAAAAAGAAAATAACGTATACTACTTTTCTTTTTTACATCACTGACTACTAGTTTTAGTAGAGTAGAAAAGAAGTAGGAATAACATTAAAGCATATTAATGATGTGTCATCATCCCAAATCTTTAGTCACAACTGAATGTTACATAAATAAATGGAATGGCATTTAAATTGAAATAGTTGTGAATAGAGCTGATTTTACGTACCTGAGGCACCCACTTGGATGAAACAAAACTGGTCACTTCTATTGCAGGCAGGCCTGTTTTGGAAAGCTGGTTGATTAACTCAATTTTTATATCAGTTGGGACTATCACCTAGAGATATGGAGACATACTTTAGCAAAGTATTTCATACAAAAGAAACTTTCTAAAGTGAAATGTTTCCTGTATATAAGCAATAATTTTAATGAAATAATGAACTACACTTACACATTTTACCGTAACTCTGTTTCCTGACAGTAGGAAGCATAAGGAAGGTATAAGAAAGGTACTAGGCAGTATACATTATCTTACTCCATTTTCTGTCCATCCCAAAAGGAAGCACTTCTGTGTAACTCATTACAGATCTGGCTTCATTATTCATTATTAACCAAACACCAAACTATCAAGAACTGACAAAGGAAATACTAACAGTGTGACCAGTGAAACATGGGAGGAAAAAAGCTCCACAGCTGCAGCAGAGTAACTCTATTCTGTTAATACCATGAACATCTCTGGTATCAGTAATGATGATATATGTGAGCTTATCCTCCTGTTGGTGGAAATAGATGACTGTTTCTATACATGTACCCTAAAGTCTCTTTCAATCTTCTTCCTGCTTCCCTACCACCCTTCAGGCAAATAATGCTATCAAAAGAGTAGTATTTTTTTTCCTGTGCCTCTTTAGCAGGAAACATGATAGAACCTATTTTACTATTCCTTCTACATTAACACTTGAAGTAGAAACACAAGTTACAAAGATAGTCAGTGTTTCATAGTGTTTACCATTTATATTATGACAAAATTTTACTGACTGACAAGACAAATTCCAGTAAAATGAAATGCTGAGTTACAGAAAGGTTAGTTAGCCAAGTATAAAAATATATTATCTAAAAATTGAGTAAATAGGAATACACTTTTATTCTAATATAAAGGTAAGTTATCAATATGAAAATAGATTTATTTTATAGTACAAAATGAAAGAAACATAATTATAAGGATGTACATGTTCTACACAATGAAAATAACACTAACATGCACGTCAAAGCACACACACACACAAAAAAAGAGAAAAGTTACCTTCTCATTTTGTAATCCATCCCTTGGCCCAACTTCTACAATCTTTATGTATTCAGGCAGTCCAGATGCTTGAGGTTCCTGAAATAAAAATCAATACTGAAAAATAAAACAATTAAGGCCACCAAGATCAAACAGTACAGTTTGTACTTGTCCTTTCATATGATTCTGGGTATAAAGGCATATTGTCAACATTGACTTTGCTCAGCACATTCAAAAATCTGTGAGAACATGTTCCACACCTTGACCTAAGGAATAAAAATTAAAAACATAAGTTAGTGAATGTTCCACTGCTCCTTTGAGGTCACAAAGGTTTATTAAAAATGTATATAGAACCATAAATGGACACTGAGTTTTATAGTGAGAAATATTTCCATTTCAAAAATCTTTCCAATGAACAATCCAGTCCTCCAAACTTATAACTGAATTTCTCAATTTAACTTAACAGGTACTTCTCTGTAAATGTTTGCAAGACCTGGCTATAAATCTGAAAAGAACATAGCAGTCAAGAAATGCTAAAGAGATTATTAATGAAAACTGAAAATTATTTCTCTGACTGAAGATGAAGGTTTTAAAAAAGGATTTAAAGGTAAACAAGGAAAGCCTCCAGAAGATAAGGAGAATTTTTCAAGTGTAAGAGCAGCTATGGAAAGGCAGGAAGCTGACAAGGACAGGAGGGAAGGAAGGCAGCAGTAAGGTCAAAGGGCTAAGGAGAGCATGGGGAACTAGAGGGGGAGGAAGGAGAAATGAGAACAGGAAAGCAGGTGAAAGGAAATGAAACTTCTTTTTTTATTATTTAGCTGCTCTGTGATTGAATCAAGTTGCGATGTGTGGCAGTTATTATAAACTGGGCCCGTAAATCCTGAAACTGTTCAGAACAGTTGGCTGGATTGAACCCCAAAAAGCTGTGTGCCCTTAAAAACACACCCCATGGCTAATTTGGGGCACGCTGTCCATGCTCAGGAGTGGACAGGATAGACACAGGCAGCTTTGCCAAGAGCTCTGGAAATACCCTGTATTCTGTATTGCACTGAGGACAGAAGCCAAACCAGTTCTCCATTCCAGTGTTTAAAGCCCAAACTGGGATTAGCACAAGCTACCTGCAGGACAGCTGCTCCATACCCCATCAACTCTCCTGCGAGTTCACCACCACTGCAAGGGTGACACTGTCAGCACCGGGGCACAGCTCCTGCCTGAGGGAGTAACAGCTCCCCTAGACTGAAGACACTCCATAAATACAGCCACTAATCCCACAACATCCACAACCAAAGGAAAACCCTATATTTTATTCCTCCCTGACCAGTATCACCGGAGTTGTTTAAACCAAACAGCTGCTAATTTCTCCTCAGTAATGGAAAATGATCATGCCTATGATCACCCTTGGCTTCTCCCTGCATTCTTGGTGCCTGTGGGCAGTTCTCTGCAGGACTTGCCAAAATACAATAAATATATTTCAGACCATTTACTGTATATTTATCTGAGCCCAGTAAAAAGAATAGGAAACAGCTGTATAGTATCTATTTGATCACATGGAACATCTGGTAAGTTGAAACTCTGTCAGGCCCTGCTAAGCCCACACTCACTGACAGTATAAACCTACTTAAATGTGAAGGTAAAACCTTCACATCTGCTGCATATTGTTCCTCTTAAGTTATTCTCACAAATATGGCACTGCTTCAGCACTACAGGCATAAATCTGGGTTATTTCATGATTATCAGATCCTTCTTGTTGCAAGACAAATGCCACAGCTGTGCTATGAGTGAAGCTGTGACTGGAAAATAAAAAGAGGGCTAAAATAGATTATGTGAACTAAAGCATAATTTAGAGCATGAAAAATGTCTATAAGACTTTGAGAGCAAAAGCGTTTATTTTCTAGGCCAAATCTTGTAAATCCTATTTAGTGCCTACTGTGGCAAAATTTTGTCGAAACCAATAGCTGTACTTGTCTTTTCAGAACAGTTCACACAGCCACATCAGGTGATGTCCACAGCCCTTGGAGTTCATAGGGGTCAACAGTTTGTGGGGGATATTGCAGAAAGGCATTCAAGTATTGGTTTTTATTTTCTGTCTGTGATATTACAGATATACAATCTCTCTGAACCATAGTCCAAGCCTCGCAGCCCCTGATGCCCCTGATTTTCTCTATAGCCTTCCTGTTCACTAGTCAGACTCAACCTGAATTCACTGTTCGTAGCGTGAGAACAACATTGAGAACTACATAGGAAATGACTCCCACATACTGAAAACTCAAGGCAGTACTATAAACAAATCTGTACACTCTTCAAGGTGATGAACTAACAGCTTAGAGTAATCTTCTTGGCTCTGAGTCCAGAGGAGTCTTGCTTTGCATTGTATTTCATCTAATTTTATTTCTGGTGCATTGATCGGTCCTATCTTCAATGTCACTCAGTTTCTCCTGTATGGCATCCAATGTTGTACTGAAAATGTCTCCTGTCCTTCTATTATCAGTGAAAACTTTTGGACTAATATCATTACCTTATTTTAGTACAAACATTTATTATCTCAAAAAAAATTAGATTAGTGCTATAGAAGAAAGATGTTCTAAAAAAAAAGGAACTCCACCAGCAATGTCTTTCCAGTCTAATAAATCTGCCTTCAACATTATCTCCTATTTCCTCCTCAGCCAGTTTCTTATTCATCTCGCACATTCTGTTCTGATCATCCGTCTCCCTAGCATAACTAACAGTTTCTCCTATGCTGCGTTACTAAAGCGCAGATAACAAGCAAGTCAAAGACAGGCAGAATACTTAGGTTCAGGTCCCTGTATACTATTTATACATTTTACAGTCCATTTCTGCTGGATAGAACACAGAAACAAATTGGAGACTATAAGAGTATGTGTACCATCTTCTGCTAAAATGACTCTAGCATTTTTCTATGCTGTGGCTCAAGCTGAATCTAAGGAGTAAAGGAATCTCATCTGTCCTGTGAATGAATACTCAGTAACTAGCTATTGGGACATTCTTCCAAGAAAGAAAGAAATATGTACTTGACAAAGCTGCTGGGAAGAAAAAAAAGATTCCGCTTTCTAGGAGGTTTTCTGATCGCAGCACCACACTTGCAGGATATCTGGACATTACTTATATAACATCTGAAGAAATCACTGGAGCCACGAGTCATATTCTGTGCCAGGCTCAATGGCATCTGCACTCAGTAGTGAAGCTTCAAGTGCACAGACACACTGAAGTCTGTAAGAACTTAGGCAGAGTTTAAACACTTCTCTGTTTACTACCTGGATGGCATCAGACCTCAACCAAGACTTGGGCTTCAAGAATTGAAGGACTCATTTCCCCAAACTCTAACTGGAGTATTTCAAATGTACACCACACCTTTGTGTAAAAGGAATGATTTTCTGATCCAACAAGACCAACTTAGAGAATTTCAACATCTTTAACTATGGCATTATATTTCCTACAGATAATAATTAGAAAATAGAAATAAATAGAAAAATGCAAACCAGTTTCCATATTTTAAATGAATGAAAAGTGGTAAACTTTGCAGAAATACACAAGTACCAATTTTAGTACCACTAAACATGTCAGGTACACAATTTTGTTTAAGAAAACATATTTACTAAATTGAACTATATGAACTATTTTTATGTAACAATATATGAAAAGTATTAATGGCAAATACTTAGGGGTGACTTCTTATTGAATAATACAGGATCTCTGTTAAAAAGTAATGACCACGAAAGTCTCGTGTTTTAAATATCAAAACGGAAATAGCTGACATAAAAGACTAAGAGCCTGGAAAATTTGTTTTTCCATGTATAAAACCTTGCCAAGGGAGCACAAAAAGCATATAAAACCACACAAAAAAAAAATTGCCTCCCTCGAAACAGAATGCAGCCAAAGAGTGTTTTTAAAAGAAATAGAAAAAGGAAAAACAAACCATTTAGCTTGAGACATTGAGTACCAAATTTTTGTACAGAAACATTTTCTATCAACAATAAATTGCTGCAAATTTAGGTTTATTATAGAAAACCCTAGTAACTTTTAATAAAAGCAATAGAATCTTCCTACTGTAACAATAAATGTAAACAAATTAAATAAATGTGCTTTTTAAGCTCTGTCACTACTTCTCCTTAAGGTGCTGAGGTTCTTTCAGCCTTCTGATTTTTATTCCATGAAAGGCATTCATAAGGGCAGAAACAACAATGGCAAACCATATCCAGAGCTTCTCAAAGGTAACTGAAAAACACAAAAGTAAGAGAGAAGGATCTGGAGGTTCATGTCTTTTCAATCCTTCTAACCAAGCAAGATAAAGCTCTGCTTTCCTTTTCCACAAGGTGGTGTTCTGGCACAGAGGACAACTGAGCAAAGGTAGGTCCATCTTGTACAAAGAATTACTCAGGAAAGCAGTTTTCAACAAAAATCAGCAGGGAGGTGGCATCATAACTCCATAATGTATACCTGTACATGGAAAAATGCCCAAAAACCAGGAGAAGGCTCTCAGATTAATAATATGATTGCTGGTAGGAGAACAATGAAAACTGATCCAATCTTCTGAACACATAGATGTCTCTAAACTTTACAAACCACAAAGGAAATTAACAGGAAGAAATTAAAATCCTTGTTCACATAGTTCACACTACTAGAAGGCAGATATGAAACATATTAACTCCCAGCTTAACTAGAGAAAGAAATGGAGAAGATTCAAAAAACAGTGTGATGCACCTGAGGAATATCCCTCAGTATAGATAAACTGAGTATTCATTCTAAAACTTCTGCTGTATGCTGCTGATATGACCACTGGGAGAAGAGCAGCCACGAATGGACCATCACTAGCAAAAACCCTCAACCCCTGAGAATCTTCCATCACATTAAGTTTTCTTATTACATCACTCCATATTCATGACCTGAATGTTAACACAGACATACCGCAAACAAAGCAGTTACAACAGAGTACAAAATTCCACTGAAATACCAGATGCATTTCAATAAAAGCAATGTGCAAGATAACACTTAGGACTCTCCATATTGTTTCTGATTCTGACTGACTAAGAAAATGAAATGGCAAAACTGATCCTGGGCTATAAACTAGGATGTCATAGATAAAACAGTAGCTTGGCACCTAATGAGTAGAAATATTGGGACTTCCTGATTAAAAAAATAATTCAATGAACTGTAGATTGTCCATTGGAGGCCAAAATATAAAACTCAAGTAAATCATTACAGAATAAAATTAGTTAAGTGCAGAGTTAACTCACCGGGAATAAGCCAAAAAATTGTCAAGGTCAGAAGGTTTGTTTGAGCTGAAAAAGTAGTGATTTACATATATCAGGAGATTGTTTGAACTGGGAGATAATTCACTGTAGGGATTTCTATGGTAAAATAATAGATTCTAATATTTCTACTGTCATATGAATTAACTATTAAATTCCAATATAATGATAGAATACTACTTATTGTTGCAGGGTTGTTTACAAAAAAAGTAATTCATATGAAAACATAATAAATATGATTTTTAACAAAAAAGAATCAAACTGAAATATGCTTTTGTTGCTGGAGTGGCCAGTTGTTTGATCTAATCTTGTCTACAAAGAGAATTTTAATGGTAAAAGCAAAGGTGGTAAAGTACAAATAATATTAACTAATGAATAAAGAAAAAAACTTCTACTTTCATTTAGAAAATAGAAATTAACATTTGGAAAAAAAAGAATTCTGTCAAGTATTCTGATGATCTGGCAAACCAAAAGGTAACAAATGACATTACTAAGGAATGCCCAAAAGACTGAAAAAAGCCTGTTGCTGCATTAAGAATACTATTCTTACACAAAAGAACAACATTCAAATCACACTCAATGACACTACTCATGGACATAGTTACAAATTTCAAAAAGTAAAATACCATCTATATATCACTGTTCCTTTTAAAATCCTTTACAATAGCTTTTTCAAAGCCACAGCAGACAAGGTAATCAGATGAAAGTTAAGAAACCTCAGCTAGTGTCAGTCCAATGAAGAGCACAATGAAGTCAATGACAATGAAGTCATTTCAGAGCATCTCTTTGGAGCAATTGGCATGATCTCTATTCTTCTGCCCAAACTACAGCTTAGAAGCAAATCAGACCAACTTAATTCTTGCCTCCTTGTTTTCCCATGACTACTCTGTAAACAGACTATTCACATCAGTTCAGACCTAGACCCACAGACCCACACCTTGGGTCCCTCTCATCACTTTGGACCTGCCTGATGGTCACAGGGTTGCACGGCCGACTCTACCACCACTGGACAAAAAGCCTGACCATGATTCACTGACCTATACTCCCAGCTGTAACTTGGGACTTCCCCTAACACCACAAACTCACTCAATGACCTGGACTCGTGCTTGAATCACTTCTAGGTCTACCCTCTAGGATACCACCTCTAAGGCTACCCTTCTCACCCCACTTGGCTCTTGTGGGACTGCCTGGTGACCTGCCTATTACTAGCTTCAGGTCCCTCCCTTAGGGAGCAGCTGGCCCTCCCTATCCCTGACAGAGAAATTTCTTATTCTCAAGTTCATTGCAATAGCTGAACCTTGTTCCTTGATATCCAATCCACAGATATACTCCTTGAGTATTTCTTTAACCCAAGTCACACAGGCTGGGATTAGAATGCAGCCTATTTCTTCCTTTCTTTGCCCCTCCTACCTAAAACAAAAGTGTAGTAGTTGTTAATGCGTAGCACCCTAAGGATAAGCTTTGTTGATCAAGGCCAGAAATATCACACTTTCCAGATTACAGTAGCAGCACTCATAAAATACATCTGAACATCAGTGTTTTGTATGTTAACTCTCTCTGATTTATCTCCTTACCCACTAGAGGCTACAGCTATCAGATGCTATGACAGTAATCCCAAAGAATATTGTTTTATTCAAGCAACAAACAAGGGTTTGACAAGAAAAAATACACCAAAATTCAACTAGTAGTAAAAGAGTTCTGTCTGATACACATACAGAATCATGTTTATAAAAGAGAAAATTTAAGCATAATATACACATGTGCTACATAGACAATTGTCACAGAGGTACTAAGTTTGCAAACCAATTTCACAGCACAGTACCTCCCTGGTCTTAGCAAAATGCAATGAGATGTACCAAAACAAGTACGGAACTCCTTTCTAAAAGCAAGAAAATTTCGTTCAGACAAACACATAATAGCACATTTTATAGAGCTACAGAATTCATAAATCAATATAATCTCTGTCTGCAAGAGTCTGAGAGGGAACAGGAGGAATTCCTCACTTCCCAGACAATTTTCCTTTATATTAGATCAGAAGAGCTCAACTCCCACATACTTTGGGTGAAACACCTGCTGATTATTTTCTGTAACTTGTAGTTTACTCTTTGCTTACAGTGAATGCACTTAATGGATGGGAAACCAGAACCTGCAGCTGCCTCTAGTACACAATTTACCTCATATAACCAATTGAAATGAACTCAGCTTGAACTATGAACACACATAAACTGAAAGCCTGGAACTGTCTGTTTTGTTTAATTTGGAGTGTAGTCATACATTTGAATACTGTTTGGAGGTGCCTACTTTCACTTTTATTTTAAAAGCATAAAAATATAACACAATAAAATAGAATAAAAATGTAATAATGATACATTTTTAAATGTATGAGAGAGTGAAGGTTGTTTTCTGTTGTAGTTTTCAGATCACATTGCAGTCTAAACTCATGTTCCTTCTTAGGTTATGACTAATTTTCCCCTTCCATGAGGAAGTACAGAGTTAAGAAGTAGTAAACAAGCTTAAAGATCCTTCACTGTTTTTTAACCATGTTGTGGGTTAGAAATGCATTCTGAAACTAGTACTTTTAGTCAAACAAATGACATGTGTTACCATACTGATCTTGCAACAGTATTCTGTATTTCTTTATGGCTTTCTCAGTTTCTTCATAAACTAGATTTTCTTCTTGATCTCTCCATTACACAAAATTTAACAGTGTTTCTTTCCAAACTGACGAGCTACACTGAACTACGACACCAGGCAAATGTTTTTCTGAGCAGCAGTATATAAAGCCATGAATTGTTAGCCCATATTCTTTAGCTTTAGTCCTGACTAAGTCCTTGCTTTGTAACTTTTCATACACTGCTTTAACCCCCGAAGCTATACAAAGCATAGATATGGTGAAATGATAGCACACAACCTAACTGGTGGTGTTATCTCAGGGACACAGTAAAGGCCATGATGGACAGAAAATCAATAAAGCACTATTTCCCACTTCATATAACAGTCATGAGTAAAATCTATTCATATAAACATTCACAAAGAAACATATGCAAGTTTTACATAAAATACAATTACTAGTAGTAATTCGAATAATATAAATAAATATGGAGAAATATAAGCATATAATGATCAACATTTAAGATTTAATATTAATTTAGACATTTCATTGTTATTTTCATAACTCAATAGAAAAATAGACAGTAAAAGCATACTGGAAAATATCTATGAAGCAATTTTGATGTGAAGATAGTTACAGACCCCCAGAAGTTTTTCCCTTTAGTAAGCAAAGGGAAGAGATTATATACATTGAATTATATACATTACACATTTTAAATTGATCATCAAAATCATGAGAGTCCATGCTGCATTCCAACTATGCAGCCAAGGATAACTTACTACATGTCAGGATAGAGTCACACAGATTTTCCCGTGGTCATGGCTTAAAATTTACCTAATGCAACCTCCAGTGGGTCAGAAAATTCCACAGGTATATGGCAGGCTAACAAAACTGCTGTTCAGACAGCCCTTCAAAGAAGGAAATCTCAGGATCTGAGATCTGAGTGTCTAACAGGCATGTCCAATTCTCTGCTCTGATGTTGGATGCTCTTAAAAAAAAAAACAAAACAGCAGCATTACAGGACAAACAGAAAGACAAAATCAAGCCCAAAGATTGTTCACTACCTTTGAAAACAAAAAAAATACCTTCTATAATATTCATGTCTATATTTTACAAAAATTCATAACCTGACAAAAAAAAACGACAGACCACATTTGCCAAATAACAGTCTCCTGGATGAGACTGCTTTCTGAATTATCACTGACAACTTGACACCTTCTAAAAATCATTTGTTGCTGTATTCAACAAATTTAGAGTACATGGAATAGCAGAGATCTGACTACTCAAAGTACAGCCTACAGTTCATGCAACCTAAAAAAGCACACAAGTGTGCTGTAGTCATAGACAATTTTTGATAATTTGAAAAATAATGATCAAGGAATCTATTAGTAGTGTTAGCTGGTAGCAGAGGCATAGGCAACCACAGTTATACATGTGTTACAATGAAATCAATAATAAATGGTACTGGAGACCTCTATTATTAACAGGAGATCAACACAGCCAGCAAAAATTAAAAATGTATTTTCAGGACATGGTGTATACATTACCTTTTTCTATTTCCCTAAATGCTTCCCTTGGCTAACAAGCAGCATTTCTCCATTAACCAAGCTGATTTACAGCCAACTCACTTTCATCCATATCCCTATCTTGGTCAAAGCCTGGAAAAGCAATTATACTCTGCCATCTGGGCTGGATGAAAAGGATACAGAGAATGGAGATCAACAGCATACTGATGACACTGGAGCCAAAACCTCCCACACTTTCCTTTACTATTATTTATGGTAATAGTATTATGGTGTGTACGGTGTTTTACAGGCAAGACTAAAGACAGAATTCTAGAAGACAGAAAGAGTGGTGTTTTTCCACACACATTGAAAAAGCAGAGGCATGATCATCATTACAAATCCAACATGTGCAAGTAATTTGCTCTTTAAAATACTTTGGGATATTGGTGGCGGGGGGGGGGGGGGGGGGGGGGGAATGAATATACTGCCCATCCACCCTATCAGGTAAGTCTCTCTAAAGAACTCATTGTCAATAAAAGTGAGTTATGCACAGAGCTTTAAGAATTAAAATTAAAAGCTGAAAGTAAATCAACTATTCTCCATTACTATTGCAATCAACATCATCTTCTGTGTCCAAAGGCTGGGCCTAAAAGATAAACTAAATAATGAATTTAAGTACAGGTGGCCCAGTACTGTTTTCCATAGCTCTGTTTCCAAAAGATACTGATTAAAATGACAGTATTTTAAAGGCTATTTATTTCACCACTGTTGCAAAGTCATCCTTCAGAAGAATTTGAGATTTATAAAGTTCTTTAGGAAAATAACATCTGTAAAGTGTTACCATAATCATTTCCCAATAATGGTAAGGAAATTATAACTTTAACATGACGCCATTAATGATGTTTTAAAAATCTTCCATTTTCACTATGAAATTCGTCAAATGTAGCATATTTAAAGAATATAATTTTCTTCCTATTTAGTTGAAAATAATTAAAGGCATTAAAAAATTTATTGTATGAAATTTTAAAAATGTATCATGGAATCCTGAAAACATTGAAGTGGACCAAGTAGAAGAAAATATACTGGTACTGGAGGAACTATGAATAAGACAAAATCAAGTTGGGAATATATCACTTCAGACTGTTTGAGAAGATTAAGGGCTGTCATGGCAAAATGAATCATGATATTTTCCAAATTTTATTGCTTTCATTTCTAGACTTTGCACATTTAGGAAGTTTGTCTGGCTTTTTTTTAAGCCTCCATATTCTGAATAATAAAGTGCTCAACTGATGAGAAAGAAATTTATGTAGTTGTAAAATTAGTAATAAGACCACTATTAAGTCAGGACAAAAAAAAAAAAGGGAAAAAATATCTAATAGTACTAATATTAGCTGTACTTTCATTTTACTGTGACACATAAACTTAACTGAGGGATTTTTCCAATGACTGACAATAGATAACACTAGTTATGGACTAAATGGCAATGCAGCCAGACCACTCATTAAGCTCAAAATGTCCTGTAATGTTCTTAATGATAGGACTGATCTGGACTTTGAAAATCCTTAAGTATCTACACAGTTATGTCTACAGGTGTCCTAGGTATCCCTGTGCAGTCAACGTATATATTCACATAAAATGTCTTAAGGTTTTCTCAACAGAGGATGCAGGACACACATCTTGTGGCTTTTTGGAAGCTGGAGATAAAGGAGGATATTATAGGGCATCTTAAATGGCGTCATCAATGAAACACAGCCAACTAGATGAACCACTTCTCACCACTGTCAGCAATGGCCAAAAGCTTATCCAACAACACAGCAAACAGTAGAGGCACAGGTGAGATGGCTAAGTACAGGCACCCTCGTGCATTTGGGATGCATCTGACCTGACCTCTAGCCATTGAGCCAGAAGGCATGAGTCTCCTTTAAATCCTGTTCAATACCTGCCAATCCTGTAAGCCATCGCAGCTACCTTAGGGCATCTCACATGGCACCAGACAAGAGTGCTTAGGAAATTGAATCAAGTAATGAATATTAAAAAATGGCAGGGAGACCAGAGAAAATTCTCAATCTCTCAGTTGATTCCTCTCTGTATAGCCAACAGCCAACTGACTTAGTAGCTTAATTTTCTACCATCTTCATTCATTCCATTCTGGCAAAAGTGATGCGCCAAAGCCAATGAACTGGCCTATACCCTGTCTTCTTTTTCCCCAATAAAATATTAATGTACACTGCTTTACTTTCTATGAAGATAGCATATAGTTCAATTCAAATTATGTTTCCAGGGTTTTAAAAATTCATCTGTGATCGGCTGTGGATTCTGTTAAATCTCTTCCCTAATCCCAGTGTTCCACATGATATACCTTCATCACTTACCTTGTTCTTCCATTTCTCACATACTAACACCTATATTTAATCTCATCTTAACTACTTGCATTAAAAGTAAGCCCTAAAGCCACATACAGTTCCTTTCCAGATGCTGCTGTTGAATTATTTCCCTATGGATTTCACCTAACGTTCCGGCAATGTCCTCTGGCGCTTCAGTCCACATCTCATCCATTCAAAGCCTTTAAACTTCTTTTTCCAAGAAACTCATAAACTAACACCTTTATTCCCATACAAAACAGCTAACATCTGTGGACAAAAAGCCCCACTCAAACAAAGAAGAAATATCTACCCAGTATAATTTTTTCAACAGTGCACCTTTTAGCAGTTTCTGCATGTAATAAATCTGTGTTTTTGTTGCAAGAGCTGCTGAGAATGACTCTCATAAGAATATTTAATCCAAATAAATTCAAATGTAATGTCACAATTGGAGTAACTTTCATTCATTTGCACCAAACTGTAAAATAAATCTCCATTTAACAAGGGAATTATCTAAAAATAATATCAGCTATAACAACATTCCAAGATAAATATAATTCCTTCTTATCACCTGCAGTATCTTTTCCATCTTTTGCAATATTAGAACTTCATCCCAAATATTACTCAAAATCTTCACCATTGATACGATACCTTGCAATAACTAATCCAGTTAAGTTCTAAAAGTTAGGGGAAAAAAGGTATGAGCTGATTACTTCTAACTGTAATAACTTAAGTTTGAAGGGCAACCCTTAAAACTGTCCCTGGAAATATTTTTCTGAAATGTAAACCATGCATTTAGCAGTTTTCCTCTGAAGTATTTGATTAAAAGATCAGATAATAAAATATGTGTCTGATTATTAATATAGTATGCAATAAAATTCTTATTATTCATTGTATATTTATGTCCCTATCAACATATTACAAAATAGAAAAAAATCCTTCATCTCTACTGCACTGTTTAATTTTAAAGCATGTGCACCATTGTGACATTTCTATCCCAAAAGGGCTATATATGCGTGCATTAACACAGCAGTAATATTTCCCTTTTGATGAAAAGCAAAAATGCTGGATTTGTTTTACAGGTATTTAGCATAGTATGAAAGTCTGATTTTGATCATGCTCTTATCTCAGAAATTTCTGATCAATCAAGAAAGCATCTTCACTCAGAATTTATTATTTATTATATGGACTGAGTAGTGTAAGTGTGTGTTTGTGGGTAGCAACATCTTCCTTTATTTTAAGCAGCTAATTCCTCTTCTTCCCACCCTACCTGCACATCCTCCAGGTCTTAACACTAGATATCAAACAAACCCAAGTCATTTTACATTTCACCTCCCTTTTCCCAGTCAATGTTCCCAAACAATGTTCCAATTCCAGTGGTGCAAGACCTAACCTATCCCAGCCAGAATTCAAATTCTTGAACATGACTAACCAAAATGGAACAGATACAGTTTCTTTGCAGTGGCATCAACATCTCCCTGTTTGATTGGAGATACTCAATCTACTCTATCAGAGGACTTAACTTGATTTTTTTAAACAGATATATTGGCAGCTCATAGTCATCCTATAATTTGTGAAGATTCCAAAGTTCTTCAGTCTCTTCTAACACAAAGGTCAAAGTTTCTAGTTTGGGTTAAAAGTCTCAAAGCACCAATCATTCTGTATTCTTGAATTTCACCCCAGTCTTTTACACTTCTTTAGCCATCCAGCTCTTCCAGCTGTGTCCTTACCATATTCCTAGTGCGTCAAAATTACGTTCTAGCCTACATAGAAACGTAACATTAAATCTGTAGGACCAGACCAATGTCAATTGCTCTCATACCATCTCTTCTTCAGCAAGAAGGTTCCTGCTAACCAGAGGACACCAGCAGCAGATAAACACCTTCCCTGCTGCTCAGCCTGAGCATTTCACAAAGCAGACCACAAAATACATTACACACTCTGGTCAAATCCTGAGTCACCACCAGAAGTGACCTTGATCGCTGCAGAAATCTCCCCAATACTGCAGTATCTATAGCCACCTCTTTTCTCCATAGATACCAGAACATTTTACAGCTCTGATATAAATCCATGTCTTTAACAAAATCTTGTGTATTATAGCTCTTATTTAGTAAAAATAAACCAGACCTTTAATATTAAGTTAATCAGACCTGTTAATAAAAACCATATCCATTGGGGTAATGCTAAGAAAATGAAGCTGGACTGTATTCTTTGTATAAAGCATTACAGAAGCGTTCTGAAGCAAAGTTAAGAAATTAAGCATATGGAAAAAGATTAGCACACTGCCACAGGAATGTGATGTCTCATCCAGTCAGGTGTTCAGTAATTTTTTGATGCATTACAGTCTAAATAAGACTGAAACAGGTATTAGTAACTTCTACAAATAGATAGTAGAAAATTCTATCTACTGTCTATTTAGCCACCTAGCCAAATTACGTATTACTTTTCATATCTCCTTTTTAATAACTTTACTACTCCAGTAAATCTATCTTTTAAAGTCAAATATTGTTCAAAAAACACCACAAAAATAGTTGGCTAAGTGAAACAGAAAAAAATAAGGGAAAACAAAGACTAAGACATCCCACTATTCACTTTAGAACCCATTATTTCACCTCCAGTAGAGCTTCAAGTGGTTAAACCTGGACAGGATTACAAATTAGTCAGCACTGTATATAACCAAATTATTATATAGTTGGGCTCTTTATACAAAATATTATGACTTTACAAGAGCTCTGGCAGCAACATTTACATTTTACTTGGTGGTTAAAGAAAATTCCTGAGAAACTCCTGAAAATATTTCAGCAATAAACTCTTTGTTTTTATCAGCCATGAAAGCATTATTTCTGGGAAACTGTTCTTGTACCTAAACCCCCTTTCCTATTTTATTCCTTAGTGTACTCTCATAAATATCATTATAGTGGTGCTGCTATAACTATCTTGCATACACTGGTCATAAAAAAAAAAAAATACCAACAAACCTTTTACAATCATTACTTGAGCCAGTATAGTTTCTAGATCACATAACAAGAAACACTTTTTTTTCTTGAATGGGATTGGTATGGAATGCACTCCTACATAAGGAAAACCTTTGTGGGTTGTTTAAGAATCCACGTGAGAAATACAGAAATTTGAACAGATTCATGTAAAATCACAGCAAGGTAATGCAGAAGTAAATGTGAACAATGATCAACTCTGGTTTAATTAGTCTACTATGCAGCTCACACCCACATCAAGGTGCATGGGGAAGATGCTTGCTGTATATTCTCATGTTTGCTGTTCACTGATGAAAACATCCTTCTGTATCCTTGGATGAAGAAAAATGGTGATGAAAATGAAAGATGAGCACTGCAAAAATTAAGTAAAATGATCCATTACAATAAAGAAAACCTTTTTTTAAATCTACTATTTTCTGAGATGTTAATGATTGTTTTTGACTGCAAACCCACTCTGTTGCATAAGACTTTGCAAATGCATCTGATAGGGGGAGAGAGACTGACAAAATCAAGAGGCATATCAAGGTATTTTGAAGCAAACTTCTAAAAGATGTTCAGATCTTTTGAAAGGAATTATGCACCAAAATGTAGTGAGGGCACATGAACAGAATTATAGTGCTTTGCTTCAGGTCTAATACATAAAAGTTAATTTTATTTTTTGTTTATTGTTTTATTTCTTTACTATATTTTATTTCTTTGCTATTAAAAAAAATCCATTAAAAAAATTGATTTCTTTCCCCAAAATTAGAGAGACATTATTCCCAGGGAAATACGATAGCTGGAAGCTGTATGTGGCTTACCTATACAAACCCCTATGCTCACAACAACGTTGCTTTGGGTATTCCATATATGCATCTTTTGAGATACGAGGCTCAGATCATCTGAAGCAAAATTAAATACTGCCAGTTCTCATACCACTCAGAACATTTTTTATCATCTCTCCATCTCTGAAGTCATATTGCTACATAGTAATTAAATTTCACTTCCAAAGAGTGGAGTAAAATGGAAGATGATCCCACCACCTACCTGAAAACAGAAGATGCAACAAACAAGAGCTGCTCTTAAAAAGAAAGTTTAAAATGTATTTAAGTATAGTTTAAACGATTTTGTTCTAGGCTTGGCTTATGTTTTTAAAGTTTTGAAGGACTGACTGATTACTGGAGCTGGAGTTGGACTGAATGACTGTTCAGAAAGGATATGCTGGTAACTTCGCTTCACTTCTTCCCCTACGAAGCCATGTTTAGGACAGTCATGGTCTACGCTGTGGGATTTGGCACTAACCTACACTCCCTGCAGCCGCTGTGCACACCCGCTCACAGCTCACCCACAGGAGGGCGAGCAGCCACCTTCCCTCACCGCTCCCTAGCAGCCCCGGCTCTGCCTGCGCACCCCACGGCGGCAGTGCCTGCCCCCGGCAGCAAACGCGCCCGTGGGAGCAACACAAGCTGCCTGCAGCAAGGGCAGTGCTGCGGCCCCGCCCAAACGCGTCTCACCCCGACATTTATCATTTTCACACAGGGAACGATCACGCGTGGCGAGGACCGCTGCTGAGTGGGTTTGCCACTGCCTCACCGCTGCCCCAGCACCACCCACCCACCTGTGTTCGCAGTGCCTGGAACACGGTGTTAACACGGGCCGTGGGCTGAAACACTGACCAGACACACCGCAGCGCTGCGGGGCGGCGGGCATGGGCCTCCCGTGCTCACCCGCTGTCCCGGGCAGCACGGGAGAAGGGAGGGAGGGGAGAGACTCGGGAGCCGCCGGCGGGCAGGGCGGCAGCGCCGCGGGGGACGCGCCTGAGGGGCGAGGGGGCGGCGAGGGGGCGGCGAGGGGGCGGCGAGGGGGCGGCGAGGGGGCGGCGAGGGGGCGGCGAGGGGGCGGCGAGGGGGCGGCGGCGCCCCGTCCTCCCCCTGGAGGCGGCCGCGCCCTGTAGGGCCGGCCCCGTCCCATCCCTGGACCCGCGCCTGCCGGTACCTGCGCGGGGTGCGCGGCCGCGGGCGGCTCCGCGATCCACAGCTGCTCCTTGAGGAGGTGCTGGTAGCTGAGGCAGTGCTTCAGCGCGGACGGCACCGTGCCCATGGCTCGCCCGGCAGCCGCCGCCGCAGGGTGGGCGCAGCCTCCCGGCCCGCGCGCCAGCGGGCCCGCGATTGGCGGCGCGCGAGCGCCGCCGCGTCCCTCCCGCGCGGCTGCGGCGGCCGCCGCCTCACGCCCGCCGGCCCCGGGGCGCGCCCCGTGCCTATCCTCGCTGTGTCCCCCTCGCCTCCTGCTCCTCCTCGCCCTCTGCCCCTTCGCTCCTCCTGCCCCCCTCGCCTTCCCGGCCGAGGAGCCGCGGCTGCGGTGGGCGCGCTCGCTGCGGGCTCGGCCGGCGCCGCAGCAGGCTGCAGGCGCGGGACGTGCGGGCGGGAGAAACGCTGGGTTCAGCCGGGAGGGCCGAGCACGGGGACAGCCAGCCTCCTGCCACACATGCCCCTTGCCCCGGGACACCGGCCCAGCCTGACCTGGCAAGGCTTTAGGCAGCAGGAGCGAAAGAGGAACAAGGGAAGGGACAGGGCTGTTCCCAGACCAAGCCTGCGTGTCCTGTTCGGCATCCCTGGGCCGTGCAGCCGCTGCAAGATAAACCAGGTCGCGCTCGCTCGGGCGTCCAGCTGACACGAGGCTTCGTGCACACACCGGCATTTCTGCTTTCCTTTTAGGTAGCAAAACCTTAGAGCTTTACAAATGTAATACTGTTGAGGTTTCAACAGCTCTCTCCGCAGCAGCAAGTTACATATGCTCCCTTACTTTCATTGTAATGGATCATTTTAATGTCAGCCAACTTTCCAAACTCCTCTCAAGCAAAATTTGTTTCTGGATCATTTATTTTCTGGGGTATCAGAGATATTTTGTTAAATTTATTAACCTTTCCATCTATCATTTTCTGCAAAAGATTATCAGGTATACCACCAAGTCTGTTTCAGTTGTTTACAGATAGAAATTATGCTCTCAAAGCCTCATCTTTCTTTTGCAGTTTTGCATTTCATCCTTGTTTTTTTTGCATCTAAAAATGGTATTTCCATAGCCATTGTAAAACAAAACTGGATGCTGATTGATTGGCTGGGAAGCTTTTGTTTTTCAAGGATACTCATGGCTTTTCAGAAGTAAGATATTTAAAATCCAGTGTGAAAAATTAAAAATGTTACTGATGGCCATCTTTGCAATTTCAAATCTGGCCACTGAAAAGTGCCAGGAAGTTTTTTTACTGACAACTGTCTGATGCAGTTAGTATCTTTTCTGCTTTTTTTCCAGTAAAACATTTGTGAATCCAACATTCTTTTATTTTCACAGTTCAAAATTCCACTGAGCTTGCCTTAAATGGTGGCTCTAGGTATTTGCTCTAGGTCTTCTTACCTGTTTAGTTAGAGATAAAATATAGAAAAGCTGGCAAAAGAATCATGCCTTTCTTTTTTGTCTCACAGTGAGAGAAAATTTATCAATCATGTGGTATATGTGAAAGGCACAAAGGAAAGGCACTTTGTTAAGATTAATAATTTCTTTTTCACTTTTCTGTACATTTCCTAGCCAGCTGGAAAAAGGATAACTGCAATCACAAGAAAGTTAGGAGTATATCTGTGAATAAAGTGTACCTCTCCTACCTACCCCTCCTGTTCTTGAGTTACTCCAGCTCCAAAGTCAAATTTCATATGGCATTTAATCATCTTTCTTACAAATACCTCTGAAATTAGCTGCATTGTAATGCACCGCAGGTAGCTTATATATCAACCTGCTATTTTCTCCACATTAAATCCCTTCCAATGGTATTGTTTTTATGTCTGTTACTGTTTTGTTTTTGTAGGGCTTAAAACCTCAGTGGCCTCTTCCAGCCTCCATCCAGTGTGCATGTTTACTGTCACAAACCTGCTACAAGACTAAGAGTGCCACCCCATATTCTGAAAAAGGACATCTTTATCTGACCTCCCCGTGCTGTTGGGCAGAGAAGGAAAATATAACAGATACATTCTAAAGTTATCCCATATTGAGTTCCCATGTAACAGTTTCTCATTGTTTCTTTTCTGTTCTATCTCTTATTCTCCCTGCAATCAGAATTAGTTTTCACCTTTGCCAGTTTTGCACTGAATTTTTCAACTGGTCCTTCTAAATGCAAGGAGTTGTTTCAAAAACAAGAGATGTTTATATAAAACACATTCATCTGAAATATGCATGTTGCTTGGGAGAAGGGTGTGATAATCTTTTTATTGAAAAAGGCCCTACGTGTTAAAACCTCAAGAGCTAAAATGGATTGTTATTGCTAAACACAAGTCATGTTGAACAGCACAGAGTGAAAGAAACTCAAAGAGGATTGTGTTTTAGATACACACAATCATCTTGCCACTCTTCTTTGCTTGCAGAGGCTACAAAACTTACTCCACCCCACTTTATGAGTTAAAATGAAGGCATATACCCTTGTCCTGTGATAGTACCAATATATTTAGTAACTGAAGGGTTTGCAGGATCAGGTAAAGAATAATGGACACTTCTGGCATATCTTTCTGTAACAGCATGTGGGCCTCTCGTAGTCTGGACTTTTATATGCCCTGTACTGTTCCTTATTTTGATTCTGTGTATCTTTTGTTCAACACCGGCATTTTGGAAGACCTTCAGTTTACTAGAACACATGGAAGGGCTCAGATGTGTTTAGTGCTCTATCAGGATTGTGAGAAGAAATTGTGCACAACTGGCTTTTGGCTTTCCATTTGTCTCTTAAAACTGTTTATCATTCTGATACTCCTCTGAATTTATCATTGTCATTGGCTCACACTGTGTTCTGGTCAAAGGTTTTAAAACGTTTATTAAAAGGAATGCTTTTGACTGAAATAAATAATCTCTCATAGAAGTCATGCCACAAAGCCAACCAGATGGAGAAAACAGGCATATTTGTGTAATATGCAGACTAACTCCAAACACTATCACAGGAGGTGTTTCTGTACTCCTTATTGTTCCCATGCAGTTACACAGGTAGTTGGCAGTCAGATAATTAGGAGTGGAAATATAAAGCTGTTGGATTTCCTGCAGTGTAACACAAAAGCTTGGCCAAGAAAGGCATGGTAAAAATAGGTTGATCGTTTATAAGCATCTAAAAGAAAATAAGAAAGTTGTTTAAAGAGTGATTTGATGACAGCAAGAAGGACAGAATCAGAAGCAAGGGAGCTATTCATACTGATGATAATCATAAGTGCCAAACTGGCAAGCAGCCAAAGTGCCTACTAGGCAGGGATCAAAGACACATATGGTGAGTCTCAAACAACAAGTAAGCCATAGAATTCTGGCAAGCATTTCAGGAATAATATGCTCCAGCCCTGACAAAGATGAGGGCTAAAAAAAAGAACAATGGGGCTACCAATACTGGATCATACCTCAGGGAAAGCAAAGCTTTCATCATTTCAGTTTTATTGGAGAAAAATGTAGATAACTTCTCACACATGGTAGGTCTGGTTGATCTAAATTGATGGGAAGTGTAACATAATGTTAAAAAATATCCTTTACAGTTGTGGCAGTAAATCAGTATTCCATTAGCTGCAGCATCATTCAGAGACAGCATTCTTCAGAGAGTTAGTAATAGATTTACTTTGCCAAAGTAAAACCATATCCCAGGTGATAGACACCTGGCATTTGAAACAGACGCAATCAAGAAGAAAGCCCAAGTTAGCATCTTGCCAGATGTTAGAGCCTGTTGTTTTCTATTCTTTCACTAATTTGGTCAGATGGCAGGGTTTATGACAACTAGATCACAATGTAAAACAAGCAAACACAAAAAGGGACATATTTTAACTTTATTCTCACGCTACTATGCAGCATGAAAAAGGAGAAGGAAATTCTGTGAGGTTAGACCTGGTTTCATAGTTGCACACCCATACACAGAGTCATTAAAAAGGGGATGTGTCATAAGCTGTGTTATTTTACATTTGTAAAGGGTGCTGACTTTTACACTGGCAAGAATGGTACTCAGCAGTCCTTGGGACTTTGGGTGGTCTCCAAAGTACCAGCCCTGCATAGCTACCTAAGATTGTTATGAGGCATATCAAGGACAGCAGAGAATTGTAGCAGAAAGAACTCATTTATGGATAACATTTTCCATTTGAGTTATTTCCATAACTGACAGAAATGCTGCTGAACTAAATGTGTCCCTTGTCTGACTCCATCATTTAGACTGTGATTTCTTTGTTTCAGTGACCTGACCTACCACTTGACAGTATCAGGAGAAACTATGAGCCAATTCCTGAATGGATTTTCAAGGTGTTATATATATTTAAGGATATATTTCCTTTTCAGAGCAAGTGTTTTGCCTACTGTTATACAGACTTTTTCCGTCTCTTTTTTTCACATCAATGTACTTAGTATCTCCATCTCCACCTAGTCTTCTCTGCCAATAAATACTGATGTGATTTCTTATAGGGATTATATACCGAATATGCAGTAACCTCTGATTTCCTTCCTCTCTTTATGTTATTAAGAGACAACAAAATAGTACTGATTGTCGGTGAAGCTAGTTTTCTTGTTTTTCAAAAAAAGTGACATTTTACATAAAGTTGGATAAAAAGAAACTATAAATTACTCTTAGGAAATGTTTATTGGATAAAGAATGCTTTTATGCTATATCCATTGCTTCTCAAATAGAGAGCTTTTATCAGAGTTTAGTCAAAACAGGACAAAATAACCACCTGAAAATTGTACCTCCATTGGATTCTGGGAGTAATGCTTTCCATACAGGAAAAAAGAGTTAAAGGCCTGAACATTTTTTTGTTCTCTTAGGGTGCAATTATTCTGATTTATTTTAATTACATATTTTAGTATCAAAATGAGCCATCTTCTACAAACCCTATACAACTTCTCTATTTTAAACCTGTCTGGCAAATGAAATGAATTAGGCATTATCCAATAAAACACAAATGCATGTAGATGCTACAAACCCAAAAACTAAATTTACACGTTCTTTTTTTATTTATTTATTTTATTCTTCTAATTACTAAGTTAATGTGCAAAACATATTTTTCAAGATAGTGACCAGTCTGACACTAGAAACTTTGTATTTCTTCTGTCACCAACATTACTCAAGTTAGGACAAAAAAAAAATAATAGAGAAGTCTTCTGGTGCAGTATAGACTTTCTTAATTTGGAAACTAAACAGTAAAAAAGGCAGAGTTATTACTTAAGAGACAAAGAAAATTTTGTGTTTGCACATAAAGTTTTTTGCTCATGTTTAATATGGCAGTTTTGTGTTTTTCAATTTACTTCATATCATTTTGCCTAAACAATGTGCAATTAAAATGCATATCCACAGTAACTGAAAGCAGTTTTTAAATTATCAACACAACAAAAACTTTTAGACAAAATAGCACTAAATAATGAAAAATAAATTGGAATAGTGTGTAGTGTAGGATAAAAACAAATATCACATGTGCCATAATGCAAAGTAATCTGAGATCAAGTGTATGTATGCATCATTGTTTTCTCTATTTCTGTTTGTATTTAACTTCAGAGATCGAAGTTTTCAGCTGAGTCCTATGATCTAAAATCCTCTTTAGTAGTATGCATAAGTAGGACAAAGAATTGTATTTTTTGGCTTCAATCGTAAAGACTAAACCAGGCAAATAAATACTGTAACTCTAGAGGAAAGACTGACATAGGAATTACTGGAACGGTATTAACATTTAGAGATTTCCTTTTTAACAGAATGGTAGCAACAGCACTATAAAGTAAAAAAACTTAGGAAAAGTCAGGTTTCTTACATCTTGTTTGCTATCTTCATCACTAATACAAGATTTAGTCACATAAAAATTGATGTGCACTACTTCATGTTGCATTTGCAACAAAAAGCACATTCTTGAATCCACAGCATTCTAACAAAAAAGTATCTTTAAACTTCATTTAGGCACAAAAAAACTACAATACCTTTAAATTAAAATGCTAATGTGATATTGTGAAGCACAATACATTTTACTTTTGTTATGTTTGGGACTCACAGTGTTGCTTAGGCAATATTCTGGGAAACAAAACAATGTTCTTTTCCATTACAAGAATGCCATTTGTAGTTTCAACCATTCCATGCTAGCCTTAATTATTTCTTCCCCCAATTTAAAACACAATTCACCTCCAAAGCAGCATGCTTGTATACCAGGATGAGAAAATATTTGTTTCACATACTATATCTGGGATTTTTAATGTCTATGTGTCAGCTTATAGAATTATCAGAGAATCATAAAATTGCTTAGGTTTGAAAAGAATTTTAGAATAATTGAGTTCAGCCATTAACCCAACACTGCCTAATCTATCACTAAAACATATCTCTAAGCATCACAATTACTTGACAGCACAAGAATTCATAATTTTCTCATCTTTCTGACTGCAAATAATAACTTTTAGAAGTGTTAGTGTGGTCCTAGTACAACAGGGTGCTAGTTTTGGCTGGGATTGAGTTAATTGTTTTCATCACAGCTTGTATGGTGCGGTGTTTTGGTACTGTGATGTAAACAGTGTAGATAAGACACCCATGTTTTATTATTTATTCCTGATCATCATCAAATCTTTCTCTGTTTCTCTCAGTGGTAGACTGGGGGAGGGCAAGAAGTTGGGACACAGCTGGGACAGCCAACCGCAAAATTATCAACATGCTAATAAAAGCTGAGGAAGGAGGAAACAGGGTGACATTCAGGTTTGTGGCATTTGTCTTCCCAAGTAACAGTTGTATGTGATGGAGCCTTGCTTTGCTGCACATGGCAGGACACTTGCCTTCCAATGGGAAGTGCTGAGTTGATTCCTTATTTTGCCTTGCTTGCATGCACAGCTTGGCTTTCCCTATTAAACTGTCTTTATCTCAACTCACAAGTTTTCTCACCTCTGTGTTTTTGTTTCTCTCCTCCATCCCACTATGGGGAAGTCAGTAAGTGTAGGGGTAAACTGCATACCACAGTTAACTCATAACAAACAGATCCAATCTGCATGAGACTGCAGAGGAAAAAAATAGATGAGGACAGCATTAGTCAAACTCTTACTTTAGGCACTAAAATTAGGCATTGCCACATTTATAATCTTTTAGAGAGATATAAGCTGCCTGAGCTGCATTTTTCCTGGAGTAAATGGAGGGTTCTAGGTGTCCACATCACACTCAGGGAAGCGTTTGCTCCAGTTTAGGTGTAGACTTGTTTTTCCAGTGTGACGAAGGAAACTGTGGTGTTTTCTAGACATGGCAGTACGTGTACATATTGAAAAGGTAAGCACTGAATTTTGGCCACTAGGAAACATCAAGCACAGAGGAATAGCTACAAAGTTTGAAGGCTGAGTTTGAGAAACCTTCAGAGTATTGGACCTACACTTCCCATTTACTAGGAGACAATCCTAAATGCCAAACCAAATGTTGACACTGCGTCACTATATAGCCAGAAATTTGAGTGATAAGGAATCAAAAACAATACATAAAGTATTTCATTAGTTCTATAGTAATACATTAGTGTTACAGTTCTGACTTTGACCTTTATGTATTGCAGATCCTAGTGCAGCAAAATTCTTTAAGATCTATAGTTTTCTAGAAGGTCAACAGGTAAACAGATTTTTGGACTTAAAACTATTGTGTTTGGGGTTTTTTGGTGTGGGTTTTGGTTTGTGTGTGGTTTTGTGGGGTTTTTTTTTTGGTTTTTTTCTGCTCATGCAGAACTTCAGTTAAAATGTTTGAGGGGTTTTGCACCATGTTAAGGAATACCATTTGACACAATGCCTCAATTACTATAAATCAGATTTGTTATTCTGAGCTCAAGGAGAGCACTAACAGAGACTGGAGGTAGTATGAGTTTAGTGGGTCTTTGAGAAGCATGAGCAAAGGGGAACCATGGGGCACCATGGGGTGCCAGAAGACCCATCGTTGGCAGGAGAGACAGCATTACAACCACAGAGGCAGTAGGACAGCTCCAGTGCTTGACAGCTGGGAAGGGGAGCTTTAACTTTCTTTCACAATTGGTCCCAAAGAGACTTTGGCTCTTCAGCCTCATTAGTATCCATTTCCTGCTCCTTCTCATAGTGTTGTCACCACATATGTTCATGGGACAATGACTTTGTGTTCCCATTGTAAACACAGTGGTATTTACCCATGTTACATCTGAACCTGATGTAGTGACCACTCTATTTAAGTTGCCAAAACTTTTCTGTTACAAAAGTATGTCCAACTGTTTCTAAAAGGACAGAGATCTCCATGTCTTGTAGCAAGAATTTGGAGTTTAGCAGCAGTATAGCCTAGAGTCAGGAACATATCTTCCGTTGTCTCAGTCAATATCACTTTAATTTATAAAATGTTGAGAAATGTGATTTTCTAGCTATGTTTTACTCTTTTATGTTTGCCAGAGACTAACAGCTAAGCAATTTAATATTCCAGTTGCTCTGAGCAGACTTTTCTCTTGCATGTTACTCCAGCATGGGAAACAATACTGAACCTACATCTGGAGCCCACATAACTTAATTCCTGCCACTTCTCCACAACAAACACTCTCAAAGAGTAAAAATTCGTCAGACACTAAAGAGGAGTTCTGGAATGAAAATAAAACTTCATGCTTTTGGGCTTCAGACAATCTCTTAAGTATCAGGGTTTAGGATGAGACCTCCTTAATAGAGAAATAATCCAACATCTGCCTTCTGTAGGGGGATTTTGCACCTTTATGTAAAACATCTGGTGCTGGCTACCATCACAGACAGGATTCTCTGCTTCAGAGATTACACATTTGATGCATGTGTTTTTTATAGTATGGATAGAAAGTTCATAGGATTCTAATTCAGAAAATGCGAGTTCTAAAGGAATTTGGTTGTACCTGCAGACTATTTTATTTCTACTAAAACAATGATTTCCAGCAAGAGATCATTCAGGTAATGTGTATAAGATGCTAATGATGAACATATGAAAATATAACCACACTTGCATGCTTGCTTTGAGATTGACTGTATCCAGACATCAAATAAACATGTTTCCTATCCCAGTTTATCAAAAGAGAATAGAAATGTGGTTAGAGAAAGGTAGTCAGAAAAAAAGATCAACTTTTAAAAGCCTATTATTGACAAAAGAATATAAAATAAAGCCAGGCCCATTCCTTTTAGACAGAAAAAGATAGGAAAATATGGTAGACAAGATACAGGATCTCTTGCTGTTCTCTGTTTATGTGTGACAAGGAGTTAACATTGTAATTATGAAGAAGTGGGTGCATCGTTAAAAGCATTTTAAGAAAACCAAGGAAAATTTTTGTTTGCCATAGTTAGATATCTGAACAAATCATTGCTATGACATTTGAATAGTGATATGGTACAAAGAGAGTTCATTCAGACATTCTTAGAGGGAAAAAAGGTTAAAGCCAGCTCTAGCTGAAGAGGAGTAGGTGGGGATCTCTGAAGCTGGAGGTAAAATTCTAACCAGGGCAAAAATTTCTACTTCAAAGGATAATTTGATGAAGGCTTCACCTAGAAAGCAATTGTATGGAAAAAGCAAAAATAGCTGAAATGTCCTTTCTACTGGAAAATGTGCAGCAATCAGCTAAATTAATGAGCATTGCCTGATGAATAATTCAGCACCATTTTTCTTATTAATCCTGTAGTCTGTCTAGGCAGATTTGGGATCATTCTGTAGAAACATAAATTGCCTGTTAAGGGCAGTAATTATTGCATTATAATCAAAATGTGGTTTATCTGAAATGTACAGCCATGAATCATTGTGCAGCTGCTACTATATACAGACATTGAATAAATAATTCATTCAATAATTAAAGAAATATAAAATTTTTATTGTCAGTGAGCCTTAATGGTCTTTATGAACACCACCAGTGATTTGGGCTTTCCAAAATATGAATCAAAGTGAGAGTGAATGAAGTCCATAATCAATGAGATGCACATTCAGGATTAATTGAGCATAAGTGGCCTATTATTCTACATATTCCAACAAAAAATGGAGACCTGAGAAAAAGGTGTTTGAAAAAAATCTTTATGAAAAAATATAATATGTCTTGCTTAAATAGGTTGTGTTGCTAGGCTGAGAGAAAAGGGGGAGGAAATACTGAAAATGTATTTCCTAGGAAAAATATCTTAAACAGTGATTCAGTTTTTAAAAACAAGCTCACATTTTATTTCTATACCATTAAGAAAACAAGTGATTCCTTTGATTCCTAATGCATAATTGTGACAAATAAGAAAATTATGACTTTTTAAAAAAGGTTAATATTGAATGTACCATATTTTGTCTTAAAACTTCAAAAGAAGGATCTATCGCATGTCAGACAGAACACTTCAAGCTCATTACAGTGTTCTTATTACAGTACATATTTAGGTAATTCTTCACTTACAAGAATTATTTTCTTTGCATAAGGTATCTTGGAAGCTAAGAGCTCAGCAGAATTCTAAGAAGGACTACTGTCTATTTGCATGAAAAGATAGCTACAAAAGGAAGTTTATAAATAATAATTATAATAATAATATAATAATTTATAATTAATTACCCAGTTGACACTAGGTGGAATTAGAGACTTCTACTTAGAAGTATTTTTAAATTACTGTCTGATTTCCTATAGTAACAAACAGATTCCAGATCCTGAGACAGGTTACTTCCTCGATAGACCTTACAGCTGGTGTTAATTGTATCTTAATATGGACAGAAAAGGTATCTTAATTCATACATCTGATTTAAACAAAACACATCATGTGCACCAATATGCAATGTCATGTTTTTAATATCAATACTAATCGGGTCATAATTTTAAAGATTGATTGCCCCCTTTATATATGGTGCCATATATAAGCCCTTACATCTGTAGCACTACAAAAAACAGGACTATATATATACAATATCTGAATAGGCAATAACCATGATAACATGATCAACACTTGCGCAATTGAGATTTCACCTAGCAACACAGTGAAGGATGACATCAGAAGTCAATAAAGTTGATGGATCTGTGGCTGTGATAAAGTCGACTTGCTCCTGAAAATGCTGCCTAGCAGTAAAGGATGTCCAGGCAACAGGGACGCCTGACTTCATACGAGATATGAATCAAGACTTTGATAGTGATTCATCTTTTTTGTGGGGGCTGGGGGATAAGTAAGCAGAGCATCCTATTCTTGGTGTCACTCAGTACTCTGCAGGAGGAAGAGATCTCACTAGCAGCTGGTCATTGGGCTGGCTCCCATTCTTAGCCATTACTGGTACACTGCCCTGTACAGAGACATGCCCCAAAGTCTGTTGTCTTGCCCTGTGCTGCCAAAATACAAGCACAATGTAGAAGGAGTTATCTTGGCTTCAGAAGCAGGATTTGCCTCTAGGCAAAGGGAAAAAGGAAAAAAAAAAGAGAAAAAGCACTTTTTTCCCCTTGCAAAATAAGAAATCCTGAAATCCTGTGTAATGATAAGGTAGTTGGCCTTTGTGCAGATGTTGCATCTAGGGTTTGGAGGAAGATATGCTGCCACATGTTCACTTTTTCTCTACTCTTGCACACCCCAACAAGTATTTACAAAATCACAGAATCAATTAAGTTGGAAAAGACCTTTGAGATCATCAAGTCCAACCTATGGCCAAAACACCAACTTGTCAAATAGACTGCGACACTGAGTGCAACATCCAGTTTTCCTTGAACAATTCCAGGCATGCTGACTGCACACCTCCCTGGGCAGCCTATTACAATGCCCAGTCACCCTTCCTGTGAGAAACTTCTTCCTAATGTACAACCTAAACCTCCCCCCGTGCAGCTTAAGACTGTGTTCTCTTGTCCTGTTGCTGGTTGTCTGGGAGAAGAGACCAAACTTCAGCTCGCTGCAGCCTCATTTCAGGCAGAGAGTGATAAGGTCTTCCCTGACCCTCCTTTTCTGAACAACCCCAGCTCCCTCAGCGGCCACTCACAGGACTTGTGTTCCAGACCTGTTATCATTTGAGTTGCAGTTTTCTGGACATACTACAGCAGCTTAACATCCTTCCAAAATTGAGGGGGCCAGAACTGGACATAGTATTTGAGTTGTGGCTTTATGAGTGCCAAGCAGAGTAAAAGAATCACTTCCCTAGACTTACTGGCCATACAACTCTCGATAGAGACCAATATGTTGCTGGCCTTCTTGGCCACCTGGGCACACACTGGCTCATGTTCAGTCTGCCACCAGTCAGTACTCCCAGGTCCCTTTCTACCTGTTGTCCAACCACTCTGTCTCCAGCCTGTAGCGCTGCAGGGGGTTGTTGTGGCCAAAATACAGGACTCAGCACTTGGTCTTGTTAGACCTCATACTATTGGATTTGGCCCATCTATCCGGGCTGTCCAGATCCCTCCCAGAGCCCTTCTACCCTCCAGCAGATTGACATTCCCCCCAGCTTGGTGTCATCTGCATATTTGCTAATTGTATTTGTAACAGATGCAAAGCTCACCTTTTTATGAAGCCCACTATACTGTCACCCCTATTTCCTTACTTATCCCTTCTCAAGAGCCATCATATAATTTAACACAGAAATTTTCTATGTGAAACTTCTTCTGTACACAAGGCGCAAATATATCTTATGATAATATCTGTGAAACTATTTGTCTCTGGGATTTTACACTGCTGCCTCTTCCTGCAGTATTTGATTACTTCATATATAGAATCGGCAACAATTACTTTGCAAAAAAAAAAAAAACTCCCTTTGGACTAGAGTATGTTCTTGCAAGGCAAGATTGCAGTTGTTATAATTTTTGTTTAAATTGATATATTCTCAAATACTAACACTAGAAGCAGTGCTGTGACTGTGATGGATATGCACATGAAGGTTTTGGTCAGATGCAATATCTTTAGCAGTATTCATCAATATTTTTAGAAAAAGGCAGATGATCTCTTGGGCACATTAAGCCATCCTAGTCCATCAGTTTCTAGCTACAGGGTTAAGGAAGTTGACTAGTTGACAGATGCAGTCTTTTTATTATTTTTATGAGCAAAACAATAAGTCAAGGTTACAAATATTGTTTTGCAGCAGCAAGTTTCTTCACAGAAGGATTTTGTTAATGTAATAAGAAGTTTAATGTTATAGAAAAAAGGAAAACTGTTTTGTCTAGTTCTACCAGATTAATGGGTAAAACAAACGCATAACTTGGTTCCTCTGGAATACGATCCTGTAGATTTCCATGTGTTGCTGTTAATTTAATGCTTTGTATGTACATTTACAGCTGGATTCATGAGCTGAAGCTGTTAAATTTAATTTCTAGCAACCTAAATAGCTCATAGTCTAGTTTTATTATTATTCATACTTCTGAACCTTAAGCAATAAGACATTGCCTGTAGGGATGTTTTAAACCCACACATGACTAATCCGCCCCACGAGAGCATGAGCAAACAAGTGGCAATATATCCACAGCTGTTCTTCAGTGACTTTTTCTCATTATTCCTGCAGTCAAAATAGTATAATTTTAAAATTAGTGTAATAATAGAGAATAAAGCTTGGTGACTAACCTGATGAACTGTTTAAAAAATTTAGTAAAGCAAAACAAGACTGAAAGATAAAGCAGAGTGGAAGGCTTCTTGGTATCAGTTTTCACTTTTGACATACTCACCCGCTGTGAAAGTAGATAAAGGACATTTCCTACTGAGATGTAAACTTTTTAGACCTTGATCTGCAAGAATGGGGAAACCAGTCTGAGATGGGCCTTACTCTCCAACTGGAATTTATTTCAAATCATTTTGAAATTCTGAAGACATTAATCTTAGTGATAAAGTATAATATCTCAAATGAAGCACTAGTCTTCTATTAAAACAACAATTCTCTTTTATATTTTAAGTCTACTTATGTATTTTTCAGCAAAATACCAGTTATGCATATTTTTTCATGAAAAAAGACAGGCAGACTGCAGTTGTGTTATTCAATGTATGAGTTATGCTCTAAATTACAACTTTCAATTTGACCCATTTTGTTTAGGGGAAAGTCTCTGTATGGATGAAACCTCCCTCACGTCAGACGAACACTTCAGAGACTTGCCACCCAAATTTGACAGCTCAACAAAAGTGACAGGCTCAGGTCTGTGATAATCCTGGTGTGGCCAATCAGAAGAAAAGTGGAACAGGAAAGCAGATCTAGGGATGGTTGCTTATTATTTCTGCAATATATTTGTTTTTACCAAGATGCAGCTGGTTGTGCCACATTGTAAACCAGCCTCTTACTGTAAAGCAAAAGCAACTAACCTGAAAACAGCAAGCCATAAAAACATGTGAACATTGAAAAAACATGAAAAATTGATACCTAGTCTGAAAAGTTTATGTTTAATATTAACATAATGAGAGACAACTTTATGACTGTGGTGCTCCCCTCTCTTTTGGGAGGTGCTGAGCACTCTAAACTTAAGACACTTAATATTTTATAATGAGAAGCTGTGCAAGGCAGAAATAAATTTCAATATGCCATCAGGTTTCATTAACCAAAATGACACTGCTTGAGTGCATATATCCTATATACTAACTTATAAGAAAGCTATTAAAGTCTGTAAGTCCCTCAACACCTCCAGTGTCTGAGCAGACTCATTATTATTATTTTGTTCTATATAACAAGGCTGTTACACTAGAAAAGCATTAGGTACTGTGTTTAATGTAAAATTTGGAAATCTAAATAAGTGTAGCAATTTGTACATAGGAAGGATGCCTAGATGTACTAGATGTACTAGACATACTAGATTAGGATTTCCAATAATGTATTTTCTAGGGAGAAAATTTGCACATGTAAATGCATGCATATACACACACACCACACACACACTTGGAAGATGTTGTTAATATTGAGACATGAGCTTGCACATTATTCACATAATTAATATATTTCTACCAACATTCATATGTTGATGTATCTACATTTACTATATCTAAATTACACACAGTGTACTTGTTTACCCGTGAAAGCAGCACCAGACATAAGCAGTGAATCATCCTTTATAAACACTTGCAAGGACAAGTTTCCCTTTTGGCTTCTTCACAATTAGTTTGGCAGTGACTCAGGTTCATAAGCATGGATGCCTGATATCTTTAAGCACCAGACTTTACAAGACATTTGTGTGAGGCTAACAGACAAAATTAGAGAGGATACATGCTTTGAATGGGATTGGCAGGCATGCATACTGTGCCCTGTGCCTTTTCTAGAATGGCTGTGCATCTGCCTTAGTTGTCTAACAAGTGGTTTAAAGCTAACAGAAAAATAAACAGTTCCAGGTCCTCTGAATTTTAAGCTGTCTCATGCTGTGTCACAACAACTTCTGGTTTTATTTTCTAATGAACAAAAGACAAAGAAAATAAAGGGCATCTGTATATATTGCTCCATCTTACTCTTTCAGCTGTGTATTTTGCATAATGAAGCAAGGTTGAACAGCTTTTCTGTTTTATCAGTCCTTTTGATTTCATGTCTCCTATGTGGCAATGGGGAGTGTCAAAATCTGTTATAAAATCTCATAAAGTTTTGTTCTTCTCATTCTGAGAATCATCCCCAGTGTTTTTGTTCAGCTGGAGTTAATGATTTCTTCTTTTTCAATTATATATTTTGGGCCTGACAACTTCCGTATTGCCACAGTGAGAATTGATTTTGTTGGGTGCCAGCAGTGTCAAAAATCCCAAAAACTTAATTTTCCAAATTAAAAAATATAACCCATAAAAATATTAAACATATATTTTTCTATTTTCCTTTTATTTATATTTTGAATAGGTATTTTATTTTTATTGCTATTTTTACAACAAAGTACATCTGAAATACTGAATTTATCCATAACTCCAAAAACCAAAATTTGAATTTCAGCATAGCATCAGGCAGTTCAGAAAACTGGCCTCTTTAAACATTTTAGAATGGCTGGAAATATCATCTGCCAACACCTCTTAAACAGATGCATATCTGTGTGCTACAAAGGACAATGAATTCAAGTGCCCTTTAAAACAGTTATCCACCCTTCAATACAAGCTGAAGTGAAAGCCAAAAGACATTCATGAGACTGAAACACCACAGCTTGGACTTCCTCAAATTGTGTGCTGAAGAAAAAGCTGGGCTGTAAAAAGTCATGAGCTAAGCTTCCATCGACCTTTGCTCTGCCTTCTTAACTGTGAAGAGTGCAGTGCTTCAGGACTGTAGATAACTATAGTCATGCTTCAAGAAGAGATATTCCAGATGCAGGATACCTGCTTACGTGCATATAAGTACCAGAAAGGGGAAAAAAAAATCAAATCCTCAAACATAACATATTTTTAATGCATAATTAAGCAAAATAAAGTGGTTTAGGAATATCACTTCTTTTTGATAACAGAATTTTAAATTCATTTTTTTCAAACTCTAGACTGGCTCCTTTTTTTCAGTGGATGTTCTCCTGTGTTGGTTTCACAGAAATATTACATGAGGATGAAGGATGGAAAACCACCCTCATTTTTGTAATCCAGGTTCTTTCCTTTAGGTTGAAAGCAGTCATTTTTCCAGAACGCATATTGGAAGTAAACGGAATAGCATGCTCCATTTCTAACCCCGTCTTCTTTTCCTTCCTTCCTTCTCTGCTCTTTTCCAGACACCAGTTGCAAGTAATTTCTGTATGGCCTTCCCAGGCTGTGGAATTATTGTATTTCCTACTGAGTTTCACCAGCAATAGCAGAAGCAAATCTGTTACCATGATCTCAAGGGAACTACCTAAGTTATGTCTTGAACTTACAACATAACTAAAGATTTACAGAAAATCCAGAAAAAAGTATCAAATACTACTCCCTCCTAGCTTTATTCTTGATCTTACTATGTGTAAGATGGAGTCTATAGATGTATGTAAACTTTTGTTGCATATGTGAGAGACTTTTACAACTTAAAATTTACTAGTTCCTGTGATCACTGCAAATAAAATGTGGTGGCTTTTTGATTAAAAATTTTTGATTGATAATTTACTTTTTTTTAAACAAGTGTTTCTCATAGCTCAGATTGTTAAGATCTGCACCAAATTTTTCCTATAACTGCTGGTTTCCAGATGCTGAGATTTGCATTCTGCCCATACCTGTGCATCTCTGCAAAGCACTCTATTGAAGAAAGGCAGCAGAAAGGATAGTTGGTAAAATGATTAAGTCAAAAGAGAAAAACTGTCTTGCCTTCAACATGTAAGAAATAGAAGTCAGAGAACAAGGGAACCAAATGCTTCCCAGGAGAGTCACAGAAGGGTTCCACTTCTCCCATTGACATGAAATGAAGGTAGGAGAGAATGTCAGAGAGTGGGAAATAGGTGATTAGCATTTCAGAAAAGCTAGGAAGCAAGAAGCCCACTGGAAGGGACATGAGCCACAAATTTGATCATTACATTAATTTTTCAAGGACAAAGAAAAAATGTTGTGAGGTACTTCAGGGCATACACAACAGAGAAAATACAAATAAGTTGTAACTGGGAGAGAAGGAGACGTTTTCTCTGCCAGTGGGCTTTCAGTTTTCACCTAGGTGTGGATTTAGAGAGTAAGGGAGTGTTGTCAAGGTTGGGGACAGTTCTTTATTTTGTAATCAGGAAGGTCATGAAATTTTAAGATTTTGAACTGAGGAATGATACTGTCTTTCTCAAAAAGAATCCATTCATTATATGTATCTCATGTCAGAACATCAGTGAAACTGGGTTTGATCCCCTACCAAGTTAGCAGGGGGAGATCTTTTTTTTTCCTTTTTAACTGAAGGCAGAGCTTTAAAAACCTACATGGAATCCAGAGGGTTGCCTATACATTTTCTGTAAAACTACTGTGAAGATGGAGGTATTCTCTTTTCTGTCCTTCCCCAGAGCTACACCTTCCATAAATTATGTCACTGTATTTGTGAAAGGCTTTCTTGTGAAAGGTTAGAGGGGGAAAAGCTGAAGCAACTATAGGTGAAGGTAAAGTCAGTACTCAAAGGGAGTGATAACAGTGTCTGCTTTTAACATTCCTCAGCATCCTCTCCTTCCTTGAACTGAGGCCCCCAGTACTTATTATAGCAAAGTTGTTCTCTTCCTGTAAGCTACATGTAAGGTCTTGATTGCTTCACCATATTGAAGGCAAAATACATACTTTGAAGAAAGCACAGTTCATATTTTAAGGTATTTCATCACTCAAGACCACAGCTGGCCAATACCAAAAGAACAATCAAGAGACTAAGGACTGCCAGCAAAGAACAGTTCTCCACATCAGAGAATCAGACACATTTGCACTCAATTAACACTTTGCTTAAAAATAGACAAAGATAAGCCCTAAAGAGTGTGGTACTCAGCAACCCCATCATTATATATACAATAGCAATGCATAGCAGCAGTTATCATCATGCCTTACCACTCCATTTGCTATAACAACAAAAACAACCACTATCAATCCTTATCATGTTTGGATATATTTGGAGATAATATCATAAAGCTGTCTCTGTGATATGGTCAAAGGGATGATAATCTAGTTTGTTTTAAAAGTGAAATTTATATAATCTTATTATTTTCTACTTAAATTCCTTACTAAGTGCTGATTAAGCATAAGCCTCTGTAATGTATGTGTGGGAAAGATGGCTTTATGTCACTTTCACTATTCTTGAGGTTCAGCAGAAACTATTTTGACTATTGTCGAAGTTAGCACTGCTTCAAAATTACACAAATCTGTGCATAGAGCCAAAGATACAGGAATCAGTGGAGTGCAGAAATGCCGTGGACTATCACGATATCCTTAGGGAGAGCCCACTTCTTTTTTTATGGCTGGAAGTCAGTTGGTACATAGTTTTTCATTCCTTTTCTATCCCCATGTCATGGAGATTTAGGTACACGAGAGAATTCAAATCTGCATAGATCAGCTAATCCAGCAGCTGTTTTGCAGCACCTGAGTAGTGCAAACCAGAGAGAATTAGGCTGAGAAGAAAACTTATATTATAGCAGGTCACAATTCAGTAAAGCATTCATCCTCACCTCAAATATTTCCATCTGCACAGCAGTATCTGGAGAAGGCATACAGCATCTACAGAGCACTCAACAAAAGAGTAAACTCTTTGTCATTTTCCATGGCAGCTTTCTAATGAAGGAAAGCACTTGTAGAACAGCAGTAATAACTTTCCTTTTACAGAAGTACAGTTCACTTGAGATGGTTCCCACATGGAGAAGAAATGCCTTGGATTTTTTTAGCATTTACTTGGCAGTTGGGACCTATTTATTACTTCATATACTTGAATGTAATGGCAGTTAACACACAGTTATGATGGGGAAGTGATGTAGGATTCTAAAAGATACAAATTGCAGTACATATTAAACGTTAATTTGCTGCCAATCTCAAACCCTTCAGCTTTTTTAGGGCTAGAGGGCCCTTCCAGTAGTGTGGTGGACATGAGCTATATTAGCTGTTGGTCAAACCCAGTGCTGCTAGATAGCTCACTGGGGGAATAATATCAATGTGTTCTTTTCTCTTTGCACTTTCCTGATGCTGTGGAAAAGACATGCATAAATAATTGCCGTTTTTGTGGAAGTCCACACGTACAATACCTGGCTTCCATGCCAAAGTAGAGTTAGGTGATTTTCAATATTTTCTTTTGTAGCAATATGTTCTCTAAATCCTAATAGTTTTACTGATCACAGTGAAAGTAGTGGAAAATATGACAATTAAGTGTAAGATTCGGTGCATGATTAAGACACCTGAATTTATATGCAAAATAATATACAAGTAAAATATATCTACATGCAAATGTCTCTCCTTATGCTAGGCACATGAACCCCAGTGGCAGCCAGGAAAAACTTAACAAATGCAATTCTAAGAAATGGAAAAGTCATTCCCAGCTCCAGGCACAAAGAGGTCACTCTCTAGACTGCTGATTAGATAACTGCTATCACACCAGCTTAAATACCCTTACTGAGATTCAGCTGCCTAAATTTAACATGCCTGCTAACAAAATTTGAGATGCTGTAGTCCCCTGGATGCCCATCTAGAGGAGTAGTCTCCTGCAGGCCCTGTGGCATCTGCCAAACACGCCACAGATGTCTTGGACATCCCCGAGCACCTCAAATTAAAATGCTATAAATAGGAGATTATCTTCAGCTTCATTCCTTTAAAAGTTTGGGATGCTTAATTAAAGATTAAAGAGATGCTTCCCTCTCATGATGTTTCAGTTTGAAAACTGAGAGCAGTTTTCTTTCTTTCAAGGAAACCAGAACAATCAAATGCCTTCTGTTTAGTCCATAGTCCAGTGGTAGCGATCCACATCCTGCCTCAGCAGAGCTGAGCACTTGTATTTAACTGCAGAAGTTCCTTAGCCATCAGTATAATTTTTCCAGGAGCAAGATTAATCAGCAGGCTGTGGAGTTACTGATGTATTTAATCACAGCCACTGACCAGAAAACATTTAAACGGGCAGTGGAAAACATTAATTAAGCAGGAGAAAATGACAGCTCCTATTCCCTGAAACCTCTGAAGCCTGGCAGTTTAGAAACACTGTTAGATTCAGACCCTTTCAGCCAAAGGATGGAACTGAAACCACATTTCTCAACAGCCATAAGTGCATTGTCTACTGTGGAATTCAAAATTAAATCTCTGCTCTCTCTTCACTTTAAGATCGAATTGTCTGTGGATATGCTGAGAAATAAAAGTTGTGATACTAGAACAACTTTGAAATCATAAGTTTAAATCCATAGGAATATTATATACTGCAGTTAGTTGAGTAAGAAGTCAGAAAATCTGTGCTTTAGAGTTAAGCAGGTTAAAGAGGCATTTGGGTATATAAATTCCTCTTTAATCTCCATTAGCCCAGTTCTTAAGTAACTGAATAATTTGTCAGGATAGTAATTGTCTGGTTATATAAAAAGTAGTTGATTTAAAATGTTCAAAATCTTAAAAATACTTTAACCTCAATTTAGAAGTGAATTATCATATTTTGTATATAAATCGTTTGTGAATAAACATTTGATTTTTCTGTCTTGTACCTTAAATCATTATACTGCCTAAGGAAAAAGAGACATCAAACACAAAAACAAAATCAAGCATATTATTATTTTATTATTTAGTACTGAAGTATAAAACTGTAATGAACTGTCACTGAGAGCCTCCTGCGATGAAGTCAGCTAATCACTGCAGAAGTAAATATAGATTGGAAATACAAGGGAATCTGGAAAATAACTATGGCTATTTTTAGATAATGGCATCCTTCCATCCTTGAATGATGATACAACAACCTTTGAGTTGGGTAAGGAACTTGGACTGAGTTCCATGCAGCACGTGTATTCTCAATAAAGGACAGTTCACAGAAACATGGATCTGAAATTTTTCTTTTGTCTTTTACTATTACCACCTGGAAAATGGTATAATGATTTCTTTTTCTTTTTAGTTACATTTTTCTTGCCTCTCCCTTTAGAATATTTGTAGGTTTTTTTGAAAGATAACAGCAAATACGAGTGCACTGGCAGTCTAATAGTGATAAAGCACATGAAGTCCAATAGTTGTCTTTGTGTTCATGAATACATTTGTGCTACTGAAGGGTTTCTCAGCGTTCAAACAATGCACATATTTAGTGAATTATTTAACTTTTATATATTTAAATGAGAAACATTCTGTGCTCAAGGGAAAAATCGAGGATACAGTCTGAACTGTACTGTACTCAGGTTCAAATGATGAGCATCTTTCACAAAAAGGAAAAAAATGGTCTCTTAGGCAAGAATGGATTAATTTTTATCTTAATCTAGTTTATAGAAAAGCATTTCCTCCTCTTTGATGTGGTATATCCTAAGTGAAAACATCATGCTCTACCCATCAGAATCATGCAAATGGTCACTCTTTCTTTTGCACTGATGTTACAAAAGGAGATAGCCTACATGGCTGGAAGGTATCCATGATATTAAACAGTTCATGGGGCTGTGAAGTGCTGAGAGCAATCATGCAGAGCAACAGGCCACAGGAATGCAAATCATCCACAATGCCAAAAGTGGAGCTAGCAGGTGGCCTTTCCTATTCATCTGATGTCAACACACTGTTCAGATCAAGCCCTTTTAACATCTGGGTAGGCCCACTATTGCTATTAATTAAATATAATACTGCCATTCAACATTCTCGCATCCATGAAAACCACGCAGTAAAAAGCATATCTTCTGCACACTGTGGGTCACTCTAGTTATATAAATAAATAGTACCATTTAACTTAGATTGTGAGGTCGTTTAAATTTCATATACTTTCCATATACTGCTCAGTTAGAACCTCTTTGACATTTCAGTGACTGACCATATTTCCATGGAAAATGTTCCTGCTCCTTCAGAGGATTTAGAAGAGGGGAAAAAAGCCTTGTAATTAACTTTTTCTACCTTTGAAACATTTCCACTGTAAAAGATTTTCAACAGAAACATTTGTTCTCAAAATTAGTTTACAGAGAGAATTTAACTGTGTTAACATATAAGACATGGAAACTGTCATAATATCTAATTAAATTATTACTGACGTTCCAATCAGTAGCAAAAAAAACATCTGTAGCTGTAATTCTACTACAGAGCAAGTATAATTAAATCTATTCAGTAATGGGTAGCAAGCTATTGCAGAAGTATACTGCAGTTCTTTAGAAAGCTAGAATGCTTCAAATATCTTTTACAAGTATAATAAACCTATTTTTAAGTGGAAACATGAATATTCTTCTGAAGACCCTTTATTAGGATTTTATTTCAATTCATTTATGATTACATTAGTTCTTCTGTTTGAAACAGACTGGAAAAAATAACTGCCATCATTCAGAGCCCAGGACAGAGAAGGCTGTAAGTGTGTTTTCGTTCTATCTCTATGGAGAGCTAACGGTAACAGCATGCTTCATTTTTATTTCAGGAGATAAGCAAAATAAGGCACACAGTGGAGTGTTTTCTTGAACAGAAACATTTTCCAGAACTGGAGCCAGAAATGTGTGACAAAGCTGAAGTGCATTATTGTAAAAAATTAGGAAAATAGATGACTTGGGAGGAAAGTAATGGGATGTGAAGCATTTAATGTAAGGTCACAAGGTCAACTGTTGGTAATGGACTGGGAGTTTTTACGTGAATGATGGCTGCTGGGTAACTCTGTGTAAAGAGAGATGGATGTCCAGCCCCTAATGGGCAGATGTGGTCACCCCAGAACTCCATCACAGTTACATTTTTCTCTTTCTTCAGTCAGAAAAGGATGCATCCAACTGGAACCTCAATCTATGGTGCCATTTTTAACCCTAACCCTTTCCCATCTTTGTTGAGGTAGACTGATGTTTGGAAAGAAGCTTTGCCTAAATTGGTCTAGTTTCATGCTCATAACATGGATTTTTGCTCTCCCTCCTCTAAAGGTGAAGTTAGTACTGAAACAACAGTTTCTCAGAAAGAGACAAAACCAGCAACACATTGAAATTCTGTCTCAGCTACTCTTTATGTCAGAGGTTGGAATATAAGCAGTATTTTTTCTACTTCCTTGGGCATGCTATCCAGCCATAAATTTAATCTCATTAATTCAGATGTTCAATAGCATATATTACAAATAAACAATGTCTACTTTTCATTCATTATTCTGATATAAAACCCCATATGTCTACTAACAACCACACTATGTACAAGAAAATGGTACCTCAATAGCACTTTCAGAGAAAACATCAGGTTTCAGCTGCATAATATCTTGTTTTGCAGAAGATTATCTACCTAAAAGCCCCATTAAATGCTTTCAGAATTGATGACTGTATAACATTTCCCAATGTTAAGTTAGTCTAACTGGAAGCAAAAATATGTGGTCCAAATATGTTGCTGCCACTGTGTAAATAAGAGTTTATTGGCCTGCTTGAATAAAAGAGGTTTAGAGAGTGCTGCTCTTACTGAGGTCATTGGCAAAACTTCCATTGACTCCACCTGCCACAGAGTTAGGTGTGGGGGCATGAGATTTTCTTTCTCTTTTATGGACTATGGAATTGAGTTGAGTTGAAAGGGGTTGGGTTGCATTGTGTTGGGTTATGTTGGGGGTGGTTCCCTGCACTGAAGAGAGGGGAGGAGCAGAGAAACTGTTGTCCAGGACCTTGACATTTCTGAAAAACTTCAGGGCAGGAGGCATCACACTAAGTAGAGGTCTGCCTAGTCAGCTGATGGCTCTTGAAAACTAAATATATAACAATAATGCAAATTACTCCATTCTGATCAACTGGCAGCTGATATTAGGCAACAAGAGACAATAGATTTACCAACTACATAGTTAGGGAGCAGCTATATGTGGTTCTGCAGTTCAGACACCTGGCATTGCATTAATGTATGAACAGAAAAAGAACACTATCATTCATTTTGTTAATTGCATAAAATTTCTACATTTTTCCATTCTGAATACATCTGTTTCATATATTATGAAATACTTATTTTTGGACATAAGGGAATTTGAATATATACTTAATGAAAGATCTTATCAGATATCTGTCTTTTACCGAGATATGCTTTCTATAGTTTGCAATCTCTTCGGCACAGGCAGAAACACCATCTGAAGTAACCAAAAAGAAATAAGTATCTCTAAGTATAGCTTTAAGTTTAGGTTTACAAAATTTTGAAATCTCGGAAAGATAGCAGAAATAAAAGGCTCCAGATTTGCCTTAATTTATAAACCATTTTGGCCGCTATACTTATTCAGAATGTTTGTTATCTCGTGTAATGAACTGTTCTGGTTTTGAAAACAAATCATTAGAATAATTTTCACAAGCCTTAGGAGTTAGTTTTAAAACCAGCTGAAATGCTTCTCCTACCTATGTATGTCTTAAAAGTCCTAAAGTCACTTAAAAATTGGTATTTTGGAAACCCTCTTTAGAGTGCAGATATTCCACCTCCAATTTTAAGAAGGTTCAGCACTTTTTAGTCTCTTTTAGGTACTTCAATAAAATATATAGGTTTTCAGATTCATTATATTGAATCCTCTTTTTTGATTAATTTTATTTTGGAAGTAATTTTGCTTTGGAGGTGTTACCTCTGTTATATACTTTGTGAACTGTTGTACATCTGTCAAATCTACTTTGCAAATACGATACTCTTCAGAGTAATTCTGAGGCATTCATACAGAATTCAGCTGAATTAAGTGCTGTAATGAAAATTCTGCCCAAGTGTATTTTATACTACACTAAGTATTTATTTCAGAATTCAGTTATACCTACAGGAATATATTCTATGTCTCATTATCTGGGAATGACAAAGATGCACAGTGTTTTGGCAGAATGATTACAACTCTGCTAACTAAGTTAATGACTTTGAAGAGGAAATTGAGTCAAAATATTACATACAGACTGAATTTCTTCCTCTGGTTTACCAAACAATGGCAATTACTTAGTAGAAGTGTGAACAAGAAGGTTGTTATTTTTTTCTATCTCTATACAAGATTTTCTGCTGCAGCTATATTATTGGAAATGTAGCTGAAGAAAAATAAGAAAAAGAGTATGATAATCATGGCTAGTACTCAGTAGGAGCTAGGCTATGATCCTCCTGCAGTACAAACAAGAAAGAAGGGAAAGAGAAAGAAATTGCTAGGCAGAAGGATGGATTGCCTCAATATTTCATTCTGAATATGTTTTGAGAAGTAGCAATCTTAAATTTTTATTCTCAATTTTTTACAATCTTAAGTGTCTGATTAGCACTGAATAAGAAAAATAAGTGACATTTCTGTTTGCATTTCTTGCCATTTACATCATTCAATCCTAAGCAGAATTCATTGATAGTCTCTCCTCTTTTTAGCTGTAGTGAGTTCAGTTTTACTGATTAATTGACTACTTCAAGACTTCATATTCAAACAAATTCAAATTTACCATCAGTTTGAACTAAATTTTGTTGTTTTATTTGGGTGTTTGATTTATGAGCCATTGAGAAGAGTTCTATTTTTAATTACGTTTTTTAATATCTTTATTTTTACATTATAATTTTGCAAAATAGTTTTTTATCAAAATAACACTACTGTTAATATTAAATATATTGCTGCTGTGCACGTAAAGAACAAAATATACAAAATCTGACTGAGAATTTAATTCCTGTTAAACAGTATTATCATTTTATTTATAATTTTGCACCTCTTAATCTTTAACAGCTTTACTATTCATAACTTACTGACCTGTCCTTTTGTCTTTATTAAGAGCAAGCTAACACATTCCTTTCTTATCTTTCTGGCATCTTGATACAGTGAAACATTTTAAACTTTTAAAAGTTTTACAATGTGTTATATGATAGTTCCCATAGAATTGCCAATGTCTTATCTTTAAAAGAGTTTAGAAAACTGTATATTTAGCAGATATCCAAAATGAACTTACAGACAAGCTCAGAATAGATCTCCTACAGATTCCTTAGTCTGGTTTTCAATAATACAGGGCAAGGATTTTAGGGGGAGTGGGTATTTACTAGATCAATGGTGTTAGAAATAGCAAATACACTTAGAATGTGACTGATCTGAAATGCAGGCAGAAAAATTCAAATTAATTGCAGACTGATTTTAACTCTTCTGAATTAATTATGTTTTTCAGACTATTTGAATGAAGGAGAATGTCACCAACAGGAAAACTTATGAAGTTCTTAGTTCTTAAAGAACTAAGAGACACATATTAGGGAACTTTGTTCTCGGAAGGATTATAGTTCAGAATTAGTTTGTTGTTTTTGGTTTTTTTTTTTAATGTAGTTGAAATGTAGAACATTCTCTTCTATATATTACAGTGAACAATTTCTGTCCTGAGATTCCCCCAACACCTCCTTGTTGAAAGCAAGCCAATGGTTATGTCAGGCAGGTAGTTAAAGAAACTTTTCCAATATAATCAGGATACCAAAATATCAGGTATAAAGGGGAAAAAGCAGTTTGGAAAGAAGTACAAGTGAATACAGAAATGAGTGGTTCTCCAGATGATCCTCTGCATACAGCAACCTGTGCAATTCAAACTGTAGTCCATTGTAATATGCACTTGGTGTGAACAGTATTCTCTTGTTTGGGCACATTCTGAGAAGAGCCTTTTGATGTGTCTTAACTACACCTGATTTGCAGTTGTAGGAAATGGAATTCATGACACTGAGTCAAGACTCTGCATTCCCAATAGAATAAATTGAGAAAGACAGCCTTCATGGGAAGGTGTGGATAACATTAACCTAGATGAGTATGAGGGACAGTCAAAGGAGAGTGCTCAGACCTCTGACCCTCACCCATACTTCACTGCTCTTTAATATGGGTTCTGATGTTCAAACTGCTGTTCTAAAGCATTACTTTTTTTTATGTAAATGGTTGCCTGTTCTTCAGATAAGAGGTGACAGTAGTACTACCACTGTTCAGCAGTATTCTGATGCTTATAGTACACAGCCAAGGTCCCACCTTAACTTCAGGTGATTTGGATCCTTATCTTCTTCAGAAAATGAAACCCTTTAGTGACTGTTTTGCTGAAGGTGCACCACTGGACTGCCAAGAACACAAATTGTGGAACCTAAATGAATTATGTTTCTTAAAACAAGAGTGAAGAGACACTGGAATATATTGCCTAGAGAAGTTGTGGATGTCCCATCCCTGGAAGTATTCTAGACCAGGCTGGATGAAAACCTGAGCAACCTGGAAGGTGTCCCTGCCCATAGCAGGGGGTTTAGAAATAGATTATTTTTAAGGTTCTCTTCAACCCAAACAATTTTATGATTGTACAGGTGCTGTGTACATACGATCAAGAACATGCTTGCATTTTTTATCTATATGCTTTATATGCATAGAAAGAATAAGAACATAATATTGATAGCAGAGACTAAACAGATACTTTGTTATTAGATTAAGCTGATAGATATGGCTAGAGAAATATTTTTTTAAATCAGTGTTCTGATGCTAATTATTTCTTCAATTAACTTCACAAATATAACCATCATAATTTTCACTTCATGAAGAGCTGTGTTTTAATAGATTACAAGAATCACTGAGTGCACTTCACTTAATTCTATTGACGTGACTAAAATCAGAAAATGTGAGCTCATGTCAGACAAAGTTATATTAATTTTCAGATTATTAATATCTTTTGGCTTGTGACTGTCTATGCTAATTTTATGGACAACAGGTTTTTATAATTATGGCTCTGTAAAGATTCGAATAAAAATGAGTAACTACATCAATTTGCAATACATTAAGATAAAAATATCTATAGTCTTCAGAAACAAATTTGGCAATAAATTATTATGCTTTGACTGAACAATTCAGTATTTGGCTTCAAGATCTTCTTAGCACTTCTCTCATCCAGGCTCCTATGAAGTGTTCAAAATATGCAGAATGATACATGGTGTTCTGTTTAATCACTGAGCATATGAATTGATGGGAGTTTTTTAGATGGGAAAAGGGGCTCTGAAGTGTATTTTTACAGTCTACACTTTTTTACTCATGTTTAAGCAAACACAGACAAGCCTAACATTGTATATTCCCTTAGTGAAAGAGTATTATAATCAAGCTGATATTCTTCTCATTTATATAAGCATGGGAGCTTTTTTCCTGTTTTGGAGTCTTATTGACTAACATAACCCATCTGTGACAGCTGCTGTTGATAAAGCTTTTTAAAAGCTGCTCTACTTGAAAACATCATGTGCTGTTTTAAGGGTCCTTTTCTTCCTTTCACAACACCAAAAATTATTAGAAATTATTAATTGGCTTTTTAATCTGGCATTTCCAGTATCTAAGTGAGTAGGTTCATAATCAATGGAAGGTAATTCTAGTAAAAAGGAGCAATCAAACAGGATTTTTTTCAGCAGTTGATTGGAAACATATATTACACAGATAATAGACGGTTAATTAAAAAAAAAGTTAAACTGTTCAAGAAAATTTTGTAAAGCAGACACAGTAATAAAAGATTACATGTCAGGAAACAGAGAAAAATGCACATTGTGATTAAGACTTGTAAAAAAAATTGGATTGCATTTTCTACTAATGCAAACTATAAAGTGTTTTCTATATTTATGTTTTATTAAGCCATAAATAAAATCACATATTTAAAATATATACTAAAAGGATGGAAATGGTATTTGATCTGGAAATTCCTAAATTATGAGTATCTGAATAAACTATTAGATTACTATTCCTTTATGTATGAAGAACGTCTGGGTTTTTAATTTTAAAGGAAATTTAATAAATAAATAAATAAATAAGATAAAAGAGAAACCTGATAAAACAGCCCTTTGATCTCCCACTAAACCAGACAAAGTTTCTTCCACTTGAACAAATGAAGTAACTTGATATCACATTTGGATGGGTCTTCTTTTTTGTTGATTATCACTGGAAGTGATAGGTCACATTGTTAGCATTTGCTGATAGTGAGTTGATAGTGGGGACAAGTGTTGGGCTCTGGATGGAGAAGAGTTGTCTTTGGTGAGTAAGGACTGCCTGCTGTGATATACCCCTTCTGGTCCTTCTGAGCCACCTTGATTTTGGCCTCTTCACCAATCAGTATGAAAATACAATTACTGAATGAGTTTTGCTATAAATACCCTTACTTTTTTCTTGCACAAAGAATCTTTGTCCTGGAGGGATTTGGATACTCCATTGTGTACTTTTCTGGTCAGGGAAGTAGCTAACTGGGCTACTGAATGCTGAGAAACATCTAAGGAATGGCTACAATGCACAGGCAGATTTGGAAGTGTAGTGAATGCAAGACATCACAGAGCAAAAGATCAGTGCAGTAGTTTTAGCACACAAGACAAAAATAAATTAAAAAAAAATAAGGTGTGTGTGTATATATATATATATACATACATACATACATACACATATATATATATGTATATCACAAATTTAGGGCCACTAGATTGAGTATTATATAGTATGTATGCAGCCAAGTTATCAGGTGTCAGAGCTAGAGGGTGGTTCCTGGCCCTTTTAGACCACTGAATGTGGGTCACAAGCATAATGTGGAGCTATCAAATGTATGATACATTGTGAGGCAGGTCCTAAGGACTTGTAGGATGGGAGTCAGCCACTTGAGCTCTGGCAGCAGTAGAACCTGGAGCCCTGTCAATTAAGGGACACTAGAGTGGAGTTTACAACCAGTTGATTTTCCTTCAGGTCGCTGTAGCAACAGCAAAGATCCTTCTGCCCCCATAGATCCTGTCTGACCCATAGATCTGACCCATAGATCCTGACCCATAGATCCGGTGTGCCCCATACAAAGCCGCAATTACAGGGCAGGTTGCAACTTCTGATGTGTTCCCTTAAATCTCAGCCAGATTTGGACACATTATCAGTGAAAGAGTATTCACCTAGATTAGCAGCTTGCCAATTTGCCAATATGAGCTGGCAGACACTCTTACTGTGAAGGCATTGGTTCTCACCAAAGAGCTGTGTTTTTTAATGTGGCAAAAGAACTGCTGAAGGGGTTTGTCTGATAGCTTCAAATAAATACACACATGCCCCTTACAAACTTCTGAATTGGAGGTTGACTGTTGACTTGAAATATATTGGATAAAATAGTTCCATTTTGGCAACTGGAAATTAGATTTTGTAGTGGAAAGTGTCAGGCAATTTTAAATAAGCAGAGCTGCCAGCCCTGCTGGTAATAAAAAATTGTACATACACAAATGCACACACATGCACTTCCTCAGAAACCTCATTTGTGCCCATGTGTCTGCTCCTGGGTAGACTCAGAAGAGCTGGCCAGAGGCAGATGGGGAGAGAGTTACAAGAGCAAGAATAAGCAATCTGGAGTCAGCCAGAAAATGAGGCTTCTACCTCTGCAGATGTTGCTAGTAGGTCATGGCTGTGCCGCATGTGTGAGTGACAAACTTGAGAGCTACGAGTATTTAAAATGTCTTCCAGGTCATATGTGTGCAGACATGACCAAAGGGCAACAGCAAAGCTGGACATCAGTTCTGCTAATGGGGGTGGCACCAGTCCTTTGTCCTCAGCACTAAATCACCCCTAAATAACATTCGCTGACTGAACAAATAGCTGTCAAACAGGACAAGGTCCTCATGAAGACAGGAGTAAATAGACACACAGAGTATTGCACCCCTTGACATCATTCCCATTAGGCTAGCTGCCATTAAGAGTGGATAGAAATGTGAACTTCACTTCTTGAAGGGTGGGTGGCCTATTTAATGCCTAGACTAGTGTGTGGTTATTAATGTACCCTCTCAAAACAGAGGAAAACCACTAAAGCTCCATGTTGAAGGAGTTTAGGGGAACTCCCATAGACTGACAGCTTCAGGGAATGCTCTCTAATAAACACAGGTCCCTAAGAAACAAACCAAACGGTAATATATTATGAAAATTAAACCCACATTATTAAAAGAAGGACTTTATGAAATTACTTTGACTATTTTTCAGGTTTCTTGGCTCACACTTTCCTCCCTGCTGTTCCAGACTTTCCCACAAGCATTGTCACAGCTATAGGTTTTGACAGCCCTTCATCTACTCTTGAGATTCTTACAACTTTTTTCCCCATTAAAAACTACACATAGAGCTCTTTATTAGTGCCAGTTTTGTTTTCTTTTAATTTAAAAAACTAGCTTATAATGGGAAAACTTCTTTCTTGAAATCAGATGCAATAGTAAAAACACACTAACATAGAAAGAAAAAATACCAAAATTATTCTTTTTCTATTTTGCATACTTTTGTTTCCTGGCTTGCACTTATATTGCTGATTGCACTTCTCTTTTTGCATTGGTGGGCTCACATTTCTCTCCATGATGGCTTTCAATGCCATCACTGATAGCTATGAGCAGGGAAAGAAAGGAGACAAGAAAAATCAAATTTGAGCAGTAATAAGATTCATGGCTCAGAAAACAATTGTTGTCTGCTTTGGGCAGTGGGGGATTAAAAAGTAGCTAAGTACTTGTTTGGGCTGTCTGAGAAATGTATAGGTTCTATATGTTGGAACAAACAATCCATTTACTAGTACTTGTACTATATCACAGTTGCTCTGAAATAGCTAAGCAAAAAATAGTATGGGGATATAATTAAAAAATTCTTCTTATAATTTGTAAATAGTGTGAGAGACTGTTCTAATACTCTGTTACTTTTATAAATGGGCAAAACAAAGGAAAAATATTGTCATGTTATAAGCAGTTAAATCCATTGCATTTTACTGCATTTTAATATCAGAGGGCAGAGTCAAAAAGAGGTATTTGCACACATGCTCTAATTACAAAACAGAATGTCTTTTCTTCTTTCTTTTTTATCTTCTATGATCATGACACAGTTAACTTTTTTGTCCCTTTGTAAAATAAACTATAGACAAGCAATGTTCCCTGGTCTCCTAAAGACATTTAAAACAGCAGCAAACATCTAAACAATACTCAGGATATTGTTCTCATAAGAGTAACAGCTGTTGTCAGGTCATGCCTTTCCAGAAAAGAGTGAAGACATTATATGTAAAGGGATCATGTCCAAACATGAAGTATAACTTTGTATGAATAAATGTGTTAATGCTTTAACAAAATTAAAAGTGCTAGAACATCTTAGCATTAGGTGACAGTGGTAAAAAAGGGCAGGTTTTTTCCCCTTGAAAAGTTGAGTTTCAGGCACCTAAAACTGTACATAAATCCTGATGAATATATATAATAGCTTCATTTGATTTTCTTCAAGACAAATTTTTCACAAAATATCTGGCATAGAGTCTTTCTCTATTCTTTTTGTCTAGTAGTTCAGGGGTTAAAGCACTAATCTAGGCCAATGAACTTTCTGGGTTAAAGGATTTTAACTGTTACCTTTAAAGAAGGGCTTGAAAATTAGAAACCTTGTGGTTGCAAGTGGGTAGACTTAGCTTCTTCTGTTGCAGAATTGCTGTTTTATACACTAGATCAGAGACTGAAACCCAAGCAACAAACAGTTGTGTGAGTGACTTAACTGGAACCAGAATTTATATTACTGAGTCAGGAACATAAATCAGCCCTGTCCTATGCATTATTGGGGCTGGCGTCTCAGCCTCCTCCCTCTTGCAGACTGGTCAAAAGACCAATGTTGATACTGGCCTGCAGAAACAAAACTCATTAGTTTAGACCTGATTGATCGTTCCTATTTAATGTAATCATGTCCTATCTTCCAAATTGGAAACCACTGGTCTAAGGTTTACAGAATTCACCTGGAGGAGGGTAACCAAAACTTAAACTTCCCTGGTGGTGGAAGACAGGATGGTGCTGGAGGCTCACCCCAGCTTGCTTGGAGATAGGCTTTTCCCAGGAATATGGGAACATGTTCCTTACTTCTTAATCATGGAAAGTTCTCCTGTTGGTAAATTGTACCTTCCATACTGTGGTTTCTGCCTAATACTTCTTGAGAGGTCCTTAACTGACCAAGAAATCAAGCTTTTTTCTTCCTCTCTTTATTTCAGATCCTTTCACCAGTCACAATTCTTGAAGTTTAGCACTACTTATTTATTCTTCCCAGATAAATAGCATCTTCAAGACCTCAGATAATTCACTCTGCTTTCCTTTCTTATTTGAAATACATATTTTTCTGAAGCGTGAGGCACAAAACTGGGCACAGAAAAGACTTGATCTGAATAGGCTTATTTAATGAGCACTTCAGTCTGTTAATCTCACATTGGAAAGACCTTCCTTTATATTTCAGAGACTCCTGAACAATTCCTGCTATGTACATGTATTGAGTCCATCTTATAGAGGTTTCAGAATCTTCTCCTCACTCCTGCAGCAGCTTCCAGCAAATGCTGAGGGGGCTAATGATTAATTAAATCCAGCTGGCTTTTTCCTACATCTGATAATTCATCCTGTCACAACAACCATGGAATTAAAACAAAATAAAACAATCGTTAAGAACCTGGGTTATCCTGTGTAATGATCACTAAGAAGTAAGCAGTCTTTAGACCAGTGACTAATCCAGACAGTTTTTAGACCTTTCCCTTCCCAAAACACAGCATCAAATTTCTGTACTAGCTCAACATAATATATCCAGGAAATCATCACCCAAATATTTAGGGTGTGAGTAGCAGCCTGTGCAAATAATTGCTTTTTCTATATGACCACAGAACCAGAATATACAATGTAATTACTTCACTAATCAAAGTAACATTAACTAATTGTTTCTGAGATGTTTTAGGAGTTTAAACAGGAGTTTACAAGGAGTGGCAGTGAGAACATCACACTGCATTCAACTGGAAGAGGCTTGAAACACTTCGAAAGATAAGACATAAGACATCTTTTAATCAAATATCCAAGCAAACATGTTGCATCTTACCTATGATGCACTGACAGTGGCAAGAGACTTAAGAATGGCGTCTTAGACTTGCTGTGAACAAAACCGTAGGATTGAAAGCATTTGGAAAATTCTCATTACTAGATTTTGTATTTATTTTTCACTTGGCAGGGACGATTTATAAAAAGGCAAGTCAAATTTGCAACTTTTCCATAAATCACCTCAAATTGTACTTTAGAAAAGGAAATGAAGGGGTAAAGGTAATTGTTATGGGAAGAAAGAAAATCATCTAGCTTCAGTAGTTAGACAATGTAAGCAGAGTATATATCTGATCCTCTATTCACAGCAAAACACTGGGAAAAAAGCCTGAAAATTTATCATGACAGTATAATAAAATTTAGACAATATAAACCACTTTAAACTGCTATAAATAGTAACTTCTATATAAACTCACATGCGGATGAATTTTTCTTAGAATGGAGGGCAAGAGATTAAAGATGTTCTGCTGAAAAACAGGATTAAAAGATAGAGTTCAAATGTACATTTAGAGCTGGGAAAGATGAGGGATGGTAGTGATTATTTTAGAGCTCCACCAAGCACCTTTGTCCAATTATTCAAATGCTTTCTTTTTCCAAACAGCTTGGAGGAGTCCAGAGTTGCTGGCTGGCCTATGGAGCAGATGTAAGTACTGTTGTTGGATGGAGACTGTTAATCTTATTATCTTTAAATTTGATATTCTGTAGAGTGAGAGAAAAATACTACCACGTATTCCAAAATGTTCAGTGCAGGTACAAGGTCTGCATTAACACACTGAGAGTTTGTGTCATAAGAATTTTGAAAATGTATTCTTTCACTTCACATTTTTCTTTCTCTCACCAAGACCCCAAAGTTGAGATTCCTCTTTCAGAAAAAAAAGTTGGGGTTTTCTCCCTAAGGAGCCCATTTCTCTGATTGCTTCAACAGTCTAACCCTGATGTCTATTTTCTTGAATTCCCTACAACACTGAGTGTGGCCGTTTAAATGGTCTAAAATATTTTGCTTAATATGCAGGAATCTTCATAATGATTATTTTAGCAAATGCTTTTTATAAAGCTGATCATCTTCAAATCAAAATATTAGATGGTGTAAGAAAACTCCACCTGAAGGTTGCTGTACATCAGAAGGTACACATGGGAAAGATTTAAATGATTACTAAGACCAAAAAACAATTATACTAATAATATTAATAGGTTCTCCCTGTCTTTTTCAGTATAAGTGAAAAAAGTAGGCCATGCTCAAACTTTCTCATTGCTAGAAGATGGTGGTTGGGTGGTTGTTTGTGTACTCAAGAATCCTCAGATAGTTCCAGAATCTGGTTGCATTTTTTTAATTACATCAGCTTCAAAGTACAAAACCCACCGCAGGGGATTTCTCATCAGCACTAGAATAATTAACACAGTGGTAGCTATACCACTAGAGCAGTTATTATCATCATAATGAGTCAGCCCAATGTTTGCTTTAACAAACAAAAGGTTTGGGCCAATATAAAATTTTTAGCTAGGCCCTTTCATTTAAGTCTTTTCACTTACTTAAATATTTAAATTAAAGTCTTTTGAAATGCAGAAATAAGTTTTAGCTTTAAAAGTTCCAAAACAAAAAGGTTTTCTGCTTTTGTCTCTATGCTCTGAATTCATTGGTATTTGTGTGTGGTTTCAGTCCTCATGAAACTCCTGTTCTGTATGAGTTTACAAGGTCAAAACATTTCAGCAGATGTGTTTAAACACAGTGAACAAGTCAAATTTGTCTTCTTTTTGATAACCTAAGCAGATTGAGGGGGTTTAAACATTTTCTCCAGCTCTCAAATCATGTTGCAGCCTCTCCAGTTTCTCAACATCCTCTGCAAAATGCAAACACCAGAGATGTCTATGATGTTTTTTTAGTATCCATCTCATGGATTAAGTTGAAAGTTAAAAATTTGCTCCCTAGATTGTCAGGAGAACAGAATAGAAAACACAATATTGGGGAAAATTCAAAGTATCAAAAGATACTATAAACATAGTAAAACTAGTGGTCCTTTTCAGCTGAGGATGAGCACAGATGGTAGGAAGATTATGGCTGTGTCTGTGGACAGTGAAGCAAGTTTTCTTGAACAAGTTCAAGATTTCTGTAACAAGTTCAGAGTATCCTACACATCTCTTTGAAGGTAGTATGAAGACTTGTATCTTTTAAACATCACTAATAGAGCAATGATTTCAGAAAGGTGGAGCCTGATTTTCAGAAGCAAACTGATGCTGAGTAAGAAAGAAGCAGTTTCTCCAAGGATTTGTGATGGTGTGCATCTTGGGTCTCCCTGAGGAATGAAGGTACAGATACAGAAATGTGAAACTGCCCATTCTATTTGATCAAGCATATCTGCTTCAATCTCTACATCCCTGTGGGTTAGATTCAACACAAACCATGTGCTGCCTTGAGGGCTCCGTGTGTGCTTACTGGTATTGATATGTAATGGAAATGAAGGAGATGGCCTAGAAATCAGCACAGTCTGAAGCTTCTTCCAGAGGAAGGGGGAAGGGTGTAGTCCTCAGGCACGCACTCTTTTGACAAGCCTGCCATTAGTCCCATCTCCTGTGGCTCCTTTGGAGAACAGCTGCAACACAGGCGTAAAAGAAAAAGCAAAGTCAACCACGAGAAACAGCCCAGCATTAGCATTCCAAATTTTATGTCCCCACTACATTGATCTTGAAGACAAACACCTTCCTTCTGCACAGGAAAGTGGACCAGATTCCTACCACTGTTGTCAACCTTGATGGTGATGATGATGTCTATTATTATTGGTGGTGGTGGTGGTGGTTTTTTGCTAACTTTATTTTTACACCCCTTTCTTTTTCTTTTTTTTTTTTTTTTTTTGGTCATCCTCTTCTGTTACAAATGCCCAGAACACCCCATTAGGTACACTGGAAAAGTCAATCTTCCTGACATGCCCTGACAGATGAAAAAGAGGCTGTTAGAGGAATAAAAACGGATATATAATTACAAATATATTGTTTGTTAATCATCATTCTTTTGGGGTCATAATGGAAACTGTGCATTTGTTAGGAGTGGGGTTCTTAAATTCTTGGATTTGTCAATTGCCCATGTCAAAGTCAGTCAAATCACTCAAATTCCTGGATTTCCATTGCTGCAGCAGACCATCTGTGCCAGAAATGTCCACCAGAACACTTCCATTCCAGGAGGGGTAAAACATCTCAGGCAGGACTAAAAGGAGCATTTCAAAGAGCAGTGGCCACTAGAGTGGAAACCTAACCCCGGTAAAACCCATGAAGTATAGCAGGGCCAGGATTTCACCCCAGCCTCTTTTTCCCTGCTTTAAGTGTGTGATTTGGCAGGGGAAAAGTTCAATTGAAGGCACACAGTTAGGCTATACATACAACAAAGAGGCAGGGAGGGGGGAAAAATGCAACACAAAGGATTACTTTAAAGTTAGGCATTAGCTCCTTTAGCTTTACACAATGAAAGAAAGCACATAGGTTTCAACAGGATAAAAGCAGACTTTATTTTGTAAAGTGATCTCAGGATGAAACAAAAGGCTGTAATTGTATCTTCTATCTGCAAATCTGAGGTGGTGAAGGAAAAGAAAGTGGGTGGATGGTTAACAAGAATAGCTTGAAACCATGCTTTGTTAACGGAGTAAAATTAGCTTGCTGAGAACCTTTATTTTCCACATAACTTTTAACAGGAGCATTATTTTACATATCTCTATAGTAGAGACCCCATTTACAAATTTGCAACAAGTGACCATTGAACTTCAGCTAATTTTTCTCTGTTTTCTGTTTCATCTGCTTAATTAATGGCAATACATCTCAGGTGGGTTGGTAACACTTCTATAGCTGAAAGTTTGTCAGCATTTCCATTCTAGGCACCTCAGGCTTTCACACTGGCTTAATTTCACTCTGTGAAATCAGATCTGGAAAAGGTTTAGAGGTAAAAGTATTGTTTGATTTTCAAAAAAAGCATTATTCATATAGCTCTGTTTGAAATGTTGGATGAACCAAATAAATTTAAAACAGTAGACGATTCAATTCACATTTCCTTTTTGTTTGCTGGTTTTGGAAAATATGACATGTCACAGATGGGTCAGACCAGATATTTGTCCAAGCTCAGCATCTCCCTGCTTAGAGAAAAGTGATCCCCCTCTGCCCCTCCTGCTGTGCCTCTCAGCTACTGTCATAGCATTGTCTTACATGTTCATCATAGAAATGAGTTATGTGAATTCTCTTTTTTTTTCTTTTATTGTTGTATCTTAGCAGATGAATACTGTACTTGACATCATAAAACCTGCTTCTAAGCGCAGTTATATTCTTGTAGATTCATTCTGCCATGTCTGCAAAACATCTGTGGTGGGGCATGTGGGAACATACTTTTACTGCTGAATATTTCTTTTTGCCTGGTGCTTAACACCAAGAAAGTGGTGAGACCTGACAGTGCTGCCATCCAAAACCAGAATTCACGATTCTGTTTTAAAAATCTGACAACTTCTCTCCTTTCCTTTTCTGACCTTTTCCACAGTCTTCCAAATGCAAGACGCAGGCTATCCTTGTCATCCATTTCAAAACCTGATCAGTTTTTGGCTGGAACTCCCCTCTACAACTCCACTTTCAAATTCAGAAATAGAGATTTTCCAGTAATTTTTTAGGACTTTTCTACTTTGTGAAGTAAATTTCATTATGACTTATGTAATGGCAGGTGTTCATCTCCCCTCACCTTCTTAATGCAGGAAGCATATGGGGCATTACCCACAATAATAACCCCACTGAATGTGTCTACCAGCACGGATGACTGGAAAGCCAACTGGCCAGCCTGGAGTTCCTTTCATAAGGGAAATTCCATGGGAGTTATGGGGCTTGTATAATAATAGCTTTATTCTACAATATTTTCCTATATGAACTTCATGTTCAGGTTATGGAGTTGGGAAAACATTATTTTAAAGAAAGAAGTAAATGTTTCAGAATAGCAATTCAAGAACACATCAATTCAGATTTAATTTCAAATTGTCATGTTTTGGGGATTACAGAGTCAGACTCTTGATCTTATCAGACTGTATTTTTCACACATTTCATTCATTTTTTAAGTGTTTTATTTCATTTAAACTTATTTAGCAGATCCCTCTTTGGAGCAGGAAATCCCAAAATTATTAAATTCAAGGACTCAAAGAAAGGAAGGTAGAAAAAAATACGTTATTTGGAAAAATCAGTTGATTAATATTGAAGGGCTCTTGAACCAATTTAAAATTAAGATTAATCTGAATCCATATAATATATGGAAAATCATTCTAAAATTGAAACTTGAGAAACTGTATTTTAATCTTGAAAAGTTTTATTTCTTCTGCTACACCAAAGTGAATATGTATTTGCACTCTGAATTATACACATGACTCATCCTCCAAATAATTTTTAGAGTATTCATTAACTGTACAGGAATACCTTTGAAAGATTTTTATGAGAATTTTTTTTTTTTTTTGCAGTACAAGAGTCACACTATAAAAATTCAATACAAACCATATAATATTGTCAAATGTTAGGGGGTTTACAGTGCTTCATTTTTTCTTGGAATATTTCCAAAGAATTTTTTTCCTTTCTAACTTCCTTTTCTAATTTAACACATCAGTTAGTCTTTTCTTTTTCTGTGGTTTTAGCCAAACTGCTGCCCAGTCGAGAGTGTGTGGTGGTGTTTATACTCTGCTCTCAGACTGGGACATGGAAATCCATTTCCCTGATAGTGGGAAATACAGGATTTCCACTGCTCAGTGGAAGTGCTATTCTAAAGAAAGTTTCTTGCTGGGCCAGACAATGCCCCTGCACTACACAGCACAGGGTGAAGATTGACCCAAATGCATAGATTTCACCATGCTTTCCATAAAATTTTATGGTATACCCTGTCTACATATTCTCCTACCGTCCTTCTAGCCAAGAAATATTTGCCAAGCAATCACTGAGATAACATATGAAAAACAGAACATGAAAACTTTATTTGTTTTCTCTTTTCTCAAGTCCAAGAAAAATTAAAAGTACAAAATAGACAGAAAATAAGGATTTGAAAAAGTAAATTATTAAATTTGAAATAGATATTGAGAGCTACTCACAGACATTTATTAGCACAGCTGTGGATCTTGTGGTCACAGACTGTGAGTTGGAGTAAATATGACTTCCAACTGCTACCATGTTCCTGTAACAAGGAATGCTGCACCACCAGAAAACCCTCTGCAATGGGACTGAAATTATAGCATTAAACTTGTGCAGAGGTTTACTGATATAATGCTGCCAAAAAACCTTCTAGTACTAAATCCTGTGTTTTCAATATAAGATTTCAATATAAGTTTCCACCCATTATATGTGCTCAGGCATTATAACAAAGATTTAAGTGCTATACTGAAGAGGGTTGAAAATACTTCTATTTTCTTAAATCTTTGAAAAATTATCTTAAACCTCTGTGACGCATACTAACCATTTGATGACAATACCCTTTAAAAATGAGAAGTTTAAAGGCCCTTGTAAGTGGGGAGGAAGAAGTTAAAAAAATGCAACATAGGACCTCTAACTTTCTGTATAAACCATGCTCTGCCTAAGGGTGCAAGTAGTGCTCTGATCTGAGCTTCTTTTGCCTTTTTCCAACATTATAAATAGTTCCCAACAACCATACAACAAGACCAGGACCATGCTATATTTGAGTGTAGTGAATAGTTGTAGCCACGAAGACTGAATTGTATCTTGACGCTAAAATCAAGCTTTTTTCAGATGTCAATTTCACTTCTCCAAATGGTTTAGCTGTTGCTTCATTATAAGAGTTCAGTAACACATATGATGTGTTTACATGGAAAATGCAATAGAAATTTGTTTAATCTACTTTAAACACCAAGAATGTACTGATTCAATAAAGTAGTAATAATAAAAGGAACCATAGATTTCAGAAAGCAGCAAGAATTGTACAGTGTGACTATAAGGATTCCTCTTGACAGACTCTGCTCTCACACAAATCAATACCTCTGTATGAATTGTCATTGCATTGCATTTTAAACAAAGAGCTTTTTATCCCCTGAACTTTTCTGGATCTACTTACTGCAATATTAAACAGAATACAAGTTCACCTCATGATTTCCGCCATTTTTAACATTTGATGGTCTTATTTCAGGCATGCAGAACAGACAAATCATGTTATCATCAGGATCAAAGGTTTTGTGACAATAAGGAGAAGAACATAGATTGTTCACAGAAGCTAGAAGCTAAGATTGTTTGCTAGTTAAACACCACAGCATTAAAACTTGTGTTAGGACTCAAAAATAGTAGTATATGTACTTGATGGGAAGTGGTCACAGCACCAAGCATTTTCAAGGAGTATCTGGATAAGGTTCATACTCATATAGTTTAGTTTTAGGTAGTCCTGCAAGGAGTCAGGAGATGGACTTGATGATCCTTGCAGGCCCTTCCAACTTGAGAGATTCTGTGACAATAACAACTCACTTTTGAAAGAAACTACTGCAGAAGTGTTCAGTAAGGCACGAGTTGTATTTCAAGCAGCTGTCAAATTATCACACTATAAGTCACCTGACATGCTTAGTCCAACCACTGTTTGTAATCCACTTACAAATACTGGTGAAATAAATATGCATGGTCAGATGATGTTCTTGCAAGTCACAGAATCACAGAATGGGTAAGGTTAGAAGGGACCACAATAAATACAACTTCCCTGCTCAAGAGCCATACCAGAGCATGTTACAGGGAATTGCATCCAGATGATTCTTGAGTACCTCCAGTGAGGGAGACTCTGCAACACCTCTGGTCAATCCATTCCCAGACATGATCATTTGTGATCACTTCCTCAGATTGAGGTGGAATTTACTGTGCATCAGTTTCTGCCTGTCCCCTCACTAAGATGAACCTGGAAGCATCCTTTTGATACCCTCCCTTCAGATACTCGTAGACATTGATGAGGTTCCACCTCAGATGCATCTTCCTCAGGTGAACAGGCCCGGCTCCTTCAGGCTTTCTCCATAAGAAATGGTCCAATCATCTTTGCAGCCCGCACTGAATGCGCTCAAGGAGCTCCGTGTCTCTCTGGTACTGAGGAGTCCAGAACTGGACACAGCACTCCAGATGTGGCCTCACCAGGGCTGAGCAGATGGGCAGGAGCAGCTCCCTCGACCTGCTGGCAGTGCTCTTCCTAATAGAGCTCATTGGCCTTTTAGCAACAAGGGCACACTCTGGCTTCTAGGCAGCTTGCTGTCTAACAACTGGACAACAGCTGGATTCCCACCTGAAATGTGTGATGTTTTATGTCTCCTAGCATTCTCTTCTGGATATTTGGGCTTTACTAGTCTAATTCTTGAGGATGAGAAATATACTGGTAGATATCCAGCCTCATCAGATCCAGTCCCAATGAACTCTTGCAGCAATGAGTTCCACCATCTAACCATGAATTGTATGAAGAAATATTTCCATGTGTCACTTTTCTTTCCAGTTGCTGGCAGGAAATCACTCTGTTTTCCCTTCTTTATTTCAGCCAGTTGATCTTTCTGCTGAACAAGGTGATCCACCCAGACCTAGCAGCTGTGACTTGCTGTGATTCACATAGAGAGGAATGTGGTGATAAATGGGATTTTTCAAGTCAGAAGCAGATCCATGAGTTTGGAGGGCTGATCTACAACATGCACCATGGCTTTCTTTGCAGTCAGATTCTGTAGTAACCTGTAAAAATAGTTTGCAGTTTGGAGGTGGATGAGTTAAGTGTCATTGAGGTACTTTTTTAAGTGTCACAAGTATTCTTAAAATAATTGTCTGTATTCTTTTGATGAACTTTGCCTGAAGACTGTAAACATTCCTGCATAAGAAGAGGCCTCATTAGCAGATTGCCAGCAATTGTCTTGGAAAGAAAAAAAAAAGTAAAATCTTCATGGCTTGAAGGAAGCGGTGTTTTTTCTTTTGTTTTTATTTTTAATCTGGTGCAATGAATGTGCTGATGCTTTGGTTGCTTTTTCAGTTTATGACAGTATGTGTTTACCACACTTTCCCCAGTGACATTATGAAACAGCTATTTTTTTATGATACTAGGAAGTTATGAGGTTTGCAAGGCAAAATTTGGATGCTTATAATGACACTGTCTGTTTTATTCTTATTTTTTTAAGATTGAATTGTCCTCTAAGGAGTTTATTCACATGCTATATATTTGTTGGAAGATGTTGTGAAATCTGGCTTAGTCAGTAGCATGACCTGATTGAATTGCTCTCCCCATGTCAGGCCAACTAATGTTACTGGTCTTTATTAAGTGACTAACAGTGCTATATTAACTTTTATGCATTTCTACCACAAGATATAAAACACAGGTAAAATCACAGAAAATAAATTCATCCTGGAAAACACAACATACATGGCAAATGTTCACCCTATACTTGAGGGTTTAATTATGCATACTTTTATTCCACATGCTTTTGTGTATAATTTTTTCCAAAATATTTTTAAAGGTTTTGCCCTTTTGTCGTTATGGAACATTTGAAGGAGACAAGCCTAGAGTCTCTTTTTGTTTTTCTTCCAAGGAATAGACAGTTATACAAAACAATTTTTCTTCAGTCTTACTCAGGGAAATTTTAAAAACAGTGTTAACTGAGTAATAAGTGCAAAATCGAACAAAAACATTAAAAAGACATGCATTAGAACATTCTGAAAATGAAAAAGAAATATATTAAAAAACAAACAGGAAGTTACAGATAATCCAAGAAATTAATGGATTTTTAAAAATTAATTGTTGGTAGTTATGTAGACAAAACTTTTTCTATATCTACCAATCAGTGGGAGTATGGATAACCTTTTCCCAAATTTTATTACATTTACATTGGCCTCGTACCACAAGTGCTGTCAGCAAAGGCAGAAAGCACACGTGGCTGTTCCACTCCCAGAGATACCATAGCAGCTAGTGCACCTGATATGACCTAGCTTTGCCTGACAGGAGTGATCTTTGCATGCCCACAAACTCTGCTATTGATTTCACCATGCTCTTTTCCCAGCAACTTGACACTATGGAGAGCTGGCACCATTGAAATCTTTCAACATGGAAGCTCTTCATCATCAAGGTAAATAAGGAAGCTACAGATTCAGGAAAAAAAAAGCCTGTAGCATGTCAGCTTTTAATTATCTCAGTCCTGTAGGGACTGCTAATCTCCTCACCCTGAGCCCTACTGTACCTGCTGGTTTCTGCTTGGTGTATTTGAAAAGAACCCAGAGACAGAGAATCCTTTTCCAAGACATGCTGTTGCTGACTTTCTGTTGCAGACCCATCAATCCACCCCATCTTAAGGGTTTAAATGCACAGAAATTCTACATTTATCCACATTCCTGAGATGCTAAAATATATGTTATATTTAGCCTTTTTATGTTAAATGAAGAGTAACCCCTAGGAAGATTTGGTAGCCTGTCTTTCATTGGTTAGAGCCAATTTTCCCTCAATGAATTCAAAGTCCATTTGCTATTTTAAGGGAACCCAATAAGATTTTATTCTGTGGGAGGGCAGTACAGTGGGGAAAGAGTGAGGTTTGACTTGCAGCCAGAATTAGCCAGAGAATTTCTGGATTTTGGCTCTACTTGCCATAATAGCAGATTAGTCTACACTGAGAGATTTATCAGTGCCTGCACAAAATTAGAAAACCAGATCTGTTTACGGTGAAAACTTTATCATGTCAAAGCCTGCTTAGGTGTCCCTGTGCAATCCACCACTACCTGTTTCCCTCAGAGATCTGATGAGGGGATCACAGCAAAGGACCAGAGAAGTCATTTGTTTTGGTCCCTTGGATGAACGTTTATAAGCATATTGAAATGAAAACAAAGACAGAGAAAGAACAGAAAAAGTCAAGATCTTCGTTCCCTTCATTGTTTCTCCATAGCCTAGCAATTATTCAAGAGATAAATGACTGAATTTTAATATAAATGGAAAAGCATGTATCCATTAATATTTGTGAATGAGCTACAATTATGAAACTGGTTTGCTGTCTCTGATTTTTTGCCAGACCTCTTCCAGGCGGACTATTTTTGTCATGGGAATTGGCCGTAAACATTTTATGCTTAAGCATAAATTTAAGATAATTTATTTTGGATTTATATAATTATGTCTCATTTTAGCTCGTGCCATTTTCCTTATTTAAAACAGTACAAATCTCAGCAGCATTTGACTTAGTAAAGAAAAGCATGGAGGTTCTATGGATAGTGAGAGTCATACATTTTTAAACAAAAGAGCTGTCTCCCTATGTCAGTACTATTGAAAAATATTTTGTGTCATTATAGTGCATAAATAATTATTAAATCTTAGTCTGCTCTAAGGGATTTCAATAATAATTTCTGTAGCTTTCTTTCCACATTTCTCACACAATTTGTATATTTTTGTTTTATACTATGTAACTTTCGAAAGAATAAATGTATTTGCATATATAAGTCAAATTTAGAAATGAGAAACATGAGAAAGCTATTTCATGGAAACAGCATCAGGAAATTGTGGAGAAATAAATATTGTATCTCATCTCTGACCATGAGGTCATACTACACCCAGTTATGAAAAGTCATATTTATAAGTTCCTACCTCTGTGGTTTGGAAGGAGGGGGAGGGTATTCTCAGTTTGCACGCTGCAAATCACAAAAACCAAGGGATTCACTCTTATGGGAAGAAATTTGTGAGTTATATCAGTCTAAAACTGGATACTACCTCTAAAACCAGGTTTAAATTATTAAAATACATAAATAAATAAATAAATTACTAAACAGAAAGCTACACAGGGACAGGAGGAAGAAATTATTTGCAATATAGCAAGAAATCCTCAGATCAAGCAGCTTCTTTTCAAAGTGTGATTGTGGAATGCAGCAGCTGCTCAAGATTCTGCTAACTGTGGAAGATTCATGACCAGTAGATTAATTTACTTTTCACCAATTATAACTAATCTTACATCAGACTGTTTACAATTTCTCTGCCATCTACACACATTAGCACCAGGTTAATGTGCAAACCATGCACTAAATTATGTCGTGGATAAATCTCTCCTGCTAAATACCACAGTCCTTGTCCCTGCTTCCTGAGAATAACCTTTGATCTTCACATCAACAAAAAAAATAATTACTATCTTTGCCCAACCCAGGACAAGCAATTTCACTCCTAAATAAGTGCACAGCTGGAGACAGATGTGTTCTTGTCTCTGGGCAATCCCTGCAGGGTCTTCCACAAGGCTTTATATCATACTTGTCATTCGTTTATCAGGATCCAAATGTGGTACACTGAAAATGTGTGTAAAACATTCTCAGAATTTCAAACAATAACAAATCACAATGGGGGAGGGGGAGAAAAAGCTGCAGGAAAAAATAGAAGTCTCCCAGCTGTGCAAACTTAAGTAGCTGTATTAGCAGAAAATGCAGTCCAAAAGTTACTTTTTGACATCTTCAGCAAAAGTTGATTCAAGGAATATATTATCAAGTTTTAAACTAAGTGCCAAACTAATGAAAGAATGTTTCAAATCTTCCTTTAGCATGCACAAGGACTCTGGACTATTCTGTTCAGAGAAGTCTTGGAACTCTTTTTTTAACCCCTCCCCAACAAACTGGTATTTTCTGATGAAGACAAAGAACTCCTTATATCTTTTGTTTCTTCAGTTAAAGAAGATTTTTCTTTGAAGCACATGTGTTAATGTTTGATTCTGGTTTTCCCTTCTATCTTCATGTCTCTTTTAGGTACTCTGGGTTTTTTGTTAATTAATCATATAAAAGATTGTATCATTTTTGCTACATTAAAAAATAGAAAACTAAACAAGCAATATCATTTAGGGAAATGATTTATTTCAAATAATTTTGATGGTACAATAAAAATAAAAAAATTAAAGGAGAACAAAAATAGAACATATAGATGAAAGAAATATTTTAAACAGCAACTTGTGAAGTTCAATATCACAATAAATATGAATATTACAATCAATTATATGCCTACTGATATATGATTTATTAAAGATTAATGAACACAGCTGTATATCCTAAAAGGAATATAAAAACCTTTAAGCCAATTTAATGAGCCAACTGATATTAAACAAAACTTTAAACCATGTTCTGAGATCAAATGTCATATGAATTTGATCCAATATAATATGTGCAACTCAAAATGAAAAAGAAACATGAAGCTAAGTAGTCTGTATAGTTATTTTTTTTTCTTTCAATTCAAAAATCAGTTGTATTCAATCAGAAACTATCAATCACATCTAAAACAAGGAAAAATTTCCCAATTTTACTTTTTTTTTTTCTGTTCTTCATAACTATTTACTTTGTCTTTAGTCTTCCCTGGTCTCTGCACAGTCCTGGATTGCTGCTCCTTTGTTCATCATAACCATTTCCACCTGACAGTGACACCTCTCCCACCTCTCTTAAAATATCAGGGTGAAATCAAGTGGGAATGCAATCTGGAGGGAAAGAAGTGAAACAGCCTCTTAGCAAATTACCTTGTTCAATTGGCCACTTTTTCTATACTCTGCTATTTGAGAAGTCTAGATAGATCAGCCTTCTCTGGCTGAAAAAAAAGGTCTAATCCTTGCTGAATATTCTTTTTCATCCTTGGTCTGTTTCCCTCTGTAGATCCTTATTAATGAATAAAATCACGGAGGGCTCACCCTACGGCTCCAAGGGCAGATGGATTGTCAGGGTGATGTCCACAGAGCTAACTCCACTGTGTACTTGTCTCCCAGGCAGGATGGCCTCGCCCTTCCTGCCTGCTGGCAGCAGTCCCCTTGCACACACCATCCCTGAAGTGAGCCTGTGAGACAGTGCTGCCTAGCACAAGCCAAAACTGTGTCCAGAGGAAAACTTGCAGTTTTTAACCAGCAGTTAGGAGATGGACAGTAGAAAAACACAGAAATCAGATGATCCCATGCCCCATCCCTGTTAAGCTGGAGCAGACACAGTTACAGTGACTAAAATTGCCATTCTGCTTCATGAGATGTATTTCAAGTGTATAGATGGGGCAAATGGACAAAATTATTGTGAACATTTTCAGATCTAATGTGCATGGTCTTACAATTTTTTAGCAATTCTCAAACACCACAGTCACAAGGAAAACACAATTTTAACTGGCAGTCACAGAACAGAACTAAAGCTAACCATGCAAATACTCCCGTCCTTTTAAGCTGATTGCTGAAATACAGTCATGGAAGCAATTCCTTTACTTTCTCCAGTGAAATCTCCTAAAATAGTGAGCTGAGTCTGATGAAAATTAGATCAGCTACTATGTAAGGGTCTCACATTACATTTGCCAGAGAAAATGCAATAAGCCTTTTTGGTCTACATCTCTTTAACTTGTCTGTGAATGGGAGGCTTCACAGTGACCACAGGGTTCAGAGTCCAGATTACATATCCTTAAGCAAGCAGGGAGTATCACATTCTGCATAAAACATTTTTCAGCTAATATGGCAGGCAATGATACATTCAAAAGTTTCTAAGGGACTTAAAGGTGTAAGCTCCCTTTCCAGCCAGGACCTTGGTCTGTATATAGGGTATAGTCATGGAAAATCTAAGCACCATGACCCCAAGGGTTTGCATATCTCACTATCCCCAAGAGAAACCAGCAAGACTGAAGTTGCTGTCTCTGAACAGAAACTGATAGGTGAACTGACTAAGCTAAGGAGCAGATACTGCTAAAGTAATTTTTAAAGATTTGCCAGAAAAGAAGGCCCTGTGTAACTGGAATTCATGCCATGAATTCCTTTGTGAATTAATATTTTGCAGTCTTAGGCAAAAAAAAAAAAAAAAAGAAAAAAGTGTGTTATTGGTGGTGAAAAGTAGTCATGCCAGTGCCAGTGCTCCCTTTTATCCAAAAAGCTGAGTGTTAGAGAGCAAGATGTGGTAACCTGGGGCTCAGAGCAGCTTGAGGAGATTCCAGCCCACATATCCCATGTGAGTTCTTCAGCCATGAAGGTAATGATCCTTATAATCATAAACATATTTTCTCTCCTACACGAAGATTTAAGTATGCTACTGAAAGAAGAACAAATCTGTCAGACAACACAAAGACCATTTTATCCCAAAATATCCTTCAGAAGTAAAAGTCATCTTGTAATATCTAGTTAAGGCACATATGGCTAAGAATGACAAGTTATGTGGCACATACCTGGGAAAGCAGAGAGGCATGGAGGAGCTGCAAGGATAGTCCATGGGTGGAAGATGACACTGGTTGCCCAGATTCCCAGAGGGTGGAGTAAGCTGGGCTGGATGCTCAGTGAGGTTCCAGGAGGGTCTGGCAGTGTCTGCTTCAGTTCTTGAGTCACCTGCTACCACATAGGAAATGTGGGATGCACAGTAAGCCATGTGATAGGGTCAGGGGATTTGGCATCCATATGAGAGCCCAACTTAATTTAATCATGGCAAATAAAGCAGATGGAAAAAATGAATGTGCAAATCTTCCATGGTTAAAGTAACTGGAAACAACCTTCACAACCACTGGGGTGAAGAAAATAACTTCGTTCCTGCTTTTCCACGTGGTGTAATCCAGCATCTGGTGGGTTTCTACAGCAGGAAGGGTGAGCCAGATGGTTCTACCCACCCTTTGCTCCCACTCTTTCTGCTACACTCACCTGAGCATTTGGCTGGGGTTGTGTTGATCCTGGTCAGCATGGTGAAGGAAAAAAACACCTTTTTTCACACCAGATCTTCTCTGTCAGATTTGCATGCTGAAATGATTCAGCACAGAGAAGGCCAAACAAACTCCAAAAGGGAGAGGTCAGGGCCCTGGCAAAGGGAGAGGTCTTGGAAAAGCCAAGGCAGGTAATGATTGCACACCAGCCCGAGGAGCCAGCAAGGAAACAGGTAGGGAATGCCTGCTGTAAACATCATGGCATCGGGCTGCTAAGCAAGTGTAGCCAGTACTGAAGTACCTCTCAAGGGGAGGTATTTAAACATTTTATGGAACTTTACCAGAAGAAATTAGACCTCAGGTAACTTAAGGATTCAGTGACGCCTATATTAACATTTTGCTGAATTTATGTTTGGATTATAGTTTTTGCAGCATTTTAATAACATTTGGTTTCCTATATCAATCTGAGGTTTCTAACTCATCATATCAAAGGTACTTTTGAAAATGTTATGGAAATCCTTAATTACTCTCAGTATCTTGAGAATTTTAGCCATTCTATTTCCAAACCATTCAAGGCTAATTGTAATTATTTCTATGTTGTGCAAGAGACTCCTTATTCCAAGTGCCATATATGACTAACTACCATGTTATCTAGTACTCAGCTAGAGCCTTTTTGAAAGACTGATTGTAATCGAGTGTCATAAATTCTGTTTTCTGGTAACTATTATTCTTATAATGCTAGAATAAGTGGCTGAAAAATACATGTCTATGAACAATTTTTAACTATATAACTTACAGTTCTTACTTTATTAACTTAGCCTCAGACAATCTTGTTTCCCAGTTCTAAAGAAAGACATAAAAACTCAAACCATAATGTCTTATTCTCCATAAGGCACTTTTAACCAAACCTTAATTAGATTTCTCTTTCTGAGTAAGGCCCTAAGGAGCATGCAGCAAAGCCAAGAGTCTGCCATTCTCATACTTTTAATTGTTCTTCAGAGCTTTGTGAAGTCTAAAATGCAATTTTAGCAGTTGTAGCAAAAAGTCTGTTAGTCAAAAGGACAACAGAGTATCACATCTTTATGCATTTGCATGCATTGCATATTATTATTAATAATATCTTCCTGTGAATGTCTGATCTCTGAGAAATGAAGATAAAAAAATCTAAATATCAGGTACAAATAAGAGGAAGGCTAAATTCTCAAACTTTACTTTAATGAAAATTTTATGGGAACCAAGAGAAAGAAAAGTTTATACTGGCATTCTGATCAGATTTCCTATTACCTATATTATAATTATAAAACCTATATCAATTGTCACCTATTAAAATTTTTAACTTACAACATATGCAGCTTTTCATAAAACAAGAAGAGTAAGATTAGAAATAATCAAATCTTAAGACTTTTCCATTCCCAGTAAAACCCATGGGATTAAAATCTGGGCTTTTTGCATCTTTCCATTATTTGGAAAGATGCAAAAATTATCATTGAGATAAATGTTTGCTGTCAGATAAATTCTGAATCCAGGTTTTCTTTCTGTGCACACAGCACTGTATGACATGTGGAAGCTTAATTTCTCTCTGCTACAATGAGATGACAGTGTCAAAACTCTAGGTGACACCAGCCAAGCACAATAACACAGCTCCATCATGCACAAATTGCAGATCTAGCTCAAGGACCAAAGCTTCTAGTCTTATACATGACATCCCAAAAACTAATATGCAAAGCAATATACAATAGTACCAAAATACAAGCCCAGGCAACTCTATTTTCATGCAAAGACATTGATGTCTTTTAACAATGTCAATTTGAACTCATAAAAGTGGATGAACACCAGTGCTCAGCAATCCCAAAATAAAAGCAAAACTTGAACAAAGGAGAACAGGGGAGCCTTAAATCATGTGTTACATGTGCAGTCCTTCAGGGAGAAGTCTTGTTCTACTCTTGGACACTATGCTGCATACACTGTCTGGAGAAGCCACAAATCAGCCAAGCACAGATCCATTGCCACAGAGACATGGCTTTTTCCATGTGATTTTTACCTATCTTCCAGGGAATTCAGAAAGATGAAAGTAAAATGTAGAGCTTGGTACCATCACATTGTGTTCTGGTCTTTCCAGCAGTATACTGAGTCCATAAAACAATTTGTTTTGCTCAAAGATTCTTTGCTTTTTTGAAATAGATGGAGTGAAAAAGGCTAACATCTTTTCCAAAGACTAGTCTGTTCCCCAAAACCAGACATTTTCTTTATTAATACATACAAATAAAACACAGGAAAAACAAGTATCACATGGAAAGACACAGAGATATACAAATGCTGAGAACATATGTTAACAAATAGACTTCTAAAACCATTTTTCAGTAATAGTATGTGAAGAGCAAAAGTATTTACATATCAAAGGGATCTGCATGGTAGAGTAAATAATAGATTGAATCACGTTCAATATGCATTAACAGTTCACCAGTGTTAACAGGGCGAAAGTTAAGAAAATTAAGATAATTATGATTTTTGGGGCATCTATATTCTTAACTAAGGGTTTTTGGTCCCTTGGGGTGCTCTGACCCTACTTTTTGTTGTGCAGAAAATGAAAAAAATATGTATAGCTAGAAACCAACATAAGAACTAAATCCATCTGGGGGTATCGTCTCACGAATAGTTTAATTGAATGCAGAGTCTGTTGTCTTGCTCCAAGCTATTTTAAGATAGTTCTCTTTCTCTTGACCTTTTAGATGAGGTCTACAGTTACATCTACCTTTCTTTTTGCTCTGAAAATAAGTGGAGAAATGGTAGCAAGGAGTATTCTGATCCAGTGAGTTCACCTCGACTTTGGAGAAAGGTTTCTGAAGTGAACAATTGTAGATGGCCCTGACTGAGTGTGCACAAGCCTCAGACTACTCAGCTTTTAGTGACACTCAATATCCCAATGCAGTTATACAGTAAAGAATACTACTATAACCAACAACATACATTTCTGTTTGGTTTATTCACTTTTATGTCATGAGGGGAATAAAGATCAACAAAACTACAATGTCTATTTAGGCATTTATTTCTGTTCTCTCTGCCTTGCACCTTGCATTAACATGCAAAATTTTGTGAAGACTGCTACAGTGCAGTGAATCATCCCACTAAGTCACTAAAGAGTGAGAAATTTGCTCTCAGATTCAGTGAGTCATCAGCTCTGCACATTATGTATTTCAGAATTTTTCACAATATCTAGAAAATTCTGAGAACATGAACAGTAACATGTCATAAACTCGAGAAAGTCACTTGAAGGGAATAAACCAAAAAAATAGCTTGAGACAATAATTTCATTTTTTTATGACTGAAGGGGTTCTTTAGTATTAAAAAAAAATAGTACCTTGCAGTGAGCAAATTAGAAAAAATATACAATTTTCTAATGAAGGAATATTATTTTAATTACGAGATATATCAGATGGCATGTGTTTACACACTTGCATTTGTTTATGCAAATAACAAATAAACACGAGCAGGACTATCTGTTACCTGACACCCTCATTAATATTAAGGTATTTATCCTCTTAATTTTCCTTTTATACTAGTACATGTTGTTATTATTGTATTACAAATGAGAACTGAAAGAGGATAACATATCTGTGAAAATTTTGGTTTATCACAAAAAGAAGGGTATGGTAGATAAGAATTCAGAAACAAACCAACAAAAGCATCAAATACCACAAATAGCACAATTTTTGCTCTGCTAAATGTATCTGAATGTCAAAAGACTAATTAATTTCATTAGTCCTTTATTAATGCATGAAAAGTCATGTAGATATGGGATACTTGTTTTCTAAAGTTTCATTGTAAATCAATGATAGAAGCAGGGAAGCAACCCAAAACTTTTAAGCCCATTGCATTTTCTTGCACCAAGGAAACTTCTGACTCTGGTTTTATCCCCTTTAAACTGTATCTGAAGTTTTAATAATTTATATGAAATTAACTGGATAAGTGACTTCAAATATTAGTCTCTAGCCTTTCTAAAAATTAATTTACTAAATTTCTTTGATGGCTATCAATGCTGAAAGTCACTCCTGTCTTTTCTTCACTGTCCAGATAGAAATGGGAAGAAAAGACACACATGTCTTAGAATATAGCCAAAAGTTAGTGTGTCTGATATGAAAATGATACCATTTCCTCTTGCAAAATCTATCCAACAATTTCTAGTAATTTGAAGATCTACATCCTTGTGCATAAGCAAAGGTTAAATAAGGTTAAAACTTTACTATCTAGACTGGATTTATACTGTAGTAGACTCTTCAAAATATCTAGCATACAGTCTTGACCTTGGAAGAGACTGAGAATGCAAGTGCTGTCAGTGGTTCTTATACAAAATAGTCAGCATCAAAAATGTCAGCAGAACACTTTCTGGTTTAATTTAATTCTCTCAACATTTTCATTGGAAATGTGTGTACATTTCAACACTGGGCTGCCAAACTTAAGGAATTCCCAGCTCTGCACAGATGATTGCACTGTATGGTTAACCACTTCTCTGCGTCTCTGGAGCACTGCATAAAGCAGGGGAGTAGCCACCTTTTCACAGAAGTAGGACCCTCACAGTTGCAATGAACCAAAGATAAAAATATTCAGAAGTACTCCTGACAGGATGTTAGTCAGAAGATGGTGCTATTATAACAGAACTTTTAAGGCAGCAGAGTCTCTGAGGGAACACACAAGAGATGGTAAACCCTAAGTGGACATTAAAAGCTGATTTCAATGTGAGCTGATGTTCTGCATCTAACTGAATGCATCACAGAAATGTACTCACTAGGACACCCTTTAATTCTACACCATGGCTTGCTTGCATCAAGGGGAAAATGCACAGGAAAACATATTTTAAATTGCCATTCACCAACTATTGCATACTCATTTTCATAATTTTTCAACCCTCAAATGAAAAAGAAAAATTTTTTGTGAATTTCTACCCCACACAGTATGTTTCCATGTCAATATATGGGTTTTGAGTGAGTTTCTGCTGGTACTTCCAAAAAACTAGAACTAGACAGTAATATAATTTTTTATCCTCTGAAACATTATTAGTTCAAATATAGCTCATAGAACCACTGTTGTGTGTCATATAGAAACAGCTTTGAAAGCATTCCTTTTGTCTTTATAAGGGGAAAAAATGGAAGTTGCACAACTCTTCATAAACAGAATACTAAATTTTATGCAATGTGAAAATATTGCATTGTGACTGGGAAGGAGAAAAAGCTGATGTTGGTGAGGAAATGAGGAAACAGACATATAATTACTAAAACATTTGGTTGCAAGTAAATGAGCATAGTAATTACCTACAACAAATGGGTGATTAGAAATGCATGAAATTAGAGCAGTCTACAGGAAAGCTAATTGTTATATTTGATATGATGAGTGATATGGATTCTATAGTCTTTGGGCAATCATGAAAACTAGATTATAAAGGCAGAACCACTACATAGAAATGGCCACAGATGTGTTTTACTGTCTGACGGAGATCTCTTCCTTGCTAGAAAAGCCACAGTGCTGTTCCTAGTATCTAGAATACAATGAATGTACATGTATGTGAAGAAAACCAAACTGGGGACAAGTGTTCTCATCACGATGAAAATACATTAATGGAAGAGGTTGCCATTCCTGGCTGCACTCTAGTGTCCTTCTGAAGGTCACGGTATTGAATAAAGTTCTAGAGGAGCAATCTGTTAAAAAAATTGCAAAATCACATCTGTGAAATGAAACAGCCTGATAGCCTGGCATTGCTTGAAAATTCAAGCAGGCTGCTCTCCTGGAGGGCTGATAGGCCTTAGTGCTTAGATTCAGGGCAGTGCCATGTAACTAATGGCTGTAAGGACAATAATAAAACAGCTGTATATGATGTTTAGTTACCTAATTAAAACAATTTAAATATATACATTTCACATGATTTCTGCGTTAACAATTATAATTTGGCTCATTTCTTACAGTTTTTTTTAGCAGCAAAGGTCAGCTAAGGGAAAAGATTCAGAGGAATGAGGGGAAAGCATTGAACGAAATATTTTGCAATTAGCTATTCTTAGCTATTATTAGTTACTTAGCTATTCTAGAGTAAATCCAGAGGAACACTGCTGCCTTTACTGCAGTGTGTATTTACATCATGGGAAAAACCAAGAGAATGGGAAAAGAGACAGTCAGTGGAAATGGAGTGTAACATGATTGAAGAGAGGGGTCAAATTCTTTCCTGCCAAAAATGAGCAAACCTCTGTGAAAATGTCAGTGAAGCTTCACTCAGAAATGTCAGGAGAAATTTTAACTGGAGTGGGAATTTCACAAAGACTATATGTTTCTGTTTTTTTGAAATAGAGCCATAACTTTAAGCATTTTTATGATTAAATGCAAGCATTTTCAGTGGGCTCTACTGTGCACCATTCTACAGGACACTTCTGTTTCCTTGCCAGACAGCCCCTGTGTCTGCAGTGTTGGAGAAGGGAACCCTGCAGCTTCCAGGCTCCTTCCCACAAACGTGGGCTGCTGGCTGCTGGCTGAGTTTGTCAGTGCCCTGCAGCCCCAGCCCTGCCAGGCTGATGGGGTTTCTGCCAGGTGCCAACACAGTCCTGGCTCCTCTGCCCCAAAGGCCACTTCTACAGTGCAGGTGTGAGCTCCGCAGATCTGCAAGGATCTTTTAAAAAAAACTTTTAAAAATCTGCTTTCATGGTTGTTTTTAAAACCTCTAATTTAAATTTGGAAGCTTCCATGTTCAATCCTGAAGCATGAAATTAATTTCCCATAATTTTAAGTTATCTTCAGCCATATTTTGTTGTAGATGAGTGCGAGAAAAGAATAATAGCATCAGGTCTTATTTGTAAGGGGAAGAAATCTGAGAATTAAGGAGTTAATTGTATTCTGGCATGAATAATATTCTCATTACCTCACTGTCCAATATGGGTAAACAGAAAGAATCAGAAATATATTTACAGGTATTTCAAGGGCATTATTAATTATGATAGATTTTTTTATGTACACCAATACATGCAAGAATATTGATCTGGTCCTTGGATATATGTCCTGAGGTACACAGTATAGATCCTGCTAATTAGAAACTCTTAAATTTTCATTAAATTAGTAGATTACAAAACATGAAATGGTTTCAGGCTCAGTAGTTTGCTAAAAACTCTTTCCTTTACGGGGAATAGAATTAGTTATACTAATTCAATTTTCAAAGATGAAACCACTTCAGGAGTTTTGTTTGCTGTTAAATGCACAAATCCTTTTCACAGACAGGTTTCATGGAATCCTATGCACTAACCTATGTCTTTATGTGTTTATCCACAAGAATTCATACCAAGATAGCAAAACAAGAAAAATCCAAATACATGCAAACATGAAAGAGAAAATAAGCACAAAAGATTTCTCAAAGTATCGCATCCCAGTTAAACAAGTAAATGACTCGGCAGGTCTTATCTTTGTTCTGTCCCTGCAGCACAGTCTAGGAAAGAGCACTCCCGGTGCGAGCTGTTAATCTTGAATAATGAAACAGATAACATGCAGAGAAGGCTGAAAAGAGCCATTGCAGAGGTTAAGGAAGAAAAACTAATTTTGGAAAGGAATCCCAGTGGTGGATGTAAAATTTGCCCAAATAAAAGGGAACACATGTTCTTGTGGCAGAACAGCTCAGCAACCAAGAAAATAACCAGGCATGAAAAGCTTTATTTTCCAATTAGATCAGTTTAGGGAGTTTGATATATGTGCTGTGTTTCTCTACCATGTCTTGTCCAACTTTTGGTCGCTCTGCAGTTGAGTAGCTCCAAGTTCAAGCCTGGACTTCTCTGTCAAAGAATTTATGGGGGCAGAGATGCCAGAAAGATCCCCCACAAAGTTTTCTCCTTACAATTTAGTCAAAGACCTTTCTCATTTTCACAAGTGTTTCTGCTCATAAGTCAGCTGGAAACCCAGAAGAGACCAGGACAAGTTTTACAGAGAAGAACTGCTCCCATATCTCTGCTTCAATATTATTCTCTGAGAGCTGTTCCCTAGAAAATATGTTGCTCTCACATCTCCAGCCAACATCTGGCCTAAGAACCCCTGCTATACAGATATGAACACAGTCCCAGTCTTAACACATTGCTAAACTTCCCACTGAGGAGGAGGAAAATGTAAGAAAAGGGAGGGATGTAACACTACCTTCAACTCTACTGGTACAGATTTATGACCCTGTTGAAAAGGTGCTCCAAGATAGTTGTTGGTTCTGCAGAAGTAGCTTTTAAATACAGTCACTCCCATATTGGAGTGGAAAGATGTGGTCTACATCTGCACACAAAAAACCATGAAAATAGAAAAATATTTTGTAAATGTAAAGTATAGGTCCAGGTAACCCCTAAGACTGCCTTTCTTTCCTTAAAGTTATGAGCTGCATGGACAGAAGTGCCAAGTGTATGCATCCCTTGCCAAGAGTGTGCAACAGGGTTTGGAGCACTGGGACACTGGAGCCCTAGTTGTCTTCCCTATCCTGCCTCTCATCAGCTCTTCTGTTTGTCAAGCCTCTCCACTTTCCTGTACATGTAAAGTTTAGCAATACTAATAACACATACTTCTATTGTAAAGCATTAACATCTGCTAAAGCAATGAAGATATTCATTCATATTAATAAGAATTATCGGTGGTGCCTATTGGAAGCAAAAACGTACAGGAAGAGAACAGAAAGCATTTAGCTGGAAATATAGCAGTTGGGGGAAGTGTCTGTGTTGTAAATGTGGAAAACAGAATACAAAAGGCCCTTTTAATTCACATGAGATTCACGACCCCTCGTATACCACGTTTGGTGCTGATTTATTTGAATTAAGATGGCAAGAAAATGTCCTCTCACTGTTTTTTGTTACATTTTTTTACTTTAGTTTTCTTTTGTTTTTAATCAAGCTCTTGCTCAACCCCTGTGAGTAAGAATTCAGTAACACATTGTAAATCACATTTTGCAAGTTCTGTGACTTCAGATGAGATAGTAAAAGATAATGCTGTATAATTCACATATGGCTGGTTTGTCATTCAGGCACCACATGTCAGATTCTCCCTCTACACAGCTGAATGTATGAGCAAAAGAGCTTTAGAGACTGCAAATAATGTAATTTTAAGGTCCTGGTAATTAGAATGTTTTGATTATTGCTGAAACAATTCAGAGTCTTATGAGTATAAGCCTAAGCCATTTTTTTAAACTTTAACAAATTCATTTTATCATGAAACTTTTCCAAAAAAGGAATTGACAAAAAATCTCAAAAAACAACAATCAACTGAAACAAAACAGAAGTACACAGTCAGCAGTCAAATCTTTTCCCACTAAAAGGCAGAGAAAATTATATTCCAAAACAAAAGTGTGACATCCCATCATGATAACAGAAGGTTTCTCAAAGCTTCACATACAAAATAAACATCTGAGTAAAACCTTTTCAACAATGTAATGTTATTTTTAAGCGGTTAGGGATTGTCACTGGCTACAGTTGCTCAAACAAGGTCTAAGCAGAGCCACTGTCCTAAACCTACGCTGTAGTCTTTGGAGAGAATAAGTGAACTGCAATCCAAAAAAACAACTTTTCTATGTTGTCCCTAAGACAGCCTCAGTTAAGGTGTCTACATCACAGGTGTAACTCACACCACTCATGCATCTACCATTTACCAAAATGAGACCCCAGATTTTCTGACAATTGACTCACATCATAACGTAAAGACTAAGTACTGTTTTATAGCTTTATACATCCCAGTATGCAAAACAAGCAGCTGAGCTCTCATGTGCACCAAGAAAGGCCTGGTTTCTTGTTCCTAAAGATACCCAAGCTCCTCTAGTGGTTTCATTTTCATTACCTACCTAATCACTGACACAAATGCATATTTACCTGAACAGCCTATTATGGGTATTCTCAGTTCAGTCAGAGAGAAAGGAGAGCTCCTGCCAGGCTAGAATGTGGGAAAGAGTTGCAAAAGAATGTAAATAATTCTCTATCTCTCTTGTGTTCATATTGTTTATAGATATGTTCTGCCACCGTGCGTCATTCGCTGAGCACCAGCGGGGTGAGATGTTTTTACTTTAAGACCAATGAAATTATTCTGCACAATGCTCTCTATAAAAGAGCGATGTATTTGAAATAAAGTAGTTGGAGTTCACATCATCCAGCCTTCTGAACTGGAGTTCTTTCATTCCTGTCCCGCCTCAACAGCGACAGCCTACTGCAGAAGCAAGAGTCATGGCATTGTTAAGGACTTGACTACTTTTCAGACAGATGCACAGTGGGAAGAAGCCTGGTCATCGTTTTGTTTGAAGACATCCACACCAAAGCTCTCTGAGACCTCTCTAGCTGGGTTTTGCACTGGAACGATGTTTCGTTATGTTGTCAGCTACCAGTCAGATTTGCAACAATAATTCTGAGGTTTTTGGGTTTTCAGCCCTTCAGGTTCCAGTTGTTAAGGATGTTGAAACCTTAAACAACTTGAAAAAGAGCAAAGCTCTTGTGTCCTAAGTGATAATGGAAGAATCTTCATAACTAGAAAAATGGATATAGCTACAGGTAAATTTTCATATAATTATGTACACTTTGCATTAAATATATGTGTATATATTATGCCTAAATATATATAAAATAGCAAGTATTTGATAGGACGAAGGGAAAGCACAAAAAGTCTTGCATTAGTTGGTACTACTGAAGAAGAGCATATATGAACAGGTTTACCTGAAAACATGCCTACATTTACTTCTCCAGAGCATATAGAAAGTTTGGTGTCACTATCCTTTATTGCAAACAAAGGAATGACCTTTTGTAAAATTAGGAATTTTAAAAACCATTTCTCCTTTCTAGTGTTGAGTAGAATACTAGCATTTCGAGGTATGATTTGAAGGTATGATTTTTATTAGTAGTGTAGATGGTTCACCATCTGCTGTTGAAGAAGCAAGAAAATAAAAGTAGTTTTGCAAAATATCTGTACTAAAAATGAACCATAACAAAATCTGTCTGTAACCATCACTGATTTCCTGTTTTCTCTTTTAAAAGGATACCTCAAGTCAGTGTCATTTTGTCATGTGTCTAAGAAGCAAAGCCACAGCAGAGGAAAACATTATTACAGGTTTATTATGTCTCAAAATATAGAAATATATTCCAACAGCATATTTTAAAGAATAATATAACAATAATCTTCAGTTTATTAGTCTCAAAATGGTACACCATTATTTAAAAATATATTACTTAATGTACCCAAAATTTAGTGTCCATCAAATTCTATTTAGAATAAATTGAGTTCAAAAAAGCATATCCACCTACTCAATTTATACAAAAAACCCAGTAATTTTTTGAAGACAACCGAGGAATTTAAATTTTCTAAATTGCTAATTTAGATGAAGACCTTTTTTCCTATACATTCTTGTACATGAAGTGCAACTAAATCTAGATATGTAGGTAATGTCAGTATAAAATACAGACAGGAGTGTAAAATGGAAACGTTCTATTAAAGGGGAAGAGTTCCCAAGGCTGAAATCAGAACTGGTAATTTTTTTTTTAAATTGAGTGTATGCATAGAAAGGATTTATGCATTACTCCAATAACAAGGTAAAATAAATTAGTTTCTGCAAAAACAACAGCTGCCTATTCACATGCATACACACAGTCACACACATGCTGATTTTATGAGTCTGTAATCATCTGAGTTTTCTGAGATATGTTTTAAATAACCAGAGAAGCCAAAGTTTATATGATTAGACTGTCAAAGAAGAAACTTAAAAATCCTATCAATTTTTTAGCAACTCTTTGATAATGGTTTAAAGGAAACATTTTAATGAAGGCAGTCAATGTGTATGTGATAATTAGCTATGTAATAGAGAGAAAAATATTTCTATTTTCCCATTTTCATAACAGTAAAACAAAGGGGTGCCCAAAGATATTAAGTGTAATTAATTCGAAATAAAACTGTGTGTAGTGGTGATGGGAAAGGTAATTTGCAATTGGCTATGTATTTCACAGCCAAAGGATTTAACTTGAGGCCAAAATTTAGTGGGAATAAAAAGTTATGTATATGGATTTAAGAAATATTAAAGTTGCAATTGCTAAATAAAAGGAAAAGTATCCCATATTGAGTCTCATTATTTAAATCAATCCCCACCTGATAGAAAAGCAGATGGGACTGAAAGTAGGCTGCAAGTTACCCAGCATCTTCTTATGAAAGGTGTTTATCTTTTCCTGCAAACAGCCACCACCAGGGATAAGACTTTTGATTAAACAAGTGACAACTGCTGCACCCCCCTGCCCCGTGCCTTCCCTTGCACACTCTTAAAACATATCCAGAAGCAGGAGCTAAATAAAGCAAAGCTCTTCTATACCCTGTATTCTGTACACTTTGTGTATAGTAACCTGTGTGTGTAATGGGAAGGCTTGTGTGGTCTTTTTGTTTGATTCTGGCTTGTTTTGTGCTATTTTAAAAATATCTGCCAGAGCAGTGTCATAGATAATAGATTGATATGATTTGAGGTAAGAATGTTGTAGTCCAACTTTTAGTGTTAACTTGGAAAGCCATAGATAGAGGCAAGAGTCTACACAGAATTTCTGAAGCCTAGAGCCTTTTGCAAACTGCAGCTCACAAGCCAAAAAGTAACATACTCCTCCAGTTACACTCATCTTGTTAAAGAAAATAGTTATAACAATTATGTGCAATTTTTTCACTTCTATTTTTTATCTGCTTTTTATTTACTTAAGCATTGTTCAACATTTCACTTTTTCTAATGAAGCAGAAGTTCTAAAAAAAATATGTTTAGCTGAGCAGTTTTGTTTAGTTTTTTTCTTCCTGTGCCTTTTTCTAAATAAATACCTAGTCACAGTTTTCATTGGCATAATATGACCAAATGCATTATAGTTCCTCTAATAATACAAAGCAGTTACAGAATTTCTGGAGTTTCTAGTTTAAAAAATTCCATACAAAAAGGCTTTACTTTATAATATTGAAATGGGATAAAGCAAATTTCAGTATGGTGAATGGAAAAATTAATTTGTGAACTTCTGCTGCATAGTGAGGTGACCCATTAAATAAATGGTTCTGAAATTTTGCTCATACAAAAGAAACTATATACTTTTAAATAAATAAAAGCTACTATATACATTATACTGTACAATTAAATGAGAGATGACATGAAATGGAATAAATTTAGGCCTGCCTTTTCATCAGCAATGCTCATATCTTGACTTTGTTACAATTTTGAATAAACCCCTCTGCTTTAGATTATATATTTTTTTTTTAGTGGCAGCCACATGAACGCACCACCATATTCCTGTATTTTTTTAAAATAACATTGGAGCTGTCATCAAAGTAGAGCACGGAGATTGCGTTCAGTTTTGTTGGTGCACAGCATGGCTTTGGTACATGATCAGGGAACATCAAGTGAACCTGAAAGACAGATAAATACATAGCTCATATATCAAACAGAGAGTTGTGAGGACATTGTCAGTGCAAAAACATGTCTTTGTAATTCAGCAAGGGCTGTGGTCACAAATTTTCCTCAGTTAGCAAATTTAAAGTACAGTTTACCTCCAGCACATTTTTCTGATTTCAGTTGCACAAGGTTATACAATAAAAGCAGATGGAGAGATAAATGAGAAGTGGCCAAGACAGAAAGTTGGTTTTCAGATGAAATTCAGAGAATTGGAGTTAGGTAGCAGCTCAAGAAAACATTTAAACATATTGTCAATACCATCTTTGCTGAGGGCAAGGCTTAGCATGAAGCAAAGGATCAAGCCCCAGATCTCACCAGGACCCCAGCATGTGCTAAAATACTTTCCTGTGCTGGGGGTTCAGTGTGGAGGAAAATCTATTGCAGACAGCAAAGGTTGTGCAAGCAAAGCCTCATAATGAAACTGCTTTCAGCCTATGAAATGGTAAGATGTGGAGTCACAGACAGTGTGCGTGCACTTTAAGGTCTATGGATCCAATTCTACTTTCACTGAAATAAAAATCAGTTCATAAGGTGGGTGCCAGCTGGACAGAATATTTGGGGCAGGGGCTGAGGCATAGAAGTCTTTATGTTCACCAGGCTGAAATGTATCAATGAAAGATTAAAGCGAAAGAAAAGAGTTTTGAAAAGCGTCCCAGAACAAACAAGATCTAGTAGAAATAAAATGGGGAAAATACAAGTTCTTTGTACTTGAAAGAAGGTTGGATGTAATATTCTACACATGCTGAAGACTTGGAACCTGGGGAGCCAGAGAAGAGGGAGTTGTAATAGAGATGGCAACAGATTATTAAGGCATGTATGAAGACTTTGTCAGTAATAGATTTTGTTTGTATGTTAAGTCTTTGTAAATCTGTTAGAGCCATCTGTCTTGCAGTGATATAAACCCAGAGCCTTTGCCAGACAACAGAGAACAGTCTATCAGGAAACAATTTTTACATAACAGTTACCATGAGAAGGTCTTTTGAAATGAGCAATAATAAATCCTGAAGTAGCTGTTTTGTAACAGTTTAGACACACATTTAAAAACTATTTAACAAATTAATAGCAAAGCACTGGAGAAAAAAATGATTGTGCCTGTCTTGGGCAGATGTTTATCCAGCCATAAATCATGGTTCCACCAGCCCCTGCCACCCTGATGGAAGATCTGTGGCCCCACAGTACCTCCTCAGAAGTGATGTTCACAGCCTGTTCAAATGTTTACCCCAAATTCAGTGCAAGCCAACCCGATGATCCACTGCTTTGCATGACCAGAAAGACAATGCTACCCCCGTGCCTGTTCTGAAGGTGATGCAGGAGGCAAGAGTTTATAGAGCTTATTAAATGTCCCCTGTCTTTTATTTATATGCATCTGTACTGTCTGCTTGCCTGAGTTCAATTGCAGACAAACAAGAGAGGGAGAGAGTGAGGTACTGGCCCATATTTTTCCTATCCTTGTTACAAAAGAAAATAAAAAAGAATCAGTTAAGTTTGGAGGGGTACCAAGGAACAATAATTCCTAACCCAAAGAGCAGGCTTTTTCAGAATGTTGTAATCATCATGGCCAGGAGGTGACTGCATTTGGATTAGGGTGGAGCATATGAATAATTGCTTCCCAAGCCATCCCCATATGCACACCTTGTGTAAATCTGAATTTTACATAATTTAAACCAGAAAGCATTAAACTACTGTTATCTCATCTAATTTATGTACAGCTAAAACTTAATTGGCCTCATGATTTTTTGGCTGCACTGAATGCATGTTCAGTACATGCAAAGGGAGACACGCAATTCCAAAATGGCCATAAAAAGAGCAAAAATTAAGTATCCAATTTAAAAAATAGGACAAACTACACACATTTCCTAACAATGGGAAAATAACCATTTTGGACAGGAAAAACACACAAGAGAAAGTAGCACTGAGCCAACTCTTATTTAACAGTCCATAATTGCAGAAGGGAACTCTAACCTGGGGATCTCAGTGATATTGGCAACTTTTCTGAAAAATGCTTGTGTAATACTAAACTATTGCTTTGCTGACCTACTTCTTTTCTGCTCAGGACTGCAGATATGCTGTTCTTCATTGTCTTCTAAGAACATTGCTTCCTTGCCAACTGGCATTTTCTGTTCCCCTTCACCTGAAGTCCTTAACATACTTCTACTTATTTTTAAGTGTGTTACAAATGACATTTTCCCTCTGACATTTTCCCTTCTTTTTGTAAATCTTGCTGACTGGAATTCTAGTATAGAGGAATAATGTTGCATTGGTGACTGGACTTGGAGAAGGTGAGTAAATGAAAAGTTGAATGGAACAGAAAAGTTCTCAGCATATGTTGAGTTTTTGAAAACGTCCCTGTCATATAGAAATACTTGGCAATTTTCACAAGCAGAACTTGTTTTCAATCAGAAAGAAACCAAATTTTATTTTTGTTTGTTTGCTTGCTTGGTTTGGGGTTTTTTTCTGGTGTGGGGTTTAAATTTGAGGGGGGTGTTTGGGCTGGTATCCCAGGTAGTAACTCCACTCATTTCTCAAGGGGGAAAGGTTTTTCAGGCCCAGATTTTGATGTGAAAATAAAAGAAAAAGATCATTATCCTTGGACAGCCATCAGCATAATCTGATAGTCAGGATACTTGATCATTATTAGTTTAAATCAAACGGAACCTTAAATCCATGTTTCTTTAAACTCAGTTGTGTGCCTTGAATGTTCCAGAAACTAACTGTGGATGACAACCCTTTCCTGTTCTCACTTCGTGCTGTGACTCCCTCCTTGTGTATTATCTCTCATTCCCCTCCTCCTTAATTGTTCTGCTAATACCAGCTCTATTCAGAGCCAGTTCTTCAGCTGGCACAGGTGAAAAATCAGTTTTTGACCAGACTGACTAGACTTTGGCCTTACAGCATTACATTTAGTAATTTTCTAAAGGTCATGATTTCTGTAGATGAACACTGCTGGGGTAGAGGAGGCCTAGCCAGCTGCCTCAACTAAGATCATCTTTTTGGCTGCTCCGGCTGAGGCACAGAATTGACATAAGAACTAGCAGAGGCAGAAAGCTGGCTGCAAATCCCTTTTACATGTACCAGGCAGAGCAACAGATCCAAATACACTTATTTTTAAATTGCATTTGTAAGCCAGGCATGACTGAACACAATTTCTTACATGCAAATGCATCTGTTTGCAAAGCTTCACATTAAATTACAGTATAAGAATCTCTGCCAACAGTTGACAACAGAGGTCCACAGAGTGGCCAAGTGTCATCATTTCTGGAAGGTATAACATGTAGATGTTAACACTGAGCTTCAATAAGCTGCAAAAACTCTTGGAAGTCAAACCAGGGGCCCCTTTGGTTCCTGTCTACACAATTCTCCAGTAAAATAACACAGTCTTCTCATGTGCTATTGCATTTGAAATGGAGGTGAAACCTACCACACAGGCCACTCTGAGCAGGTTATCCTCTCTCCAACAAAATCACTAAAGCAGGTTTTAAAATGAGTTATGATTTCTCAAGAAATAATCAAAATTCAGTAGTGATAAGCAGAAGAGTCAGACTCTGAGCAAAGACACAAACTACAGCATAGGCGACTATAACACAGTCAGAGGCATACCAGAGTCTGAACAATGGCATGGTTTGTTGCGTTCATGTGGGCATTGAGGGGAAAAGAACACTCTCCATCACAGTAAAACGCAGCGTAGCCCTCCGGTGCAATAATCCAATCCTAAAGCAACAACAAATAAATCCACTCATTATATTTTCTCACTCAAGGAATTTATAGCTATATCAAAACTAAGACTTTCTCAATGGCACAATGAACTTCAGAAGGTGTCATGTGAAAGGAATGTTTTTTGGTTTTTTTAAAAGTACTTGCTTTGTTCATGCAAAATTGAGATGAAAATTAATGAAACCTAAAAATCTGTATTGAATATCAACTAATGAGGCTATAAGGGAGATTAAAGATTAAAATATATTTGCAGAATACTTTTCCTTCCATACTAAAAGTTTTGAGCACTTCTTGATGCAACAAAAGTAATTACAATGCATTCTCTTCCTTCAGCATAGTCAATGCTGTAAACTGTATTACTGTGTGACACTGAGCATTGCTAGTGATTACCTGTTGGCATGTCCATGAATCATACATTTTCAGTATTTCAAGGAATGCAGCATGGGAAAAAGACCACAAGAGGGAAAACATTTTAAAATGTTAATAAAAGCTGTGTGTTTAGTTTGCCGAGTTCCTCCTCTGCCAGGTAATGGAGGTGCTGCAGGAAGGGCAGAGAGGATCAAGTAGCTACTTCTTGGGATTTGTATCTTTTTTTTTTTTTTGTATCTCATTTCAGTCTGTGTTTCACAGATCAAATATTGTACAGTGTAGCTCTGGTCTTCCAGCTGAAACTTTTAATTCTTACGGTAGCCTTTGTGTTAAAATTTTTCTTTTTTCTTTGACTACTGTGGTCACTATGGCCACTGATCTGAGAGTTTAGCACATCTTGGAGCATACGAGAATCTACTGCAAAAAAAAAAAAAACAATAACAAAAATAACCTGTTGATATCTGAAAAAAAAGCACCCTGTAATCAAGAGACAATGGCTCACTTGTTCAGTGGCCTGAGTTCAATACCACAAGCCTGCTCTGTGGCCCTGGACTGGGTAGTTATGCTTTACAGACTTGGGAAAACAGTGTCTGCCTGCTTCTTCAGGCTGCTGTGGGAATAAATATACTACAAAATATCAGATAGGATAATGAGGCCATATGAGAATCTGAGCTAGATACATAAAGGATGAGCTGTCACTAAAGAGAGCAAACTTTTGCTCCTCATAGACTTGTTCTGCTCCTGGAGAGTTATTTTAAAATAATTCCACGAAATGTGAAATGCACAGGCAACCATTCCTGTGTTCTTATCTATGTATGCAATAGTTAGAGGTTGCTGAAGGCCTTCTTGTTCTTTATAGAGCGTTCCTTGCTTTCTGGGAAAAAAACCTGGATTGATCTCTATTTTCTTTTCCCATAATGCCCTGCTTCTGACTTCATGACCTTTTACTGTAAGTATATTATTTTTTTGTTACTGTGTGGCAGGGTGAGTTTTCCTCAGAAATTACGTAAAATTAGCTATGGTATTATAAAGATCACTGAGAAATGATCCAATATTTATTTCCCTAAGGACTCCACCCCAGTGAAATCTCTATGACCTGCAGAAGACAGCACTGAACAAGGGGGATTTAAATTTGAACTAGTGAAAATTTAAAACATTTAATTACTTGATGTGGGGATTTTGGTTTCATTTAGTGCAGATTCACTCAACTCTTGAGCAGCCGTTTAAATTTATCTTTATGTGAATTAATCCAAATCATAAAGTCACTAATGTAGGCAATATCTTTGAGAGAAGAGTTAAAAATGTAAAGTTATAGTGATAGCAATACTGATAAGGATTTGTTACAAAATGTATTTAAAGAATCTGTCTCTCATCACTGTAATGCCAATTTCCATAAAGAAAACAAAATGTAAATAATGGGGAACTTTAAAAGAGATTGTCCCAGTTTGAACTGTTAGGAAAGAGCATTTATAATCTTACCTGCCATCCTAAGTCTCGGAAACTCACATAAAGTTCATGTTTCTTACATGCTTGCTTTTGTTCGCTTGTGTTATAATCTACAGGAAGTAAATAACATTAATAAATTATTTGGAAGCATTGCTAGAACTGACAAGCTTTAGCTTTTTTTGAGATCCTTACCAAGCTGCACAAAGGAAAGGAAAACCATACTGTCATTTATACTCCTAGGGTTAGTTGTAAAGGCAATGTAAACCTGGAAATACAGAATCAGCAGAGTCAGACTGACACAATTTCTGTACACTGGAAAAATAATACATACAGTATTAGGGGAAACAGCTTTACAAGATGTCTATTTGCTGGCTAGCTGGGTAACACCTCTGATAATATCCACACAGGTAATCAAAGAGGACAAGTGAGAGTTTGATCCAAAATATCAGTAGGTTGGCCTGGTTTTAATTGCCAGGTAAAGAAAGCAGCCCAGTTCAAAAGATGAATTACCAACAATAAAATTGTCCTGAAGCAAGGGAATTTCCAAATGTCTCTTAGTTAAACACAAAGTGGCACATATTGTACTTATTTTTTGCCATATATTCTGGAAATATTCACCACTTGATTATCTTCAGTTGCTAGTACTAATGTAAACAAGTAGACTAACAGGTGCTTTTTAAAGGACTGAAAGTGTTCTGTCAGAGATATATCAGAATAGAAGGACACCCAGAACCTTCCATACATGCTTCTCCACCACAACCTTGCTCCTGGAGAAATTATAGTACTTGTTCCTTACTGCTCCTTAGTAACAGGAAAGGAAGGGAACAGGATCATGTCTTCATCACATTACCCCTCAAAGTTGGTTTATACAGCTAATCATGTGATGCCATAAGTGAGGCATGTGACAGAGCAGGGAGTACAGACTGTCTCTTCTGTTTCTAATTCAAGAATGCTTAAGATAACTTTTTCAAACCAAAATAACCATTCTGGGGAAAAAAAAAATAAAGTCCACCAATAAAAATTCACAACAACAACAAGAAAAAGCAAACAAACAAAACTCCACAAAACCCTAGCAAGGAAGACGTGGAAAAATAAAACAATTCTTTCAGTTTCAGAAAAATAATTTTTAGAATTTTTTTTTTTACCTTATAAGACTTGAGACTGAAACGGGAAGTTCTCTGAAAAATTTCAGGACAATTAAGATTCAGAGAGAAACTCCTTTTTTGTATAAAATGAAAGGAACTTCCACAGTCTCTGAACTAATCTGCATAGTTTTTCACCATCCTTGCAGAAAACTCTTCCAAATATATGGCCTAGAGGAGTTTTTTCTGCAAATTTGTCAAGTGCTTCTTGTCAGCCATCCTGACCTCTGCTATCATTGCTTCTCTGGGTTCTCTTCAGCTTCTCTGTGTCTTGCCAAAGACATGATGGCCACAATCAAAAACAGTGTAAAATAAAGTAAAATAGTTATTTCAGGCTTGTTTTGTTGTAGTATTACCCAGAATAGGAGTTCTGCAGTAATATCACACTGTCAATAATCAGCTTCCCAACTTTTTCTTTAATATATTCCTGCTCATCAGCCTTAGGAGTCTGTTGTAGCTATACAAACCAATGAATAAAGAACAGATGGAGGATGAGGGCGTTGATGAGAACTGCAGCATGATGGGGCTGCAGCAGCCATGGTAAGGTAGAGGTTCTGAGGGATGACATCAACAACAGCATTGCAACCTGTTGCAAGTCAATCAAATATGGCACAAATCCACTGTGATTATCTAGGAAAATTTTGACTGAATTCAAATAGGAAGCAAAAGTATTGTGCAATTGGGATGAACTATACAGAAATAATATATACATATTTCCTGGGAAAACCTAAGAAAAATACAACTTTGTTGTTCAGTAGAGCAAAGGACCTAGAGACAAGGACTCAGAACAGGTTAATGTAGTCAGTGACTTCTTTGTCTTGCTTTTTACTGGCAAGATTTACCCTCAGGACTCCCAAGTCTCTGACCCTAGTGGCTGAAACTCTACCCAAGGAAAAGGGATAGAGTTAGGAATCAGTTCAGCAGCTTGAAGATACATGAATCCATGTGAGCAGAACGGATGAATTTCAGGGCGGGGAATGAGCTGACCAACACTGCAAAGTCACTTCCTGCCCCTTTTGAGCATTCATGCACCAAAAGACATTTCCAATGATTCAAAGTGGAAAATGCCACACCCATTTTCAGGAAGGCAAATCAGCTTAACCTCAGTTTCTGTGAAGTCTTTGGAACAAATTCTCATGGAAGCTGTCCAGGCACACAAAGAACAAAGAAGGTGCTTTGGGAAGAGTAAGTGAATTTATTAGTTCAAACTGTGCCTGACCAACCTGACTGTTTTCTGTGATGCTCTGACTAGATTTGTGGGCTTTTGAAGAGCTCTGAGTGTTGATCCCTTTGTTTTTGGGAAGGTTTTGGATATGGTCTCACATAGTATTTCTTGAGTCAAATTGGTCAAACCAATCAATAACTTTGATAGGTCAGAATATAATGGATGGAAACTTGTCTAGGCTGCTGGGCCCAAACAGTTGGGATCAGTGGTACAGAGTCCACCTGGCAGCTGGTTACGAGGGAGGTCGCTAAAGGATCAGTACTGGTATTAGCACCTTTTTTAATAGCTTGGACAATAGTACAGAATGTGTTCTCTGGAAGTTCACAGAGGATATGAGATCTGAGAGGACTGCTCCATCATCCAAATTACCAATAACAGTTTGGACTGAACCAGATCCAGAAAAGACTTGACAAGACATTATTCAAAATACACAAACATTTTTTTCTCTTACTGGCAACACATTCTTTGAACAGGCTTTTTCTTTATTTTTTAAGCAGGCTGTGTACCTGCTTTCTATTGAATACACATGGACACAATATGACTCCCAAAACTGTGTCAAAAGCTGTCCACAAGTCACAAATATGTCCCTTTGCAATACTAAACAAGCATCAGGGATGTTAAGCTAGGCTTTCTAAGCTATTATACCTCAAAGCCTCATAGTTTTTAAAGACAAACACTGTGTTCTTTCCTATGGTATTTTCCTAGCCCTTCAATGACAGTCGTTAAGTGATCTCCACATACAGCTGCCATCTCAGACACTCTCAGTTGTCCCAGGACATGCAGGGTCAAAATATACACCCACATCCCATGAGATAGCTATGTCTTTTTGGAGTAGTAACTGGAAGCAAGACAGGATGCCCTAAGACATCACAATTTTTCAAAAATCTGTATGCCTTTAATACAAAACCCCTGAGTCATACCTTGTGCTAAGTTGTATGTAATATTCTAATCTGTTTTGCACACACTTCAGAAGTACAGTGAAGGTAGTTGAAAGTAAAGAACCTTTAAAAAAATGGAGCTGTGTTCACTGACTCTTCACACAGATCTATATATTCATTTTCATTAACATCAGTGCTCATAGGAGGTGAATATCGAGCTTTTCTGTCTCAGCTATTAGAGGGAATTTAAAACTCATACACATAGAGTACAAGTAATTTCGCAAAAAAATATGACTGAAAAATGTGGAAAATATGCACATGAGAAAGTCAGGAAAGCCACAATATGGTTTTTAATAGCATCCAAGCAGGCAAACAAATGAAAGCTGAAGATTGTGTTTTTGCCAGCTCTCTCTGCAGTGACATTTTCATATTCAAGAACATGTACAGAAGTTTTAGGGCCAGGATGTAGCAGAAGTTTCTACACTTAAAGGTGAAAATCTAAATAATAGATATGTAAGTCATTTCACCGATGTCATCATTGTTGTGATACTCTGAGCCATTTGAATATAGGTTCAAATGATGTGTGGTCACACCAGAATACCTGATAAAATGGCCAGCATGTACAGACTGTAAGCCATCTAACCCATTCACCTATGAAGAAAGTGAGACTCAGGAAAGTCTGAATTCCTTCCCTAAATTCTACCTTTCATGTAGGACAAATGTTGTGTGTAATATAACATTTTATGTAAGTATCAAATGTGACATTTATAATAAGGTCTGGTGCTAAGGATTCAATTTCACACACTGTAGCTTCAAAGCCCATATGCTTATTCTGTCAAGAATCAAAACCATAGGCTATTATGATTGAGAAAACATTGTTCCTCAGTGGAATCTAAACCCCTACATAGCAGAAAAAACTGTGGAAGGAGGTCAATAAAATATATGTATAAGAAATTTCATGAGACTTTTTTTTCCATGTGAAATAAAGACATGAAAACATGTTTATACATACTATTACAAAATACTATATTTTGAATCAGTGTTTGTAACACCAATCAATAGCATACACAAAATGTAGCCTTAAGTATTTTTTTTCTGGTTTTATCTCCATATGAATAAAAATGATGTAGCTTTGTTTTTTAGTTTCCTGGTGTAAGTCACTACTCAGTATTTAAACGTGGCTATTCTCTAGTGCCCAGTTACTCTGTAACTCTTTATAGACAATGCTAAAGAAATTAAAATTTAGCCAGCTTTTTTTAGGGGAGACGTAATGTGACGTACTTTATAAGCAACCTGCCTGGTTTTGGTTTGGTTTGAGGATTTTATCTTTTTTTCTCCTATCTACAGTTTGACAAAAATAAAACTTGGTAAATAAAAAAGTGTTTAATCTTCTGTGCATAGCAGGCAGGTAGAGCCTCAATGCTAAGCTTAATTCTGTCTGTCTTTACACTGCATTGACGTCGTCTCCTCTTGAAGTTCTTAGCAACACAGGGATGATGACCCCAAGTCCATCAACAATATCCCAGGTGTTACAATAATCAATATATAAGATTTTATTCTCTTCATACTGAGATTGTGTATATGACAGAATCACAGAATGTTAGTTGGAAGTGACCTTAAAGATCATCTACTTCCAACTCCCCTACTAGGGGCAGGGAGTCCACTCATTTTCCACTAGACCAGGTCTCTTCCCACCTAAACCATTCTATGATTTTGTGAAACTTCATGAATAATTAAAAAAATGTCTTCCCTTTCAAAGGGAAGAGCTGGGCTTTCCTTTTTGACATACTGAGAACACAGTAAAGCTAATTGCTGAAATCCAAGAACTTAAGAAGTAAGAAGGGAAAAAGAAGAAGGCAAAATATAAAATGCAAAGGCAAAAGAAAGATGAAAAAAGGCAAGAGTAAGGGGAAACAGAAGAAAACAAAAGAGAAAGAACAAAAGAAAATGTGGGGGAAGTAAAGGAAAATGAAGAAGAAAGAAGCAAGGAGGAAGTGGTGCCACATGATTGTGGTAATGTTGAGACTGATGTATAGAGAGAGAAATATTAGAAGTCTGTCATATATGAATGACAACATACCTATCTGTGTCTGGCTACATTACCTCTGGCTATGTAAGTGAGCATTTTTCACTGTCAGTGTCTGTCTTACTTGCTGTAAGTACAAGATCATGGAAGAAGCTTAGAAACAAAAGACCTACATGACACAATTATCTTTGCCGGTCACTGTGTCAAGTGTCTTGCATCAAGGAGTTGAATGAGGATTGAATATAGTCTATTGACTATCTTCCATGAGAAAGATGATTGGCAAAATTCTTTGGTTTTTCCCAAAAACTTTCATGTTTTAATTTGAAGATGTGAATTTTACTTTTGAAGTTCTGCTCACTACTGAAGCTGTAGAGAGCTTGGACAATTAGCCTTCTCCACAAACTCAAATGGGTACAGTGTATCCCTCAGATCCTGGGGCTGGAAAAGAGAAGAAAAAGAGCATTGCTTTTCTTTGATAACAGGCTGTCCACATGGAGGAATTATATCTGAAAAGACACAAGAGATCAGAGCAATAAGATCGTATTCTCTTCTCTGTGTCTTTTTCGCAGACTGGTGATGTGGATAGAATCTGTACATTGCTTTTGTAGCCTTCAGCATGCTCATCCACAGCATTTCACGAGTATTGTTGCAGTAGTTATTAAAAGACTTTTGGATCACTTATGGTGGGAAAAGTCCAATGAGCAATCATTAATGACACCTACACAAAAGGAATTTGTTTATTTGTGACATGGGGATTGTGAGGCAAACTTCAAGGCAGGAGCATGGAATGTGGTTTGCTATACCTTCAAACAGTTTTGCCACAGAGGACGTTACTATGTGAAGCTGTGGTTAACGGTATGTTTTTCTTGAACTGAAATATCTTTTGAAAGAGATCTGCTATGGATCAACATATGTAGTGATGTACTCTATGCTTATGTAAACTTTAAAGAGAATAGGAGAAAGTTTTTTTCATAATGCACATTTCACTAGAGATGTTCTGATTTTTCTTGTTTTACAACTAGGTCTGGATCACAATTGAATTCAAAGACAACACTGAAAAGTTACCTCAGCTCTCCCTGAGGTAATTCTTATGTCAATGCAATGTGATAAGGTTGTGTTTTCCCAGGGTATACCAGCAAGGAGCTTGTGTTCAGCTTTCCTGCTATAATCAATGAAGCTTAAGGAATCTGTTCAGTTCTCAGTTTTTCATGCTCTAGATACATAGGATTCAGTCTGAAACTGTGATATTTATATTTAGGTATCTTGTGTGTACCATATACTTAGGTAATTATCCCCTCACCAAAAATATTGTGATTCTCAAAATTAGCAGACTTTCCAGGGAATATGAAAAATTATTTAAATAATTTCTTCGATTTCTTTAGCAATTCAACAGCAATTTTTGGTTGTTATGGTAAAATTATCCTTCTGCAAAAGGTCTGGGAAAGGCTTTTTCATTGCATTAGAATAGTTTGTAGCCTGCCTCTGTCAAGGTTCTGAGACAGATATAAATAATGCATATTGCTTATAACACTTCTCAAATAGGTGAGCCCCAGCCCAAGGCAAAATTCCTCCCACAAAATACTGATTTTCTTACTTGTACACATCCATGGGATTTAAGAACAGCACTTATATTAAGCTTTTGATATGCTGTTATTAAATGTGTGATGCTTCTAGAAAGAAACACTTTCACATCCTTTTCCCAAAAAGTGGAAATGATCGTTCAGAAGTGAGAATATTTACAAAGTGACTTTGTAAATATTTCGGCCTTCAGCTGAAAGGATTGTTTCAGGAAAAACTGAAGCAAAATTTATTCCAGGCTCTAAAGCAATTAAGAACATTTTCCTGTGCATTATTGTCAGTACCTTTCAGGTAAGGGACCAAATTCACTCTGTAGAGGGATATATTTTATATTTATATAATTACTTGTCAGCTGACCTGAACTCCTAAACAGTTTACAGTTTTTCATATTGGTTAATCTTCCTCATTTCCAGTATTGAGATTTTTGTGTTACATCTTGCCTTCTTCAGCTGAGAGGCAGTTTTTCTGAAGCTTCCTCGACAAGTAGGGGGTGCAATAATTTTCTTTACCTCTGTTTTTTACTTGCACATAGTAAAGATATCATCCAGTTGCATACTGTGTAGGCTTAATTTCAAGCTCAGACACAGCCTTTCTTAAACTGCTTGGTTATTTCACCCTCCTGGGGTCCATGATACATGTAATTGATCTGATTTACAGAAGGTAACATAACAAAACAAGGCCAACATAACAAAAGAGGAGTGGAAACACTGCTTCTGACAGTTCAGCCAGTGAGCTGCATCTTTTTTGAGCTGTTGTGACTGTCTTGCATTTGGGCAGGTGCCCATACCTCCTATAAAAAGACTAGTAAATCATAGCTCCATCTTACCCCCAACACTTGGCATCCTAGAGGACTCCTGTTGACTACTGGATTTGTTGCGGTTCTGATTTTTCCTTTTGGTATTGGCTGCTCGGACAGAGCGGAAAAGCACTTCACTTGCCTTGAAGAATGCAACCATGAATGGTTGCTTTGACTGAGGCCCATGTCTTCCAACCAGGCCAGCAGATTTAACATTGATACTTCGACCTAAAAGCAATGGAAATAGCAAGTTAAAAGGTGAACTTCTGCCCCTCCCAAAGCCATAGCAGAAGTTCAACTGCTGACTGAATCATAGCAAGGAATTTGCTGCAATCCTGAATTTATATGATTAGGAATCTATCCACGTTTTGTTAAACAAAACTTAAAAAGACAAAAAAATCTCTACAATTTGCAGAAGTTTCAACAGCTTTACAGATGCAATTTTTATTGCATAAAATTGCAGTCTCTGTTATATATCTTATTCATTACAGAGACGTTTTATTTCATGCATGTATCTATGGAACTGAAAAATAAATGAGCCCCATTACAGTCTATTTCCTATAGAAAGAATAATGTAATGTGGTCTTCTAATTTTGCATTGTTTCAGTGAGACGTGGAACTTTATATCCCCAAAGCAAACCAGTAGCAAATAGAAGTGTACATAATAAATATAATTCTGCTTTAAAAATAAATATCGTGCAGTGTTCCTTAAACTGATGTTCATTCACCAGTAAAGGTATGAAGCCATTCAGTTGTTCAAGAGAAGAGAGTTTGAAATATGCATGCTATTGACTCTGGTTCTGTTCCCAGGGGACGTGCATATTTCTTTAAAATATTTGTTCAGTCAGGACTGTGTGGTAACCTCACTATATTATGTGGTCTAAACCTCACTGAAAGAAAGGAAAGCAAAACAAGTCACTGAAACTGCATCAGTGACATTTTAGCAAATAAACCCTCACTCTTAACAGAATTTATTTTGGCAGCATAAACACTTTTGTGCGTACGTGTATTATGCAGAGCCCTTCAACCGTCAGAAAATGAGACAGTGTCATGTGAAGCTGTGCAGCTGTGCAGGGTGGGGACACAGAGGTCCTTTAGGCGGGAGGGTTCGGCCACTGGCACCGCGCGCCGGGCGGCACCAGGGCGCCTCGGGATTCTTCTAAACCCGCTGGAAAATTTGTTACGTGGGCAACGAAGGAGCATCTGCCTCACAAATGTATAATGCTGTTAACTCAATCACCCTGAAAAGGAGCTTGAAAACAAGCATAGGAGTAAACATTATAGAAATAAGCATATAGGTTTCCTTTCCATACACAAACTCACAGTGGCTGCACGCCAGAGTCTATATTTCTTAAAAAAACTCTATCACTGGCGTAAATGAAAGAGGCAGTTTGATTTGTGGTTAAAGTAGTTTCCATTCTACTTCCACTGTAACAAATGTATTAATTCAGCTCAGACTTCCTCCTTCTGGCAGCCCTTTTGCAGTAAAAAGAGAAATTAGAAGTTCCAGCCAAATACCATACCTTGAACTGACCCACTTCAATACATAAACACTTTTACAACATGTTTATTCAGGTGTAGCACTTTAAATTGGTTTAAGATGTTTCCAGTGACAGAGAGCCCAGCAAAGGCAAGAGAAGAACTGAGAAAGTTAGCAGTTATGGAGCAGAGTAATTGGCAACATATTCTGAACAATTTTGATAATTACTTTTTTGACTGCAATGGAAAAATATATTTGTTGAAGCTTCTGATTTCATTTTAAATGCTTTTTTAGTCTTGTGTTTCTTTAATTCTTCTTTTCATGTGTTTGAGTTACTATTAAATAATTCAGTAACATTAATTTCTATATGTTCCAATCTTCAGTTGCAAGTCAGATATGAAAAACTGTACAGGCTATTCTCTATTCATAACAACATGGACAAACTAGCTTCTCACCACAAAGTTCCACATTTCCCTTCATTTCTAGAGGGAATAATTTTACTATTTTTCTTTACTTTTCATTCCAGTGAGTTTCAGAATTTTAATTTTATCTGCAAAATATTAATGCTTTACTGGTGAACATTTTGAGTATACTATTAGATTTATATATTGAGAACTGTAAAGGTGTGTGAAGCTTTTCTGAATTTAAATTTAGGTTCTCTGAATTTACAATGGTGGATATTGTGTGCGAAGCAAAATATCCTTCAAACCAATGTGAACTCCCTTTAAAATAACTTTTAATATTATTAAGTTTCCTCTGGGTTTCCTTTAGACTTCAGCAATGAGATGGCTATTAAGATTCCACAAGTTAAGGCTTACTTGGTTATCCAGGTTATAGAGATATACTGTAAAAAATTAATCCTGCAACCCACAGCCTTTTTACACAGAGAAACAGCTTATGTGACTATATTCCTTTATGTGCTTGATCTTCTAAGCAGCCAGCATGAGATTTTAGGATTCATTTGTTCAATTCATGAATGGTATATGTACTGGATCTGCTTCTTGTGCAGAGGAAAACTTTTATTGACTTCTGTGGGTACATCGTTAAACTTTTCTCTCTCAGTTTATCATATACCTTAGCTTAACTGCAACTTTCAGAAGATGAAGCAATCAAAATATACAGTGCCCTTGAGACACTGTATTTCTTCTGAGGAGGATCTCTGAACTGTTTAGAAATTCAAACTACATATGTTGTCTCCATTTTAGGTTGCTTTTTTTTTCCAAAAGAAAGTTTACATGTACAGGACTTCTATTATCCTTTAGTAAAAAAAAAAAAAAAAAAAAAAAAGAGAAAAAATAAAGAAAAAAAAAAAAAGGTGTATATGGGGGATATTTGCCATCAGTCTAAAAAGCATTGCCCCTTCTTGAACAGGAGGTATTTCAAAGCATTCTGCCTCCCAAAAGCATCAAGCTTTCTGCCACAGCAGTAGCTCCATTGTGTGTGCCATGGTCTTGTTAAGTAGTCCTTATGTTTGTTTGTAGTGTCAGTTTTAGAATGCATTAAAAAAAAAATGGCTCTATCCTGAATGTCCCCTTGTAGAATTCATTTTTTTAAGTGGTTTTAATCTATCATTTCTTGTAAACATTTTCAAAACTCTTGGCTTCAATGACAACTGAAAAACCAGGTCTCTTGGGCATGCAGTTGTTCCATACTGTGGCATTAAAGCAATACTTTCTAAAGTCAGCTGAATGACTCAGGCTGACCTGCTTAACTACACCCGGAGCTTCAGCCAGATGAAACTCGTAAAACCAAAACAGCAAGGTTTGTCTTTTTGCTTCTCTTGAGCATCTCAGAACAATGTTGTCAAGCATTCTGAAAAACGGGCTCTATTCTGTCCTTCCATTAAATCTTTAATTCTGAGGATTTCAAATATTTTTTTCAGATTTCAAAAGAAAAGAAGAAAGTGCAGGTAACCAGCAGTCCACTATGCCTGCTCCACTGAACTTAGACACTGCAATTATCCCTGCATGTAGGAAAAACCCCAAAAACACAACAGATGGATTTATCTGTGCAGTGATAGTCCAGAGCTCTTGTATTCTTCACATTCTGGCATGCACTTCTCAATACTGCTCTGACAATTAATTATCTCCTTTACATACTGTAAAGTATATTTGAAGACTAAGACTTATTTACAGCATTATGTTTCAAATTTGTTGAACTCCTTAGTCCTTATTCATAGGATTCTGAGTCTTTGGCAAGACGTATTTGTTTGACTTGGCATTTAAACTTCTTTTTGGCTTTTATACTATTCGATAGTAAAGTGCCCTTAGCAGTTTGCTTAAAAGCTTGCATGGAAGTTTGGGTTTGAATGACTGAACTGAATGAATATTATTTGCCTTTTCACATTCTCTTCCCTAATAATAAAGGAATCTCTGTTGCAAAAATAACTGTGAAGTTCAGCTTACAAAAAGGTCCTATCTCAACAATCCTGACAATTTTGTGCTTTTTGTTTTTTCACCCACAAAATAGGAACTGCACTCGGGTTGATAACTGCAGAGCTATTTGCTGTGTCACTCTGTCTGCTTCAGTGCTGTCACATGCAGTCATACCATACAATTCTTTTTGTGAACTGATCGAGTTCCATCTTAAAAGTTCATTTCCCCTCCAGCTGCTCCAAATGGAAATACAAGAGCCCTTCAAGATTTCAATAATAACCTGTCTTGCAGTCTTGACCTGGAGACACTCCTTGTTTTTCATAACATTCAGAAAGCTGACTTTTTCTGAGATTGTCAATGTGGATGCCAATGACAGTAAGATCTGTGCTTTGGCTTTATCTCCTCAGACAGTATATATTTTAAGTGAAATGTTGATCGGACACTTATTTTGCAAGAGCTTTCAGTCATTATGCATCCTAGCCAGATTTACACTGGCAACACAGCACAAGGAGTAATTCCAAAATCCATTATTTTGTCCTGAGTCATCAGCCTGCACCAAACCACTCATTTTGTTATGAAAAACAAGAACTTATTTACTTTCAAAAGTGTTCAAGAATTCACAAAGCACATTTTACAGATTAACCGCTACTGCTAGGTCACAGTAGTTATTTTGGCAATAATTTTTCGTATTTGTACTTAGAAATGCAAAATTTAGTGATTCTGCAAATTCATTTCAACGCTGTTTGCTGCAATGCCACACCTATGGATTCCCTCTTTTGGGAAGTGACATCTGAAATGAGGAAAGGCCTTTTAAAAAATATCCTGCACATCCAAGGTCCAATAACATTTAATATTTGAGCAAAGCTCTAATTAGAGCCCATAGGTTCTAACTATGAAAGCTCACACAGTGGTTTTCAAAATTAGAGAGAAACTTCCACTTCTCATGTCCAAACAGCACTCTCAAGAGCAATGGGACTTGAAACAAAAGAAATGAAATGGAGTTTGACTACCTGAGCTTATTTTAAAAAAAGACGAGAGAAAAGCTAATAACACCAATGTGATGGTCCGTATATAACACATCCTCAACACTCCAACTCTAAAGTATTTTTACTGTCTCTGTTGTATTATCTACATAAACTGTTGCTCAGACTTCTCCTTTGGTGGACACATTTATCTATAACAACATAAAATATGCTTTTGACACATGCTTTATGTGTTTTATTAACTCTTCTTCTCCCTGAAGGCTTTAAGGAATTCTGAGAAATGGGTGGTCTTGGATGCTCTGCTCTGCCTTTCCTCGCTTCACGGGTTTAGTCAAGACCAGATTAATATTTTGTTTGCCAAATCTTACATTTAGTTGCTTTTACTGTGTTCAATTGAAGGAATTTTGGGTATCTTTTTGTGTTAATTTTGGTATTCATAAAGCTCTTGAAGGAAGCACTTGGGAACACATAAGGAACTCTGATATGCTGTATAATATGGCAGCACCATATATGCTTACACAAAAAATCAGATGTAATTATACACAAAAATGGTCTGTAAGTACTTGATTTATCCTTCCAAGTTAATGCCCTTAAACTGTGGGAGTCCTGGGGCTTTTCTGCACCATTAAAAAATGTGTTCAGGAAGACAATAAAACAAGGAGAGATTAGATTAATTGGTCATCCACCAAAGAATAAAATGGATAAAAGCCTTCTGAATGGAATGGAGCACAAATGCCATTATCTCTAACCTAATGGTGTTGAGAAGCAGCTGTATCCTTCATCTGTCTGGGAGCAGGGTGTGGGGTGATTTGCACAGCTGTACAGACAGGACCAGTATGCACCAGTGGTGGTGGGAGAAGGGGTGGGAACCCGTTTCACTCCCCTTCTTGGCCCTTTGCTTAAAGTGAGTGTGCCCTTACTAACAAAGGGTGTGTCGCTTGTTACAAGCCGGCGCAACGACCACCGTGTTTGCAACCAGCTGGAAACTGTGGTTTAACCTATCGGGGCAAATCAAAGAGTGCTGGAACTGGATCATCCGCTCTGCTCAGGGTGGCAGTGTGCTCCTGGTGCATTCACATCCTGTGCCAGCTCCACCACAGTGTCAACAGAGCCTCAAGGCAGCACTGCAACACTGGGACTTTTACCATGGGGACAGCTGTGACAGGATCAACCCTGTTTTGGAGACTGAGAGACTCATCCCTCCAGCTTGTTTCACACCACAGTGTATTCCTGAGCATGTTTAATTTAGAACTAGTGCAATTTTGGCCAAAGTCAGCTCTGAAACAGAAATAAATGTATCTGTACTTAGGCAGTGCTTGAGCCCAAGCTAATAAAACCTGCTGAGGGGCAGGATGTATTAGCTTGGGTTCAATGCTGTGCTAACATGGCTGTATGGCTTCCAGATGGCCCAGAATTTAGTCAGAGCTATTGCCTGCCAAAGTCCATATATATATCAATATAAATACATATTTCCTAAGTTCCCCCACTATAAGGACAGTAATGAAGGTGACATTTCTCCTAATACTTTGCCTTGTAAATACCAGATCCATCAAGAGGTTTAAAGGTAACAACCCAGCAGCATCCCCCAGAGTACTTGATAGCTACCATGGCCATGTAAGTGAGGTGCCAAAGTGGTCTAGGGGCCACTGTGGGATAAATTAATGACATTTAGTGTGGTAATGGTGAGGCCAAAACAACATCAAATATATAGCCAAGTACGTGAAGAGGCCAGTGTGCTGCCACAGGTTGTCAAGCCTTGAAAGCAAACCAGCGACTCCACACCACACCAAGAAAGCTGCCTTTCTGAAGGAGAAAGGGACCTTGCAAGATCCAGGCTAAAAGGAAGAGAGGGTAAAAAAGAGAGACTGTGGTTTTTAGTTTCTTCCCCAGCATCTCTGGAGAAGAATTTCACCAATCCTTCATGCAGCATGTAGGGTTAAGAACCAAACACCCTTCCATGGGGCACACATCAGAGCATACCCAAATTCATGCTGAAGGGGAAATTAGCCTTCCATAGGCTTCAATTGAACCTAGTTTTTTCTAAGTTTGCTTTTGCTTGGAGGAAAAAAAAATACATGAAGTAATAGTCAGTCAGTGAGCTGAGGGTTCCTGCTGCCTGCCCACCTCAAAAAGCAGGAAAGCCCAAAGAAACCTTCTATGGGACTATGTGGTAACAGAAATCTTTATCTTTGTTTTTTCAAAGTAGACACCAGTTTCTTCCTTTGGTATGCTGGTAGATGAAAAATAAGTGAGAGCTGCAGTAATCTAATAAAAGTCACAGAACTATATGACTGTGGGCCTACTCACGATGTTGTGCTGAGAGCTGTGTATTTGGAATCCATTTTACTCTGTGGATCACTACCAATCACACTGCATGTTACCTCCCTCTTCCTTTCTCTCTAACAACTCTAGGTTCTTCTCAGCAATGGTAAAAATAGAAAAAGCATTAATCCTATAGCTGTTTATACCACTTCAGCAATAGTGATGCTCAGAACACTGCTAACATCCACTTATATAAATGATAAAAGTTAATACAAAGGTGCTGATTCACTAGAACAAGTTCTAACTCATAGGAGATGTGGTATATTTACAGGAAAATATTGCCTGGAGCTTTTCAAATTGTTTGTGCATCTGTATTGATTTTATGCTGCAATTCATCCAACACTCATGCATCCATCAGCATGAAAAATCACCTCTCATTTGTATCATGACAGAGAGTTTTGGTGTCAAAAGTAGGGAATCGGCCAGAAGGGGATGCTGCAGAATATTGAGGATACATTAAAAAAGAGAATCAAAAAAACCTGATCCTTAATTTACCACAGCCCCAGGGAAAGAGTGCATTATATGTTGACAGCTTCCATATGTGTCATGCAAACCTTTATTCTTACTGTTCAAAATAAAATGTCCCATTAAGAGAAAAAGTCTACATTTCATACTAAAATGAGACGTATGATACCAAATACTGTCCTAAAGAAAAAATAAAACACATTCCAGTGTCATATGGTCTTTTATACTTTTTTCAGGATTTTCAAAGGGAGAAAAATATGAATTACAACAACCAGACATTTTTCCAAAGACTTTTTTTCACACTGTTATATTAGTTACAATTTTTTTTAAAATTCCTTATGAAGAAATCATTGTGTGTGCACCATCTTCAGGGATGCAAAGAAATATATCCACACAAGTAATTGCCAAAAATGTCTCTTGATAGATAACTGTAAGAAAGATTACTTTTAATGATAGTGATAACAATATAGCAGCACCCTGCAGTCTTAGCAACTGTTGGTGCCCCATATTGGCTGTATGACTAAATCTAAAAATTAGTATGTATTTACAGACTTGATTATCCAGGACCCCACTGTAGCACTGGAATAACTCAATCAGGGATCCTCTTACTTAACAGAATCCCATTTAGTTTAATGATCTGTTGCAATAGAAAGGTTAATGGATCAGGTCTTATCATAAACATGTCTCCAGTTATGGGGACAGAAGTACTATGCCTCCTGTAAACTCAGCTGACAGCTGGAGGCATGAAGAAATGTGTTTCAGACCTGCATGGCCTGAAGTTCAGTCGAGCCAAGGGAAGGGTTTTCAGTTGATTTGAACCAGTCCCTGAGCTCTCACAGAGAACTGGTTGGAAGAGAGGTGGGTGGGGTTCTCTGGGTTACGAACCGAGTCTGCTACATACTGAGTCGTATAAAAATTCATGTTCCATATGTACACAAACGTGTCATTCAACTGCTGGTGTTTCTAATAGCTTCCAGAAGTAACAGCAACCCAATAAAAATAATCAAAGCCTTAAGAGCAAAATTGTAAGAGCGTGAAAGGATGATTTTGCTTGTGCTAAGCTGAAGTGTTGTAGCACAGGTCTATCCTATAGTTTTGAAAACTTTAGTCCCTAGAAGTGGACTCCTTGTACAAGTGAAAAAGGGAAGACAAAGTGAGGGAAAAGGCGAATTCCTTCATAAGTCAAATAAGTAAGGTGCAAAAGGTAAAGCTGTTTGTGACTTTTGAATTTAAATAGAAAATTATCTATCACCTTTCCAGTCTTGGGAGTAGGATAGGGGAAATATTTACATGAGCTATTCTTTTACAATTTCTTCAGTGTATTAACCTAAAGGTTTCCTTTTACCCGTACAAACTTTCCTGTAGTTTACCAAACGGATGTAATTTTGAGACTAGAACCAACAAATTGCTGGTTGCAGGGTTTCTTAATGAATGCCTTTCATGGATATTTAATTTTCAACAATTTCTGTGTTCAAATCTCCTGGAAAAAAAAAAAAAAAAAAAAGTCAAGGATGGAATTTATTCTGGAGTAGGAAAGCTGGCCAGAAGCCAGCCCACCTAATTTGGATTCCTGACGGAGGTGTCACCTCCCCAGAATTGTAAGAGCTTTAAAATGGCCTCACTAAACCAGGCTGCCTGAGAGACCGACTCCCCATGCAGCCCAGGCTCAGGAGTGGTGCTTTTGAAGGATGGATGAAGGCAGCAATGTGGTCTGCCTTGCCCCGGTCCTCCCCTTGTCCACTGGCTGTGCTCGGACTGTGAGGTAACATTAGGTGAAATGGCCATGAGCTTCGGTGCAAGCCTGCCAGCCCTCCTCTTCAGCATTGTGCCTAAAGGACAGTTTTTGTGTAACTCTCCGGTAGCCAGGGCACTTGCTGAAAAAGTATGAGAAACTTTGTTCACAGCCCAGCTGAGCCTGAGGGAGAATTTAGATCAAAACCAATGAGAAAATGTAGCCAGAACAAAGAAGAAAAAAAATATTAATCCTTACACCAGGGTTTCTTCTGCTACTCATTAACATTATGTCAGCTAAGGTTTAGATTAACTGGCATCATAGATCCCTTGACCTCTGGCATAAAAAGCTTTTTGACAAAAAGAGTTTAAATCTGAGTTTGCTTGTAAAGTGGTATGGATTAACTGAACCATCACAGAAAAAACAGTATATAAGTCTCTTTTTATTAGTTTCTAAAGAAGTCTAAGTAAAGAACATTTCTTCTAAAAATATTGTTTTGCTGAGATGCATTTTCAAATTTAATGAAGAGCATAACTATGAATAATGCAGTAGCCCAGTCAATTTGTACTAAAACCTCCATGGCTCAAAACTTCAGTTTTGATAGTGGTTTTTTCTAATTTTCTGTTAACCAAAATTTTCAGAATTTCTAATTTTTAACCATTTCAAGGTTAAAAAAAACCTTTTTTTTTTTTTTCAAATTAAAGAAAACCAATTCCCACAATATCCTATTGTTAGCCTTTCTTCAACATCAACAGTATCAACAGGTGCTATACCTTCTTAATGGCTCTGAGGTTTATTCTATAACTTTCTCCTTGCCTCAGCCCAAAAAGTTCTGCAAATCTGTCTGATTTTCTGAATGTAATCATCAGTCATAGAACATTAAAATGGATCTTAATTTTGTATGTAGGAGCTCTTATCCTGAACCCAATTTCACTTGATTCAGTTAATTTATAATCACAATATCCTACAGAATTGAAAATAATAGAAAATTTGCAGACTACATTAACAGCAAGATAAGATTGGTATTATTTGCTTATAAACTCTCAGTGAATTGTCATCCAGTCAAGTTAAAAAAGACCCATCAAGAAAAAAGTCCTAGCAAGACAAGATTACACATGGCTTTATGATCTGTAGTTTGGATCTTACCATCCCCAGTTTCAGCGCAGAGTTGCAAGCCCAGGTTGTTCTGTGGATTAATCACCCAGTGATTGCTGGTCGCAGTAATGTCAAAGACAAACCAGCCCACATCAGAAGCTTGAGCCTTTCTTGTGTCTAACAGGAACAAGTCTGCATCCCTAAGTTAAAGAAAATAGAGAGTTAAGGCATTCACATATTAGCTTTGTCCCTAATTTTCTTGCTGGCAATAATTTCTTGGAGTACAAATTAATAATTCTTTGACATATCCTCATTATGGCATAGTACAGCATGTGCTGTAGCTAACAGGTCATTGTTAAGTATAATACAGGTATTTCCCCTAAGAGGCATTTCTGAAATGAGTTTCAGCATGTAAAAATGATAGCTCTGGAAAATCTGAAAAATACAATTTCCTGATACAACTACACAAAAAACATAACTTAGGCTATGTATAAAAAATTCATCTTTCAACATTATAATGTCTCAGGAAGATTCAATTTTATAAACTTTTCAGCATAAAAGACAAAAAAAGTCAAAATCACTTCCCATTTTCAACTAAAACTCAGAGGCATAGCATTGCTAAAAAGATCTGTTGTTAATAACACATGACGGCAGCTATATCCTGTGACAAAACATGAAGAGATGGCAGTTCAGACCGTTTCCTATTACTACAGATGTTTAGAAAATAAGTTTCTATATCAAAGCAGAAATTACATATCTATTCAACATTTTAACCCTCAGTTCCCTGGTATATTTTCAGATTTGTTCCCATGAAATCTTCCAGTAATTCAGAAGGGCTGCTCATGGGAGTTAGTGTAATTGTGTTACTAAATTTTTAGCATGGGTCATTTATTTGTTCTGTTTCCACATATCTCATGACACAATTGGTTCCAGATCATCATCTGTATTACAAATAATTTACTACAATGACCAGACTAAACCCAAGATATTTAACTCTCATCAGTTTCATTTTACACACTTCTACAAAGCAGAATGCATTATTAAAAACTGTTTTCACCATTTAACCTTTTAAACTTAAATCTATAGTTATAGAAGACTATTTTTATGCCATAAATAGTAGTCAAAACAGTAAGTTACAAGAAAAAAAGTTTTATTCTAATTTTTTACTGTACAAGTCAGCTAAAGTCAGACTTGGCTCACATAGATCTGGGAATTGTACCATTGTCTTACAGACAGAATGAATACATGCTTAAAGAGGAAAGACAGAACAGGCTTTGTGTGAAAAAGTGGATTTAAAATTGCTAGTGTCTTGTCACTGTATTCTTACAGTGCTGAATCACAATGACACCTTAGAACGTTCCTGTCTTATCTAAACACAATAAATGCACCTAGAAGGTCTGATACTGAAAAAAGCATAGAGTGCACCCTTTGAAACTCTGGTTGCTAAATAATGAAGAAAATAAGACCAAATTAACTATGACAAGCATATGTTTACTTATATGTGCGATATATCTGCAAAATCAGGTTAAAGAGCTCAGAGATTATAAAGGAAGGTAATTAAAAAAAAAAGGAATCGAAAGGGTTTTTCTCCAAGTTGCCTTTTTTATCTTCTGTTAAAAGATAATCTTTTGCTGGGCTCTTATCACTTCCATTCTAGTAGAATTGTGCTAATGACCACACAAGGAGAAAACCTACATTCCCCCTCTGGAGTTAACATGAAGAAAATCTTACAATTCAAAAGAGCCTGACCTGCTATGCTAGCACTGAACAAATTAACAACGTACCACAAGCTCATAAATAGTACTCTCTGGAGTCTTAAATGCCAACTTTTTTTTCCTCTAATAAGCAGTTTTATCAGAACTTTAAACTTGAAAAGTTTAATTCCGACTGTAATAGTCTTGAGATGTTTATTTAGAAATACTTTTGCATCACTCAGTAGATTTAATAGAAAACTATAAAAGTGTTTGGAATATAAAATACTACCATACCACTGAGATATAATTTCACACTTGTCTTTTCTCCTCCTAGAATACATAATTGTTTTCTCGTATAGAGTCTTTCCATTCCAAATCCAGGACTGGTACTAAATGTTGTATATTGTGATTCAAAAGTCACAATGTTTCCCATGCCAAATCAGAATAAGGCATTACTAATGGTCCAGTCCATAAATTCCTATGAGGGAAAAAGTTTTCCTCAATGTGACTTTATTACTTTGTGCTGCAGCAAAAACTCAAAGTGTCTTCGGTATTGATATGTCTATTACTTGTCTGTCTCCCTTCGAGTACAGTGATCTGGCTAAGGTAATAAACTTCAAAGAGACAGATTGCTCTTACTCATTAACTCAGCAAATGAAACAAAAATGAGTTGGGGTTTCCTAGAGAAAACCAGAACTGATTCTTGACAACACATAGAAGAATGCAGAAAATATATCTGGACCAATACTAATAATTAAGCCTGCATAACAGCATGTTACTACAGAAATTCAAAGTCTGTAAAACTCAGGGGAAAAAAATCAGATAAAATAACAACTTCTTCCACAATTGATACAGATACAGGGTAAAAACCTGACCCCTTAGAAGGCAGCAAGAGCTCTGGGGTCATGGTTTGTCCATTAGCTCATGTCATTCATTCAAACTTCTCATCGTACTTTGTGACATTTTTAATTTTAAAATTCTCCTTTATTCTATGCAATCACACTTAAAATTAAAAACAGCTGCAAATTTTGGCTGAATTTTAAAAAGTATTTCTATTTAAAATATAGGCCACAACACATAATAAAACCCAAGGCATTATGTTGTAAATAGTCCAAAATATAACAGTGAATACATTTAGGCAGAATGCAGCTATTTGCTTTACCTTTACAGAGGCTGTTTAAGTTTAGTTATTTCAGTCTGCTCCACAGTGATCAGTTTTCTGAAGGAGAAATGCTACCACAGTCAAGAATTTCAGCAAAGAGGCTGAAGGCTGAACATCTAAGAAGCTTCACATCTCCTGAGACCCTTAAGGATGTAAAGGTGGAACAAACCATCTACGTGTTCCTTGAAACCCAGAACAGTCCTTGATCAGATCAAATAATCATTACAGTGTAACAGGCCATCCCAGTAATGCTGTTTTACCTCTAGCCTCATTCTGGAAACTTGCTCTTGTATCTTACTGCCACTGGAGCATTCCCTAATGTGGGAAAAGCCTTCAGAGTTTACTTGAATCAGTGGCTACCTGCCACCAAATCATGAACAAAGATTTGGCCCATTGGGCAATATTTACTTTTGTCTTGAGAAAAGACCCAGGTAGGAGTCGATGGTGGGGCTCCATAGGATGTCAGCCTGCTATGGGCCATGATGTACATTTCCTTAGACCAAATGAAAAACTTCAATCCCAAAGACTGCAACTTCAGCAAACTTCAAGGGAATTAAACACAGACACTTCAGTAGCCATGCTGGTATAGAGACAGAAAAATGCCTGAGACTACAGAACAATCCTCAGTATGCAACTTGGAAACCCTGAACCCTGGGTGCTCCTTGTCTGAAAGCACAGCAGGACTGTGTGTGGGATTTCAGAGTCCTGTCAGACACCCATGTTTCCTGATCAAAGCAAAGAAGGATGGAGGAGCAGTTTTTCTGTGGAATGTCACTAGTAAGGACTGTGGGATATTACAGAATCATAGAATCAGAGAATAGTTTGGGCTGGAAGGGACATCAAAGATCATCAAGTCCCAGCCCCTGTTATGGGCAGGGACACCTTACACTAGAACCTGTGGCTCAAAGCCCCATCCAGCCTGGCCATGAAAGATTCCAGGAATGTGGCATTCACAACTTATGTGGGCAACATGTTCCAGTGCCTCCCCATCAAAGTTTTCTCCCTCTCCCATTCTGTAGTTGCAGCTTCTAAAAGTTTTGCACCTGAAACCTAATGTATATATACATAACAAACCTGAGGTGACAAAGACAATCACAAGTGAAGTCTGGGCCCAAAAGCAAAAGGTGTGGCTTTGTTGGGAAAAAAAAAAAATCCTGGGATCTTGTCTTGGGGTCTCTTCTGCCGGGAGACAGCAAGGGGCTTGTGTAAAACTTTTTGTGTTTCTAATTTGAATGGTGAAGAGCTTGTGGTCTTTTCTCATCCTGTTTCACTGAGGCAGTTGCCTATAATATCCCTATATATGAGTAGAAACTGTCAAAATCAACAATAGGAGGGAAACACTTGGTCTAGATCTGAAGCTTCTGTAGTTACACTGGTGAAATCAAATGCATGGCATGTCATTGCCTATTCCTCCTTTCAGCATCATGATTCCATTAGATAACATGGGACTTTAACAATTGTAAATGCAAATATAAAGAAAACAGAAATGCAAATTTCTGTTTATGCATTGAAAGAAATCAAAAGCATTGCTTAATGCCTCCACAGAGGCAGTTGCCATTTGAATAAATCAGCTAATATTAACTGTGATTTTCATCTGAGTGGCAGAGTTTTGCTTTCTCTAAAAGAGACTACAAACCACCAACTGTGAAAATATTCAAAAACTTAAAAAGAAAACATCAGAAATATTAGAACAACTAACTTTTACCATTAGTTAATTAAAAAATCTGAGTTCTCATGTGAAAAGCTTTCATCACCTTAGCCCTGACCTGTGCTCTTTAAAAAGATGTGTTTTGTTCCTTCCTGCTGCATTCCTTCTTCCAAAAATTTTCTTTTAGAACCTATGTCAAAAGAATTTTTGAGAAGATGAAGATAGAGGTTAAAAAAAAGCAACCCCCACACTGTTCTCTTCATCCCCAAATTTACTAAGAAAGCAAAAGGTATTCTGTAAAGATTAACGCTTTCCTCCGGTTGATTCCATTGGTATAAAATGAATCCCTGTTTATAGCCATAAATACTTTATAACTTGATGTTCAGAGATATGACCTAGAGGGTACAAACTCAAGGTTCTGTGGGCAGAAAAGAGATTTGAATTCTGGCTCAGCCTTCAATCTAACATGTGATGGGGCTTTCATATCCTCCAGAATATTCTGCAAGTTTAAGCTGACATTTTCTTTGGTTTTGCCAAACCTTCCTAAGATAGAAATCAGTTCCAAGATGAAGGAGAGTTTTTATTTATCTTAAAACAGAACTTTCTTCCTCCTCTTTTCTGAGAAAATGCATAAATTTAATTTCAATCCTCACTTTCTTGGGTCTACGTAGCTTTATCACAAGCATCTTGGAATTGATACTAGTTTTCAATCATAATTTTCAGGTACTTAGCTATTTTGCCTGTTGAAATATCTCATTTACTGAGATCTTGCAGACTCTTGGAAACATGTCATATACAGAGCTCTGCAAACTCAAATTCAGGGATATTCTCATGTGCAACCTCATATGTGGCACTTAGGGACATGGTTTATTGGTGGATTTGGCAGTGTTAGGTTTACGGACTTGATTCCAAAGATATTTTCTAACCTGGATGATTCTATGATTTGTTTTTTCAGTTACAATGAGCAGCATGTATTATGTACACGTCATATTAAAGTTAATGCACGAGTTTATCTTTTAATAACTTTCTGCAGAATTGTCAAACACAAACAAAAAATCATGCTTCTTCAAAAGTAATCAAAGTTAGACAATCTTTCTGCCTCTAAGGAACTAAGTGAATCTTGGCTTGTAGTGCCACAGTGTCAGCGAATGGCGCATGTCCCAAATCTAGACACTTAGACTGTGCACAGGACTCCATTTGCTCTCTGAGAACATCAGCCCTCACCCACTCTGTGCATGGGCAGATTATTTGGTGAACTTGGACATAAACCTGGAATAAATTACATGACGGTAAATTTTATTCTTGTTCCGTTCTTGCTGTTGTGGCCTAAGAATTAATACTGCACAAGCCACGGTGGTAGCAACGATACCTTGTAAGGTGTACGCTTATGATCTATGGGTGTCTCCCTGCTTAAGGCAGACAAATGGGATGGTACTCAACACGCACGATCCATGCAGGATTGGGATACCTGTTGGGATACTCCTTGATGATCTGATATATGCTAATCTGAATGGTTTCATTCTCAAAGCGGCTGTTGCTCCGATCTTTGTATATCCGGAACTCAGCGGCTGTCACTGCCTCTCCGTGAGGGATCTGAGTGAGGTCAAAGCGGAATTCTTTGTAGTGCCTTCGGTGGTGGGAGAAGTCCTTGTCCCTTTCAACTGTGAGAAAAAGAATTTAATGTAAATTAAAGACGTGAAACAAATGTCCATTTCCCATGATTAATGGAGCATTCCCTCTGCTTGGGGGTTAACAAACATGACAATATAAAACTGTGCAAATAATAAAACCACAAGCCCAGACATACTTCCAGTTAAAGGAAATTCCACCAGCCCAGTATCTTCAGTTCAAAAAGAAAAAAAATCTCCGTGGTTTTTATATAAATTCCAGAAGCTAGAGTGGAAAGAATCTCAAAAAAAGCTGAACAGGGGCATGTAAAGTAACTAGAAATATGGACAAACTAAAAGCTGTGAAAGGATTGAGGACTTCAGTGTAGCCATAAGCACAGCAACAGCAATGTCATAACTATTGATGACTTTGGAAAATACTAATTGCTTCAAATAACCAGGCTGATGAGAGGAATGCAGCTCATTTCTGTTTAACATAATAAAAGTGGTACTAAAGTGCACTGCAACAACTATATAGTTAAGAAGCAGTTAAGTCATATAAATTAACACAAGTTGTATTCTAATGGCATGCATGGCATCTTTCCAGTGGCCAGAAGAAGGAACTGTGGGTCAGGGCCAAGAGGTTCTGGCAACCCAGCAGCATAGGATGTACAATTCTGGCTTGAGAAATCCCCTCAAACTTGTTCTTGGTGGGCAGGTGCAGCTTCCACTGCTTCTAACATTGCCACAATTTAAAATAAAAAAGCAAACCTAATGATTGCTTAATTGAGGTTTGTACAGAATTTAAGAGGAACAAAACAGAGGATTTTAATTTATAACTGGTTTGGGTCCATTTCCATTGTCTGCTGCGGTTCTGATTCTGAGTTAGGAACAACTTTTGCAATGCAATATATGTTTTGATGTGACAACGGAAACTACAGGCCATAGTACTGGCTGATGATCGCCTTATGGGATTAATACTTCAGATTTTAAGGATGTAGAAAGGAAAATGATCCATGATTTCCACCTCCACAGAGTACAATGTATCATTGGCCTATATATGAATAAGCTGTGCTCCATGGGAAGACAGAATTTCTCTTCTTTCTCACTTCTGGAAAAGTTCTACCTGCCTTATGACTTACATGCTTTGTTTAACTGATGGTGGACAAAGTATAAAATGCAGACTTGGGATTTGGTTTAGATAACCAACTAAACATTTATGACTGCACTCAGCTTCCCTAAACACTCTTGTCAGTAACCTCAGCTCTTTTATTGCATTTAGTCCACAGATCTGAGGGAGGAACAATGTCTGTTCTGGAAAAAGCACCCATTTGCATTACTAAATGCTACATGTATAATAATGTGGAAATTATTACAATATTTATACTTACATGCTCATATATACATCCCTCCCAAACAATTTTTTTTACATACATAATGTGTATATGTTTTCATGTATATACATATAATTATATAATTTTATATATAAACCTACATATCTGTATCATTATAATGTATATGTTGTCTTACAAAATAGAAATGCACTAAAAGAGAAAAAAATAATTTTGGGCTTGCCATATAATGGTATAGTTATGGACATATTAAAGTGGGAGCTATTGAACAAACAGTATTTAATACTATTTTCAGAGCAGTAGTTACTAGTTAAGTCACCTGTGGTCATATAACTAGTTCTTTACAATGTACTTCCCTGTCATTTTTTCAAAAATGTAAACTCTCCTTACTTACATTAGATTTTTTTTTTTACATACAACTCTGTATTGCCTTAAGAACCACCACAAATAAAATATATAGGCTATAAGAACACTTTATCTTCAGTGAAAATGAACTTTCTCCTGGCTGACAAAAGGAAAATTGTCTGCTAACTGTGAGGTTTACTTGGCTCAAGTGCATATTTAGCTTACATGGGTTTGCCATCGAATGCTGTGTAGAAAAAGTAAAGCAGAAAAGCAGCAGAAGCATGTAAACTGGCTGCTCTGTACCTGAAGATGAATGGGCTGCTACTGAAGAGAAACAGGATACAGTCTATTTAGCAGCTCCACTGCCCAGTTCTAAACCATGAGATATATACAGAGATCTGACTTAAGGTTTGAGAGTTGTTTGCTTTTTTTTTTAAATACCCATGTAAAGCCTTTCATTTCAGAGGAGCCTGGCAGAGATTAGCATATGCAAAAGCACTGAGCCGGGAGGGATTTTTCTAGTACAGAGTCTGCTCCAAGTTTCTGAGGTTATAACTGAGCATTTCAAAATTGTCATGGAACAGATATGTCAATAATCCTCAAACGAGAACTATATTTAACACAGACTTAGTATAGTGCAAACCTTTCTGCTGTCTCTGAATGGTATTTTTTCAACCAGCATGCATGGATAACTCAGCACTACTCACTGTGAGTAAATACTGAATAATTAGGCAGTGAATAAAAGGCTTAAATGCCACTACTCCTGGACTGATTGATTTTTATTTGGGTTTGAAGCTTCCTTTTGCCTTGTTTCTACCAAGTACTTTCTAATTAGTAGCATCAGTTTGGAAACACTAGTTGTCTCCCTATATGCTGTAGTTTGGACAGAAGCCTCCACAATACCCCTGACAGTATCAGTGGGGATCTCTCAGGATCACTCACAACTGCTGAAAGAACACTGACAGCCACTTTCTGGTGGGCCTCAAATTAATTGCTACAACTCACACAGATAGTACTTATCTGTGTTTCCACGTATATACCCTAGGAAGACACAGCACTGCCACCGGAAAGGGACACAAGTTCAAAATTTCTTTGGTTTGAGACAGCATGTACAGGCAGACCAGGATTTCAGAGAGGCAACAGTCTGAAGAAGTGGAGGGCTGTAGAAAACAGGCACTGAACAACACTGCAAAAACACCCCAAGTCCAAGTAGGTCCCATTCTGCAGTGAATCCAGAATGTCTATCTGCAAATTTATTTCAGCCAATGTATAAAGCAAACAAACAAAAAAAGACATGCATACAAATGTAAACAACTTTAAATCTTGCATTATATAGCAGACTACCAAAAAGCAGTGTTGGTGATGTTACAATAATGACCAATGGTAGCCAAGTTAAAACAGTAAATGTCATTAAATGATATTGAATATTTTATCACTGAAAATAATACACAATTCTTGGTCCCTTCTGCATCTAATAAATGCCTCATCAGGCAAGACTGTGAATGCTCAGCAGGGTATCTGTCAGATCCTTTGTCCTGTTGAAATAGCATGAAGTGCAGGGAGGCACCATTTTTCAAATATTTTTATTTCACAGGCAAGAGCTTTTCAACACTGGTAGCCTGAAAAACACAGGTTAAGATTTTCAAGTATTACATCCTTTCAGAATGTTCCCATGTCATTCCAGCCCTGCCCAGTACATCTGCCAAAATGCATTTTTCTGGGACAAATCACAGCATCTAAAAACCACTTGACTAGAAAATCTTTAAGTATTTTTTTTTAATCACTGGAGGAATATAATTTTTCTAAGTAGAAAATAAGTAGAATATTAGGGGAAATGCTGATTACAAAAAAAAAAAAATCTTCCTTTGCTCTCATTGGTCAGGATTCCTAGCACTTACTTTTAAAATGGAATTTTTATACCACTTGAAATTAATATATGCAGCACTAGAGTTACATCAGACAAATCATGGCTCAGGGGAATATCACAAACACCTGTGTGTAAGATGGGAAAGAATTATGTTTTCCACCCATGTGGCAAACTGATGAAACATTCACCCTGTATTAACACTAAGTTCAACTCTAAGAAGAAAAAAGTCAAATTTACAGGAAAAAAGGTATTTTGGAAAAGAGGACTTCTTTTACACCAAAATAAAATATCATACACTGATCTTCATTAACAAAACTATTTCTTTCATGGGCAAAATAAACAACTAAAAACACAAAAAACATTTATATAGATGTATAACAAGTAATCAGTATTTAGAAATTCAGCTATAAATATCTGATTGTGTTGACTGGGTTAAAAAATATAAAAACTGCTAGCAATGAGTTTAGGTCATAGTGCATGAGGACTATAGATGTGGTCTTTCATTAGTGATTAGCTCCACACTGATATGTTCTTTTCCTGAGGATGCTGGTGTGTGGCTATGACACATAGGCAAAGTGAAAGCTTCTTTGGCAAATGGGTAACAAACCAAAGATATGCTGAATGACATGTTATAATAAGCTGATTTTACAATATAACACCCCAGGATGCCAACAGGCTTCACAACAGTGAAATTAATGTCACTTTTTAACTACTAAATATATGCTCCAAGGCAAAATGGAGTCTTACAGACCTGTGTAACTATAAAGCGACATTTACACTAATCTCACTGAATTTCACTGTTTGACTCTAAATTCTTTGTATTAGTACTAAGTAAACCAGTCAGTTTTAATCACTCCAAGGTGATAAAGTTTACAGTAAGCTGATACACTACAAATGACACTCATTTACATCTTGAATATAATGAAATGATAGTTTATCTACAGTGAACACTTGTGGTTATCTGACCAAAACAGGTCAAAGGTTCCAGGCATTTTCTCCTGAAATTACTCAGTGCTGCCTCTAATGACTGATAATTGAAAGCAGAGACTGGAAATATCAAATGTGGTAGGTGACAGATAAGCAACAGATTAATGCAAGTACTCTGTTACAGGACACTGAAAGGTCAGAGGCCCTAGGAATTAGCTATTGTGCTACTGTGAAAAGACAGACATCAAATAGCTGTTACCCCATTCTTGCTCTTCTCTTGCATTCAAATTCCAGTCTCATAGATGAGACTGTTTAGAGTGATTCACCTTTCATAAATTAAGGCAACAAATGTTTTGTAGGTTGTGTGGAAATGTGAAAAGTGACTCTAGAGAAACATACAGGATTAAAAAAAAAAAAAAACCAAAACAGCTATGCTGGGTGTAAATATTTTGATGAAGAGCATCTGAGAGAAGGACATTCATCAGAATGTCATTTCAGTTGAAGAGAGACCATATTACAGATTCTAAGATACATATTTTGGTATTTTTTAAGCTTTGTTACTTTTTTGGCTTGTAAAAAAATGAGTGTAAACTTTAGAAAATCACTTTATCTGGGAAAGCATACCTTTCATTTTTTCACCCTGGAAGTCTTAAACATGTAAAATCTAGTTAATATTGAAGTAAGTGGTAGCCATTTCATTCTGCTCATTGGCCTTTGAATAAGGATTCAAAGGCCAATTAAGATTCTTCTAGAAAAGGTTTTAAATCAGGTGGACTTTTAAAGTCCAAGAATGAAGAAAAGTAACTTCCCAAAGTGGTGATTTAAAAACAAAAAAGCAGCAGACTATAATTCTACTTCTCTAAGCACTACTGCTTTACTAGGTCAATCTGTTTCTTAGAATGGTAAGTTTCCTGAGCTGAGCTCAGGGAATCTATTTTGAGTTAGACATTGCAATTGAAAAAAACAGTCAGCTGTCTTTAAAGCATTGCTTTGGACACCGGAGGTGGCCGCCTGATCTGGTCAGTGGAGAGACAATTCTGTTTGTTAAGGGTCAGCTGTCTTGGACCAGTGAGTAAACAAAACAAAGGAGTTTATTTATTTGGTCCACTGCAGCTCCAGTGGATAGTCCTTGCTCAAAGGACAGTTCAATCCTTACCAGCTGATTTCAGTGACTGTATCCTAACTGCCAGGATGCCAGTCTCCCAGCAATGGGACATCCTGAGCCATTCCACAAAAGAAATGCAGGAGCTGAAGGCCAAAATGAGAATGAAATGGGTTTTTGATCCCACATCTGACTTCTTTTTATTTTTTGACATTAGACATTTACTATTTAGATTACCATAATCATTCAGCTGAGTGTTTTAACTACAAAACTTCCCCATTGCATGTCTTCCATTTAGGATGAAGTTGTCACCTCAGAAATATGACGGGATGACTTGCACAACTGAAGTGCTGCTAAAGATTGCTATAAACTCTTGAGAAGGGATAGGCAAGGAAGGAGAGGCTGTGAGGTAGCCCTCAACACTGGGCTGAGTGTTTACAGGTAAGAATCAGTGGGAAGGCAAATGGCAGATATGCTGGTAGGAGTCTGTTATAGACCATCCAGCCAGGATGGGGAGGAAAATGAAATATTCTACAAGCAGGTGGGAGAAGTCTCCAGTTGCCAGCCCTTATTCTCATGAGGGACTTCCACTTACCAGGTATCTGCTGGAAATGCAACACAGCAGAGAGAAAACAGTCTAGGAGGTTCCTGGAATGTGTGGAACACAGCTCCCTGACACAGCTGGTGAAGGATTCAGCTAGGGAAGGTGGACATGCTGCTAGTCAACAGATAATCACTGGTGGGTGATGTGAGAGTTGGAGACCTCTTCAGCACAGCAAACACAGAATTATGGACTTTTAATGGAGTTTTTAATTCTTGAAGAAGTAAGGTAGAGAGCCAGCAGAACTGCTCTTCTCGACTTCCTGAGGGCAGACTTTTGCCTGTTTAGCAGGTTGGATGGCAAAGTCCCTTGGAAGGCAGACCTGAAGGACAAAGGAGTCCAGGAAGGATGGACATCCTTTACGAGAGAGATCTGAAAGACTGTGAGCAGGCTGTCCCCATGTGCCAAAAGACCTGCCAATGGGGAAGAGGAGCTGCTTGCCTGAACAAAGAGCTTTGGCTAGAAATCAGAAAAAAAAAAAAAAAAAAAAGGGAGTATATGCACTTTGGAAGAAGGGGCAGGAAATCAGAGGGACTAAAAGGATGCATGAGGTTATGCAGACTGAAAATGAGAAGAAGAGCCAAAGCCCAACTATTATGTAATCTGGGCACTGCCTTAAAACACAATGAAAAGGTTATTGTAAATATATCAGTAACAAATGGAGTGCAAAGGAGAATCTCCATTCTATTGGATGTGGGGAAAAACAGAGTGACAAAGGATGGGGAAAAGGCTGCAGTACTTAATGTCTTCTTTGTCTCACCCTTTAATAGAGCTGGGCCATTTGTTCTCTGCGTGCCAGCTCCCTGAGGTTAAAGACAGCTACAGGGAGCAGAATGGAGCTCTCAAAGTGGTGGACTTGTCAGTGAACGTTTAATACTTGGAGTCAATGATCTCAATATAAATGATTCTATATAAAAAATGTAGGCAGAGGTTGAAAATAGGAGTCCCCAAAATTACATTCCATACATACCCTATCTTAGAGATGAAAGTCATTGTCAGAAACTTAATCTACATTCAGATCCCCTTCCAACTGGGGCAAAGCTGTTTCCTTTATCAGCAGGGATTTTGCTTAATTAGAAAGGGCAAGTCTGGAGAATTTTTTTCATTGCAAAAGTTCTGTTTCTTAAAAACTGATTTATTGCAGTACTTTTTATTTGAGTTTCTCTGCACTTATTATTATGTATTTAAAGTAATTATATATTTACAGATGTGGTTTTGAAATAATAATGTAAATTACTTTCACATGAAACTTTCTTTTCAAAACACAAAGAATAAAGTTTGATCAGTCATGTGCAGAAGTTAGATACACTTCTAAATTTAGAGTTGTTTCACTAAATCCTTTATATTCAGGTCAGCTACTGACATCAATGAGCAACATTTTCCTATTTTGTTTACCAAAATTAGAGGCAGTTTGAAAATTGTTTGATGAAATACTGTGCAGTTAGTGACAGTTTTAATAAATGAAATACTTATTGAATCCAAATTTTTAGTAGTTAAACATCCCTTCTATAATTGAACAGACTTACTGAACTTTATAAATTGCATAGGAATTCAAATCAAAATAAAGTCAATGAAAAAACCTTCAAAAATGGCAATATAAAGCAAGAAGGAAAAGATAAAGCATAATAAAAAATATCAAACCAACAAAAACTGATTGCCTGTCTTTTTTCAAAGCAAATATTTCACTTATTTGCTTTCTTTCTTTAACCCTCAAAGAAATGCATTTCAATATTCCATATTTTATAAAAAATATGGTTTTAGAATGTATTAATGTATTTTAGTCAAGCACTTATTATTACATCTTTTGAGAGTGCTGTTCTACTATAAAAATATTCATTTCTTCATTTTGTTGTTATAGTCAATAAGATCTCATATATCCTTGCCAATTAACAAAACACACATTTCAGAAACTACAAATAGTGTAAATACTAAAATACTATCAAGGTGGACTTTCAAATTATGTGACTTCTACTTTCTAATCCCCTCAAAATGTGCATGCAATATTAGCACTTTAGTAAGTGATAGACAGTACCCGGTAAACAATGAAAGTTATATACCCATGCTAGAATATGAGTGAATATGTAAAAGGGTAAGGGTTTTTTTTCATTAATTATTTTAAGAATCAGAACTCAGTTAATAGTTAAAAGCTTCCAGCATTCACCATGAGAAGGAAAGAGTTCCCAGAAACCATGTAACAGTGCCTGCCAACAACTTTTATAAGCAGATACCTAAAGAAATGCCTCAATCAAAGAGGCATAACTGGGCTTGGCTTTCTCACACACAATCTCCCAGGTGATCTGGACACTGTAAGATTACCCATGATACCTTCTTGCTACTTTATATTAAAATATGGAGTGAAGCAGAAATTTTAATGAAATTGCTGGTCTTCATTCAATAGCCAATGTTTTGTTAAAAATTTCATTGCTAAACATGTGTTATTAATTCAATTTACTCTTCTTCCAAGTCAAATGCACTTGCTCAACAAGTCAAAACAAGTGCTGCACTGCAGCTGGTCCAATGATAATTAAATGCTGGAAGGCTTTCAGTTGTTGATACAAAATAAGTGGGAAAGCAACACCCTGCTTTTCTTATGCTGCCTTGAACCCGGCCAAAACAAGAGGAGAAGTAACCAGGCAAAGAGATTGAGTTTTAGAAGTGAATAGAACTTTGAGAGTCTAAGTTTGGGTACTATCACAATCCTATCATAACAGATAGTCGGCAACATGATTGCTCAAAGTCTCCTTTTTCTGATGGTTTTGACAGTATAGTGCCCTGTATCTTTCAACCTGACAAATGCAAATCTTTCGCTCCAGTTGCTCAGCTGTAGCACAAAGCACAACAAAAGATACAACTCTACATATGTGCTATTTAATCTTTAATAAGTAAGGACCTTGTTTTAAGACATACTGTATTACAAAGGCACTCTAATCACAAACACATATGTTAATCTAAAGATTTCTGATTGCATTCAGTTTCATCAGTGATAAATAAATCTTTAGTTGGAAAAAAAGAACTCATCAAAGATCCCTCTATTACATAGTTCTGAGCTAATGCATAGATAAATTAGCTTATCCTTACACCACCAAGCCTCAGGTTGCTAATTTTGCCTGCTGTTTTCAGTGATGGCTATTTTGCCTCACCTTTGGCAAAGCCAGTAAATTTCAATACTGTCTGTCAATAGACTTCCATTTTTTCTCACATTTAATTCTGTTTTTCTATAATCACAGATCATCACAAAGAAAACTAACAATTATTGCCAGGTTTCTGACTGTGTGTGAAAGTCAGGATGTCAGATCAACACAACCTCAAGGTTAACAAATGACAGAAAAAAAGATCCCTCTTGGGTTCAGCTGCAACTGAATAGAAACAAAAGTTATACCTCTGGGATCCAATGGTCAGAAAATAGGTGTAAATTATAACTGTTTTGACACTGTAAAAGTATACAGATGGAACATAACTTCTGAGGAGGGTGAAAGGGCATATATCATCATAGGGCAACTGGCAGGGGAGGAAAAGCTAAACATTAAAGTGCACTCTATCTTCTCACATCTCCTTAGTTTCTGCTCATGTTAACCCTCTGCTCACTTCCAGACAGAGGTGGCAAGTCACTCTACCATCTAGCATTCATGCATGTTGTCTGATAAATTCCATCTATTTTCTGCTGTGGAATTTGTTAAAAATGCTTCCATGGAAGATGTGTCTGAACTCTAAACTAGAAATGACTGGGTAGGCAATATTTTCTGCTTACTCTGTGCTCACATCTGAGTCCTTTAATATTACCCATACTCATTAATACTGACCAAACATTCCATAAAAACAGTCCAGCTTGTAACAAGGATAAGGAAGGAAGCTCTCAAGAACATCTGATTTAGAGAGTAAAAGGTTTCTTTACTATAAGAAATCAAAAAAATTTGCTAGACTATATTATAGACAGGATATTAAATACAATTGCAAAAAATAACTGCTCACAGGCCGTGCAGTTAGTTATTATGTTAGCTTGTCTCAAATAAAATCAGAAGTCCTCTGATTTATACTGCGGTTTCACAAATGTATACTGGGCTAATCACTATACTAAGTCATCACCTTACTATTAAAAATGTAAGGAGTCTAAGCTTCATCTTTTCTAATCTGTTTGCCCATATTTTGCAGGTTTGTCCTGCACACTCTTGCTGTTTTCCAACACCAAGGACCCAGCTAGGAAAGCCTAAGTAGTGGTGCTGAGAAACAGAGCACTGGGGCCAGAAGCACAGCAGGAGCAGCCCCTCACAGACATTACACTGGAAGAAAACAGGAGGAAGATGAGGAGGAAGAGCAGACAGGAGGCTGGCCAGGGGTGGTGAGGAATGGCACTTTCAGACAGCAAGTTTTAATAGTCAGTTTGGGATATGACTGTGGTTTTAACAGCTTGTTAATATGGATACAAAATGTATCCTCTCCTCTGTAGCTCTGTCAGTCTAATCTGGCCATGATTTATTCTCAGAGAGATCATTTCACCCCCATATGGAATAAATCCCCTCAAAAAGAAGGAAAAAAAATGGATTTTATATTTCCCTGAAAGAAGTTTAAAATTAACCAAAGTTAATTATCATTTTGACCCCCTTTCTGGGAAGAAACTCACTGATGGTTAGTGAATAAAATACCTCTAGGTTGGTCATCCAGCATTACACCTGCACTGCCAAAGGAAAGGAAAAATAATCTTCACAAACAATGTGAAGAGCTCAGATTAACAGCAGGTAACACGACAGTAGGTTGTGTTCCCTCATGTAGGTTCTTTTGGACAGACTTGGGGACAGAGATACAGAAGGCTCAAAATGACATAACAAGCAAGAAACTTGATTTCCAAAGTAGAAAGTATGACATTTTGAGCATACAGTACTCTTCATCCAACAGTATGATGCAAGATCGTCACACCCATCCAAAAAAGACCCAATGATTGATGTCAATGCATAAGACAAGAGTAAGGTCCCCTTTCCTTTTAGCTACTCTGTCAGAGAGTCACAGAGAGCCTATGGTTGGAGGGTACTTGAGGAGGTCACCTGCTCCTGGCTCAGGCACAGCCACCTAGAGCTGGCTGTCCAGGACTGTGAACATGCTTGTAATATTTCTGCATTTTTAGTGTTATTCCACCTGGGACTGCATTTCTCATATTCCTCACACAGTTACTTACAAACACAATAACTGAGCTGATAGTAGAGGTATCTACAATCATGCTATAGGTGCAACACTTCTCTGGAACAGCAAAGGTGGTCTCCTGGAGCTTGCACTCTGCTGAGCTGATGTGGCCCAGACAAAACTTGTGTGTCTTTCTGAACAGAAGGTAAGAATGAGCAGGTAGTGGGAACCTGACCTGCAATCTTTTTTGCTACAACACTACTAAGCATATTTCATATGTATATTGCAGGAGCGGATCAACCTTTGCCCAAGCTTGTGCTAAACCTGTGTTTCCACTAGGTTTAGAAGTGACAACTGCTATAATCTTTGGGGATAGACTTAGTTTTTTTATCAAGTAAAAAACCCCATTTGTCAATCTGGAAGCATCTTTTGGAGACATGCTTTCATTCCCATTTTGATGAAAACATGATCCTTACCTGCAGACAAGGAGAAACAGCATGATAGGTTGTGATAAATCTCACTGATATAATAATGCAATGTTAATGTGATATTTTAATAAAAGTAGCTTCATTACTGTACAGCAGCAGATGGCAATGTAAACACAGCATGAACGGGTCATAATTTGCTTGGCAGCTGGGCCCATGGAGCCAAGATTTCAGTTCATGAGTGTTCCTGGCTCCAGCTGAGCAATGAACAGCTTTAGACAAGGTCTCCCATGCTAATAAGCACATCTTTTGTATTTTGCAGTTATAAGGAATACATACAAATATGGAGAAAGCAGAACACAATTGCTGGGCAATCAAAATAGTGGCAATATGCTGTTCATCTTAATGACATTAGTCTCTTCTGAGTTAATGAATTGCATTCTGAGCATGAACTTGAACTATCGACCTTAAGATCAGCTCAGTTGGCCAGAGTATGGTGCTGATATGACCAAGGCAGGGGGTTAAATCCCATATGGGCCGTTCACTTAGGAGTTGCATTTGATTCTTCTGAGTCTCTTTCAACTCAGAATATTCTGTGATCTGTGTCTTAGAATTTACTCCACAGCATTAATTGCCTCTGTATTTTGCATTAACACATATCTGTATTTCTATAGAAAAATATTTGTGTACAGATATTTTATAAAATTATAAATATATTTGAGATATACTTACTTAAATTAAAAATTTGATATATTTAAAAATGTTTTCCTTGTAAATGTGATCCCCTTAGTATATACAGTCTCATTAAACATGATTATTAATACGATAGTTTAAGAAGTGATGAAAAAAATTACCTTTTGAAGAAACATAGTTGATAGCTATAGGATATAATATAGGAGATAACCAAAGAATTAAAGAAAAGAGAAAACTTTTTTCTGAAATAATATGTAATTTTAAGTTACTGTGATATACAATACTGTATAGTGTCACATTATACTGCCTCTCAAAAGTCTGAAAAATAAATCAGCCCTTCCTGAATGTCATCATATTTAACTGTATGTTTTCAGGTATATTTTCTATTGTTTAATACCCAGGGGTATTTAAAAATTACGATCTTTTTAATACCTTGCTATTGCATCCAGCAAATTCTGTGTTTTATTTTTAATCATATAAGCTTGTAATTTAAATCAATACACTAGAAACCATTTAACTATGCAAAAGCAATTGTGTATAATTGAACTATAGTTTAAACTTTGTTACATGAAAGACAGTAGAGTTTTAGCTTTCACAATAGTGTTCAGTCCACAGTGACAACCATGGGCAGTACTGCATCAGCCAGAGCTCACAGCACAGCCCTAAATAACTTACCTTTTTTATCTAGAATTTGACTCATGCTGGATGATAAACCATTGCAATAATGACATAATGATGTGCAGTTAACCACTACAAACAATTAATTCTTTATAGCACTTCATTCTGTAAAAAGTCTATTGATCACTGTTATAATAAAACTAAATTGAAGATGCATTCTTTTGCCTTGCCTTAAAATTTTAGGACTAGATTTTCACCTGGTAATGGCAATTTTGTAGCTTCTATTCTTTTTCCTTAATGTATTTTAGGAAATCGAGTTTACTACAAATTTGTGGAAAGTAAGCTGTGGAAAAACAGCAGAAAAGGACATATATATATCATCACTAGTGAGTAGAAAAGTGATATGATCATTGACATGTGTTTCAAAAGCTGTCAACTATATGAAAATCATTGTAAAATAAAAAGTGCTTGAAGTTGCTTTCTGAGCCTTTAGAGTGACCATTTTCAAAAACTGCAGCTCTTTCTGTATGTTGATTTGCATTCATTTTTGTTTTTCTGCAGCTGCAGGGAATACTTGCTGATCTTTCATGAAACCTTGGATGTACCCATAAATCATAACGCACAAAAAAATCTCATAGCAAATATTATGTAAGTCTCAAAAAAACTCGTGGGAACTGTCAATTCTATGGAAGTAAGAAACTGAAATTTTGGAAAACTACAGAGATATCATTTGTGGAACCAGAGGCTACTGTCTTTTATACCATCAGATGTGAACTTCAGTCCTTGCAGTACTGTTGATATCTCGCTCCTTTCTTGATCTCTTTGGAGAAACATCCAAGCAGTTAGTCAGAGGGGAGAAGCCCTTCTCAGAACAAAAAAAACTGTGATTTTATTCACAGAAGTACCAACGATCCTAAATGGAAAAGGACTGGTTTAAGGATCTAATTTTGCCATTGACTAGACAAGCCACAACTCTAATAGCCTCAGCACAAGATTACTCAGCCCCTCATACCACTGAATTCTGCTGCTGCTTTAGTCTTCAGTTCTCTGGAGCAGATCCATAAACTCGCCCCCTTATTTCAAAATGTTACAACAGGATGTAATTAAGTACAATTAACAAGGAGGTCAAATGGTCATCTGATAAACACTGGTCCAAACAGGCAGCTTGAAAGGTCAGGGCTGTTAAAGCCACATAGTATTGATGGGAAAGAATATTATGATTTAAGGGGGAAAAAATTCCAGTGACTAAAACTGAAGAGATTTACATGCTTTCTATATTACATACACATAGCCATGCACACAGACTGATATGCATGCACGCATGACTCAGAGACACACAAACCTATATTCTGAGAACAAGAGCTAAGCTAGCCACACTGCCTCTCTTCATTACACACAAAACTCAGGTTTGGTGCCTCTTTTTCTTTTTAATTATTTTGTAAACTGTGTTTGAAGAACAGCAAACTTGTAGCCCTTATAGAAGAGCCTTTTTCAGCTCTTTCTAAAATAAAATTTGAGATCGCCATGATGAAATGCAAGGTGTTGTGAGACTTTTAGAAGCAAAGAATTTTACAGAGTACTCAGCCAGAGTAAAACACAAGCAGAAAGCTGTAACAGTCCTCTGCAACTTCAAAGAATGACAATGCACAGAAGAGAAAATGAACACAGGAGTGTGTGCCTATCCTCATTTTATGGACTGAAAAACAGAGGCACACTGTTTTCATTCTCTATCCAAGGCTCTTCAGGATTTTCCTATTAGGTTGCTCTGATATTTCACTCACTGACTCAGCTGGGGATGAGACTGACTCATTGCAAAATCTTTGCATACGTTTAATTTTCATGTATGAGGCGGCAAGGTAACTTGGTCAGGAGCAGCAGATTAACCTTTAGGATCACTGGCATGTTATGGCTTGTACTTTTTGACAAATATTCCAGCTGAGCTAACCTTGGGAACAACCTTCCCAGAGCTATGTTCCTACTGGATCTCCACCATCATAAATCACCCCAAAGACTGCAGCTGTTATGGGATTATACACTGGGCTTGGACTTGCTCCCACAGTGATCATCCACACTACTGTTCTCCCACTCTTTCAATTTCTCAGTTACTGTTTTTGAAAACTGTGCTACCAGAATCCCATGGCTCTAGGCACCAGATACCATCTGCCCACTGCTCCAGAATCAGATTCCCTGCTCATACAGTGTCCTTGCTCCTTCTTGTTCTAAGGCCTAGGACAAAACATATTTTACGTTTAATACATATATATTTCCCGAATTTTCTTCTTTGTCAGAACAGAATTTAACACCTCTACAACCAAAAATTATGCCACTCACAATTCAAAAAGTCCAATAAAATGAATTTTTGAATTAATTTTGCAGTATCTTATAGCTGGATACCCCATGCATATTTCCCCTCCATTTTTAAATACTAAATGTTTGAAATGGATATGCCTAGCCAAATTGCTCTTAATTTACAATTATTCTGGAGTAGAGGTACATCTTTACCAGATCATATGAATTTTACTTCATTAATTTGACTACAGTCAAATACCTGGGATTAAAACAACAACAATTTCATTTAATTGACCCAGTCAACAAAGGGATATAATGACAGAATCATCAAAGTTGGAAAAGACCTAAAGGTTCATGGAGTCTGAATAAGTAATATTGTTAAATCACATAAAGATAAACTTTACAGAAATTTTGGCTGTTCAAATTTCTTCCTGATCGTGATTCTCCTTGAAGAATAGAAATATGTGGAATTTTGCTTCTGCAAAGTCACTGCTTATTAGCTACAGATATATATCATTAATCAGCACTAGCTATCCTGGTTAGTTTTCTGGATTCCGATTCATTAATAATTTTTGCCTCAGTTTGTCTTGAATTACAGTGGAAAAAAAATAGAACCACATTTTGGTAAGGTACCACGTGTGCCACATGTGCATTAAGTGTTATAGTAGTGATTAATAAAGCCAGGTTCTTGACCTATTGCACCAGAATAATTGCTCAAAAAGATCTGGGAACTAAACACCAAAATTCACCTCTTGGAGCACCTCTCAATAACTGGGAAATTTCCAAGTGGAAAGCTGAGCTACAAAATCTTTTCTTTTCTACTTTTATTACAGTCATGTTTTGTATAGAAAAAAAAAATCATAATTCAGTACAAAACACAAACCAGCTCTTGCTTGGTGTACCCCACCCACAAACTTAAATAATGTAGTTTTCAGGGTTGACAAGTTCTGCCTGATGTAGCATTTCTGTGTTTTATAGGAAATTTTAACCAGGGTGTTATTTTAAGAGATGAGCAAATGGGGAAACCCCATGGCCTAGCCAATAAATATGAACTTTAGGTGCAATGGAGTGCTCATAAATATGACTCAGAACAAGGGGATTCATTGTTTCTCCTGACCCCTCTTAGCTACTCCTCTGATCTCAACCTCTGTGTGCGTCATGGCAGCCCTCATCCTTTAACCTGTGGTTTTTAAAAGCAGCTTCTAAGTTATTTACGGCTGCAAACGTTAGTAGCCCGTCTGTGTACTCCCGGCACACGCATACCGAAGGGTGGGGGGAGCTGCATTTGGTTTTGCAAGGATGAAAAGGTTTGCCCGGGAAGCCAAGTGCCTGGGGAGTATGAGGTAGCTGCTCTACCACACGGGATTCAAAAGTGCTCCCTTTGCCTTCAAGGCTTACTCAGAGAAGAAACCTACACTTGCCCTAATTTTGCTTCTCATTTGTACATTATCTCTCTTTATCATGCTCTTTGCTCTTTCTCCATCTGTATTCACCTTGTCCCTACCGTGACAAACTTCCACTTTTGCAATCCTACTAGCATGGGAAATGCTCTAGTGCTGCAACATCATGCTCCATGTGAGGCACAGAGGAGCAGGACTAAATCTTCCAGCGATTCCTGCAGATGCTGTTTCTCTATTGCAAATCTTTCCCATATCCAGCAGGTCTGTATCCAGCCCTGCACACTGGATGCTTCCTACTGAGAAGAGGGATGTCCTCCTTCTAAAGCCCAACCTGTGCCTTGCCGCTTTTCTGTCCTGCCTGCTCTCATTCCTTCCCTCTCCATCTCCTGTGCTGTTGCCTGGACTCACCACTTCTCAGCCTTTAATCCTTTCTACAGTCAAATGCCACTGACATAAAACTAAAGTTCAGTGACCCTGCCTAGGCAGCAGGGGTTAGAGACAAGGGAAAGGACAAGGAGGAGAGGATAGGGAAAAGTGTGGGAAATAATTATAAAGTCTGGTAGCAGCCAGAGCTCTCCTGAAGCCCTGGGGAGCCTTTCTTTAGCTGGAGGCTGCAATTGGCACTTCATAAACTGTTCATTCTCAGCTATGTGGAAACACCAGACGACACCTAGAATGATCAGACTGCAATCAATCATTTTTTTCCAAATTCTATTAGTTTGTCGGCCTATGAAAGCAAGCTGAAAGGAACTGCCATGGCTAAAAAGAAAAGAGAAAGGAGCTGCCCCTGTCATAATTACCTCCATAACTCAGGCAGTAAGTAGGCAGGTAGCCACAATAAAATTCTTTGCATAATTTTACACTCAGAGAAAATATTAACAGGAGCAATAAGTGTGGGAGATGACATAGATGCCAAAGTTGTCCAATTATGTTAGAAAACAACCCAGAGTTTAGGGAGAACCAAGATGCTGTCCATCCAATCCATGGCAGGATTCCTCCCCTAATACTCTCCACACAGAGATGTCTCTACAAGCCTGCCTCTTTCTCTTTCATGGTTAGCCAGAGTCACTGCCAGATTGTGTTTTCCTGGGAAAATATGCACTGTACAATACATACAATCCCCAAAACCCCACCCAAAGTCTGTGTTTAGTCTGGAAAGGAATACTTTCTAAAGAAGCGGAACCGGGTTAGCCGTTCTTCCCAATGGGAATAATATTAATAATAATAGATATTTTTATATATCCATACATATATATAGCTTTTCACCATGCACGTCTAACCATCTGCTAAATCAGTTTCTCTTCAGTTATCTGCAAATTCTTTCAAACCTGTCGGCAAGGAGAGTCAGACAGTTTTATACCCCAGTTAATGGAGAGCTTGACATTTTTTTGGCTGGGTAGATACAACAATTTACTTGGATTTAAAGTGTTAACTTTGGCAAAAAAATTAATTGACAGTTATAAAAACATTATTTTGTTAGATGATATTTATGGATCACACAAACCTATTTTGAGGTAGAGCTATATAGTTCTTAAGATTCGTGTAACTTGAGAGATTTCAAAGGAAATATAAAGTATTTCAATATAAAACAACAAATGTAGTGTAATTCAGAAAAGGGATATGGAGAATATTTCTTTCTAAAAATTAAAAGCAATATCCAAAAACTTGCTCTGCCATTGCACAAAAATTGGTTAAAACTCTAATGAATTGTAAGTATTGGATGAGGATTTTTAGCTCATGTCATCCTATGAGTAAAGTCTTTTCATTCTAGATACAAACAAAAGTATTTTGCAAAACATTGTCTTAATATTCAATTTGATCATAGGGAAGAAAAATGTCCTAGAATTTCAAGATGTCAAGTGATGTCTACTTCGGATGAAAATTAAGTGAGACCTCCTTGTTCCAATTTGCTCTAAATGTTATGTAAAAGAGTGAAAAACAACACCTTATTGACTTGGGGGTTCCATTGAATAAAAGCTTCATAAATGTTTTCTCATTTTTTCTCTGTATTGATCCAATTCCACAATTAAAGACATGGGGTCCATTTGTAATTTAACAAGTTTTATCTCTGCAATAGCATCCCTCTGTTCAAGGCAACATAATAGTGCTCCTTCCATCACTTCAGCTAAGGCTGTGTCAATATTTTCATTAGAAGCCTGTGTTTATATACTAAAACTGTACCACAGCCAGAGAAATTCATGTACAGTTAAAATTAAGACAGTAACATCTGAAAACCTGTGGAAAAGAAAGAAAATGTGCTCATTCTTGAGCTTTAGGAGAGAAGTTAATGATCCTGAGGCCGTTTTGCATGTATCCTCAAACTCCTTCCTCAGCTCCTGGCATTTTATAGCTTAACACTCCATATTCCTTGCTGATGATATGTTAGCTGTGACTGGAAGGTTGTAGAAACTGAATTAGTTTAATTTAAGAAATGAGCTACTAGTTATGCTCAAGGTCTAATTGCAGTAAGGAATCCTTTCTTTTTTGTGTGTAACAAAAAATATATCTTTACAGGTATGTGGCATGGAGTGATGTACTATAGGTTTCTCAAAGTAGCTGTTAAATTTGTTCTATACCATGTTAGCATTCTCCAATGAACACAATGGACTATAAATCTTTTGAATTTATGTATTTACTTAATGATTCAGATTTTAAAGAAGCATATAATCTATAAAACAGTGTTCAAAGTTGGGATAGAGAAGCTGGAGAAATATGAACAGTCCTCTGTGCCTCAGACAAAATTTTCATTGATCTCAGTGTCTGGTTTAAGAACTGAACACAGCACGTGCGGTTTCAAAATTATTTTAAGATTGTGGAATCATTCACATTGTCTGTGAAGAAGACAATGGGTGTACTGGTTATTTTAAAAATCTCAGTAATTACTGTATCCTTCTTAGCACATGTACATCAGGGGTCACAAATTTTATTGTGATCTTCACATTAAAGTTTTTGAAATTAATTTTATATGCCAAAAAAGAAAACAGAAAACCACAAAAGCAGATATATAGCTCCCATTTTATGGAAGGTTCATATCAATTAACAGGAAAATGTGAAGAAAGCAAACGGACTAGCTTAGCAAATGAAAAATCTGTTAGGAGAAAAATTAATAGACATATTTAAAAAAAAAAAAGAAAATACAGAGCATTTGAATGGCATGAGAAGAAACAACTAAGTATAATGGATTTAATGATCACTTTGATGATAATGGAAAAATCAGTATTTGAAATGTTTAAATGTATTTTACAAAAGGGCTGCTATTTTTCCAAACCTCATCCATGTAGATCTATTTTATTCAATCCCCCTCTTTTTGTAGAAGGTGAAGAGTGGAAACACTAACATTTATCTTTAAAAAGTCTTTCCCTAACTAAATTTTGAGTGAGCAAAAGGTGAGTTGGATTTCATAAGTATTATTTGCCTGTTCTCTGTGGAACAGGGTATCCTATATATGTTGTTTTGGGAGACCAGCCAAAAAAGAAGATGCCAGAACACTAAAGAGTCGGGGTTTTGCAATAATACAATAAAATATTACAATAGGATAAAAAACACCCAGTCAGGAAAGCAAAGTTCTGAATTTGAAGGTGATATAATCAGATCTTTGAAAACCCCAGTGTGTTTAGTGGAGGATTTATTCTTTGACTGCTGGACCAAACCCAGTTAACTCCTCTGTTACACTCATCAATATTTATGGCGAGTTGCCAACATGCACAGTCTTATACAAAACACAAGACAAGACAAAGTCTCTGTCTTGTTGTATCTTTCAAGAATGAAAGAGATGGAAATTCTGATATAAATTCCAGTAGAAAGAGCAGGTGTTTACAATTTTAACTTCAGGAGAAGTAAATGCATTCTTATTTTTCTCCCCAGTTGCTTGACCGAATTATGATTGCAGTTCCCTTGGTAATTATTTTCTAAATTTGTTTTTGAAAGTGAGTCATTTGCAGCTCCGACAGGTTGGGGTTTTAATCAAAGTTAGAATATGTGTTTAAATTTTTATTCTTTAATATAAAATTATTTGCTTTTCTATTTTTCCTTTACTTTTTAATTTTTTTCAGTCTTTTCAATTCTTATGCTTAATAATTTCTATCCAACATCTCAGCTACATATTTCTTGTTTCAATATATATGTCTTAAATTGTTATAACTGGTACAATTATATAAAAAAGTTTCAATTTAAAATATCATGATGATTAATAAAGTTTTTTAATTACACATTTTGTAATTAATGGTGTGTAAGTATGAACATGGTCAATACTATTTTCAGAGCAGATTTCTTTGATGCAAGTTGTCTGGGGCTTCAATTCTAAATCCATTTGAGTTATTACTGTTCTGCATCAGCATTTATTGATTTTAAGGTACAGCATTAGCATTCACTTATCACTGCATATTTTTCCCCATTCTCCATTAAAAGAGCTTGCCCTCATCTGTCACAATCTCATACTGCATAAATCATATAAAATGGCTACTTGTTTCCATGATTTATTTCATTTTTATGTTAATTATACTGAAACATAGGATTGTTTAATAAAAATGTTGAAGCTAATCTATATTGGTCATCAATATTTTTTATGCATTTTACACTATGGAATGTGTGATATAACTCAATATCCAACTTGTATGGAAGGGTATTTAAAGTGAATTAGGATGTAAACTAACTTAGAGCTGAGACATATTTTAATTTTACAGATGTCAAATCAAACCTGATATTCACACAGTATTTTGTTGTAAGTTAATGCTGTCTATTAATATTAATCACTAGAAAACTACAGCTTCTCAGCCCCAGTTTTCATAGTTTTGAAACATAAGATAAGCTTTAGCTTCTCAGAATTACTTTCTTAAGACAGCACTGGCATCCCAACAAAATAAGACAAATAGAAAATTCCTACCGAAGGTAAGACACTCAATGGAAACTTGAGTTCTTCCGGAGAAGTTTTTGTCTGTGAAAGCACAGTAGGATCAGCTTAGGACATATCTGACTCTGAAACTTCAAAGACATCTACTCATTCACTGCAAGAATTCTTTTGTAATCAAAGACATTTCTGAAATCAAAGGCTAGGTCCCATGTAAATAGTGCTCAGGGATGCTGATGGAATGGTCCCTGATATATTTACAGAGGGTACTTCTCAGGACACACAAGGAAAATTTTTGCAGGATCAGTGCCTTGACTAATGCTAAGAGCATTTCTGATTTTTCTGTATAATTTTGCTATTTTAAATTCAGCTGACACCAGATGCTCTGGGTAAATCAAGGCACCCAGTGTTAATTTAAAAGTAATAAATAGGCAGTATATAACTGTTTCTTAATGATAAGGAATGCACATTCAAAAAACAGATTCCATTTCTTTTCTAACCTGCTGTTTCCAGAGCAAAAACAAAAAACAAATATATTTAGAGGTGTGGGCATCTGTTACTCTTAAGGAAAAAGATCTCAGACTTGAACACCTCCTTGTCAGCCAAATAACTGATGAAAAGTGATTTCATTATTATGGCAAATAAACTCTAGAATGTTTCTTTCCTAGAATTTTAGTATATGGAATATTAGTATTTACTAAAAACCTGGTAGACATAAAAAATGCAGAATATGTTAGATAAAATGAAGGTATTTTGGGACATGTGATGCTGTTGAAAAGTTTCTACAAAAAGTATTACCCTGGAAAACAATAGTTCATCAGAACTTGTGCACCTTTTTGTGAAACTTCAAGATTTCAGTTAAATCTCTTGCAATTCTGGTCCAATGAGAAGCGGATTTTTAATCAAATTTATGAGTCCTGCAGCATTTCAAGTACTTATAAAAATACTAAATGGATTTGTTGAATTATTTGCAGCTTTCTAGATTACATTTAAGTTGCGCTTTAGTAAAGAAATCTGTAACTGTTTTTTTCTCCTACAAAGTAACTGGCAAGCATGTTTATTACACTCAGAAGCCAATATAATTTAGTTTTATCAGGTTTTGTATCTGAATTTATATAATTTTCAAAAGAATTCTTTGCTTGCATGTTTCTGGTGTTTAATACTCTACTTGTCATCTAATTTATTTATGACAGAGAAAATAAGAACCATTGTAGATTTTGAGCACCATAGCAGTATAATAAAACACAGCCTGTTGTTATTAAATAGAAATAACAAAGGAACAGCAACAGATTATTTAAAATCCAGCCATTCAACTAAAAAGATAATAAAACTCTGACTCTTAACAACAGAAAAAAGCCCCACTAAATAACCTAAGATTTTTTTTTAATGGTTTAACTTTTTCCTTTTCATACCTTTCTAGGCTTTAAAATATTAACAACTGATGTTTGTTCATGTGTAAGCTTTAAGGAAAACACTGAGGGAAATAACTGAGCAATAGGCATAAGTGTTTGATTTTTAGAGATTTAAAAAAAAAAAGGAGTTAGTTGGCCTAAGGCTAGAATTTTCATTACATCAATGAAAGAAAGAAAACAGAAGCCAGCAGAGGGAAGTTATAGAAACTGACTTTATATAAACAGTGAGAAAAATCTTTTTCCATGGCCACCTACAATGTAGCTACTTTACCATCCGTATGATTTTTCTTTTACCAGTGGCACAGCAGCCCGGGCTCAATCCTGCTGCTATAAGAACAGGTTACAGTTCGGCCGAGAGGTTTGCCTTTCACAAGATCAGGCTAACATTTTGTCAGAGAGAGCAAAAACAAAAAATATTTCCACATACCTAAATTGACAAAGCTCATGACCATGTCAGCATCATTCAGAAAGTTGGTGTCGTGCAGGCTGGCTAAGGGAGGATTCTGTGTGGTCAGGGGGGTCATGCGAGATAATTGTATTCTCCGCGAATATCCATTTGGAGAGGCAGGGTATCCTTTCCGTATCCCTCTGCTCTCCCCTGCCATTGATCCCTTTAGTGAATACTCCAGCTCCTCAGAATCCTCTTCATTTGTCATGGCATTATACAGGTCCAGCATGAAGAGGGGTGCAGAAGAAGCCTGCTTTCCTGGTGAAAATGGTCTGGGTCTGTGAGGTAAACCCAGGATAGAGAGAATCTCTCTCTGAATCTCCCTTCTTTCATGGTTCCGCAGCCTCCTGTAAATAAAACTCGAATGGACATGATTGTCTCCTAAACCTCCCTGTGCGTGACCCACCAGAACCCAGCAATTCCAGAGCAAGCCCAGGAAAGCTTTGAGCGCAGTTAGGTTCATCTTTGAAAAGGAAAAGAACAAGGAAAAAAAAAAAAAAAAAAAACAACACCAAAAAACAACTTGTCTCCTACTTGTTCTGAGTTCCTATGAGGTCTGCTTTCCCAGTAGTTGAAAAACAAAATTTACCTATTCTTCATGTCAATGTCATCTCTAAACGTAACATCGTAACATCTTTGGTGATTCCTCTCCCCCCACCCTGTTTCAATATTATGGAATGTGTCAGGTTGCAGTTATTTCTAAGAAAGCTGAAATTCAGACTTCCAATTTTCCACTGTTGTTATCGTTTTTTCTGCATTTATGGAGCAGAAGACCAGTATTTTGTCAGCTGACCTAGGCATTCCTATATAAACCTTAGATAACCAGGTCTTTGGTGGGGAGCTGTATTAGCAAGAGATGTTCTTCTGACACTTTGTAGTTCCCAGAGTAATCTTCCCTCGTTATTCTGAGTTCTTCGTACACCTTGCGCTCTTCCCAAGATAAAATCCTGAGTCACAGATTTGTCTTGATCTGTACCTTGGAGGTGTAACACATATTTGTCCAGCAGCCTGGAGATAACTTTAACATCTTTTGAATCTCTTGAGTGTAAAGTAATTCTAAAGCATGTACTAATCAAATTAATGTGTTGCCATAAATTTACTTGCAAAAAATAACCTTCTGTAAATCCATTCAACCCTTTTCAGCTTCTGAACTGTTATTTCCAACTGTAGCAGGCACAAATATAACAGCTCTCTTCAAGAGAGATCTAAAGACTAATGTAAGCACAACCCTGCTGGGAAAGAAGAGGCTTCTCATTGTAATTTGAAACGGGTATAGCAAAAAAGTCCTTAACCCTTCTCTTGCCAGATAGAGCTTTAAACCTCTCCCCCGGTCTCTCCAATTTACAGTAATATACCTAATCTGGGCTAATGGCTGTGTTTTTGGTAATAGATTGCACAATCAATTTTAACTGTAACAATTTTTGGATATATAGATGGCATAATATGGAAGCTCTTGTGAGTCTCCTTATGAGACTATGGTTTAATAAACTTGAGTAGGAAACTCTCACAACAGACTATAACATCTCACTAATTCAAGAAAAGTTTCTGTTTTAGGCCAGTTTATCAAACAAAGGTGATCTTTTGAAAAAACTCTGTAGGGAAATCAAGCCTCAAATGAGGCTTGATTTACTCTTTTCTAAAAATGTTGGGAATGCAATCTGAATGAAAACAAATTTATTCAGCAAGCAAGATTTCAAATGGTGCACAACTAATATGGTTATAGTCACAACTTTCATAACCTCTAATTTGCAATGATAATTTATTCAAAATACATTTTTACTCATAAATTGCTATACTACTTTTCCCAGTAAATGTATAAAGTTAAAATTTAATCCCACAGCCTGTTATTAACTTTAGTTTCACTGAAGAAATAAGAATATTAAATAGATTTTAAAGCTGCTTCCCCTGAAGTTAAGGTTCAGTGTAGAATTTTTTGACAACAGGTAACTGGTATTTTCCTCTCACTTTCTCAAAATCACCGTGTTAAATTTCATACTGCTTAGATTATTAGAATATTAGATTATTTCATACTACTTATATTATTGGTGGTCATTTTCCTTGCTGCTAAAATTTGCCTTTAGTCTTGAGGAGACTTTACTTTGATGACGGGTAGGAAAAAGGGACAAAAAAAGGATTTTTGTCAACATGAAATTAGGGAAAAAAACTAGCTACATAAAATCCATTGCTTTGGGTTTTCCTTTACATGACACCTACTCAGCAAATCACACAGTCCTTGAGTAAACTTGGGAGTGTGACAGCTAGTATACTCACACCCTAAGAAGCCAGGAACAATTTATCTAATATATGAAGCACAAACAAAATTTACACTCTAGTCCAGCCATCACCTAAATACAAGTGATTCTCTCTCATAAATCAGCACATATAATGAACAATGCTTCTCCCAGTAAAGGATTTATCTCATGCTAGACCTGCCAAATTGGCACTAAAATTATGAAGATATTTAGCAAAAGTCTTTTTCTTCTTAGCAGAAGAGCAATCACAATAATAATCAGAATAAATTTTCTTTCCTCACTAAGGTGTTTCTTCAAAATCTATTTGTTAAAAGATAAGTATTATTTCCTGGTTTTTCTTCTTTTCATTTGTTCTGCTCAGTCAGTTGAAATGATACATGAGACTTTACAATACATATGTCTTTTCTGAATTTGGCCATTGCATATCCTGCAAGAAGAATTTTTCCTCTTTTCCAGTAATATATTTCCTTTTTTCCCTAAGCATTCATAAAAGCCAGTGGATTGATTGCTCAGAGGATTTAAGTCCTCAGCCCATCATTATGTCCAGCAATAGAAATTTCCTATATTATGGCACTAGAAGTTCCAAATTAGTTAATTTTTTTTTATTAAAAAAGCCAAAAATGTCTTTAAATTCAAGTGTATTTTTATATAGCAAACATCCAGAGAGAAACTAAATAAGAACACATCTAAACTAGTAATCATATGTTTGATGAAAAGAGATCCTGTTACTTTTTGATAGAGCCACAACCAAACAAGTAACATAAATACAAAGCATTTATTTTACAATAACTTGCACTACACTCAGGCACCAAATGTCCCAGACTAGAACACAGAATAATTGTTTTAAAGTTTTTATTAATATAAACAAAATGTCCTTTTGCATAAGCCTATTCTCCATAAACACTCAGTCTTAGTTTAGCATGGGTATTTCATGCAGGGCAGACACAGCTTTATAAGTGAAAGTCTTTGCTAAAGACGTCAAAGGTGTCTATAATCACTGATAGACCTCATTTTGCATTTCCAATATGAAACAATGAACTTTAAAGAAAAAATACCATGTACGGTTTCAGCATGTCAATATAGACCTTTCTTCCCCAGATGCTAAACCTGGTAGCAACCTAAGAAATCACCTGAACAGCCCTTACCCAGGTTTTCAAAATAAAAGGAAGACTAAAATGGCTCCAGAAGTGAGCTCCTCTTAGGGATAGGTATCTGAGAGAGGAGCACATAGCCAGTGGTGCACCTGGAGAGCCAGGACTCAGAGGCAGGAAAGCAGCAGAGCACCATGCAGGCACCCTGGCAGTACAAGATAGGAAGCAGCTGCATGAATTTCTTAAACAATGTGGCATGTATGCACATGATGAGTGAATTCAGAGCTCATTACGTTTGTACTAATCTAAACAATGTTAGAGAAAATATCGTAGGGGAAGTAATGAAACCTGGGAATCCAGATCTTGCCAATCTTGCATTCCAATGGATCGCCATTCACTATAATGGTGAAAAAAGTTTTAACTACCCTCCAGACCACTGTAATCATTGAAGGTAGAAGTGGTTTTGTGGGCAATGCCCACTGCTCAAAAATACACAAAAATCAGTATATGGCTTCTCAATGCAGAATCCCTTTGGTTCTCAATGTCACATCAATAGAGGGTGATTCCCCAGAGCAATGGTTTGCTGCAACTGTTTGGCAAATTAGGCTAAAATGCAGACCCTCTTCAGGACATTTGCAGTCTTAATCTGAAACATATGCATGCACACAGAATAATTCTGATGGCTCTTTCCCTCATTAATGATCAGCTAAATTTGATATTCAGATCAATATTATGCATAAACAGATGAGTCAACATTAAAAATGTTTAAGTCTCTTCTTGTTACCTTCCTGCAAGGCTATTGCTGCAAAAAGTACCTGGAGAAAGACTCCTGTAAAAAGGTTTCATGAAAGCTGGAGAATAATTAGTTGCTAAAGCTACAGATTCCCCAGCAAAAAGAAAGCAAGTAGCTTGAACATTTCCTGAGGGAGAAATGTGACCCTGACACCATAATTTGGCGAACCTGTTACACTACCTGTATGCAAGTCAAATTTAGAGTGCTATGGACTGCGCGAGGTGTACATTTGAGACTTTGGACATAAGTATGCATACGTCCAAATGTTCGAAATGTCTGATCAATAAAAACTTGTACGATAACTTTCACTCAGTTTTTTTATGTTATTGAGTTGGATGTTGTATGAAAGATGTACTCTTACCCTGCTAACATAAGAATGAAGCACAAATATATTTTTCTGCATCATTGAAAGACATGTCTCCTAATGCCAAGATAATTCAATTTGTAATGGGCACAGTGTGAAAACTCATAGAATTCACTGCAGAAATTGGCAGCTGAGATATAAATTAAGTATTATGTTTTTAGACCCCTTATATTCAGAGTATTATTTATTCATAGAGTACTTCCATTTTATGCTACAGCAATTGGAATTCATTGAAAAATAACACTTATTATGTGGAAGTGTTCCATACTTAGATTATAGTGTTATTTATTCAGTTACCAACAAGTTTCCTGTAGAAAAAGAGTTTTTCATCTAGGTATTCAAAAGCACAGTCATTTAATAGAACACTTTGTTTAAAATTTACAGAAAGGGCTCCAGCTTTAAGTACAATAATTTGTGAAGTTTGTTCTATTCACGGTACATAGACAATGTTGTAAAACTATCAGCACAGAATACTCTGCAGTATTGAAATTATACCTTTTTTTACCATTAAGCAAATTGAGAAAAATAATTTTGCAATCTGCCTGAGGACTTTTTTGAAACTTATTGTATTCAAGGACTGAGAAATAAAAAAATTTCACACATATACTTCAGAAACAAGAACAACAAAATATACAATTAATAATATGATTCAACATCACAGTGCTATCATTTGTATAATTTAAAAACCCAAAGAGCTCCCAGAAATCCCCTTTGGTTTAAAATAAGCTCCTAATTATCTCAAAAGAAAAAAAAAAATGGAACTGCACTGAAGAAAATACAAAACACTTGGACAAGAGCAATAACATTTGCAAGTAATAAAGCACTTTTAAAGAGGATTATTCTTGGCTCAGTTTGTAGAAGGGTTTTATTGTGCCCCAGCTCTAGACTGGTACCTGCTGGTCTCCTTGTTCTCTGACTGCAGCACGGCCAGAAGTATCTTGTGCTGTTCCCAGGCTGGTTGAAGTGCTTTTCCAGGGAACATCTTCTGCCTCTTGCTGGAGTTCTTTTTATTTTAAACTACAGATTCAAATAGAAATTAATTTTAAATTGATTCCTTCTAGGTAGCTGCACTGCACTATTGTTCATATCGTGAAATACTCTACCTATATAAATACAGGATTTATTTCTTCCCTTGAGCATTTTGCTACTCTATTCCATAGCCATGGCTTTAGCACCTCTACTGGCAATGGGATAGTGCAGCAGTCTCTTAATCTCTCTCTAAATTGGTTTTGGGGGTTTTATACCATTTTCCTGTGCTTTGTTTTATACACTCTCTCTCTCTCTTCCCAATACTTTCTCCTATTACATCTCTCTACATTTAGTTTGCCACTTGAATGTGCTGCCTCTGATCCCACATGGACTTTCTTTTCAGCTTTTTAAACTTTAAATATTTTTCCCCACCATCTCCATTTTCACATTTCTTCTTTCCCTCTCCACATATCTGTAGACAGATGTTATTTCCTTCTTTTAAAATTACTTCCTTTGTTTAGCAGAATTTCCCCTTTTGTAAGAGATCAGCTGGCCTCTCAGGCAGTAAAAAAGGAGCTGCTGCTCCAGTACTTTCAATTGAAAGTGATCACTACCATGAATCACACAGTCCTTGAGAGACTAGTAATCTCCTGCTGTTGGAGGAAGATTGTGAAAGAAAAAGATGTGCATGGTACAATTGCTAGACTATGTGCACCCTAAAATCTTTGGAGTGTGCTAACTGATCTTTCCACATAGAATTGTTGAATAATTTAGTTTGGAAAAGACATCTAAGATGATCAAGTCCAGCCATTAGCTCAGCACTGCCAAGTCCACCATTCAGCTATGTCCCAAAGTGTTTTTAAATACCATCCATGTTTTTAAATACCTCCGGGAATGGTATCTCAGCCATTTCCCTGGGACAGACTATTTCACTGATTGACAAGTCCTTTCTGTGAAGAAATATTTTTTCCTGGTGTAACTTGAGGTCACTTCCCCCGGTCCTGTTGCTTGTTACTTGGGAGAAGAGATAGACCCCCGCTTTGCTAACCCCTCCTTTCAGGTAGCTAAAAGAGAGCAATAAGGTCTCCCCTGAGCCTCCTCTTCTCAAGGATAAACAACCTCAGCTCCCTCAGACACTCCTCATATGACTTGTGCTCCAGAACTTTCCCCAGCTTCATCGCCCTTTCTGGACTTGCTCCGCCCTGGCCCAGACCTGGACCCAGCACTGGAGCTGTGGCCTCAGCAGTGCTGAGTACAGGGGGACAATCCCTGCCCTGGTCCTGTTGCCACACTATTGCTGGTACAGGCCAAGATGCCACTGGCCTTCTTGTCCACCTGGGCACACACTGGCTCACGTTCAGTCAGATGTAAGCCAGCACCCCCAGGTTTTCCGCTGGGCAGATTTCCAGACGCTCAGCCCCCAGCCTGTAGTTCTGTGTGAGGCTGTTGTGACCCAAACTCAACACTTGGCTGTGTTGAACCTCATAAAATTGTCTTTGAGTCATTGATCCAGACCATCCAAATACCCTTTCTTAAATCCAGCATATCAACAAACCTGACCTATGTGGTGTCATCCACAAATTGAATGATGTGCACTTCATTCCCTGGTCCAGATCATTGATAAATATATTAAACAGGGCTGGTCCAAATCCCTGATCCCTGGGGAACACCACGAGTGAACAGTTATCAAGTGGATGTGGCACCATTCAGCACCACTCTCTGGGCCCAGATGTCCAGTTTTTAATCCAGCAAAAAATGCAACTGTTCAATAAACCAACATACTATAGCGCTGTGGTGGCAATGATAAAAAACAAATCAAGAAAAGTCTTTAAAATACGGTTTCCCTGAATTTCTGTCATTCAACCATACCATCTTTTAGTATGTAATGCCTCGATCTTGCAAAATTATTACAAACCTCCATGACTGATAAAATTTATTTAATTAACAATTGGTTACCATTGCTAGTATTTACCACAGCAGTCTGCTCAAACCAGAATTTGATAAGCTGGCAAAGCAAAGGAATAAAGTGAAAAAACAATTTATGTTTTTGGTCCCATTTGTTTCTCTCAGATGTTTGTTATGTTGGTTGAGAAAAACTGAAATACTGGAGAAAGTATACACCTAAAATCTGCCATAAATTTGCTGCAAAATCCTTACACTGAAGTTGGAAGATTATTGTAGCTACTAAACTTTCCTTTATGTAGCCATAGGTCTGAAAACATGACCTGCATGATGTCAAATAGAATAATCCAAGGCTCTTGTAAAGTAGGCTTAGGCAAGAGAAACATGATTTACACTGCAACCCTTGCATCTAAAACTTCATTGTAATCTAAACATGGAAGAGACATGTGAGCAGTCCTTCACTTCAGCTTTTTTAGCTTTACTACTTTCAGTGTTTGTTCCTGAACATTTAGACCTTTAAATTAGAAAAAATGGTATTTCCTGAAGGAATTCTAGCTAAGCCATGCAAATTATAAAACAGTTACAGATGCTGACTGAGGCTGTAGGACAGAGTTTTTCTGTCCTACAGGGGAAAGTGGATTCACAATATTTTCACAGGTTTTGCTATCTGTTGTTCAGTGTTATTCATTAAAAAATGTATCTACCTCTCTAGAAAGAAGCACTGAATCACAAAAAACAAACTGAATCTTGTTAATTAATAGTTTAGATTAGGATGCTACATATGATAAAAATGCTTCTGCATAGCCCAAGCATCTGTGTGTATCTTCTCATCGTGATTTCTCAGAGCAGATGCCCAATATTTTCTGTGCTCTTTACCACCTTTTAGTGATAAACCGTACTCTGGGACAATTCAATGAGAATTTTCCATGGCTTTTAGACATTTTGGATATTTTCTGAATGCTCCTGTGAGGACTGCTAGAAAGACCAAATGCAATAGGCTGGCAGGAAAGCTTCCACCTTTGAGACGTTGTTGCCTCCTGGATCTGACATCTTCCTTTGGCATGAAAAGGGTGCTAGAAAGGGAAGGTCAGTCTCATGGCAGAAGAATTTTACAACTATTCTTTCTGAAGGCCCAAGGTTAACTAAGTTCTCATTTCTTCATTATAATTCAAAGCTAATCAGTCTTCATTATTTCTGTAAAGCTTTGTGAAGTTTGTTTTCCTATATTTATGGACGTTTAAAGAACTAAAATTCTCTGCTTTCAAGTAATGACTGATTCTGTTAATGCAGATGAAAAAAATAAAATATGTTTATACTACAGAATGGCCAGAGAGCCTCCAACCATAAAACTTCTGGCTTATTTAGTGCTCTCCTAAAAAGCATAAAGATGACCAAACATATTATTTGTGTTTAGGAAAAAAAAAAAAAAAAAAAAAAAACAGAGAGAGAGAAACAAAACTTTTCAGTCTAAGAATTTTGTTTCCAAGTTCAATCTAAAATCATGTTTTATGGCTACATTATATATTGCTCAAAAATGGGGTTTATAATGGAAATGGTGACAAACTTAACTATGGCAGCACTAGCAGGCGCCAGCATAATTACACTCTTCTCAAGACATAACTTATTACAGGCTACACAGCAGAGCCAGTATTTTGTATTTTAATTAAGAAACCTGGATTTTGTTTGTAATAATTGACTGTTATGCCGCCCCTCTTGCCAGGACACTCTTTTACAAGAGACTCTTGCCTCTAGTAGTCTTTCTTTGTTAAATATTTTAAATACATTTTATGTTTTTGACCAGAAGATTGCATGCATTTTATAGGTCATTATTAACTGTCTTTTGATGACTTCAGTTGTTCTATATTTTTTTATGGACATCTTTGTTCCTCTCATCTGTGACCAGAAAAGGTTTACAGTTTATGTCTCTGAGAAGTATAATACTGTAATATCTGTGTTATCTGCCTCAATCTACTATGCAGGCCTTCCATAAGAAAGCCTTTTCTTTGGCAATGCTTTCCTAATGCCCTAGGCAGGTACTGCAGACCCCCTTCCTCAGAAATACCAAATCACAGTGTTGCTCTGCTGTCCTGACAAGGGCATCATGTCAGCTCCCACCATGGGACAGAGAAGTTCTGTTCCTGGCACCGAGCCATATATCCTACTTGCTACAAGCTCCTTGTACATTCCTGAAATTAAAAAAGATGGTGCACAGTGGTCTGAGAAACATCGGCTGTTGGTCAGTGCTGGGGAGGAGCCAGCGGGGCGGTGGCACACAGGCTGCTGCCACCACCCAGCACCCCAGACCCTCAGTGGCTTCTGCTGGCCATGCTCCCCCACCTGCCCTGCCCTCACCCTTACCTCTGCAGCAGCTGCTGCTACAAACAAACTCCTGCAGTCTTTCAGCTCTGCCTCTGTTTCCTGATTTCTTTCAGTTGTTCTTCAAGTTGCAGGAATGTGTCCTCCACAGTCAACACTGACAAATGACAGCAGCTCTGTACAAGCCTGGTCCATAAGTACAAGGTATCTAATTTTGACAGCAGGTAATTAGATGTTCAGAGAAGGACCTTGATATGCACAAAATTACGAAGTGCACACCAGCCCATGTGCAATTTAATATGCTGTAGCTTAACAGACACGTGTACAAACAACATCTATAGAAGCACTTAGCATTTTTAACTGGAAACAACATATGAATTGAAGCAGTTCAGAAAAAAATAGAATTTTTTTTCTCAATTTTTTTTTTTTTTTTTTTTTTTTTTTTTTTCTACACAGCTAAAAGCATTGGTCCCAGTCCCTTTCTTTTTCCCTGTTTGGTCTTGGAACAGCGCTGTTCCCACTAACACTATTCAGTCATTTTTCCCCTGGACTGTCTACCAACCAGAGAGATTACAAAGTTAATTATATCACTTCCTTTCTTTTCTCCAGCACACTTGCAGACTAAGAAAAGAGACAAAGGAGTCAGCCTTACCAGCAGATCTCTCTCTGCTTCCTCCTACAGAAGTTTGCCTCCTGTGAAGAGGACCTTCAGCAAGACTTTGCTGCTTTTGGATCTTCCAAGTGGAGTACAGGGAAAAGAGCACAGAATATAATCTACCAATACATGGTATGGGAGGAAAAAAAATATAGAAAATAGTGGCATTGTCTTGTGATTTTCTGTTGGATCCTGAAGCACTTATCAGTATTGCATTACCAAAGAGATGACTAAAAATGGATAAAAAAGGTTTTATTTATATTTTGCCTCTTTGAAAAACAATTCCAAAGTGAAGAGTAAGTGAAAGAAGAAATAGACAGCAAGAAAATTAATAGAAAATACTCAGAAATTAGATCACAAATATCTATATTTAAGAAAACAAAGGTAAAATATCTTAAAAATCACTCTTCACCAATGTCATTTATTAGGTAGCATTAATTACAACTGTGTGATGGAAAAAAGCTGTAAAACATATTTCAGTGATAATGCTCAGTCAGAACTGATGAGCAAGCCATAACCTGTGGGATAACTGGAAAGGCTGAAGTCTGAGCCTAGAAAGCCCACATCAAGGTCCAGTGAGGTCCCTAGGAAAAGTCTATTGGATGAACTGGTAGATCATTTTCTGACATGCACCCTGCTTTTAACCATGAGAAAGAGGGAAGGATGTAAGGTGAGATATCAAGCAAGTTCCAGTTCAACTGATGCTACACAAGGGAAGGAGCAACTTTGTCTAGGAAAGTTGTCCAAGCAGTGCTATGGAGCTGAGGGCAAGGAATCAGAGTGAGCTATGACCCCCAAACTTTAGAAAACATAGTAGATTTGAAGAATTCTAATGAAGTATTTTTGCTGTCAGTGCTAGTGTAAGTTCAGTTCCATAATTTTTCTCTGCTTGATCATATGTTAAAACACCTTTTAATCTGTCTCCAAAATACAGCTCAAGCAATATTTCATCATGCAGGAAACAAGAGGGACCAACAAAGAGACTGCATTTGACAATGAAAAAGAAAAAAAAACCCAGCCCCATGATCTGACTCCTGTATCCAAACTGACTAGACTGATTGCCTTGACATCACATTTATCAAGTCCACATGTTTTATGGGGCAACTTTTTCTAATTCCCAGAAAAGGATGCTTACAAAGGTGAAAGTAGAAACTAGTAGAATCCATCTCCTAGGAGTATATATTTGACTGCAGCACTTTGTTATTTTGTGCCATAGAAGGGAAGTCAATACGCCCTTTTAAAAGCAGCAATAAATTTTGAAAATATGTGTGTATTTCAGAAACAAAACTTACAGAAGTAGTGTGTCAGAAAAAGTAAATGGAGTATAATTGTCTCTTGTGTGGTCAAGAGGAAGACAGCCTGACAGAGAAGTTCTTGAATGCCAACAGATTTTCCACTTGAAGCATCTTGTCATATGAACCTGATTTATTGTCAAGATTTAGGCTACTCAAGAAGAAGAGAGGTAATTAAAAATATTATTAGGAGTCATTGTTAGAAAACCAGAATTAGATATTAGTCTCCCAAGAATGATACACAAAGCGGGAAACTAATGAACCTAAATCTCTGCCACCAGATATCAAAACCAGAAGAAGTATAATAAAATATTATAAAATAAAATATTAATGATTTTCATTGGAAATACAATACTATTTTTACAGGATTTGTCAAAACAGAATTTCGTATTAAAAATGTACAAGAGCTAGAAGCAAAAGCTTTGTTTTGTTTACCTGACAGGAAACCTCTCCTATCTCATGCTATGTGTAAGCAGAAGGTTCTGTACATCTGAGAGCTCAACAGAAGCTGAGCCACAGGATTATCTGCTATCATTAGCAGTTGTGGATCCATTTTCAGTTCTGCAGTCATCTTCCATTTGTTCTCTGAATTAAGTGTGGAGCATGACTCCTTCTCAGCTGGAATTTTTCCGGCGACTTCTGTCATAACGTTGGAATTATAGGAAATGTTGGCCAAATCATGCAGGCTTTAGTCAGGCAGTGCACCTAATTAAGTCAGTGACAGATCTTCCCTTCATCTGAACTGTGGAAATGAGCCTATTTTCTTTATTCACACACAGAACACGATTCTTACCTTTTGTTTGTTTCTTTCTTTGTTTTTGTGCAGTACTGAAGGATAACATGAATACTGTCTGGCTATTTAATGAAATAACAATCCCATCCACCATGTACCAACTCCATCCTTCACAGGGGTGCAGTTGGATATAAAGGTGTGTGTTACAGCACATGCACAAACTCATTCTAATCAGCAGCAAAATGTACTCTGGCCCCATTCCAGCAGAGCATTCAATCATTTGCTTATCAGTTGAAAGGATAACTCAAATACTCCAAACTATGAACATGCTTTTATGCCTTGTTCCATCACACCCAGAATGTTTGCACTATTTGCTTGGATTAATATTAACCAGAGACTGAAAGAGACGAAATGGGGGAGAGAGGTTTAGAGCAAACTGACATTCTAAGCACCGCAACATACAACTGCAATATTTTAATCCTACTAATACTTTTCAAATGGTTTTATACAACCAGCTGCTTAACAGATGAGATTAGAAACTTAAGCCTCTGGTCTTGAGCCTCTGATTAGAAACTTAAACCTCTGGTCTTCAGGAGTACTAATTTTTTTAAAAATAACCTTGGTTTTAAGTAATTACAAACCATTACACTTGCATTTAAGTTGGTGTCATCAATATCTCAGTTTCCTGGGATGAATACTGAAAATGGGCTAAGGTCTTTGCTTTTCCTAAAATTATTTCTCTTACCTGCTATGACACAATATCCATAAAATCAAGACCTCTTGCAGGTAGTCCGAACTGCCTGTGGGTGATGTCTAATTGAGGCTACCAAGAAGGCTACTGATCAGATTCCAGTATGGCACACCTTCTTTTCCACAGCTACATACACCTTTCACTTTCTGAAACATGGGCACGCCCTACTTTTACCCATTGATTTATTTGTAATGAAATAATACTCAAAGTCAGAGAAATATTTATATGAATAAAGTAGTAAAGAAATGAACGCCTTGTATGGATGACAAAAAAAATTACTTTAAATTACTGTGTTATTTGATAAAAGGTAATAAAAGAAATGCATCAAAACAGAAAACTTTGGTAATTAAAACTTAAAAGACAGCGGCTAGAGACAGTTACAGATGAACAAATGCATACAAAAACAAGGGTTAATGATAAATACTCTGGAAATATTTAGACTAGGAGAGAATCAAAAGTCTGTCAAAATTAAAAATAGGGAAGCAAATAAAAAGGTAGGGACTCCTGAAGAGGTTATTTTTTAGAAATTTCTTCATTGTAGCTCAAGAAAATACAAAAACTGTTCAGTGTAATTTTTTAAGGAAAAAAAACTAAAATCTGAGTTGATATTATGGACCAAAGATCTGTGGTTACTATCATGCTACAAATATCTTTGCAAATACAAACCAGTATTTATGTACACCTTTTAAAAAAATTAGCCAGTTTCCACCATCCCTTTTAATGGTACTATAAGGTGGATACCAACGGGAATGGTTCACTCCCATGCTCACTAGGCATATTTAACAAAAGTATCAAGAGTAAAAGCACAGATATCCACACACATTTAACTCAACAAATGAGAAGTGAAAAAAATAACAGTTTGCTTTTACATTGTATTTATGCTCGTGAGTGAAGTTTGCACAGACACTATAATTTACATTTCTTATTTCAACTCCAATCTACAGCAGTGTGAGCTATGGGCCTAATCTAATTTATTAGATTATTACTACCTGAATAAAATAATCAACAAATTTTCCATTACTTAAATCTCTTCTTACTTCCCATAAGATGTCTTGTACAACTGGAAACTGATTTCGGTTATTTTTCATCTTAGCTTCAGTGTTCCAGTGCCCACTTTAGTTTGACAGAAACATTCTAGTTCCCTGTTAGTGACTATTAGGGAACTTTGTAGGACAGACAGCCATTTGTCATTGGGCCACCATTTCTCTTGAGGTGGCTGGGATTTATATCCATCCTGCCTAATGGCAAGCATAAGGGTGGGCTCTTCACAGTCAAAAGAGAGGAATGCATCTAGCCAGGATGCATTTCATTCCTCTGGCATCCTCATCCTTCTCAAGAAATTACAAGCCACCAGAATTCTGTAGTCTAGGGCAGCACTGCACTCCAAACACTCCAGCTTTTCTGTTTAACAGAAGTTAGGTGTGTGAATTATTCAGTAAAGATAGTCATACATGGATTTCTATCATGGGATTTTCCCATAAATATAGAGAAAAGAGAATTGATTAAATATTCCACGTCAACAATCTGCAGTAGCAGAAAGCATCTATCTGACCTTATCCAATACATGTAGAGGTCATTTTCGACACATTTGTGCCATTTACTCTTCACTGTGCAAATACCAATGCATCACTCCTAGCTGAAATAACTGATTTACTTACAAACTCGGTATGTCTAAAAGACAGAATAATCCTGAAAATTAACAATGTCTTATAAAAGACATTGACATTTTTATTAAGTTAATTGTGGAAACTATTTACTAAATATCTCAGTGAATTATTAAACCTAATACATCAAATATCTAAAATGTATAAATAATTAATTTCAAATCAGTCAGAGTATGGGTTAAATATATCATATGATAAATATTATTCAGTGCCACTAATAAATTTTCTTAAGCAATCTTAATCCTGCTTGCTAGTTTATGCTAAAATAATATATGGCAAGCACTGGTTTAACTCAGAGCTTCATTTTTTATCATAAGAGAACTCCTATTTTTGGAGAAACACAGATTTACAATCAAGGAGACAGCTATATGACAATCTTGATAGAGAAACTGGTCATATTGTAGGAATATTTAATAAAGAAATAAATCAAACATTTAAAAAATTCTCTGAGGAAACTTACTTCATTTGAAGGGAGAAATAAAGGTTCACCAGTAACCATAGTGAGTTCATATTATTGCCTTTGTTTTTATAAGTTGTTGCCATGACTTTTTTGACTTTTGGGCTAGATTGGACTTAAAACACAACAGATGGCTACAATTATATGTCTGTAACTCTTTTTTAGAATAACTAAACAGAACACAATAAAATAAACAGGCTTATATTCCAAAGAGACTAACACAGTTTAAGAGAGCTATACATGGTTATTAAAAAAAAATCCAAAACATTCTAGACTCTATATACAATAGGAATAAAGCATAAATGAGAAGTTAGTTTCACAATGTGCTGTATTCCATAGGCATATGATTCATACTTATAATTTAATTCCTTTGACTAACAATTTCAGGAATAAAATGAAATTACATTATAATTTTGTGATTATTTGGGGTCCAAGTGTGCATTCCTTCCAACAGAACATCTTCCATTGAATTTTGTCTCAACAAGAAGTACTATCTTGGGCTTTTTTGTAGGGTAGCTTTTAAGTAAGCACAGCTCAATTTTAATATTTTTTATCTAGAATGAGACCTTAAAAAGCCTTTGGATCAATTTTTTCCTAAAAATAAATTTATTTTATTACTTCATGGTACTTCAATTTGTGTACCAGCAGCCTTAGTAAAGGGCAAAAAGAGACTTTAATAAGGAGAACTGAAAAAGAAATGGAAATATTTTGTGACTAAACAACACCCCACTGAATCAAAAACACAACATTGTTGTACCTTTAAGGCCATGTTGTGTAACATAGATTAACACAAGCTATTTTGAAGAGTGCAAATGGCCTAAACTTTTGCAAAAAACAGGGTATATTTTAATGGAATATCAGCTTAACCTTTGAAATTTCTAACATTGTTCCTTGCCATTTTTTTTTAAATCAGACTGTTAATTAATTTCTTCTCTATAACTGTTTAAGTTATTAAGGCATTTTAGACACATATGCCAAAAAAGACTTGGGTATTCCTCGTGGTGTCCTGGTCATGCTCTGCCCAAGTCAGCCAGCAAAGAAACATTCACAGACTGGGAGTGAGCCCTGTCACACACCAGGCTGCTAAGTCAAACCCATCCAGCACATTCCCATGTTCTTTTCCCATCTATGACTAAAGCAGAAACTTCGGGTTTTTTCTTCAGAAATCACTTGTATGTCCAGTGACTACACGACCATGCCTGCAAGACTGATGTCAAGCTGAAGTTTTGCAAGTGAAAGTCAGCAGCTTTACCCTCATCAGCAGCATAGTCTACCTAAACTGTAAACAAATGCAGAGCAATAGTGACTTTACTAGCTCAGTCTCAAGCATCCATTCATGCAATCTTTTATCTCTCCTATGAAAAATAACCATAACTTGCCCACTATCGTGGGTGTCTGGATCCATTACTGTTGCAATGTCTTCCTTTCTGTAGGCTTCTGCTACTCTAAGCTTGTCCCCGAACATATTAGGCATCTTTTCAAAGCCATATAAAAAGCTTTGAATGGACCACACTGAAGTTTTTGACTCAATGGTGGCAGCACACTGAAGGATCAAGAGCTTGTAGTAACATGCCTCCTTATCTAAAAAGATAGGAAAGCAGTTTCTTGATTTCAGTCCAGTTGACTCAACAGTTCTCATTGATCTTCACATCTTTTGTTTCCCATCCCTGCTGTACACAGCTTCCATAGGACACTTTTTGCTTTGAAAAGTGACATTTTTCGCTACTTAAGAGCAAAGTGAATTTTTAAAGTAAGAAATTATTTAAGCTCTGAAAGCAAAAGTGCAAGCATGAGAAACTTAGACAGCATAATAAAAGCATGATAAATCATAAGATACAATCAAAATATCCAGTTCAGCAAAGCCCTCCAGCATATGCTAACCTTTAAACACATGCAAAAAACTCACTGAGGCCAATTCCTCTTCAGCACTTTATTACATCCAGGATAAGTTTTAGAACACAGTAAGTAACAAAAAAGGGCAACAGATATGTCATATGTTTAAATATTTATTTACAAGCATTTATTAAAGCTTTGTATACAAAACAAGGTAATTTTGTCTTCATGATATCCACAACTAATTATCCTGATGATACAGCATTTGCCATAGTGCCTCAATTTTAGTCAGAGTAAAATAGCTGGTAAATCTAAATACAGAGAACTTATTCAGTCTGGTTTTATATATATTCAGAAATGCCAAGGGAAATGGGAAAGCCAAATTTGCACTACTACTGACACTTGATTCAGAAGTGTCATGGAAAAATGGAAAAATGTAAAAGGTGAAAGGCACTAATACTGTTTAAGGTGAGGTAGACCAAAAATTACTGATTATGTGTAATCACTAGTGCACTTTATAAATTTATAATTTTATTGTCACACTGTCAGTATGGCACATAGAAAGGCTTTGCTGACGGACATTCACAGACACTCTATGTACATAATCATTTTCTGTAATTGCTATTCCTTGAATTATGAAGATAGATAGCTTTTCCTTAGTTTGGTTGATTTTTCAGTTTAATTCTGATTTCTAATGTATCAAACATGTTCTGTTCCTTACTTCAACAGCTCCTTTAAAGTCATCTGTTCACTTTTACTCTGGCTAGTTAAATGTTTCCTAAGAATCTTTATAAGCTGTTGAGGTCTAAATGAAAAAAAAAAACAGAGGATGCCACATGAGTAGGAAAACTCTACTTCAGTTCCTTCAAACCAAATTCCACCAGCTTCTGCTGAAATAATGAACTCACCACTTTCTTTATGAAAGCTGACACTTGTGAACCCCAACACTCCAGAAGCTTCATTTTATAAGGTCTGATGAAGGATGAAACAGCAAGGTCTCTAGATTTGTTTAATAGGTGAAGAGATAGGACCATACCAAAGTGTAAATAGGAATTACTGGGTTGCTGCAAAGAGTTTTTTGGTCTTTCGGCAGCACTATTTATATGAGATTTCTTTCTCCTACAAGAAAACTGATGGGGGAGTTTTCTACAACTTGTTCAAACACTTCATGGAAAGGAGATTAGTTTGGCTTTAATTTAACCAACTAAATTGAGTGTTATTACTGGAAACAGCTCTAAGCTTTTCAATTCCCCTAATGAGGTCCAAACTTCTATGGATGCTATCACCTGAGACTACTGTAATATTTTATTTGGATTTAAATCTTTAACTTGGCAGCTCTGCTGTGTCTCCGTGGACACCTCTCATTTTAGTTTTATATTCTCCCAGGTGGTTGATTACTTATCCCCGTAACAGGATTCCTTTTCATATTGAGGAAGCTCTGACCTCCATTCCAGCAGCGTACCGAAATTTTAACAGACATAGGATGTTGTTTTTGTTTGTTTTGTTTCACTATCAAGACCAAACAGCCCATTTTATTGGATTTATTTGACAGATATTTCAAGGCACCTCAATTTGCTGAGTTTCTTTGATTCTTAATGTTGTTTGGAACTAATCTCTTCTGCTAACATGAAAGCAAACTAAGAGCCAAGATTTTTATGGGAGACAGGAAACATATATTTGAAGTAGTGCTGTGTTATCTTTTACAGCAACAACAAAGGGAATATAGACCCAAATATACCCCCAAGTGACATAGTTGATTTTTTAACTGGTTTTAAGTGTAAGTACTCTTGGAATATTTATATGGTATCAGCAAGAGCATTAAAATCTGCTTAGAACCACAACCCCAAAGCAGCATTACTGTCTGCCAACCTGCCCAGTACTGTAATGGATACCTGATCAGTTGGAAATGTTATTTCACAGAAGGAATTTCCCTTTGTTGATGACTTGCCCTCTGGTTGATGTTTACAAATAGAAAACTAGGGAAAAAAACCCTAACACCTAGGCAATCTTTTTAACAAAATTATTCATTAAAACAGCTTCTTATCACAAGAAAGAGTATTTCTTAACATGAATGCTATTCTGTATGACAGACCTCACTGAAATAGTTCCCTTAAGCAACGTAGAGAGAAATAGCATTATACTGTCCAGAGAATCTTCTTCCAATCTAGCAATATAATATGTTTATTTAGCCTAATTGGTCTCTATGAGATGTTGAGGTTAGACTGATTTCTACACTGTGTTGTTATGATATTTATGCATCTTGAGATGCTTGATTCGTGAAATAGTAGGTCTGAAAATGGTAGCAGAGAAAGCAAGGTTGAGCTCACTTAAGAAACAAGTTGACAGCACAATTTTACTACAAGAGACATGAGCTAAGGGAAACAAGTTTGACAACGTTTATGTTTTCTGCCCAATAAAAGGATTAAGAAACAATAGCATAAAACCAAAATCAAAAAAAAGGGGCAATTTCCAACAAGTTACAAAATAATTTGCTTGTATCAGCATATCATTTCAGTAGTTAAATGTAACACAATGGACATCCTCAAACTACAAAATAGGAGGAAGGGCATCCTTCAAAAATAATTTGTATTTTGCTATTTCATATGCAGTCCAATAATTTAGAATTTTCAGGATAGTGTGAGGATACTGACATTATTCTGTGTGTGACAGTTCTTACAAGAACACAGTCTCCTTCTAAGGCTCAAAACAAGCAAAAGAGAAAACAGTACAGTTAAATTCCAGCAGTATATCACTATCTTTTTGCCTAATGCCAAAAATTCTGAGGTGCCTTCCCATACTGTCAGGATGTCTCCTTTGTCAAACAAAAAATTGTACCTGAAACAAATTTATGCTGAGAACATGCATTCTTTTATGCTCAGTCAGCCCAATTTTCCTTCTCCGGAACTGCATATCCAGTTCTCTCACTGGAGTCATCACATCAGATTCATCCAGATTAAAAATATATACATCTGAGCTGGGTTACCCCACCCACTGGCAGCAGACTTTAAAAGACAGAACATGTATTGTGCCTAAGCAAGCCTATGCAGGGAGCAGCACACAGTGGCTGACAGAGATGCATGAAATGGGGAGTGATGAATCCAGCCTGATCCTTTCCTGTCTCTGGCCCCAGTCCCATGGTCGGAGGGCAGTGTGCTCACTCATGCTGTGGGGGTGCTCTGTGACCTCCCTGGAAGACCTGGGATGTGTAAATATGTTTCCTGGACACATTCACCCTGAAAAACCACAGAGATTATACAACCTATGTGCAAGAAAGATTTTGCAAAGGTCTGTGACAGACTTTGATGTGAGTAGCAAAAGTCATATTCTGACTCCAAAATGCCTTTCCTTACCAATTCCCCCTCACTAGAATTTCAAGTCACTTACTCCAGAGCACCAGACAGCAAGACTCATTCAAAGAAAAGAGCTCACACTTTATTTTTAAAAGACATGGAGCAAATAATCCTTTTTCCCAAACCTTCTCATCCAAAAATTTCCAAAAATTTTGGCCTGAGGCACAGCCAGGATATAAAATAATATCCTGAAAAAGTGTTCAGTTCAGAAAATCATAAATGTATGACAAATGGGGTTTAGAACTGGCAATATTAAAAGCATGGGTGATTTAACTACTCTCAATAATAAATAATTTACATATCTAAGATATTTTTAAGTCATGAGGACATATTAACTAACTAATAGTTAATTAAAGCAAACTGAGGTCCAAGTATTTTTCTGCTTGGAAACTTTCTACTGGCACTGAGCAGTTCATCTGTTCCATGGATATAAAATAATAAAATAAGTTTAGCTGGAGTTAAAGCCTTTTACACCCTTTTGCTTTCCACTGACCTTTCAGAATACGTTCTACCACCTTCAGCCTGAGACATAGCTGGGTTTTTCAGTATTTCCAGCCTGCAGATGATATTGAAGCCAAATTTGTATGAAAAACATTTACAGTAAACAACTGCATTATCAGCTGTGGAGTTAGCCTGATGTTGAGAGAAACACTTAGGGAAAAGTAAGTCAAAGCACAGATCCATATTTATATAAATGCATGTATACATGACAGAGGGAGATTTCTGTATCTATGTATATGTGCAGTGTACATTTTCTGCATTATTCAATGAAGATTCCAGCTGCTGGAGCTGCAAATGCTCCAGGAAGAGCTAGCAAAACAAGAATTATTGTCTTGTCACAGTGCTGTACCTAAACCACATTAAACTGAATATCCACACAAACATTAGTGAAAACTATTACAAAGTAGAAAGCTTATCAACTCAATATGTTACCCAATACACAGCACTTAAAATACAAATATTATATTATATATATAGTCTCAAAACATGGTATATATTATAACGAAAACATCGTACACAATAGTATTTGCATTAGTTTCATTGCACTTTTGCAGCTTCGTTTAGGTAGATTTTTTTATACAGAAATTTCTATAAGCATTTCTGATTTCAATGCCACATAAGTAGCAAGAGATTTTTGCAATCAAGCCTTTGCAATTTAAATTTACTTAATTACTTACTTTTTTACTTATTAATTTAACTATTACTTGCTTTATTTGGAGAGAGAGAGAATGAGGCTGTATATTCAAAGGAATCTGGATAACATGACCAGATAAACTTGTAATAAATGACATCTCTGTACTTGTGGACAAATCATAGTATACAAGTTCAGTAATTCTGTATGTTGTTCAAATTGCTAAATATTGTAGTCCAAAGTATCTTCTGCCATCTAGTGGGAAAAGCACCTCACAGGCTGCCTTCAGCCTCACTGCTCCCATGCTGCTCAGAAATCCACAGATAAATACTTGCACCAACTGGAAAAGCAAGTGCAACTGCTTTAGCACAAAAACAGGCTCACTTCAGAAATCTTTTCTTGGATAAGTACCTACCCAGAAAATTCATCATTAATATATATTCTACAAATGCACAATTTAAACATTTGATAAGTTTATTACCATAGCTTTATCACTGAAATACTTGAGAGCATAATTAAAGTTAAGCATATCAAGTATGCACCAAAGACCAAAGCATCATAATATCAGGCAATCTGGAGGAGGAATCCAAAATAATAGCTTCCGTTTCAACCAAAAGCCTGTGATGATTTGCTGTCAAAATGCAAAGAATTAAAAGACAGTGCACCTATACACTGGTTAGAACCTCTTCCAAATAATGGTACAGTGCATCCAAAAATCCTCCCAGTTTCTTGTAGATGCTTACATACAGTACATTCAACCCCCCAAAAAATAAGTACTCCAGTATAGAATGAGATGAAAGTTTTACAACCTTTAGTCCAAACAGAGTGAGAAGATACCATAACTGTAGAATAGCTAAGAATTATTTTTCCTCTTAGCTGGTCTTCACAGAATCATAGACTCAATTAGGTTGGAAAATACCTTTGAGATCATCAAGTCCAACTTATGACTGAACACCACCTTGTCAACCATAGCATGGCAGCAAGTGTCACATCCCGTCTTAGACATTTTCAGAGGAAATACTTCCAATGCCTAATCAGCCTTTCCATGAAGAAATTCTTCCCAATGTCCAGCTTAAACCTCCCCTGGCACAGTTTAAGACTGTCCTCTGGTCCTATCACTGGTTCCCTAGGAGAAAAAGCCAATCCCCACATGGCTACAACCTCCTTTCAGGTAGTTGTAGATCCCTTCCAAGGGATTTAGCATTTCAGATACACAAATCAGAGCTGTCAGTCCTAAGAGGCAATATATTCTTGTATTCATAGTCACGATCCTGACCTTAAAGTGTAGCCTGGAAAGCTCTATTGGGCACTTTTGCTGGACACAAGTGACAGGAACCTAATAGACTTCCTGCAACATTCCTCCACCTTCCCACAGTGAAGCAATAAAGGAAATTACATCTTAAGTCATTAAAGATTGTCCACAGAGAAGGGCCGATGCTAGATTCAGGATCCCTGAATTCAGCAGAGAAGGGGCTGTTCTGATTCACATCCAACTATGAAGAATCACAGTTCAGGCCTATCTAAACCAGAGATTTTATCATCATTGTGCCTAGGGAGGTGTTGTTTCTCTGGACACTGAGAGGTATAATTTCTCACTGACACCAGAGCTGGGCCAAATTCCATTCTGCTACACTTTACACCTGCAGGATGAAGGTGTAAGAGACCCTGCCTGGTGTCACAGCAACAGCCTTTAGGAAAGAGTTGGTATGGCAGGCTGGCCCCAACCCTCACACACTTCCATGCTTATTCCCACTTATTCCAGCAGAACCAGGGACAGACTGGAGTAACAATGTTATGGATTGAGATGAAGACAGGGTGGCCAATTACTAAGCACTGTGTTGGGCAAAACAGATTCATCCTGGCAAAGTAATTGTTAATTTAAAAAAATTTATTTAACAACTGATCCAGAAAATGAGGGGAAAATGCAAAAGTAAAAAAAAGGGGAAAATCACCCATCATTCTTTCCCAGTCTCAGCTCCTCTTCAGGCACCTCTCTTCCCCACAGGTAGTCCCCATGTCACTTCTTCCATCCAGTCCTTTCTTCTCTCTCCTTGCTCTTGCGACAGGTCCATTCAGTGCCTTTAGAGGAGGTGATGGGTGGCACAGGAGATGGGCGTCAGTTCACTGGGGTTTCTCGCTGCCAAACCTTCCATCTTTCAGTTTGCCCGTGCTCTGGCATGTCCCCTCCATGGGCTGGAGCGCCTCTGGGGTGTGCCTGTTCTGCCACAGAGCACCTCCTACACCTCTGACTGTGCGCTCCCTCTGCTATCCTTTCCCTGGTTCTCTCCTCCTCCTTCTCCTCTGGCCCCATCTCCCCATCCCCCTGGATGTTTCCACAGGGTTTTCTCCCTTCTTGAACACCTTCCCCAGCAGTGCTCTGCCCCGTCAGTCCTGCCCTGCAGTGGGTGGTTGGATCCAGCTGGAACTGGCTGTGTCCAGCTGGAACCGGCTGTGTCCGGCTGGAACTGGCTCTGTCTGGCTGGAACCGGCTGTGTCCGGCTGGAACTGGCTGGGTCCCGCTGGAACTGGCTGGGTCCCGCTGGAACCGGCTGTGTCCGGCTGGAACCGGCTGTGTCCGGCTGGAATTGGCTCTGGCTGGCTGGAGCTGGCTGTGTCTGGCTGGAACCAGTTGTGTCCGGCTAGAACCGACTGTGTCCCGCTGTAACCGGCTGTGTCCGGCTGGAGCCGGCTGTGTCCGGCTGTGTCCGGCTGTGTCCGGCTGGAACCGGCTGTGTCCGTCTGGAACCGGCTGTGTCCGGCTGGAACCGGCTGTGTCCGGCTGTGTCCGGCTGTGTCCGGCTAGAACCTACTGTGTCCCGCTGTAACCGGCTGTGTCCGGCTGGAACCGGCTGTGTCCCACTGGAACCAGCTGTGTCCGGCTGGAACCGGCTGTGTCCCGCTGGAACCGGCTGTGTCCGGCTGGAGCCGGCTGTGTCCGGCTGTGTCCGGCTGTGTCCGGCTGGAGCCGGCTGTGTCCAGCTGGAACCGGCTGTGTCCAGCTGGAACCGGCTGTGTCCGGCTGGAGCCGGCTGTGTCCGGCTGTGTCCGGCTGTGTCCAGCTGGAGCCGGCTGTGTCCGGCTGGAACCGGCTGTGTCCAGCTGGAACCGGCTGTGTCCGGCTGGAGCCGGCTGTGTCCGGCTGTGTCCGGCTGTGTCCAGCTGGAGCCGGCTGTGTCCGGCTGGAACCGGCTGTGTCCCGCTGGAACCGGCTGTGTCCGGCTGGAGCAGCCCCACACTCCCCTTGCGGAGCTCCACAGCCCCGCTGGGAGTCCTGATGTCTAGGGGAGCTGACTAATACCAACCTCGGTTGCAATTAGCTGTCTTTTATAATATTGAAAGTAGCAGTAAAGGAAATCATACATCCTACATGGGAAGGTTATTGCAGTAAAAATAAAATTAATCCTAGCATAAAGCTAACTGTACATGTGTAGGTCAAATAATTTGTTTTTCCTCCATGGGGTCCCTAGTAACTAAAAGCATCAGGGAAACATTTGTTTACTTTTCCTGTCTGGCTCAAACCCACAGATTTTAAGTGACACAATGGTCCAAGCATTTACTCTATATCTTGCAAACAGATGCAAAAACAACAATAAAAACCATCAAATATACTGGCATAACTATTTTTTTTCTAGGTGATAAAACATCTCTACTTCAGGTATGACAGCAGAATCTAGCTCTCTTCTCTATAGGCATCCTGTCAATTCTCTAATTCTGAAACAGGGACAAGAAAAACACCTGAATATCCCTTTTCTGGACTTACTCTTTAAGTCCCTGTGTACTTCACAGCTCTACAGCTCCACAGGAAAATTCTGTTTCAAGTGGCCATGTATGGATGACAGTAAGCAGATTCAGGGAAGGAACACCAGAACACGACTTCAGTTAGCATTGAACATTCAGATGAGGATTACCCAACTGCCCTGCATGCCAAGGGGAAAGAAAACTGTTCTATATTGACATCTGAACTTCACACTACATATTTCTTCTATCAGGAAAGGATCAGGAGAAAAAGGAAGGGACAGCCAAAGTTGCATTAGCTTATGTCTCAAAGCTGCCGTCCTTTCAAAAGTCATACAGATAGGTATGCTTTCCGCTAAGGAGCTTCTTAAGCAATTTACAATTACTGTCATTTACAGATGTAACATTATAAAAAACACCCAATTTGTTAGTGGGCCTTCAAGCTATGGACTTGTTCAGAGCATACTAAGAGCTAAAGGTCAGCACAGAAATATTCGGGAGATTCATCTGACATGTGAATACCTACTACAGATGGTACTGCTCATACTTGATTTAGAGCAGAGGCGCAACTGCCCATCTCTCATATCCACAGTGAGCAGTTATTACTATTTGCTATTTTTCACTGGCAAAAAAACCTAGACATAAGCTACCTATGCATCTGGCCTGAATTAGGACTTTAACTCCAGAAGAAGAAATATAGATGAAGAGAGATCTAGATCTGGCACTAGCACAGCAGATTAGGTACAGCACTATATTAAAGGTACTTAAAGATATACATCAAGATGAATTTACAGTTAAAACTGCTAACAAAACACAAAAGGGAATCCAATTTCAGCATAATTTTTTTCAGTAGAAAAAATACTATTATTTTAAATATTTTCAGGTCCATTAAGAAGCTCTATTAAACATCCAAACATAAATGAACTGAACTAGCTTGCCATTCAAGGCTAATTACAATTTTTTAAGAGAGAAGTACAAATACTTACTATTCTCAAATAACATAATGACAGGCAGAGGCTACAAACATTTCCCCCCCTGAAAACTAAGTAGAAACAAAAAAATAATAACTAAACAAAACTGACAAATATAAGGCCCCAAAATAATAGAAACAACTAGTTTATTCTATGATCTGGAACTTCTTTCAATTTATGCAACATGTTTCTAGATGAACATGTCACATCGATTTTCTATTCCCCTGAGAGCATTGTTAAATATAAGTGTTGCAACTGTCTGATATGTTGCAAAGTTTCATAAGGTAAGGCTTTTAAAATTTATTAAAATTGACCAAGAAAAAAGTGTGGAAACAGAAATCAAGACTCCATGGCTTCCCTTAGCTTCTGCCCCAGATGAAAAGTTAGTCAAGTGAGAAAATAAAATGCAGCAGTTTATGTCCTGATTAACTTGGTATGATGGCATGGGTATATTGGAAAAAAAGAGATTGCTGTCTCATTTATGAATTATAATGTGATCACAGAATTAATGTTGCAAATCATTCTGATGAAGCAGAAATAAAAGTCTACACTTTATATTAAAACTAATGTATTTTTCTTGATCAAGGAACTTTAAATTTTCTTATTTACATTTATAATTAAAAAACTCTAATTTGTACTAAGTTTTCCTCATATTTTTCCTGACTCACCAGCAATCAGGTTCAAAGTACAGTTTAATAGGGATAAGATAAAGATGTCATAGTGAGATGCGGATCTAAGGAATCTTCCTTTTTACATCAGAAAGTGCAAACAATTGCTGTCTTCCCACACTTGTGCAAACATATCTTTATCTTCTCATACAGAGCTAGGACTAGTTTCCCTTGAAGTATTAATTATACCAAAAGAGAACTTCTAGAAAAATCAAGACAACACTAGCTTTCTGCAGCTTGTGCCAAAACATTTCTCTCTGTTGAAAATGGCCATCTTTTTAAGGGTCAGGTTTCTACTGTGAGTTCCAATTAGACTACAGCAAACAATTTCCAGATAAATAATGGGCAGAATTTTAAAATGTAATCCACTAGAAGTTTACTTTAGACAATTTTTTTTTCTAAAGGGATTGAAATAACTATTTTGTAGTTTTTTATTTATGCTGTGCTTACTCTAGCATACACATAATAAATAGTAATAACCACTAAAAGCAAGAATATAAACTGACCTCTAAGCTCCACAAGAGTCAGAATGAACAAGAGCTGGTCATAACTGTATTTTTAATTACAGTCACTTTTTAATTAGCATTTAATCAAACAAATGTCTTTTATAATACTGCCCACATCCTCTTAAGCAATCAGTGAATTTTTTTTTATATACAACCTTACCAAAAAGGTCACAACAAAAGTAAGCCATTAAGTTATCACAGATAAGTCTGGAAGTAATTATGTAAAGCCAAACAAATCCTGACAGATGAATTAAACAAATCAAAGTTCATTGTTAGAAGAACTTGAGCCTGACCCAGTAACCTCATGTGTTTGTTCCTCTGATTCCATGAGAAGAGAAAAAGAGGTCCTCAGAAAACCAAGATAAGAAAGATTAGTACTAAACATGTTTATTAGCATGGCAGTCTTTCATGACCAAGTAGAGCTGGACTCCATTGTGGTAGACAGACACTGTAGAGCCACAAAGCAGCATGTATAGTGTCATTGTTAGGAAGTCACTCAGCTAATTTACCATAAATTTATCCAACCCAGCAATCAACTGTTAAAAAAAAAGGTGACTTTTGAAAACCTCGTTAGAAAAATTTAAAAAAAAATCTTTACATGGAAATTCAGAACCAACCCTAAAATTATCCTTGTGGGTCCCTTCCAACTCAGAATATTCTGTGATTCTGTGACTGCTTTATTTCTCATCAGACTGGGTGCAGTTAGGGTTTGGAGAGCTGAGAGTTTTTGCTTGCATTTAAGAGATTTTAGAATTTTATTTACACGTCAGAAAAAATCATGTATTTAAGCAAGGAATCTTTTTTTTTTTTTTTTTTTTTGATTACTAATATTTTTAACAGGAAAAGCATTAATTTTATGATGCCTACCACATGACAAATATAATATTTGAGGAACCAGCTTTATCACCCTTGGTCAATGATTATGGAAGATCTGAAGACATATACTAAAAAGCTAATACAAACTGAGTTGCTTATTGTGAGACCAAATGAAAGTACTTACTCAAAATTTGCTGTTTAATCAAGGTAGAAATTAGGAATCAAACCTTTGCTTAATTTAAATTAGTGAAACATCCTCTAAAATTTGTCTGGGATGGAGGTCTGTTTTTTTAAAACTTCCCTTTGCACAAGTACAAGCATTAAAGATGCTGCACTCTCAGTGCAGTGGAGTGCCTTTCTTACTAATGTAAGCACAATTTCTTTTTCTAGGATTAAGTTTGATTTCCTCTCTTAGCTTAGAGATAAAACAAGATAGATATTTCAGCCACTGAGAACCAAAGCCCCTACATGTAAGTAATTTAAATGTATCATTTCCATAGTGTGAATTCACAAGTGTTCAGAAACACTCTAGAAACAATTGCATTGCATAGTACAATAGTTTTTACTTCATTCAGGTCAATAGGTTGATTTGAGAAAGTTAGAATCAAATGATGGAAGTTTTCTGCCCAAAGACATTGAATTTTAAATAGTAAAACTGATAAAGAAATTCAAAATTTTGCACACAAGATGGCAATGTATTCTTAAAAATGGCTAAATGAACTGTTTCATGGGGATCATCAGATCATTGCTGCTTATTACTGTGTACTTAACCTGTGAATAAGACCAATGCAGAAGACATTGATCCAAGTGCTCTGATGTGCAGATTCCACCTGACTCTTCACCTGAAACTCTGGAAATATCTTTTCTCTAAAGGGTGGGATTTCCACCTATTTTAAAGGGTAATTTTTAGTATTATATACTCCAACTACTCCAAGATTTCAGGTTTATATGAATGCTTGTTTTTTAGGCACTTTTCTTTTGAGAATTTCTAAAATGAAAATGTCTAATGAAAAAGGATACTCGATAGTAAAAGAGGGTTAGTGTTCAGTTGCAAGTCAGCAAGTCTACAGGGGTTCATCTGACAATATTCAGTTTTGTACTAAACCATGTAATCTCTAAGTTGTCAAAGAAGTGTGCCCAGTAATATTCAACCAAAGAGGTCAAGGCATATGTGAAAACCTAAAAATATCCTTCTGTGAGATAAGTTTTAAAAAATCTAGGTAGTATTCCTTGGTTTTTTTCTTCCCAGCAGTAACACAGCTAACAGGTAAACCACACTGGAACAAGCTTTGCATAATGATTTACAATTTTACATGATGATTGCTTTACAGTCAAAAAAGGAGAGGCTTAATCCTAAAAATCAAATTAAGTATTTTGCAGACTTCCATAATAATTAAAACTTTCTCACAGAAATGCCTTTCTTCCATGCAGTGGCTTGTTTTTAGCATTGTTCTTCCTGTGGAGAGGAAAACCAAAGTAAGTCTTCAAACACAGAGATGAGAACTACACCATTCCCTAGGAAGAAAAAATCAAACAAATGTTTGTGCCAGCAACTGAAATTTCACCATCTCCAGACACAAATATTTCCTTTACAGTTCATGTGATCTTTGTCTCTCAGTAGCAGGGACTTATGTGTCATCAGATATATAAGTGTGGATCCAAGCTTTTTTCCCTCCATATTCTTGATCAAATCTTATCTTTCTACAGTTATGGCTGAGAAACTCCCCAGCTGTCTCTTTAAGGGCCTCAGTCACACAGCTAGAAATCAGGATTAATCCTGCTTATCTCAACAGCCCCTTTTCATTGAAATTACCAGTTCCTCTCTTTGGTTTTTTACCAACTTCACCCAGCTAGACCATAACCTTGCTTGCCAAAGATTTGTTTGTCCCATAGCAGAGTCTTATTCCGGGGAAAAAAGCAGTAATGCTTTTTCCTTAGGAGATCACTGCTCAAAGCATCTTGTGTCTCAGGTGTTATCCTGATTCACAGAACATTCCAGACTTTCATTGAAGAAGTGCAGAATTAATTTTCTTCCAAATTTATACCATAATTATGGGCTTTAATGCTAATTCAGCTTCCTAAGATACACATTGCTTTATGGCTATTTCAAGTCCACCTACAATTATACCTTTTCTGCAAAAAAAGGCTTTTCAGGGTAATATGTCCAAAAATTCTTCAAACACTTAAAAATGCAATGGAAAACTGTGGGCCACATTTGTTTGTCTTAACTTTTGAAACTAAAAATCATGGGGGTGTTCAGGAAGTTAGGAGGAAAACATCTGTTTGGGTTCTGTGGAACAAGACAAGAAAGATCCTCTGAGGTTCTCAAAAATCTTAGGTGACATTCATTTCCTTCTAAAACTGTTTTACTAGTAATCAGCATCTGCATTTCTAAGAGTACATATTTACTTATTTTCCAAAGTCCCTAAGAGATAGGTATAATTTGAAAATAAATAATTATGGCTTCACATTCCAAAGAAATGTGAAGCTTTCATTCACTTGGAAGATCATACAATGTACAAACATCCCCCCAGTAAAAATTTTAAAAAAATTAAAATCTTACCAGCAACTGAAGTCCTCTGTTATTTGGGGTTGGTCTGAAAGTGTCTAAATATATGAAATACAAGCTCTATATGTCACTTACGGTTGTGATTCAGTGGCTGACCTCTGCCCACAGCAGTACACATAGAGAGAGACATGTACAGCACCTGTTTTGGGTAACCCCCCATTTTGTTGTGGGGTTTTGCTTTCCAGGTTGCCCACACTTTTTACAAGCTATCTTGCTCCTGACATGCTGACCAACCAAGCCCCTTTGTCCCTCAGGAATTTGTGGCAGAGTACAAGTGAGCTGTGACAGACTGCCTGCGTGGGATCTCGGCAGCTCCTTCTGCATGTTACAGTTCTAGGTCATGTGAAACTGCAAAGTATAAAATAATAATAATATTAATATAATAATAAAATTATTATTAATAATAATAATAATAATAATAATAATAATAATAGCCAATTCTGCTAAGATTCACAAGGCACTTTCCTAAATGTAACAGGTACCCTCCAAACGTAATAATTTTGAGGCTAATCTAAATAAGGATTGATTATGTATTTAAACTAATCTTCCTTTCAGAAGCAGTTGATTCCAGGAGTAATATAGCAGGAACTATTGTTAATGTCATGATGTATCTCTCTCATGTCATGATTCATTGGTAGTAGGAACAGCTTAGGGAAAAAAGGAACCAACCTACCAACCAACCAAACATGTACCTTTAAAATGAAAAGCTATGCACAAAGACACCTACTATTTAAATTTAAAAAGCCACAAAAAAAAAAAAAAAAAAAAAAAAAAAAAAAAGAAAAACCACAAATACCCAAACCCTAACACCCAGGCAAAATCTTACATTTTCAAAAGCAGGTTCAATTTCCTCCATTTTCACCATCTATTAACAAACACAGTATTTTTGTCTTACTGTTTCTTTCTCAGAATATCACTCTCAGTTATTAAAAATCTGGGCTCAGAAACTGAGTTGCATAGGATGCCATCTAAGTTTCTCTAACACAAGTGCTGATTCCTCTTGCTTACTTGGTCAATAAATAACTAGGTTTCAGTGACATAAAGAATAATATCTTACAATTGTTGGCATAAAAATGCATTGACAAAATAAATTTTCTGTTCCTGGACAGTGGAAACTACATATTGGTTTCAGCGAATGTATACATATGTTGACCACATGTTTTAAGACTGTCCTGAACATTTACAAGTATTTTCCAATGAATCCTCTGTGTTATTTCACCCACTTTGCTCTTCTTAATACAAGGATTTCTTGATTTTATTTTAAAACTAGATATTTGTGAAGTACCAGTTACAAATATTTGAAGACTATACTGTACTCTTGTGAATTGAAGGTGATTGGTAAGCGCAGTTCTAGAGCCCCTGTGCAAGCCAGGCTGTAAATAACTGTTTTGTTATGGAATATTTTGCCAAGAAGAAAAATGCTAGTTTTCTTTGAAAGAAAAGAAGAAAACTCTTCATTTTAAATGCTTATGTAAAGTAAGTTAAATGGTACAGACTGAATTTATTGCACTCTGACCTCTTAAGTTTGCATGAATCAGTAGGTTCAAATGTTTGAAAAATATGCAGAAGAGAAAATTCTCATTAACTGAATCCCACAGTCCATGTGAATGTTGTGATTTCCCTCTATTTAATTTCTACACTATTCTGAGTTCCCTCAGCACCTGCCGAAGAGTTCACAATTCTTGCCTGAAGTGAGATCTGCAAGGAGGAAATTCACATCACCAAACTTCAAGCTAATAGGGAGACACATGCACCTCCAAAGGGTAATTCTGAGTAGGAGCAATGGAAAACTTCCCCTAGTAGTGTCTCTTTTTTGGCATAGAATTTGAATTTGAGTGTTTCTCTTCAAATAACTTCTTATAGGATTTTCTATATATGGGAAGACATAGAGACTATTGTATATCTTAGGAAGTTGCCTACAATTTGGCAACAGAGAATATGCAATATGTCTTCCCCTTTAAATATATTCTATAGATTATATTGCATTTTCATATCATCAGACACTTTCACTGGTTAGCAATATGACAGTCTTTGTCATCTGAGCATAAAGCACTATCTCATTTTCCTTTGTAAGTAGAGTGTTTCTTTAGCCACCTTTTGTTTCTATTGCTTGCTAATAAATGTTCCATTAAATGAAAAATTAAACGAAACATATTATAGTGCAACCAGGTATGTTATCATAACAATTTCATTCTAGTCTTCAACACCCATGTGAAAAGAATCATCTTTAGTCATCTGACTGTCATCTATAGTAATATTTGTTTTTGAATCTTCCTCTTAAAAATGTAGGATTGTACTACAAATGCAAGTTCAAACAGTAAACGTCTTGATATAATCCAAAATTAGCTCACAGAAAATCTATTTTTGTCCCAGTCTTTTGGGACATTGCTGATATGAATAAGTGGATCTGTCTGCACAAAATTTTTCCTACCTTTTAGGCACTGGTCTCCTCAGTAACATTTGGTCAGAGTACCCTATGGCCTTATTTTGCTGCATAAGTAAAAAGCCTAGCTTCCAAACAATTAGTAATTTCACTTAAATTGACATATCTGGGAAAACATTTACTAACAAATAAAACATTGTTAGAAATAAATGTATTGATCCTGCTGCTCAGGGGCTTGGTTGGAGAGTGACATCCCTCAATGAACTGCTAGTTCTAAGCTTTTGGCCAGAAAAAAAAAGTGACTCTGACATAGTAAGTATATCATGTGGGTTAGACAACTACATTATCTGTGTTGCAAACACAAATGTTAAGTGCATAATATATTAAGTGTATGTTGTTAAATATAGAGCAATGGAAACTTGCATCTAACCATGTATTGTAAATTGGAGTTTATGTTTCAATTCATTTGTGAAGTACAGGAAGAGGAAGAGCCTACAATAAACACTTGTCCAGTTTGTTAAACATCATCAATAAATGACCCAGCAGTGCAATTCCTGTTTAAGGGCATAATGTTCTTATGTACAGTCTCATGACAGAGCAAAGTCAAATAAACCATGGGCCTCTACACAGTTCTCTTGTGTCCTGTCACTCTTCTCACTGATGTCCATATACAGCCACGTTGGCCTCCTGCTGGGAACACCTATTGTCATGGGTGTGATTACTTCCAAGTGCAGTAAAGAAAACAGTGTTATCACTCAGCAGAGAATGCACTTTGCCCATTACAAGTATTTAAGAATCAACAAGAGGAAGTACTTTTTCACACAACACATAATTACGTTTTGGAACTCGTTGCCACAGGATGTTGTTAAGGCCAAAGCATAAATGGAGTTAAAGAAGAGATTAGGCAAATTCATGGAGAAAGGGTCCACCAGTGGCTATTAAAATATGATGGTCCAGATGCTGCCTCTAATTCAGGAAATCCCTAAGCCATTGATTGCCAAAAGCTGAGAGAGTAAGGGACATATAACAGCAGACAACATTCAGTACTGGTTTGTTATTCTTGTATGGATACTCAGTAGAAAACACATTTAAAATTAAATAAGAACTATCAATTCTACCCTGCTTACAAACTTTTGATCTCAATGTAACCAAAAATTAAGCAAATTTGACAAGGAATTTGGTGAAAATAGGCAGATCAATGGGAGAGACTTTTTTTAATGCATCAAAACTTCAGAACCAGCTCAGCTTTCATTAAATATTTACCCAAGACAAATATGTAAGAGGTCCAAAAGCACTGAAACTCTGTTCACAAAGCTATGTGCTATTATAATATATAAATACTGCATAACCTATTAAAATAGTTGCAACTGAATGAGAGCTGTAGTAGTGAACTGTAATGAATATTTAACACTCAACACAGACTTATGGTTGCATAAATAACCCTAACTAATTCAGAACCCAGAGTCAACCCAGCTGCTGAAATGCAACCACTAAATGCCATGAAAACAAAGAGAAAAAAACAGCCCTAGAAACAATAAGAAACAAATTTGTTTACATTTGATAGTAAAAATATACATTTTATGTTGCCATCCATTTGTAGCCTCATACCATAAAGTCACATCTGCACCAAATGTTCTACTCCCTCCCTTTGAACTCCTTTTAAATATTTCCTTGGTCTTTTTAAAGGAGTGTAAAAATGGCTTCAGACAACTAATTTAAGATCTGTTTTGTTTCTTAGCAAGATTTCCTTCCAGATTATTAAGAGTGCCTCAAAATTTAGCTAAATAAAATAATCATGTTGGAAAAAAATTAATGATTCTTTTGAAAAAAAACATGCTTCTTGGCAAAAAGGAAATTAATAGAAGACAAAGGCAATAACTGAAGTACTTCCTTATAGAAACAAGCCTGAATGAATGTCAACACTGATTCCTTATAAACTCTTTGTGTTTTACATCAGACTAAACCATTTCACAAAGTCAAAGCTGGTTCATGACTTAACCTCTTATCCAGCAAAACATCTTCCTGGAATTCCTGAGAGAGCTCAGGGTCCATAAAAGACAGAAATGAAAATCTCTCTCGTTATAAGTTATTACCCTTTGGGGAAGCCCTAAATCTGAGTGCAAAGCATCAGTATATGAAGACTACAATGCTTGGCCAGGAAACAGACATGCCTATAGGATTGATTTTTGGATTGACTCTGACTTCAGTATATTTATTTCTGAATCTCAAAACTTCTAGCCAATAATAGTCCAAAACCACAATTTCGTCTTTTAATATTGCATCAGAAGTGTTTTATAAACGGCCCAACTTACAGTACCTTGTAAATGGAAATAAATCAATAAGAGCGCCCTGAAGACCAAACTTACTGCAAATGGCTCAGTCCTAAAGCTTGTAGTTTTACTGAGTTCACTAATGCAGTTGAGGTTGTTTAAGTATGAAGGCTCAGAACTCTCTGAGGAAAATGAAGAGTAGATAATAGTTTCTAACATATCATTTAAATGTTGTAAGCTGTTCCCAGTTGCCCACAGAGAAGTCACTCCTCCTTACAGAGAGGTAAGGAGTCTGGATAACATGACATTCAGGAAATAAGGAATGCTAATACTTGCTTGAGATAGTAAATTTTTAATTTTTTTTTACAAAATAATGAAAATTACATCTTCAATTGTCTATGTCAGACAATTAATTTGTCAGTAGAAAGGAAACTCCTTTAGTGGAAATGGAATATTGAAACTATTTTGGGAAAATAACCATTCCAGTGCCTCGAGGGCTCAGTGAGTGCCTCACTGCCTGTGCCTAAGGCTGCAGACTGCTGCAGTCTTGCGTCAGTAAAAGTGCCCTCACAGTTATATGCTGCAATGCTTCCATCCCTGCCCAGATAGTGAGAAGGAAATATTTTATTAAACTTCAATTCCGTGCACTCCTTAATATTCAGCAATGGCAGTACTTAGGGGAAACCAAGGGCATTAAAATGAATATCTGTTAAGATACTCCCATCTCACTTTACATTGATGTCAAAAGAATTTGCAGCTAAAGTAAAAGCCTATCAATTTCCAGTTCTCCAGCAGTCATATAATTGTGTGATGTAAGCCCATTGGAGTTTACTGGAGTCTTTCCAACTGCTTTAGTATGTCTGGGGATGAACTATATCAGCTGAACTGACTAGGTAGTAACACTGGGGCGCATTGCCTAGAACTACAGATGAGCTCCCTGTCAGTCCCCACAGCTCTTCCCCCAAACAGCTCTGACAAGGAAACAGCAATAGCCATACTCTGCTGATTTTGGATGAGGCAGTAAGGCTCTGACTACTGTGTATACACTGGGACTTGGAGGCTTCCTTCTGATAAGTATTTGAAGGATAGAAGTTAATTATTTTCCAGGAACTTAAGAGTATAGATGAAACCATAGGAATAAAATACATAAGTCAAAAAGTAAACATAATTTACATGATCTTCTCAAATAAGACATCTTTCTAAAATAAAGGAAAACATTTTCATTCTTTTTCATTAATACAAATTATTCAATTCACTTGTTCTCATATAGGCATACAATGCTATCTGAGATACACAGAAACCATTGTGCAGTCTTGGAAGCTGAGGAATGTTTTTTCCTTTTCAAATAAATCATGCATTTAAGATAATCTAATACTGAATCACAAAGAACAAATGTCAGAGTAAAATTTAACTAACACTATCATAAATAGGTAATCTCATCACAAATAATATTAATTTTATAGAGACACTGCTGAGACACATGCTGGAGAAATGATGAATCTCTGCTTTTCAGAGTAATGATGCTGAATCCAAAAGAGAATTTCAGCTGATGTGATTTCTCTCATTGCAGGGCTTACCTGGCCAAGTATTAAATTTTACCCAAGTAGTCTCTGTGGTCATATAAAACAGCAGATCAGGTAATGCCTTCAACAATTACAATACATTTTGATTGCACCCTCAAGGAATCTTCACTTAATTACTGAGGGCTCAGTTGATGCAAAGTCATGTAATGTTACTTCAGGTGTCAGGTGTGAATATGAGAATAACAAGTAAAGTCTTCTGGAAAAAAAAATTAAATTACAAAACTTTTCAGCCAGATAGGTTTCATACAAATATTTTGGCTGGGTGGCCAAAAGTCTAATTTGAAAAAGAGTGGAGTTATAGTCTTTTTACTGTGAGTTGTTTTCATAGAGAGCATCATCACCTTCACTCTTCCATCATTATGTATGCTAGCACATCTTTGTATAAAGATATGGAGTCATTTTAATGCAAGAAGAGATGACATAATCTTTCAGTTTAGACAGAGATAACAAAAGGGAGACATGATGGAGGTCTATAAAACCATGAAATATGTAGAGAAATTGAATAGGGAAGCACTAGTCACTTTTTTTTTAGTATGATAATCAGGGAGTACCCAATTTATTTACCAGGCAGAAAGTTTAAAACAAACATAGGAAGTAATTTTTCACACATAATTAGATCTCATTCAAATTAAACTGTGGAACTCATTATCACAGGATGTTGGGGAGGTCAAAAGTCCAAAAGGCTCCAAAAGGCATTAAAAAATTCTCATGGGGACTAGATCCATCAGAGGCTACATAGTAGGATAGTCCAGATGAGACCCACAGCTCAGGAAATGTTTGCAACCACTGACTGTCATAAATGAGGAACTCATTCAAGGGAGGTGAGCAGGTGTAGCATACTTTATCTATATTAAATTTATATTAAGTGTATGCTACTGGTCATTGCAAAGTACAAAATAACAGTCATGATGGACAGATGATCTAAATAAATATGGCATTGCTTCTTTTCTGTAAATTTTTTATTTATATGAATGAAAAGTGAATATGGAGTGAGTGCCATTTTGACATAGTAGAATCTTAAATCAAATTGATTAAAAGAAAATGCAAGGTGCACAGTAATGATCAGGTGTTCCCTGGAGAACCATCAGTAGAATACTGCAGAGTTCCAATTTTCTTCTTGGTTAAGAATTCAAGATTGAAAACTGTGCCCTTTTGTGCTCCTCAAAAGAATATTTTGAAAGACCTGTGTATTTCTCAGCCTAATTCCACATAATCATCTTCCAAAAGTATCGTATGTCTTTTTCACTCTAGTAGTAAAGAAATGACAAATTTCCTATGTCTTGATTGATTATTTAATCTAAATAATTTTCTTTTAAAGCATGTTTTCTTCAAAGATCCAGATGACATTTATGAAATACTGATACACTTTGGAAAGGAAAAAAAAAATTGAACAAACAGACATTGCTGCAAATTGTTATTAGTTCAGGGAGAGTTTTAGCTGCAAAGCAGTATATATATAATTACTTGTTTAAAAGAGACAATATACTTGAACTAGAGCACATCATGTTAAAATACAAGGCTATAATAATGTGTCTTAGTAAGGAAATTTCCAGTTCTCCTTACTATGTTTACAGAAAGAAGTGCTATGTTTTAACATTAGGCAGGAAAGCAAGTTTCCACAGGCAATGACCTACAACAAGTAACAAGATGCATTTTTCTAGCCAGCACATGTGGTAGTTCTATTAGCTCAGAGATGTCAAGTAAGAATCCCCCAAATCCAGCTGCACACAGGAGCTGCCTAATTTTATGTTAGCTACATGTACTTTTTCCAGCTCAACAAACTGTGTAAATAATTTGACTATGGATTAGATGATTCCCAGCAATTTTAAGTGCTCCAAAGAACATATGCTAAGTAACTTTCTAGTTTGTTTTGCATTCAGTGTATTTGAACAATTAAGGAAAAAGAAGAAAGTGGAAAATTAGCTAATAACCGTTTCTGATGAGCAAAGTTATTTACAAGTTCTGAGGGCTTGAATTGTTGTAACTGCGTCCTGAAATCACCTTTTGATTTTGATAAGTTTATGACATTGTCTTCTTCCTTCGGGGTTAATTTGGAATATTCTATGATGGAACTACACTACAATGTAAATTCTTGCAAATTCAGTAGGTTTCACTTTGATTAATAATCAGAGATATCAAAAGAAAATAAAAGCTTTTTGCTGCCATGTCACTAGAAAATAGTTTTACTATTAGGATATTAGATATTGCTCTGGACAACAGTAGCTATCAGTTTCAAAAGTAGATATGAGTATCAACTATATTTTCATTTGGTATCCTGATCTGGAAACAGCAAAGCAGAAGAGAACTAGCTGTTACAGAATTAAGTGCAACCAAAAGCATAATTGTTTCAAGGAGCATCAAATATGACAATACATTAATTGAATTTGTACAAGCCAACAAAATACAGGGCCCTAAAAAATGCTGACCTTATGGATCCGCAACTTGATCTTACTTCAAGGTAGGCTTTAATTTCCAAGTTGGCCTTTCTTTGAGCAGAAATACCAGGTTACTTTCAGAAATCCTTTCTAATCCAAATTATTCAATGTTTCTCTGTCTTTCCAGGTTACCCTGGCTACTAAAATCCAATTGGCTTCCCCAGATTATATATCTGTTATAATAACCACTTACTTGTGTTCATTTTTGTAATCACTAGCTTGTAGGAACATGCTCTAGGCTTCAATGAGAATTTATTGTAACTACCTAAAGAAAATAATGGGGAAAAAAAAGGAAAGTAAAGAGGCAGTGCAAAGGTGTTTACTATCAGAGTTATGGAACAGGAAAATGAAGATCATAATAATATGCAAGGAAAATGTTTGGACTTCAGTGTAGGAGGGCCCCTTCATAATGGACCTTCATTGGAGACATCTGCTTGGCATATCTTCCACTGCTTCTGTAAAGGCTGTGTTCAAATGGAGATGCCAATAAATATTTGGTTCTACTCACAGAGACTTCTTAAAGACTGGGTCATACATCCTCTGAAACTCAGAAAGTCAAAATAAAAAAGTCCATCCAGTCATTGCTGTTAGCAGGTCCTCTCAAGAACAGCAGGAGAGCTTGACAAGGAAGTGGGCTGACTGAAATATAATAAATATGTATTTGCTTGAAGCAGAATAAGATCTGGAAGTGGGAAGGCTCTAAGTTATCTAGGGAATCTGAAGCAACTCTGGCAGAAGAGAAGGAATGTGTCTCAGTCAGGAAATGCTGCTTGCTCAGCCTCAGCAGCCAAGGCCAATAACTGATTTCTATCTTAGTGACCTGCAAGGAATCCACCCTACCGATTTGAAAAATGTGCCCTAAGGCCTCTGCTTCTTCTTTTTAGTGGTGCTTGCATATTTCAAAGAGCGGTGCTTTTGGGACTCAGTGCTGAGGAAGCTGAAAGAATGATCTGCTGACTTGTGAAGTATCAGAAAGTGCCACTGCAAAGGGCCTGGAGTCCACTTAGAGAAAAGCTTCCAGGGCTCATCTGAATCACAAACTACTCCACCACATTGCTAACCCACATAAAAATTGATGGTTCCTCTGGGACTAAAAGTGAGCAGATCAGAAACCACTAGAGCCAGAGGCTCACATTATATTCTCCTCAACTCTCCTCAGTGTATGAAAAGGCTAGACAATGACTGACCTCTTTTGGATAATATGAGATAAACACACACTTTCAGGGATATAAGGACAAAATAAAAGCAGCTAGTAGAAGGAAGATAAAATATAAATATACCCTGTGCATACCAATTCTGGTAGCAATTTGGCTTTCTTCTTTATGCTACAAAGAGACTGCTGCATAGACTGCTGTAGCACCCAAAAAGAAAGGAAGAAAAATTTTTGGAGACAATAATTTGAAACTCTTGAAGAAATTTCAGTCATTGAGGATAAGTGAGTAAAGTGGCATGAAAGAAAAAAAAGAAAGGTAATTTGTTAGGTTGATTAATATCTTCCATCCTTAACTTCATCCAAAAGTCAAGAGCCCTAGCAAAATCTGCAAGCCTTCCTACATTCAAAATGATCAGCCAATGAGAATAACAGATATTTCCTGGATAGAACATTAGCAAAGATCTCACTTTTTCAAAAATAAAATACAGTAGGAAGATGATTTAGGGGTTATCTGGAAATATATGCATGTAGGATTTGGGTAGAGGGAAATAGCAACCAAACTCATAAGGACAACAGTGATTGTCCATAGATAGTTGAAACTAATGGGATCTCTGAAATAGAAAGGGGACATTAATACTCCGGTACTAGTTAGCTAATGGTTTATTAACTTTGCCAAGCAGATAAGTCAGTAACTTCACCAGACAACAAGGTTAGCTGGGATAGAGCTGGCAATGTCTAATCTGATGAACTGTCTTTGTGTCTAAAACATGGTGTTTATATGTGCCTACATGCACACGCCTTAGTGCGAAGGTCTCTGGAATGTTTTCACTTCTGAACTGAAATTGGCAATTATTTAGGAGAACATCATGCCATGGAGTTTTCCATCTATTCACTGACACAAAAACATTCACTGGCAGTATTTCACTTTCTAGTACAGATTCAGCCAGAGAGAAGATGAATCTTGCCTGCTTTTAATATAACTCCATTGTAGATGCTACTCCCAACATAGCAATCCTTAATTTCTCAGCAAATGAGAACAGGCACTTTTAGAAAGGATTTAATCTAGCCTAGTTTAGACATTTAAACTAAAATGAGAAAAAAAATCACATTCTATTTCTCTCTCAAGAAAATAAAACCCATAAGAATGTAGCTAAGAATGAACTTTGGAATAGAGCATGCATGATTTTTCAAAGCTTTTCAGCAAGATCCCTTCCAAAGCTAAAAGAAACAATCATGCACTAAGAGTAGAAAATATTCCAGGAGATTAGTAATTGATTAAAAGACAGAAAGATAGACAAAAATAAGTAGACTGAGATGGCAAGAATTTTTTGTCAGGTCTTTTTTGCTGCTCCATATTTTCAGAAGATATACGAAATATGGAACAATTAATGAGGTCACAATTGTTGCCAAGTTCACAGACGGCAGAGATGTACTCAGGATCATCAGCTCTGAGACTGGATGAATAGGGCAATAAACAGTTTTCACTAGAAAGTGTTACCAAGTAATTAAATTGACAAAAGATGAAAACCAATATCCAGTAAGTGAAAGACTATGGATGTAGGGGAAAAATAAGTTCCAAATCATGGATACAGAAAGGTGTGACTGAATTTCTTGTTACATTTCAAAAGCCAGTACAGAAAATGAAAAACTCACTGCATCATGCCACGGCATCATGCTCTTCAGGATATCATGCAACTAGAAAAAGCTCAGAAAAAAGAGACTGTAAGGATGGCATGGAAAGATTCCTATACAAAAATAGATTAAGAACAGAAAAAAGTATTTGAGGAAGAATGTAGTAGTGATCTACAAAATCCTTTAGAGTATGAAAAAACTGAGCAGTTTAACTCGCAGATTTTAAAAAATATAGGTCCAGTGAGGAGTCTATATCCAGTCTAGAGAAAAGTTGTAAGATTAATGAGGAAATTAACCATTTGAGTGAGAAATTGAAAATAAGTAAAACAGTCTTTTTTTTTGTTACTAAAATATGTTTCATTATTCTAAATCTCTTGCTTTGGCAAAAGAAAAAGGGAGACCAAAAAAAGAAGACAAAGAAAATAGCAACTCCTCCAACTACTAAACTTGATTGGTTTCCATTTCATGTAGATTCTGTCTCACAATTAAATAATAAGTAATTATGTGTTTATGTATGAAATTTCTCAGCTAGTTTTTTGTGCTATTTTCTTTAACAAAAATTTGGGCTCAAGCAGAGAATGAGGCTTTGAGCCTTCTAACTGCCTTTTTAAATATCTCCCAGTTGTATACACATACACTTTTTATTTATTTGATTGTAATGGGTTTATTTGCCTTCTGGACTTCTTCCCCCTACCTCCTTATTCCCCTTATTTTGTGTCTTTTTACTTCAAAAGCTTTGTTTGATTTCCCAGAAATGAAAAATATACAAAGTTGTGAAACAAAGGAAACTTAACAATCTAATATTCCTCCAGGATGGAATTGTATGAGGAATTTTATAGGAGGGCTATTATAAACCTCAGTATGGAGCTTTCTGTCTTTTATGTGTGTACTAATTTTGGGTGCTCATTTGGGCCCAGGTCCAAGACTGGAAATGGCCCAACCCAAAAAATTACTAATTGAATGTTTCAGTCAAAAGCTGTGATCCTAAAATCCCCCTCTTAGTGTGCCACTGCTGGATGCAGAGAGCAGCTCAGCCTCAGTGCTCCACATCTTCTTCTTTGAAGTCCCCCAACTATTTAGACAGCAGTGAAACTGCTTCTTAAAAACAGATGTAAAGCTGGTCTGGTGCCCAAATTCAACCCTATCTTGACCATCCACATGAAACCAAGAAGGATTTGTCACAAAACAATTTTTCTGGCCCTGCAACAGAATCTGTTCCTGGCCAGCTACCTCCAACTATTTCAGGTAGTCCTTGGGGGTATCATGCTCTCAGAGCTTCCCTCTCCACCCCAGGAGAGGGGCAGAAACTCCCACCTTCCACAGCATGTGCTGTCAGTTCAAGTTCTGGTTGTGTGGGTATGAAGGCAGCTGTTCTGGCCCAAAGGACTCACTGGGCTCCAGCAGAGGATGTGCCAGGAGCCCTCTGACACCAGCAAACTGGAAAAACTTGGCACATGGCTTATTTCTCATTCAGAATAACTGGTCTGTGTTGTTCCCTGGAGAAATCCTGCCATGACCCTTGTTCTAGGTTCTCCACTGCAGCCAGGTCTGTCATTTACAGCCTCCTTCAAAGTGCCACAGCCCAGCTGTGAGAGGTCACAGCCAGGCACCAGGGGAAACATCCAAGAATCAGAGAGGAGTTTCAGCCCTCTTGGCTTGAGACACTCAAGCTCCGAGTCAAAACAAGATTACCCAGGAGTGCTTTCTTTAACTTGTGCTGCTCTATAAGCTTTTCTCCCAGGGTGGGAGCACAACACTGTGGTCTGACTTTTAAGTCCCTTTATCTGCAAGTAGTACAGTTGGTTTAGTTCAAAGCCTGTTTCTGTAGGCAATGGGCATTCACACAAGTGTGAACTTCTCTGGGGACAGTAGTAGAATTTCCACTTTCCCGCACAACTGGGCAGGTGCCCCACAGGTGCCCCAAAGTTCTCTCCCTCCTGCTCCTTTCAGCCAAACAGAACCCTTCAGTTTCAAGCAGGAATCAAATGTTCTCACTGAATTTTGGATTAGTGTTTTCAAACATTGCCCACTTTATAGGAAAGGGAAATTAGAATTAATTGGTGTGTACCAGGAGAAAATTTCACAAGCCTTAATTCAGATGTGGCTAATGGGATGGACGCTTTGCTACCTTCCCTAGCACTGAGGAGGTTAGTTCAGTGCAGAATCCAAGACTGATCCTTCCCTAAATCTTTCCCTTTCAGTTCACTCTCAGCAGCTCTTGATTAGTTTAGGAAATCCAGGTACCTCACCCAGGGCTCTAAGGCCAGCTCTAAAGATCACTTGCTGTACTGGATCTGACTCAGTCCCCTTCCATTCCTTAAATCCCTTCATGTCAGCTCCCTGAGCAATTATGCACACTCTTAAGAGTGGTGTGGTGAGTAAATCCAGGGAATTTTCACTGTTTTCCTAAGTTCTCAGTATCACAATGAGGGGAATTTCAAGCCTTGTTTTCAGTCACTCTAGAAGAAATAATTCTTTCAAATTAAGTGCAACCCTTAATCAGATGCTTCCTGATGGCATCTGATTCATTAGTGATGGAGTGAGGCTGATACATTTATTCATACTATAAAAATATTAATTCTCATTTCAAAGAATTAGGAAATATCTGGCTATTGATTTCTATCCTACCCTAATTTGAAGAAAAATCAATTAGAAAAACAGTATGATAGCTTCCTCTAGAAAGGCAAGTATTCCTTAACATGGAATTTACTCTTGACTGGACAGACATTTATTCCAATGAGGAACAGAGGAACTACATCTGTAGTGTTCCTTTAGCTGTAACTTTGCAAACAGTAGAGACTCTGCCTTTTCTGAATAGTTTTTAACATATTCTTTTCCTTTCCAAATTCTGGGCTATTTTTGATTACAAAAGAATACACTCAGTTTTCAGCAACATGGAATGCTGAGTTGCTACTGTCTTTAGCCAACATGTGTTCACATGTATGGATTTGGATGTTGTCTTAAATGAGCTTTCAAATGAAAAAGATATTGCAGAGAGAACATGATCATGCATATTACCACTGAATATATACTTTTTAGAACTGAATTATCATTGCTGAACTTCTCAGAAATGTTTGTACCTTACCTTAATGAGCTGTATCTATTTTCTCTTCTGAATGAAATGCATACTTAGATACTAAGAACAAACACAAGACACTTTCTTTGACTTGTGTGCAGGACTGAACTTCAATTATTTTCTACAGCTTCAGAAGTGAATTTGATGCCAATGTACATCACTGAATATGCACAGATAGGTGAACTTACAGAGTTGAAGCAGAACTGCACTGAGCACAGTAAAGGTGAGACAGCCAGGAGAAGCACTTCATTAAACAGCATAACACAAGAGCTTCTCCTGGCACCAGAGTCACTTGAATTATAACTATATTTTGTCTGATCACATTTTTGGCCATAATACCATGGTTTATACCATAAAGAGATTTTCCCCCAATCAGGCTGTGAACAAGGCTGGGAGAAGGGGAAAGAACTTGCATGGAAAATTTCCCTCTAGAAAGTTGTTCCCAGATTTATCTAGGAATGGTATCAAAGAATTTTACATTTCCTTCATGTATCTAAATCACCAATGACACTCTGGTTTATCCATGTTGTGTTTTTGTTTTGTTTTGTTTTGTTTTGTTTTTTGCTATGGCCTACAACATTAAACTCGAGGCAAAGTAAAAAAGAGTTGGCATATACTAATAGCTGCATTGAGATTTTTCCTTTCTTTTAGAAATGTTGCAGTAAAGCAGATTCCCTCCTTTTGTTTCAAGTAACTTGTCCTAGTCAGATGCAGCAACTTATCAACAAAAATTTTGAAAAACACCCAAACCACTGCTTCCATGCAGGCAACATCCAACCTGGTGTTTTTAAAATAACTGATGCTTAGTTCTAGCATGCAGGGTGCTAGTTTTCTTTAAAAATTGGTACACAAATATAACAAGAAGCAAAAGCTGATTAAAGATTGAGGAAATCCTAAAATTAATAGTTTCTTTTATATTCTTCAGTTTCAATATTTATTTCAGAAACCTTGTCTGGAGCCCACCAAAGTGTGATGAATATGTGGCCCTGTTCTTCATTGCTGAAATCCTGTCACTGAGCATCATGCAGTTTGGTTCACTTGGAATATGACAGCAATTGCTCATTCCTCAGAAAAAAAGTGTGAAGAACTTTGTCTGAGTTGTTCTTTTCAAAGCAAAATTTAAAAAAAAAAAAAAAGAAAAAGAGAGAGAAGGTAATAATCTCAAGAGGACACAGTCTTAAGCAGTGCCAAGGAAAATATAGGTTGGCTATCAGGAAAAAGTTTTTTACATAAAGTACTGGATGTTCTGCCCAGGGAGTTGGTGGAATCACCATCCCTGGGTGTGTTTAAAAAAAGACTGGATGTGGCACTCAGTGCCATGGTCTAGTTGAGATGTTAGGGCTGAGGTGTTATGACCTTGAAGGTCTCTTCCACCCCTGTTACTCTGTATGTGATTCTGTCTGTGAAAGACAACAGAAATTATTTAACCTATAAGCATATTAAATCAGCTCCTTATGCTCTAGGTACAATTATTATTTCTGAAAAAGCTGGAAGCATTTGGAAATGTTTCTTTGAGTACCAGAACTATTTATGTTATATGTGTATATGATAATTTGTGCAAATAAAACTGTTGTATACTTTATAATTATAAAATAAAATGTTAAGATATATTCTTATAAGAAGTTTTTAAAAAAACACACAAGCTAGTGATGGGGATTGCAACACAATGTCAAAACCACCTGGACAAAGGAGGGAGGACTCCATTCACAAGCAAGAGACCATGGCCAGCCCGGAGATGGATCACCCATCAAAGTGGTCCAAAGAACGCCGGACGATAAATATGAGATAAATATCTGAAACTGAGATAGGCAGAGCCATCAGGGAGATACATCTCAAATTCCAGGAACAAGATCACAGGTGTTCATAACTCTCCAGACATGTATTGTTCAAGTTGCCACAGAGAAAAGAACTCCAGCTGAATACGTGCAGTCCATAAAGGGAAGAAAAGGGACTCTGCCTTGGGCAATAAAAATCATATAAAAATCGGCCAGACTGAACAGTCAGCGAGGAGCATTGGAGACCCTCTGCTGCAGTGGCCAAACCTGTGTCTCACCCAGCACTGACACCCGGGCTCAGTACTGACCTTTTTTTTTTGATAGGGGATTTTCTTTTTGTTGTTATTCTCTAAATTTATATTTGGTACATTTAATAAATTTTCTTAAATTAATAAATTGGAGTTTTCATTTATAACATATTTCTGTTACTGATCTGAGTTAACTCTACATTGACCATGCATTTAGCTTTGTTATTTGGGGGGATGTGGGAAGAATTAGTATTTGTGTGGTTGGGTTGGTTGGGTTGGGTTTTTTTCCATTGGAAAAAGACCTGTGATTTAGCTGCATAAATTAAATCTAAATTATATAGTCTATATTATATAAATTATATATCTGAAGGAAAACTATCTTTTGATGTCTCAGCTATACCTGTAGTTAAACATTTTTACATTATGAAAAGCCTATTCATGGGTAGAACACAATTTGTTAGTGAAGACCATACAGTAATTTTATCCCAGCACAGAAGTGCTGGGATAAATTAAGTTTAACAGAGCTGTTATTAAACACTGCCTCATATGTGCCACTTTTGGCAATATTTATACCACTATTTAGAAGGTCACAAACAAGTAAACCACTTACAAATGTCTAGTTTGAGGCCCACAAGTACTTCCAGGTCTAATAGCCTCAGGGACTTCTCTCATCTACTTGCATGTACATCTATGCCTCACCAATTCAGTGATTTGATGGATAAGCAATACCAAAAGTAAGGAAAGGAAGTAATTTCTGAAGGCTCACATATCTGAGAGCTTAGTGACAGCCTCTCACACAAGCTGCACACAGGGATCCAGAAGCCAACCATACACCACACAGATACAAACATTGTATGCACGTGAATGAAATCTCAGATGGGTAGATTAGGATTTCTGAATCTAAATGTGAATAGACCTCCTGGATGCCAAGCTGGGGCACTCCACAAACACAAGAATTGCAAAACAAGAGTTAAGACTGACAGAGGAGAGATCAACTCACCCCACATGTAATGCAAATGTGAAAGTATATAAATCCCTGTTAAGTATGTGGAATTTCTCCCACAGTTTTAAGTCAAATGACTCCAGAAAGACACTGAAGAGCTGTGGCAGGAGGAAGGAGAGAAAATATCCCCCTTCTATTACATGTATAACAAAAGCAAGCAGATGAAGTTGTGTGAAAAAAATGTGCCAAAGTATACAGTTGTGTGTCTTCCTTCTGATCATCCAGCATGGCTAATGTGGTTGCTTACCATCAGGGATATGCTGGAACACCTCCTGTAACCATAAAAAAACTCCCATAAGTATACTTGCTATAAAAGTGCTCTCAGGACATTTTAACAGATGACAATTTGTTTAAACTTTTGATTTAAGCATGACAAACATTTTGTTATGTATCTCTAAAGTTCCACATGACCCAAGTATTTTTACTGGAAATTAAAATGTCACCTCTTTCAAAAATGTTATTTCTTTACTTGGTGTACAGGCACAAAAGATGGAGTAAATGTGAGAAATTGCTGTAGCACTGAGAAAAGGTGTTTCTCAATGCTGAAGAGTTTGGAACCAATGTTATAATTTGCCTCGACTTCCTCAAAGTCACTGGTATGTAATACCATTAATGCACATACTGCATAATCTTGCAAGGAATAAACATTCATATCTCATGCACTGACATGAAACAGCATTCTCCAACAACCTGGTCTAGTGAAAGGTGTCCCTGCCCAAGGCTCACAGTCCCATCCAACCTGGCCTTGAACACTTCCAGGGATGAGGCATCCAAAGGTTTCCAGGCAACCTGTTCCAGTGCCCCAATGCTTCCATCACATATTTACATTGTGATTATATTGATGACTTGAGAGGCTACCTAGAACAGAGGCTGTACTGAGTTAAAGGAATAAAGTAGGTATTTATTAAAAGGCCTTCAAAGGATACACGATGGGCAGCACAAGAGCCTAGCTGACACTACACCCAAGCTGGATGATGGGTCACACGTTTTCACGCATTTATAAGTTTTGGTTCATTTATATATTGGGGTTAATTGTCCAATTATAGCTTCAGGTTATGAAGTCCCATCCTCCCAGATTTCTCTGCTCAGTTCGCTGTTGTTTGTACTTTTTGGGCCTGAAACTGTAACAGTGTCCTTGGTTCTCAGGCTGGAAAAAGATTGTTTTGTCTGACTAAACTGTGAAAAGAACTTGTGAACACTTTATATGAAGTTCAGAGTTATATATTAATGCAGTACAGAATCTGGAAAAAATGAAAGGTAAAACTTAAGGTATCAATATTAGACTATATTATACTGCACAATATAACTTATATTGTAAAATGAGATTGCAATCCATTCAATTGTACCTCATTATATCTCTAGCTGACTCTAACTTGCTTAATAAATCAAAAATTCAGCCTCAATTTTTAAGCAGTAAAGAAAGTAATACATGGTAAAAGGCTTTGAGCTGTATTTGCTGATTGCACTACATAGGAAACTAAGTTCAAACAGGCAAGAAGTTTAGTTCTGGGAGAGACTATTTTTACTACCACGTGCTTCCAGCTCTGTTAAAAGACACACAAGGCAGAAGGTTTCCCCTGTCAATATCTCAGAGCTCCTTCCCACCACGCAAAGATTCCTTACAACATTGGTTCCATGAGTCCAGCTCACAGATCTGTTCAGCAGCTGCCCCCTCCTCCAGGCAGTCTTTTCTCTCTCACACAACTTTGCAACCAGACAGAACAATCCCATGGTGGCAAAGGAATATGCACACAGCTTTCAACAGGCTACACATCTGCCAGTAACTCACTTTGTTCCTTAGGATCTAGGGAAATATAAAAAAAAAAAAAAAATCCAGACTTTTTTTAAATCTTGCCCTCTACTTAAAAATTAGCCCAAGATCCAGTTTTAAAGACTATCATCAGGAGAATAAGTAAGTAAATGACAGTTAACAGAGTTTACTAGTAACTATTTCCAGAGAATATCAGAGATGGTGACATGCTGCACAGTGATCTTTTTTAATTCACAGCTTCTGATTGAAGATTAACATCTGCAAGAACCTCATATAATTTGCATCAACAGTAAATAAAAGTCTCTCTCCTGTGTATCATTAATCTGATAATACTCAAGTTTATACCCTTTGTTTAACCTCTTACTGTAGAATCACATGAAGATCTGGAAATATATTCATATTCTCAGTTAAAAAATCCAATCAAGATACAATCTTGGACACACCTACACTGCTGTATAATCCCACTATATCAAATGAAGTCAGGAAATTAAATGATTGGGAAGTCTGCTAAATTCTTGCTTGATAAAATCTTTTAAGAAGCAATAATTGAAATCACAGGTTCCTAAGCTATAACAAATGCATTTCACTGGGATGCAAGGTACTTCCTATAGAGCTCCTGGGCATTTAATAATGTAGAACTACCTTTCCAAAGTATCTCCATGTTTTTAAGCTACTACTACTAACTTTCTAAAAGGCACCTGCACAGACTGGTGGCTAGCATGTCCTCTGGAAAATTCCATCTTGTCAAAACCAAATCCTTTTTGTAGAAATGTCACAGTTTCACAGACTCAAATTCAGAGCAAAATACTGAAGATTGAGCAGCACTAAAACTCAAAAGCACCCAAACAACTCAGGAGTGTAGGCAATCAAATAGATTCAGCATCAAATCTCCCCCTTTTGCAGATCAAGGCTTTGAATTTGGTTTTACATTCAGTGAAGACTTTTAATTATTTAGTTTACTAACTCAGTCTTTCTTACCATGTTATTACATAAAATCAAATGGGTCCAACATGAAATTTTATTTTATAGCTGTAACTAGCTTAGACTGTACTCTTTGAGCAGCACTGTACAGAAATATTCATGCTAGGCCAGACTGAGCTACTTCAGATATAAGAAAGAGCAGAGGATAAGAACTATCTCTTTTATTTGTATAGAAAAAAATTTAAGACAAATGTTCCTTAGCAGCCTGACAAAATGACAACCAGAAGACCAACCACCTCAAGTGTATGCATATCAGTGCACACAGCCTGGGGAGCAAACAGGAGGAACTGGAGCACACTGAAGGTTAGTATTAGAACAAATGTTTTAAATTTTAGAAGAGAAAATTTCACCTCTCTCAGACCTAAACTGGGAAGGATTTCATGGGAAGCTTCTATGAAGGATAAAGGAGCTAGCGTGTGCCAGGAGTTTTTCTAAAATTCTCTTCCTGAAAGTACAAAACCAGTTTACCTCCTCTAAAGATAGAGAAGTTGGCAGAGCAAGAGACCAACTTGGCTTTACTGAGAGCTCCTAAGTCTGTTGAAAAGAGGAGCATTCCAGAGTTGGAAAAGGAGGCAAAAGCCTGTCAAGAACTACAAGGGAACTGCTACAGTGCACAGAAATGCAGACAGAAAACCAAAAGCTGAGCTCAAACAGAAATTGATCAGACATGTAAAACACTACAAGAAAGGGCCAGATAATAGATGAAAACTGGAAATTACAGATCCTCAGTCAGTCACTCAGAAGCAACCCTCTAGTAGGACAAATGGGGTGACAAAACCACCACTACTTTTAAAATTTAAGCTTGATACATGTGTTAATTTGATCAAATGAAATCATAAACAAAGCTGATAATCAAGAGCATTTTTCTACAAGTAGGGAATTCTGTTCTTCTGTTTGTATTCACTATAGTCAGAGGTCCTTCTGACTTGCTCATTTGGTTGGTTTTGCTTCCTCTCAGACTCATAATTCATTCAACCATACATTTTATTGGAAAGTGTGTCTTTTATTTTACCTTGAATGTCAAGCAAATTAACAGTCTCTGATAGTAGGACAACAGAAAAACAACACATTAGAAAAAGTGATTTATGAAGCCTGGGTTAACTTAATACAGGACTCTGCCTTAATTTAAGAAATTAATTTTAAATTCTCATGGGAACTGTGCCTTTGCTCTTTATGTAAAAGCAAGCAATAAACTTCATTAGCAAAGCATACAATGAAAATTACACACAGCTGGCTTAAAATGAAAAAGGAAACATCATAACAGACATTGCAGCTGGTCAGCCACCAGATAGACCTTTCTCCTTGTAAACCTGCTTCTTCAATTTGGCAATGCAGTCCTTGAGCAGAAACAGCAAAGGGCATATAATTTGATACTTCATTACACAGAACTGTTACATTGGGGTTGTGCAAACATTTTTAAATCTTTAATTTTGTCAAAAAATTAAAGCCACCCATGTCAGGTTCTTGCTCTTTTTTATTTTTAATGCTTTTTTCATATGAGTTGAATCACCCACATGGAAAGTTTTGACATTTAGTAGTTGACAGTACCATCTTCAATAAAAGAAGAACCTGTAGTTTCTTGGCCCTTGAACCTGTAGCTCTACCCTTGCATTTCAACTTGGTTTTAAGCAGAGCTGTATGGGAAAACAGGTGGCATTTCTCCTGTGATGAGTCCAAGTATCTGTCTTAATTAATAAAAATCTGATAACATTCTTTCACTCACATCTGGAGAATGACATATAAAATGTAAATAAGGCAATGATATTTGCACACCTATGAAGTCAAAGCCAGCCATATTCTTTGAAAATCAAGTATTTTGTATGTTGGCTGCATGTGAAAAATTTCACAGTTATTTATACCTGACCAATGCCATTTACAATATAATTCTGCTCCCAGTGGTGTTTCCAGCAATTTTGCAAAGGACTTTCTTTGGTAAAAAGAGGTAAAAGGAGGATAATAGGACACTTAAATACTAAAACCCAAATATTATAGTTAATTTTATTTCCATTAAGACTGATAATCTCTTTAAAAACAGATAATATCTTTTTCAACCAGTGCAAGGTGTAAAAAAAAAGTTACTGGAGTTCTGGAGTTTCTTGTCTAAAGGAATGTATAACCTTTGAGATCATTATTTATAATGTTTTTAATGTCAGAGGCAATTTTGTTCCCTCTTATGGGATTATTGCTGGTCACCTTCCTGAGATTTGAAAGACCATGAAAGATAAGCACCGTGACTATTCCTCTAAATTATCATATCACAAATTAATAATTTGGTCCTTTTCTAAATGGATCTCTCCCCACAATTACACTAAAACACAGTGATGGGTCACAAATTCCAGGGGGTCCAACTGGTCCTGGCATTCCTGGAGTGCCACGATCTCCATCTTTACCAGGCTGCCCACGTTCTCCAGGACGTCCTTCCTTACTCATGCCTGGTGGACCTTCAGGACCTTAATAACACACATGGAATAAATAAATGCATTACAATTAAAATGAAAAAGAACAAGTATGAACCCACAACAGCCCCGCTCTTTGGTGAAGTATGCAGATAAAGAAAACTTCACTTCCTGCAAAAGACACTTCTTGTCACAAACTGCTTATATACTTATCTAAACAACATGATATCTTATAAAGATTTTTTAAATCACATGGAAAACACTTTAAATAAAGATAGCTTTTAAAGAAGAATATGAAAATCTGCTTTAGTACACAATTCTAATTTATCATATAATCTGGAAACATCATGGCAAGAATCAGTCCCACTATTTCTATTTGTTTCTCTGGCTTTGGATGGGGCCCTAATATACTTTCTAAATGCCCAATGCATTTGGGTCCTAATATATCTTCTAAATGCCCAAATGTATGCCCAATGCATACATTTTGAATGCATACACTAATGTTATGAAGAATATTTTCCCTCATTAGGCAAAGCTTAAAAGTCATATGGTCTTATCAGGGCTCAGTTTTCAGATATAGTTGACTTCAGGATCCACCTATCAAGAAACAGGAGTCTCAGATACCAATCTCTATAGGACCTGTCTTATATTAAATAATGTATTATATGGCAATTTATAACGTATGCAAGCAACAGGCATTACCCTAAAATATATTTGGTAAGTAAGATGTGTAAAAATTATGTAAGTTTTTTCAAAATTACATCAACAATGCTGAAAAGTGTGTTTTTTTCTAAACCACGCTTAAAAAATATTATTAGCATGCACTGAATCTGCACACCTGAGCCATCCCTCACCTGGAGGTCCTGGGGGACCTTGGATCCCAGGAACACCAACTCCTTGGTTGCCTTTTGCACCATTCTTCCCTGGCAGTCCTGTGAATTAGCAAACACATGCATATATTTGCACATCATTTTCATCCAATGACATCAGAAATCAGCATTTGATAATATTTACTGAATTAAATACGCGATCTTTCAAAAGTAAATTCTCCTGTTGGAGATTAAATTATAAAAGTACTATAGGCAAATCATCATTGCATACAAAATGAAATTGGTGTGCTAAGTCACAAGCAGTAAGTCACAAAGAAAGCAAATATTTATCAACCATTTGGTGCTTACCACTGGCACATTACTAGCTACCTGTTATTTCATACATCTTTCCTGATTATTTTGATGCTACCAGTTACCAGATTATGGTAACTTTGATCTAGTTCCAGACTATATATGTGTGCTTAATATAAAGTCTGCAAATACATCACATAAATCAATTGGAATGCTTGGACAGCTGAGTTACCTGAAAGCATAAACCTTAGCCTGCCTGGAAAGAATCCAGAATGTTTACGAAAATCATAAAGAAAGGAGCAAAAATCCTTTTGAGATAAAGAGAACAAAAGGACAAAAGCCAGTAAATCAAAGGAAGTATAAAAGTTCTTGGATGTCAAAAATCAGCACAGCTAGTAAGTAGCCAGTGAATAAAGACTGTTCCTTAAAAAAACAGAAACAAACAAGTTTGGAAGAAAAGAAATCAGAAGACATGGAAATACTTTGAAATCTATTTCTAAGTATAGTTGAGCTAAAAAAAAATCTAAATGAAGGTAGAAACATTTACATGAGACTAAGAATTCTCTAAAAAGATCAGAACAGAGGTTTATAGTAGACTATAGTAGAACTGAACAATAACTATCTGGTTGTGTGCTTGTATTCTCTCTCCTGTCACATGTTCCCTAAAGGTGGTGAAACATCCATGCTGCTCCATGGTCACAATTCCATTCAGCCAAGCAAGCCCGGCTATTCTCTTACTCCACCCTGCATTAATCCCATCCAAAACTAGAAGCAGAAATCCAAGACATAAAGGCCTTTAGCACTGTGCCACACACACACTGTACCTCTTGTTCCACGAGCCCCAGGGCGACCTGGCAAGCCCATCAGCCCCGGAATGCCATCATTCCCTGGTAAACCAGGAAACCCTCTTGGACCTTCAGGGCCTCTTGGACCTGGTGGTCCTGGAAGTCCTGGGGGAGCATTTTGGGGCTGACAATGGTTACAGTTTTGTAGTCTTCCACTCTGGAGAATGGCAGGCAACTGGGCTGGGAGAATTCAAACAAAAAGTTGCTTAAAGTGTTGCAACAATAGAAGTATTGCCCCCAACCTCTAATACAGAATCAGTTCCCTTTCTTAAGAGAATATAATACTTTTAAAAAACAAGATGGTAAAGCATGGAGCCTGTGATGTGGAAATACAGTTCCACACGTGTAGGAAAACAAAGAAATTGGCAATATGGAACTTGCTTTCAAAAAACCATTTCTATAATTATCAGGAAACTTCTTTAGCAATTCAAACAAGGAAACAACAGTAAAGAAACTTTCAAACTTACTTCTCAGTACATCTGAACACACCTGTCGAATAAACTCTTCTGAAAATTCTCGTGCCTGAATTGAACAGAGAACAGAGCATGCAGTTCTTTCTGGTTTTTAAGGTACACAACATGAAAAGTTTGAAGTCATATACATACAGGTTTTCCATCTGATCCAGGTGGTCCTGGGGGTCCTCTATCTCCTTGCTGACCTCTGAGGCCAGGAGGTCCAGTCAGACCCTGGACACCAGATTCTCCTTTTTGTCCACTGATGCCTGGAATGCCTGGATCTCCTTTCTCACCTTTCTGGATTGAAAAATCCATGAAAACTCAGCTAGGTTCACAGATAATTTTGAAGGTTGGTAGCACAAAAAAAAAAAAAACATATTCTAAGAAACCTTTATTGAAGTTCTTCAGAAAATTAATGTGATGCCTATGAAAACTAACTTGACATTGATGAGATCTATTTTGGTAAAATGTATTGAAGTTTTCAGATAAAATTATCAAAGAGAAATAGAAATAAATTACCTTTTCTTAGTTTTCAAGACCCATTTTACTATTCCTTATTAACACATGGAAGGAAGGGTTTTATTCACTTTTTCCTCAGAATCAGAAAATTTTTTTATAGTATGTTAAAATCCTTAGTAGGTCAGAAAAAATTTGATGTGAAATTCTGGCACCACTGAAGGTCCTGGAAACTTACAATAATAATCAAGCCTTTTACCTTATATCTGCAGTGTGTAAGACAAAGGAAAAAATAATTTGATTTCAGTTAGGGATATTTTTGCTTCTTTTTTTCCATCTGATTGATAGTAACTGCAGTCTGTTTGCTTCACTGGAAAAGGTAAAAAAATGCTAAAAAATGTTTTGATATATCTTCACCAAAGCAATGTTTCCATGTATGGAATTACCTACTGCAATAGTTCATGTGGAACTCTTTCCCTGCTCTGGAGCCAGCAAAACATCAGTATGTGCATCAGATTAAAGTCAGTATACTACACTTGCTCCCTTATGAGTTTTTTCCTCCCTTGCTTGCACAGCTTCTGCATAACATTATCAGTTGCTGAAAATTTTTCTTTCTCCACTTCCAACTATTTTAGATGGAACTGTGAGAACACAACTATTATATATGACAAACTTATTGAAGCAAATAACAAAATTTTAAGAAATATTCATGCATATGGTCTCAATAGGCTTCCACTGAATCTCCTCTATTACTTATCAAGATTCTTCACATCAGAAAAATTCAAAGTCTCCTGGCTTGGTCTATATTAGTAACAATGCCCAGAATCCTCTACAGGAATTACTACAGGGTAACAAGCTTTAAATTCAGTGTCAGATTAACCAGTTTTATGAGCTAGGCTGTAAAATCAGACAGGTACTCCATGTGATTAAAGAAACAGAGAAATGAGACAAAATGTGACAGATGTCAGTCAAGTGCCTGAGAGTACTGCTGGAAGGGTGGTGACCTGAACAGCAGGCCATACCTTCAAAAGGCATGCATTAATTCAGACACAGCTTCTTCCAAAGTTGTAGTTGTAATTTATTTTCTTGATATTGTCAAGAAGGGACCCTCTTAGCTGCCTCATGTAGATTTTTGCCTGCTCGTATCTAGCACATAATTGCAAAGGTGTTTTTTTCATTTCAACAGTCAGGAAGGCTCAGAGATAAGTCCATGGTGCTTATGTAGCTACCTGTGGCTATACTAGAAACTGTATGTGCTGAGGTCTGAAATTATGTTGGGTTTATAGCTAGGAGAGGTTTTGTTTTGGTTCTTCTTTAATTTTAATTGCTTTTAGCCCTGTGGACTATATTTACATAAAAGGTTTGCAAGCTGAGCTATCTGAACTAAATGTTCAAGGGGCTAGAAGGCATTAAGAACCAGAGAATACTGGGGAAATAGCATCTATTGTAGAACAACATTAGAGGTAAGACGCCAGCATAAAAACACCAGGAGAAAATGTTGGAAGCATCAGCAGAACTGCCTGATGGGCTTGCCAAGAAACAGCTGAAACTGTAGAGGGAAAATTTTCCTCAGGATATCTTGGTGTTTTAATGCTTCACCACATCCATGTGAGGACTTGTTTGTTGACCCTTGCTATTGGCAAAGAAAAGCAAAGAAAGGAAAACAGCTCAATGAGTGCTTAAGAGCCTGTAAGAGACCTACAGGCTGAAGAAACTTATTAGAAATTAGAGTCTAACAAAAATAATACTTTATAGAAATGGAAAATGAACTAATTTTGTAGGTTTGATAAGTAAACACAATGACATTGTTATAGCTTAATACATAGTAAGAAATTATTTAATTTCCAGTAGAAATATTTTATTGCCACATTTTACAAAACTTAGTGTATTATAAATGTATGACTAATTCAGTAGAATACAAGGAATCTTTTACCAGATTTGGCAATAATTTAGTAAAACACCTATAAGACAAATCGCAACTGAAGAATTTCTTAGAACCACACAAGCATATGAAACAACTTATATGTTAAAATGGATAAAATAATTTCATTATCAGAATGGTACTTCCAACTAATGTATTCAGCTATTGATATGCAACAATGCTTTAAGGAAAAGAGATGAACAAACAATATCTAAATAAATTTGATGAAGAATTTGGGAAAGTGTATATTCTGATTTTAAAAAATATTGAAATAAATAAATAATAGCCAACAAAATTAATATTTTAAATACCAATTTTTAAACAACATGCAACACAATGGTTCTTTTTCCTTAGTTATTTTCTTTATCTATTTCCTCTATTCAAACAATCCTTTCTCTCTTTTTTCTGTTAGTTCATTTCTTGGCTTTTTAATTCTCTTAAAATATATGTTTGGCTTTAATAATTTTTAATAAAATGTATATCTCATTCTGTCTCTTTATAACTAATACTTCTTTCTCTGATATTTTCCAATTTCTCCTCTGTTGCTTACAGACATGCGAGTACAGAAGTAAGACTAAGCATACATTTTACAGATCACCTAAGTTGCAGAAACAAATGGAATAATTTTGTAATACTATATTTATCATTGCAAAAATACATACCTCTCCTCGTTCTCCACTCAATCCTTCTACTCCCTTTAAAAAATAAGACAAGAAATAAATTTTAAAATGCAGGCTGAGCCAAATTACTTGGAATAAAAAATTAATATTTTTTGTCCTTTGTTTTAGTAATCAATCACAAATGGTAATTTTTAAAGATTCTCTGATTGCTATAGTACAAAAAACAAAACTGCATATAATTATGAAAAATTTATATCTGCATGAATGAACACTTCAGTATCACATTTAATATCATGTACCTAGAGGATAAGTTGGGACTATATCACACATATTATAAACATAAAAACACAATATAGACTTAAGAGACAAAACCTTATTCACTTTACAAAAGAAATAGCATGTGTCCTAGCAGAAGTAAATTCCTGATGCAAACTGCTTAATAAAATCTTACTAGGCAGAAATTAATTTTAAAGCTATTGAATCACAGACTTTGTGGTAAGGCAGATTTTGCATGCTAGTAAATTATTTTGATGTCATTTCGGCCAAGTGACTCAAGGGTGTTACTGGCCATTACATTCTATGGCAAGATGGCAGTTCACTCTTCTGATTCACTCTTATGGACAAGGAAATCTGTATTGTGTCTTGGAGTCTTGAGAATTCTTGGAAATATCTTGTGTTGTCTACTAAATGATTTTTTTGGTTCCTGACCAAACCAGATAAGCATAGGAAACAATTTTAGACTTAGTATGTATTATTTTTTCAGCTTTCTCCAAAAAAAAAAAAAAGAATACAAGCAATAAAAATTTGGTTGCGTCATTCTATCTGGAAAAAAAAAAAAGTTTTCTTTCACTATCACTTTGTTTTCTTTTTTGACTAAAATAATATATATGAAAAAAATTGTCCATTATCTGCCAGAAAAATAACCAGAAAGTTTAAATTGTAAAATGTCAATCTGGGACATTATATTTGGTTAAGTCAATTACTCATCTTTTAGTTTAAACTATTTCTTTATTAAAAAATGTGGTCAGGTTTAATAATGAACTATTTTCAACCTACATATCTCTGAGAGTGTTAACTAACATGCAGTCTAGATCTCCTGCCCAGAATCCCTGGGAATTGGGTCCATCTGGCTAGACAGGCAGCTGTATCAATGTCGTAATCCTGAAAAAAGCAACCATGGCTTCCTTCCAAGTCTAGTTTTAGATATGTACCTCTAAAAAATACTTCTTTAGACATACATAGATTATACAGCTAAAAAGTATTTATAAATACTAACAGCTATTCTGTGGAATAAGACAATCGCCAACTATGACACAATCAGAAGACGCTGGCCTAGAGTTAAAGAGAAAGAACTGGATCTCACTGATTTATAGCTGAAACAGGAAACATCTGTAATTTATGAGCACAGAAGATGTCAATAATGACTCCCAGCATAGTCTAGGAGGTAATGAACTGTATGAAAGTGTAGCATGGGTCATGCAAAATCTTAACATCTCACTCTTATAACCTTTACACAAAAGTCACTATTTGCTGGTATCTGCATTTTATATTACTTATAACTATTTTATAAAAATATTCTATAATTAAGGCTTTACTACAATAATAAAAGAAATGCACTTATGGTCTGTTTTTCAAGATACAATATCACAGAACACAGAAAGATGTAGGTTGGAAGTGACCTCCTCGGATTCAACTTCCTTTGCAGAACAGATGCAGCTTGATCAACTCAACATGCTGTCCAGACAGGTTTTGCCACAATATCTATGAGCAGCCTGTTCCAGTGTTTGACCACCCTCAAAGCAAAATGTTTTTCCTGTATTTATCAAGCTCCTGTGTTCCAATTCATATGCATTTCCTCTCGTCCTTCAAGCATACACAGCTGACAGAAGTGTTGCTCCATCTTCTCTGTATGTGTTAGAGTTGTCATTTTAAAAATACGAAGAGTGTTTAAGAGGCAACTTATATAATTATGTTATCATGTTATACATAAATATATTTCACCTGATGCAAAGACCTATACATGTTGATGGAAGAAGTGTTAAGAAACAAATATGAATCATGGCCTCAAGCTAGGATCACAATGGCTCTCTTGAAGTAGGATCACTATTTTAACAGTACCTGTAAGCCTGGATTTCCTTGTCTTCCTTTTTCTCCTTTCAGTCCCTTCAGAAAAGATCACATTTTATAAAATATAGATTTATCTGGCACATGTAATTAAACTATCAAAAAATAACACAAGGATCTAAATGTAAATATAAAACTTTATTCTAAACTAGGACAAGTCAATCTGAAAGTTACTCTTCAAAGAGATCAGAGCAGAAACTCTGCAAAATAAAATTTCTACCCTGAACACAGAGGAACCAAGCTAGAATCGAAATAATCACAGAATAGTCTTCTTTTTCTTGTAGATATTTCCAAAATTTTAGAAAACAAGGAGGAGAATCCCACATGCTAGTAATAAAATAAGTAGGCAGAGGCCAGGTGTAGTTACTTTGATTGTGTTTCTGTGATCCTGCAGTGCCCTGCAGGCGGGGACAGAGAGCATCCTGTGACAGTCCTGGGTGATGCCCCAGGCACAACCTGCACCCTGCACCATTGCTAGGAGCACACAGCTCTGCAGCAAATGCCAACAGCCTGCTCAGGCCCCCAGAAATGCAGAAGATTTCCTTGAAGGAGAGCTACTGCTTCTACTGAAGTTAACCTTTTGTGGAGTTTAATCTTAAAATACCCTTTCTGACTTAATACCTAAGACTTGTATAAATATCAATGCCAGATGATTTCATTAGAAACAAAGTTGATATACCTGGTTACCAGTGTCACCTTGGTTTCCTTTCTCCCCCTGTAAAATATTAGAAGAAAGGTCTCTATTTAAAAAAGACTCACCTCTAAACCATGTAGACTGTGCTTTAATTTAACACAGTAATTACAAGAGAAACATCTAGCTTTTTCTTATACTGAAAGAAAACAAATCACTTTATCTTCATGTACACAAAAAAAGTCCAGAAAGCTATACTAAGAAAGGATTTTAACATTAAAACAATTATAAAAAAGAGTGGATACTCACCTAACAAGTAAAAAATTAAAAAGAAAGTGGATGCTCACATACCAAACAAAAAATTTAAAAATACAACATAATGTGGTGTCAAGTCCAGCAGGATTCTATCTACTCAGTGTATTGAAGTGGAGAGGATGTAGGCAGGAAGGGAGGCAATGTTTCTTATGGGTTAAATTTTAGCTGAATGCACCACTGCATGCATAAGTTATGCAAAACAAACAAGAAAAAAGGTATTTTTTCACCAAAAACACCTCTATATTTAAATTAAATAAAAATATTTAAGGACTCAGCTCCATTTTCACCCACTTGTTTTGCCTCAAAATGTTTAAATTAAATAATAATGGGGGGAATGGCAATCAAATGGTGCAAATGGTGCTTAGAAGTCAGGTACATAGTTTTATCAACTTGTCTGAACACAATCTAATTGACATTAATAATTCATTAATTGACATTAATTGACATAATTGACATTGGAGAGAAACAGGCAATGCATGAAAACTATTCACTCCAATTAACAACACAGGTATAAAATATGTACTCTGAAAATGTGGCCATCTCTCTTCATTAATTGAAAAGGAAACTTAAAGTTATGGGAGATGGCTGTTACTCTGACTCTGACATCTTATGTTTAAATAGACATAAATTAAAATGCTGAACCATGAACACAGCAGTTCATGAAACACAAGACACATATGTAGGGGATGCAAAACTGCATTTAATAAAGAAAACAGAATGGAGATTTTTGGGTTCGTTTTGTCAGATTTCTTGTAAGAGCCAAAACTTTGTGTGTTTGGTTGTTGGGGTTTTTTTTGTTGTTGTTTTTGTTTTGGGGTTTGTTTTTTTTTTTTTGGGTGGGGGGGTAGAAAATAAGAGCCTTTAGTTAAATGTAAACAGTAGTGAAGAGGAGATTTTTGCCATGGAAAATATTTACCTGATTGAAAATCCCAGAACATAAGAAGACATTTATTCCAGCTGTAGTATTTTGTTGTATTGTATTTGAATGTAAAATATTCAGTAGTTTCAAGTTTTAAACTCTTCTATAGTTGAAAGGCTTCACATTTACTGTCAGATGCCCAAACTGCACTTTACTTCCTGAATAATTCCAGTGTGTCATTTGACTTGTAATTCCAGCTAACTTGCATCTTCATATAAAATAAATGACCTTTTCAAAGACTTCTTCAGTTTAAAATTTAGAGAAGTTCCATAAATTTTAACAAAATCATCTTTCACTAAATATGTCTTAGTACAAGTGCCTTACATAACCCCTGGATATTGAATTGAATATATAGTGATAATGAAACTAATTAAAGAATTATTATGACACTGACTCCATGCTCTAGTCAATGTAAGGCATGTCCATTTATGTGTCTACTGACATGTGAAGTACTCTAGTATATGTAAGACATATAGGAGGCATATATGACACTGGACATACAAGAAACATGTGCCTTCTGGAGCAGATGAACTCTACTGGAATATTTCTGCATGGGGTTTTCATAAAACTTTAATTACAACACCACCCTTCTATCTTACTTTTTGCACTTCAACCTTTCTCTTCTTATGAAAGTGAAATGCCTGATTTAATTCTATTTCTCTAATGCCATATTGGGTCTGGCTGAGAAGGAATTAATTTTGTCCATAGCAGCCCTCATAGTGCTGAGCTTTGCAATGGTGGCCAGAAAGGTGTTGATAACACACCAGTGCTTTGGGTATTGCTGAGCAGAGCTCCCTGCAACATCAAGGCTCTCTCTTCAAATCCCTGCCTTTTCCTGTAAGCTAGGGCCAGCCAAGATCTCGGGTGGAGACACAAATTCAGTCTAAGTGGAGAAGGGATTGAGAGACACCCTGCAGAGAAGGACTTATGCTTATTGATAGATGAGAAACTTAACATGACATGGCAATGTGCACAAAAGCCAGCTGCACCCTGGGCTGCATCAAAAGCAGTGTGGCCAGCAGGGCAAGGATGCGATTCTCCCCCTCCACTCCACTCTCCTGAGGCTCTACCTGTGTCCAGCTCCAGGGTCTCCAACATAAGAAGGACATGGATCTGCTGGATCAGGTCCAGCAAAGGGCCATGAAAATCATTAGACAGCTGGAGCATCTCTCTCATAAAGACAGACTGAGAGAGCTGGGGTTGTTCAGCCCAGAAAAGAGAAGGCTTTGAAGAGACCTTAGAGCAGCCTTCTAGCACCTAAAAGGGGCTTAGAAGAGAGCTGGAGAGGTACTTTTCACAAGGGTCTGTAATGACAGGACAAGAGGGAATGGCTTCAAATTGAAACTAGGTTAATAGGAAGAAATTCCTTATTTTGAAGGTGGTGAGGCACTGAGACAGGTTGCTCAGAGAAGGTATGAATACCTCCTCCCTGTAAGTGTTCAAGGCCAGGTGGATGGGGCTTTGAGTCATCTCATCTAGTGGAAGGAAGTGTCCCTGCCCACGACTTGGGGGTTGGAACAAGATGACCTTGAAGACATAACCATTCTATGGTTCACTGACATAGCCAGGACAGATGACCTAAACTGAAAGGGATATTCCATACCATAAGATGTCTGCTCAGCAATAAAAGCTAAAGGCAAGGTGAAGGAAAGGAAGTTTCATTATTGTGACACGTCTTCCAAACCTCTATATGTACTGAAGTACTGCTTCCTGGGAATTGGTAGGACAACACATACTGACAGGAAGCAGAGAATAAATATTTCATTCTACTTTGCTTCCACACATGGCCTTTCCTTTTGCTTTATTAAACTGCCTTTTTCTTGACCCGTGAGCTTTCCCCCATCTTATTTTCTTGTTTTCCCTGCCCTGCTTAAGAAGTGAGTGATGGAGCAGCTTGGTGGACACCTGGCATTCATCCAAGGTCAACTCACCACAAATCACATCAAGGGGTGTTTCATCAAGGATAAAGCCCTTCACATCAAGGGCTTTATCCTTCAGAAGAAAATTTTCAGGATGGACGTATTATTGTTTTAAATGTGTCCAACTGTTATCTAATAATAATGATGCATTTAGAGAAAGGATTTTGTAAAATAATGATCACTCATAAGAAAAGAACTTCCAAAAAAAGATGCAATTAATGTAAAACTGGAAAAAATTACTTACCTTTAATCCCTGGGTACCAGGAATGCCTGGGTAGCCTGGTTCACCTGGAGCCCCTGGTACGCCTAGATCTCCCTGAGTAATACAATAGCTTTGTGTCAGTGATGTGCTGAGTGTAAAAACACACATTGCATGTTTCTCAAGGCCAAATTATACTCTTTGCCTATGATATTTTAAAATTTTACAAGTGAAGATGATTGAAATATCTGAAGGATTTTTGAAGGGATGGTGAATATAGAGGAGCTGCATTCAATATCTATTTTTATTGTCCTTTAATAGAGTTGATGTTTCAAAATAACACAAAAAATACTACCTCATGTAACAACTTGAGGTTTGCAGGTTTGAACTCAATGAATATCTGATTTTCACAGCCTAAAATCTAGTATAAAATTAGTAAGAATAAGTCATCACATTGATTTTGATGCAATGTGATGGTAACTAATGTTTTACTGTGAAACAAACTGCCTTATAATTAACCAGGGGAAATAATGGAAAGTTAGTAAATCATGAAGAAATAAATTAATCTCTTTTCAACTAGAACACTTCCAGAATCATATTTACCTTGGCTCCTGAGGATCCTGGTTTCCCCTGTATTCCTGGTTCACCTTTATCACCCTATATAACAATGTGGCAGATACATCATTATGTTTTGTCACATGTGGTATGTCTAGCAAACATAAACAGTCACTCTTGAGAAACTGACTCTTAAAAATGGGCCCACGTAGTGACTGAAAGGCTGAAGTTCTTCTCCATTACAGGCAGCCTGAAGGTTTAACTTTCTGTCAGGAAAGATGAGCTACTGATAACAAAACCTGATCTGCCAGCTTCTGCATACCTGTCCCATCTCCACCTGCCTCATTTGCCTCACACAGTCACAACAAGTTTGTGTGTACTGACCTCACATTTCCATCATCTTATTTAATTGTTGAAGTCAAAATACTTATTTATGTTCTGGCTTTTATCACAGCCTATGGAATTTGACATATATTCAGCACAAGGATTTGCATTAAATCTAAGAATTATTGACTACATAATGATGGACTCCTGTAAGAATGAGCTTATTAAGAATGATTCTCTCAGAAACAGCTTATATTCTAAGTGGGATAAGTATACAAAATAAAAGCATTTTTCACAGACAAAAATACAGCTAATTCATTTTTAGTTGTATCATAGGTATTCAACTTTCTTGACCATAGAAAACATTAATACTTTAAAAAATGTTACTGTCAGTGTACAATTATAAATAAATGCATGTACACTTTTGGATGTAGAATAATGTATGGGGGAAAGGGATCTAAATGTAAATGCAAAGTTAGGGAAATGGATTCTGTATTCCTAAATATTCTCTAGGACATACAATTCAATACTTACAATTCAATCCAAAACTCATTTTGGATTAAATTAAAAAGTTACACTAACCAATCTGAATTTGGTAGTATTTATTTTAGCTTTGGAGAACATTGGTAAAATTAGTTCTTGCTGTAGCTGCAGTGCAATCAATAAAGTTACATCTGAAATAAGTTTGGCTCCTTGGGTGGAAGAAACAGCACATAACATCATTGAATACAATTAAAATATAAATAAATGTAACATGGGAAAGTTCAGATGTATATTGAGAATTATCTGGTTTCCAGCATTGCAGAATATTTTCCAAGACTGTAAAGCTGAAACAAAGTCTCATGACCATTTCCACAACTGTTAAAAACCTCACAGGATGAGAGGCACCATTTACTGAGTTATATTAACCTCTCTTGAGACTGAACTATCATTAAAGGTAACACAGGAAAAGTCATACAGCTGCTCATCAATATTCAGTACACCAAAAAAAGAGCTACAAAATCCTGGCATTGTCAGATCAAATTTGCATACAAAGCAGTCGTTTATCAAAGTCACAAGCAAATTGAGTCAAATACTTACCTTAGGCCCAGGAGCTCCAGGAAGACCAAATGAACCTTCTGGTCCCATCAAACCCTATTTATTTATGAAAAAGAGACATTTCTGTACTAAAACAGAGGAATTATGAGCTTGGTATTGTATTAGTAGGATCATTATTCTATTTCTTTAGTTATAAAGAAATATGTTCTATTTCTTTAGTTATTAAACAGTAAAGACAATGTTTTTTATCTTATTACTACACAGGCTATAGTTTTGATAGAGTACAGTGGATTATTTAAACCTTCTATGGTCTAATAAAGGGCTACTGTGCAATAGGAAAAATCATACAGCAGTAATGAACAGAGCTGTCATGGAATACTCCTGAGAGAAACAATTCTCCAACTCAAGACCCAGTCTGTAATGCATCCTTAGTTATAACTGAAAGTGACACAAAAGTTTCTTGGGTTCTCTTTAGGGCTTCCAAAACCAACAAAAGTATTTGTGGCATTTCATAATTCTCCTTTCTGACTGTGTGTCCCTCAAAGGTTGCCATAACTTGACCCATTGTGCAAATTTTGCGGAGATTTATCAGGAGCAGTTAACTTTTGGGGCCACACCTTTGTATCTTCTGCAGAATCTTCACAGTTAAACTACTCATTCAAGAATTCAATAGCTTCTGCCATTTCAGATTATGACACTTCAGCACATGTACAAAGCCAAAATAACCTCTTGGACTCCACAAATGGAATCACATTTATGAAGGCATGTTTAGATGTATGTTCCCTACATAAAATTAAGAGTTAAAGAGTATTAAATCATCAAAGGGTTGACTTCCTTAATTTCTGTTTAAAGCTAGTTTCAAGTATACTTCAGAAAAGAAATCCTTCTTTGAAATTATACTTTCCAGGAAGGAATTCCCATTAATCACATTTTCCACATCTGGTGTTAACAATTCTCTGTTTCACCACTTTGCCTCTCTTCACTTTTAGTCTAGAACTGTATGCATAAAATCGATATATTATTATTGTTTTACTTGGACTTGCTTAAATACTGTGAAATACAATCTGCAATAAGAGCAGCAAAAAATAAAAACATTATGATACAGAAACTCAAACAATTAAATAAGGCCTGGAAACCTAACCTGTCAGAGATTAAATGTTATCAATTATTCCAACTGATAATATTTTCAAAATTCACTGTTATTGTTGTTATTTAATCTCTGCTTTCATACAAATCACCCTCCATTTAGTAACAAATATTAGGAACAATTCACTCTCATGACATTATCTCAAACTTCTTTCAAAAGTTACATGTAATCAAAAACAGATATAATTTCTCACACAGATAACAACTCAGCTTTGCAAAAAAAAAAAAAAAACTTTATTTGTTTAAAACAAAACTAAAACTTAAAGGGTGTCTTTGTTTCTACAATAGAAGAGAAAATTCAGAATACCTAAAACAAGAAGTAATTATCTGCAGCCATGGTTTTCAGAATTTCATCAGTTGTCTGGTATTTTACCTGTGCTTTACAACTAACCAAAGATTAAAACAAATTAACCACAGATTAATTCATGTTTCTTGCCTGCTTTGTGATAAGAAAATACTGGTCACCAAAACCTTCCATCAATAAATATAGCAACTTGTTCTTTAGGCCATAGACACTCTACCACTTCACTAGATCATTTCTAGTGAAATCCACATCAGTCTTTGGGTTACAGAAGTGACATATGCTCACAAAAAATGTCCCTCATTCTATCTTATGCAAAGCAGAAATACTATAGGCACAGAATAGCTTCTTTTTTTAAAATTAAATCAACTGTGCATATATATCCGCATTGACCTGCAAACACACACCAGAGAAGGCAAATGAGGAAATACATTTAGTAGAATTAAAGGTCAAGAATACATCTGCAGGAAAAGGAGAAATAAAGTCCATTTTTCCTGGTTTCCTTTCTTACACTTTCAATACTAGACCATATTTGACTTCTTTTGTTTAAAAAATTACATGGAGACTACTAAATTACATCAGCACACTGCAAGAAGGAAACTTTCAGATGCAATATAGGAAAAGCTTGTGAATATAATCTGAAAACTATATAAAATTAGAAGAGAAGAGAATGTCCTGAACAAAAATGTAGAACAATTCAGGGACATTAAATGTAGCATTATTGCCCTATTTTGCAGAGCTGACATTATATGTCAGGTAAATTAATAAATTGCTGTTGTTGGCAATGCAATAGGGATAGTCATTACTGAAGAAGAGCTTGTTACTGAAAAACTTTCCCAAGCTATTAATAGACCATCCACAAGCTTTCCATCTGTGTTTTCTGGAACAAACATATTCAGTGTGACTAATAGAAGGAAAATCCCACTATCTTTTCTGGTTTAAATTCCCTAATGCCATATAATACATTCAGATATTCCATGCATCAATCTCCTACTTAATTTATCAGGTGACAAAAAAAATACTTTAATGAATTGACAAGAAAGAGGAATAAATTATTTTCAAGTGTATCACAAACCAGATGTTATTTATCTACATAAAATTTGAAGAAAATATGGTAGGCGAGTTAAATAAATATAAGCACTTTGGAATCCCACAAGGCTTTATTGGAGTTGATGATATAGCCTTCCCTCTGGCATTTTGCTCAATTTTGCTCAGAAAGAAATGGAGAAAGAAATTCCAGTAATAGGCCATAAAAATAGTTAGGAGGCACAGGTGAGAGAACAAATGTTCATGTGTTAACTAAGAGTAGGGACATTTAAACTTCCAGTTCAGCCAGTGTTTCAACAACTGCAATAACTGATTGTCAAGGAGATCTATTTTTTCCAGAGATCTTTAGGAGGTAGCTGGAAAAGTCCTCAAAGTTCATGAAAAGAAAATCAACCAGTGTATTTTACATAAAAAGGGCTTTCTGACAGCTGTGATTTTGATTGTGCCTGTGGTAGTCAGGAAAGGAAGAGATGACGTTTGGATAGGGGGTAAGTGTATACTGTGTAGGAAATTCAAAATGTACTGGATGATAGAGTAGCCCATAAGTTTTAAAATTCCAAACTAATTTCAGGTTCTGTCTCTAACAAAAGCTACATCAGTGAGAGAACAGGGAGAGGGAGAGGGAGAGGGAGAGGGACAGGGACAGGGACAGGGAGAGGACAGGAGCCATACCATGAGGAACTCTCCAGCACACCAGTCTATAAATGATGCTTAGGTTAGTAGTTACTTTCATACAAAGATGGCTCATTTGGCATGCAGTGACATGCAATTACCTGTAATTGCACATACCAAGATGGTCAAACATATGTGTTGTTAACCTCCATCCAAACAAGGATTCTCTTGAGAACAGAGAATACTGCAGTGGGATGTAAGCCCAAGTAAATTTTGATTTCAGGTCTGACCTTACGCACTCTAGAAGATGGTAACCTTAGCTAAGATGTTAAAGAGATTAATCAAGATAGGATTAAAAGATGCATATTGAGATCCTTTGGCATCCTCTTCCTTCAAGGTTACTGTCATCCAACCAAGTGAGGCACAAGCCACCACAACACCCCTGCAGTCACTGAAAGTGGGAAAGAATGGTCCCTGAAAAGAATATTCCTGTCATGCAAGGAAAGGTAGGTACTATGATGGTCCTAAGAGTGTGACAGTACAGACTGAGAAATTAATATCAAGGTGCTTTTAGAGAACCACTGAGTATTCTGTATTTGTCCTTGAAGATATAAATATGTACTACTTCTACTTTTAACACTATAAAGGGACATCAGAACACCCTTTGTCTCTCAAAATGGATGAAATCCAGCCTCAATATTGTATGTTAAGGAGAAGTTCACTGATGAAGATTTTCATAGAGAAAGACCTCAAAAAATGATGGGAGAGATAAATCATGAGACAGACAAGTTATTAAACTGAAAAATACAGTCTTTTAACAACCATCAGAATCCAAGAACTCACCTCTTGTCAAAATATCCAGAAGCTTAAAGTAATGGCAAGGGTAACAGAAAAAAACAGTTCTCAGCTTTCAGCCAGAATTTTCATGCTGCAAATATGTCATTGAGTTAAAAACTTACATTTACCATAGCCTTGTCTTTCCCACCTGCAAATGCTAGTTTGCTCCTGTATTTGCCATTATATGTTTGTTTATGACAGGCATAGAATGGCAACAGCACAATTATTTGTTCAAAATAACAAAATTTTGAAACTTACAGTATCTCCTGGTGACCCTTTTGCTCCTGGTTGACCTGGCGGTCCAATTTCACCCTGTATTTTTTACATAAAGAGAAAAATTCTATAACTAATATATGTATACTTTACATTTTTTTATAATTTTTAACTATGCAGATTTAATTAGTTAATATTGTTTCTCAATGTATTAGGAAATTAGCATGGTTCCTTTTAAACTAGTCATTCCTTCTAGAGTAGTTGAAGTAAAACCTAATAAGAGATTTTTAAACATGCCATGAATTGTCTCCATTCTTTTGCAGCATGATTTGATGTCATAAATCCCCACTATGAAAATTCTTCTCTGAGCCTAAACCCTTAGTTTGGAATGGGTATATACATTATAGATTTTAACTGTGTTTTGAACAACTAATAGTACCTTTTGTCCTTTTGCTCCTTGATTTCCAGGAATTCCAGGAATTCCCTGGGAAGGAAAAAGAAAACCTTTTAAATGTAGGAAATAATTTCACCAGAATTTTTTTGCATTTGCCTAAATGATTTAGGTTCAAAATATGGGCAGGAACAAATAAAACAAAACAGAACATAAAATAACAAAACAAAACAAACAACAAAAATACAAAAAAAAAACCCAAAACAAAACAAACACAACAAAACATAAAACCAACAACAAAAAAACTCAAGAATAACAAAATCCCTCAAAGCACCAAAAATACATAGGAGAAAAAGTTTCAGCTAGAAACATGCAGAGTACTCTAGGGATATAGTGAAGCACTAAAGTTGAATTGTTCCCCACTGCTTTTGTTGCAGTAGCCTATGTCTAGTGCTCAGCAGGCTCATATGCTCTTGCCTGCCCCAAAACCCTGACTGACACTCAGAAAGGAACCATTTTACATTATCCATAAGATTTCCCATGTAAGTTAAAGCAAAAGCCCTGGTCAATGGGACCATCAGCACGACAGATCATATTATCTAAAATACAGTGATTTTAAAGTGACAGATACAGTTTTCCTTGATGCATGTTCATAAATACTTGAGGATCTCTGCCATTTCCTCAGCACCATTACTCATTCAGCTCTACAGTATATCTCACATTTTTCTAACAGTGATCACTTAATCAAATGTGATTTAGGTTAAAACAGGACTTCGTATATGCTTAATGCAGAAGCCTACATTCAGTTAGTCTATTTTTTCTCTCAAGTTAAAACTATTCAAATTTTTTGGACAGATTATGTTCGTACTTGTACCATAACTAATCTGCAGCAAGAATTTGGCTTACAGACTTTACATTTTAATCTAATATTGAAAATAACATGTTAGAGTGAAGACAAGAGCAGTGTTCTAGACACCACTGAAACAAATGTATTCTATGGGAACAAAATAACATGAATGTAACAACTATAACCTAATAATTTCCATATGAATTACATCTGTGCAAAAGATAGCCCCATTGTTTTGCAGTTTACACCCGCTTTTAGTAAATAATGACCCTACAAAGTAGAAACAGTTCATTGGTGAATGGCATATGAGTTAACAATTACATCCTGAGCATTTTACAGACCATCAAAAATCCAACGTATCTATCAATACAGGAAGAGATCAAATAATGCAATAAAAAGAACTTGAAAATAATGCCTCATACTGAGACTTCACTCACATTATGTTATATAACTCTTCTTAACTTTTGTTAAAACTTCTTAGATCTTTTGCTCAAATAAAGAGATGGGAAATAGGGCATGTTTGTCACCACATTTAGGAATTTCCAGACCCATCTGTCAGTTCTCAATATAATTATTCAATATAATTATAATATTTAATAATTTAGGGGTTTTTTCTGTAGCTGTAAAATATAAAACCAAATTACGAATGTCTGTAGACCTAATATAAACAAGAATTTAATATATGCTTAAAAACATCCCACTAGGCAGAGACTTCCCATTACATTTCTGTGCAATTTGAAGGGTTCAGTTCCGCACACTCATCCAACACAACAAATGATTTACCATTATATGAGCGTGCCTACAAGAAACACAATGTCCTGCTGAGCTGTGTTGATCTTTCTTGGTTAAAATAAATCACTAGTACACAACATTTAATTTTATATCAGCAACAAAGAAAGATGAAACTCCAAGAACAACAATTGTAAAACTAAGTCATCTTTCCTTTCTTCCCCCTTCACTTTTTTTTCCCCTTTCTGAATGATTCTTCAGTACTGAGGCATGTGGAAATTAGACCCTTAAGTCAGTGGAGAGCTGATCTAAACCCTTAAAATTTTTGTATGGTTCATTAACATTCACTCAGTTAAGAATGAATATATCACTTATGCTGATGTAAGTGGTTTCCAGAGTACATGGGGTGGAGATTTTCAGTTACTCTCCACATGCAGACTGGCACTAAAGGAGAATAAAGTGTCTAATTCGGTAATAAAGAATGAGTATTTCCCATTAGTTATTTTTCTGTGTAGCTTCTATGGTTAAGTAATTACAAGGACTAATTTCAGCAGGATCAGTTCCAGAATACCTAAAAAATTAAAATTGGTTGTTTTGTGATTATCTATCCCAATCTAGTACTTCCATTTACATGGATAATCTCTAGTTATACCAATTAGAATTATTTCCACTTTCTCAGAAGACAATTTAAAAAGGTAGTTTAGATTTCAAGAGTTTCTTACCTAACTTCTAAGTCAAAAGCCAAATCTAGCTTTGGAAATGTGTCTAGTTTCCAAACAGAGATTTCATTCACAATACAAATCCTTAGAATCTGAGCATATTTTTTTTATTTTTAGTTCCATAAACATTCTGAACAAAAAGTTATATTTAATAAGATGACATAATACTAACTACGCTGTCAAAGAAACCTTATTTTAATTATCAAAAAATGCATTCTAACTTTAAAATATGAGACAAAGCAATTCATTTTACTCCATTTGTAAGACAAAAAAAAATAAATTTTAAGAGTATATTGCAACTAAAATTATCACAAATGCCTGTGTTTAATCAAAACCTAATATGAAACACATTCATCATGCAATTTTTCTTCCACTTAGGGAAAAACAATGTTTGGAACTGCTACAAATGGGAAAATGGCCACCCACTGGGAGTAATAGAATCAATACTGTGAAATAGTTCATGATTCACTCGCCTATAGAAAAAAAAAACAAAAACCCTGCCTTTGGGGATGTCCTTTGCAAAGCTATTGAGCACATTTTGTTCATATAAAATATGAAAAGAAGCTGTAATTCCAAAGTTTCTTTTTCCTTGCCTTTCCAGAAAATTCATGTTAAATGGTTTGTATATATCACATATACAGTTGTAATAACAATAGAAAGTAGCAGTACATTTCTAGCCAGAATATCTAAAATTCAAACCATCGAATGTGCTTTACTGATTTCTGTCCTTGTGTGAGTTGGAGAGTTTCTATACTTTGAATCGGTTAATTTGTTCCCCTTTTTCTTTTACATCAACTTCATGAAAGGTTTATTCTTCAAGTATTTCTTCAAATTTAAAAAATAAGTTAATCACAAGTACTGCCTCAGTTCTTTCAGCATCACCAATCTGACTTCATCAATTATCGCCACTTCATTCCAATGCCTTCCTCCTTTATTTGAAATTTTCTCTTAAATGGGAATTCTTCCCTTATCCCATAAAAGCTTGTTATATTATTCATTATTCATTATTTTAGCCTTTATCAGCAAGTACTATAATCACATAAAATGTAAAGCCAGCAAGATAGTCTAGCAAATCTAATTCCTTGGTTTAAATTCCATGTTTATTCTAAAAATTCTTAACTGCAGTTTTATCACACACTGCTGAGTTTGTGCCTAAAAATGAATGTCATCATGTACCTGTTTGGCAGCTAACTAAGATTTTGGAGACTGGGTAAGGACTGCTGTCCTTATCCTTTACTCAGCCTCTGTTGCTTGTTTAATCATTTATCTTCTACCCTGTCTCACCTATGTGTACCTAGAAGCCTGTCAGCTTTCTAAGGTCTGGTTAGGCCTGGGGAGGCTTTGCAGGATAACCCCAGGACTTAAAGTGACACTTGACTGCTATGTAGATAAATGAGATAATCTCTAGTGTCACTGATGGTGCTGTGGGATTGCAGATCTACCCTTTGAAAAAGATGTCACTCTGCTCTAAAAAGTGTGTCGTGCCTGCCAGCTGCTGCAGTTGTCCTCACACAACTCCAATGGCTCTTGGTGGCCATCCCCAGGCAGCCAAATCCCAAACACCTCGATATCTACTTCTGTCTCAGCATCACACTGCAAAATGGAGCTCATCTCAGTATGCAACCAAATCCCTGGATGCAGACTTCCTCAGCTGCAGCCTGCACAGCTGGGACTTCAGAACACCCAAAAGCATGAATTTGTTTCTGTTGTGATCATGAACCTCAATTATGACAGTTATAAAATTCTATATAAATATTCTATTTTATTCCAGTTTCAGCAATTTAAATAAATCTTCCATTCTTTGATAATATCTGGCAGATAGAATGGATTTAACTATAATAGAATGGAACTGTAAGAACTGAACTGTAAGAGGAAAATGTTTTCACAATCCCTGGAAAAATTTTCCTGTAGTTTTCATTAATCATGAGGTGTCTATTTTTGTGTTGGATTATATTAAACAGATGGACTTTCTTCCATGCAGCCCCACAAAAAAATCCTTTAAGGAAATTGCCTAGGGCCTCATATACCATTTAACTAGATGTAAGCATTTTTACTTAAGACACAAGATACATTTCTCAAAATATTTCCTGCTTTTTCTAGCGAGTACCAGGATTATTTTCATCCCCCCTTATGGTTAATTTTGTACTTGCAAACAACAGAAGAAACCTTGCAGAAGACCTTTTTAAAGAATAAAACAAAACCTATTTTAACCTTAAAATTAGTATATTTTAGCACATTTTTATTCTTTATTTTCTGCTGCTGTCTTTATTGTTCCACATTTCTTCAGTGCCTAGTAGGACAGGATACCCTATTATGTAAAGTAGGCATTTCTAGGCTATATGTAATGTATCCATAATCATAAAATTTTATCTCTTCTCAGGAAAACGTGAAATTATATATAGAGTATTTCCAAAAGCTATTTTTTATGAGCAAACTGCTTTGCAGTCAATTCCCCAGCTAGATGTAGAGAACTTTAGTATACTTGTCTTTATTATCTTATTTTCTTCTGATAAAAAGATGTTTTTTTCTAGCATATATGAGTTCTTTAATTTATTATTCAATCAAATGGTTCATTCTACTCTGAAAAGTATGCAATTCTGAGATGACCCTAAAGGGTCTTATATAAATTACAGCAATAGAACAAGATAAACAAAAGAGATCTATCTATCCATATGTTCCCATCATCCCTTTTAAACACCTGGAAAACTCAACTCTTTATGTATCCTTATTAGAAAAAGCCTGCTTGATGATACATGAGAGATTTACTAGAGACAAGCAAAAAAGTACAAGTCAACTCATAAGTTGGATGAAAGTACAACAATCAAAACACTTTTTAAAGGATTATAGCAAATCCTTGATAATCCTAATAAAATAAAAGAGACAAACCAAATTTGGATAATGTATAAAACTGGAAAAGAAACTCAACAAAGCAGAATCTGCTACTACTGAGTAGTTGCAATTGATGAAAGAAAAAAAAAAGGGCTACATACAAAGAAGCATTCCCACAGACATAATGACTATCCACCAGACCAGCACAGCAGCTTTAAATTAAGTTCAGGAAAGGAAAAAGCATTACCAAGATCTTTGTAGTTATAAGACTGCAGTTTTCAAACACTTTTTTGGCAAATCAGTTATTAGCAATAAAATGCACATGTTAAATGTGGAACAGAGTGACCCCTATTGCATTGCCAACACCACGGACCTTGGAAAACTATACTCCAAAATCTGGAAATACTAATAGAAAATGAAAACTATGTATATCTTGACACAGGCTGAAACTGGTGTTACTCTTGTTTCTTGTAAAGAACCCTCAAAAGACTCAGACTTGCCAAACCCTCATGGATCCAAAGGCAGGCAGACAAAATTGAACTCCCAGCCCTGCAGGTGACACCACGATGCCCTTCCTCTGCCTATGGTGATCAGCCTTAGAGATTGTGATAACCAACATCCCATCTGTCAGAAATCCTGCAAACTTCTAAATGCTGACAAACTGACCCACATTTGACACTTAAACACGCTGATACTCAAGCAGTTACAAGCCGTCAAAATTCCTAAAAATTTCTCCACCACTTAAATTACAGGGAAAAACTTACGAAGGTCACGGCGCTTGAGCACCTTACACACACGAGACTGGGCAGGCTGAGGCCAGCAAAGCCTCCCCAAAGGGCACGGACTCTGCTCTGCTCCTTACACCCACCACATAACCAGAGTTCTGTCCTCACAGGTCACACTGATGCAGTTTTCAGCCACATCTCTCTCCCACAGTAAGGAACCACTCAGTCAAATTAGCAGTGAGTAAGTTTAATAATAAATCATTATTTTTTTTTTCTTTTAAAATATGGTGCATTCTGTGAAATTGGTCACAGAACACAGCAAAAGAAAACAGTAAAGCTGTGTTCTAAAAGGGATTGTAAAATTCCTACAGAATTGGTCCATTGCTGGCTATTAAGGATGAGCCAGCCTGCATTTTTGGCTAAGAAAGTCCTAAAGCTCTGACAGAGAGTATCTGGCAGTAAATAACAGGTGAAAAAAAAATTATTTTATATATGTTTCTATCTATTCCCAGAGAAAAAGTTCTGTGATAATTCCTTTAGTCCAAGTCTGTTTGGCAGCTGTTACCTGTTTAAGAAATAGCTAAGAAAAATTGGAACAAAGGCTGGGACAAAACCCTTCCAGAGCACAAAGAAAATCTCACCTTGACTCACTCAGCAATCATTAAGGCTAAATTTAATTACTAAAACTAACTACTAAAGCAAAAAGTATTTTGCACAATAAGAGGCAAAGGTTGCTTCTTAAAATGGTTTAATAATATTAGCAGAAATAGTAGTTAAATTTTGCAAATGGATTTAAATTCACTCTTATTAAAGATCATGGTGTTTTGTTTTGCTTTGTTTTGTTATGGATCAGAAGCCAGACTGTATTCTGACAAGACTTTCCATAGCTTCAATTCACAATAATTTTAGTATGGAAAGATTAAAAAAAATAAAACACTTACTGTGCCACATTTCCCTAAATTTTATAGCACTATATTTACTTGAGTGTCTGAGACTTGAGTATCAGCTTCTCAATTCCACATTTAAAACTGTTTGTGGACAGGAATAATGCAGTGCTCTTGATCAAGAAGGTCACACAGAAGAAACACGAGTAACTAAATACTTTGACAGCCCAACTACCACTTGAACATAAAACTAACAAAGCAGCTCTGCTACAAGTTGTTTGTTTTTCTCTTGTGTATTTTCTGCAGAGCTTCAAATAAAGTAACTTTTATTAATCCAAGTATGTAAACTGCCTAAGACAGTCAAAATAAAAATGGCCGCTTCTATTTGAGACACATATTTAATGATGAGTTGAATGCAGATATCAGTTTCACTGTAGAAAAAATTATATGAAAGAAATAGAATAAGTATAGACTCATACTTGACTATATGAGGTGAAATGAAAACCATTCTGGGTAATTCTCAGAATGGAGGCTGTAGATTTGATGCCAGATACAGCACTTAGAGCTAGATACAGGTAGAGGGCTTTGAATCACCGCCCTGACCACAGTTCTCAAGGAAGCTGTAACTCAGACCTTCTGAGGACTCAGGTACAACAATTTTTTCCTCTGGCTTCTCCCATGTTGAAGAAGAAGGAACACTAGCTAGAAAACTGGCTATACTGTTACTACTCTGTTGAAGTTGGATCAGAGTCAATCATCCTTTTGGTAAACCTCTTTCGATTTGTGGCTAAGTAACTTACCATAAACATGTTGTGAAGCATAGAAAAGAACAGCAATGTGCAAATGAAATCAACTGAAATAATAAATATTTATGTATTCTACATTTTAACTGAGTGTCTTCCTCATTCATACTCTACTCTCCATGTTTGGTTTCTAAGTATAACAATAAGCTGGGGGAAGATTCTGCTTGGTCTTCAGAGTCACTGGAAATTCCAGCAGATATCTACCTAAGTCATAAAATGTTAAGAAGAAAATTGAATGGCAAGAATAAAAAGAGATGTTGTTCTTTAAAGATTAATCAGAACATGTGAGACAAAGATTACTGGAAGTATAAACATCAACTTTCCGGGTACTAACAGGTCAGATGCCAGCCCAATACACAACATATACCAGCCCAAACATTCTCTTCAAGCCTTTTCTCTTCAGAAAAGCCTTTCTTTGTTGAATGAAATTACCACATGCATTCAGGAATGCTCTAAATATTACTACTGACATCAGGTGGAACCAAAAGAATGGAAATGAGTCCTTCTTTAAATATCACATCAAAGGAAATGAATGTTGAGCACTTCAGGTATATTTACTTTATTCCATTGTACCATCTAACTTCCAAGATCTTTACTAGTTATTTTTAGCAGGTTGAAATAACCAGTTACAGGTACATATACACACACCCACGTTCTATTGCTTTAATTCTTTAATTAAAGCCAAATCAACAACCCCACTTTTAACTGATACTTGAGAAGAAGGAAATTTCTGATAAAGAACATAGGATCAATTTACAGTTGTGTGGATTTATCCAGTCAACTTTTCAAAAATTTACATTTGATCAAGTCCAGTGACTTTTTAGAATGTCTTTTTCTCAATCCAAGAAATAATATGTTAAGTAATATACTTGAAATATATCAGTACATCATTTACTCAAAGTAACAAAAACAATTCATCAGAAATGTTTTTGAATGATAATCTGTTGTAGCTACCTGATGTTTTCCCACTTAAAACACATTGTAATATTGTATATTTATCATGTTAAAATGCCAAAGAAACAATTTCTATAGGAAAACCCACTGCAATATTAATACTAAGAAAATATAGTTACTGGTACTGAGAAAAAAGGTAGTGATGTGTGTAAGCATGTGCACATCACAGTCTCTGCAATTTCCAAAATGCACAAGCATTTAAATAGGCATACATTTATTCATATTTTTGGGGAATATTACCATGAGAGATTATATTGGATGTGTAATGACTACATCCATACCACCAAATTTATTCACTCTGTTTCAACCCAGATCCCTAGACTCCTTCTAAGCCAAGCTGAAAACATGACAGCTAAAGGCTCAAGCTACATATCATCCCCTTAGGGGGAAAAACACAGGTGAAGCAATATGTGTCTTACTCTAGACAGAATAAGCTTATGCCAAAGCACTTCATCTGGCAATTAAAGCTCACTTTTTACAGAGTACAGATAATCAAGATGAATATCGAACTTAAAGTCTCTATGAGAAAATTTCCAAAAATACCCCGAATTATTTTAATGCTTAGAAGAAGTTGGACTCTTCACAAGAGCCAGTGGGTTTGTGTATAAATAGGTCTAGCTCATTGGAATCATTCATGGAATACAAATAAATCATAACTACCACTAATTTTGTACTTGGAAGTCAGTTACTGCACTTTTTAACAAAGCTGCACCTTCAAGTGCTCACTGTGGGACAATTCTTTCAGAATCATACTGGTTTAATACTCTTTTCCAGTTTATAAAATATTTAAAAACTATTAAGGGATATTTTAACAAAATTATAAGCACATGTTTACTAGAGCATAGCTCATCAAGTCAGTAGAAAGATTTTAAATTGTTACAACACATTTGCTAGAGATACTTCTATTTCTATGTTCACAAAACATCAGCAATAGAGGAGAAATGCTGGCATCTAACTTCTATCAGCATATGAATCACTAAAAAAATTGCCAGCCATAAGAAGGCCACTATTGCATGCAAGTAGAAAACAGAGTACTTATTCTGAGTAGCATTTACAACTACTTATAGCATATGACATTCATGTCCACAATGGGTTTACAACTAGAGTTCCTTTCATATTTCCTTACAACTTTTGAGAATTTCCCTTCGTTAACATTGCACTTATAAAACAGTCTTAAAGAAATGTTAGCAGGGATGCCACCTCTTCTCTACATCATTTTCCAAAATTATCAAATTTAAAATGGCATTAGCTGAAAAAAGTAATAAAAAATACTTTCCCAAGTCTCTGTAGACAAAACAAGGACAAGAAAGATATTATAATTATAGCAAATTAATATACTAATGTAATTGCACTGTGTGAGGAAATAATTTTTAAAATTAGAAATCATGATGATTATGCAGAGAGTGTGAATTAGTTGGGAGAGAACTGTAAGCTTTATAACTTAGAAAAGCAGGCATTATTTTCCAAGCAGCATTAAATTAGTGGGTCCAAGTTTATTACAGCATTTATTGTGGCCCCAGTCCAGGCTGAATTCAACGGGAATCTTTCCACTGACTTCAACAGACTTTGGACCAGCACCTATGCTGTATTGTCTTATAGCATCTTTGTCAACTGGGAATAATAAAGTAACTCAGATTAACCTGCCTGAAGTTCTAGATGTCTTCTAATTACCTGTTTCATTACAATTCTCATATTTATCTTCTTAACAGTAATTAACTGTTCCATATATATAATGTTGAATTAATTTAGTTAAAATAACTTCTCAGTCAGAATGAAGATAACCTAGGTTGAAAATAATGTTAGCTCTAAAAAAATACAGCTACCTAGAAGTTATACTTGACGGGAAAACCTGCATTCAGTCTAAGAAACCTGTTTGAGCTTACAGCACTATGTAATTAACAAATGATTGCTGGGAGTATTGTGCAGTCAAAGCTGTCATCTCCCCCTTTCTCAAGTGAGAACAAAACTAACAACATCTGTTACATGACCCAGGCACTCAGAAAGTCATCAGCAAGACTCTGCCCTGTCTACCTCAACAATTTAGATATTAGAAGAAAGAATAAAGAAACAGTACCAAAAGGTACATTCAACTAACCAAACCTAGTTGTAAAGAAATAATGATGCATGCCACATGCCTACAAAAATCATAATTTTCAGCTGTTTATGAATAAAAAAAAACAACTCACCCAACTAACAACTTTTTTTTTTTTTTTAATTTACAGGTAAAGGTCAGAATTTTCAAAAATAAATAGGTGTTCTTTTGAGAGCAAAATTTGCAGAGAAAATGCTAGTTTTTACATCCCTTATGATTGTAATGCTGACACCTTTGAAACGCAGGCCACCAGAGCTCAGGTCCTACTATCAAGGCATCTCAGACTAGTAGAAAAGCATGTATATCAGATAAGAAACTATAAATTTTGATAGACTCACAGCAACCACTCTGTTGAGTATCCTGATCACTTTCCTCTTAAAAAGTGACAGGAAAAATATTTTTCTTTATAGACTATTTATATAGACAGTGCTATTTTATAGCAGGACCTAATTTAAGGTGATATAAAATCTGAAGGAGTATTTAGTGCTCTGAAATATTCCCACAAGTAATAAATTCACACAACACATGATCTTTTGAGCACTGGAAACACAACAGGATCTTTATACTTTAACCTCTGAAGAGATTAAAAGTAGAAATTCAAGAATCAGACTAGGTGGATAAAAAATAAAGTAATAGTTTCAGAAAAGAATTTTTTCACAAGGCCTACTAAGCAGATTTAGGTTTGCTTTTATCCTAAGTACTTCATAATTCAGTATCTAAATGCAAGTACAAAACACAAATGTTGAGTAAATGGCATATTAGTACCTAAAATTGGTACATATCAACATAACATCAACATTAGAAGCAACAAGAAAAACATTACATGACATAGAGGCAAATAATAGTAACAAAAAAACTCCAAACTTTTTATGCATTCTACTATATAACTAAGTAAGGATTGTTTTTCCCTTTTTTCCTGTTTCTATCAATCTCAGCATAGCTATTAAATGCAGTAGAATCACATTAACTTTGTATTTGCTTTCCAAACATACAGGATATCTGGCCATACCAGTTTGTTTTCAGGATTTCTGCATTATGAAGACTGTACAACTTCTATTGTATCTTGTAGCATATCTTAAAAATATTTCAAAAATAATTCTGCTACCATTGCCTAGCATAAAACACACATTTTTTTTCAGAGAATGCATTGATCTATATCTGGCATTCCCTATGCAGTTATGAAAGATCATTACACAAAAGAGGAGTGTAGGTATAACAGTGGGAGTCAGGTCAGAAGCTGAAAGTCATGTTGTGCTGCTATTGCTGGCACAAATAAGGCCACATCTGAGATCTTGAGATGTGACCTAAATATTGAGACAAAACTCTACCATTTTTAAGTGTTTGCAGATGTATTTCTGAAAAATATGAGTTCTGGAGAGTAAACATGAGCACTTGCAAATGCTCAGACATATTACTTGTGGCAGGAGAGCATATGCTATGCCTAGAAGAGTGCTGTAAATGTCCTGCCAGCTTTACCCACAAGCACTCACTTCAGTGTTCCCATCTGCATAATTGCAAACACAAGGAGCTTCCATTGAAACCAAATTCTGAAAAACCCTACCTACGTTAAAAAGCACAGTCAGGCTGGAATTAAGCTCAAATAAATCTTGATTTATTCTATAGACATTTGGTCCCTAAAAACAACATATTTATCAAAACAACCTGTCACCAGTAAGATAGATGACTAGCCATTGAACTACTTAAGTGACAGCATGGTCTGGTTTTGTCACCAGAAAAATGAGCTTGATTACTACCTTTACCAAATCCTGAATTACTCTGACCATACAGTCACATGCTATTCTACAGAGTGGGTAGAACTGGGATAGTCTGGTTAACTGAAACTCCAAATAATATGATTGAGAGAAGTCAAGCTCATCTCTTGAAATTATTTACTTATCTTTGCAACTTACTTCATCTGTTTGTAACTTTGGGGATTAGTAAGAATAATAATATACCAGAAAGTATTCTGTGCAAAAAATAACCACACATCTCAAAGGCTGGAGGCAATGGGAGGGAGTTCAGTTCACCTGTGTTCTCCATTCTAGACAGTTAGATGTTTCAACATGCATTCACTTCACAACCATGTAATTTTTATTTGCTTAACAAGAGGGATCATAAGATTACTATTTTTTAAATCGTCAACTTAACAAATTAAGCCATGTCTAACACTAATGTGGCTAAATGAAACAAATAAAGACTGCATGTCTGTTTGTGTGGGTGGGATATCCACACAATCTGCTGAGCCATCCCAGGGCCACAGCTGCATGTGCCTGGTTACTGATATAAAGTCATCCAGCTTCAACTGTATCATCCAAGGCTTGTCTTGTGCTTAGGCAGCCCATTTGACTGTGCCAGGGATGGCACAGCACAGCTCAATCCCTTCCTACCACACCAGTGCCCTAACTATAAGGGTATCCCACCATAGAAGTTTACACTGAATTCCACAGAAGGGGAGCTGAGAGGAGGTGCTTACACATTATATTTCAAATACACATTGGGGGAACAACAGAAACAACACAAGCAGTAAGTTGCACAAGATATCATTCACAGTACCTAAATCCAGCTCACTTTCCAACAGGTGAAAGCCAATTACCCTCTACTTGAATAGAGGAGCCCATATATCTCACAGCTGAGGATAGCTTTCATTTTCCACAACTCAAACACACATTTTAACCTCAACATTTCTGCACTGAACTGCAGAAATGCTGCCTCTTCCAGACCCTAAATAGATGGGAGCACTGTGATGGTCATGCAGGATGGTGCTACATCAGCAATAAAGGCAGATAGGCAGGGATGACTCAGTGTTTTACATTCCCTAATTGTGACCTTGAGGCAATTTTAGGGTCAGTACATAGCCTTTATACTCTTCAGAACCTCCACTGATTATAAATGAATGGTACAAGCAATTTAGCTTTCTCTATCAGGATTGTTTAAATTTTTTTGTAGTTGTTTATATTTTGGAAGTCTCCCTCTATAGTATTTTGCAGTGATTTAAAAAAACTTCTTAGTACTTTTAACATCTTAAATCTACCACTCCATTTCCCTTTAAAGCAAAATTATGGGACTTTAGTGATGAGTTGACATTGTTTAAAATGTTATATTGTGAATGTTATATATATAATTTATATTGACTTTAAACCAAAATACATTTCAGTAATAGATACAGTTCATACTTAACAAATGTCATCACATTAGAAAGACAGCTGTTAAAATATTAAATACTTTGTTTTCTCTAGTTCAGAAATGCCCTTTCCCTTCCATTTCTTAGATTAATTTTTTAAAAAATCACAATGACCAACTAACATTTCTTTTGTAAAAATGAAAAGAGACAAACCAAGGCAAAGGACAATAACAGAACTCACTTTTATCACATTTGTTAAGGTGTACCAACTTACAATAAACCAAAATCCCTCCAGTCGTATTTTATGATATTTAATTAACATTCAGTCTTTCTTACATATGGAGACACCATAAACTGTAAAAGGGTAAAATGCCTCACAGTTATTTGGGTCAGAAAAAGAGGAAGAAATAAAGCCAAGGGAGGAATTATGTGTGTTTTTCACTTAAGACAGACAAGTGGGAAGGAAGTGTCTTGGGCATGATTTTTTAGTGTTTTGCAGTCTATTCAAAATTTGAGTAGTTTGAGAAGGTTTTGGTGAATATATAAAAAATTTAAATGAAAAAATTTCAGAATTTTTCAGCTAGAAGTCTTATTTCCAACTCCTCATTATCAAAACTTTTTATCATATTTCAGACCCTGTAACTCAGACTGCCTCCCATTACATGCAATACCACAAAATTTCTGACTGCATAAAGCTGTATCTCTTTATCTTACAATTCTAAATGTAATTTAGAAGGCAATTCATCTGTAAGGCAGTGCTCCACCAGCTGAGCTCTGTTTACTGCTCTTGGCCTGCAGAAGAATTGCTGATGGTTTGATGACAGCTGGCTGTCTCTCAGCACTCAAAGCTGCTATCTTGGTTCCTCTGCTTCAAGCAGTCTGCCGGCCTGGAAGGAAACAAGGAGGAACAGAGGAGGACAAGGAGGAAACAAGGAAGGACCAAGCCCGGCTATCAGATATTAAGGAGAGGTAAAATGAGCTGCCCAAATATTGGCAGAGGAACAATGTCTTTGGAAAGAAGCAAAGCAAAAATGAAGCAGCACAGTCCCCAGCTAAGCAAGAAGCAGAGAGATGCAGATAATATGGTGTAAGAAGATGCAAGGAAGTAAAAGGCCAGTAAAACTGGGCAAAGGAAAGGCAGTGGTATGTAGTGAAAAAAATAGACTTTAAAAGTGTGATTAACAAGTATTTGCAAGAAGATACTAATCATTCCTACTATCATGTAGTAGATATCAGAGTCAAACCCATCCAGAATCTTTCCTCAAGTAAGTAATTATTAATATCTAACAACATCAACAGGACAGAAGCCAATAATGAGACAATTTTATACCACATGTATTGCTGTCAGTATATACCACAGTAATACGGTGAAGAATCTTTTCTTTTAATGCATCTTTGACTTTTATCATTGCTTTTAATTAAATCAAATTTAAAAATGAACAGCAGAAAATAAACAAGCATTTTTTAAAAAATTTATATACCAACCAATTCAAATCAACACAAATTAAACATGAAGTATAATAGCTATTAGCTAAAAAAAAAAAAATACAAAACCCAACAAAACTAATAAATCAGTACATAAGGATACGTCAGGAATTTAATCACTTACAGGTTCTCCTTGATGTCCTTCTAGGCCTGGAGATCCAGGCTGCCCAGCTTCTCCCTTTAAAAAAAAATCATAAGCAAGCAACTTTATTTGCATAACAAAAATAATTATTTTACATAGTAAATAATATTTTTAGTCTAAGTAAAATTTCAAAGTAATACACATTGAGACTTCACCAAACAAACATCTCTTAACAGCTTAATGCACAGCAAGAAGCAGCATCAATCCAATATTACCTCATGTTGTGTCTGACAGCTGTCAAACAGCTTGCGAAAAGAGATGAGAGAAAAATTTCTGTTCACTCAGAACAGCAATTTCTGGTAGAAAAAATGCATAAAACAATAACAGACTGTTACTGACTAATTGCTAGTATAAATAATAGTGTGAAAAAATATTTCGAAATACTTCAGAATACAGCAACACAAAAAATTATATTTATCAAAATAAGTATGATACTGAAGTATTTTGAAAATCTGAATAATTCAAGGAAAAAAAAAGCACATAAACAAGGCAAAAATATAGATATAGATGTAGATAGACACATACACACACACACACATGTATAAAATAATCTGTCTCTAATTAACTTAAAATTATAAGAGCTGGACTTCAAGTAACAATGGGTAGCATCTGGGTTTCCAGCCATGTTTTTTCCACATTCTTTCCCAAAATGAATATTGTAAAAAACCAGGAAAGCTCCAACAGAAATTTCCTTCAAAGACAGCCTGTTTTTAGTGTTCTGAATTTGATTACAGACCCAGAATGAAGCAATGTTTTATAGCAAGCAGATGCTGAAGTCAGGCTAACAAAATGTTTGAATGAAAAATATGGCTTCTATTAACTATTGTACTATAAAATTAATAAAACCTAATGAGCACATCATTAGGTGCATCATCATGTTTATGCTGCAAATTCAATAGATTTAACATCATATTTTTGGTACTACAATAAGGAAAATAGTCCAGAAAATGTCTTTCAGTTTAAATGTACACACATTCACACAATATACTGAATTCTCTGTACACTGCTTACAAGCATAAAACATATGAAAGTACTCTCCAAATTCATGCTTTAGCAACACAATGCTTCACTCTAAATTGCCACCAGTGATAGTTAAAATTTTATCTTAATGTTAACTGTGAATATTACCTTCCATGTTATCAAATACCAGGGAAGAAAAAAATCTAATTTTTTTCCTACATTGTAAAGTATCAGAGAAGGAATTTCTCCTCCAACTTAGCAATGATATCAATGTATGTGTGCACATATATATATACACATACACACACACACACACATATATATATATATAAAATAAGAGAGGATTCATTTGAAATAAATTCCTGGAGGTAACCAAGCTCATATCACAGATAATAGAAGTCTAGACAGGACAACTGATGGAGGATTGATTCAGCTGACTAGACACCAGGAGTTGAATTCCACTGCCCATACACAGAAATTTGATCATATCTAAGATACCCGATGGTATCTTGTTACTCACACTCCTGAAAAGCACTGGCTTTCCATAGGAGTTATGTCACATTTTTCAGCTCCCTGAGGATGTTTTGGACACTAATGCATTTCAAATGTGCCAGGGGCTTCTTATGTGCACAACTAAATTGATACCTACAAGTCTGCCTTCTCTGAGCTGAGTTACTCTCCAGACTCCACTGATACTACCCTGATCCACCTCATTGACAGCTGCTGCCTGGAAAGATTTAGGTCTCTCACAGGTCTTGTGTCATACATCCCTGCTGCAGCATTTGTCACAGACATGCCAGCTGCATCCCCAACTGCACTAGACAAACATGGTCACAAAATAGAAGACCCAAATCTTCAAATACAGCAATATGAACTTAAAATTCAAATGCACTCAGATTTTTGCATTTTTGGACCTTGAAGTAAAATTAATCTTGAGCAGCCCTAGATAATTTCATTATTATTAAAAAAAATCCTTATAGGAACAAAGCTGCTGTTGAAAAACTTCCTTAGATCAATTCAGTTGAGCATTTACATCACATATTATTCAAATCTTTTCCTTGTAGACTGTTATCTGACATTACTGAAGTCTATGTTTTAGCAAATTAGAACAGTGCAAGCAACAACTTGCCAAGCAAAACATTCAGGAAGCTCACAAACTACAACACATTATAGGAATACCAGATCCTGTTGCCTTTTTTTCAAGTAGACACATACTGAGTTGACTTGAAAAACTGTTCTACATCAAATACGAACAGCAATGCATACTGAAGAGAATAAAACCACATACAAAAATATTAATCCAATACTGAAGGTACTTTCCCCAAATTTTCCTGCAGCTCCCCTCAAAAGCAATTATATTCCCCAGTATATGCTTGTATATAAATCTCTTTAACAGAATAACAGGGTTAGAGAAACACAAAAGGATAAGGGAGATAAAGTATAAACAATCTCCAGTGATGAATAATACACTCTTAATAAAAGCTTTTCCTTTGCTCAAGGAACAATTGAAAACAATGAAGTCTGCTCATTGCTGCAATAAACGTCCACATCTCCCAGTAACAACATTATTTTGATTTCCAGTAATACTCCACAGAATAAACTCAGTATGTTTACACCAGGAGAAATGCTATGGAAGACTTTTTTATCAAGATATTAAGATCTATTTCTACATACCTTGAAGCCAGGACTGCCAGGTAATCCATCTTTCCCATTTCTGCCAGGATCTCCCTGTGGCAACATTTAACAGCAATCAGCAGGTAAATTAACAAGCACAAGCTAACAACAAGTTGTCTTCAGAAAACTTACAGATCGCCCAGGCAGTCCTGGAAACCCTGTATCACCCTTCTCTCCTTTTGAACCCTGAGAAAAACAGCAAGTGGAAAGTAAATAGTGCTCAATGTTTATGCTGCAAATTCAATAGATTTAACCAGTAATTCATGTATGTTATTTCTTATTTTGAAAAATTATGGAAGATCTATTTCTTTCTTAACTCAGGCAGTTGTCAATTAATAACACAACCCCATTACATAAACAAAGATATGCTTCAAACTGCAGAAATGCTAACACAGACCCTCTTTCAAATTGCTTTAAACTCTAGACGAAACACATGAAGAAAATACAAGGCCAGTGAAAATATAGCTGTTAACACTGGATGGCCAAATTATACTCTCTGCTTTAAATAAATTACAGATTAATACATCTCTCTTCCCATCTGCAATCAGCCTCACTCCTTTCATGTGCTCTTCTCCTCCCTCCCCTAACTCTTCTCCCTCTCTCTTGTTTGGTAATATGCACATGTGTTTTAAAAAACATAGACTTCTTTGCAATACAATTATTATGTATGCCCTCTATATGGTGCATTACACTATAGACATATTTACAAAAAATACGTGCATTTTGTGCTATGTGAAAATGAATTACACCAATCTACTAACGAAATGAAAAGGTTCTCAAAATATCCAAATAAGCAGAGCATGAGTTTGACATTACTAAATGTAAATACATCCAGTAAAAGCACTGAACATTTTTCTGAGCTGTAAATAAAGAGTTACATTTTCTGTGAATATGCATGTTATAAAAATATTAATTATGCTCTCTGGAGCTCCCATGCCCAGGCTCCCAGTGGCAATGCGGGAGCTCCTTGAGGGGAGGCCAGGGCTGCCCCAGCCAGACACAGCCGGTTCCAGCCGGACACAGCCGGTGCCAGCCGGACACAGCCGGATCCAGACAGACACAGCCGGTTACAGCAGGACACAGCCCGTTCCAGCCAGATCCATCTGCCCGCCGCAGGGCGCAGCTGAGCCGCGGCCAGGGCAGGAGTGGGGAATGTGTTCAACAAGGGCCACAAACATGACACCAGCAAAATGAGGAAAGAGGAGAAAAGTGGCAGCTCTGCAGACCCACGAAGAGGGTGCTGGAGCAGACATTCCCCTGTAGCCTTTGGAGGGGCCATGGTGGCGCTGTGGTAGCCAAGGAGCAGCCATGGAGAATCTGTGCAAGGCCAGGTTTGCCCTGGACACCTACGGCCCATGGGAAGGAGCTGTCCCGGAGCAGGTGAGGAGGGTGAGGGGAAGAGCAGGGAGAAGCTGTTAAAGACCACCCTACCTTGCTCCCCATTTCCTATCCCATGAAGGAGGGAAGTTGAGCCTGGGAAAAGGCAGGGTGGAGGAGAAGGGGGTTTAGTTGTTTGGTTTTTTTTCCGTCATTATCCAGACTTATTTTAGTTGCCAATAAATTAAATTAATTTTCCCCAAGTAGCCACTGGTTTGCCTGTGACAGTAATGGCAGGTGATCTCTCTTATCTGGACCATCAAGCTTTTCCATCTTACTTTGTCCTTCATACTGTTGAGAAGGGAGATTGAGAGTGGTGCCTAGGGTTTGCAGCAGGCAGCCAGTCTGGGTGACCCCATCACAGATACCAATAGTATTTTGCTTTAACTTATGCTTATAAGGTCACTTGCCTTTTTTCCATATATTCCTGGCACTCCTTGATCTCCTTTAGGACCTCTTTCTCCCTAGACAAAATGTATATGAGCAATTTTTAAAATAAAAGTAGTTACATAAAGATATATTTATATATATATTAAGTACATATGTATAGCAGACACAAAGAAGGCAAGAAGCTCTATGTAAGCCCAAGTCTTAAATGCAAATCCCAAATTTGACTAGCTTTCCTAGAGGAGAAGGCCAGAATGTCCAACACTGATGGTGAGATAATCCACAGTTTGAAGGCTTAAGTCTTCTACTTTCTATAGAAGACACTTTGTGATTCTCATTACTTTAATAGAGGCAGGAACCTAAGTGAAAATTCAGCACCTTGAAAAGGGCTGGACTTTTCTGAAGACCTTATTTGAAGAGTTAAAAACATGAATTTGGAAAAGGTATGAGGTAAGTTCTGTTGAGTACTAACATAGATGAGCAAAAACTGTGACGAAAATTGCTTTGGGGAGCACACACATGAACTAAACTCATTGTGATAGGTCAGAACTGTTCTTTAAAATGCTGTTACTCAAGTAGAATGACAAGAAAATCATATAATTGTTTTTATTTTTGTGAAAGACTATTTGTGATGAAGAATCTTCTAAGTAGTAGTAAAATCCCATAGAGCAAAACAGAAATTAAATAACAAGTGGTTTCTATTGTTTGATATCTATGTAATGAAATCCCATGGCATGTATCTTCCCTAAATATCAGCTTCATATCTATTTATTGTGAGCAATTCATCAAATGCTCTGAAATAGTATTGCATATAGACATGTTTACCCTTTAAATTGAACTACAGGGCAAGCTGAAACACAGGAATGCTGTAACAAGAATATTTAATTTCAACCTTTGGTGCTGGCATCCCATGCAATCCAGGAAAACCAGGTAGTCCGCTGTCACCCTGAAACAGCAAACATACTTTAAATCCTTGTATCAAAATAGTGGTAATATACTACAAGAATCTTCATATTCTTGTGATCAAGTGATCAACAAATAGTGGAAAGATGTAAAATATCACAGTATCAACTTCATAACATTAATGTGATGACCAATAAGAGATTTTTTTATCTTTAAACAAAATTCATTACATAAAAGAAAAACCTTATTCACTAAAATTTAGACTAAATTTACTAATCTTTTAGTAAGTCTTATGGAGGTTCAAAAGTAGCAATTTATGACATTATGAAATTTCCTACCAGCTTATACTGGATTAATGAAGTATTAAAAAATAAGATATTAGGTACCTGCTCTACAAAAGAAACCTAATTAAACCAAATACACTTATAAAATAACTTTGGCAATTTGAGAAATGAGTTCTCATTTCAGAGGAATAAAGAATCCACTTAGGTAAAAGCAGTTAGCAATTGAAAAGACAAGGCAAAGTACCAGTCTTTTTATTGTTTTCAGAGGTGTCAGTTATCAGGAATTCCAAACTTTTGCTGTTGGTACTGAAGATCTTTAACTGACAATTTGTCTGCAAGTTCCCTCAAGCAATAACAACAAAATCCTAAATTACAGCTTGTCATTACTTGCTTTGAAACAATAAAACCAATCCTAGTTGCTTGTTTCAGTAGACTACTTCACATGAGAAAACAGCTAATCACAAATCATTCTTGGGCAATTAGAATGCTTTCTTTCTGTTAATACCTATTTTTATACTGAACAATATATTTAAATGTGTTTAATATATTTCAATCAGATAGAAGGAATAGTAAACTATGCTTAGAAAGTTATTTCATAGAATATTTCAAATTCTAAGACAAGGGCTAAACCAGGACAACATGTCTCAGTGCTGTTTATCAAAGCCATTCATGCCTAAGCAGATTTGGAAAGCTCTGTCATATATTTGCAGTAGGCAGGAACATGACCACAGGAACGACAGCTTGTGGATTAATGTTATCACAATATCTCTCAACAAATAAATATTAAAAGCAGACAATGGAATGGCATTTAAAAATCAGCAAAGGTTATAAAATTAACACTTCATATATCCATTGCTTCTTAATGAAAAAGTGTAGAGTCTTGATTTCTACTCAGAAGTTGTGGTTCAATTATTGGATAAACTAAAACATTTGGAAATTAAAACAACTTTAAATTAGCTACTTCAGAAACTTTACAAGTAATGGGATGAAATAAAGAAATGAAAATTTGGGCAGAATTTCCAGGAAAAAATCCTAATGGGAAGACCTATTTTACAATGGAAATGTTCACTAAAACAGTGCTGGAAGCCCTATTTCTTGGCTTATTTTACACAAGGCTAGACTGAGCAATAGGAAATAATCTGTCACAACCCTGCACTGTGAAGCAATTAGAGCATCAGCAGCATCTTAATTTCTACACATAGCCCAATACTGACTGATTAGATTAAATTCTAAAATCAATTGGATTGAGATGAATAAAGCACAAAACACATAACCAATTTTCAGCTCTAACCCTGAATTTGAGCATTCTGCTGAACAGAATTTGATGAATTTGAGGACCTAGTTATTGGGAACTTTAGAAAAAAAAATCTAAGATCTGCTGGGAAAACAAGTGCTTGCTTTACAGAAAGGGCTTTGAAGTTTTAATGAATCAAAACCAAAATAATTGTCATTATAATCAGCTTAGAACTTTTCTAAACATAAGGCAGAAATGTGAGAGAAGGCCACAGCCAATGGCAGTTTATTCACTGTGTATACAGAAGATCCAGAGTGAAGTTTATCCTGGCTACCAGGAGACAGTTACATATAAGCTTCCGCATCTGTCTGTCTCCAAGCTACTGGCTACACCTCGGCTAGAATTTTCCACAAAATGTTTTGCATTCAATTAGCCAGTGTTTTCTGATAAAAAGTGCAATCCAGAAAAAAAGAAAAAATCCTACCTAAGTCACCTGGATACTCACTTAAAGAGAAAAAGGTTGAAAATATTTAAAAAGAAACCATTCTGACAGATGTCTGTATTGTGCTTTCAGGTACCCATACTTAGATACACTTTCTAAGTATATGTTATTCAGTGAAATAAAGTTGTTACTGGCAGTGCTAAAGCCAATATAAACTTTTTTAAATAAAGAGGGCCAGATTCAGAATTTAAATTTAGGATTCTTAGTCCTTCCTTATCACCCTTTTAACAAACAATTCTCACAGAATACTCGTGTGAAAATACTGATGCTATTACCTGTGCAACCAAAAATTATAAAAGGTAAAAGCTTTTTATCTGTCATTCTTGTTTGGGTTCTTTTACCTTTACCCCATCTTTTCCTGGTTCTCCCTTGATACCTGGCAATCCACGAGGTCCCTAGATTGAGAAAGAAATTACCAGCTCAAATACTAATAATAATAGTACAATCTGATATAGAATTAGACACAGAAATGTGACACAACATGGGCCAGAGACGAGTGTGTCAGCTGAGTGATTCCAACCTTTTGGTGACTGGACACAAAAGCAGAACTAAGCACAATGTGTACCCAGCATGGATGAGCATGGTTCACTATCATAATCTGTGACTGAGGAACACTGAAAAAATTTTTGTTTTAACCAAGGCCCACTCCAGGAAAAAAGGAAAAAAAAAAAAAAAAAAAAAAAAAAAAAAAAAAAAAAAAAAAAAGAATATCACAGCCATATTAGCCTGTTCAAAATCACAACCTATCAATGGGTGAGCCCAGAGATGTCCCCTGCAATAGCCCATCAGACAGCCTCCACATATCCCATTTTGCAGGCTTGCTCTTGGCCCCAGCAGGCTCTCAGATAATTATTTCCACAAATGACTAAATCCTTGACTATTATTCAGACTGGATTATGCCACAAGTAAAATACAGCAAAGGTTTTCAACAACTGTCTCAAGTAAGGATAACTAAATTAATGCAATAAAGAAAAAGAATTCTCCCCCATTAACCTGGGCTTTACGTGAAACTTGCTTGGGATTTGTGAATTCTGGGCAATCCATCACCATGACAGTACTTTAGGTCACTGCTAGTGACTCACAGAAAAATTGAAGAAACTACTGTTTGGCTTCTGGATCAGGATAAGAATGTCTAAGCTACAGCTGAGTCCATCTTCTAGAGGCCTTACCTAGTGCTGCTTAGATTTGCAGTCTAAAAGTCAGCCTACCTACAAGCCCCAAAGCTGTGTGAATTTCAAAGCAATTCACCCAAGGATGGCCCCTGATTTCATGACACCCTTTGCATCCTCTTCATTCCTCACACCTCAACTCTCCATAACAAATGAGATATTGAGAGAGACTTGGCAGGATTTGTCTCAGATATTCAAATTCTAGGAATGAAATAGAAACTTACTTGAATCCCTGGGGTTCCTGGGATACCTGGAGTTCCTGCTGATCCCTGGTATCCCTAAGGAAAAGAACCAAGACTTGTGACTTTTCAAAAGCAACATACACAAATTCCCAAACACCTATTTAAAAAGAAATCTTTATAATAATAAATATAAAATAATAATCCTCCTGCTTATTAAAGAACTTTTGTCACAACCCTATAATTTTAGGTCACAGATTTTAGCAACTGCTCTGACAATCATACATTTGAGCTTTAGACTTCGGATTTCAAAAGCTTTCATATCTGCAGCTGAAGTTCTCAGCTTCCAGACTTTAGCTAAAACTAGTCATTTTAGAATTGCTACACAAAAGCATAACAAACATATTGTTTTATTTTCCACTGGAAAAAAAAATTAACCACATATGTAGACACATTTTTTTTTCTCTCTCTTAAGAAAAATAGCTGAAACTTGCCAATACTTTTAAAGGCTTGTATCCAGTTACAGAAATAAGCTTTAACAAGCAAGGTATGTTCTAATACATTATGCAATTAGTTTTATAATATCTCTACATAATAAAAATTCCATTCTTGATACTAAGCACTTAGCTATGAACTTGAAGGTATATAACAGTCTACACAAATAAAAAAAGAATCATTTGAATGACTGAGACTAAAAAAAGAAATACTAAATAATTCATGAGTTAAAAAGAGAATTTCAGGAATGCTTTGCTAGAAATCAACATTGGCAGAACAAGAGAACTTCTACAGAAACCAAGATATATGTCCATGTTTTGGTGGATTTGATTCAATTAGTACAGGAAAGATAGCCAGTTTTCATGCAAAATTAACAAGGGCTTTAAAGAATCCTTTAAAAGAGACAAGTTACTGAAGAATAAGAATTTTGCATAGCTCATTTAAAAACATGTCCTTGCAGTGGACAAAATGAGCTACCAAGAGGATTTTATCAAGAAAGCATATAAAGCTAGAAGAGAAATTGTTCTATAATATTCTGAGGCTATTTGGTTCAGATATTTCAACAGGCAGACAAAAGTAAATTTGATAAATCCCATTAAATGGGCTATCCAATTTCAAATACCCAGAATCTGATCTTTATTTGAATTGATAGAAATAATAATCCTATTTTCAAATGGGTTTCAAGCTTAAAACTGTGGCAAAAAAGTTTCCTGAGGTGATTTCCATACTGGTAAAAAGAAGCTAATATAAAATTTTCAGTACAAGGGAGGCAGCGTGTTTGTCCGATTTCTTCTTTAAATCAGTCAGAGCTTCCTAGGAATAATAAACAGATCTAAAATTATTTGCTGGGTTAGATACAAGAGAGTCCTTGCTGTACCCTCTTCCCAAAAGACATTTGAGCAGTTGCCCGATGAGCCAGCTGATAATGTTTAATATAGAAGTAAACAGAATTCTAGGTCTCTGTCATACATGGATCCTTTATCAAGCATTTTACATTTAGTGCTCAAGGCAGTTCTAGCAAAATCAGCTTTAACTGTAGATGGTATAGTATCCCCAGAGTGCTTATAGGTCTCCTAGGTAGCTGAAAAAATTCACCAAACCAAAATATGACTCTAAAAGTTTATCCATTTTTTCCTTCTCAAAAAAAAATGCTATGACTTTCTGTAGGATATAATTCTATAAAAATAAAACTTTATTTCATAATTTAAATCTCTGCAATGCAATTTCCCTTCTCCCTCTAACTGAGCAGGGGAAGAAGTAGAAGAGGACAATTTCCTGGCTGAACTGAATTTCAAAATCACAAGATGAATGGAGGACAGCAGAAGAGTTTCCAGCTTACAAAACTGCATATTTAGCTCAGGGCTAAATATCGTAATGTGATTTCAATACAAATAAAACACATTGTCAATGTGTACTTTTAATAGAAAGCTGGAAGAGAGAAGATTCAAAAGGAAATTCACAGAAAGCCAAATAAGTTAGAATCACTATCTGGTATAAATAGCAGAGTGATTGGGCAAATTAAAAAACACTTTCTATAAAATAAAAAAAACACAGATTTCATAAAAAATTAGTATATATATATGTATCGCTACTCCTTTTGCAGTATGGATCATCAATCTACACGCTAATGCTTACAATTTTTTTTTCACTAAAGTCAGCTCAAATCCTCTTTCCCTAATCACAAAGCCCTCAGTAGGAGTACCTGTGTGACATACATACATATCTGCAAGAACAGCAGTGCCAGAGCTGCCATTTTATGTTAAATGGACAGAAGTAAAAATTCTCTTTTCAATTGATGAGTTCAGGACTAAAGGTTCTCTTTCAAATAGGGTGAACACACTATATTTGCTACCAAATAATTTTTATCTGAGCCTGTTCTTCCCTCATGAACTTCTCAAAGGACACACAAACAGCATACTTTTTCTGGTATATTAGTTAAATAGTTGCCTCCACTGAAATCCTAAATGTATCCCACCTATAATGTTACTACAATGTTGTCAGTCAGCACTACTCCATAGGACTTTATACTCTCATTTATTATTTTACATCAGTTCATTTGAAATCAGGATTACACAAAATTTACCTCTCAGTTTACTGTTGTGAGAACAGTACTGATCATTTTATGGTGCCTGAAAATCCTTAAAAGGAGTGTGATAAACAGCAGGACATTGAGATTAGTTTTGTCCCAGATTTCTGGGTATTTGAAAAAATCACAGACAAAATGAAACTTTGGAATTTAAAGAAAATGGCAATAATTTGCAATAATTTTTAAGGAAAAAGATTGAACACACTTCTAAGGTCAAATAACTTATATAATAGCCACAAAGAATTAGCAGTAGTGTCATCATCCTTACTGGAAAAAGAAACTTAGTTTGCCTGTAAAGGAAAAAATTGAGCAGGAAGGACAAATGAACAGCAAGTATTAATTGCAAATACTGGGTACACCAACAGAGGAAACATCAGTATATCTTCAATGCATTTGCATACCTAAAGGACAACAGCTCAGACAGCATTCTTAGGCATATCTCGTCTGATAAGGATAAAATAAAAATAAAAATAGAGGATGTATGGATAAGGGAGTGAGAACTGCACTGCACACTCCCGTAATGAAAAGCTTTTGGAGGCAATGGACAAAATCAACAAGAAAGGCATGAACACAGGCCTGCTTGAGAAAGACAAAGGGAGAAGTAAGCAAGCTCAGTTTGGCTAGGAAGGAACCAGCGATCAACAGAAACGGTCTAAAGATATTCAAGGACTGTAATCACTAAGTAAAAAAAACTATTTAGGGTGATGTAACTAAGCATAGTGAAATTCAACTGCAAAAGGAAAATTTAACTTGGCATTAAGGAAACACTGAAAGGTCTGCAGACCTCCTGTGGTAGTTTCTTGCAGAAATACTTTAAAGCACATCTAAAGTATTACAAGACAAGTCTTCGAACTCTTTTCATAAAATATATTGCATTTTAACAGAAATTGCTGTAACTATGCAGACATGTATCCATGTTTATTATTTCTGCATTTCATTACACTTTCCTCCATTAGCTACTCCATCATCTGTCAAGACTTTCATAACTCAGAAACCCTAGCAGAATATTTTACTTAAACACAATGTTCTCAAATAGCACAGAGGAAAAAAGATCCATCAAGATCATTCAATAAAAGGTTGTATATCCAGTTTAAAAAATTCCCAAGCTTCAGGCTATTGGGAGATAGGATGATGTACCAAGGGACTAAATTTCTGCTCACTGTTTAGATGCTCATCTTTATCATATGCTCTGCCTTTGGCAGCTGCTGCAGGTAGCAGTGTGGTCTTTTGTCTGAACTCTACAGCTGTCTCTGCAGCACAAGTCAGCATCAGGCATTGCCCTGATTCCAGACTTGTAAGTCTCAGGAAAGGCATTACATGCCTGTATCAGAATGGAGCAGAAAGATTTCCTCTAACAATAAAAAGGCCAGGGATTACTGAGGAATATGTATTTTCGTGGAATTGATGACAGCATTTCACAGCTGAATTATCAACTCTGTCTATGAAAGTTTTCTGAGAAAAGTAGCTGTAGAGTGTAGAACAACTTAAATTCCATGCAAACCATCCAGTAGCACAAGGAATTCTATGTGTTTGTGAAACTATTACCCATTTTTATTCCAAAAGTATTGCGGAAATAGCTTATCATTGCTTTTATGGCAAGTACATCATAAAAGATTTGGCTTTCAGTTGGTCACCAGGTCTAGGTAATACAGCTGTAGTAATGTTCTATAATCTTTAAAAACATACATTGGAATGATCAGAAATTACTTATTATGTGAGGCTTTTGATACCTTATGAACTCCAGATCTGTTTGTAACAGTAAAGTCAGTCTCACCATATGTTTTGTAAATTGCTTATTTTTTCTCATTTCTTATTTTATTTTCTTGTACATGCTGTAAAGACAAGGCAAATTGTTCCAAACTTTCATGAGTGAAACTAGATGGAATACTCAAAAATTGTTCAGATTTGCCAGCTGCATGGTTTATAGTTCAAAATTGACAAATTGATGGATTTTTAAAATTTCTGTAGCAGACTGATAACCTATTACCTCTATTAACCATGAGTGTTCAATGCATAGATTCTGATAATTTATTTTTCCCATTAAATTTTCCCCTTAAATTGAGTTTTTCCCCAATACATACAAAGCATACTTTGGAATAAAAAATAGCTTTGTGACCACACAGTTAGGCTGCTGAGTGCTTCCAGGGCCAGTAATCACTCCAACTGCTTCTTTCTCATTAATAATGTTAATGAAAATGAGTTCCATTTGAAATTCAAATATTGTCTTTATCCTTGCAGTTATTTATCAGTTTTCTTCTCTTGACTAGCCAGTTTAATAATTTCAAGTTCTAAATTATATTTTTATTGGAAAAAATGTACTTTCATTACTTATGCTTCTCACTTTCAGGCTTTTTTACAGTTCCTTTAATTGATATTTTCTGTATGTAACAGAATATAAACAGAGGTGGCAATTAAAGGGAAAAACAAAGATACTCTAAATAAAACTAATAAAAATAGCATTTAAGAAATTTTTGAAAATAATTAATGTTTATTTTCACTTCCTCAAATACTAGAGTGAAATTTTACTGGATAACACCAGGTAAATAATTATGATCTGGTAAGACTGCTGATATTGATAGGAATTGTTTTCAATTTTTCTGGACTAAAACTAGCATTAAGTATTAGAACAATCCAGCCAGCCCACAAACAAAAAACTAAATTTTATTAGATGTTTCACTCTAAAATCAGTTTCATATAGTAATATAAATGCATGCCTAAATCCTTTCTCAGAGGAAGAAACATTTTGTTGACCATTTATACTGTTCCAAGAAAATTAATAACAGATAGGCAAACTGGAAAGACTTTAGAGAAGAACATAAAAACGTGTTTGGGAACAGCAGAGACTGACTTCAGGAAAAGCTTTTCATGCAAAAGACATTTGATTAAACAGGACTGACTACATAACTACCTGTAAGCCTATGGTGTTGTCTGAACTAAAAGCTTGTTTCTCAGAGTTCCCTGAGACATAAAACTAAAAAGATTCAGATGAACAAAGTTTCCCGAAACAAGAAAAATCACTGACAGCACAGAAAATATGCTAGTTGTATTCACAAATACAAAAGTAAAATAGAAAGAAAAAAGAGAGAGGAATCTGTTTTCCTGCACAGTGGATCTAAAGGGTCTCTCACCATTCACAGCTAAAATGTCACCTGGAATGCACCCAAGAACCAACTGTAAGCAAAGATAATGTACTGGCCAAAGGAGCAGATGATTTAATTGGTTTGCAATTATGTCCTTACAAAGAACAAGTGCAGAAACTACAATTGATATTTCAGAAACATTCTTCAGTTAATAAAGCTATAACATTTAGATGCAAGCATTTAAAATATATGTAAGTTCTTCAGCAAAGTGATACAATTTGTCCTGCACTGGAGTTTTTGATTCTCATTCTGAGATAATCCGGTGATCTTTTTTATGTTCAGAGAATGACCATCTATGCACATTATGACTCATTTGCAGGAAAAAATAAACCATAAATGCCAGATTACAAAGTTACACTTGGGCTACAGTATCAATTTATTTCTCTTTCATTATTCATGCTGGTACAATTTCCAGTGCTTATGAGAGGACAAATTTGCTTATGAAGTGCAAATCCGTTTATTAAAGTATGAAAGAGTCATAACAAATTGTTTCTAAAACAATACAGTTGTACCTGTCTGGATGCTTCAGAAATGAAGCCTTAATTTATTTGTTAGGAGGGGGGGAGGAGAGGGAAAGGGGAGAGGGGAGAAAAGAGAGAAGAAGGGGAAGGGGAAGGGGAAGGGGAAGGGGAAGGGGAAGGGGAAGGGGAAGGGGAAGGGGAAGGGGAAGGGGAGAGAAGAGAAGAGAAGAGAAGAGAAGAGAAGAGAAGAGAAGAGAAGAGAAGAGAAGAGAAGAGAAGAGAAGAGAAGAGAAGAGAAGAGAAGAGAAGAGAAGAGAAGAGAAGAGAAGAGAAGAGAAGAGAAGAGAAGAGAAGAGAAGAGAAGAGAAGAGAAGAGAAGAGAAGAGAAGAGAGAAAAGAGAAAAGAGAAAAGAGAAAAGAGAAAAGAGAAAAGAGAAAAGAGAAAAGAGAAAAGAGAAAAGAAAAGAAAAGAAAAGAAAAGAAAAGAAAAGAAAAGAAAAGAAAAGAAAAGAAAAGAAAAGAAAGAAACTGACATTTCCCTACCAATATCCAGTCCATTCAGCCGTTTCATTAAAGCTTACATGATATCCCTTTACTTTTCAAAATATCAGTCTTAGCTGGATTAAAGGCAGCTCTGCTATGCTTATCAATACTGTAAATCTATTTCCAGAAATTAGCATGGTCAGTTGTGATGGACACCTTCCTCCTATAAAAGACAGTTGGTATACTTGTCTTTTATAGGACATCAGAACTGCTCTTCATAAGCTTAAACATCACCAAATATCAATTGAAAAGTTGTTCTGATTAAATAGATTTTCCCATCTTAGAATACTTTAAAACATATATTTTCAGGATTGTCCAAAATCAGAATACAGTATTTTAAACCACTGATAGTTTCAATTCAGATTGTGTTTCTAACTCTTGTTCAAAATACTTCTGAATTTAATACCTATCAAAACTGTTTAAGAGCAAAAGTACAAAAACATTTTATATCACAAGTAAAATGAGGATATTTGCTTGTGGGACTGATGAAAAATTCATGTATGCACTGCTCATCTGGACCATCAGGGTTACCATGCTCAGGTTTCAATATAACAAGTCCCATATTTTAAAAGAATTAAATATTAAATTTTTAGAAGCTATTGCATTTTTTGGTTTTAGCATCTATTTTCTTCCTGTTAAACTAACTTTGCTTACAAATGGAATCACCACAGTTAAATGAAGCAGTTTGGAACTAATTTTTTTTTTTTAATTTTACATATTTCGATGGACTACTTGAGGTAGGCTGCAAAGAAATTCTATTAATCAAGTAACAAGTCCTAAAAAAATAGATAGGATTTTAAGTGGTCTGAAGTACTTTCTAGTGAACAAAAACAAATTCTTAAGGAGTAAAGACTGAAGACAGTAACATAACTGCTGCAAAGTAATGCAAAGACCAACAGATGTACTCATAGCCTGTTCTCTGCTTTACAACAGTACCCAACTCTAATATTGACAGTATTTTACCTTGAAACAGAAATAATATGATTGACATATTCATACAACAGTTACATTCACAGTTTCAGAGAATGGCAACAAAACTGTCTAAATTTCAAAAACGTGGTATCAGTGTTCCATGTTTTTTCTCCTGCTAGTTTTACATTTATAATATATGACTAAGTCTTTAGTACTCACAGGCTTACCATCTGGACCAGGCAGACCAGGATAACCATGATTCCCAGGCTGCCCAGGGTCACCCTATGGAGAAACAATGTGTGAACATACAAAATATATAGCATTTTAAAATTGTAAGAGTATTTTCAAATTAGCACAAAGCAACCTTATCCCTAACACATTCCACAAAACAGTCTCTACAAGTCCAGAGACCTACTATTGAGGAGCAATTCCTACGGTGAAAAATAAATGTTTTTGAGCGGGGAAAATTCTCCCCAACTTCTTATGCAGTACTTTGACAAGTGAATCCACCCTTGGTTACAGCACAAGTTTGCCCCATCAACTGAAAAGCTTTCTAGTCTTTTAGCACTTTAATGAACAAAAAAAGAAACACTTTTTATCAAATAGATGAAACAAACTTTAATAAAACTTAATTGATGAAGTAGTTCTTTTTTGAAGAAATCTCTCACTTGCTTTAGCTGAGCCTACTTCTTAAGATAAAAGCACTAAAAAGGCAAGAGCCGGGATTAAAACCTGCAAAATAATAAACTCCTCTCCACACACCAATTGCTGATGAAAAAGATATTTCTTAGATTTCCTTTTAAAAGTCCTTTGCAATTATTTTGCACCATCTTGTCACCTATATTATTCAATTATCCCCAAACAAATATTGTAGTGCATTGTAGATGAAAAACTGCATATACGGAATAGGTATAGGTCATCTGAGTTTTGACATTTCATATTCCTTCATCTACAGGAAGTGGTTTTCAATTCTTTTAAAATTATAAATACTTCATTCTCTCTCCCTCTTTTTTTCTCTAAAGAAAATAAAAAAGGTAAAAGACCACAGAAATTCTATTGCATGAAACAATAATGATGATCTCTGTGTTGCAGATTTCAATTCCCTGATCAGAAATCTTTTCCACTGTATCAAGAAGCCCTTGGATTTCAGGTAGCTACAGCATACTGTAACCTCTTTTATGATGACAGCAGAGAAGGATTTTATTCATTTGTTTAATGAAAGGCAAGTGATTTGGAATTTTCTTGTCTACACTTATAAATAATTCTGTAAACACTGCTTAGCACAATTATTGAGAAAGGCAATAAAGCAAATACTGGGTATTTGAGTTTGCTAGCAGCTCAAGGGTAATTCTCATTTTAGTTCTTCATCAACACAGAAAGGAGGTCATCAGCACAGCTAATGTGCAACTCTCCCAGTAAGCACCTAGTTCATCCTTTTACAAAGAAGGAAGAAACCCCTCTCTCCATTAAAAGATTTTTTTAGAAAACCATTTCATCCTTGAACATTTAACAGTGCAACATCATTTGCTGAAGAGTAGCAGAGAATAGGTCATATATACTCGACAAGACAAAAGAGAGACTTACTTTGGGGCCTGGAGGTCCTTGCTTTCCTGGTGGGCACATGCAGGGGGCAGGTGTTGAGCCCACGTCACTGGGACCATTCATGCACTGGCAAGAGTGAAAACAGCCATCAGCACATACACCAACAGCAGCCAACAAACATATTGGAACACTGTGTGAAGCTGACCTTCCCCAGGCTGCCTTTCACTTAGGTCTTGGCATTCACTGCCTTGTTCAGCTGGAACTTCTGCTTATCTGAATATTGCACTCCAACTACTTTTCATGCACAAAATCATTTTACCCAGAATAAAAATTTTAAAAGTACCAATATTTGGTTAATACCTGTAATTTTGTTTTTGCACAAATATTTTGTCATATGGTTTGAAAATTTTTAATCTTGCAAAATGAAAGATGCTTCTCCTAGCTAATCTATATTCATAATTTAAAGTGTGACCAATTCTCAAATATAGCAATTTAATTTTAAAATGTGTAAAGTGATTTAATATGTAATATGCATATCATAATGATCCCAACCATTGGCATGCTATCCTGCGCAGCAATCCTGAAAAGAAGATAAACCCCAAGTCTCCTACATCCTAGGCACGTGCTGCAGCTTTGAAGCTACTTGAGGCAGGACACAGCTGCTCTGACTCCCAGAGGTCACTAGTCCTGGTCCCAAGAGTGCCCACCCTGCAAAGACCATTAGGTGACCTCCCCCAAACCATGCTCCCTGCAGCACTAAGCACTAAAATTTGGCAGATCACATAACCCTCTAGAATTTATTTATTTATTTGTGATATTTACTTCTCACCATTAAACTTCATATGAAACCTCAGTGCTTTACTCAGGCAGGCAAGGGGAAAGCTACTAAATCAAATCTATTATAGGTACATCTGTACTAAATATATATGTTGAAGTTAGATTCAAGAAATTCTTTTTCACCCATAAACCCTAACCCAGCAAGTTCCTAGACCTATGGAAAGGCAAACATTTAAGAACCCAAACTAAAAAATATCTTTTTATTTATTATCTAAAACTTTCCTAGCATTTTGCTCTTATTTTCAAGAATAATGACAGCTTTTAAAATATTTCTTGACTGGAATTCTTTCTCGAGGTCAAATGCTTGACCAAAACACAAACCCATGTTTGCTTTGCAATGGAACAAGATGGGAGTTACAAGTAAGGTTAGGGAAGTTGTCATATTAAGTCTTCAGATAAGCTCTTGTTCAGGGAGTTCCCATAAGCACAATGCAGGTAACATTATCCCTCATGCATATCCCCCACCCCACTGCAAATAGCAGCAATTGAACTGAACTAGGGGAAAACATCAGACCATTTATTCTAATAAACATGTTTTTTCAGAAAAATTATTTTTAATTTGTCTATTGACTAGAGTTCAAGCAAAGGAAGTCCAGCACTCTTGAGCTTATCAAATCTCTGTCCCCTTTTGAGAACAAAGAGTATATTACCTATAATATTAAGAAGCTTATAAAATGTCAAATACTACCTTAAACTGAGTTTGAGTAGTTTAGGACAAAGCCTACCTCTCCATTCTGAAACAAGAAGAAACACATTTTAAGAGTAAAGCAGTATTTGTAAAAAGAAAATACATTAATTATCAAAATCAATCATAACTTCTGAGCTGTAACTGTCAAGAAATTATAATTAAATTTTTTTGTCTTTCTGAGACTTATGTGCAGCTGCTATTAATAGCATATAAAATTAATTTAGTTAACTGTGTTTAAGGTTCTGTCAATGGGAGTTATCAGTAGCAATTTTTAAAAGATAATGACAGAATTAATACTAAATTATGTCAGTATTTACACACTAAATGTTTAGATTTGGTTCCAACCTTTTATCAGAAGTAACTTCTCATCAAAAATATACTCTGCTTGTTCATTCATGTCAGAGAATGTACCAAAATATTTCTGAAATTTCTGCTCTCTGCCTGAATCCAGCATCTGGGAAAACACAGAGCAGCAAAGAGGCAAGGCTGGCTTTTTCCCCTTTCCTGTGACTGCATTAGACTCTACTATCAATTGATTTTTGTTCCAGTATCTGCAACACCATAGAACAATCCAACTCCAAATACTTCAGCAGAGCAACCATGAAATTTTTTGTCTTAATAGTTTAGTAGCCACCATTAGCCACACTGTCCACAGGAGTATTCTAATGCACATAGTCACTGCAGATTTCATACACATTCAGTGGACACAGAAAGCTCCTCTGTATTCAATTTTCAGCTTGAGCAAAGCTGACAGAAAGTTTTCATTTTCCACAGACCATAGAAGGAGCTTAAAATTACTATGCAGCTAGCTATCTCTGGGAAAGGGAATTAATTTGGTCAGTAATTAGTACACGAAATCTCTGATTATTTCTGGAACTCTGACACAACCACACTCTGACAGAATACAACCACAAACCACAAATTCCTCCTTGAAGATCATCCAACATTTTTATTTTCTGAGGGAGTCCAGAATTTCATGGGCAAAATCCCAATTTAATTTACAAAAACAGACAGTGAAACTTAAATGGCAAAAAATCTTTTGGTTTCAACCCCTTGATAAATTGCAGAGAACATAAGCTATGAAAGGCTTTTTAGAGTTTGCTTTCTTTATGCCAAATATTTTTCATTTGATTACTTTTCATATCCTACTTTTAATTTGTAAAGAGCAAAAAGATACGTGGTGCAGTTAAATAATAGTTAAATAAATATTTTCTTTTCTTCAAGATTCAAAGTTAATTTTACAAAAGTATTCCTGCACCTGTTAGTTCTTGACACAGAGTCAGAGTTCAGAACAGCTAATAATACATTCATCTACTTGCTGCTTGATTGAAAGTTGAAAAAACCCTGATAAGGATGCAACAGACACACTAGTCCCAAATAATAAGAAAAACAGACTAGCTGGCAATGCATGCCAGTCTGACAAAAAAGAAAATCTGGATGCTGGAGATTCAATGGTTCTATTGTCAAATCAGCCAAATTATACTAAATCTAATCACAACATGAGGAATGTGGGTCTACATAGTAAGACACTGGCAGCTGATAATTTTTAGCTCAGTTTGTTTTAGCCACCAAGCAAAGGAGATTATTTTGAATCTGTATGTTTAAATCAGTCTCTTGCTTATGCTTTGAGATGGGAACCAAATGATTAAATTTGGCTTTGTCCGTCATGACTAGTTTCCAAATCTGTTTGTATATGTCTTACATTGCAGTGCATAATTAACTGTAAGAGAACCAAAAAAGGGCCAAAGGGTCCCCATAAAGTTGCTAATTGTGTACATGAATCATAAAGTCTTGATTTTATTTCTGTCTTGTACTTAACATGCTTCTTGAAATCATGGCAACATTTCAGATAATGGGATATTTATCACACATCTCAGCATAGAAATTTCTAATGGGAGAAGGTGATTTAGAAATACAGGTTTGCTGATTATGTACCAAAATTTCACACATTAAATGACCTGACAAGTAGAAAGGAGTATATCTGAAAAGTTCAAAAGTCATATTTAAAGAATGATTTCACACTGAAAAAACCTAGAAGTTTCATTATTCTATAATGCTTAAAATCTGAAATTTTAACAGAAGATTCTGAGATTCTTCTACACTCATATATATCAAAAATGCACAATTAAATACCTAAACTAAAACTTGTAAAAAACTTTAGGAGAAAATAAGGCTGAAACAGAGAAGGTCTCTGTCATTTGATCTTGCATAGGTAACAAGCATGTGTTTGCACCAGCTGAATCAATGTAGTTTTATCTATTTTAAAACTTCATTAAGTCAGCTTTAAACAGTGATTTGTAAAAAAGTGCCAAGTAGTCCTCAAAAGTTCATCATACTCACAAATCCTGGGATCTCACAGACTGTTTCTCTTTTATTTTGCTCTGGGTCACAGTAGATTCGCAGTTTTTGTATATCAAACTGTAATTCAAAACATAAAAGACTCTTTTAGAGGTCTGTGCATTCACTACAGTTAAAAATCAAGTAAATATACAGAAATATTTTTAGGCTACTCACAATGATTAATATGTGCAACCAATTAAACATGCTGCAACATAATTATTTAAATAAAAATAATCAATCCAATATTTTTTTTTTAAATAACAGAAATCACCATCCATATTCCCTGGGAATTAATCCAAACACATGCAGCATGAACTACAATGGCTGCCAATACCATTGAGGAAACAATTTGATAACACAGGCAAGCTCAACCTCTTTCTTTTTACCTTAACAGATCTGGAAAGATGCTTCTACATAGACCTGCTCATATTAGATGTAGGATTAGTAAATTTTGGTGAAGCATCTGAAGGCATCCCTAATGCTTAGTGTTTAGTATACACTATAAATCTTTAAAATGCATTGAATACAAACAATGGCAGCAGGTAAACAAAAGTTTTTGCCATTCTGCTTTGTTGCTACATTCCAAAACAAAATGAAACCACTGCAGTTTTTCTAGCATAAACTATTGTGACTACAAAGCAAGGAGAAAGAAACTTGACCAAAATTTTCCTCTTTTACAAGCATCATCCATATATACACTGATGGAAGGATGGCATATGCAAATATCAAGCAGAGAAAATTTCTTATTTTGAGACAGTGTTTCCCAAATTCAGGCAGTCACATTACATCAATTTTGTCCTTGGAATCAGTGAGACCTGTTAAGCATCCATGTCACAGCATAGATCACTTGTGCTAAGTCCTCCTTACCATTTTTATTCTCTCTTAAGTATTAAATTTTGTACACTAAATTTCAGTCTACTCTTAAGTTATAAGAGTAAGCTCAAGAAAACAGAAGTCACCAATGTAATGTTAACCTACAACAGAATTAGTGAATTACTGTAGTTTTAGCATATGCCTACCTGTACCGTTTCCTCCTTTCCAGAGTACTTTCCTATTTGGGTTAGGCCACTGATGTAAATACCTAAAACAGGATGTAATGGCTTTGTTTCAATTTCTTGGCCATCTATATACAAAGTTACAAAGTCTTCTGTTACTAAGAGACGAATTTGATGCCAGCCTTCATCAAACAATGCCTAAGAAAAATGAAGAAAACAGCATTGTTTAAAACAAAATGCCTTAAATTTAAATAATGATAAAACTGTACTTCAACAATCAAACTGCTGTTGATGCTTGAGATAATCAAGGCTGCAGGTTTTACATACAAATAAATCTAAACTATATAGGCAAATAAGGTATTGCCAAATAATATTGTAATTGAAAATATTACAATTGGTAATAATTAATTCCTATTTCAGAATTATTTTATAACTCACATAGATTTTTTTTTTTTTTTTTAGTTTATGACCATGAACAAGATCAAACCTGTATTTGTTAAAAATATGCAGCCACAAGCCTATTTGTCAGCACTGGTATAATGTCTCAAACACTTCAGATCATCAATCATGGTGAAAAAAAATTGGTACTTGTGAAAAATTGAGAGGTGATAAATTATCATAAAGCTTTATTAAAGAAAAATGCTTATTAAGAGTGTATTGACATTTATACTGTGTTTAGAGACACACAGGTCTAAAAAAGTCATGAAATTATTGTTCTCAATAATAGCAAGGCAGGCATGGAGAAACAAAAACAAACAAATGAAACACAGAAGTTGTGTCATCATGATGAAGTTCATTGACACCTGGGCGTACAGGGAGTACAGGAATAAGATTGATTTGTTTGTGCAGCTCCAAGAAATAGATAAATACAAATAGAGCATTGACTTGAAATTGAATTTTTGAACAGTCTCCAGTAGATCAAATTTAACACAGCTTCTTAAAATAATAAAAAGATATTTCGCCCACTAATAATTATTAAAAGGTAGAAGAAATTTGGAAAGAAAAAGCAAAAATTCTCCATCCAGTAACAGAAGAATAAGATGCCTCTACCTAGAAAAATCTTAGTAGTTAAGACCTATTCCTTGGATAGGAGTCCTTCCTTCACTGAGGATTTATATTTAAAATTCCTTCAGCCTGCTTTGGAGTAGGGATTTGAATGCAGGCCTCCAATTCCCAGAAAAGTTGAACCCACTTGGCCATGAAGTGCTCCAGCAGCAAATCATTCCCAGTCTTTGTCTGCTGAAATATGCCCTCTCTGTTCATTTAAATAATACTCCCCGTGGCAGGAAGGGCAATCTCTGGCTGCACGTATTCCTGCTACAAATGCAAGAATAGGGTCATTCAGTCTCCACTCCTGTCTCATCTGCAGCTAAGACAATCTTACAAGAGTGGAATACTCCACTGGAAATTACTGAAGACTGAAAGGCAACCTTGAGATTGTCCTAGAAAACAATAAAACTGGTTTGCTCAAAGAGGGGAATAGTGGAATACTGTGCATTGAAAGAAGTATTCCAGCATGATAGTGACATACTCCTTACCTTTACATGAGGTGTAGCAAATGTAATAACTTGTGTGCCATTTATTAAACTTGTTGTAGTGAATGATAATGTTTTCTCTTCTCCATTAACAGTGACTGCTATCTGTGGTCTCTTATCTAGACTCAGGATTCTCCACAAATCCCACATCTTTTTTACTTTAAATCTTTGAGTGGAAACAAACACATAGGATGGAGGAAGACCTTCTGGAAACACATTCCTAAATAAGGGGGAAGAGTAGAAAAAACAAGGCAGTACTTGAACATTCATATAAATCATCCTCATTTAAAGAAACAAAAAAAAAAATCTTACTGAATATAGAAGAATATTTATAAAATTCAATACCTTGTTAATTCTGAGAGGTCAACATGTGGGTTTACTTCATAAGCTTTTGCATTAGTGGTTGATATTTGAATTCTCTTTTTAACTTTTTTCTTCACACCTAATCCTACAAGAATGTCAAATCCTTTTTCATCTCGAGCTGCCACTGGAATTCTTGTCGGACAAACAGATTCTGCAAAGTAATAAATTCAAGGACAGTCCAAAATATGACTTAAGACTTCCAAGAAAAGTAGCCTCCCACCCAACTAATTTTTTTTAATCTGCCTTTCAAGAAATAAAAAGAGAACTGAGAATTGTCAGTTAAGTACAACATGAGAGAAGTGGTATGCAGGATCTGCAGGAACTTGAAGCAAGAATATTAAGATTTCATATTTTACTGCAATTACATTCACACACTACTTCGATTGTCACTAATTGTAGTTACAGAGTATTACAATATCTGGCTAATAAATATATTGAATTTCTGAAGAAATTATGCTAAACTGTTTACAATAAATATCATTATTCATTTCTCACTGTTTCTTCAGAAATGCAGCAGTTCATAGACAGGGAAGAGGTTAGGAATACAGTCCAATGAAGGGGTGGAGACTTCTCCTATCTCCATATGGACCAGCCATGGGCTGGAGAGCTCCTGTCTCTGTGCCAGGGAATTATCAGCTCAAAGGTCTAGACTGACTTCTTTTCACAGTATGAGCAACACTGCATGACTTCCCTTTCTAACCAACCCCAGGGCACTCAGAAGCTCCCCCATTCTGGTGGGGGAGGCAGGATATATATGCTCCAAGAAAATTATGCTAATTTTCTGCACAACCTGTCTGTTGTGGGAAAGGACAATCATGGGGATTGTCACGGGTACTTGAAGCAGCAGCAAGAAGCCACATAAACTGCCCTCCTTTTCCTCTCCACAGCAAAATAACACCTGACTTCCAAATTAAAAATAAATTATCTGTATGTTCTACAAGAAAGAATTGCAAGAACTCTGCACACAATTTGGAAATTAAAATGTCTGCCTCCTGAATGCTTTCAAAAATACAAGAAAAACAAAATCCAACAAAACTTTCTCATTCTTCTCAAAACACAGATTTAAGTTTACTTATCCTGTTAAGAAAGGGTAATCTTCAGGTTTCTTCAAGTATGCATTGTTATCGTGGACCTATTTTCTAAACTCATTTATTGCAAAGTTGGATAATAGCCACATCACAATTAACAGAGATTACAGATAACCACACACATACACACTGACAAGTATAGGGTCTCCTATCAGTCAGAATATTACAAATTTGGTGTAAACTCAAAAGCTAAAGGCAGAAATAGCACTACTTTATGCAGGAGAGCCATTATTGTGGATCAGGGCCAAAATAACTAATAACTAATTGGTTCTAAACCAATACCAACCAAACAAATTAACCATGTGTAAAATTACACATTAGGAAAGCATCTTTTCTTTCAAGTGGCACATTGGTGAATTACATGAAAATTTCCTAGTCAGGTAGATCCTTTCTGGGTCTTCTGGATAATCTTCTGGCAGGACTATTTTGATAACTAACTGAGCCATTATACGACATGCAGAAATCAGTGCCAAACTTAAGAGCTGTCTTCCAGAGAAATGGGTTGTATTTCCAGTCCATAGTACCAGTCACTTCAACTCTCGAACCTTCTCTGAATTCTTGATACCTTTAAGTATTTTTACATAGTTTTCAGATGTTTGTTTTCCTTCATAAAGCATGAAATAACTGTGATATTAAATACCAGTATCTGGGATAAAGCAACTTTTCTCTGAATCCTCCAGACAAACTTCTGAGGTCTGCACTAGGTTTTCTTTCTAAATTAATTCCTGAGACACAATTTTTTTTTTCTTTATCCTAAAGGACATTTATAGTACAGGAACATTTGACTTTCAGAATAAAAAATGAATATTAAATATTCCTTAAATATTTTGTTCAATTCTGGCTGAAAGGTTCATGAAGTCTTTTTTCCCCTGATGTACTCTAAAACAAACACTAGAGTCCCCAAAAGGCACACTAGACACTGCCTGCAAGCCTGTTCCTAAGAGCAATACTTGCTCCAAGAACCACCAAACCTCAGCCTTCATTGTCCAGAAAGGAAATACTGCCCCTGTTGCCTTTTTGTTTACATTTTTACTTCAGAATAGATTTTAAAATTCCATAGAGCAAAAGCTAGCACTTTTTTAGACATTTACACAAAGACCAAGAAGAGAGAATTGCAAAATTTTCAGACAGTTTCATGTGGTTGATCACAGTCAAACCACTGCTGTTCAGCCCTCATGGAACTTCCTCTCAGTCAAACAACACAATAATCAGTAAATCAATCAATCAATAAATAGAATAATGCATAACTTTGCTATGAAAATTCCAGTTTATCCATCTTGGAGTTCACCTTCCAAAGACATTGTGGCTAGAAATGAATCAAAGTGGCTTTGATTGCTTAGTGAGAGAAGCATCTAAATACTAAAACAAGGGAAGTGCACAACATAAGGGAGACAAAACAAAGGGTCACTTCAAGTGAAAGAGTAAGTACACTTTGTATAAATAGTCAGCATTCACAAATTACTGCTGTAAATCATGTGAAATACCACAGATTAATTTTAAAGGGTACTAGTTAACTTGATGCTGAAAGCTGAAAATCCATCTTGATAAATTATAATGGCACTTCTAAAATTTTAGTCAAAGAAAATATTGTGTTTATTTAGTGTTTATTTAGGGGAATTTCTCCCTGCATGAAGTTCTATTAAAGATTTTAGCTCCACTTAGCTGATTTAATTTTTGGACTGACAACCTTACTACATCAGCCACAAGGAATTACTATGCTTTTTGTTTAATGTAGCAAGAAATAAACACTAATATCCTCAAAAAAAAAAAATCACCATATTTTTTCAATGAAGTTGAAAAGTGAGAGCAAACAAAATCTATTTTTCACTCTTACTAAGTACAGAAATCTGGTGAAACTGAAATAAGACTTGCATCAATTCTTGATGCAATGTGTACAAAATACCACTGACATACTAGAGTCTGAGTGATACATTTTAGGAGCGATTTGCTATCTTTTTTATACATAAAAGAAAGCCATTGTTTTACAAAATTTCAGAAAACTCAATGCAGTAATGCTGTTGGCATTCTAAAGTAAGAGTCCCTTTACAATGTTGGTCTTGGCTAATTCTTCTATAAAATTCTTCCAAGAAACATCGTAACTGCTTGCTACAGCTCCAGACATCTACTCCACTCTCATGAGCCCCTACCTGGAGTGCTGTGTCCAGCTCTGGGGACACAATATAAGAAGAATGTGAACCTGCTGGAGCAAGTTCAGAGGAAGCCACAAAGTTAATAAGAAGGCTGGAGCCTCTCTCCTGTAGAAAGAGGCTGACAAAGTTGGGGTTGTTCAGCATGGAGAAGAGAAGGGTGTGGGAAGACCTTAGGGCAGCCTTCCAGTACCTAGAGGAGCCTTACAAGACAGCTGGAGAGGGACTTTTCACAAGGGCGTGGAGTGACAGGACAAGAGGGAATGGCTCTAAACTGAAGAAGGGTAGGTTTGGATTAGGTGTTAGGAAGAACGTTTTTACTGTCAGGGCAGCAATGCACTGGAACAGGTTGCCCAGAGAAATTATGGATGCCCCATCCCTGGAAGTGTCCAAGGCCAGGTTTGATGGGGCTCTAAGTAACCAGATCTACTGAAAAGTGTCCTTGTCCATGGCAGGGGCGTTGGAACATGATCTTTAATGTCCCAAATCCAAACCAGTCTACGATCCTATGATTTTTGCCAGGAGTCTTTCTTCTGGGTTTTTCAATGCGTACTAGAAGTATGTATTCAGAAGAACTCCTGTTGTAATGGCAGGCTGTCCTCTCACCTCTCTAGAAAAAATGCTGATTGTGTATGACTATCAGTTGCAACTAGGAAATCAATAAACTCTATAGTTTCAACAGTATGAGAATTGCTGAAATATTTTAGTGTTTTTAAACTTGATCAATGAAAAAAAATTCGGATTAAGGCAAAATGATACATATTGAAATTAAACATATACTGTGTTAAACCACCATATCTTTCCCAAATATACCTCTTTGTTTGACAGAAAAAAATAATATTTTGGGAGGAATTGCCACAAACAAGATCAAAAAGAAAGATCATAGTAAAGAGTATCAGGTCCCTTAGGTTATATTAATCATGCATTCTGCATGTGAAATTGAAAAACATATGTACAGAACTACATTTTGCACACCTAAAATATTTTATACTCACCTTCACAGAGTTTCTGTTTTATAACTTCTTTAATTCTTGATATTGCAATATAGTCTTCAACATAAAATACATAAGTTGATGAAGGTTTATTGGCAATAGCTTTAAGTTCATCCTCCTCAATTTCTGAGCCAACACCAATTGCAAACAAAGTGATTTTATTTTTCCTTGCTTCTGCTGCTACATCTTTGACTTCATCTTGGGATTTTCCATCAGTGAGAACCACTGCTATTTTTGTTAAAAATCGTGAAGATTTTGCAAAAAGATGGTCAAAGGCAAACTGAATAGCTCTTCCAGTTCTTGTATTTCCTCCCAGATAGTGTATGGACTCCATTTCTCTGATGAGGTTCTCAGTGGATTCATGAGTTCCAAGGGGAATTTCAAGTACAGGGTAATCACTGTACTGGACAACTCCGACTTGAATAAACTTTGGCCCTATGTCAAAATTTCTTGTAATATTGACAAGCCAACTTTTGATTATTTCAAAGTTTTCTGGGCCAACACTGTAAGAGCCATCCAAGATAAAAACTAAATCTGCCGGAGCAGTTCTGCAACCTAAAAAAAAAAATAAAATAATGAACATTTTCACTTTCTTCCTCCACAGTAAATGTTTTTCTCATCAATTAGTGTTTATATTAGGATCTATAATGACATATGCATTCCAGATGAAAAAAAAATAGCAGAGTTCATCAGGCCAAACTTGTGTAAGATAGTTTATGTAAGCTACACAGATCCAATTTGGTACCTGAAAGCCATACCATTTTCTGGTTTTTACATTAGCACCAAAAAAAAACTATGAAAAATTCTGAAATTCAGTTCCTAAGCTGGCAATTGCATTCCATTCAATAAACAGAGAGGAATATATATTGGGTCTTTTCATATCTCATCTGCAAAGATGATAAACATAAAAACTCCTTTTTGTTAGCAGACCAAACACACAGCAGAGGAAGGCTATACCCTGAATACTCCAGAATTCTTTTACAAATACCTTTTAATTTACTTCAGATATTGTTACATGGAATTTATAGAACTAGTATTATAAAATCCTGAGTCTCAATTGAATGTTGCTTGTAACATATACTGATTTTTACAGAAGAAAAGTATTTTGTGAATGAGCTCAACTTCCAGAATATAGAATCACATAAGCATTTAATAACTACGGTGTAGCTGCATGATGACTTAGACATGGATTCAGTATTCCTAGCTCTAGTCATAAACTTAGTTTTTAGACTAAGTTGCCAACTACAGGCTATGGACAAGAATTTCCAAAGGAAAGTCCTTCCATGCTACATGCCCAGTCTCAGATGGAGGGTGCAACTTTCTAAAGGAGGGAATCTCCTTCCATTGACTGTGAAAGAGGTTTTGATAACTGACACATGAGGTGCCAAGGACATGGCCAAAAGCAGGAGGGATTATTTTGATCTCATGGAACATGAGGTCATAAGGCTTTTTTTTTCTGAAAGTCTCCAGCTCCACCACAGGAAGGAGAGCTTTGCCTTACCCTGAAATCTGCCAATGGACACTTCTGGTCAACACAAGATTTCACCTTCCTTGAAAGCAAGTGAGCATAATCTGCTGGAGAAATGCTTTTGCAATGCAGGTGGTGGCAGCGAGAAACAACACTGGGAGAAGGAGCAAAGGGCACACTGAGTGCATCGCTCAGTGGTCCAAGGATATGAATTACAGAGTCATTTCTGTTGGGAGGGACTCATTATCATTAGACTCTCCTAAAAACAGAATATTCATTTTGCTGGATACTCCTAGAGCAGGTGGACTTAAAATAAAAAGTCTTTCTAAAGATTAAAAAAACTTTTATGGGTTTTGTTCTAAAATACTGAAAATTGCTGGATTGAGAGCAAAACTAGAGGAAAAATATTTACCCTGGAAGTATCATTGTGGCTAGAGGCAAGTCTTCTACACTTTTTTTTGTTCAGTCACATTGTCTTTAAGAAAGCTATTTTAATTTAATGTTTTCTTTTCTATAAAGCAGATTTAGAGTATTAAAATGGTTTGGTGGGGTTTGAGATGCTAATTTTGAAGAATGTGCAAGAAGGTATGGCCCACAACTGGAGTTAGCTTTCTCTCACAGAACCTTTATTGTTCCTTATTTAGTTTCTCACATAACATTAAGCTATTCAGAACATGTCTTCTGAAGCAATGAAAATACAAATACTCCAGACTCAATTTTAAATCAAGACTGAAGCTTTACTGTTCTATCTGCCACCTTGGGCATTTCCAAGACGCAAATAAAGACACTCCCTAACTAATGAAGAAATAAGAGATTTAAGCTATTTCTCATATATATTATCAGATTTTCACCAGGAAAATTATATTAGAATAAAATCACCATCAACAGAAGGGCACATGTAAACACCAAAATGTACACTAAAAATTCAAGGCATGCTTTGAAGTTGCAAAATCTGAAATGCAAAAATTAAGACCTACTTGCTCTTGTTTCGCCATCTTCAGCTGAGATATAATCATGAAGTAGCAGAACAAACAGCATCTGAAAAAATATTACAATCTGTGCCATGTGTATTTTATTCTCAAGGTCTTGATACAAATCTAGATGGGAAAAAATGAAAAAAAAAATACAGTGTTATTATATTACAAAAAAATTCCAAGCTTCTGCAGTTTAAAAACTGTGTCTGAGGAACATCTCTGAATCAAATCTGTAAGACCAGACGTGGCCACCCTGAAATGAACCATTGACTCAAAAATCTTTGGTCATGTAAGCCCAAAACTGAGATTCTAAACTCAACAACACTCACCAGCCTTTTTGCAGAAGCTCAGTTTTCACCAAGGTTCATTTATACACTGCTCCTGTTAGGCACATTCACAAGTAGATTATATTCCCAGTCACACTTGTCCAAACACTATCCCCCTATCCCAATCTGTAGCCATTGTTAAAAGCCATTAGCAAAAGCTCCAAAATATGGCAAGTGTTTATGTATCAGGTACTGGTGGCAAGCTGCTACCTCAGTCTCAGTGCCACACCAGACTATTTCAGGGAGTCTGGGACAGTTCCCACTCCTCTACCCCAGGACTGAGACTGGCACCAGCAGCCAGGGTCTCAGCAAGCCCCAGCCCTTCCCCAGCAGAGCCAAACCCTGCAGACACTGTATTGCAACATCCAAGGTTACATACATCTTCAAATTTTGATTTTTTTTCCTCAGTTTATGTCTCCTTTGCTGTCACAGTTTGTGAAATACAACCCACTGTCAAGCAAACGTGCAATTTTAGTCTCATATTGCTGTTAAAAATATTATTTGACTAATTTATTTTAATTAAGAAATATTTATTCATTATGTTTATTGAAAAAAGTTATCATAATGGTAAAAGATACATTTTTGGACTACTATATTAGAGATCTATTAATTTCAGGACTATGAAAGAACATGTAGTGAATCGCTTTTGTATCTTCTCATCTCATCCTTCAATGTAAAAAGCAATTTTCAAGGTGAATTCATTTCACTGCAGAGCAGTCAACTTCCAGGAAATTCTACTCCCACCTAATGTAATACCCCAAAGTTAATAAAGAAAAAGTATAATTAGTCTGCTAGTAAATCTCTCCCTCAGATTACAGATAATTGCAAGGTAGAGCCATATTTTGTTATTCATATTACCTTGTCAGAATGTAAGAAATCAGACACACCTTAGAGTCTATGGGATAGGACATAAGATCCAGAACTTTTCCAGTTCTGCTGCACAAATACTGGGTCATCACCTTCATTCAAACAGATTAAGTAGCAGTTTTTTATTCCAGCTATTTGAAAAAGGATATATTTTAAACTATGAAACTGTGTATAAGTATTAGGCTTGTAATACATAAAAATATATTTCCATAGTAGAGATAGACAATTTACATAGATTATTTGTTTTGTTGGTGGTTTGTACAATTAATCATTCTAAAATCTCTTCCAGCCTTTTCCGTGGGAAGGTTTTACTGTGGGGTAAAACATGTCTCTCATGAGCCAAATTTGAGCAATATCAAAGAATAATACATGAAATTAAATCTATGTGGGAAGTTGCAGGTGCCTGAAGGACAACTGCATGCTTTTAGAATATCAGAAAAATGTCAGCCTATAACTGAAAAAAATTCCAGATAGACTACGGTAGAGAGAGCTGATATACACATAAAAAGGTACAAGGCTGACCCTAAAAACTATAAAATCCTTTTGATTCTTCCAACCAACCCCAAAAAAATTATAAGGAATAGTTTTGAATAAAAATTTTGAACAAAAGAGCATATTAACTAATTACAAAATAGAACATTAACTAAGTTTTGCTTTTTGTCACCTCTTGATTGTCCAAATGGCTACTTATGTAACACCTACAGAATTTATGTAAAAGGAAATTAGAAAAGAGACAACTTAGTGACTTCACTGCTATCAGTCTTCACTAAAAGGTGAGTACAATGCCAGGTACCATAAATGCTGTAACCTTTTAATGAAATTAAAACAGCACACTACATATATAAAAATTATTTTAACAAAACACTGCCTTGAATATGAACTGAATGTGCTCTGTGTCATGAGCACAGGTATTTCAGGTCAGGTGCAGACACTGGGATCCTGCTCAATGGCACTGCTCTCCTTTCACCAACTCTGCAAAAATCACACATGCCTTCCTTAAACTGCACTGTGCCCTTCATCTCTGCTCATCCTTCAGCAAGCACTGACCCACTGGTACCTGCAGGGATGGGCCTCCAAGATCTGCAGGAATGAGAGAAGCTGCAGGAAAGAGGCAGATGCTCAGAAGGGAAAGGGGAAAGCAGGAGTCTGCAAGGAAGCTCTGCACCCCTGGGAAAGGAGCTGCTCCACAGAAACACAAATACTGCATTCTGGGAGAGATACATGGGAAAACAGCATTTTCTGGCAGTCCTGGGGTACAGAGAGGCATCAGGAATGCTACAGCAGCCTTCAGTACATGTCTTTAATGTTGAAAAACATCACATCACAGCAAGATTTCTTTTGGTGAAAACCATGGTCCAACTCATAACTTCTTAAAAGGAATGAGTAAAATTATTGTCAAAACAAGCTTATCTGATTCACAGAACCAAACTGTATTCCTCTTACACATCATATTCTCCATTTGTGAGAATCCTCTATTTTCAACAAAGCTCATACTTGGGAACTTCATTTTAAATATAAACCAAAATAAATGTTTAGTAGACCAAAATGGACCTATTAACAGAAAACAAAATCAAAAGGATAAAACCAGAGCTTAAGCAACCAGATAATGAGAATTCTAATGCTCAATTTACCAGAAAGAAAATAATATTACTGCACTGCACTTTTAAAGATGCCAAATGAACTCCAGAGATCTAGCTGCTGTATCTTGTCAACACAGTAGTTATTGAACAGGTAACAAAAGTGTACTCGAAACTTACAGAAACACCACCCAATTCAGGAATGAATATTTTAAATAAAACTTTTGCCAAATTTTCCCTAGTGATTTGCTTGTGATTGTACCAAACACAAGCAGGAAAACACATAGAACTGCTTTACCAGTTCTCAGTTATACCAAACCACTTTTAATTAAGTTGACATAGGAGAAATTCATACAGGGTTACTATGTTGCATCCAGCTCAAGTAAAGGGTGGCAGACTGAGAGAGTATTAGTGGAGAAATAGCACACATGTTACTGTATTTTTCAAGGCATCCTCATAGTTGATTACTTTTTCCACTTTAAAAGGGACAGAGCCCCACAACCAACCCCAGGCTTTCTAACTCTGGTGATGTATAGGGTGGCAGGAGCAAACCTTTGGCTATCTCCCAGCTCCACCAAATTGTTTAAATTGATGCCACAAGATGTAATGAGGTATTAACTGAGACAGGATACTGGGTTGGGTGGACCTTTAATGTGACACATTACGGCCATTCTTTCCACTGTATGCTTTTTATCTTGGTATTTTATTTGCCAGTTTGATAGCAAAAGGGATGTTTGAGTGAATAGAAACAGCCCTCTAAGGAAAACTGCCTATCTCAGGGAAAACAAGCAGCTTATATAAAGACTTCTGCTCCCAAAATGAGGGCCTGTAGAGCACACACAGTATATCTGAGTGACTTGAATCAAAATTCAGGCAAATTTCTCTGCATCTGAGCGTACACAAAAGGTAAGGTAGGACCTTACCTTTTGGTAAGGTTCTCCAGAGTAGAGTTCAGAAAGCATTATTTCTGTCTCCACCAAAAGGTAGGAGAGAAAGGTGGTACAATTAAACCTGGCTGCATCAGCCCATACCCTGTGAGGGCATGGTCAGAGAGAGGTGACAGCCTCCCCCATGCCCATTCACTGTTAGTTGTGCACAGGAGGAAACTCAGTGAATTTGGAAACCGATGACACAGCAACTCACCCACATGCTGTCATTGTAGGCAGCTCAATCGATTGGACAGTGCCTGCAGTTTATTTTTTGCTTTCTTCTGGGAAGTGCAATTTGCACCAACAGGGCCACTGAACTCTGCTGACTGGGAAGGGAATGGAACTCAGGTTTCCTATACAGTGGAAATGTGGTACACCCATTACTGAAACCAACAGCCTCTACTTGATTTTCAAACTAATTCAAGACTCTCAGTGCATTACAGATGGCAAAACCATACAATTCCCAGAACAGCTTTGCTGCACAGAAGTGCACAGACGTTCAAATGACATCTCCTCTGCATGCACAGCAGAATAATTTCATATTAAATTTAAGTTTTCAGAAGAAAATTTATGCATCTAAGCAGGTTAGACAGTATTTCCATCTTGCATTTTTGATGCCTAAAAGCAGCACCTTCTGCATCTCAAAGGGCAGTTTACTGATGCAGTCTTTCCATAGCAATTTTTCCAGTGCCCAGACAAATATACAATTTTATTCTTTCCATAAATACTCTCTGAGGAAACTTTCCATTTAGAGCAATTTGGAATCTTGTAGAATCAAAAATATTTGCTCTTCAGTGCAGTTTTGTCACTATTCAAATTCATAGAGAGAGATTTCTCTGAAAACCCTGGCTTCTCTGCTGCATTAAGATTTCTTGCTGAAGAACTACACTGAAAGGAAGAGTTTCTTCCTTAACTTCTTCCCACTGCTAGTTATGGCCTAAGAAGAAAGTCAGGAATGGTATGGTTTTAACCTTTTCCAGCATTCTGAGAAAATAACCAGACTATAGCTTATACATATTAGCAAGCTTTCCAAGAATAAGTTAACACTTCTCTCATATTGCATCACTTCATAAACTTCTCATAATTCAGCTAGACATCATTACATTTGGCATTAAAAGGGACAACTATAAAGACATTACAACAACGACTGAAAGGACATACAGAAGATTCTTTGCATTTTCAAAATTTACTCAATACTACAGGAACTGTGCAGCGAGAAAAAAAGGAACCCCAAAAATCCTGATTAATATGCATTAAGTCATGTGGAAAAGGAATGCAATATTTCATCGCACCTTTTTATATTTGCTCTCCCCATTTTCAGAATTAATGGGATTTGCAAATAAAATGTTAGGGTAATTGACATTTAACTATTTATTTCTATCTCTACCTAATACTACCAGTCCTATGCATTCAAAAAGTCTATGAGCCTATTCTAAGTAAGTTTCTTTCATTAAGTAATTAATCTGAATCTGTATTTATTTCCATTTGCATTTCAGTCTCATTCTGCATTCATGTTTTCCACGTATTGTTCCTATTCATTTGGTTTTCTTGGTGGGCACAATTGATGAGATTGTTATACTTGCAAACATTTAAAATAACAGCATTTCTTGGGAAGGGTGAGGCTGTACATACATATACATACATATACATATACATCTTGTACATATGGATGTATGTGCAAACCAAGCTTAATTAATTTAAACTTGGTTTGCACATACATACATATACAAGATTCCTATAAATAGAAAAATCTCCAAAAGTGACAAGTACATCGGTATCCCTCATATAATTTATTTCTGTTTCTATTTTGGAACAAAATATTTTGGCATAATCAGCAATATAGCTACATTCATGCCAGGAGTTTTCTACAACATTGAACATATGATTAAGGATATTGTTTCATTAAGAGGGGTTAAGAAAGAAAATTATGTGTTTAAGTTACACATATTATGAGTTTTCTTTGTGTTTTGCAAGAGTAAGTATTAGTGCAACAAGGATAAAAAGCTGTTATAAAATGGTTCAATTCTGGCTAATTCTTAGCTGTACTAAGTCTAGTCTTCTAGACTTTGTGTACTTTGTCATGAATGCATGGCTATATAAAGTACACATAGTGCATAGTTTCAGATATTTTATTTCCTAACCCTGAAATCGAGCAGAAGATAATGCCTGGACTACCTTGAAAAGAAAAGCCTAATGCAGGCATTGCTTGGGCCACCTGACCCATTTCCACTACCTTTGCTACCTCTCTTTTAACAACAGCAAGAAAGGTTAAGAGGCGTAGTTTTGTTTTGAAACATGGTTTAGTTTCCCTCTACGAATCTAAAGCCTACCTGACAGACAGACTAAAACCAGAGATCTCCTAAAGGAGCTGAAGAAACACATGGAAAATTGAGAAGGGATGCAAAGACCTCTTGCTCAAGTCCACAGCTGCAGCAATGAGAGCTGTGCAGAGTTAATGGCAAAGCAACTGAGCTGAAGATCCGAGTATGTAAAGAACATGAAGACCTCAGAGAAATAATAACATCACATCTCATCTGCATTTTCAGAAATCAATCTCACCTGCTTCTGCACATACATCGGTTGTCCCTCAAGTACATGTTAGCATGGTCTGTTTTGCTGTTCAAATGGTTTTTTGTATTTCTCCCTCAAAATCATGAAAGGCAGTAACTACTAGTTCAAAATGATGTTTGATATTTCAATTATTTGTGCCACAGATACAATTTAAGTCTCTCATTAAGAATAGTCGACTTAACAGTCAAGAAAGTACTGCCAAAACAACTGATAAAGCAAACCACTTCAATCTTCATTCCAGAGCACATTTTACGGATAGGTAAGAAAAAAATTCAGTGCACCACTATTTTAAATGCAATCATTCTCAATATGATTACAATTCCTATTATTAGAGGCATTCAGTACAAATAAAATAAACTCACAGGAATTAGTACTACATGCTAAGATTACACTTCCTATTTCTAGCTTTCATATATCTATGATGTATAAAGTATTATGCAGATTATATAAAGGTGCAGAGACAATTAAAGAATTCATCATTCTCTCAGCAGATTTTGAAAAGAAGGTTTTCATGCTAAACATTGAAGACTAAAGCAAGCAGTTGATACATACTATAAAACAAGTAAGAATATACATATTTTTGAAAGCAAATAATGCTCTTAAATGAGATGGGCTGACTATTTAGTTTTCATATGATTCAGTAAAGCACACAAACCTACATATTCCTCCAGTCTACAGCAGAGAGTTTGAATTCATGCTCCAACATCTAAAGTCACAGAAGACTTGTATTTTTAAATCAAATTTATTCTGGCACTTTGTACTTTGTTGGATTTATTCCCGCTCCAAGAGGATGTTGTGCCAGGACCTGGCAATAAGTTATTATGGGTTATAGAAAAAGGAGCTTACCACAGCATTTGAGCTACTGGACTGATACATGACTGACTGGGAAACCATATAGGATGGGCAACTTAAGGAAGTAACCACACTTGGCAGCTCAGATTTCTGGCTGCAACAAAAGAATTTGAAGTCCCCCTGGAAACCATGATTTAATCCTGTCTGTGAAAAGCCTGCGCTGTTACTTCTCTCTTATCAAGCATCATGAGATTCCACAGAACTTTCCTTCCTTGGATGGACCCAAGAAAAACAAAACAGCTAATCAATAGGATAAAATCTGACACTCAAGTGGTAAAGTTGAAATTAACCTTGAATATGATAATAGGAGTCTACTTAAGAAAAGTTTCAACCAACTCCTAGGGGAAATCTCAAAGTTCAAATTTTGACTGTGCACATGTATAAGTAACTATGTTACCAAACAGGGAAAGAGAAAAAAATTAACAGTAATTACAACCTGGTTCAATAGTTTTGGAGCACATTTTGCTTGCACTAAGGAATTTAGAGTTCACTTGGGCCAGTGACAAAAGAAACAATAACTGGGGCAAATAATGAAATAATTAGAAATTATATAAAGTAATTTTATATAATTACATAAAATTATATCTTGTTTAACAGTGAAACCACTATAGAAATCCATTTAAGTCTAAGAGAAAAGTACAACAATCTCTAACAATGAGTGTTGATAAGAAGAGTCATAAAGGCAACATAAAAATGGAATCAATCCAAGTAAGAGCTCCTAATGCAATTAAAAGACTACTTTTGGATCATGCTCATTTTATAAGAGATACACAAAATTGCTCATCAGTTACTGCTATGGTCTCATAGTCCTCAGAAAAGCAAGTCAGTTGAGGATCTAAACATTGTCAGTGGTACCAGATTCAACTAGGTTGTTGTATGTGAGAAACACATTTCTGCTAAACTCCTCACCCACTTCTTTCTTTTCCCATTACATTTATTTTCTTTTCATCTTTTATTTTAGTCCTACACTTTTAAAAAGGGAGGGTAGGGTTAGCTTAGCTAACATGTTATTTCCAACGTGATGACTGCAACATTTGCCATGAAAACGAGAGAGATGCAGTGAGAAATACATAAGAGGGGATTTAAAATAAGTTTACTGTGTAAAGAGTAAGTCTGCAGGCTTTTTTTTCCTCCTGCAAGTAAGGACCAGAATCAGAAATAGAAATTATATTTTTCAGTCTTCTTATCTTTTTCTTCTGTTCCTTTCTCCTATTCATTCTCCAAACAGGTTTGGATTCCAGCAACAAGCCCACTAGTGAAATTAATTGTCTTTTCCACAAATTATAATTTATGCTATTATTTGTTTTAATATAAGTAATGTTAAAGGCTGGAAATAATGCTGTGGATGCCTGCTTTAGCCAAAGGCATCAAAACTTCCTTTGAAAGTGTAGTCCTTTGCAATTCTTTAACTGTCCTCCAACTTTTCCCGTAATTTCTGGAAAAAGTCAATTAAAAGCAAATCAGACTTATCTTTAAAAAAAAAAGCCACAAGAAAGGATGATTAGACTATCTGTTCAGGCTTCAAAACCTAATGTCATTGTTTTACACTATGAATTAATGGATGTTTCTTCAATTTAATGTAGAACTTTAGACTATATATAAAGTATCATGAAGCAGACTGCCCTCTAAAACATTTGATTATATGTTAGTATTTTCACAATATACAAACTCACTGACATCAATCCAGGAAGAATCATAGAAGATTAATAGATAAAAATTACTTTTATGTTTTCCAATTCTATTGTTTTTAAATGATACGATTCTATTTACTCAGTCCTGTTTTCACTGAAAATATTGACAATTCACTCAAAGGAGGTTGTGATGGCTGAAGAAATGGAAATAGTTGAAATTCTAGAGGAATTTAGGACCTGAACTAGTAAAAACATTGAAAGAATTACAGTTGTATTCAGTGGAGCTAAATCAAATCCTTAAGATTTTAAACAGGTTTTTGAGGGAAGAAAAAAGAACTCCAGCACATATACACGCAAAAAGGAAAACAAACATTTGCTGTTTCAAGTATATCCAAAATTTGGTACTTTTAGAAATACTCACATTTCCAGAAAAGTATGATCCCACGCAAAAATTAAAACCATGCAGCACTTCTACACCCAGCTGCTTTACACCTGCAAAAAGACTAAAGATAGTCCAGCAAGTAATCCAGCTTACTTTATTTGAACTGTAATGACTCTTGCAGCCTATGTAGACAATTATTTCTATTACTTTTATAAAGTATAAAATTCCTTCCTAGCCCTACCATGCGGTGTAATTCACTCCACCAAGCAACTAAGGACAAAGTAGCTGCAGAGTTGAAATAAATGGACAAGCTGCATCCAGAAGGCTTTGCAAAGATGCATAATGGGCAGCAGTCTTGCACTATACAGCCCTGTCTCTAGGTACTCCTCCTGTAGAAGATTCCTGTGTATTTCTCTGCTTTCACCTTAAAAAAGGTAAAAATCATTAAGAAAAAGTATTAAGTAAGCCAGCATATAGCATACAAAGTTCTCCCTGGATGTCGTAAATCACTTTCTCACATAGAAAAAGACCAATATTTCCCAATGTTCCAGGCAAGCATCTGAACAGGGAACTGTTTTTTATTTCAGCATGCTTGTTATCGTAAGATCCCAGATTAATTCCCTATTTCTACATAAAAGCCCTGTACTTCTGTGGTGGGATGACCCCAGCTAGAGGTCAGGTGCTCACCAAAGCTGCTCTATCACTCTCCACCGTAGCTGGAAGGAAGAAAGTAAATACAACAAAGGGTTCATAGGTTGAGATGAGGTCAGGGGGAGATCACTACCAGTTGCCATCACAGTCAAAACAGACTCTACTAGGGGAAAAATTAGTTTAATTTATCACCAATCAAATCAGAGTAGGATCACAAGAAATAAAAGTGTATCTTAAAAACACCTTCCCCACAGCCCTTCCTTCTTTCCAGCTTCAACTTTAGTCACAAATTCTCTACTTCTCCCAGAAGCACAGGGGGATGGGGAATGGGGCTTGCAATCAGTTCATCACACGTTTTCTCTGCTGCTCTTCAGGGGAAGACTCCCATGCTCTGGCATGGGGTCCCTCCACAGGATACAATGCTCCAGAAACTCCTCCAAGATGAGTCCTTTGCATATGCAAAAATTCTTCATTAACTGTTCCAGTGTCAGTCCCTTGTGGGGTCACAAGTCCTGCCAGGAGCTTGCTTGAGCACAGGCTTCCCACGTGGTCACAGACTTCTTCAGGCATCCACCTGCTCCAGAGTGGGGTCCTCCAGGAGGGTGGATGTCTGCACCCCCATCCTCCATGGGCTGCAGGGGTACAGCTGCCTCACCATGGCCTTGGCCATGTGCTACAAGGGATTCTCTGCTCTGGCACCTGGAGCACTTCATGCCACCCCTGCACTGAACCTGGTGTCTGCAGAGCTGTTCCTGTCACATGTGCTCGCTCCTCTCTCTTGCTGCAGTTGCCATTGCACAGGTTTTTTTCTTCTTCTTAACTAAATTATCTCAGAGACACTAGCACCATCAGTGATGGGCTCAGCCTTGGCCAACAGCAACTGCAGACCCATCTTGAAGTTGCCTGGCACTGACCCTGTAGACACAGGAGAAGCTTCTGGCACCTTCTCAGAGAAGCCACCACAGAACCCCCACTGATAGCAAAACCTGGCCATGTAAAACCATTACAACTTCACACATCCAAACATTCTGCTCTATTTTGTCTTGGAGCAACAGTGCATATTGAGGTGATTATCTATGAAATAGTAAGACAAAAAAAAGAAAAAAGAAAAAAAAACAAAAACAAAACATTGCTGAAGTAACCTACAGAGAATAAATTGATGAAAAATATTATTCTGGATAATCTAAGAAGTGCTGCTTTTTTTAGATATTCCTCAGTGTCTGCTAGTAAACCTGCTTCTGATTATTTAAAGAATGTCCTTTAAGAAAGTAATTTAGCCCCTTGTCAGCATTGCTACAGGTCACTGAGAGAGAACTTAGAGGAAAGTCAGATATCTGAAGGACTCTGGACAACTCTTGGGGTATGGAGAGTGAGGGTGCAGAAGCTGCATGCAGTCCTGCTCAGTACTGTCTTGGGCCTGGGGGAAGTGCAACCCTAAATCTCCAGGATATTGTGAGAATTACCTTCAAGGCTGAGAGTCATTTGGTTTTACAATAACAACAGACAGGACCATGCAACTTTGCTCTGCACTTGGAATTTCTTAGAAATCTCAATGTTCAAAACTGCAGAAAATAATTTCTCTGCCATTGCAGGGGGTGGAAGGCTGCATCCTGTTCCATCTTGCTAGCTTACACATGGGAAGAAGGCAAATTCCTTCCTCCCACTCTACATCCATGAAGAAATCTTCAACATATGGGTTAGAGAGTTGTCTGGCCCCCAGGCCATGAGACTTACTACTATACTCAGCAGTGATCCCAAACAGTCATAAGCACTCGTCACCCACATATCTCTTAGGTTCCCACCAAGGAAATTAAATAAATCTGGCACTTTTCTCCCTCTTTTGAGCAACAGTTAAATATTATTTATCAGAAAACCTAACACAGACTATTCTGAGAGATTACATATTTTAATATATGGGTTATATATTATAATCTATGCAGTAAATAGCCAAAGACTTTCCTTTAAGGATGCGGTTTAAGGGTCAACATAGTAATGGTTCTGGGTTGGCAGACTTGATGTTCTTAAAGGTCTTTTCCAGCCTTAAGGATTTTATGACTCTATTCTGTCTCCTATTCTGTCTCCACTTTCATGTTCAAGAGAACAGTGCAAATAATTCAGCTTTTGCTTCTTTTTGACATGAAGGGTCCTATAATTTCTTAATAATTCAAGAGTGTCACATTTCCGAGTCAGTCAATTTGACTTAAATTAGCTACTGGTGAATTAAATGGCCAGTAGAGGTTAGAGCAGTATAGGGAACATTTTTTCTTTCAAAAACACAGATTAATTTTTTTGAAGTAGTTCCCATATCTCAAAATGTATGGGACATGAGTACCTTATTTTCCATAGAGTCCATTAAGAAGTGTCAGCAATGTAGTTTGCAAAAGGATGAAAAAAGCAACATTACTAGGACATATGTACACTTACTAGGACCTATAGCAAGTTGCTTACCCAGTATATTGATGGTAACAGACAGGCCTGAACAAAGTATAGGTCATGCTTTCTTGCAAAATTTGGCTTTCAGAGGAATACTACAAATTAAAAAAAACCCCAGATTTTATATTATTGTCAGTTTTAAATTTTTTTTAAGTGAAAGGAATATATTATTATTTGTGCCAGAAATTTGACATTTCAAAAGATGCCAAATGCATTTTCAGATATAATCCAGAGCTATTCAACTTGAGATGAGCTTTTCTTTTTTAATATCAGACTCATGCTCTTAGAAAAGTGGTCAGTTTCAGGTTGGTTGGTTTCTTTGTTTGTTTGTTTAGAAAGAATAATTTCTATACAAGAAGGAATACATCTTGAGCATCACTTACAGCACCTCAGAGAAAACACTTGTAGTGTTTCTAGGGTTTATTGTGGCACTTGAAACTAAGGATTATACTGTTATAAGTTAGACAGAAGCACTGTGCATACAGTCTTAGCGACCTCATATAAAGACCAGAGACAGAGAGACCTTTCTTTGGTTCTGCTCAGAGACATCCTGAAGAGGAAAATCTTAAAGAAGTTGTTAAGTGTGCTATTGGCTACAAGCCAATAATAATGTTACCTTACTTCTGCCAAAGAATATAGAGATTTTTTTGCAGAATTTAATACTAAGGAAGTGATAGACAAATTTGTTTTTAATAAAGTATGTTATTGTCTACATTCTGTACTGAAGTATAAAAAATATGTAAACTTTAACACAGACATGTAAAAATAACTATAGCATTTACCTACAAGTTGTAAAACTAACATCTGTGGGTTCAGACAAAACCCACTATTGTACAGAGTGTGACTTCTTCAACTTAAAATGACTGGATAGACTGCAGTTTCCACTCAAAAAAAAAAAAACAAAAAAAAGAATAATGATCTCAATGGATCATAAAATCTGCATCTGGACTGTAATTTGTTGCATTAAGGCCTAAATATACAAAACATTGTCTGTACAACTGGGCCTGCAAACAAAATAGATCAAGAAGCCATCAAAATAAATTAACACACACATTACATCATATAACTTGAAACTTTAAGTACCAGCTATTCTATTTCCAGTTACAGAGTGATATGCAATGCTCAAACCTCCACCAAATATTGCCTTTCATGTAAAAGAAACAAAAAGTATTCCTTGAAATTCTATTCCTCCAATTTTGATAATATGTTTCCAAAATAAAAAAATACTGAAATATTGAATTCTATGAGAATGCTAACTTAATTAATTCAGGGTAATTCTACAGAAATTATATTTGCCATGGCAAAAATGGTGGTACTTGCAGGTACTTTGAGACCTCAATTATGTAAGTGGTGTGTAAATTTTAGATAATCCATACAATAAGCTAAATAATTTCATATGGTAATTTACAATTTCATTTTATATAATGCTCATCTCCACAAAAAAATGGCTTTTTGGAGGAATCTACTATAAAGAGCCAAAGATGGTGTGTATAGTATCATATACCATTCTCTTACTTAAATTATAAGAAACAGATCCAACTCTTACTAAAATGGATTTTCTTGTCTCTGAGCCTTATTTCAAAATGTGTAATTACATTCTTGGTTCTTATTTGGGCTATATAATTCATGAGAATTCACACAATTTAGCTATAACTTAGCCACAGCTAGCAACTCTATTATAATACATAAGCATTGCTTTATATTTTAGCCCTTTAAAATCAAATACTGTCATGTATGTTTTGGAATCAACTTATTGACAATGAACTCTATATATGTCCATGATAATTGGTTCCAAGTCAGTATTAAAGGAGAAAAAAGTACATATACAAATACAGAAAGCCAGTTTCTTTTCCGTAATATTGTTAAGCTTCCATGAAAACAAAAATAGATTGAAAATATCAACTAGTGAAAAAGGTGTAAGCAACAAAAACTAGAAAATAACTATTTCAAGGAAAAAGTACAAAAACGTCTATGTCACAAAAGGACATAGGAGTATTTCATAACCATTTTTGTAAAATTATTAATATTTTCCATTGTATCAAAATTTTCTCAACATCTTGATCTATTCATTTTCAGGAGAGAAAGACTACTTCCTGTTTATTCAAAGAAGAAAACAGGTTAATTATTTAAAGTGATTACATATTTACTTCAGGTGTCAATCATCAGTGCCTGAGTTCTATTGTAGTATTAATAGAGCAGAGTTTTCAGAATGAAGTCACCATGTAACAGATTTTTCATAGCTCTTTGATTTCTGTGGAAGATTTCATTGCCTGTAGTTGCCCAACAAGCATCATATAAGTAATTCTGCAGGAACAGGAGATGTGTATCACCCAGATCTATTTAAAAATCATATACAGTGACCATGAAACAAATCCAAAACTGCATGTGGTCACTTCAGAGTATTGAAGAACAGAGAAAACCAGGTCTTCTTCAAAGGAAATGCTTTGTATTGGACAGCTCCAGGGTGGTTTTGTTGAATGCCTTTTTCTTCCTACTGAGAGGTAGCATCAAACAATGAAATACTGGTAACTACAGTGAGTTCTTAGTAAGTGTACTTATGCATGCACAGAGAAGAAATTTTCCTTTGCTAGAAACACCTCTTCTGAAGGCAGATACCTTATTTAAATCCAGATCAGAAAAGAAACTGAGATAAAATAAATGGAATCTCTTTGCTCTTTAGGAAATAAAAATTAATCTTTATTCTTGGTACTGCTTAGCTTCCTCGGAGACAACTATGTGCTTCTGAAAATTAGGTGCAGCTGTCCTCTCTTTTGAGCTCCTTAATGAAATCCTTCACATTCAGGCTTCCCTCCCCTTTTTGGCAATACTTGTCAATGTTAATTTCAGCCCAGTCATGAGCACGCCATGGCCATGTGGGCCCCTTTGCACAGCAAATGGACTTAACCACAGGGGCATACAATTACATTCCTTTCTCCTCATTGAAAATTCACCAGGGAATAATAAACATAAACCTCTATTGTCTAGGACCTTTAAAAAGAATTTGCTGTTATTTCTATTCAGCAAATCTTCCTCTCCTTCCCTAACCCTTATTCTTTTCCATGGTAGTAAAACAGCAAAAAACTCCTTTATCATTTATCTTCTTTGTACTGAAAGGGCATATTTTTCCCAGTTTAATATATTGTAAGCATTTAGATACATTTTATTATCAGTGATTTCTCATGGCTGATGGCATTCTACATAGGACTTGAAGAATTCTCAATTTTACTTTTCAGGGATAGGAGAAAATGCTTCCAGGTCTCCTAATTGCCATTATTTCCCCATTTTTCTTTCTCTCTCAACTTCCAGACAGGAACACCATTTAATTTATTTGGTTGGTTTGCTTAGGCTTGCCATTTGATGCTACTTTCACTGTAAATGACAGTTTCTGAAAGAAAAAGAGGAGTTCTTTTCAGAAGGTGAGAATTTCAATTTCGTTTCAGTGGAAAAGATAATTATGGTGGTTGTCTTTGAAAATCCCCCTCCACATATTAACACTTTGTATTATTATATTTCCACATAAAGTTGCTGCGAAGGGCTGCATTGTAACTCCAGTGTTCTTGGCTGTACTTTTCCACACTGTTTTGTCCCACGAGTTGACAGAGAATGTCATGGCATATCTCAAAAGTTCTCTCACTTTCACCCATCCAGTTCTGCTCCCTCCTAATGAAAACGTTTTAAGGAAAATGTGATAGTTAGGCAGATACCATTCCACTTGGGAAAAGAAGGCACATAGCTTCTTACCAATACACTGGCATTCACTTCAGCTTGTATTTTTCCAGGAGTGATCTACATTACCCTTTACAGTCCTGTGCTATCAAGCCTAAGAATTAAAGAGCTGGAGACTCCCATGTCCACTTTCCATGGGTAATCAAACCTCTGATAAAATGGAAGTCCAGCATTATGTAACTTTCTCCTGGGTTTTTATCTTGGGCATAAAGTGTAATCTCAGAAGCGCTTCCCAAAGAATGCTTTTTTGAAACATTTCCCACAACTGAGAAAGGAGTGAATTCACAATACCACCAGTTCTGCATGGTCCACTTCCACTTCTATCAAGCTATGTTCTGCATAATTCACCCACCCTTTGCACAGAGCATTGCACAGATGTGTCTGCTCCTCTTCTCCACACAGGACACTGCAGCTATGCTCACACTTTATTTTCTCATCTGCCTTTTTAATCAGCTGGGAATATTATTCTATCTTATCTATATGCAATGAGGAAAGGGGAAACGGTAGAAAACCAGGGTCAGATCCCAAGTGCAAGTCAGGAGGAACATGCTGATCTGACCAAGGTAGGTTGCAGCTAAAGAGGTTAAAACAGCCTTGCTTAGATCTCTGTCTAATGGAGTCTCTTGGGGCCACAGCTCCAGAGTATCCCAGAAAGGTTAAAAGACTAAGGAAAAAAAAAATAGTAAATTTGAGGACACTTGGAAAGGTACTTTTCTAATTGCAACTACAATTTGAATCTTCTCAGTGTCCAATATCGGGAAAAGAATTACATACCACTTCATACATCTTCGCTCAAATATATGCATTACACTGACAGTCTAGAAAGCCCATCATGCTTGCTGGAAGTTTCTCTGCTAGTCTGTCAAAAATCTGCACACTTTAGTGAAGCAAGGGTTATACCACAAATATTAAACTGAGCTCAACATTCTGATACTTTTATAAATTGTACTCTTACTACAACTATGCAAATTTATCTAGACCTCTAGATACATGACCCTGGAAACTTTTGTAGAATTAGGGAGATTTTAAGGGGGTGGGAATTGGAATTACCTACTGAGACCAAAAGGAGAACAAGGTACTTTTGACAAGACTTCCCAAATGTCTATTAAAGGCTATGCCCAGATATACTCCTGCTGTTATACCATCAGCAGTACTCTCCATTTATGTGTCTTCAAGTCACCTTAATTGAGCTTATTTTTATATGCTGAAACAGTTCTGACTAAGAAAACTTTTGGAAATCATTAACTTTACTTAATGAAGAAAGTACAGATTGTTATAACATATTTTGGAAAATACAAGCTGGTATGCTTTAAAAATTGTTGGCTTAATTTCAAACTAGAGCTCAGACTTGTTTTCTTTCGTCCATTTTTTGATGCAGGATAAAAATTAGTTCAGACAAGTTAGGACATGTTTTATCATCACTATGGCTCTGAAGATTCACACAAAAGGGAAAAGAACTTTCAGTTTGGATAATGCAAGTCAATATTGCATCTTTTGTAAACTAGATTAAATGCAAAAAAAAAAAAAAAGCAGAGATTTGGGTAGAGAAAGCAGTCTTTAAAATATATAAAAAAGTTCTGAGCTAATCGAATGGCTGTGTACTGTTAATGTACACTCCAGCCATTCAAGATGAGGCACTCTTCATTTCAACAACTCAATTTCTCCCTTTCAAAGACAGCTTGGGTAAAGACAATTTTCTAGCATATTCAACAAATAAATATATATTTTTAAATATCCTACAAGTTTTATCGCACAGCACATATACAGCTGTGTATATTCCACATTTTAAGTCCTCCCAGATAAGAATAGCTTCCTAATTAAAACATTCAAAAACCCAATGATCACTTCTTCATTCAACATCTTTTACACCCACAAACCTGCACACTTGTAAGCAAGTAGTCCACTTATGCAGCAGATTTTACCTATGCTAAAGAAGATGGGAATGGCAGAGCTATATCCTGAATCACTGGTTAGCACCTATTTACACAGTACTCTACCACCATCTCCAAGGACAGAGTGAATATGAGGCAGACTTGCTATACCTCTCTGCCAGACATCCCTCACATCATGCAGGACTCCAGAAGGAGTAAATCTCTCTCTAAAATGTTACTGAAGTGCTGTCTTCACCTCTGCACAGACTTCTCACCTCCCTTTATCACCTTCCTGGCAGCCAGAACAAGTGACCCTGAGGTCCCACCCCTGGATCCTCCCAAAGCCTGGGAGGGATTAGCAGGGGGCAATGAAGAGGAAAAGAAAAAATGTTAGCTTAAGTAAAAATGGATGACTCCAGAGGCCAAAAAAGGCACCCCATGATGTGGGACAGTAAAATAGACAATGAGAAGAACTGGTCTGGATGGAAAGTGTGAGAGAATGAAAGAGATCCTGCTGCCACAAATCTCTGCCAAACCTTCCCTGCCCTAAAAATGCCCTGAGCCCTACTCATGCCTCTGTCTCATTGTCAGCTGCCAGAAGACCCCCAGCACTAGTTCCACAAAGGGCCCTTGCAGCCCCTTCTCAACCCTTCTTGCCTCAGAGGACCTGCAATTCATCCCACTCCCCCCTTGTCTTAGTCTCTGTGATCTCCATAGACCACTCATTTTGCCACATCTGTATTCATTTCTGTCATTACTAAGAAGCCTCCAGCTCCTCTTTGTTTTTAATTCAAACTAGAGCTTCAGAGCAAGCTACCAGAACTAACCACAGCAGAAAACCCTGGAATACAGAAATCTGAATTATTAAGTGGCCTTAAACTACAAATATACAAGGTGGAAATGTAAATTTCCTGTGTGCTAAAACAATACACTTAGCTGGCTTATTTTGAACAGACAGAAAATTCAAGGAAAAATGCAAATCTCACTGGCATGAATGACAGTTTTATTTTGTATCACATCAAGTCCAAACAAACTTCCCTGCAATTCTTGCATGTTTTTAGTTACAGAGATTAGGTCTCATTCCAGTGCCTGTGTGTTTTACTTGGAGCAGCTATTAACTTCTCACTATTTAATTCCTGTTTTACTACAGCATGAAGCATACTGATAAGAAGATCAATTATTCAACATTGAAATTATATCAATTACTCAACATTGAAATTATATAAATCACATAAAATTCCAAAAGGTTGACACATATTTACCTTGTGCTCTCCTTTCCACTCATAGTATTACTCAGTATGATCAACATTGCTATCTCCCTGCTCTCTATCTGCTGTTATTAATGAATAGTGTGCCTGACATCTACCCTCAAAGACTAAATCCATCAGCACTTCTTTAAAACAATGCCTATGAAGATTAATAGTAACTTGGAAAAGTTTCTTTTGTAAATCTCATTGTACCCCAGTACAACAGAAATTAGAGAGAGGAAAAAAGTCCTTCAAGACATTTTTTCTATGCTCCCTACAGGAGCATAGGAACAGGCCTAAGTTTTCTTCTACCACAAACTGCGTTTTCCCAGAGCCAGACCAGTTCTAAATGAAGGAAGCCTTGCAGGGCTCAGCCTATTTTCATGGGCAAAAAGAAGGGAAGAAATGTCAAGCCTTGATTATTATGGGGTTGTTTTTAGTCAAAAAGATTGCTTTGTATTGCCATGGTGTAGCAATCTTCTTGACAATTTTCTGCCTACCCTAAATTTTACTCCAGATGACAAGTATTGGCTACTTACAAGCCGACCTGGCTGGAGGAGCCACCTTTAATCCAAAGAGCTGAGCTTTCCCACCACCGGTGCTGAAGGAGGTGTGCTGGATTCTTCATGCAGAGAATGCACAGCAGGCAGCAAACCCTGCAGCCCAAGACGCTGCAGGACAGGCGAGCCAAGAAATGCTGCAGAACAAAGCAGTGCACAAGCACACACAATGCCCATTCCAGAGGCCACGTTGGTTTGTGTAACTGGTTTGTGCCACGTTGGTCTAAACTCCCAGGCAGTCTCTTTGTGACTGTCACCCTGGGACATGTGAAAAAGTTGGCCTTCCATTCTGTGTAGGCCCACCCTCCCTAAAGCCCAACATTTTCAGATACTTCAGATACTCACTGCTGTGCTAATGGGTAGATTTCACACATTATCAACACAAAATTTGAGTCAGTGAAGCTCTGAAATGTTTCAAGGGCTCATGGCACCAACAGGCGGTCACCAGTCCATCCCCCAGCCAGAGCCCCGTGTCAGCCCCCAGGGACCTCAGCCCCTGTCCCAGTGATGCCACAGCCCAGCCCAACTGGCCATGGGCCTCCTCGAGCCAGGTCCCACTGCAGGCCCACGTCCCAGCCTGGCCTCAGCCCATTCCCAGGGAGATACAGAAGAGCAGGGCTGGAGCTGCCCTGGTGCCCTCCAGAGACTCTGCTCTGTGCTGGGGCAGTGGGACGAGCTCATCCCTGCCGTCCTTCCACAGGGACCTACCTCCCACTGCTGTACCTGGACAAAATTAATCTTTGAGTTGATTCAGAGAAACTCTGATGGGGTACAGAACAATAAACCAGAAAAAATAAATTAAAGACATTTTATAAGGTACATCTTGGTTACTTCAAGCACTCTAGCCTGCCACACCACCACTGGTGTGATGGAAAGCAGCTGAGAAGCAAAGAGCAGAAGATGCCTCAGGAACAGCATGTCTTCAGCAGAGTTACTGGGCTCAGCTCTGGTCATGTCAGCTCAAAGAAGAGAAAGAAGGCAGAAACAAAGACAGCTTAATAAAACAGATTACTAAGAGCATTGAAAGGGTCTCTTTCTTCATAAAGAGACACCGGAAAGATTGAAGCAGCTTTAGTCAATGCTTCTCCAAACACTAAGGGCAGAACATAGGACAGAAAATAGTAACAATCTAGAAAGACAGACCCTGTCTGTTCCTACTCTTATAGAAGAGGAATGTTAAAAAAACTTAAGTGATCCGTTTTTGGACTAGGAAGCTAATTTCTGGAAGAAAAGAATGTGATAGAATTTGCAATATAATTAACATCTACATTCATAAGAAAAATAAGAATAAGAAAAATACATTCACAAGAATAACACAATAAAGGAATAAATATTGAGCAAAGCAGCAAAAAGCTCTAGGCAATGGAGGCACCACCCAGATTCATTTCAGTCAGCTATTTCTGTAACTAGTTTGGCTAATAATTTGGCTAATAATTGCAGGCAAAACTTTGTTAAATGTAGTAGGACACACTACAAATTTCAAAGAGTATATTTAAGAACTGAATTATATTCTGAGTACTTTCCACAATGATAATCATAGCCAATATAGATATTAATTAAACCTAAGTCGTTCTGCCCCGTGGACTTTCTGAGACACTCTGGTAATTACTGAGGACAATGTGATCCACTTTGCAGAACTGTACTTCAAAACTAAGCTGAAATTTCCTAACCTTTACCAATAAGTCAATTTACTGACAGTGATGGTACCAAACCAAGACATGATGTTCATCAGCAAATGACACACCACTGTTCTTAGACTTCAATGGCAAATGCAGTTTGAGCAGAAGGGAGAAGAATCACAAAATCTCTTCTAAAAGTTAGGCATGTGAGTGAAATATTACAAATGGATCACTGAGCCATGTTTACCTCAGAGAGCTGGTTCTTTGAGATGCATGATCCTCATCAGGAGTGTGTGAGTTCACAGGCTGGTGAACTCCCAGTTGCGTCTGCCACCCCTGGAATCTTTAATGGACCTGGAAAGGTCATTTAGTGTCTCTGACAACAGGAAGGAAGGATCACATTTGTCTTGAGGATTTCTGGTGATTGGCTGGACATTAAATGCTCAATTATATGTACAATTAGACAGGACTTTCCCTACCAATTTAACCTAATCTGTCCTGCAGCAGCTCAGCAAGCTGGCTCTTGTTATATCTCCACTGGATGTGGAGAAGAGTTTGCTTCCCACCACTCTGCAGAAACCAATTACACAGTTAAAGATTGTTACCACATCTCTCATCAGTTTTTGTTTCCCTAGACCGCAACATTCCAGTTCTTTCACTGTTTTCCCAAAGATTATGTTTCCTAGATCTCTGACCACCTCCCGCTGAACTAGTAAGACTATGGGAACTTTGGTGTCCAGAATCCCAGATAGCACTGATACCACATACAAACCTCAAAGTCACAACTACCAAGAGATGCCATCATACATCTGCTACAACCCTGTTATGCATCCCTAAATGAAATTTTTGATTCTGCACATAGTTAACATGTCGTATCCTGTCAAAGTCCTCATGGTGAAAAATAAATTTCCTAAGGAAACTACTTAGCACAATTCTTCAAAGGAATATTTTGTGCTCATCCTTTAGTTCAGTATTATGTATTTGAATACTTGAGTGATATATATAATAAGAACAACCACAATTAATGAGGCTTGGAGAAAATTTTCAAGTAAGTTTACTAACTCCAACACATCCACAATGCTTTCTCAGGTTCCTGAAAGCTAGAAGACTTTAAGAATCAACCAGCGCACTGGTTTCCTAGCCTTTTAATCCTCGAAGACAAGATCCTTTCAGCACAGTAAATGCTGCGTACATCTAAGCATTACACAGGTAAATAGTGATAATCAGAAGTGGCCCACAGAGCAAATTTATCTTTTCAGGTACAGAAACAAGTATAAATGCAGTGATTACAAACCCATCTACTTCACTAATTCTTGTAAAGTCTGTATTCCCATGCCACAACCTATTAAAGACATTAACCAGTAATGTGGTACTGGTTACAGTGCAAGAATAAAACAGGTTTCTGCATGGCATAGAAGGACCTAGCAGGACATAAACTATTTCATCTCGTGCCAATATACTAACACAGGGTGTCATGCAATGCCAATCTGCTGCACGTAACGCAGTCACGTTGCACAAAAGAAAAAAACAAACAAACAAACAAACAAACAAAAAGCCCAACACTGCATCAGTGACACAGTCCACTACCAGCTGCCTGCTAAGAAGGGGGCACAAGTTTCCTTATCTGAGCACCCCGGCGCCCGCGGTGCCCAGGGCGGCTCCCGCGGCGGCTGCCCGGCTGCGCAGCGGCGCCCGAGGCCGCCCCGGGGCTGCACCTGCCCGCGCCCGGCCCCGGCCCCGGCCGCCCTGCAGCGAGGCGAGCCCGCAGGGATGCAGCCGCGCGGGGATGCAGCCCCGGGACCCCTCTGACCTGCAGGCGCGCTCGCCGTCCCTCCGCGGCCGCGGAGCCCCCGCCGCCGCTGCTCTCGCTGCCGCGCTCTGCCCGGCGCCCGCTCCACCGCGGCAGCCCCGGCCCCGCGGAGCCGCCCCGCCGGCAGCGCCGCCCCCGCCGGCCCCGCGCCCTGGCACGGCCCTGCTGGCCCGGGGCCGGCTCCAGGGCCGCCCCCGCCGGTCCGCACGGTCCTGGCTCGGACAGGCTTTCCCCGCTCTGGAACAGCATCCTACCCAGGGCTGCATCGGGGATCAGCAAGCTGTGGATACCAGAGGGACAGGCCGGTGGTTTGAAGTAGTTTGGTGATGCACTCCTGCCATCATTCAGCATTTCTTCTCCAGGTGAAGGGACAGAATGACTTCTGGCCTCAGAGATTGCTGCGTCCAGGAGACAGACTAGTGGAAACACTTTGTGTTTAGACAACAAGCATATGACTTTCATGCGTAAGGAGGTTTTACTAAAAGTGGGAGCTGGTGTCCCTCACCACCTTCACAAAATCTTCAAGAATCCCCACACTATAAAGAGGTGTGCAAGCCTGCCTGGCTCAGGTGAAGCAGTATTTAAGACCTCTGGGGCCATTCCCTAATTATTTATTTACAGGTTGTTCCTAGGTGATTGATGTTCCCCATGTCTGTCCCTACACATCCATTAAAGCTCTGGGAAAAACATCAGAGCTGTGTCACACAAGCCTTGCCCTTGCCCTCCTGTGACAGAATGCATATGGAGAAAAACTTTAAGTAAGTAACACAGAAGTGTTAGTTTTCATCAGACTGTGTGCCTGGCTAAATGGGTCTGAGGCTGATAGGTCAAAGGGAAGTGCAGCTGACCTAGCTCCCTGTGACTAAAGGATACCTACATTAGAATCCAGTGTGACTTATGGATGCCAGCAGTCACAAGCAGAGGCTCCTTGCTCTCGTACTCAAGACCTTATCCCTCTGCCACTGCCATTTTCAGGGTCAAGATAACAAGGGCCAGCTTGTTATCTTGATGCCTTTCCAAGACGTCATGGGTTATTTGTACTGTGGGCACACCAGTACCCATGACCAATTAATCTATTTTGTGGTAAGAGACCTCGTCTACTCTCTTCCCTCAGATGCTTCCTGCTCGCCTTATACCCACACCTGTGTAAAACCTTGTGTTTGCAAAGTTCATTCAGGCAGCAGACAAGTCTGGGTTCAAATGTAGCCCCATTTGCTTTAACAGGGAGCCTCTTTTGACTATCACTAAGAACAGTGGATTTTTGCGAATGAACAAGGCAGGAAGTGTCTGTGTTGCCCACTCACACACAAAGTTTAGCCAAACACCTCCACACTTGACAGAAAGAGTTTTCACCTTTCAGTTAAGTGCAAATAAGACAGAAATTTTGAAAAGCAACCCTGCTGTTGCTTGCCTTCCCCAACACAGCAAAGGATCAAAAGATGTTTTTCTTTCTAAATTGTATCCCAGAAAGGCACTATCTGGGGACATCTGAAAGGAACATCTTGGATAGTTTCCCATCCTCCCTCTGCCCACCATAGTTGGGAAACTGAGCAGCTCAGCCATGAACAAATGTATATCTCACCTTATGATGATGCAGTTTGATTGTTGTCAGTGAATTTGTTCATAGATGCGTGTATATATATCTGTCTGAAGACACACACATATGTGTATTTTCTGTATAGTTTTTTCCACTTTAAAAAAGAGCCTCTAAAAGAGAGATGTTTAAGAAATTCTGCAAATGAACTACCATGAAGTAGACAATACCTATGTTAGCTAAAAAAGTTAATAAAAAAATCTTAATAACTATACCATGGCCAGAGTATATAATAGCAAATACCAACTCTAAGAGGGTTTAAATCTGAGAGAATCAATATTTTTTTTGAAGTGTAGCACCTCTGGGCCATTGTTCATACAATGATGATATTTCTGTTTACAGCATGAAAAGCTTCCCACCATTCATGGCCCATGTATTCTGGCTCCTTAAATATGAATAATTTACAAACTTTGATGACACTCTAACCAATCTATCTCCTATGAATGACTTTAGAAACATTGTTACACTAAATTTATAAACTTTGCCTTTAACTGAATCTACAGTTAAACCTGGAAAATTGCAGTAATAAAGCAGTGGTCTTGTGATTTAAATAGACCATTGATCTCCCAGACTTCACCAAAAAAATTATTTTTTTTAATTTATGCCAAAAAATGGAATAGAAGTATAAGAAGTATATAGAAGTATATATCGTTAGCCCTTATCCTGGTCATGGTAGCGGAGATGATGCACAAAGTGGATGTGAGCACAGCCCCCAGTAGATCATCATGTTGCTACCATATTTATTCATCTATTAAAATGTTCCTATTATTAAATTATTAAAATGGTTATTTTATCTTAGCTCTTTACCTGTCAGTAGCATTAGATGTTATTTCCTAAATAATGAGTCTGAAGAGGGGAAAAATATGCTCTTATGTAAAGCATAAAACAGTATGGTGCCCAGTGCATCTAAGCACAAAATGTATCCAGATTAGTAATTTTGAGGTCTCCACTACATTCCTATTTAGCTTCAGACAATCAAAAATTGTGTCATCCTCCTCCCACACTGTGAAAATTCTCTATGCCTTTCTTTGTCTCAGGATCCTGTGGTTTCAAATTAAGTTTCTGCTTATTTTACAATCAAGTTGCATTAGCCAAGGCTATGTAGACAGAAAATTGTTTCCTTGTGGAAACTCTCAGGAGGAACATTGATATTACCTAAATATATTGAAGATTGGATTAAGAAAAATACTTTTCAAAACTTATACACCTACTATTCTTCTATGTCTATTTTCCTCCTCCTGAAATAGGCATTGTAGCCCTTGTTCTTCCTTTCTCAGGAATTTTTTTTTTCCTTTTTCTTTCCCTCTGTGAAGTTTTAAAGAATAAAATAAACAGGAACATAGCTGTGCTGCGTCAATGAAAAAGTTTGGAAAATATAAAATGTACATCAATAAACATTTCATTATTACTGAGGCCCGCTGCTTTAATGACTTGCATACTCAAGTACTGTGCAAGTACTCAGAAGTACTTTACTCAAAAGTAGCTTTACTGAGAATTTCATGGTGCGCATGTTGGTGTGGATAGTGTTTGCAGATCATCATCCTGAGGATGTGAGTCATGGAGGTAGCATGACTCAGCACTGGAGAAACCATGTGAAAGTCAATTCTCCCAAGCCCCAATTAACCAACCACAAATTCTCCTTTTTTCCTCCCAGCTGCCACACAGGGCCCTTTCCCATGTCATTCAGTGAGGAGAGGACATGGAGCAGATGAAGTGGTGGGGCATAAAAGACTGGTCATGAACCAGTATCTTTTAAATTCATATACTGTTCTGCATAATGGTTAAAAAAATACACATATTTAAATAATTTCCAATCAATAGTGTTCAAGTCATGTAATTTGATTGAGTTACATCAACTTCTGTATTTGTTACTAGTGATCACATTTGTACATATTGTAGACAGCTACACTGATATTCCTTATCTATGACTCTGAGATTGACTCAGCTGATGAAAGGATACTGCTAATAATACCAAAGTTTCAGGTCCAATCCTAGTACGGGCTATTTGCTTAAGAGGGAGGGGTACTTGATAAGTCTTGTGGATTTCTTCCAACTCTGAATATTCTGTGCTTTAATATTAAAAATATTTTTTTCTAGCTTCAAACATAATTTCTGCTCTCAGGCTTATCTGGCCTGAAGTTTCAGTGAAATTCTGTGCCTATTTTTACTTTTTTTCACCCCTAAAACCAGCCACTAAATAGTAGGAAGTCAGCCAGGAACCAATAAACTCAGAGATAAATGTAGACGCTGAGACAGCTCAATTCACACCTGTATATGACAGATAATTCTCATGGGATCGAGCCCTCTCTGGTAAAGAGCAATAATTCTTCACACCTCACCAGACATCCCATACATAAAATGTACTTATGGTTCTGATAATCATGTTTGCCCGTGAATGGCAAAATTTAATAAGAGATTAGGCTGTGTTTAGGACACCAGGGTATCACCTCACACCTTAATGAGGTTGTATTCTAGACAATGTCAAGTTTTACAAAGGTATTACAAATGAGTGTTTTAAGGTCACTTAAAGAATCTCCAGCAAAGGAATTAGCAAAATCAGATTTAATATAAAAGCAGCAGCACAACAAGGGACACAGATGCACCACCTCAGTATTAAATGCTAATAAACACAGGTTCTATAGTAATTACACCACTTAGAACTTAGGCTTTAGAGAACTAGCAATGCAAGACATTTACTTAATTATGCTGTCAGCAACCACATCACGTTCTCAAACCATCTCTGCAAGAGCACATTGTATTTTAAGGGACAAAAAATCAACAACCTTATGGCAAATCAATGTTTCTGTATTTTCCATCACTTCTCCAATAAACATACTTTGGTTTATCATAGTGGTATAGTCAATAGTCTGAAATGAATTCTGCATTGTTATAGTTAGCAGGGACTGGGGCTGGTAAAAGAGAAACTAGAGCAAATGCATGAGAAGAAACAACTGGAAAATAATAGCTGGAGCCCAGGATTTGCAAAACAGAAGTTTCCACAATCCCTGTCATTTAAGCCATTCCTTAAAATAAGCATGGTTGAAAAGCTGTATTTCCAGAGTTAAGTGACAGCTCTTTACAGTTTACAGATGCTAATATAGGCACTCTGGGCTAGAGATACAAACACTTAAATTGACTGTCCAGTTTCAGAACCCTGTCTCTTTGTGTAAACACTGAGCAGAGACTACTCCTATTTAAACTCCTACTACTATTTAAACTACTACTACTATTTAAACTAGGTCTTTATGCAAATCTGGATTGAAATTACACAAGGTCAATAGCTCTCATGAATGAAATAGGTCTTTACAAAAGGAGAAGTGCATTTGTTTTTCAGTTACTAATCATTAACACAGAAGACAAGAGTATTTTAAATGCACAGAAACTTCTAAACTTGGTAAATAGATATTTCTTGGACTTGTAAGATTTTACAGAAATATTATAGATTTCTATCCATTCAAAAAAAAAAAAAAAAGAGGCTCCCCATTTTTTCACTGCACAATGCTGTATTAGTTCAATAGGCACTTCGGCACCTTTAGACTTTAAACGAATAGAGGGCAGATTAGATATAGGTTATATATAGATTCAATATTAGGAAGAAATACTAAAGTGTGAGGATCGTGAGACACTGGTACAGGTTTCCCAGAAAAGTTGTGGATGTCCTATTCCTGGAAGAGTTCCAGGCCAGGCTGGATGGGGTTTTGAGTGACCCAGTCTGATGGAAAATGTCTCTGCCCATGGCAGGAGGGCTGGACCAAGATGATTCAGGTCCCTTTCAATTCAAACCATTCTATGATTTTCAGAGTACATTGGAGCATGACTCAAGATACATAATCTGTTCTCACTATAACATTTTCATTTAGTTGGATTGTACAGAAAGTTCATCTGAATAAAATCACTCTGATTTGCCACAAGGAAAAAAAAAAAAAAAAGAAAAGGATGAAAGTAGGACTAATTACAGTTAAAAGGCTACATGTAGCAGACTCCAGTACTCCTGTGCCCTGTGTGTGGGAACTTTATAATTCAACAGCTGCCCTGTAACTCAGGTATCTTGTAAACCACATCATGAGCTATTTTCTTCTCTTGTGAATAAATATAATCCATATTGATCAACTCAGAACTGAATTTAGAAGTGCTGTAGGCAAAAGTTGTTTTAAATATATTTGCACTGACTAACGCTCAAAACTTTTTATGTGATGAGATCATTATCTCACAACAGCTTGATAACATGCAGCTCGCTGGTTTTGACCTTGTGAGTTATGTAATAATCATCTTGGGAAGCACCTCTACGAAGAAGTACTTCATTTTAGCAGTGGTTTCATTGGTGTCACTTTGGATATAACAGGAACAAGATGAAAATCCAGTCCTGCCTCAAAATGCTGTTGTCCCAACTGTTCCAAACAGTTATGGCTGGTAACTTCTGCTCAAAAAAGGAAACAGACATCAGGTAATCCTAGGATTTCTGATCTAGCACATTCAAGAACTGAAACAATAAACAGCCTTTAAGTAGTAATGTACATTAGAGTTGTGTTTAAATATCAGTTCCTTTTTGCTCTTCATTAATAGATGATTCTCAATATGGAAAAGTTGTAAATTTAATAATTGCCTGGCTTGCTGTTTTTACTGCCAGCAGAAGACCAGATGCACAGGAAGGCAGCAGTTGATTGGGCAATTCCTGTAAGAGTCTGCTCAAGAGATGAACTTTGAAGCCTGAGTGAAATGTCATTTTATAAATGGTTCCTGATGAAGAAAGAGATCACAGTGCAAAAACAATAATCAAGAGTAGCAAGTAATGAGCAGAAACTGCATGGAAATTTCATGGAGGAATATTTTTCTCCAGAGGCAAAACCTGAATGATTGTCAATGTAATCAGAAAATATGGAAGGACTTGAAGGTGCTGAAGTTGCACAAAAATGTCACTGGCCAGCTAAGGGAGAAAATATGTTTCTTAGCTGGCTCCAACCAGACAATAGAACAACTTATGCTGAGGGTTGCCACCTTACAGGAAAAGAAATTCTGGGGTTGTTGGAGAATTGGCAGCAGTTTTTAGAAGTAACTGGTCAATCCCAAAGCTGCTGGGCTTCCTGTAGCACTTCTATCCAGACATCCATGGCTTGAAAGTGGCAGAGCTCTTGTCCTGAATACTGACCCACACAAAAGAAGTGGTCAGGTGGTTGAGCTAAAGAAATTGTGCCTAATGTTAATCCTCTGCCATTACAGATAAGAGGAGAAGTACTTTCCGAAAGTACTTACTTTCCATGCTTTATTTCACACAAAATTGTTTTGTGCTGTTATAGTATTAAGATTTCTAATCAAGGTGTTTTGGTAATGGATTTGATCCAAGTAATGGGAATCCTCAGTATTCTAATAGAGTAAGGAAATTTCAGGATAATACTCAAGTGTTCAACATCAGTAGAAAGAACTCCTGACACAATGGCCTTGCATGCAGGGTGACAGGAGAACATTCTGTCATTGCTCTCATTCTGAGCAAGAGCTCATAATAGAGTTAGATAATAAATCAACATGCAAGTGCATTTGTAAGACTAAGAACCACTCTTTGAAACTGGGACTGCTCTTTTGCAGAATTTAGAGTCAAGATAGATGAAGGATGCAGCTCCAAGGGAAAGGAATGACCAGAAGTAAGTGTAGCTAAAGAAAAAGGCATCATAACCATGTGCACCATGGTTTGTATTTCAGAGCTTATTAAAAAGGTAGAACCCAAAAGCATCACTAGAATACAAAAAAAAAAAAAGAAAGGTCCATAGAAAACAGTGAAGGGAAATTAACAGCGCAATTTCTTCGTTTTTTTGTCTCCTCCAAGTATAAAGAATAGGTGGAGACATATGATGAGAAGCAGCAGTGAAGTATAATTTATGCAATATTGCTGGAACAAAGCAGCCTGCTCGCACACTGGAGATCTTCTAGCATTTCACATGGTAATTAAAAAGAAAATATATTTCATGTTAGAGGATGGATTGAAGGAGCAATCACCACCATCTTCTACACTTATAACTGTATCTAACATCTAATGGAGATATGAAGGGACATGAAGATTTCTGCTTACAAAAGTCTTCATTCACAAAAAGATCAAGATCATCCACCTTGTTATGCAAGGAAATAAAAATGAGGAAAAATAAGGAACAGAATATATCCACCATTTTAACTTACTGAATATATGGTTATCCTTCAAGTTGAATTATCATAGAGACAGGGAAAGGGAAAGAAAAACCTCTGTTATGATAACCTGTGGATTGCTTCAGTGATGCAGAATTCCATTTAGACCCTTGAATGCACCAGGGATATTTCAGATGTTTGCAAAGAGTATAACTCAAAATCCAAGGATCAAAAAATATCCTCACATCCTTAAATGACTTCATCTGTTCCCATTAAACATGGGTGGAACATCTGGTAGAAGTGGAAAGTACTCCAAATCTTTTTAAGAGCCAGGTTTTAAATTTGTGAGAAATAATGCTCACTTACAAAGGATCACACACTTTTCCTCAAACAAAAACTCAGTGATGGGGGCTGGAGCCTTGTGTCCAAAAACATGGAGAGTAAAATATTGACAAGTCCCTGTATATGTGAGGAAGGCCCAGTGAGGGTACATACAACTTTTTCAGAAAGCAGAAAATACAAGCTACTCTTCTATACTCAGAAATAATCAAAAAAGATTGATCCTGAACAAGGAAAATTATGCCATGACTGACTCATTCCACCTACTTGCCATACACCTCTGATAAGTCAAACTTTTCTATGAAGTATGTTTTTGGAAAAACAAAATTGCCAAGCTCAACTGACACAGAACAAAAACTGTTGAAAATCAAAAATTAGAGAATTACAAAAATTCATTGCTTTGATTATTATGGAGATCCTCAATCTTTTTTTTATAAATTTACTTACTGAGCACAGAACTAACAGATACATGGAGCATAGAATTCAGAGTGACTGCTAGGATGTTTGTGAATTCACAAGATGCCTAAATATTCATCCAAATGGTAGAAAGTGAACGGTGGTTAGCTCTTTAAATTTGGCTGCAGATCTAGTGAGAGTAACTTCAACCCTGACTTGGGATCACTTCTAAGAATGCCACTTTGTAAAGCGGATTTTCAGGAGCACTGGAGAAGGCTTTCAGCTGACACAATCAGATGTGCTACCTAAGCAGCAGTACTCTGTCTCCCCTAAAGCCCAGAAAGCAAGTGGAAACATTCAAACAATTTTAAGCTGGATTCCATCATTCTGAGTCCAACCACAGGCTAAGCCTATCACCAACACTGAACCTGACTGGACCGATGACCATGGCTGCACATGTCCAACAATACCTCAGATGCACTCTATGCAGATTCCTAAATGTATCAGAAAAATTAAATCAGTTTGAAAAGTAAATTTCTGTTGATTATTAAACAGTTAGTGAAAGTCAATTAAAAAGTCAACCATTAATGTTAATACCTAAAAAAATGATAGCTTGAGGTAAGCTGAAGTCATGGAAGTCAATGAATCATAAGCAGGGGCAAAAAATATCATTAAGTCATAAATAATTCTAAATAATTCCTTCCAGATGTTTCCCTAATTTACTCTTAAAGGTGTCAAACAATGAAGTCCCATTTTATCAAGACAATATCTTATCAAATCTATTTATCAATATTTTTAAAATATTTTCTTCTCTTTTTTTTTCATTTTGTGTTTTTCCCAATATTATCTTATTCTCTTTTGACTTCAAAGATGATAATCTTCAATATTTTTTCAGTTCCCCAATTTTAAATGTAACAATTCCATTTGCCATTTCCCTTTGCAAATATCAAGCAAATAATCTTGTTTGCATTTCAAGAGCAACTTTTTTGTCATGTTAATTAAGAATTCTTAATATTTCAGTTTTTATTGTGACCTATGTACGACTGTCATTAAAGATACAAAAGCCGAAGTGAGTTAAGGAAAACTCAGACATCACAAAATATTGTACCTCTACTATAGTCTAGTCAATACTAGGATTATATTCTTGATGTAAAGATAGATTTTACATGGATGAAAATCAGTGACAGAACTGCAATAGGTTTCCTTAGGGCTAGGATTTCATAAAGGGGAATCCTTTTCCCAATCAGTAATGTTTAAACAAAAGTTAATCTTTCTTTCCTGCTCCTCCATAATTTGGTTCCTTGAGGAGATCCCTTCTCTTCTGTGTATATTACTTTCCTGGTTTTGCCTTTGCTCAGTTATTTTTTCAAAAGCATGTAAGTTCTGAGCAAATGAGAAAAAATTGTTAAACAGCATTACGTTGCAACTTAAGTAAATTGCCTGGTTCACGTTCTAGCCTTCCATATAAAAGCTTTATAATTACTAAAGTGTAATAGAAGCTTGTGAAAGGTACTCCCATCATTTTTTCTACTCAATCAAGTTAAAATATTATTTATATAGTTTCGAATGAAAATTCATATACATCTATAAATTTATAGCAAATGAAATACAATTTATGATTTTGAGTACAATAGATAAGAGTTCTGTGTCTATTCAATATTTGCATGTTACAGCAGAACATTTTAGAACAGAAACATAGACTTTTTATTCATATCCCATTATTCTAGTACTACCTAGTTAAGCACAGATTTTTTTAATAGACTCCCCTTGCTAACTCCAAGAAACAGTCACTGGAAATTAATTTTATGCTAAATTCTTATATTCTTAACAATCTGCTAACCATTCACTTAATATAATATAATGCAGACAGCTGTCAAAGTACAAGAAACGGGAATAACAATATCATCAAAAATAGATGATGAAGATTTTTGTGAAAGGGTGCTATAAATTTAAGTTAATCAGAAATGACCAAAGCAAGACTAAGATTCAGTGGGTTTTTTTAACACAGATACCTGGAAAAACTCCAGGATATCAGGCTGCTGGCACCTCCAGAAATAATTTTTCCCTTTCAGTCTGCCTAACACATACAAATTCCCACTAAGTAAATGGATTATTCCCCCTTCCATTTCAAGAGCTAAAATATGAGATAGCCAGAAAAACAAGGAAAACATGAGGGGAAGATAGAGGAAAAAATCAAACAGGAGGACATGAAATGGAATTGCATTTGAGGAGATACAGACTTCTGAAATGGTGTGATGCTTCTGTGATGGCTTGCCTTGCTCCCCAGTGGCTCACTGAAATGGCTCAATGATTTTCTGACTCCTTTTCAAATCTGCTGGATCCTGAGTGGTTCAGAAAACACTGAACCACTGAATTTTCTTTCCAGTTCTGTAGTTTTAAGTGCTACTGCTCAAAGTATAATCAAGTTCATCCTGTTATTACACAAGGTTCAGCAATAAACTGGTGTAATAAAATTGTGTCTCTGACATAAAATTTGATCCCAGTGTCTTTGGGAACTTGATTTCTGGAAACCCAGGAAGTGAAGCAAGACTAATACTTTCCTTCAAGATAAATAGATATAATATTCTTGCAGTCATCACTGTTAATTGCCCTTTGACATATGAGAAAAAGATGGTAGATTGTGTGTTGAGTGATCCTGGGCTGGTTTTCCTTGGTAATATATGTGCCATATTAAACTGGCATCAAATAATTAAAAGGATGGTAGTTGAGAAGACAATACTTTAAAAAGAAGTGTTAAGATGAACCTTACAGAAGAAAGGCAAAAATTAGCTTCTTTTTTAAAGGGTGCAGGTTTCCATCACACTATGCTGAGTTCTACCTTAACCCAAGGAAAAGAAAGGGATGTTATGCATAGGAACAGTAAAAACCCCAAGCCCAAACACCAAATTGCTGTTATGAATGAGCCAAGTGAAGATGACTGTCATTGCAAGCTCTCAGCTGTCCCAAAGGGAGGGAGGGCAGGCAAGGTGTGGAGGTGGGAGTGCAGGGTGAGTCATGCCAGGGTCCATTTACAGAAAGGTCACTGGGCAATGGAACAGGGACCAGCTGGCATTACTCAACTGCTCTGTGAGTTAACATTTCCCACACCCTAGCTTTTTTCTCCAATTCCAGTATGTCCTTCCACTCAGCATCTTTTATTCGGAAAATCTGGACTGTTTCCTTGGAAAATGTATACACTCAAGTTACTAGAAGCAGTTTTGTAAGCCACTGCATGTCCAAAGCTCATGTCAGCATCATACAATGTCCCTAAGAGCATAATTTCTTCTGAGCTGATAACAACAGCCCATGAGTACTCAGATCTATTTTTGTATAGATTAATGACAATTTAAGTTTAGCTAAAGTTTGCCTTAAGTTTCTGCTGTTTATTTAAATACTACGGGGAGGAAAAAAAGAAAAATAGTACATAGGTTAATAAAGATTATCCTATGTGTTCCATGAATAAAAATATTTCCATCCCAGTAGTTGACTGTAGAGTTTCATTGAGTTAATTTTCCATACTACACAAAGCAAGGGTAAAAATAAGCATATTTCACCATGTGTTATTTAAATGCAGTAGGGCATTCCAAGTAACCTCAGCTATATGTTTAGAACTAACAAAAAAAAACAACAAACCAACCAAACCACAACACCAGAGCTCTCATCTTGTATATTTAATGTGTTCAGGGGCTTTTCTGTATTTTTAAAACTGTGAAATTGGTATCCTCATTTTTCTTCAAGCAAATTTTATGCTGAGCATTTTACACATCATCAAAATTAAATATTGATAAGACCTGATTAGGGATAATTTTCTGAGATGTTTTAATAACATTACAATGTTCATTCAGATTTAAAAACTTGGAATTATTCTAAGTGATATCCAGGAACTATTTGGATTTTTTTTTTTTTTTTTACAATACTGTGATTTCACAATGCCACAACACCCATAAGTAAGCCTAGCTGGAAGAATTTGTTTCTGACATTAAGTTTGGACCTGAATAACATGCAATTCTTCAGTGAGTGTGCCCAACAAACTAACTTTCTTACATCTGGCATAAAAATACAGACAATTGGAGAACATCCTCCTTTCCTCCACCACTCTTGCTGCTGTGTACCAGGATTGTTGCTGTTCAGTGAAAAAACTCAACATAGCAAACACATTATTTGTATGTATCATATCTGTTAACAGAATGCTAACTTTTGTTTAGAAACTTCTACTTATTTTCAAATATAGATAAAACAAGTTGTGTATAAGATTTGTATAGAATACAGAATTTTTTGTAGTTAATTATGCATGTTCAGTGGAATCATATATTCATATTTTTACTCAAAAATTAGACACAATATAGCTAGAAGCAGTTTTATCTAAAAATCATGTGGGTCAGAAAAACCATGCAAATTCTCATACTGGTATGTACATATAACAGTAGAGTTCAAAGTGGAATAATACTGCCATAATTACTTTAAAAAGGGGAATAGGTCATGCCAGAACAAGATTGAACAGTTTCTTTCATCCAATTCATTCCAGAGATTGCAAAGTGTGCTGTCAAAGAGCTTGGGCCTGATATAGCTGACCTCATTTTATTTATTACAACTTGGCATTCATGGTCCTCTAAAGAAAGAATGCTAGAAATATGCTATTGGGAACTACCCTTGTAAATGAAAAGCATCCCAGGTCAATGGCCCTACATGCAGCTTGACATAACCCTCCAGATGCTGAGCTCAGCCTGTCCCACCTGCCAGGCAGCACAGATTATCTAAGAGCCACAGTCCTCACAGCCTCACAATAACAAAACACATAATAAAGATGTTCTTGAGCCCTGAAATTAATAGGGAAAAAGTATTCATGGAGACTAACCATGCTGGTTACTGCATCATTCTCCTGCCCAGGCAGTGCAAGAAAGCAGGAGCTCCACAAAGAGCAGAGAAGAGGGAATAGAGTGAGTTATGATGCAGGAGTATTTGGAGGGCAGTGAAACAACAGATACTCTGTAAAAACATCCTAAACAATGACAACACTAGTTATATTTCTTTCTCACACATATTGTAGAGAGTGTTAAAAAAATACATTTAAAAAAACCACAAAACACCAAAACAAAACAAGAGGTGAACCAAAATACTATATTCTTACAAACCCTTATATTATATCCTTTTAAAACATTATATTCAGGATCTCTTAGGTCACTCAGGATTTGAGGGCTTTACAGTGGACAGATGAAGGATGTTCAGTTATCACAACAAAGGTGTGCACACACCCATGGGAAGATGCTGGATCACAATGTGAGCTTTGTTTCTAACAGAATTACATATGACAGGAACATGTAGACTGTGTTTTAAATTTAGTCTTTATCATAAAAATGTTCAAGGATAAAGCTTACCTCTTGGTTCTCAATTGCTTTCCAAGTCGATAACTCCTGCCCCCTTACCTTCATTTTCAGTGTGCTCACTTAAACTCATCAGGTACTAATCACAGTGGGGTGGGAATTGTTAATCACTATTAAATTTATCAGCTTCCCTCTACATCTCTTAACTAGTTGCCCACTATTTTACATTGGGTTCAGCTCCTCTCTTAAACTGGTTTGAGTTACAAACCCAGGTCAGAAAAAGGGAGAGCTACAGGTAAAAGTGATCAGCTCAAGGACCTGGATCACCTGAGCACAGTGCCTTTGGAAGGGCTCTTCACTGTATCAATGCTAACAATCACTTTTAGCTATGGCAACATTGAAGTAAACAGAACTTAAGACACCTCCCTCTGTAGTTTTTCCAAAGGAGCAAGTTCTGCTCAGAAAGGGAGCAGAACAGCAGAGCCTCTAGCTGCAGCCACAGCATCTTCCATCAAAACGGGTGGAAAGAAAAGGATCATAAGGCAGGTCAGTCCAGGCCCTCTTTTGCTCTGAAAATGCTGTTCCTGTAATTGGTGAGGAAAAAAGAAAGAAGGGATGAGAATGTGCACATCCAGAAATCTACTTCTTCTTACATACAGAAAGGGGAAGAGAGTAAAAAAGAAAAACCTCTATCTAATATATTCTCTCATAGTATATTATTCTCAAACACATCCAACTCAGGTGTCAGACTGATATAGTGCTGCTACAGAATAGTTTAGTGGCTAGACTTGTATGTCCTGCCTGTTTACCATTTTTTTCTGATCTGCTTCTGCCACCCAGTGGATACCTCATATGAAAACTCTCCTTTGTGTTTATTTCAAAAATGTCCCAGAAAACATGTCCTTCTCTGTGTGATTATGACCAGGTAGCTAATACCAGGCTATTAGTAGGCAGGAATACAGTGGAACATACATTTTCAGGGGCTTTGACATGTATTTTAATGCTGTAGTAGTGTCTTTTCTCCCCACTCCTGACTTGTTCTTTTTTCCTCAATTTCACAGCTTTGAAGGAGATATAAGAAGACTCCTTTGGCCTGCAAGGTATTGTCAAATAAATCTAGCTCATCAGAAGACAGAGAAGACACTCAAGTAATCACTGCCTGAAAAAAGCCCTTAGGAAAACAAACGATTTTTTTTTCTAACAGCAGCTCAAATATCGTGATGTAAGAACACCTAGAGCCATACACTGAAACCAACAACAGACATAAAAACTGTGCCTAAGACAGCATTATTTGTTATATGCTTTGTATGATTAACTGAAGAAAAGCTGTGGTATAACAACTACAATCAGTCTTGAATGAGTAATTTCCTAATATTAGAAAATTTATTTTCCAACATGGAAAATATTCTTATGAAAAACATTTTGCATTAAGATTTATATAAAATTCATCTTCCATCTAAAAGGCTTTTTGAAACCTACTAAATCTAATGTAAATCAATGGAAAAGTTCCAGGTGTTAGGTTTTCTTCTGCCACAAAAAACCCTTAGATTTAGAAAAAAAGAAGGAATAACAAACAAAATACTCTGAACAAGGTCAGGCTCTGAAATCATCAGCTGAGCAAATCTTTATTTGTGACTAGCCATAACAGCTGTGGTATGAACAATTTAGTGTTTACAGGACTAGGACACAGGCTCTCTACAAAATCAAGTATAACATTACACCAATACAGGTCCTTCATGTGCCATGTAACTTCAGCTACATTTTTATTTGTGAAATGGGCCTATTTTTCTCTTCCACTACACTTACCTAGTGCCCAGGATATACAAAAATACCCCAATGTCCTTGTCCCAGCAAGTTTCTATAGAGGCAGTAGCTGCTGGCACATTACTTCCTCATGCTGTCTGCAGAAGCAGAAGTTTGCACCAAGAACATTCTTTCACACACTTCTAATTGTAAGAATTTCTATAAAAGGTAGTCCCTGTAGTTAAGGAGCTTTAGAAACATTAGGAAAATAAAGTAGAAACAGCTCCATCAAAAAATCTCACCAAAATGCTACCTAAATTCCCTGTAATTATCTGGTTAACAGTGTTTGGTTGTACTGCCTTCTTCTACTACCTAAGGTTAAAATTATGTTTATAGGCATATCTTCAAATGTAGTTGTTTTTAAATATGGCTTTTACAAAAATAAGAAAAAAATTTACAAGCAAATATCTGTGATCTTATCAGATTGGTTTAATTTCCTTTTAAGGCTAAATTCAGATTCAGCAAGCCAGAAATCTTCCCTAGAAACATCGTTCTGTGTCTAACGATAGGGAAAGTTTTAGTCTCTCTATTTCTGTGACAGAAAAAAAGAAGATAATTCAAAATCCATAAGTAACCAGAAACAAATTTCTGAAAGTCATAAGAAAAGGTCATGGTCAGTAAGGCATCATTCTACAGAAATCCTGCAGCACCAATTCAGTTTTCACTCAGCAAGAAGAGAACTGCCTTTTGAGTCACTGGTATCACCACTTGCACACCAAGGCTTTCCCTACCACAGGACTTTCAAATTTGTTTCTCTGCTTTGAAACTAAAATTGGCAATTGCTGCAATAGCAGGGAGACCCACAGCAAAACAAGTGAAGTTTGTTTCAGTATGTTTTGTCACCACTGATCCTTATCACCTCACACTATTCAGCCCTTGTTTTCCTTCCGTATCTTCTGCCAGCCTTTACACAGTTTGGCACATGGGTAAAAGTGCCACAAGCTGCAGCTGGTCCAGACCTCTGACAGGGCATAGATGGCATTTGCTGCCTGACCAGCCTCTGCTGCCAGGAAAAAGAGAGGCTGTGCTCTGTTTCTCTTGCTCAAACCGGAGTGCTAACCCCAGCCTCTCTTGGTGTTTAGGTTTTCATGTTTTAAAGTTCATTATAGTGGGACCTTGACTACTTACTCTGAGATGACTCACATTTGGTTGAAATTAGACAATGGAACGTGGAACGATGACAGTAAGAGTAATACAAAACCTTCACGTAGGAGACAAGTCATAAAATCTTCTCTGCTTTTACTGTGGGCTGTCCTCTGTTTCAAGTCCTTCAGATACTCCCCAGAGGGAAAAAAGTAATTTTTACTACCAGCTGCCTTCAGTAATAACAATTTTATGTCTCTGTTGAAGATAATGGCATGATGCTACATGTATTTCAACTTTAGACTCTACTAATACACTTAAACTGCAGGAGACACACGTAGGTATTGCAGGGAGAATTTAAAGCAGGCACAGTGCTGTCCCCCTTTGAAAAAGAAATGCATTCATAATACAGAAAATACTACAGCATTAAAAACCTGTCAACCAAAACAGCAATTTTATATTCCTGATCTCATCTAATTTTTCAAGCAATTATGTAAATTTAAGCAATTTCCTTATCTTCATACAGACCAAGTTTCTTAGCCTAAGGTTCTGTGGATGTAAAGGAGCTACACAAAGTAAGCATCTAATATAATTTGTTAAAGAAGATAATTCTCCTCCCTCATTAAGGTAATTCATCCTCCCTATATTTACCATTTACAGATAAAAAATTCAGATAAAAAGTTGATGAAAAAGTGGCATAGTTCCTTGTCAAGGTACTAACTTTCTCCTTAAAATTTAATGTTAGCTTGCTTGGTAGCAATATTTATCAGATTTTTTAAAGCAAAATAGAAGGCAAATTCTATTCCATACAACATGTACCCTTTTTCAACCATTCTCACCTTAAACTACTATTGCCTGAAGAAGAAAAGTGTTGTCTTTATTAAGGAAATAAGAAAATTTAATCAGAGACCTCTGAAAATAGAAATCCACTAAAATTGTACAATTGTACCACAACTCTGACAATTCAATACTTTCTTGGATCACCTAGAACTCTGCTAAAAATGGATAAATTAATTTTGTCATTTCTAAGTGAATTTATTACAGTTGAATATTTTTAAATGACTATGTGAAGCACAGCACTTTCTGTTCACCTTCTAGTTACACCTTGAGGCAGAAGATATTGTAGTTTTGCCCTGTAGCTCAGTACAGTCCTGGAGGTGCAAGAAGATGCTGCCATTAATAACCCTAGGACTGATTCCCACTGCAGCCTATACTCTAAGTAACATTCATGGCTGAGAAACCAGCATTTCTAGTGCAGCCTGCAGCATTTGGCAAATGTGACAGCTTAACTTCAGAAACCTTCACATCACACACATAGGACGTGTAAGAGCTCAGTGCAGATAAGATCAGGTACCAGAGCACAGCCTTCCATGACAGCAGGGCTTAAAACTCTCAGCTTCCTCCACGTACTTTTAGCTCTGACTGCTAGGATGACAGCTTGCTCAGAGTGACACCAGAATGCTTCAGTCTGTGAATTTATTTTTTTTTCCCCCCCACAGAGAATCATAAGTGTATGTTGACTTCTTAATGAGTGACTAAAATCCCAAATCCCACAGCAGCCATCCTCAACACGCCATGGCCCTCGCTTCCTCTCTGCTGAGAGGAGCCAAGCAAGTCTTATGCAAGGCCAGACTTCTGGAGGCCAGGTGCTTTTCCACAGGCAGAGGGGAGAGGTGTGGGAAAATATTTGGAGATTTTTGTGGGATAGTGTGCAGGCAATAAAAAAATTGTGCTGACCACCTGCACTCTGGTGCTGCTCTGCTTCTCACCTTATTTGATTCAGAGCTGGCTTGGTAAAAGAAGGGAAGTACCTTGTTTTGGTATCGAAACTGCAGCCTATGGCTGCTATATTTATAACTTTCAGACTGTCCTTTTTGCCCTTCGTAGTTGTATTAAAAGAAAAATGGGCTATGAAAGGAAATTAGCAGCACTTATGTGGACATGGAAAGCTCCTCAGGGACAGCTGACTGTGTTTAAAGGTTATCTGGTGGCCTGGGCTCCATGCCTTTGTTGAATGCTGCTGACGCACTGGCTTTGTGGGTTTCCAGCAACACCAAGTTCAGCACTGTCTCCGTGCTGGCAAGGAAGAGGCATTATTTATTTTCGAGTTCTGATTTCCATCCAGAGGCAAATTTGCTGGCAAATGAGTTTCAGTGACTCTGCAAGCTGGGGAGGAACAAGCACTGGAGAGCTGGCAGGCCTTTTCTTCCCCTGCATCTGGGAAGAAGATTCCAAAGACAAAGGCTGTGCAGACAGGGAGGTGGAGAGGACAGCCCACCTGTGCCAAGTGCAGGCAACCAACTGGGACTGCAGCAAGCAGCTCTTGGAAACAGCACTTGGTTCTGGCTTTGCTTTTATTTTTGCTGTGTGAGGAACCACAAAGCTGCTTTTTCTCAGAGTACATTAGAAAGGCTGTAAATTCTTGTAGCAGAGCTGTCCCTTGGCAGACACTGCAAGTGCAATCACATAAATGTTTTGGGGCTCCTGGAATTCCCACATCAAGCAGGGCACCCATCCACCCCTCAGGAGGTGACCGGCAGGCTGGCTCACAGGCACAGCAACTCTGATCCATTCCTAAACCTCAACTCCCTTCTAAGTCCTCTCCATAGGCGGAACTCACTGTGAGCATCAGCCTCTTCATTTTGACAAAAAAAAAAATCAGTATCCAAATGTTCTTGCTTAGTATACTGAGTGAGACTAAAACTTGCTCTTTCTGTTTATAAATTCATTTCAGCTGTGCAGTCAATAAAAAAAGCTAGCTGCATGTTCTCAGACAATCACAGAGAATTAGAGAGAACTGGCAAGCTAATATTAAATAATCACCAGGAAAAGCAATCATGAGAGGAAGCCTGCACTGCCGGGAAGAGAGCACAGCCCGGCTGTATCGGGAAGTTTCCGGCAGCGTCCCAAGCAGGCTTTATCTGCATTACAGTGAATTTCAGGTTTCTTTAAGAGTACCTCAGAGACACATAAAATAATTGTCTAACTACACACAACATGACGCTAACTAGAAAACAGATACATAAGTAGAACAAACCCACACACCGAAGCCCTAGCCTTGTTCTGCCCCTGGACACAGCTTGTGACCACTCAAGCACTGCAGCCACTGTGTCCATCAGCCTGGTGAAGCCACTGATTCCACACAGGCCCCAACACTGTTCTACTGGTTAAACTCATCTCTACATGCATCCAGTAGATTCCCCACTTAAACAAGATTTCAGGTGCTGTGGAGAAACTGCAGAATATTCTAATTGAATACAGACTAGGAGGCAATTACATCTCTACTGGTTTCAACAATAAAATAATTTTCTTTTCACATTGAAAATTTTAGGTCAAATACTCACTCTCTGCAGCTTTATGAGGAACAACACTGTTTTAATTCAAAGTATAGTACCTAATTTTACTTCAATTGCTGTCTTTCCCTCTTAATTTCTTCCATTCAGTATCCACAAAAAATTGAAAATTAATACAGTAAACTCTTTCACAAATAGTGGACTTAGTAACCACAACACTATATTTACAGAAAAAAAAAAAAAGTGCCACCAATACACAGGATTGTGTGACTTGTAGATACAAAGCTCACAAGCATGAAAACTTCCTTCGGCTTTGAACCCTATGGTCGGTCACCACTAGAGGGTGGAGCTGGATAAGTATTACTCA